>NC_041009.1:21519266-24240168 GCF_004193775.1 Glycine soja | reverse complement strand
AGCTCCAATGAATTGCGTTTTCGTTCATGGTCCTCCACCTTCGAGTTTGGAGCCATGCGTAGTGATTGCTTAGTGCAATTCCTCCATTCTTACCTTTTTCGGAGCCCCATGAATTGCGTTTCGTTCATGTGTCCTCCACCTTCGAGTTTAGAGCTATGCGTAGTGATTGCTTAGTGCAATTCTCCATTCTCAACCTTTTTCGGAGCCCCATGAATTGCGTTTTCGTTCATGTTCCTCCACCTTCGAGTTTGGAGCTATGCGTAGTGATTTTAGTGCATTCTCCATTCTAACCTTTTTCGGAGCCCCATGAATTGTTTTTTCGTTCATGCGTCCTCCACCTTCGAGTTTGGAGCTATGCGTAGTGTAGCTCCAAACTCGAAGGTGGAGGACACATGAACGAAAACGCAATTCATAGGGCTCCGAAAAAGGTTGAGAATGGAGAATTGCACTAAGCAATCACTACGCATAGCTCTAAACTCGAAGGTGGAGGACACATGAACGAAAACGCAATTCATGGGGCTCCGAAAAAGGTTAAGAATGGAGAATTGCCACTAAGCAATCACTACGCATAGGCTCCAAACTCGGAAGGTCCGGGGAGGGACCACTGTGAACAAAAACGCAATTAATGGGGCTCCGAAAAAGGTTGAGGAATGGAGAATTGCACTAATAAGCAAATCACTACGCATAGCTCCAAACTCGAAGGTGGAGGACACATGAACGAAAACGCAATTCATGGGGCTCCGAAAAAGGTTGAGAATGGAGAATTGCACTAAGCAATCACTACGCATAGCTCCAAACTCGAAGGTGGAGGACACATGAACGAAAACGCAATTCATGGGGCTCCGAAAAAGGTTAAGAATGGAGAATTGCACTAAGCAATCACTACGCATAGCTCCAAACTCGAAGGTGGAGGACACATGAACGAAAACGCAATTCATGGGGCTCCGAAAAAGGTTAAGAATGGAGAATTGCACTAAGCAATCACTACGCAGGACTCTAAACTCGAAGGTGGAGGACACATGAACGAAAACGCAATTCATGGGGCTCCGAAAAAGGTTAAGAATGGAGAATTGCACTAAGCAATCACTACGCATAGCTCCAAACTCGAAGGTGGAGGACACATGAACGAAAACGCAATTCATGGGGCTCCGAAAAAGGTTAAGAATGGAGAATTGCACTAAGCAATCACTACGCATAGCTCCAAACTCGAAGGTGGAGGACACATGAACGAAAACGCAATTCATGGGGCTCCGAAAAAGGTTAGAATGGAGAATTGCACTAAGCAATCACTACGCAGGACTCTAAACTCGAAGGTGGAGGACACATGAACGAAAACGCAATTCATGGGGCTCCGAAAAAGGTTAAGAATGGAGAATTGCACTAAGCAATCACTACGCATAGCTCCAAACTCGAAGGTGGAGGACACGTGAACAAAACGCAATTAATAGGGCTCCGAAAAAGGTTGAGAATGGAGAATTGCACTAAGCAATCACTACGCATAGCTCCAAACTCGAAGGTGGAGGACACATGAACGAAAACGCAATTCATGGGGCTCCGAAAAAGGGTTGAGAATGGAGAATTGCAGTAAGCAATCACTACGCAGGATTCTAAACTCGAAGGTGGAGGACACATGAACGAAAACGCAATTCATGGGGCTCCGAAAAAGGTTGAGAATGGAGAATTGCACTAAGCAATCACTACGCATAGCTCCAAACTCGAAGGTGGAGGACACATGAACGAAAACGCAATTCATAGGGCTCCGAAAAAGGTTGAGAATGAAGAATTGCACTAAGCAATCACTACGCATAGCTCCAAACTCGAAGGTGGAGGACACATGAACGAAAACGCAATTCATGGGGCTCCGAAAAAGGTTAAGAATGGAGAATTGCACTAAGCAATCACTATGCATGGCTCCAAACTCGAAGGTGGAGGACACGTGAACAAAAACGCAATTAATGGGGCTCCGAAAAAGGTTGAGAATGGAGAATTGCACTAAGCAATCACTACGCATGGCTCCAAACTCGAAGGTCGAGGACACGTGAACAAAAATGCAATTAATGGGGCTCCGAAAAAGGTTGAGAATGGAGAATTGCACTAAGCAATCACTACGCATAGCTCCAAACTCGAAGGTGGAGGACACATGAACGAAAACGCAATTCATGGGGCTCCGAAAAAGGTTGAGAATGGAGAATTGCACTAAGCAATCACTACGCATAGCTCCAAACTCGAAGGTGGAGGACACATGAACGAAAACGCAATTCATGGGGCTCCGAAAAAGGTTAAGAATGGAGAATTGCACTAAGCAATCACTACGCATAGCTCCAAACTCGAAGGTGGAGGACACATGAACGAAAACGCAATTCATGGGGCTCCGAAAAAGGTTAAGAATGGAGAATTGCACTAAGCAATCACTACGCAGGACTCTAAACTCGAAGGTGGAGGACACATGAACGAAAACGCAATTCATGGGGCTCCGAAAAAGGTTAAGAATGGAGAATTGCACTAAGCAATCACTACGCATAGCTCCAAACTCGAAGGTGGAGGACACATGAACGAAAACGCAATTCATGGGGCTCCGAAAAAGGTTAAGAATGGAGAATTGCACTAAGCAATCACTACGCATAGCTCCAAACTCGAAGGTGGAGGACACATGAACGAAAACGCAATTCATGGGGCTCCGAAAAAGGTTAAGAATGGAGAATTGCACTAAGCAATCACTACGCAGGACTCTAAACTCGAAGGTGGAGGACACATGAACGAAAACGCAATTCATGGGGCTCCGAAAAAGGTTAAGAATGGAGAATTGCACTAAGCAATCACTACGCATAGCTCCAAACTCGAAGGTGGAGGACACGTGAACAAAAACGCAATTAATAGGGCTCCGAAAAAGGTTGAGAATGGAGAATTGCACTAAGCAATCACTACGCATAGCTCCAAACTCGAAGGTGGAGGACACATGAACGAAAACGCAATTCATGGGGCTCCGAAAAAGGGTTGAGAATGGAGAATTGCAGTAAGCAATCACTACGCAGGATTCTAAACTCGAAGGTGGAGGACACATGAACGAAAACGCAATTCATGGGGCTCCGAAAAAGGTTAAGAATGGAGAATTGCACTAAGCAATCACTACGCATGGCTCCAAACTCGAAGGTGGAGGACACATGAACGAAACCGCAATTCATGGGGCTCCGAAAAAGGGTTGAGAATGGAGAATTGTAGTAAGCAATCACTACGCAGGACTCTAAACTCGAAGGTGGAGGACGCATGAACGAAAACGCAATTCATGGAGCTCTGAAAAA
The DNA here is from genome assembly GCF_004193775.1 of Glycine soja. NCBI lineage: Eukaryota > Viridiplantae > Streptophyta > Magnoliopsida > Fabales > Fabaceae > Glycine > Glycine soja. Next base: position 24,236,869 of record NC_041009.1, on the reverse strand, counting down.
GGTTGAGAATGGAGAATTGCACTAATTAATCACTACGCATAGGTCTAAACTCGAAGTTGGAGGACACATGAACGAAAACGCAATTCATGGGGCTCCGAAAAAGGTTAAGAATGGAGAATTGCACTAAGCAATCACTACGCATGGCTCCAAACTCGAAGGTGGAGGACGCATGAACGAAAACGCAATTCATGGGCTCCGAAAAAGGTTGAGAATGGAGAATTGCCCTAAGCAATCACTACGCATAGCTCCAAACTCGAAGGTGGAGGACACGTGAACAAAAACGCAATTAGTGGGGCTCCGAAAAAGGTTGAGAATGGAGAATTGCACTAAGCAATCACTACGCATAGCTCTAAACTCGAAGGTGGAGGACACATGAACGAAAACGCAATTCATGGGGCTCCGAAAAAGGTTGAGAATGGAGAATTGCACTAAGCAATCACTACGCATAGCTCCAAACTCGAAGGTGGAGGACACATGAACAAAAACACAATTCATGGGGCTCCGAAAAAGGTTGAGAATGGAGAATTGCACTAAGCAATCACTACGCATAGCTCCAAACTCAAAGGTGGAGGACACATGAACGAAAACGCAATTCATGGGGCTCCGAAAAAGGTTGAGCATGGAGAGTTGCACTAAGCAATCACTACGCATGGCTCCAAACTCGAAGGTGGAGGACGCATGAACGAAAACGCAATTCATGGGCTCCGAAAAAGGGTTGAGAATGGAGAATTGCACTAAGCAATCACTACGCATAGCTCCAAACTCGAAGGTGGAGGACACGTGAATGAAAACGCAATTCATGGGCTCCGAAAAAGGGTTGAGAATGGAGAATTGCACTAAGCAATCACTACGCATAGCTCCAAACTCGAAGGTGGAGGACACATGAACGAAAACGCAATTCATGGGGCTCCGAAAAAGGTTGAGAATGGAGAATTGCACTAAGCAATCACTACGCATAGCTCCAAACTCGAAGGTGGAGGACACATGAACGAAAACGCAATTCATGGGGCTCCGAAAAAGGGTTGAGAATGGAGAATTGCACTAAGCAATCACTATGCATGGCTCCAAACTCGAAGGTGGAGGACACGTGAACAAAAACGCAATTAATGGGGCTCCGAAAAAGGTTGAGAATGGAGAATTGCACTAAGCAATCACTACGCATGGCTCCAACCTCGAAGGTGGTGGACGCATGAACGAAAACGCAATTCATGGGGCTCCGAAAAAGGTTAAGAATGGAGAATTGCACTAAGCAATCACTACGCATGGCTCCAAACTCGAAGGTGGAGGACACGTGAACAAAAACGCAATTAATGGGGCTCCGAAAAAGGTTGAGAATGGAGAATTGCACTAAGCAATCACTACGCATAGCTCCAAAATCGAAGGTGGAGGACACATGAACGAAAACGCAATTCATGGGGCTCCGAAAAAGGTTGAGAATGGAGAATTGCACTAAGCAATCACTACGCATAGCTCTAAACTCGAAGGTGGAGGACACATGAACGAAAACGCAATTCATAGGGCTCTGAAAAAGGTTGATAATGAAGAATTGCACTAAGCAATCACTACGCATAGCTCCAAACTCGAAGGTGGAGGACACATGAACAAAAACACAATTCATGGGGCTCCGAAAAAGGTTGAGAATGGAGAATTTCCCTAAGCAATCACTACGCATAGCTCCAAACTCGAAGGTGGAGGACACATGAACGAAAACGCAATTCATGGAGCTCCGAAAAAGGTTGAGAATGGAGAATTGCACTAAGCAATCACTACGCATAGCTCCAAACTCCAAGGTGGAGGACACATGAACGAAAACGCAATTCATGGGGCTCCGAAAAAGGTTGAGCATGGAGAGTTGCACTAAGCAATCACTACGCATGGCTCCAAATTCGAAGGTGGAGGACACATGAACGAAAACGCAATTCATGGGGCTCCGAAAAAGGTTGAGAATGGAGAATTGCACTAAGCAATCACTACGCATAGCTCCAAACTCGAAGGTGGAGGCCACGTGAACGAAAACGCAATTCATGGGGCTCCGAAAAAGGTTGAGAATGGAGAATTGCACTAAGCAATCACTACGCATAGCTCCAAACTCGAAGGTGGAGGACACATGAACGAAAACGCAATTCATGGGGCTCCGAAAAAGGTTGAGAATGAAGAATTGCACTAAGCAATCACTACGCATAGCTCCAAACTCGAAGGTGGAGGACACATGAACGAAAACGCAATTCATGGGGCTCCGAAAAAGGGTTGAGAATGGAGAATTGCAGTAAGCAATCACTATGCATGGCTCCAAACTCGAAGGTGGAGGACACATGAACGAAAACGCAATTCATGGGGCTCCGAAAAAGGTTAAGAATGGAGAATTGCACTAAGCAATCACTACGCATGGCTCCAAACTCGAAGGTGGAGGACACATGAACGAAACCGCAATTCATGGGGCTCCGAAAAAGGGTTGAGAATGGAGAATTGTAGTAAGCAATCACTACGCAGGACTCCAAACTCGAAGGTGGAGGACGCATGAACAAAAACGCAATTAATGGGGCTCCGAAAAAGGTTGAGAATGGAGAATTGCACTAAGCAATCACTACGCATAGCTCCAAAATCGAAGGTGGAGGACACATGAACGAAAACGCAATTCATGGGGCTCCGAAAAAGGTTGAGAATGGAGAATTGCACTAAGCAATCACTACGCATGGCTCTAAACTCGAAGGTGGAGGACACATGAACGAAAACGCAATTCATAGGGCTCCGAAAAAGGTTGAGAATGAAGAATTGCACTAAGCAATCACTACGCATAGCTCCAAACTCGAAGGTGGAGGACACATGAACAAAAACACAATTCATGGGGCTCCGAAAAAGGTTGAGAATGGAGAATTTCCCTAAGCAATCACTACGCATAGCTCCAAACTCGAAGGTGGAGGACACATGAACGAAAACGCAATTCATGGAGCTCCGAAAAAGGTTGAGAATGGAGAATTGCACTAAGCAATCACTACGCATAGCTCCAAACTCGAAGGTGGAGGACACATGAACGAAAACGCAATTCATGGGGCTCCGAAAAAGGTTGAGAATGGAGAATTGCACTAAGCAATCACTACGCATGGCTCCAAACTCGAAGGTGGAGGACGCATGAACGAAAACGCAATTCATGGGCTCCGAAAAAGGGTTGAGAATGGAGAATTGCACTAAGCAATCACTACGCATAGCTCCAAACTCGAAGGTGGAGGACACGTGAACGAAAACGCAATTCATGGGCTCCGAAAAAGGGTTGAGAATGGAGAATTGCACTAAGCAATCACTACGCATAGCTCCAAACTCGAAGGTGGAGGACACATGAACGAAAACACAATTCATGGGGCTCCGAAAAAGGTTGAGAATGGAGAATTGCACTAAGCAATCACTACGCATAGCTCCAAACTCGAAGGTGGAGGACACATGAACGAAAACGCAATTCATGGGGCTCCGAAAAAGGGTTGAGAATGGAGAATTGCAGTAAGCAATCACTACGCAGGATTCTAAACTCGAAGGTGGAGGACACATGAACGAAAACGCAATTCATGGGGCTCCGAAAAAGGTTAAGAATGGAGAATTGCACTAAGCAATCACTACGCATGGCTCCAAACTCGAAGGTGGAGGACACATGAACGAAACCGCAATTCATGGGGCTCCGAAAAAGGGTTGAGAATGGAGAATTGTAGTAAGCAATCACTACGCAGGACTCTAAACTCGAAGGTGGAGGACGCATGAACGAAAACGCAATTCATGGAGCTCTGAAAAAGGTTGAGAATGGAGAATTGCACTAATTAATCACTACGCATAGCTCTAAACTCGAAGGTGGAGGACACATGAACGAAAACGCAATTCATGGGGCTACGAAAAAGGTTAAGAATGGAGAATTGCACTAAACAATCACTACGCTTGGCTCCAAACTCGAAGGTGGAGGACGCATGAACGAAAACGCAATTCATGGGCTCCGAAAAAGGGTTGAGAATGGAGAATTGCACTAAGCAATCACTACGCATAGCTCCAAACTCGAAGGTGGAGGACACATGAACAAAAACGCAATTCATGGGGCTCCGAAAAAGGTTGAGAATGGAGAACTGCACTAAGCAATCACTACGCATAGCTCCAAACTCTAAGGTTGAGGGCCCAAGAACGATAACACAATTCATGGGGCTCCGATAAAGGGTTGAGAATGGAGAATTGCACTAAGCAATCACTACGCATAGCTCCGAACTCAAAGGTGGAGGGCACATGAACGAAAACGCAATTCATGGGGCTCCGAAAAAGGGTTGAGAATGGAGAATTGTAGTAAGCAATCACTACGCAGGACTCTAAACTCGAAGGTGGAGGACACATGAACGAAAACGCAATTCATGGGGCTCCGAAAAAGGTTGAGAATGGAGAATTGCACTAAGCAATCACTACGCATAGCTCTAAACTCGAAGGTGGAGGACACATGAACGAAAACGCAATTCATGGGGCTCCGAAAAAGGTTAAGAATGGAGAATTGCACTAAGCAATCACTACGCATGGCTCCAAACTCGAAGGTGGAGGACACATGAACGAAACCGCAATTCATGGGGCTCCGAAAAAGGGTTGAGAATGGAGAATTGTAGTAAGCAATCACTACGCAGGACTCCAAACTCGAAGGTGGAGGACGCATGAACAAAAACGCAATTAATGGGGCTCCGAAAAAGGTTGAGAATGGAGAATTGCACTAAGCAATCACTACGCATAGCTCCAAAATCGAAGGTGGAGGACACATGAACGAAAACGCAATTCATGGGGCTCCGAAAAAGGTTGAGAATGGAGAATTGCACTAAGCAATCACTACGCATGGCTCTAAACTCGAAGGTGGAGGACACATGAACGAAAACGCAATTCATAGGGCTCCGAAAAAGGTTGAGAATGAAGAATTGCACTAAGCAATCACTACGCATAGCTCCAAACTCGAAGGTGGAGGACACATGAACAAAAACACAATTCATGGGGCTCCGAAAAAGGTTGAGAATGGAGAATTTCCCTAAGCAATCACTACGCATAGCTCCAAACTCGAAGGTGGAGGACACATGAACGAAAACGCAATTCATGGAGCTCCGAAAAAGGTTGAGAATGGAGAATTGCACTAAGCAATCACTACGCATAGCTCCAAACTCGAAGGTGGAGGACACATGAACGAAAACGCAATTCATGGGGCTCCGAAAAAGGTTGAGAATGGAGAATTGCACTAAGCAATCACTACGCATGGCTCCAAACTCGAAGGTGGAGGACGCATGAACGAAAACGCAATTCATGGGCTCCGAAAAAGGGTTGAGAATGGAGAATTGCACTAAGCAATCACTACGCATAGCTCCAAACTCGAAGGTGGAGGACACGTGAACGAAAACGCAATTCATGGGCTCCGAAAAAGGGTTGAGAATGGAGAATTGCACTAAGCAATCACTACGCATAGCTCCAAACTCGAAGGTGGAGGACACATGAACGAAAACACAATTCATGGGGCTCCGAAAAAGGTTGAGAATGGAGAATTGCACTAAGCAATCACTACGCATAGCTCCAAACTCGAAGGTGGAGGACACATGAACGAAAACGCAATTCATGGGGCTCCGAAAAAGGGTTGAGAATGGAGAATTGCAGTAAGCAATCACTACGCAGGATTCTAAACTCGAAGGTGGAGGACACATGAACGAAAACGCAATTCATGGGGCTCCGAAAAAGGTTAAGAATGGAGAATTGCACTAAGCAATCACTACGCATGGCTCCAAACTCGAAGGTGGAGGACACATGAACGAAACCGCAATTCATGGGGCTCCGAAAAAGGGTTGAGAATGGAGAATTGTAGTAAGCAATCACTACGCAGGACTCTAAACTCGAAGGTGGAGGACGCATGAACGAAAACGCAATTCATGGAGCTCTGAAAAAGGTTGAGAATGGAGAATTGCACTAATTAATCACTACGCATAGCTCTAAACTCGAAGGTGGAGGACACATGAACGAAAACGCAATTCATGGGGCTACGAAAAAGGTTAAGAATGGAGAATTGCACTAAACAATCACTACGCTTGGCTCCAAACTCGAAGGTGGAGGACGCATGAACGAAAACGCAATTCATGGGCTCCGAAAAAGGGTTGAGAATGGAGAATTGCACTAAGCAATCACTACGCATAGCTCCAAACTCGAAGGTGGAGGACACATGAACAAAAACGCAATTCATGGGGCTCCGAAAAAGGTTGAGAATGGAGAACTGCACTAAGCAATCACTACGCATAGCTCCAAACTCTAAGGTTGAGGGCCCAAGAACGATAACACAATTCATGGGGCTCCGATAAAGGGTTGAGAATGGAGAATTGCACTAAGCAATCACTACGCATAGCTCCGAACTCAAAGGTGGAGGGCACATGAACGAAAACGCAATTCATGGGGCTCCGAAAAAGGGTTGAGAATGGAGAATTGTAGTAAGCAATCACTACGCAGGACTCTAAACTCGAAGGTGGAGGACACATGAACGAAAACGCAATTCATGGGGCTCCGAAAAAGGTTGAGAATGGAGAATTGCACTAAGCAATCACTACGCATAGCTCTAAACTCGAAGGTGGAGGACACATGAACGAAAACGCAATTCATGGGGCTCCGAAAAAGGTTAAGAATGGAGAATTGCACTAAGCAATCACTACGCATGGCTCCAAACTCGAAGGTGGAGGACGCATGAACGAAAACGCAATTCATGGAGCTCTGAAAAAGGTTGAGAATGGAGAATTGCACTAATTAATCACTACGCATAGCTCTAAACTCGAAGGTGGAGGACACATGAACGAAAACGCAATTCATGGGGCTACGAAAAAGGTTAAGAATGGAGAATTGCACTAAACAATCACTACGCATGGCTCCAAACTCGAAGGTGGAGGACGCATGAACGAAAACGCAATTCATGGGCTCCGAAAAAGGGTTGAGAATGGAGAATTGCACTAAGCAATCACTACGCATAGCTCCAAACTCGAAGGTGGAGGACACGTGAACAAAAACACAATTAATGGGGCTCCGAAAAATGTTGAGAATGGAGAATTGCACTAAGTAATCACTACGCATAGCTCCAAACTCGAAGGTGGAGGACACATGAACGAAAACGCAATTAATGGGGCTCTGAAAAAGGTTGAGAATGGAGAATTGCACTAAGCAATCACTACGCATAGCTCCAAACTCGAAGGTGGAGGACACATGAACAAAAACGCAATTCATGGGGCTCCGAAAAAGGTTGAGAATGGAGAATTGCACTAAGCAATCACTACGCATAGCTCCAAACTCTAAGGTTGAGGGCCCATGAACGAAAACACAATTCATGGGGCTCCGATAAAGGGTTGAGAATGGAGAATTGCACTAAGCAATCACTACGCATAGCTCCAAACTCGAAGGTGGAGGGCACATGAACGAAAACGCAATTCATGGGGCTCCGAAAAAGGTTGAGCATGGAGAGTTGCACTAAGCAATCACTACGCATAGCTCCAAACTCGAAGGTGGAGGACACATGAACGAAAACGCAATTCATGGGGCTCCGAAAAAGGTTGACAATGGAGAATTGCACTAAGCAATCACTACGCATAGCTCCAAACTCGAAGGTGGAGGACACATGAACAAAAACGCAATTCATGGGGCTCCGAAAAAGGTTGAGAATGGAGAATTGCACTAAGCAATCACTACGCATAGCTCCAAACTCTAAGGTTGAGGGCCCAAGAACGATAACACAATTCATGGGACTCCGATAAAGGGTTGAGAATGGAGAATTGCACTAAGCAATCACTACGCATAGCTCAAAACTCGAAGGTGGAGGGCACATGAACGAAAACGCAATTCATGGGGCTCCAAAAAAGGGTTGAGAATGGAGAATTGTAGTAAGCAATCACTACGCAGGACTCTAAACTCGAAGGTGGAGGACACATGAACGAAAACGCAATTCATGGGGCTCCGAAAAAGGTTGAGAATGGAGAATTGCACTAAGCAATCACTACGCATGGCTCCAAACTCGAAGGTGGAGGACGCATGAACGAAAACGCAATTCATGGAGCTCTGAAAAAGGTTGAGAATGGAGAATTGCACTAATTAATCACTACGCATAGCTCTAAACTCGAAGGTGGAGGACACATGAACGAAAACGCAATTCATGGGGCTACGAAAAAGGTTAAGAATGGAGAATTGCACTAAACAATCACTACGCATGGCTCCAAACTCGAAGGTGGAGGACGCATGAACGAAAACGCAATTCATGGGCTCCGAAAAAGGGTTGAGAATGGAGAATTGCACTAAGCAATCACAACGCATAGCTCCAAACTCGAAGGTGGAGGACACGTGAACGAAAACGCAATTCATGGAGCTCTGAAAAAGGTTGACAATGGAGAATTGCACTAAGCAATCACTACGCATAGCTCCAAACTCGAAGGTGGAGGACACATGAACGAAAACGCAATTCATGGGGCTCCGAAAAAGGGTTGAGAATGGAGAATTGTAGTAAGCAATCACTACGCAGGACTCTAAACTCGAAGGTGGAGGACACATGAACGAAAACGCAATTCATGGGGCTCCGAAAAAGGTTGAGAATGGAGAATTGCACTAAGCAATCACTACGCATAGCTCTAAACTCGAAGGTGGAGGACACATGAACGAAAACGCAATTCATGGGGCTCCGAAAAAGGTTAAGAATGGAGAATTGCACTAAGCAATCACTACGCATGGCTCCAAACGCGAAGGTGGAGGACTGTCGCAACCTACCCTTCGGCGGGAGGGCGACGCGTGACTCGCGGGATGCGTGTTCCACGAAAGGAATACGCGCGGAGTCGCCACCAACGTTTATTTGAGGAAAACGTCGGAAAAACCGGAAAAGACGCGATCTACGAACTTTTTAGTGAAAGGTTCGGGAGTTGTATTTACGCACGGGGAAGGTATTAGCACCCCACACGTCCGTCCCAAGGGACGACAGCCTTTAATCGAATGTGCAAACATGACTTTGATTTTTTATGTTCCCTTTTTATGTTCTTATATCCTTTATACCCTTTTTATATTTTTTTCCTTTTTGTGGTCGACAAGGGTGTTTCCCTTTGCTCCTACGTATTCCTCAATTGCGATGAGGAAATCAGACCTACGTAGTTCTTTCGGAACAAAGTGTTTGGTTAAGTTGTTTTTGTCTTTTTTGCAAAATATGTTTTTTATTGAACAAAAGGTCATTTAAGGTGTTGGACCATTAAACGGTCTTTTGATTTTGAAAGGGGAGAAACGTTAAGGCATTGGACCATTAACGATCTCTTGGGGTGGTCGACAAAAGCGGGGCTTTTGCTCCTACGTATCCTCAATTGCGATGAGGAAATCAGACCTACGTAGTTCTTTTTTATCAAGTGATTCTTTTTTACTTAAGTGGTGATCATTTTAAGGCGTTGGACCTTAAAAATGATCCATTTTACTTAGTGAGGAAATGAAATGACAAACTTCGAAAACCTATTTTTCATGGACGAGCTTGACTAGGCGAATTGATTTTAGCCTTTAGTTTCACTTTAGTTATTAATCAATTCGATTAAGAATGAGAAATCCCAAAGAGAAAACGTCCACTTGATTTTCCGCTTTATTTTACTAAAAGATGTCTTTTTGATTATTATATTATTTTTTACCTCTTTTTGATTTCCAACGTGGTTACGGCACGACCGAACGGTCGGAATTTATTTTAACCGAAGTTAATGGATAATACAATTCAAACGTTCGGTGGAAATTTATTTTATTTTCAAGTTAAGCGAGAAATGACTTAAGTAAAATGGCTTAAGCACGTCAACAGGGGGTATAAAAAGTAAACAAAACGAGAATAAAAATGCCCGAAACACAATGTGGACCACCATGGGTGCATAGAATGAATCGAAAAGCTTGGTTCGAGATACTTACCCGTTGAAGATCGAAGAACGATGAAGAACGAATGAAGAACGTCGAAGAACGGTTGAAATCTTTGCGAAATTCCTCACGGAAAACGTTACGGAAACGTTTCGGAAGCGCCTCGGCTTAGATTTTCTTTACGGAAACAATTTTTCCAAGCAAATTCGAAAGAGAGAAAAGTACCTCAGGGGCTCAACCCCTTCCTTCTTCCCTTCCTCCCCTATTTATAGCAAAATAGGGGAGGTGGTTGCCGCCCAGCTCGCCCAGGCGAGCTCAGCTCGCCCAGGCGAGCAGGGTTGCTTCCTCCAGAAGCAACCGCCTTGTGGAGGAATATTCTAGAGGGCCCAAGTGGGCCTGGGTGCTATTTGCACCCCCATTTTTACTAAGTACACCCCCCTCTGCTGTTTTTTGGTGATTCTTTTTTCGTAAAGTTACGGAAACTTACGAATTTCGTAACGATACTTGTTTTCTTTCCGTAATGTTACGGAACCTTGCGGATTACATAATCATCCCCTTTTTGACTTACGGAATGTTACGGAACCTCACTTAATTATGCAACGATGCTTCCATTTGATTTCCGGTGTGTCACGGAAACTTACGGATTGTGCATCAATATTTTTTATATTTTCCGGCATGTCCTGAAATTTCACAAATTGCCTAATGATGGGTGCCAAGCACCTCACGAGGACCAAAGAATGGTCACACGTCATCGAGCAAAGGTCCCCGGACGAAATTAGGGTATGACAGTTGCCCCTCTTTACTTGTCTTTTATTGGAGATAAAAGGAAAGTAAAGATAAGACACTAATTTCGTCCCTCCCGATTTGACGAGAGTCGCAGGTGACCATAAAATCTCCACATGCAAATGACTTGTTGTTCCCAAAATTTCACAAATTGCCTAATGATGGGTGCCAAGCACCTCACAAGGACCAAAGAATGGTCGCTTGTCATCAAGCAAAGGTCCCCGAAAATCGGTGCATGACACTAATTTCGTTCCTCTCGGTTGACGAGAGTCGCGGGTGACCATGACTTGTCGCTCCTAGAATTTCACAAATTGCCTAATGATGGATGCCAAGCACCTCACAAGGACCAAAGAATGGTCGCATGTCATCAAGCAAAGGTCCCCGAAAATCAGTGTATGACACTAATTTCGCTCCTCGAGAGTTGCGGGCGACCATGAAATTTCCACATGTAAATGACTTGTTGTTCCCGGAGGAACAAAAGGTGCAGAAGACTATGTCAGCCTCTGCATGCTATCAAGCGTTCTGTCTTACAGATAGCAAAAGAATGTTTATACGGATAACCACTCGGGTATTTCCGCGTATCATCGGGCCCGCCGCCTCTGGATGATACAAGGGTGCAGAATGACCAAACTTGGTCTCTGCTTGTCATCGGGCCCGCCGCCTCTGGATGACAAAAGGGTGTGAATAACCATAAGGTATCTCCGCGTATCATCGGGCCCGCCGCCTCTGGATGATACAAGGGTGCAGAATGACCAAACTTGGTCTCTGCTTGTCATCGGGCCCGCCGCCTCTGGATGACAAAAGGGTGCGAATAACCATAAGGTATCTCCGCGTATCATCGGGCCCGCCGCCTCTGGATGATACAAGGGTGCAGAATGACCAAACTTGGTCTCTGCTTGTCATCGGGCCCGCCGCCTCTGGATGACAAAAGGGTGCGAATAACCATAAGGTATCTCCGCGTATCATCGGGCCCGCCGCCTCTGGATGATACAAGGGTGCAGAATGACCAAACTTGGTCTCTGCTTGTCATCGGGCCCGCCACCTCTGGATGACAAAAGGGTGTGAATAACCATAAGGTATCTCCGCGTATCATCGGGCCCGCCGCCTCTGGATGATACAAGGGTGCAGAATGACCAAACTTGGTCTCTGCTTGTCATCGGGCCCGCCGCCTCTGGATGACAAAAGGGTGCGAATAACCATAAGGTATCTCCGCGTATCATCGGGCCCGCCGCCTCTGGATGATACAAGGGTGCAAAATGACCAAACTTGGTCTCTGCTTGTCATCGGGCCCGCCGCCTCTGGATGACAAAAGGGTGCGAATAACCATAAGGTATCTCCGCGTATCATCGGGCCCGCCGCCTCTGGATGATACAAGGGTGCATGTCACATGACCTCAGGGTCAGTATGACAAAGATTATGGGGCGGCCGACAAAAGCAAGGCTCTTGCTCCTACGTATCCTCCAATGAGGAATTCAGACCTACGTAGTTCTTGATAACTTGTGAGACTTGAAAAGTCTCCATCGGAAAATGCTGACATCTCCGGAAAAGGCCAGATGACCACATTGGCCTCTGCTCATCAATCACACTTGGGGTCACTGAATGACGAGGTGCGGATAACCGTAAGGTGTCTCCGCGGGCTACCAGCTCTTGAGTTATGGCATCAAAAGGCGGTGTGGTCGACAAAAGCGAGGCTCTTGCTCCTACGTATCCTCCAATGAGGAACTCAGACCTACGTAGTTCTGGATAACTTGTGAGACTTGAAAAAGTCTCGGTGTTTTCCCACTAAAATGCAAACATGCTTTAGCAAGGAGACAAATATTCCAACTGATTTAGAGCAGCATATGCTTTTTTGAGTGAAAAACAATGCGTCTACCGGGGAAGGAGAGTCCGCTGATGAAATCTCCCATAACCATAAATGAGATTTTGGATGTTAGCATTTCGTTTCTAAATGACCATTTAGAGGAAACACTGGGTTCGACAAAAATAGAAGAAATCCACTCAAAGTGTATCAATCTCGCACAGGTAAGTGTTTCATCCTAATTCCGAACCATAGATATGTCATGACTTGACTTTGCAAATTATTTCCTATCAAACCAAAAATTACATGCGTGATCATGGATCAATAGGGCTTCCCTTGGGAATGGGGTCTTTTGGTGGTTTCTTCTTTCGGCTTTTGTGTGTTTTTGGCTTTTGATTTTCCTGGCTTTTTCTTTTTCTGTTTTTTTTGTTTAGTGCGGGGCGAGAAAAAAGGATCGCTAGCGCACGGGATTTTGGTTGGTAATTAAAGAGAGAAGACCATTTTAGGTCGTGGTTTCCTTTCCTTCCTCTTTTGTTCATTTGGTGACAATTCTGTTTTGTTCAGATATTGTCCGGTCCAAAGACCTCTCTGCACATTTCTTCTGTTTTCTTTCGATCCTTGATCAGGAGCTTTCTTTCCTTCTTTTCTCCCTTTTTTTTTCTTTCTCCCATTCTTTGATTGGGAATTTTCTTTCTTTTCTTTTTGCTTTCTCCCACTCTTTGATTGGGAATTTTCTTTCTTTTCTTTTTTTGCTTTCTCTTTGATTGGAAATTTTCCTTCTCTTTCTTTTTGCTTCCGAGGGTAAGGATTATGGTGAGTCAGGATTTTGGCTCAAGGTTTGTAGAATGGCTAGACATGATACATGTCGGGGTTTGGTTTGGCTCAAGGATAAAAGGGTTGCCTTACATTATTTCCATGACACAAATGCAAAAATGATGATTTGGAAATTTTATGCAAAACTGGTCATGCATGCACCTATGCGGACACTCAAGTGTCAAATTTTTATGGTCATGTGATGCTAGGGCTCAGGATTCATTTCCTCTATTTTAATCAACCCAATGTTTCCAAAATATGTTCTTTTATCAATTTGTGCATTCATCCGAGTCCATTTCGGGCGTCTGGGAAAATCTTCACAGCATTCACCCTTCAGGTGTAGACACATTTTCCAAAAATTGATTATGATCAATGAATTTTTCAAAGAAAAGTTGGAAATCGTCTCTTTTCAAAAGCATGTCGTTTTTTAGCTAGACAACTTATTTTCTTTTTTTTTTTTTTTTTTTTTCCACCTTTTTCCTTACTTGCCTTTTTTTTCTTATTTGCTCTCTTTTTCTTTTCACTTTCTTTTCTTTTCTATTTCATTTTCTTTCCTTTTCTATTTTTATTTTTATCATGATTTTTTTTGTTTATTTTACGTATATACTTTTGGACGATGTTCCTAAACGAAGAGCTCTACACGGTTCCAGAATTTCAAACATCATCGATAGTAATGATATATAAATACTAACGCACCAATCTAAACAAAAATGTATGCGCTGTACAAATGACAATCGAAACAACAAAAACAAACGTTAGTCTCTCAAGTCAAAACAATAACATAGGATAAAAATGACAAAAGAAATATGAAAGAAAACATGAATCTGGGGATCTCCCAGTCACGTATCTCCACTCCCTCCCAAGAAGTCAAGCAAATCGGCCATCTCTTCATCCTCGTGGGCTTCTTCTCCATCGCCGGGAGCTTCTGGGGGTGCCTCTCCTGCTTGGGCCTCGGGCCAATCTCCGGGCCATGCTACCTCTGCCCTGAACTGGTCTGGAGTAGGGCATGAAAAAGAAGCGAAGCCCTGGCTCTGCATGCTAAGGCTCATCTGGTACAGACAGTCATGGGTCCGTACATGTGCTCGGTGGTTGGCCGCCTGCTGGCGAACCAAATGCCGTAAATACTGCTCCATGTCAAATGCCCCAGCCTGGCCAGCCTGATGAGGTGGTGGGGGCGCGCCTGCGGCCTGTGGAGCATCACCCTGACCCTGTCTCTGGGTACAGTACTTCTCAATAAAAACCCGGGTGATGGGCGGCCGAATCACCTTGGTAGGTGCAACGGGGACTCCGAACGACTGGCAGAGTCCTGTGATCAGTGCGGGGAATCCCAGGGCCCTGTTGGACTTATCTGGGTCCAAAGGGTGCCTAGTGGGCGCCATACCTGCAAAAATATAGATGGCATCAGCGATCAACTGAGCCACATGGATGCTCATCCGTGTCAGGATGGCGTACACCAGCTGGCACTTAGGCATGGGGAGGTCGGAATTATGATCGGTGGGCAGGATGTTGCTGAGGAGCAACGTCATCCATATCTGGGTCAGGGTGGTCATACTGGTGCGCATGATTCGCACTCGCCTCCCTGCAGCAGTCCGGGCAAAATCCTGCCCCGGTATACATAGCAGCTGGGCGATGGCCTCCTCATCGAACCCATCAGACCGGTTCCTCCTCTGGCCATACTCGCATTCCTGGCCCTCTTCCAACACCATCGGATATCCCAGGAGCTGGCTGATAGCGTCGGCATCGAACGGGATCCACTGACCCCTAACCCAGGATCTCATATCACGCACGCCCTCCTCTGTTGGCCAAGCATTGGCATAAAATTCAAGGACTATTTCTGGATCAAACTTGGCCATAGGAGTAACCAGTGGTGCCCACCGCCGGCGCCCTATTTCCCCCTGAAAATCAGTATACTCGTCGTCCCTGAGCTGGACGCGTCGCTCCCGGAGAAACGACCATCCCTTAATGGCTTCGAAGCGCTGCTGGTGTACAGCGCTCCTAAAGCGGTGACTGTCGTACTCCGGAGCGGAACTAGTTCCTTCGGCCGCCTTGTCCTTCCTGGACCTCTTTGAGGCAAGCTTCCTCGGGGCCATTCCTGCGAAGGCAAACATTTGGAAAGTTAGTTTTACCAGTGGGACATTACTCTTAAAACAAAAATGGCATATAACCTCCTCCCACAAATACAAACATCAATGTAAATTTAGAGCAAGCTTATGCGCATATTTCCTTACAATCGTTCTCTTGCCCAAGACATTCTATTAACCGAAAAAAAATGCACCCATATACAATCAAGGCAGCTTTGTTACCTAGATTATTTACACGTACTTCCAAGGTGTATTTGTTACTTACATCACACACATCTCCTTGGCTAAATTCACATGCATGCATACTCCAAGCATTTTGGGGTACCAAAAATTGCACATGTGCACATCTTGGTATTTCTAATACCTATACATACACAAACTTCATGATGAATCTTGACTATCTACACAATAAGGTGCTACATTTCATGCCTTTTTTCAAGTTTTTGCTACCTAAAGCCGCATGCAAATTCAAGCATATTTTCCTTTGCTGACTAAAATTGTATTCAAATTATATATATATTTTTTTGGAATATGTTTTTTTTCACATAACATTCAACATATTTATATATATTTTTTGTGAGACATTTTGACTACCAAAAATTATATATACATACATTCAAGTATTTCGCTATTCATACCCAAAGTGCAAATTGCCAAAGGTATCTTGCTACCTATTCTAAACCTACGCATTCATGACGAGCACAATTCCTAAACATCTAGGCGTAGGGAAAATATTATAGTGTGGCCCATAGCTGATTGCTGGCCCAAAAGAGGGTAACTTTACCCAATATGCACCTCCTTTTGTGTACTTTTGCATAAAAACTTTGGTTCCTAGGCCTAGGACATATGCGGGGCAATTACTCTAGCTCTTTCGAAAATGAATGCATGTCCCAAAAATATGTGCAAACCAAATTGCCCCATGGGTTGTTTCCCTACAAAAATCACGCGCTAATGCCATTGAGGCATTTCACCGAACACTTGGTGGGCGCGCGTTTAGGCGTCAATAGTAAGAGAACGGGGACAATGTGGCATGCCCCATTACTTCAAAATGCATTATAGGCCTAGGGCCATCTCATACAAACCCCTAATTCAACCTAATCAAGCAAGAAAACAAATCAAAATTGCCCCATATATTTGAACACACTCCCACAATTTAGAGCACAAAAAGGAGATCAAAATACACCAATGAAAAGCTAGAAAGCTTAGGGATGGAATACTTACTTGTTGGTGATGAACAAAAGCGCAAAACGGAATCAAAAAATGCGAAAAAGGATGACCCTAGGGCTGCAAATTCATCAATCCCGTGGGTATGGCTTTTGAAAGGGGGGAAAAGAAGTTTTTGAACGTAAAAACGCCCCCCCTTTCGTCATTTTTATAATTTGGTGCAGGGGTGGCTCGCCCAGGCGAGCTAACCTGCACTTTTTTTTTTTTTTTTTTTTTTTTTGAGGGGAACATTAACCATGTCCCCTCCCTTCTCATGGATTAGCATTTTGCCTAACTTGAACTTACTTAGGTTAGAATTAGGCGTTGATTACATATTTTATTATTACCCTTTTCCTTTTTAAAACAAACAAATAGTAAAAGAAAGCTGCAAAATACAAAGGATACGGGGCTGCCTTGCAGCGACATTCCCTGCTTGTTTCGCACAGAGAAGGGTAACGATCGGTCGGTCGTGACACCATCCCCGTTTGCGTTCATCCTTAAGCACCTGCAAGTAATAAACAACCAGGTATGGCCAATCTTGGCCGCATCATTACTCTACCTTGACTGGTTTCTGCCGTTCATGTTTTGTCTTCACTCCAAAAGGTAGCCCAAGGCGATCCTGCCCCTGTTTTACCACAACAATATACGTGCGTATGCGTATGCGTATGCATGAATGTTTTCAAACGCAGAAAATTTAGGGAAAGTTGGTTCATGTTCAATTCTAATTAAGCGCTTGGGGGATCCCATGAACTGAGCGGAAGGGCTCAGGCGATCACAAATTAACGCAAGGTGTGAAACTAACGTGAGGACTAAAAGCCTCAAATCCATGTTCATTTCTTTGAAAGATCGTAACAAGGGATACAGCGGACCGGAAATCCCTGGGGGGAAATCTAGAAAATGCACAAAGATAGAGAACATGCAGCGACATCCTTAATTGCCCCAGCTTCTAAGCATAATATTGTTTGACGACATCAGAGTTCACGGGCGAAGGTAGCTCTTCGCCATCCATGTTGGTAAGCACCAGGGCTCCTCCGGAGAAAGCCCTCTTCACAACAAAAGGCCCTTCGTAGTTCGGGGCCCATTTCCCTCGGTGGTCCTTGACAGCATGGGACATTTTCTTTAGCACAAGGTCTCCCTCATGGAACCTGCGTAAGCGTACTTTCTTGTCGAACGCGCTCTTCATTCTTTGCTGGTACAAGCGCCCATGACTCATGGCCGTTAAGCGCTTACCCTCAATGAGGTTGAGCTGATCGTAGCGTGTTTGAGCCCACTCCGATTCCTTTAATCCGGATTCTGCCAAGATCCTTAATGACGGGACCTCTACCTCAAATGGTAACACCGCCTCCATCCCATATACCAATGAGAACGGCGTTGCCCCAGTTGACGTTCGCACTGAAGTCCGGTAACCGTGCAACGCGAATGGGAGCATCTCGTGCCAATCCTTGTATGACACGGTCATCTTTTGGATAATCTTTTTGATATTCTTATTGGCTGCTTCCACGGCTCCATTCATCTTTGGCCGGTAGGGTGTGGAATTGTGATGCTGGATTTTAAACTCCTCGCACATTTCCCCCATCATTTTGTTATTCAGGTTGGTGCCGTTATCCGTGATAATCTTTCTTGGCAAACCATATCGGCAGATGATCTCCTTCTTAATGAACCTGACCACCACATTCCTCGTGACATTGGTATATGAAGCCGCCTCGACCCACTTGGTGAAATAATCTATTGCTACGAGGATGAAGCGATGACCATTCGAGGCCTTGGGCTCAATGGCCCCGATGACATCTATTCCCCACATGGAGAAAGGCCAAGGGGCGGACATGACATTCAGGGGATGCGGTGGGGCATTGACGTTATCCGCGAATGCTTGACATTTGTGGCACTTCCTCACATGGACACAACAATCACTTTCCATGGTAAGCCAGTAATAACCTGCTCTTAAGATCTTCCTGGCCATAGCATGCCCGTTGGCGTGTGTTCCAAACGAGCCCTCATGGACTTCCTCGATCATGTGATTTGCCTCCTTGGCATCCACACATCGCAGGAGTGTCATGTCGTGATTTCTCTTATACAGTGTGCCTCCGCTCATGAAGAAACTGGCTGCCAACCTCCTCGATGTCCTTTTATCGTTGTCGGCAATCTCTGGCGGGTATTCTTTGCTTTCGACATATCGCTTGATGTCGTAATACCAGGGCTTTCCGTCCCGTTCTTCTTCCACTTGGCAACAATGTGCGGGTTTGCCACGACACTGAAATTCAATGTAGGGTAGGTCCCCGTGCGGTGTTAGCTGGAACATAGATGCCAATGTAGCAAGTGCATCCGCCATTTGATTTTCCTCGCGGGGAACATGATGGAAGGAGATCTCATCGAAAGTCTCAGCCAACTCCTTGATGTAGGCTTTGTAGGGTATCAGCTTGGGATCTCTAGTTTCCCATTCTCCTCTCAGCTGATGGATTACCAACGCTGAGTCGCCGTACACCTTGAGTAGTTTGACATCGGAGTCAATTGCTGCCTGGACGGCTAGGGCACATGCTTCATATTCGGCCATGTTGTTGGTGCAGTCGAATCCTAGCCTGGCTGTGAAAGGTACACATTGATTGTCCGGAGAGATCAACACTGCCCCAATGCCATGACCTAGAATGTTTGACGCTCCGTCAAACCATACAGTCCATTTGTCCCGATCTTCGTCCAACTTTTCCTCGAACAAGGCCATGATGTCCTCATCCGGGAATTCCGGATGCATGGGCTGGTAGTCGTTAAGAGGCTGTTGAGCCAAATAATCTGCCAAAGCGCTTCCTTTTATCGCCTTTTGGGTGACGTAGACTATATCAAACTCAGATAGCAAGACTTGCCACCGGGCGATTCGTCCTGTGAGAGCTGGCTTTTCAAAGATGTACTTAACTGGGTCCATTTTGGATATCAACCAGGTAGTATGGCTCAGCATGTACTGCCTTAAGCGATGGGATGCCCATACTAAAGCACAACACGTTCTTTCGAGCAAGGAGTAATTCATCTCACAGGTCGTGAACTTCTTACTTAGGTAGTAAACAGCGCGCTCTTTCTTCCCAGATTCGTCATGTTGCCCCAGCATACACCCCATTGACTCGTCCAAGATTGTCATGTACAAAATGAGAGGCCTTCCAGGTACTGGTGGCATAAGCACGGGAGGATTCATTAGGCACTTTTTGATCCTTCCAAAAGCCTCTTGGCAATCCTCATTCCACCGATCAGTTTGGTTTTTACGCAAGAGTTTAAACAACGGCTCACAAATGGCGGTGAGCTGCGATATGAATCTGGCAATATAATTCAAGCGCCCCAGGAAACCTCGGACTTGCCTCTCTGTACGGGGTTCTGGCATCTCAAGGATAGCCTTCACTTTTTCGGGGTCTACCTCTATCCCTTTCTGGCTTACAACGAAACCAAGCAATTTCCCTGATTTGACCCCAAAGGTACACTTAGCGGGGTTCAACCTTAATTGATATTTCTTAAGCCTTTCGAACAATTTCCGCAGGTTGACAAGGTGTTCTTCCTCAGATTTAGATTTAGCAATTATGTCGTCCACGTAGACCTCGATCTCTTGATGCATCATATCATGGAACAAAGCTACCATGGCCCGTTGATAAGTTGCCCCGGCATTCTTGAGTCCAAAGGACATCACCTTGTAACAGAACGTTCCCCACAGGGTGACGAAAGTAGTCTTTTCCATATCCTCGGGCGCCATCTTTATCTGATTGTAACCAGAGAAACCATCCATGAAGGAAAATAAAGCGAAATTGGCCGTGTTATCTACGAGGATATCGATGTGTGGTAACGGAAAATTGTCCTTGGGACTGGCCCGATTCAGGTCCCGGTAATCTACACACATTCGTACTTTCCCACCTTTTTTAGGAACTGGTACGATGTTGGCAACCCATTCTGGATACCGAGCGACGGCCAGAAATCCAGCGTCAAATTGCTTCTTCACTTCTTCTTTTATCTTCAAGGACGTTTCGGGCTTCATCCTCCTCAATTTCTGTTTTACTGGGGAACACCCGGGATTTAGAGGCAATCGGTGCTGCACAATGTCAGAACTCAAACCGGGCATATCTTGGTATGACCAAGCAAAGATGTCTTGGTAGTCTTTTAGCAGGATTATTAATTCTTCACGGATAGGCGCGGTAATGCCTGTACCTATCTTTACTTCCCTCTTTCCACTGCCAATTCCTAAGTCTACTAGCTCTGTTTCTTCTTGATGAGGCCCCATTTCTTGGTCCTCATGGGCGACCATTCTTTCTAGTTCCGAAGGAAGTCCCACATCCTCATCTCCTTCATCTTCCGTTTGATTCATTTCTTGCTCGAAGTTGATAGACGGGTCCCAGGTATTAGTACCTTCGGGGGACTCGTCATCGAATCTGCCGTTTTAGAAAAAGGAGTAAACATGCAAATGAATGAGAATGGGTAGAGACCAGGAACAGATGAAGAAAGATCCTTGTATTATAAATTCAAAAACAAAAGACACAAAGCCTTAACAAAATGAAAACTCTAAAGCCCAGGCCCAACTATAGAGCTTTTAAAACCGTAAAGGTTTACATTATGCTTGTTGCGTAAATGCCGGGGCGTTCCTCCACTCGCCAATTTCCCAGCTGGAAATCAGGAGGGCATGGTCGGACCAAATCCGAAGTACTTGGAACATCATCTTCACATATCGCGAACACTTGACCTTCGTCTCCCAGACCCGCACTTATAAAGCTTCTACTTATGTGGCAGGGCGGGCTTCCTTCACTTTCTTGTCTCCAACGCGAGCTCTGACCACTGTTCTTCCTTCCCGCGATGCTTCTTTTCATGTCCGCCTGAGTGGGCTTATAGCCTAAACCATACTTCCCACGATTTCCTTGGGTTTTTATCAGGCTAGTTATGCCGCCATTGTCTTTGCCTAAACCCATCCCGGGTTCATAACCGTTCCCCAACATAACTCGGGCCATCATTACCGCCGCATCGGACAGACAAGGTTGCCCAAAGAGGGAGTCCACGGAGGAAATGCTGACCACCTCAAAAGACTGGAAAGCGGTTTCTAACGATTCTTCTGCGGCTTCCACATAAGGCATGGAGGATGGGCAGCTTACCAAGATATCTTCCTCGCCTGACACGATGACCAAGTGTCCCTCCACTACGAATTTCAGCTTTTGGTGGAGTGTAGAAGGCACAACTCCCACTGAGTGGATCCAAGGGCGCCCCAACAGGCAGCTGTAGGGGGGGTTAATATCCATTATTTGGAAGGTGACTTGACAGGTGTGAGGGCCTATTTGTACTGGGAGATCGATCTCTCCCCTAACCTCTCGGCGAGTGCCGTCGAAGGCCCGAACCACCATTGAACTTGGTTTTAAATGGGAAGCATTGAATGGTAACTTGTCCAAAGTGCTCTTAGGCATCACGTTTAAACTGGAACCATTATCGATGAGTACCTTGGCCACGATATGGTCCATACACTTGACTGATACGTGTAAAGCCTTATTATGCCCTCTCCCCTCGGCGGGGATTTCTTCTTCGGCGAAGGCAAGATAGTTGTTGGCAGTGATATTGTTGACCAGCCCTCCGAAACCTTCTACCGAAATATCTTGGGCCACGTGAGCCTCGTTCAGCACTTTTACTAGCAGAGCCCGATGAGGCTCGGAGCTCATAAGTAACTCTAACAACGAGACCCTAGCCCCCCTTTTGTTGAGCTGTTCGATAACCTTGAATTCGCTCTGCTGAATTATCCGAAGGAACTCGCTGGCTTCCTCTAGCGACACCTCCTTTCTACCATCCCTTTTCTCTGGGGGCCCCTTTGCTGGCATATCTTTATTCGAAGCGTGGGGTGCTTCGCCATCTTGTTCCTCCACCACTTTTCCTTTTCCTTTGACGTCGGCGGGTTGGACTGGTAGGTCCGGAGGTGCGAACACACGACCACTACGGGTCACACCGCTCAGCCCCGTGATATTTGTTACTTTAGCTGACAGCGAGCTGACGTCAGTGACTTCTTCTTCCTTCTTCCCCGGAGGTGTATATCTCCACGGGACCGCGTGACTATTTTGGTACGGGAAAGGAACAGGTTTGGCCATTAAGGGGTACCCGGGCTTTTGCGAGGCTGCACTTTTAGTGAAGTATATCACCAAGGGTTTGGGCTTCGCAACACCGCTCCCCTCCGTAGATTGCATGCATATATGCTGCTCTTCTTTTCCTTCAATGCCGACTTCTAGTCGACCTTGGTCTATCATCCGCTGTAACAATTCCTCTACTTCCAAACACGTCTCCATGTCATGCATCTCGCCGGAATGTAGCAGACAGGAATCCTCCTTACACCCACTATGGGGAATTACACCTCCCTTTTGTAGGGCCTCAAAGATAAACCTCCTAGGGGTTGTCACATCTCTTAAAGGTTTGGACCTGTGGGGCCTATCGGATTCAACTGCATTAACTGCTCCCCCTCCATGATTGGCGAGCGGGTTGGTTCTCACATTGGGCCGATCCTCTTGGAAAGTCAGCCATCCAGCATCCATTAAATGTTGGACCTTGTACTTGAGGGCCAAGCATTTTTCGACGGAATGCCCCGGGACACCCCCATGGTACTTGCAAGTTGCATTAGGATCATAC
Source organism: Glycine soja (assembly GCF_004193775.1). Taxonomy (NCBI): domain Eukaryota; kingdom Viridiplantae; phylum Streptophyta; class Magnoliopsida; order Fabales; family Fabaceae; genus Glycine; species Glycine soja. Next base: position 24,213,715 of record NC_041009.1, on the reverse strand, counting down.
CACTTCGGGAAAGGGGGTTCGAGGACCCTTCCGGGAGTCACCACGGCCAAATGATTGGCGATGAGGGATGGTAGAAGATCTTCGTACGTCATTGGGAGCGGGGTGAATTCCGGCAATGGCCTCGGAGGGAAGTTCCTTGTCGTGTTGGAATTACCGGCCGGTCGAGTCGTGTTCGGAGTTGGAACTTGGGGAGCTTCCCTCTGGGTGGGCGCCTTAGGCTGCACGGGTGTTGAACTAGAGGCGTTCCCAGCATGAGCCGAGAAGCTTGGGTGATGTTGCGCGTACTGATGGGTACCATGAGGTGTTTGCTGGGGTTTGACCCACGCGGGTGTTGAAGAGACGGCATGGGCATCTCCTTCCTTCCTTTTTGCCCCTGTTGCCCCGATTCTTTTGGCGTTCCCGTTTGTGGAGGAAACGTAATCAAACTTTCCTCTCTTCAATCCTACCTCGATTCTTTCCCCGGCAAACACCAGATCCGCGAAGCTGGACGGCATGTAACCCACTAGCTTCTCATAGTAGAACACTGGCAGAGTGTCTACCATCATGGTGATCATCTCTCTCTCAACCATGGGAGGAGCTACTTGTGCCGCCAAATCCCTCCATCGCTGCGCATATTCTTTAAAGGTTTCACCCTCTTTCTTAAACATATTCTGCAGTTGAGTACGGTCAGGAGCCATATCAGAATTGTACTGATACTGCCTTAGGAAGGCGGTAATCAGATCCTTCCAAGTACGGATACGGGAAGCTTCCAAATTAGTGTACCACACTACCGCAGCTCCGGCCAAGCTATCCTGAAAGAAGTGTATCAACAGCTTTTCATCTTTAGAATGAGCGCCCATCTTACGGCAGTACATTTTGAGATGGTTTTTGGGACAAGTCGTCCCTTTATACTTGTCGAAGTCCGGCACTTTGAACTTCGGGGGAATAACAACATCGGGTACTAAGCAAAGATCCGTCATGTCTGCAAATGGATAGTCCCCAAATCCTTCCACAGCCCTCAATCTTTCCTCAAGGAGATCGAGCTTCCTCCTTTCTTCAGTTGCCGGGGGTGGCCCTTCCATAGATAAAACTATTGGCGATGCTGCGATGTTGGGTTGAGGCAACGTGCCTGGTGCCGGCCCTTCGGGGATCGGGGGATAAAACTCGACATCCCTCCGAGCATAATCTTGAGGGTCTTTATGGACTTCGTCGGGCTGCTGAGGAGATTCTTTTTCATGGACGGGAGAAGCAATGTGGCCCGCATCTTCTTGCAAGATGGGTGGTGAATAGTTGGGCGGCAATCCATAAGGGTAAGCCGCTCGGTTGTATCCCAGGTGAGGGCTGCCATCGTGCCCCCGTGTGTCCCTTCCCCGTCCTACTATGTTTGAGGGAGGATGGTGCGTAGTTGCCAAGAGAGTCGGGTCTGCTTCGGCAGCCGAACTGACAGCGGCGGCAGTGGCCGTGTTCTTCTCCATGAGCTGTTTCATACCTAACATGGCCTCCATCATGGAGGGCATTTGTTCTTTCAGAGCCGACATGTCGGCTTTCATCTGTTCCTGCGTCTCCTCTTGATCACCCATCGTTCTAGATTTGGATCTGGTGCGATAGGGATCCCTTGCGGCGCGTTTAGTTATGGTGTTTTTCCCTAAAAAACCAAACGTGAGGAGTGGGTAAAGAAAGAAAATGCATGCTAGAGATGAGATGTAGGAGTGATTTGATTTGCACAAGTTTTTTTGGAGTAGAAACATGGGACCAACTCATTTTATTTCAAAAAGGAAGTCATATCTAGTCAAGGTCTAAGAGACCATACAAGTTTCCTAACGATTTCTAACTATGTGGGCCATTAAGTCTATCATATGCTGACAATAGCCGAGAAGCCCATGAATCTCTTCGGGGGCGGAGTAGGTGTCTGCCATCGCCTTGGCCTTAGCTAGCAATCGGGGAAGTTCTTGACTCCCGTTCAAGGTAAGAGCAAACCGATCCATCCACATGGTTGCCTCTTGGTGTAAAGAGTCGATCACCCTTCCTCTAGCCTCTTTTTCCGCATATACTTGAGCGTACTCATCCGCGATTCTATGCTCGTGGGCCGTGGCTAGACCTAACTCTTCTTCGTACTTGGCGATGATAGCTAACATGTTGGTCTCTGTCTCGCATAAACGCTGAGACAAGCTTCTTTTGGACCTTGAACAAGCAATCAACTCCTCTTTCAGAACCATGCTATGTGCTCGCGACTGGTCCCTTTCTTCCCTTCGCAACTTGAGTTCACTATTGCTACCCCATAGAGCTCCGCGAAATTTGTTCCGGCCATACTCTTCCTTGCGAGCCCTCTTGGTCTCTTGTTCAAGGGCTCTTGCGGTAATTGTATTCTCTTCCCGTAACCCGGCACACTCCTTCCGAACGTGTGTAGCAGCCAACTTGAACTTCTCCTTGGCGAGTTTTGCCTTTCCTAACTCGCTTTTGAGAGTTTGGACTTCTTCGTCCTCTTCCGGTGCTTCAAAATTCTCTTCGCTGACGACTTTTAACTTGGCGAGCCAATCTAAACCTCGTATGCGAACTTTCAGCCATTCGTGGTACCCACCAATGATGCCATTACGAATGCCTCTAAGCTCTTGATCTTTCCTTAACGGGGTTTCCCATGCCTTATGGATTCTTTGTATAGTCTTGGAATTTTGTGCGCCGAGATCCCTCACAAGGAAAGGAGACATGCTTTCTTCCGTTGGTGCTCCCCTCATGGGGTACCCTAGTTGTCTTATAGCGAGCGTGGGATTGTAATTAATACAACCCCTCGTTCCTACCAGCGGAATGTTTGGGTACCTTCCACATGAGAAAAGGACTCTTTCTTTTCCTTCCTTCCATCGGGGGAACCAACTGATTGTTCTACCTCCTATCCCGGCCAAGAGCTGGTCCCAATCCATTCTCCTCTTTTCAGTACACGAGCGATGGCTCAGGAGCGGACATGGATGTCTTGTGTCTTGTTGGAACAAGTGTGAAACCAACCAAACACAGAGGGCGGGTAAGCAACAGATGATCCGTGCGCTACTCTTCTCGCACCTTCGGTCAAATGTGTCAAATAGATCTGCCAAGACAGCTACCACCGGACTTTCCTTGCTATGGTGGTAGGCAAGGAAAGCGTCGATTGCTGCTAGGTCTATCAAACCATCCACGTTTGGAAAGAGGACGACCCCAAAAATTAGCAAAGCTAACACATCCATAAACGGGACCCAGTCTCCTTGATTGGCCATACCCCTCGCCTTGTCTTCTAGGTACTTCTGTGGTAGGCCCGCTATGCCGTTCCGAGTTTGTTTTATGCGGTCCAAACCTCTTGCTGAATCCTTGACCACAGTTGCAATTCTGCTCAAAGAGGGGAGACACCCGGAGGAAAGATATGGCTTTCTTCCCCCCAGAGGACATCCTAGAAGTTCCTCAAATTCTTCAATGGTTGGTACTAATTGGAAGTCCCCGAATGTGAAGCATCTCAAAGGCTGGTCGTAGTATTGGGTAAGTGATGCAATGGCTTCTATGGACACCTCTGCTATGGTCAACTCTAAGATCTTTCCGTAAGTCTTGCGGAAGGCTTGCATTTGGAGGGGTTCCATCAACCGCCCTAATTCCTTGATGCTGGTGGTATCTGGGCTTTTGACCTTGACTTGGTAGAACCTCTTGCCGGTTTGATTTGTTCCCATGCTTACTAAAGTGAGATAAAAGCTGGTGCAAATCAAAACTCCGATATCTCATGGGTGGAATGGATGAACGCATGATGGAATGCATACGACACAGATGCAATCTAGGAATGCGGGGGTCCGGGGAATTTGTCCCCTTCTTAGATACGACGTCTAGGGGTGGCAAAATGCCCCAACGCACGTTTTTAAGAAGGCGACACGGACCCTCCGTTGGTTTGTTTACAGTAGGGATCAAGACAGAACCCATATGCAATGCCTATGCAAAAGACACAATGCGGGAATGTACACAGTATGACAATATTTACTGAACATAAGCAAAAGGGTATATGATACTCATGCATGGCAGTGTGAAAAATGGCACGTAGCGTGTTTGCTTCGTGCCCCTATTTAAGGGACCTATGAGGGAGAGAACTAACTAGGCTTTTAGCAATAATCCCCAAGGTAGTTATATCTCTCTTGATGGTTTCTAGAGGTATCATCCCCTTTGAAGAACATATTGTAGCAGTAGGGACTACTAGCAACAATAGGTTTTCAAAGAGAAAAGCTCTAGATGAGGGTTCACTGTAATCAAGCAAGTCGGAGACCTAGCATGATCACAGATTCACCTCCACTCCTTATGCTCCCATGAACCCGGGTATAGGGCCCTTTTTCACTCACAGTGTGTGCAAATAGTGTTGGTGTTTGTGTGCATCAAATGAATAAATATTTACTTCATGCATACATTTAAAACGCACTAAAAGCAACAAAGAGTTTATATACACAAGAACATAATGAAAGGAAGCCAACAAAGGGGTAAGTCACGGTAAAACATTGCACAAAATTAAATGGCCTAACTCTCTAAAAAACAGTCCCCAGTGGAGTCGCCAACTGTCGCAACCTACCCTTCGGCGGGAGGGCGACGCGTGACTCGCGGGATGCGTGTTCCACGAAAGGAATACGCACGGAGTCGCCACCAACGTTTATTTGAGGAAAACGTCGGAAAAACCGGAAAAGACGCGATCTACGAACTTTTTAGTGAAAGGTTCGGGAGTTGTATTTACGCATGGGGAAGGTATTAGCACCCCACACGTCCGTCCCAAGGGACGACAGCCTTTAATCGAATGTGCAAACATGACTTTGATTTTTTATGTTCCCTTTTTATGTTCTTATATCCTTTATACCCTTTTTATATTTTTTTCCTTTTTGTGGTCGACAAGGGTGTTTCCCTTTGCTCCTACGTATTCCTCAATTGCGATGAGGAAATCAGACCTACGTAGTTCTTTCGGAACAAAGTGTTTGGTTAAGTTGTTTTTGTCTTTTTTGCAAAATATGTTTTTTATTGAACAAAAGGTCATTTAAGGTGTTGAACCATTAAACGGTCTTTTGATTTTGAAAGGGGAGAAACGTTAAGGCGTTGGACCATTAACGATCTCTTGGGGTGGTCGACAAAAGCGGGGCTTTTGCTCCTACGTATCCTCAATTGCGATGAGGAAATCAGACCTACGTAGTTCTTTTTTATCAAGTGATTCTTTTTTACTTAAGTGGTGATCATTTTAAGGCGTTGGACCTTAAAAATGATCCATTTTACTTAGTGAGGAAATGAAATGACAAACTTCGAAAACCTATTTTTCATGGACGAGCTTGACTAGGCGAATTGATTTTAGCCTTTAGTTTCACTTTAGTTATTAATCAATTCGATTAAGAATGAGAAATCCCAAAGAGAAAACGTCCACTTGATTTTTCGCTTTATTTTACTACAAGATGTCTTTTTGATTATTATATTATTTTTTACCTCTTTTTGATTTCCAACGTGGTTACGGCACGACCGAACGGTCGGAATTTATTTTAACCGAAGTTAATGGATAATACAATTCAAACGTTCGGTGGAAATTTATTTTATTTTCAAGTTAAGCGAGAAATGACTTAAGTAAAATGGCTTAAGCACGTCAACAGGGGGTATAAAAAGTAAACAAAACGAGAATAAAAATGCCCGAAACACAATGTGGACCACCATGGGTGCATAGAATGAATCGAAAAGCTTGGTTCGAGATACTTACCCGTTGAAGATCGAAGAACGATGAAGAACGAATGAAGAACGTCGAAGAACGGTTGAAATCTTTGCGAAATTCCTCACGGAAAACGTTACGGAAACGTTTCGGAAGCGCCTCGGCTTAGATTTTCTTTACGGAAACAATTTTTCCAAGCAAATTCGAAAGAGAGAAAAGTACCTCAGGGGCTCAACCCCTTCCTTCTTCCCTTCCTCCCCTATTTATAGCAAAATAGGGGAGGTGGTTGCCGCCCAGCTCGCCCAGGCGAGCTCAGCTCGCCCAGGCGAGCAGGGTTGCTTCCTCCAGAAGCAACCGCCTTCTGGAGGAATATTCTGGAGGGCCCAAGTGGGCCTGGGTGCTATTTGCACCCCCATTTTTACTAAGTACACCCCCCTCTGCTGTTTTTTGGTGATTCTTTTTTCGTAAAGTTACGGAAACTTACGAATTTCGTAACGATACTTGTTTTCTTTCCGTAATGTTACGGAACCTTGCGGATTACATAATCATCCCCTTTTTGACTTACGGAATGTTACGGAACCTCACTTAATTATGCAACGATGCTTCCATTTGATTTCCGGTGTGTCACGGAAACTTACGGATTGTGCATCAATATTTTTTATATTTTCCGGCATGTCCTGAAATTTCACAAATTGCCTAATGATGGGTGCCAAGCACCTCACGAGGACCAAAGAATGGTCACACGTCATCGAGCAAAGGTCCCCGGACGAAATTAGGGTATGACAAGGACGCATGAACGAAAACGCAATTCATGGAGTTCTGAAAAAGGTTGAGAATGGAGAATTGCACTAATTAATCACTACGCATAGCTCTAAACTCGAAGGTGGAGGACACATGAACGAAAACGCAATTCATGGGGCTACGAAAAAGGTTAAGAATGGAGAATTGCACTAAACAATCACTACGCATGGCTCCAAACTCGAAGGTGGAGGACGCATGAACGAAAACAAAATTCATGGGCTCCGAAAAAGGGTTGAGAATGGAGAATTGCACTAAGCAATCACAACGCATAGCTCCAAACTCGAAGGTGGAGGACACGTGAACGAAAACGCAATTCATGGAGCTCTGAAAAAGGTTGACAATGGAGAATTGTACTAAGCAATCACTACGCATAGCTCCAAACTCGAAGGTGGAGGACACATGAACGAAAACGCAATTCATGGGGCTCCGAAAAAGGGTTGAGAATGGAGAATTGCACTACGCAATCACTACGCATAGCTCCAAACTCGAAGGTGGAGGACACGTGAACAAAAACGCAATTCATGGGGCTCCGAAAAAGGTTGAGAATGGAGAATTGCACTAAGGAATCACGACGCATGGCTCCAAACTCGAAGGTGGAGGACGCATGAACGAAAACGCAATTCATGGGCTCCGAAAAAGGATTCAGAATGGAGAATTGCACTAAGCAATCACTACGCATAGCTCCAAACTCGAAGGTGGAGGACACGTGAACGATAACGCAATTAATGGGGCTCCGAAAAAGGTTGAGAATGGAGAATTGCAGTAAGCAATCACTACGCAGGACTCTAAACTCGAAGGTGGAGGACACATGAACGAAAACGCAATTCATGGGGCTCCGAAAAAGGTTAAGAATGGAGAATTGCACTAAGCAATCACTACGCATAGCTCCGAACTCGAAGGTGGAGGACACATGAACGAAAACGCAATTCATGGGGCTCCAAAAAAGGTTAAGAATGGAGAATTGCACTAAGCAATCACTACGCATGGCTCCAAACTCGAAGGTGGAGGAAGCATGAACGAAAACGCAATTCATAGGCTCCGAAAAAGGGTTGAGAATGGAGAATTGCACTAAGCAATCACTACGCATAGCTCCAAACTCGAAGTTGGAGGACACATGAACAAAAACGCAATTCATGGGGCTCCGAAAAAGGGTTGAGAATGGAGAATTGCACTAAGCAATCACTACGCATGGCTCCAAACTCGAAGGTGGAGGACGCATGAACGAAAACGCAATTCATGGGCTCCGAAAAAGGGTTGAGAATGGAGAATTGCACTAAGCAATCACTACGCATAGCTCCAAACTCGAAGGTGGAGGACACATGAACGAAAACGCAAATCATGGGGCTCCGAAAAAGGGTTGAGAATGGAGAATTGCACTAAGAAATCACTACGCATAGCTCCAAACTCGAAGGTGGAGGACGCATGAACGAAAACGCAATTCATGGGCTCCGGAAAAGGGTTGAGAATGGAGAATTGCACTAAGCAATCACTACGCATAGCTCCAAACTCGAAGGTGGAGGACACATGAACGAAAACGCAATTCATGGGGCTCCGAAAAAGGTTGAGCATGGAGAATTGCACTAAGCAATCACTACGCATAGCTCCAAACTCGAAGGTGGAGGACACATGAACGAAAACGCAATTCATGGGGCTCCGAAAAAGGTTGAGAGTGGAGAATTGCACTAAGCAATCACTACGCATAGCTCCAAACTCGAAGGTGGAGGACACATGAACAAAAACGCAATTCATGGGGCTCCGAAAAAGGTTGAGAATGGAGAATTGCACTAAGCAATCACTACGCATAGCTCCAAACTCTAAGGTTGAGGGCACATGAACGAAAACACAATTCATGGGCTCCGGAAAAGGGTTGAGAATGGAGAATTGCACTAAGCAATCACTACGCATAGCTCCAAACTCGAAGGTGGAGGACGCGTGAACGAAAACGCAATTCATGGGCTCCGGAAAAGGGTTGAGAATGGAGAATTGCACTAAGCAATCACTACGCATAGCTCCAAACTCTAAGGTTGAGGGCACATGAACGAAAACACAATTCATGGGGCTCCGATAAAGGGTTGAGAATGGAGAATTGCACTAAGCAATCACTAGGCATAGCTCCAAACTCGAAGGTGGAGGGCACATGAACGAAAACGCATATCATGGGGCTCCGTAAAAGGATTGAGAATGGAGAATTGCAGTAAGCAATCACTACGCAGGACTCTAAACTCGAAGGTGGAGGACGCATGAACGAAAACGCAATTCATGGGCTCCGAAAAAGGGTTGAGAATGGAGAATTGCACTAAGCAATCACTACGCAGGGCTCCAAACTCGAAGGTGGAGGACGCATGAACGGAAACGCAATTCATGGGCTCGAAAAAGGGTTGAGAAATGAGAATTGCACTAAGCATTCACTACGCATGGCTCCAAACTCGAAGGTGGAGGACGCATGAACGAAAACACAATTCATGGGCTCCGAAAAAGGGTTGAGAATGGAGAGTTGCACTAAGCAATCACTACGAAATTCTCCAAATTCGAAGGTGGAGGACGCATGAACGAAAACGCAATTCATGGGCTCTGAAAAATGGTTGAGAATGGAGAAGTGCACTGAGCAATCACTTCGCATAGCTCCAAACTCGAAGGTGGAGGACACATGAACGAAAACGCAATTCATGGGGCTCCGAAAAAGGTTGAGAATGTAGAATTGCACTAAGCAATCACTACGCATAGCTCCAAATTCGAAGGTGGAGGACGCATGAACGAAAACGCAATTCATGGGCTCCGAAAAAGGGTTGAGAATGGAGAATTGCACTAAGCAATCACTACGCATGGCTCCAAACTCGAAGGTGGAGGACACATGAACGAAAACGCAATTCATGGGGCTCCGAAAAAGGTTGGTCGGCAGGACCGAACGATCCACCGGGTCTTTCCACCTACAAAAGCAAACATGTTTTTTGCAAAGAAAAATAAATCATTCGCGAGAGCACCATATCTTAGAGAAACAATATACTTGTGCCAAGGGTAATCTTCCTTGTAATCGAGAATGAAGGGTAGGATGTCAACTATTAGCTTTTAAATGAACATGCAGGGGAAACATCGGGTTAAGCTGAAAATAAATCACTCATAGTGTATAAAACTCACAAGGCAAGTGTTTTATCCTATTCCCAAACCATAACTGCACCATGACTCTATTTTGCAAACGACTTCCTATCGAATCAAAGATCAAACGTACGATCACGGACCAATAGGATTTTCTCGTGGGTGGTGTTTTTGGAGCGGAAGCTGGGTGTTTTGGTCTTTTCCTCTTTGTTCATGTGGGATGGGATATTGCCAGTCAAGAATGATTTTGAGTGGCAATCTGGCTTGAAGAATTTTTGTCCTCTTTCTTTCATTGATCGAGAATTGCTTCTTTTCCCTTTTCACCTCTTTTTGATCTTTGATCGGGAATCCTTCTTTCCTTTCTTCTGTTCTTTTCTTTGTTTTCATTTTTTTCCTTTTTTCTTTCTTTCCATTTCTTCCTTTTCTTTCTTTTCACTTTTCCTTCCCCATCCCTTTCTTTGGGAAATCGGGTTTTAGCATTCTATTTGCTCTCCCTTGAGGAGTTTCCGCTGTCCTTTGCTTCGGGGGAAAGGATGAGGATTCCTTTTTTATAGGCCAAGGTTCAAAGAGGTCTAAGGTTGTGTCTCAATGGGATCTTTTATCGTGGGAACCCAATCTTGACATCTGGGGCGAGACAAATTTGAGTGTCAAGGCGTCGATTTCGGGCCGAACTTCCATATTATTCCATAAGGCATGCGTGACAATGATGATTTGAAAACAACGTGCAAAATTAGTCATGGCTACAGCCAGGTGGGCCTTCAAGCATCCCGTTTATGGCATTGTGATACTACGGTTGGGAATTTACACAGACAGACCCAACGTTTCTAAGTTATGTTCTTTCATCAGTTCAATGAATTCATCCATCCTTATCTCGGTTCATTCCGGAAAATAATCTCTTAGCATCAGTCCCTTGTTTCCAGAAGATACGTTTGCTCTTTACGAATGATTTATACTTCTTAACTATAACATGTCGACCTTCGCGGTCTTTCTTTCTTTTTACTTTTTGTTTTATTTTCATATATATTCACTAAAATTTTACACCTGTGGTCCTTGATGAGGAAAACTTTTCTTTGTACAACTACATTCTTATACATGACAAACTTTTTCTGTACACGCATTGGAACTCTCTCTCTTTACGTCACACGGTCAAACCCTATTTACATTCAAAGATCTTTTTTCGTTTTTCTCCAACGCACACCTATGGTTCATACAAAAGTTTCTTTATATACACTCGTTGTTCACACACACAAGAATTTCTCTACACGTATTTTTTTTATAAAAACCCTTCTATGCACATTTTCCTTTTTCTTTATATACACAGACATTTTATTCACAACACTTCTTTCTTTTTTATCATGATTTTTGGTTCATTTTATTTTTAGGACAACGTTCCTAAATGAAAAAATCTACACGGTTCCGAAATTTCAACAAACACTATTGACAACAACGAAACAAGTACTAACATAACGACTCAAACGATATGTATGTACAAAAACAAATGTCAATGAAAACGAAACAAACGTTAACAAATTGGGGATCCCACGGTCATGTGGCTCCGCATGCCACCAGACCCTTGGGTCACGGTAACAAAAAGTGGGGTGGTCGACAAAAGCAAGGCTTTTGCTCCTACGTATCCTCAATTTGTGATGAGGAACTCAAACCTACGTAGTTCTTGCCAACTGTGAGACTAAAAATAGTCTCGGTGTTTTCTTCACCAAAATGCGAACATGCTTTAGTAAAGAGACAAAAATTCCAACTGATCAGAGCAACATATGCTTTTTGGATGAAAAACAATGTGTCTATCGGGGAAGGAGAGTATGTTGATGAAATTTTCTCATAACCGTAAATGATATTTTGGATGTTAGCATTTCATTTCTAAACGACCATTTAGAGGAAACACTGGGTCCAACAAAGATAGGAGAAAATCACTCAAAGTGTATCAATCTCACACAGGTAAGTGTTTTATCCTAATTCCGACCATAGATATGTCATGACTTGATTTTGCAAATCATTTCCTATCAAATCAAAGATTACATGTGTGATCATGGATCAATAGGACTTATTTTGGGAATGGTTTTTAGGTGGGGAATTTGGCTTTGAGTGTTTTTGCCTTCTCCTTTTCTGTTTTTGTTTAGTGCAGGGCGAGAAAGTCGCTAGCGCACAGGATTTTGGTTGGCAATCAAAGGGAGAGGGCCACTTTGGGTCGTGGTTTCCTTTCTTTTTTGTTTACTTGGTGACAATTCTGTATTGTTCAGATATTGTCTGGTCTGAACACCTTTTTGCATATTTCTTCTGTTTTCTTCTGATCCTTGATCGAGAATTTTCCTTTCTTTTTTTTTGCTTTCTCCCACTCTTTCATTGGGAATTTTCTTTCTGTTTTGTGTCTTCTCCCTTTCTTAGATTGGGAATTTTCCTTCTCTTTGTGTTTTCTTCTGAGGGCAAGGATTGACATTCTCACCCTGGGTCAAGGTTTATGATAAGTTAGGATTTTGGCTCAAGGCTTGTAGAACAGCTGGTCACGATATATGTCAGGGTTTGGCCAATGGTTCGGGGATAAAGGGGACGTCCCACATTATTTCCATGATACACATGCAACAATGATGATTAGGAAATTTTATGCAAAACTGGTCATGCATGCACCTATGTGGATACTCAAGTATCAAGTTTTTATGGTCATGTGACACTAGGGCTCAGGATTCATTTTCCCTATTTTAAGTCAACCCATTGTTTCCAAAATATGTTCTTTTATCAAATCATGCATTCATCCGAGTCCATTTTGGGCATTCGGAAAATTTTCACAGCATTCACTCTTCAGGTGTATACACATTTTTTTTTCAAAAACTGGTTAAGATCAGTAAAATCTTTCAAAGAAAAGTTGGAAATTATCTTTTTCACAAGCATGTTGTTTTTTAGCTAGACAACTTTTTTTTTCTTCCTTCTTATTCCTTTCTTGCTCACTCTCTTTTTGCTCTTTTTTTTCATGAGGTAATTTGCTACCTAAACATACGTATATTTTTGTGAGTTATTTTGCTATATACATGCGTGTCCAATGTATCTTGCTACCTAAACATACATATATATGTTTTGTGAGATATTTTTGCTATATACATGCATATCCGAGGTATCTTGCTACCTAAACATACATATATATATTTTGTGAAGTATTTTTCCTACATGCATGCATATCTAAACATACATATATATATATATTTTGTGAAGTATTTTTGTTTACATACATGCATATCTTAGGTATCTTCACTACCCAATCATACATATATATACTTTGTGAGGTATGACTACCTTCCAAGCTTGTACTTGTTTTATTTAAATTCCTAGGATCATGAGCAACTAGGTGTGTCCTACTATGACTTGAGAAACAAAAGTGATCAAATAACAAGCAGAGATTTAAAAGGTACTAGGTTGCCTCCTAGTAGCGCTTCTTTAACGTCTTGAGCTGGACGCATGATGGCTTGTCGGTCACGGACCTAGTACTTTCCTTACCTTTGACTTTGGACTTGGTTGCCTATTGGTCGGCCATGGGTCGTAAGCAACGCTCTAACCTTTTTGTGGATGAGCTGAGGTGAACTCTAGAAGTGATGGCGGTGCGTCTGTTGCCCGCTGTTGGCCATCCCCAGGCTGCTGCGGTGTTTCGCCCTACGCCTGCCTGGGGACGCAGTACTTCTTGATGAAAGCTCGATTAGTAGGGGGCCTAATGCCCTTGCTGGAGGTGACAGGCACTCCGTAGAACTGACAGAGACCCGTAATTAGAGTTTGACAACTTCAAGACCCTGTTGGACTTCTTCAGGTCCACTGGGTGTCTTGCAGGCGCGATCCCTGCAAACAATAGATGAAATCAGAAATCAGTTGAGCGATGTGCATACTTACCTATGTCATGATGACGTGACCTTGCCGGGGGGAACGGGCACCCTGTAGGACTACAGAGGCCCGTAACCAGAGCTGGAAACCCCAGGACCCTATTGGACTTCTCCGGGTCCACTGGGTGTCTTTGTGGTTGCCATTCCTGCAAACAATAGATGGTATCAGAAATCAGTTGAACCATATGTATACTTACCTATATCACGATGGCATGACCTTGGTGGGGGAACGGGCACTCGGTAGGACTGACAGAGGCCCATAACCAGAGCTGGAAACCCCAGGGCCCTGTTGGACTTCTTCAGGCCCACTGGGTGTCTTGTGGGCGCGATCCCTGCAAACAATAGATGACATCAGAAATCAATTGAACCATGTGCATACTTACCTATGTCATGACGGCACAGACCAACCGATACATCTGCAGGGGGAGATTGGCATTGTGGTCGTCGGGCAGAATGTTACTAAATAGCAACGTCATCCATATCCATGTAAAAGTGGTCATGTTGGTGCGCATGATCCACACTCATCTTTTTGCAGCGGCACGGGTGAAATCTTGCCCCAGTATGCATACTAGATGCGTGATAGCCTCCCTTTCTGGATGTGCTCGCACAGTTGGTCGCCCTCCAATATCAGGGGGTGGCCCAGGAACTGATAAAAGGAAACTAACTGGCCCCTTAACCGGGAGCGCAAGTCTCGGTTAAGCATCTAAGGGCAAAGGACCTTATATTCTCTTAAGGTGTGGATATGGAGCACACTGAAAATGAGGATGCGTAGCCCTCTAAAGGCGAGGGCGTGCAGTCCTTTGATGGCGAGGACATATGGTCCTCTAAAGGTGATAGGTACTAGTACCCAAGGGTCCACCTTTATAAGAAAACAAGAGGTCGGCCCATCGAGAGGGCCGGTCATCCAACAAGATTGGACACGAGATGTAGGAAATCTATGCAGTTAACATGATTTTTAGGGATGCAGACGCTTGCAACCTTTGTTGTGAAATTTGGTAATGCTGACCTCATATGAAACAATGCAATGCAATGGAAAGTTGTACAATGTTCATGACATTCTTTCCCTATTTTGTGATTTTGATTTTGATTTAACTTTTTTGGAAAACACAGATTGACTGTCCTTTTGAAAAAGGTGATAATTCATGCAACCTTATCCTATCTTTTGCAAATCTTTTCAAGAACTCCCTCAGAGTGTATGTTCTGTTTGATTCAGTCACTTGACCATTTTGGAGTGGCGACAATGGAGTCGTTTGACGTTTAATCAATCTATTTGACATTCCAGGGTTTGTCCCCCCCCCCTTTTTTTTCTTGTTTAAAAAGATCGACGGGTGAGAACTTTTGATCTGCCCCTATGTTCACTTGAGGCTCATGCACGATGCCCCTCATTGCCACAGTGTAAGGCTTTGAGGTACCAATTGTTATCTTTCGTCATGACCTTGTAGCTGGGAACGTATTGGGTGAAAACTTCTAATCTGCCCCTAGGTTCGCTTGAGGTTTTTTGCATGGTGCCTTTCATTGCCCTAGTGTAAGGCTTTGAGGTACAATCGTTGTCTTTCATCATGACCTTGTAGCAAGGAACCTATTGGGTGAGAACTTCTAATCTGCCCCTAGGTTCGTTTGAGGTTTATGCATGGTGCCTTTCATTGCCGCAGTGTAGGGCTTAGAGGTACCAATTGTTGTCTTGTTTTCACAATCTCGTAGTGAGGAAGAATGAAAGAAGCAGTTGATTCTTGCAAAAAGAATTTTCCAAGGACGAGAAATAGTTGAAGGATTTTTCAGTTGATGGATTTAAGTCAAATGAATCCTATGTAGAAGCAAGATGTTTTGATGTCTTGATGATGCTAAAGGATCAAGTGCTTCTAAGTTTCATTCAAGACAAGAATCCAAGAAAATCCAGATATATGATCAAGTTGATCTCTAGAATCTTAGGAAGAAGTTTCCAAATTGAAAACAAACAAAAGGTTTGACCAAAGAATTCTATCATTTCAAATTGAGATTTGCTCTTTGGTAATCGATTACCAGCAATTGAAAATGTTTTAATTCAAATTTTTAAAACCTGTAATCGATTACACAAGTCTTGTAATTGATTACCAGAGGGGATTTTCAGAATATAATTCCCAAGAGTCGCATCTATTCAAATGGTTTATGAATGGCCATCAAAGGTCTATTTATATGTGACTTGGAAACACGAATTTAAAGAGAGTTGCCAAAAAGTTTTATCCTCTCAAAAGATTAAGAGTGTTTTTTTTTTGAACTGAAATGTTTTATCCTCTCAAAAAGATTCCTTGGTCAACCACTTGCATATTCAATAAGGAATTTTGATTGATCTTCATTGTACAAGCTATCTCTTTTAAGAGAGATCTCTTTTTCTCTTCTTCTTATTTCTGAAAAGGGATTAAGAGACCGTGGGTCTCTTGTTGTAGAGGATTCTTGAACACAAGGGAAGAGTTGTCCCTGTGCAATTCAGACTTTGTAAAAGGAGTTTTACAAAGAGATTGGAAAATCTCAAGTGGGTTGCTTGAGGACTGGATGTAGGCACGGGAAGTGGCCGAACCAGTATAAATCAAGTTTGCATTCCTCTCTTCCCTTAAACTTCTTTTATTTATTGCTGTTTATCTTTTGCTTTAAAGAAGTTTATTTTGAATTGTCTTTTGAGTAATTCATGTTTAAGGGTGCATTGTTAATCCGAAAAGAGAGAGTGAAAGTTTAATTGGGGAATAATATTCGTATCTTAATTCAACCCCCTCTTTTTCTTAAGGTAACTGAGGCCATTTGTTCAACATCCTATTCTTGATAACTCACTTCTCTCTAAAAAGGCAAACTTTCCAGAATGAGGTCATATGAACGTCTTGAAAACACAGTCAATCAAATGTTTTATTTTTCTTTTTGAACCTTTTTTTTAATTTTTATTTTGAAATTTATTTGTTTTGAACTTTACTTGTTGTTTTACGGCAGCCCCACCATAGTGCAAGACGAGTAATCTCTGATTGAATGGTCACAGGTCGCTTGAGCAAATAGACCAATGGCTTGCACCTGATTCTGGTGAAAGTTGAAAATCCTGATGAGTCATTAGAGACATCTACAACAGCTTTCAAAATTGCCCCATGTGTGGCATCTCTTGTCAATGTCAGGATTTACACGTGATTCTCCTCAAATTTCAGCCAGCCCGCATCAATTAGACCTTGCACCTTACGCTTCAGGCCCCTACAATGCTCAATGGAATGCCCCAGGGCTTCTCCATGACAAGCACACGTTGCGTTCGAGTCGTATTCTTGGAGAAATGGAGGTTGATGAACCTTGGTTGGGGTTATGGCTACCATTGAATTATCAAATAGATATGGGAGCAAGTCAGCATAGGACACTGGAATTGGGGTGAATTATACAGGCTTTCTCGCTGCAAAATTCATTTCTTGGTTGGTGTTTTTGGTTTGTGCTAAAGGTGGTGTTCGTCATTGGGAGTGCGGTAGACAGACTTTGTGGTTGTTTTAGGGATGGCCTTCGTGGATAACTGGGCGGTGGGTAAGGAGAAGGTTGGTTATTGGCTAAGTAACGACATTGTTGGGTTGGTGGGAAACTTGGCTGTATAGGAATGGCAGTCACAGCATGGGCTTCTCCTTCATCCTCACCCTCTTTATTTGCCCCAGCTTTTTTTTTTTTTTTGCATTTATCAAAGCAAGATGATCAGATTGGCCTCTTTTCAGACCCACTTTGATCCTTTCGTCGGTGAAGACCATATCATCAAAGCTTGAAGGTGTGTAGCCAACCATCTTTTCATAGTAGAATACTGGTAATGCGTCTACTATTATTGTCATCATTGTTTTTCTCTGTCATTGAGGTGCTACTTGAGCTGCCAAGTCTCTCCAACTTTGGGTGTATCCTTTGAAAGATCCGTGCCTTCTTTTTGCACATGTTCTGTAGTTGCATCCTATCCGAAGCCATTATACTGACACTGCCTAACGAAGGCAACCACTAGGTCCTTCCAAGAATGGACTCGGGAAGGTTCCAAGTTAGTGTACCAGGTAACAACTACCCCAATAAGACTTTCTTGGAAGGAATGTATCAGCAATTCCTCATCTTTTGCGTATGCCCCCATCTTCCGATAATACATCTTTAGATGGTTCTTGGGGCAAGTAGTCCCCTTGTACTTGTCAAAGTCCAACACCTTGAACTTGGGAGGGATGATGATATTGGGTACTAGGAACAACTCTCCTAGGTTAGCAAAGGCATAATCTTCACCTCCTTCAATGGCCCTGAGCCTTTCCTCTAGATGATCCAACTTTCCCATTTCTGCCATAGCATGAGGGTTTTTACTTGTCGTGGAATGCAAGAGGTGTAGTTGTGGGTGATACTGAGGGCCCTCCAAAGGGTTTTGTAGGGGTATACCACCAACTGCTTGCCCTTCAGTGGCATATCCGAGCCAAGGCTCGAAGTCGGCTAGATTGTGATGGGGAATTTCATGTGTCTCCCCCACAGTTTAAGAGACATGTGCACGATCAGTTTGGGGTTGCTGGCTCTCAATGGGTATAGGAGTGGAGTTATTGACATTCTTATTGGGAGTGTACGCCACATTGGGTGGCGTATAGTTGAGAGGCAAGCCATATGGTGGGAAGGCGTGCTCGTTTTGAATTTGCACATCATGGGGGCCGCCCATACTTCCCAAATCTTTGCCTACCATATCTGAGGTTGGATGATTCATTGATGCCGGATGGGGACGTCGGGTTCACCTTAGCAACAACGCTGGTAGCGGCAATTGCAACCGCATTGGCTTCCATTATCTTCTTCACGCTCATCATGGCCTCCATCATTGTGGCCGTTTTCTCTTTAATGGCCTCCATGTCGGCCTTCATCTTCTCTTGTATCTCCTCTACTTCACCCATTACTCTAGCACAAGTTCGGTGAGGGCACCGTAAAACATGTTTTTTTTTTCTTTTTAATAACAATGATTAAGTTCTTTTTTCCGAGGAAAGAATGCAATGAGCAATGCAACCAATGAACAACATGGATGTATGCGAATGATGCACAGTTGAAGTATTGCGAATTTGTACACTGGATATGGGGTTGAATCGATTTAGATTTTCAACATGGTCCATGACATCTTCGTCAAGGTGAAACTGGAAGTAACAGGGACATCAGCAGCCCTAAATGTGTTTGGCAGTAGACGAAGCAGCGATGTAACACGATCTTTTGCCCCAATTTTTTTCAAGATGGTTACTTCCATACTTCAACTTGACTCGATGAACCTTTTCGTAAAAGCACGAGCTTGGTTCAACCCCATAACCCAGGGAATGGCAATTTTGATCGTCAATACTTCAACAACATTTCATAGGGATGAAAGACTCGAGAATACGCATGCTATGTATGGAAAATGTAATTATGAGATTGAGATTCCCGAAGAGACATCCTTTAGTTAACCACGCATTAGGTATCATGCTCAATCATTTTGTTTTGTTGTTTGTGTTTTTTTTTATATTTTATTTTAGAAATTGGTTTATGATCCCAACATGGTTGGCTCATGGTACCTAACACATGCAACTAAGAATGCATCATGAATTTTCATGCTTCCCCTCTTTTGTTTTTGTTTTGTAGAGGAAAATACAAGGATTATGTATGAGCAAACATGTAGAGCAAAAAGTATGTTGAACGCATATGCATGATGATGCAATGACTCATGCAAAATGGGATGCTGGAATATGATAACGGACAAATGTAGGAACGATATGTTCATTATGATGCCATGAAGAGATGCTTATGCGGTGCATGATATGAATGCATTTACGGACACGAGAGCCCGGAAAATTATCTCTCCTTATTGCGCATTTGGGGGGCGCAGTCCCCCATGTGTGCAGTTAAGAAGACGATATGGATCTTCCGGCTTCCCATGACAAAAGACGAGACCCACATACAACGCATGTGTGACGGTATGATGCAGATGCGCATGCATGAAACGGAAAGAAAACAACACAAAGGGGTAATTCACACATACGAGACTGCAGAGATCCAACTTTAATGCTACGTTTTGGGCATGATGGCGCCTCAACGTAGTATTAAAAAGGTTACATATTACTCTAAAGAAACCAAACATCACTAGCAAAACTATAAACTAGTGCTATTTACCAAAAAATGCATGAGAACGAATGGCACGAAGCGTGTTTGCTCTTTGCCCTTATTTGGGAACCTATAGGACAATATCTAGGGGTCTCTAATAACTACTCCCCAACAATTCATAACTCACACGGCTATTTTCTAGAGGTATCATCACTCAAGATAATAATATTGTGGCGGTATGGAATACCAGCGACAACACATTATAAAGAGAGAAAGCTCTAGACGAGGTTTCACTATTATCAAGCAAGTCGGAGACCTAGCATGATGATAGATTCACCTCCACTCCTTAAATTCCCATGAACCCGGGTATAGGGCCCCTTTTTTACTCAAACCCATGGGTGCTTAGTGTAAAAATGTGGAACAGACAGCAGTTATTACATTTTACACAATTTAAATAAATGCACACACAAGGTTTCACAATTCCACAATTCCTTAGAATAGGCCTAACTCACAAAAAGGGTCCCCAGTGGAGTCGCCAACTGTCACAACGTGCCCTTCGCAGGCGAGCGAAGGCGAGGCTCACAGGTGCGCTTTCCAAAGGAGGAAAGATGCGCGGAGTCGCCACCAACGTTTATTTGTGGAAAACGTAAAAAAAACCGAAGGAAACCGGTCAAAATGAAAATTCTAAGTTCGGGAGTTGTATTTACGCTTGAGGAAGGTATTAGCACCTCTCACGTTTGTCTCAAAGGACAACAACCTATATTTTAGAATTGTGGAAATTGCGTTACCTTAACTTTTATTTCTTTTTATTTTTTGAGGTCGACAAAAGCGGGGCTCTTGCTCCTACGTACCCTCTATCAAAGAGGAAATCAGACCTACGTAGTTCTTTCTTAAGCGTGAATCAAGCGATTCTTTTTACTTGAGAGGTGATCATTTTAAGGCATTGGACCTTAAAAATGATCCATTTTACTTGGTAAGAAACTGAAATGATAAACTTTCAAAACCCTATTTTTGTGGACGAGCTTGACTAGGCGAGTTGATTTTAGCCTTAGTTTCACTTTAGTTATTAGTCAATTCAATTAAGAATGAGAAATCCCAAAGAGAAAACGTCCGATTGATTTTTCGCTTTATTTTACTATAAGGGTATTATTATTATTATTATATTATTATTTTACCTCTTTTTTGATTTCCAACGTGGTTACGACACGACCGAACGGTCGGAATTCATTTTAACCGAAATTAATGGATGATACAATTCAAACGATCGGTGGAAATTTATTTTATTTTTAGATTAGGCGAGAAATAACTTAAATAAATGGCTTAAGCACGTCAAAAGGGGGTATAAAAAGCGAATGAAAACGAGAATAAAAATACATGAAACAAAATGTGGACCACCACGGGTACATAGAATGAATTGAAAAGCTCGATTTGAGGTACTTACCCGTTGAAGACTGAAGAAAACGAAGAACGAACGATAAATGTTGAAGAACGGTCGAGAATCTTCACGTAATTACTCATGGAAACGTTACGGAAGCGCCTCGGCTTGGATTTTCTTCACGAAAATAATTTTCCTCAGCAATTTCGAGAGAATGAGAAATGCCAAGAAGGCTGAACCCTTTTCTTCTTCACTCCTCCCCCTATTTATAGCAAAATAGGGGAGGAGCTTGCCACCCAGCTTGCCCAGGCGAGCAAGGTTGCTTCCTCTAGAAGCAACAACCTTCTGGAGGAAGGATCTGGAAGGCCCAAGTGGGCCAGATTGCTATTCGTACCCCTTTTTTTTACTAAATGCACCCCTTTTCTACTTTTTTGGTAATTCTTTTTCCGTAACATTACGAAACTTCACGAATTTCGTAACGATACTTATTTTCCTTCCGCAAGGTTACGAATCCTTACGGATTATGTATTTACTCTTTTTTAGCTTTCGAAGAAGTTACGGAAACTCACGGATTACGCA
Organism: Glycine soja; assembly: GCF_004193775.1. Taxonomy (NCBI): domain Eukaryota; kingdom Viridiplantae; phylum Streptophyta; class Magnoliopsida; order Fabales; family Fabaceae; genus Glycine; species Glycine soja. The sequence continues at coordinate 24,192,303 of NC_041009.1, read as the reverse complement.
AAAACACCTCTTTTCGATTTCCGCCACATTACAGAATTTCACGGATCGCGTAAGCCTGCTTCCTTTTGATTTCTGACACGTCTCGGGACTTCATTTTTTGTGAAACAAAGGACGCCAAGTATCTCAAAGCGGCTAACCAAAGGTTGCATGTCATCAAGTAATAATCCCCGGACGAAATTAGAGTATGACACACACCATACCACCCCCAGACCAATGGACAGGCAGAAATTTCTAACCGAGAAATCAAGCGAATTTTAGAGAAGATTGTGCAGCCAAGCAAGAAAGATTGGAGTACCAGGCTTGATGATGCTCTCTGGGCACACCGGACTGCCTACAAAGCACCCATAGGAATGTCTCCTTATCGGGTTGTCTTTGGAAAGGCATGTCATCTTCCAGTGGAAATTGAGCACAAAGCTTACTGGGCAGTGAAGACTTGAAACTTCTCTATGGATCAAGCTGGTGAGGAAAGAAAGTTGCAACTGAGTGAGTTAGATGAAATCCGCCTAGAAGCCTACGAGAATGCCAAGTTCTACAAAGAAAAGACCAAGAAGTTCCATGATAGCATGATAGTTAAAAAAGACTTCGTGGTTGGGCAAAAAGTGTTATTGTATAATTCTAGGCTTGGACTCATGAGTGGTAAGTTGAGGTCTAAGTGGATTGGTCCTTTTGTTGTTACTAATGTTTTTCCTTATGGTACAGTTGAGATCAAAAGCGACTCCACAAACAAGAGCTTCAAGGTCAATGGACATCGACTTAAGCCATTCCTCATGAACCCTTCTTTAGTGGACGTAGTGGCGGAAGAGACTTCCTTACTCCACCCTACTCTTCCTCCACCATGACTTAGGGAGTTTTTCTTTTCCTATCTCCTTCTTTGCTTTTATTACACTTGTCCGATTCTATTTGATGATTTAATTGTTTTTAATCTTTTAATTGTGCTACATTGAGGACAATGTGTTGTTTAAATATGGGGGAGGGGGGGGGGGGGAGTGTTCTTTGGTTTTGCTAGTTTTGTTGGTTTTGTTAATTTGTTAGTTGTGTTAATTTGTTAATGTTGTTAGTTTCGTCAGATTTTTAGTTTAATATTTTGGGTCAATTTTGTGTGCATGTACGACTTTGCATGTTTTTCTTTGAATTATAGGATATGTTCAAGAAATGGGTAATTGTTTTGAAAATAAAAGTTCTTAACATTTTGTGACTTGAAATCCTTCATTCTTCTCTACATGTCATGATAGTTTTGAAAGCTCAATTTGAAAGTGATGAGTTTACCTTTGTGAGAATTTGAGCCATCCATCATCATAATCATTTGGTGTGTTTTGCCCCATTGATTTCTTGCACAATAGCCTTGGCTTGATTCTTGTTGATGCGTCCTAATTCACATGCATATTTGGAAATGATTGAGGCAATTTTGTTCTTATAAGCTTCTAGCCAAATGGACTTACCTTGAATTAATTCCTTTGATAGCCCTTTTGAGCCTTGTTTCCCTTTCCTTGTTTTGAAGCTCACTACAAGCCTTAAGTGAAAAACCATGATATCACCATATCCTTAAGGAATTTTGGAGCTTTGGAATTGTTTTGGGAATAAGTGTGGGGGGGGGGGGGGGGGGGGGGTTTGTTTCATTGGATAACTTGTTTTGTTAGCTATACTTCATGATGTATTTTGGGCCTTACCTGATGTACATTGTATATTGGTTAAATGTTGGACATGCTGAATGAAATGTTGTTTCTCAAAGGATATAGAGTAAAAAAAAATCGAAAAAAAAAGCAATAAAATTGAGTGAATAAGATCTTAAATGGCAAAAGAATGATGAGACTCTTGGTTCTACTCTTTATGTTTAAATTTTATCTTTACTTCTTTTTATTTACTTATTTTTTTCTTATTATGCAATTATTCCCCATTGCTCCTCTATTCCTTTGGGATTTAGCCACTTATTCCATATTTTTTCCATACCTTGTCCTTGGCCCCATTACAACCTTAAAAAACCTTTTGATCCTCATGTGCTTGTGTTTATGGGTTGATTGTCAATTTTAGAATCTTGCCAAATTTATGTGGTGTTTGTTTTCTTGGGTGCTTTGAGGGTAAATAGTAGCCTAGACACTTGAGAGATAGAGTGTATATCTTGTGAGGCTTTATCACTTTTCTTTCTTGAGCTGATTAACTATTTTGCCATGATTGGGTTGCTTGGATGATTTTCATGAATGTCTTGACTTTTCAGATCTCCTTATGTTAGATGTTACCCATTACTTTCATTCCTTGATGTTCATTGAGAAATATGTGAATGTTTTCGTTTGTCTCTCTTTGATATCCTTGGATTTTGTTCTTTGTTTCATTTTGCCCAGGAGTGCAAAAGGCTAAGTATGGGGGGTTTTGATGTGCCATCATTTTCTTCTATTTTCTAAACCCTTTTTGCACCATTTTAATTACTGATTGGTCTTAATTGTCAATTAATTAGGTAGTTTTATTATTCGGGCCCATTTAGCTAATTTGATGTTTTTAATCTAATTTCAGGAATTAATGAAACATTGGGCTTAATCTGGATTTTGGTTGTGGACTTGAAGAGGGCAAATAAAGCAACGCTTACCTCAGTTAATTTCTAATTAGGAAATTTCGCAATTTTATTTTATGTTGTTCAGTGTTTATTTCATTTTAGGCCAGAGTATTGTAATAGGGCCCAGTGACTTTGAGTGACTCTTTTTAAATAGCAGCCTTGGGATTCGTGCAAGGCAATCTGTCATGCTATTCATTATTCAGCGCTTTGGTTTTAGGGTTTTTACGTTTTCTGCTTTGATGCTACTGTTCACGTAATGCAATTTTACGTTTTCTACTTCTAATTACAATTTCGTTCTTGCTTCTTCTTCTACGCTCATTTACGTTTCTATTTCATTTACGTTTTTGTTCATTTACGTTTCTGCTTCATGTTTCATTTGCGTTTTCTGTTTGAATCCATGGAAGGCTAGATTTTCTGGTGTTGTTTCCTTTTGAGGACGAAGCCCAACTCTCTTTGAGGTTTCGCTTGTAATGTGGTTTCCTGGCAGTTTTCCCTTCACCAGTTATCCCAAATTCGTGAATATTAATCAGTGCATGCTTTGTGTTCGATTAATTGCCTCTGAGCCTAACTTGTGTTCATGCTTAATGGACGAAGGGCTAACTGGTGTATGTGGTGCCTAATCACGTATTGAAAACCCTAAGTTGATTTTCGCTTAGTAAATTGAAATAGGGTTGAATTAAGTGGTTGACTGTTAGGGACGAATTCTCCATAACCCAGGATAAGAGAATGGCTTCTGAATCAGAGGAAACAACCCGTTTTTAATATTAGTAGTTTAAAATTCCAGTTTACTTGTTCTGCTCTTTAATCACGAAACAAACAAACCCCCCCAATCGTTACTGTTACTGCGCAAGTATATTATGAACATTTGGTTTGTCATTGCTAGTTGGGAAACGACCTAGGATCACTTCCTAGTTACTGCATTTTCATGTTTATTTGATTCAGGTGCGGCCTCGATCAGCAACCCTGCTGAGCTTAGCGCACATCTGTTGTGGCAATCGTTAGGCTTAGCGGGCACTTGCCAGCTAAGCCGATTACGCAGAAGCATAACTTTCTGCAACATCCACCAAGCGGCTAGACATGTCGCTAAGCGGTTTTTTGTATTTTGTGATGGCAAGCTAAGCGAACCATGTCTCGCTAAGCCACCAATGCCTTTTTCAGTTTTATTTTTTAGTTTTTTGAATTTGAATAACTTGTGTCCTGATTAACTGTTTGGTCCCTTTATTTGTAGATGGCCTTTGGGAAACGCAAGAGTATCGGTTCAAGACCCACAACTCAATATGCTACAAGGAGATTTCACTCCTTAGATGCATGGAACTGGTACACGGATAATGTATTGGGGAGAAACATCTTGCCAGAGAGGAAGGTGGAAATCTACCACACTGAGTTTGATGTTTTTAAGACTAAGTTGGAGAGGCGTAATCTCCATAAACGCCTCACCAATTCGGTTGATGGGAGCATAGATGTGGCTTTGGTGAAAGAGTTCTATGCAAACCTATACAGCTCTGAGGGTCCTTCACCAAAGCAAGCCAAGGTCAGAGGCCATCTAGTGAAGATCGACGCTGACAGCCTCAACACATTCCTAGAGACACCTGTGGTGTTGGCAGAGGGTGAGACTTTGCCCACATACTCCAGATACTACAGGCTGCTTTCAGATCCTAGGGAGATTGAGGCTGCCCTATGCATACCAGGCCGAGGGTTCATCTTGAACGCCGAGGGCCATCCTGGGAGGATCCTGAGGAAGGACTTGATGACTTTAGCCCAAGTGTGGAGTGTTCTCTCATACTCCAACCTGGTCCCTACATCGCACACCTCTGACCTGACAGTGGACAGAGCTAGGCTGATCTTTGGCCTAGTCTCTCGCATGGACATTGATCGAGGTCATACCCAAATCAAATAAACATTAAAAATGCAGTATCTAGGAAGTGATCCTAGGTTGTCTCCCAACGAGCAATGGTCAACCAAACATTCATAACAGATAGTAATAAAATAGTAACGAATTGGGGCGGGGGGGGGGGGGGTTGTTTGTTTTTGTAATTTAAACATCAAGCAAATTTCAATTAGAAAATAACATAATTAAAGCATGTTGTTTCCCCTTGATTCACAAGCAAGTCTCTTATCCTTGGTCACGAGGATTTATCCCTAACCAGTTCAACCACTTAATCCAACCATAAATTAAATTACTAAGTGAAAATTAACATAAGGTTGTCATTATGTGATTAAGCAACACATACAACAATTAATCATGAACGGAACTGATCATTAAGCATGAACGTAAATTAAGCGCAGAGACAATTAATCAAGCACTAAGCATGCATGGATTAATATCAACAAACACAGAGTAATTGGTGAAGAGGAAAAACTAATCAGTATTCAATAGTAATAACAAAACCTCAAAGAGAGCTGTGCTTGATCCTCAAGAGAAAACAACGCTGGAGACTTAGCCTTCCATTAATCAGCAGAAAACGAAATTGTAGATTGAAGCAGAAACGAAATTGCAGAAAACAAATTTTATTCTACGTGAACAGTGTGCATGAACAATAATAAAAACTGGAATTGCCAAAACCCTAAAATTATTCTCCTCCTCGAAAAAACCTCCCTAAACTAAAACCCTGGTGCTGTTATATAGGTCCTCAGCCCCAAAGCTTACAAATCTATTTTCAGTCCAAGCCCATAAACGAAATAAAATAAAATCTGGACAAGATAAGATAAGATTGGATGAAATAAAATTTGGACGAAATAAAATCTAGATGAAATAAAATCTGGATAAGATAAGATTTGATAAAATAAAATTGTATGCTCTCTTCAAGTCCAAGCCCAATTCCGGATTCAAGCCCAATTGCTTATAATTCTCCTTAAATTAAATTAAAAACACAAAATTAGTCAAGTAGGCCCAAATGATAAAACTGTATAATTAACTTGACAATTAAGGCTAATCAGTAATTAAAATGGTGACCAAAAGGGTTAAGAAATAGGAGAAAATAATGACACATCGGACATGAACATAGGAGCTCTCATTTCTGGCCAGATGAATACTATAGCCCAGTCTAACTCAACTAGACTTGGGTTTTCTGTTCTGATCACCGCCCTATGTCGAGCCAGAGGGGTTGTCTCTGATAGCCTTACTTTTGAGCGCTTGAGCCCAACCATTAACTAGGCCTACATCAGGAAGAACTGTTGGAATCCTGATGATCTGGTAGTTTCTATCCGAGGGGCTAGGAGGGCGAGGGTGAGGCCAGCTGATCTTCCTTCCACATCTGCAACTCCTACTCTAGCATCCACTTCAGCAGCTCCTTCAGTCCCACCTCAGACGGATTCTCAGCGCTTTGAAGCCATGCTTCAGAGAATTCATCAGGGACAAATAATTTTACTTCCGAGTTTACAGGTGGTGGCGCCTCCAGGATCCATTCCTTCCATTGAGCAATTTCTAGATAGGGTAGCCTAGCCTGGTGCCAACCTTCTCTTCACAGGGAAGATGAAGGTCCCACAGCCCAGGTACCATAGCATGTAGAGGATGCGTCATCTGAGGCCACCATTCCAGGGCCATTCATTGTAGAGGAGGAGGCAGGTGAGACATAGGTTAGACAGGAAGTTGCTGCTACTCCTGAGAGATCACATCAGATCCATCCACACCAGTGGTGGACCTATCCTCACCTCAGCATGCAGCAGACCCCTCCACTCCTATACTCGAGATACCAGAGGACCCGACCACACTAGTCCTGACTCTGAACACTTCTCCTCCAGCTACTCCAATACTTCATCTGACAGATAAGGAGGGTGTTCAGACACAGGATACTCAGGACTAGTCACATGAATTCTAAATTCCTGATGATGCTTTTTGGATTATTATTATTATAATGATTATAGTTTCAGTACATTGTTTTTAGTGATTTTTGTTTGTGGTTTGTTTGTATGCTTGTTTTGAAGCATATGGAACAGTTTGACTTGACTTTGATGATATTGCAGTGAAACACGCTTATCTTTTTGTGAAAATTGGTGTTATGAATTGATTTTGAATTGAATGCATGATTGTGATGGAGTTTGTCTTTCTTTTCATAACTTTGAGCAAGTTTGTATGTTTGACAAAGAAAGAACAAGAATGTGAACTTGCTATTAGAATTGGTAGTCAGTAGACAAGTTGATTGAGAAAGAAAAGCTTGAACCATAACCGGTGAGAGTGTGATCTTAAACTGTGAGTGAATGACTAGCTTTGAGTAATAGTCTTTGCATCAATCTCTGAATTTTAGAATGAAATGTATGATGAGGACATGGTGAAGGCCATGATTGTGTATATACAAGCCATTTGACCAAAAAGCTTACCTTGAATGAGAATTGTATCCTTTGCACCATTTGTGAGCTAAATTACATTTTCAAAATTGAACCCTGAACTTGAATGAATATCTCCACATACCTTGTTTAGATTCTAGGAGAGTAGATAGTTCTAGGAGAGCAGATAGTTCAAGGCAAATTACCCCAAATTTGGGGGAGTTGATTGCATCAGCACACACAATAAATAAGTTGTGCGTTCAAAAAAATAAGAAAAAAGAAAAAAGCAATCAAAGAAAATGTGTGTTGTGTAATAAGGTCAAATGCAAATTAAAATAAAAGGCTAGTGAGTCAGCTAATTGTATGAAAAGATTAGTTGGATAAGTCTAAGACTTGTGCTCTCTTAGAATCTAAGCCTTTAAATCTTAGGAAAACCAATGATTTTTTGTAGCCAAGCCTCACTACAAGCCTGTGAAAGTCCTTCTGATTCTGTTTATGCATTTCTGACTTTATGGCTTGAGATGAAGTTCAAAGATTGGACCTCTTGCTAGTTGTTATTGATGAATAGCTTATACACTTGTGCTTGATTGAAACAGTAGTCGTGAGACTGTGGTTTAAGCTACTTTCCTTGATATTTGTCTTATGCCTAACTTCATCTAATGGTACAGGTTACATTTTATTCTTCTTTTTGAATAACTGCATGCTTTGTGAAAGACAAGTCATGAGGGCATTTTGCTTCATTCTTTTATTATGCAATCAATAACTTTTGTTGCATACACCTTTGTACATAGTCACTGCATGTTATTGTCACTTGTGGACCAATGAGCTGTTCTTTATTTGCTTGAGGACAAGCAAAACTATAAATTTGGGGGAGTTGTTAGTCGATGAATATGACTAACTTTTGTGTATAAAACCTGTGTAAATTGTATCAAACTCCTCCAATTTATGGTTATTTTGTAGTGTTGTAATTAATTTTTGTTAAAGATAGGTAATAAATACTTAGTACTTCCATTTTGTGTGTTTAATAATCATTTCCTCTCAATTTCAGGCTAATCAGTCAAGTTTGTGAAGTGCTGATTTTCTTCCGCTCGCTAAGCCAATCTACTGGCTTAGCGAGGCATCTACTGAGCGCACCACTCCTTTGGCTGAGCTGTGTGTGTGTTCGCTGAGCGAGGGCTCATCCCGCTAAGTGCACCGCTTGAGTCCATCCGCTGAGCGAGAAGATGCGCGCTAAGCCGAAATTCACTAATGCACGCTAAGCGGTCCAGAGTTGCGCTAAGCGTGCAAGCACCAACAAGGCCACCTATTTAAGCCTGAAATCATATTTTGGATTGGATTTTGGCCATTTTCTCGAGGAGATTTTGCATGTGAGAGATTCTAGAGAGAGATGGGTCCAAATCCAGAGAGTTTTGAGAGATTTTGCTGTGTGAAGACCTGTAGAGAATGAAGCTTGAAGAGGAAGTCGTCCTGAGAGCTTGAGATGAGTTTGTGAGTGATTGTGAGGTTCTAGAGGTGGAGGAGGCATCCTCACTACTTATATTTCTTCAATCCTTCATTTTTCTCTTCTTTTTGTTGTAAAGGAAGCTTCACAGTTATGGAGAGCTAAATCCTCTGTTGGTTCTTCCTTGTAGGTACTTGATGTAAATACCTGTATATCTACTTAATGATGTTTTATGTGTTCTCTGTGCTATCAGTATGTCATTTTAGTGTGTTTTTGCCTTGATCACATAGATGCATGCTTTGTTAGGATCATTCAACAGTGGAAACTGGTTTGATTCTTAGAACTTGATAGGAAATGGCTAGTTTATCGTATTATCATGAGGGATCAGGGTACGGTAACCTAGTTGTTTGTATGTTTGTCTTATTGTGATTCTGGTCGAGTTTAGTCCAACAATAGGAATCTAAGGATGATGCTTGATCGGGATTAGGCTAGACTATCATGAGGAATTGGGGTTTAGCATTTTAGGAGACACCATAGAACACATGAGCATTGTTAAGTAGAGAATATCCTTTTAACATCAGGCACCTAATAGGAAGACTAACATGTTGTCTACTTGTCTTTACATATCATTACTCACGTGATTTTCTTTTTAATAGTTAGTTTACATACCTGTTCATAGTTAACACATCTCTTTTCATACTAGACACCTATTCATTGAATATAGCTTTACCAAGTAACACAAGTTCCCCGAGAGTTCAATACTCGGTTCTTACCGTTTTATACTACTTGCACGATTCGGTGCACTTTGCTTAGCAAAGAAAAACAAATGAAAACTTTGTATTGGTCGTCCAGTAATTTCAGCAGAGTTTTGCTTCAAAAAATTTATTTTTTGTTAGTTTTTTTTCTCTATCTTGCTTTTTGGGTAGTGATTGCCTTTATCGACTTCAGTGAAGGATTCGTTACAGGAGTAGTGTCAATTCTCTGAAAAGACCGTTGTCTCACAGTGGAAGATAAGACTAGGTGGCATGCTCTGATTCACGAGGAATTGCACAATAGTATAAAAAAAAACCATGTGCTCCTTGTCCATGGAAAAAGAAACCTTTAGAGAATATTTTGTGAGTACCTTTTATTTTGTCCTTTCCTTAAATGCAAAACATTGGCAATTAAAAATAAAGAGAGGCAAAATGAATTTGTATAGGATAGAGCACATGTACTTCCCTTTTTCAGTTATCATAGACTTTTTGCTCAATGTTGATCATTTCAAAAGGTATGTGTACTTCTTACTAGCTGTAATGTGGCTCCATGTAGAGTTTGTAGGCCTTGGATCTTCTTCATCAATGGAGTCCTTTGCTTCTTGAAGATCAATGGCAGCCGAATGGAGAAGGAGGAAAGGTGATTGGAGATGCCACTTCAAGGAGGAGATGAGTCAAAAACAAGCTCTCCATCATAGGAAGCCATGGATAAGAGCTTGAAGGTAAGAGAAGATGAGTGGAGGGAGAGGGAAGAGGGAGAATGAGGTATGAACTTTGAAGTCTAATTTCTCAAATGACCAAAGTTGCAAATTGCACACATAATGCCTCTATTTATAGTCTAAGGGTCACACAAAATTGGAGGGAAATTTGAATTCTATTCAAATTTCACTTGAATTTGAATTTGAATATGTGAAGCCAAAATTTCACTAATTATGTTTAGTGAATTTCAGCTATGGTTCAGCCCACTAATCCAAGATCAAATCCAAGATTCTCCACTAAATGTGCTTAGGTGTCATGAGGCATGTAAAGCATGAAGGACATGCACAAAGTGTGACTATATGATGTTAGACAAGTGGCCTCAGATATCTTAAGAAGGGGGGGGGGTTGAATTAAGATATTCCAAACTACTTCCCCAATTAAAAATCTATTTCACTTTTTATTCAAGTTATGAATTCCCTTAGTGACAATCTTCTTAAATATTAATTCAAATAAAACAATTTGAATATGAATATAAAGCAATAATAAATAAAGGAGATTAAGGGAAGAGAAAGTGCAAACTCAGTTTTATACTGGTTCGGCCACACCCTTATGCCTACATCCAGTCCCCAAGCAACCCGCTTGAGAGTTCCACTATCTTGTAAATTTGTTTTACAAGTTCTAAACACACAAGGACAATCCTTCCTTTGTGTTTAGAATTCCTTTACAACAAGAGACTCACGGTCTCTTAATCCCTTAGAGAATGAGGTGAAGAGGAAGAATAAATCTCTCTAGAAAGAGATGGATTTTACAGATTGAGCACTCAAATAATTCCTTAATGAATTGCAATTGAATTGGCCAAGGAATTCTTAAGAGGATAAAATGAATTTGCTCTTTGAGAGGATAAACACTTGTTGTTCTAAAAATCTCTGAGCAAATTCGTGTTTAAGTCACATATATATAGACCATTGGTGGTCATGAATAAAGCCTTTGAAAAGTTGTGACTCTTAGAATTATTTTTCTGAAAATCCTGTCTAGTAATCGATTACAGTAATTGTGTAATCGATTACAGCTTTAAAAATTTGAATTAAAACGTTTATTAACTGCTGGTAATCGATTACCAAAATTGTGTAATCGATTACACAGTCTAAAATTTCGAATTCAAATTTTAGTAGCTGTTATAAAATATATTTGGCCACTAGTAATCGATTACATCCTCTGGTAATCGATTACCAAAGAATAAACTCTTTGAAAAACACTTTTTAATTTAAATCACTTGGCCAAACCTTTGCTAATTCAATTAGGAATTCCCTTCCTAATATACTAGTGATCATCTTCATGTTGTGACTTGTAATCTTGAAGTATTGTCTTGAATTTAATCTTGAAAAGCCCATTTGCATCAATTGCAACACATCATCATGATCATCATCAAAACATCAAAGGAAATTGCATCTACAATCTCCCCCTTTTTGATGATGACAATACAATACCTGAAATCAAGATTCAAGCAAGCAACAAACAATTGTATATAGATAAAATGTGCGTTTACTCCCCCTATATTTCGGAATTCATGATCACTTGATTTCTAAGTTTGTTAAGCTTTTTCTTAAGCTTTTTCTACAACCTTTTCTCCCCCTTTGGCAACATCAAAAAGCCAAAGAACTCGGGAATCAACACAGATATAACAATGGAGTAGAAAGATATAAATATCAGAGTATAAAACATAACCATCCAAACTCACAAACAAGAAATAATCAAACCAGAATCCAAATAACTCAAAATGTCAACAACCACAAAATATCAAAGACTGAAATTTAAATACCACAAGATAAATAAGCAAAGTACTTAACATAATAATGTAAAATCTAAGAAACTAAAAGCCAAAATACACGGCTTATAAAAGACATATAATCAGAAACTAAAATCTAAGAAGACGGAGGTGGTGGTGGAAGATCGAAACTCTGACGAATGTATCCGACATCCTCTTCAAGCTGTGTGAGGCGAATGTCCATACCGGCAAAGCGTGTATCTAACGAGTCGAAGCAGTCACCAACATAAGAACGAAGACCCCGTAATTCGGAGAGGACTTCATTCATGAGCGCAGAATCTTTGCGTTGAGGAGGAGGTGAAGGAGTACGTTCATCTTGAGGAGGGAGTGCATCCTTCTTCAGCCATTGACCATTCCGATCTTTACGGTACCCAAAGGAGGTCACTGCACCAGCACCAATTGCAAAGGAACGCTTGACTTGAACAAAGGGTTCATCATCAAGCGGAATTTGAAAATGATGCAAAAACAGAGTAATCAATTGTGGATAAGGAAGAGGTGCATTGGCCCGTAATGCCTTATGCATTCGGTACTGAACCAAATGGGCCCAGTCGATCTGACGACCGGTAAGAAAAGCCCACATAAGAATCAAATCCTCCTTAGAGGCTTGTGCTAAATTTGAAGACCGAGGAAGCAAAATCCTAACAATGATATAATGCATGATGATGACCCGGCCAGCAATCTACCAGTCATTTCAGCTTGATCATTACAAACCATGTGACGAGCATCATGACTCGAATAATCGAATTTCCAGTCATCAACAATGGTGCCCTCAAAAGGTGCACCTTGACTGGGTAAATGAGTCAAAGAAAAGAATAGTGACTGATCAATGACCATAGAAATACCATGCACCTCAAAAATAATAATGCCATCCTGAATTTTTAATTTGCAGTAGAAGACCTTTACAAGTTCAGGATAATATGGCAATTTTAATGACATGAAATCAACAAGACCAGAATTTTGAAACACTTGATAACAATCAAACGTTTCATCATTAAAGAATTCTATGTCTGTGTACTTAGGGTCTAATATTATTCTAGAGGAAAACTGAGAAAGGTACCGTAGATGCTGATCATCGGATGAAAACAATGTTGATGATCTTGGAGATGACAAAGAAGGAGGAATAGGTGCTGTGGGTGCTCCGGATGGGCCGTGGCGGCGATGGGCAGCAACAACAGCGGTGGAGGATGATCCCTTTCTCTTCTTCGATGGCTCTGCCATTTGATGAAGTTTATGTGGATTTTGATCGGTGGAAGTGAAAGAGGAGTGAAAAAGAGGAAGATTGGGCTTTACGGGACGTGATTTGGTGAAGAATTGAGTGAGAATCGAAGATTTGAAGTTTTAGGTATGGAGGAAAATGTGGAGGAGGCTTTGGCTGCGCAACAGCTCTGATTTCGTGAGTATTTATAGAAGATGACATATTGTAATCGATTACAGGTATTGGTAATCGATTACAGGCCCAATAAGCCTACTGGTAACCGATTACAGAATGTTGTAATCGATTACAGGCTGCCTGTTCATGTGTAATCGATTACACTGGATGGTAATCGATTACCAGAGCCTATCCTAGGCTAGTTTCTTAAGAGAATATCTATGTTTATGCTAAAATACATCCTATATGATTAACTTTCACTACCAATATACTAAATTCAATCATTCAATTATTATATACACAAGAAATCATAAATAAAAACAAGAATTCAAACAAGATCAAACAAACAAAATAATCTACACACAATAAATCATAGTAAATTAATCAATCAATCAATCAACCAATCAATTCCTATTTTTCTAAATCTCTTACATCTAAGAGACCTAATTCTCTTCTAATAGAGAAGAACACTTCCTTGGGGAGAGGTTTTGTGAAAATATCAGCAAGTTGATTCTTAGTATCAACAAACTCTAATACACAATCTCCCTTTAGGACATGATCTCTAAGAAAGTGATGTCTAATCTCTATATGTTTAGTTCTAGAGTGTTGAACTGGGTTTTTGGATAGATTTATGGCATTAGTATTATCACACTTAATAGGTATGCGATCAAGAATGATGCCATAGTCAGATAATTGTTGCTTCATCCATAAAATCTGTGCACAACAACTACCGGCAGAGATATACTCCGCTTTAGCAGTAGATAAAGCAACACTGTTTTGTTTCTTACTATGCCATGATACAAGAGCCGATCCAATAAATTGACAAGTTCCACTTGTACTTTTTCTATCAGTTTTAGATCCGGCAAAATCAGAATCAGAATATCCTATTAAGTTACATGTTGAATTCTTAGGATACCATAATCCTAAATTGATTGTTCCTAATAGATATCTCATGATTCTCTTGACTGCACTTAAATGTGATTGTTTGGGTTGGATTGAAACCTAGCACACATGAATACACTAAACATAATATCAGGTCTACTAGCAGATAAATAAAGAAGAGATCCGATCATACCTCGATATTGTTTTATGTCTATAGACTGACCAGATTCATCTTTATCTAAGTAACAACTAGTGCTCATAGGTGTGGACATGTGTTTTGCACTATCCATCCCAAATCTTTTGATCAATTCCTTGCAGTACTTGGATTGATTGATGAATATACCTTCTTGAGTTTGCTTGATTTGTAATCCCAGAAAGTACTTTAGTTCTCCCATCATTGACATTTCAAATTCACTTTGCATATCAAGGGAAAACTCCTTGCACAATGAATCATTAGTGGATCAAAAAATTATATCATCAACATATATTTGAACCAACAAAATATCATTATGCTTTCTCTTTATGAACAATGTGGTATCCACTTTACCTCTAGAGAATTCTTTTTCTAGAAGAAAATTGCTTAAGCGTTCATACCACGCCCTAGGGGCTTGTTTCAAACCATAAAGAGCCTTTTGTAATTTATAAACATGGTTTGGTTTATCAGGAATTTCAAAACCAGGGGGTTGTTCAACATATACCTCTTCTTGAATTAAGCCATTTAGAAAGGCGCTCTTAACATCCATTTGATAAAGTTTAAAATCCATTATGGATGCATATGCTAAAAGCATTCTAATGGCTTCTAATCTTGCAATAGGAGTGATGTGCCATCATTTTCTTCTATTTTCTAAACCCTTTTTGCACCATTTTAATTATTGATTGGTCTTAATTGTCAATTAATTAGGCAGTTTTATTATTTGGGCTCATTTAGCTAATTTGATGTTTTTAATCTAATTTCAGGAATTAATGAAACATTGGGCTTAATCCGGATTTTGGTTGTGGACTTGAAGAGGGCAAATAAAGCAGCGCTTACCTTAGTTAATTTCTAATTAGGAAATTTCGCAATTTTATGTTGTTCAGTGTTTATTTCGTTTTGGGCCAGAGTATTGTAATAGGGCCCAGTGACTTTGAGTGACTTTTTAAATAGCTGCCTTGGGATTCGTGCAGGGCATTCTATTCTGCTATGCTATTTTCATTATTCAGAGCTTTGGTTTTAGGTTTTCATGTTTTTCTGTGCCCTTGTTACAGTTTTCGTTCTTAATGCAAATTTCCGTTTTCTGCTTCTAATTACGAGTTCATTCTTGCTTCTTCTTCTACTTTCATTTACGTTTCTGTTCATTTACGTTCTTGTTCATTTACGTTTCTGCTTCATGTTTCATTTGCGTTTTCTGTTTGAATCCATGGAAGGCTAGATTTTCTGGTGTTGTTTCCTTTTGAGGACAAAGCCCAACTCTCTTTGAGGTTTCGTTTGTAATGTGGTTTCCTGGCAGTTTTCCCTTCACCAGTTATCCAAATTTCGTGAATATTAATCAGTGCACGCTTCGTGTTCAATTAATTGCCTCTGAGCCTAACTTGCGTTCATGCTTAATGGACGAAGGGCTAACTGGTGTATGTGGTGCCTAATCACGTATTGAAAACCCTAAGTTGATTTTCGCTTAGTAAATTGAAATAGGGTTGGATTAAGTGGTTGACTGTTAGAGACGAATTCTCCATAACCCAGGATAAGAGAGTGGCTTCTGAATCAGAGGAAACAACCCATTTTTAATATTAGTAGTTTCGTATTCCATTTTATTTGTTCTGCTCTTTAATTACCAAACAACCAAACCCCCCCCCCATCGTTACTGTTACTGCAAGTATATTATGAACATTTGGCTTGTCACTGCTCGTTGGGAAACGACCTAGGATCACTTCCTAGTTACTGCATTTTCATGTTTATTTGATTCGGGTACGGCCTCGATTAAATTTGGCGCCGTTGCCGGGTAGTAGTGTCCAAAGGTTCATAATAGCTAGCTAGTGTTGTGTGTTTAATCCTTTCGTGTTTTATGTTTAATTGTTAGTATTGTGCTAGTATGTGTGTTAGTGTTGATTAGTGTCCTGGTATTTTGTTTAAAGTCTGTTCTGTTTCAGTTTTACCATTAAGCGTTTCCCCTGTTTCAGTCTTGGGTGTTTTGCTGTGAAGATTGTGCTTGAAAACAAAGTAGTAGTAGAAATCAGCTTGCGGAAAAACAGAGTAGTAGTAGAAATCAATTAGAGACGGATTTTAGCGACCACCCATGCTGAATTAATTGGGATTTTTTGTTTTAGTAGCTAGGGTTGTTATTTTTGGCTGAATTTTTTTGTGGTAACTTCTTTTAATCTATATTTTGTGGTAAAAATAGCTAGAGCCTTTAGTTTGGTCAGATTTGAAAGTTCCAAAAAACTAGCAAATTTTGTGTTTGTCAAAACTTCAAACGGCCATAACTTTTGCTCCGGTTATCAGAATCGCAATTATTATATATGCATTTGGGGTAGAAAAAAATTTCCTACATTGTGGTAGCCGGCCATAGGCCGGCTGAGGTCTCCATCGTCCAAAAAAAGCGATTCTGTCAAAAGTTTTTTATTTTTCAAGTTTTATTCACTTATTTTTCTTAACCTACCAATTTTAGCTTTCATAGTTAGACTTTGAATTTTTGTCTGAAATTTTTTGTGCTATCTTCTCATCATTTTATAAGGTTGCTCACAAAATTTCAAGTCATTTGGATATCATTTGAGGGTAGCTGTAGTTCAAACCTACACCTTTATTTACATGACAAGGCAACTAGTTGTGTGCATGCTGAATGTAGTGTATGACTAGAGGCAATCCATCTGACTTACAACCCTTTGATCCTGAGATAGATAGGACATTTCATAGATTATTTAGGCATCATTTTATACCTTTTGATCATTCTGAGCATTCCATAACTGGTGAATCTGTGCATTCTGTTATTGGTGATTTTGAACATCCTGATCTTGAGCATTATAATTTTGAGCATTCTGATTCTGAGCATTCTGATTTTGCACATTCTGAGAACATGGCACAACCTCCACCTCGTGAGAGGACTCTAAGGGAAATGGCTGCACCTGATTTCACCTATGAAAGCTTGTGCATCCAATACCCTGATGAGGATGTCCCATATGTTCTTAAGACTGGACTGATTCATTTGCTTCCAAAGTTTCATGGCCTTGCAGGTGAAGACCCGCACAAACATTTGAAAGAATTTCACATTGTCTGCTCCACCATGAAACCCCCAGATGTCCAAGAGGATCACATATTTCTGAAGGCTTTTCCTCATTCATTAGAGGGAGTGGCAAAGGACTGGCTGTATTACCTTGCTCCAAGGTCCATCACGAGCTGGGATGACCTTAAGAGAGTATTCTTAGAAAAAAATTTCCCTGCTTCCAGGACCACAGCCATCAGGAAGGATATCTCAGGTATTAGACAACTCAGTGGAGAGAGCCTGTATGGGTACTGGGAGAGATTTAAGAAACTATGTGCCAGTTGCCCCCACCATCAGATTTCAGAACAGCTTCTTCTCCAATATTTTTATGAAGGACTCAGTAATATGGAGAGAAGTATGATAGATGCTGCCAGTGGTGGAGCCCTTGGAGACATGACTCCTGCTGAAGCCAGAAATTTAATTGAGAAGATGGCCTCCAACTCCCAACAGTTTAGCGCCAGAAATGATGCCATAGTCATTAGAGGAGTGCATGAGGTAGCTACAAACCCATCTGCATCATCTGAAACTAAGAAGCTTGAAGGCAAACTGGATGCGTTGGTCAACTTGGTAACCCAGCTGGCCTTGAATCAGAAATCTGTACCTGTCGCAAGGGTTTGTGGTTTGTGCTCCTCTGCTGACCACCACACAGACCTTTGCCCTTCCATGCAACAACCTGGAGCAATTGAGCAGCCTGAAGCTTATGCTGCAAATATTTACAATAGACCTCCTCAACCTCAGCAGCAAAATCAACCATAGCAGAGCAATTATGACCTTTCCAGCAACAGATACAACCCTGGATGGAGGAATCACCCTAACCTCAGATGGTCCAGCCCTCAGCAACAACAACAGCAGCCTGCTCCTTCCTTCCAAAATGCTGCTGGCCCAAGTAGACCATACATTCCTCCACCAATCCAACAACAGCAACAACCCCAGAAACAGCCAACAGTTGAGGCCCCTCCACAACCTTCCCTCGAAGAACTTGTGAGGCAAATGACTATGCAAAACATGCAGTTTCAGCAAGAGACCAGAGCCTCCATTCAGAGCTTAACCAATCAGATGGGACAATTAGCTACTCAATTGAATCAACAACAGTCCCAGAATTCTGACAAGCTGCCTTCTCAAGCTGTCCAAAACCCCAAAAATGTCAGTGCCATTTCATTGAGGTCGGGAAAGCAGTGTCAAGGACCTCAACCCGTAGCACCTTCCTCATCTGCAAATGAACCTGCCAAACTTCACTCTATTCCAGAAAAAGGTGATGACAAAAATCTACCTAACAATTTTTGTGCAGGTGAATCTTCTTCCACAGGTAATTCTGATTTGCAGAAGCAGCACATTCCCCCTCTTCCATTCCCTCCAAGAGCAGTTTCCAACAAAAAAATGGAAGAGGCAGAGAAAGAGATCTTGGAAACGTTTAGAAAAGTAGAGGTAAACATACCTCTGTTGGATGCAATAAAGCAAATTCCAAGATATGCCAAATTCTTGAAGGAGCTGTGCACTAATAAGCATAGGCAGAAATGTCTCCGCATTGATTGGTAAATCTGTTCCTCAAATTCCTGAAAAATGCAAAGATCCAGGTACATTCAGCATACCTTGTATTATAGGGAATAGTAAGTTTGACAATGCCATGCTAGATTTAGGAGCCTCTGTTAGTGTTATGCCTCTGTCGATTTTTAATTCTCTATCTCTAGGTCCCTTGCAGTCAACTGATGTGGTAATTCATTTAGCTAATAGAAGTGTTGCCTATCCTGTTGGTTTCATAGAAGATGTCTTAGTTAGAGTTGGTGAACTGATTTTCCCTGTTGATTTTTATATCTTGAATATGGAAGATGGATTTTCTCAAGGATCAGTTCCCATCATTCTAGGCAGACCCTTTATGAAAACTGCTAGAACTAAGATAGATGTTTATGCAGGCACACTGTCCATGGAGTTTGGTGATATAACTGTTCATTTTAATATTCTGGATGCTATGAAATACCCATCTGAAGATCTTTCTGTATTTCGTGCTAAAATAATTGACCATGTTGTTGATGAATACATGATTGATCTTTATTCTAATTTGCATGCCTCTCACTCTTCATGCATTGAGTCTGAAATTGTACTTGATCATATGTCTGAATTTGATGCTGAGAGTGAATCTGAGGGTGATATTGATTGCATGCCTGGTGGTGGTGTTTTACCTCTTGAGATTGATTTTATAGAGTCAGATAGGACTAACCATGTTTCAGGAAGTACACATACCTCTGACTTTCTTTATGAGGTAAAGGCTGAGAAACCATCTCCTTCTACCACTGTCCAGCCGACCACACCAGAATTGAAGCCTCTGCCATCAAATTTAAAATACGCTTACTTGGATGATAGCAAGAGTTTTCCAGTGATTATATTTGCCTCCCTCGCTGATGAGCAAGAGGAGAAGTTGTTGTCAGTTCTCAAGAAGCATAAGAAGGCTATAGGCTGGACCCTGGCGGACATTCCTGGTATTAGCCCATCCACATGTATGCATCGAATAAATTTAGAGGATGGAGCTAAACCAGTAAGACAGCCACAGAGAAGACTCAACCCGATGATTCTTGATGTAGTGAAGAAGGAGATAACCAAGCTTTTGCAAGCTGGAATCATTTATCCTATCTCCGACAGCCAATGGGTGAGTCCCGTCCAGGTAGTCCCGAAAAAGACTGGCCTCACAGTGATCAGAAATGAGAAGGAGGAGCTAATTCCTACTCGGGTGCAGAACAGTTGGAGAGTCTGCATTGACTATAGGAGGCTGAACCAGGTTACCAAAAAGGACCATTTTCCCCTGCCATTCATTGACCAGATGCTTGAACGCCTGGCAGGTAAATCCCTCTACTGTTTCCTTGATGGTTTTTCTGGTTATATGCAAATAACTATTGCTCCTGAGGATAAGGAAAAGACCATATTCACCTGCCCCTTCGGCACTTTTGCTTATAGGAGGATGCCTTTCAGCCTGTGCAATGCCCCTGGTACCTTCCAGCGGTGCATGATTAGTATTTTCAGTGATTTTTTAGAAAATTGCATAGAGGTGTTTATGGATGATTTCACTGTATATGGATCCTCTTTTGATGGTTGTTTGAATAGTTTGGAAAAAGTTTTGAATAGATGCATTGAAACTAACCTTGTTCTAAATTTTGAAAAATGTCATTTTATGGTTGAGCAAGGTATAGTTTTAGGCCACATTATTTCCAATAAGGGCATTGAAGTAGATCCTGCAAAAATTTCTGTTATTTCACAATTGCCTTACCCCTCTTGTGTGCGAGAGGTGCGATCTTTTCTTGGTCATGCAGGATTCTACAGGCGCTTTATAAGGGATTTTAGCAAAGTAGCCCTTCCACTGTCCAACTTGTTGCAAAAGGAGGTGGAGTTTGACTTTAATGACAGATGCAAAGAGGCTTTTGATTGCCTCAAAAGAGCGTTGACTACCACCCCCATCATCCAGGCACCCGATTGGACAGCCCCTTTTGAGCTTATGTGTGATGCATCAAATTATGCATTGGGGGCTGTCCTTGCTCAGAAAATTGATAAATTGCCCAGGGTGATATATTATGCTTCTAGGACTTTAGATGTTGCCCAAGCAAATTATACTACTACTGAGAAAGAGCTTCTAGCCATAGTTTTTGCTCTTGAAAAATTTCGATCTTATTTGCTTGGTACTCACATTATTGTTTATACTGACCATGCAGCTCTAAAGTACTTGTTGAAGAAGGCTGATTCTAAGCCTAGGTTGATCCGATGGATGCTCTGGCTCCAAGAGTTTGACTTGGAGATCCGTGATAGGAGCGGAGCACAAAATCTAGTTGCTGATCATTTGAGTCGGATCGAACGTGTCTCTGATGTAGATTCACCTATTTGGGATGATTTCCCGGATGATCATTTGTATGTATTGTATAGTATTTCTGACTCTCTTTCTACTCCCTGGTTTGCTAACATTGTCAATTATTTAGTTGCCTCTATTTTTCCTCCCTTAGCATCTAAGGCCCAAAAAGATAAGATTAAAAGTGATGCTAAGCATTTTATTTGGGATGACCCCTACTTGTGGAAATTGTGCAATGATCAGGTCATCAGACGGTGCATTCCAGATCATGAGACTGACTCAGTCCTGCAGTTCTGTCATTCTTCCACACCGGGAGGTCATCTGGGTGTTCAAAGGACAGCTCGCAAAGTGATTGATTGTGGTTTTTATTGGCCCACCATCTTTAAAGATGCGTGGAAGATCTGCAGCACTTGTGAGCAGTGTCAGAGAGCAGGAAATACACTTACATGGCGACAACAAATGCCTCAGCAACCTATGCTATTTTGTGAGGTGTTTGATGTCTGCGGTATAGATTTCATGGGTCCTTTTCCTGTCTCTTTTGGTTATGTTTATATTCTCCTTGCAGTTGATTATGTTTCAAAATGGGTGGAAGCCAAGCCCACTAGAACTAATGATGCTAAAGTTGTCGCAAACTTTGTCAGGTCTAATCTGTTTTGCAGGTTTGAAGTACCTAAAGCAATTGTTAGTGATCAAGGAACCCATTTTTGCAACAGGACAATGCATGCCCTGCTTAAAAAGTATGGGGTGGTACATAGGGTATCCACACCATACCACCCCTAGACTAATGGACAGGCAGAAATTTCTAACAGGGAAATCAAGAGAATTCTAGAGAAGATTGTGCAGCCAAGCAGGAAAGATTGGAGTACCAGGCTTGATGATGCTCTCTGGGCACATCGGACTGCCTACAAAGCACCCATAGGAATGTCTCCTTATCGGGTTGTCTTTGGAAAGGCATGTCATCTTCCAGTGGAAATTGAGCACAAAGCATACTGGGCAGTGAAGACTTGCAACTTCTCTATGGATCAAGCTGGCGAGGAAAGGAAGTTGCAACTGAGTGAGTTAGATGAAAACCGCCTAGAAGCCTACGAGAATGCCAAGTTCTACAAAGAAAAGACCAAGAAGTTCCATGATAGCATGATAGTTAAAAAAGACTTCGTGGTTGGGCAAAAAGTGTTATTGTATAATTCTAGGCTTGGACTCATGAGTGGTAAGTTGAGGTCTAAGTGGATTGGTCCTTTTGTTGTTACTAATGTTTTTCTATATGGTACAGTTGAGATCAAAAGCGACTCCACAAACAAGAGCTTCAAGGTCAACGGACATCGACTTAAGCCATTCCTCACAAACCCTTCTTTAGTGGACGTAGTGGTGGAAGAGACTTCCTTACTCCACCCTACTCTTCCTCCACCATGACTTAGGGAGTTTTTCTTTTCCTATCTCCTTCTTTGCTTTTATTACACTTGTTCGAGTCTCTTTGATGATTTAATTGTTTTTAATCTTTTAATTGTGCTACATTGAGGACAATGTGTTGTTTAAGTATGGGGGGGAGTGTTCTTTGGTTTTGCTTGTTTTGTTGGTTTTGTTAATTTGTTAGTTGTGTTAATTTAATAATGTTGTTAGTTTCGTCGGATTTTCAGTTTAATATTTTGGGTCAATTTCGTGTGCACGTACGACTTTGCATGTTTTTCTTTGAATTATAGGATATGTTCAAGAAATGGGTAATTGTTTTGAAAATAAAAGTTCTTGACATTTTGTGACTTGAAATCCTTGATTCTTCTCTACATGTCATGATAGTTTTGAAAGCTCAATTTGAAAGTGATGATTTTACCTTTGTGAGAATTTGAGCCATCCATCATTATAATCATTTGGTGTGTTTTGCCCCATTGATTGCTTGCACAATAGCCTTGGCTTGATTCTTGTTGATGCGTCCTAATTCACATGCATATTTGGAAATGATTAAGGCAATTTTGTTCTTATAAGCTTCTAGCCAAATGGACTTACCTTGAATTAATTCCTTTGATAGCCCTTTTGAGCCTTGTTTCCCTTTCCTTGTTTTGAAGCTCACTACAAGCCTTAAGTGAAAAACCATGATATTACCATATCCTTAAGGAATTTTGGAGCTTTGGAATTGTTTTGGGAATAAGTGTGGGGGGTTTTTGTTTCATTGGACAACTTGTTTTGTTGGCTATGCTTCATGATGTATTTTGGGCCATACTTGATGTACATTGTATATTGGTTAAATGTTGAACATGCTGAATGAAATGTTGTTTCTCAAAGGCTAAAGAGTAAAAAAAAAAAAAAAAAATTCAAAAAAAAAAATTCGAAAAAAGAAAAAGAAAAGCAATAAAGTTGAGTGAATAAGATCTTGAATGGCACAAGAATGATGAAACTCTTGGTTCTACTCTTCATGTTTAATTTTTATCTTTACTTCTTTTTATTTTCTTATTTTTTTCTTAATATGCACTTATTCCCCTTTGCTCCTCTATTCCTTTGGGATTTAGCCACTTATTCCATATTTCTCCATACCTTGTCCTTGGCCCCATTACAACCTTAAAAGACCTTTTGATCCTCATGTGCTTGTGTTTATGGGTTGATTGTCAATTTTAGAATCTTGCCAAGTTTATGTGGTGTTTGCTTTCATGGGTGCTTTGAGGGTAAATAGTAGCCTAGACACTTGAGAGATAGAGTGTATATCTTGTGAGGCTTTATCACTTTTCATTCTTGAGCTGATTAACTATTTTGCCATGATTGGGTTGCTTGGATGATTTTCATGAATGTCTTGACTTTTTGGATCTCCTTATGTTAGATGTTACCCATTCCTTTCATTCCTTGATGTTCATTGAGAAATATGTGAATGTTTTTGTTTGTCTCCCTTTGATATCCTTGGATTTTGTTCTTTGTTTCATTTTGCCCAGGAGTGCAAAAGGCTAAGTATGGGGGGTTTTGATGTGCCATCATTTTCTTCTATTTTCTAAACCCTTTTTGCACCATTTTAATTATTGATTGGTCTTAATTGTCAATTAATTAGGCAGTTTTATTATTTGGGCTCATTTAGCTAATTTGATGTTTTTAATCTAATTTCAGGAATTAATGAAACATTGGGCTTAATCCGGATTTTAGTTGTGGACTTGAAGAGGGCAAATAAAGCAGCGCTTACCTTAGTTAATTTCTAATTAGGAAATTTCGCAATTTTATGTTGTTCAGTGTTTATTTGGTTTTGGGCCAGAGTATTGTAATAGGGCCCAGTGACTTTGAGTGACACTTTTTAAATAACTGCCTTGGGATTCGTGTAGGGCATTCTATTCTGCTATGCTATTTTCATTATTCAAAGCTTTGGTTTTAGGTTTTCACGTTTTTCTGTGCCCTTGTTACAGTTTTCGTTCTTAATGCAAATTTCCGTTTTCTGCTTCTAATTACGAGTTCATTCTTGCTTCTTCTTCTACTTTCATTTACGTTTCTGTTCATTTACGTTCTTGTACATTTACGTTTCTGCTTCATGTTTCATTTGCGTTTTCTATTTGAATCCATGGAAGGCTAGATTTTCTGGTGTTGTTTCCTTTTGAGGACAAAGCCCAACTCTCTTTGAGGTTTCGTTTGTAATGTGGTTTCCTGGCAGTTTTCCTTTCACCAGTTATCCCAATTTCGTGAATATTAATCAGTGCACGCTTCGTGTTCGATTAATTGCCTCTGAGCCTAACTTGCGTTCATGCTTAATGGACGAAGGGCTAACTGGTGTATGTGGTGCCTAATCACGTATTGAAAACCCTAAGTTGATTTTCGCTTAGTAAATTGAAATAGGGTTGGATTAAGTGGTTGACTGTTAGGGACGAATTCTCCATAACCCAGGATAAGAGAATGGCTTCTGAATCAGAGGAAACAACCCGTTTTTAATATTAGTAGTTTCGTATTCCATTTTATTTGTTCTGCTCTTTAATTACCAAACAACCAACCCCCCCCCCCATCGTTACTGTTACTGCAAGTATATTATGAACATTTGGCTTGTCACTGCTCGTTGGGAAACGACCTAGGATCACTTCCTAGTTACTGCATTTTCATGTTTATTTGATTCGGGTACGGCCTCGATCAAGGAGCATATGTTTCTTCATAGTCTATTCCTTCTTCTTGATTATACCCTTTTGCTACTAACCTGGCTTTATTTCTAATAATTATACCATGTTCATCTAATTTATTTCTAAAAACCCATTTTGTTCCTATGATTGGATAATTTTCAGGTTTTTCTACTAATTTCCACACATTGTTTCTTTCAAATTGGTTTAGTTCTTCTTGCATGGCAATGATCCAGTTATCGTCTACTATGGCTTCTTTTATATTTTTAGGTTCAATCATAGATACAAAAGCCATATTATTGCATAAATCTTAAAGAGAATGTATAGTTGTTACCCCTTTTGAGATATCACCAATAATGTTGTCGAGGGGATGATCTCTTGAAGCTTTCCATTTTCTTGGAAGTTCATCATTGGATTTGACTTCTTCTAGAGGATCTTCATTGTTTCCTTTATCATTTCCTTTGGTATCTTGTTCATCAATATTCATATGTTCTAAAGAATCTGCAATATCATCTAGCATATTCTTTCTTGACAAGATAGCATTAGATTCATCAAAGGTAACATGAATGGATTTCTCGATATTCATAGTTCTTTTATTATATATCCTATATGCTTTGCTTTGTAATGAATATCCAAGAAAAATACCTTCATCAGATTTTGCATCGAATTTTCCTAGATTATCTTTACCATTATTAAGCACAAAGCACTTGCAACCAAAAACATGTAGATGAGAAATATTATGTTTTCTACCATTATATAACTCATATGGGGTTTTCTTTAAAATGGGTCTTATCAAGGCCCTATTCATGATGTAACATGCAGTATTGACAGCTTCAGCCCAAAAATACTTTGGAAGAGAAGTATCATTTAATAAAGTTCTTGCAATTTCTTCCAATGACCTATTTTTCCTCTCAACAACTCCATTTTGTTGAGGGGTTCTAGGTGCAGAAAAATTTTGTTCAATACCATGTTCATCACAAAATAATTCAAAATCTTTATTTTCAAATTCACCCCCATGATCACTTCTAATGGATGCAATCTTGAGATTTTTCTTATTTTGTATGACTTTAGCAAGTTTTCTAAATGCTTGGAATGAATCACTTTTATGTGTAATAAATAATGTCCAAGTATATCTAGAGAAATCATCAACTATAACTAGAGCATAGTAATTTCCTCCAAAACTCATGATTCTAGATGGACCAAATAAATCCATATGCAATAATTGTAAGGGTTGAGTGGTTGAAACAACATTTTGGAGGTTTGAATGAGACTCTTGTTTGTTTGCCCTTTTGACATGCATCACATAGTTTATCTTTTTCAAATTTCAATTTAGGCAAACCAACTACTAAATCTTTTGAAATTAATTTATTTAAGTGATCCATGTTTATGTGAGCAATTCTTTTATGCCATAACCATGGATCTTCATCTTTACTAAGAAAGCAATAATTGTTTTCTTGTTTTATGCTTAAGTCTATCATGTAAACATTATTGACTCTATGTCCTATATGCTTTATATTAATGTCATGCTTATGTTCTATAAGACATTTCTGAGAATCAAATGATACTAGATAGTCTTTGTCGCATAGTTGACTAACGCTAAGCAGGCTATGCTTAAGTCCTTCAACAAGTAGAACATTTTCAATGGAGTTTGAAGAATTTGTACCTATTTTACCCACTCCAAGGATTCTACCTT
This sequence comes from Glycine soja, assembly GCF_004193775.1. Lineage (NCBI taxonomy): Eukaryota > Viridiplantae > Streptophyta > Magnoliopsida > Fabales > Fabaceae > Glycine > Glycine soja. The sequence continues at coordinate 24,165,711 of NC_041009.1, read as the reverse complement.
TGTTGTTGTCACCATATGTTACATGCCCACTTTTCTTTGGAGAGATATGTGTAAAATTTGATGCATCTCCAGTCATATGTTTTGAGCATCTGCTATCTATGTACCACTTCTTTCTCAAAGATACCTGCATAATTAAGTTTTTGACTTAGGTACCCAAATTTTATTGGGTCCTTGCATGTTAGTATAAACAGAGGATCCTTTTGGGACCCATATAATTTTAATGTTACTGTAATTTTTCTTGAAGTAGCAAGTTGATATGCCATGTCCTCTTCTTCCACAGTAAAAACAAGTGATAGAATTAGAATTACATTTTTGTGTGGAAGTGGAAATTTTTTTATGAAACTTTTGTTGTTTATCAGATTTATACCCTGGTCCATTTTTATTAGACACATATCTTTGTTTACTTAATATAACATCTAAATTATTTTTACTATATGAGAATTTTGCAAGTGAATTCTTCAATTCTTTAATTTCTTTTACATATTTATCACAACAACTACAAGAATCTGATATTTTCTTGTCAGAAATAGTGGAGATATTTACTTTTTCATTTGTTTTAGAAATTGAGACTTCATTTCTAAGAAGATCTAATTCTTTGTTTAATTTCGAAATCTCATTTTCTAAATTTGAAATTGTTTTCTTTGAAGATGAAACTAATTTTGCAAGTTTAATTGACTCTTTATGCAGATCAGCAAATGCATCTTGCAATTCATCAAAAGAAATAGATAAGTTATTCGAAGATGTTACCTCTTCATCACTTTCATATCTTTTAGCCATAAGGCAGAGATTTATCTCTTCATTTTCAGAATCTTCAGAAGATTCCATATCATTTTCATCCCATGTGATGTATGCTTTCTTCAGTTTCTTTTCACTATGATTTTTCTTTTCAGATTTTTCCATCTTTTTTCTTGAAGATGGGACAATCAACCCTCAGATGTCCAGGTTGATTGCATTCAAAGCATTTTAGAGTAGAGGATGAATTTTTTTTCCTTCTCTTTGATTTAAAATTGGGTCGCCTCTGATTTTCTCTTACTTTAAGGAACTTGTTGAATCTTCTTACAAAAAGACTTAGATCATCATCATCATCTGGATCATTATCCTGATCACTTTCTTCTTGAATTGAGGATGATGCTTTAAGAGCAATTCCTTTCTTTTTCTTGTCATTTTCTTCATGTTGGTGTAATCTCAATAATTCTATCTCGTGTTCCTGCAACTTTCCAAATAGAGTGGCAAGGGACATGTTAGATAAATCTCTTGATTCAGAAATGGCCGTTACTTTGGGTTGCCATTCTCTACTTAAACATCTTAGCACCTTGTTTATGAGATCCTCATTTTGAAATTCTTTTCCTAAGGCTGCTAGATGATTTATTATATGTGTAAATCTCTTTTGCATGCTTTGAATATTTTCATTTGCATTCATTCTAAATAATTCATACTCATGAGTTAGTGCATTTATCCTAGATCTTTTAACATCCGTAGTTCCTTCATGTGTTAATCGAAGAGTGTCCCACATTTCCTTAGCACTCTTACAATTTGAAACCCTGAAATATTCATCCATTCCCAGGGCAGATGTTATTATATTTATGGCTTTTAAGTTGTATTGTACTCGTTTTCTATCCTCTTTAGACCATCTATCTCTAGGTTTTTCTATAGTTATGCTTTCACTTGATGAACTACCATCTATTGAAACTCTTTCCACTGTGGTGGGTATATAAGGCCCTATTTCTATGGCTTCCCAAATATTTAGATCTATTGCCTCAATAAAAATTTGCATTCGGGTTTTCCAGTAGTGGTAACCCTCTCCATTAAAGATTGGAGGTCTATTGATAGAATTCCCTTTTGGAAATAAGGAATTTGCTGAGGCCATCTTTTTCTTGAAGCTTCTAAACTTTATACAAGAATGAAGCTCTGATACCACTTGTTAGACAAGTGGCCTCAGATATCTTAAGAAGGGGGGAGGGGGGTTGAATTAAGATATTCCAAACTACTTCCCCAATTAAAAATCTATTTCACTTTTTATTCAAGTTATGAATTCCCTTAATGACAATCTTCTTAAATATTAATTCAAATAAAACAATTTGAATATGAATATAAAGCAATAATAAATAAAGGAGATTAAGGGAAGAGAAAGTGCAAACTCAGTTTTATACTGGTTCGGCCACACCCTTGTGCCTACGTCCAGTCCCCAAGCAACCCGCTTGAGAGTTCCACTATCTTGTAAATTCCTTTTACAAGTTCTAAACACACAAGGACAATCCTTCCTTTGTGTTTAGAATTCCTTTACAACAAAAGACTCACGGTCTCTTAATCCCTTAGAGAATGAGGTGAAGAGGAAGAATAAATCTCTCTAGAAAGAGATGGATTTTACAAATTGAGCACTCAAATAATTCCTTAATGAATTGCAATTGAATTGGCCAAGGAATTCTTAAGAGGATAAAATGAATTTGCTCTTTGAGAGGATAAACACTTGTTGTTCTAAAAATCTCTGAGCAAATTCGTGTTTAAGTCACATATATAGACCATTGGTGGTCATGAATAAAGCCTTTGAAAAGTTGTGACTCTTAGAATTATTTTTCTGAAAATCCTGTCTGGTAATCGATTACAGTAATTGTGTAATCGATTACAGCTTTAAAAATTTGAATTAAAACGTTTATTAACTGCTGGTAATCGATTACCAAAATTGTGTAATCGATTACACAGTCTAAAATTTCGAATTCAAATTTTAGTAGCTGTTATAAAATATATTTGGCCACTGGTAATCGATTACCAGAGAATAAACTCTTTGAAAAACACTTTTTAATTTAAATCACTTGGCCAAACCTTTGCTAATTCAATTAGGAATTCCCTTGCTAATATACTACTGATCATCTTCATGTTGTGACTTGTAATCTTGAAGTATTGTCTTGAATTTAATCTTGAAAAGCCCATTTGCATCAATTGCAACACATCATCATGATCATCATCAAAACATCAAAGGCAATTGCATCTACATATGATGTTGCAATGGGGTGTAGCAAGCAAATGTTCATCTCCCCCTTAGGCTGGTCCGAAATTTAATTGGATTGGGCTTCTCCCAATTCAATTAAATTTTTCTCCCAACACACACATCAAATAGTGCACTAATGCATGTGAAATTACAAAACTACCCCTAATACAAAAATTAGTCTAGGTGCCTTAAAATACAAGGGCTAAAAAATCCTACATTACTAGTGTTGCAACCTACCTCACAACGGGATGGCGAAAGCATATAAATGAAAGAAAAGCACGTTCGTCTCCTAGGGAGAAAACGAGTGGAGTCGCCACCAACGTTTATTCGAGAAAAACGTTAGAAAAACCAAAAAGAGGTTTGTGAATTTTGAAAAGAAGGGTTCAGGAGTTGTTTACGCATAGGGAAGGTATTAGCACCCCACACGCCCGTTGTCACAACCTACCCTTCGGCGGGAGGGCGAGGCGAAATAAAATGGGCGTCTTCCAAAAAAGGAAAATGCGTGGGAGTCGTCACCAACGTTTATTCGAGGAAAACGTTAGAAAAACCAAAAAGAGGTCTGCGAATTTTGAGAAAAAAAAGTGTTCGGGAGTTGTTTACGCATAGGGAAGGTACTAACACCCCACGCGTCTGTCACAAGGAACAACAACCTTTAATCGAGTGTGCAAAAATGTGACTTCAATATTTTTTATTTCCCTTTTTATATTGTTTTATTTTTTAGGGTCGATAAGGGGGTTGCCCTTGCTTCTATGTATCCTTAGGTGCGATGAGGAATTCAGACCTACGTAGTTCTTTAAGTCTGAAAGTTTGTGTGTTAAATTGATTTTATGTTTTTTCAAAGGTTTATTTTAATTGCGAACAAAAGTCGTTTAAGGCATTGGACCTTGAAACGATGTTTTAAAATTTGAAAAGCGGAGAGAATCGTTAAGGCGTTGGACCTTAAAACGATCTTTTAAATTTAAAAAGCGAAGAGAATTATGAAGGCATTGGACCTTGAAATGATCTCAAGCGATATTTGATGAAATAAAGAAGTTTGGTTATGAATTGATTTTATCTAGGTTTTTTTTTATTAACTTTCAATCTCTTGTAAGACAACTTTACAACACTAGTGATCGGTTAAGATTGAACTTTACAGAGAAAAACGAGATCGCCGATGATAGATGGAAAAGATGAATGTGCACATAATTACAAGGGGGACCCCTAAGGGTACATAGATCACATTCAATCCTAAAAAATAAAACTAACCGATGGTTGCACGAAGAACACTGAACAAGAAAACGACATAGGTAATGATCGCAGTTGTGATTCGGTAGTGCCTCGGCTTCGTTTCCTCTTCTTTCTTCTGCTTCTTCTTTCTCTTTTCTCTCAATTCCCTCACCTCCTGAACCTTGGAACCCTTTAAAACACCCCTAGGACGCTTATTTATAGGCAAAGGGTCACTTCGGGGCAGTTGCAGCTCGCCCAGGCGAGCTGAAACTTAACCCTGAAGTAGTGAGCTCGCCCAGGTGAAATGGTTTCTTCACCATGAAGCTATTTGGTGTCCCAGGCGAGCTAGATGCTAGCCTGGGCGATCTGGGGTCCAGAAAAATCAAGAAAAGACGTTTTTGTCCCCTTCCTTGGTATTCTTTTGTATTCTTGATGAAAACATTGAATGGTTCCTTGCTTTGCATTGTAATTGGCATTCAACACCATAATTTGACTAACAAGGATCAAAAGATCAATGAACGATAGTCCCCGGACGAAATTAGGGTATGACAATTGCCCCTCTTTACTTATATTTTATTGGAAATAAAGGGGAAGTAAAGTTATGGATACTAATTTTGTTCGAGCGATCTTGCTATTCGACCGGGCAATTGGCGAAAACCAAGGAAGTGAAATCGAAAAAACAAGAGGACATTGAAGTTTTATAAAATGTAAAATGGAGGGCATTGAAGTCCTGTAGAGTAGAAGACATTTGAAGTTTTTTTATTTCTTTTTATTTTTTATTTTTTTCAAAGCATAGAAACAGAGGACGTTGAGTCCTAAGAAGCACAAAGACAAGGACATTGAGTTCTATGAAAGACAAAAAATGTTGAAGTCATTGTAGTCTTTGAAAGCGTAAATGATTGAAGACATTGAAGTCTTTGAAATGTAAATGAAGACATTGTAGTCTTTGAAAGCATAAATGACTGAAGACATTGAAATCTTTGAAATGTAAATGAAGACATTGTAGTCTTTGAAAGTGTAAATGACTGAAGATGTAAATGAAGACACTGTAGTCTTTTGAAAGCGTAAATGACTGAAGACATTGAAGTATTTGAAATGTAAATGAAGACATTGTAGTCTTTTGAAAGCATTAACGACTGAAGACATTGAAGTCTTTGAAATGTAAATGAAGACATTGTAGTCTTTTGAAAGCATAAATGACTGAAGACATTGAAATCTTTGAAATGTAAATGAAGACATTTTAGTCTTTGAAAGTGTAAATGACTGAAGACATTGAAGTCTTTGAAATGTAAATGAAGACATTGTAGTCTTTTGGAAGCGTAAATGACTAAAGACATTGAAGTCTTTGAAATGTAAATGACAGAGGACTTTGAGTCCTATGAAAGATAAAGGCGAGGACTTTGAGTCCCATGAAATCATAAAGCAAAGGACATTGAGTCCTATAAAACAAGCAGTACCAAAGGGCTCAGCCTTATGAGAAAGCAAGAGATTGACTCTTTGAGAGGGCCTCTCATCCTAAACTTAAAATATTGGACATTAGATTTGAGAAATTGGTATATGAAGAGAAATCTATGCACTTATAGCCTAATATGAACATGATTTTGGGATGTAGATGCATACAATCTTCTTCTTGAAATGCTAGTAATGCAAAAGGTTTTGAATCATGAAAATTGTGTAATTCTCATGACATTCTTTCCTATTTTTGTGATTTTGATTTTGATTTGACATTTTTTCTTTTTTCTCTTTTTGTTTAAAACACAGATTGACTGTCTCTTTCTGAAAGACATGATAACTCGTGAGTGTATGCTTTGTTTGATTTAGTCACTTGACAATTTTGGAGTGACGGCAATGGAGCCATTTGAAATTTAATCAATCAACCAAAATATTGATCATTGGGTTTTCCCCTTTCTTTTTAAAAACTCTGATGATTCTGCACAACAAGAAATCATAAGGCTTTGGGATCGATCGTGCGCCTCATTCCAGGATGCAATGGATTGTCACACTTTGGTATGTGACCAAGTGAAACTTTCCCGATTTAAGATCATAGAGTGATGCCAAGGGTCTGTTGATCCTGCTGAAACTTGATGACATGGGCTGATGATCCCAAAATAATTTATACAACAAATGCCACCCTTGGATTCAAAAGGAATCCTAAGGAATCTGCATGAGCGACTAACATCAAATGTATCCTACTATCACAATTGTCTTTGGGCATTTTCCACGAGCTCCTGGTCGAATGAGTTTTCTTCTCAATGTGCAAGTGTGAAACCTCGAGGTTTCTCTTATATATATATATATATATATATATATATATATATATATATATATATATATATATATATATATATATATATATATATATATATATATATATATATATATATACTCAATAATCACAAGCGTGTGCGGGTTTGATTCCAGAATCTCAACTTAAAAGAAAAATTAGTCATTCCTTGATCCCATGGGCTTTATTTGGCTTGTAACGTGGTCAGGGGTAAGAGGGCTATGAAAGAAAGGATTAGAGAGGCTCAAAGAGTGTTTGAGGGTTATATTGAGTAAAAACCTTGAGAGTTTTGCTTGTACTTTTGTTCCTTTCAACTCTTGGGTCGGGGTCTACTCCTTTTTTCTTATACATTAATCCTTATTGCACTTTTGTGCCTTCCTTGTAAAATCGGGAGATCTTTTATCTCTCTTTTTCTTCACTTGCCTTTGGCAGATTTTATTTTCTTTTTCCTATCATTGTTGCCCAACTTCATGCATGTGTTGTTTGCATTGCTCTTCCTGCCGGTTTAGCGGTGGTTCCTACTTAGGGTTCTTATTTTGTTTTTTTTTTTGTGTTGTTTTTGGAAAACAAATATGCTTTGGCTTAGAGGGGGTAGAAAGGGATAAATTAGTGTTTGGGATATTGAAACATGGTCGTGTGTCATTTCAAATCTTGACTAGATACTTTTGTAGTTTGGATTTTGGGACCAAACCCCTGATAAACACGCTCCTGATTCTTTCTTCTTTTTATTTTTTTACTACCCTAATTTTTGCCTAAGCTGCCCTTTTGAGTTTTCAACCTACCGGGTCAGAACTTTTGATCTACCCCTAGGTTTGCTTGAGGCTCATGCATGGTGCCTGTCATTGCCCCAGTGTAGGGCTTTGAGGTATCTATTGATGCCTTTTCATGACCATGTAGCAAGGAAAAATGAAAGAAACTATGCAGGTTCTCGAAAAATGAATTTTGAAGGACGAGAAATATTTAAAAGATTTTCAATTGACAGATTAAGTCGAATGACTCTTGTTCTTGACAGATTAAGAACAATAAAATGAGGTCACATGAATGTATGTACTTCTTATTTTTTATTTGAAACACAGCCAATCAAACATTTTTTTCTCTTTTTTTTTGAACTTTACTTGTCATTTATGGCACCCCCACCAAACGTGTAGAACGAGCAATTTCTGATTGAACAAACTTGGAGATCAACTCAAGAGTGCAGGTCAACTGAGCAAACAAAGCCAACAACGTACATTCACATTCCAGTGGATGTTTAAATAAATATGCAAAGATGTAATTGTGAGAGAATGAAAGGCAAGAACATCAAATTTATCCATATTATTAGCATTGTGATTGTTATTTACAATAATGGCATAAACTTGAAAATCCTAATGAGTCATTGGAGACATCTAACAACAACCTTCAAATTTCCCCAAGTACCATGCATAGTATCGCTCGACAACGTTAGAATTCACAAGCAGTTGTCCTCCTCGATTTTAGCCAACTTGCATCAATTAGACTCTGCACCTTATGTTTCAGGGTCACACAATGCTCAATGAAATGCCCCAGAACTCCTCCATGATAAGCACATGTTGCATTCGAGTTGTATCCTTGGGAAAATGGAGGTTGAGGAATCTTTGCTGGGATTATGGTTACCATTGCATTATTGAGTATATATGGGAGTAAGTTAGCATACGACACTGAAATTGGGGTGAATTCTACAAGCTTCTTGTTTGGAAAATTCCTTCCCTGGTTGGTGTTTTGGTTCATGTTAAGGGTGGTGTATGGTATCAGATGTGTAGCACGCGGGTTTTGTGGCTGATTTAGGGGTGGCCTTTATGGATGATTGGGTGTTCTTGACTGATAGGGTGGTGGGTAATGAGAAGGGCTGATATTGACTGAGTATTGATATTGTTGAGTTGGTGGGAAATTTGGCCATGTAGGAATGACAGTCATAGCATGGGTTCCTCCCTCCTTCTTATTCTCTCCATTTGGGGGCGCTACTTGAGCTGCCAGATCCCTCCACCTTTGGGCGTATTCTTTAAAAGATTCGTGCTCCCTCTTACATATGTTCTGTAGCTACATTCTATCCGGAGCCATATCAGAATTGTATTGATACTGCCTAATAAAGGCAACCATTAGGTCTTTCCAGGAACGGACCCAAGAAGACTCTAGATTGGTGTACCAGGTGACGGCTACCCCAGTAAGACTTTCCTGGAACAAATGCATCAACAATTTTTCATCTTTTGCGTATGCCCCCATTTTCCTGCAGTACATCCATAAGTGATTCTTGGGGCAAGTAGTCCCCTTGTACTTATTGAAGTCCGAAACCTTGAACTTCAGAGGAATGACCACGTCAGGCACTAGGCACGACTCTGCCATGTCAGCAAAGACATAATTTCCGCCTCTTTCAATGACCCTCAACCTTTCTTCTATATGATCAAATTTTACCCTTTCTACCATGGCAAGAGGCAGTCTTTCCACCACAAAATGTAAGGGTTGTGGTTGTGGGCAATACTGAGGGCCCCCCAAAGTGTTTGGCAAGGGTATGCCACCAAATGCCTGCCCCTTAGTGGCATATCCAAGGTGAGGCTTAGAGTCGGCTAGAGTATGGTATCGGGGTACTTCATGTGTCTCCCCCATGGGTTAAGGGACCTTGCCTGACTAGATTGGGGTTATTGGCTCTCAATGAGTATAGGAGCGGAGTTATCGACATTCTCATCGAGAGCATGTGCAACATTGGGTGGTGTATAGTTGGGAGGCAAACCATATGGTGGGAAGGAATGCTTGCTCTGGACCTGCACAAAATGGGGGCTGCCCGCACTTCCCAGTGCTTCGCCTACTATATCCGAAGTTGGACGATTTACTTGGTTGAGGCAAGATGGGTGAGTCGGGTCCACCTCAGTGGCGGTACTTGCGGCAATGACTGTAGCCATGTTGACCTCCATAATTTTTCTCATACTCATTATGGCTTCCATCATTGTGGTCATTTGCTCTTTCATAGCCTCCATGTCAGCCTTCATCTGCTCTTGCACCTCCTCTGTTTCACTCATCACTCTTTGGCACGCGTTCGGTAAGGGCATCGTAAAGCGCATTCTTTCCTTATGATTACAATGATTATGGATCTGATTTCAAGGAAAGAATGCAATGAGCAATGCATCCAAATGTGAAAAGAAAAAATAAGCATGGATGTATGTGAATGATACATTGTTTGAAGTATTGCAAATTCTACATAGGACATTTAGTAGAACATAGGGTCGAATCAATTCAGATTTTCATTAAAACAACATTTTTCATCACATCTTGTGAGAGTCAAAGTGCAACTGGAAATAAAACATGGACATCAACAGTCTCTAATTTTGTAAATTATTTAGCTCAATCATGTGTTAGTAGTAGCCAAAGAAGCTATGTAAACTCGATCCATCTTCTGCCCCAACTTTTGCAAGTTGGTTACCTCCATACTTGACCTTGACTTGATGAAAACCTTTTCTTAAAAGCATGTGCTTGGTTTGACCCCATAATCCAATGAAAAGAAATTTTGATTGTCAATACTTCGACAACATATCATAGAGATGAATGATTAGGGCAAACTTATGATATGCATGACAAATGTAATTATGAGATCGACATGAGATGCCCGAAGAACCACCCTTTTCCTAGTTAACAATGCATTAGGTACCATGTTCATGTGATTTTCAATCATTTTTCAAGAGAAATGAGTGTATAATCCAAACATGGTTTGTTTATAGCTATTATCATGGTACCCAACACATGTAGCTAAGAATGCAGTGTAAACTTTCATGCTTCATTGTGACTTTCTTTCTGTTCCTTTTTTTTTTTGTTTTTGTGTGCTTGTTTTTTTTTAGGAAAATGCAAGACGTGAGAAACTATGTGTCAGGATCATGCATGAGTGAACATAACATACGAACGATGAAAATAGAATCTATGTAATTAGCAGAACAAAAGCATGCCAAATGAAGATGTATGATAACACAATGACTTATGCAAATGCAATGCATGAATATGATTAATGATAAATGCATGAATGATATGTCCATTATGATGCCATGAAGATATGCATGATGCGATCAAGGAACAAGCCAGGGTGAGTTTTCTATGTGCCTCTATCACAACTTACCCTTCGGTGGAAGGGTGACACGAGGCTCATGGGTGCATCTTCCAAGGAAGGAAAACGTACGGAGTCACCACCAATGTTTATTTCAGGAAAACGTTAGAAAAAACAAAAGCAGTCTACGAACATTTAAGAAATAAAGGTTCAGGAGTTATTTACCAACGTGGAAGGTATTAGCACTCCACGCATCCGTCACAAGGGACGGTAGCCTTTAACCAAATGTGCAAAATCATGACTTCAAATCTATTTTATTTTCCCTTTTTTATGTTTTTATCTTTTTGGGGTCGACAAGAGCGGGGCTCTCACTCCTACGTATCTTTAATTGCGATGAGGAACTCAGACCTACATAGTTCTTTAAGAACTGATCGTTGGTTTGTTAAATTGTGTTTTTTATATTTTTGAAATATTGATTTTAGTTGCAAACAAAATTCGTTTAAGGTGTTGGACCTTGGAACGATCTTTTGATTTTTGAAAAGAGAGAATCGTTAAGGCGTTGGACCTTTGAATGTTCTCTTGATTTTGAAAGGAGAGAAATGTTAAGGCGTTGGACCTTTGAATGATCTCTTGATTTTGAAAGGAGAGAAACATTAAGGCGTTGGGCCTTTGAACGATCTCTCAATTTTTTTTATGACATGAAGAAGTTTATGAGTTGGTTTTATTTGGTTTTGGCTCATTAAGTTTCAATCCCTTTTTCAAGATAACTTGCGACATTAATGACCGGTTAAAACTTATTTTACATTGATGAAAAGCGTTTACGACAATGTCGCAGCCTACCCTTCGGCGGGAGGGCGACGCAAGGCTTACGAGTGTATCTTCCAAGGAAGGAAAAATGCGTGGAGTTTTCACCAACATTTATTCGAGGAAAACGTCAGAAAAACTAAAAGTGAGTCTACGAGTTTTAAGAAATAAAGGTTCGGGAGTTGTTTACGCATGGGGAAGGTATTAGCACCCCACACGTCCGTCACAAGGGACGACATCCTTTAATCAAATGTGCAAAATCATGACTTCAAATTTATTTTATTTTTCCCTTTTTATGCTTTTTATCTTTTTGGGATCGACAAGAGCGGGGCTCTCACTCCTATGTATCCTCAATTGCGATGAGGAACTCAGTCCTACGTAGTTCTTTAAAAAGCAAGAAAGTGATGCGGAGTGTTGATTTTAGACTTTTAAACGGTTCGTTTTAACCGATAAAGTAAAAAGACCATTTAAGGCGTGTGACCTGTGAACAGATTCAAGCGATTTTCTTGTGGACAAAAGCTTGATTTGTGAGTTGATTTTAGCTTTGGTTTCACTTGGTTATTTTTCAACTCATTAAAAGAAAACTTTCAAAGTAAATGACCGGTTGAAACTTATCTTTTTGATGATTAACTGAGGTTACAACGTAAATGATCGGTTGAATTTTATTTTAATGGTGATTAAACGAGATTACAACACAAACAATCGGTTGAAATTCATTTTAACATTGATTAAGTGAGGTTAAGGCTTAAACGATCGGTCGAAACTCGCCTAAAACAAAAGAAAAGATCACCGATGATAGAAGGATGAAGATGAAGACATACAAAGCAAGGATGGATTCAAAGTTTCAAAATAGAAAACTAACCGGTCGAAGATCGAAGAACAATGAAGAACGGATGAAGAATGACGAAGAACAGTCACGGAATTGATCACGAAAATGTTATGGAAGCGCCTCGGCCTTGATTTTTCTTCTTCTTTCTCCTTCTTCTCACTAATTTAAGTCAAATATGCTTATAAATGGTGCTGAACCCCTTCCCTTCAGCCCCCCATGCCTATTTATAGGAAAATGAGGGGAGGAGGTTGTAACACAGCTCGCCCAGGCAAGTTGGTTGCTTCTCCTTGAAGTTTTCTAATGGGACCAGGGGCTGAAGAATGCCCCTAAATTGACCATTTTGCCCCTATTTTAAGTATTTTGCTCATTTCTTTCTGAAACATCGCAAAACCCTTCGGATTGCATGGCGATTAGTGTTAAGCAACTCAATTCGGCCGGCAAGAATCCAAATATTAACAAACAATTGTCCCCGAACGAAATTAGGGTATGAAAGTTGCCCCTATTTACTTATCTTTAATTGGAGATAAAAAGGAGGTAAAGATAAAGACACTAATTTCGTTCGAGAGACCTCTCCACCTGACCAGCCACTAGCTCACTCAATGAAACCTGTCAAAAGAAAGAGCATTAGAAGCATCAGGTATGTCAACAAAAGCCTTGAGGCCTTGAAAGCAATGAAAACGGACGACCATGACGGTCTCCGCACGGCATCAGACTCGATTATCTCTGGATAGCAATGGAGACTACAATAGTCTTAAAATCAATGAAAAATGGATGACCATGATAGTCTCTGCATGCCAACAGACTTGCTTGTCTCTGGATGGCAAGGGGGACTTCAATAGTCTAGAAAATAATGAAACGAATGACCATGATAGTCTTCGCGTGTCAACGGACTCGCTTGTCTCTAGATGGCAAGGGGGACTTCAATAGTCTTGAAAACAATGAAATGGATGACCATGATAGTCTCTACGTGCCAATGCACTCGCTTGTATGTAGATTGAAAACAATGAAATAGATGACCATGATAGTCTCTGCGTACCAACTGACTCGCTTGTCTCTGGTTGGCAAGGGTGGCAGATGACCATGATAGTCTCCACGTGCCAACAGACTCGCTTGTCTCTAGTTGGCAAGGGTGGCGGATGACCATAATTTGTCTTTGCGTGCTATCGGACTCAATTGTCTCTGGATAGCAAAGGTGGCGGATGACCATAATTTGTCTCCGCGTGCTATCGGACTCGATTGTCTCTGGATAGCAAAGGTGGTGGATGACCATAATTTGTCTCTGCGTGCTATCTGACTCAATTGTCTCTGGATAGCAAAGGTGGCGGATGACCATAATTTCTCTCTGCATGCTATTGGACTCGATTGTCTCTAGATAACAAAGGTGGCAGATGACCATAATTTGTCTCCGCGTGCTATCAAACTCGATTGTCTCTGGATAGAAAAGGTGGCAGATGACCATAATTTGTCTCCACGTACTATCGGACTCGATTGTCTCTAGATAGCAAAGGTGGTGGATGACCATAATTTGTCTCTGCGTGCTATCGGACTCGATTGTCTCTGGATAGCAAAGGTGGTGGATGACCATAATTTGTCTCTGCATGCTATCTGACTCGATTGTCTCTGGATAGCAAAGGTGGCAGATGACCATAATTCGTCTCCACGTGCTATCAGGCTCGATTGTCTCTGGATAGCAAAGGGAGACTATAATAGTCTCGGTCGAAAGACATTCAAGTCTTCGACAAAGGGGGAAGATGACCATATTTGTCTTTACATGCTATCGGGCTCGCCTGTCTTTGGATAGCAAAGGGAGACTGTAATAGTCTCAGAAAGTCTTTCTTTAAAATGCGAACACGCTTAGCAATGAAGCAAACCTCCAGACCGATCAGAGCAACATATATTTTTGAAGAAAATCAATATGACAACTGTAACACCCTGAAATATTATTAGCAATTATAATTGATGTTTGATTTTATTTGTTGTGTTATTTTATCCATGTTTTATTTTCAAGGAGGTTAGTTTAGTTATTAGAGGGGTGTGGGTAGTTAAAACTCTAGCTTTTCAAAGAAGCTTCTCATGGAAGTTGTCTGAGTTGTCTCAGTAAAAGTGCCTGATCGAGGCCGTACCCGAATCAAATAAACATTAAAATGTAGTAACTAGGAAGTGATCCTAGGTCGTTTCCCAACGAGCAATGATAAACCAAATGTTCATAACAGATAGTAGGAAATAGTAACAAATTGGGGGGGGGGGGGGGGGTTGTTTGCTTTTGTAAATTAAATAGCGAATATATGTGAATTAGAAAATATCAGAATTAAAACACGTTGCTTCCCCTTGATTCACAAGCAAGTCTCTTATCCTAGGTTACGAGAGTTTATCCTTTATCAGTTTAACCACTTAATCCAACCCTAAATTAAATTACTAAGCGAAATTCAACATAAGGCATTCATTATGTGATTAAGCATCACATACACCAATTACTCATAAACGATCATTAAGCATGAACGTAAATTAAGCACAGAGACAATTAATCAAGCACTAAGCATGCATGAATTAAAAGCAACAAATTCAAAGTAATTAGTGAAGAGGAAAAACTAAACAGAATTTAACAGTAATAATAGAACCTCAAAGAGAACTGTGCTTGATCCTCAAGGGAAAACAACGCTGCGGACTTAGCCTTCCATTAATCAAATAGAGAATGAAATTTTATTGATAAAACTAAAAGTCTGAACTGGAATTGTAAAAAAAACGAAAATAAAAGAGAAAGAGAAGAGAGACTAAAACTAAAAACGAAAAATAGAAGAGAGAGAGGAGAGAGAGAGAGTCTCCCGCGAGGGAGAGAGGGCGTCTAAACTAGAACCTTGGTGCTGTTATATAGTTTTTTTCAGCCCCAAAGCTTACAAATATGTTTTAAATCCAAGCCCATAAGTAAAATCAAATCAAATCTAGATAAGATAAGATAAGATAAGATCTAGATGAAATAATATCTAGATGAGATCAAATCTAAATAATATCTAGATAAGATAAGATCTAATTTTATAGAATAAATTAGTCTGCCCTCTTCAAGTCCAAGCCCAATTCTAGATTCAAGCCCAAAGCTAGATTCAAGCCCAATGCTTCATTAATTCCTGAAATTAGATTAAAAACATCAAATTAGATGAATGGACCCAAATAATAAAACTGCCTAATTAATTGACAATTAAGACCAATCAATAATTAAAATGGGGCAAAAAGGGTTAAGAAATAGGAGAAAATGATGGCACATCAAAACCCCCCATACTTAGCCTTTTGCACTCCTGGGCAAAATGAAACAAAGAACAAAATCCAAGGATATCAGAGGGAGACAAACAAAAACATTCACATATTTCTCAATGAACATCAAGGAATAAAAGGAATGGGTAACATCTAACATAAGGAGATCCAAAACGTCAAGACATTCATGAAAATCATCCAAGCAACCCAATCATGGCAAAATAGTTAATCAGCTCAAGAATGAAAAGTGATAAAGCCTCACAAGATATACACTCTATCTCTCAAGTGTCTAGGCTACTATTTACCCTCAAAGCACCCATGAAAGCAAACACCACATAAACTTGGCAAGATTCTAAAATTGACAATCAACCCATAAACACAAGCACATGAGGATCAAAAGGTCTTTTAAGGTTGTAATGGGGCCAAGGACAAGGTATGGAGAAATATGGAATAAGTGGCTAAATCCCAAAGGAATAGAGGAGCAAAGGGGAATAAGTGCATATTAAGAAAAAAAATAAGAAAATAAAAAGAAGTAAAGATAAAAATTAAACATGAAGAGCAGAACCAAGAGTTTCATCATTCTTGTGCCATTTAAGATCTTATTCACTCAACTTTATTGCTTTTTTTTTTTTTTTTTTTTTTTTTTTTTTTTTTTTTTTTTTTTGCCTTTGAGAAACAACATTTCATTCAGCATGTCCAACATTTAACCAATATACAATGTACATCAAGTATGGCCCAAAATACATCATGAAGCATAGTCAACAAAACAAGTTGTCCAATGAAACAAAAACCCCTCACACTTATTCCCAAAACAATTCCAAAGCTCCAAAATTCCTTAAGGATATGGTAATATCATGGTTTTTCACTTAAGGCTTGTAGTGAGCTTCAAAACAAGGAAAGGGAAACAAGGCTCAAAAGGGCTATCAAAGGAATTAATTCAAGGTAAGTCCATTTGGCTAGAAGCTTATAAGAACAAAATTGCCTTAATCATTTCCAAATATGCATGTGAATTAGGACGCATCAACAAGAATCAAGCCAAGGCTATTGTGCAAGCAATCAATGGGCCAAAACACACCAAATGATTATAATGATGGATGGCTCAAATTCTCACAAAGGTAAAATCATCACTTTCAAATTGAGCTTTCAAAACTATCATGACATGTAGAGAAGAATCAAGGATTTCAAGTCACAAAATGTCAAGAACTTTTATTTTCAAAACAATTACCCATTTCTTGAACATATCCTATAATTCAAAGAAAAACATGCAAAGTCGTACGTGCACACAAAATTGACCCAAAATATTAAACTGAAAATCCGATGAAACTAACAACATTAACAAATTAACACAACTAACAAATTAACAAAACCAACAAAACTAGCAAAACCAAAGAACACTCCCCCCCCCCCCCCCATACTTAAACAACACATTGTCCTCAATGTAGCACAATTAAAAGATTAAAAACAATTAAATCATCAAAGAGAATCGGACAAGTGTAATAAAAGCAAAGAAGGAGATAGGAAAAGAAAAACTCCCTAAGTCATGGTGGAGGAAGAGTAGGGTGGAGTAAGGAAGTCTCTTCCACCACTACGTCCACTAAAGAAGGGTTCGTGAGGAATGGCTTAAGTCGGTGTCCGTTGACCTTGAAGCTCTTGTTTGTGGAGTCGCTTTTGATCTCAACTGTACCATAAGGAAAAACATTAGTAACAACAAAAGGACCAATCCACTTAGACCTCAACTTACCACTCATGAGTCCAAGCCTAGAATTATACAATAACACTTTTTGCCCAACCACAAAGTCTTTTTTAACTATCATGCTATCATGGAACTTCTTGGTCTTTTCTTTGTAGAACTTGGCATTCTCGTAGGCGTCTAGACGGATTTCATCTAACTCACTCAGTTGCAACTTCCTTTCCTCGCCAGCTTGATCCATAGAGAAGTTGCAAGTCTTCACTGCCCAGTATGCTTTGTGCTCAATTTCCACTGGAAGATGACATGCCTTTCCAAAGACAACCCGATAAGGAGACATTCCTATGGGTGCTTTGTAGGCAGTCCGATGTGCCCAGAGAGCATCATCAAGCCTGGTACTCCAATCTTTCCTGCTTGGCTGCACAATCTTCACAGCAAAACACCCAAGACTGAAACAGGGACTTTGTTTGTATTTAGATTAATGCAAACCCAATTTAAAAGCAAGAGATAAGAATTTAAAATAGAAGATAGAAGATAAGGTAAAGAAAAGATAAGATATTTAAAGATAAAATTAGAAGATAAAAGAAAAGATAAGATATTTAAAGATAAAATTCGAAGATAAAAGATTGAAAGATCAAAATAGAAGATAAAGATAATAGATAAGATAAGATAAAAAATTTAAAGATAAGATATGATAAAATATTTAAATTGCGATAAAGATAACTACTTCTAAGAAATTCAAATAAATAAGATCTAAATCTACTAAATCTAAATACTTACTCCTAAAACCCAACAGTAAAAAATAAGGAATAACTACTTCTAAGGAAGACCGACAATGAAAATAAGGACTAAAATCTATATATTAAAATCGCTAAAACCTGAACTAATCAACACTAACACACATACTAACACAATACTAACAATTAAACATAAAACACGAAAGGATTAAACACACAACAATAGCTAGCTATTATGAACCTTTGGACACTGCTCCCCGGCAACGGCGCCAAATTTGATCGAGGCCGTACCCGAATCAAATAAACATTAAAATGTAGTAACTAGGAAGTGATCCTAGGTCGTTTCCCAACGAGCAATGATAAACCAAATGTTCATAACAGATAGTAGGAAATAGTAACAAATTGGGGGGGGGGGGGTTGTTTGCTTTTGTAAATTAAACAGCGAATATATGTGAATTAGAAAATATCAGAATTAAAACACGTTGCTTCCCCTTGATTCACAAGCAAGTCTCTTATCCTAGGTTACGAGAGTTTATCCTTTATCAGTTTAACCACTTAATCCAACCCTAAATTAAATTACTAAGCGAAATTCAACATAAGGCATTCATTATGTGATTAAGCATCACATACACCAATTACTCATAAACGATCATTAAGCATGAACGTAAATTAAGCGCAGAGACAATTAATCAAGCACTAAGCATGCATGAATTAAAAGCAACAAATTCAAAGTAATTAGTGAAGAGGAAAAACTAAACAGAATTTAACAGTAATAATAGAACCTCAAAGAGAACTGTGCTTGATCCTCAAGGGAAAACAACGCTGCGGACTTAGCCTTCCATTAATCAAATAGAGAATGAAATTTTATTGATAAAACTAAAAGTCTGAACTGGAATTGTAAAAAAAACGAAAATAAAAGAGAAAGAGAAGAGAGACTAAAACTAAAAACGAAAAATAGAAGAGAGAGAGGAGAGAGAGAGAGTCTCCCGCGAGGGAGAGAGGGCGTCTAAACTAGAACCTTGGTGCTGTTATATAGTTTTTTTCAGCCCCAAAGCTTACAAATATGTTTTAAATCCAAGCCCATAAGTAAAATCAAATCAAATCTAGATAAGATAAGATAAGATAAGATCTAGATGAAATAATATCTAGATGAGATCAAATCTAAATAATATCTAGATAAGATAAGATCTAATTTTATAGAATAAATTAGTCTGCCCTCTTCAAGTCCAAGCCCAATTCTAGATTCAAGCCCAATGCTAGATTCAAGCCCAATGCTTCATTAATTCCTGAAATTAGATTAAAAACATCAAATTAGCTGAATGGGCCCAAATAATAAAACTGCCTAATTAATTGACAATTAAGACCAATCAATAATTAAAATGGGGCAAAAAGGGTTAAGAAATAGGAGAAAATGATGGCACATCAGTGCCCTCCTACATTTGTTAACTGTTGGATCTTCTCCAAATTTCGTTTGGAGGTTCATAGGACAGATGTCCACGATCTGACCGTTGCGATGACCTTGTCGGATCTCCCTTGTGTGGGAAACTAGAGTGGTTAAAGAATTTAAACATTTCTGAGGGGATGCTTAGGCGCTTTAATTCATCCATGGTCATGTACTTGACGATGCCCATGTTTCATACGTTGGATGTTGTGTACGTTCATGGGGGGGGGGGCTGCAGTGACCTTGTCAGATGTCCCTTGTGCGGGAAACTAGAGTGGTTAAAGAATTTAAGCATTTCTGAGGAGATGCTTAGGCGCTTTAATTCATCCATGGTCATGTACTTGACGATGCCCACGTTCATACGTTGTATGTTGTGTATGTTCATAAGGGGGTGCGCTGACCTTGTCGGATGTCCCTTGTGGTGGAGAATATAGTGGTTAAAGGATTTAAGCATTTCTGAGGGGATGCTTAGGTGCTTTAACTCATCCATGGTCAGGTACTTGACGACGCCCATGGTTCATGCCTCATATGACACTGGAAATAGTATAAATTGTGGCAGTATGTACTTTGTACTAGGGGGTGTGTCACTTGGTAGGGAACTCCCTTGTGGCCCAGGCTGATCACCGAGGGGGGGGGGAGTTACGGTGCACGACTGGGTGGCCTCAACAAATACTGCATGGTTTCCTAAGTGAGATGTCGTGTGGACACACTTAGGCTATTTCCTTGGTATTGGATACGGTACGTACCGCATTGCATCTGAGAGTTGAGGTCAAGTGCATGCATCATTCTGAGCATAGTTGATTGGATCCATGGATGGATGATGAATAATTGTTGAATGTGTGTGTTGATTAACGAATGTTGAGTAAGCTCATGATGTTTGCCTATGTTTTTATTACTAATTGTGGTTATTTGGATTTTAGTATTGGTTCTTTTTATAATGAACTCACCCTTGCAAATTTGTATCATGTGGTTGATACCTGTGATGATCATGAACTATGTTCGTGGGAGCAGAATGACAGCAGTAGGGTACAGGAAGTGAGATTTTGTTGTGGAGCCGCCGAGCTGACGTGATGACGTTGGGATTAGATTTGGGAGAGAGTTATGTTTTGTTAATCAACTCCTCCATAGTTGGTTCATGATTCCTTTTGTTGAACTAAAGATGTAAATCTCATATTTTAATTATATGTATGAACAGACTTAATTTCCATTATGTGTATGAAGTGTACTGAGTTACTATTCCTATATATATATATATTATCTTAAGTAAATGTGTATGGTTTGGTGAATGTATGTCAAGACAAAAATTATCTTTATTTTCATAAGCAAAAATTAAGGGAGTTTTTATTTAAAAATTGAATTTATCACGGCTTAGGATGGTGATATAGTAGCGACCAGGCGAGTCGTTACAACTACCGGGGAAGGAAAGCATGTTCATAGAATTTCCCATAACCACAAACGAGGTTTGGGACATTTTCATTTCATCTCTAAAAGAACATTAGAAGAAAACACTGGGTCCAATTGAAAATAGAGGAAAACTGCTCATAGTGTATAAAATCTCACACAGGCAAGTGCTTCATCCTAATTCTGAACCACAGACATGTCATGATTTGACTTTGTAAGTAATTTCCTATCAAATCAAAGATAATATGTGTAATCATGGATCAATAGGACTTTTGAGAAAGCTAGATTTTGGTGGGAACCTTGGCTTTTGGGTGTTTTGGCCTTTGCCTTTTCTATTTTTTTTCTCTTTTTTTTCTTTTTCTCTTTGGTTTTCCGCGGAGCAAGAACGGACACAAAGATTTGGTTGGTAACTAAGAAGGCAATTGCTTCATGCATCCCTCGGGTTTTAACCAAGTTATTGTTACTGTTGCTTTTCCTTTCTTTTTTGCTTTCGACAATTCGGCATATTTGTTCAGACATTGTTTGGTCCAAGAACCTTTCCATATTTTTTTTCTTTTCTTTTGTTTTTGTCCAATCTTTGATTGGTTGACTTTCTTCCTTTCCTTTTCTTTTCTTTCCATTTGAAGCATGTTTGTAGCCCAAGGTAAAAGAGGCTTCTTCTTCTTCTTTTTTTTTGAGAAGAATCTTCCATTCTTTCTTCCAATGGTAAGGTTGGAAATTTTCCATCCTAGGTCAAGGTTATGGCCAAAACGTCGAGGTTTGGCTCAAAAGGCCTACAGATGGCGAGACATGACGCATGTCAATATGTTTGTTTAGCCAGCGGTTCAAGAATAAGGGAATGCCCCAAATTATTTCCATGAAACACATATGACAATGATGATTTACAAATTTATGCAAAACTGATCATGCATACATCCATGTGGACACTCATAAAGCTTTGTGGCCATATAAACACTAAGGCTTAGGATTTTTTTCCCCCGTTCAAATCAACCTAGTGTTTATAAATAATGCTCTTTTACCAAGTTACACACACATCTGAGTCCATTCAGGGCTTCAGGAAAAATCTTCATTGCATTCACCCTTCAGGCGCACACATTTTTTTCAAAAATCTTTTTAGGTTCTGACTCGTGAATTTTCCAAAGAAAAATGACAGACATTTTCTTTCAAAAGTGTGTTGGCTCTTAGCCAATATTTTTTCTTTTAGCTTTTTCTTTCAATCAAATTTTTTTTCAAGGAAATTTCTTTTGTGTTAGAAAAGGTTTGTAACCCGGGCAAAGTTGGTAACCGAGATTACACTTTATCAAAACGAAATAAAGGCGTACGAATGCAAATATACAAGACTCCCTATTTTTTTTTGGCATTTCAGACAAACCATCACAAAGTACGTACGACAATATGTAGAAGCGGTGAAATTAGTCAAAATGAAACAACAAATGACTAACAGCAACAATATCAAGCTCAATTTTATCATAACGAAATAACAACTGAAAGCGATAACACCAAGTTTAGTTTTATCATAATGAAATAACAACTGAAAGCAATAAAATCAAATAAAGACAAAATTACAATTTTTGGCGATCTCATCCGTGCAACTCTGCCTTATCAAGTGAAGAAGTCCAACACGTCAGCCATGTCATCATCCTCCTGAGCTCCTTCGTCATCCCCCGGAGCTCCTGCAGGTCCTGCTCGTGTCTCAAAATCGGTCTCGTTCCCAGGCCAGGCCACCGTGGCCTCGAACTGCTCGGGGGTAGGCCAAGGCAAAGGATTAGGGTCCTGACTCTACTGGTGTATGTTGTAATGGTAGAATGTCTCGTTCAGCCGCACCTGTCCTCAGTGACTAGCCGCCTGTTGGCTAGTCACGCGCTGCATATACCGGTGCATCTGGAGTTCTATCCTCCACAGGTGGTCGGAGATTGACCTGAGAGAGGGTACCTCCTCTAGAGGCGGTGGTGGTGCATCTGCAATAGGCTGTTGCTGGTCCTCCTCTGGCATGCAGTATTTCCGGATGAAGGCCCTATTAATAGGAGGTCGAATGAGCTTGGTGGGGGTGACCGCCACTCCATTGAACTGACAGAGGCCTATAATCAGAGCAGGAAACCCCAGGGCCCTGTTGGACTTCTCTGGGTCCACTGGGTGTCTCGGAGGCGTAATCCCTGCAAACTGGTAAATAGCATCAAAGATTAGCTGGGCGACGTGGACACTCACCTGAGTCAGGATGGCGTAAACCAATTGACACTTCAGTAGGGGGAGGTCCAAGTTATGGTTGCTGGGGAGAATGTTGCTAAGCAGCAACGTCATCTAGATCTGCGTGATGGTGGTCATGCTGGTGCGCATGATCCACACTCGTCTCCCCACCACGATCCGGGCAAAGTCCTGCCCCGGCACGCACAACAACTAGCTAATAGCCTCCTCATCAAAGCCTGAGGCCTGGCTCCTTCTCCGGCTATACTCACACTACTGGCCTTTCTCCAAGATCAGTGGATGCCCCAGAAACTAGTTGATGGCATCTCCATCAAAGGGAATCCACTGGTCCCTCACCCAGGAGAGCATGTCTCTAACTTTGTAACACCCTGAAATATTACTAATTATAAATTGATGTTTAATTGTATTTATTGTGTTATTTGAATATATGGTTGACTTGAATGAGTTGAGGTATGACTTGAATTAGTCATGTGTGAATTTCTTGATGTGGATGTTGAGTTATGTTGACTTTGTTGAGCTAAGTTGAAGTTATGAGATTTCAAATTTTTACCTAAACCTATTTCAGTAAAATTGCTCTCCCAGATTTGTTAACGATTGGATCGTCTTTAAATTTTTTTTGAGAGTTCCTAGGACGATTATACACATTTTGAACGGTGAGATTTGTAATATAACATATTTAGTATGAGATATGATTTTTTTACCGAAACAGAAAATTTGAGGTGTGGGTCAGCTCGCTCGGGCAGGCCACACTCGCTTGGGTGAGTGTTGCAGGCTTCAAATACACCCAACATTGTAAAACATTCATCTTCTTCCTCTTTCCCTTCCCCTAAACCCTCCCCAACGCCCCCAGGCTCCTCCTCAACCACCACTCACCCCCGGTGACCTCCACGAGCCGTCTTTGCTTGCCGTAGGACCACCACACGAAGAAGAATAGTTTAATCGGAGCGGAATCTTCAAAACTGATCTCGAGGATTCGATAGAGAAGGAAGCCTCCAATCCTAGCTTCACGGTTTTTTTTTTCGAGGTAATCGTGATTCTAATCCTGATCCTTGTTAGTTTAAGCCTATCTTTGCATCTCTTCTAACTTGGGAACCATTATTGGATATTTTTACACTTCCTTTGAAAAACCCTTGAAAATGAGACGTTGTAAAAGTTATCTTTTTATGAAATGGATGTTATTTTCGTGACCTTCATTGAACCCTGGTCACATTGGCATGATCGGAATTTCAAAATGATGTCTTCTTTAGTAGAATCTGAAACACCCCTCAGCCCTTTATGTTTTGACAAGGGTATTTGATCCCAAATGTTGTCATTAACCTTGTTTCTGAAATCTATACTAAATTTCCTTCAATTTGGTATATAGAAACTTGTGTTTGGACTGATGAGCATGAACAAGAGAGACCTCTGAGTGACGCAAAGAGGAACTGGCGGAGAGCTCATAATAGGTGAGGGGAGTTTATTATAATTTACCATTTTTGATACCATAGTTGGGGTCAGGAAACCTAACTATGGGGATGTATGTCTGTCCCTGTTGCATGCTGGTTTTTAAGAAAACAATGTTTTTGACTAATGGGATGCGATATATCTATTATTGATGAATAACATTATTGTTGCTATTAGACTTGTGTTGTCTGAAGACCTGGGGAGTGTGAATCTCAGGCATGAACTATATATGTATATGCGGAGTGTGACTTACTAATGATATTTCTATTGATGACATTAATTGATATGAGGTGACGTTGATGTTTATTATAATATTGATATGAGATGATTTTGTTGTTGATGATCATGTCAATCTGAGATGATGTTATTATTGATGATTATGTTAATATGAGATGATGATGTTGTTGTTGATAATGTCATTGAGATGAGATTATGTTGATGTTGAGAATGATATTGAGATGAAATGTTGATGTTGTTGAAAATGCATTGTGATGATGTTATGTTGTGTATGTACATGGGGGGTGCAATGACCTTGTTGGATATCCCTGGTGGGGGAGATAGAGTGGTTAAAGAGTTTTAAGCATCTCTGGAGGGGATGCTTAGAATCTTTAATTAATCCACGGTCAGTGCATTGATGGTGCCCATGTTTCATACATTGTATGTTGTGTATGTACATGGAGGGTGTAGTGCCCTTGTTGGATATCCCTAGTGGGGGAGATAGAGTGGTTAAAGAGTTTTAAGCATCTCTAAAGGGGGATGGCTTAGAATCTTTAGTTAATCCATGGTCAGTGCATTGATGGTGCCCATGTTTCATACGTTGTATGTTGTGTATGTACATGGAGGGTGCAGTGACCTTGTTGGATATCCTTGGTGGGGGAGATAGAGTGGTTAAAGAGTTTTAAGCATATCTCTGGAGGGGGATGGCTTAGAATCTTTAGTTATCCATGGTCAGTGCATTAATGGTGCCCATGTTTCATACATTGTATGTTGTGTATGTACATGGAGGGTGCAGTGACCTTGTTGGATATCCCTGGTGGGGGAGATAGAGTGGTTAAAGAGTTTTAAGCATCTCCGGAGGGGGATGGCTTAGAATCTTTAATTATCCATGGTCAGTGCATTGATGGTGCCTATGTTTCATACTTCATATGACATGGAAATAGTATAAACTTTGTCAATATGTACTCGTAGTTTTTCATGAGGAAAAATACTTGTACTTGGGGGCATGTCACTCGGTTTGGAACTCCCTTGAAACTTAGGCTGATCATTATTGGGGGGGGGGAGTTCCCTGTGCACGATAGGGTGACCTTGACACTTACTGCCTAGTTTTCCTAAGTGAGAGTGTTGTGTGGACACGCTTAGGCTATTTCCTTGGGGATGGTACCACATTGAATTTGAGAGTTGAGGTCAGGTGCATGCATCACGCTGAGCATGGTTGATTGAAACTATGGAGTATGGACGGATGATGACTATTTGTTGAGTGTGTATTGACCTAATGAATGTTTATGTAAGCTTATGATATTTGTTAATGTTTTCTTACTAATTGTGGTTATTTGATTTTTGTATTAATTTCTTTTATAATAAACTCACCCCTCGCAATTTTTGTACCGTGTGGTTGGTACCTGTGATGATTGCGAACCTTTGTTCCTGGGAGCAGAATGATAATAGTAGAGTACGAGAAGTGAGTTTCTTTTATGGAGCCGTCGAGCTGACGTGATGATGTTGGGATTATTTTGGGAGAGAGTTATGTTTTGTTAATCAAGTCCTCCATAGCTGGTTACATAATTCTTTTTGTTGAATTGAGGATGTAAATCACAAACTTAATTATATGTATGAACAAATTTACTTTCCATTATGTGAATGATGTGTACTAAGTTACTATGCCTATATATATATATATATATTCATTTAAGTAATGGTGCGTTGTTTGGGAATGTATATTGTGAAATTAAAATTTTACTTTAATTTTTCATAAGCAAATTAACGTAATTTTCATTTAAAAATTGAAATTCTCGCGGTTTAGAGTGGTGATATCGTAGTGACGAGGCGGGTCGTTACAAACTCCTTCTTCTGTGGGCCAAGCATTAGCATAAAACTCCATGACTATCTCAGGATTGAACTTAGCCATGGGTGATACGAGCTGAGCCCATTGCCTTCAGGTGATATCCTCTTGGAACTCAGGATACTCCTCATCCCTCAGCTAGACTCGTCTCTCTCTAAGGAATGACCAGTCCTTGATGGCCTCAAACCGTTGCTGGTGTTCCGCACTCCAGAACCTGTGCCTATCGAATTCCATATCTGCCTGCGGGGCCGCACTGGAACCCTCTCTAGTGGAATCCTTCTTGGACCTCTTGGCTGGGAGTTTCTTTGGAGTCATTTCCTGCAAGGACACATTTGTAAAGTTAGTTTACTAGCAACAACAACTTATCACAATAAAAGCCAAATCAAGCAAAAATGGCGTACACTTCTTTCCAACAAAACGCAAATGTCAATATGAATTTAGAGAAAAAACTTACACATCGATGCGTGGGTTATTTTAGAATATACATATATTTACACACATCTTGCTTGGTGAAAAACATTTTATGAGGTACACCTACTTCCGTTTGCAAAGAATTTTCTTATGCTACATGCTAAACTATCCAACATATATACATATTTTGCAAGGCACTTTGGCTACCTATCTAACACACATACATATTTGCACAACACTTTGGCTACCTATCCAACATGCACATATATATTTGCAAGGCATTTTTGGCTACCTATCAAAACATACATACATATCTGCAAGGCATTTTGGCTACCTATCCAACATACATATATATTTGCAAGGCATTTTTTGGCTACCTATCTAAACATACATACATATTTGCAAGGCATTTTTGTTACCTATCTAGCATACATACATATTTGCGAGGCATTTTTGCTACCTTTTTAACATACATACATATTTGCAAGGCATTTTTGTTACCTATCTAAACATACATACATATTTGCAAGGCATTTTTGCTACCTTTTTAACATACATACATATTTGCAAGGCATTTTTGTTACCTATCTAACATACATACATATTTGCAAGGCATTTTTGCTACCTTTTTAACATACATACATATTTGCAAGGCATTTTTGTTACCTATCTAACATACATACATATTTTTGCTACCTTTTTAACATACATACATACTTGCAAGGCATTTTTTTGTGCTACCTATCACTCCATTTTAAATGGTATTTCCACTCCATTTTGAATGGCATTTCTTCGCTATATGTTCACATTCTATTTACACGTATGTACATACACTTGAGAGACAATTTTATGCTATATATTCATGCATATACATATTCACTTGAAGAGCAATTTTTGTGCTACCTATTCAATATTTTTGAAAGGCAATTTCATGTCATATATCCACATTTTGAGAAGCATTCTCGTTCTACATTCAACATATATACGCATCTTGCAAGGTACTTTGCTACCTACTCAACATATGCACGCTTTATTTGAAAGGTATTTTCTCTTGCTACCTATCCTCTATATATATACATGTACATTGTGAAGAAATTTTTTACACCATTTAAACACAAAATATTCAACAAGATGCAGCCCAAACCAAGTGCTAGTCAAAGGGAAACCTCACTAACATGCTCTCATTTTCATGCATTTTTTAATCCAAAACCAAAAGGATTGGGTTCCTAGGCCTAAGTCACATTTTGGCACCTATTCTAGCTTCTACAAAACTGCCCACATACTCAAAATAAATGGCAGCCCTACATGCATGCATTTGTTCCATAAGCAGAATTTCACAAAATCATGCGCAAATGCCATTGAGGCATTTCACCGAGCACTTGGTGGGTGCACGTTTAGGCATGAAAAAGTGGGGAATGGGGGCAATGTGACATGCCCAATTATTTCAGAATACACCATAGGCCTATGGCCATTCCATGCAGCCCCCCATTTCAAAAAATCAAAGCATGAATTCATCATGAATTGCCTCATGAATTTGGCCAAGCATAGACAATTTAGAGCACTAAAAATGCATCAATGGAAAGCCAAAGAACCAAGGGATAGTGCACTTACTTGTAGGGAGTGAGCAAGAGTGCAAAAATGGAAGCAAAAACGCAAAAGTGGTGGCTTAGGGCTGCAAAACTTGTGAATCCCGTGAGCTCCTATGCCTCTTGAACATTGGGGAAGATTTTGGGGTGAATGAAGCTTCACCCCTCCCCTTTTAAAGCTTTCTGGTGCAGACATGCTCGCCCAGGCGAGCTAACCTGACCAATTTTTGTTTTGTTTTTTTTTAAAAAAGTTTAAACATACCCTTGTTATGCTTGTATATTTCTTTAATTCCTAGGATTGCAAATAAACTAGGCATATTTGAATAGGCGAATAAATAAAAAGCAGAAATTTTAAAGGTACTAGGCTGCCTCCTAGTAGCGCTTGTCTTAAGCCGGATGCAGGATGATGGTTGATAGATCGTAGGCCTAGCACTTGCTTGTACCTGCCCCTAAGCTTTTGGTTAAGGAAATGGCATCATGCAGAAAAATGTGAAACAAACCACAAAATAACGATATCACCTTTTGCTTACCTTTGTCTTGATTTCAGTGTGATATTGATCACTACTCGAAATGAATCTTCCTTTATCCTCTGATCCGCAGGGTAACAAGATGCAAATGCATGAACGCTTATGATTAGGCAGTTTTAAGTGCAATAAAGAAACAAGTTTTATTATGTTCAATTTTACTTAAACGTTTTACGACACCCCATAGATTGAGCCAAAAGGCTTTGGATTCAAGATTGAGAGTGTGTACTCTAAAGAAATAAAAGAAAAAACACAAGAAATTGAAATGCAAATCATCAATCCAATGTTTATTAATGTTGTGATCATGGTTTACAAAGGATTGGAAGACTTTGGAGATTCCAATGAGTCTTTGGAGAACAATCATGCATTGAACCCTCAAGCTGCCCCAAGTATTTAAGCATAATATTGTTTGACAATATTGGAATTCACGGGCAAAGGCAACTCTTCATTGTCCATGCCGACAAGCACCAATGCTCCTCCCGAGAATGCTTTCTTCACGATGAAAGGTCCTTCATAGTTCGAAGCCCATTTTCCCCTATGATCTTTCTGGGCTTGAGATACTTTCTTCAAGACGAGATCCCCTTTGTTGAACTTTCATGGGTGTACCTTCTTGTCGAAAGCGTTCTTCACCCGGCTTTGATACAACCTTCCATGGTTCATGGAAGTCAGTCTCTTACCTTCTATGAGGTTCAGTTGATCAAAGCGTGCTTGGGCCCACTCCATCTCTTTCAACCCTGACTTAGCCAGAATTCTCAAAGAAGGGACCTCTACTTCAAACGGCAACCATCCCATATACCAAGGAGAACAGAGTTTCCCCAGTTGATGTGCGCACCGAAGTCTAATAACCATGCAACACGAAAGGGAGCATCTCGTGCCAATCTTTGTATGACATGGTCATTTTTTGAATGATCTTCTTGATGTTCTTGTTTGCAGCCTCAACTGCCCCATTCATCTTGGGTCTATAAGGCGTGGAATTGTGATATTGGATCTTGAAATCCTCACACATTTCTTTCATCATTTTGTTGTTCAAATTGGTGGCATTGTCAGTGATAATCTTCCTAGGCAACCCGTACCAGTAAATTATCTCTTTCTTGATGAACCTAACAACCACGCTCCTTGTTACACTGGCGTATGAAGCCACTTCAACCCATTTGGTGAAGTAGTCAATGGCAACCAAGATGAAGCAATGTCTGTTTGAAGCCTTGGGCTTAATAGTTCTAATCACATCTATCCCCCACATAGAGAAGGGCCATGGCGCTGCCAATACGTTCAAAGGCATGGGTGGAGCATTGAGGTTATCCGTGAATGCCTGACACTTATGGCATTTTCTCACATGGATACAACAGTCGTTTTCCATGGTGAGCCAGTAATACCCTGCCCTTAGAATCTTCCAGGCCATGGCATGTCCATTGGTATGCGTCCCGAAGGACCCCTCATGCACCTCTACGAGCATTTGCTCAACCTCCCTGGCATCCACACATCGAAGCAGTACCATATCATGGTTCCTCTTATACAAGATACCTCCACTCAGGAAGAAACCGGCTGCTAACCTCCGCAACATTCTATTGTCGTTGTCAGAAGCCTTCTTTGGGTACTCCTTGTCTTCGACATAACGCTTGATATCGAAGTACCAAGGTTTATCATTGTGCTCCTCTTCTATCAAGCAACAATGTGCGGGCTTGCCACAACACCTGAACTCGATGTACAGCAAGTCTCTGTGCAGAGTCAACTAAAACATGGAGGCCAGAGTGGCAAGCGCATCGGCCATTTGATTCTCCTCCCTAGGAATGTGGTGGAAGGATATGTCATCGAAGAACTCTGTCAGCTTCTTGATGTAGGCCTGGTAGGGTATCAACTTATGATCCCTAGTCTCCCATTCTCCTCTCAACTGGTGAATTACCAAGGCTAAGTCTCCATACACTTTGAGCAGCTTGATCTAGAAGTCGATTGCTGCTTGGATCCCAAGGGCACAGGCCTCATACTCGGCCATATTATTCGTGCAGTCAAAGCCAAATCTAGCCATGAAAGGGATGCATTGATCATCAGGGATACGCAACACCGCTCCTACTCCATGGCCTAGTGCGTTGGACGCGCCATCGAACCACACTATCCATTTGTCCTTATCTTCATTGTCCACCTCATCCTCGAACAAGGCCTTGATGTCCTCATCCGGGAATTCGAGATGCATAGGTTAGTAGTCATTGATGGGCTGCTGAGCTAGGTAATCTGCCAAGGCGCTTCCCTTTATCGCCTTTTGAGTAACATAAACAATGTCGTTCTCTCACAATTAAAGATCACACTCTCACCGGGTTGCGGCTAATGCGTTCCTTCGCAATCAACCTGACAAACCAACTAACATTTCCAGTCATGATCCTAATTCCATGTTCTTTCTCTTCTAATGACTGCATGCTCGTTCAAGGCATATGATCTACGTATTTCAATTCACTCACATCATACAATTGATCAATTCAAACCAATCACAAACGTTGAATTCCAAAATCAAGCCTCAAACCATTGGATAATATAAATGCACTGTTCAATCAAGCTTTGTACAAGCTTTCAACCAAAATAAAAACTATAAACTGAAATTTAAAAGCTGAAACATAAACATAAAGCTAAATTATAAAATGTACTAAGGACGAGATAATAATAAAACTATTCAAAAAGCAGGGAAATAAAAATCTTGATCCTGTCAATGATCCTATGTAGAGTCCATGGCATACTTATTCAGATTCAGTGCAGGAGTGCTTGATGGTGAATCCTGAGAAAGAGGCAGGTCTAGCACTAGTGCAGATGACTCAGGCTGAGGAGAAGACATGTCCAGCACTGCAGTGGAAGGCTCTGGTGTCACTTGTGGGGTAGGTGCTACTGGATCAGTTTCAAAAATGAAAGGCTCAGGTGGAGTAGGCTCTAAGGCCTCTAAAATGTCATCCTCCTGGTCCAGCTAAGGCTCCAGGGCTGTAGAGGCGTCACCCCCTCCCAAAGGAGAAGGCTGGACTCCTGGCCAGGTCACTTTCTAAACAAACTCCTCCAGGCTCATAACTGGCCACTGCTGGACCATATCCTGCAAATTCTGCATGATCAGGAGCTGACCCTGATGCAAGCTCTGCAGCATAGACATGAAAGGCTTTGAGTTCTAAGTGGAGGGACCTGGATGAACTGGAGCTGCTGATGGTGAAGGAAGAGCAGAAGTAGATGGAGCTGATGTAGGGGGAGTAGGGGCAGCTGATGCAGATGGGGCCTCAGATCTTCTAGCCCTGGATTTTTGGGTCCCTGGAAAAGTGACCCAAGGTTCATCCAGGTTCCAACAATTCTTCTTAATATATGATGGAAGCTTGCTTGTGGAGCTTCTATGGAGGTTGGATCTTTGAGCTTCAATGAGGTCCTTTAAAGGTGATTTTCTACCATGGAGATGCAGCGGAAGACAAAGGAGAAAAGGTAAGAGGCGGCGCCATCCACTAGGGAATAAGCCATGGAAGAAGGAGCTTCACCACCAAGATGAGCCTTGGATAAGAAGCTTGGAGAGGATGCTTCAATGGAGGAAAAGAAAGAGGGAGAGAAAGAGAGAGGGGGGAGCACGAAATTGAAGGAAGAAAAAGGGAGAGAAGTTGAACTTTGAGTTGTGTCTCACAAGACTCTCATTCATCAAAGTTACAACAAGTGTTACACATGCTTCTATTTATAGATTGGGTAGCTTCCTTGAGAAGCTTTCTTGAGAAAACTTCCTTGAGAAGCTTCTTTGAGAAAACTTCCTTGAGAAGCTAGAGCTTAGCTACACACGCCCCTCTCATAACTAAGCTCACCTCCTTGAGAAACTTCCTTAAGAAGATTCCTAAAGAAGCTAGAGCTTAGCTACACATACCTCTCTAATAGCTAAGCTCACCTCCTTCAGATGAGAAGCAAGAGCTTAGCTATAGACACCCTATAATAGCTAAGCTCACCCCTATGACAAAAAAACATGAAAATACAAAAAAAAAGTCCTTACTACAAAGACTACTCAAAATGCCCCGAAATACAAGGCTAAAACCCTATACTACTAGAATGGCCAAAATACAAGGCCCAGACGAAGGAAAAACCTATTCTAATATTTACAAAGATAAGCGGGCTCATACTTAGACCATGGGCTCGAAATCTATCCTAAGGCTCATGAGAACCCTAGGGCCTTCCCTTGGATCTCTAGCCCAATCTACTTGGAGTCTTCTACCCAATGCCCTTACGGAGTAGGATTGCATCAATATAGGCCAAATTAATGGTTGGGCTGAGTTACTCGAAGGTAAGACAATCTGAGGTGACTCCTTGGGCCTTGCACAAGGCAGTAATCAGAGTTGGAAATCCAAGCCACGAGGAGTTGGACTGAGCAATGAGTGAAATCTGACCAGAAATGAGTGATCCTAAATTCATGTTCATATTCATTACAAGCCCGTAGACTAACTTGGCCCTATCCAGATTAAGATAAGAAGTATGGGATGTCGAGGCCAAGTTAGAATAAGATAGAACACTCCAGGTTTGGGCAAGAGTGGTAAGATCTTTCCTCAAAAGCTTCCACAACAAACCCTTGGCATTCAGAACAAATCCCCTCTTAGGGATACACAGTCGGGCTGCAAGCTCCTGAGGATCAGGCCTCAGTCTAGCAAACCTGGAGTAAGAAGGTAAGCTTTCCCCTTGCTCCACAACCACTGGAGTCTCCAAAAAGGTGTTGAGGGAATCAACATCAAATTTTATTAGGTTCCCTCGAACCCTAACTTGCTTTGGAAACTTGTCCTCAGGGACATATAGATTTGCATAGAATTCCTTCACAATTGCTACATTAATGCTTCCCTCTGTCAACCTGGTTAGTTGTTTATGCCAGTTTCTTCTAATCAATTCTCTTCTGAAATCATCGAACTCATTGATATACAACTTGAAATTTCTTTCTAGTAGAACGTTCCTGGCAAGCACATTATCTGAGTAACAGTCCCAGGCCTCCTGTGATATAAATCTTGATCTATCATAACCGGCCTGAGACACTACAGTTGTGGCTTTTCTCTTACGGGAAGCCATCTCCAATACAAAAGAATCAAAACACAAGATTAGACAGGAATTTATTCAAATTAAAAAGCAGAAAATAAAACTGAAAATCAGACTGGGCGCTTAGCGCAAGTGACTCGCTTAGCGCGCCTTAGGATAATCTACTCATGCG
This sequence comes from Glycine soja, assembly GCF_004193775.1. Taxonomy (NCBI): domain Eukaryota; kingdom Viridiplantae; phylum Streptophyta; class Magnoliopsida; order Fabales; family Fabaceae; genus Glycine; species Glycine soja. Next base: position 24,131,644 of record NC_041009.1, on the reverse strand, counting down.
CTAAGCGCGATAGCCACACCTTTAGCGAGTGAACACAGATCCAATTTTTTCTGCAGAATTGGCTTAGCGAGTCTGCTCGCTAAGCCCAATTCCACAAATTTTCAAAATAGAGAAGGATTTGCACTTAGTGCGATTACTCTACTGAACAGCACTGGCTTAGCTCGCTAAGCCCAATTCCCACAATTTGAAAAACAGAGAGATAATTGCGCTTAGCATGACAGGGCACGCTTAGTGCACAACAAAACACAAAAAATTTAAGTGCCTGAGAACACATTACTCGCTCAGCGCACAGATGCACTTAGCAAGTTCATAAGATATTGAATTTTCAATCAGAGAAGATGAACGCGCTTAGCGGGACAGGGCCACGCTTAGTGAGTTCATTTGGAAATCCAAATGTTCAACATAAATGATGAACTCGCTTAGCGCAGCAAGGCGCTTAGTGCGCTCATCGCAATTTCTAGAAAAAGCAGGGGCTTCTCACCCCTCCACTTAGGCGTCTATTAGGCCGTCTAACCCTAATCAAAACAAGCACATTGTATCCATAATAAAACCCTAATTCTAGTCTAACAAACAACTAACCTAACAGAACTAAGTATTAACATAAATTCAACCTAACACTACCAAGTTAACTAGCCTAAAATTTGAAATTTGAAAATAAAATAAACAAAGTTAAGAAGCTTACTTGTGCTGTTGAATATGAGTGCAACGAGGGAGCAAAAATGCAGGCAATGCAGGCAGATTGAAGTACTATGCAGAGGGTGAATGCAATGAGTGGGAGAAAATGCTCAGAGGAAGTAAAATGGTAATTGCCTAAGGGAATTGCCTTATTTGCTGGCATTTTGGAATGGCTCGCTTAGCGCATGGACTCGCTAAGCGAGTCAACATGACGTTTGAGTTTTAAAGCTCATGGGCTTAGCGGATCTGCTCACTAAGCCTGACGTAAGCTCCATTGGAGCTTGTAGGCCTAGGAGACGCCACTTTAAGGAGAAGATGAGTCTAGAAGAAGCTCACTACCATAGGAGGCCATGGATAAGAGCTTGGAGGAAGAAGGAGATGAATGAAGGGAGAGGAAGAGAAGAGCATGAAATTTTGTGCTCTAAAAGAGCTCTAAAATCTGAAGTTTAATTTTCAAATGATCAAAGTTGAAAAAAATGCACACACATGACCTCTATTTATAGCCTAAGTGTCACACAAAATTGGAGGGAAATTTGAATTTCAATTCAAATGTCACTTGAATTTCAAATGGAATTTGTGGAGCCAAATTTTGGAGCCAAAATTTCACCAATTATGATTAGTGAATTTCAGTTATGGTTCAGCCCATTAATCCAAGATCAATTCCAAGATTCTCCACTAAGTGTGCTTAGGTGTCATGAGGCATGTAAAGCATGAAGGACATGCACAAAGTGTGACTATATGATGTGTCAATGGGGTGTAGTAAGCAAATGCTCACCTCTCCCTCTAAAATTGAATTGGATTGGTCTTCTCCCAATTCAATTAAATTTATTTCCCAACGCACACATCAAATATTCACTTAGTGTATGTGAAATTACAAAACTACCCCTAATACAAAAACTAGTCTAGGTGCCCTAAAATACGAGGGCTGAAAAATCCTATATTTCTAGGGTACCCTACCTACATTACGCAACCCTAAATACAAGGACCAAATATAATGACAACCTAATCTAATATGTACAAAGATAATTGGACCCAACCTTGGCCTATGGGCTCAGAAATCTACCCTAAGGTTCATGAGAACCCTGGGGCCTTCTTCAGCAGCTCTAGCCTAATCCTCTTGGAGCCTCTTGTTCATGGTTCTAGTGACTGGTCCATTCTGAGGGAGGATTGCATCAAAGCCCAATACAAAATTATGAAATTCCAAAGAAGTTTTTGGTCTTAGCGCGAAGGTACGTGTTGAGTGAGTTTTGCAGCTCTGATTGGTCCTGCAACTCTCGCTTAGCGGGCCATGGCCGCGCATAGCGAATAAAATGCTCCTTAAATTCAATAGTGGCCCGTGCTTAGCGCGTCTGTCTTGCTTAGCGCTATTCTAAATAAATAAGGAATGGGGCTTAGCCAGAGCACTTGCTTAGCCCAATTCTCGAAATTAATCAAACAAAGAAGAATAGCGCTTAACGCGTCAGTGCACTTAGCGAGACCAGACTTGTGTGCTTAGCGAGATGAATCGCTTAGCCCAATTCCAAAAATTAAATGGACAGAGATTTTATTAGGCTTAGTGCACAGGTCACGTGCTTAGCGGGACCATACAACCAATGATCAGGGGTCAATGCACTTAGCGCGAACAATAGCTCGCTTAGCGCATGAAGAAGATGGCGCTTAGCGCGAGGAGTGCGCTTAGCGAGTGGACAGCAAAAAAAAATTTCAAGTTATTTTTCTGTCCACAACTTAACAAAAGCCTTTTAACCCTTTTCCCAATACTAAACATGCTGAATTCAAACAATCACAAGCAATCAAACTTAACTAAATGCAAGAAAAACAGAATTAAAAAGGGTTGGGTTGCGTCCTAGTAAGTGCTCTTTTAACGTCATTAGCTTGACGCAAAAGTCTTTGTCAGCCTAGATCAATCTTGGTTCTCTCCTTCAAAACCTTCTCTCTGCTCTCCTTCACCTCTAGACAAACATTCTGGTCCGGTAATGTCCTTTCTTCATCAAATAGCTCAAAGCTAATCTTTTGTTCTTCAATACCCATTTCTAGCTTCTTCTTTCCCATGTCTGCTACACAACTTGCAGTAACCATAAATGGATGTCCCAATATTAAGGGAATATATGTATCTTCCTCTATGTCCATTACCACAAAGTCAGTAGGAAAGATAAGGTGTTTGACCCGAACCACAACATCTTCTATCACTCCATAAGGTCTGGTGATCGAGTGATATGCTAACTGTAAGGTCATCCTAGTCAGCATTATCTCCAACTCTCCAAGCCTCTAAACATGGAAAGCGGCATCAAATTAATACTGGCTCCCAAATCAATAAGAGCCTTGCCAATAGAAACTTCACCAATTGCACACGAAATAGTCACACTCCCAGGATCTTTGTGCTTAGGTGGAAGAATCCTCTGAATTACAACACTGCAGTTTCCTTCCACAATGATGTTTTCACTGTGAATGTACTTATTCTTCCGTGTGAGCATATCTTTTAAAAACCTAGAGTACAACGGCATTTGTTGAAGAGCTTCTCCAAAAGGCATAGTAATCTCCAATTTCTTGAAGATATCAAGGAAACAAGCAAGATGTCGTTCCTTGGCCATGCTTAATGTTTAATTTTGGCCATGCTTGATGTATCTGTATATTGCTTAGTTCTTGCTTTAACCTTCAAATTCATACTGCTAAAAAAGAAAATTCAATTGCTGCAAATTCGTACTGTTCAAAAAAAGAGAGAGAAGAAGAAAAGAAGTGAAGTTGAATAAATGAGGTCTTGTTATGAGGACTTGATTTGGGAGCCTTGGTTGACTTTGTTGATATTAGAGGGTTTGGGTTTACTACTTGTGCTTAATTTCCACTTATTCCCCATTGCTCCTCTATTCCTTTGGGATTTAGCTACTTATTCCATATTTTTTCCCTACCTTGTCCTTGGCCCGATTACAACCTTTAAAGACCTTTTGATCCTCATGTGCATGTGTTTGTCAAGTTGTTGTCAAATTTTAGAATTTTGCCAAGTCTATGTGGTGTTTGTTTTCATGGGTGCTTCGAGAGTGAACAGTAGCCTAGACACTTGAGAGATAGAGTGTATACCTTGTGAGGCTTTATCACTTTTCATTCTTGAGATGATTAACTATTTTGCCATGATTGGGTTGCTTGGATGATTTTCACGAATGTCTTGACTCTTTGGATCTCTTCATGTTAGATGTTACCCATTCCTTTCATTCCTTGGTGTTCATTGAGAAATATGTAAATGTTTTTTGTTTGTCTCTCTTTGATATCCTTGGCTTTTGTTCTTTATTTCATTTTGCCCAGGAGTGCAAAAGGCTAAGTATGTGGGGGGTTTGATGTGCCATTATTTTCTCCTATTTCTTAACCCTTTTTTGCACCATTTTAAGTATTGATTAGTCTTAATTGTCAAATTAATTAGGCATTTTTATTATTTGGGCCCATTCAGCTAATTTGATGTTTTTAATCTAATTTTAGGAATTAATGAAGCATTGGGCTTGAATCCAGAATTGGGCTTGGACTTGAAGAGGGCAGACTATTTTATTCTACAAAATTAGATCTTATCTTATCTAGATATTATTTAGATTTGATCTCATCTAGATATTATTTCATCTAGATCTTATCTTATCTTATCTATATATTATTTTATTTTATTTATGGGCTTGGATTTAAAACAGATTTGTAAGCTTTGGGGCTGGAAAACTATATAACAGCACCAAGGTTCTAGTTTAGCCCTCTCTTCTCTCTCTCTCTTTTCTTTCTCCTTTTTTCATTTTTGGCAATTCGAGTTCTGACTTTTAGTTTTATCAATAAAATTTTGTTCTTCAATCTATAATTTCGTTCTCTATTGATTAATGGAAGGCTAAGTCTCCAGCGTTGTTTTCTCTTGAGGATCAAGCATAGTTCTCTTTGAGTTTCTATTATAACTGTTAAATTCTGTTCAGTTTTTCCTCTTCACTAATTACTATGAATTTGTTGCTATTAATTCATGCATGCTTAGTGCTTGATTAATTGTCTCTGCATTTAATCGTTTATGAGTAATTGGTGTATGTGTTGCTTAATCACATAATGAATGTCTTATGTTAAATTTCGCTTAGTAATTTAATTTAGGGTTGGGTTAAGTGGTTAAACTGATAAAGGATAAATTCTCGCAACCTAGGATAAGAGACTTGCTTGTGAATCAAGGGGAAGCAACGTATTTTAATTCCGATATTTTCTAATTCAATTTTACTTGTTGTTTAATTTACAAAAGCAAACAACCACCCCCCCACCCCCAATTTGTTACTATTTCCTACTATCTGTTATGAACATTTGGTTTATCATTACTTGTTGGGAAACGACCTAGGATCACTTCCTAGTTACTACATTTTAATATTTATTTGATTCGGGTACGGCCTTGATCAGTCACTAGCAGCCATATTCTCAATTAATTCCATGGCTTCTTCAGGGGTCTTCAATTTTATTTTTCCCCCTGCAGAAGCATCTAAAAGATGCTTGGATTGTGGCCTTAACCCGTCAATGAAAATATTGAGCTGGATTGGTTCTAAAAATCCATGAGTAGGCGTCTTTCTTAGTAACCCACGAAATCTTTCCAAAGCCTGACTCAAGGACTCGTTTGGAAATTGATGAAAGGATAAGATGGCAACTTTTCCTTCAGCAGTCTCGGACTCTGGGAAGTATTTCTTCAAGAATTTTTCAACCACTTCATCCCAAGTCTTAAGACTATTACCTTTAAATGAATGGAGCCATCTTTTTGCCTCTCCAGACAAAGAAAATGAAAACAAGCTCAATCTAACAGCATCCTCAGGCACACCAGCCAGTCTGACAGTGTTGCAAATCTCAATATAAGTGGCTAGATGTGCATATGGGTCTTCATTGGGCAGACCATGAAACAAATTGTTCTAAATCAACTGAATTAATGAATATGGATTGGTTATATTTTGTGCTTGAACCTCCAATCGTGCAATGCTAGTAAAGAATTGAGGCACACTTGAGCTAGAGTAATCTTCAAGGGTAACTCTTCTTGTCTCATCAGCCATGATATTGGCTTCAAATAATACTGTTTAAGATTCCTTGGATGTAGGTGAATTAGAAGATGATGACTCAGAAAAGTGAGCCTCTTCAAGGATTAATGCTATTGTTCTATCGTGCAAAAGCTTTCTTTTTCTCTCTGCGTTGTTTCTTCTGAAGGTTGCTTCAATTTCTAAATCCCATGGAACCAATTCACCTGCAGAAGATCTACGCATGCAAACACTAACATGAACAATAGTTAACCAATTCAAGAAGAAAATAAATTTTGAACTAAACAAATACTAACAAAAACAAAATTTAATAAATCAAAGAATAATGAATTAATGCCTTCAAACTAAACTAAACTTTCCAAATGGAAAAAGTTCCCTGGCAACGACGCCAAAATACTTGTTTCGTTCCGGGATACTACTTGTTTGTATGGATGCAAAATCTACCGGCAAGTGCACCGGGTCATCACGTAAATAATTAAAACGGTGTGAACCAAGTATCGAACTCAGGGAACTTGTTCATTTGGTAAAGGTTTGTTCAATAAGCAGGCATTTGCAAACAGAAATCATGATTCTGACTGAAAGTAAAAGTATGTTCTATTCTAATTACAAACCAATAAACGTGAGCAAGTAAGTGTGAAAACAAATATCTAAAGGTGTTGGGTCCTCTTACTGAGCAAATTGATGCCATTAAGGATGTTTCTCTAATTAAAGATATTTTTTGTGTTCTATACTGAAGGCTCAAGTACTAAACACCGATGTCTCGTGAGTTTAGACTAATTCTAATTAAACTTCATTCGCAGATGTCTCTTGTTGAACTTAGCTTAATTGAACAACTTTATGATCACAACATAATAAAAACTAAATTACCACACTCTGTGTCCAGACATACGGTAACCTAATCCTGCTCTATCATGTTCTAAGGAGACAATACATCTTTCAATGCTAAAGCCCCTAATAGTACACACATATGGGTGATCAAGCCACAAGCATGCAATAATAAAGTACTGATAGAAACAATGAACACATAAAACAACCTTAATTAGATAGGGAAAGAGTTTACATCAATTACTCAACAAGAACCCCCAACTGAGGGTTTAGCCTTCCATAGCAAGGAAGCTCCTTTTATAATGAAGAAGAGGAATTAAGAGAAATTTCTTGCTTACAAAGGAGTGGGGATGTCTCCTCCACCTCTAGGAACCTCACAATCACACAAAAACTCACAAATCTTCCTAAAAGATCAAAACTTGGCTTCTTTGCTCTGTTCTTTGCCTCTGTATATTTCACTCTTCAAGCTCGGACGACTATTCCTCTTTGTGCTCTATCCAGACCTCTTTTCATTCTCCGCAAATCAGGCTTAAAAAAGGGCTTCCTGTCCGCGAAGGTGCGCTTAGCGCCATTCTCGCGCTAAGCGCGAGTAAGTGAGATTTAGCTTAGCACCAATCTTGCGCTTAGCGCAGAAGAGACAACCGACTCGCTTAGTGAGCTTCATACGCGTTGGGCGCATGTTGGCATGGAAAAACTCTCTTCAAGCTTATCCTCAGTCACTAAGCCACTGCTGTCTCGCTTAGCGGTTTGGTCTCGCTAAGTGCATGGTTCAGACTTAGCGAGACAGAAACTTTTGCACTTTCATAATTTTCTCCTTTTTACCTGAAATTGAGGTGAAATTTACATTAAAATCATAAGGAAGGCTTCTATTGAGTACATATGAAAACTAAACTAGAAATATTTACAATCCTACCAAAAATAACAATAAATTGGGAGATTTATATACATTTTTTAAAAGTTTTCTATACAAAAGTTAGTCGTATAAGATGACTAACACCAACCAAGTGGTGTAGCTCAGCATGTACTGCCTTAGACGATAGGCCCCCCACACCAAGGCACAACATGTTCTTTCAAGCAAAGAGTAGTTCATCCCATAGGCCGTGAACTTCTTACTTAAGTAATAGACGGCCCGCTCCCTCTTCCCTGACTCGTCATGCTGCCCTAGCAAACATGATGCAATCCAACCCCGCAAGGGCATTGGATAGAAGACTCCAAGAAGATTGGGCCAGAGATGCAAGAGAAGGCCCTAGGGTTCTCATGAGCCTTAGGGTAGATTTCGAGTCGATGGGCTAAGTATGAGCCCGCTTATCTTTATACATATTAGATTAAGGTTTCATTATTTTTGGGTCTTGTATTTAGGGCTCCATAATATAGGTAAGGTACCCTAGAGATGTAGGATTTTTCAGCCCTTGTATTTTAGGGCACCTAGACTAGTTTTTGTAGTAGGGGTAGTTTTGTAATTTCACATGCATTAAGTGAATATTTGATGTGTGTGTTGGGAAAAAAATTTAATTGAATTGGGAGAAGCCCAATTCAATTAAATTTTAGAGGGGGAGGTGAGCATTTGCTTGCTACACCCCATTGTCACATCATATAGTCACACTTTGTGCTTGTTCTTCATGCTTTACATGCCTCATGACACCTAAGCACACTTAGTGGAGAATCTTGGACTTGATCTTGGATTAGTGGGCTGAAACATAGCTAAAATTCACTAATCATAATTAGTGAAATTTTGGCTCCACAATTCAATTTCAAATTCAAGTGAAATTTGAATAGAAATTGAAATTTCCCTCCAATTTTGTGTGACACTTAGGCTATAAATAGAGGCCATGTGTGTGCATTTTTTCAACTTTGATCATTTGAAAATTAAACTTCAGATTTCAGAGCTCTCTTAGAGCACAAAATTTCGTGCTCTTCTCTCCCTCTCTCTTCATTCATCTCCTTCTTCCTCCAAGCTCTTATCCATGACCTCCTATGGTGGTGAGCTTCTTCTAGACTCATCTTCTCCTTGAAGTGGCATCTCCTCTCTCTCTTCCTTCTCCATTCCACTGCCATTCATCTTCCAAGAAGCTAAGGAATCCACTGATGAAGAAGATCCTAGGCCTACAAGCTCTAATGGAGTTTACATCATGTGGCATCAAGAGCATCTTCATCTAGGTGATGTTCTTTTGCTTCCTCTATCTTTTTGTTCGGTCAATTCACTTTAATTCCTCATTATTCATCTTATTCTCCATGTATATCCTCCATTGTCTTGTGGTTTGGTTCTGTTTAGAATAGATTCAAAAAAATAAACCGATTAAATATGAGATCTACACTTGTTCTTGCATTTCTATGATTCAAATTTTATAGATCTACTCTTGAGTCAAGTTTTTGTGATGATTTTACATTCTATCATTTTTCAGTCATAATATTCTTGTGATGAACCTTTAGATCTAAATTTTCTTCCAAAATATTGATTAGAAAAAAAACACAAAAATCTAAGTGTAAATCACTTAATCCATGTTGTCTTAGAGTCATGTTTAGTCATAATAATTGTCACATTATGTTCTAAGTTTGTGTTGAATTTTTATTTTGTTGATTGAATTCTAGATACATTTGTTCATGTATTCTTGTCATTCTTAGCCTATCTTTTGAATTTTGAGTCTAATTCATGCATGTTATTTAGTTCATAACATGTTCTAAATCAATTCCTAGAAGTAGTCTTCTTGTTGAACTTTTTTTTGTTTTCTAAGTTTCCTACATGATGCCTATGATGAAGTTGAGTTGTGGTGCTGAGTTGTGGCTGGATTTGTGAATCAAAATAAGTCTTAAGCTCTCTTGAATTGTGTTATTCAAGATAATTGAGCATAAGCAAACAAAAATTGTAACTATCCAAGCCTTAAGCAACATAAACACTACTTTTGATTTCTAGGTTGAAATCGTTGGTGCTGGCAGCTTAAACATGCAAACTTGTATAAATTACTGGAAATTGGTCACTATGAATTTTCAACTAAACTTTTTAACGAATTTTTTGAACATCTGTACCAAAATTATAAAAAAATGAACCAAGTGATTTGGATAAAATTAAAAAATAATAAAAATCACACAAGTTAGCAGAAAAATCAATGTCCAGGAAAAAAAAGTGAAAGGGAAGTGTGGTTGTTGTTTTGGCTTGAAATTTGGTCTATAATTGGTGCCTATTTTATACCAATCGTAGTTATGAAATTTCAATTGAAAATTATTATGAAAACAAGTGTCAAAACTAGAGGTTTCTTGAGTCTTTTTTTTTTTAATTTTTCTACTCTACTCTAAAGCCATTCTAGGTTTCTCTTTGAGTCCTAGCTTGCTTTTGTGTGCTTTTCATTGCTTTAATTGTTGAATAATCCTTGAAAATTTGTCTTGTTAAAACTCTATTGGTTTAGCTTTCATTTCATTTTTTTGGTCTTTTGTTATTATTTGTCTCTTTGTTTCCTTGTTTGTGAGTTGCCATATAGGGAATTGGAAAGGAACATTGGTGTCATCCCTTAAAGAACTTAAGTCAAGAAGCAAGGGGCTAACCACCTTAAGAGCTATTGGACTAAGAAGCACTCCAAATTGAGTGAATCACCAAAGAGAGAACAACCACCAAAATTGAGGACCTTTTTGTAATTTTTTTAATTGAGAATTTACTTACCTTCATTGCTTTCAAATTTTGTAACAAAAAGGTCTTTCATTAGAAGTAAGTTGGGAGCCTCCAATAGGTCACCCTACTTCCATTTGTGTGTAATAATTTTAGGCAATTTTTCCTTACGATAGTGAGTGTTTTGTTGGGAATGGGAATCTTAAATGAGGTCATCCAAACACTCTTAGGATCCGCCTAATTTACATTTCTTTCACTTTAATTTCTTGCTTACTTTCATAGTTTATTTTCTTTACTAGCCACACCTAGTTTATCTTGTTATTGCATAGTACTTTCTTCTTTCTTATCACGCTTATCTTGAGTTCTTTTGGAACCTTAGCTTTTACCTTTTTTACAAACCCTTAACAAGAAAGAACCACAACTTAGGAACCAACATGAGTCATCATTCATCTAGTGTTAATGGCGAGGGTACTAGTCATAAGGACCCTCTATCTAGAATCTTAGATGAGTTGAGTTCCCTCAAGTTATGGAAAGAAAAACTAGAAAGAAAAGAAAAAGGAAAAGAGAGGATAAAAATAAATCAAGATGAGAGGGAACAAATAAGGGAAGAAGAAAGAAGGAAAATACTAAAAGAGTTAAGAAAAGAAAAATATGCCTCCTATAGTAGTCTTAACTCATGCAAGAGCCTAAGTGAAGAACTTCGTGACTATTATGAAGTAAGGCATAGGTCACATCTTAGACCTCACTCCCATAGGAGAGAAATAGAAAGAAAGCCTCAAGAGGCTAACATTAACCTCCCATACTTCCATGGGAAGGACAATGTAGAGGCTAACTTAGATTGGGAAATAAGGGTAAAGCAACAACTTAAAGCAACCCCTTAAGGCTAGTATGCAAGAGAAGACTAGCTCCATGAAGTGCTTTAAATTCTTGGAAGAGGACACATTACTTCTCAATGCCCCACCAAGAAAACCATGATTATGTGGGGTGAAGACATTTATAGTAGCCAAGATGAGGCTACTACTTCACCTTCCTCTAGTGAAAGTGAAGAAGCAAATGGGGAAGAACCTAGTGAAGAGATCTACCCCCAAGAAGAAGGACAACCTTTAATGGTTAAGGATGAGTGTAAGGAGGTAAGTGTCTCCCCCAAGAGGTTAGCTAAGAAGGAAAGACATTTTGAAATAAAGACAAATATTAAAGAAATTTCCCCTCTTAGACAACCTCCACATTTTCTCCTTTGTAAAAAGACACTTGTTAGCATTGCCACACCTCTTAGGCTTGAGTTTATTCCTCAAGTAAAGGAGTCGTTGGATGAGGGTTTAGTTCGCAAGAGCTTAAATCCTTGTGATTTGTTGGTGCCCAAAATAGGTATTATTAGGCACCATATCCCTAAAATAGGTGGTATGATGAATGTTTTGAGTGCTGCAACCCTCTTTTGTAAAATCACTTATGCACCCAACATCTTCATGATTTGTGTACATAGGGACTCATTAGGTAGGTTTATTCTTATTTTTAGTTTCAATACTGTCGCAACCTACAATTCGGTGGGAGGGCGACGCGAGACTCATGGGTGCGTCTTCCAAGAAAGGAAAATGCGCAGAGTCACCACCAACGTTTATTTGAGGAAAACGTCAGAAAAACCGGAAAAGACGTGGTCTATGAACTTTAAGTGAAAGGTTCGGGAGTTGTATTTACGCACGGGGAAGGTATTAGCACCCCACGCGTCCGTCGCAAGGGACGACAGCCTTTTAATCAAGTGTGCAAACATGACTTCAATTTGTTTTATTTTCCCTTTCTTACGTTCTTATGTCTTTTTATGCCTTTTTGTATTTTTTTTATCTTTTTGTGGTCGACAAGGGTGTTTCCCTTGCTCCTATGTTTTCCTCAATTGCGGAGACAAATTATGGTCATTCCGCACACCTTTTCGCCATTCGGAGACAGTCGTGTCTGATGGCACGCAGAGACAAATTATGGTCATTCTGCGCCCTTTTGTCATCCAGAGGCAGCGAGCCCAATGACATGCGGAGACAAATTATGGTCATTCCGCACACCTTTTCGCCATTCGGAGACAATCGTGTCCGATGGCACACAGAGACAAATTATTGTCATTCTGCGCCCTTTTGTCATCCAGAGGTGGCGAGCCCGATGACATGCGAAGACAAATTATGGTCATTCCGCACACCTTTTCGCCATTCGGAGACAATCGTGTCCGATGGCACACAGAGACAAATTATGGTCATTCTGCGCCCGTTTGTCATCCAGAGACAAATTATGGTCATTGCACACACCTTTTCGCCATTCAGAGACAATCGTGTCCGATGGCACATAGAGACAAATTATGGTCATTCTGCACCCTTTTGTCATCCAGAGGTAGCGACCCCGATGACATGCAGAGACAAATTATGGTCATTCCGCACACCTTTTCGCCATTCAGAGACAATCGTGTCCGATAGCACATAGAGACAAATTATGCTCATTCTGCGCCCTTTTGTCATCCAGAGGCGACAAGCCCGATGACATGCGGAGACAAATTATGGTCATTCCGCACACCTTTTCGCCATTCAGAGACAATCGTGTCCGATGGCACGCAGAGACAAATTATGGTCATTCTGTGCCCTTTTGTCATCCAGAGGCGGCGAGCCCAATGACATGCGGAGATACCATTATGGTCATCCGCGCCTTTCGTCAATCGAGAGGAACGAATTCAGCAGTATCAGGATGATGTTGGTCATTCGGTGCTGATCATTTTCAAAATTTTTGCAGGTTCCGCTGGCGGGGAGATTGACCGGTCGAATGATGTTCCGCTCGAACGAAATTAGTGTCTTATCTTTAGTTCTCTTTCATCTCGAATAAAAGACAAGTAAAGAGGGGCAACTATTATACCCTAATTTCGTCCAAGGGACCATTTGTTTGTTGGGATGCGACCCTCGCTTGACCACTTCGAGGTACTTGACACCCATTGTTAGGCAATCCGTGAAGTTCCGCGACATGTCGGGAGTTGAAAGGAAGTGTTAAATGTGCAATCCGTAAAGTTTCGTAACATTCCAAAAGCCAAAGAAGGGATGATTGCGTAATCCATAAGGTTTCGTGACATTACGAAAAGAAATCAAGTATTGTTACCTAATTCGTAAAGTTTCGTAACGTTACGGAAAAAGAATCAGCAAAAAAGGGTAGAGGGGGTGTATTTAGTAAATAGGGGTGTGCAAATAGCAATCAAGCCCACTTAGGCCTTCCATGATCTTCCAACAGAAGGCGGTGCCTTCTGGTGGAAGCAACCCAGCTCGCCTGGGCGAGCTGGGCAGCAACCACCTCCCTCTTTTCCCTTATAAATAAGTGGAGGAGGGCAGAACAAAAATGTTCAACCCTCCTCGTATCTGAGATTCACTTAAAATTAGTGGGAAAAATTGTTTGCATGAAGAAAATCCAAGTCGAGGCGCTTCCGTAACGCTTCCGAGATGTTTCCGTGGGCGATTTCAGGAAGATTTTCCACCGTTCTTCAACGTTCTTCGTCGTTCTTGGGTCTTCAACCAGTAAGTTCCCAAAATCGAAATTTTCAATTCATTCTATGTACCCTTAGTGATCCCCACTTGTTTCGCGTGCTTTTATTTTTATTTCATTTACTTTTCGTACCCCCTTTTGATGTGCTTTAGTCATTTATTTAAGTCATTTTCTCGCCTAATCAAAAATAAAATAAATTTCCACCGATCATTTGTGTTGTAATATCTTTTAATTTCCGTTAGAATAAAATCCGACCGATCTTTCATGTCGTAACCACGTTTAAAACCACAAAGAGGCAAAATAATAATATAATAATCAAAAAATATATCTTTTAATAAAATAATCAAAAAAATCAATCGGACGTTTTTTTTCTTTGGGATTTTCTTTCTTAATTGAATTGACTAATAACCAAAGTGAAACTAAGGCTAAAATCAATTCATAAACCAAGTTTTTTTTCATCACCTAAAAACCATTTTTAAAGGACCAATGCCTTGAAATGGTCTTTTTCGCTTTTATTGGTTAGACGTGGATTTAAAAAGCCTAAAAACAACACATAGCTTTGTCACCTCTTTCAAAAAACCAAGAGATCATTAATGGTCCAATGCCTTAATGTTTTCTCTCCTTTCAAAAGAATCGAAAGATCGTTTAATGGTCCAACACCTTAAATGACCCTTTCGTTCAATAAAAATATATCTTGCAAAAAAGGATAAAAACAATTTAACCAATGTTTAGTTCTCAAAGAACTACGTAGGTCTGATTTCCTTATCACAATTGAGGAATACGTAGGAGCAAGGGAAACACCCTTGTCTGTCACAAAAAGATAAAAAATACAAAAAGCCATGAAAAGACATAAGAACCTAAGAAAGGGAAAATAAAACAAATTGAAGTCATGTTTGCACACTTGATTAAAAGGTTGTCGTCCCTTGTGACGGACGCGTGGGGTGCTAATACCTTCCCCGTGCGTAGATACAACTCCTGAACCTTTCACTTAAAGTTCGTAGACCATGTCTTTTCCAATTTTTCCGACGTTTTCCTCAAATAAACATTGGTGGCGACTCCGCGCATTTTCCTTTCTTGGAAGACGCACCCACGAGTCTCGCATTGCCCTCCCGCCGAAGGGTAGGTTGCGACAGAGGGGATCAAGACGCAACTCGTGCATGATGACATGATGCAGATGCGAAGAAGTAAGGGGAACAAGGAGATGCACACAGCATGGCAATATCCTCAAATAATCACACAACGAAGGCATACATGACATTTAGGTTATATGCATGGCAGTGTTTAAAAGGCACGTAGCGTGTTTGCTTCATGCCCCTATTTTAGGGACCTAAACGGAAGGAACTAAAAGGCTTTTAGTGATAACTCCCAAGGTGGTCATATCTCTCTTGATGGTTTCTAGAGGTATCATCCCCTTCGAAAAATATATTGCGGCAGTAGGGACTACCAGCAACAATATGTTATCAAAGAGAAAAACTCTAGATGAGGGTTCACTATTATCAAGCAAGTCGGAGACCCAGCATGACCACAGATTCACCTCCACTCCTTATGTTCCCATGGACCCGGGTATAGGGCCTTTTTTCAACTCACCGTGTGCACAAATAGTGTTGGTGTTTGTGTGCATCAAATGAATAAATATCTATCTTATGCACACATTTCAAAAACACACTAAAAGCATCAAAGAGTTATATACAAGAATGTAAGACAAATAAAAAGGAAACCGACAAAAGAGGAAGTCATCATATTGCACGAGATTAGAAGGCCTAACTCTCTAAAAACAGTCCCCAGTAGAGTCGCCAACTGTCGCAACCTACCCTTCGGCGGGAGGGCGACGCGGGTCTCACGGGTATGTCTTCCATGGGAGGAAAATGGGCGGAGTCGCCACCAATGTTTATTTGAGGAAAACGTCGGAAAAACCGGAAAGGTGTGGTCTACGAACTTTAATCATGAAAGGTTCGGGAGTTATTTTTACGCACGGGGAAGGTATTAGCACCCCAGGCGTCCATCACAAGGGATGGCAGCCTTTAATCAAGTGTGCAAATATGACTTCAAAATGTTTTATTTTCCCTTTTTTATGTCTTTTTGTGTTTTATGCTTTTTATGTTTTTTGTATTTTTTATCTTTTTGTGGTCGACAAGGGTGTTTCCCTCGCTCCTATGTATCCTCAATTGCGATGAGGAAATCAGACCTACGTAGTTCTTTGAGAACTAAACGTTGGTTAAGTTGTTTTTATCTTTTTTCGCAAGATATATTTTAACCAAACAAAAGGTCATTTAAGGCGTTAGACCATTAAACGATCTTTTGATTTTGAAAGGAGAGAAACATTAAGGCGTTGGACCATTAACAATCTCTTGTTTTTGAAAGGAGAGAAACGTTAAGGCGTTGGACCATTAACGATCTCTTGGGGTGGTCGACAAAAGCGGGGCTTTTGCTCCTACGTATCCTCAATTGCGATGAGGAAATCAGACCAACGTAGTTCTTGCAAAAGCGGTAAAGTTATGTGTTGATTTTATGCTTTTGAACGGTCCATGTTAACTGATAAAAGCAAAGAGGACTGTTTAAGGCGTTCGACCTTAAAATGGTTTTGAGTGACTTTTGCGGATGAAAGCTTGATTTGTGAGTTGATTTTAGCCTTAGTTTCACTTTGGTTATTAGTTAATTCATTCAAGGAAACTTCCAAAGAAAAACGTCCGATTGATTTTTTTTTTTTTTGATTATTTTATTCAAAGATATTTTGATTATTTTATTATTATTTTGCCCTTTTTTGGTTTAAAACGTGGTTACGGCATGAATGATCGGTTGCATTTTATTTTAACAGAGATTAAACGATATTACAACTCAAATGATTGGTGGAAATTCATTTTATTATTTATTAGGTGAGAAAATGGCTTAAATAAATGGTTAAAGCACGTCAAAAGGGGGTACAAAAAATAAACAAAATAAAAATAAAAGCACGTGGAATTAGTGGGGACCACTAAGGGTACATAGAATGAATTGAAAGCTTTGATTTCGAGAACTTACCGGTTGAAGACCCAAGAACGATGAAGAACGAACGAAGAACGATGAAGAACGGTGAAGAATATTCATGAAATCGCTCACAGAAACGTCTCGGAAGCGCCTCGGCTTGAATTTTTTCCACGGAAACAATTTTCCTCACTAATTTTGAGAGAATCCTAAATACCACAAGGGCTGAACATTTTTGCTCTACCCTTTTTCCCCTATTTATAAGAGAAAAGAGGGAGGTGGTTACCGCCCAGGCGAGCTGGGTTGCTTCCAGCAGAAGGCATCGCCTTCTGTTGGAACCCCCTAGAAGGCCCAAGTGGGTCTGGTTGCTATTTGCACCCCCTTTTTACTAAATACACCCCTTTTTGTGTTTTTTTTTGTTGATTCCTTTCCGAAACATTACGGAACTTCACGGATTACGTAACGACACCCATTCTTTTCCAGAATGTTGCGAAACTTTACGGATTATGCAACAATGCCCTTTTCGACTTTCGGAATGTTACAGAATTTTACGGATTACCTAACGATGGGTGTTAAGTACCTCGAGGCGGTCAAGCGAAGGTTGCATGCCACCAGACAATGGTCCCCGGACGAAATTAGGGTATGACACCTTCTATTAAAATAAAGGTTAAAAATATTAGACACAGGATGTAATTGAAGGGATCCAAATTGGTCATAAGGCGGTTTGGGAAGAGAAAGAGAGCTAAGAAGAAAAATCCAAGACAGAGAGATATAAGAGGACATGTTTCCGGTCTCCAATACAAGAACTGAAACTTTAGCTTATGTGCTGTTAGTTTTTTGGGGCAAAATGGGACTGATGATTTGTTTTATTCTTTACTTCGTGTCTGAGGACAAATTGGAATTACAATTAATTTATTAGGTTCCTTATTTACTTTGCTCTTGCTTTCTCACTTCACAAGATGTTCTATTCTAAGTAAGCTAGCTACTACTACATTTTTATTCCATGTATGTGTAAATTGAATATACCATTTCAAAGCTAATTTCCTATACTTTTGAAAAAATATATCAATGTCATATCATAACTAAATTGTTCTATTCTTGGCAAATGGTTTTTAAAAGTGGTAGCAGGCAGATATGTAAAGACACTAAAATGCTTTATTTGTTTCATCTGATGTTTTC
The DNA here is from genome assembly GCF_004193775.1 of Glycine soja. Taxonomy (NCBI): domain Eukaryota; kingdom Viridiplantae; phylum Streptophyta; class Magnoliopsida; order Fabales; family Fabaceae; genus Glycine; species Glycine soja. Next base: position 24,113,902 of record NC_041009.1, on the reverse strand, counting down.
TGCTTTTGTTCTCCAATTTTGCAGGCATTCTGTGACATAGAAGCTATCTACACATTTGAAGGCACGTATGACATAAACACCTTGGTTACAGGCAGGGAAATTACGGGTATTTTTTCTTTATATTGTTTTCAAGATGTCCATATGAGAACCAGCTCTTAAGATGGTCTTTTTTGCTAGAAATTTTCATTTTTTTTTGTCCTAAGAGATTTAGATAGAAACTGCTGACATAAAATCAAACCCTTCTCAACATGAACTCTTCTTGTTGTAATCTTTGCATTTTCATGACTACTCCTATAACTTGGAAACATACATATATATCCCATTGACTAATAATGACAAAAGGCTAGTACAAGACTAAATATTCCAAGAGAATTCATCACCAATGCTTGTAAATCATCCTTCAATTTTGAGATTTGGACAAAAGTAGACAGCAAGTACCCCCGGTGCTTTGTTGTAGTAATATGTCGAATTGTTATATATACACTAGGTTTGTTGTGTTCCCCTGTTGGAGTAGTTTTGATTAGACCTGCATTAATCTATTTAGGTTTTGCTGGTTTCAATTGGTCTGTGTTAGTATAGAAGAAAGCAAACATGCCATTAGTTTATTTGATGCTTGCATGCACATACACAGTTTCCAAAACCGAATCTGTGTACAAAGTTTACATAAATTTCTTTGTAAATATTTATAAGATAAAATGAATTGATTTTAGTTTGTGTTGGTGCGTAGCTATGATGTGATTCATTGGGTTAGTGAAAATTGATTTGGCAGGGTCTAAGCAAAAAGCTGGTACATATATTGTCTGCGTTACTTTTTCTAGTTTCTTGTCCAATTTTCAGGTATCCCATTTCTTCAATTGTTGAATCTTTCATGGTGCTTGTTTATTGTCTTGGATACTGTATATACAATGTGGCTTTGTCATTACAAAATATGCTTGCTTTGGTAGAATATAACATGCCAAAACCTATTCATTTTGTTAAGGTAGACTATAACATATATAGTTGTCTTCCTTTGAATGAGAATGTCTTTTGCTATTAATCGGAATCTCATTAGCATATTTTTCAAACTTGAGTTGACTCCTAGAACTTACAGCTTTACAATCTTGTGTTGATTGAGCTGAAGATAGACACACACACACACACACACACACACACTCATCATACAAACACACACACACACACACACACACACACACACACAAGTTTGATAACAAATTTTTTCAATTATACATGCAGAAATTTCTTCAATTCTGACTTATTAGTTGTGACAAGGTAGCTGGCCTCTACATAAGGTACTTACCTAACTTTAAGTTGAATTCTACAGTAGTGGTGATGACTTACTAATATTAGTGAAAACAAATTTGCCAAGTGTACCTTAGTTAATTTGTTCAGAGTTGTAAAAAATGAATAGTTTTTAACTTGAGTTATTCCTGTTTTAAATTTTCAAATATGCTTGCATGATTGTCTTTGTATGAGGATTATCTTCTATTTTATATAAATTTTGGGAAGCTGAACAGTAGTTAGTATAATGTTGGTATTTTAGGGGCAGTGTAGTTATTTAAGGGTACTTGTTAGTGTTTTAGGGGAATAAGAAAGGCAAGTCTAGTCTTTATCAAACACCTAAATAGAAACTCAAGCCCTTCTTCAAGATCTTCAGTAAGAGACTCGACTTTCTCCAATTGGTTTTGCAGCTTATTCATTTTTGAAATAGGCAAACATCAAGCCCAAGAAAACAGGGCAGAGCACTATCTATGGCCTATCCTACATCAAGCCCAAGGAAAATAATGTTAGAATGTTGAAGTCATTTTTGCCCATCATAAGCCTTATTTCTCATCTTCCATAAATTGCAGCAGGCACAATGCCACAACAAATGTTTTGACTTCGTTGATTTTTTTCCTTTGACCATAGTAGCAAAAAGCTTGTAAAACTGCAGTAAAACATCTGGTAGTGAAAAAAAATAACCAATCTCATCGTCCAGTTGGTGTTGTAGGTTGCAGTGAGCAATCTTTGATTCAAGCTGGGCTAGTTGTTCTTCCTCCCAAGAAAACAATGCTCTCCTCCAGTCCCAGTTCCAATTCCAAACTCTGCTTCGATTTCATCCACACCATAAAGTATCTTTATCTGTTGAGATAGTGAATAATCTAGCAAACATATATTCTTCAATATCACTTTATCTATCCATTTCTGTTCACAGAATTTTGTTGACAAAACTACCTAGTCTTGGGCACCACAGCCTTAAATCCACAGCTCCTAACCTTAATTAAAATCCACACTTACCATTGTTTTCCTGGGAATTCCAAAAGATCATACACATGAAGAAATTCTAAATTAGTGTTACCTAGGAGCTGCCATATTCGATATTATCCCAGCTTCCGAAGTTGTTTCTTCCATGTCTCCTCTGTGATTGTTCACCATGATGAGAATCTGCAAGGCTTCTTGATTCATGTCCACCCTCGAATTTAATCTCCATTATCCTTCTAACAGCTTATGCCATGTCTAACCGCCAGTGAGGGTTGCTTTCAGTGCAAGCAGCACCAATATGGAGGAGTTGCTCCATCTCACCAAGCCAATTCCTAGAGCCTGCAATCTCAATATCAAGCACTTCTGATTCCCTTCACTCAGAGATTGCAGTTTCCACCCATTGCACCACATCAGCCCCACCCTTTCCATTACTGAGATACTGAGAAGGGAACCTCCCTGTCAGTATCTCAATTATCACAACACCAAGATAGTAAGCATTGTAACTACGCGAAACCTGGCCTTATTGTGCTGCCTCTAGTGCCTTGTAAGCAAATAGTGTTTGTGCAATGGTTGAAGGGTTAACCATGTGGCTGAACCCGTAATCTACAGGCATTGGTTCATTGTCTGGTCCAAGGAGAACATTGCTGGACTTCAGATTCCCATGTGGAAGATCCGAGGAACCAAGTACTATGTAAAGATAATGCATTCCTTGCGCGATTCCTCGTACAATCTTCAAACGAGCAGGCCAATCTAGCTCAACATGAGATGCTCCCCTATCACCTGCAAATATAGAGAAATTCTATGATGCTTTCGGAAATGTAAGAGTTTTAGTACTATCATTAAGAAATTCTTTTTCTCTTGATATGTGCGAACTCATTTAACTTTTGGCGCAAAAAATAATTGTACCGTGATCATTGGATTAATTTCCCTAAATACCATAGCAAATCGGTTCTTGTGTTTGACTAGAGCTTATTTAACAAATGTCAATTAAGTCATGTATCTAATTGATGCATCTTACCATATTTGAAAAGGACAAAACTTAGATACAGTTCTTTGAGTATTTTGTGTTGTTCTCTTATCAGAATTAAAGTTTTTTTCCTAATAAGTGAGCTATGTTGATTTTTAATACAAACCTTTATTATGCAGACTCCAAATACACACACCCTCATGACACACACATACACACAAACCTTAATGACACACACACACACCCTCATTACACACACACACACACACACACCCTAATGAGACACACACACAAACCCTAATCACAAACACACACACATACCCTCATCACAGACACACACACACACCCTGATGAGACACACACAAACACACACACACAAACCTTAATCACACAGACACACACACACACATAAACCCTAATCACACACACACACACACACACAAACCCTAATCACAAACACACACATGACACACCCTCATGACACACATACAAACCCTAATCACTCACACACACACCCTTATAACACACACACAGACACAGACATAAACCCTAATCAAACACACACACACACTTAGTCAACCTCACTTTCGACCTAGTCAACCTCCCTTAGCTTTCTTGTATGTCATGAATGTAATATGCTATACAAAGAACTGTTGATGTCAATATTTGCCTGTAATCGAAATTTAGATTTTGTATGTTGTAGTATGTCATTAACGTAATTTGCTATATAAACAAAATGTTGTTCATGCTGAGTGAACCTTAGATTCCCGTTTGAGACTGAATGCAATGATTCTTGCGGACAGTTTGCATTAGTCATTGTATTTAGTCTTGAATTGTCTGTTTGGACAATTTGGGGAGACTGGTATTTTTATGTTAGATTCATTCGTTAAGGTTATTATTATTTTCATTAATTTGATGATATTTCGGTACAATGCATTTCAAGTTGTTCTCTGAGTGCATACTTGATAATCGGGAAATTAATTTCACCGATGTCATGTCGTGTACTTGGAGACCAATGCGAAATGTTGCCGAAATTTAGTCAAATTTTTTAAAATAATGCTAACCATGATGTTTGAAGCTAACATAAAAGACAGTCTTCCTAAATGGGATAGGGCCACACCTATAAATAAAAAAGTGAGATTTTCTTGCACGGAATTGCTTAGATGGATCGAAGTTGGATGAATCAAAGTCGCATGAGCCCAGAATATAAGGATGGTGTCAAGAAGTTCTTGCAATTTGCTTCAGAAAGAGGTCGACCGAATGAAGAAGGAAAATATTATTGTCCTTGCATCAACTGTTTGAATGGAAGACACCAACTACTGGATGACATACGGGAGCATCTATTGTGTGATGGGATTAAGAAGAATTACACGACGTGGATATGGCATGGTGAAGTGACAGACATGCAGAGTGGGTCCCAATCTGAACTGTTTGATGTAGAAATGGGAGATCACTTGGAAGACATGATTCGTGACCTTGGACAAGAGTCTTTTCAGCAAGCACACGCCCCTGTGTATGAAAGGTTGTAGAGTGATCCAAAGAAGCCTTTGTATACGGGGTGCAACAATTCCTTAACCTTGTTGTTTGCGGTGTTAAGTCTGGTTAATGTGAAGGGAAGGTATGGGTGGGGTGACAAAAGTTTCACCTCACTGCTTGAGGTAGTTCACAATCTGCTTCTAGAGGACAACACGCTGCTTAAAACTTACTATAAGGCAAAAAAGATGATGGGTATGGAGTATCATAAGATTCATGCTTGCCCCAATGATTGCATACTGTACAGGCATGAATTCCAAGAAATGTCCAAATGCCCTACCTGTGGGACTTCACGGTACAAAGTGAAGGATGAAGAGGAAAGTAGTTCTGATGAAAACTCAAACAAGGGCCCTGCAATGAAGGTTTTGTGGTATCTTCTAATCATTCCAAGGTTTAAGCGTCTTTTTGCTAACGAGGACGACACAAAAGACCTTACATGGCATGCAAATGGAAGGATTTTTGATGGAATGGTCTGTCATCCGGCTGATTGCTCGCAGTGGAAGAAGATTGATGGTTTATATCCGAATTTCGGGAAAGAGTCAAGAAATCTTAGACTTGGACTAGCCAGTGATGGAATGAATCCATATGGCACCTTAAGCACTCAACACAGTTCATGGCCAGTTCTGCTAGTAATTTACAATTTGCCTCCTTGGTTGTGCATGAAATGAAAATACATGATGTTGTCTATGATGATATCGGGCCCAAGACAGCCAGGAAATGACATTGATGTTTATCTAACTCCGTCGGTTGAAGACCTGAGAAATTTGTGGGACAACGGGGTTTTAGTGTTTGATGCGTTTTGCAAGGAGACGTTTCAAATGCGTGCAATGCTTTTTTGTACCATTAATGACTTTCCAGCATATGGGAATCTCAGCGGTTACAGTGTTAAGGGTCATCATGCATGCCCCATCTGTGAAGAAAACACAAGCTACATACAATTAAAACATGGAAGAAAAATAGTCTACAGTAGGCATCGCCGTTTTCTAACACCCAATCATCCTTGCAGACGACTGAAAAAAGCTTTTAATGGAAGTCAAGAGCACGATATTGCGCCGATACCGTTGATTGGTGAGCAGGTATACCAGTGGGTTCAACACCTGAATATTGTATTTGGAAAGACCCAAAAGAAGGATAAAAGTAAGACTTGCATATGGAAGAAGAGGTCCATTTTCTTTGATCTTCCGTACTGGTCTGATCTAGACGTTAGACATTGTATTGATGTTATGCATGTCGAGAAAAATGTATGTGACAGTGTGATTGGGACGCTCCTTAACATTCAAGGAAAGACGAAGGATGGCTTGAATACCCGTCAAGATCTAGCTGAGATGGGGATACGATCATAGTTGCATCCAAGGTATGATGGGAAGAAAATTTACTTGCCCCCAGCTTGTCATACTTTGTCCAAAAATGAGAAGATAAGTTTTTGTCAGTGTCTTCGTCGGGTGAAGGTTCCACAAGGATACTCTTCAAATATTAAGAGCCTTGTGCAGTTGAAGGAGCTTAAGCTTGTAGGGTTAAAGTCTCACGATTGTCACGTGTTGATGCAACAATTGTTAGTCGTGGCTATACGAGACCTCTTGCCAAACAAAGTCAGGTTAGCCATAACTCGCCTGTGCTTTTTCTTCCATGCCATATGTAGCAAAGTCATTGATCCTATCAAGTTTGATGAGCTGGAAAATAAGGCCGCAATTATACTGTGCCAGTTGGAGATGTATTTTCCCCCTGCCTTCCTTGACATCATCATTCACTTGATTGTGCATCTCATCAGAGAAATCAAATGTTGTGGTCCTGTTTATTTGTGATAGATGTACTCGGTAGAGCGATACATGAAGATCTTAAAAAGGTATACGAAGAATCTATATAGTCCAGAAGCATCTATTGTTGAGAGGTACATTGCAGAAGAAGCCATTGAATTTTGTTCAGAATACATTGAGAAGGCTAAACCTGTTGGCCTTCCTGAGTCTCGACATGATGACAGAGTGGGTGGTAAGGGTTCAAGAGGACTGCATGTGATCATTCCAAGTCTAGAATATTTGTTACAAGCTCACTTGTATGTGTTGAACAACAGTAATGAAGTTTTGCCATACATACTTAAGCATGAAGCTTTAGTCAAACAAAATAATCCAAAAATGTCAAAGAATTGGGTGTTGAAAAAGCATAACAAGACTTTCTACAAGAAATGCTTCAGAAACATTAAGAAAGCTAAAAGATGGGCCTACAAGAAATGTTATAACTTGGCAAGGATATGACATAAACAAGTATTAATTTTACACAAAAGCACAAGACGAAAAAAGTACAATGCAGAACAGCGGGGTCACCCTAAGGGTTGAATCTCAACACTTCGCAAGTGTGCATGACACCAATCCCTGTGTAGCTTCCATCCCTTACTTTGGGTTCATTGATGAAATTTGGGAGCTTAACTATGTGAAATTTACTGTTTGTGTTTTCAAATGTAAATGGGTTGATAGGAACACCGGTGTGCGCACCGATGATATAGGATTTACGTTGGTAGACCTAAAGAAACTTGGTTACCATAATGACCCTTTCATCATGGCAAAACAAGCTAGACAAGTATTTTACGTGCAAGACCCTTGTGATGAAAGGTGGTGTGTGGTTCTACAGGGCAAAACAATTGGTGTTAATGTAGAAGATGATGATTCATACATGGACACCTATGTTAGTCCTCTGTCCACACAAATCACTCCTAACGTTGTCGAAGAAGAAGAAGCTGACGACGTTCATGCTAATCGTAATGATCATGATGAAGGAGAATTAATTAACATCATCTAATGTAATTTTCTATTTATACATTTCATTTTGCTACATTCATTTGCTAGATTTTGCTACATAAGTCATATAATTTATTGAGGTGAAATTTGAAGACCAATGTATTTATCGCATTAAGTTGAATTGGACTAATGCTGCAATTATTACAATTTTTGAAAATTTTCACATTAAGTTACATAACCTATTAACATATTTTTGACATTGATTAATATTTAATCCACATTTATATTTGATGATTGGTTTCTGTGATTGGTTTACTAATTGCATTATTGAAAACATGCATATATTTGATGAAAGCTTTGAAAATGGAACTTATGCCATTTCATATTTTTGTATTCAATGGATCTCATAAATTGTTTTCTGGAGAAAGAGAGCTCACCAAAGCAAGTAAGTCACAGCTACACTTTTTTCTTATTGTATTCAGTGTATACATCTTTCTTTGTGTGTGTGTGTATTTTTTATTATTTCAGATAAAAAATAAAATACTGCATGCAAACAAAATTAACTTCGTAGTTTCAAACTTTCAATATCACAAAATTAATTCTTCTATAAGTTGTTTCAATAATATGAGTTCACATGTAACGAGTCATAGTTCGGTATTCAGCTTTAGTACTTCCTCCTGCACATTTTGTTCCTTGCTTTTCCATGAAATGAGGTTCAATATCACAAAATGGAACTGGTTCACCACACCAACAGAAAAAGAGATATATGATCTTGTTACAATAAAAAAGTTCAACTTTCACACCAATCTCTGATATTTGCTTGCGATATGGCAATTCAAGACTTTGACTAACCAAACTTAATTCCTAGAAAGTATTTCAATTGAAGTAAGTCTTTAGTTTCAAAGTGGCGAAATATATGCTCCTTCAAATGTTGAATCCCAGTATGATCATTCCCTATGATGATGATGATGATATCATCAAAAAGTATACTCACCATCCCCCCACATTTTGAAATCTGAATTATTATATCCAATGAAACTAAAAAAGCATTTCATTTCCATGATCCATCTTAGATGAGTCCATGCAACTCCAACTAAGACCATAGGTTCTAACTTCTATTTTCTAAACCTGAACAAATGTGCACAATTTTTCCCATACATGTGCTATTGCAGGCTACGTACCAAAAATCTACACAATTAGCTATGACCCAATTACTTCAAAAAAAAGTCTGCAAGTTTTTTAATATATGAATAGCACTATCCAAAAATATATATGAAGTCTTCTTTTTTTTTGTGAGAATCAAAACATATAGAAGGATTGTTGCATGGATAAGGAGAAACTGTATTTTTCATTTCCTCTATCTATATTACAGGGTTATTCAGCACACTAAACCAATAATTCTTTCTTAAATTTTAACCCTAATTCATGGTGAAATTGAAGATAAGAAAATGAAGAAGAAAAAACAACATTCTTGCATTTGTTGTTGAATCACTTAGCTTCACCACCTTTGAGGAAAGAGGCACTCTTGGTGATTTCATGCACTGGCTTATTTGTGTACCTGATGAAATTATAGGCCCAAGTACCAGCCACAACTCCAAGAGTTGGTGACACCAAATATATCCATATTCCTTTGTACTCATTGTGCACAATAGCAGGCCCTAAGCTTCTTGCTGGATTCATTGATGCCCCTGTGATTGGCCTGTCAAATATAATTAATAACTAATTTCAGTACTCAAAAGTGAGTTCCTAGTTTGCACAAAGAGAACTACCTACACAAATAGAACAACCTACACAAAGAGAACTACACATCTTAGATAATCTTATGAATGCTCGTGTTGTGTCTCCACGAAATAAATTTATCTCTTCTCAATCCAAGATCAATCCGTGAAATTTTTAAAACATATCTATATAATTTGGAGTTTTTAGGGGGTTTTATATTTTAAAATTTATTTAATTTTTCAATTAAGTTCTTAATAATAAATCTTATAAATAATTGTTAAATTTTTTTACCAAAAACACCAAATGACATATTGATGATTCATGATTGTAAACATACATTGACTTACTCTAATAAGTCGTAGGCCAGCAAGAACCTATTTAATCATTTTTAGAAGTATGCAAAGCAGTGAGAGCACGTTAAAAGCTTATATAACCTATTATGACCTACTTAAAAATCTAATAAAATTTCAGGAAGCTACAAAACAATTTAACATAAAATAAAAGCTAGATAAATCATTGCTAAAGAAATGTACTTTATAACTTCTAAGTTGAGCATGTGAAATTGTACCAATGACAGACACCAAAAAAAGACAACCATATAATACATGCTTAAGTGAATAAACAACAAGCTTACCTTTACTATTGATGCAAAGTTATCATCCAAGATTATAATATCTGAACTTTCTTTTGCAACTTCTATTCCTTGGATGCCCATAGAAAGACCAATATCTTCCTAAATTACATAATAGTAAAGCACTGTATCAACTATAATAAGGAAATTAATATAATTCATAAACTCTAGGTTTTAATAATGAATTTTAAATTTCAACTTTTAAGCACGCAGACAATCTGTTTGCATTACTTGAGTTATTTGATGATTAATTTTTCAGCATGACCCTTGTATATTTGAATTTGAAAATAGGTGTTTATGGTTAATATGAAAATTCCTCGATGATAGCTGTTATTATATGCATTAACAAGTTTTGTCATTATTTTGTTGCTCACTTGAGTAATGTTTTTGAAATATACTTGTGATGAAATATCCTCAATTAAGTAATTTCTTGACCTTGATATAACTATATCTCTCTCTGCCTTAATTAGAACAAGCAATTACACCACCAACAACAGAAAAGTAGAAAAATAAGGTTTACAAGTAACAAGTATTTGTATTGTACCTGTGCTATAATGCTACTAGGTTTATATGCATCTAGAGCAGCTTCAAATTTTGCCTCATGTAAAAATATGAAACCAATTGGTCTAGGAGAGGATCTTGAAATGTGTTTTGAAATGCTCACAGCCAAAACTATGAGTTGCTTCTTGGCTTATACTCCCTAAAAGGGAACTAATTGACAGCCAAAACAATTGTCACCTTCGCAACACTTAAAGGCAGTTAGAGTTTGAAAATTTCAACTACAACTATTTCAAATTTAGAGTAAAATTAGTTTAATTCTAATATGAATAAAGGGCAAGGAAGAATATACTTACCTTAATTGCTTGCAACCTCCACAGATCATCTACCACCCCCCAACATAAACCAACCTCTCTTAATTGCCAATGGTGTCATTAGGAATACTTCAGAGATTTAAAATAGATCTTTGAATGGCATTGAAGGTCAAGGAACAGGAATTACCTTGAGATATTAATTATGGATGTGCGTGTATTGTAGAAATTGATGTTGGAAGTGCATTAACTGTTGTTAACCAAAATTGATGTTGTTCACATGGTTTAATGAAACAGGTTGGGACAAGGAAGGGACAAAGGAGAAAACACATTCTTTAGAAGAAATTGAAAAGGTTAGGTGATTGCAACCTATTATGTTTTTTTTACTGCAAAATTAGATCTTATGCTATGTATGTGATGAAGTATGCATATGCTTGCTGCATTCATATGGCTTGCTGCATTCATATGACCATAGAGTGGTGGCAGTGAAGTGCCTTAAGAATGTCACAAGTGGAGATGTTGAGTTTTAGGCAGAAGTCACAATCATTGCCAGAATGCACCACCTCAATATGGAACTGAATTTTAGGGATTAGGATATTTTTTATGATAATGAGTGCAATATTTATATATAGTGAGCAAGAATCTATCCCTTAAGTTTAGTGATTAGGATCAACCTATCTTATGACATTAATAAATGTAACTCAATTTAAAAAAATTGAATTGCTCCAAAACAAAACTGCATGAACCAAACTGACTTGTATGTTATGAGATTAAAAAATCTAAGCCAAGTTTGTTTAAGCTTATTAAATAGTGATGAAAGGAACTAAGCCAATTTTGTTTATTAAATACTGATGAAAGGAACCATAGGCCACAACTCAAGTCCATGCTAAACACACACACACACACACACACACACACACACACACACACACACCTACAATAATAAAGCATAAGCACCCCCGAACCCCACAATTCCAAATTAGTTACATAAACAATTGTTGATGTCCATATTTGTCTGTAATTGAAATTTCCATTTTGTATGTTGTTGTATAAAGGATCATGGCTTCTCCACCTGCCATGCCTCCTCCTCCTCCTCCTCCTCCTCCTCCTCCTTCTCCTCCTCCTCCTCCTTCTCCTCTTCCTCCTTCTCCTCCTCCTCCGCCTCCTCCTTCTGACGCACTGCCTTTGCCGTCTTCCGTGAAGTGGACACGCAAAGCCTCGCATCTACAATTGTTGTCTACTAGACCACCTGGTGCTGAGAGACCAGTGGTCCATATTGATCTTGCTACCGGCAAGGCCGACGGTCCCCACAGGAAGAAATTAAGAACATATTTGGGGATTGTGGCACGTGATAAGGTGGATGTCACCTATGAGAACTAGAAGGAGGTCCCTACTGCTCAGAAGGACTTGATTAGGGAGGATATTCAGGTATTTTTCTTTTCTTATTTGATGTTGTTTAATTAATAGCCAAAAAATACATTATTGTAACAAATAAACCTTATTTGATGTTGTCAGGCGGAATTTGAAATCCCAGAGGCTTCTGACAGTAAGAAGAAAATGAAGTTACTTCAGACTGTCGGTGAGAGATGGAGGCAGTTTAAATCAGACCTCACGAGGAAATGGGCCCTTGCAACCGATCAGGACGGTGTGGACGACACTGTCTGTGAAAAATACGACATAAGCAAGGAAAAATGGGCCTAGTTTTGCCAGACTCACAGAGATCCTTCTTGGGAGGTATGTTCCTTGCCATTTAAGTTTTTTTCAAAAAACATTAACTTGTTATACTTCATTCTAGCAATTTGAAAGATTATTGTTTTATTTTTGCAGGATGTGCGGAAAAAGGCACAGGCCATCCAGAAACAAAACACTGCCCCCTACGTTTTGTCTCGTGAGGGTTATGAATTTTTGGAGCAGAAGCTCCTGGCTGAGAAGACCAAGAAGAAGCTGGAGGAAGCTGCACAGTCAGGAAGCGTTGATGGCGTCATCGACCCTTCATCCCCTCTCAGACGCCACGTGAAGTGGAAGATGGCCCGCACCAAGAAAACAGGGGAGATGACGACTGAGGGCAAAGGAAATCGCTGAGAAGATCATAAGTCATTTTCAACTAACCATTACAATTATATTTCAATATTTTGTGAATGTCATGTACAACTATGTGGTTTCTGTGCAGGATTCCTTTGAGGAGCAGGCGACACAGGGATTCTTCGGCCTTCATGGACGTCAGGATGTTGTCACCACTGCTATTGGACGTCCAAAGCACCCTGGACGTGTCCATGCTGCTGGAGCTGGTGTCACCATCAAGCAATACTTCGGATCGGCTCCACGGACGTCCCGCAGCTCTTCCTCCCTACCTCCTGAAGAATTGCAGCAGCTGACCTAGCAAATCAGGGACCAGCTAGAGGAGTCGATCACAGAAAAAGTGACTCGGCAGCTAATGGCATCGTTCAGCCAGATGCAGTCCCAGATTGATTCCTAGATGCAGTCTCAGGGACTTGCACTGCCTCCTAAGCCTCTTATTGGTCCCTCAGGTCCTCGAGTAAGCACAAAGGGGAGTTGTGTTGATCCCTTAGGAAACGATCCTGAAACGGGTGACTCAGATAGGTGCGGCTTGTACATCGAAGCAAATCCTGACCGCCTGGTTGCCCTGGAGAGAGTTTATGAGGGATCCACTGTTGTTCATAACACTCCTTTGTTGCCTAGCCAAGTAAAGGTGGGTGTGGAGGAGGTTAAAGGTGCAGATGCTCCAGTTCTTGTACCCACTGATGAGGTTTCCTTAGTGGGGCAGGCAATTGACACCTTTCTTGCTTGGTCGACACATCTGGTCAAGTCTTTATCACAACATGTACTTTACTCTTACTATATGTTTCTTCTTTTTGAATTAATTCATTCAGCGTGGCTCAAATTAGGCCATTTAACTTTGTTTCATGAACAAGCAGCTGTGTCTCCGGCAAAACCACCTTAAAAGCCGAATCTGGAGGTCGATGATCCCCTTTATCTTATGACATTGACCATCCCAGAGCTTTTCTTGAGGCTTTACTAGGTTACATGGGATGTCACCGTGTTTGGGGTCTTTAATCCAGACTTCCCACTCTACATAAAGCACGAAGACCTCTCCGAAATCGCACACGGTGGTCAATGTCTCAGCATATCAGTGTTACAGTTGTGGATTCTGTAAGTCATTTTAGATTACTTTTAATTACCTAACTTATTGCTTTCGCTTCATAAATATTTAACTTTGACTTAACATAAACAGGCATTTGAATGAAACAAGTATGTGAGCGGGGAATTCCGATATCTATGGATTCCTCGAGCCACATTCCATTCAGAGGTCTGGGCAATCGTAGTTTGAGACTGAAAGTTACATAAAGAGTTGGATGCAGAGTTCAAAACGCGATGTCTACCTTGGAGCCTACCTAAATGGGTAAGTCACACAAAATAACTTAATTTAATTAATGTTTACTAATATACTAACTCATATTCATCCACACTGCAGCGAACACTAGCAGATGGTGGTCATCGTGCCCAAGGAACATCTAGTTGTTTGGTTTTGTTCATTGCATAACAAGCCAGACAACTACCTTAAGGGGATAATTAATAGGTCATTGTTCTTTTCAATGCATTTGCTTCAAATACCTCAACAACACCACTTTTTAATTGTTACTCGTCTGGAACAGTGCTTTAAAAGGTCTTGAAGATGCTCCACAGCCTAAATCAAAGGCTCTTGCTAGGCGGATTGTCGTCAAGGTACGTCATTTACATAAAACCGATGCTTATATATAATTCTTATGTGTCTGTACACTAATTGTTTAATTAATATCCAAATTTCATTATGTATTTAGTGTAATAAACAAAAAGGAAGTACTGAGTGCGGCTATTATGTCATGCACTGGATGTCCACCATCATTTTAGGAACTTTCAGGAATAACTGGGAAGCGGTACGTTTATTTCAAACAAATTCAATTTTTTTATAATTTGTATTACATTATTAACTTATTATCATTTATTTCATGATGCAGTATTTTAACGATCCTAAACCATTGGAGCCAGAGAGATTAAAGGCGTTGCAGATCCAGTGGGCACAGTATTATCTTCGAGTTAGAGCTCAGAGCTAGGATTTAGGGATCGGACATTAACTTTAGCTTAGTTTACTTTGGTTTAACATTTTTGTCATTTCCTATGTAATTTGAACATTGAATTCATTTCTTGATAGTTCTTAATAATAAATCAATTATTCAATATTTATTGTGATTAACTCTGCTTGAAAGCAGAATAAAATGTTTATTTGCTGTGAATTGGGTCTGAAAATGCATTTTACAGGTACAATTTTGGATTTATTGTAAAAACAGTAAGTTTATATAAAAAAAACTTGAAAACAACATCGGTTATTAACAAAACCCGATGTTAATATAGTAAACAACATCGGTTATGTAGAAAAATCGATGTCAACATGCACCTTAACATCGGTTTTTCAAAAAACCGATGTTGGTTATTTCTAATAACATCGGTTATTTATAAATAACCGATGTTAATGTACAAACGTTAACATCGGTTATTTATAAACAACCGATGTTATATATAACTACGTACAGCAAAATAAGTCTATAGATGATGGACATTGACATATAGAAAACCAATGTTAATGAATATATTAACATCAGTTTTTATAGAAAACCGATGTCAACGTCCATCATCTATACACTTATTTTGTTGTACTTAGTTATATATAACATCGGTTATTTATAAATAACTGATGTTAACGATCTCATGTTAACATCGGTTTTGAAAAACCGATGTTAACTGTAATACATTCAACATCGGTACTTTCAACATCGATTTTAAAACCGATGTAGAATGTCGTAAATAACCGATGTTCAAATTGTATTTTCTAATAGTGTCATCACAGACACCAATCACACGGTACAAAAATTGCAAAGGTGAGTTTATTATAAAAGATCAACAAACACCAAAAGACAATGATTAACAAGAAAACAATAACAATGACCACAATCATTCTTAATAACCCATCGGTTCAACGTACACTTAACAAACTAGTCATCAACTTTTCCATAATTCAAATCATATATGCTTAGAATGATGCATGTACCTAACTCAACTCTAAAATGCAATGTGGTACCATTTATCTGGAAATAGCCTAAGCGTGTCCACATGATACTCTCACTTAGGAAAGCTAGCCAGCAAGTGTCGAGGTCACCCTGTCGTGCACAGGCAACTCCCCCCCCCCCCCCCCATGGTGATCAACCTGAGTCTCAAGGAAGTTCCAAACCAAGTGACATGCCCTCAAGTACAAGTATTTTTCCTCATGAAAAACTACGAGTACTTACTGACAAAGTTTGTACTATTTCCATGCAATATGAAGTATGAAACATGAGCATCATCAATGCACTGACCATGGATAATTAAAGATTCTAGGACATCCCCTTCTCTCTCCAGGAATGCATAAAACTCTTTAAAACACTATTTCCCCCTCTGGGGATATCCAACATGGTCACCACACCCCCCATGTACATACACAACATACATCATCACAATAACATCATCAACATTAACATCATCTCATCTCAACATCACAAGCAATCACATTCCACATACATACATATAAATTCATGTCCGAGATTCACATTCCCCAAGTCTTCAGGCAACATAAACCTCATACAACAACAATCTATAATACCACGAGACTCATAGTTTTAAGGAAAATTCTAAATTAAAGAGGTAAAGTATAGTATTCAAACCAAACTCTTATGCCCATTTAAAATTTAATAAAGAAGTAAATAGAAGAAAAAATATAAAATTTTGGACAAAGTCTCCTCTATAATTAAGACTTTTCCCAAAAATTTCAATCAATACAACAACAAAATCATTGACAATTTCAATCATCAATAACAAACCTATCATATCCCATTAGTTAAAAACACAATTTTTCTTGAAAACCAGCATGCACATCAATAACAAATATATCATATCCCATTAGTTAAAAACACAGTTTTTCTTGAAAACCAACATGCACAGAGACAGACATACATCCCCATAATTTGGTTCCCTGACCCCAACTATGGTATCAAAAGTTGTAAACAAACAATAAACTCCCCTCACCTATCTATATCTCTCTCTTAGTTCCTTGCGGCGTTGTTCTGAGATCTCTTAGGTCCACGTTCATTCGTCCAAACACAGAGCTTTATATACCAAATCAAAGATAATTCAGTATAGATTTCAAAGACAAGGTTAATATTGACTTTCGGGGTCAAATACTCATTCCATTTAAAAATGGGCTAAAGGGGTGTTTTGATATTCATCTCAAAGAGAGGTCGTTTTGAAATTTTGATCACGCCACTGTGACCAAGGTTCAACAAATGTTACAAAAACAAAGTCTATTTTATAAAAATGCAACTTTTACAACGTCTCTTTTTCAAGGGTTTTTCAAAGGAAGTGTAAAAACATCCAATAATGGTTCCCAAGTTAGAAGAAATGCAAAGATAGGCTGAAACTAGAAACCACGAAGGAAGGATTGGAGGCTTCATTCTCTACCAAATCCTCGAGTTGAGTTTTTAAGATTCCGCTTCGATTAAACTGTTCTTCTCCATGCGGTGGTCTGACAGCGAGCAAAGGTGGCTCGTGGTTGTCACTGGTGGTCAGTGGTGGTGGAGGAGGAGGTTGGGGGTGTTGGGGGAGGGTTTAGGGGAAGAGAGGGAGAAAGAAATGGCTCTTTTACGCTGTTGGACGTATTTGTAGCCTGCAACACTCGCCCAGGCAAAATTTGGCTCACCTGGGCGAGCTGATCCAGCTCAAATTTTAATGCTTCGGTTAAAAAATCATATATCATACTCAAGATGTTATATTGCAAATCCCAAAGGTCAGAATGTTCAAAATTGGGTTGCGAGCCTACAGTCCACAATTGAAAGCGATCCAGCGGTTAACGAATCTAGGATTGCGTCCACTTGTTTATCTGGGTTCGAGAGTCCATTTTACAGATCTATGGTCAACATCTTCCATCTAGGTGGCAGTTATGCTTCCATGATTGCATCCACAAAGGGATGAAATTGGTGGGCAATGATCAAGGCATGATCGTCAGGCTCTTGACGCGATATCTTCACCATAGTTGTTGGGCTCCCATTTTCAAGGGTTCCCATGGTAGGCATTCCAAACAAAGGAGATGCTTGCCTTTGTGGTGGTATTCCTTGGTTGGTTGCGGGGGCGTTATTGGTGTTCGCTTCCATTGATGGTGGTTGAAAGAGAATTTTTCCCTCGCCCCATGGTGGGCATCAAATGTTCTTATCAGGTTTGGCAAAATCTTCTCACGATGGAGTTCCTCTGTGAGCTCCTCCATGAGCGATGGTGGGACGTACCTGCGAAAACACTTTGACGCTCAAGTTATATTATGTAGGTTGGAATGAGAATACCTTACCTAAATTGTGATGATCCCCTTCTATAGAGGTGAGATTGAATTATGAGATCTCAATTCCCTTTCTAAGATAATGTAAATATGAAAAGATATGATCTTATCTCATCTTTCCTCTAATAATAGATAGTTTTCGGTATTAGGGGTTTACCTTTATCTTTCCTCTAATAAGATAAGATTTTTTTCTTTCTTTATTTAAATTTGTTAGATCCTTTAAATCTGAGTAAACTACTCGGGTGGTCATTGAATACAAAGACTTGTTGAGTCCAAGTAGTACATAAGGTATAATGTAATGAATTATGTGTGATTCAAGCACTTAACTTCTTCCTCAAATGTAGAACTTTCAGGATTTTAAGATTGATTTTTCACATGTTCAGGTAAAGTGTAACTGTTTTGTTATTTTTTTTTAACCGTGTAAGCTACATTTTGTGGATACTCCTTAGGAGAGTTATACTCTCCACACAACCTTTATATAGACCATTCATTACGTTCTTTACATTATTTTGTTACGCTCTTCACATGGTTTTAGGTAGTAATGCTCTTCACATTGCCTTTTTGTTGACTCCTAAAAAGTTGTCCTTAACATAACTTTGTCACTTTTTCACGTGACTTTAGAGGCTGTGTTCTTCGATTAACCCTAAGAAGAATCCTAAAAAATTATGTTCTTCGTATAACTTAATTTGGCATGTTCTAGGTATGATTCTCGAAGGGGTAGTTGGTTGGAATGGTACACATGCTTGATTCCTTTTAAATAAAATCTCAAATATGAAACTTGTGTATGGAAAAAATTCCTACTATGAGTCAAGTACTTCGTGCTGTAGAAATAAAATAAAAGTAATCCAAAAGAAATTGGATGGTAATAGACTAATGAGCCCAATTTCCGTAGTGTAAAAGCTGCTTTTGATAGAGGGAAACTCAAGATGGTAATGGAGTCAACAAAACTGCATTCACACATGACACTAAAACTACAAAACAAGAAAACAGTTTCATGACCTATAGTTTATCTATTAAAAATTTATGTAAAAATTTTATGTTACGATATTGCAAATAATTTTGTTTCTATACGCAGGATTTGAAACATACATTGTCGTATAATTGAAGTTCCGTTTCTTAGACTGCCCAATTATGCTCTGACCTTTTTTACGGGAGGACATGATTTTTTTTTTATTTAATTGTATTTAATAGTTCCTCAAATAAGGAGGTTTATTTTTTTAGTCTCTCAAATAAAACTTGCATATTCTATTCTCGCAAATTCAAAAATAAAAAATTATTTTTAATCATTCTTCTCAAGTTTTAGCTTTCAAATTAATTCTAACAAAAGACTTA
Organism: Glycine soja; assembly: GCF_004193775.1. Lineage (NCBI taxonomy): Eukaryota > Viridiplantae > Streptophyta > Magnoliopsida > Fabales > Fabaceae > Glycine > Glycine soja. The sequence goes on along the minus strand of NC_041009.1, from coordinate 24,094,533 downwards.
AAATAAACTATTTTTGAATTTGAGAGACTTAAAGTTACAAATTTTTATTTAATTTGGATGGTTAAAAAAGTAGGTCTCCTAGTTTGAGGGTTTTAAAAAATAACTAAACCTTTTTTCTTATAAATCACATTTATTTATTTTATTTTATTCAATTACATGTATTTTTTATAAAAGAAAGAAATCACGTGTATTTTTTTATAGGAGATAAATTTGTTCAGACTTAATATTATGAGACAAAACTTATGGAAGAACCAATTAATGTCAATTTATGTACGCTCTCGGTGGTTTATTCATGGCATATTAATAATAACGTAATAGCTGTATTAGGTAAGCTTTCAATAAAGCACCCTATCACATGGAGCCTTTGATGCTTTAGAAATTGAAAAATGGTCTTTCTTTAATTATTACTATTGAGGCACTCTGTGTTACTCTAAATTTTTTAAATAATAAAAAAATATAAATTAAATACAATTAATAAAAAATGATAGAATAAAAAAATTAATAATATAAAAATAATGGAAAGTTAATATAAGTTAAAAGAAAATTTCAAAATTTAAGAAATGATTTAAATATAAAATTGTTCAATGAAAAGTGATTACCTAATTTTAGTTAATGGGACAGTTTCAATCTACATAATTAAAAATGATTAATTATTATTATTACTTTAATTTTATTAAAAATAAGAATAAAATAATTAAAAATATGAAAATAAAAAACAATTATACAAAGTTATATTCTCTTTGATATTGGTCATCAGTCATCACAATGCACAAAACAATGCTGACATATTTTTTATTTCTTTGGTCTAGTTACTTTTTGGGGGCCTTTGGTTTAGTTACTTCTTAGTGTGGGTTTGGATTTTAGGTTTTAGGGGTTTTATTAATGTTTCTTCATCAGCGAAAATTATTTACTGGTGATCGGTTGTGTCAAAGTGATGGTACAGTTTACGTTTTTCAAAAAACAAGATTCTAGTTTGATTGTAAACACTTCAATTAACAATTTTGTATTCATACTTCAATTAATATAGCTATAATATAGAAAGACTTTAATTTTCATACATTATTACTAGTGTTTTTTTTTACCTATTAAAAATTATTTTAAATATAATTTTTAAAGTAATTATTATAAAAATCAATAATTTTAATTATATAAAATTTCATTATTAATTAGTGATGGAGTAAATAATTATTACATCGATATAATGTATTCTAATTAAATTCAATTAAAAAGTTTAATTTTGATGTTAGTGACAAAATTTTCGATTCCTTTATTATCAATCAATTAAAAATTATTCTAAATATAATTATTAAAAAGCAATCATTTTTAATTAAATAACAACTTATCTATAATTAAATGAGAATGTAAAATATTATATTATTAATATATTTTAATCATTATGTGAAAAAGAAACTAATTTTGATACCTTCAATATAAATTCATTAAAAGATATTAATAATTATCTTACGCCAAGTATATAGACATTAAAATATTTGTTAAAAAATTATTTTAAATATAACTTTTAAAGTAATGATTAAAAAATTAATAAACTTTCATTATATGAATGTTAATGACTCGTGTATATAATTTAAGTGTAAGGCACTACAAAGATAGATTACTAGTGATGGTGTAAATAAATATTACATTAAAACATATGATTGTATTCGGTAAAAGATGACACATTGTTTACAATAAATAAATTGTATATATATATATATATATATATATATATATATATATATAAAGAGGAAGGATCTACTTAATTATAAATTATATTATTATTATTATTTCCAATAAGTAGGGTAACTCGTTATAAATTCAAATATTATTTAATATTAAAAAAAACATGTCTATTAGTAAACAAAAAATTTGAGTATTTTTATTTGGATTTTGTTAATTTATTCAACCGTAAAAATGGGTATAAGCATTTGTAAAAAAAATGACAACTTTTACTTGTCTTTTCCTTTGTATCTAATTGATGCAACAATTTTTATCTTAAATGAATTTATTTTTATTTAATGGAATGGAACTGACTAAGAAAATATTTAAAATATGTAAAATCACAATAGAATTAATAAAGCAAGCTAGTGTAGTATTTAACTTGTGCATAAACATACATATTTTAATTAAATTATATATTTAATATGTGTTATTAACTCAATGTGATTAGTCATATGTGAAAATAAACATAAATAATATTGTCAAAAAGTGTGACAATCTTTACTTGAATTTTATTTTTTTTATCCGATAAACGTCACAATTTTATCTTGAATATAATTACTTTTATTTTATGAAAATAAACAATTAAACAACATTTACTAAGAAAAAAATGTTTGAAATATGCAAAACTACAATATGATTAATATATCAAGCATAATATTTAGTATGTACTATTCACTCAATGTGACTTGTTCAAGTATAAAAATAGACATAGACAATTGACAAAGAGTATAACAAATTTTATTTTTTGTATTCAACTATCATCATAATTAATTTTATTTTGAATGTTATTGTCTTTATTAATGGAAATAAAAAATTGATTAACATTTACTAAAAATATGTTTGAAATATGAAAATCACAACAAGATTAATCCATAATAAAAATTGAAGTGTAATATTTAAGTTATGTTATTCATCCAATATAATTTGTCTAATATAAAAACGGGGAGAGATAATTGACAATTAATGTGTCAAAAAATAAAAAATATCTCTAATATAGCAACAATTGGTAAACAAAGTGTGTGAATATGTTTATTTGGAATTTTTCTAATATTTGATGTGATTTGTTCTATCATAAAAATAGGCATATACTTCTTGCCAACAATATGATAAATAATATTAATAATATTATTAAAATAATTAAATTAAATATTATCTATATTAATAATCAATAATACAACCATCATTCCTATATGTAAGAAATAAATACTTCATTCATCAATACCAATAAAAATAATTAAATTACTTCATTTTAATTAATACCGTAAACAAATTAAATCTTATTCAAAAAATATTCATAAAAGTAATTGATTAAATTAGTACTTAGATATAATGACATTGTTCATAATTCAAGGAATATTTTTTTTAACTAATGAATATGAGTTATATTATTGATAGCTTAATAAATACATTCATTTTTGTAAGAAATGGTAATATCTTGTTAATAGACTTCACGATAAATTAGGGATATTATGGGAAATTAGAAATTAATAAATTTGTAAGTGATTTTATGTTTCTTACATATAAGGAAAAAATGTAGTAATATATATTTTTAATAATTCTAAAATAAGTATTAATTATATATATAAAAAAATAGTTAAAACCTATTTCAAAATTTGTTTTAACTCATAAGAATTTTGAAAAAAAAAGATTTCATTAATCATTTTTTTCTTCCTTGAATGTCCAAATTTATATGTCTGAAAGCAAAACCTAGCTAGTAAACCTCATGCATATTATAAACTTGTCATACTTTTTTATGAGCACCTCTAAAATTTTGGATCAACAAATAGTGTATTTGAATATATTTGTCTCGTAGTTAGTCTACAAGTACTACTTTTATAAAAAAAAAATATTACTTTTTAGGTTTTTGAATTTTAGCTAATAAATTTTTTAGGGTACATTTTTTTCATACATTAATATAATAGAATACTCTCTTAACTTCTAGAAATCTATGATTATAAAAAAATTTATTGCCCAAATCGATTAATCCTAGTGAGATTACCTACACATTGCACAAATAAAAATATGGATTAACACAATATAAATAGAATATATAATAGTTTAAAAATATAACATTTTATACTTTCAAATAAAAAAATAAGAAACTTAAAACATCATTTGTATAAAATTGTGTATATTAAAATTAAATATAAAACCTAAGAATCTCTTAACATAAAAAATAATAATTATAAAAAATCTCTTAAATGAATTTGTTCTAGTATAGATACTCGTGCGACAAATCACTATCAATATGAATTTGCATAACATAAATAGATATATAATAGTTTAATAAATATAATTTTATAATTTCAAATTAAAAATGAAGGATATATATTTTGATATTAAAAGAAATTTAAACATGTAAAAGTTAGATACATTAAATTTAAATTTAAATATCTAAGAGTATCTTAACATAAAATATTCATTTCAATGAGTGAATTATTCAAAATACATAACCAAATTTTAAACAAAATGTACATCAAAGGAAAATAGTATGTTTTTAATAGTTGTCAATTTTACTAAATATGTCCCATCTTCAATATATATAACATTTTTTAATAGTTTCCACTACTACAAAAAGCACATTTAACATCGACAGATTAACATCGATTTTGTAGAAAACCAATGTTAAGCTAAACGTGGTGGCATATTTGTAAATAATGTATATTCCTTAACATTGGTTTTTCGAAAAACCGATGTTAATTAAAATACGTTAACATCGATTTTTAAAAAACTGATGTTAACACTAGTAGTTAACATCGGTTTTTGAAAAAATGATGTTAACGTATCATACGATAACATCGGTTATTCATAAAAACTGATGTTAACTTCTTTTAATTAACATCTATTTTTGAAAAACCGATGTTAAGGTATGATATATTAATATCGATTTTTCTAGAAAACCGATGTTAAGGTTAACACCATTGGATTAACATCGATTTTTTGATTGAAATCCGATGTTGGACATATATTTTAAAATATCAGAACCTGAGCCCTACTACTTTCCTCGTGCTTTGTTCTTCGCTTCTTCTTCTTCACTTCTTCTTCGTGACTGTGAGTACAACTTCTTCAGCTTCATTGTACAGCTTCTTCGCGACCGTGACACGTAGCCACGTTACCTAGGTACAATTTCTTCTTCTTCTTCTTCTTCTTTGTAACCGCAAGGACCTTAGTCTTTGTTGTCTTCTTCTTCTTCTTCTTTTTCTTTGTTTCTTTGTTTGGGGAACTTCTGCTCACTGCAAGGATGTTTGTTTATGTGTGCTGCAAGGAGTTGGTTTGTGGAAGTCGTGCTCCTGCAAGGATTAGGTTTTTGCTCACAAGGTGTCATTTTGAGTGAGGTAAATTATTTCATGTCTAAGCTTTATTTCGTCTAACCTACTAGGCCTGTGTTGTTTCAGTTAACCCTAGGTACATTTCATGGTGACCTGATCGAGGTACGAGGAAAGCTTCAAGTCTCCGCGCCATTGTTTTAGATCTCACTACCATTGTCACTGTTTGGGTTCGAGGTAAGCTTGGGCCCTGTGCCTTTGTACATCTTCAAGTTGTTTGGACTTAATCTGTAGTTACCTTTTTGTTTTCAATGTATTTGGTTTAAGAGCTATTGCAGTTTTGATTCATTATGATTTGTAATAAGCCTGAGCTCTTGATTGCATTTCTGGAGCATAATTACATTCAGTTTTGTGATCATGCTTGTAGTGTGCCATTCCTTCATAGTTTATTTTTCCTATTTTATAGTTCGAAGATTGAGACTTTAAAGTGTTAAAGAGATTAAGGACATGTTACAGTTAGTAGTGTTTCTTAATTTGCTTAATTCATTACATTCTCGATCATCTCTTGTATCGCTATCAACCAGTCTTTTCCTTTTCTATATTCAGTTTTTATATTGCAAGAACTCCTTTCAAATAATTTTAAAGGTTTCGTTTTAGTGAGTATAGAGTAAACAGGAAGCTAACTCTTCATTTTCAACACCTATTCTCAAGAAGTTCAGCAGTGCAGTCCTAATTAACAAGCTTTGAATATCTAGTACCTATTCTAGTATACATGTTCCATTTTGCCTATATATGCAGTCCCCAATTATGCAGAAAAGGTAATTTATCTCATAGTTTAGTGTGACCAAGCTAAGAAGTGATAACAGAATAAGACTTAATTTAAAATTAAGTACTAGTCACATGTTACGTTCTATAGTGCAACCTTATCATTCCCTGACTAACATAGTACCGACCTTACCTACGAGTCACCACTAAGCCTTATAAACTTAGAATTATGCAGAAAAATAGTACGTAGTGCCTTGATTCAGTACCATACGTTGATTACAGAAAGATACACTAAGTCCCTATGGCTTTTGCTTACACTTACTAATATGTAACCATGCCATACTCATCCTAAATGACACCGTATGTGGCCTTATAGTTCTATCTATTTTAAGACCCATCATTATTAGGAAAACAAGTGATAACACCACAAGCTGAGAAAAATACACATCCTTGGTTTTAACAACCAAGGATCCAAACCAAGCACACACACACACACACGTCACAACAAGCAAATACTTGAAACCCATGTTCTCAACTCATCTGGTAATTCAACACATTAAAGACATTTTCAGAAAAAACAATGCAGAATAAGCTACTTAATAATCATAAACAACTAATAAATATTTATCTACTCTCTATGTCTTTAGTTCTACGAATGAAGTCACCAATCTAATAGTCTGATATGTAATATTAACAGAGATAAAAAAACATTTTTTAATCAATCTTATTTTGTGCAATTTAAGAATAACCATTTATGCTATATAAAAAAACATTTGTCAACACTAAATAGTCGTCCATGAAGATTATCCAATTACCTGCTTCTTTATCAAGGATTTGTCTTCAATAGAAGTAATCTGCCTCATAGTCAAAGATGGAGAGCTTCCCTTTCTAGTTGAAGAAGCAGGTGTCACTGGTTTGGTAGGAGTTGTTGATGCAGGCTTTGAAATTTTTGGTGTTGAAATTGGGGATGCCTTAGAAGTAGGTAGCATTGATTTGTTCTTAGTCTTGGCTGCATTGCTACCCTTACTCACAGAGTTAACCTGTCCAAAATAGATGATGAGAAATTAAAAACCAAGCTAACCAAATACCCAACCTTTAAGAAAGAACATGAATTTGACGGATATATGAATTAAAGCAAACCTGAACTTCCTTTGGATGATTCAATTTCACATCTTTTACTTCAACTTCTGAAGCCTTTCATGTCTCCTTGTACACAACATGTGAAATTTCCTTCACATCTTCAGCTTCAATGTTGTTGTTAGGACTTTCCACTTGTTTCTTGCATGCATTTTCTAGTTCATCTATCTAGTAGGAACTATGTCATCTACTTTCCAATTCCTTGTTCTGTACATGAACTAATGAACTTTGGTAATCCCTTGAAACTAGAAATTCCTCCTCAGATTCATTAACATGAGTCCTATGGATGTCGCCAACAGAACTAGTTTGATGCTCAACCCCTTCACTGGAACTTGAGTGTTGTTAGATATATCATGTTCTGCATTAGTGTTACCACTCAGATCTATTCCACTATGTTCTTCTGATCTGAAAGAATCTTTCTCCCTTATAATGCATAAAATCATCAATAAGCATCACGCCTTGGAGACTATCAGCAGAAACATGCAAATGCTCCCTTTTAGCCTCAACTGCCATTTGGAGGCCATACATAATACCCCAAAGCTTAGCTTGAAGCACACTACAGAAACCAAATCTCCTAGAGAAGACCATTATGAACTTGCCATTTGAATCTCTCAAAACAGCACCACAACTTCACTAGACACAGCCCGATCACAGTTAAGAGTACTACTCCAATACCTCTTGTTGTTTGCACTATCACTGTACATATCAGAGACTCCATCCACTTTTAAACTAACCTGTACTATTTTGTTGTTATGAAAATCATGGACCAGTGTGTTAATACTAGCAATGAGGCTAGCATTTGTTATCCATTTTTGTTGGAAAGTGTACTCATTTCTCCTCTACCAAAGGCGGTCAAGCACAACACCAAAAAACACTACTCCAAACCATTCCTTCCACCAGTTGAAGTACTGCAGGTTCAGACTTAACCAATTCAACAATTCAGTCTCACAAAATATTGGCTGCCCATTATCAGAAAAGAGTTCCAGATATATTTCACCCATTTGTAGTCTCTAAGTACATGAAATAAGGTCTCATTATCCCCTCCGCACAATAAACATCTATTCAATTTAGTCATACGCCGATACCTCCTCAAGGCATTTTTGTAATTTTCCACAACTGATATCTGATTCTTTCTGGCCCATTCCATTTCGAAATCAATTAAAAAAATCTTTTATTGGGGATGGCATCATGACCAGCAATAACATTATATGCCTCATTTGTTGAGTAAATATCACTGGTAGCACCATTCCACTAAACAAAGTCGTTTGCATTAGAGCTGCAGGGAGGTTTGATCCATTTAATCAAGTTTATCACTAAACCCTCATAAGTGGTGTTCACTCCAATGCCTCCTCGGATCGGAATTCACCGCCTAATAGGTTACACAGCTTAACATACCTGTTGTGCCCGGTAACTTCTAAAGTTCTCCACACCCTTGTTTCTAATCAAGTTCGGCTTCTAATTGAGTAACAAAATGAGATTCTTACATGCTTCTATCATATGTTTCGCCTACCTAAGTTGCTTATAATTAGTGTAACTTTCTTGTAAATGAAGTCTAAAGAATATGTACACTATCAAATAATTAAAAATTAATAAATTTATGATTCATGTACTTTTTGATTAATTGAATGCATAAATTTTGCCCCTTGGTCTATTAATGTCAGTAAAATATATGCATTATTTAGTTGGTAATATGATTGATATGTTACGTAATGTTGATCATTTTTAAATATTTAATGATGTAAATTTTATATTTATAAAAGAATTATTAATACCAAATAGATTATTAGTAATCAAAAGACAACTCAAACTTTTGTAATCCATCTATAAGATTGTAGTTATAGAATTAAATTTGCCTCCTTGATTATTTAAATTCGAATTTAAACATTTAGACCAACAAAGAAACAAAATCAGTATCATTAAGTGCGAGTGTGCAGCATAATTGATGCGAAGGATGCACTTTAAATGAAAAGAAGAAGAAAACAATCAAATGGGGGTTGAAAAGGAATCCTGTTGATGCAATCCTACCCCGCAAGTGTATGATCGAGTGACCTCAGAATAATTAAGAAGGGGGGGTTGAATTAATTATTCCTAAACCTTTACTAATTAAAAAATTACTCTTCTAAGGCATTTACTAAATTGTTAAGAGAATGAGGAGTAGAAAAGAAACTTAACAGAAAGTAAAAGCGGAAATTAAATGCACAGCGGAAAGTAAAAGAGTAGGGAAGAAGGAAATTACTCGAAGTGCCTTTCGGCTTCTTTGATGGTTCCGCCATTTGAGAAGTTTTTTCGGGATTTCAATCGGTTCAGAAGAAAGGGATTGAAAAAAGATGAAGTTTGGGTTTTGTGGGGAGTGATTTGGACAAGAATTGAGTGAGATATGGCTGGAAGGTTCCTTCATGGGTTAACTGGAGAGTATCCCACATATCCTTGGCATTAGTACAATTTGACACTCTAAAGTACTCATCTATCCCTAGGGCTGAAGTGATGATGTTTTTGGCTTTGAGATCGTATTGGATTTTTCTCCTATCTTCTTCTGTCCACTGATCTCTAGGTCTCTGGGTTGTAGTGCTTGCGCTTACATCTACTATAGTGGGTATATGTGGTCCTAATTCTATTGCTTCCCAAATATTTAGATCTATGACTTCAATGAATATCTGCATGCGGATTTTCCAATAATGGTAACTCTCACCATTGAAAATGGGTGGTCTGTGAATTGAATTTCCTTACGGAAACAAGGGATTTGAGGAGGCCATTTATCTTGAAGTGGTTAGACCTTTTACAAAGAACCTACTCTGATACCACTTGTTTGATTGAGTGGCCTCAGAATAATTAAGAAGGGGGGGGGGTTGAATTAATTATTCCTAAACCTTTACTAATTAAAAAATGACTCTTCTAAGGCTTTTACTAAATTGGTAAGAGAATGAGGAGTAGAAAAGAAACTTAGCAGAAAGTAAAAGCGGAAATTAAATGCACAGCGGAAAGTAAAGGAGTAGGGAAGAAGGAAACAAACACACAAGAGTTTTTATACTGGTTCAGCAACAACCCGTGCCTACATCCAGTCCCCAAGCGACCTGCGGTCCTTGAAATTTCTTTCAACCTTGTTAAAATTCTTTTACAATCAAAGATCCACAAGGGATGTACCCTCCCTTGTTCTCTTTGAACCTAGTGGATGTAGACTCCACTAGAACTGATCCACAAGAGATGTACCCTCTCTTGTTCTCAGTCAAACCCAAGTAGATGTACCCTCTACTTGTAACACAAAGGATGTATCCTTCAATGTGTTAAGACAAAGATCTCAGGCGGTTAAACCTTTGATACTTTGTGAATGGGGATACAAAAGAATTCTCAGGCTGTTAGTCATTTAAACACTTTTGTATAAGGGAATGGGAAGAATCAAAAGAATTCTCAGACTGTGTCGTTTTGAATTATTTGACAAGGGAGAAGGGAGACACAAAAGAATTCAGGCGGTTAGTCCTTTGTTCTTTTGGAAAAGGGAGAAGAGAGACACAAAAAGAATTCAGGCGGTTAGTCCTTGGCGAATTCTTTTTGGCAAAGGGTGAAGAGAATGAACAGATGAATAGCACAAGTTTTCAAGGTTTAGAAAACCAGAAAACTTCAGAAAGCTTTTGGTACAAAGAAGAAGAAGAAGTTCAAAGAGATTCAAGGCTTGTAAAAGATTGATTGAATAAGTGTAAAAAGTGTATAAGTGTAAAAGTGTATTGAAAAGCAAATCAAAGCCTTGCTTTTATAGACTCTTCATGTCTGGCCAAGAGGACCATTTAGAAGAGTTATAACTTTTAGAAAAAACTTAAAACCAATTTGAAAAAGTCAAAAACCTTTTGAAGAGTTACATCTTTTGATTTATTAAGAAACAGTCACTGGTAATCGATTACCAAATCAGTGTAATCGATTACACAAGGCTTTTATGTGAAAGGATGTTACTCTTCACATTTGAATTTCAACATTCAGAGGCACCGGTAATCGATTACCAAAACATTGTAATCGATTATAGCTTTTTGAAATTAATTGGAACGTTGTAAATTCAATTTGAAAAAATTTTCAAAACAATTTTTCTACTGGTAATCGATTACAACAATCTGGTAATCGATTACCAGAGAGTAAAAACTCTTTGGTAAACATGTTTTGAGAAAAATCGTGTGCTACTCAATTTTTGAGAAAAAAACTTTTTATACTTATCATGATTAAGCCTTCTCTTGATTCTTGAATCTTGAGTCTTGAATCTTGATCTTGATTTTTGAGATCTTGAATCTTGATTCTTGACTCTAAACTTTCTCCTTAAGTCTTGAATTCTTCTTGATTCTTATCTTGAACTGTTCTTGATTCACTTTTGAGCTTTTTTTCATCTCCTTTGTCATCATCTTTTGTTATCATCATTGTTATCATCAAAACACCTTTGAATCACCTTTGATTTACCATGAAGCTTTGCTTCTACAGCAAGGGCATTGGATAGAAGACTCCAAGTAGATTGGGCCAGAGATGCAGGAGAAGGCCCTAGGGTTCTCATGAGCCTTAGGGTAGATTTTGGGCCCATGGGCTAAGTATGAGCCCACTTATCTTTGTACATATTAGGTTAAGGTTTCATTATTTTTGGGTCTTGTATCTAGGGCTCCATAATGTAGGTAGGGTACCCTAGAAATGTAGGATTTTTCAGCCCTTGTATTTTAGGGCACCTAGAGTAGTTTTTTGTATTAGGGATAGTTTTGTAATTTCACATGCATTAAGTGAATATTTGATGTGTGTGTTGAAAAATAAATTTAATTGAATTGAGAGAAGCCCAATCCAATTAAATTTTAGAGCAGGGGGTGAGCATTTGCTAGCTACACCCCATTGCCACATCATATAGTCACACTTTGTGCATGTCCTTCATGCTTTACATGCCTCATGACACCTAAGCACACTTAGTGGAGAATCTTGGACTTAATCTTGGATTAGTGGGCTAAACCATAACTAAAATTCACTAATCATAATTAGTAAAATTTTGGCTCCAAAATTTGGCTCCACAAATTTAATTTCAAATCCAAGTGAAATTGAATAGAAATTCAAATTTCCCTCCAATTTTGTGTGACACTTAGGCTATAAATAGAGGTCATGTGTGTGCATTTTTTTTCAACTTTGATCATTTGAAAATTAAACTTCAGATTTCAGAGCTCTTTTAGAGCACAAAATTTCGTACTCTTCTCTTCCTCTCCCCTCATTCATCTCCTTCTTCCTCCAAGCTCTTATCCATGGCCTCCTATGATGGTGAACTTCTTCTAGACTCATCTTCTCCTTGATGTGGTGTCTTCTCTCTCTCTTCCTTCTCCATTCCGTTGCCATTCATCTTCCAAGAAGCAAAGGAATCCATTGATGAAGAAGATCATAGGCCTACAAGCTCCAATGGAGCTTACATAACCTATTATACCCTAAAATATCTCAAGACATTTTGTACTGTATTAGAATTTTTCAGAACATTGTCCATAAGTGGATTAATCACTATTCATCAACATATGACTAAAGGGATATGATTGTGTGATGCCTAGCATTGGGCCAAATGGTCCAATTGTGGACAGTGGACTGGTAAAATAATGGTAACATGTGCATTAGGAATGCTACATCCTTATTTTCTAGAGCAGCAGCAGCTACTGCATTAGCATTACTAGGACTAGTAATAATAGCTTGGGGTGAATCCACTTGAGAAGCACTAGTAATAATAGATTCTGGCTGGTTAAAATTTATTATTTCAGAGCCAAAAGAAACTTCATCATCAAACTTATGCATTGGCCTTTCATTATGAGAACCAATCTGTCATAGAGTGGACATCATCTAGATTTATGGGGAATGTTGTTAGAATTTTTGCACAACATTTCAAGAATTCTTTTCAGAATTTTTGCACAACATTTCAAGAATTCTTGTCAGCAAATATGTGAAATTTGGTGAGCTATCAAAACAAAATTGGAAGAAATGTTAAGTTGAAGGCTTAAGAAAGGGACTGCCTAGAGAAGACAATTTGTAAGAGCAAAACTACTGAGATGGAGAAAAGTATGATAGTGACATTATTCTAATGAAAGGTACCAAAACCTTAAATAACATCTATGCTAGATTCAATTTAGCTACAACTGAATGAATGTTGAAGTTGTTGAAATAGAATGATGGAGAAGTTTCATACAAGAGAATATCAATATGATAGAGAAAACCAAACATTTGGCAATTGGTAAACAATGATAATCAAAAGGTAATAATTAGTGTTATGTGAGTTTATATAACTAAACTTAATTATGATGGTTTTGTGGGGGAAAAAAGTTAGATTGGTGGTAAAAGGTTAATTTTAGCAACATGGTGTTGATTTTTTTATTTATAAATTTTCTCTAATTGCAAGACATGATACTATCAAATTGCTTGTAGCCTTGGCAACCATTTGATTGCTTTCTGCTCTACCCACTAAGAAACTTTTATAGCTTTTGTATTTAAACTCTCATTGTAACACTTTAAGTATGATGCATAACTGAAATACAACAAATCAATTTTTGCTCCATCTTTGTATGTGTGTGGTTGCTAGTTTCGTTCTACCATATTTCTGTTCGGTCCTTCAGCTATTTATGTTCAATCCTACAACCTATTCTGTTTTCTAACAGAATCTCAATATCCTCGAGTGATTTGTCTCTGATTTTTTTGCTAGGGGATACTGGATGATTGCCCCAAAAATCAAGTTGAAAGTTAATAAAAACAAATGGTATTGATATATGAAACCATCGAATTACATGTAAAATTTGAAACTTGGGAAACAACATTCCCAAGTTCACCTTTCAAGAGCCTTTGATGTCATTTCCTCAAGTGAATAGCAAAGGGAATTAAGTAGCAGACACTCTAACTAAGTTTAATCATAGTTTTAGATAGTTAATGCAAGTTATTAATTTTGCTCCTAATATCATGTCAGCTGCGCTTATGGTAGATAGATCTGGTGTTACTTTCCATAAGGATATTAGTAATGCAGTTGTATTAGAAATTAGAATTGGCCTAGACTGGGAATTTCTTGTATACCTTTGTTTAGCATAGAGTTTGCATCGTGTAAAGTCATCAATGAAAAGTTTTAATTATAATTTTATCTTCTTTTAGCCTCTCTAAGGGTGGTTTTTTTTAATCTATTTACATGGCTTAGTTTTAGCTGTCTAACAAAATGATAGGGTAGGTCTTGAGAGATCAAAACAGATTCTAAAAATAAATTGGCTTAAAAGTTATATTGGTGGAATTTAGAATATTATTTATAATGTCATTTAGCCTTTTTTTTAATTTGCTAAACACTAAATTATGCTGCCATACTATTTAAATATTCCATTAGGAGTGATTTTAGCCATTCTTGATCCTGTGCTCATTGTTGTTTCAAAAAGTGGTACTGCGGTCATTGTTGGAAAGTCAATTGTGCTGAAGCCTCCAACTCAGGTATTTTTATCTTTGACTCAAAAACTACTTTGAAATTGTTTTTGTATGCGTTACTTGTATAGTTGTAGAACTGTTTGATTTATAAGCACCATTTGTTCCTGAGTATAGGATAGCTTGCAATGCCATGAAACTAGTTTTTATTGAATAATTTGGAAAGAAAATAAGAAATAATCAATTGCAGGCCCAATACCATTCTTTGTTACATAAATTCCTGTATTTGTTTGACTAACTAATCTAACATCTAATGAGTATCTGTCAATACTCCTCCCCTAAAGTTTCATTTCGTCGTAATGATGAATAGCTTGGAGCTACTGACATAAAGTTCCAATAGTGTTTCAACTAATTGAAGCATGGTGACCAAGCCATGGAGCCCAAAATTAACTTTCAATCCTCCTACTCTAACACAAAAATGTGATGTAAGTGTCTCCATTTTCTCTGGTTTAGAGGTTTGCAGCAGTGGAATATACCCTTGACCAAGCTTCCTTTTGTCTTCCAAACTAATAGGCTTCCTTCCTGTTATGCTGAAAGTGTATTTCTTTGGGTCCATTGACCTGTTATCCTTGAAATCCATCTTGTGTTGTTCACACACACACACACACACACATACCTGCACCACAACCCACAGCTTAAGTCATGAGATTTTTGTCTCTGATTTTCTTCTCTCTCATCTATTTTTCTTCTCTTAATACATTATGTTAATCTTTAAGGACCTACCAATTTACCTGTATGATCAATCCAACATTCAATTTCAATCTCAAATCCATTAACACCTCATGGATTCTCTGAAAAGTAAATCTGAAACATCCCCAACAACCCATGGTTGAACATTGTCCAAATGATGACCCTTGTCCACAGTTCTAATCACTAGAACCAATTCAACGCCCTTTCCTTCCAAATCATATAACCTATCTTTAGGACATGTTGTGAGTTTCTTGCAAGCTGATGCCTGCAATTGAAATTGCTCATGAGCAAGGATGGAAGTGTTTATAGTTGGAGTGTGATTCAATCCTTGTTAAGTTACCTTTTGAGAATGTCAGTGTTATCCCTTGGCAGTTGCATAATAGATGGCAGAATTGTAGTGTCCCCCAAAGAAGGTGAATTCATGCTACTGCAAATTGATGATAATGGTTGTTCTGGCCGCATTGGTTTAGTAACTTTTCAATATAGGAGTGCATGGTGTCACTGATGATGTTTAGAATATGATGATCCTTTGCTACCCTCGAATGACCCCCTACACGTGCACACGCACACATACAGCCACACAAACACACACACATACAAAGAGACACACACACAGACACAAACGCACACACATAAAGACACAGAGACACACAAACACACACACACACACACACACAGACATAGAGAGAGAGAGACACACACACATACACAGAGACACACACACACACAACCACACACACACACACACACACACACACACACACACACACACACACACACACACACACACACACACACACACACATAAAGACACAGAGACACACAAACACACACACACACACACACACACACACAAACACAGACACACACAGAGACAAAGAGACAGACACACACAATTTGATATCCCAATTTTTAAAAAGAGCCCAACTTTCTCCCTTTCTAGGATATACTTTATAAGTACAACACCCAATCTTTTCACAAACAATCAGATGAGACAACATCAAACAATCTTCAGTGGTATCAGTGATGCCAAGTTTATGTTTCCCACAAGCAATTGGCAATTCCTCTTCTACCCAGTGAACCTGATCTTGCTCATCTGGATTTGGTTCAAACCATGTTTCCAATCTGATTGAACCACGTAGCATTTGGAGCACTTGTCACACTTTTATTTATTCTCTTCTTGTTTCGTGAAGAAGTCTTTCTTGATTCCAATGAGGTCCCCAAGTGCCCTTGAAGGGTCATGGTGCACGCATGTTGCCTCTGGGCACACATACACTTTCTTTCTCATGTCTGCGCTTTCCTTTTCTTTAGCTTCCATGACAAATTTAGATTTTGTATGTCATGAATGTAACATGCTATACAAACAACTGTTGATGTTGATATTTTTCTGGGATCGAAATTTAGATTTTGTATGTTCTTGTACGTCAGCAATGTAATTTTCTATATAAACAACTGTTGTTCATGCTGAGTGAACCTTAGATTCCCATTTGAGACTGAATGCAATGATTCTTGTGGACAGTTTGCATTAGTCATTGTATTTAGTCTTGAATTGCCCGTTTGGGGAGACTGGTATTTTTATGTTAGATTCATTCGTTAAGGTTATTATTATTTTGATTAATTTGATGATATTTCGGTACAATGCATTTCAAGTTGTTCTCTGAGTGCATAGTTGATTATCAAGAAATTAATTTCACCGATGTCATGTCGTGTGCTTGGAGACCAATGCAAAATGCTGTCGAAATTTAGTCAAAATTTTCAAAATAATGCTAACCCTGATGTTTGAAGCTAACATAAAAGACAGTCTTTATAAATGGGATAGGGCCACACCTATAAATAAAAAAGTGAGATTTTCATGCATGGAATTGCTTAGATGGATCAAAGTTGGATGAATCAAAGTCGCATAAGCCCAGAATATAAGGATGACGTCGAGCAGTTCTTGCAATTTGCTTCAGAATGAGGTGTCAACCGAAAGAAGAAGGGAAATATTATTGTCCTTACATCAACTGTTTGAACGGAAGATGACAACTACTAGATGACATACGGGAGCATCTATTGTGTGATGGGATTAAGAAGAATTACACGACGTGGAGATGGCATGGTGAAGTGACAGAGATGCAGAGTGGGTCCCAATCTGAACCGTTTGATGTAGAAATGGGAGATCACTTGGAGGACATGATTCGTGACCTTGGACAAGAGTCTTTTTAGCAAGCACACGCCTCTGTGTATGAAGGATTGCAGAGTGATTCAAAGAAGCTTTTGTATACGGGGTGCAAGAATTCCTTAACCCTATTGTCTGTGGTGTTAAGTCTGGTTAATGTGAAGGCGAGGTATGGGTGGAGTGACAAAAGTTTTTCCTCACTGCTTGAGGTAGTGCACAATCTGCTTCTAGAGGACAACACGCTACCTAAAACTTACTATAAGGCGAAAAAGATATTGTGTCCGATGGGTATGGACTATCAGAAGATTCATGCTTGCCCCAATGATTGCATACTGTACAGGCATGAATTCCAAGAAATTTCCAAATGTCCTATCTGGGGGACTTCACGGTACAAAGTGAAGGATGAAGAGGAAAGCAGTTTTGATGAAAACTCCAACAAGGGCCCTCCAGCGAAGGTTTTGTGGTATCTTCCAATCATTCCAAGGTTTAAGCATCTTTTTGCTAACGAGGACGACGTAAAAGACCTTACATGTCATGCAAATGGAAGGATTTTTTATGGAATGGTCCGTCATCCGGCTTATTGCTCGCAGTGGAAGAAGATTGATGGTTTGTATCCGAATTTCGGGAAAGAGCCAAGAAATCTTAGACTTGGACTAGCCAGTGATGGAATGAATCCATATGGCACCTTAAGTACTCAACACAGTTCATGGCCAGTTCTGCTAGTAATTTACAATTTGCCTTCTTGGTTGTGCATGAAGCAAAAATACATGATGTTGTCTATGATGATATCGGGTCCAAGACAGCCAGGAAATGACATTAATGTTTATCTAAGTCCGTTGGTTGAAGACCTGAGAAAGTTGTGGGACGAGGGGGTTTTAGTGTTTGATGCGTTTCACAAGGAGACGTTTGAAATGCGTGCAATACTTTTTTGTACCATTGATGACTTTCCAGCATATGGGAATCTTAGCGGTTACAGTGTTAAGGGTCATCATGCATGCCCCATCTGTGAAGAAAACACAAGCTACATACAACTAAAACATGGAAGAAAAACAGTCTATAGTAGGTATCGCCACTTTCTAACACCCAATCATTCTTACAGACGATAGAAAAAAGCTTTTAATGGAATTCAAGAGCACGATATTGCGCCGATACCGTTGACTAGTGAGCAGGTATAATAACGGGTTCAGCACCTGAATACTATATTTGGAAAGACCCAAAAGAAGGATAAAAGTAAGACTTGCATATGGAAGAAGAGGTCCATTTTCTTTGATCTTCCGTACTGGTCTGATCTAGACGTTAGACATTGTATTGATGTTATGCATGTGGAGAAAAATGTATGTGACAGTGTGATTGGGATGCTCCTTAACATTCAAGGCAAGACGAAGGATGGGTTGAATACCCGTCAAGATCTAGCTGAGATGGGGATACGATCACAATTGCATCCAAGGTCTGATGGGAAGAAAATTTACTTGCCCCCAGCTTATCATACTTTGTCCAAAAAGGAGAACATAAGTTTTTGTCAGTGTCTTCGTTGGGTTAAGGTTCCACAAGGATACTCTTTAAATATTAAGAGCCTTGTGCAGTTGAAGGAGCTTAAGCTTGTAGGGTTAAAGTCTCACGATTGTCACGTGTTGATGCAACAATTGTTAGTCGTGGCTATACGAGACATCTTGCCAAACAAAGTCAGGTTAGCCATAACTCGCCTGTGCTTTTTCTTCCATGCCATATGTAGCAAAGTCGTTAATCCTGTCAAGTTTGATGAGCTGGAAAATGAGGCCGCAATTATACGGTGCCAGTTGGAGATGTATTTTCCCCCTGCTTTCTTTGACATCATGATTCACTTGATTGTGCATCTGGTGAGAGAAATCAAATGTTGTGGCCCTGTTTATTTGCGGTGGATGTACCCGGTTGAGCGCTACATGAAGATCTTAAAGGGGTATACAAAGAATCTATATCATCCAGAAGCATCTATTGTTGAGAGGTATATTGTAGAATAATCCATTGAATTTTGTTCAGAATACATTGAGAAGGCTAAACCTGTTGGCCTTCTTGAGTCTGGGCATAATGACAGAGTGGGTGGTAAGGGTTCAAGAGGAGTGCATGTGATCACTCCAAGTCTAGAAGATTTGTTACAAGGTCACTTGTATGTCTTGAACAACAGTAATGAAGTTTTGCCATACATACTTAAGCATGAAGCTTTAGTCAAACAGAATAATCCAAAAATGTCAAAGAATTGGGTGTTGAAAAAGCATAACAAGACTTTCTGTGATTGGTTTAAAGATACAATCTTTGTAGATGAAAATGCTTCAGAAACATTAAGAAAGCTAGCAGATGGGCCTAAAATAAATGTTATAACTTGGCAAGGATACGACATAAACAAGTATTCATTTTACACAAAAGCACAAGATGACAAAAGTACAATGCAGAACAGTAGGGTCACCCTAAGGGCTGAATCTCAACACTTCGCAAGTGTGCATGATGCCAATCCCTGTGTAGCTTCCATCCCTTACTTTGGGTTCATTGATGAAATTTGGGAGCTTAACTATGTGAAATTTACTATTTGTGTTTTCAAATGTAAATGGGTTGATAGGAACACCGGTGTGCGCACCGATGATATAGGATTTACGTTGGTAGACCTAAAGAAACTTGGTTACCACAATGACCCTTTCATCATGGCAGAACAAGCTAGACAAGTATTTTACATGCAAGACCCTTGTGATGAAAGGTGGTGCGTGGTTCTACAAGGCAAAACAATTGGTGTTAATGTAGAAGATGATGATTCATACATGGACACCTATGTTAGTCCTTTGTCCACACAAATCACTCCTAACGTTGTTGGAGATGAAGAACCTGACGACGTTCACGCTAATCGTAATGATCGTGATGAAGGAGAATTAATTAACATCGTCTAATGGAATTTTCTATTTATATATTTGATTTTGCTAGATTCATTTACATAAGTCATACAATTTTTTTTTGTAATGTTTATTAATCTGTGTTGTTTCTTGCAGGAAGTAGCTACAAAGGTCGTTCAAAAGTTGCAACCACGTGAAGCATCAACTTTGTTTATTGAGGTGAAATCTAAAGACCAATGTATTTATCCCATTTTATAGTTTTATACATAGGATGTGCAAACAAATCAATCATATTTCAAATACGCATTATACAGAATCAACATTTATATATACATGCCTCACTGCATCATAATTCTGAATTCTTCAAAGCTTAGGACACCATCCCCTTTAAAATCAAACTTTTTGATCATAGATTTGCACTCATCAATGGATTTGGACTCACCCATCTTCTTAAGCATCTTTTTCAAGTTCTTAGGGGTTATAAACCCACAGCTTTCAATGTCATACATGTCAAAAGCTACCTTTAAGTCATTCAACTTTTGCTCCTCTCCCCCAGCTTCCATGTTATACTGCAACGAATGTCAAATCAACTAGAAGTCCTTGATACAAGTGATTTGACACTTGAGTTCCTAACTAAAATCTGAGATTTGATTCTTAAGCTTAGGAATAGAATTGTGATTGAAGATATCACTTTATCTCAAAATAGGCCGACCAAAGGAGCAATTGAGTATCAAATAGAAGGATTAGATATCTCTTGATTATGACAAAGTCACACAAATTGGGTAGGACCATAGGTAAAACTTTGATTATTATTATTGATTAATTGATTCCAATCTAGTTTCTTGGACTAGCTCATTTGATTTATATATGTACTGCCCAATTTAGATCTTAGGCTCATTTGATTACAAAATTCCCTGTCGTGCCTTCCGCCCTATGCAACACTGGTGGTCTGATTTTAGTTCTCAATGTAGTGTATTGTATTTGTAGGTTTAGTTCAATCACTAGTAATTCTTAGTGATTCAGATAACCAACCAAGCTGAAACTCTTGTTATTTAGAATGCTTTATCTCTCTCTCTGTACCTTAGACTAAGTCACTCACTGATGACTTATCCTTGATGTGTCATTATTTTCTCCTATTTCTTAACCCTTTTTGTTACCATTTTAATTACTGATTAGCCTAAATTGTCAGATTAATTATGCAGATTTATCATTTGGGCCTACTTGACTAATTCTGTGTTTTTAATTTAATTTCAGGAGAATTATAAGCAATTGGGCTTGAATCCGGAATTGGGCTTGGACTTGAAGAGAGCAGACAATTTTATTTTATCAAATCTTATCTTATCCAGATTTTATTTCTTCTAGATTTTATTTCGTCCAGATTTTATTTCATCCAATCTTATCTTATCTTGTCCAGATTTTATTTTATTTCGTTTATGGCCTTGGACTTAAAATAGATTTGTAAGCTTTGGGGCTGAGAACCTATATAACAGCACCAAGGTTTTAGTTTAGGAGTTTTTTTTCGGAGAGGAGAATAATTCTAGGGTTTTAGAATTCCAATTTTTACTATTCATGCGCACTGTTCACATAGAATAAAATTTGTTTTCTACAATTTCGTTTCTGCTTCAATCTACAATTTCGTTTTCTACTCATTAATGGAAGGCTAAGTCTCCAACGTTGTTTTCTCTTAAGGATCAAGCACAACTCTCTTTGAGGTTTTGTTATTACTATTGAATTTTGATAAGTTTTTCCTCTTCACCAATAACTCTGTATTTGTTGCTATTAATCCATCCATGCTTAGTGATTAATTAATTGTCTCTGTGCTTAATTTATGTTCATGCTTAATGATCAGTTTCGTTCATGATTAATTGGTGTATGTGTTGCTTAATCACATAATGACAACCTTATGTTAATTTTTGCTTAGTAATTTAATTTAGGGTTGGATTAAGTGGTTGAACTGATTAAGGATAAATTCTCATAACCTAGGATAAAAGACTTGCTTGTGAATCAAGGGGAAAAAACATGTTTTAATTCTGTTATTTTCTAATTCAAATTTGCTTGTTGTTTAATTTACAAAAACAAACAACCCCCCCCCCAATTCGTTACTGTTTTATTACTATCTGTTATGAATGTTTGGTTGACCATTGCTCGTTGGGAGACGACCTAGGATCACTTCCTAGATACTGCATTTTTAATGTTTATTTGATTCGGGTACGGCCTCGATCAAATTTGGCGCCATTGCCGGGGAGTAGTGGTCCAAAGGTTCATAATAGTGTTTAGTTGTTTTGAGTGTAGCTCAATTGTTTAGTGTTGTGAGTGTGTGTTGATTTGTTTTGTGTAGTGTTCTATTTTGCATTTCAGTCGTGTCCCCTGTTTAGTGCTTCCCTGTTTTAGTTTTGTGTAATGCTGTGAATAGTAATTAGCGACTGAACTAGCGACTGAATTTGCAATTTAATTGGCGATTTTTGTTTTGATAGTTAGAGTTGTTATTTTTGGCTGATTTTTTGTGTGATAGTTTCTTTTGGTCCATATTTTGTGTGAAAAATACCAGAAGCACTTGGTGTTGCTGAATTTGAGAGAGGCAAAAATTTTAGGGACTTGTTTTTAGCAAAACTTAAAACAGCCATAACTTTTGCTCCGGTTATCAGAATGACTATTATTATATATGCATTTGGGGTAGAAGAAAATTTCCTATGCCGTGGCAACTGACCTGTGGTCCGTTGCTGTTTTAAACTTGAAAAATCAGTCGTTTACTAAGTTTTTTTTTAGTATTATTGTCTTATTTTTCTAAACTTTCCTTAGGCATTTTTCATAGTTAGACTTTGAATTTTTGTCTGAAAATTTTTGTGCTATCTTTTCATGATTTTAGGGTGTTGCTCACAAAATTTTAGCTTATTTGGATATCATTTGACTATAGTTGTAGTTTTAACCCTCCCCTAGTGCTTGTTTGAAAACACATTATTTGCTGCATATAGTGCATGACTAGGGGCAACCCAGGTGATTTACAACCCTTTGATCCTGAAATAGATAGAACCTTTCATAGATTAGTTACGCATAGTGTGCATCCTAATCATTCTGTGCATTTTGAGCATTCTGAGTATTCTGTTGCTGGTGATTCTGAATATTCTGATTTTGAGCATTCAACTACTAATTTTCATACTGAGAACATGGCTCAACCTCCACCTCGTGAGAGGACTCTTAGGGAGATGGCTGCACCTGATTTCACTTATGAAAGCTTGTGCATTCAATATCCTGACAGGGTGTTCCATATGTTCTCAAGACTGGACTAATACATTTGCTGCCCAAGTTTCATGGTCTTCCAGGTGAAGATCCTCATAAGCATCTTAAGGAGTTCCATATTGTCTATTCCACCATGAAACCCCCTGATGTCCAGGAAGATTATATCTTTTAAAAAGCTTTTCCTCATTCTCTGGAGGGAGTGGCGAAAAATTGGCTATACTACCTTGCTCCCCGGTCCATTTTCAGCTGGGATGACCTTAAGAGGGTGTTCTTGGAGAAATTCTTCCCTACATCAAGGACCACTGCCATCAGAAAAAGACATTTCAAGCATCAGGCAACTTAGTCGAGAGAGCTTGTATGAGTATTGGGAAAGATTCAAGAAATTGTGTGCAAGCTATCCTCACCACCAGATTTCTGAGCAACTCCTTCTTCAATATTTCTATGAGGGACTTAGCAACATGGAGAGGAGTATGATTGATGCTGCCAGTGGTAGAGCTCTTGGTGATATGACCCCTACCTAGGCTAGGAATTTGATTGAGAAGATGGCTTCCAACTCCCAACAATTCAGTGCAAGAAATAATGCTATTGTCCTTAGAGGAGTCCATGAGGTGGCCACGGATTCATCTTCATCTACTGAAAATAAAAAGCTTGAGGGAAAACTTGATGCCTTGGTCAACCTAGTAACTCAGCTTGCCATGAATCAGAAATCTGCACCTGTTGCAAGAGTTTGTGGTCTATGTTCTTCTACAGATCACCATACAGATCTCTGTCCTTCTTTACAGCAATCTGGAGTCAATGAGCAACTTGAAGCTTATGTTGCAAACATTTATAATAAACCTCCTCAGCAGCAAAACCAACAACAGCAGAATAATTATGATCTTTCAAGCAACAGATACAATCCAGGTTGGAGGAATCATCCAAATCTGAGATGGACAAGTCCTCCACAACAACAACAGCATGTCCCTCCCTTCTAGAATGTTGCTGGTCTAAGCAAGCCATATGTTCCTCCTCCAATGCAACAGCAGCAGCAGCAGTCACAACAAAGACAACAAGCAAATGAGGCCCCTCCTCAACCTTCCTTCGAAGAATTAGTGAGGCAAAAGACCATCCAGAATATGCAATTTCAGCAAGAGACAAGAGCCTTCATTCAGAGTCTGAGAAATCAGATGAGGCAAATGGCTACTCAGTTGAACCAAGCTCAGTCCCAAAATTCTGACAAATTGCCTTCACAAACTGTGCAAAATTTGAAAAATGTGAGTGCCATCACCTTGAGGTCTGGCAACCAAATTCAAGTGCCTCCACCAGTAGCAGCACCTGTGCCTGAACCTGTCAAGCTTCATTATACACCTAAAAAAGAGGATGAGATAGTTGCACAAAAGAGAAAGCTTCCTAAAAAAACTTTTCATGCAGGTGGACCTTCTTCTAGTAATTCTGACTTACCGCAGCCTCTTATCCCTCTTCCATTCCCACCTAGAGCAATTCCAAACAAAAAAATGGAAGAAGCGGAAAAGGAGATCTTGGAGACCTTCAGGAAAGTAGAGGTGAACATACCTCTGCTAGATGCCATCAAGCAGATTCCAAGATATGCCAAGTTTCTAAAGGAGCTGTGCACCCACAAAAGGAAGCTCAAAGGCAATAAAAGGATTAGCATGGGAAGAAATGTGTCATCATTGATAGGTAAATTTGTTCCTCACATTCCTGAGAAATGTAAGGACCTAGGTACTTTCTGTATACCTTGCATTATTGGGAACAGTAAATTTGAGAATGCCATGCTAGATCTAGGAGCATCAGTTAGTGTCATGCCTCTGTCCATTTTCAATTCTTTATCTCTTGGACCTTTGCAATCTACAGATGTGGTGATTCATTTGGCAAATAGAAGTGTTGCTTACCCCGCAGGTTTCATAGAGGATGTGCTGGTTCGGGTTGGTGAACTTATTTTTCTTGTTGATTTTTATGTTCTTAATATGGAAGAGGGATTTTCCCATGGTTCAGTTCCAATTATTTTAGGCAGGCCATTTATGAAAACAGCCCGAACCAAGATAGATGTTTATGCTGGCACATTGTCTATGGAATTTGGTGATATTGTTGTTCATTTTAACATTCTTGATGCCATGAAACATCCATTTGAGGATCATTCTATTTTTTGTGCTGAGATAATTGATCAGATTGTTGATGATTATATGTTTGATTTTGATTTTGTTCTTCATGGTAGGAAACATCCATTTTTATCTGATCTACATACTTGTCATTCCTTATGCATTGAATCTGAATCTCTCTGGTTTTGATTTTCTAGGTGTTGTACCTCTTGATGTTGATTTTTTAGAGTCATAATGCACTAACCATGTTCCAGGAAGTACATATACTTCTAACTTGATGTATAAGGTACAGGCTGAGGAACCTTCTTCTTCTCCTACCCTGGTGCCTCCCACTGTTTAGCCACCACCCACACCAGAGTTGAAGCCCTTACCAGCAACCCTCAAATATGCTTACTTGGAGGACAAGGAAAAATTTCCAGTGATCATCTCTGCCTCCCTTGCTGCTGAGCAAGAGGGGAAGTTGTTGCTAGTTCTCATGAAGCACAAGAAAGCCATTGGATGGAATTTAGCATACATTCATGGTATTAGCCCATCTACCTGCATGCATAGGATACTTTTAGAGGATGGAGCTAAGCCGGTGAGGCAGCCACAACGGCGACTCAACCCCGTCATTCTAGATGTGGTAAAAAAGGAGGTGACTAAGCTCTTACAAGCTGGAATCATCTACCCCATTTCTGATAGCCAGTGGGTGAGTCCAGTCCAAGTGGTTCCTAAGAACACAGGCCTCACAGTAATTAAGAATGAAAGGGATGAGCTTATCCCCATAAGAGTGCAGAACAACTGGCGAGTCTCCATTGATTATAGGAGGCTGAACCAGGTAACCAGAAAAGATCATTTTCCCCTGCCTTTCATTGATCAAATGCTTGAGCGCTTGGCAGGTAAGTCCCATTATTGTTTTCTTGATGGTTTTTCTGGTTATTTACAAATTCATATTGCTCCTGAGGATCAAGAAAAGACCATATTCACCTGTCCCTTTGGCACTTTTGCCTATAGGAGGATGCCCTTTGGCCTATGCAATGCCCCTGGTACCTTCCAGCGGTGTATGCTTAGCATTTTCAGTGATTTTTTAGAGAGTTGCATAGAGGTGTTTATGGATGATTTTACTATTTATGGATCCTCTTTTGATGCATGTTTGGATAGTTTGGAAAGAGTTCTTAATAGATGCATTGAAACTAACCTTGTGCTGAATTTTGAAAAATGTCACTTCATGGTAGAACAAGGTATAGTTGTAGGGCATATCATTTCCAGTAGGGGCATAGAGGTAGACCCTGCAAAAATAGATGTTATTTCACAATTGCCTTACCCTTCTTGTGTGCGAGAGGTTCCTTCTTTTCTTGGTCATGCAGGGTTTTATAGGCGCTTTATCAAGGATTTTAGCAAAGTGGCCCTTCCACTATCCAATCTGCTACAAAAGGAGGTGGAGTTTGATTTTAATGACCGATGCAAAGAGGCTTTTGATTGCCTCAAGCGTGCGGTGACTACCACCCTTATCATTCAAGCACCTGATTGGACAACCCCATTTGAGCTAATGTGTGATGCATCCAATTACGCATTGGGGGTTGTCCTTGCTCAAAAGATTGATAAGCTGCCTCAGGTGATCTACTATGCTTTCAGAACTTTGGATGTTGCTCAAGCAAATTACACTACCACAGAGAATGAGCTATTAGCGATAGTTTTTGCTCTTGAGAAATTTCATTCATATTTACTTGGTACTCGTGTTATTGTTTATACTGACCATGCAGCTCTAAAGTACCTGTTAAAGAAGGCTGAATCAAAGCCTAGATTGATCAGGTGGCTGCTTTGGCTCCAAGAGTTTGATTTGGAGATCTGTGATCGAAGTGGTGCACAGAACCTCGTGGCTGACCATCTTAGTAGGATTGAGCATGCCTCTGAGGACTCACCCATTCGGGATGATTTTTCGGATGACCATTTGTACATTCTGTATAGTATTTCTGATTCCTTCCCCACTCCCTGGTTTGCTAATATTATGAATTATTTGGTTGCTTCTGTTTTTCCTCCCTTAGCATCTAAAGCTCAAAATGATAAAATTAAGAGCCATGCTAAGCATTATATTTGGGATGACCCCTATTTGTGGAAGTTGTGCAGTGACCAGGTTATTTGGAGATGCATTCCAGACCATGAGATTGACTCAGTCCTACAATTCTGTCATTCTTCCGCACCAGGTGGCCATCTTGGCATACAGAGGACAGCTCGCAAGGTGCTTGATTGCGGTTTCTATTGGCCCACCATCTTCAAGGATTTGTGGAGAATCTATAGCACTTGTGAGCCTTGTCAGAGAGTAGACGACTCAGTTTCATGGAGACAGCAAATGTCTCAACAACCCATGTTATTTTGTGAGGTGTTTGATGTCTTGGGTATAGATTTTATGGGGCCTTTCCCTCTCTCTTTTGGTTTTGTTTATATTCTCCTTGTTGTTGATTATGTTTCAAAATGGGTGGAAGCCAAACCCACCAGAACTAACGATGCTAAGGTTGTTGTGGATTTTGTTAGATCTAATCTGTTTTGCAGGTTTGGAGTCCCTAGAGCCATCGTTAGTGATCAAGGCACCCATTTTTGTAACAGATTCATGTATGCCTTGCTCAAAAAGTATGGGGTCGTGCACAGAATTTCCACACCTTACCAACCCCAAACTAATGGGTAGGCTGAGATTTCAAACAGGGTGATAAAAAGGATCTTGGAGAAGATTGTGCAGCCGAACAAAAAGGATTGGAGCACCAGGCTGGATGATGCTCTTTGGGCGCATAGGAATGCCTACAAAGCACCCATAGGAATGTCTCCTTATTGGGTTGTCTTTGGCAAGGCATGTCATCTTCCTGTAGAGATAGAGCACAGAGCCTACTGGGCTGTAAAGACCTGCAACTTCTCTATTGATCAGGCTGGAGAGGAAAGGAAGTTGCAACTAAGTGAGCTAGATGAGATCCGTTTAGAAGCCTATGAGAATTCCAAATTCTACAAGGAAAAGACCAAGAAGTTCCATGATAGTTTGATAGCTAAGAAGGACTTCATGGTTGGACAGAAAGTTTTATTGTATAACTCTAGGCTCGGACTCATGAGTGGTAAGTTGAGGTCAAAGTGGATTGGTCCTTTTGTGGTGACTAATGTTTTTCCTTATGGTACAGTTGAGATCAAAAGTGAATCCATAGATAAGAGCTTCAAGGTCAATGGACACCGGCTGAAACCATTCCTCACAAATCCCTCCTTAGTGGATGTAGTGGTGGAGGAGACCTCCTTACTTCACCCTACTTCTCTTCCGCCATGACTTAGGGAGTTTTCTTTTTCTATCTCCTTCTTTACTTTTATTGCACTTGTCCAAATTTATTGATTATTTTGATTGCTCTTAATCTTATGATTGTGCTACATTGAGGACAATGTGTTGTTTAAGTGTGGGGGGGGGGGGGGAGATTGTTCTTTATTTGGGGTTTTCTAGTTTAATTTTGTTAGGTTTTCTAGGTTAATTTTGTTATTTTGGTTTTATGTTTTGTGTACAACATTGCATGTTTCTCTTTGAATTTTGGGTTATGTACAGGTAATGGGTAATTGTTTTTTAAATAGGAGTTTCTTGGCATTTTGTGAATTGAAATCCTTGTTTTTCTCTGTATGTCAAGTTAGTTATGAAAGTTCGAATTGGAAGTGATAGATTTACCCTTGGTGAGAATTTGAGTCATCATCATCTATTTTATTCGGTGTGTTTTGCCCCATTGATTGCTTGCACAATAGCCTTGGCTTGACTTTTGTTGATACTTCTTGCTTCACATGCATGTTGGGAGATGATTTAGGCATTTTGTTCTTATAAGCCTCTAGCCAAATGAGCCTACCTTGAATTAATTCCTTTGATAGCCCCTTTGAGCCTATGTTCCCCTTTCTTTGTTTTGAAGCTCATTACAAGCCTTAAGTGAAAAACCATGATCTCACCCTACCCTTAAGGAATTTTGGAGCTTTGGAATTGTTTTGGGAATAAGTGTGTGGGGGGGGGGGGGGGGGGGGTATGTTTCATTGGATGATATGTTTTTTTGGCCATGCTTGATGATGTATTTTGGCCATGCTTGATGTATATACATATATTGCCTAATTGTTGCTTTATTTTTCAAATGCTTTCAATTCCTACTGTTCACGTTAAAAAAAATACAAAAAAATGAAAAAAAAAAGAATGAAGTTGAATACATGAGGTCTTGGTTTGAAGACTTGGATTGGTTTTGAGGACTTGGTTGACTTTGTTTTTGGTTTACTTTTTATGCTTAATTTTTAATTTTGGTTTTGGGGTTTACTACTTTTTCTTAGTTCTAACTTATTCCCCATTGCTCCTCTATTCCTTTGGGTTTTAGCTACTTATCACATACATTCCTCTACCTTGTCCTTGGCCCCATTACACTTATTAATAAAAATAGAACATATTTGGTATGGGCCTTCAACAACAATTAATAGTCTTGGTAGTGCCTCTGCCTCTGGGCCTTCATCCTTCTCCACTCGAGGACTTCATCCTTCTACACTCAGGGGCTTCGTCCTTCTCCACTTGGGCCTTGCTAAGTATGTCTGCTACCATTTGTTGGAGGGTATCTGATGTGATCCTGACTAGGAGTGGATCGCTTGATACAGGTTACGGAGTTTTGAATGACGCCACTTCCGGAGAGGGAAGATAAGTCAGGGTAGAAGCCACAAGGATTACCTTGATAAGTCTGAGATTGGTTCAACAAGGAACCCAAAGAGAAGCTCTCACCAAATTTTATGAAAATGCCAAAAAAAAATTATTGAAAACAAAAACCAATACTTATAGTGTACTTGAACAAAAAGATAAAAATAGACATGGGCCTTCTAAACAGTTTGGGCCAAAATTATAATAAATAAAAATAGAACATATTTGGTATGGGCCTTCAAATTAATCTGGGCCTTCAACAACTATTAATAGTCTTGGTAGTGCCTCTATCTCTCGGGCTTTATCCTTCTCCACTTGGTGATGTGATCCTGACTAGGAGTGGATCACTTGATACAGGTTACGGAGTTTTGAATGACGCCACTTCCGGAGAGGGAAGATATGTCAGGGTAGACGCCACAAGGATTACCTTGATAAGTCTAAGATTGGTTCAACAACGAATCCAGAGAGAAGCTCTCACCAAATTTTATGAAAATGCCAAAAGTTTTTTTATTGAAAACAAAAACCAATACTTATAGTGTATTTGAACAAAAAGATAAAAATAGACATGGGCCTTCTAAACAGTTTGGGCCAAAATTACAATAAATAAAAATTATTAATAAAAATAGAACATATTTGGTATGGGCCTTCAAATTAATATGGGCCTTCAACAACTATTAATAGTCTTGGTAGTGCCTCTGTCTCTGGGCCTTCATCCTTCTCCACTTGGTGATGTGATCCTGACTAGGAGTGGATCGCTTGATACAGGTTACGGAGTTTTGAATGACGCCACTTCCGGAGAGGGAAGATATATGTCAGGGTAGACGCCACAAGGATTACCTTGATAAGTCTAAGATTGGTTCAACAACGAATCCAGAGAGAAGCTCTCACCAAATTTTATGAAAATGCCAAAAGTTTTTTTATTGAAAACAAAAACCAATACTTATAGTGTATTTGAACAAAAAGATAAAAATAGACATGGGCCTTCTAAACAGTTTGGGCCAAAATTACAATAAATAAAAATTATTAATAAAAATAGAACATATTTGGTATGGGCCTTCAAATTAATATGGGCCTTCAACAACGATTAATAGTCTTGGCAGTGCCTCTGCCTTTCGGCCTTCATCTTTCTCCACTTGGGCCTTCATCCTTCTCTACTCGGGGGCTTCGTCCTTCTCCACTCAGGGGCTTCGTCCTTCTCCACTTGGGCCTTTCTAAGTATGTCTGCTACCATTTGTTGGAGGGTATCCATTGATTGTTTGGTCTTACTCCTGGTCATAGGTCCCTGTATTTGGGCAATTTTAGGATTCTCATCAGATTCTATTTGGCTGAGGGATATTTGTTCAAAGAGGGAAAGCTTTGCATACCCCAAGGATCCATTAGAAAATTACTTTTGAAAGAGAGCCATGAGGGTGGGCTCATGGGCCACTTTGGGATAGACAAGACCCTTGTCTTACTCAAAGAAAAGTTTTATTGGCCCCATATGAAGAAAGATGTCCATAAGCATTGCACTAGGTGTGTGGCTTGTTTACAAGCCAAGTCTAGGGTGATGCCTTATGGGCTATACACACCCTTACCCATCCCCTCTGCACCTTGGGTAGACATTTGTATGGACTTTGTCCTTGGGCTTCCTAGAACCCAAAGAGGTGTAGACTCTATCTTTGTGGTATGCCTTAATAAGAGCCCTCCAAACTTGGGAACATTACCTTGTTTCCAAGGAATTTGTCATTCATAGTGATCATCAATCACTTATCAAGGTAATCCTTGTGGCATCTACCCTGACTTATCTTCCCTCTCTGGAAGTGGCATCATTCAAAACTCTATAACCTGTATCAAGCGATCCACTCCTAGTCAGGATCACATCATCTGGTATCAGAGCTTCAGCTCTTGATACAGGAACTTAAGAAGGAGTGAGTGGGAAAAGGCAAGAGTGAAAACATCACACAAAAGCCTATATTGTGAGCTTCAAACACGAGTGAACTACCATCAAAGAGAGAAACTCGTGAGTAAAGTGTGGTGAGGTTCTGAAACTTTTGTTTAATTACTATAGAAGATTTTCTTCTCTGTTTATTATGGCAGGAGCTGGTGATGGTGGTGGTGATTATCATCAATTGGACGGATCTCAACGCTTATTACTGGAAGCGATGACTACACAAATGCAACAATTGTTGAACCGTAACAATGAAGAGCTCTACAGACGAATAGAAGGACTAGAGCACCAAATGAACCCAAATGTTGGGAGACCTTATGGTGGCAATAGAAGGGTCAATGATGGATCGAACCGAATAGAGGGGCAAGATAGAATTGAGGGAGTAAAACTCAATGTACCCTCTTTTAAAGGCAGGAGTGACCCAGACGCCTACCTTGACTGGGAGATGAAGATTCAACATGCATTCTCCTACAATGATTATCCTGAAGAGCAAAAGGTGAAGTTAGCAGCAGTTACATTCTCAGACTATGCCCTTGTTTGGTGGAAGAAAAATCAAAGAGAGATGAAGAGAAAAGAAGGGCGGGAGATAGAAACATGGACTGAGATGAGAAGGGTTATGAGAAAGAGGTATGTTCAAACTAGCTACAATACAACCATGCGACAGAAACCCCAAAGGTTGTCCCAAGGAAGTTTGATTGTGGAGGAGTACTACAAGGAGATGGAGATGGCACTAGTGAGGGTCAACACTGAAGAGGACACCAAAGGAGTGCATGATGGCTTCACCAACAAGATTTCTCTCCAGCACCAAGACCAGAGAATTAGTATTAAACCTCTATCCCCTATAGATGTGTGTGATGACCACATCAGAATGAGAGAAAAAAGAGAACAAGAGAAAGAAAATAGTGAGGCACCACAGAGGAATAGGAAAAAGAAAATTTCTACTAATAATTCTAATGAGTTAACTATTTATGTTTCTCCTAGTTTTAAACCCTTATTGCAGGAATTTAAAGATGTCATTCCCAATGAGGTTCCTCATGGACTGCCACTTTCAAGAGGCATAGAACAGGCCAGGTTACAAAAGCAATCCCCAAGAGACTCAACATAAGGATGCACATGCCAAAGTTGAGTATGTGAAAAGATTTTATGACCAAGTGAAGGTGCAATTTGCAAAGAAGAATGAAAGTTATGCCAAACAAGCCAACAAGAACAGGAAGGAAGAGGTACTTGAACCCGGTGATGATCCTGGACATTTGAGGGCAAATGTTTTCCAAGAAGGAGGGAATGATGAGAATCCTAAAACTGCCCAAATACAGGAACCTATGACTAAGAGTAAGACCAAACAGTCAATGGATACTGATGAGAATCCTAAAACTGTCCAAGTACAAGGACCTATGACTAGGAGTAAGACCAAACAGTCAATGGATACCCTCCAACAATTGGTAACAGACATACTTAGCAAGGCCCAAGTGGAGAAGGACGAAACCCCTGAGTAGAGAAGGACGAAGCCCCCGAGTGGAGAAGGATGAAGGCCCAAGTGATGAGAATCCTAAAACAGCCCAAATACAGGGACCTATGACCAGGAGTAAGACTAAACAGTTAATGGATACCCTCCAAAAAATGGTAGCAGACATACTTAGCAAGGCCCAAGTGGAGAAGGACGAAGCCCTTGAGTGGAGAAGGATGAAGCCCCCGAGTGGAGAAGGATGAAGCCCTTGAGTGGAGAAGGATGAAGCCCCCGAGTGGAGAAGGATGAAGGCCCAAAGGCAGAGGCACTACCAAGACTATTAATTGTTGTTGAATGCCCAGATTAATCTGAAGGCCCATACCAAATATGTTCTATTTTTATTAATAATTTTTATTTATTGTAATTTTGGCCCAAACTGTTTAGAAGGCCTATGTCTATTTTTATCTTTTTGTTCAAATACACTATAAGTATTGGTTTTTGTTTTCAATAAAAAAAAATTTTGGCATTTTCATAAAATTTGGTGAGAGCTTCTCTCTGGGTTCCTTGTTGAACCAATCTCAGACTTATCAAGGTAATCCTTGTGGCGTCTACCCTGACTTATCTTCCCTCTCCGGAAGTGGTGTCATTCAAAACTCCATAACCTGTATCACGCGATCCACTCCTAGTTAGGATCACATCACCAAGTGGAGAAGGATGAAGGCCCAAAGGCAGAGGCACTACCAAGACTATTAATAGTTGTTGAAGGCCCAGATTAATTTGAAGGCCCATACCAAATATGTTCTATTTTTATTAATAATTTTTATTTATTGAAATTTTGGCCCAAACTGTTTAGAAGGCCCATGTCTATTTTCATCTTTTTGCTCAAATACACTTTAAGTATTGGTTTTTGTTTTCAATAAAAAAAAACTTTTGGCATTTTCATAAAATTTGGTGAGAGCTTCTCTCTGGGTTCCTTGTTGAACCAATCTCAGACTTATCAAGGTAATCCTTGTGGCGTCTACCCTAACTTATCTTCCCTCTCCGGAAGTGGCGTCATTCAAAACTCCGTAACCTGTATCAAGCAATCCACTCCTAGTCAGGATCACATCAGATACCCTCCAACAAATGGTAGCAAACATACTTAGCAAGGCCCAAGTGGAGAAGGACGAAGCCCCTGAGTGGAGAAGGACGAAGCTCTCAAGTGGAGAAGGATGAAGGCCCAAGTGGAGAAGGATGAAGGCCCAGAGGCAGAGACACTACCAAGACTATTAATTGTTGTTGAAGGCCCAGATTAATCTGAAGGCCCATACCAAATATGTTCTATTTTTATTAATAATTTTTATTTATTGTAATTTTGTCCCAAACTGTTTAGATGGCTCATGTCTATTTTTATCTTTTTGTTCAAATACACTATAAGTATTGGTTTTTGTTTTCAATAAAAAAAAATATTAATATGTTCATGCGCACTGTTCATGTAGAATAAAATTCATTTTCTACAATTTCGTTTCTGCTTCAATCTACAATTTCGTTTTCTACTGATTAATGGAAGGCTAAGTCTCCAGCATTGTTTTCTTTTGAGGATCAAGCACAACTCTCTTTGAGGTTTTGTTATTACTATTGAATTTTGATAAGTTTTTCCTCTTCACCAATTACTCTGTATTTGTTGTTATTAATCCATGCATACTTAGTGCTTGATTAATTGTCTCTACGCTTAATTTACGTTCATGCTTAATGATCAGTTTCGTTCATGATTAATTGGTGTATGTGTTGCTTAATCACATAATGACAGCCTTATGTTAATTTTCGCTTAGTAATTTAATTTAGGGTTGGATTAAGTGGTTGAACTGATTAAGGATAAATTCTCATAACCTAGGATAAAATACTTGCTTGTGAATCAAGGGGAAACAACATGTTTTAATTATGTTATTTTCTAATTCAAATTTGCTTGTTGTTTAATTTACAAAAACAAATAACCCCCCCCAATTCGTTACTATTTTATTACTATCTGTTATGAATGTTTGGTTGACCATTGCTCGTTGGGAGACGACCTAGGATCACTTCCTAAATACTGCATTTTTAATGTTTATTTGATTCGGGTATGGCCTCGATCAATCCTCTTTTAACTTATCCTCCCTACAAGGGTACTAATTGACAGTCAAAACAATTAGTGAGAAGTCTATGATTCACTCACCAATATTAGATCATCATCGGGTAAGAACTGTACTTGATGAGTTATATATATCATGGTTTTTGATTTTAAAAGGCCAAGCAAGCACTCCTGAAACAATGTAGTGTAAATGGAAAATTAGATAACATCATATACATCCATATAGATGACAAAACTAGTGTACTTGATGTGATGAAGTCTGCATATGCTTGCTGCATTCGTATGTGATGAAGTCTACATATGCTTGTTGCATTCTGACTAAAGTGTTTCAAATCATGTTTTGCTGCATTCTGACTAAAGTGTTTCAAAATAATCTTATGTTATGTATGTGATGAAGTCTGCATATGCTTGTTGCATTCGTATGACCATAAAGTGGTGGCAGTGAAGTGCCTTAAGAATGTCAAAGGTGGAGATGCTGAGTTTTGGGCAGAAGTCACAATCATTGCCAGAATGCACCACCTCAATATGGAAATAATTAGAAACCAAATCAACATAATTATGGCTTTGCATGATGAACTGAATTTGAGTTAGGGATTAGGATATTTTTTATGATAATGAGTGCAATATTTATATATAGTGAGCAAGAATCTATACCTTAAGTTTAGGGATTAGGATCAACCTATCTATGAATTTAATCCTTAGTGGCTGAATGTTGAAGATTGATGAAAAAGGATTTTAATGGTAAAAGAAAATGTCATGGGCACTTAAGTCCCTCCCAAAAGTCTGAGCCTAACCTCTTCAATTCGCACTCCCTAGCCTTATATGCCATAGAACTAAATGACATTTACTTTACCCTCCCTACTGCCAGTTCAACGGTTAGTTACATAGTGGAATTAATTAACATCCTCTAATGTAATTTTCTATTTATATATTTGATTTTGCTAGATTAATTTACTTAAGTCATACAGTTGTTTTTTGTAATGTTTATTAACCCTGGTTTTTTGTATAAAGGATCATGGCTTCTCCACCTGCATCGCCTCCTCCTTCTCCTTCTCCTCCTCCTCCTCCTTCTTCCGATGCATCAGCTTCACCGTCTATCGTGAAGCGGACACGTAAAGCGTCACGTCTACGATCCTTGTCTACTAGACCACCTGGTGCTGAGAGACCAGTGGTCCACATTGATCCTGCTACCGGCAAGGCCGACGATCCCCACAAGAAGAAATTAAGAACATATTTGGGGATTGTGGTGCGTGATAAGATGGACGTCACGTACGAGAACTGGAAGGAGGTCCCTACTGCTCAGAAGAACTTGATTTGGAAGGATATTCAGTTATTTTTCTTTTTTTATTTGATGTTCTTTAATTAATAGCCAAAAAATACATTATTGTAACAAATAAACCTTATTTGTTATTGTCAGGCGGAATTTGAAATCCCAGAGGCTTCTGACAGTAGGACGAAAAAGAAGTTACTTCAGACTGTCAACGAGAGATGAAGGCAGTTTAAATCAGACCTCATGAGAAAATGGGGCCTTGGAGTCGATCAGGACAATGTGGACGACACTGTCTGTGAGAAATACGGCATAAGCAAGGAAAAATGGGCCCAGTTTTGCCAGACTCGCAGAGACCCTTCTTGGAAGGTATGTACCTTGCCATTTAAGTTGTTTTTCAAAAAACATTAACTTGTTATAATTCATTCTAGCAATTTGAAACATTATTGTTTTATTTTTTCAGGATGTGCGAAAAAAGGCATAGGCCATCCATAAATAGAACACTGCCCCCATGTTTTATCTCGTGGGGGTTATGAATATTTGGAGCAGAAGCTCCTGGCTGAGAAGACCAAGAAGAAGCTAGAGGAAGTTGCACAGTCAGGAAGCGTTGATGGCGTCATCGACCCTCCATCCCCCGTCAGACGCCACATGAAGTGGAAGATGGCCCGCACCAAGAAAACAAGGAAGATGACGACTGAGGCCGCCAAGGAAATCACTGAGAAGATCGTAAGTCATTTTCAACTAACCATTAGAATTATATTTCTTTATTTTGTGAATGCCATGTACAAATTTGTCTTTTATGTGCAGGATTCCTTTGAGGAGCAGGCGACACAGGGATCCTTCGTCCCCCATGGATGTTAGGATGTTCTCACCACTGCTATTGGACATCCAGAGCACCCTGGACGTGTCCGTGCTACTGGAGCCAGTGTCACCATCAAGCAATACTTCGGATCGGCTCCACGGACGTCCCGCAGCTCTTCCTCGCTGCCTCCTGAAGAATTGCAGTAGCTGACCCAACAAATCGAGGACCAGCTAGAGGAGTCGATCACTGAAAAAGTGACTCGGTAGCTCATGGCATCGTTCAGCCAGATGTAGTCCTAGTTCCAGTCCCAGATGCAATCTCAAGGACTTGCACTGCCTCCCAAGCCTCTGGTTGGTCCCTCAGGTCCCCGAGTAAGCACAAAGGAGAGTTTTGTTGATCCCTCAGGAAACGATCCTAAGATGGGTGACTCAGACAGGTGCGACTTGTACATTGAAGCAAATCCTGCCCGCCTGGTTGCCCTGGGAAGAGTTTATGAGGGATCCACTATTGTTCATAACACTCCTTTTTTGTTTGGCCAAGTAAAGGTGGGTGTGGAGGAGGTTAAAGATCCAGATGCTCCCGTTCCTGTACCCACTGATGAGGTTTCCTTAGTAGGGCAGGCAATTCACACCTTCCTTACTTGGCCGACACATCTGGTCAAGTCTTTATCACAGCAGGTACTTTACTCTTACTATATGTTTCTTATTTTTGAATTAATTCATTCTGTGTGCCTCAAATTAGGTCATTTATCTTTGTTTCATGAACAAGCAGCCGTGTCTCCGGCAAAACCACCTCAAAAGCCGGATCCAGAAGTCGATGATCCGCTTTATCTAATGACATTGACCATTCTAGAGCTTTTCTTGAGGCTTTACCAGGTTACATGGGATGTCACTGTGTTCGAGGTCTTTAATCCAGACTTCCCGCTCTACATAAAGCACAAAGACCTCTCTGAAATCGCACACGGTGGTCAATGTCTCAGCATATCAGTGTTACAGTTGTGGATTCTGTAAGTCATTTTAGATTACTTTTAATTACCTAAGTTATTGCTTTCAGTTCATAAATATTTAACTTTGACTTAACATAAATAGGCATCTGACTGAAACAAGTATGCGAGCGAAGAATTCTGATCTGTATGGATTCCTCGAGCTACAGTCCATTCAAGGGTC
Organism: Glycine soja; assembly: GCF_004193775.1. Classification (NCBI taxonomy): domain Eukaryota; kingdom Viridiplantae; phylum Streptophyta; class Magnoliopsida; order Fabales; family Fabaceae; genus Glycine; species Glycine soja. The sequence goes on along the minus strand of NC_041009.1, from coordinate 24,055,818 downwards.
TGGGCAATCGCAGTTTGAGACTGAAAGTTACATAAAGAGTTGGATGCAGAGTTCAAAACACGATGTCTACCTTGGAGACTACCTGAATGGGTAAGTGACACAAAATAACTGAATTTAATTAATGTTTACTAATATACTAACCCATATTCATCTCCACTGTAGTGGACACTGGCAGATGGTGGTCATCGTGCCCAAGGAACACCTAGTTGTCTGGTTTTGTTCATTGCATAACAGGCCAGACAACTACCTTAAGGGGATAATTAATAGGTCAGTGTTCTTTTCAATGCATTTGCATTCAAATACCTCAACAACACCAGTTTTTAATTATTACTTGTCTGGAACAGTGCTTTAAAAGGTCTTGATGATGCTCCACAACCTAAATCAAAGGTTCCTACTAGGTGGATTGTCGTCAAGGTACATCATTTACATAAAACTTCCACTTATATACACTTCTTATGTGTCTATACACTAATTGTTTAATTAATATCCAAATTTCATTATGTATCTAGTGTAATAGACAAAAAGGAAGCACTGAGTGTAGCTATTATGTCATGCACTAGATGACCACCATCATTTTAGGAAGTTTCAGAAATAACTGGGAAGCGGTACGTTTATTTCAAACAAATTCGATTTTTTTTATAATTTGTATTACATTATTAACTTATTATCATTTATTTCATCATGCAGTATTTTAACGATCCTAGACCATTGGAGTCAGAGAGATTAAAGGCGCTTCGGATCTAGTGGGCACAGTATTATCTCCAAGTTAGAGCTGAGAGCTAGGATTTAGGGACATTAAATTTAGCTTATATATAAAGAACTATAGCAAAATAAGTGTATGCATAATGAACGTTAACATCAATTTTTCTAAAAAACCGATGTTAATGTAAAATATTAACATCGGTTTTCTAGAAAACCGATGTCAACGTTCATTATGCATACACTTATTTTGCTGTAATTCTTTATATATAACATCGGTTATTTAGAAAACCAAAGTTAGTATTTTATATTAACATCGGTTTTGAAAAACTGATGTTAACAATAATACATTCAATATCGGTACTTTTAACATCGATTTTAAAACCGATGTAGAATATCGTAAATAACCGATGTTGAAGATGTATTTTCTAATAGTGTTCCAATTTTACTAAAAATGTAAAAAAAATAATCTTAAATCTCTATTGTAAAAGGACTTGATCAAGTAACATCTAGAAACCAATTGTATCAACAACTGCTAAAAGAATATGTCTAGAACGAAAGGGATAAAAAAAAAATCTATCTGGACTCCACGTACAAGATTAATGGACTATATGTACCTATGAATTGCTTGGTTTCTTCAGAGTACAGAATATTGACAGTGAAGCTCCTCCCAAAGACTATTAAATTCGTAGGTCCCTATCAATTCATCATAGTGTCTCTCTCTTCCTCTCTGCCGTGTTTTGCCCTTGAGTTTGATATATATATATATTCATTTTAGTGGCATGTTTATTAGAGTTTTCCTTTAATTTTAAAAGTTGTATATCTATCTCAGATTCGCAGCAAGTGTTATGTTATAATATTGAAGATTATTTTAGTGAAAATCATCATTTTAAGAGTACTTTGTTATAATGTCTGTGATTATTGATATTACTAGTTATTTTTGAATTTCTACAATTGAGTTTAGGATTTTGAAGAATTAAATAAATATTTTAGAAGAAGTTTAAAAATAGATGGATGTGTTATTATTCAAAATTTAAGTTCAGTTCTTTTAAAATATTAAAACTAATAATAATTATTCAAAATTAGTTGCCAGTAAAAGTCAAAATTATATTTATAAAAAAAACAAAGAGAGTCAAAATTGTTGGAAAAGGAAATAATATATCATTAAGAGCTAGATTCATTCATAATTATATTTATTTATACTAAAATGATTAAAGTGCATCACATTTCATCTTTTAAGAGAGAAAAACATTTTTTAAAATTAAAAGAAATGACAATATGATACTATTTAAGTATAATTTAAAAATAAAGTGATTTGTTTTGTTTAAAGTCACTTTAAATATCTCAAAAGGTATATATATGGAAAGAAAATAAAGGAAATAATTAAATAAAATGAATGAGTTTTTTTTTAAAAAAAATCATAAACTTTCTCATGTAACTTTTTTTATACCACAACTAATTTTTTTTATACCTCCCTAAAATGTATAATTTTTTTTCTATTAATATCTGTAAACTAAAATATGATTTTATAAATAAAAATCTGACGGTTAAATTTACGCGGTATGCCACAAAATTGGTAATTAATGATATATATAATTTTTTTTGACAGCATATATATATATAATTTTATTATTAATACCTATACCTTATATATATTAATAATACCAAAAAGTAATAAATGTAATTATTGACAAGAGAAAGGGACGTGAAGCTGACTATTGAATTTCCGTCTCATGCATCTGACCAAATAGTCTCAAGAAAACAATTATTTGTCTTTTTTTTTTAATCCTCTAATCGAGAAATTAACCAAATTTAGTGATCTTTGATTGTTAACTGCCGTATGATTGATTATAGGTCAGGATTATGGATAACTTGATGATCCTAAACCACCTAATAATTTCTTCCTTTAATCCTCTCATTTATCATTCACGTGTTTTCTGAGAAGGTGGCAACTGAGAAGCCGCGCGCTATTCATCTTCCTTCAAAACTTCACACGCCAACCGCGTTGAAGACTCGGTTCCTCTTATCTGCCCCACTCCTCTTGACTCTTCTCTCCTAAGAAAACTCTTGCAATAATCAACAACACCCAAAAATGAAAAATATTAAAATAAAAAATCTTTTTGCAAAGGACATATTAGTCAATTGCCAACTGGTCCGCGTTCTCAAATAACATATTACCATACAAAACCTCCATTCTCTCGCTCTCATAGTATCATATAAGAGTTCTCATATTCTCAAGCTTATTGCAAGCTTGAGTCTGCTTCTTTGTTCCATAGGTTCGTACCTTACATTGCTGCTATTGACACAAGGGTGTGTTGTTTTGTTTTTATCATCATTGAGAACTAATTAAGGTACGTGTAAATGGGTAAGAAGCTTGATGCTCTCCTTGGTAGAACCTTCAAGGCTGCAAAGTTCAAGGCTATTGTTAACCTTGCCATCTCGCGCCTTGCCGTTCTCAAGAACCAGCGCCAGGCTCGCCTTAGACAGGCCCGTTCTGATATCCTTGAACTCCTCCAAATTGGTCACCTTGAACGTGCTTCGCTTCGAGTAAGATATTTTTATACATGTTTGCTGTCTTGTTTCTCAAAACTATTTTTTTAAAATTTAATTTCTGTGTACTATCAATCAATCAGAAATTATGATATTTATATGACTTTTAATATAATTATTAAAAAAATCAACAAACTTATTATTATACATACATAAACTTTTAATATAATTATTAAAAAAATCAACAAACTTATTATTATACATACATATGTGATCGGATGAGTCCCTTGCACTGTATTCTCATTTTTTTTTATCACATATCTGACATAAAACTGGTTTGTTTTTTATAGGTTGAGCATGTGATGAAGGATCAGAACATGTTGGATGTGTATGTCAGGATTGAAGGATACTGCAACCTCTTGATTGAGAGGGTCCATCTCATCGAGCAAGAGAGGTTGGTTTACTCGTAATTTTGTTTGGTGAAAAATTGGTTTTCGGTTTTGTTTTTAAAATGATGGGTTTGGTCTTCTTGTTACAGAGAATGTCCTGAGGAACTGAAGGAGGCAGCATCGGGATTACTCTATGCAGCTTCAAGGTGTGGAGATTTTCCCGAGATTCAAGAGATTCGTGCAATTTTGACATCACGGTTTGGCAAGGAGTTTGCTGCTCGATCTATTGAGTTAAGGAACAACTGTGGAGTCCATCCTCAGGTATGTATCTGATATGAGAATCAACAATCTGTTATGTCTAATATTGTTGCCTTCCCAGTATTTTGTTTTGCCTGTTAGACTAGTTAAAAACTAGGATTTATGTACAAGCTAGAATTTGTGCAGAGAATAGATAACTGTCTTATGATAATTTTGATAAATTTTTCTGTGGATACTATGGGGTAACTCTTTTTATCTGGTTGTTTATAGATGACACAGAAATTGTCAACAAGGATGCCAAGCCTGGAAAGCAGAATGAAGGTACTCAAAGACATTGCTTCTGAGAATGGTATTGTTCTGCAGCTTGAAGAAACTTCTGTTTCGGTTGAGGTATAACACCTAAGGCAGCAAAATTTGCAATTTCTTGTTTGTATTTATATTTGAAAAGCAACTACTTATGGCATCTGATGTAAACTGTTCAGGAACAATCCAGTGTAGAAAAGCAAAACCAGCATGAATCTGAGAAGAAAGAAGAGAATGTAAGCATGTTGCCTAATAGAGGGAAAGATGAGAAGTTAACTGATTCCTACAAGGGAAGGAAAAAGTACAAGGACGTAGCTGATGCAGCACAAGCAGCTTTTGAGTCAGCAGAATATGCTGCAGCTGCTGCAAGAGCAGCATTGGAACTCTCCCGATCTGAATCACATGATCCTGATGATCATTATAGTCCAAGACTCCAACCAAGAAAAGTGGAGGATGGACATGATGATGTGAGACCTCAACTGGAAGAAAAGGAAATCCTCAGTGAAACTCAAAGGGAAGATGAGTTAGAAAAGTCAGAAGACATTATAAGTTGCAATTCAACTGATGAGGCTTTGAAGGGGGCTACTGCCTTGGTAGATGGTGAAATTGAGGCTGATCCTTTGGAAGAGGAAGTGGTTTTCGACAATAGTGATGATGAGACTGATAATAAACAGAATAGAAATCAATCTCCTAAGTGGACATCTTCAGGGTATGGTGCTGGTATAGTAGTAAATACAACGCCTCAGTTGGATTTGCAGAAGAGGCCTATTTCAGTGAGGACTAGATGAATGCAAAATTACTGAGTATGAGTGGGGCATCTATTGAAGTTTTGCTTGGTTCTTTAAATTTTGTCTTATGGATTTGCCATCAGAATGTCAATATGTTTTTCATTATTTAAATGATTAATTGGATTAGTTGGATTTAAAAATAGAGTCAGGGATTCCCACTCTTTATTGCAATTACAACATAAAAGTAGGCACCCTCTAGACATGGACATAGGAAACAGATTGATATTTAATCAAACACAGAAATATGACTGCAGAAGAAACCTTAATAAACATAAGAGAATTCTAAGTCACAACTTGATCTACGATGGGATGCCATATTGACATTAGATTAAACCAACTATTAACCATCTTATGTTATTTCGTAGCTCAGATTGTCAATTTAAAACATAATAGTAGACAAGTTTATCAAATGGAGATTCAAATCATGAATTGCCAAGCTAACTTTTGAATTATGAATCATTTGTATTGAATCATAAGATTAGAGACAATAAAAATAACTTCAAATCTATTTTATAGATGATAGATAGTGTTCAATGTAATAATTTAAAACTAGAAATAGATAAAAACAACTTAAGTTTAAGTCTCATGAAACAAAATAATTAGCTATATTTGAGTTTGTAAAGTCTCTATTTAAGAAAAATAAAAACAAAGCAATGAAACCAAACAAAGTGCATGTATTGAATGAGTGACAAAAAAAGTAGTGAAATAATCACATAAAATAAGTTTAAAAGTGCCCTTTCAATTCCTTTTAACAATTTAAGCTTATATTTTCAATTTCTTTGAAGAAAATTGGTGAAAGAAAAGTAAAGAAAGAAAAAAATAACAAATTGAATTGTGTGATTCATATCGATAATACAAGATTGCACCTATTCATTCATGTATCATAAGATTCAAAGTCATTTGGAAATCATCTTATGATACAAATTGATAGCTAACCAACTTGTATAATTTCAATCATAAAATCGTAAGATTCTAATAGCTATGATACTTGAATATACCAGGAAAAGCATTGGTAACATTCTTGAGGGGGGAGCATGCAGGGTTCCAGAAAATGGAATATAAGTGCTTTCTGCTTAGAGTTAGTTTTTTTTCTTCCCTAGAATCTGTTGATGTCAATAATCATTCTTCAGGAGATATGAAGTTCAAGAATTACGATAAAGTTTGTCCTTGAAACATGAGCACTAGAAAAGTAAGCAATGTAAATAGGACCAATGCCTGCGCCCAAAGAGATATTAACAATAATATTGCATTGAGACTATGCTCCAGTGATGAGCCAGGCTAGTAATTTTAGGGAATAAACCCAAACTAAGTCAGAATTGTGAAAACTTAATGCATAAGGCTATATGTAATTTGCAGTAATTTTCACCGAGGTCAGAACACCAAACAATCTGTATTCCTAATTTGTTGATTCCAATAAATACATCACTTCCCCCTAGGCCTCTTCTTACCCTGTTGAATCAGGTCATTGTATGACTGCAAACTTACCCCAACATCTTCATCATATTCTATTCCAAGCTCCTCCTGGGTGCAAACTAGTGTCAATATGATAACAGAAACATTAAAAATAACTAAATAAGATCTATGGTTGTGACAGGCCAAGATAGAAACCTTAAATTCTTTGGGATCCTTAGGTGAGTTCTCAGTGAGGGTATCCCATAAATCCTTGAACATTCTTTTCCGCTTTCTCCACTGACCTATCATCTCTGACAACATATTCTCAACTGCCTTTCGTTCTTCTGGCTTCACCAGAGTAACACCTCCACGTAACTTGGTCAATTTTTCCTCCATTTCTTGAACCTGAACCAGAACATAGATGCAAACTATCTTAGTTGAAGCAGACAACCACCAATTCCCTTTCAAGAAATTAAAAAAAGCACTCAAGCATCCACATCAGCTACCTCCAATCTCAGATTCACTTCTCTTTCAAATATCTGTTCCAGTGTCAAATTTGATTGCAATGACTTAATTTCTGCACCAACAAATTACATCCATAAATAGCAAGATCAATAGGTTTGTCCACAATATCAAATTCTCAATGGTTCCAAATGCACGAAAACTAGTATCCACAATAACCACATCAAATGACACAGATTAGGTATAGTCAAGAAATTTGTATAGTTGTTACAGTTAACAAATTGAAACCATTAGACAAAACTCAGATGACTCATCCAACCAAAATCAAAATGTAATTACATCATCTACATGTATAAACCAAAAATAATAGCTGAAAATGTTCTTTTTAGCCAACCAAACCCTTATCATTCTACATCATAATATTACTTCCTAATCATCCAAATTGCATCGGAATTTGCTACTATAAGCAATTTAATGCATTCACAGAGTCAGTTAATCGGAATCATTTCAACAGACTTCTCAAATCTCAAATGTCTGTTTAGGTTTGAAAATATACCGGCTTCAACCTCACTAGTAGCCTTTTTCTGATCCTCCAGCTGTTTTTGCAGCTCAGCATTCTGTTCCTTCATCTGATTCAGCTCTTCAGTGTTGGGAATTTGAAATTGATCTTGCCGCGCAAGGTATATCTTCTGCTTCCCATACTCCTTGAACGAAATTCGACCTCCATCTGCCAGATTATCCAACGCTTTCTGAATCGCCGCTTTCTTGAGATTGAACTTTTGCAATGCATCCGCCACGTTCTGTGCATTCACCGGCCTATTTTGCTGGAAAAAAAATTCAAATGCAAAATCAAAAAGAAAAAAAAATTGAAAACTGAAAGAAACTAACACTTGGTTTGAGTGTTTTCCTGTTTTCATTTTCAAAGAAAATAAAAAATAAGAGTGAAAATACGTTTGCTTAAAATCTAGAAAATATTTTAAAAAACAAACCCAAAACTGAAAACAACAAATCAACATTTTCAGGCCTTTCTGAAGAAGTAAAAACATAGTGGCACCTTAGAGTACATACAGGTTTTCTAAATCTTAAAATTTGAAAACGAAAATAGAAAATGAAATCTAAAAATAAACACTCAAAATGTCACCTTAACTACCATTCAACTCAGAAAATTGGGGCATTTTTTAATTTCAACTTTAATTTCAATTGTGTTGCTGATGTGGTACAGAATTGAAGTTAGCATGCATGATAATTGAAGGCAAAGGGAACAAAGGTGTGCCACGTGAGGTGAGTTGTGAGGCACGTGATTGGGAAAGGGGTTAGTTGCTACTTACCTCGTTGACGAAGTTTAACACGATCGCTGCGAAATGAAAGAGAGATGTTAGGTTAGGTTCTGAAAGAGAAACAGCGAAATGAGAGAGAGAGATAGTACCTTCGGCGCTATCGGATTTTGGTGCCATTGTTTGGATCGAAGGAAAATGGGGCGGGAAAAATTCAGGATCTCCCTTTTCTATATTCCGCCAACGAAAACGAAGATACGGAAGAAAATGTCCATCTACGACACCGTTTTGTACTAGTAATCAAAGAAAAATACTAGTCATGCATATTAAAGTTAATTCACTTAGTCCAAAACAAAGGGGTTGGTAAACGGGTTCAGATCCATGGACTAGCCCGCGGGGCTCGTGGTCCGCGCAGGTAGCGGACCAATTTTTTTTTTAAATAATTCATGGTTATGTAATATTTTTGGGTCTGTCCCGCTTAACCTGTGGACTATGCGGGTTTAGCCCGCGGGTTGCCCATAAACCCGTTTAATCCATGGTTTGAGAATCCCACTAACTACAGCACCTTAAGAAGCCCGCTTAATCCAGATCTTTCATTGTTAGCTTGTGATATTTTGAACATCTAAATTACAATTATGGCTTCCAAATCGGCATTTAGTATTGGCTCACGGGTGCTTAACAAATATTGAACTAGGTTTCTTGGTGATAATGTGCAAGCCTTGATATGTACTAAAAATTGGTTACTAGGATTTGATGAGCAAGGTAAATAATGTGTAATAATTGTTGTTTTTTAATCACTTAACTTGAGTTAATTCTAATATTTATTATCGTTTTGAGTTTTAGGAAAAGAATATGAAGATGTGAAGATGAAGAAGGCTTAAGCTACTTCAAATATGAAATCATTTGTTGTTGGAGATGTTTAAGTTTCATATTTTAGATTTATTGTTTGGATTTTCTTTTGTTAAGACATTATTTATTTTATTGATGTAATTGACTAATTGTTGATATTTTATTTACATTTATGTTGAACTTAATTTGATTGTGTTGCATTTTTATTGAAATTAAAATTCTTTTAAAACTAGGCCCACGGACTGTTAGACATGTGGCCTCAGAAATCTTAAGAAGCGGTGAATTAATTTCCCACTAACAAGCTTTTAACCCCCTTCTAAAAGAAGAGATAGGCTCAGAATGCAGAAGAAGTAGCAATCAATTTAATAATGTTCTTTAAACATACAAGACAAAATTGATTGCAATAAAATGAATGAGATAAGGGAAGAGAGAATGCAAACATAGTTTTTATACTAGTTCGGCAAAGTTCGTGCCTACGTCCAGTACTCAAGCAGCCCACTTGAGATTTTCCACTCCCTTTGTAAAAATCCGTTTACAAAGTCTAAACCACATAAGGGCAACCCATCCCTTGTGTTTAGAAATCCTTACAACTTAAGAGACCTCTCAGTTCCTTAATCAATCTCTTTAAATGAGAAGAAAGAAAGAAGAATTCTCTCTTGAAGAGAAAGATATTACAATTGAAGTCCATGGAGAAACTCTTAATGGATTTGTAAGTGTTTGGCCAAGAGTTTCTTTTAAGAGAGCATTTGGTAATGAACTTCTCTTGGAATATCTCTCTCATTACATTTTGTGTCCCAAATCACCTATTTATAGGCCTTTGATGACCATTCAAAAATCTCTTGAACAGATGTGACTCTCAGGAGTTATTTTCTGAAGAGCTGTGACTCTTGGGAATTATTTTCTGAATTTCTGAATTCTTGACTTGGATCAAACTTGAGAAGCACTTATCTTTAACATCATCAAAATCATGTATACATACATTTACACGAACCGGCCCGTTTGACTCGCAGGGTCCGCGAGCGCGGAGGCAGACCAATTTATTAGGTCCATATAGGAATGCGGGGCGGACTAGCCCGGTCCGCTGCCAATGAGGGCTTATGCGGGTGGGCCTTACGCGGGATGGGTCGGCCCGCTTACCATTCAAGTCAATCATATAGTAAGATAACACAATAAATACAATTAAACATTGATTTATAATTAGCAAAATTTCAAGGTGTTACAACTCTCCCACCCTTTTAGAAATTTCGTCATCGAAATTTACTTGACTCAGACAAGGATGGATAGGCTGCTCGCATCTGACTCTCTAATTCCCATGTGGCATCTTCTCCTGATGCACCTCCCCAGATCACCTTTACCAATGGAATCTCCTTCCCTCTTAGGTGCTTTGTTCGCTTATCCTCGATCCTCAAAGGCAATGTTTCATATGTCAAGTTCTCCTTCACTTGTATGTCATCCAATTCGATCACATGAGATGGATCATGGATATACTTACAGAGTTGAGACACATGAAAGACATTGTGAAGATTAGAAAGAGACAGGGGTAATGCAATTTGGGATGTGTCGCAACCGACCCATCGGCGAGAGGGCGACGCGAGGGCTCACGGGTGCGTCTTCCATGGGAGGAAAATGCGCGGAGTCGCCACCAACGTTTATTCGAGGAAAACGTCGGAAAAACCGGAAAGGTGTGGTCTATGAACTTTAAGTGTGAAAGGTTCGAGAGTTGTATTTACGCATGGAGAAGGTATTAGCACCCCACGCGTCCGTCACAAAGGACGACAACCTTTAATTGAGTGTGCAAATATGACTTCAATTTTTTTTATTTTCCCTTTTACGTTTTTATGTCTTTTTATGCCTTTTGTATTTTTTTATCTTTTTGTGGTCGACAAGGGTGTTTCCCTTGCTCCTACGTATTCCTCAATTGTGATAAGGAAATCAGACCTACGTAGTTCTTTCAAAAGGGGCGAATCAAGTGATTCTTTTTACTTGGAAGGGGGTCATTTAAGGTGTTGGACCTTAAAATGATCCATTTTACTTGGTGAGAAAGCTAATGCGTTGGACCTCTAACCATCTCACGAGGTCGACAAAAGCGGGGCTTTTGCTCCTACGTATCCTCCATCGAAGAGGAAATCAAGCCTACGTAGTTCTCGCAAAAGCGGTAAAGTTACATGTTGATTTTATGCTTTTGAACGGTCCATGTTAACCGATAAAAGCAAAGAGGACCGTTTAAGGCGTTGGACCTTAAGACAATTTTTTTTTTTGCGGACAAAACTTGATTTCTGAGTTGATTTTAGCCTTAGTTTCACTTTGGTTATTAGTCAATTCATTCAAGGAAACTTCCAAAGAAAAACGTCCGATTGATTTTTTTGATTATTTTATTCTAAGATATTTAAATTATTTTATTATTATTTTTCAGGATATTTTGATTATTTTAATATTATTTTGCCTTTTTTTGGTTTAGTCGTGGTTACAACGTGAACGATCGGTTAGATTTTGTTTTAACAATGCTTAAACGAGATTACAACACAAATGATCAGTTCATTTTATCATTTATTAGGTGAGAAAACTACTTAAATAAACAGTTAAAGCACGTTAAAAATGGAAGAAAATAAAACTGAAAGTAAACGAAATTAAAATGAAAGTACACAAAACAAGAAATGAATTGAAAGTCTCGGATTCAAAAACTTACCTGTTGAAGAACGAAGAACGAACGAAGAACGGATGAAGAACGGCGAAGAACGATGAAGAATTTCCACAGAATCGCTTACGAAAGCATTACGGAAGCACTTCGACTCGATTTTTCTTCACGAAAACGTGTTTTTTGCCCAAAATTGCCGAAATGCATAGCCAAGGGGTCTTGAACATTTTGAAACAGCTCCCCCCTCCCCTATTTATAGGAAAAAAGGGAGGTGCTTGCCGCCCAGAGACTTAATGAAGAAGATTTCTAAGCGCACCCGAATTACTAAGTTCACCCCCCTTTTCGTATTTTACGGAAAAGTTACGGAAGTGTTTCGGATTTGATTTTCATCTTTTTTCTCTTCCCTTTCACCAATGTTAAGTGAAATATGCTTACCCAAGGTTTTCGGAAATTTTACGGAAGAATTACGGAAGCCCCGGAAACCATTTTTCAAAAACGTGGAGGAGCTTGCTGCCCAGTTGCTTCCTCCTTCAGCAACCCAACTTCCAAAATGTTCCGGAAGGGCTTAGACTCGAATTGCTATTTACACCCCTATCTTGATAAGTTCACCCCACCTTCTTTCGTAATTTACGGAAAAAGTTATGGAAGCCTTATGGAAGCATATATGACTTAACTTTCATCTTTTTTTTCTCTTCCCTTTCACCAATGTTAAGTGGAATATGCTTACCCAAGGTTTTCGGAAATTTTACGAAAGCATTATGGAAGCCACGGAAGCCCCGGAAACCATTTTTCAAAAACGTGGAGGAGCTTGCCGCCCAGTTGCTTCCTCCTTAAGTAACCCAACTTCCAAAATGTTCCGGAGGGCCTAGATTCGAATTTCTATTTACACCCCTATCTTGATAAGTTCACCCCCTTCTTTGCTTATTCTTTTTCCGTAACGTTACGGAACCTTACGGATTACGTAACGACACTTGTTTTCTTTCCGTAATGTCACGAAACTTTAAGGATTACGCAACCACCCCCTTTTCGGCTTCTGGAATGTTACGAAACTTTACGGATTGCGCAATAATGTTTTCTTTCGACTCCCGACATGTCACGGAACTTCACGCATTGCTTAACGATGGGTGTCAAGTTCCTCGAAGCGGTCAAGCGAAGGTTGCATGCCATCAAACAATGGTCCCCGAACGAAATTAGGGTATGATAGTTGCCCCTCTTTACTTACCTTTTATCGGAGATAGGAGGAAAGTAAAGATAAGACACTGATTTCGTCCGTCTTAGCCTTTTCCGTAATAAATCTATGATGATTCCCAAAGGCCATCCTTTGCCCATCATGGGGATTTAATTGATCTCAATCACAATAGTTCCAACAAAAACGATTTGAAATAATTGACTCCCATCTCTCCTTCTTCTTTCTCTGCACAACACAAAACAAAACAAACAAAAAATAACATAATATACACGTATACACATGTTTGGTGAAGGAATCGATTGGGAGAATAACAAAAACCGTATTTTCCCCTCATAGGAGGCTCCATACTTGATAACGGAGGACGCATGAACAGCGCTAGGCAATCAATTCATGGGACTTCGGACTCGATGATGGAGGATGCACGAACAGCGCTAGGCAATCAATTCGTGGGGCTCTAGACTTAAATTTGATGGTGGAGGATGCACGAACAGTGCTAGGAAATCAATTCGTGGGGCTCCGGACTCGATGGTGGAGGATGCATGAATGACAATCAATTCATGGGGCTCTGAATAAGATTTGATGGTGGAGGATGCATGAACAACGCTAGGCAGTCAATTCATGGGGCTCCGGACTCGATGGTGGAGGATGCATGAATGGCAATCAATTCATGGGGCTCCAAATAAGATTTGATGGTGGAGGATGCATGAACAGCGCTAGGCAATCAATTCGTGGGGCTCCGGACTCGATGGTGGAGGATGCATGAATGGCAATCAATTCATGGGGCTCCGAATAAGATTTGATTTTAGGACCGAATGGTCCACCGGGTTCTTTCACCTAAAAGGCGAACATGCTTTAGCAAGGAAAAAATAAATCATTCATGAGAGCACCATATTTTAGAGAAACAATATGCTTATGCCAAAATAGTTTTCCTTATAACCGAAAATGAAGGGTATGATGTCAACGTTTAGCTTTTAAATGAACATTTAAGGGAAACATTGGGTCAAACTGAAACTGGGAATAAAATCACTCATGGTGTATAAAAAACTCACACAGGTAAGTGTTTTATCCTAATTCCAAACCATAGCTGCACCATGACTTTATTTTGCACATGATTTCCTATCGAACCAAAAGATTACACGCGCGATCACTGATCAATAGGATTGCCTTATGTTGAATTTCGCTTAGTAATTTAATTTAGGGTTGGATTAAGTGGTTAAACTGATAAAGGATAAACTCTCGTAACCTAGGATAAGAGACTTGCTTGTGAATCAAGGGGAAGCAACGTGTTTTAATTCTGATATTTTCTAATTCACATATATTCGCTGTTTAATTTACAAAAGCAAACAACCCCCCCCCCCCCATCGTTACTGTTACTGTTACTGCAAGTATATTATGAACATTTGGCTTGTCACTGCTCGTTGGGAAACGACCTAGGATCACTTCCTAGTTACTACATTTTAATGTTTATTTGATTCGGGTACGGCCTCGATCAAATTTGGCGCCGTTGCCGGGGAGCAGTGTCCAAAGGTTCATAATAGCTAGCTATTGTTGTGTGTTTAATCCTTTCGTGTTTTATGTTTAAGTGTTAGTATTGTGTTAGTATGTGTGTTAGTGTTGATTAGTTCACTGGTATTGATAACAGACAAATCCATAATCCATATATCTAGGCTAATTAGACTTGTCAGGTTTTAGCGATTTTAATATATAGATTTTAGTCCTTATTTTCATTGTCGGTCTTCCTTAGAAGTAGTTATTCCTTATTTTTTACTGTTGGGTTTTAGGAGTAAGTATTTAGATTTAGTAGATTTAGATCTTATTTATTTGAATTTCTTAGAAGTAGTTATCTTTATCGCAATTTAAATATTTTATCATATCTTATCTTTAAATTTTTTATCTTATCTTATCTATTATCTTTATCTTCTATTTTGATCTTTCAATCTTTTATCTTCGAATTTTATCTTTAAATATCTTATCTTTTCTTTTATCTTCTAATTTTATCTTTAAATATCTTATCTTTTCTTTACCTTATCTTCTATCTTCTATTTTAAATTCTTATCTCTTGCTCTTAAATTGGGTTTGCATTAATCTAAATACAAACAAAGTCCCTGTTTCAGTCTTGGGTGTTTTGCTGTGAAGATTGTGCAGCCAAGCAGGAAAGATTGGAGTACCAGGCTTGATGACGCTCTCTGGGCACATCGGACTGCCTACAAAGCACCCATAGGAATGTCTCCTTATCGGGTTGTCTTTGGAAAGGCATGTCATCTTCCAGTGGAAATTGAGCACAAAGCATACTGGGCAGTGAAGACTTGCAACTTCTCTATGGATCAAGCTGGCGAGGAAAGGAAGTTGCAACTGAGTGAGTTAGATGAAATCCGCCTAGACGCCTACGAGAATGCCAAGTTCTACAAAGAAAAGACCAAGAAGTTCCATGATAGCATGATAGTTAAAAAAGACTTTGTGGTTGGGCAAAAAGTGTTATTTTGAGATCAAAAGCGACTCCACAAACAAGAGCTTCAAGGTCAACGGACATCGACTTAAGCCATTCCTCACGAACCCTTCTTTAGTGGACGTAGTGGTGGAAGAGACTTCCTTACTCCACCCTACTCTTCCTCCACCATGACTTAGGGAGTTTTTCTTTTCCTATCTCCTTCTTTGCTTTTATTACACTTGTCCGATTCTCTTTGATGATTTAATTGTTTTTAATCTTTTAATTGTGCTACATTGAGGACAATGTGTTGTTTAAGTATGGGGGGGGGGGGTAGTGTTCTTTGGTTTTGCTAGTTTTGTTGGTTTTGTTAATTTGTTAGTTGTGTTAATTTGTTAATGTTGTTAGTTTCGTCGGATTTTCAGTTTAATATTTTGGATCAATTTTGTGTGCACGTACGACTTTGCATGTTTTTCTTTGAATTATAGGATATGTTCAAGAAATGGGTAATTGTTTTGAAAATAAAAGTTCTTGACATTTTGTGACTTGAAATCCTTGATTCTTCTCTACATGTCATGATAGTTTTGAAAGCTCAATTTGAAAGTGATGATTTTACCTTTGTGAGAATTTGAGCCATCCATCATTATAATCATTTGGTGTGTTTTGGCCCATTGATTGCTTGCACAATAGCCTTGGCTTGATTCTTGTTGATGCGTCCTAATTCACATGCATATTTGGAAATGATTAAGGCAATTTTGTTCTTATAAGCTTCTAGCCAAATGGACTTACCTTGAATTAATTCCTTTGATAGCCCTTTTGAGCCTTGTTTCCCTTTCCTTGTTTTGAAGCTCACTACAAGCCTTAAGTGAAAAACCATGATATTACCATATCCTTAAGGAATTTTGGAGCTTTGGAATTGTTTTGGGAATAAGTGTGGGGGGTTTTTGTTTCATTGGACAACTTGTTTTGTTGACTATGCTTCATGATGTATTTTGGGCCATACTTGATGTACATTGTATATTGGTTAAATGTTGGACATGCTGAATGAAATGTTGTTTCTCAAAGGCAAAAAAAAAAAAAAAAAAAAAAAATTCGGAAAGAAAAAAAAAAAAAAAAAAAGCAATAAAGTTGAGTGAATAAGATCTTAAATGGCACAAGAATGATGAAACTCTTGGTTCTACTCTTCATGTTTAATTTTTATCCTTACTTCTTTTTATTTTCTTATTTTTTTTCTTAATATGCACTTATTCCCCTTTGCTCCTCTATTCCTTTGGGATTTAGCCACTTATTCCATATTTCTCCATACCTTGTCCTTGGCCCCATTACAACCTTAAAAGACCTTTTGATCCTCATGTGCTTGTGTTTATGGGTTGATTGTCAATTTTAGAATCTTGCCAAGTTTATGTGGTGTTTGCTTTCATGGGTGCTTTGAGGGTAAATAGTAGCCTAGACACTTGAGAGATAGAGTGTATATCTTGTGAGGCTTTATCACTTTTCATTCTTGAGCTGATTAACTATTTTGCCATGATTGGGTTGCTTGGATGATTTTCATGAATGTCTTGACTTTTTGGATCTCCTTATGTTAGATGTTACCCATTCCTTTTATTCCTTGATGTTCATTGAGAAATATGTGAATGTTTTTGTTTGTCTCCCTCTGATATCCTTGGATTTTGTTCTTTGTTTCATTTTGCCCAGGAGTGCAAAAGGCTAAGTATGGGGGGTTTTGATGTGCCATCATTTTCTTCTATTTTCTAAACCCTTTTTGCACCATTTTAATTATTGATTGGTCTTAATTGTCAATTAATTAGGCAGTTTTATTATTTGGGCCCATTCAGCTAATTTGATGTTTTTAATCTAATTTCAGGAATTAATGAAGCATTGGGCTTGAATCTAGCATTGGGCTTGAATCTAGAATTGGGCTTGGACTTGAAGAGGGCAGACTAATTTATTCTATAAAATTAGATCTTATCTTATCTAGATTTTGATTTGATCTCATCTAGATCTTATCTTATCTAGATTTGATTTGATCTCATCTAGATATTATTTCATCTAGATCTTATCTTATCTAGATTTGATTTGATTTTACTTATGGGCTTGGATTTAAAACATATTTGTAAGCTTTGGGGCTGAAAAAAAACTATATAACAGCACCAAGGTTCTAGTTTAGGCCCCCCCCTCTCTCCCTCGCGGGAGACTCTCTCTCTCTCCCCTCTCTCTCTTCTATTTTTCGTTTTTAGTTTTAGTCTCTCTTCTCTTTCTCTTTTATTTTCGTTTTTTTTAATTCTAGTTCAGACTTTTAGTTTTATCAACAAAATTTCATTCTCTATTTGATTAATGGAAGGCTAAGTCCGCAGCGTTGTTTTCCCTTGAGGATCAAGCACAGTTCTCTTTGAGGTTCTATTATTACTGTTAAATTCTGTTTAGTTTTTCCTCTTCACTAACTACTTTGAATTTGTTGCTTTTAATTCATGCATGCTTAGTGCTTGATTAATTGTCTCTGCGCTTAATTTACGTTCATGCTTAATGATCGTTTATGAGTAATTGGTGTATGTGATGCTTAATCACATAATGAATGCCTTATGTTGAATTTCGCTTAGTAATTTAATTTAGGGTTGGATTAAGTGGTTAAACTGATAAAGGATAAACTCTCATAACCTAGGATAAGAGACTTGCTTGTGAATCAAGGGGAAGCAACGTGTTTTAATTCTGATATTTTCTAATTCACATATAAACCACTTAATATGTGAATCAAGGGGAAGCAAACAGCGAATATATGTGAATTAGAAAATATCAGAATTAAAACACGTTGCTTCCCCTTGATTCACAAGCAAGTCTCTTATCCTAGGTTACGAGAGTTTATCCTTTATCAGTTTAACCACTTAATCCAACCCTAAATTAAATTACTAAGCGAAATTCAACATAAGGCATTCATTATGTGATTAAGCATCACATACACCAATTACTCATAAACGATCATTAAGCATGAACGTAAATTAAGCGCAGAGACAATTAATCAAGCACTAAGCATGCATGAATTAAAAGCAACAAATTCAAAGTAGTTAGTGAAGAGGAAAAACTAAACAGAATTTAACAGTAATAATAGAACCTCAAAGAGAACTGTGCTTGATCCTCAAGGGAAAACAACGCTGCGGACTTAGCCTTCCATTAATCAAATAGAGAATGAAATTTTATTGATAAAACTAAAAGTCTGAACTGGAATTAAAGAAAACGAAAATAAAAGAGAAAGAGAAGAGAGACTAAAACTAAAAACGAAAAATAGAAGAGAGAGAGTCTCCCGCGAGGGAGAGAGGGGGGGGGGGGGGCCTAAACTAGAACCTTGGTGCTGTTATATAGTTTTTTTTCAGCCCCAAAGCTTACAAATATGTTTTAAATCCAAGCCCATAAGTAAAATCAAATCAAATCTAGATAAGATAAGATAAGATAAGATCTAGATGAAATAATATCTAGATGAGATCAAATCAAATCTAGATAAGATAAGATAAGATAAGATAAGATCTAGATGAGATCAAATCTAAATCTAGATAAGATAAGATCTAATTTTATAGAATAAATTAGTCTGCCCTCTTCAAGTCCAAGCCCAATTCTAGATTCAAGCCCAATGCTAGATTCAAGCCCAATGCTTCATTAATTCCTGAAATTAGATTAAAAACATCAAATTAGCTGAATGGGCCCAAATAATAAAACTGCCTAATTAATTGACAATTAAGACCAATCAATAATTAAAATGGTGCAAAAAGGGTTTAGAAAATAGAAGAAAATGATGGCACATCAAGGATTTTCTCGAGGGTAGTTTTTTTGGAGAGGAAGCTGGGTGTTTCGGTCTTTTCCTCTTTGTTTATGTGGGGCGGGACATCGCCAGTCGGGAGCAACCTTGAATGGCAATCCCAAAGGAAGAACCACTTCAAAAATGGGTTTTCCCTTTGCCGGAAGTCATTTACCTCGCTGAAAATTTATCTAGTCTGAAGATCTTCTGTTCTCTTTCCTGGTTTCCTTTATTGATCGGGAATTATTATGTTTTCCTCTGATCTTTTCCTTTTTACTTTCTTCCGATCTTCGATCGGGAATCCTTCTTTTCCTTTTCCTTTCTTTCTTTTCATTTCTTTCTCTCCTCCTTTTTTGATCTTTGATTGGGAATTCGAGTTTTATCATTCGTTATTCGCTCTCCCTTGAGGAGATTCTGCTGTCCTCTTCTTCGGGAGGAAGGATGAGGATTCTCTTCATGGGCCAAGGTTCAAGGTAGCTTAAGGTTGTGTCTCAACATGGTCTTTTCACCGCACATGCCCGATTTTGATATTTGGGGCAAAACAAATTCATGTGCCAGAGTGTCAGTTTCGGGTTGAACTCCCATATTATTTCCATGAGGCGCGCGTAACAATGATGATTTGGAAACAACGCGCAAAATTAGTCATGCATACAACTAGGTGGGTACTCAAGCATCCAGTTTATGGCATTGTGATACTAAGGCTTGGGATTTACGCAAGTAGACCCAATGTTTCCAAATTATGTTCTTTCATTGGTTCAACGAATCCATCCATTCTTATCTCGGTTATTTTGGAAAATAAACTCTTAGCGTCAATTTCTTGTTTCCAGAAGATATGTTTGCTCTCTACGAATGATTTGTGCTTCCTATGACCATAACATGCCGACCTTTGAGGTCTTTCTTTCTCTTTTCTTTTTGTTTCATTTTTCTTATGCATGTTTGCAAAAAACTATACATCCATCGCTATCTATGAGAAAAGCCCCTTTTTTTTTCTCTGTACACCTACGTTCCCATACATGAAAAAAAAACTTTTTTCTCTATATACACACGCATTGAAAAACTCTTTCTCTCTATACCGACATGGTCTATATAAAATCTCTATTCCTTTTCAAAGATTTCTTTTCTCCTTTTCAATATACACTCATTGTTTCATATAAAAAATTCCTTTATATACACTCATTGCTTATATACAAGAATTTCTTTTCACACATTGTTTATATACAAAAATTTCTTTTCTTTTCTTTATATACAAATGTGACATTTTGTCCACAACGTCTCTTTCTTTCTCTATTCTTGGCGTTATCACGAAGTTTGTTCGTTTTATTTTAGGATGACGTTCCTAAATGAAAACTCTACATGGTTCCGGAATTTCAACAAATATTATCGACAATAACGAAATAAGCACTAATGCAACAATCCAAACAAAATGTATGCACAAAACAAATGACAATCGAAACAACAAAACAAACGTTAGTCCCTCAAGTCATAGAAATAAGATAACATACAAATGATAAATGAGGAAACATAAAAACTGAAAAGAATACGAATCTGGGGATCCCACAGTCATGTGGCTCCACATGCCATCGGACTCTTGGGTCACGGTAACAAAAGGTGGGGTGGTTGACAAAATCAGGGCTTTTGCTCCTACGTATCCTCAATTTGTGATGAGGAACTCAGACCTACATAGTTCTTGTTAACTATGAGACTAAAATAGTCTCGGTGTTTTTTTTTTTACTAAAATGCGAACATGCTTTAGTAAAGGAACAAAACCTCCAATTGATCAGAGCAACAAATGATTTTTTTCCGATGAAAAACAATGTGTCTATTGGGGAAGGAGAGTATGCTGATGAAATTTTCTCATAACCATAAATGAGATTTTGGATGTTAGCATTTCGTTTCTAAACGACCATTTAGAGGAAACACTGGGTCCAACAAAAATAGAAGAAAATCACTCAAAGTGTATCAATCTCACACAGGTAAGTGTTTTATCCTAATTCCGAACCATAGATATGTAATGACTTGATTTTGTAAATCATTTCCTATCAAATCAAAGATTACATGCGTGATCATGGATCAATAGGACTTTTTCTTGGGAATGGTTTGTTTTCTTGGTGGGAAATTTGGCTTTGAGTGTTTTTGGCCTTTTCCTTTTTTGTTTTTGTTTAGTGTGAGGCGAACAAGTCACCGACGCACAGGATTTTGGTTGACAATCAAAGGGAGAGGACCACTTTAGGTCGTGGTTTCCTTTCTTTTCTTGTTTACTTGGTGACAATTCTGTATCGTTCAGATATTGTCTGGTCCAAAGACCTTTCTGCACATTTCTTTTTCTTCCAATGTTTGATCGGGAAATTTCTTTCTTTTTTTGCTTTCTCCCCCTCTTTTGATTGGGAATTTTCTTTCTTTTTTGCTTTTTCTCACTCTTTGATTGGAAATTTTCATTCTTTGTTTTCTTCCGAGGGCAAGGATTGACATTCTCACCCTGGGTCAAGGTTTATGGTAAGTTGGGATTTTGGCTCAAGGCTTGTAGAACGGCTGGACATGATATATGCCAGGGTTTGGCCAGCGGTTCGGGGATAAAGGGGATGCCCCACATTATTTCCATGACACACATGCAACGATGACGATTAGGAAATTTTATGCAAAACTGGTCATGCATGCACCTATGTGGACACTCAAGCATCAAGTTTTTATAGTCATGTGACAGTAGGGCTCAGGATTCATTTTCCATATTTAAGTCAAACCAGTGTTTCCAAAATATGTTCTTTTATCAATTCATGCATTCATACGAGTCCATTTTGGGTGTTCGGGAAAATTTTCACAGCACCCACCCTTCAGGTGTATTACACACATTTTCTTTCAAAAACTGGTTATGATTAGTGAATTTTTTTCAAAGAAAAGCTGGAAGTTATCTCTTTTCAAAAGCATGTTGGTTTTTCAGCTAGACAACTTATTTTTTCTGTTTTCTGTTTGTTTTTGTTTTTTTTTCATGAGGTATTTTGCTACCTAAACACATGTATATTTTTGTGAGGTATTTTTGCTATGCATATCCAAGGTATCTTGCTACCTAAACATACATACATACACACACACACACACACACACACACACACACACACATATATATATATATATATATATATATATATATATATATATATATATATATATATTGTGAGGTATTTTTGGTATATACATGCATATCCAAGGTATTTTCACTACCTAAACACACATACATATATTTTGTGAGGTATGACTACCTTCCGAGCTTGTGCTTGTTTTATTTAAATTTCTAGGATCATGAGCAACTAGGCGTGCCCTACTATAAAAAGTGATCAAATAACAAGCATAGATTCAAAAGGTACTAGGTTGCCTCCTAGTAGCTGTTCTTTAACGTCTTGAGCTAGACGCCTTATGACTTGTCGGTCACGGACCTAGTATTTTGGCTTTGGACTTGGTTGCCTATTGGTCAGCCATGTGTCGTAGGCAACGCTCTAACCTTTTTGTGGATGAGCTGAGGTGAACTCTAGAGGTGGTGGCGATGTGCCTGTTGCCTGCTGTCAGCCATCCCCAGGCTAATGTGGTGTCTTGCACTATACCTGCCTGGGGGCGCAGTACTTCTTGATGAAAGCCCGGTTAATGGGGGGCCTAATGACCTTGTTGGGGGCAATGGGCGCTTCGTAGAACTGACAAAGGCCCGTAATCAAATCTAGAAACCCCAAGACCCTGTTGAACTTCTCCGGGTCCATTGGGTGTCTTGCAGGCGCGATCCCTTCAAACAATAGATGACATCAGAAATCAGTTGAGAGAAGTGCATACTTACCTATGTCACGATGGTATGACCTTGTTGGGGGGGACAGATACCCTGTAGGATTGACAGAGGCTCGTAACTCGAGCTGGAAACCCCAGGGCCCTGTTGGACTTCTCCGGGTCCACTGGGTGTCTTGTGGGCGCGACCCCTGCAAATAGTGGATGCCGTCAGAAATAAGTTGAGCAATGTGCATACTTACCTATGTCACGATGGCACAAACCAACTGATACTTTCGTAGGGGGAGATCGGCATTGTGGTCGCTGGGCAGAATGTTGCTAAGTGGCAACGTCATCTATATCTATGTAAGAGTGATCATGTTGGGGTACATGATCCGCACTCGTCTCTTTGTAACGGCACGGGTGAAATCTTGATCCAGTATGCATAGTGGTTGTACGATAGCCTCCTCCTCTAGTTGTGCTTGCACAGTTGGCCCTCTTCCAGGATCAGGGGGTGGCCCAGGAACTGAACTAATAAAAGGAAACTACTGGCCCCCGTAACCCATAGCGCAAGTCTCGGTTAAGCATTAAGGGCAGGAGACCTTAAATTCTCTTAAGGTGCGGATGTGGAGCCCACTAAAAGTGAGGACACGTAGCCCTCTAAAGTCGGGGACGTGTCACCCTTTGAAGGCGAGGGCGTGCAGCCCTCTAAAAGCGAGGGCGTGCAGCCCACTAAAGGAGAGGGTGTGTAGCCCTCTGAAGGCAAGGACGTGCAACCCTCTAAAGGTGAGGACGTGTAGTCCTCTGAAGGTGAGGACGTGTAGTCCTCGGAAGGTGAGGGTACTAGTACCCAAGGGTCCACCCTTTTGAGAAAGCAAGAGATTGACTCATTGAGAGGGCCGGTCATCCCAAATTCCAAAAGATGGGACATTAGGTGTAGGAAATCTACGCAGTTAACATGATTTTTAGGGATGCAGATGTATGCAACCTTTGAAATTTGGTAAATGTGGACTTCATATGAAACAATGCAATGCAACGGAAAGTTGTACAATGTTCATGGCATTCTTTCCCTATTTTGTGATTTTGATTTTGATTTAACTTCTTTGGAAAACACAAATTGACTGTCCTTTTGAAAGAGGTGATAATTCATGCAACCTTATCCTATCTTTTGCAAATGTCTTCGGGAACTCCCTCAGAGTGTATGTTCTATTTGATTTAGTCACTTGACCATTTTGGAGTGACGACAATGAAGCTTTTTGATGTTTAATCAATCCATTGAAATGCCAGGGTTTGTCCCCCCTTTTTTTTGTTTAAAAACATCGACGGGTGAGAACTTTTGATCTGCCCCAAGGTTCGCTTGAGGCTCATGAACGGTGCCCCTCATTTCCCCAGTGTAGGGCTTTGAGGTACCAATTGTTATCTTTCATCATGACCTTGTAGCAAGGGAGAATGAAAGAAGCGGTTGATTCTTGCAAAAAGAATTTTCCAAGGACGAGAAATAGTTGAAGGATTTTTTTCAGTTGATGGATTAAGTCAAATGACTCTTATTCTTGATAACTCACTTCTCTCTAAAAAAAGACAAACTTTCCAGAATGATAAAATGAGGTCACATGAACGTCTATATTTTTACTTGAAAACACAGTCAATCAAATGATTTTATTTTTATTTTTATTTTGAAACTTATTTTTGCTTTACTTGTCGTTTTACGACACCCTCACCAAATGTGTAGCACAAGTAATTTCTGATTGAACGGTCTTGGAAGTCCAAACTCAGGAGCGCAGGTCGCTTGAGCAAATAGACCAATGGGTTGCACCCATATTCCGGTGAAAGTTGAATAAGCAAAGATATGTTGGTCAAAGGATGAGGGACAAAGATATCAAATTTATCCATTTTATTTAGCATTGTAACTGTGGTTTACAATAATGGTATAAACTTGAAAATCCTGATGAGTCATTAGAGACATCTAACAACAGCTTTCAAAATTGCCCCATGTGTGGCATCTCTTGTCAATGTCAGGACTTACACGTGATTCTCCTCAAATTTCAGCCAGCCCGCATCAATTAGACCTTGCACCTTACGCTTCAGGGCCCTACAATGCTCAATGGAACGCCCCGGGGCTTCTCCATGACAAGCACACGTTGCGTTCGAGCCGTATTCTCAGAGAAATGAAGGTTGATGAACCTTGGCTGGGGTTATGGCTACCATTGAATTATCAAGTAGATATGGGAGCAAGTCAGCATAGGACACCAGAATTGGGGTGAATTCTACAGGCTTTTTCACTGCAAAATTCATTTCTTGGTTGGTGTTTTGGTTTGTGCTAAAGGTGGTGTTCGTCATTGGAAGTGCAGTAGATAGACTTTGTGGTTGATTTAGGGATGTACTTTATGGATAACTGGGTTGTGGGTAAGGAGAAGGTTTGTTATTGGCTGAGTAATGACATTGTTAGGTTGGTGGGAAACTTGGCTGTATAGGAATGGCAGTCACAACATGGGCTGCCAGATCCCTCCACCTTTGGGCGTATTCTTTGAAAGATCCGTGCCCCCTTTTTGCACATGTTCTGTAGTTGCATCCTATCCGAAGCCATTATACTGACACTGCCTAACGAAGGCAACCATTAGGTCCTTCCAAGAATGGACTCGGGAAGGTTCCAAGTTAGTGTACCAGGTAACAACTACCCTAGTAAGACTTTCTTGGAAGGAATGTATAAGCAATTCCTCATCTTTTGCGTATGCCCCCATCTTCTGACAATACATCTTTAGATGGTTCTTGGGGCAAGTAGTCCCCTTGTACTTGTCAAAGTCCAGCACCTTGAACTTGGGAGGGGTGATGATATTGGGTACTAGGAATAACTCTTCTAGGTTAGCAAAGGCATAATCTTCACCTCCTTCAATGGCCCTGAGCCTTTCCTCTAGATGATCCAACTTTCCCATTTCTGCCATAGCATGAGGGTTTTTACTTGTGGAATGCAAGAGATGTAGTTGTGGGTGATACTGATGGCCCTCCAAAGTGTTTTGCAGGGGTATACCACTAACTACTTTCCCTTCAGTGGCATATCCGAGGCAAGGCTCGAAGTCAGTTAGATTGTGGTGGGGAATTTCATGTGTCTCCCCCATGGTTTAAGAGACATATGCATGATCAATTTGAGGTTGTTGGCTCTCACTGGGTATAGGAGTGGAGTTATTGACATTCTCATTGGGAGTGTATGCCACATTGGGTGGCGTATAGTTGGGAGGCAAGCCATATGGCGGGAAGGCGTGCTCGTTTTGAATTTGCACATCATGGGGTCGTCCGTACTTCCCAAATCTTTGCCCACCATATCTGAGGTTGGATGATTCATTTGGTTGAGATCAGATGGGGGCATCGGGTTCACCTTAGCAACAGCCCTGGTAGAGGCAACTGCAACCGCATTGGCTTCCATTATCTTCTTCATGCTTATCATGGCCTCCATCATTGTGGCCATTTGCTCTTTCATGGCCTCCATGTCGGCCTTCATCTGCTCTTGCACTTCCTCTACTTCACCCATTACTCTAGCTCTAGCACAGGTTTGGTAAGGGCGCCGTAAAGCGTGTTCTTTTCTTTTTTATAACAATGATTAAGTTCTTTTTTTTTTTCAAGGAAAGAATGCAACGAGCAATGCAACCAATGAAAAGCACGGATGTATGCGAATGATGCACATTATTGCAAATTTTTATGCAGGACATGGGGTTGAATCAATTTAGATTTTCAACATGGTCCATGACATCTTTGTCAAGGTGAAACTAGAAGTAACAAGGACATCAACAATCCTAAATGTGTTTGGCAGTAGACGAAGCAGTGATGTAACTCGATCCATTTTTTGCCCCAATTTTTGCAAGATGGTTACTTCCATATTTCAACTTGACTTGATGAACCTTTTCGTAAAAGCATGAGCTTGGTTCAACCCTATAATCCAAGGAATGGCAATTCTGATCGCCAATACTTCAACAACATTTCATAGGGATGAATGACTCGGGCATACTTTAAGCTATGCATGGAAAATGTAATTATGAAGGTCTCTGAGGTCCGCTAGGGTATCTCCAAGGGTTGTAACTTCCCTGAAGGTCTCTGATGTTATATCTTAGCTTTCTAACAGACTAAACATGCATACACAAACTCGCTAATGTCTCTCTTCATGTTGGGCCACCAAAACATAATCTTCAAATCCTGATACATCTTAGTTGGACCAGGATAGATGCTCAGGTTACTCCTATGTCCTTCCTCTAAGATCATCTTCCTAAGATCGGGCACATTGGGAACACAAATCCTATCTTGAAGTCTCAAGACTCCATCCGATTCAACATTGAAACTACTATCTCTTCCTGACTCTATAGCTTCGAACCGAGTCCTTAGAAAAAGATTAGTCTTCTGGCCCTCCCTAATATCTCCTAGTAACTCACTGGTGATCCTCAAAACTCCCAATCTCAAACTATTAGGGGTAATCTCACATGCAAGGCTAAGGTCTCTAAATTGTTCTAGGAGATCCATCTCTTTGACCATTAAGGCAGATATATGTAGGGACTTCCTACTCAAGGCGTCAACCACTACATTGGCTTTGTCGGGATGGTAGCCAAGCTCAAAATCATAATCTTTAAGAAACTCTAACCATCTCCTTTGATGCATGTTCAACTCTTTCTGACTAAACAAGTACTTAAGGCTCTTATGATCACTAAACACCTCAAACGTAGAGCCAAATAGGTAATGCCTCCACATCTTAAGGGCAAAAACTATAACAACCAACTCTAGATCATGGGTGGGATAATTCCTCTCATGAGTCTTGAGTTGTCTAGAAGCATAGACCACTACTTGGCCATTTTGCATCAACACTCCTCCTAAACCCATCTTTGATGCATCACAATACACCTCAAAGGGTTCTCTCGTGTTAGGAAAAACTAGCACAGGAGCGATCGTCAACCTTTCCTTAAGGGTTTGAAAACTATACTCACACTCGGTATCCCACACAAAAGCTTGACCCTTACGAGTCAGTTTGGTCAAAGGTAAAGCTAACTTGGAGAAACCTTCTATGAGTCTTCGGTAATATCCTGCTAAGTCCAGAAAACTCCTAATCTCAAAAATAGACTTAAGACTCTCCCACTCAAGAACAACTTCTATCTTAGAGGGGTCTACAACTATACCCCCTTGAGATATCATATGCCCTAGGAAACTAACTTTCTCTAACCAAAATTCACACTTGGACAACTTAGCATAAAGCTGTTGGTTCCTAAGGGTATGCGGCACAATCCTTAAGTGCTCTTCGTGCTCTTCATGTTCTTCATGTTCCTCTCTAACCTGACCTAAGGTCTATCTTGCTAAACACACAAGCTCCTACCAGCTGGTCCAGAAGGTCATCTATTCTAGGCAAAGGGTACTTATTCTTAATCGTCACCTTATTCAACTGACGGTAGTCTACACACAACCTCATGGTCCCATCTTTCTTCTTTACTAACAACACTGGTGCTCCCCATGGAGATACACTGGGTCTTACAAATCGCTTCTCCAACAACTCCTCTAACTGTTTCTTAAGCTCGACTAACTCTATAGGAGACATCCTATGAAGGGCTATGGATATGGGTCCAACACCAGGTACCAGGTCTATGGAAAACTCTATCTCTCTCTTGAGTGGTAGACCGAATATATCCTTAGGGGACACTTCAGGAAAGTCTCTGACAATAGGGAGGTCACACATGGAAACCTTTGTCTCTATTTCCAGGTTAGACAAGATCATGTACACTTGAGCATCTTCTTTTAAAGATGTCACAACTTGGTTGGCAGAGATAAACATCATATCCTTACTCACTCCAAAATCATCAAACACCACAGTTTTATCAAAATAGTTTAACAAGACATGGTTGGAGGATAACCAGTCCATACCCAAAATAACATCAATTTGGCTCAAAGGCTAACAAATCAGATCAATCAAAAATGTTCTACCAGAAATTCAACAGGACAATTCAAACACACATTAGAAGTTAACAAAGAACCACTAGTTGGGGTTTCTACCACCTATTTAAAGAAGACACAAAAAGCTTAATTTTCTCTACACATAGACAAGATATAAAAGAATGGGTTGCTATAGAATCGAATAACACAAGTAAGGGAATCCCACTTATGAAACATTTACCTTGGATTAGATCTTTGGATTTCGAAACCTCAACACTGTTAAGGGTAAAGACTTTTCCTATGGCCTTCGAATGTCTAGTTTGGTCATTCAGGCCCCCACCATTCTGCTCCTTCTTGGGATATGAACAATCTTTTTGAATATGCCCCTTTTGTTTACAATTGAAACAGGTCATGACTTTATCAACATAATTTGAGGAGATGTGCCCTGGCTTACCACATTTGTAACAAGTGATCTGAGTTGAGAAAATAGTGGGTTTGCTACTACTACCACCAGCCAACCCCATAGCAATAGTCCTCTGATTGTTAGGGAGGTTACCATATTGCTTAAGAAGGGTCGAGTATGGTTTTCCCCGATGTTGAGGTCCATTCTTTTTGTTCTTCATTGGGCCTGTACTCCTATAATAGGTCGCCTTGTCTCGAGAGTCTTCATCCCAAATCTAACACATGTTAACCAAGAGTGGAAATTGACGAACACCTTGGTAATTCACAGCTTGCTTCACTTTAGGTCGCAAGCCATTAAGAAACTTCACACATTTGGAACTTTTGCCATCTCTTCCTTGATAATGGGGAAAGTACCTCACCAGTTCCTCAAACTTGGTTGCATATTCAACCACAATCATGTTCCCCTGCTTGAGCTCCAAGAACTCCATTTCCTTCTTGTTCCTAACATCCCCAGGAAAGTATTTCTCCAGAAATACCCTCTTGAAGACATCCCAGGTCACAACTTGACCTTCAGCCTCTAAGCATTGGCGAGTGTCGCAACCTACCCTTCGGCGGGAGGGCGAAGCGAGACTCGCGGGATGCGTGTTCCATGAAAGGAATACACGCGGAGTCGCCACCAATGTTTATTTGAGGAAAACGTCGGAAAAACCGGAAAAGACGCGATCTACGAACTTTTAAGTGAAAGGCTCGGGAGTTGTATTTACGCGTGGGGAAGGTATTATCACCCCGCACGTCCGTCACAAGGGACGACAGCCTTTAATCGAATGTGCAAACATGACTTTGATTTTTACGTTCCCTTTTACGTCCTTATATCCTTTATACCCTTTTTATATTTTTTCTCTTTTTGTGGTCGACAATGGTGTTTCCCTTTGCTCCTACGTATTCCTCAATTGGGATGAGAAAATCAGACCTACGTAGTTCTTTTGTATGCGTGAATCAAGTGATTCTTTTTTACTTGAAAGGTGATCATTTTAAGGCGTTGGACCTTAAAAATGATCCATTTTACTTGGTAAGAAACTGAAATGATAAACTTTCAAAATCCTATTTTTGTGGACGAGCTTGACTAGGCGAGTTGATTTTAGCCTTAGTTTCACTTTAGTTATTAGTCAATTCAATTAAGAATGAGAAATCCCAAAGAGAAAACGTCCGATTGATTTTCCGCTTTATTTTACTAAAAGATATTTTTTGATTATTATATTATTATTTTACCTCTTTTTTGATTTCCAACGTGGTTACGGCACAACCGAACGGTCGGAATTCGTTTTAATCGAAACTAATGGATATTACAATTCAAACGATCGGTGGAAATTTATTTTATTTTTTAAATCAAGCGAGAAATGACTTAAATAAATGGCTTAAGCACGCCAAAAGGGGGTATAAAAAGTAAATGGAAATGAGAATAAAAATACATAAACCAAATGTGGACCACCACGGGTACATAGAATGAATTGAAAAGCTTGGTTTGAGGTACTTACCCGTTGAAGACTGAAGAACGATGAAGAACGAATGAAGAACGTCAAAGAACGGTCGAAAACCTTCGCGAAATCACTCACGGAAACGTTATGGAAACGTTACGGAAGCGCCTCGGCTTGGATTTTCTTCACGGAAACAATTTTCCTAAGCAAATTCGAAAGAGACAGAAGTGCCTAAGGGGCTGAACCCTTTTCTACTTCACTTCTCCCCCTATTTATAGAAAATTGGGGGAGAAGCTTGCTACCCAGCTCGCCCAGGCGAGCTAGGTTGCTTCCTCCAGAAGCAACAGCCTTCTGGAGGAATCTTCTGGAGGGCCCAAGTGGGCCTGGTTGCTATTTGCACCCCCATTTTGACTAAATACACCCCCTTGCACTTTTTTTGGTGATTCTTTTTTCGTAAAGTTACGGAAACTTACGGATTTCGCAACGATACTTGTTTTCTTTCCGTAATGTTACGGAACCTTGCGGATTACATAATCATCCCCTTTTTTGACTTACGGAATGCTACGGAACCTCACTAATTGTGCAACGATGCTTCCTTTTGATTTTCGGTGTGTCACGGAACCTTACGGATTGTGCATCAATACTTTCTTTCGATTTCCGGCACATCACGGAACTTCACAAATTGCCTAATGATGGGTGCCAAGCACCTTAAAATGACCAAATACAAGTTGCATGCCACCAAGCCAAGGTCCCCGGACGAAATTAGGGTATGATAGTTGCCCCTCTTTACTTGTCTTTTATTGGAGATAAAAGGGAAGTAAAGATAAGACACTAATTTCGTTCCTCTCGGTTGACGAGAGTCGCGGGTGACCATAAAATCTCCGCATGCAAATGACTTCTTGTCCCCGGGGGAACAAAGGGTGCAGAAGACGATGTCAGTCTCTGCATGCTATCAAGCGTTCTGTCTTACAGATAGCAAAAGAAAGTTTATACGGATAACCACTCGGGTATTTCCGCCCGTCAGCGTGACTCAAATGTCAGTATGACAGATCTTGTGAGCGCGGAAGATGACGTAAATCTCTGCGTGTCAACGGGCTTGCCAGCCGCGATTGACGAAGGGTGCAGAAGACGACGTTAGTCTCTGCATGCTATCAGGCTTTTCGTCTTACAGACAGCAAAAAAAGAATGTTTATACGGATAACCACTCGGGTATTTTCGCCCGTCAGCGTGACTCAAATGTCAGTATGACAGATCTTGTGAGCGCGGAAGATGACGTAAATCTCCGCGTGTCAACGGGCTTGTCGGCCGCGATTGACGAAGGGCGCAGAAGACGACGTTAGTCTCTGCGTGCTATCAGGCTTTTCGTCTTACAGATAGCAAAAAAGAAAGTTTATACGGATAACCACTCGGGTATTTCCGCCCGTCAGCGTGACTCAAATGTCAGTATGACAGATCTTGTGAGCGCGGTAGATGACGTAAATCTCCGCGTGTCAACGGGCTTGTCGGCCGCGATTGACGAAGGGCGCAGAAGACGACGTTAGTCTCTGCGTGCTATCAGGCTTTTCGTCTTATAGATAGCAAAAAAGAATGTTTATACGGATAACCACTCGGGTATTTCCGCCCGTCAATGTGACTCAAATGTCAGTATGATAGATCTTGTGAGCGCGGAAGATGACGTAAATCTCCGCGTGTCAACGGGCTTGTCGGCCGCGATTGACGAAGGGCACAGAAGATGACGTTAGTCTCTGCGTGCTATTAGGCTTTTCGTCTTACAGATAGCAAAAAAGAATGTTTATACGGATAACCACTCGGGTATCTCTGCCCGTCAGCGTGACTCAAAATGTCAGTATGACAGATCTTGTGAGGGTGGCCAACAAAAGTGAGGCTCTTGCTCCTACGTATCCTCCAATGAGGAACTCAGACCTACGTAGTTCTTGATAACTTGTGAGACTTGAAAAAGTCTCCACCGGAAGATGCTGACATCTCCAGAAAGGGCGCAGATGACCACATTGGCCTCTGCTCGTCAATCACACTTGGGCTCACTGAATGACGAGGTGCGGATAACCGTAAGGTGTCTCCGCGGGCTACTAGCTCTTGGGTCATGGTAACAAAAAGCGGTGTGGTCGACAAAAGCAAGGCTTTTGCTCCTACGTATCCTCAAATGAGGAACTCAGACCTACGTAGTTCTGGATAACTTGTGAGACTTGAAAAAGTCTCCACCGGAAGATGCTGACATCTCCGGAAAGGGCGCAGATGACCACATTGGCCTCTGCTCGTCAATCACACTTGGGGTCACTGAATGACGAGGTACAGATAACCGTAAGGTGTCTCCGCGGGCTACCAGCTCTTGGGTCATGGTAACAAAAAGCGGTGTGGTCAACAAAAGCAAGGCTTTTGCTCCTACGTATCCACAAATGAGGAACTCAGACCTACGTAGTTCTGGATAACTTGTGAGACTTGAAAAAGTCTCGGTGTTTTCTCCACTAAAATGCAAACATGCTTTAGTAAAGAGACAAATATTCCAACTGATTAGAGCAGCATATGTCTTTTTGAGTGAAAAATAATGCGTCTACCGGGGAAGGAGAGTATGCTGATGAAATTTTCTCATAACCATAAATGAGATTTTTTAGCATTTCGTTTCTAAATGACCATTTAGAGGAAACACTGGGTTCGACAAAAATAGAAGAAATCCACCCAAAGTGTATCAATCTCGCACAAGTAAGTGTTTTATCCTAATTCCATTCCATAGATATGTCATGACTTGATTTTACAAATCATTTCCTATCAAATCAAAGATTACATGCGTGATCATGGATCAATAGGACTTCCCTTGGAAATAGGTTCTTTTGGTGGGTTTTTCGGCTTTTGAGTTTTTTGGCTTTTTCCTTTTCTGTTTTTGTTTGACGCAAGGCGAGCAAGTCACCGACGCACAGGATTTTGGTTGGCAATCAAAGGGAGAAGACCACTTTAGGTCATGGTTTCCTTTCCTTCCTTTTGTTCATTTGGTGACAATTCTGTATTGTTCAGATATTGTCTGGTCAAAAGACCTTTCTGCACATTTCTTCTGCTTCTTTGATCAGGAACTTTCTTTCCTTCCTTTTTCTTCTTCTTTTTTTTACTTTCTCCCATTCTTTGATTGGGAATTTTGTTTCTTTTCTTTTCTTTTCGCTTTCTCCCACTCTTTGATTGGTAATTTCCTTCTTCTCTTTTTTTTTGCTTTCTCTTTGATTGAAAATTTGCTTCTTTTCTTTTTTGCTTCCGAGGGTAAGGATTGACATTCTCACCCTGGGTCAAGGTTTATGGTAAGTTAGGATTTTGGCTCAAGGCTTGTAGAATGACTAGACATGATACATGTCAGGGTTTGGTTTGGTTCAAGGATAAAAAGGGATGCCCCACATTATTTCCATGACACAAATGCAAAAATGATGATTTGGAAACCTTATGCAAAACTGGTCATGCATGCACCTATGTGGACACTCAAGTGTCAAATTTTTATGGTCATGTGATGCTAGGGCTCAGGATTCATTTCCTCTATTTTTAGTCAACCCAATGTTTCCAAAATATGTTCTTTTATCAATTTGTGCATTCATCCGAGTCCATTTTGGGCGTCCGGGAAAATTTTCACAGCATTCACCCTTCAGGTGCATACACATTTTTTCAAAAACTAGTTATGATCAGTGAATTTTTTCAAAGAAAAGTTGGAAGTCATCTCTTTTCAAAAGCATGTTGGTTTTTCAACTAGACAACTCATTATTCTTTTCTTTTTCCTCTCTTTTTTTTCTTACTTGCTCTCTTTTTTTCTTACTTGCTCTCTTTTTTTTATTATTTTTTTTATTTTTATTTTTATCATGATTTTTGTTTGTTTTATTTTTTGGACGATGTTCCTAAACGAAGAACTCTACATGGTTCCAGAATTTCAAATAAACATCATCGATAATAATGATATAAGCATTAAAGCAACAATCCAAACAAAAATGTATGTGCTGTACAAAAGACAATCGAAACAACAAAAACAAACATTAGTCTCTCAAGTAAAAAAAAAATAACATAACATAAAAAATGATAAAAGAAATATGAAGGAAAACATGAATCTGGGGATCTCCCGGTCATGTAGCTCCACTCCCTCCCAAGAAGTCAAGCAAATCGGCCATCTCCTCGTCCTCGTGGGCCTCCTCTCCATCGTCGGGAGCCTCTGGGGGTGCCTCTCCTGCTTGGGCCTCGGGCCAATCCCCGGGCCATGCGACCTCTGCCCTGAACTGGTCTGGTGTAGGGCATGAAAAAGAAGCGAAGCCCTGGCTCTGCATGCTGAGGCTCAGCTGGTACAGACAATCATGGGTCTGTACATGTGCCCGGTGGTTGGCCGCTTGCTGGCGAACCAAATGCCGTAAATACTGCTCTATGTCAAATTACCCAGCCGGGCCAGCCTGATGAGGTGGTGGTGGTGCGCCTGCGGCCTGTGGAGCATCACCCTGAGCCTGTCTCTGGGTGCAGTACTTCTTGAAATTCTGATACCAATGCCAGATGTCGTACAGGATGTCACGACATCACGCTTCAGAACATGCAGATTATCTCTGAGTGTATGAACAGATTAAACAAGTAAATAACACAAGAGAATTGTTAACCCAGTTCGGTGCAACCTCACCTACATCTGGGGGCTACCAAGCCAGGGAGGAAATCCACTAAAATAGTGTTAGTTCAAGGTCTAACAGCCACTGTTTACAACCTTCTCACCTAACCACTACCCGTGCGACCTCTACCTAAGAGCCACTCTTAGATATGAGAACCCCTCTCACTCCCTCTCAAACACTCTCCCGTGTTTACAATTAAATCAAGGACACTCCAGAGATTGCTCTCTGAACAAAAGAGATCAACTCTACACACTAGAGATCAACTCTACACACTCAGGTCCAACACTTGATGTTAGGGTACCATCAAGGTGGCTCACAAAACACTCAAGTCCCAAAACTCACAAAACAACTCTTCAATCCCGGACTTGGTACAGAACTCGTGCAGCCTCCATGTTTTTATAGCAGTGTGTGGGTCTGGGCTGCAACAGCTTGTGCTGGATGAGATCTATCATTCTTCCTGAAAATCTGCACTTAAAGAACTAAAAGATAACGTTTGATCTTTTAGTTTTTATCTTTAATCTTTAATCCCTGAACGAACTCTTCTAGTTTGTAATTCGAACTTTAATTATCTTTTAATTCGTTCCTAAAGATAGATCATCTAATCTCTTGCTAACTGCACAATAATCTGTTAAAGATATAACAGATTTATATGTCCAGTATTTTCGGGCAAGATGTCCTGGACATCGTATCCGACATCGTGGATCCTGCAACTTCAATGCTTTTAGCAACTCCAGTATTTTCGGGCAGGATGTCCTGGACATTGTATCCGACATCGTGGATCCTGCAGCTTCAATGCTTTTAGCAATTCCAGTATTTTCAGGCAGGATGTCCTGGACATTGTATCCGACATCGTGAATCCTGCAGCTTCAATTCTTCATTTGACACTTTATCTTGCCTTGTGCATTGTGCAGCCCGATCTTATTCTTTGACATAACGTTGGACATCATGTGCAGCAACTCCAGCTTTCCTTCATTGTCTAAGTGCTTATGTTTTAACAAAATCTTAGCCAATCTTTTAAAGCTTAGTAAAGCTAAGCACTAACAATCTCCCCCTTTGGCAAATTTTGTCTAAAACATACTTAGACACTTCCTGAGCAGGTACGAGCAGTTATGCAAGTGGGATCAGTAACTTTCATTATCAGAGTAATCAAGCACAGCGGAAATTCTGCAAGTTGCAAGTCATTTCCAGGATGTCAAGACATCTCACATGACATCAGCTTTCTTCTTCTGCTCCCCCTGTCTCCATGCTCTTACTGCAGCATCTTCTATCAGCTACTAGTCTTTTCCAGGATGTCAAGACATCTCATGTGACATCAGCTTTCCCTTGTCTCCATGCTCTTACTGCAGCATCTTCTATCAGCTACTAGTAGCTTACATCAGTCATCATCAGCAGCAGCAGTCTCCCCCTCAAAATCATATACATACAACTCCCCCTCAAAATCATGAATCATGCATACATCGTATCCTACTTCTCTAAATCATAAGTCATGCATAATACTACTACTGCATACACAAAATCATGCATATAATACTATTACTCCCCCTTTTTAGACAGAATTTGACAAAAGTAGAATGCATGAACTTAAGGTGCAAATATTACAGACCAATAATAATTAATTGTTCAAAGGGACATGCCCCTTTAGCTAGTAAGAGTAAAAAGCAAAAATAAAGGTCTGATGGTCATGGGGTGGCTTCAGAATCATCATCATCTGATTCAGTATCCTCTGCTGCATCTTCTTCTTCCTCAGCAGCTTCTTCTTCTTCCTCAGCTGCTTCTTCTTCTTCCTCAGCTTCTTCTTCTTCCTCAGCTGCTTCTCCTTCTTCCTCAGCTGCTTCTCCATCATCAATGCCACTTTCTGAGAGCCTTTTGATCAGCCGTTCCAGCTCCATCTTCTTCTCTGTGGTGGCTTTGATGGTTGCTTCCAGCACCTTGCATGTGTCCTTGAGTTCAGCAATCAGAGCATCCTTGGACACAGCACCTGAGGCAGCAGCTTTCCCTGATGTCGAGACAATGTATGGGACATGTGTCCCCTCAAACAGTTTGTAATGCAGGGATAGAGGAGATTCTCTCTTCATCACAGAGTCAGTGTAGTTTAAAATATTGGGATGTTGACTCAACATAATGCCACACAATACAGTTGGGAAGGCAATGGGTAATTTGACAGCAAAAGATTCTGAATGCTTAACAGTTTGATCAAATATATAGTTTCCAAAATTAAATTTGGACTTGGTTCCAACAGCATACAGAAATTTACCCAAACCTGTGGCAACAGTGGAAGTATGATTGGTGGGTACCCAGTTTGCAGCTCCAATCCTGTGCAGGATTGCATATTTCACACTTAGCTTCCCTGCAGACAACTTCCCTTTCTTTGGCCAATGCTGGATTTGTTTGGCAGTGATTTCCTTGGCAATTTGATGCTCAGAAACAGTAATGTCCACCACTCCATCTGTTGGTCTGCCCAGGTATTTGTTGATCACAGCAGGGGAGAATCTAACACATTTTCCTCTGACAAACACTCTTTGATACTCATCACTCTTTCTGTTTGTTATGTCAGAGGGAATGTTGACAATGAATTCCCTGACTAGACTCTCATAGCAATCTCCCAACTTGGTGACAGTCTTCAGCAGTCCAGCAGCCGTGATGAGGTCCATGATCTCCTTGCAATCCAAGGCAGCTCTTCCCAGTTCTCTTTCCAAGGCAAGTCTGCGTTGATACACGAATTTCCACCTTTCAGCATTGCCAATGGAGTGGAATGAGATGTTGTCCAATGGTGCATCAGGGACATTACCAGGCACCTTCTTCCCTGATGTCTTGGTCCTCTTGATGTCGGGAACATCTAGTTCGACATCATCATCAGAGTCAGATGAGGAAATTTCTTTCCTCTTCTTGGAAGGGATTGCAACTTTGCTCCGTCTGGATGTGGTAGGAGTGATCGGAGTGCTCTTCTTCTGTGCCATAGTCTTGATTCGTCCTGACCTCTTAATGGGGGTTTTTCCTTTTCGGCATTGTAATCGTTCTGCAATGCCAGGTGCCAATTTGTTGGCAATGGGTTCCTCATCAGATTCTACCTCTTCTAGGTCAATGAGGTCACCTGGAGCAGGTTCTGGTGCCCGTGGTGCAGGAGTCTCCTCTACGGCTTGATCATCTTCCTCTGTTGATCTCTCTTTGCTGGAGGAAGAGAGGACTTCGGCATTTGGGGCGGAAGATGTTGGAACATCTTTCTCAACATCAGGCACAGAAGCATTTGGGGTGGAAGATGTTGGAACATCTTCATCAGCATCAGGAACAGAGGCATTTTTCAGAATGTTACTCACAATACTGCGGATCTTCTTATCCATCTCTGTGTCTACTTCCCTAGGACTTGTTGCAAGGCTAGGGTTTTCAGAAA
Organism: Glycine soja; assembly: GCF_004193775.1. NCBI lineage: Eukaryota > Viridiplantae > Streptophyta > Magnoliopsida > Fabales > Fabaceae > Glycine > Glycine soja. The sequence goes on along the minus strand of NC_041009.1, from coordinate 24,017,352 downwards.
TCTTCACACCCTGTTGTCGTTTGGGAACCAGTTTTTCAGGAACAGGGGCTTGACCAGGAATCATCTGTATGGGTTGGATATGGAATTCAGGTTGTTCCTGGATTGATGGCGCTTTGGTGGATGATGGGGATGATGGTACAGAGGGTGAACCAGGAGCTGAAGTTTCTTTTGGTGAGGTAGCCATGGAAAAGCAGAGCGTTTGGAATGGTTTCGCAAATTTCTGAGAGCTGTTGGGGAATGCTGAAAACGAGATTACCACGAAAATATAAGTTTGAATGAGGAATGTAGAGGGACGTGTGAAGCAACGGTCGAATTTGTTTTGGCTTAGTAGTGAACGTGCTATTAATGTTAAGTGAGACGTTTGAGCACGTTCAGATAGCAGTAGCTGCTATAATTCCTCTAGCAGACAAATGCCCAGCTTGCCCCTCAGTTTTTCAAACTGATTTGCATCCAATGCCTTTGTGAAAATATCTGCTATTTGTTCCTCAGTGTCAACATGCTCCAGTGTGATAACTTTATCATCAACAAGCTCTCTGATATAGTGATGTCTAATGTCAATGTGCTTGGTTCTGCTGTGTTGCACAGGATTTTTAGAAATATTAATAGCACTCAGGTTGTCACAGTATAATGTCATGACATCTTGTTCGACATTGTACTCCTTCAGCATCTGCTTCATCCAAACTAGTTGTGAACAGCTGCTTCCTGCTGCAATATACTCTGCTTCAGCAGTAGATAGGGACACACAGTTTTGCTTCTTGCTGAACCATGAAATAAGATTGTTCCCCAAATAGAAACATCCACCAGAAGTGCTTTTTCTGTCATCTGCACTTCCAGCCCAATCAGCATCACAATACCCAACCAGCATTGAATCTGAACAATGACAGTACATAATCCCATAGTCACTGGTGCCATTTACATATTTCAGAATTCTCTTTACTTGATTCAAGTGACTTATCTTAGGATTGGCTTGATATCTTGCACAAACACCTACTGCATAGGTGATGTCAGGTCTGCTAGCTGTTAAATATAGTAAGCTCCCAATCATGCTTCTGTACAGACTTTGATCAACACTGGTGCCAGCTTCATCCTTTGACAGCTTCAAGTGAGTAGGTGCAGGTGTTCTTTTATGGCTGGCATTTTCCATCCCAAACTTCTTGACAATGTTCTTTGCATACTTGCTTTGTGAGAGGAATATGGAGTCTTCCATCTGCTTCACTTGGAGTCCCAGAAAATAAGTCAGCTCTCCAACAAGACTCATCTCAAATTCAGATTGCATCTGTTGGAAAAAATGTCGAAGCATCTCATTTGACATCCCTCCAAACACAATGTCATCAACATATATCTGTGCTATCATCAAGTTTTCAGCATCTTGTTTGACAAAGAGAGTCTTGTCAATTCCTCCCTTCCTATACCCTTGCTGAGTAAGGAACTCTGTTAGCCTTTCATACCAAGCTCTTGGAGCTTGCTTCAATCCATAGAGAGCCTTCTTGAGCCTGTATACATGATCTGGATGAGCTGGATCTACAAATCCCTTTGGCTGCTCCACATAGGCTTCTTCATTCAGGTATCCATTCAGAAATGCGCTCTTCACATCCATTTGGTACAGCTTGAATTTGAGGATGCAAGCTACACCAAGTAACAATCTGATGGACTCAAGTCTAGCAACTGGGGCGAATGTTTCATCAAAGTCTACACCTTCAATCTGAGTGTAGCCTTGAGCAACAAGTCTGGCCTTGTTTCTGGTTATAACACCTTCTTCATCGGTTTTGTTCTTGAAGATCCACTTGGTGCCAATCACATTAGTTCCCTCGGGTCTCGGAACTAGCTCCCAGACTTCATTCCTTTTGAATTGCTCCAATTCTTCTTGCATAGCATTGATCCAGAACTCATCAGCCAGTGCCTCTTTCACATTCTTGGGCTCAATTTTGGAGACAAAACATGAGTTGGAGACAATCTCAATCTCCCTTGATCTTGTAGTGACTCCTCTGTTTGGATCTCCTATAATCAGCTCCTTGGGGTGCATCTTCTGGATTCTAATGGAGGGTCCCTTGTCGGGTTGGTTGATGTTTGATTCATCTGTAGCAGAATCAGAGTTTTCTGCATTCTCTGCACTTTTAGCTGTATCTGCTACATTGTCTCCCGATGTTCTGACATCTTCTTCGACATCCTTCTTTCTTGCTGGAGTTAGATCATCAACAACCACATTGATGGATTCCATCACAGTTCTGGTTCTGGAGTTGAATACTCTATATGCTCTGCTGTTTGTAGAGTATCCCAGGAATATTCCTGCATCACTCTTGGGATCCATCTTTCTCCTTTGCTCTCTATCTGCCAAAATGTAACATGGGCTTCCAAAGATGTGGAAGTGCTTGACAGTTGGCTTCCTCCCTTTCCAGATTTCATACAGTGTGGTTGGAGTCCCTCTTCTGAGTGTGACTCTGTTGTGGATGTAGCATGCTGTGTTCATGGCTTCAGCCCAGAGATTATAGGGCAGTTCTTTGGCATGAAGCATGACCCTAGCAGCCTCTTGCAAAGTCCTGTTTTTCCTTTCAACTATGCCATTTTGTTGTGGTGTAATGGCTGCAGAGAACTCATGAGTGATGCCTTCAGATGTGCAGAATTCAGTAAACTTGCTGTTTTCAAACTCTCTGCCATAGTCACTCCTGATTCTCTTGATGACACAGTCTTTTTCTCTTTGAAGTCTTAGACTCAACTCCTTGAATACTTCAAAGGTGTCTGATTTCTCTCTGATAAAATTGACCCAGGTAAATCTGGAGAAATCATCCACAACAACATAGGCATACCTCTTCCCTCCAAGGCTTTCAACTTGCATAGGCCCCATCAAATCCATGTGAAGTAGTTCCAGCACCCTGGAAGTGGTCTGATGTTGAAGCTTCTGGTGGGACATCTTGACTTGCTTTCCAATCTGACATTCACCACAGATTCTGCCTTCTTCTATTTTCAGATTGGGAATGCCTCTAACAGCACCTTTGTCAATGATTTTCTTCATGCCTCTTAAGTGCAGATGTCCAAATCTTTGATGCCATATTCTGACTTCATCTTCTTTGGAGAATAAACATGTGGAGGAGTAACCGGTTTCTTGAGGTGTCCATAGGTAACAGTTGTCCTTTGATCTGCTGCCCTTCATTAGAACTTCACTCTTCTCATTTGTCACCAAGCATTCTGACTTTGTGAAGTTTACATTGAATCCTTCATCACACAACTGACTGATGCTGATCAAGTTTGCAGTCAGTCCCTTCACCAGCAGTACTTTGTCCAGACTAGGAAGTCCATCATGGGCTAGCTTTCCCATTCCAGTGATATTTCCTTTAGAGCCATCTCCAAATGTCACATAGCTAGTGGAGCAGGGCTCAATGTTCACCAGGAATTCTTTAACTCCTGTCATGTGTCTGGAACAGCCGCTATCTAGGTACCAATCTTCCTTAGCTGATGCTCTAAGTGAAGTATGAACAACAAGACTGACAATCTTGTGTTTTGGAACCCACATCATCTTTTTTCTACTGCTGCTACTTTGAGTTCCATGATGTGGATGGCCATGTAGATGATAGCAAAAGGGCTTTATGTGACCATACTTGCCACAGTAGTGACACCTCCACTTCTTTCTTTTACTTCTTTTACTCTTTTTCTGCTGCGTTCCATGATGTCGAGACCGATGTTGTGACATCGTGGCTCCAGTGCTGTTTTTGGCAGGAACAAATTCTGTCATGGTTATTCTGCCAGCAGATTTATGATTAAACCCAAGTCCTCTCTGGTTTCCAACATTCTTCCCAAGCTGTAGCACCTCATCAAGCATATCTGAGCCTTTATTCAGCATCTTTATTGATTTTGTCATGTTTTCCAGTTTAGAGTTCAGAAAACCAACTTCTCCTTTAAGCTCAGAGATCTCCTCTTCATGTGCCTCCTTCTCAGCCTCCAGATTTGCAATGACCTTCTTTAGTTGTGCTTCTTGCTGAAGAATCTTCTCACTTTTGATGCATAGTTCTCTATAGGATATAGCAAGCTCATCAAAAGTGATTTCACTATCTGTATCACTTGAATCTTCAGCAGATTCAAATCTCCCAGTGAGTGCATTCACATCTCTGTCAGAATCACTTTCTTGTTCACTCTCTGTATCATCAGACCGACATACAAAGAGTCCTTTCCTCTGCTTCTTGAGATGAGTGGGACATTCAGCTTTGATGTGTCCATAGCCTTCACACCCATGGCATTGAACTCCTTTGCTGTGGCTGGGTTTTTCATCGGACCTTTTCTGGTATTCACTACCTTTCCTGATGTCGAAAGGGATGTTCCGGACATGTGGTTTCTGCCTCCTGTCCATTCTGTTCAGCACTTTGTTGAACTATTTTCCAAGGAGCACAACAGCATTAGTCAGACCTTCATCAGTATCCAGGTCATACTCATCTTCTTCTCCTTCATCATTGGACACGAACGCCAAGTTCTTGCTCTTCTTTTCAGCCCTATCCGAGAGTCCTAGCTCAAAGGTTTGAAGGGAACCAATGAGTTCATCTACTCTCATGTTGCAAATGTCTTGGGCCTCCTCTATTGCAGTGACTTTCATGTCAAATCTCTTAGGCAAAGATCTGAGGATCTTTCTCACCAGCTTTTCATCTGTCATTCTTTCTCCCAAGGCAGTGCAAGCATTGGCAATTTCAAGAATGTTCATATGGAAGTCATGAATACACTCTTCCTCCTTCATCTTCAGATTTTCGAATTTTGTAGCCAATAGTTGCAATCTGGACATCTTCACTTTGGAGGTTCCTTCATGAGTGGTTTTCAGGATCTCCCATGCATCCTTGGCCACTGTGCATGTGTTGATAAGTCTGAAGATATTCTTGTCAACTCCATTGAATAGAGCATTCAAAGCTTTGGAGTTTCCAAGTGCCAATTCGTCTTCTTCTTTTGTCCAGTCTTCTTCTGGCTTCAATTCATCAGTGGGCTTTCCTTCTGTGTCCAGCATCTTGGGATGTTCCCAGCCTTTGATGACAGCTTTCCAGGTTCTGCTATCCAGTGATTTGAGGAAGGCCACCATCCTTGCTTTCCAGTATTCATAGTTGGTTCCATCCAGAATTGGTGGTCTGTTCACTGGTCCTCCTTCTTTCTCCATGTTCATCAGAATTTATCTCCCTAGATCTCACTCAGTGATTTCGAGTGCCTGCTCTGATACCAATTGAAATTCTGATACCAATGCCAGATGTCGTACAGGATGTCACGACATCACGCTTCAGAACATGCAGATTATCTCTGAGTGTATGAACAGATTAAACAAGTAAATAACACAAGAGAATTGTTAACCCAGTTCGGTGCAACCTCACCTACATCTGGGGGCTACCAAGCCAGGGAGGAAATCCACTAAAATAGTGTTAGTTCAAGGTCTAACAGCCACTGTTTACAACCTTCTCACCTAACCACTACCCGTGCGACCTCTACCTAAGAGCCACTCTTAGATATGAGAACCCCTCTCACTCCCTCTCAAACACTCTCCCGTGTTTACAATTAAATCAAGGACACTCCAGAGATTGCTCTCTGAACAAAAGAGATCAACTCTACACACTAGAGATCAACTCTACACACTCAGGTCCAACACTTGATGTTAGGGTACCATCAAGGTGGCTCACAAAACACTCAAGTCCCAAAACTCACAAAACAACTCTTCAATCCCGGACTTGGTACAGAACTCGTGCAGCCTCCATGTTTTTATAGCAGTGTGTGGGTCTGGGCTGCAACAGCTTGTGCTGGATGAGATCTATCATTCTTCCTGAAAATCTGCACTTAAAGAACTAAAAGATAACGTTTGATCTTTTAGTTTTTATCTTTAATCTTTAATCCCTGAACGAACTCTTCTAGTTTGTAATTCGAACTTTAATTATCTTTTAATTCGTTCCTAAAGATAGATCATCTAATCTCTTGCTAACTGCACAATAATCTGTTAAATATATAACAGATTTATATGTCCAGTATTTTCGGGCAAGATGTCCTGGACATCGTATCCGACATCGTGGATCCTGCAACTTCAATGCTTTTAGCAACTCCAGTATTTTCGGGCAGGATGTCCTGGACATTGTATCCGACATCGTGGATCCTGCAGCTTCAATGCTTTTAGCAATTCCAGTATTTTCAGGCAGGATGTCCTGGACATTGTATCCGACATCGTGAATCCTGCAGCTTCAATTCTTCATTTGACACTTTATCTTGCCTTGTGCATTGTGCAGCCCGATCTTATTCTTTGACATAACGTTGGACATCATGTGCAGCAACTCCAGCTTTCCTTCATTGTCTAAGTGCTTATGTTTTAACAAAATCTTAGCCAATCTTTTAAAGCTTAGTAAAGCTAAGCACTAACAAAATCCACAAATGATTAATAGCTAATATAATTGTCTTATAATATTAGACCACATTAATTATTAGAATAGAAAATTCCAACATCTTTATCTTATGACTAAGAGATAAAGTTTCTCTCTTACCTTATTTAAATCTCTTAGATATTTGGGATTTGACTAGCCTACTCGATTGACCACCGAGTACAATGATTACCGAGTCTGAGTAGAACAAAATGCTTTTGTGTCTCAATTCATTAGTAATAAAATACACTAAGTTAAATACAAAAAAGAGTAGCCTCTAATGATAAGGAATCTCCCTACAAGTGGTGATGCAAGCTCCATTGGAGCTTGTAGGCCTAGGATCTTCTTCATCAATGGATTCCTTTGCTTCTTGGAAGATGAATGGCAGCGGAATGGAGAAAGGGAGAGAGAGAGGAGACGCCACTTCAAGGAGAAGATGAGTCTAGAAGAAGCTCACCACCATAGGAGGCCATGGATAAGAGCTTGGAGGAAGAAGGAGATGAATGAAGGGAGAGGGAGAGAAGAGCACGAAATTTTGTGCTCTAAATGAGCTTTGAAATATGAAGTTTAATATTCAAATGATCAAAGTTAAAAAAAAATGCACACACATGACCTCTATTTATAGCCTAAGTGTCACACAAAATTAGAGGGAAATTCAAATTTCACTTGAATTTGAAATTGAATTTGTGGAGCCAAACTTTGGAGCCAAAATTTCACTAATTATGATTAGTGAATTTTAGTTATGGTTCAGCCCACTAATCCAAGATCAATTCCAAGATTCTCCACTAAGTGTGCTTAGGTGTCATGATGCATGAAAAGCATGAAGGACATGCACAAAGTGTGACTATATGATGTGGCAATCGGGTGTAGTAAGCAAATGCTCACCTCCCCCTCTAAAATTTAATTGGATTGGGCTTCTACCAATTCAATTAAATTTATTTCCAACCACACACATCAAATATCCACTTAGTGCATGTGAAATTACAAAACTACCACTAATACAAAAACTAGTCTAGGCGCCCCAAAATACAAGGGCTGAAAAATCCTATATTTCTAGGGAACCCTACCTACATTATGGAGCCCTAAACACAAGGCCCAAAAATAATGAAACCTTAATCTAATATTTACAAAGATAAGTGAGCTCGTACTTAGCCCATGGGCCCGAAATCTACCCTAAGGCTTATAAGAACCCTAGGGCCTTCTCTTGCATCTCTGGCCCAATCTACTTGGAGTTTTTCTATCCAATGCCCTTGCGGGGTAGGATTGCATCATTCCCTCCCCCTTGAAATGGATTTGACCTCAAATCCCGAGGTTCTTGAAACTCTGGGCTTTTTTCCTCAACACCTGTAAAAAGAACAAAAACATATGTATTAGTGGTGTTTTGTATGTTGAAGTAAGTTAAGGTCTGAAAACTCATTTCCTGGGCATCTTCCCATGAAGGAACATGGTTCCTCACCAACTCAATGAGTGGTGCTACAAGTATAGAAAAATATGGGGCAAACCTTTTGTAAAAGTTTGTTAAGTCTTGGAAGCCCCAAATTTTTCTTACACTTGGTGGAGCGGGCCACTCAGGAATGACCTTTATTCTCTTAGGGTTCATGGGAACCCCTTGATCACAATTTAAAAAATTAAGAAAAGTAAAGCAATAGAACATACCTTTTTCTGTATTTTCATGTTGATTATTCCTACCAAAAAGTATGACAAACCTAAGGTGTCCCATATGAGTGCCTAAGTTTGTATTGAAACTAAAAATAAGAGCAAACCTACCTAATGAGTCCCTATGTACACAAATCATGAAGATGTTGGGTGCACGAGTGATTTTACAAAAGAGTGTTGCACCACCCAAAACATTCATCACACCACCTATTTTAGGGATTTGGTGCCTAATAATACCTATTTTGGACACCAACAAAGCACAAGGATTTAATCTCTTGCGAACCAAACCCTCATCCAACAACTCCTTTACTTGAGGATTAAACTCAAGCCTAAGAGATGTGGCAATGCTAACAAGTGTCTTTTTACAAAGGAGAAAATGTGGAGGTTGTCTAAGAAGGGAAATTTCTTTAATATTTGTCTTTATTTCAAAATGTCTTTCCTTCTTAGCTAACCTCTTGGAGGAGACACTTACCTCCTTACACTCCTCCTTAACCATTAAAGGTTGTCCTTCTTCTTGGGGGTAGATCTCTTCACTAGATTCTTCCCCTTTTGCTTCTTCACTTTTACTAGAGGAAGGTGAAGTAGTAGCCTCATCTTGGCTACTATAAATGTCTTGGCCCCTCATAATCATGGTTTTCTTGGTGGAGCATTGAGAAGTAATGTGTCCTCTTCCAAGACATTTAAAGCACTTCATGGAGCTAGTCTTCTCTTGCATACTAGCCTTAAGGGGTTGCTTTTCTATTGTCTTCCCCTTATCATCTTTGGGCTTAGAAGGTCCCACCCCTAAGATTCCTTGACCTTGGTCTTTCTTTTGATAAGAGTGAGAGCCATAAGATTTTGAAGTAGACTTCCTTTTAAGTTGTTGCTCTACCCTTATTTCCCAATCTAAATTAGCCTCTACATTGTCCTTCCCATGGAAGTATGGGAGTTTAATGTTAACCTCTTGAGGCTTTCTTTCATTTTCTCTCCTATGGGAGTGAGGTCTAAGATGTGACCTATGCCTTCCTTCATAATAGTCACGAAGTTCTTCACTTAGGCTCTTGCAAGAGTTATGACTACTATAGGAGACATGTTTTTCTCTTTTCATTTCTTTCATTATTTTTCTTCTTTCTTCCTCTCTTATTTTCTCTCTTTCATCTTGACTTATTTCTTCCACTCTTTTTGTACCTTTATCTTTTCTCTCTTGTTTTTCTTTCCACAACTTAAGGGATCTCAACTCATCTAATATCTTATACAAGGGGTCCTTAGGAGTAGAACCCTCACCATTAACACTAGATGAAGAATGAAGACTCATGTTGGTTCCTAAGTTATGGTTCTTTCTTGTTGGGGGTTTGAAAAAAAGTAAAAGAAACTATGGTTGAAACTAGCCAAAATAAACACTAAAAAAGGTGTGAAAGATAAGGTAAAAACTAATTGGTAAAAGGAAAGCTATCTAGGCGGTTTGACAATGGAGGTAAAGGAAATAAGCTATGAAAGTAAGCAAGAAATTAAAGTGCAAGAAATGCAAACTAGGCGGATCCTAAGAGTGTTTGGATGACCTCATTTAAGGTTCCCAACAAAACACTCACTATCCTAAGGGAAAATTGCCTAAAATTATTACACACAAATGGAAGTAGGGTGACCTAGCGGAGGCTCCCAACTTACTTCCAATGAAAGGCCTTTTTGTTACAAAATTTGAAAACAAAGCAAATTGCCAATTACAAAATTACAAAGAAAAAAAAGTCCTCAATTGTGGTGGCTATTCTCTCTTTAGTGTTTCACTCAATTTGGAGTGCTTCTTAGTCCAATAGCTCTTAAGGTTGTTGGCCCCTTTCTTCTTGACTCAAATTCTTCAAGATATGGCACCAATCCTCCTTTCCAATTCCCTATATGGCAACTCACAACCAAGGAAACAAAGAGACAAGCTATAACCAAAGACAAAAAAAAAAATGAAAAGAAAGCTAAACCAATAGAGTTTTAACAAGACAAATTTTCAAGGATTATTCAACAATTAAAGCAATGAAAAGCACAAAAAAGCAAGCTAGGACTCAAAGAGAAACCTAGAATGGCTCTAGAGTAGAGTAGAAAAACTCAAAAAAAAAAAAGACTCAAGAAACCTCTAGTTTTGGCACTTGTTTTCACAATAATTTTCAATTGAAATTTCAGAACTAGGATTGGTATAAAATAGGCACCAATTATAGAACAAATTTTGAGCCAAAACAACAAGTACACTTTCCTTTCACTTTTTTTTTTTTTTTCCTGGACACTGATTTTTCTGCCAACTTGTGAGATTTTTCTTATTTTTTCCTTTAATCCAAATCACTTGTTTCTTTTTTTATAATTTTGGTCCAGATGTCTAGAAAATTCAGTAAAAGTTTCAGCTCAAAAAACGTAGTGACCAGTTCCCAGTAATTTATACAAGTTCGTATGTTCAAGCTGCCAGCACCAGCGATTTCAACCTAGAAATCAAGAGTAGTGTTTATGTTGCTTAAGGCTTGGATAGTTACAATTTGTGTTTGCTTATGCTCAATTATCTTGAATAAAACAATTAAAGAGAGCTTAAGACTTATTTTGATTCACAAATCCAGCCACAACTCAGCACCACAACTCAACTTCATCATAGGCATCATGTAGGAAACTTAGAAAGCAAAAAAAAAAAAAAGTTCAAGAACAAGACTACTTCTAGGAATTGATTTAGAACATGTTATGAACTAAATAACATGCATGAATTAGACTCAAAATTCAAAAGATAGGCTAAGAATGACAAGAATACATGAACAAATGTATCTAGAATTCAATTAACAAAAAAAAATTCAACACAAACTTAGAACATAATGTGACAATTACTATGACTAAACATGACTCTAAGACAACATGGATTAAGTGATTTACACTTAGATTTTTGTGTTTTTTTTTTCTAATCAATATTTTGGAAAAAAAATTTATATCTAAAGGTTCAGCACAAGAATATTATGAATGAAAATTGATAGAACCTAAAATCAACACAAAAACAAGATTCAAGAGTAGATCTACAAATTTTGAACCATAGAAATGCAAGAACAAGTGTAGATCTAAGATTTAATCGGTTTATTTTTTTTTTGAATCTACTCTAAACAGCACCAAACCACAAGACAATGGAGGATATACATGGAGAATAAGATGAAGAACAAGGAATTAAAGAGAATTCACCGAACAAAAAGATAGAGGAAGCAAAAGAACATCACCTAGATGAAGATGCTCTTGATACCACATGATGCAAGCTCCATTGGAGCTTGTAGGCCTAGGATCTTCTTCATCAATGGATTCCTTTGCTTCTTGGAAGATGAATGGCAGCGGAATGGAGAAAGGGAGAGAGAGAGGAGACGCCACTTCAAGGAGAAGATGAATCTAGAAGAAGCTCACCACCATAGGAGGCCATGGATAAGAGCTTGGAGGAAGAAGGAGATGAATGAAGGGAGAGGGAGAGAAGAGCACGAAATTTTGTGCTCTAAATGAGCTTTGAAATATGAAGTTTAATATTCAAATTATCAAAGTTAAAAAAAAATGCACACACATGACCTCTATTTATAGCCTAAGTGTCACACAAAATTGGAGGGAAATTCAAATTTCACTTGAATTTGAAATTGAATTTGTGGAGCCAAACTTTGGAGCCAAAATTTCACTAATTATGATTAGTGAATTTTAGTTATGGTTCAGCCCACTAATCCAAGATCAATTCCAAAATTCTCCACTAAGTGTGCTTAGGTGTCATGAGGCATGAAAAGCATGAAGGACATGCACAAAGTGTGACTATATGATGTGGCAATGGGGTGTAGTAAGCAAATGCTCACCTCCCCCTCTAAAATTTAATTGGATTGGGCTTCTACCAATTCAATTAAATTTATTTCCAACCACACACATCAAATATCCACTTAGTGCATGTGAAATTACAAAACTACCACTAATACAAAAACTAGTCTAGGCGCCCCAAAATACAAGGGCTGAAAAATGCTATATTTCTAGGGTACCCTACCTACATTATGGAGCCCTAAACACAAGGCCCAAAAATAATGAAACCTTAATCTAATATTTACAAAGATAAGTGGGCTCGTACTTAGCCCATGAGCCCGAAATCTACCCTAAGGCTCATAAGAACCCTAGGGTCTTCTCTTGCATCTCTGGCCCAATCTACTTGGAGTTTTTCTATCCAATGCCCTTGCGGGGTAGGATTGCATCAAGTGACACCCATATGAGAGTAGAAGCTACCAAAATAAGACAACACTACTGCAAAAGGCACATACAACAATGGTTATAAAGGACATTCAAAGATGTTGAACCGTCTTTGAAGCCAACATCGTCGAAAGTAAAAACTTTCAACGACGTTTCCATAAAAAAAATCGTCTTAGAAAATGGTACCCTTTTAAGACGGTTTGTCAGAGAACTGTCTTAAAATGTCTTTTTTTTTAAAAATAGAATAATGAAAATATTATTATTAAAACATTATATAAATATAATTTTCTATATATTTTTTAAAATCAAGAAATTTCATATTTCATGTACAACAACATATAAAAATTTCATCATATTTTTAAATAAATTTTTTATGTTAAATCAGCACAAATTGGGCAACAAATGAGTTTTGTAAAATATACCAACTTCTAACAAAAAATATAGTAATATTACTAGTTTTAAATTAAAATTTATTGATAATATAAACTGTAAAGCATTTTGAATACTCATCAAGAATGCAAGCCATTGTCAATGAAATAGTAAATGAATGAAAAGGATAGAATAATAAATGAAAGTTCTAGATGTTGGTTTACATAAGGAATTGCCACAAACCAAAAATTAAGTAAGGAAATGGAATATAGTTAAATAAGAACGTGTGCATTAGTTCCCATGTCAGGGGCAGGAACATCTCTCTGAATGCCAATGAGATCATCAATCTTTTGGAAGAAAACACTAGAGAGACTTCCTAAGTCGTTAACGCTGAGCTCCCTTAGGTTGCAGCTAATGCCACCCTTTGCTCCTCCATAAGGAATGTCTACTACATTTGTCTTCCATGTCATTAGCTCCACTAGAGCAGTCAAGGGCGGCTCAAGGACTTGAGAGACCTAAAACAAATTTAAGAATGATTCCTTTTATTTACTCATAAAATACTTTATATTAAAATTATCATTATTTTATTTAAAATTAAATTTTTGGGCTTTTTGTGATGCAAAATTATCGATTAAATTGTCGTAATTAATTTCATTTAACATTTCTTTTTCAGTAGGCAATAAAGAGAAAATCTTTTGGATTTCTTTAGCTATTAACTATTAAATCTCTTTTTTCTAAATAAAGCTATGATATTGGTGAAGAGTTGTTGCTCATTAATTGTTACTTATCGTACCAATAAAAAGATTAACAATTACTTATAATATTTTAATTAAAATTTATTTTCAAATATAATTTTACAATAATTTTTTTTGAGGTATATTAGTACTAAAAAAAATTTGGGGCCTTTTTTTGGGGGGGCCTAAAGCCCTTGCTTGGGCCTTAAGCTGGCCCGGAGAGCATTCACTTCATCAAGGTCAACCTGACAACAACAACAACAACACAATAACAACAACAACAACATATGCACCCCAAGCTTTCACCTCCCTTTATTATTACAAATGAAATCATAAGCACAAAATTAACCTCACTTTTAGAAGGGCATGTATAAAGAAAAACAACAGAAGCAATAACGTGGTCAGTGCCTTGCACAATAAATATTCAAATATGAGAAAATTCAACAAAAATAGTTGTCACACAATGCTAGGGCAGGAATTTTGGCATTAGGCAATGTAAATGATATATATACAAAATGGATGCAGAAAATGATAAGTCTTTATCTCTTGATGAGAAAGTCACTATCTATCTATATATGCATATCTTGTTTCTTGTTTCTTACAAAAATTATAGTATTTAAGAAATAAAACATATCAGAGTTGGTGATGGAGGCTGAAATGAGTGAACTAGGTAGTTGTCAAACGCTTGTTACGACAGACTATAAAAGCTTTATATGTCATTTTAACATCTTGACATTTTGATAGATTGGTTTGCCCAAATATAAGTCCTAGAAGAAGAAGGATACTAAATAGATTTGCCAAGAATATAAACTTTTAATGTCAAACAAAGAACCTTTCACTTCTTTTACTTACTCAATGATCCAGGTGCCATGTTCACTCTGCAAATCAATCAAGAAGAAGGCACCATCCTTATAGTTAATTCGAGCATGACTTGAAGAAACCTTAAAAATAAAAATTGTTGATTATGCTAATGATGTGAATCACAACAAGTGTGGGACCGTGTTTCATTTAGGTAATGATAAATTTGTGTTGCCTGTGGTGAAGAAATTGTAAATGAACTACCTGAACTATCTTGCATTGGTGCACTCCTGCAATTACAAAAACATATAAGAAAATAGGCTAAAAGTGAAAATTAGATTATCTTTATGATAATTAGGAATTGAACTGCACACTTCACAACACTAATTGATGTGAACATATAAATTACCAGATCATTTGCCTTCATAAATAATCAAATGACTATTAACAACCAGATCACAACAAGTCTAATAGATGTGAACATATAAATTATTGTACGTAATAATAATAAATTATTCAAGACTACAATTATTCATGCAAAATGTGTGGCCTTGAGGTGGAAACCATCAATCATTTGTTCTTACTATGTCCGATAATTAACAGATTGTGGGAAAGAGTTATGGCATGGGTGGGAATCGATTTACAAATTCCAAATCATATCAACTAGATGTTCGGGATGATTAGAGAGAATCTGTTGGCCATGGGTGCTAGAAGGAAAAAAAAAGGTAAAAGATTGATTTTGGCATGCTACTTGTTGGACAGTGTGGATCAATAAAAATCATAGTGTTTAATTAGAAGCATATAGATGATTTTGATTTTTTATCAGATTAAGTTAGTGTCATGGAATTGGTGGATGTAGAAGGGAGAGTTTTGGGGTTTGGGGGGAGTTGCTTTCTCAAATTGGTGTATTAACCCTTGAGATTGTGTTTTGAACAAATAGCATCGTGCAACATACACAAATGCGGTTTTCTTTTGTTTTGAATCTTGTTATAGGATTGCTTTAGGTGATTGAAAGCAACATGGGTATACTTTTGCCTATTGCAGAACTTTACTGGTTCTTGCTTATTGTACCTCTTGTACATGTTACTTATCTCAATACAAATATATTATGACTTTAAAAAAAAAGTTAGTTGTAAGTGTGGAGGTTAAAAATTCCTTCTTTTTTTTTTACTTTATTCATGTGTGTCCTAAGCATTTACTACCTTTAATTAAAATATTTCACCTATAATTACTTCTAACTCAAATCAACAAAAAGGCAATAGCAACAACCAAACCTTTTGATATGTATAATAATCAATAAATTTGTCATACGTAATAAGTTTATTAGTTGTTGTAATAATTATCTTTATAATCATCTTAAGAATAATTTTGCATTAATTGGCAAGTACATTACAAAAAATAAATGTGATAAAATCTAACATTTAAATTTGGATTTATGTTATTAGTTCTAAAATTTCATATTCACGAACCACAACAACTACACCAATTAAAGAAACTAAAAGAAGTAGCATATTAGACTTTAATGGGTAAAATATTTATTTGCCCATCAAATAGATTATTTTTTTTCTTTTGAAGAAATAGATTTCTAGTTCTTATATTTACCAAAAAGCAGTGTTTTTAGTCCTAACGAAGGACTAAAACTATATCACTTTTAGTAAATGTAATATGAATTTGTAGAGATTAAGACTAAACATTGAAATATGTTGTGGAATTGAAAATATATTTTAATCTTATTGGACTGCTATTTTGGTTATTAGGTGAATCCGGCGGGCCTATGAGGCCATACATGTTGCACCAATCTTCCTTATAATAACTACATAATTTCTTTTCCTAATCATTAAATTCCTTAATGTTGTTAAAAATATTAGTTATGATTTTAATTCAATTAAATTCAAAGGGAATTCATGATTGAAATAAAGAAGTAGAAATTCTTTATTTATTTAAAAAAGTCTGCCAACTCTCTCTCTCTCTCTCTTATTATTTTTTAGTAAAAAATAATTATTCTCCACAAAAGACAACCAGGTTCAAACTTCAAACCCAAATAGTTATTAAAATAATATAAGAAATTCATATAATAAAACATGCAATACTTATAAAAATAACATTTTTTCACTAAATTGTGATTTTTTTTTTCTTGTGATGATATTTGTACAAATATTCACCACATGAATCAATGACTAATATAAGTTCTAAAACAAACAAAAACGTGCATTACTTAGATCAAGACGTACAAAGTTCTCACCATTCAGAAGAGTAGTTTTCTCTCCAGTGTCTTTGTACTACCGGAGACACATTGGTTCACTACTAGAAAATAAGGTTTTAACATCGGTTATTAAGGACTTTCATGTTGAAAGTACCGACATTGAAAGTAATACCGTTAACATCAGTTTTCCAAAACCGATGTTAACATAAAAATGAAAACATCGGTTTTTTAAAAAACTGATGTTGTATAATAAGAATTATAAAAAAAGTCAAATATCTGGAAATCAACATCGGTTTTTACCAAAACCAATGTTAATATATACATACAACATCAGTTTTTAGAATAGACCGATGTTGATTTCTACTCCCCAACATCAGTTTCTTGTGAAAATCGATGTTGGTTGCCAGACAACAACATTGGTTTATACTAAAAACCGATGTAGTTTTCTGACAACCAACATTTGTTTTTACAAAACACCGATGTTTTAAACATCAACATCAATTTTTACTAAAAATTGATGTTTTTTTGGATTTTTTAATATGCTGTATGTTTTTCTAATTACCCCAAATTAACCTACAAATTTAAAAGCAGAACCACAATAAATAATTTTTAGATTGTTTTCAAATAGTTTTTAGCAGAAATTCCATAAAAATTGAATATTTACTATGCATTAAAAGAATATTTAATGTGCATACATTATATGAATAATAAAAAATGTAAATTAACTAAACTACAATTCAAAATTACTTAAACACTAATTGTTTCATTTTTAACTTTCAAATAGTAGCTTGCCCACTGGATGCGGAGCGCCTTCAATCGCTATGGTTCCAATGGTCTAGCATCATTGAAATACTGCATGATATAATAAAGCATAAGTTAATAATATATAATACCAATTATAACAAAATGAAATACGTTTGAATTAAACAATTACCATTTCCCAAATATTCTTGAAACTTCATAAGATTATTGTTCACATCTAGTTCATGACGTAATATTTGCAGTTAGTGCTTCCTTTTTGTCTATTACACTAAATACATTATGAAATTTAGATATTCAATGTTAAGTACAAATTAGTCCACACAATAATAAAATATAATTAGAAGCATTGTTTAAATGACTTACTTTAACAACAATCCACCTAGCACCAGCCTTGGATTTACTTTGTGGAGTATCGTCAAATCCTTTCAAAGCATTGTTCAATACAAACATGGATGCATATTGTACAATTAAAATATTGATGTTCCTGACTAATGCTAATGTAAATGTATTAAAAAATATAACTGATCTATTAATAATTCCTTTCATATAGTTGTCTGGCTTATTGTGTAACGAACAAAACCAGATGACAACATTTTCCTTAGGTAAAATGACGACCATTTGCCAATGTGCACTGCAGTGGAGAACAATATAAGTTATTATACTATTATGAATTATTTAAATTCATTTGTTCAGTTTAACTTACCCATTCAAGTAGGCTTCTAGGCACACATCCCTTTTTGAATTCTGCATCCAATTCTTAATATAACTTTCTGATTCAAATTGCGATTGCCCAGATCTCTGTATGGACTATGGCTCGAGGAATCCATACACATCGACATTCCCCGCTCGCATACTTGTCTCAATCATATGTCTATTGTTGTTAAAATAAATTAAATTATGTATGAATTTAAATCAATAAGTTAGGTAATAAAGAATAATGTAAAGTGACTTACAGAATCCATAATTGTATAACAAAGATGCTGAGACATTGACCATAGTGTGCTATTTCAGACAGATCTTCCTGCTTTATGTACAAGGGGAAGTTGTCATTCAACACCCTAAACACGGTAGCATTCCACATAACCTACAACGATTTTAGAAAAAGCTATGGGATGGTCAATGTCATCAGATATAAGGGATCATCGACATCATGATCCGACCTATCTGTAGGTTTTGCCAGTCCCACAGCTCTCTATTTATCGAACACAGTTAATTAACATAATTTAACGAAAGTGAACACTTTAATTGAAAAAAACATTTAATGACAGTGAAATACCTGTTCTGAGAAACGTTTGACAAGATGTGTCGGCCAAGCAACGAAGGTGTTAAGTGCCAGCTCTACTAAATGAACTTCTTGAGTGGGTACAAGAATGTGAGCATCTGCATCTCTAACTTCCTCAACACCAACCTTGACTTGATCATTACCCAAAGGGATGTTGTGAATGGTTGTCAACCCCTCATAAAGCCTTCCTAGGGCAACCGGGCAGGGATGATTTTCTTCGACATACAACCTGCATTTCTTTGAGTCACCTGTGTCTGGGTCATTCCATGAGGGATCAACACAACTCTCCTTTGTGCTGACATGAGCAGCTGAAGGACCAACCATAGGCTCAGGAGGCAGTGCGAGTCCTTATGATTGCATCTACGATTGAAAATGGGACTACATCTGGCGAAAGGACAACATTAGTTGTTGAGTCATTTTTTCTATGATCGACTCCTCCAGTCGGTCCCTGATTTTTTGCATCAGCTAGTTCAGGTCTTTGGAAGCCATGGACAAAGATGCGGGGGGTCCTTGGAGTCGGTCCCATGTATTGTTTGATCATGACACTGGCTATAGCAGCAAGCACATGAACAAGGTGTTCTGGTTGCCCAATGGCAACAGTCAGTACATCTTGACATTCATGGGCGACAAGGTCTCCTCCTCCAAGGAATCTTGTAATGAACACATTTATTGGTTTACTAAATCAAACAATAATTATAAATAGTTACAATTGACAATTGAAAGTGACATACAATCTTGTTAGCAATTTCCTTTGCTGACTCAAACGTCATGTGGCTAGTTTTCTTGATGCAGGCCATCTTCTACTTCACGTGTCATTTGATGGGAGATGGAGGATCAATGACGGTGTCAGTGCTTCCGGATTTAACGGCTTCCTCCAATTGTTTCTTTTTCTTCTCCTCCATCAACTTGTTTTCTAGAAATTCATAACCCCCACGAGACAACAAGTGAGGGGAAATGTTTTGCTTCTAAATGGTCTATGCCTTCTTTCGCACATCCTTTAAAAATTAAACATTATCCAAAGTTATTATTACTAACAATAATAAGTAAATTTAAAGTTTAAAACAATAAAAATCACAAAGTTACCTCCCATGAAGGGTCTCTGTGGCTCTGACAAAATTGGGTCCACTTCTCCTTGCTAATGTCGTACTTTTTGCATACAGTGTCATCGACACCGTCCTTATCGGCTATAAGTGCCCATTTCGATGTCAAATCAGACTTAAACTATCTTCACCGCTCCCCCACGGTCTGAAGTATTTTCTTTTTCGTCCTCAAATCAGATGCTTCAAGGTATCAAATTCAGCTTGACAAACGAAAATTACATTTTATTGTTAGTAAATTACAATTTTATTGTTAATCAACAACATGCAACATTTAAGTAAAATACCTAAATGTCCTCCCATATCAAATCCTTCTAGGTAGCAGGGACTTGTTTTCGATTCTCGTATGTGACATCCACCTTATTGCGAGCGACGATCCCCAAATATGTTCTTAACTTTTTTCTGTAGGGACTGTCGGTTTTCCCAGTTGCAGGATCCACATGGACCCGGGGTCTCTTTGTCCTAACTGGTCTAGTAGCCATTGATCTCAGCCGGGTCACTTTTCTTGTCCTCTTTATGGTAGAAGGGGAATGTGATGTTGAATCAGTCGGAGAAGGAGGAGGAGGGGAGCTGGGTGGTGTAGCCATTTTCCTGTTAAGAAGAAAACATTAATTTTAAAGATGATCACAAAACTATTTTATGTTATGTAACCGAATAAATTGAAATGAAGTACATATAAAAAATTATATTAGACGATGTTAATTAATTCTCCTTCATCATGATCATTACGATTTGCATGAATGCTGTTAGCTTCTTCTTCTCAGGCGATGTTAGGCGAGATTTGTGTGGACAAAGGACTAACATAAGTATCAATGAGTGAATCATCATCTTCAACATTAACACCAATTGTTTTCCCATGTAGAACCACTGACCACCTTTCTTCACAAGGGTCTTGAACATAAAATACTTGTTTCTTAAGATCTACCAACATAAATCCTACATCATTGATCTGCACACCAATATTGTTGTCAATCCATTTACATTTGAAAACACAGACAATGAATTTGACATAATTAAGCTCCCAGATTTCTTCAACAAAACCAAAGTAAGGGATGAAAGCTACATGAGGATTCTCATCATGTACACTAGCTAAGTGTAGAGATTCAGCCCTTAGGGTAACCCCACTGTTTTGCATTGTACTTTTCTCGTCTTATGCTTTTGTATAGAAGGAATACTTTTTTATATCGTATCCTTGCCAAGTTATAACATTTCTTTTAGGCCCATCTGCTAGCTTTCTTAATGTTTCAAAAGCATTATCGTCACCAAAGATTGTATCTTTAAACTAATTTAGGAAAGTCTTGTTATGCTCTTTCAACACCTTGTTCTTCAACATTTTTGGATTACTTTCCTTCACTAAACCTTCATGGCGAAGTATGTATGGCAAAACTTCATTACTGTTATTCAATACATACAAATGAGCTTGTTGTAAATCTTCTACACTTGGTTGGAGTGATAACATGTAGTCCTCTTGAACCTTTACCTCTCACTCTTTCGTCATGCTGAGACTCGGGAAGCTCAACAGGTTTTTCCTTTTCAATGTACTCTGAACAAAACTCAATAGCTGCTTCTGCAATGTATCTTTCCATAATAGATGCTTCCGGATAGTGTAGATTCTTTGTATACCCTTTTAAGATCTTCATGTATCGCTCGACCGGGTGCATCCACCGCAAATAAATGGGACCACAACATTTGATTTCTCTGATCATATGAAAAATTAAGTGAACCATGATGTTGAAGAAAATAGGCGGAAAATACATCTCCAACTGACACAATATAATAGTAGCCTTGTTTTCTAGCTCATCTAAGTTGAAAGGATCAAGGACTTTGCTACATATGGCATTGAAGATTAAGCATAGCCGAGTTATGGCATGCCTGACTTTGTTAGGCAAAATGTCTCATATGGCCACGACTAACGATTGTTGCATCAAGACGTGACAATCGTGAGACTTTAAGCCTACCAACTTTAGATCTTTCAACTGCACAAGGCTCTTAATATTTGAAGAGTATCCTTGGGAGATTTTGACACGGCACAAACACTGACAAAAACTCATCTCTTTTCTAGACAAAGTATGACAAGTTGAAGGCAAGTATATTTTTTTTACCATCAGACCTTCGATGTAATTGGGCTCGTATACCCATCTCAGCTAGATCTTGATGAGTATTCAAACCATCTTTCATCTTGCCTTGAATGTTAAGGAGTGTCCCAATGACACTATCACAAACATTTTTCTCTACATGCATAACATCAATACAATGTCTAACATCTAGATCAAACCAGTACGAAAGATCAAACAAAATTGACCTTTTCTTCCATATGCAAGTCTTACTTTTTTCCTTCTTTTGGGTCTTTCCAAATATAGTATTCAAGTCTTGAACCCATTGAAAGACCTAGTGACCAGTTAATGGTATCAGTGCACTTTCATGCTCTTGACTTCCATTAAATACTTTTTTCAATCGCCATATGGTGGAAAGTCATTAATGGTACAAAAAAGCATTGCACGCAAATCAAAAGTCTCATTTCAAAACCCATTAAACACTGAAACCCCCTAGTCCCACAACTTTGTCAAGTCTTCAATCAAGGGACTGAGATAAGCATCGATATCATTTCCTAGATGTCTTGGGCCCGATATCTTCATAGACAACATCATGTATTTCGCTTCATGCACAACCAAGAACGCAAGTTGTAAATTACTAGCAAAATTGGCCATGAACTATGTTGAGTGCTTAAACTGCCATATGGATTCATTCCATTAGTGGCCAGTCCAAGCCTAAGATTTCTTGCCTCTTTACCGAAATCCGGATACAAATGATCAATCTTCTTCTACTGGGAGGAATCAACCGGATGACGGAGCATTCCATCACAGTTTCTCCCATTTGTATGCCATGTAAGGTCTTTTGTGTCGTCTGCATTAGCAAACAGACGCATAAACCTTGGAATGATCGGAAGATACCACAACACCTTCGTTGGGGGGCCCTTCTTTAAGTTTTCATCACTACTACACTCGTCATCATCCTTCACTTTGTACCGTGATAACCTACACCTAGGGCATTTGTGCATTTCTTCAAACTCATGTATGTACAATATGTAATCATTAGGGCAAGCATGAATCTTCTAATATTCCATACCCACCGGACACAATATCTTCTTGGCCTGATAGTAACTTTTTGGCAACATGTTTTCCTTTGGAAGCATATCATGCACTACTTGAAGCAGTGAACTAAAGCTTTTGTCACTCCACCCATATTTGGCCTTGACATTAACCAAACTTAACACCGCTGACAACAGCGTCAAGGAATTGTTGCACCCCGAATACAAAGGCTTCTTTGAATTAGTTTGCAATGTATCATACATAGGGGCATGTGCTTGCTGAAAAGACTCTTGTCCGAGATCACGAATCATATCCTCTAAGCGATCTCCCATTTCTACATCAAACGGTTCAGATTGGGACCCCCTCTGCATTTCTATGAATTCACCATGTCATATCCAAGTTGTATAATTCTTCTTAATCGCATCACATAATAGATGCTCTTGTATGTCATCGAGTATTTGTCATCTCCCATTCAAATAATTTATACAAGGACAAAAAAAATTTCCATCCCCATCCGGTCAACTTCTTTCTGAAGCAAATTGCAAGAACTATTCCACGCCTTCCTCATACGCAGGGCTCATGCGACTTTCATTCATCCAACTTCAATCCATCTAAATAATAACTTTGTGATACTCACAAAGTTATTCAGTGCATGAAAATCTCACTTTTTCATTAAAGGTGTGACCTTATCCCATTCAAGAAGACATTTTTTATGGTAGATTCATATGTCAAGGTTAAGTCTCTTTTGTTAAATTTGACAAAATTTTGGCAGCATTTCACATTGATCTCCAAGTACACGACATGAAAGCGGTAAGATTAATTCCCTGACAATCAAGTATGCACTCAGAGAACAACTAGAAATGCATTGTACCAAAATTTCATCAAATTCAACAAAATAATCTTAACCTTAACGCATGAATCTACCATAAAAATATGACTCTTCCCAAACTGTCCAAACGGACAATTCAAGATTCAATACAACGATTAATACAAACTATCCACAAGAATAATTGTATTCAATCTGAAACGGTAATCTAAGATTCACTTATGATGAACATAACTTGTATAGCATATATCAGTTCTCATTAATCGCAATGAACAAGTAATAAAAACATGGGTAACAGACAACAACATCAAAAGTTTACAAAATACATTTGTACCTGTTCGGCTTCCGGCAAGTGCACCGGCTCGCACAAGTAGTATAAAATGGTAAGAACCGAGTATCGAACACTCGGGGAACTTGTGTTATTTGGTAAGCTATTTAAGCAAATAGGCGCCTATTGTGTAAAAATAAGTGTGAATATGAACAAGTGTATAAAATATCTGTGCAAAAAGAAAGAAAATCACGCGAGAGAAATGATGTGTAAAAACAAGTAGAGAACACGTTGGTCTTCCTAATAGGTGTCTGATGCTAAAAAGATATTCTCTATCTAACAATGCTCATGTGCTCTTATGGTGTCTCTTGAGATACTAAACCCCGATTCCTCATGATAGTTTAACCTAATCCTGGTCAAGCCTCTTCCGCAGATTCTTCTTATAAGACTAAACTCAACCAGGACCGCATTAAGACACACATACTTAACAGACTTATTGCACCCCGATTGCTCGTGAAAGCACGACAACTCAGCCCTACACTATCATGGACTTTAGAGTCAGACCAGTTTCCACTGTTGAATGACCCTAACAAAGCATGCATCTACGTGATCAAGGTAAAGGCATACTGGAATGAAAAGTAGATAGCATAGAGAACACACAAAACATCATTAAATAGATAGAAATATATTTACATCAGGTACCTACAGGGAAGATCCAACAGAGGATTTAGCTTTCCATACCAGGAAGCCTTCTTGATAACAAAGAGAAGAACAAGATGAAAGATTGAAAAAAATACAAGTGGTGAGGATGTCTCTTCCACCTCTAGGATCTCATAATCACTCACAAATTCATCTTAAGCTCTCAAACTGGCTCCTGCTTCGAGCTCTGGTCTCTGCAGATCTTCACACAACAAAATCTCTCAAAACTCTCTAGAACTTGGACCTTTCTCTCTCTAGAAACCCTAGACATTCAAAGCTCTGAATCCCAGTCCAAACTCCCTTCACAAAATCTGATTTCAGGCTTAAATAGGTGGCCTTGTTCGTGCTCATGCGCTTAGCGCACGTATGGACCGCTTAGCGCACATTAGTGATTTTTGGCTTAGCGCGCCTTTCTCGCTTAGCGGATGAACTGAAGCGGTGCGCTTATAGAGATGAAGTGGTGCGCTTAGCGAATCTGTACAGCTCATCTTCTTCTAGATTCTTCCTCGTGCTTAGCCCAGGAGTGTTGCACTTAGCGGATGCTCGCTAAGCCAGCATATTGGCTTAGCGAGAAGGTGAAAAACAACATTTTCCAAAGCTTGCCTAATTAACCTGAAATTGAAAGAAAATGATTATTAAACACACAAAATGAAAATACTAAGTATTTATTACCTATACTTAATAGAAAATACTTATAACATTACAAAATAACCATAAATTGGGAGAGTTTGATACAATTTATACAAGTTTTATACACAAAAGTTAGTCATTTTCACTGACTAACAACTCCCCCAAATTTACAGTTTTGCTTGTCCTCAAGCAAAAAGAGAACAACTCACTTGTCCTCAAGTAACAATGACATGCAGTGGCTATGTACAAAGGTGTATGCTACAAAGTGACTGATTTCATGATAAGAGGATGGAGTAAAATGCCCTCATCACACTTCTTTCACAAGGTATGTAGTTATCCAAAGAGAAGAATAAAATGTAACTAGAACAGATAGATGAAGTTAGGCATAAGACAAATATTAAGGAAAGTAGCTTAAAACACAGTCTCACGGCTACTGTTTCACTCAAGCACAAGTGTTTAAGCTATTCATTGATAACAACTAGCAAGAGGTCCAATCTTTGAATTTCATCTCATGCCATAAAGTCAGAAATGTATAAAAAGAATCAGAAGGACTTTCTCAGGTTTGTAGTGAGGCTTGGCTACAAAAATTCATTGGTTTTTCTAGGATTCAAAGGCTTAGATTCTAAGAGAGCACAAATCCTTGACTTATCCCAATGGTCTTGTATTATACAAGTATCTTTCTCATTATCTTTTCCTCTCAAGTTGCTTTTGACCTTATTGTAATAGCACAATTTATTCTTCTCTTTTTCTTTTTTTTAACATACACTTATTTGTTGTGTGTGTTGATGCTTAACCTTTTTCTTTTCATTCTAATTGACTTTCCTCCCCCAAATTTAGAGTAAATTTGCCTTGAACCATATGCTCTCCTAAAATCTAAACAAGGTATCAGGAGATAATTGTTTAAGTTCAGGGTTTAAATTTTTGACAATATCATTCAACTCAAAAGGGGAGCAAAGGATGCAATTATCATTCAAGGTAAGCTTTTTGGTCAGAAGAGCTTGTGTATGTATAATCATGGCCTACATCATGTCCTCATTTATACATTTCATTCTAAAATTCAGAGATTCATGCAAAGATTATTACTCACAGCTAGTCGTTCACTCACAGTTTAAGGTCACACTCTCATCGGTTTTGGTTCAAGCTTTTCTTTCACAATTAATCTGTCTACTGACGAACAATTCTAAATGCAAGTTCACATTCTTGTTCTTTCTTTGTCTAACATACACATTTGCTCAAACTCATGATAAGAAACACAAACTCCATCACAATCATGCACTCAATTCAAAATGAAAACATACATCCATTTTCACAAAATAAGTAAACTACTTCACTGTCACACCATTCAAAATTAAGTTAAACTGTTTAGGATCCTTCAGGATAAGCAAACTAATTACCCATAAATAAAACTAGCAGTATATGTAGACATAAAGAAAATACTGTATGAAAGCCAAAATTATAATAATAATAATAATAAATAAATAAAAAAGTATCATCAGGAATTAAAATTCCTGGGACTGGTCCTGTGTGTCCTGTGTCTGACCATCCTCCTCATCTGTCAGTTGAAGCACTGGAGTAGTGGGAGGAGAAGTGTCCATACTAGGACTGGTGTCGTTGGGTCCTCTGGCATCTGTAGAAGAGGAGTGGAGGGATCTGCTGCAAGCTGAGGTGAGGGTAGGTTTACCACTGGTGCAGAAGGCTCTGAAGTAGCCTCAAGGGATTGTTCAGGAGTGGTCGCAGCTACCTGTCTCAACTATGTCTCCTCTGCCTCTTCTCCTATATCAAATGGCTTTGGGATGGTGGCCTCAGATGACTCATCCTCCATATGCTGAGGTACCTGAGCTGTGGGACCTTCGTCTTCCTTATGAAGAGAAGGTTGGGTCTCAGGCCAAGCTACCATCTCATTAAACTTCTCTACTATAGGAATAGAGTCTGGAGGTGCCATCATTTGTAAACTCTATAGTAAAATGATTTGTCCCTGATGAATGCTTTGTAGCATGGCTTCAAAGCGCTGATAATTTGTTTGAGCTGGGACAGAAGGGGCTGCTGAAGTGGATGCTAGAGTAGGAGCTGCAGAAGTAGAAGGAAGCTCAGCTTGCCTTTCCCTCGCCCTCCTAGCCCCTCGGATAGAGACTGTTAGATCCTCAGGGTTCCAACAGTTCTTCCTGATGTAGGCCAGGTTAATGACCGGGCTCAGGCGCTCAAAGGTGAGGCTGTCAGAGACAACCTCTCTGGCTCTACATAATGCGGTGATTAGAGCAGGGAAGCCAAGTCTAGAGGTGTTAGACTGGGCTATAGAGGTCATTTGGTCAGAGATCAGCGCTCCTATGTTCATATCCAAGTGAGAAACTAGGCCAAAAATGAGCCTAGCTCCATCCACTTTCAAGTTAGAAGTATGTGATATGGGGGCCAAGTTGGAGTATGAGAGGACACTCCACACCTGAGCTAGTGTAGTCAGATCCTTCCTGAGAATCTTCCCAGGATGGCTTTCAGTAATCTATAGGCAACCTGTAGTATTTGGAGTAAGTGGGTAATGTCTCCCCCTCAGATAATACCACAGGTGTCTCTAAAAATGTGTTGAGACTGTCAGAATCAATTTTCACCAAATGGTCTCTGACTCTGGACTGCTTTGGTGGATGG
This sequence comes from Glycine soja, assembly GCF_004193775.1. Taxonomy (NCBI): domain Eukaryota; kingdom Viridiplantae; phylum Streptophyta; class Magnoliopsida; order Fabales; family Fabaceae; genus Glycine; species Glycine soja. Next base: position 23,989,755 of record NC_041009.1, on the reverse strand, counting down.
TCCTCAAAACTGTATAAATTTGCATAGAACTCTTTCACCAAAGCCAGATCTATGCTCCCATCGGCTAAATTGGTGAGGTGTTTATGGAAATTATGCCTCTCCAGCTCGGCCTTAAAGTCATCTAGCTCAGTGTGATATAGCTCTACTTTCCTCTCAGGTAAAATGTTTCTTCCCAGAACATTATCAGTGTATCTGGTCCAAGCATCTAATGAAGAGAATCTCCTTGTGTCATACTGAGATGTGGGCCTTGTACCAATGCTCTTTCTCTTTCTAGAAGCCATCTGTAGACAAAGGAATCAAATATTTGATCAGGACACAGTTATTCAAAATTTTAAAAACTGAAAAAGACAATGGCCACTTAGCGAGACATGGTTCGCTTAGCTAGCCTTTGTAAAAAAACACTATCTCTTAGCGACATATGGAGCCGCTTAGCAGAAGTTGCAGAATTTTTAGATTCTACATAATTGGCTTAGCGAGAAAGTCCCCGCTAAGATGAACATGTGCTGCAAGGATTTGCGCTAAGCTCCTTAAAGGCTGCGCTTAGCGGCACCAACTCTTCAAAAATTTCACTAAGTGTTGGGAGCTTAGCGAGTGAAGCTCGCTTAGCTCAGCGGATGCCGCAACCAATTGCGCTTGGCTCAGGAAAGCTCGGCTTAGCGCATGACTATCAACAAAAAATTTGATTCAGCCTCGCTTAGCCACAGGTAGTTTAGGAAGAGGATGAGTGTTCATCCTCAAAAGATGAACTTGCTTAGCGCGGTACACGCGCTTAGCGAGTTCTTCAGATAACGCTTACATACAATGAGTATGGATAAACTCGCTTAACGCAGCATGCTCGCTTAGCGAGTTCATCATGTTTTCCAAAAAACATAGAAAACGTAGTTTGTTTTCTCGCACTTTTCAAGCCTCTAAAAGGCATATCAGACATGCAATGTGTGCGCCATACTCAATTCAGTATACAAGTGTACATAGCCCTACTCTTAAACTAAATCTAACAAAACATAAAAACCCTTAAAATCTAAAGCTACAATTGAAGTCTTCTACCCTAAAGTTAAGACAAGAAAAAGAGAAAAAGAATCAAGGAACTTACTTGGATGGTGTATGATTGATGCTTCAAAGTTGAAAATGCACAAGGAAAGAACAGATGCAAAATGTGCAATTTTTTGGAGAGAGAGAATGCAGGGATGAGGTTTCCGTAATTTGGCTAATGTGAGTGTAACTGTTGTTACACTCACTTAATTAGTTTTTCAATTCTTTTTCTTAGCGGACCGCTGTGCTAAGCGAGCAAGAGAGACGTTTGGTTTCTCAACAAGGCTCGCTTAGCGGACCCATGCGCTTAGCTGACGTTTCAAATTCAAAATCAATTTTTTTTTTTTACACAAAAACTCGTCTTAGCGCGAAGGTGAGTCCGCTTAGTGAGGTCTGCACATTAGAAAAGCTGCAACTCTCGCTAAGCCAGGCTCTGGCCAACTTAGCTAAAATGATGCATCTTAAGTACAGAGGAGCATGCGCTTAGCTAAGAGGGACTCGCTTAGCGCTCACATTACCTCAATGAATCTCGCTTAGCTGCCATGACTGGCGCTTAGTGTCATGGACCTCAATTAAGGCCATAAGGAATTGCGCTTGGCGACAATAGGTCCCGCTTAGCCATGGATAAGTTGTTGCGTAGCGATCAGGCTGAAGCTTAGCTGAATTCAGATCGAATTTAAGTTCGCTTAGGTCAACCTTGGCCAGCTTAGCGGACCAAATTAGCCTTAGATGCAAGGGTTGGGCGCTAAGCGCTTGAGACTCGCGGCTTAGCGCATGAACAGAGATGCGCTTAGCGAAAGGACTATTTTTCAGAAAAAGTTTTCTAAGTTATTTTTCAGTCATTTTTCCTTGAAATTGAAACCCTTATGTTAAGCATTCAATGATTGGCTAATATACTCCTATGTATAGATTATATAACAAGTTCCAAATGATTTAAATGCATAAAAAGCAAATATAACAGAAATTAAAACTGGGTTGCCTTCCAGGAAGCACTTCTTTAACGTCATTAGCTTGACGCTTTTACCTCACTGGGTGATCTTATGTTTTGGTTCCTACTTTCAGAACCTCTTGACCTCCTTCCATTACCTGTAGGCAAACATTGTGTTCTGGAGCAGGCCTGTCTTCAACAAACAAATCAAAATCAATTTTCTGATCTTCAAAACCTAGCTCCAACTTCCGGCAAGTGCACTGGATCGCACAAGTAGTATAAAACGATAAGAATCGAGTATCGAACACTCGGGGAACTTGTGTTATTTGGTAAGCTATTTCAGCAAATAGGCGTCTATTGTGTAAAAATAAGTGTGAATATGAACAATCGTATAAACTATCTGTGCAAAAAGAAAGAAAATCACGCAAGAGAAATGATGTGTAAACACAAGTAGAGAACACGTTGGTCTTCCTAATAGGTGCCTGATGCTAAAAAGATATTCTCTATCTAACAATGCACTTATGGTGTCTCTTGAGATACTAAACCCCGATTCCTCATGATAGTTTAGCCTAATCCTGATCAAGCCTCGTCCGCAGATTCTTCTTATAAGACTAAACTCAACCAGGACCGCATTAAGACACACATACTTAACAGACTTATTGCACCCAGATTCCTCGTGAAAGCACGACAACTCAGCCCTACACTATCAAGGACTTTAGATTCAGACCAGTTTCCACTTTTGAATGACCTTAACAAAGCATGCATATACGTGATCAAGGTAAAGGCATACTGGAATGAAAAGCAGATAGCACAGAGAACACACAAAACATCATTAAATAGATAGAAATATATTTACATCAGGTACCTACAGGGAAGATCCAACAGAGGATTTAGCTTTCTATACCAGGAAGCCTTCTAAATAACAAAGAGAAGAACAAGATGAAAGATTGAAAAAATACAAGTGATGAGGATGTCTCCTCCACCTCTAGGATCTCACAATCACTCACAAATTCACCTCAAGCTCTCAAACTGGCTCCTGCTTCGAGCTCTGGTCTCTGCAGATCTTCACACAACAAAATCTCTCAAAACTCTCTGGAACTTGGACCTTTCTCTCTCTAGAAACCCTAGACCTACAAAGCTCTGAATCCCAGTCCAAACTCCCTTCACAAAATCGGATTTCATGCTTAAATAGGTGGCCTTGTTCGTGCTCGTGCACTTAGCGCACATATGGACCGCTTAGCGCACATTGGTGACTTTTGGCTTAGTGCGCCTTTCTCGCTTAGCGGATGAACTGAAGCGGTGCACTTAGAGAGATGAAGCGGTGCGCTTAGCGAATTTATACAACTCATCTTCTTCTGGATTCTTCCTCGCGCTTAGCCTAGGAGTGTTGCGCTTAGCGGATGCTCACTAAGCCAACATATTGGCTTAGCGAGAAGGTGAAAAATAGCACTTTCCAAAGCTTGCCTAATTAACCTGAAATTGAGAAAAATGATTATTAAACACACAAAATGAAAATACTAAGTATTTATTACCTATACTTAACAAAAAATACTTATAACATTACAAAATAACCATAAATTGGGAGAGTTTGATATAATTTATACTAGTTTTATACACAAAAGTTAGTCGTTTTCACCGACTAATAGTACCTATGATGATGAGCAACATGGTCCAAAAGCAGAGCAACAATCCAATAAAGAACTCAATCACCACCTACATCAATCATCATTCCCAAAAACATTAGATATAAAGCATCCCCGATGCAGCCAGCACAATCCAAAACCACCATGATCCAAAATCCCTAACTCTATATAAGTAAATAACATAACACCAAAGTCAAAAACAAAAGGCAAATACCAGAAGTGAAGAGTGAAGACCCACAAAAGGCAAATACAAATTATACTAAACACCTACTAAGGTTTCATTAAATTTGCTCCAATACCCTTATCTTTTTTATCCTTACATTAACCCCATTAATTGTTTGAAAAACATTACACCGCTGCTCCTTATATACTTATAGTTATATATTACAGCGACAACCCCTGCTATCCAAGAAACACATTACACCATGTATTCCTTCTGAAAGGTTACTATCAATATAAAAAACCTCACAATGATTAGTGTTAGTCGTCTTGTACGACTAACTTTTGTATAGAAAACATTTTCCAAAACTTGTATAATTTCCCCAATTTATAGTTATTTTGTAGGGATTTATAAATAAATCTTGTTTTTATTGTTATAGTTGCCTCTAGAGTATCTCCCATGTGATTTAATGATAAAATTTGCACAATTTCAGGTCTAAAGAGGCTAAAATCTTGAAGTGCTAAAGGGAGCAGTTGCGCTCAACTCACCATTTGGGCTTAGTGCGCATCCAAAGCTAAGCGCAGCTTCAGCGCGACAGAAGAATCTGGTAGAGCACAATGATCAAGGCCGCGCGCTAAGCGCAAGATCAACTTACTAAGCGAGACGTTTGTCTCTTGCCTGGCTCAGCGCATGACTGGCACCAAGCCCAAATCCACTTACTCGTGCTAAGCGCAAGGGTGGTGCTAAGCGCGACGTCGCAATTTCAGAGCCTATTTAAGCTTGAATTGTCAGAATTAGGGTACAATTTTTGAGAGACTAGAGTTGCATATTTTGGCACAGACTTCGTGAATAGTGCTCTGGAAGCAGCAAGAGGAGCAACTTTGCAGAGAAGCCTAGGGTTCTTCAATTAGAGAGAGATTAATGAGTTGCAGAGTGATTGTGAGGTGCTGAGAAGAGGAGGAGGGATCCCCCTTCTTGTGTAAGGAACAATTATTTTTTACTCTCAATCTCATTTGTGTTAGGGTTTTTCTATAATGGCTGGCTAAACACCCTTGTTGGGGATTTCTAAGGAACAACTGATGTAATTACTTTAATATCTAATTAATTGTGTTTTATGTGTTCAATGCTTAATTTCTACATGCTCTTGGTCTGATCTCCCATTTGTGCATACAGTTAGGTGACTTTAGCATTGGGAAATGTATTGCTGCCTTAGAACTTGATAGAAGCAGGACTGAATAACCACATTACCAGGGATGGATTGTTGGGGTTTTGGTTTTCTGAATATGCTATTACAATAATGCTGTTTAAGTTAAGCCTAGTCTTACAAGACAGATCTGCAGATGAAGCTTAGGTTAAATTAGTCTAAACTTACGAGGGATCGAGGTTTAGTGTAGAAGCAAGCTTCATGATGATGAATCAAGTTGATTCAAGTAGTTTTGATGATGACAAAAAGCCCAAGAGAATGATTTCAAGATTGAGTCAACAAGTTCAAGATCAAGATTAAATCAAGATTAATTTCAAGATTCAAGAAATGACATCAAGAAGAATCAAGATTCAAGAGAAGATGATTTCACAAGGGAAGTATTGAAAAGAATTTTTCAAAAACCAAACATAACACAATTTTGTTTTACAAGAAAATTTTTTCTCAAAATTTTCTAACTTACCAGAGTTTTTACTCTCTTGTAATCGATTACCAGTTGCAAAGTTTGATTTCAAAAGCTTTTAACTGAATTTGCAACGTTCCAATTGATTTTTAAATGGTGTAATCGATTACAATATATTGGTAATCGATTACTAGTGTATCTGAACGTTGAAATTCAAATTAAATTGTGAAGAGTCATATCTTTTCATAAAATGCTTTGTGTAATCGATTACATGATTTTGGTAATCGATTACCAGTGACAAGTTTTGAATAAAAAAAGTCAAGAGATGTAACTCTTCCAATGGTTTTCAGGTTTTTCTCAAGGTTATAACTCTTCCAATGGTTTTCTTGACCAGACATGAATAGTCTATAAAAGCAAGACCTTGACTTGCATTTCAATAACTTTTTAGAACAACTTCTTAAAATTTCTTGAACAACTTTTGAGAAATCTTGAAACTTTGCTAGTTATCTTTCTTTCTTCTTCTTCCTTTGCCAAAAGCTTTCTAAGTTTTCTGGTTTCCAAACCTTATTCTTTCACAGAAAACAAAAGTGTGCTATATCTTTTTATTCTTTTTTCCCTTTGCCAAAAAGAATTCAACAAGGACTAATCGTCTGAATTCTTTTTATGTCTCTCTTCTCCCTTTTCCAAAAGAACGAAGGACTAACGCCTGAATTCTTTTGTGTCTCCCTTCTCCCTTTTCAAAGAATTCAAAAAGACACAGTTTGAGAATTCTTTTGATTCTTCCCTTTCCCTTAAACAAAAGATTTCAAAGGACTAACCGCCTGAGATATCTTTTGTTTCCCCTTCACAAAGATTCAAAGGACTAACCGCCTGAGAACTTTGTCTTAACACATTAGAGGCTACATCCTTTGTGGTACAAGTAGAGGCTACATCTACTTGGGTTGTTGTAACTGAGAACAAGAGAGGGTACATCTCTTGTGGATCAGTTCAAGTGGAGGGTACATCCACTTGGTTGTTCAAAGAGAACAAGGGAGGGTACATCCCTTGCGGATCTTTGCTTGTAAAGGTTTTTACAAGGTTGAAAAGAAATCTCAAGGACCATAGGTTGCTTGGGAACTGGATGTAGGCATTGGTTGTTGTCGAACCAGTATAAAACTCTTGTGTTTGTCTTCTTCTTCCCTACACTCTTTAATTTCCGCTGTGCACTTTTAATTATCGCTTTTACTTTTGGTTAAGTTTCAATTATTGTTCTTTACTTTCTTAACTTTGTAGAAAAAAGCCTAATTAAATCTAGTAACATTAAGAAGGATAAGTTTTAATTAGTCAAGGTACATTAATAATTAATTCAACCCCCCTTCTTAATTATTCTGAGGCCACTTGATCCAACAAGTGGTATCAGAGCAGGTATCTTGTAGAAAGTTTAACCACTTCAAGATTCATGCCCTCTTCAAATTATTTGTTTCCTGAAGGAAATTCCATCCATAGGCCACCTATCTTTAATGGTGAGGGTTACCACTATTGGAAAACCCGTATGCAGATTTTCATTGAAGCCATAGATTTAAACATTTGGGAAGCAATAGAAATAGGACCTTACATGCCCACCGTAGTAGATGTAAGTACTAGCACCACAACACAAAAACCTAGAGACAAGTAGACTGAAGAAGATAGAAGAAGAATCTAGTATGATCTTAAAGCCAAAAACATTATTACTTCAGCCCTAGGAATAGATGAGTATTTTAGAGTGTCAAATTGCACAAATGCCAAGGAGATGTGGGATACTCTCCAACTTACACATGAAGGCACCACTGATGTGAAAAGATCTAGAGTCAATAACCTTACACATGAATATGAATTGTTTAGGATGAACCCTAATGAAAACATCCAAAGTATGTAGAAAAGATTCACACACATAGTCAACCATCTTGCCTCTTTAGGAAAAATCTTCCCTAATGAAGATTTACTTAATAAAGTTTTAAGATGCTTAAGTAGGGAGTGGCAACCCAAGGTAACTGCCATTTCTGAAAGTAAAGATCTTTCTTCTATGTCTCTTGCCACTTTGTTTGGAAAATTGTAGGAACATGAAATGGAACTTCAATGACTTAATCAAAATGAAGAAACCGACAAAAAGAAAAGAAGCATAGCACTTAAAACCTCCTCATCAATGCAAGAAGAAAATGAAGAAGAAGAATCAGAAGATGAAGAAGACTTCTCACTCTTTGTGAAGAAGTTTCAAAAATTTGTTAAGAAGAGAAGAATCGAGAGGCATCAAAACTTCAACAATGGAAGAAGATCTCAAGAAGACTCTCAAATTCTTAGATGCTACAAATGCAACCAACTTGGTCACATCAAAGCAAATTGTCCCTCAAATGAGGAATGGCCTGATAAGAGTGATAAGAAAAGGTATGAAGAAAGAAGGACCAAAAAGGCTTACATTGCATGTGATGACAATGACTCATTCGATGGTTCAGAGAAGGAGATCAACCTTCTAACCAAGGACTTTGAGAGTGATGAGAACATCTCTCAAGAAGATTAAGCAAAAAGTAAAAGTATGACTTCCATCTTTGAAGATCTAGACACTTTAATCATAAAAAAGGTAACATCAAAACCATTCTCTTTCAAAATTTATTTTGGTTGAAATTTTCCTTTCAATTAATTTGATTATGATGACTAACAAAATTTTATTTGTTTCTCTTAATTGATTGAAATTATGAGTATGTGTTTATATGTTTTGATTGAGTTAATTTTCTTTCTCAAAGCATGAAATTTCTTTTTAAAATATTTGATAATATCCTTGACCTTTATTCTTCAATACTTGTGTTGATTATTTTGATATAATTGAATATATACAATGTTTTTTTAAATGATTATGCATGATTTTGAATGTGATATGTGAATTACTTGCTTAAGGTTCTTTCATAAAGTGTTTTCAAAAGTTTAATGTTATATATATATTTATTTTTTAAAAAATATTTTGACTTTAATTCAAATCCTTTTACCTTAAAAGGGGAAAGTTTGAAGTAGGCCTCTAGCTTCGCGGATCTAGTATTTGCGAGCGAGAGGATTGAAGTAGGCCTGAAAAGGGGAAAGTTTGACTATGTCACCCCTACCGGTACAAGCAACAAAAGATTCAGAGCGATTGGGGCAAAGAAGAAAGAAGGAGATGCCCACGCCATGACCTCGGCTCCTACTTGGCCGAAACCCCAGCACACCCCTCACGATACTTACCAGTATACCCAGCATCATCCAAGCTTTTCGGCCCGTGCCGGAAACCCCTCCAACTTGGCGCCCATCCAACAAAGGACATCCGTTCAGCCACAAAGGGCTCTAGCTCAAAGCTCGGCTCCCACGCAACCTCGCCCCGCCGGCGATTCCAATCCTAGCATGAGCGCCAATCCGGGGAGGAACCCTCCAATGAAGAAGCTTCCGGAGTTCGCCCCAATTCTGATGTCGTACGGGGACTTGTTGCCATCTTTGATCGCCAACCAAATGGCGGTAGTGACCCCCGGAAGGATTTACCGGTCTCCTTTCCCTCGGTGGTACAACCCCAACGCAACCTGTGCGTATCATGGGCGTATCTCGTGGCATTCAATTGAATAGTTTGTGGCTCTCAAGCATAAAGTCCAAAGCTTGATCGATGCGGGGTGGCTAACATTCCAAGAAGACGGTCCAAATGTAAAGACAAATTTGCTTGCCAATCATGGAGGATCGATAGTAAATGCAATAGAAGAGTGTGGACTGTAGAGGTTGAAGCAAATGAAGGACGTGGTAACCTCTAGGAGGTTTATATTTGAGGCGCTGCAAGAGGCGGGCATGGTTTCCTTTGATGGGCACAAGGAGGATTCTTGTTTGATGCATCCGGGAGCATCGCATGACATGGAAACATGTTCAACGGCCGAGGAGCTGTTACAGCGAATGATGGACCAAGGTCGGTTTGAAATTGGTGTTGCGAGCAAGGAAGAGCAACATGTGTGCATGCAATCGGCAGACAAAAGCCCAAGCAAACCCAAACCTTTGGTGATCCACTTCACCAGAGATACTACCTCCCAAAAAACCCAAGGCTCTCAACCTATCCCGAGAAGCAAGCCTATCACATTCCCTTACAAAAGCAACAAGGAAGTCCCATGGAGGTACGCCCCTCAAAAGCCAGACGAAAAGAAGGACGAGGCCGTCGGGGGTGAGATATCCTCTGCCAAAGTTACCAACATCATCAGCATAAACGGTGTGACCCGTAGTGGGCGTGTCTTTACGACACCTGACCTGTTGGTGTGATCCAAGGACTCCAAGGGAAAAGCGAAGGTGGGCACAGAAGAGAGCGACAAAGTAAATCCCGCTCTGGATGAGGATGTCTCGGTCGAGAGATTCACTGAGAAGGAAGGAGACTTCGGCAAAAAAAAGGTATCCATTGAAGAAGCGAACGAGTTCCTTCGGATCATTCAACAAAGCGAATTCAAAGTAATTGAACAGCTCAACAAGACCCCAAATAGGTTCTCCCTGTTAGAGCTACTCATGAGTTCCAAGCCTCACCGGGCGCTGCTATTTAAGGTATTAAATGAAGCCCATGTGGCCCAAGATATCTCTGTGGAGGGCTTCGAGGGCATCGTCAACAACATTACTGCCAATAATTACCTCACCTTCGCTAATGAGGAGATACCTTTCGAGGGGTGGGGACATAATAGGGCCTTGCATGTGTCCGTCAAGTGTATGGACCACATCATGGCTAAGGTACTCATCGACAACGGCTCATCGCTTAATGTCATGCCCAAGAGTACATTGGACAAGCTGCCTTTCAACGTGTCACATCTAAGGTCGAGCTCCATGATAGTACGGGCTTTTGACGGTAGCCGCTGAAATGTAATAGGGGAGATTGACCTCCCAATTCAGGTTGGACCTCACCTTTGTCATATCACTTTCCAAATGATGGATATCAACCTGGCCTATAGCTTCCTTTTAGGCCAGGCTTGGATTCACGCAATCGGGGTGGTCCCTTCAATGTTCCCCAAAGGTTGAAGTTTGTGGTGGAAGGGTAGTTAATCATCGTCTAAGGGGAAGAAAACATTCTGGTAAGTTTTCCTTCCTCTACACCATACGTGGAAGCCGCGAAGGAGTCCTTGGAGACGGCCTTTCAATAATTTGAGGTAGTGAGCAATGCCTTTATCGAGTCTCTCCCGATGTAACCATCTTCATCCAGCGTCGCGCTGATGGTGGTCCAAGTCATGTTAGGGCACGGGTATGAGCCTGGAATGGGCTTAGGTCGGAACGGTTATGGCGTGGCCAGCTTGGTGGAATTCAAGGAGAACCGCAGAAGGTTTGAGCTAGGGTATAAGCCCACACGCGCCGATGTGAGAAGAAGTGCCCTAGAAAGGAAGGGCAGGAGCATGGGCCAGCAGCAAGGGCCACAAGTAAAAGAGACCCCTCCATGTCACATCAGCGAAAGCTTTGTAAGCATGGGCTAGAGGTGTGAAGGGCGAGTCGCCATGATCCATGATGAAGCCCCCCAAGAGCATTTGAATTGGATACAGTCGTGCCTTCCTGAGTTCAAGTTAGGAAACTGTCAAGTTGTCGAGCGACCCGGAGTTTCCGTGGCAAACATAATGTAATTTGTTAGTCTTAACCGTATGGCTAGGCCTAGGCTTTAGGGTTTTCTCCTTGTTAGGGCGTTTGTCTTTTGATATCAAATATATATAAAATAAGATCTTTTCTTCATTTGTTCTTGCACCTTCATCCGTTCTCATTTGTTTGCATGTTTATTTCTGTTGCGATTAAAACGGTACAGATAAATTGGTGGTTTTGCTATGAAATTACCAAGACATCTTCGCTTGGTCGTACCAAGATATGCCCGGTTTGAACCCTGACATTGTACAACATCGCTTACCGCTGAATCCCGGTTGTTCCCCGGTAAAAAAAAAACTATGAAGGATGAAGCCCGAGATGTCCTTAAAGATTAAAGAAGAGGTGAAGAAGCAGTTCGACGTTGGATTTTTGGTCGTAAGAAAGATGGGAGGTACGAATGTGCATGGACTATCGGAACCTAAACCGAGCCAGTCTAAAGGATAACTTTCCTTTACCGCACATCGATGTCCTTGTGGATAACACAACCAATTTTGCTTTGTTTTCTTTCATGGACGGGTTCTCGGGTTACAATCAGATAAAGATGGCGCCGGAGGACATGGAGAAGACTACGTTTGTCACCCCGTGGGGAACATTTTTCTACAAGGTGATGTCCTTTGGGCTAAAAAATGTTGGGGCAACCTATCAACAAGCTATGGTAGCATTATTCCATGATATGATGCACAAAGAGATTAAAGTCTACATGGATGACATGATTGCCAAGTCTAGAACCGAGGAGGAACAACTCGTCAACTTTCGGAAGTTGTTCGAGAAACTGTGGAAGTTGTTCAAGTCGGGAAAATTGCTCGGCTTCATCGTGAGCCAGAAAGGGATAGAGGTTGATCTCGACAAGGTGAAGGCCATCCTTGAAATGCCCAAACTGCGCACCGAAAAGCAAGTCCAAGGTTTCTTAGGGCACCTAAATTATATAGCGAGGTTCATATCGCAGCTCACCGCTACCTGTGAGCCTCTCTTTAAGCTTTTGCGTAAGAATCAGTCCATCCAGTGGAATGATGAATGTTAAGTGGCATTCGGAAGGATTAAGCAATGCCTTATGAATCCTCTTGTGCTCATGCCACCGGTGCTCGAGAGGCCTCTTATCCTATACATGACAGTGTTGGATGAGTTGATGGGGTGTATTCTAGGGCAGCATGATGATTCCGGAAAGAGGGAAAGGGCTGTCTACTACTTGAGCAAAAAGTTCACCGCTTGTGAGATGAATTACTCTCTGCTTGAAATGACGTGTTGTGCCTTGTGTAGAAGCCAAGCTTCATGGTGAATCAAAGGTGATTCAAAGGTGTTTTGATGATAACAATGATGATAACAAAAGATAATGACAAAGGTGATGACAAAAAGCTCAAAGATCAATCAAGAACAATTCAAGAGTTCAAGATAAGAATCAAGAAGAATTCAAGACTCAAGAAGAAAGTCTAGAGACAAGAATCAAGATTCAAGGTTCAAGATCTCAAGAATCAAGATCAAGATTCAAGGCTCAAGATTCAAGAATGAAGAGAAGACTCAATCAAGATAAGTATTAAAAAGTTTTTTTTCAAAACTTTGAATAGCACATGAGTTTTTGACAAAACCTTTTACCAAAAAGTTTTTACTCTATGGTAATCGATTACCATATTGTTGTAATCAATTACCAATAGCAAAATGAGTTTGAAAAAGTTTTCAAACTGAATTTACAACGTTTCAATTATTTTCAAAAAGCTGTAATCGATTACAATGTTTTGGTAATCGATTACCAGTGCCCTTGAACGTTGAAATTCAAATTCAAAGGTGAAGAGTCACATCCTTTCACTTAAAAGCTTTGTGTAATCGATTACACTAATTTGGTAATCGATTACCAGTGACTGTTTCTGAAAAAATCAAAATATGTAACTCTTCAAAAGGTTTTTGACTTTTTCAAATTGGTTTTAAGTTTTTCTAAAAGTTATAACTCTTCTAAATGGTCTTCTTGACCAGACATGAAGAGTCTATAAAAGCAAGGCTTTGTTTTGCATTTTAGGAAATTCAATCTTGAATACTTTTCCAATCAATCTCTTACAATCCTTTACAATCCTTGAATCTCTTTGAACTTCTTCTTCTTCTTCTTTGTACCAAAAGCTTTCTAAAGTTTTCTGGTTTTCCAAACCTTGAAAACTTGTGCTATTCATCTTTTCATTCTCTTCTCCCTTTGCCAAAAAGAATTCGCCAAGGACTAACCGCCTGAATTCTTTTTGTGTCTCTCTTCTCCCTTTTCCAAAAGAACAAAGGACTAACTGCCTGAATTCTTTTGTGTCTCCCTTCTCCCTTGTCAAAGAATTCAAAACGACACAGTCTGAGAATTCTTTTGATTCTTCCCTTTCCCTAATACAAAAGTGTTCAAACGACTAACCGCCTGAGAATTCTTTTGTATCCCCATTCACAAATTATCAAAGGTTTAACAGCCTCAGATCTTTGTCTCAACACATTGGAGGGTACATCCTTTGTGGTACAAGTAGAGGGTACATCTACTTGGGTTTGACTGAGAACAAGAGAGGGTACATCTCTTGTGGATTAGTTCTAGTGGAGGGTACATCCACTAGGTTCAAAGAGAACAAGGGAGGGTACATCCCTTGTGGATCTTTGCTTGTAAAAGGATTTTTACAAGGTTGAAAGAAATCTCAAGGACCAGTATAAAAACTCTTGTGTGTTTGTTTCCTTCTTCCCTACTCTTTTACTTTCCGCTGTGCATTTCTTTTCCGCTTTTACTTTCTGTTAAGTTTTCTCTTCTACTCCTCATTCTCTTAACAATTTAGTAAAAGCCTTAAAAGAGTAATTTTTTAATTAGTAAAGGTTTTGGAATAATTAATTCAACTCCCCCTTCTTAATTATTCTGAGGCCACTCGATCCAACACCTTACCCATCGTCTAAGATAGTACATGCTAAGCCACACCACTTGGTTGGTATCCAAGATGGACCCAGTCAAGTACATTTTTGAGAAACCCACTCTCACCGGACGGATTGCTCGGTGGCAGGTTCTGTTGTCTAAGTTTGACATTATTTATGTCACTTAAAAGGAAATAAAGGGAAGCTCCTTGGCAGACTATCTAGCTCAGCAGCCCCTCAATGACTACCAACCCATGCATCTGAAATTCCCGGATGAGGACATCATGACCTTGTTCGAGGAAGAGATGGAGGATAAAGATAGGGATAAGTGGATCGTGTGGTTCGATGGCGTGTCCAACACCCTAGGCCATGGAGTTGGGGCAGTTTTGGTCACTCCCGACAATCAATGCATACCCTTCACGACAAGGTTGGGCTTCAATTGCACAAATAAAATGGCTTGGGATCCAAGCAGCAATTGACTTCAACGTCAAATTGATCAAAGTATATGGAGACTCAGTCTTGGTGATCCATCAATTGAAAGGAGAATGGGAGACTAGGGATCACAAATTGATACCTTATCAAGCCTACATCAAGAAACTGACAGAGTTCTTCGATGATATCTCCTTCCACCATATTCCCAGAGAGGAGAATTAAATGGCCGATGCGCTTGCTATTCTAGCATCCATGTTTCAGCTAACCCTGCATGGAGACTTGCCGTACATCAAGTTTAGATGTCACGGCAAGCCCGCACGTTGCTGCTTGATAGAAGAGGAGCAAGACGGTAAACTGTGGTACTTTGACATTAAGTGATACATCGAGGACAAGGAGTACCCATGGGAGGCTTCCAACAATGACAAGAGGACATTGCGAAGATTAGCAGCTGGCTTCTTTTTAAGCGGAGGTATACTGTACAAGTGAAATCATGATATGGTCTTGCTCCGATGTGAGGACACCAAGGAGGTTGAACAGATGCTCGTGGAGGTGCATGAGGGGTCCTTTGGGACGCATGCCAATGGACATGCCATGGCCCAGAAGATTATGAGGGCAAGGTATTACTGGCTCACCATGGAAAACGACTATTGTATCCATGTGAGAAAATGCCACAAGTGCCAGGCCTTTGCAGATAATGTCAATGCTCCACCCATGCCTTTGAACGTATTGGCAGTGCCATGGCCCTTCTCTAAGTGGGGAATAAATGTGATTGGAGCTATTGAGCCTAAGGCTTCAAACGGATATCGCTTCATCTTGGTCGCCATTAAGTACTTCACCAAATGGGTTGAAGCAGCTTCATACGCCAGTGTAACAAGGAGCGTGGTGGTTAGGTTCATCAAAAAGGAGATAATCTGTCGGTACGAGTTGCCTAGGAAGATTATCACTGACAATGTTGTGAATGTATGAATACATGATTTTGATGATGCCAAAGAAGAATCAAACAAGGTTGTTTCAAAGGACAAGCATTGCTTCAAGATTAATACAAGGTTGTTTCAACAAACAAAGCCTTGCTTCAAGATTAACTAAAGATCAAGCCTTGCCTCAAAACAAAATGTTTCCAAGACATCCAAGGCTCTGGTAATCAATTACCAGGCAGTGTAATCGATTACTAGAAGATAATTTTGAAAAATAGTTGTTAGAAAGGGTTTTGAATTTGAATTTTGAACCTGTAATTGATTACCAGATGTTTGTAATCGATTACAAACAATAGAACTCTTGAAATTCAAATTCAAAAGTCATGACCCTTCAAAATATAAATGTGTAATCAATTACCAGAAACCTGTAATCGATTACCAGTGAAAAAATTCAGAAAAAAGATTTTTGAAAAGACACATCTCTTCAAACCATTTTGAAAAGGCATGAAGGGCCTATATATATGTGTGTGATTTCAAAAAGCAAGAGAGAGATATTCTAAGAGAACTTCATTGTCAAATTCTCTCTCAACAACTCTTGGGCAAACACTTGCAAATCTATTAAGAGTTCATCCAGGAACTTCAAATTGTATTATCCATTCTAAAGGAGAGAAATCTTTCTATTCTGCTCATAAAGTCAATTGTAATCAAGAGACTGGTTGTCTCTTGAATTGTGAGTTTCCTAAACACAAGGGAAAGGGATTCCTTGGGTGCTCAGAAGTTGTAAAAAGGATTTTTACAAAGATAGTGGAAAATCTCAAGTGGGTTGCTTGAGGACTGGGCGTAGGCACGGGAAGTGGCCGAACCAATATAAATTGAGTTTGCATTTCTCTCTTCCCTTATCTCTCATTTATGTTATTGCAGTCAATTTTGTCTTGCATGTTTTAAAGAACATTATTAAATTGATTGCTTCTTCTTCTTCTGCATTCTGAGCCTATCATTTAGAAGGGGGTTAAAAGTTTGTTAGTGGGAAATTTTGAAACTTAATTCACCCCCCTCTTAAGTTATTGAGGCCACATGTCCAACAAATGCTACTAACCTGAACAACAAAATGATGAAAGAGATGTCTGAGGATTTCAAGATCCAACATCACAATTCCATGCCTTATAGGCCCAAGATGAATGGGGTAGTTGAGGCGGCAAATAAAAACATCAAGAAGATCATTCAGAAGATGATCGTGTCATACAAAGATTGGCATGAGATGCTCCCTTTCACATTGCATGGTTATCGAACCTCAGTACGCACATCAACTGAGGAAACTCCATTTTCTTTAGTGTATGGGATGGAGGCTGTGTTGCCATTTGAAGTAGAGGTCCCCTCTTTAAGAATTCTAGCAGAATCCGGATTGAAAGAGTCGGAATGGGCCCAAGCACGCTTCGATCAGCTAAACCTTATAGAAGGTAAGATATTGGCACCAATGAGCCATGGGCGTTTATATCAAAGATGGGTGAAGAACGCTTTCGACAAGAAGGTACGCCCACACAAGTTCAACAAAGGGGATCTTGTCTTAAAAAAGGTATCCCACGCCCAGAAGGACCATAGGGGAAAATGGGCTCCAAACTACGAAGGGCCTTTCATCATAAAGAAGGCATTTTCAGGCGGAGCATTGGTGCTTGCCAGCATGGATGATGAAGAATTTCCTTCGCCTGTGAATTCTGATGTCTTCAAACGATATTTTGCTTAGCACTTGGGGCAGCTAGAGGAGTCAATACATGTTTGTGCTCCAAAGACTCATTGGGATCCCCGAAGTCTCCCAATCCTTTGTAAACCATGATCGCAACATTTAATAAACATTTGGATTGATGATTTGCATTCCAACTCCTTGTGTTGTGTCTTTTATTGCTCTAGAGTACACACTCTCATTTTGAATCTCGAGCCATTTGGCTCAATCTATGGGGTGCCACAAAGCATTTAAGTAAAATTGAACATAATAACACTTGTTTAATAGTTGCACTTAAACTGCCTAATCATGAGCATGCATGCATGCATGTGCATTTTGTCATCCTGCGAGTCGGGGGATAAATGAAGATTCTTTTTGAGTGATGGTCGGTACCACACCAAAATCAAGACAAAGGTAAGCAAAAGGTGGTTTGTGGTGTTTCAAATTTTACTGCGTGATGCCATTTCCTTTATTAGCTTAGGAGCAGGTACGAGCAGGTGCTAGGCCCATAATCAATCAACCATCATCCAGCGTCCGGCTCAAGAAGTTAAAGAAGCACTACTAGGAGGCAGCCTAGTACCTTTAAAATTTTTGTTTCGTCTATTTTCTTAAGTTATACTTGAATATGCCTAGTTTATTTGCAATCCTAGGAATTAAGGAAATATACGAGCATAGCAAGGGGATATTTAAATTTTTAAAAAAATGGTCAGGTTAGCTCACCTGGGCGAGCATGTCTGGACCAGAGACGTTAAAAGGGGGAGGGGTGAAGCTTCTTCACCCCATTTTCTCCCCCCCCCCCCTGGGATTCATGGTTTTGAAGCCCTAAGTCACCATTCTTTTCATTTTTTTTTTCATTTTAGCACTCTTACTCACTCCCTACAAGTAAGTGCACTTCCCCTTGATTCTTTGGCTCTCCATTGATGTATTTTGATGCCTTAGTTGTTTAGTTTTTGCCAATTACGTGAGACAATGTATGCTAGGATTTATGCTTGTTTTGTTTGAATTGGAGGGTTGTGTGGGATGGCCTTAGGCCTAATGTGAATTCTGAAATAATTGGGCATGCCACATTGCTCCCATTCCCCTTTTGTTCATGTCTAAATATACGTCCACCAAGTGCTCAGTAAAATGCCTCGATGGCATTTGCGCATGAGTTTGTGAATTTTAGTTTGTGAATTTGACTTGTGCTTATATGGCTGTCATTCTTGAGTGTATGGGCAGCTTGTAGGAGCTAGAATAAGTGCCCAAATGTGACTTAGGCCTAGGAACCCGAGCTTTTGATTTTGGATGCTAGAAGGCACGAAAATGAGAGCATGTTGGTGAGGATTCCCCTTTAGACCAGCACTTGGTTTGGGCTACGTCATGATGATTTCTTGGCACTTAGATGGTGTGAATATGTTCTTCACCATGTACATGTGTATATAGAATAGGTAGCAAGAGGAAAATGCCTTTCAAATGAAGCGTACATATGTTGAATAGGTAGTCAAGTGCTTTGCAAATGTGCATATATGTTACATATGGCACGAAAATGCTTCTCAAAATAGGAACATATGACATGAAATTGCCTTTCAAAAATGTGAATAGGTAGTACAAAAATTACCTTTCCAATGAATGTGTAACATAAAAATTGCCTTTCCAATGAATGTATATATGCGTGAATATGTGACATGGAATTGCTTTTCAAATGAATGTCAATATGTGTGAATGTATAGCATGAAGTTGCCTCTCAAGTGTATGTACATAAATGCTTCTCAAAATAGGAACATATAGCAAAAAAAATGCCATTCAAAATGAAGTAGATAGGTAGCAAAATGCCTTGCCAATATGCATGTATGTTTAGATAGGTATCAAAATACCTTGCAAATATGTATGTATGTTGAGATAGGTAGCAAAAATGCCTTGCAAATATGCATGTATGTTTAGATAGGTAGCAAAATACCTTGCAAATGTGTATGTATGTTGAGATAGGTAGCAAAAATGCCTTGCCAATATGCATGTATGTTTAGATAGGTAGCAAATTACCTTGCAAATATGTATGTGATGTGCCATCATTTTCTTCTATTTTCTAAACCCTTTTTGCACCATTTTAATTATTGATTGGTCTTAATTGTCAATTAATTAGGCAGTTTTATTATTTGGGCTCATTTAGCTAATTTGATGTTTTTAATATAATTTCAGGAATTAATGAAACATTGGGCTTAATCCGGATTTTGGTTGTGGACTTGAAGAGGGCAAATAAAGCAGCGCTTACCTTAGTTAATTTCTAATTAGGAAATTTCGCAATTTTATTTTATGTTGTTCAGTGTTTATTTCGTTTTGGGCCAGAGTATTGTAATAGGGCCCAGTGACTTTGAGTGACTCTTTTTAAATAGCTTCCTTGGGATTCGTGCAAGGCATTCTGTTATGCTATTTTCATTATTCAGAGCTTTGGTTTTAGGTTTTCACGTTTTTCTGTTCCCTTGTTATGGTTTTCGTTCTTAATGCAAATTTCCGTTTTCTGCTTCTAATTACGAGTTCATTCTTGCTTCTTCTTCTACTTTCATTTACGTTTCTGTTCATTTACGTTCTGCTTCATGTTTCATTTGCGTTTTCTGTTTGAATCCATGGAAGGCTAGATTTTCTGGTGTTGTTTCCTTTTGAGGACGAAGCCCAACTCTCTTTGAGGTTTCGCTTGTAATGTGGTTTCCTAGCAGTTTTCCCTTCACCAGTTATCCCAAATTCGTGAATATTAATCAGTGCACGCTTCGTGTTCGATTAATTGCCTCTGAGCCTAACTTGCGTTCATGCTTAATGGACGAAGGGCTAACTGGTGTATGTGGTGCCTAATCACGTATTGGCAACCCTAATTTGATTTTCGCTTAGTAAATTGAAATAGGGTTGGATTAAGTGGTTGACTGTTAGGGACGAATTCTCCATAACCCAGGATAAGAGAATGGCTTCTGAATCAAAGGAAACAACCCGTTTTTAATATTAGTAATTTCGTATTCCAGTTTACTTGTTCTGCTCTTTAATCACAAAACAAACAACCCCCCCCCCCATCGTTACTGTTACTGCAAGTATATTATGAACAATTGGTGTGTCACTGCTCGTTGGGAAACGACCTAGGATCACTTCCTAGTTACTGCATTTTCATGTAAATTTGATTCGGGTACGGCCTCGATCAGTATGTATGTTGAGATAGGTAGCAAAAATGCCTTGCCAATATGCATGTATGTTTAGATAGGTAGCAAAAATGCCTTGCAAATATGTATGTATGTTTAGATAGGTAGGCAAAGTGCCTTGCAAATGTGCATGTATGTGGATAGCTTAGTAGGTAACATAAGAAAATTCTTTGCAAATGGAAGAAGGTGTATCTCATAAAGTGTTTTTTCCACCAAGGGAAAATATGTGTGCATAAATATATGTATGTCCTAGAGAAACCCACGCATCGATGTGTAAGTTTTTTTCTCTAAATTCACCTTGACATTTGTGTTTTGTTGGAAAGAAGTGTACGCCATTTTTGTTTGATTTGGCTTTTGTTGTGATAGGTTGTTATTTCTTGTAAACTAACTTTACAAATGTGTCCTCACAGGAGATGGCTCCGAGAAAGCTCTCTGCCAAGAGGTCCTGGAAAGACACAACTGGAGAGGGTTATAGTGCGGCCCCATAGGCCAATGTGGACTTCGATACACACAGGTTCCGGAGCGCGGAACACCAGCAGCGATTTGAAACCATTAAAGGTTGGTCATTCCTCAGAGAGAGATGAGTCCAACTGAGGAACAGAGAGTTTGCTGAGTTCCAAGAGGAGATAGCCTGGAGGCATTGGGCTCCTCTTGTATCACCCATGGGTAAGTTTGATCCTGAAATAGTCATGGAGTTTTATGCTAATGCCTGGCCTACGAAAGAGGGGGTCCGAGGAATGCACTCTTGGGTGAGGGGCCAGTGGATTCCCTTAGACGGAGATGCCATCAGCTAGTTTCTGGGGCATTCACTAATCTTGGAGGAAGGCCAACAGTGCGAGTATAGCCAAAGGAGGAGTCAGGCCTCAAGCTTTGATGAGGAGGCTATTAGCCAGTTGTTGTGCGTGCCAGGGCAGGACTTTTCCCGGACCGCAGTGGGGAAAAGGGTGCGGATCATGCACACAAGCATGACCACTCTCATGCAAATCTGGATGACGTTGCTGCTTAGCAACATTCTCCTCAGTGACCATAACTCAGACCTCCCCATACCGAAGTGCCAGCTGGTCTACGCCATACTGACACAGGTGAGTGTACATGTGGCTCAGCTGATCTCTAATGCTATTTACCAGTTTGTAGGGATTGCACCTACGAGACACCAGGTGGACCCAGAGAAGTCCAACAAGGCCTTGGGATTTCCTGCTTTGATTACAGGCCTCTGTCAGTTCTTTGGAGTGTCGATCACCCCCAGCAAGCTTATCTGACCTCCTATTAACAGGCTTTCATTGAGAAGTACTGCATGCCCAGGCAAGCATAGGGCCAGGCACCACACCAGCCAGAGGAGGGCCAACAACAGGCAGCTACAGACGCACCACCGCCACCTCCAGAGTCCACCTCTACTCACCTATAGAGGTTGGAACTCTGTATACAGCATGTGGCTGACCAGCAAGCGGCCAACCATAGGGGTCAGGTATGGTTGAATGAGAGCTTTTATCAGTACACCCTACATCAGCAGAGCCAGGATCCCAGCCCTTACGCGTGGCCTACTCCTAAGCAGTCTGAAGCCGTAGTGGCATGGCCTAGAGATTGGCCCAATTTTCAGACAGGGGCAGGGCTCGCAGGGACCTCCGGAGATGGAGACGGAGCTCAGGAAGATGATGACATGGCCGATTGATGGACTTTTTCCTTGGAGGAGGCAGAGTCGTACGGCCAAGGTCGCCAAACTTGTGATTTGTCTTTACTTGGCATTATTGCTTTCAATTTATTTTGTTATTGCCATTGTGATTTGTCTTTATTTGGCATTATTTCTTTCATATTATTTTGTTATTTCCATTGTAATAAAACTGAACTTGACATTATTGCTTTTAGTTATTTTTGTTATTTCTATTGTGATAAAACTGAGCTTGACATTATTGCTTTCAGTTATCTGTTATCTCATTGTGAGTAATTTTACCGCTTCTAGCATATTGTCGTATGTACTCTACGATGGTTTTTCTGAAACACCAAAAATAGAGGTCTTGTGTTTTTTTATAGCAAACCTTTTATTCCTTTCGATAAAGCGTAATCTCGGATACTAACTGTGCCCGGGTAGCAAACCATTTCTAATCATTTTTTGCTTAAAAGAAATTGATTGAAAGAAAAAGCCAAAAGAAAAAAACACTAACTAAAAGGCCAGCACGCTTTTTAAAAGAAAATGACTGCCAGTTTTCTTTGGAAAATTCACGGGTCAGAACATAAAGGATTTTTGGAAAAAAAAATGTGTGTGCGCCTAAAGGGTGAATGCAATGAAAGTTTTTCCCGAAGCCCTAAATGGACTTGGATGTGTGCATAACTGGATAAAAGAGCATTGTTTAGAAACACTAGGTTGATGTGGATGGGGAAAACATACCCTAAGCCTTAGTGTTTACATGGCCACAAAAGAGCATTGTTTAGAAACACTGGGTGTGTGCATGATCAGTTTTGCATGAATTTCTAATCATCATTATTATATGTGTGTCATGGAAATAATTTGGGGCATTCCCTTATTCCTAAACCACCTACTAAATAAATATCCCGACATACATCATGTCCTGCCTTCCGCAAGCCTTTTTGAGCCAAACCTCAACTCTTCGGCCATAAACCTTGACCCAGGATAGGAATTTCTACCCTTACCCTTGGAAGAAAGAATAGAAGGATCTCCCCAAAAGAAGCTTCTTTTATCCTCAGGTTATAAATGTGCTTCAAAAGAAAAGAAAAGAAAAGAGAAAAAGAAAATCAACCAATCAAAGATTGGACGAAAGCAAAAGAAAATAGAAAAGAAAGAATACAGAAAAGTTCTTAGGACCAGACAATGTCTGAACAATGTGAAGAATTGTCAAAGAGAAAAAGAAAAAAAGCAGCAAAGTTTGTTTGAAACCTGAGGGATGCCTGAAGCAGTCACCTCCTTAGTTACCAACCAAACCTTTGTGTTTGTGCTTGTTCCGCATCAAACCAAAGGGAAAAGAGGAAAAACAGACAAGGGAAAGGCCAGAACACCCAAAACCCAAATTCCCCACCAAAATCCAACTTCCTAAAAAAGTCCTATAGATCCATGATTACGCATGTTATCTTTGATTTGATAGGAAATGATTTGCAAAGTCAAGTCATGACATATCTGTGATTAGGAATTAGGATGAAACACTTGCCACTGTGAGACTTATACACTTTGAGCGGTTTTCCTCTATTTCAATTGGACCCAGTGTTTCTTCTAAATGCTCTTTTAGAAACGAAATGCTAATATCCCAAATCTCATTTGTGGCTATGAGAAATTCTATCAGTATGCTTTCCTTCACCAATAGACACATTGTTTTTCTTCAAAAATATATGTTGCTCTGATCAGTTTGGGAGGTTTGTTTCTTTGCTAAGTGTGTTAGCATTTTAGTTGAAAGATTCACCGAGACTATTCTTAGTCCCCCCCTTCATCATCCAGAGACAATCAAGTCCGATGGCACGCAGAGACAAATATGGTCATCTGCTCCCTTTATCGAAGACTCAATATCTTTCGACCTAGACTATTAAAGTCTCCCCTTCGACATCCAGAGACAATCAAGTTCGATGGCACACAGAGACAAATATGGTCATCCGCTCCTTTGTCGGAGACTCAATGTCTTTCGACCAAGACTATTAAAGTCTCCCCTTCGTCATCCAGAAACAGTCAACTCCAATGGCATGCGGAGACCGTCATGGTCATCCACTTTCATTGTTTTGAGACTATTTTAGTCTCCTTTACCATCCAAAGACGAGCGAGTCCGATGGTATGCGGAGACGATGATGCTCATCCATTTTCAATTGTTTCTGAGATCTTTGTAGGTCCCTCTGCCATCTAGAGACAAGCGAGTCCGATGGCATGTGGGGACAAATCACGGTCTTCCGCTTTTCGTTGTTTTCAAAATTATTAAAGTCTCCTTTGCTATCCAGAGACAATCAAGTCTGATGGCATGCGGAGACCGTCATAGTCATCTGTTTTTATCGCTTTCAAGGCTCCAAGGCCTTTTGTTGATGCACCTAATGTCTCTTATGCTCTTTCTTTTGACAGGTTTCGCTGATTGGGCTAGTGGTCAGTCGGGTAGAGAGATCACTCGAACGAAATTAGTGTCTTATCTTTACTTCCCGTTTATCTCCAATAAAAGATAAGTAAAGAGGGGCAACTTTCATACCCTAATTTCATCCAGGGACGATTGTTTGTCAACATGTGGATTTGTGCCAGCTGAGTTGAGCTGCTTAACACCAATTGCTGCACAATCTATAGGGTTTTGTGACATTTCGAAAGGAAATGAGCAAAACACTCAAAATGGGGGCAAAATGGCCAATTTGGGGGCATTCCTCAGCCCCTGGGCCCACCTAGGCCCATTAGAAAGCTTCAAGGTGAAGCAACCAGCTCACCGAGACGAGCCTTGTTGCAACCTCCTCCCCCCATTTTGCTATAAATAGGTGTGAGGGGCTGAGGGGAAGGGGTTCAGCATCCTTAGTAAGCATATTTCACTAAAATTAGTGAAAAGAAGGAGAAAAAAAAAGGAAAATCAAGGCCAAGGCGCTTCCATAACGCTTCCGTGATGTTTCCGTGATCAATTCTGTGACTGTTCTTTGTCGTTCTTCGTCCATTTTTCATCGTTCATCGTTCTTCGACCGGCTAGTTTTTGATTTCGAAGCTCTGAATTCATTCTATGCACCCTTAGGGGTCCATTCTTGCTTTGCATGTCTTCATCTTCATTCTTCTACCATCAGTATTCTTTTTCTTTGTTTTAAGTGAGTTTCGACCGATCGTTTAAGCCATAATCTCACTTAATCAATGTTAAAATGAATTTCAACCGATCGTTTGTGTTGTAATCTCGTTTAATCACCTTTAAAATAAAATTCAACCAATCGTTTATGTTGTAATCTTGGTTAATCATCAAAAAATAAGTTTCAATCGGTCATTTACTTTGAAAGTTCTCTTTTAATGAGTTGAGAAATAACTAAGTGAAACCAAAGCAAAAATTAACTCACAAATCAAGCTTTGTCCGCAAGAAAATCGCTTGAATCCGTTCCAAGGTCCAACGCCTTAATGGTTCTCTTTTTTACTTTTATCGGTTAAAACAAACTGTTTAAAAGTCTAAAATCAACACCCCGCATAACTCTCTTGTTTTTTTTAAAGGACTACATAGGTCTGAGTTCCTCATCACAATTGAGGATACGTAGGAGCAAAAGTCCCTGCTTTTGTCAACCCCAAAAAGATAAAAAAACATAAAAAGGGAAATAAAAATAAATTAGAAGTCATGATTTTGCACATTTGATTAAAGGTTGTTGTCCCTTTGTGACAGACATGTAGGGTGCTAATACCTTCCCCGTGTGTAAACAACTCCTGAACCTTTATTTCTTAAGATTCGTAGACCCGTTTTTTTGTTTTTTCTAACGTTTTCCTCAAATAAACATTGGTGGCGACTCCGCACATTTTCCTCCCTTGGAAGATGCACCCATGAGCCTCGCGTCGCCCTCCCGCTGAAGGGTAGGTTGCGACAGAAATAAAGTAAAATACCATAATATACTCAAAGATAACTAAGAAACAATTTAATGATGAATTAAGAAGAAGACATAAAGTTTTAGTTGAACTTACCTTGCACCTCAATGCCGAAGAGCTGAGGTTAGCTTTGATAGGTTCTGACAATAAAAGACCAAACAAGGTGGAGTCCTTGAGAGACCCACCACTCTTTCCCTGTAAACACAAAAGTCATTGTTTAGTTATCTCTTTGGAAAAAGTATATAAAACAATGAATAAGAAGAAGCAATAGTGTGGGAGATTGAAGCAAATATTTTTAAGAACCAAAAAACAAGCAAGAACAAGAGAAGTAGTTTGGAGAGCCATTTCAAGAAGAAGAAAAAAGTATGAATCTAGATTTTGAGTTACAATGTTGTTCTCAGGTAAAGTTGTTGAGTTTTACAATGTTTGTTATCAACTATTAATCACAATGAAGAAACAGTACAGAAGTAGCCATTCAAATCATTCCACCAATTTTGAGTTCTTCTTGATTTCACTGTCATTGACAAAATAGAAATAAAATAAGCTACTGAACAAAGAAACCATGAAGATAGAGGAAACACAAAAATAGCAAAACAACCTAACAACAAAAAAATAGCTAATAACTGGTTTTGTTTGACACACGGAACAGACACACAAAGTCCATGAAGAAAACCATTCCATTTAAAACAAAAACAACACAGAATTATGATGTGTAAGAGAAGCTTACCTCAACACCAACAGCAACAGTGGCGGTGAGACTGGCCGCGAGTGGTAGTGAGAACGACACCGGAGCTCAACGTGGAGAGTTTGCGACGGAGAGGAAGATGCGGAGGCATGAGAGTCAGATGTTGTGAACCGTGAATGGAGGAGTTGTAATGAAGAGGATGTCGTGGGTGACACCAGAGCTGGAGTAGAGACAAAGATATGCAATAGACGTGAGTGACTTAGGGTGTCGAGGCAATAATATTTTTAAAAATCGAGTTCGTTAACATCCATTTTCACAACAAAACTGATGTTAACGTTAACATCGGTTTTTTTTAAAAAAATCGATGTTAACATATCATCTATCGACATCGATTTGTTCAAAAAACAGATGTTAAGGAAGTGATGTGAAAAAAAAAACCGATGTTAACTTATCATTTGCCAACATCGTATTTTTAAAAAACTGATGTTATCAAAGTGATATTAACATCGTTTATTTAAAAATCGATGTTAACCTAATGTGTTAGCATCGATTATTTAAAAAACTGATGTTAAGAAATTCACGTTATTTACCATTATGTCACCACGTTTTTGTTGACATCGTTTTTATCAAAACTAATGTTAACTTAGAGATGTTAAATCTACATTTTGTAGTAGTAGTTTAAGCGGAAAAGATTGGGCAAAACAAGAACCAAAGGGATTGCAATAGAGTGGCTGCCACAAATAGAGTTAGCTTCCAACCAAGCAATTGTGGAAACCTACAAAAAATTTAAAAAATGCATCCCCAAAGAAGACAGTAATGCATTACTAGAAACTAAAATTTAGATCAACAGGTTATGTCAATTCTAAACTCTCAAATTGTGTTAGTGTTGGACCTGAGTATCCATGATAACAGGCATTAGTAAATGCAGGCAAAAGTATATAGCTTCAGATCTCCAAATAAACATATATATGGGATCAAAACTTAGTAAATAGTAATTAATATTTAATAATAAAGATTAACATGGAAAAGGAGGAAACATACTTTTCTAACAGAAAGGTAATATAGAAAAGGAAGCATACCTTAGCCATGAAAGTTAAGATATCAACCAAGAAAAAATTTTGGAATGATATTGCCTTTTTTAATGAAAATAGAAAAATATTAGATCATATTCAAGCATAGTTCCAAGTTCCTACTGGATACTAAAAGCATCAATTCATAAGGAACAGAGTAAAGCAAGTCCCAGTAACATGAGCAATAGTCATTTCCCACCCCTTCAAATCATCCCTATATATATATATATATATATATATATATATATATATATATATATATATATATATATATATATATATAATCCCTTCTTTTTAACTCAACTCTTTCCTTTTCTTAAAAGAAACTCAAAAAACCCTAAGCCAAACACTATGTACATGTTACAAATCAACTTTAGTAATTTGATGCAATCCTAAGTCTCTGGCGCAATTTCCTAAGCCCTACCCAATTGATGTAGTCATTGGCTGTTAGACCCTAAACCAATTTATAAAGCCCAAAGGATCATTTGGTTAACTATTCCAACAATTGTTACATGGACCCAAGGTTGGAAGGTTTACACTAGGAGATGAAAAAGGAAGCTAATTGGCTACGTGAACTTTCATTTACAATCCTATGCCAGAAGCAAATTGGTTAACTTTCATTTACCTTTTGTCTACCATGCATATTTGGATTGATTTATTTTAAGGACATAATCATTTTTTATTTGTAGCTTTATGAAAGTGGGTAAAAAACTCTTTTCCCTAACAATCAAAGGCAGAAATCTTATTTGCATGTTCACACACTGAACCCAGAAGTAGCTCAGCTCTTAAGAAAGGGTTTTTATGAAACAAATTTGTTTGTGGAGCTTTCATTATGGACTCAAATTAGGCTGTTACCCTAGCTTTAATCATTCATTGATGGAGCCCTGTTTAGGTTGGTACCTTGCATAATATTATTATTCAAAGTTCTAGTGTCATGTGATATGGTAAAAATTTTATTTGAATTATAAATAGAATTACTGTTAATGAAATCTTAAGTTTTTTTTATAGAATAAACAATATAAATCCACTAAGATTATGCACTTCAAATTTTACTTAAATATTGCTTATAACAACCTACAGAGGATCATTTTAGCTTATGATCTTATAGCATAAATCCGTAGTACAATTAAGAAACAAAGAAATCATCTCTCAAGATATATAAATAATGGAAACTAAGACATACCACACTGTCATCAACCTTGAACCACCTTCTTTGTAAATTCTTCACATAGCACACACAATGACTCGAAAAAGCAGCATTCATGATATCCATGTGAACAACAACCCCATATAGCCTGTATATAGGCAAATCACTAGTCCCACTCATGAAAGGTGCCAAGTCGAGTATTTCAGGAAACCGTATAGATTTATTGAGCTTCCCAAATTTTCCAAACTAGAATAACACAACAAATATTAAAATCTTCATACGAGATGGGTGATAAAATCTTATCCTTAAAAGTAACAAATACCTTGACGAAGGAAAATAAAAGAGGCGCCTTCTAAAAAGAAAATGAGTGGGAGTGACCACCAATGTTTATTTAAGAAAAACGTTAGAAAAACCAAAAAGAGGTCTACGAATTTTGAAAATAAGGGTTCGGGAGTTGTTTACGTATAGGGAAGGTATTATCACCCCACGCGCCCGTCACAAGGGACGACGGCCTTTAGTCGAGTGTGCACAACGTGACTTCAAAATTATTTATTTTCCCAAGAACGGTGAATTGCTTTTATTATTTTTTATTTTTTATTTTTATTTTATATATATATATATATATATATATATATATATATTAATTTTTTTTAGTCGACAAGGGTGTTGCCCTTGCTCCTACGTATCCCCAGGTGCGATGAGGAAATCTAACTACGTAGTTCTTTTAGTCTGAATGTTTGTGTGTTAAATTGATTTTATGTTTTTTGAAAGATTTATTTTATTTGTGAACAAAGAGTCGTTAAGGTGTGGGACCTTGAAACAACGTTTTAAATTTTGAAAAGCGGATGGAGTCGTTAAGGCGTTGGACCTTGAAACGATCTCAAGAGATATTTGATAAAGAGAAGTTTGGTTGTGAATTGATTTCCTTTATTTGTTTTTTTTTTTTGTTTACTAGTTTCTAGTCTCACAAAAGAAAAGAAAACGATTTCACGACATTGGTGGTCAGCTAGAATTAAACCTTACAAATGAAACGAAGTTACCAACGATAAAGGGGAGAAGATGAATACATACATAATATCAGAGAGGACCCATAAGGGTACATGGATTACATTCAACTCTTAAGAAAAGAAAAGAAAAGGAAGAAGAACTAACCGGTTGATGCACAGGGTACAAGGCTAGCAAGAGAAGTAATGTAGGGAATGATCCTCGGTTGCGATTCGTGTTGGACAAGTGGCCTCAATAACTTAAGAGGGGGGGTGAATTAAGTTTAAAAAAATTCTTGTTTAATTCACTTCTAAATCCCCTTTTAAATTTATATGTTAAGAATATTGAAGATGAAGATGAAAGTTATATCAACAGAATACTTCAACTGTACAAGATAAATAAAATATGCAAGATAAAGTAATCAAGATAGGGAAGAGAGGAATGCAAACTCAATTTATCCTGGTTCGGCCACTTCCTATGCCTACGTCCAATCCTCAAGCAACCCACTTGAGATTTCCACTAACTTTGTAAAAATCCTTTTTACAACTTCTGAACACCCGAGGGATCCCTTTCCCTTGTGTTCAGGAAACTCACACTTCAAGAGACAAACAACCTCTTGATCTCAATAAGCCTTTAAAGAAAGTACAAATGTTTTTCTCTCTTTTAGAGAAGAAGATACAAGATGAAGTTCTTAGAAGAATCCTTAATTGATTTGCAAGTGTTTGGCCAATGATTTGTTTTTTAGAGGATAAGACAATAAGGTTCTGAAAAACTCCCTAAAAACTTTCGTAGATAAGTCACATATTTATACGCCCTTGGTGGCTTTTCAAAAACTTATGAAGGGATTTGACATTTCAAAGTAACTTTTAAAATTTCCTTACTAGTAATCGATTACAACTCTTTGGTAATCGGTTACACAGTTATGTAATGAGGAGTCATCACTTTTCAATTTGAATTTTTGTAGTTCCGTTATTGGTAATCGATTACAGACAAGTGGAAATCGATTATAGCTCTCAAATTTCAAATTTCAAATTTCAAACTTTCTGAAATAGCTTTCGAAAATAATTTTGCTTCTGGTAATCGACTACCAGTGGAAAAATGCCTTTTTCAGAAAATGTTAAAAATATTTTAAAACCTTTTTATAATCAATTTAGAAACTATGTTGTGAGGTCAAACCTTTGCAATCAGTAAGAGACTCTTTTAACAAAGATAGACTAAGACTTAGTTTTCTTCTTGATCTTTGTTTTCTTGGTCTTGATTTGAACTTGAAATAAAACTTGTGTTGCTTTTGTCTTGGCATCATTAAAACCTTCATACACATATCTTCACAATTCGGCAATGCCTCAGCTTCGCTTTTCTTCTTTTTCCTTCATCTCCCTTCGTTTTTCTTCCTCTATAAACTCTCTGAACCCTTTGCCCCTTCCCCTTCATGGCTATTTATAGGAAAAAGCCATTTGGGGCAGGGGAAGCCCGCCCAAGCGAGCTAGTTACTTAGCCCAAAAGGTAACAGCTCGCCCAGGCGAGCTGGTTACTTAAGGTTGAAGATATTTCATGGCTCAAGCGAGCCAGATGCTAGCCAGGGCGAGTTTGGGCCCAGAAAATTCCATAAAATGACTATTTTACCCATTTCCTTGTGGTTTTCATTCCTGGATCCAACAATCGATTTAAGTGATCCCTCAATCTTGCATTGCAATCGGTGTCGAACAATAAAAGCATTCCCCGGACGAAATTAGGGTATAACAGTTGCCCCTCTTTGCTTATCTTTTATTGAAAATAAAAAGGTAAGTAAAGATAAGGACCCTAATTTCATAAGAGCGATCTTGCTATTCAAAACCAGACGGCAGAGAAAACAAAAGAAGCAAAATTGAAAAAACAAAAGGACATTGAAGTCCTATAACACCAAACAAGGACCTTGAAGTCCTATAAAATGTAAAATGGAGGACATTGAAGTCCTGTAGAGCATAAAAGTAAAAGACATTGAATTCTTGAAAGCATCAAACAGAAGACATTGTAGTTTTTGTAAAACATAAAGCAGAAGATATTGAAGTCTCTGAAAGCATAAAAGAGCGAAGACATTGAAGTCTTTGAAAGCATAAAAGACTGAAGACATTGTAGTCTTTGAAAGCATAAAAGACTGAAGACATTGTAGTCTTTGGAAGCATAAAGCAAAAGACATTGTAGTCTTGAAATCATAAAATAGAAGACATTGTAGTCTTTGAAAGCGTAAAAGACAAAAGACATTGAAGTCCTTGAAAGCGTAAAAGACTGAAGACATTGTAGTCTTTGAAAATGTAAAAGATTGAAGACATTGTAGTCTTTGAAAATGTAAAAGACAGAAGACATTGAAGTCTTTGAAATCATAAAGCAAAAGACATTGTAGTCTAGGAATCATAAAATAGAAGACATTGTAGTATTTGAAAGTGTAAAAGACAAAAGACATTGAAGTCTTTGAAAATGTAAAAAACTGAAGACATTGAAGTCTTTGAAAGCGTAAAAGACTGAAGACATTGTAGTCTTTGAAAATGTAAAAGACTGAAGACATTGAAGTCTTTGAAATCATAAAGCAAAAGACATTGTAGTCTTGGAATCATAAAACAGAAGACATTGTAGTCTTTGAAAGCGCAAAAAACAAAAGACATTGAAGTCTTTAAAAATGTAAAAGACTGAAGACATTGAAGTCTTTGAAAGCGTAAAAGATTGAAGACATTGTAGTCTTTGAAAGCGTAAAAGATTGAAGACATTGTAGTCTTTGAAAGTGTTAAAGACTGAAACATTGTAGTCTTTGAAATCATAAAGCAAAAGACATTGTAGTCTTGGAATCATAAAACAGAAGACATTGAAGTCTTTGAAAATGTAAAGCAAAGGACGTTGAGTCCTATGAAAAAAAAACAAAGGACGTTGAGTCCTATGAATCATGCAATTGGATTTTGGAAATTGGTATATAATGAGAAAGCTATGGACTCATAGCCTGATGTAAAACATGAGTTTTGGAATGCATGGACATGTAAACTTCGCCCTAAAATGAAGTAAATGCAGGTTTTGTATGCAACAATGCAATGCAATGAAAAATTATGCAATGTTCATGACATTCTTTCCTCTTTTGGTGATCTTAATTTTGTTTTCTTTTTTCTTCTTTTCTTTTTTTTGTGTGAAAAAAACACATATTGACTGTCTCTTTCTAAAAGACGTGATAACTCATGTTACATCATCCTATCTTTTGTAAATCCATTCTGGGACTCCCTCAAAGTGCATGTTTTGTTTGGTTTAATCACTTGACAATTTTGGATGACGACAGTGGAGTCATTTGACATTTAATCAATCAACTGAAACATTGGTCCTAGGGTTTGCCCCTTTCTTTTTGTTTAAAACCTTCTATTATTTTGCACAGCAAGGAAACATAAGGCTTTGGGATTGATCGTGCGCCCCATGGAAGGATGGCAATGGATTGTCACACTTTGGTATGTGACCAAGTGAGACTTTCCTGATTTAAATATCATAGAGTAATGTCATGGGTCAATTGATCCCGCTAAAACTTGATGACATTGCAGATCCCGAAAGAATTTATATAACGAAGGCTACCCTTGGATCCGAAAGGAATCCTAAGGAGTTTGCATGAGAGACTCACATCTGATGTACCCTACTATCACAATTGTCTTTGGGCATCTTCCACGAACCCCTGGTCGAATGAGCTTCCTCCTCAACTGTGCAAGTGTAAACCTTGAGGCTTTTTTTTTACAATTACAAGCATATGGGTTTTGTTCCAGAATCCAAACTCAAAAGAAAAATCAGTCATTACTTGATCCACATGGACTTTATTAGGCTTGTGACGTGGTCAGGGGGTAAGAGGGCTATGAAAAAAAAAAGGATTAGAGAGGCTCAAAGAGTGTTTAAAGGTTACATTGAGTAAGAATCTTGAGAGCCTTGCTTGCATTTTTATTCATTTCAACCTTTTGGGTTGGGTTCTACCCCATTCGCTTCATACATTAATCTTTTATTGCACTTTTGTGCCTTTCTTGTAAAATTTTGAGATCTTTTGTCTCTCTTTTTTTCTTCACTTGCCTTTGGCGGATTTTATATTTTTTTTTATTGTTGCCCAACTTCATGCATATGTTGTTTGAATTGCTCTTCCCATCAGTTTAGCGGTGGTTCCTACTCGAGGTTTCTATTTTTTTTATTTTTTTTTAGAAAACAAATATGCTTTGGCTCGGAGGGGGTAACAAGGGATAAATTAGTGTTTGGGATGTTGAAACATGGTCATGTGTCATTTCAAATCTTGACTAGATACTTTTATAGTTTGGATTTTGGGACCAAATCTCTGATAAACACGCTCCTTATTCTTTCTTCTTTTTATTATTTTTTTACTACCCTAATTTTTGTCTAGGCCGCCCTTTCGGATTTTCAACCTACCGGGTGAGAACTTATGATCTGCCCCTAGGTTCGCTTGAGGCTCATGCATGGTGTCTGTCATTGCCCCAGTGTAGGGTTCGAAGGTACTTATTATTGTCTTTTGTCATGACCTTGTAGCAAGGAAGAAACTATGCAGGTTCTCGAAAATGAATTTTCGAGGACGAGAAATATTTAAAGGATTTTCAATTAACAGATTAAGTCAAATGACTCTTGTTCTTGACAACTCACTTTTCTCTCAAAAAGACAACTTTTAAGAATGATAAGATGAGGTCACATGAATATCTATACTTCTTATTTTTTATTTGAAACACTGTCAATCAAATGTTTTTTTTAACTTTACTCATTGTTTATGGCACCCCCACCAAACATGTAGAATGAGCAATTTCTGATTGAACAGACTTAGAAATCAACTCAGGAGCGCAAGTCACTTGAGCAAACATGCCAATGATGTACATTCACATTCCAGTGAATGTTCAATAAATATGCAAAGATGTAATTGTGAGAGAATGAGACAAGGACATCAAATTTATCCATATTACTAGCATTGTGACTGTTGTTTACAATAATGGCATAAACTTGAAAATCCTAATGAGTCATTGGAGACTTCTAACAACAACCTTCAAATTGCCCCAAGTATCATGCATAGTATCGCTCGACAACGTCAGAATTCACAAGCAATTGTCCTCCTCGAATTTTAGCCAGCCTGCATCAATTAGACTTTGCACCTTATGTTTCAAGGTCATTCAATGCTCAATGGAATGCCCTGGAACTCCTCCATGATAAGCACATGTTGCATTCGAGATGTATCCACGGGAAAATAGAGGTTGAGGAATCTTTGCTGGGATTATGGCTACCATTGCATTATTGAATAGATATGGGAGTAAGTTAGTATACGACACCGAAATTGGGGTGAATTCTACAAGCTTCTTTTCTGGAAAATTCCTTCCCTGGTTGGTGTTTTGGTTCGTATTAAGGGTGGTGTTTGGCCTCGGATGTGCAGCAGGCGGGTTTTGTGGCTGATTTAGGGGAGGCCTTTGTGGACGATTAGGTGTTCTTGGCTGGTAGGGTGGTGGGTAATGAGAAGGACTGATATTGGTTGAGCATTAATATTGTTGAGCTAGTGGAAATTTGGCCATGTAGGAACGATAGTCACAACATTGGTTTCTACCTCCTTCTTATTCTCTCCATTTGCCCCAGGCTTCCTATTCATCAAAGCAGTATAATCAAATTTGTCTCTTCTCAGACCCACTTTGATCCTCTCGCCAGCAAACACTAAATCTGCAAAGCTTGAAGACATGTAACCCACCATCTTCTCACTGGTAACATGTCCACTATCATTGTTATCATCTCCCTCTCCATTATTAGGGGCGCTACTTGAGCTGCCAGATCCTTCCATCTCTAGGCGTATTCTTTGAAAGATTCATTATCTTTCTTGCACATATTCTGCAGCCGCATTCTATTTGGGGCCATATTAGAATTGTATTGATACTACCTGAGGAAGGAAGCCATTAGGTCTTTCCAGGAATGGACCCAGGAAGATTCCAGATTGGTGTACCAAGTGATAGCTGCCCCAGCCAGACTCTCTTGAAAAAATGCATCAAGAGTTTTTCATCCTTCGCGTATGCCCCCATTTTCCTTCAGTACATCTTCAAGTGATTCTTGGGGTAAGTAGTCCCATTGTAGTTGTCAAAATCCGGCACCTTGAACTTTGGAGGTATGATGACATCGGGCATTAGGCACAGCTCTGCCATGTCAGCAAAAGCATAATCTTCACCTCCTTCATTGCAAAATGTAAGGGTTGGGGTTGTGGGCGATATTGAG
The DNA here is from genome assembly GCF_004193775.1 of Glycine soja. Lineage (NCBI taxonomy): Eukaryota > Viridiplantae > Streptophyta > Magnoliopsida > Fabales > Fabaceae > Glycine > Glycine soja. The sequence continues at coordinate 23,954,087 of NC_041009.1, read as the reverse complement.
GCCCCCCCAAAGCATTTGGCGGGGGTATACTAAAAAATGTCCCCCCCCCCCTCAATAGCATATCTGAGGTGAGGCTCGAAGTCGGCTAGAGTGTAGCCTCGGGGTACTTCATGCGTCTCCCCCATGGGTAGAGAGACATGTGCATGATCAGATTGGGGTTGTTGGCTCTCAATGGGTATGGGTGCGGAGTTGTCGACATTCTCATCGGCAGCGTGTACAACATTGGGTGGTGTATAGTTAAGAGGCAATCCACATGGTGGGAATGAATGCTTGTTCTGAATCTGCACAAAATGGGGGCCTCCCGCCCTTCCCAACGCTTCGCCTCCCTGACCTACCATATCCAAGGCTAGATGATTTACTTGATTGAAACTAGATGGGTGAGTCGGGTCCACATCTGTGGTGGTAGTTGCGGCAACAACTATAGCCATATTGACCTCCATCATCCTTCTCATACTCATCATGCCCTCCATCATTGTGGTCATCTGTTCTTTCATGGCCTCTGTGTCGGCCTTCATCTGCTCTTGCACCTCCTCTATTTCACTCATCACTCTAGCTTTGGCACGCGTTCGGTAAGGGCACCGTAAAGCACATTCTTTCCTTTTGATTACAATTATTGTAGTTCTAATTTCAAGGAAATAATGCAATGAGCAATGCAACCAATATGAAAAGAAAAATAAGCATGGATGTATATGAATGATACATTGTTGAAGTATTGCAAATTTTACACAAGACATTCAATAGAACATCGAGTCGAACCTATTCAGATTTTCATTAAAACAACATTGTTTATTACATCTTGTCAGAGTCAAAGTGCATCTAGAAATAAAACATGGACATCAACAGTCCCTAATTTTGTAAATTATTTAACTCAATCATGTGTTGGCAATAGCCAAAGAAGTTATGTAAACTCGATCCATCTTCTGCCCCCAACTTTTGCAAGCTGGTTACTTCCATACTTGACCTTGACTTGATGAAAACCTTTCCTTAAAAGCATATGCATGGTTCGACCCCATAATCCAAGGAATAGAAATTTTGATTGTCAATACTTCGACAACCTATCATAGAGATGAATGATTAGGGCATACTTATGTTATGCATGACAAATGTAATTATAAGATTGACATGAGACGCCCGAAGAACCATCATTTCCTAGTTAATAATGCATTAGGTACCATGTTCACGTGATTTTCAATCATTTTTCAAGAGAAATGAGTGTATAATCCCAACATGGTTTGTTTATAGCTATCATCATGGTACCTAACACATGTAACTAAGAATGTGGTGTAGACTTTCACGCTTCATTGTGACTTTGAGGAAGAAGAAAAGAACGCAAGGCATGAACAACTATATGGCAGGAATATGCATGAGTGAACATAAAATGCGACTAATGACAACAGAAGGTATGTCATTGGCGGAACAAAAACATGCTAAACGAATATGTATGACAATGTAATGGCTTATGCAAAATGCAATGCGTGAATATGACAAATGGTAGATACAAGAATGATATGTCCATTATGACGCTATGAAGAGATGCATGATGCGATCAAGGAAACAAGACATGGTGAGTTTGCTCTGTGTCCCTAATTCAGGAACTTAATGGAAAGGATCCAAAAGTTCACTATCTAGTGACAACTCCCAAGGGTAGTTTCATGTAACTCTATTGGCCTCTTGAGATATCATCATCTTAGGTAACAACACCATGGCGGTAGAGGCTACTAGCAACAATGCATCACCAAAAAAGGAAAAGTCTAGACGAGGCTTCATTGTTATCAAGCGAGTTGGAGACCCAGCATGACCACAGATCGACCTCTACTCCCTATGGCTCACACAAACCCGGGTATAGGGCCTAATATCTCAAAGTGTGTGCAAAAAGTGTAGGTGCCACGTGTGAACAGAGCAACCTAAGAATTAACCAACCTTACCTACCAAGAAAACAGAAAATTCCCAAGTAGATACAACAAGCACATCACATGTCGTCTACCCAAGGATTCAATGGCACAAATTACTTCTAACTACGAAATTAATAGATACACAGATACACACCAAGAGGCAATAACATGGCAAAGATTATATACAAATATGAACAAAACAAAGGATAAAAGAGAAAATGGAACATAAATAAAGAAAAAGTCACAATAAAATTGCACACTGATCAAATGGCTTAACTCTCTAACGAGTCCCTAATGGAGTTGCCATATGTCGCAACTTACCTCACGACGGGACGGCGAAAGAAAATAAAAGAGGCACCTTCTAAAAAGAAAACAAGTGGGAGTTTCCACCAACGTTTATTTGAGGAAAACATTAGAAAAACCAAAAAATGGTTTGTGAATTTTGAAAATAAGGGTTCGGGAGTTGTTTACGCATAGTTAAGGTATTATCACCCCACGCGCCCATCACAAGGGACGACAGCCTTTAGTCGAGTGTGCACGTGACTTCAAAATTATTTATTTTCCCAAGAACGGTGAATTGCTTTTATTATTTTTTATTTTTTATTTTTTATTTTTATTATATATATATATATATATATATAATATATATATTAATTTTTGTTGAGTCGACAAGGGTGTTGCCCTTGCTCCTACGTATCCCCAGGTGCGATGAGGAAATCAAACCTACGTAGTTCTTTTAGTCTGAATGTTTGTGTGTTAAATTGATTATGTTTTTCGAAAGATTTATTTTATTTGTGAACAAAGATTCGTTAAGGTGTGGGACCTTGAAACAACATTTTAAATTTTGAAAAGCGGATGGAGTCGTTAAGGCGTTAGACCTTGAAACGATCTCAAGAGATATTTGATAAAGAGAAGTTTGGTTGTGAATTGATTTCCTTTATTTGTTTTTTTTACTAGTTTCTAGTCTCACAAAAGAAAAGAAAACGATTTCACGACATTGGTGATCAGCTAGAATTAAACCTTACAAATGAAACAAAATTACCAACGATAAAGGGGAGAAGATGAATACATACATAATATCAGAGAGGACCCATAAGGGTACATGGATTACATTCAACTCTTAAGAAAAGAAAAGGAAGAAGAACTAATCAGTTGTTGAACAGGGTACCAGGCTAGCAAGAGAAGCGATGTAGGGAATGATCATCAGTTGCGATTTGGCAGTGCCTCGATTTCGCTTTTCTTCTTTTTCCTTCCTCTCCCTTCTTTTTTCTTCCTCTCTAAACTCTCTAAACCCTTTTCCCCTTCCCCTTCATGGCTATTTATAGGAAAGAGCCATTTGGGGTAGGGGAAGCTCGCCCAAGCGAGTTGGAGCTCACCCAGTCGAGCTAGTTACTTAGCCTTGAAGGTAACATCTCGCCTAGGCGAGCTGGTTACTTAAGGTTGAAGATATTTCATGGCCCAAGCGAGCTAGATGCTAGCCTGGGCGAGCTTGGGCCCAAAAAATTCCATAAAATGACTATTTTGCCCATTTCCTTGTGGTTTTCATTCCTGGATCCGACAATTAATTTAAGTGATCCCTCAACCTTGCATTGCAACAGGTGTCGAAAGATAAAAGCTTTCCTCAGACGAAATTAGGGTCTGACATACCTAAAATCTCTTTATTGCAATAGTAAGAACATTAGGTGCCTCCGAAACTGTCATTTTCTTCTTGGCCTTCTCGTAAGATTTACACCTGCTCAACACAAAAATGTAAGGAAACTAGTAGTCCAAACTATGTGTCAAAGATGACCACACTAAAAAAATGGTAAGATAATATTGAAAGTTTTCATGAGGCTTCTCCAAGATCAACCAACATGACGCAATGGTACTTGTGAACCACATATTGCATGATGGAAGCAAGGTTGTTACAAGGCAAATATTTGAAAAGGGAACAAGAAAACTGATGGAGTATTTTATCTTCTATGACAAGTTTGGAAGAGTTGTAATTCATATAATGTTGTTATCCATTTAAGTGACATTTGGTCAAGGGAAAACAAAAATATTCTCACAAGATTGTTTTCGGTGAATGATTCATTGATCCAGAAACTCATGTTCTTGTAACAAGGAGGATACTGCAAAGGCAAACACAAAAATTAGAATTTTCTCACAAGATTGTGTCCACTGAAATAAAAATATAAATTCCTTAAGATTCAAGACTCAAAATGAATAGCAAGACAGTTAGACATGCATAGAACATAACCGACAAGATGCTTGAAGGATTGCTTAGTAAAATTCCTTCTTAATTAACTGTATACAAATTAGATCAAGAAAGGCCTTTAACATAGTGAAGCATCAAAGCCATGGACATATGCAGGTCTAAAGTTAACTGTATCTTGCAATTTAGATGAGACTGTCAAAACTCACTAAATTTTTTGATTGCACAAAATAGAGTTTTACATAACAATTTACAAGGGTGATCTTAACTTTCAATTACATGAATCCTTCTTATCCAACTTTCACGTTTAAATTGCAGCCATATATTGTAAGGAATAAGAGATATTCCTAGACGTGAACATACTCAGAAAACTGATGTATACACCCAAGGGTAGGCACACATTATGGAATATCTAGTAAAATAGTGTGAACTTTGACAATAAAAAGTAGAAAATAGTGAAAATACTAATATACCAATAATCAAGGTCTATAAGACTATAACAAATAAGTTCATGCCTATTATTGAAAACCCAACACTAGAATTACATGCCCAATATCTTACAGTGCTTCTGTTTATAACTTTCTGCATTGAAATAACTAGAATTACATTCGATTAGGAACAAGTATTTTTCATTTTTTTTTCACCTAAAAAAATTATAGTGTAACTATAATATTTTAAAGTATAAGGCAACCTTGTTCATCATGTTCCATTGACCAACTTGTGGCAAGTATTCTTTCTCCCTTCCAATCTTGTGATATTTCAACTATAAAGAGAGAAGAGCCAAAATGTACTATCAAGACTAGGAGAATGCTACAAAGCTATCAATGATTGACCAATTTAAATAAAGACAATTACTCATGGAGCAAGAAGAACATGAGCCTCAACTGATGCAAGCTTGTTGTCATTGTTGCACAATTGCAGGAGCAACGAGTAACCTTCCTAGCTTTTCCTTCCGAATCAATCTTGCACAACTGCAGGGAGAAAGTCCACCAAAATTAAAACACAAAAGCAATGGCATAAATTAATCCATTGGAAGGCATAAATATAGAATAGTCATACAACAACAACAACGCCTTATCCCACTAGGTGGGGTCGGCTACATGGATCAACTTCCGCCATAATGTTCTATCAAGTACCATACTTCTATCCAAATCATTAAGTTTGAGATCCTTTTTTATAACCTCTCTTATAGTCTTTTTGGGTCTTCCTCTGCCTCGAATTGTTTGCCTTCTCTCCATCTGGTCTACTCTCCTTACTACAGAGTCTACCGGTCTTCTCTCTACATGCCCAAACCACCTAAGTCTATTTTCCACCATCTTCTCTACAATAGGCGCTACTCCAACCCTCTCTCTAATAGCTTCGTTTCTAATTTTATCCTGTCGAGTCTTACCACACATCCACCGCAACATCCTCATCTCCGCTACACCTACTTTATTCTCATGTTGGCTCTTGACCGCCCAACATTCTGTTCCGTACAAAATCGCCGGTCTTACCGCAGTCCAATAAAACTTTCCCTTTAGCTTGATCGGTACCTTTGCATCACATAACACCCCCGATGCTTTTCTCCATTTCATCCATCCTGCTTGAATGCGATGATTCACATCCCCTTCAATTTCTCCATCATCCTGTATTACAGACCCAAGATATTTAAACCGTGTGACTTGAGGGATAATATGGTCTCCTATTTTCACCTCTGAGTTAGAAACCCTCCTTCTTTTGTTGAACTTACATTCCATATACTCCGATTTGCTTCTGCTTAGGCGAAAGCCATGTGTTTCTAGAGCTCGTCTCCAAGTTTCCAACCTCTCATTCAAATCCTCCCTCGACTCTCCAAGGAGGACTATGTCATCTGCAAAAAGCATGCATCTCGGCGCTATCTCTTGGATTTGTTCCGTGAGGACATCCAGAATTAAGGTAAAAAGGTAGGGGCTAAGGGTTGACCCTTGATGCAAACCAATTGTGATGGGAAAATCGTCTGACTCTCCACCCTGTGTCCTAACACTAGTCGATACCCTATCATACATATCTTGGATAGCTCGAATATATGCAACCCTAACCCCTTTCTTCTCTAGAGCTTTCCACAAAATCTCTCTAGGCACTCTATCATACGCTTTCTCCAAGTCAATAAAAATCAAGTGCAAGTCTTGTTGGTCCATGCGATATTGCTCCATCACCCGCCATAATAAATAAATCGCTTCCATGGTCGACCTTCCCGGCATGAAACCAAATTGATTCTCAGTAACTTGAGTCTCCTTTCTTAATCTCCGTTCGATCACTCTTTCCCATAATTTCATGGTATGACTCATGAGTTTGATTCCCCTATAATTTGCACAGTTTTGTATATCCCCCTTGTTCTTATAGATTGGCACTAACATGCTTCTCCTCCATTCCTCCGGCATGCGTTTTGACCTCATAATTTCATTAAAGAGTTTGGTGAGCCACTCAAGACCTCTATCTCCAAGAGTTTTCCACACTTCAATAGGTATGTTGTCTGGCCCCACCGCCTTACCGTTACTCATTCTTTTCAACGCTTCCTTTACTTCCTGTTTCTGAATCCGACGATAGTACTTATAGTTCCGGTCCTCTTCTCTTGTGTCTAGACTGCTAGAGTCATATCCATATCCATCATTAAATAAGTTGTGGAAATACACCTTCCACCTTTCCTTGATATCTTTTTCATGCACTAAGACTTTGCCTTCTTCATCCTTAACACACTTTACTTGATCCAAATCTCTAGTCTTCCTCTCTCTACCCTTAGCAAGCCTATATATAGATCTTTCTCCGTCCCTGGTTCCTAGAGCTTGGTATAGTCCGTCAAAAGCTTGGGCTCTTACCTCACTCACCGCCTTTTTGGTTTCATTTCTAGTTATCTTATACTTATCCCAAGTTTCAGAATTTCTACACCTAGACCACTCCTTGAAACACTCCTTTTTTACTCTAACTTTGCTCTGAATATAGAATAGTCATAATCAATATTAAATATTGACCAACAAAAAGTAAATGAAATTCCCCAAAGGAATGAAATCAACATGGCTTACTGTCAATGACACTTACACCAGCCCATTCTCCAAGGGTCTTTGCACATGGAACTGTCAGCAAGCTAACATTGTGCTTTACACAAAGGGCCTTAGCCAATTTAACATAGTCAGGCTGGTCACAGTCTTTTGCTAGAACACAGTTGCGCAGCATGCTTCTCGATCCCTTTTGCACCTTCATGAAGGCCATGTGCAAGACCACCATAAGCCAGCGATTTTCTGAGCACGAGTTGTAAGGCAGTCATGTTATCCACAATTTCAAAACCTCTAATTAGACAAAGAATCTCTAGCTTTAAATGCCTTATTATACCCACAATTAATACCTCTATAAATAAGTTACAGTGAAAAGGTAATATAAAATTAGCATCACAAGTCCACATCCTTCAAACAAAAAATGAGTGACAAGGATAAAATTAATATTTATTAAAACCAAATCCAATATACTCGCAGATGAAAAAGAATATAAAGATGCAGATCTCCAAAGAAATGAGAGATGAAAAACAATCATATACCTTCCTTGTTATTGCTCTCCACGACTGAAATCCAATCCAAGCATTTTTGTGTAAACGGTCAATCCTGTTTGCAATTGCAAAAAAGGCTCCATATTCACCAAGTAAATCTCGATAGTAAACATTATTAAGTAGTGGAAGACGAGAAGGAGCATCAACATCATCTCTCCCAAGTCTTCGACCTTTACCGAATTGCAAACATCCAGTACATCCATTGCATCTTATTGAAATCGGAAGCCACTCATTATAAGTTCTGAATAGAAAACACAACTATTGCAAAAAAAATACAAGCACACACAACTTACCAGGCCAATTCCTCGATAAAGAGATTTTTGATGTAGAAAAGACCATGATCCTTCCCCAAAATAAGGTTCATAAATGCATTGCGGTTGTCCTGTCCACTCAAGCTCTCCTTCATCTCTTTCGTGTAAATCATTCTTTGAATTTGAAACAGGTGTTGCAAGCGGACGCAGTTCTCAATTTCGATGTCCACAAAATCTCTATCAACAGGAACAGAACAACGATACTCCTTTTCGGTTCCGAGACACTCTTTGTTATATACCTCTACAAACGCTCGTTGTCGAGGAGACATAGGTCGTTGCAGAACTAGACTATTGCTGCACGGTGAAGGGCGACGGCGATGAAGGGGTCGCGGGGGCGGTAGGGGTTGAGGAAGAAAAGGGCGTGGAAGGGGTTGGCAGAGATGGTGGATTTAAAGGAGACTAGGTTTTGGAAGGAGTTGGAGGGCACGAGTGAGAGAAAGACAGTGTGAATGAAATTAAAATGTTAGGAAAACCCTTTCCACGAAGACGGGTTTTCAAAATCATCTTTAAAATCTAGTATTTAAAGTCGATTGTTTAAGAAAACCAACATTTTCAAAAACAATGTTAAGAAAACCGTCTTTAAAGATTGTAGTTATTTACAAAATTTTCACTGTTTTACATATAACATCGATTTTTATATAACTGTAGTAAAACATGTGTCTTAAAAGAATCCTTTTGTAGCAGTGCAACCGGAATTAACAACTAACTATAGTGAAAATAAGTCTTAATGATAACAAAGCTTTTAAATTAATGAAAAAATAGAGTTTAACTCTATTGGTTAAACATATGTATGAGTTATTCCTAGCAGTATTAATCTAATCCAATATAATAAAATTTGTGAATAATTTCTTTGATTTTGTATCCACATGACAATCAAATTGGGGTATACGTGATGATTAGAGATAAGTTTGTACGACACGTCTCATATATTAATTAATATATTAATTTACAAAAATTAACTACACCGATGACCTATATCACTTATATATTATTCAAATTTATGAAGTAGTTTACATACACAATTAATTTAAATTCAAAAATTATAACCTACCCAAATTAATCTAATCTATCTATAGTCTATAATATATACATACAAAAATGATTTTTATATAAAATGTTTACAGGCGGTCTTCTCTGAACTCTAAATATATATTTTTTAATTTTAAATTCAAATATTGATTAATTAATTGCAATCAATATTTTCTTATAATTATACGTATAATTAAAGAAAATAATTATTATAAATAATACATGATTAATTTATTGCAAACAAATATTTTTATAATTGTAATTATAATTAAAGTAATTGTTATAAATCATATTTTACAATAAATAATTGCAATTCAGTTTTTATTTTATCTTCTGATTCATCACAATTTCACAATCATCTTTATATTTAGTATCAGTATTTAATAAAAATACATTAGTATGGAAAATATTTTTGTAAATAATTTAATTTAAAATGAAAATAATTGTATTGGAACAAAATATCAAATTAAATATTTAATGGTCAATTGATAAATTAAATTATTGAATAAATAAATTAAATATTGAATTATTGAAATTGAATGGTCAATTAATAAATTAAATATAATAATTAGAAAAAATAATTTTAATTATTAATTGGTGTAAGTCCAATCTATTTCAAATATTATTAATGCTCAAGTTTTATTATCGGATATAAAATTATTATATTTCCTTAAATACTAACATAATGAATGACCCTGATAATAACAAATTACTATATATGGATTTAGATTAAGCGATACCATTATTTTCTATTCTGATTTAAAATTAAAATATATTCCAATTAAGGTAATTCAGGTAATTCGTAATTTGTAATATTATTGATTTTAACATTCAAATCATTCCATTTTCAAAATATTCAATAATTGTTATAAATATATTGAGTAAATAATACACCTTACGTGCGCCAATTTCTTCTTCTCATGTAATGTAATTTGATGTGATGTGATTTTTAGTTTTGACTGCATTGTAGAGTTCAAGAGTGTCGTCTTCATCTATGTAATCTAAATTTTACAGTTTTGCTTTTCATCTTCTTCTCATGTAACGTGTTTACCATAAACATAAAGTTTAAGAGTGTCATCTATGAAGTCTTCTTCAAAACATTTCCGTTTTGTTTCTTTTTTTTTTTTTTACTGAATCTTCATCTTTTTATTGTATATGTAACTTTTAAGTTAGTGTGTATTTTAACAATATTTTATAATGTTTGCCATTTCAATTATTAAGATGAAGTAAAGACTCAAAAAAAAGAAAATGGTGGTGCAACATTCTCTTACAGATACAATGGTTTAGTGAGTTCGTCTCAGCCTCCCTAGAGCGTGCTTTATGATACTTTAGAACATTTATAAGATATATACATGGAAACAATTTTTTTCTGCTTTTATTTATTTCCCTGTGCCAAAAAAAAGACTAATTTACTACATGAAATTGATGAAATATGAACCCTTATTTTTCAGTTAAAGTGATCCATGAACTATTGTTGCATTTTTATTTTTTTTTTTACTTTAATATTGGTATGAATGAGCTCTCGTTCAATGTGATAACTAATTTTAGTTGGATATGAATTGTTGTTACATAATACTTTTTTAGGTTGTTCATATTTATATATTTACAAAATTTGGCGTTTCATAATTTTAATTTGTGATTTTTGCTTGAGACTTTTTGTAATATACCTTATGCTTGGTATAAAATTGTGGTATGATTTATTTAACATAATACTACGTAATACATATATGCTAAGGATAATTCTTTATTAATAAATTTATTTAATAAAGAATAGACATATTATGTATTGGTCATAATTATATTATTTAATATGAGATTTTTTAACCTTTGTGTCTATTATTATATTAACGTTTAATACATTTATGTTGATAATTTCTGCCAAGAATTATGTTCAAATAATCATTAAATAGAAGATCCTAATTTTAATATTTTATTCATGATTCAGTAATTATTAATTTATTAATGAAAAAAATTTTAAATTTTATTTAATCTATATTTTTTAAAAATTAAACCTATATTATTTCAAACTGAAGAATAAATAACATGATTAAAAATAAAAGCGATAAATTGAGTTTTATTCCAATAGTGTGATGCTAAAATAATAAACAAAATGTGAACAACTTAATAACAAGATGAAAAATAAAAGCGATAAATTGAGCGTTATTCTCATAGTGCGATGGTAAAAAAAATTACAACAACAAATACATTATATTATCCATTGTACCTTCTCCCGTTCTCCTCATTCATCATGTGTGTCCTAATTTGGATATTTTATCTCAACAAATACCATACATGTCAAAATATGAATTTCATATCAGGCATGCCCATTTCAATGCTGAAGATTTACTGTAAGATCATCATATCAAAGGTCCATACATGTTATAGATGGTCCTAGAATGTAAGCTATTTTCTTAAAAAAAATTATAATAAAAAAATCTTACTTTTTTTATAAAAAAAAATTCAATGAAATAAATTACATTTTCTAGGTGGATAAATTCTAAAAGCTATGAAATTCATATTTTTAAATATCATATTTTAATTAACATTATTAATTTATCGATTTTCATGTTAAGTAAAGTGAAGCAGGAAATAACATAAATATTAAAGTTACTATCCACACGTCTGAGTAATATTTTTTTATTCTAAATTTTAATTTTCCCCATGTTTTATTTTAAAATAATAAGTAATTGGATATTCAACAAAATATTTATACTTCAAAATAATAATTAATAATTTAAAAATAATTATACTTTATGATATATACATGGTTGATATGTAAGCAAAAAATTCTTATTATTTTTAGTTCATAATACCCAATTCAAATTTTTTAAAATTTTAAATTTTGAAAAGTTTATATATTTTATAGCATTGTCAAAAATTTATTTCGTTCATCATATGCATAGTTTGAATTTAGATTTTAATTTAAAAATATATAGCTAAAATGTCATTTTAAAAACAAAATACTTTTTTATTATAACTAAGAACTTTAAAATCACTTAATTACTACGTTTCTTAATATATGATTATTTTTTTATGTTTCTCAATTATTGTATTTAAAAATCATAATCTATTAAATATGTAATCAACTATATATTTATGATAAATGAAAATATTTAATAATTTAAAATATTATATTTTACTTATAACTAATTATTAATGCATATTTTAAGAAAATATTTATATATTAAAATTATTTTATAGAAATATTTATATAAAAATAATTAACACTTGCATGGCATAGTCACACTCTGGTACTATCACGCACTCTAGCAAGATTGTCAAACTCGCGATTCTACGCAAACTTGTGAAGAACATGCAAACTCAAGTCGTATAATCGATTTATAAATTGGTAAGATTTTACTCAATATAAAAAATATATTAATATTCCTATATGTATAATCATAACTAAATATTTCAACTCTAAAATAAATCAAAATAAAAAACTTTAATAAACTAACATAGTCCACACCCAATCAAACATAAATTCATATAATACAAAACATAAATTCTTAAAATAAACGCATTTAAAAAACATAAAAATGGTTTAAATGTCCATCAATCATCTTATTAAATCATCTTCAATATCACCACCACCACCATCATCTTCATCTCCATCATCTTTAAGCTCTTCCTCAGTTGAGAAGTGATCTTCAACATTGTTATTCTAAACCAAATTGTCAATATCAAATGCATCCAAAGTTGGATCACTTAAACTTCTTCCAACAAAGTCAATATTACCTCTACTACCACTTTCACCTAGAGGTTGTCCAACTTGGACATCATCTTCATCAAAAATATCATCTCTCTCTTTTATTATCCACTCATCATCATATTCCATATCTTCAAATGGAAGATCAAGCAACAATTTTTTTTATTTGTCTACTTTTCAACTTCAAAGTACATCACATAAAGTAAGTCATTCATATTCTTTTAATACAAATGATTTCTCTTCTTTGTATAAACCTATAAATAACATAAAAAACTGAAGTTCATAACTTAACTCCAAGTTTGGTCCAATTCTTTCAAGTTTACTATCAATTCTACTCAATTTGTGATTTTGCTCACGATTTAACTCATGGAGACACTATGAAATCATAAACTCATATGATTTTGAGTTAAACCGCAATTTTGATAATCATGCACTTTAGTACTACTACTAATAATAAAATTCTTTTAATTAACTAATGAATTCCTTCAGGGGGATGGCCAACGTTATGTCTCTTTTATCCCTCTTCGATATAGCTACGTGGGCCTATTGACCAACACCTTCTTGGGCCTAAGAGAATATCACCAAAAAATGTTGGGTGTTAATATTGGCATTACGACAATTGCTAATGACACTACCACGTGGTGCCTTTTAGCTGTATTCCAAAATTACCCCTTAGACGACGAAATCATGTTTTCATTGCCTATATGGGAGTAAAAAAAAATGATTAACAACAGATACACGATATTGTTGTACTCTTGTATAACAATCATATTTTTATTGTTATTTAGGAGGTGAAAAAAAAGTAACAAAAATATGATTTTGTTGTAGTGTACAACAACATAATTAAATTTTCATTGTTTGCTCAACGTCAATGATTCTAATCATCATCCCAAAACACCATCTATCCATCCCAAACAATATAGATTCAACAACAAAGACACAAAACAACACAATTCAACACAAATTCAAAGTGTCACAGGGTGGGGCACACAAATCTTTGATGATGTGGGATGGGGCATGGATCTAGACGTCGAAGTGTGGATCTATGACAACAATGTTTGGTGGATAGGGGTGGGGTCAAGCGATGATGGAGGATGGGAGTAGGGTCGTGGTGGTGGCCGATTGGGGGGGATTGGGAAGTCAGAGGGGGGGGGGGGGGGGGGGGGGAGCGAGGGGGCAGGGGTGAAGGAATTTAGTGAGTGGACAAAAGAAGAATTTCCCAAAGATTGGTAATGCCAATAGAATTATTGATAGTGGAAATAGTAAATCCCTAAAAAGTTTTTCCTACTAAGAGTTCAAGAAATTTGAATAGTTCTATGTCCTACATTTTCTTTTTCCTTTAAATAACACCAAATGTCTTGAAATTCACATTTCTTCCCTTTCTCTATGTTTCGTAAGGTAGTGCAAGATTACTGTTTAAGAAATAAAAAAATAGAGTTTTTTCTTTTTAATTGTTAAAGTTACATTACAAATCACAAAATACATTATTGCATCTTTGACAAAAATATCCCTCCAAATATTTAACAAACTTACATACCAAAAGTTTAAACTTGAGGCCAACAAGTAATTTGAGCCCCCACCCCCCAACAAAACGTGAAATTCAACTTCAAAATGTTCAAGAGATAGTAACTTTTAACTGAAAGGTGTAAAGTAAACTAATCATCCAAACACAATAATCAGACCTCTTTAGGGTCCAAGCAAAATAGATACGCAATTAAGCCAATCACGGGTACATATCTAAGATACTTCACTACAACAACCTTGTTTTCCTGGACATTCTGGAGGTTGTCTCCAATCAACCAAGGCTGGAAAATTATGTAAAGACATATATCCCATATGAAAGCATAAGCCAGCCTTTCTGATCCAAGATAACCCACCAAGTAGTCCCATCTATCTGCTATGCCCCCAAAATTTGCATCCATTCGACCAAAAAGAGCCCACAATAGAGATACAATGCATGCACTCCCACCAATCACTCCAACAATTGGAGCACCATTTGTCATCACTGAGCCAAACTGTGAAAGTTTTCTTGTAACACTCTCATCATCAGCATCATTCAATCGGATAGCCATGTATGGGATCAGAAACGCTGGCATCATCAAAAAGAAGTTGTAAAGGAAAAATAAGTTGAGATTTAAGCATTTTATCTCTTTCATATACTGGAAGGTTGATATTCTATGAAAAGATAATCAACAGACTTGTCATGCAAGAGAGATTTGTCAGACATACTATTTGTCAGGAACATTTGCAGGCCCCAGAGTATATCTAGAGACCCTTTATATCTATCATTGTTGCGATCTGTGAACAGCAAAGGGGCAAACATGAACGTCCAGCCAATCACAAAATTGAATAGTCCTTCGGACATCTGAAGCAAGAAAATTGTCCGAAATCAGGGAGATTGTTCCATCAAATGAGTGTATTTGGTGCCAAAATTGAGCAATGACACTTACAGGATGAAGAACTGGCGCATCAATCAGACGAATTCCAACTACTCTGCCAAAATGGTCAGTGCAGAAATCATTGAAGTGCAAAAATAACCCTAATAAATTTCTTAAAAAACCACAAAAGCAGTATATATGTTCCCTGTTATTCTTAAAAGAAGCAGATCAAAGTTTAGTTCAGTTAGACTTTGAATAAAATAGCTGACTTCAATGCAATAATGGATTAAAAATTTTGGGTAGTGGGGATTAAAGCAATATATAAACCAAAACAGAAATATAAAAGATTATCACAATTTATTTCTTTTAGTATCAATCATTCATAAATATGCAACCAAGTAATCAATTTCTTAAATATTCTTTTCACGTGTGATTATTAATGTGTTTGAAATTTACTTAATCATACTTAAAATAAAAGATCAATTTCTTTCTTTATTTCATTCAACCATTCATTACCTTATGAACATGTGTCCATTTATTTAAATAATATTCATAAATATTAATAGCAGACAATCTTCTCTTAACTATTCTTTTCGCATGATTATTTAGTGCGTCTGAAAATTACTTGATCATACTTATAGTGGAGGCAACTTTTAAAACATTATGGGGACAAAAAAGACAAATACTAATAAGGTAGCCATGTTAAACATGTTGCTTTTGTGCTAAATAACCCTATACATTAAGAAAGAATATAGCCAAACCATACATTTGTAATCAACTCCAAGAACATCATGGATACTTTGCTATTATTCATAAGTAATAAATCATGGATACATCATCTTGGTGCCATGTCCAATTGTTGAACAAGTGTGCTAGGCATAACATGCTTATAGCATGTGTTCAATTAAGAAATAGATTTTTTTCTTGGGTCAAATATGGCTGACATGGTGTGGCAGTGTGGAAACAGTCACTTAAAATTTGAAATAAAAATAACACAGATTAAATATGCAACTTTTTATAATAAAAAAACAATGCAGGGTTTTCTTGTCATGTACTAATTTCATTTCCTGCAACTTTTCAATTTTATTTTGGCACATATGGCATACATCAAGATATTATAAATCTTGAAGCTCGTGTGTATATGAATCTTTTTTTTTTCTCAAAATACACAAACACATGCCATGTTCATGTCCGACAATGCTTAGAATTCAGTAAGCACCTATGTCCTTGTCAATCTAAATGCTTCACAACAAGTAATTAGCAAACACTTCCACATGAACCTAGATACAGAATATGATTGAATACAATACTTTTCTGCTAGGATCCTGGAGGAATATAATATACAAGCCAGTTGTAAGTCATGGCCACAGAAACTATCTGTTAGCAATAGTAACCAAAATTTCAAAGGAAATGAGAGAAATCACACACACATACGCAAACACGAGATTTAGCGAGATTCGACAAGTGTGCCTACATCCTCGAGTACTGTGACTGTTTCTATTTCTTATTCATAAATAATAGAGTTACATCACGATATATAATATTAAGCGTACTACGGGCTTTACCCGCACCCCCAACCTGCTTCATAACCCAACAATAGGTGGCCTTTACGCTTTGCTCTAACATTTGTCCAACCCATAAAATATGAGCCATGCACAACAATCTCCACCTTGATTTCTTGGGTTGAGGGTCCTATCACATCTAACACTCAGCAACATTCGACAAGTCCAAGCAATGCTTGAACTTGTCAGTTGTGATTGCATACTCTGAAGTGTGAATCTTCCCGAGCATCATCAAGGCTTCTCACATAAACACAACAATCATATGCACATCGTCTGTAGTCAATCCGAAGCATGTAGGAATCGAACCGTTTGTATCATTACCTTGGAGACTGCTTCAATCCATACAGAGACCTCTTCAACTTAAAAATCAACCGATCCGATCCAGCTTTACTGAACCCTTCTGACTGCTCCATGTAAATTTGCTTTCTAGATCACTGTGAAGACTGTCTTCATATCCATCTGCTCCAAGTGCATGTCATGACTGACTACCAAGACTAGCACCACCCTGATAAAAGTGTGTCTCACGACTGGGCAAAGCCTTGAACTTTTGTTGTGTATATCCCTTTGCAACTAGGCGAGCCTTGAACTTTTCCCCTTTTTCTAATACTGAAGGTTTCTTCTTGTACACTCATTTGCACCCTATGACTCTCTTGCCCACAGGAAGCTCAACTAGCTCCCATGTCTGATTCTTCTGTACAAACTCCATCTCCTCCACCATAGCACCCATTCATTTGGCTTTCTCCTGGCTGTTCATAGCCTCTTGAAGGGAGAAGGATCTCCAGCACTAGTAAGAATTGCAAAAGCAGTCAGTTTAGCCAATTCTTCAAACCCATATCGGACAACGGGTTTAATGGTGCGATGATTTCCATCTTTGACAAGATTGTACTCTTGATGCAGTCCACCTAGACTCAGATCCAGGCTAAGGTGTGGGTGTCGCCTCAAGTCTTGGACTGCATGGTTCTACCCTCTCAAGAATTGCCAACAGCTACTCTAGGTCCACCTGAACCTCCATGGAGCTAGGGGAAGCTCCATCAGACACTAACATAGTTGTATTAACTATCTCCGGCAACATGGACGGCTCATCAAACACTGCATCCCTACTGATCACCATCTTAGAAATTGGATCCCAAAACTTGAACCCCTTCACACCTTGGGAATAACCTACAAAAACACCTTTTCGACTTTGAATCAAGTTTAGATCTATTATCACTGGATATATGCACAAAAGCAGGACACAAATATTCTCAAATTATTAAAAGCAACAAGGATACTTGTCCAAACTTCCTCTGCAACTTTCCCATCCAATCATGCTCGTGGTGATCGATTGAGTAGGTAACATGCCATACTCACCGCTTCAGCCAAAAAGCTTTAAGAAAGGCCAACTTGCAACCTTAGACATCAGACCCTTTCAATAAGGGACCTATTCATTCTCTCTACAACACCATTTTGTTGTGGTGTTTTCCACACTCAGAAATGTCTCTAAATGTCATGTTCCTCACAAAATTTTTTGGCCTATTTCCCAAGCACACAGTACTCACACAAGTCTAACTTGCAACTCTGAATTCCTTTCAAAAGTCCTCACTTATGAAGCTCTATCATTCCACATTCACTGAGACGACCCAAACATGTGCCACAATTTGGTAGCATCATTATCAGACTTAACAAATGCAACTCGGCCTTCAATTGTGCTCCGCAACAGCCTATTAATGTTTCCTACAATTCGTTGTGCTTTCATCACAACCTGTTAACTGAAACCATTTGCCTGTAAGGTACCAAGTGAGATCAAATCTTCCTTAACTCGGGGATTTGTCAGACATCACACAACATTCTCACTTTACTATCATCCATAGCAATCTGCACCTATCTCATTCCAACAACAACACACACTTTGTCATTATCCATATAGACACTGCCAAAATTGTCTGACCTGTATGAGGTGAACCACTCCCTATTAAGACTCATATGGTAAGAACATTTGAAATCAAGAATTCATGCATTTGTCAATTGACTGCATGAACTAGAGAGAACATCTCCCTCACTGTAGTAGACATCTTCAACTTTGGGCAATCTCTCTTGAAATGTCCCTTCTAGTTGCATTTGTAGCACTCCATTGTTTTTTTGCGTTCTTTGGACTTGGACTTCTTCCTTTGCCTACCACCACAACCCTTGCCTTGTGTCCTTCCACGTTCCTATTTCCCCTTTACATACAAACCATCGCCTTGCGAACTCTCCACTGCATTTTGTCTCTGTTGAAAGTAAACATGAGTGCAGCCTGTATCACATCCAGATTGATTGAATTTTTCCCGTACATTAAGGTTGTCCCCAAATGTTCATAAGAAGGCAAAAAACACAACATAATACAAGTCTTATCCTCGTTCTCATTCTTTACATCCAGCCTTGCTAGGTCGCTGATAATTTGATTTAAGGCATTCACATGTTGTTGGAGATCTGATCCCTCTTGCAACTTCAGCCCATACAGTTTTTGCTTCAGAAGCAGTTTGTTTATTAACAATTTCGACATGTATTGACTCTCCAATTTCTTCTATACCTCCCTCGGAGACTTCAACTCCACTTCATCATGTGATAGAGAACCTTGTCTGCCAAACACAAGCGTATGGTTGCCGCAACCCTCTCTTGCAACTCCTCCCAATTCAAAGTCTCCATATTATTAGGCTTTGATTTGTGCAGCGCCTTCAAAAGACCTTGTCATGAAAACAAATCCTTAACTCGTCTTTACCACAATCTAAAATTCCTAGTTTCTTCAAACTTCCCCACTTCGAATTTGGCCCTAGAGTTAAGCACCATCTTATACTAGTTATCAGCAATAGCAACCAAAATTCTAAAGGGAATGAGAGAAATCACATGCACATACGCAAACACAAGATTTAATGAGGTTCGGCAAGTGGGCCTACGCTCTCAGTAGCAGGGTGACTATTTTTATTTATTCATAAATAATAGGGTTACATCACAATATATAATATTACACGCACCGCATGCTTTACCCACACCCCCAACCCGCTTCATAACCCAACAATAGGTGGCATTTACGCTCTACTCCAACATTTGTCCAGCCCATAAAATATGAGCCATGCACAACACTATCCATGCTACATGTAAATATAAAAGGTTTCCAATGTAAATTTTGATATATAAAAGGAGGAAAGGATTCAAAGAACATTAATCTTGTCATACAAATTCTTCTCTTTATTAAAGAGTGACCAAAATATAGTTTATTGAACAATGGAAATATAATAGGAAAAGGTAAAAATCACAAGAGCATCGGTTATTCTTATCTGACATTGAAATGCTTACAAATTCATCCAAATTAAAGAATCTCCATGATGAAAATTTGAAAACAATATAATGAGTAACAGGGGTACGTACCAAAGTTCATGAAAGGCAATATTAAAAAGAAATTGAGAGAAAGACCCACAAGAGAGTTCAATGTGTCAGAACTGATGGCCCATACAGGATCTCCCTGTCACAATACAAGGAGTCTTTCAGACTTCAAAATTAAATCAAATCTACATAATATCATCAAACAGAAAAAAGAAAAATTATATGCAATACAACTCTTCAAAATATTCCAGACAGCTAAAGCTAACAAAGAATGAAAGGAGGAAGTTTTGTTGCCAAAGCCATAGAAGCAACTTTCTATACAATCATTTTAAATTGTACTTGTAAGAAGATAAAGGGTAAAAAGAATACCCAGAGTGATAAAATTATTTTGATATTTGCTGAGAAATATGTGATACATAAACAAAACACAAACTCCCATTTATAATTGTACCAGACTCTTAATCCTACTTAAAGGGAGAAAACAAATCATGAAATAGAAGAAAATGTGGAAGCCAAAACTCCCATATGATTCTCTCTATGATAAACACCCCCTCTCCTCCAGTTTGTTTCTACTGGTGCTCCTCCATTTCCCAATTTATTAATAGTGGTTGCTACACAGAGTCCTAGTTGCCAAATTGGAAGTGATTATGTCAAGCATGGCAAACAGCATTGTTTCCTAGTCCACGGAAATCAGTTCATAAATTAAAATGTTAACACTAAATCACTTGAGAGACATTTACCTTAAAGCAATCATTCAAGATAGCACACCCAATATGCTCTAAAGATAACAACAACACGTAGCACCATAAAATGGAGCAAAATTTTATACTACCTACCCCCTTTACAGTCACCACTTTTACTTTAACAGTTTTTTATTTTTTATTTTGATAATCATGGTTTTGGTACCAAATTATTCTCACCGAAAACAATAATAAATCTTTGCCGGGGACCTTGAGAGCAAACAAGGTGGGTATTCCCCTCCCAACACAATTTATTCTATATCTAAGGGCTAACAGATTCTTATTTTTATCTTATATTTGTGAAAAAGAGAAAAAATCAAAACTTGTAATTTTCATGCACTGTCAGTATAACCGCCAATCAATCATAAATCATAGCAGGTAACAAACTCACCGTTCAAGTCAATCATTATAACAGTGTAAAAAATGTTGGACCTCTCAGTGCATTGCAATTAAATTCAAATAACAACATATGCTAGCTGTTCCGGTATACTAAAACAGTTCCAGATTGTTTAGGAATTGAAACCAAAGACAGTTTATAAACACCATTCTTACAGGTGTAAAAAAATAACGTGGTGGTTATAGGGTTAGAGCATGGTTTTAAATATCGGTTGCCGACGTTTTAAGAAAACCTTGATGTTGCTACCCAAATCACGCTCGTCGCGGACCGTTTTTTAAAACCTAGGGTTAGAGTGAATGCGGTAAAATTGAAAAAATGTTAAAAATATGAAAAGGGTAATACTACATACAGGGGCATAAGGAAGAAGGAAGAGCCATAGAATGTAGACACCTTCTGCAACCCACAGCGCAATTTGAAGCACTCTTTTTCTAAAATTGTCGTCGCTCTCTTGTTCCACCGAAGACGGGGTGGGTTTGGCTTTGGCGCGAGAAGCGAGGCACAAATGGGTCCCTGAAACGCCGCGTTTCGCTTTGGGGATGGCAGAGAAGAAGCGATGGGTGGAACTGAGCGGTGTTCGGTTTTGCAATTGGGGAAGAGGGAGCGAAGGGTTTGGGGGAAAGGGTTTTGGAGAAAGGAATGAAAAGAGAAATGGTGGAGACGACGTCGTTGTGGTGGTCATCGCCATGGTGATGGCTTCACATAGGCTTGGGCATTGAGTGGCTCAGTTCACAGTTCACGCTTTATAACGCTGGTGTGCAAGGTGGGAAATCTTGAACCATTCGTAGCGAATGTAATCGTCCTATTTTACTTTTTAATTTTAATTTTACTTAGGTTAGGCTTCATTAGTCATTACATTTCCCCCTCTTCCTAAAGATTTCATTTTTAATTTTTAATACCTTAGACCAGTGGTATTTTTTAAGTCTCGCAAATAAAAAAATTATATTTTCTTAATTTTTTAAGTTTGATAATTGTTATTTTTTTAATTTCTGTCTTCAAATAAAAAAATTATACTTTTTAGTCTTTAAATTCTGGCATAAACTAAAAAGAACAATTTTAAATTAAAGGATATAAACAATGAAAAATTTTATTTGGGACCTAAACAAATAGACCATTTAATTTAAATGAATAAAAATATACTTAAGTCATTTTACAATATTGCAAATTGCATTCTCTATTTTATTTTTTATTTTTATTTTTTGCAAATTTTGGCCCCTTTGATTTTGCTGTGCGTCAAATAAAATTTTTCATTTTTTAATATCTTTAAATTAAAAAGATTCTCTTTTTAGTCTCTCGTTGTAAATAAAAATTTGCATTTTTTTAGTTCTACAATTTTGTCGGAGCAACTAAAGAGAGCAATTTCAAATTTAAGAAACTAAAGAATGCAATTTTTATTTGGAGAACTAAAAAAATCCTAATTTAAAAGACTAAAAACATAATTAATTCTTTTGTAAATTAGGGGGTAAAATTCAATCAATGTCTCTATAGCAATTAGGAGTAGGGTTGTTGAAACACAACCCTTTCTAAGCTAAATGCTTTAATGACAAAAAACATTGCACAAGTAAATTCTAAGTCTTTTGTACTTATGCTACTAATGGTTTGTTTTGAGTGCTTTCAAAGAAATATGACTTGTCGAGAAGCATGGAGAAAAGGTGTGAAACATTGGCCTAAGACAAAGTTTTCTTAAATATGAAGTTTGTCCAACTTTAGAAGTAAGAAACCAAAATAGAAGGGCGATCATGAATTCTCTGTCAAAGTGCTTATATCAGAAATTGTGTGTGACTAGAAGCATGATTATGAAGGTAGCCTAAGTCAAGGGATACACATCAAAAGCTATACATGACTTAAGGATCATCAAAAGATACAATGCAGAAGTTAACAAGTGTAGAAAAACATGTCTACACAGTTTAGTGTAGAAGCAAGGCTTCATGGTGAATGTGATTCAAAGGTGTTTTGATGATAACAATGATATTAAACATGTTGGATCAACCAAGAATCTAGAAGGGGGGTTGAATAAATTCTTTCAAAATATTTACAAATTCATTCTTTAATCAAATAAAAAACAACCCCTTTGAATTAATCATAGTTCTCTCAAATGGTCATATCAGAAAGATCAGTACAATCAAGAAACTTTTAATGATTATAACATATGTAAAAATAGAGCTTTTATGGCCCTTTGATATCAATTTCAATATCAAGATGAATTCAAGACTAAGAGTTAAGAGAAAAAGAGAATCACACAAGAGTTTATACTGGTTCAGTCCATGCAAGACCTACATCCAATTGTTCTAAGACCTCTTAGAACTTCCACTATTTAGAGAATCAAGTACAAACATTACGCACACACAAATTCCCTAAAAGAAACTCTAATCTTTTCCTTGAAACCTACAAGAGAGAGACCCAGAATTGAAACTTTATCAATTCTTTGAACTTCTTGGTAACCCTAACCAAGAATCGTAACATAAAAGAATGTGAGGTAAAGGATTTAATACACCCGAATGTGTAGATCTTCAATATCTTCAAGTTCTCTTCATAAGATGATTAATTCATAATGGTAAAATGAATGATTCTTTTATCAACTTCAATCTTCAGACTAAATGTAGTGCAATCCTTTTAGAAGACTTTCTTGAAATATTTTTCTCTAAAACATAACGTATCAAGAGTCTCTAATAAAGAAAATGCATAAGGGTATTTATAAATTTTGACAGTTAAAATAGATCTAATCGATTATAAAACCATGCAATTTATTAATTCGTCTAAATCCCATTTGTTTTGCATTTCCAGAAACTCGATAATCGATTAATTCATTTCAGTCTAAGTATCTTTATTTCTTCAGTGCTTTCTAGGTAATCAATTGTCACATATGGTAATCGGTTATAGAATCACACAGAGAGCTTCTCTTTGTTTCTAGGAGCTGGGTAATCAATTATCAAATGAGGCAATGGATTATCTTAAGCTACAAATCCTTCCTTCTTCTAAAACTGGCATAAGCACTCAATTACCAGGCTAGGCAATCGATTAATTCGATGATTCTAGCCAAATTTCAAGTAGAAGTAAGTTCTTGGGAAACATAGAGAACTAGAATACTTCATTCACTTCATATTTGATCAACACTAAGCAGGAAAAAGACGTAGACTATATTGCACACATGCCTAATCTAAAAACATTCACTATAAATGCCTCATCTGTTAAACATGTTAGGCATTGCAAAAGTATCAAATCAAAACTAAAACAAAGGGCTTCAAGCTTTGATCTAACAAAACCCTGCGAACATGCCATTGTGCCTAGCGAGGAATAAGACAAGTGAACGCAAGAGGAATATAAGGTCATGGAAGATCAAGTAGACAAGGCTACAACCATTACTATTGAGTTGGATGGTGGTGATGGTGCCTTTGAAAATCACAAAGCCTCAAGAAATCGAAAGGTCAAGCCAATAGTGAGTCGGTGGCGGTGGGTGGGCACATCTTCGAGCCAAGAGTTGACAAGGAATCTTGAGTTGGTGACAAGGGCGCAGAATGTGTAGGTGCCAAAAGTCACATTATAGAGCTTGTAGCAGCGACTATCAATGGATGTTGATGCTACGCTTTCTTCAACCAATTTTATCATGGTTGTTGAAGAACACAAAGACAGTGTAAGAAAAAGGGGGAGAAAGGGTTTTGATTTTGAGGAAAATGGACCAACTGCTTTGTGCATTAAATTTCCTTTAGAAGGTGTATTGAACTTTGAAAATAAGCCAAAGACTAGATTGTGTTGTGCTTCCTACCTTGAAGATTGTGATGTTGCTGCCATTGGATAAACCACTTGATATACAAGGATCCTCCCCCTTTTTCCACCCTAAGATTATAATATCCTTTAGAGATAAAGTTATAGGGAATAAACTAGCTCTTCCCCTAGAGAAAGTTGATTTATGGGCAAAACATTTAGTAAAAGTTGAACTCGAAAATGGGAACCGCCCTAATGTGGCTCTATGTAGAGCTTGTAGGCCTTGGATCTTCTTCATCAATGGAGTCCTTTGATTCTTGAAGATCAATGGCAGCAGAATGGAGAAGGAGGAAAAGTGATTGGAGATGCCACTTCAAGGAGAAGATGAGTCAAGAACAAGCTCGCCACCATAGGAAGCCATGGATAAGAGCTTGAAGGTAGGAGAAGATAAATGGAGGAAGAGGGAGAGAAAGGAACAAAATTTTGAGAGAGAGAGAAAAGGGAGAATGAGGTTTGAACTTTGAATTCTAATTTCTCAAATCATCAAAGTTGCAAAATGCACACACAAGGCCTCTAATTATAGCCTAAGTGTCACACAAAATTGGAGAGAAATTTGAATTTCTATTCAAATTTCACTTGAATTTGAATTTGAATTTATGGAGCCAAATTTAGAGCCAAAATTTCACTAATTATGATTAGTGAATTTCAGCTATGGTTCAGCCCACTAATCCAATATCAAATCCAAGATTCTCCACTAAGTGTGCTTAGGTGTCATGAGACATGCAAAGCATGAAGGACATGCAGAAAGTGTGACTATATGTGTGGCAATGGGGTGTAGTAAGCAAATGCTCACCTTCCTCTTAGGTTGGTCTGAAATTTAATTGGATTGAGCTTCTCCCAATTCAATTAAATTTCTCTCCCAACACACATCAAATAGTGCACTTAATGCATGTGAAATTATAAAACTACCCCTAATGCAAAAACTAGTCTAGGTGCCCTAAAATACAAGGGTTGAAAAATCCTACATTACTAGGATACCCTAAACTTGAGGGGTACCCTCCCTACACTATGGAGTCCTAAATAAAAGGCCCAAAAAATAATGAAACCTTAATCTAATATGTACAAAAGATAAGTGGGCTCATACTTAACCCATGGGTCCAAAATCTACCCTAAGGCTCATGAGAACCCTAGAGCCTTCTCCTGCATCCCTGGCCCAATCTTCCTGGAGTCTCCTAGCCATGACTTTAGTGATGGGTCCCCTCCTTGGGAGGATTGCATCACGCCCTTATGTGCTAGTAGACCTGATATTATGTTTAGTGTATGCATGTGTGCTAGGTTTCAATCCAACCCCAAACAATCACATTTGAGTCCAGTAAAGAGAATCATGAGATATCTATTAGGAACAATCAATTTAGGATTATGGTATCCTAAGAACTCAACATGTAACTTAATAGGATATTTTGATTCTGACTTTGCCGGATCTAAAATTGATAGAAAGAGCACAAGTGGAACTTGTCAATTCATTGGATCTGCTCTTGTCTCATGGCATAGTAAGAAACAAAACAGTGTTGCTTTATCCACTGCTGAAGCGGAATATATTTTTGTCGGCAGTTGTTGTGCACAGATTTTATGGATGAAGCAACAATTATTTGACTATGGTATCCTTCTTGATCGCATACCTATAAGGTGTGATAATACTAGTGCCATAAATCTATCCAAAAACCCTGTTCAACATTCTAGAACGAAACATATAGAAATTAGGCACCATTTTCTAAGAGACCATGTTCTAAAGGGAGATTGTTTGCTAGAGTTTGTTGATACAAAGAATCAGCTTGCTGATATCTTTACAAAACCTCTCCCAAAAGATATATTATTTTCAATAAGAAGAGAATTAGGTCTTTTAAACCTTAGTGATTTGGATAGGTAATGTTTATGATTGATTGATTGTGTTTTGATTAAGTATGACGCTTGTTTATGATTAATTTATTTTACTTTTCTTGTTGGTATAATTAACTCTTAAGATAGTATAAGTTTTTAGACTTAGAAATAAGTTTTCTTTTAGGAAAAGGCTATTGTTTTGTTCTGGTAATCGATTACATGAATACTATAATTGATTACACTAGAACAGATGGCCTGTAATCGATTACCAGTAGGCTGCCTCCACCTGTAATCGATTACCATTACTTGTAATCGATTACAATGCATCCTGGTCTATAAATGCCACATTTTTCAGAAACCCCTGCGCAGCCTCTTCCCCCTTGCGACGTTCCTCCATTCCCAAACCTCCAAACCTCCCTATCTTACTCATTTCTTCATCAAATCGACTCCCGTAACTTGCAATCTTCTTCTTTTTCATTTTTCTTTTGATTTCACCGATTGAAATCTGCAAAAAGTCCATCATATGGCTGAATCATCAAAGAAACGTAAGGGTTCATCCACCTCCGCTTCGGCTTCAAGAGCTCATCGTCCCGGAACCAACAGCGCATCCACAACACCAATTCCACCCTCCTTATCCTCTTCCACATTGTTTTCTTCCGAAGAACAGCAGAAACGGTACTCAAATCTTTTCTCATCTCGTTCCATTATCGACCCTAAGTTCATTGATATGGAATTCTTTTCTGCTGAAAGTTTTGATTGCATTCAGGCATTTCAAAATTTAGGTCTCATACCTTTCATGTCATTACAATTGCCTGTTTATCCTAAATTGGTTAAAGCTTTTTATTGTAACCTTGAAATTCAGGACAACACTTTGATTTTTGAGGTTTTTGGGATAAAAATGGTCATTGACCAATCCCTTTTCCATGACTTAACCCAATTGTCCAGTGACGGTGTACCATTTGAAGGTACACTGAGTGACGATTGGAAATTTGATTTCTCTGCACATGATGCCCGCTAGTTGGTTTGCACCAACCATGCAGATATGACCGGACGCCTTCTTGCCGGTTCATTGGCTTTTGAAAGCCGCATCCTTCATTATCTGATTGTGCGGATTTTGCTTCCACGATCTTCCAATCTTGCCCAGGTTTCTGAGGAAGATCTTGTTATCATGTGGGCCTTTCATACCGGGCGTCAACTTGACTGGGCACACCTTGTCAGATATCGCATGCATAAGGCATCGCGATTAAATGCTCCATTGCCATATCCACACCTTAGCACTCTCTTTTTTCGCCATTTTCAAATTCCTCTTGATTCTGAACCTTATGTTCCAATCAAGAGATCTTTTTTAATTGGTGCTGCTGTGATTGCTTCTTTTGGTTACCGCAAAGAGCATGATGGCTCTTGGGTCAAAAAGGGTGCTCAACTCGCTGATGAAGAAGGCAACCTACCAGTTGAAGATAATTCCTCTCTTCTTCGAAGGATTTTGGACAAGTTTGATGGTCTTTAGATTTTTGTTGGTGACAAGTTTGATGCCATGGAATTGCAAGTCGACATGCGGCTCGATGCCATGGAATCAAGGATCACCAAAGTTGAAGAAGATGTCTCCTTCATCCGTACTTGCTTTGATCCACCACCACCGCCTCCATCATCATCTTAGCTTAAGTATTATGACTAAGTATTATTAGTGATTAAGTATTATTAGTACTTTGGTTTATCGCCGTGTATTTGGCTTTTTGTTGCTCTAGTTGTCGTAATCTTGCACTATTATTATATTTCTGGACTTTGCTTTGGTTGGTTATGACAATGTATGGATTTATTTTGGTTTAATGTTTGGCTCTGTTTAGCTATTGATTGTCTTGCTTAGTTCTTTTTTATGTTGCCAAAGGGGGAGAGAACTTGGGTTAGAAATCAATTAGAAATTTATCATTAAGTAAAGTTAGGCATACATGCCAAAAGATAGGGGGAGTAAGGGTTGTGTGAACGTGCTATCATCTTGTATATAGCTTGTCTTGATTTCAGGGATTGTCATCATCAAAAAGGGGGAGATTGTAGACAAAGGATCAAGCTGAATGTTTTGATGATGTCAAAGGATCACATGTTTCTCAAAGCTTTATTCAAGACAAAGAAATCAAAGATACTCAAGATGGAGGATCAAGACAGTCTCTAAAGTCTTAGGAAAAGTATATTAAATAGGAAGGGAATTCCAATTGATGTAGCAAAAGGTTTGGCCAAGAAATTTAAGTTGAAAAATCTTTTTCAAGAGATTTACTCTCTGGTAATCGATTACCAGTGGCCAAAACTGATTTACAACAGCTATTAAAATTTGAATTCAAAATTTGCACTGTGTAATCGATTACACATATATGGTAATCGATTACCAGCAGTTATTGAACATTTTAATTCAAATTTTAAAGCTTGTAATCAATTACACAAATACTGTAATCGATTACCAGAGCAGATTTTCAGAAAATATTCTCAACAGTCACATCTTTTTATTTGGTTCTTGAATGGCTATCAAAGACCTATATATATGTGACTTGAGACACAAATTTGAGAAGAGTTTTTCAGAACAAAAAGGTCTTATCCTCTTAAAAAGCATAATCGTTTCATCCTCTTAAAAATTCCTTGGCCAAAACACTTGTGATTCAATAAGGAATTATTTGAGTGCTCAAATTGTTCAATCTATCTCTTTCAAGAGAGATTACTTCTTCTCTTCTTCTTTATTCTGAAAAAGAATTAAGAGACCGAGGGTCTCTTGTTGTAAAGAAATCTGAACACAAAGGAAGGGTTGTCCTTGTGTGGTTCAGATCTTGTAATAGGCTTTTACAAGATAGTGGAACTCTCAAGCGGGTTGCTTGGGGATTGGACGTAGGCACAAGGGTGTGACCGAACTAATATAAATTTGAGTTTGCAATCTCTCTTCCCTTAAACTCCTTTATTTATTATTGTTTTATATTCATATTCAAATTGCTCTATTTGAATCAATATTTAAGAAATTCATTTTAAGGGAATTTATAACTTGAATAGAAAGTGAAATAAAATTTTAATTGGGGAAATAGTTTGTGATATCTTAATTCAACCCCCCCTTCTTAAGATATCTGAGGCCACTTGTCTAACATGATGCAATATAACATATCTTTTTCTGTATTTTCATGTTGACTACTCCTACCAAAAAGTATTGTTAGTGCTTAGCTTTACTGAGCTTTAAAAGATTGGCTAAAATTTTGTTAAAACATAAGCACTTAGACAATGAAGGAAAGCTGGAGTTGCTGCACATGATGTCTAACATTATGTCAAGGAATCAGATCGGGCTGCACAATGCACAAGGCAAGATAAAATGTCAAATGAAGAATTGAAGCTGCAGGATCCACGATGTCGGATACAATGTCCAGGACATCCTGCCCGAAAATACTGGACACATAAATCTGTTATATCTTTAACAGATTGTGCAGGATCCACGATGTCGGATACAATGTCCAGGACATCCGGCCCGAAAATACTGGACACATAAATCTGTTATCTCTTTAACAGATTATTGTGCAGTTAGCAACAGATTAGACGATCTATCTCTAGGAACGAATTAAAAGATAATTAAAGTTCGAATTACAAACTTGAATATTTCGTTCAGGGATTAAAGATTAAAGATAAAAACTAAAAGATCAAACTTGATCTTTTAGATCTTTAAGTGCAGATTTTTCAGGAGAATGATAGATCTCATCCAGCGCAAGTTGTTGCAGCCCAGATACGCACACTGCTATATAAACATGAAGGCTGCACGAGTTCTGTACCAAGTCCGGGATTGAAGAGTTATTTTGTGAGTTTTGGGACTTGAGTGTTTTGTGAGCCACCTTGATGTCACCCTAACATCAAGTGTTGGACCTGAGTGTGTAGAGTTGATCTCTATAGTGTGTGGAGTTGATCTCTTTTGTTCAGAGAGTAATCTCTGGTGTGTATTCGATTTAATTGTAAACACGGGAGAGTGATTGAGAGGGAGTGAGAGGGGTTCTCATATCTAAGAGTGGCTCTTAGGTAGAGGTTGCACGGGTAGTGGTTAGGTGAGAAGGTTGTAAACAGTGGCTGTTAGATCTTCGAACTAACACTATTTTAGTGGATTTCCTCCCTGGCTTGGTAGCCCCCAGATGTAGGTGAGGTTGCACCGAACTGGGTTAACAATTCTCTTGTGTTATTTACTTGTTTAATCTGTTCATACAGTCAAATATAATCTCCTTGTTCTGAAGCGTGATGTCGTGACATCTAGTACGACATCTGACCTCTGTATCAGAATTTCAATTGGTATCAGAGCAGGCACTCGAAATCACTGAGTGAGATCTAGGGAGATAAATTCTGATGAACATGGAGAAAGAAGGAGGACCAGTGAACAGACCACCAATTCTGGATGGAACCAACTATGAATACTGGAAAGCAAGGATGGTGGCCTTCCTCAAATCACTGGATAGCAGAACCTGGAAAGCTGTCATCAAAGGCTGGGAACATCCCAAGATGCTGGACACAGAAGGAAAGCCCACTGATGAATTGAAGCCAGAAGAAGACTGGACAAAAGAAGAAGACGAATTGGCACTTGGAAACTCCAAAGCTTTGAATGCTCTATTCAATGGAGTTGACAAGAATATCTTCAGACTTATCAACACATGCACAGTGGCCAAGGATGCATGGGAGATCCTGAAAACCACTCATGAAGGAACCTCCAAAGTGAAGATGTCCAGATTGCAACTATTGGCTACAAAATTCGAAAATCTGAAGATGAAGGAGGAAGAGTGTATTCATGACTTCCACATGAACATTCTTGAAATTGCCAATGCTTGCACTGCCTTGGGAGAAAGGATGACAGACGAAAAGCTGGTAAGAAAGATCCTCAGATCTTTGCCTAAGAGATTTGACATGAAAGTCACTGCAATAGAGGAGGCCCAAGACATTTGCAACATGAGAGTAGATGAACTCATTGGTTCCCTTCAAACCTTTGAGCTAGGACTCTCGGATAGGACTGAAAAGAAGAGCAAGAATCTGGCGTTCGAAGGAGAAGAAGATGAGTATGACCTGGACACTGATGAAGGTCTGACTAATGCAGTTGTGTTCCTTGGAAAACAGTTCAACAGAGTGCTGAACAGAATGGACAGGAGGCAGAAACCACATGTCCGGAACATCTCTCTCGACATCAGGAAAGGTAGTGAATACCAGAGAAAGTCAGATGAAAAGCCCAGTCACAGCAAAGGAATTCAATGCCGTGGGTGTGAAGGCTATGGACACATCAAAGCTGAATGTCCCACTCATCTCAAGAAGCAGAGGAAAGGACTTTCTGTATGTCGGTCTGATGATACAGAGAGTGAACAAGAAAGTGATTTTGACAGAGATGTGAATGCACTCACTGGGAGATTTGAATCTGCTGAAGATTCAAGTGATACAGATAGTGAAATCACTTTTGATGAGCTTGCTATATCCTATAGAGAACTATGCATCAAAAGTGAGAAGATTCTTCAGCAAGAAGCACAACTGAAGAAGGTCATTGCAAATCTGGAGGCTGAGAAGGAGGCACATGAAGAGGAAATCTCTGAGCTTAAAGGAGAAGTTGGTTTTCTGAACTCTAAACTGGAAAACATGACAAAATCAATAAAGATGCTGAATAAAGGCTCAGATATGCTTGATGAAGTGCTACAGCTTGGGAAGAATGTTGGAAACCAGAGAGGACTTGGGTTTAATCATAAATCTGCTGGCAGAATAACCATGACAGAATTTGTTCCTGCCAAAAACAGCACTGGAGCCACGATGTCACAACATCGGTCTCGACATCATGGAACGCAGCAGAAAAGGAGCAAAAGAAAGAAGTGGAGGTGTCACTACTGTGGCAAGTATGGTCACATAAAGCCCTTTTGCTATCATTTACATGGCCATCCACATCATGGAACTCAAAGTAGCAGCAGTGGAAGGAAGATGGTGTGGGTTCCAAATAGTCTTGTTGTTCATACTTCACTTAGAGCATCAGCTAAGGAAGATTGGTACCTAGATAGCGGCTGTTCTAGACACATGACAGGAGTTGAAGAATTCCTGGTGAACATTGAACCTTGCTCCACTAGCTATGTGACATTTGGAGATGGCTCTAAAGGAAAGATCACTGGAATGGGAAAGCTAGCCCATGATGGACTTCCTAGTCTGGACAAAGTACTGCTGGTGAAGGGACTGACTGCAAACTTGATCAGCATCAGTCAGTTGTGTGATGAAGGATTCAATGTAAACTTCACAAAGTCAGAATGCTTGGTGACAAATGAGAAGAGTGAAGTTCTAATGAAGGGCAGCAGATCAAAGGACAACTGTTACCTATGGACACCTCAAGAAACCAGTTACTCCTCCACATGTCTATCCTCCAAAGAAGATGAAGTCAGAATATGGCATCAAAGATTTGGACATCTGCACTTAAGAGGCATGAAGAAAATCATTGACAAAGGTGCTGTTAGAGGCATTCCCAATCTGAAAATAGAAGAAGGCAGAATCTGTGGTGAATGTCAGATTGGAAAGCAAGTCAAGATGTCCCACCAGAAGCTTCAACATCAGACCACTTCCAGGGTGCTGGAACTACTTCACATGGACTTGATGGGGCCTATGCAAGTTGAAAGCCTTGGAGGAAAGAGGTATGCCTATGTTGTTGTGGATGATTTCTCCAGATTTACCTGGGTCAACTTTATCAGAGAGAAATCAGACACCTTTGAAGTATTCAAAGAGTTGAGTCTAAGACTTCAAAGAGAAAAAGACTGTGTTATCAAGAGAATCAGGAGTGACCATGGCAGAGAGTTTGAAAACAGCAAGTTTACTGAATTCTGCACATCTGAAGGCATCACTCATGAGTTCTCTGCAGCCATTACACCATAACAAAATGGCATAGTTGAAAGGAAAAACAGGACTTTGCAAGAGGCTGCTAGGGTCATGCTTCATGCCAAAGAACTTCCCTATAATCTCTGGGCTGAAGCCATGAACACAGCATGCTACATCCACAACAGAGTCACACTTAGAAGAGGGACTCCAACCACACTGTATGAAATCTGGAAAGGGAGGAAGCCAACTGTCAAGCACTTCCACGTCTTTGGAAGTCCATGTTACATTTTGGCAGATAGAGAGCAAAGGAGAAAGATGGATCCCAAGAGTGATGCAGGAATATTCCTGGGATACTCTACAAACAGCAGAGCATATAGAGTATTCAATTCCAGAACCAGAACTGTGATGGAATCCATCAATGTGGTTGTTGATGATCTAACTCCAGCAAGAAAGAAGGATGTCGAAGAAGATGTCAGAACATCGGGAGACAATGTAGCAGATACAGCTAAAAGTGCAGAAAATGCAGAAAACTCTGATTCTGCTACAGATGAACCAAACATCAACCAACCTGACAAGAAACCCTCCATTAGAATCCAGAAGATGCACCCCAAGGAGCTGATTATAGGAGATCCAAACAGAGGGGTCACTACAAGATCAAGGGAGATTGAGATTGTCTCCAATTCATGCTTTGTCTCCAAAATTGAGCCCAAGAATGTGAAAGAGGCACTGACTGATGAGTTCTGGATCAATGCTATGCAAGAAGAATTGGGGCAATTCAAAAGGAATGAAGTTTGGGAGCTAGTTCCTAGGCCCGAGGGAACTAATGTGATTGGCACCAAGTGGATCTTCAAGAACAAAACCAATGAAGAAGGTGTTATAACCAGAAACAAGGCCAGACTTGTTGCTCAAGGCTATACTCAGATTGAAGGTGTAGACTTTGATGAAACTTTCGCCCCTGTTGCTAGACTTGAGTCCATCAGATTGTTACTTGGTGTAGCTTGCATCCTCAAATTCAAGCTGTACCAGATGGATGTGAAGAGCGCGTTTCTGAATGGATACCTGAATGAAGAAGTCTATGTGGAGCAGCCAAAGGGATTTGTAGATCCAACTCATCCAGATCATGTATACAGGCTCAAGAAGGCTCTCTATGGATTGAAGCAAGCTCCAAGAGCATGGTATGAAAGGCTAACAGAGTTCCTTACTCAGCAAGGGTATAGGAAGGGAGGAATTGACAAGACTCTCTTTGTCAAACAAGATGCTGAAAACTTGATGATAGCACAGATATATGTTGATGACATTGTGTTTGGAGGGATGTCGAATGAGATGCTTCGACATTTTGTTCAACAGATGCAATCTGAATTTGAGATGAGTCTTGTTGGAGAGCTGACTTATTTTCTGGGACTCCAAGTAAAGCAGATGGAAGACTCCATATTCCTCTCACAAAGCAAGTATGCAAAGAACATTGTCAAGAAGTTTGGGATGGAAAATGCCAGCCATAAAAGAACACCTGCACCTACTCACTTGAAGCTGACAAAAGATGAAGCTGGCACCAGTGTTGATCAAAGTCTGTACAGAAGCATGATTGGGAGCTTACTATATTTAACAGCTAGCAGACCTGACATCACCTATGCAGTAGGTGTTTGTGCAAGATATCAAGCCAATCCCAAGATAAGTCACTTGAATCAAGTAAAGAGAATTCTGAAATATGTAAATGGCACCAGTGACTATGGGATTATGTACTGTCATTGTTCAGATTCAATGCTGGTTGGGTATTGTGATGCTGATTGGGCTGGAAGTGCAGATGACAGAAAAAGCACTTCTGGTGGATGCTTCTATCTGGGCAACAATCTTATTTCATGGTTCAGCAAGAAGCAGAACTGTGTGTCCCTATCTACTGCAGAAGCAGAGTATATTGCAGCAGGAAGCAGCTGTTCACAACTAGTTTGGATGAAGCAGATGCTCAAGGAGTACAATGTCGAACAAGATGTCATGACATTGTACTGTGACAACATGAGTGCTATTAATATTTCAAAAAATCCTGTTCAACACAGCAGAACCAAGCACATAGACATTAGACATCACTATATTAGAGATCTTGTTGATGATAAAGTGATCACACTGAAGCATGTTGACACTGAGGAACAAATAGCAGATATTTTCACAAAGGCATTGGATGCAAATCAGTTTGAAAAACTGAGGGGCAAGCTGGGCATTTGTCTGCTAGAAGACTTATAGCAATTACTTCTATTTGAATGTGCTCAAACGTTAATAGCACATTCATTACTGGGCCAAAACAGATTCGACCTTTGCTTCACACGCCCCTCTACATTCTTCATTCAAATTTATATTTTCTTGGCATTCTTGTTTTCATCAGCATTCCCCAACACCTCTCAAATTTTCACGAAACCATTTCAAAAGCTCTGCGTTTTCATGGCTACCGCACCAAAAGAAACTTCAGCTCCTGGTTCATCCTCTGTACCATCATCTCCATCATCCACCAAAGCACCATCACACCAGGA
Organism: Glycine soja; assembly: GCF_004193775.1. Classification (NCBI taxonomy): domain Eukaryota; kingdom Viridiplantae; phylum Streptophyta; class Magnoliopsida; order Fabales; family Fabaceae; genus Glycine; species Glycine soja. Next base: position 23,918,062 of record NC_041009.1, on the reverse strand, counting down.
ACGACCTGAATTCAATATCCAACCCATCCAAATGATTCCTGGTTCAGCCCCTGTTCCTGAAAAACTGGTTCCCAAAAGACAACAGGGAGTGAAGATTTCTGAAAACCCTAGCCCTGCAACAAGTCCTAGGGAAGTAGACCCGGAGATGGATAAGAAGATCCGCAGTATTGTGAGTAGCATTCTGAAAAATGCGTCTGTCCCTGATGCTGATGAAGATGTTCCAACATCCTCCACCCCGAATGTGTCTGTCCCTGATGCTGACAAAGATGTTCCAACATCTTCCACCCCAAATGCTGAAGTCCCCTCTTCATCCAGTAAAGAGGAATCAACAGAGGAAGAGGATCAAGCCACAGAGAAGACCCCTGCACCACGGGCACCAGAACCTGCTCCAGGTGACCTCATTGACCTTGAAGAAGTAGAATCTGATGAGGAACCCTTTGCCAACAGGTTAGCACCTGGCATTGCAGAAAGACTTCAAAGCAGAAAGGGAAAAACCCCCATCACTAGGTCTGGACGAATCAAAACTATGGCACAGAAGAAGAGCACTCCAATCACTTCTACCACATCCAGATGGAGCAAAGTTGCAATTCCTTCCAAGAAGAGGAAAGAAATTTCCTCATCTGATTCTGACTATGGTGTCGAACTAGATGTTCCCGACATCAAGAGGGCCAAGAAATCAGGGAAAAAGGTGCCTGAAAATGTCCCTGATGCACCACTGGACAACATCTCATTCCACTCCATTGGCAATGTTGAAAGGTGGAAATTTGTATATCAACGAAGGCTTGCATTAGAAAGAGAACTGGGAAGAAATGCCTTGGACTGCAAGGAGATCATGGACCTCATCAAGGCTGCTGGACTGATGAAAACTGTCACCAAGTTGGGAGATTGCTATGGAAGTCTAGTAAGGGAATTCATTGTCAACATTCCCTCTGACATAACTAACAGAAAAAGTGATGAGTATCAGAAAGTGTTTGTCAGAGGAAAATGTGTTAGATTCTCCCCTGCTGTAATCAACAAGTACCTGGGCAGACCAACTGATGGAGTGGTAGATATTGCTGTTTCTGAGCATCAAATTGCCAAGGAAATCACTGCCAAACGAGTCCAGCATTGGCCAAAGAAAGGGAAGCTTTCTGCAGGGAAGCTAAGTGTGAAGTATGCAATCCTGCATAGGATTGGCGCTGCAAACTGGGTACCCACCAATCATACTTCCACTGTTGCCACAGGTTTGGGTAAATTTCTGTATGCTGTTGGAACCAAGTCCAAATTTAATTTTGGAAACTATATTTTTGATCAAACTGTTAAGCATTCAGAATCCTTTGCTGTCAAATTACCCATTGCCTTCCCAACTGTATTGTGTGGTATTATGTTGAGTCAACATCCCAATATCTTAAACAACATTGACTCTGTGATGAAGAGAGAATCTCCTCTATCCCTGCATTACAAACTGTTTGAGGGGACACATGTCCCAGACATTGTCTCGACATCAGGGAAAGCTGCTGCTTCAGGTGCTGTGTCCAAGGATGCCTTGATTGCTGAACTCAAGGACACATGCAAGGTGCTGGAGGCAACCATCAAAGCCACCACAGAGAAGAAAATGGAGCTGGAACGCCTGATCAAAAGGCTCTCAGACAGTGGCATTGAAGATGGAGAAGCAGCTGAAGAAGAAGAAGCAGCTGAGGAAGAAGAGGAAGCTGCTGAGGAAGAAGAAGATGCAGCAGAGGATACAGAATCAGATGATGATGATTCTGAAGCCACCCCATGACCATCAGACCTTTATTTTTGTTTTTTACTCTTACTAGCTATAGGGGCATGTCCCTTTGAACAATTGATTGCTATTGGTCTGTAATATTTGCATGCATTCTACTTTTGTCAAATTCTGTCTAAAAAGGGGGAGTAATAGTATTATATGCATGATTTATGATTTTGAGTAAGTAGGATACGATGTATGCATGATTCATGATTTTAAGGGGGAGTTGTATGTATATGATTTTGAGGGGGAGACTGCTGCTGATGATGACTGATGTAAGCTACTGAAACTAGTAGCTGATAGAAGATGCAGTACGAGCATGGAGACAGGGGGAGCAAAAAGCTGATGTCACGTGAGATGTCTTGACATCCTGGAAAAGCCTAGTAGCTGATAGAAGATGCTGCAGTGAACTGCTTCACAGCAGTAGGAGCATGGAGACAGGGGGAGCAGAAAGCTGATGTCACATGAGATGTCTTGACATCCTGGAAACGACTTGCAACCTGCAGAATTTTGCTGTCGCCACTACAGATACCGCTGTGCTTGATTACTCTGATAATGAAAGTTGCTGATCCCACTTGCATAACTGCTCGTACCTGCTCAGGAAGTGTCTAAGTATGTTTTAGACAAAATTTGCCAAAGGGGGAGATTGTTAGTGCTTAGCTTTACTGAGCTTTAAAAGATTGGCTAAAATTTTGTTAAAACATAAGCACTTAGACAATGAAGGAAAGCTGGAGTTGCTGCACATGATGTCTAACATTATGTCAAGGAATCAGATCGGGCTGCACAATGCACAAGGCAAGATAAAATGTCAAATGAAGAATTGAAGCTGCAGGATCCACGATGTTGGATACAATGTCCAGGACATCCTGCCCAAAAATACTGGACACATAAATCTGTTATATCTTTAACAGATTGTGCAGGATCCACGATGTCGGATACAATGTCCAGGACATCCGGTCCGAAAATACTGGACACATAAATCTGTTATCTCTTTAACAGATTATTGTGCAGTTAGCAACAGATTAGACGATCTATCTCTAGGAACGAATTAAAAGATAATTAAAGTTCGAATTACAAACTTGAATAGTTCGTTCAGGGATTAAAGATTAAAGATAAAAACTAAAAGATCAAACTTGATCTTTTAGATCTTTAAGTGCAGATTTTTCAGGAGAATGATAGATCTCATCCAGCGCAAGTTGTTGCAACCCAGATACGCACACTGCTATATAAACATGAAGGCTGCACGAGTTCTGTACCAAGTCCGGGATTGAAGAGTTATTTTGTGAGTTTTGGGACTTGAGTGTTTTGTGAGCCACCTTGATGTCACCCTAACATCAAGTGTTGGACCAGAGTGTGTAGAGTTGATCTCTATAGTGTGTGGAGTTGATCTCTTTTGTTCAGAGAGTAATCTCTGGTGTGTATTCGATTTAATTGTAAACACGGGAGAGTGATTGAGAGGGAGTGAGAGGGGTTCTCATATCTAAGAGTGGCTCTTAGGTAGAGGTTGCACGGGTAGTGGTTAGGTGAGAAGGTTGTAAACAGTGGCTGTTAGATCTTCGAACTAACACTATTTTAGTGGATTTCCTCCCTGGCTTGGTAGCCCCCAGATGTAGGTGAGGTTGCACCGAACTGGGTTAACAATTCTCTTGTGTTATTTACTTGTTTAATCTGTTCATACAGTCAAATATAATCTCCTTGTTCTGAAGCGTGATGTCGTGACATCTGGTACGACATCTGACCTCTGTATCAGAATTTCAAGTATGACAAACCTGAGGTGTCACATATGAGCACCTAGGTTTGTATTGAAACCAAAAATAAGAACAAACCTACCTAATGAGTCTCTATGTACATGAATCATGAAGATGTTGGGTGCATGAGTGATTTTACAAAAAGAGGGTTGCACCACTCAACACATTCATCATATCACCTATTTTAGGGATTTGGTGCCTAATAATACCTATTTTGGGCACCAACAAAGCACAAGGATTTAAGCTCTTATGAACCAAACCCTCATCCAACAACTCTTTTACTAAAGGAATAACCTCAAGGCCAAGAGGTGTGGCAGTGCTAACAAGTGTCTTTTTACAAAGGAGAAAATGTGGAGGTTGTCTAAGAAGGGAAGTTTCTTTAATGTTTCTCTTTATTGCAAAATGACTTTCCTTCTTAGCTAACCTCTTGGAGGAGACATTTACCTCCTTACACTCCTCCTCAGCCATTAAAGGTTGTGCTTCTTCATGGGGGTAGATTTCTTCATTAGATTCTTCCCCTTTTGCTTCTTCACTTTCACTAAAGGAAGGTGAAGTAGTAGCCTAATCTTGGCTACTATAAATGTCTTGGCCTTTCATAATCATGGTTTTTTTGGTTAGGCATTGAGAAGTAATGTGTCCTCTTCCAAGACATTTAAAGCACTTTATAGAGCTAGTCTTTTCTTGCATACTAGCCTTAGGGGGTTGTATTTCTATTGTCTTCCCCTTATCATCTTTGAGCTTAGAAGGTGCCACCCCTAAGATGCCTTGACCTTGGTCTTTCTTTGGATAAGAGTGAGAGCCATAAGATTTTGAGGTAGACTTCCTTTTAAGTTGTTGCTCTTGTAGAAGCAAGCTTCATGATGAATCAAGATTGATTCAAAGAGTTTTGATGATAACAAAGATGATGGCAACAAGCTCAAAAGTCAAGAACACTTCATGATAACAAAGATGATGATCTCAAGAATCAAAGAATGAGTTCAAGATTGAAGAGGAAATATGATTTAAAGAATCAAGAATCGATTTTCAGGATTCAAGTTCCAAACATCAAGATCAAGATTCAAGACTAAAGATTCAAGAATCAAGAGAAGACTCAATCAAGATAAGTATTAAAAAGTTTTTCAAAAACTGAGTAGCACATGAATTTTTCTCAAAAACCTTTAACCAAAGAGTTTTTACTCTCTGGTAATCGATTACCAGATTATTGTAATCGATTACCAGTAGCAAAATGTTTTTCAAAAAGCTTTCAACTGAATTTACAACGTTCCAATTGATTTCAAAATGTTGTAATCGATTACAATGATTTGGTAATCGATTATTAGTGTGTTTGAACGTTGGAATTCAAATTTAATTGTGAAGAGTCACATCCTTTCACAAAAAAGCTTTGTGTAATCGACTACACTGATTTGGTAATCGATAAGCAGTGATAGTTTCTAAACAAAATCAAAAGATGTAACTCTTCCAATAGTTTTCATGTTTTTCTAAAAGCTATAACTTTTCCAAATGGTTTTTAAGTTTATCTAAAGGTTATAACTCTTCTAATGGTCTCTTGACTAGACTTGAAGAGTCTATAAAAGCAAAGCTTTGATTTGAATTTTAATCATTCATTCTTTAGACAACAAACTTTAGCCAATTGATTTCTGAATCTCTTTGAACTCCTTCTTCTTCTTCCTTTGCCAAAAGCTTTCTAAAGTTTTCTGGTTTTCCAAACCTTGAAAACAAAACTTGTGCTATTCATCTTTTTCATTCCCTTCTCCCTTTGCCAAAAAGAATTCGCCAAGGACTAACCGCCTGAATTCTTTTTGTGTGTTTCTTCTCCCTTTTCCAAAAGAACGAAGGACTAACCGCCTGAATTCTTTTGTGTCTCCCTTCTCCCTTGTCAAAGAATTCAAAATGACACAGTCTGAGAATTCTTTTGATTATTCCCTTTCTCATATACAAAAGATTTCAAATGACTAACCGCCTGAGAATTCTTTTGTATCATCATTCACAAAGTTTCAAAGGTTTAATTGCCTGAGAACTTTGTCTTAACACATTGGAGGGTACATCCTTTGTGGGGGTACATTCACTAGGTTGTTCAAAGAGAACAAGGAAGGGTACATCCCTTGTGGATCTTGGCTTGTAAAAGGATTTTTACAAGGTTGAAAAGAAATCTCAAGGATCGCAGGTCACTTGGGGACTGGATGTAGGCACGGGTTGTTGCTGAACCAGTATAAAAAACTCTTATGTGTTTGTCTCCTTCTTCCCTACTCTTTTAATTTCCGCTGTACAATTTAATTCCCGCTTTTACTTTTGGTTAAGTTTCTTTTCTATTCTTCATTTACTTAACAACATAGTAAAAGCCTTAGAAAAGTAAATTTTTAATTAGTAAAGGTTTAGGAATAATTAATTCAACCCCCCCTTCTTAATTATTCTGAGGCCACTTGATCCAACAACTCTACCCTTATTTTTCATTCTAAGTAAGCCTCTACATTGTGCTTCCCATGGAAGTATGGGAGGTTAATGTTAGCCTCTTGAAGCTTTTGTTCCTTTTCTCTCCTATGGGAGTGAGGTCTAAGATGTGACCTATGCCTTCCTTCATAATAGTCACGAAGTTCTTCACTTAGGCTCTTACAAGAGTCATGACTGCTATAGGAGGCATGTTTTTCTTTTCTTAACTCTTTTAGTATTTTCCTTCTTTCTTCTTCCCTTATTTGTTCCCTCTTGTCTCGATTTATTTCAACCCTCTCTTTTCCTTTTTCTTTTTTTTTCTAGTTTTTTTTCCATAACTTGAGGGAACTCAACTCATCTAAGATTCTAGATAGAGGGTCCTTAAGACTAGTACCCTCACCATTAACTCTAGATGAATGATGAGTCATGTTGGTTCCTAAGTTGTCGTTCTTTCTTGTTGGGGGTTTGCAAAAGGTAAAAGCTAGGGTTCCAAAAGAAATCAAGATAAACATGATAAGCAAGAAGAAAGTATTATCCAATAACAAGATAAACTAGGCGTGACTAGTAAAGAAAATAAGCTATGAAAGTAAGCAAGAAATGTAAACTAGGTGGATCTTAAGAGTGTTTGGATGACCACATTTAAGGTTCCCAACAAAACACTCACTATCCTAAGGGAAAATTGCCTAAAATTATTACACACAAATGGAAGTTTGGTAACCTATTGGAGGCTCCCAACACACTTCCAATGAAAGGCCTTTTTGTTACAAAACTTGAAAGCAATGAAGGTAAGTAAATTGGCAATTACAAAGTTACAAAAGAAAGTCCTCAATTTTTGTGGTTGTTCTCTCTTTGGTGTTTCACTCAATTTGGAGTGCTTTTTAGTCCAATAGCTCTTAAGGTGGTTGGCTCCTTGCTTCTTGACTTAAATTCTTCAAGGGATGGCACCAATCCTCCTTTCTAATTCCCTATATGGCAACTCACAAACAAGGAAACAAAGAGACAAGCAATAACCAAAGATCAAAAAATGAAATGAAAGATAAACCAATAGAGTTTTTACAAGACAAATTTTCAAGGATTATTCAACAATTAAGGCAATGAAAAGCACATAAAAGCAAGCTAGGACTCAAAGAGAAACCTAGAATTACTAGAGTAGAGTAAAAAAACTATAAAAAAAAGACTCAAGAAACCTCTAGTTTTGGCACATGTTTTCACACCACTTTTCAATTGTAATTTTATAACTAAGATTGGTATAAAATAGGCACCAATTATAGAACAAATTTTGAGTCAAAACAACAAGCACACTTCCCTTTCACTTTTTTTTCCTAGATACTAATTTTCCTGCCAGATTGTATAATTTTTCTTATTTTTTCCTTTTATCAAAATCACTTGGTTATTTTTTTATAATTTTTTACAGATGTCTAGAAAATTCAGTAAAAAGTTCAGCTCAAAATTCAAAGTATTCAAGCCATGGTGGAGTTAAGAAGACAGTGTGCCAAGACTGACAACAACTAGAATTTCAACCTAGAAATCAAGAGTAGTGTTTATGTTGCTGAAGGCTTGGATAGTTACAATTTGTGTTTTCTTATGCTCAATTTTCTTAAATAACATAATTCAAGAGAGCTTAAGACTTATTATGATTCACAAATCCAGCCACAACTCAATTTCTTCATAGGCATCATATAGGAAACTTAGAAAACCAAAAAAAAAAAAAGTTCAACAAGACTACTTCTAGGAATTGATTTAGAACATGTTATGAAATAAATAACATGCATGAATTAGACTCAAAATTCAAATGATAGGCTAAGAATTTCAAGAATACATGAACAAATGTATCTAGAATTCAATCAACATAATCGAAATTGAACACAAACTTAGAACATAATGTGATAATTATTATGACTAAACATGACTCTATGATTTTTGTGTTTTCTTTTCTAATCAATATTTTGCAAGAAAATTGAGATCTAAAGGTTCAGCACAAGAAGATTATGGCTGGAAAATGATAGAACCTAAAATCAACACAAAAACATGATTCAAGAGTATATCTATAAAATTTGAACCATAGAAATGCAAGAACAAGTGTAGATCTAAGATTTAATTGGTTTATTTTTTTGAATCTACTCTAAACAGCACCAAAAAACAAGACAATGGAGGAGATACATGGAAAATAAGATGAAGAAGAAGGAATTAAAGTGAATTGACTGAACAAAAAGATAAAGGAAGCAAAAGAGCATCACCAAGATGAAGATGCTTTGATACCACATGATGTAGCTCCATGTGGAGCTTGTAGGCCTTGGATCTTCTTCATCAATGAAGTCATTTGATTCTTGATGGATCAATGTAAGCGGAATAGAGAAAGAGGAAAGGTGATTGGATACGCCATTTCAAGGAGAAGATGAGTTAAGAACAAGCTCACCACCATAGGAATCCATGGATAAGAGCTTGAAGGTAGGAGAAGATGAGTGGAGGGAGAGGGAGAGAAGGGGCAAGAAATTTATGCTTCAAATGATGTCTAAACATTGAAGTGTAATATCTCAAATGATCAAAGTTGAAAAAATGCACACACAAGGCCTCTATTTATAGCCTAAGTGTATGTTGTATTGATTGATAGTTGTGTATGAACATGGTACTTGTTATTGTTTCTCTTGCTAATTATGGTTATTTGATAATTGTTGGTTTCTTTTGTCATAAACCCACCCTTGCAATTTTTGTACTGTGTGGTTGGTACTTGTGATGATCGCGAACCTTCGTTCATGGGAGTAGGTGGATGATAGTGTTGGATCAAGTGGCCTCGGAATAAAGAAGGGGGGGTTGAATTAATTATTAATGAACCTTTACTAATTAAAAATCTATCCTTATTAATGTTACTAGATTCAATTAGGCTTTTACTATAATGTTAAGAAAGTAAAGAATAGAAATAGAAACTTAACCAAAAGTAAAAGCGATAATTAAAGTGCACAACAAAAATTAAAGAGTGTAGGGAAGAAAAAGACAAACACAAGAATTTATACTGGTTCGGCAACAACCTGTGCCTACATCCAGTCCCCAAGCAACCTATGGTCCTTGAGATTTCTTTTCAACCTTGTAAAAACCTTTACAAGCAAAGATCCACAAGGGATGTACCCTCCCTTGTTCTCTTTAAACAACCAAGTGGATGTACGAACTGATCCACAAGAGATGTACCCTCTCTTGTTCTAAGTTACAACAACCCAAGTAGATGTACCCTCTACCTGTACCACAAAGGATGTACCCTCCAATGTGTTAAGACACAGTTCTCAGGCGGTTAGTCCTTTGAAACTTTGTAAAGGTGAAACAAAAGATATCTTAGGTGGTTAGTCCTTTGAAATCTTTTGTGTAAGGGAAAGGGAAGAATCAAAAGAATTCTCAGACTGTGTCCTTTTGAATTCTTTGAAAAGGGAGAAGGGAGACACAAAAGAATTCAGGCGGTTAGTCCTTTGTTCTTTTGGAAAAGGGAGAAGAGAGACACAAAAATAATTCAGACGATTAGTCCTTGTTGAATTCTTTTTGGCAAAGAGAGAAGAGAATGAAAAGATATAGCACACTTTTGTTTTCTGCAAAAGAACAAGGTTTGGAAATCAAAAAACTTGGAAAACTTTTTGGCAAAGGAAGAAGAAGAAAGATGAGAAGCAAAGGTTTCAAGATTTCTCAAAAGTTGTTCAAGAAATTCTAAAAGTTGTAAGATTTATTGAAATGCAAGTCAAGTCACTAGTAATCGATTACCAATATATTGTAATGGATTACACCATTTAAAAAACATTTGGAACGTTGCAAATTCAGTTAAAAGCTTTTGAAATCAAACATTACTACTGGTAATCGATTACTAGAGAGTAAATACTCTGGTAACTTAGAAAAATTTGGAAAATCTTTTCTTGTAAAACAAAACTGTGCTATGTTTGGTTTTTGAAAAATCTTTTGCAATATTTCCCTTGTGAAGTCTTGACTTGTTGCTTTTTGCTTTCTTCTCTTCAATCTTGATTCTTCTTGATGTCTTTTCTTTAATCTTGATCTTGAACTTGTTGACTCAATCTTGAAATCATTCTTTAGGGCTTTTTGTCATCATCAAAACTACTTGAATCATACTTGATTCATCATCATGAAGCTTGCTTTTACAATCTCCCCCTTTTTGATGATGACAACCCTGAAATCAAGAAACACATACACATACTTTTTCCTAGTCGATCACTCACTTAATTCTCCATATTCTCCCCCTTTGTTTTTGAGTTTAAGCTTTACATGAAATTAAGTTATTTAATTATATGAGTTCTTGATTTAATCCCTATTTTCTCTCCCCCTTTGGCATCAACAAAAAGCCAAAGTACGTAAGAAATATAAAACATACATAAATGACTAATCATACAAGATAATTAGAAAATAATTAAACAAGATAATTTAACCATTCATCAAACTTAGAAAGGTAAGAGATATAGAAACCATACATAAATGACATACACAAGAATAGAAAACATTCAAACAAGATAACTTAGTCATTCATCAATCTTAGAAAGATAATACTTCATAGAATGCCATATAATCCAGAAAGTCATTCATAATAACCAAATAAAAGTACTAATGCATAAAAATTAAATACTAGTAAGTGCTTTTAAGACATAGCCAAATACACGGCTTGAAATTAAAGTACTAATAATATTAAAAATAATAAAATCTAAGATGATGGTGGTGGTGGTGGTAGATCAAAGCATGTGCGGGTGTAAGTGACATCTCCTTCAACTTTGGTGATCCTTGAGTCCATCTCGTCGAATCGCATGTCCACTTGTAGTTCCAAAGCATCAAACCTTTCACCAACATAGGTTTGAAGACCATCGAACCTGTCCAAAATTTTCTGAAGGAGAGAGGAATCCTCTCCAACTGGTAAGTGTCCTTCATCATCAATGGGTTGAGCACCCTTTTTTACCCAAAAGCCATCATGCTCTTTGTGGTAACCAAAAGATGCAATCACAACAGCACCAATCAAAAAGGATCTCTTGATTGGAACATAAGGTTCAGAATCAAGAGGGATGTTAAAGTGTTGAAGGAAGAGAGTGACTAGGTGTAGATATGGCAAAGGAGCATTTAATCGCAATGCCTTATGCATGCGATATCGGACTAAGTGTGCCCAATCAATTTGTCGACCGGTATGAAAAGCCCACATGACAATAAGATCTTCTTTAGAAACCTGTGCAAGGTTTGAAGATCTTGGAAGTAAAATACGCACAATGAGATAGTGAAGGATGCGGCTTTCAAAATCCAATGATCCGACAAGTAGCCTTCCGGTCATATTCGCTTGGTTGGTGCAAACCAACCGGCGGGCATCATGCACAGAGAAATCAAATTTCCAATCATCATTGAGTGTACCTTCAAATGGTACACCTTCACTAGATAATTGGGTCAAGTCATAGAATAGGGATTGGTCAATGACCATTTTTATCCCAAAAACCTTAGAAATTAAAGTGCTTTCTTGAATTTTGAGGTTAGAATAAAAGACTTTAACTAATTCAGAATAGACAGGCAATTTCAAAGACATAAAAGGAATGAGATTTGAGTTCTGAAATGCCTGAATGCATTCAAAACTCTCATTGGAAAAGAAATCCATGTCTATGAACTTAGGATCAATAATGGAATGATAGGAGAGAAGGTTTGTGTACCGTATCCGTTGTTCTTCTGATGAGAACAGCGAGGAAGAGGAAATGGAGAAGGGAATCTGCCTCGGAATGTCATTGGATTCGACACGAAGATCCCTTGCGCTTCTTTGATGGTTCCTCCATTTGAGGAAGTTATTTGAAATTTCAATCGGTTGAAGTGAAAGAGAATGAAAAAAGATGAAGTTTGGGCTTTGTGGGGAGTGATTTGGACAAGGAATGAGTGAATTATGGCAGAAAGAAGAATTGGGAACGAGGGTTTCGCGAGAGAAGAGGTGGTTTCTGATTTCTAATTCGAAATCTGAATATATATATATATAGGTGCAAGGACGCATTGTAATCGATTACAACATTTGGTAATCAATTACACCCTTCTTAACTGCCTGTAATCGATTACACTGTTGTAGTAATCGATTACCAGAGAGCATTTCAGCCAAAACTAAATGCTGAAAGACTCTTAAGGGAAAAAGGATTTGAATGAAAGTCAAAATACTTTTTTTAAAAAAATATATATAATATTAACTTTTTGAAAACACTTTATGAAAGAACCTTAAGCAAGTAATTCACATATCACATTCAAAATCATGCATAATTAAAAAAATCATTGTATATATTCAATTATATCAAAATAATCAACACAAGTATTGAAGAATAATGATCATAGACATTATCAAATATTTAAAAAGAAACTTCATGCTTTGAGAAAGAAAATTAACTCAATCAAAAACATATAAACACATACTCACAATTTCAATCAATCAAGACAAACAAATAAAATTTTGTTAGTCATCATAATCAAATTAATTGAAAGGAAAATTTCAACCAAAATAAATTTTAAAAGAGAATGGTTTTGATGTTACCTTTTTCATGATTAAAGTGTCTAGATCTTCAAAGATGGAAGTCATACTTTTACTTTTTGCTTAATCTTCTTGAGAGATGTTCTCATCACTCTCATAGTCCTTGGTTATAAGGTTGATCTCTTTCTCTAAACCATCGGATGAGTCATTGTCATCCCATGCAACGTAAGCCTTTTTGGTCCTTCTTTCTTTATACCTTTTCTTATCACTCTTCTCAGGCCATTCCTCATTTGAGGGACAATTTGCTTTGATGTGACCAAGTTGGTTGCATTTGTAGCATCTAAGAATTTGAGAGTCTTCTTGAGATCTTCTTCCATTGTTGAAGTTTTGACGCCTCTCGATTCTTCTCTTCTTGACAAATTTTTGAAACTTCTTCACAAAGAGTGAGAAGTGTTCTTCATCTTCTAATTCTTCATCTTCATTTTCCTCTTGCATTGATGTGGAGGCTTTAAGTGCTATGCTTCTTTTCTTTTTGTCAGTTTCTTCATTTTGATTAAGTCGTTGAAGTTCCATTTCATGTTCCTGCAATTTGCCAAACAAAGTGGCAAGAGACATAGAAGAAAGATCTTTACTTTCAGAAATGGCGGTTACCTTGGGTTTCCATTCCCTACTTAAGAATCTCAAAACTTTATTAATTAAATCTTCATTAGGAAAGATTTTTCCTAAGGAGGCAAGATGATTGACTATATGTGTGAATCTTTCTGCATACTTTGGATGTTCTCATTAGGGTTCATCCTAAGTAGTTCATATTCATGTGTAAGGGTATTGACTCTAGATCTTTTCACATCAGTGGTGTTGATCGAGGCCGTACCCAAATCAAATAAACATTAAAAATGCAGTATCTAGGAAGTGATCCAAGGTCGTCTCCCAACGAGCAATGGTCAACCAACCGTTCATATCAGATAGTAGGAAAATAGTAATGAATTGGGGGGGGGGTTGTTTGCTTTTGTAAATTAAAAAATGAATATATGTGAATTAGAAAATATCAGAATTAAAACACGTTGCTTCCCCTTGATTCACAAGCAAGTCTCTTATCCTAGGTTATGAGAGTTTATCCTTTATCAGTTCAACCACTTAATCCAACCCTAAATTAAGTTACTAAGTGAAATTTAACATAAGTCATTCATTATGTGATTAAGCAACACATACACCAATTAATCATGAACGATCATTAAGCATGAACGTAAATTAAGCGCAAAGACAATTAATCAAGCACTAAGCATGCATGAATTAATAGCAACAAATACAAAGTAATTGGTGAAGAGGAAAAACTGATCAGAATTTAATAGTCATAATAGAACCTCAAAGAGAGTTGTGCTTGATCCTCAAGAGAAAACAACGCTGGAGACTTAGCCTTCCATTAATCAATAGAAAACAAAATTGTAGTAGAAACGAAGAAAACTAGAATTATTCTCCAAAACGAAAAAGAAACTAAAGCGATTTGAGAGTAGCACTCTAAAACTAAAATGAAAAAGAGAGAGAGGAGAGGAGAGAGAGAAGAGAGCCTAAACTAGAACCTTGGTGCTGTTATATAGTTTTTCAGCCCCAAAGCTTACAAATCTATTTTAAATCCAAGCCCATAAATAAAATAAAATCTAGATAAGATAAGATCTAGATGAAATAATATATCTAGATGAGATCAAATCTAAATAATATCTAGATAAGATAAAATTTGGTAGAATAAAATAGTCTGCTCTCTTAAAGTCCAAGCCCAAGCCCAATTTTGGATTCAAGCCCAATAGCTTGTAATTCTCCTGAAATTAAATGATGACACATCAGGTGCCTTCATGAGTAAGTTGTAGTGTATCCCACATCTTCTTGGCATTTGAACAGTTTGACACTCTAAAATATTCATCTATTCCTAGAGCAGAAGTGATGATATTTTTGGCTTTAAGATTGTATTGAATTTTTCTCCTATCTTCCTCAGACCATTGATCTCTAGGCTTTTCTAAAGCACTTACATTGGTTTCACTACTTTCATTTACTATGGTAGGGATGAAAGGTCCTAACTCTATTGCTTCCCAAATGTTGTAGTCTATGGCTTGAATGAAAATTTGCATATGGGTTTTCCAATAGTGGTAACCCTCCTCACCATTAAAGATATGTGGTCTATGGATTGAATTTTCTTCCGAAAATAGAAAATTTGAAGAGGCCATGAATCTTGAAGTGGTTAAACTTTCTACAAGATACCTACTCTGATACCACTTGTTGGATCAAATGCCCTCAGAATAATTAAGAAGGGGGGGTTGAATTAATTATTAATGAACCTTTACTAATTAAAAATCTATCCTTCTTAATGTTACTAGATTCAATTAGGCTTTTATTATAATGTTAAGAAAGTAAAAAACAGAAATAGAAACTTAACCAAAAGTAAAAGCGATAATTAAAATGCACAACGAAAATTAAAGAGTGTAGGGAAGAAGAAGACAAACACAAGAATTTATACTGGTTCGACAACAACCTGTGCCTACATCCAGTCCCCAAGCAACCTGCGGTCCTTGAGATCTTTTTTCAACCTTGTAAAAACCTTTACAAGCAAAGATCCACAAGGGATGTACCCTCCCTTATTCTCTTTGAACAACCAAATGGATGTACGCTCCATTTGAACTGATCCACAAGAGATGTACCCTCTCTTGTTCTCAATTACAACAACCCAAGTAGATGTACCCTCTACCTGTACCACAAAGGATGTACCCTCCAATGTGTTAATACAAAGTTCTAAGGCGGTTAGTCCTTTGAAACTTTGTAAAGGGGAAACAAAAGATATCTCAGGCGGTTAGTCCTTTGAAATCTTTTGTTTAAGGGAAAGGGAAGAATCAAAAGAATTCTCAGACTATGTCCTTTTGAATTCTTTGAAAAGGGAGAAGGGAGACACAAAAGAATTCAGGCGGTTAGTCCTTTGTTCTTTTTGAAAAGGGAGAAGAGAGACACAAAAAGAATTCAGGCGATTAGTCCTTGTTGAATTCTTTTTGGCAAAGGGAGAAGAGAATAAAAAGATATAGCACACTTTTGTTTTTTGCAAAAGAACAAGGTTTGGAAAACAGAAAACTTGGAAAACTTTTTGGCAAAGGAAGAAGAAGAAAGATGAGAAGCAAAGGTTTCAAGATTTCTCAAAAGTTGTTCAAGAAATTCTAAAAGTTGTAAGAGTTATTGAAATGAAATTCAAGGTCTTGCTTTTATAGACTCTTCATGTCTGGTCAAGAAAACCATTAGAAAAGTTATAACCTTGAGAAAATCTTGAGAAAACCATTGGAAGAGTTACATCTCTTGACTTTTTATTCAAAACTTGTCACTGGTAATCGATTACCATAACCATGTAATCAATTACACAATGCATTTTATGAAGAGATGTGACTCTTCACAATTGAATTTGAATTTCAACATTCAGATACACTGGTAATCGATTACCAATATATTGTAATCGATTACACTGTGGGACCTTGTGGCCTCAATAACTTAATAGGGATAGGCTTAGAATGCAGAAAAAGCAACAATCAATTTAATCATGTTCTTTAAACATGCAAGACTAAAAAATAAATAAGATAAGGAAAGAGAGAATGCAAACACAGTTTTATACTGGTTCGGCAAATTTCGTGCCTACGTCCAGTACTCAAGCAACCCACTTGAGATTTCCACTATCTTTGTAAAATCCTTTACAACTTTTGAACCACACAGGGACAACCCATCCCTTGTTTTCAGGAATCCTTACAACTCAAGAGACCCTCGGTCCCTTAATCAATTTCATTGAGTAAGAAGAATGGAAGAAAAATTCTCTCTTCAAGAAAAAATATTATAATGAAGATCCATGGATGAACTCTTAATGGATTTGCAAGTGTTTGCCCAAGAGTTCTTGAGAGAGCATTTGACAATAAAGTTCTCTTAGAATCTCTCTCATTTTCTTTTGAGAGGATAAGACATTCTGGACCAACAAAACTCTCTCATAAAATTCGTGCCCAAGTCACCTATTTATAGGCCTTTGATGGCCATTCACAAATCCAATGAAAAGATGTGACTGTTGGCATATTTTCTGAAACTCTCCATTGGTAATCGATTACAGCATTGGCGTAATCGATTACACTGTTAATTTTATTCAATATTCAAATGTATAACATTCAAAAGCTCTGGTAATCGATTACATATGATGTGTAATCGATTACACACTTACAAAATCATTTTTAACTATTTTAAAGCATCGGTAATCGATTACATAGTTTTGGTAATTGATTACAGCTTTGAAAACTTTGAAAATAACTTTGAAAACATTTCCAGAAAGCTTTGTGGCCACTGGTAATCGATTACAACCTCTGGTAATCAATTACCAGAGAGTAAAATACTTGGAAAAGTTTTTGTTAAGATAAAAACTCACTTGGCCAATCATTTGTGCTTTTCAAAAACTTTTCTAAGAGTCTATCTTAATTCTTATCTTGAGATCTTTTCTTTGCTTGACAACTTGCTTTCTTCATCCTTGAAATTCATCTTGAATGATCTTTGAAATTCCTTGGCATCATCAAAATAATTCTTGAAGCTTTGCTTCTATAATCTCCCCCTTTTTGATAATGACAAGTCCTGAAATCAAGATAGTATATACAAATATATACAAATACTCCCCCTTTCGTTTGGAGATTATACTCCCCCTTTCTTTAAGCTCTCTTCATTTCTAAGTTCTTTAATTTTTCTCCCCCTTTGGCAACATCAAAAAGCCAGAGTGCGGGGAAATTTAAAACATCAAACTTAAGCAATCAGTAAACCCGAATGTTTCAATCAACCAATCAATCCTTACTTATCCAAATCACTAACATCTAAGAGGCCTAATTCTCTCCTAATGGCAAAGAATGTTTCCTTAGGGAGAGATTTTGTAAAGATATATGCAAGCTGATTCTTTGTATCAACAAATTCTGGAACACAATCTCCCTTCAGAACATGATCTCTTAAGAAATGGTGCCTAATTTCTAAATTTTTGGTTCTAGAGTGTTGAACTGGATTTTTGGATAGATTGATTGCACTTGTATTGTCACACCTAATGGGTATATGATCAAGAAGGATTCCATAGTCAGATAGTTGTTGCTTAATCCATAAAATTTGGGCACAACAATTGCCAGCAGAAATATATTCCGTTTCAGCAGTAGATAAAGCAACACTATTTTGTTTCTTACTATGCCATGATACAAGAGCAGATCCAATAAATTGACATGTCCCACTTGTGCTCTTTCTATCAGTTTTGGATCCGGCAATGTCAGAATCAGAGTATCCTATTAAGTTACATGTTGAGTTCTTAGGATACCATAATCCTAAATTGATTGTTCCTAATAGGTATCTTATGATCCTTTTTATTGCATTCAAATGTGATTGTTTGGGGTTGGATTGGAACCTAGCACACATGCGTACACTAAACATGATATCCGGTCTACTAGAAGATAAATAGAGAAGAGATCCAATCATACCTCGATATTGTTTCATGTCTATAGACTAACCGAATTCATCTTTATCTAAGTAACAACCAGTACTCATAGGTGTAGCCATGTGCTTTGCACTTTCCATCCCAAATCTTTTGATCAATTCTTTGTAGTATTTTGCTTGGTTGAAAAATATTCCTTCTTTAGTTTGCTTGATTTGTAACCCCAGGAAGTAGTTTAGTTCTCCCATCATTGACATTTCAAATTCACTTTGCATATCAAGAGAGAACTCCTTGCATAGTGAATCATTAGTGGATCCAAAGATTATATTATCAACATATATTTGAACTAACAGAATATCATCATGTTTTCTCTTTAATAATAGTGTGGTATCCACTTTTCCTCTAGAAAAATCTTTCTCTAAAAGAAATTTGTTTAGACATTCATACCATGCCCTAGGGGCTTGTTTCAAACCATATAAAGCCTTTTTCAATCTATAAACATGATTTGGCTTATCTGACATTTCAAAACCTGGGGGTTGTTCAACATATAATTCTTCTTGAATTAAGCAATTTAGAAAAGCACTTTTAACATCCATTTGATAAAGCTTAAAATTCATTATGGATGCATAAGCTAAAAGCATTATAACGACTTCTAATCTTGCAACTGAAGCATATGTTTCTTTCTAATCTATTCCCTCTTTTTGATTATATCCTTTTGCAACTAATCTAGCCTTATTCCTAATGATTATGCCATGTTCATCTAACTTATTCCTAAATACCCATTTTGTTCCTATGATGGGGTAGTTTTCAGGTTTCTCTACTAGTTCCCACACATTGTTTCTCTCAAACTGATTTAGTTTTTTTTGCATAGCAACTATCCAATGATCATCTATTATGGCTTCATTTAAATTTTTAGGTTCAATCATAGACACAAAAGCCATATTATTGCATAAATCTTTAAGAGAATGTCTAGTTGTTACCCCTTTTGAGATATCACCAATAATGTTTTCAAGGGGATGATCTCTTGAAGCTTTCCATTCTCTTGGAAGTTCATTATTTGATTTGGCTTCTTTTGGAGGATCTTCATTGCTTCCTTTCCCTTTTCCTTTATAATCTTTTCCATAAATATGCATTTGTTCTAAAGATTCTGCAATATCATCTAGAATATCCTTTCTTGGAGGAATAGCATTAGACTCATCCAAGGAAACATGAATAGATTCTTCAATAGTCATAGTTCTCTTATTATATATTCTATAAGCTTTACTATGCAAGGAATAACCAAGGAAAATTCCTTCATTTGACTTAGCATCAAACTTTCCTAAGTTTTCTTTTCCATTGTTTAATACAAAGCATTTGCAACCAAAAACATGAAGGTGTGAAATGTTAGGTTTTCTACCATTAAATAGTTCATATGGAGTTTTCTTTAAAATGAGTCTTATTAAAGCTCTATCCATGATATAGCATGCAGTATTAACGGCTTCAGCCCAAAAATATTTTGGAAGAGGAGTGTCATTTAATAAGGTTCTAGCAATTTCTTCCAAAGATCTATTTTTCCTTTCAACAACTCCATTTTGTTGAGGGGTTCTAGGTGCAGAAAAGTTATGTTCAATGCCATGCTTGTCACAAAATAATTCAAATTCACCCTCATGATCACTCCTAATAGATCTAATTTTGAGATTTTTCTTGTTTTGAATCACTTTTGCAAGTTTCCTAAATGCTTGAAATGCATCATTCTTATGAGTGATAAATAGTGCTCAAGTGTATCTAGAATAGTCATCAACTATAACAAGGGCATAGTAACTTCCTCCAAGACTCATGATTCTAGAAGGGCCAAACAAATCCATGTGTAGTAATTGTAAAGGTTGAGTAGTTGAAACAATGTTTTTGGATTTGAATGAAACTCTAGTTTGTTTTCCCTTTTGGCATGCATCACATAGTCTATCTTTTTCAAATTTTAGTTTTGGCAAACCAACAACTAAATCTTTTGAAATTAATTTGTTTAAGTGTTCCATGTTAATGTGAGAAATTCTTTTATGCCATAGCCATGGATCATTATCTTTGCTAAGAAAACATTGACTATTACTTAGATTTTGTCTTAAGTCTATCATGTAAACATTATTGACTCTAAACCCTATATGCTTTATATTTGTATCATGTCCATGTTCAATGACACATTTTTGAGAATCAAATGATACCAGATAGCCATTATCACACAATTGACTAACACTAAGCAGGTTGTGCTTAAGACATTCAACTAGTAGAACATTTTCAATGGAGGTTGAAGAATTTGTACCTATTTTTCCAACTCCAAGAATTCTACCTTTGTTGTTGTCACCATCGGTTAGATGCCCGCTTTTCTTGGGAGAGATATGTGTGAACTTTGATGCATCTCTCGTCATATGTTTTGAGCACCCGCTATCTATGTACCACTTTTTCCTCAAGGGTTCCTACAAGATCAATATTATGACTTAGGTACCCAATCTTTATTGGGTCCTTGAGTGTTAGTGTGAACAATGGATCCTTTTGGGACCCAAATCATTTTAATATTGTTGCAATTTTTCCTAAAATAGCATGTAGATATGCCATGCCCTTTTCTTCCACAGTAAAAACATGTAATGAAAGGAGAATTATATTTTTGTGTGGAAGAAAAGAAATTTTTATAAAACTTTTGTCTTTTTTGTGGTTTATATCCAATCCCTGCTTTATCAAAAATACATCTTTGTTTTCCTAATATAATATCTAGGTTGTTTTTGCCACTTGAGAATTTGGCAAGTGAGTTTTTCAGATTTTTAATTTCTTCTACATATTTACTACAACATTCACATGAATTTTCTTTTTCAATAGTCATAGTAGAAGCATTAACTTTATCACTTGATTTAGAGATTTACACTTCAGACTTAAGATGATCTAACTCTTTATTTAACTTTGAAATCTCTTTCTCTAAATCTAAAATAGTTTTCTTAGATGAAGAAACAAGTTTTGCAAGTTTAATAGATTCGCTATGTAATTCAGCAAATGCATCTTGCAACTCATCAAAAGAAACAGATTTGTTAGAAGATGTTACCTCTTCGTCACTTTCATAGTTTTTGCCCATTAGACATAGATTAATCACTTATTTTTCAGAATCATCAGACAATTCTAAGTCATTATCATCCCATGTGATGTAGGCCTTCTTTGCCTTCTTTTCTCCAATGTTTTTGTTCTTCAATTTCTCCATTCTTTTCTTAAAGATTGGACAATCAACCCTCAGATGTCCGAGTTGATTGCACTCATAGCATCTTGGAGTTTAAGATGATTCTTCAATCCTTCTTTTAGGTTTGAAGTTTTGTGTTCTTTGAGTTTCTCTCATCCTAAGAAATTTGTTGAATCTTTTGACAAAGAGACAAAGTTCTTCTTGGATTGAAGATGAGGCTTTAAGAGCAATTCCCTTCTTCTTCTTATCATTTTCTTCATGTTGATTTAGTCTTTGCAACTCCATTTCATGTTCCTGTAATTTTCCAAATAATGTAGCAAGAGACATACTAGATAAATCTTGAGATTCTGTGATGGTTGTTACCTTGGGTTGCCATTCTCTACTTAGATATCTCAAAACTTTATTTATTAGATCCTCATTTGGAAATATTTTTCCTAAAGATGCAAGATGATTAACTATGTGTGTGAACCTCTTTTACATGTCTTGTGTACTTTCATTTGCATTCATCCTAAATATCCTTTTCACTTTTATAGTTTGATACCCTAAAGTATTCATCCATTCCTAAGGCAGATGTAATTATGTTTTTGGCTTTTAAGTTATATTGTACTAGTATTCTTTCTTCCTCACTCCTATCTTCGCTAGGCTTTTCTATTGTTGTATCTCTGGCAACCATGGTCGGAATATAAGGCCCTATTTCTATGGCTTCCCAAATTTTTAAATCTATAGCCTCTATGAAGATTTGTATGCGGGTTTTCCAATAGTGGTAACCCACTCCATTAAAAATGGGAGGCCTATTAATTGAATTGCCTTCGGGGAACAAGTAGTTTGATGAGGCCATTAATTCTTGAAGCTTCTAAACTTTGTACAAGAATGAAGCTCTGATACCACTTGTTAGACAAGTGGCCTCTGATATCTTAAGAAGAGAAATATTAAGCAACAATAAATAAAAGAGTTTAAGGGAAGAGAGAATGCAAACACAGTTTTATACTGGTTCGACAAATTCCGTGCCTACGTCCAATACTCAAGCAATCCACTAGAGATTTCCACTATCTTTGTAAAATCCTTTACAACTTCTGAACCACACAAGGACAACCCATCCCTTGTGTTCAGGAATCCTTACAACTTAAGAGACCCTCGGTCCCTTAATCAATTTCATTGAGTAAGAAGAATGGAAGAAGAATTCTCTCTTCAAGAGAAGAATATTACAATGAAGATCCATGGATGAACTCTTAATGGATTTGCAAGTGTTTTCCCAAGAGTTTTTGAGAGAGCATTTGACAATGAAGTTCTCTTGGAATCTCTCTCATTTTCTTTTAAGAGGATAAGAAATTCTGGACCAACAAAACTCTCTCATAAAATTCGTGCCCAAGTCACCTATTTATAGGCCTTTGATGGTCATTCACAAATCTAATGAAAAGATGTGACTGTTGGCATATTTTCTGAAAACGATTACAGCATTGGCGTAATCGATTACACAATTAATTTTATTCAAAATTCAAATGTCCAACGTTCAAAAGCTCTGGTAATCAATTACATATGATGTGTAATCGATTACACACTTACAAAATCATTTTTAACCGTTTTAAAGCATTGATAATCGATTATAGCTTTGAAAACTTTGAAAATAAGTTTGAAAACATTTCCAGAAAGCTTTGTGGCCACTGGTAATCGATTACAACCTCTGGTAATCGATTACCAGAGAGTAAAATACTTGGAAAAGTTTTTGTTAAGATAGAACTCACTTGGCCAATCATTTGTGCTTTTCAAAAACTTTTCTAAGAGTCTATCTTAATTCTTATCTTGTGATCTTTGCTTTGCTTGACAACTTGCTTTCTTCATCCTTGAAATTCATCTTGAATGATCTTTGAAATTCCTTGGCATCATCAAAACAATTCTTGAAGCTTTGCTTCTATATACACCATTTAAAAAACATTTGGAATGTTGCAAATTCAGTTAAAAGCTTTTGAAATCAAACTTTACTACTGGTAATCGATTACAGGAAACTGGCAATCAATTACCAGAGAGTAAATACTCTGATAACTTAGAAAAATTTGGAAAAAATTTTCTTTTAAAACAAAACTGTGCTATGTTTGGTTTTTGAAAAATCTTTTTCAATACTTCCATTGTGAAGTCTTGACTTGTTGCTTTTTGGTTTCTTCTCTTGAATCTTGAATTCATCTTCTCTTGAATCTTGATTCTTCTTGATGTCTTTTCTTTAATCTTGATCTTGAACTTGTTGACTCAATCTTGACATCATTCTTTTGGGCTTTTTGTCATCATCAAAACTACTTGAATCATACTTGATTCATCATTGTCGCAACCTACCTTTCGACGGGAGGGCGACGCGTGACTCACGGGTGCGTGTTCCAAGAAAGGAATACGCACGGAGTCACCACCAACGTTTATTTGAGGAAAACATCGGAAAAACCGGAAAAGACGTGGGTCTACGAATTTTAAGTGAAAGGTTCGGGAGTTGTATTTACGCACGGGGAAGGTATTAGCACTCCACGCGTCCGTCACAAGAGACGACAGCCTTTAATCAAATGTGCAAATATGACTTCAATTTATATTCTTTTCCCTTTTTACGTTCTTATGTCTTTTTTATGCCTTTTTATATTTTTATCTTTTTGTGGTCGACAAGGGCGTTTCCCTTTGCTCCTACGTATTCCTCAATTTTGATGAGAAAATCAGACCTACATAGTTCTTTTGTGAACAAAGCGTTTTGGTTAAGTTATTTTTTATCCTTTTTTGCAAGATATGTTTTTATTGAATGAAAGGTCATTTAAGGCATTGGACCATTAGATAATCTTTCGATTCTTTTGAAAAGTGAGAAAACATTAAGGCATTGGACCATTAACGATCTCTTGGTTTTTGAAAGAGATAACAAAGTTACATGTTGATTTTAGGCTTTTTAGAAATCTACATTTAACCAATAAAAGCGGAAAAGATCATTTCAAGGCGTTGGATCTTTAAAAATGGCTTTTTTAGGCGTTGACAAAAAGTTTGGTTTATGAATTGATTTTAGCCATAGTTTCACTTTGGTTATTAGTCAATTCAATTAAGAAAGAAAAATCTCAAAGAGAAATGTCCGATTGATTTTTTTGTTTTATTTTACTAAAAGATATTTTTTTATTATTATATTATTATTTTACCTCTTTTAGGTTTCCAACGTGGTTACGGCATGACCGAACGATCGGATTTCATTTTAACAGAAATTAACGGATAATACAATTCATATGATCGGTGAGAATTTATTTTATTTTTTGATTAGGCGAGAAAATGACTTAAGTAAATGACTAAAGCACATCAAAAGGGGGTACGAAAAGTAAATGAAATGAAAATAAAACCATGTGAAAACAAATGAGGACCACTAAGGGTACATAGAATGAATTGAAAAGTTCGATTTCGGGAACTAACCGGTTGAAGACCGAAGAACGAACGAAGAACGTCGAAGAACGGTTGAAAATCTTCGCGAAATCACCCACGAAAACGTTACGGAAGCGCCTCGGCTTGGATTTTCTTCACGGAAACAATTTTTTTCACTAATTTCAAGTGATCTTGAAATACCAGGAGGGCTGAACATTTTTCTCCTTCACTCCTCCCCCTATTTATAGGAAAATAGGGGAGGAGCTTGCCACCCAGCTCGCCCAGGCGAGCTAGGTTGCTTCCTCCAGAAGCAACCGCCTTCTAGAGGAACATCCTGGAAGGCCCAAGTGGGCCTGGTTGCAATTTGCACCCCCATTTTTACTAAATACACCCCTTGCCTTTTTTTGGTGATTCTTTTTTCATAAAGTTACGGAAACTTACGAATTTCGTAACGATACTTGTTTTCTTTCCGTAAGGTTACGAAACCTTACGGGCCATGTAATTACTCCTTTTTTAGCTTTTGAAATGTTACGAAAACTCACGGATTGCGTAACAATACTTCCTTTTGATTTCCGACATGTTACGGAATTTCACGGATTGCGTAACAATGCTTCCTTTTGATTTCCGGCATATCTCGGAACTTCACGAATTGCCAAACGATGGGAGCCAAGTACCTCGAAGTGGTCAAACGAAAGTTGCATGCCACCAAACAATGGTCCCCGGACGAAATTAGGGTATGACAGTTGCCCCTCTTTACTTGTCTTTTATTGGAGATAAAAGGGAAGTAAAGATAAGACACTAATTTCATTCCTCTCGGTTGACGAAAGTCACAGGTGACCATAAGATATCTCCGCATGCAACTGACTCGCTGTCCCTGGATGACAAAGGCGCAGAATTCGTCTATGCGCGTTTACCACCCAACTTGCTGCTCTTGAATGATAAAGGTAAAAATGTGGGACCAACTGGTTCCTGCATGTCATCGGGCCCGCCGCCTCTGGATGACAAAAGGTGCAGAAGACGACGTTAGTCTCTGCGTGCTATCATGCTTTGAGTCTTAGAGATAGCAAAAAAAAGTTTAAACGGATAACCACTCGGGTATCTCCGCATGTCACGTGACTCCAGTGTCAGTATGACAGAAATTGTCTGTGCGGAAGATGACGTAAATCTCTGCGTGTCACCGGGCTTGTTGGCCGCAATTGACAAAGGGTGCAGAAGACGATGTTAGTCTCTACGTGCTATCATGCTTTGAGTCTTAGAGATAGCAAAAGAAAGTTTAAACGGATAACCACTCGGGTATCTCCGCATGTCACGTGACTCCAGTGTTAGTATGACAGAAATTGTCTGCGCGGAAGATGACGTAAATCTCTGCTTGTCAACGGGCTTGTTGGCCGCAATTGACAAAGGGTGCAGAAGACGATGTTAGTCTCTGCGTGCTATCATGCTTTGAGTCTTAGAGATAGCAAAAGAAAGTTTAAACGGATAACCACTCGGGTATCTCCGCATGTCACGTGACTCCAGTGTCAGTATGACAGAAATTGTGTGGCGGCCGACAAAAGCGAGGCTCTTGCTCCTACGTATCCTTGATGAGGAACTCAGACCTACGTAGTTCTGGATAACTTGTGAGACTAAAAATAGTATCAGTGTTTTCTTCACTAAAATGCAAACATGCTTTAGTAAAGAGACAAAACTTCCAACTAATCAGAGCAACATATGCTTTTCGAATGAAAAACAATGTGTCTACCGAGGAAAAGGAGTATGCTGATGAAATCTTCTCATAACCACAAATAAGATTTTGGATGTTAGCATTTCGTTTCTAAATGACCATTTAGAGGAAACACTGGGTTCAACAAAAATAGAAGAAAATCACTCAAAGTGTATCAATCTCACACAGGTAAGTGTTTCGTCCTAATTCCGAACCATAGATATGCCATGACTTGATCTTGCAAATCATTTCATATCAAATCAAAGATTACATGCGTGATCATGGATCAATAGGACTTTTTCTTGGGAATGGTGTTTTTTTTTGTGGGAATTTTGGCTTTGAATGTTTTTGGCCTTTTCCTTTTCTTTTTTTGTTTAGTACGGGGTGAAAAAGTCGCTGACGCACAGGATTTTGGTTCGTAATCAAAGGGAGAGGGCCACTTTAGGTCGTGGTTTCCTTTCTCCTCTTTTTTTGTTTTCTTGGTGACATTTCTGTATTGTTCAAATATTGTCTGGTCCAAAGACCTTTCTGCATGTTTCTTCTGTTTTCTTCCGATCTTTGATCGGGGATTTTCTTTCTTCTTCTTTTTTTTTTTCCTTTTTTTTTGCTTTCTCTCCCTCTTTTAATTGGGAATTTTCTTTCTTTTTTTGCTTTCTCCCTTTCTTTGATTGGGAATTTTCCTTCTTTTTGTGTTTTCTTCCGTGGGCAAGGATTGATATTCTCACCCTGGGTCAAGGTTTATGGTAAGTTGGGATTTTGGCTCAAGGCTTGTAGCACGACTGGACATGATATATGTCAAGGTTTGGTTTGGTTCAAGGATAAAAGGGGATGTCCCACATTATTTCCATGACACAAATGCAACAATGATGATTTGGAAATTTTATGCAAAACTAGTCATGCATGCACCTATATGGACACTCAAGAGTCGAAAAATTTTTGGTCATGTGATGCTAGGGCTCATAATTCATTTTCTCAAAGAAGCCTGTTGAGAAAGCTTCTCAAAGAAGCCACGAGGAAGCTTCTGGAGGAAGCCTCTTAATGAAGCTTCTAGAGAAAGCTACATGCAGCTGCCTCAGTAAAAATGCTTCCCAGCCTTCATTAACCGTTGGATCTTCTCAAACTTTGGTCTGCAACTTCCAAAGACACTTGTCCATGATCTGACCTTTGGGATCTTTGAGAAGATGTCTGGAGTGTGCTAGAAGCCTCTTAATGAAGCTTCTAGAGGAAGCCTCTTAATGAAGCTTCTAGAGAAAACTACATGAATCTGCCTCGGTAAACACGCTGCCCAGCCTTCGGTAACCGTTGGATCTTCTCGAAATTTAGTTTGTAACTTCACAAGAAAATTGTCCATGATCTGACCGTTGGGATCTTTGAGAAGATGTCTGGAGTGTGCTAGAAGCTTCCGTTCCCGAGAGCATCTCTTATTTAAGCACTTCAGCCTTTGCTTTCTTGTAGCTTAGGAAAAATGACATTTCTTCTTCTTTATTTCTTCCAAATCCATTTCTAAAGTTCCAAGTACTTTCTCCATCACCCACATCCACCATTAGCCACCACAAACCATCATTGTTCTCCATTGAAAACCCACACCGAGAGGAACCCTTCAACCGAAGCAGAATTTCCAACTTGGCTTGCAGTTTCGGTAGAGAACGAAAACCCTAATCTGATCTTTCGTCTTCTTTCGAGGTAACCATGGTTCTATGCTTGTTTCTTGTTAGTTTCATCTTGTCTTTGCATCTTTTCTAACTTTGCAACCGCCATTGCATGTCTTATGCTTCCTTTGAAAAACCTTAGAGAAAGAGACTTTGTAAACGTTATCCTTTCATGAAATACATGTTATTTTCGTAACCTACACTGAACCCCGGTCACATTGGCGTGGTCGGAATTTCCAAATTACGTTCCTTTGTAAAACCCGAAATACTCTCAACTCTTTCATGTAGTAATGTGGGTGTTTGACCCAGAGCACTGTTACTAGCTTTGTTTTCTTAAATCCATACTAAGTCTCCTTCGTTTTGGCATGGTAGAGGCTTGTGTGGAATCGACAAGCAAAGACAAAAAGGAATCTTCAAGTGACGCGACGAGGAATCCATGGGGTAGCTCACTATAGGTAAGGGGAGTTTATTATAAAATTTACCATTTTAACACCATAGTTAGGGTCGGGGAACCTAGCTATGAGGATATCTGCCTGTCCCTGTTGCATGCTGATTTTTCTTCAAAGAAAATTACGTTTTAACTAATGGGATGCGATATATATATGTATCCTGATGAATGATATTGTTTTGGTTGTTTGAAATGTGTTGTTTGAAGACCGTGCGTGTGGAAATGATATTGTTGTGTTTGTTTGAATTGTTGTTGATGTTGCTATTGAGGATTTTAATTGATATGTGATGATAATGATAATTATGATGATATTGATTTGAGATAATGTTGTTAATAAAGACCATGTCAACATGAATTGTTATTATTGATGAATATGTGAATATGAAATGAGGTTGTTGTTGTTGTTGATAACGTCATTGAGATGAGATGATATTTATGTTGTGAATGACATGGAAATACGATTTGTTGATTGATGTTGGAAATGCATTGGCATGTGCATGTTGTGTATGTTCGTGGGGGGCACTGTGCACTGACCTTTCAGGGTCTTTGGCACTAGCTTTTGGCCACGTTCATACGTTGGATGTTGTGTATGATCGTGGGGGGCACTGTGCACTAACCTTCCAGGGTCTTTGGCACTAGCTTTTGGCCACGATCATACGTCGTATGGAGTGTATGTCATGGGGGGTAGAGTGCACTGACCTTGTCGGATGGCCCAGACGTGGGTAACTAGCGTGGTTAGAGAATCTAAGCAATCCTGAGGGGATGCTTAGGTGCTTTAATTGGTCCATGGTCTTTGGCATTTACCTTTGGCCGTGATCATAGCTCATACGACACAGGAAATAGAGTAACTGTGGCCAAGTGTACTTTGTACTAGGGGGCTGTCACCTGGTAGGGAACACCTTTGGGCTCCCAGGCTGATCACCTATGGGAGGGGGGCTGTTATGTGCACAACCGGGTGGTCTTGACAAACTCAGCACAGTTCCCTAAGTGAGAGTATCGTGTAGACACGCTTAGGCTATTTCCTGATATTTGGTTGTTGTTGGTACGTACCACATTGCATCTGAGTGTTGAGTTAGGTGCATGCATCATTCTGTGCAGTCTTGATTGGGTCCATGGATGGATGATGAGTAATCGTTGGATGTGAATGATGAATATTTGTTGGATATGAGTGTTGAATAATGATTGTTGTGTATGTTTATCATGTTTGCCTATGTTCCTTGCTAATTGTGGTTATTTGGAATTGGTATTGGTTCTTTTATAATAAACTCACCCTTGCAATTTTGTATCGTGTGGTTGATACCTGTGATGATCACGAACCTTGTTCGTGGGAGCAGAATGACAGTGGCAGGGTGTAGGGAGTAAGATTCTGGTGAGCAGCCGCCGAGCCGACGTGATGACGTTGGCGTTATTTTGGGAGAGAGTTGTGTTTTGTAATCAACTCCTCCGTAGTTGGCTTTTAAGTTTTATTTTGTTGAGTTAAAGATGTAAAACTGGAATTTTAATTATATATATATATATATATATATATATATATATATGTATATATATATGAACATATTTAATTTTCGTTATGTGTATGACATGTACCGAATTATTGTTTCTATGTAATTATGCATAATCACTTAAGTAATGACGTGTTGTTGGATGAATTTATGTTGTGACAAAATCACTTCTATTTTCATAATAAAAAATTAAGGGAGTTCTTTTTATAAAAATTGAAATTATCGAATATTAGAGTGTGGATACCGTAGCGACGAGGCGGGTCGTTACATGTCGTAGGCAACACTCTAACCTTTTTGTGGATGAGCTGAGGTGAACTCTAGTGGTGGTGGCGGTGCGTCTGTTGCCCGCTGCCGGCCATCCCCAGGTTGTTGTGGTGTCTCGCCTTGCGCCTGCTTGGGGGGCAGTACTTCTTGATGAAAGCCCGGTTAATGCGGGGCCTAATGAGCTTGTTGGGGTTGACAGACACTCCGTAAAACTGACAGAGGCTCGTAATCAGAGCTGGAAGCCCCAAGACCCTGTTGGACTTCTTTGGGTCCACAGGGTGTCCTGCGGGCGCAATCCATGCAAACAATAGATGACATCAGAAATCAGTTTGAACCATATGCATACTTACCTATGTCGCGATGGCATGACCTTGCCGGGGAGTACGGGCACCCTATAGGACTGATAGAGGCCCGTAACCAGAGCTGGAAACCCGAGGGCCCTGTTGGACTTCTCCGGGTCCAGTGGGTGTCTTGTGGGCACGATCCCTGCAAATAGTAAATGGCATTAGAAATCAGTTGAACCATATGCATACTTACCTATATCGGGACAACACAGACCAACTGATACTTCCGTAGGGGGAGATCGGCATTACGGTCGCTGGGTAGAATGTTGCTAAGTAGCAACGTCATCCATATCTGTGTAATAGTGGTCATGTTAGTGCGCATGATCCACACTCGTCTCTTTGCAGCGGCACGGGTGAAATCTTGCCCCGGTATGCATAGTAGCTGCATGATAGCCTCCTCCTCTGGTTGTACTTGCATAGTTGGCCCTCCTCCAGGATCAGGGGGTGGCCCAGGAACTGATAAAAGGAAACTACTAGCCCCTTAACCGGGAGTGCAAGTCTCGGTTAAGCATTTAAGGGCAGAGGACCTTAAATTATCTTAAGGTGTGGATATGGAGCCCACTGAAAGTGAGGACACGTAGCCCTCTAAAGGTGAGGGCGTGCAGCCCTCTGAAGTTTAGGACGTGTCACCTTTTGAAGGCGAGGGAGTGTAGTCCTATGATGGCGAGGACGTGTAGTCCTCTAAAGGTGAGGGCGTGTCGCCCTCTAAGGGCGAGGATGTGTAGTCCTCTAAAGGCGAGGACGTGTAGTCCTCTGAAGGTGAGGGCGTGTAGCCCTACTAAGGCGAAAGTACATGACCCTTTGAAGGCGAGGACGTGTAGTCCTCTGAAGGTAAGGATGTGTAGTCCTCTGAAGGTGAGGGCGTGTAGTCCTCTGAAGGCGAGGACATGTAGTCCTCTCAAGGGGAGGGCGTATAGTCCCCTGAAGATGAGTGTGTGTAGCCCTCTAAAGGTGAGGACGTGTAGTCCTCTGAAGGTGAGGATGTGTAGTCCTCTGAAGGTGAGGACATGCAGTCCTTTGAAGGTGAGGGCGTGTAGCCCTATGTTGGCGAGGACGTGTAGTCCTCTGAAGGCGAGGACATGTAGTCCTCTAGAGGTGAGGACGTGTAGTCCTCTGAAGGTGAGGACGTGCAGTCCTCTGAAGGTGAAGGTACACGACCCTCTGAAGGCGAGGACGTGTAGTCCTCTAAAGGTGAGGGCATGCATCCCTCTGATGGCGAGGACGTGTAGTCCTCTGAAGGTGAAGGTTCATGACCCTCTGAAGGTGAGAACGTGTAGTCCTCTGAAGGTGAGGGCGTGCAGCCCTCTGATGGCGAGGACGTGTAGTCCTCTGAAGGCGAGGACGTTTAGTCCTCTGAAGGCGAGGACGTGTAGTCCTCTGATGGCGAGGACTCGTAATCCTTTGATGGCAAGGACTCGTAATCCTCTGATGGCGAGGACATGTAGTCCTCTGAAGGTGAGGGCGTGCAGCCCTCTGAAGGCGAGGACGTGTAGTCCTCTGAAGGTGAGGGCGTGGAGCCCTCTGATAACGAGGACATATAGTCCTCTAAAGGTGAGGGTACTAGTACCCAAGGGTCCATCCTTATGAGAAAGCAAGAGATCGACTTATCGAAAGAGTCGGTGATCCCAAATTCAAAAGATTAGATGTAGTTAACATGATGTTTAGTGATGCAGATGCATGCAACCTTTGTTGTGAAATTTGGTAAATGCGGACTTCATATGAAACAATGCAATGTAATGGAATGTTCATAACATTCTTTCCCTATTTTGTGATTTTGATTTTGATTTTTTTGGAAAACACAGATTGACTGTCCTTTTGAAAGAGGTGATAATTCATGCAACCTTATCCTATCTTTTGCAAATCTTTCTAGGAACTCCCTCAGAGTGTATGTTCCGTTTGATTTAGTCACTTGACCATTTTGGAGTGATGGCAATGGAGCCGTTTGACGTTTAATCAATCCATATAAATTCCAGGGTTTGTCCCCTCTCTTTTTTTGTTTAAAAACATTGACGGGCGAGAACTTTTGATCTACCCCTATGTTCACTTGAGGCTCATGCATGATGCCCCTCATTGCACCAGTGTAAGGCTTTGAGATACCAACTGTTATCTTTCGTCATGACCTTGTAGCTGGGAACCTATTGGGTGAGAACTTCTAATCTGCCCCTAGGTTCACTCGAGGCTCATGCACGATGCCCCTCATTGCCCCAGTGTAGGGCTTTGAGGTACCAATCGTTTTCTTTCGTCATGACCTTGTAGTAGGGAACCTATTGGGTGAGAACTTCTAATCTGCCCCTAGGTTCACTTAAGGTTCATGCACGGTGCCCCTCATTGCCCCAATGTAGGGCTTTGAGGCGCCAATCTTTGTCTTTGTTTTCACAACCTCGTAGTGAGGAAGAATGAAAGAAGTAGTTGATTCTTGCAAAAAGAATTTTCCAAGGACGAGAAATAGTTGAAGGATTTTTTCAGTTGATGGATTAAGTCAAATGACTCCTATGTAGAAGTGATGTGCCATCATTTTCTCCTATTTCTTAACCCTTTTTGCCCCATTTTAAATACTGATTAGTCTTAATTGTCAAATTTATTAGGCAGTTTTATTATTTGGGCCCATTCAGCTAATTTGATGTTTTTAATCTAATTTCAGGAATTAATGAAGCATTGGGTTTGAATCCAGAATTGGGCTTGGGTTTGAATCCAGAATTGGGCTTGGGCTTGAATCCAGAATTGAGCTTGGACTTGAAGAGGGCAGACTATTTTATTCTACAAAATTAGATCTTATCTTATCTTTATCTTATCTAGATATTATTTAGATTTGATCTCATCTAGATATTATTTAATCTAGATCTTATCTTATCTAGATTTGAATTTCTCATCTAGATATTATTTAATCTAGATCTTATCTTATCTTATCTAGATTTGAATTTAATTTATTTATGGGCCTGGATTTAAAACAGATTTGTAAGCTTTGGGACTGAAAAACTATATAACAGCACCAAGGTTCTAGTTTAGGCCTCCTCTCTCTTCGATTATTCGTTTTTAGTTTTAGTCTCTCTCTCTCTCTCTCTCTCTTCTTCTCTCTCCTATTTTCGTTTTTAGTTTTAGGCTTTTCTTAGACACTTTTTTGTTTTGCAATTCCAGTTTTGACTTTTCATTTTAGCAATAAAATTTCGTTCTTCAATCTATAATTTCGTTCTCTATTGATTAATGGAAGGCTAGATTTTCTGGTGTTGTTCCTTTTGAGGACGAAGCCCAACTCTCTTTGAGGTTTCGCTTGCAATGTGGTTTCCTGGCAGTTTTCCCTTCACCAGTTATCCCAATTTCGTGAATATTAATCAGTGCACGCTTCGTGTTCGATTAATTGCCTCTGAGCCTAACTTGCGTTCATGCTTAATGGACGAAGGGCTAACTGGTGTATGTGGTGCCTAATCACGTATTGAAAACCCTAAGTTAATTTTCGCTTAGTAAATTGAAATATGGTTGGATTAAGTGGTTGACTGTTAGGGACGAATTCTCCATAACCCAGGATAAGAGAGTGGCTTCTGAATCAGAGGAAACAACCCATTTTTAGTATTAGTAGTTTCGTATTCCATTTTATTTGTTCTGCTCTGTTAGTGCTTAGCTTTACTAAGCTTTAAAAGATTGGCTAAGATTTTGTTAAAACATAAGCACTTAGACAATGAAGGAAAGCTGGAGTTGCTGCACATGATGTCCAACGTTATGTCAAAGAATAAGATCGGGCTGCACAATGCACAAGGCAAGATAAAGTGTCAAATGAAGAATTGAAGCTGCAGGATTCACGATGTCGGATACAATGTCCAGGACATCCTGCCTGAAAATACTGGAATTGCTAAAAGCATTGAAGCTGCAGGATCCACGATGTCGGATACAATGTCCAGGACATCCTGCCCGAAAATACTGGAGTTGCTAAAAGCATTGAAGTTGCAGGATCCACGATGTCGGATACGATGTCCAGGACATCTTGCCCGAAAATACTGGACATATAAATCTGTTATATCTTTAACAGATTTTTGTGCAGTTAGCAAGAGATTAGATGATCTATCTTTAGGAACGAATTAAAAGATAATTAAAGTTCGAATTACAAACTAGAAGAGTTCGTTCAGGGATTAAAGATTAAAGATAAAAACTAAAAGATCAAACATTATCTTTTAGTTCTTTAAGTGCAGATTTTCAGGAAGAATGATAGATCTCATCCAGCACAAGCTGTTGCAGCCTAGACCCACACACTGCTATAAAAACATGGAGGCTGCACGAGTTCTGTACCAAGTCCGGGATTGAAGAGTTATTTTGTGAGTTTTGGGACTTGAGTGTTTTGTGAGCCACCTTGATGTTACTCTAACATCAAGTGTTGGACCTGAGTGTGTAGAGTTGATCTCTATAGTGTGTGGAGTTGATCTCTATTGTTCAGAGAGCAATCTCTGGTGTGTATTTGAATTAATTGTAAACACGGGAGAGTGATTGAGAGGGAGTGAGAGGGGTTTCTCATATCTAAGAGTGGCTCTTAGGTAGAGATTGCACGGGTAGTGGTTAGGTGAGAAGGTTGTAAACAGTGGCTGTTAGATCTTCGAACTAACACTATTTTAGTGGATTTCCTCCCTGGCTTGGTAGCCCCCAGATGTAGGTGAGGTTGCACCGAACTGGGTTAACAATTCTCTTGTGTTATTTACTTGTTTAATCTGTTCATACAGTCAAATATACATTCTGCATGTTCTGAAACGTGATGTCGTGACATCTGGTACGACATCTGACCTCTGTATCAGAATTTCATGCTCTTTAATTACCAAACAACCAAACCCCCCCCATCGTTACTGTTACTGTTACTGCAAGTATATTATGAACATTTGGCTTGTCACTGCTCGTTGGGAAACGACCTAGGATCACTTCCTAGTTACTGCATTTTCATGTTTATTTGATTCGGGTACGGCCTTGATCAAATTTGGCGCCGTTGCCGGGGAGCAGTGTCCAAAGGTTCATAATAGCTAGCTATTGTTGTGTGTTTAATCCTTTCGTGTTTTATGTTTAATTGTTAGTATTGTGTTAGTATGTGTGTTAGTGTTGATTAGTTCACTGGTATTGATAACAGACAAATCCAGAATCCATATATCTAGGCTAATTAGACTTGTCAGGTTTTAGCGATTTTAATATATAGATTTTAGTCCTTATTTTCATTGTCGGTCTTCCTTAGAAGTAGTTATTCCTTATTTTTTACTGTTGGGTTTTAGGAGTAAGTATTTAGATTTAGTAGATTTAGATCTTATTTATTTGAATTTCTTAGAAGTAGTTATCTTTATCGCAATTTAAATATTTTATCATATCTTATCTTTAATTTTTTTTTTTATCTTATCTTATCTATTATCTTTATCTTCTATTTTGATCTTTCAATCTTTTATCTTCGAATTTTATCTTTAAATATCTTATCTTTTCTTTACCTTATCTTCTATTTTCTATTTTAAATTCTTATCCCTTGCTTTTAAATTGGGTTTGCATTAATCTAAATACAAACAAAGTCCCTGTTTCAGTCTTGGGTGTTTTGCTGTGAAGATTGTGCTTGAAAACAGAGTAGTAGTAGAAATCAGCTTGCGGAAAAACAGGGTAGTAGTAGAAATCAGCTAGAGACGGATTTTAGCGACCACCCATGCTGAATTATTTGGGATTTTTTGTTTTAGTAGCTAGGGTTGTTATTTTTGGCTGAATGTTTTTGTGGTAACTTCTTTTAATCCATATTTTGTGGGAAAAATAGCTAGAGCCTTTAGTTTGGTCAGATTTGAAAGTTCCAAAAAACTAGCAAATTTTGTGTTTGTCAAAACTTCAAACGGCCATAACTTTTGCTCCGGTTATCAGAATCGCAATTATTATATATGCATTTGGGGTAGAAAAAAGTTTCCTACGCCGCGGCAGCCCGCCATAGGCTGGCTGAGGTCTCCATCGTCCAAAAAAACCGATTCTGTCAAAAGTTTTTTATTTTTCAAGTTTTATTCACTTATTTTTCTTAACCTACCATTTTTAGCTTTCATAGTTAGACTTTGAATTTTTGTCTGAAATTTTTTGTGCTATCTTCTCATCATTTTATAAGGTTGCTCACAAAATTTCAAGTCATTTGGATATCATTTGAGGGTAGCTGTAGTTCAAACCTACACCTTTATTTACATGACAAGGCAACTAGTTGTGTGCATGCTGAATGTAGTGTATGACTAGAGGCAATCCATCTGACTTACAACCCTTTGATCCTGAGATAGATAGGACATTTCATAGATTAGTTAGGCATCATTTTATACCTTTTGATCATTCTGAGCATTCCATAACTGGTGAATCTGTGCATTCTGTTATTGGTGATTTTGAACATCCTGATCTTGAGCATTATAATTTTGAGCATTCTGATTCTGAGCATTCTGATTTTGCACATTCTGAGAACATGGCACAACCTCCACCTCGTGAGAGGGCTCTAAGGGAAATGGCTGCACCTGATTTCACCTACGAAAGCTTGTGCATCCAATACCCTGATGAGGATGTCCCATATGTTCTTAAGACTGGACTGATTCATTTGCTTCCAAAGTTTCATGGCCTTGCAGGTGAAGACCCGCACAAACATTTGAAAGAATTTCACATTGTCTGCTCTACCATGAAACCCCCAGATGTCCAAGAGGATCACATATTTCTGAAGGCTTTTCCTCATTCATTAGAGGGAGTGGCAAAGGACTGGCTGTATTACCTTGCTCCAAGGTCCATCACGAGCTGGGATGACCTTAAGAGAGTGTTCTTAGAAAAAATTTTCCCTGCTTCCAGGACCACAGCCATCAGGAAGGATATCTCAGGTATTAGACAACTCAGTGGAGAGAGCCTGTATGAGTACTGGGAGAGATTTAAGAAACTATGTGCTAGTTGCCCCCACCATCAGATTTCAGAACAGCTTCTTCTCCAATATTTTTATGAAGGACTCAGTAATATGGAGAGAAGTATGATAGATGCTGCCAGTGGTGGAGCCCTTGGAGACATGACTCCTGCTGAAGCCAGAAATTTAATTGAGAAGATGGCCTCCAACTCCCAACAGTTTAGTGCCAGAAATGATGCCATAGTCATTAGAGGAGTGCATGAGGTAGCTACAAACCCATCTGCATCATCTGAAACTAAGAAGCTTGAAGGCAAACTGGATGCGTTGGTCAACTTGGTAACCCAGCTGGCCTTGAATCAGAAATCTGTACCTGTCGCAAGGGTTTGTGGTTTGTGCTCCTCTGCTGACCACCATACA
The DNA here is from genome assembly GCF_004193775.1 of Glycine soja. Classification (NCBI taxonomy): domain Eukaryota; kingdom Viridiplantae; phylum Streptophyta; class Magnoliopsida; order Fabales; family Fabaceae; genus Glycine; species Glycine soja. Next base: position 23,880,502 of record NC_041009.1, on the reverse strand, counting down.
GACCTTTGCCCTTCCATGCAGCAACCTGGAGCAATTGAGCAGCCTGAAGCTTATGCTGCAAATATTTACAATAGACCTCCTCAACCTCAGCAGCAAAATCAACCACAGCAGAACAATTATGACCTTTCCAGCAACAGATACAACCCTGGATGGAGGAATCACCCTAACCTCAGATGGTCCAGCCCTCAACAACAACAACAGCCTGCTCCTTCCTTCCAAAATGCTGCTGGCCCAAGCAGACCATACATTCCTCCACCAATCCAACAACAGCAACAACCCCAGAAACAGCCAACAGTTGAGGCCCCTCCACAACCTTCCCTCGAAGAACTTGTGAGGCAAATGACTATGCAGAACATGCAGTTTCAGCAAGAGACCAGAGCCTCCATTCAGAGCTTAACCAATCAGATGGGACAATTAGCTACTCAATTGAATCAACAACAGTCCCAGAATTCTGACAAGCTGCCTTCTCAAGCTGTCCAAAACCCCAAAAATGTCAGTGCCATTTCATTGAGGTCGGGAAAGCAATGTCAAGGACCTCAACCCGTAGCACCTTCCTCATCTGCAAATGAACCTGCCAAACTTCACTCTATTCCAGAAAAAGGTGATGACAAAAATTTACCTAACAATTTCTGTGCAGGTGAATCTTCTTCCACAGGTAATTCTGATTTGCAGAAGCAGCACATTCCCCCTCTTCCATTCCCTCCAAGAGCAGTTTCCAACAAAAAAATGGAAGAGGCAGAGAAAGAGATCTTGGAAACGTTTAGAAAGGTAGAGGTAAACATACCTCTGTTGGATGCAATAAAGCAAATTCCAAGATATGCCAAATTCTTGAAGGAGCTGTGCACTAATAAGCGGAAGCTTAAAGGAAGTGAACGGATTAGCATGGGCAGAAATGTCTCCGCATTGATTGGTAAATCTGTTCCTCAAATTCCTGAAAAATGCAAAGATCCAGGTACATTCAGCATACCTTGTATCATAGGGAATAGTAAGTTTGACAATGCCATGCTAGATTTAGGAGCTTCTGTTAGTGTTATGCCTCTGTCTATTTTTAATTCTCTATCTCTAGGTCCCTTGCAGTCAACTGATGTGGTAATTCATTTAGCTAATAGAAGTGTTGCCTATCCTGTTGGTTTCATAGAAGATGTCTTAGTTAGAGTTGGTGAACTGATTTTCCCTGTTGATTTTTATATCTTGAATATGGAAGATGGATTTTCTCAAGGATCAGTTCCCATCATTCTAGGCAGACCCTTTATGAAAACTGCTAGAACTAAGATAGATGTTTATGCAGGCACACTGTCTATGGAGTTTGGTGATATAACTGTTCATTTTAATATTCTGGATGCTATGAAATACCCATCTGAAGATCTTTCTGTATTTCGTGCTGAAATAATTGACCATGTTGTTGATGAATACATGACTGATCTTTATTCTAATCTGCATGCCTCTCACTCTTCATGCATTGAGTCTGAAATTGTACTTGATCATATGTCTGAATTTGATGCTAAGAGTGAATCTGAGAGTGATATTGATTGCATGCCTGGTGGTGGTGTTTTACCTCTTGAGATTGATTTTATAGAGTCAGATAGGACTAACCATGTTTCAGGAAGTACACATACCTCTGACTTTCTTTATGAGGTCAAGGCTGAGAAACCATCTCCTTCTACCACTGTCCAGCCGACCACACCAGAATTGAAGCCTCTGCCATCAAATTTAAAATACGCTTACTTGGATGATAGCAAGAGTTTTCCAGTGATTATATCTGCCTCCCTTGCTGATGAGCAAGAGGAGAAGTTGTTGTCAGTTCTCAAGAAGCATAAGAAGGCTATAGGCTGGACCCTGGCGGACATTCCTGGTATTAGCCCATCCACATGTATGCATCGAATAAATTTAGAGGATGGAGCTAAACCAGTAAGACAGCCACAGAGAAGACTCAACCCGGTGATTCTTGATGTAGTGAAGAAGGAGATAACCAAGCTTTTGCAAGCTGGAATCATTTATCCTATCTCCGACAGCCAATGGGTGAGTCCCGTCCAGGTAGTCCCGAAAAAGACTGGCCTCACAGTGATCAGAAATGAGAAGGGGGAGCTGATTCCTACTCGGGTGCAGAACAGTTGGAGAGTCTGCATTCACTATTCACAGCAAAACACCCAAGACTGAAACAGGGGAAACGTGAGCGAATTGAGTGAACCTTAGCTCTTCTAAGTTAGCAAGTTTCCATTGTATTCGAGCTTACTGTGTAAACACTCGTTGAATTATTAGAATATGTATTCTATCAAAAATTTATTGTTTGTCAAAACCAGGAGTGGCTTCGTGATCCAAAATACCTGGGTCTTATTAATCTTAGGCATAGATTAAGGGTAGTGCTAGAAGTGTTCTACATAGTACTTGTTGTAGCCAAAAGTGGCATAAAGAATACTTGGTTGTAATCAAAGTTTTGATTAGTGGAACCCTTCAAGTTTTGAAGGAGAATTGGACGTAGCCCAAGAGTTGGGATGGACTGATATAAAACCTCTATGTGTTTCCTTACTGCTTCTATATAACTAGTTCTTTTCTAGAGTTTACTTCTACATTATTGTGTCCAAGTTCTGTGAACTGGCTTTTAAACACAAAGTAATTTCGAACCCCTTTGATGAAACTCATCGTTCATTGATATCTGTTTGAGAAAAGCTTTCATAGTTTTTGAAGGGTAAAGTTTTTATCCATCACACTATTCAACCCCCCTTCTAGTGTGCTTTAGGTTCTTCAAACTCTAAAGGAATTTGTTTAAAAGGAAAACAAATATATCAATTATAAAAACATATTGGAGGTCAGTAAGTTGAAAATGGCAGAAAATAAGAACTTGTGGAAGAACACTTCAACTGCAAAGTCTGACAAATCACCAAAACCATAAGAGAAATTACCATACAAAACAAAGCAAAGACATGAAGAGTAAACAACCTTGAATATTGTAAAAGAAAATATTAGAAGAAGGAGGGTTGAATTGTGATTTTAGAAATTTTCTAAACCTTTTTCATAAACACAAAGCTATCGTCTAAAACAACTTTGAAAATAGATAACATATTTTTGCAACAAACACGATCAGACAATGATTAATAGATTTATCAAAAACGTGTTTTTCAAATCAAATTCAAACCCTAGACAACTTATACATAAAGAGATAGAAATATAAGACATAAGAATTTGTACTTGTTCGTCTTAACACCAAGACTACGTCTAGTTCTTGGAAAACCTTCAAGTTCCACTAACTTCAATAGTTACAAGTATTGTTCACTGCCATTTCTGGCTCTTACAACCCAAGCTTATCACCAAACTTAAAAACGTAGTATTCTTTGTTCTACCAAGCCACTACTAACTCTAAAACAAATAAGAAGATTTGTTGTTGGTTTGCTCACTCACTAATTCTTAATTGTCTTCAAGACAAATTTACAACTTAAGACAACTTAAGCACTTAGTCTTTTCTCTCAGGATAATCAAGGTGTTTAAAGAGCTTTGAAACTTTATGAAATATATAGAAAGAACTTGAGAAGAGAGAACAAGAGATTCAAATCTTTGCGCGTAGGTTTATTTTTCAACTCTTCAAAGCTTGCATTTATAGGTCTTCTTCAACAAATGTATGTTGTCTCTAAATGGGTAGATTTCTTCATTGAATGTTTGCATTTGAAGAAGTATTTGTTGGGGCATTTAATGCTTGCATTAAATGCACATGTTCTTCATGTTGAGAAACCACCCTCTTTAGTTTTCTGGAAGCATACTCCAACAGAAAACCATGTGCTTTTGGTTAGACCAGGTCTTTCACAATAAAACATGTCTTTTGATAAAGTTTGAACTTGAAAGCACTAATAGTTCTATTATGCTTCTTAAGATTTCAATAGATCCAGGGAAGAATGTTTCTAAGACAATTCCTGAAAAAATGAATCTTAGGCACAAAGTATTAAATGAAACCATAAATGATGCATCAGATCATAACATATGTTTGCTTCCGTTTGAAACTTTAGACGCAAAAACAATATTTTTCATCTAAGTGTGCATAAGACGCAACTTTTAACCTTTGTATTTATTTGCATCTAATCAAAATAATTGAGGGTCCTAATTCTTCTTATGACCTAACAAATACAACACAAGGGCATATGTTAGATGAGATATTGAATGTGGAATTAAAGGAAGAATGTTTAGATTCACCAAAGTTGTTGATATCCATGCATGTGGAAATGACCAATCCAAATATTATAGATATCACAGAGTGACAGGATGTGACACAAATGACTTTTTTCAACTGAATTTTTTTATCAAAGCATTAATTAGAGAAGGAAAACTCATTAGATATGTGCAAGGTCGATAAAAAAAGCAAAGACCTAACTATGAAAGACACCCTACAAGCGTTGCATGGGAAAGATCCAAAAGCCTAAAAGGATATCAAAGATGGTGTGGTTGTTCTCTGGAGAGATCCCTAAGATACCAATATGTTAGAGATATGGGGAGCAACATGAAGACTAAGTCTTGGAGGTTGAAGAAGTTTTGTCTTTTACATGCCCAACTCTCTTGAGTGGCATTTGTATTGATTGTTGTTTTGATTGTTGCATTTTAGTCTCTATATTTTCATGTGCACATCATGCATCATCATGTAGGAGTAAGAAGATTGTTTCTAAAGTTATAAAATTCTCCAGTGCATAAAACTCTTTGTTTTAATCGATTACAAGTCTAATCATAATCGATTACACAAGTGCTTATAGCTTCCAAAGAGATTTTCGTATCGGTTTAATCAATTACCAGTTAATCGTAATCGATTACTCTATTAAGTTGAGACAATGATTTGTTTTTCAGGAGTCTCTACTTTAATCAATTACCAGATAATCATAATTGATTACTTTGTTCTTAAAAGTGTTCCCATAAGTGATCTAGAACACTTTAATCAATTACATCAAGAATCTAATCGATTACATTGTTCTTGAAAGTTTTCTAGAATTTGGGAAGAACACTTATTGAAATGATAATATAATCCGTTAGTTCTTCAAAATAATCGATTACATTGACTATTTAATCGATTACATGCGGTTATAACTATTTTCTGTATAAATAACCACCTTGTGTTCTCACTTCTGAGCAAATGAAGTGCGAGTTGAAATAAGTGAAATAATGAGAGAAGATTAAGTGCTTAGAAAAAGTGTGACTCACAACTTCTAAACTTCATTTTTGAAGATCTCATGGTGAATAGTGAGTTATAAATTTCTCTTGAGTTAAAGAAGACACTCATTCACTCAAGCAAGGTTCTTGCATATGATTGATCAGGTTATGTCTTTCTTAACACTTTTTTGCATGAATTTCTGAAGGCTTACTAGAATAGGTTTTTCTAGTTTGGGCTAAAGGTAGGTTTCTCTCAGGCTTTTATTCACAAAGGTCCCTAGGGTTGGATGCCTTAGTCTCTTTTTCTAGGGTAGGAAATGAGATTGATTGTGATTGCTTGTAACAATTATATATGCATAGTGAAAATCTAATTCGAGTTGAATTAGATAACTGGATTAGCTTCTCTAGAGATAGAGAGTGAATTAGTATAAAAATTGGTGTACATATTCTCTTGATCTCATCTTTCTTTCTCATTGTAGACTTGAAAGATTTACTAGAGGTTATAGAAAACATCTTTTGAGAAAGAACTTTAACAAAACATTTTGTGTTAAGGGTGATTGATTAAATATTGGTTTATCAAATGTTTGTGATACATGTTGGACAAATATGGCCTTAGTTATCTTAAGAAGTGGTGAATTAATTTCCCACTAACAAACTTTTAACCCCCTTCTAAATGAGATAGGCTTAGAATGCAGAAGAAGCAATAATCAATTTAATAATGGTCTTTAAACATGCAAGACAAAATTGATTGCAACAAAATAAATGAGATAAGGGAAGAAAGAATGCAAACTCAATTTTAAACTGGTTCGGCCACACCCTTGTGCCTACGTCCAGTCCTCAAGCAACCCACTTGAGATTTTCCTTTCTCTTTGTAAAATTCTTTTACAAAGTCTGAACCACATAGGGGAAACCCATCCCTTGTGTTCAGGAATCCTTACAACTTAAGAGACCCTCAGTCCCTTAAACAATTTTTTTGTATAAGAAGAAAGAAGAGGAATTATCTCTTGAAAAGAAGGATATTACAATTGAAGTCCATGGATGAACTCTTAATGGATTTGCAAGTGTTTGCCCAAGAGTTTCTTTTGAGAGAGCATTTAGCAATGAAGTTTTCTTGGAATATCTCTCTCATTGCTTTTTGAAGTCAGACACACACATATATAGGCCCTTTGTGCCTTTTCAAAATGGTTTGAAGAGATGTGTCTTTTCAAAAAGCTTTTTCAAAAATTCTTCACTGGTAATCGATTACAGGTTTCTGGTAATCGATTACAGACATATGGTAATCGATTACATGTTCAAAATTCAAATTAAAAACCCTTTTCAATAGCTATTTCTCAAACTTCCCTTCTGGTAATCGATTACACTTCCTGGTAATCGATTACTAGAGCCTTGCATGACTTTGAAACCCTTTGTTTTGAGGCAAGGCTTGATCTTGAAGAAATCTTGAAGCAATACTTTCTTTGTTGAAGCAATCTTGTATTAACCTTGAAGCAAATGCTTATCCTTTGAAGCAGCCCTTTTTGATTCTTCTTTGGCATAATCAAAATCATGTATACGTATATTTCACAATACGATCATTGGAAAAGAAGTTGTTCTTACTCTGGTTTTTTTTTAAGTTTGATTTGATTTAGAAACCAATTCACCCCCCTTTTGGTTTGTAAGTTTCATAATCTTTTTTCAATTGGTATCAGAGCTACATCTTGAAAGTTGCTCAAGATCGCAGTTGATGTAGCTCCATGTGGAGCTTGTAGACCTTGGATCTTCTTCATCAATAGAGTCCTTTGCTTCTTGAAGATCAATGGCAAAGGAATGGAGGAGAAAAGGTGATTGGAGATGCCACTTCAAGGAGAAGATGAGTCAAGAACAAGCTCACCGCCATAGGAAGCCATGGATAAGAGCTTGAAGGTAGGAGAAGATGACTTGAGGGAGAGGGAGAGAAGAGGCACGAAATTTATGCCTCAAATGAGGTCTGAACTTTGAAGTGTAATTTCTCAAATGATCAAAGTTAAAATAATGCACTCACAAAACCTCTATTTATAACCTAAGTGTCACACAAAATTGGAGGGAAATTCGAATTTCTATTCAAATTTAACTTGAATTTGAATTTGAATTTGTGGAGCCAAATTTGGAGCCAAAATTTTACTAATTATGATTAGTGAATTTTAGCTATGGTTCAGCCCACTAATCCAAGATCAAGTCCAAGATTCTCCACTAAGTGTCCTTAGGTGTCATGAGGCATGTAAAACACCAAGGACATGCACAAAGTGTGACTATATGATGTGACAATGGGGTGTAGCAAACAAATGCTCACCTCCCCCTTAGGATGGTACAAAATTTAATTGGATTGGGCTTCTCCCAATTCAATTAAATTTCTCTCCCAACACACACACATCAAATAGTTCACTTAATGCATCTGAAATTACAAAACTACCCCTAATACAAAAACTAGTCTAGGTGCCCTAAAATACAAGGGCTAAAAAATCCTACATTACTAGGGTACCCACCCTACACTATGGAGCCCTAAATACAAGGCCCAAAAATAATGAAATCCTAACCTAACATATACAAAGATAAGTGGGCTCATACTTAGCCCATGGGCCCAAAATCTACCCTAAGGCTCATGAGAACCCTAAGGCCTTTTCCTGCATCTTTGGCCTAATCTTCTTGGAGTCTCCTAGCCATGGCTCTGGTGATGGGTCCCCTCCTTGGGAGGATTGCATCATCCCCCCCCCCCCTCTTAAAGAGTATTTGTCCTCAAATCTATAGACCCCTCATCATCTGAATCAACTACACCTACAAAAGGAACCAAATTAGTAATGTTAAAGGTGTTGCTAACTCCATACTCCTCTGGGAGGTCTAGCCTATAAGCATTATTGTCGATCCTCTCCAAGACCTAAAAAGGGCCATCACCTCTGGGGCTAAGTTTGGACTTTCTCTTAGTAGGAAATCTATCCTTCCTAAGATGGAGCCAAACCCAATCCCATTTATTAAGCACCAACTCCTTCCTTCCTCTATTGCCTTTAGCTGCATACACCTTTATTTGGTTCTCTATTTGGTTCCTAACCCTCTCATGTAATTTCTTCACAAACTCTGACCTAGATACCCCTTCTTTATGTATAAAAGAAGTTTCAAGTGGAAGGGGAATTAGGTCCAAAGGTGTGAGAGGATTGAACCCATAGACAACCTCAAAAGGCGACTGCTTGGTAGTTCTCTGAACCCCCCTATTATAGGCAAACTCCACATGAGGAAGGTACTCACCTCAAGACTTGTGATTTCCTTTTAGGAGAGCCCTTAGCAATGTGGATAGGGATCTATTCACTACCTTTGTCTGCCCATCAGTCTGTGGGTGAGAAGTGGTGGAGAAAAGGAGCTTACTACCTAGATTATCCTATAAAGTTTTCGAAAAATGGATAAGGAACTTAGCATCTCTATCAAACACAATAGTCATAGGCAAACTATAATGCCTCACAACTTTTCTAAAAAAATGTCTTGAGATGCGACTAGCATCATCTACCTTGTGGCATGGTATAAAATGTGCCATCTTACTAAATCTATCCACCACCACAAAGATAGAGTCTACACCCCTCTGGGTCCTAGGAAGCCCAAGGACAAAGTCCATACTTATATCTACCCAGGGTGCAGATGGAATAGGTAAGGGTATGTATAGCCCATGAGGAATCACCTTAAACTTGGGTTGTAAACAAGCCACACACCTAATGCAATACCTATGGGCATGTTTTTTCATATGGGGCCAAAAGAATTTTTCCTTGAGGAGGACAAGAGTCTTATCAATTCCAAAATGCCCCATTAGCCCACCTTCATGGCTCTCTTTGACCAACAACTTTCTAATGGATCCTTGGGGTATACAAAGCCTTCCCTCCTTGAACAAATACCCCTTAGCAATGTAGAATCCATCTTGGGCCTTGTGCCCATAGATAGCATAAATGGGAGAGAAGTACTCATTAGAAACATACAATTCCCTTATGTTATCAAATCCTAAAATTTGAGCTCCAAGGGAAGAAAACAATGTGTGTCTCCTAGAAAGAGCATCTGCAACCACATTGGTCTTTCCCTTTTTGTATTTGATAAAATATGGAAATTTCTCTAAGAACTCTACCCATTTTGCATGCCTCTTGTTTAACTTGCATTGCCCTCTAATGTACTTAAGTGATTCATGATCACCATGAATAACAAACTCCTTGGAAACAACGTAATGTTCCCAAGTTTGGAGGGTTCTAACTAAGGCATTAAGCTCCTTATCATATGTGGGGTAGTTGAGAGCGGCACCATGAAGTTTCTCACTAATGTAAGCAATAGGGTGCCCACCTTGCAACAACACAGCTCCTATACCTACACCAGAGGCATCACACTTTAGCTCAAAAGTTTTAGAAAAGTTAGGGAGAGCTAGAACGGGTGCCTTGGTGAGTTTTTCTTTTAGCAAAGCAAAGGCTTGCTCTTGTCTCTCACCCCATGTGAATGTCACATTCTTTTTCACCAACTCATTGAGTGGAGAAGCAAGTGTAGAGAAATTAGGAACAAACCTTCTATAGAAACTTGCTAACCCGTGGAAGCTCCTAATATCTCCTACACTTTTTGCGGTGGGCCACTCTTGACACAAAAGGTGCATTTATCTATATTAGCAAAGAAAGTGTGTTTCCTAAGAACTAAAAGAACTTTCCTTAGATGTCCTAAGTGATCATCTAGGTCCCTACTATAGACTATGATACAGTCGAAATAAACAACTACAAACCTACCTATGAACTCCCTTAGGACATGATTCATTAGCCTCATGAAGGTGCTTGGTGCATTAGTGAGCCCAAAAGGCATCACTAGCCACTCATACAACCTAAACTTGGTCTTGAAAGCGGTTTTCCACTCATCACCTTCTCTCAACCTTATTTGGTGATAACCACTTTTACGATCAATTTTGGAAAATATATTTTCACCATGCAACCCATCATGCATATCATCAAGCCTAGGAATGGGGTGCCTATACTTCACAGTTATGTTGTTGATGGCCCTACAATCTATACACATTCTCCACTTACCATCCTTCTTTGGCACCAACAACACAACCATAACACAAGGACTAAGGCTCTCTTAGACCCAGCCCTTCTCCAACAATTCCTTAACTTGGGATTCAACCTCCTTGGTCTCTTGAGGATTAGTCCTATAAGCTGGCCTATTAGGAAGGCTTGTTCCTGGGACTAAGTCTATTCGGTGTTCTATTCCCCTAAAAAGAGGTAACCCAAGGGGTATCTCTTTGGGAAATACATCACCAAATTCCTGTAAGAGTTCTTGGACCTTTAGGGGAATGGTCTTAAGTGGGGGAGTTGTGGCAGTGCTAAGGGAAGTCTCCCTTGAAAGGAGAAGGTAGAAAGATTATTTGAGAATAAGAGGTCTCTTAATATCTCTTTTTGTTGCAAAATGACTCTCCTTTTTTTCAACTTTCTTAGAGGAACACCTTCCCTCTTTTTACTTCTCCTTGACTTTTGGAGCTAAAGCCTTACTATCCTTTTTTTTCTTTTGTTTTTCTAACTTTTCCTCATCCCTCTTGTCCTTCATTGTAAGTTGATCCTTAGCTACCTATGAAGGTGTTTGAGGATGCAATACAAATTTAGTGCCAAAATGGGTGAGGGTAATCTCATTAGTTAGGCCATTGTAAATGATCTTCCTATCAAATTGCCATGGCCTTCCTAAAAGAATATGCCCTGCCTCTGTTAGTCATCTTATACAACTAACTTTTGTATAGAAAACTTTTATAAAATGTATATAAATCTCCCAATTTATGGTTATTTTTGGTAGGATTGTAAATATTTTTAGTTTAGTTTTCATTTGTGCTCAGTAGAAGCCTTCCTTATGAATTTAATGTAAATTTCACTTCAATTTCAGGTAAAAAGGAGAAAATTATGAAGGTGCAAAAGTTGTTGTTTCACTAAGCCTGAACCATGCGCTTAGCAAGACCAAACCGCTAAGCGAGACAGCAGTGGCTTAGCGACTGAGGATAAGCCTCGACAACTAAACAATCATGATTTCTTTTTGCAAATTCCTGCTAATTGAAAAAACCTCCAAGTTCCGCGAGTTCGATACTCGATTCACACCATTTTAATTATTTACTTGACGACCCTGTGGAGTTGCTTGTAGATTTCGCATCCACACAAACAAGTAGTATCCCGGAGCGAACCAACAGCCTCCGTGGGAACTATATCACAATTAACTTCATCCTTATATGTCCCAATGGAGAAAGGTACCTTCACTTGTTGGTTAACTATCATTTCCCCTTGCTCATTGAACCATTGAAGTTTATAAGGTTTTGGGTAAGGAATGATAGTGAGGTTAAACTTGGAAACTAATCTTGTTCTACAACAATTGCAACAAGATCCACTATCCACAATGAGAGAACAAGTTTTATCTAAAATTTTGCATCTTGTATGAAATATGTTCTCTTTTTGGGATTGAGATAGATCACAAGATTGGCCTCCAAGGAGCCTTCTAACCATTAGAAGGTCACTTTCTTCATGGGGGTAGACTTCCTCACTAGACTCTTCACTCCTGACTTCATTTTCACTTCCACTAGAGGAAGAAGAAGAAGTAGTCTCCTCTTAATTACTATAAATGTCTTGACCCCTCATAATCATGGTTTTCTTTGTGGGGCATTGAGAGACAATGTGACCTCTCCCAAGACATTTGAAGCATTTAGTGTTTCTAGTCCTTGATTGGGAACTAGTTTTAGGGGTGGATTTCTCTATGGTCTTACCCTTGTCTTCCTTAGGTTTTGAAGGTGCAACCCCCAACATTCCTTGGGCTTGGTCCTTCCTTGGATAAGAGTCAAAGCCATAAGATTTGGAAGAAGGCTTTCTTTTAAGTTGTTTCTCCACTCTTATACAAAGTTGGACTAGCTCATCTAGGTCCTTATATGGAAGGAGTTCAACCTTGTCCCTCACTTCCATATTAAGCCCACTAAGGAACCTAGTTATGCTTGTTCTTTCCTCCTCCCTAAGTCCAGCTCTTAAAAGGAGTAGTTCCATTTGTTGTCTATATTATTCAACACTCATAGTCCCGTGTCTAAGCCTGTGGAACTTGTCCATAAACTCCCTTTCATAGTAGGAGGGAATGTGCCTCTTCCTAAGAGCACTCTTAAGATCATTCCAATACTCTACTGGAGGATCCCCATGAATCCTTCGTTCCCTAACCAGGGAAGTCCACCAATAAAGGGCATACCATTGAAAGTAAGGGTAGCCAATGGAACATTTCTTTCTTCACTAATATGATGGCAAGCAAAGAGTTGTTCAACCTTTATTTTCCAATCTAGGTATGCCTCAACATTATCTTTTCCATGGAAATATGGGAGGCTAATGTTAACCTCTTGAGTCCTTCTATCCTTTTCTCTTCTTTGGAAGTGATGTTTAGTATGTGACTTATGGCACCTTCTATAATAGTCACTAAGTTCCTCACTTAAACTTTTGCAAGAGTCATGACTACTATAGAAGGCATATTTTTCTCTTCATTTCTTTCTCTCTTATTTTCTCTCTTTCATCTTGACTTATTTCTTCCACTCTTTTTTTCCTTTTTCTTTTCTCTTTTGTTTTTCTTTCCACAATTTAAGGGATCTCAAATCATCTAATATATTTTACAAGGGGTCCTTAGGAGTAGAACCCTCACCATTAACACTAGATGAAGAATGAAGACTCATGTTGGTTCCTAAGTTGTGGTTCTTTGTTGTTGGGGGTTTGAAAACAAAAGGTAAAAAAAAACTATGGTTGCAACTAGCCAAATAAAAACTAAAAGAAGTGTGAAAGATAAGGTAAAAACTAATTGGTAAAAGGAAAGCTATCTAGGTGGTTTGACAATGGAAGGTACAGGAAATTTAAAGCAAGCTAGACTATGTGAAGGCTTGGATGACCCTTTAAAGGTCCCAACTAGCTCTTCACTTAGTCTACATGGTTTAAACTAAGCTATTACACACAAAGAGAGGTTTGGGTGGTCACTTGGAGACTCGCAATACACCCCTGAAAAATGTCCAAATACAAGGAATTGCAATAGAAAAAATTCAGCACCCAATTGTTCTATTACAACAAATTTAACAAAGCAATTAAGGTCTTCAAATTTGTCTTCAATGCTTGTTTGTTTTCTCAAGTGTTTCACTCAAAATTGGATGAGGCTTTGTTTGCTTCAAATCCAATGGTGCTCCTAGGATGGTTAACCTCCAAGACTCAAAAATATTCCTTCAAGCAACACACCAATTTCCTCTTCCAATCCTTATTGTAGGCAATACTTAAACACAAAAAAAAAAAAAAAAACAAGCAAGAAGCCAAAGGATGAAATGAAAGTTGAACCAAAAAAAAATTTAACGTGACATTAATTCAATGGGATTCAAGAAAAAATAAAGCAAAAGGACAGCACCACAAGCCAAGGTGGAACACAAAGGAAGTCCTAGAATGACACTAGATTAGATTGACAAATTAAAAACAAGACTCAAAGCAAAATTCCAGTTATGTCAACTTAGCAAAACATCTAAAAGATGAAAAAACTCAAAGGAGTCAAATAGGCTTGTAATACAACTCGAGATAATGAACAATTTTCAAACTAATCAAGTATACACATTTTTTTGTCGTTCTTCTGGACGTGTATTTTGATGTTAATCTTTATCACTTTTTCTTGTTCATTTATTTTTCATTTTTGTTCATTATTTTTCTATTGTTTTAGTCTAGATGTATATTTTATCCAGTTAAAATTTCATCTTAAAAATCAAAGTATTCAAGCCATGGTGGAGTTAAGAAGATAGTGTGTCAAAACTGACAGCAACAAAAATTTCAACCTAGAAACAAAGAGTAGTGTTTATGTTGCTTAAGGCTTGGATTGTTACAATTTGTGTTTGCTTATGCTCAATTGTCTTGAATAACAAAATTCAAGAGAGAGTAATACTTATTTGATTCACAAATCCAGCCACAACTCAGCACCACAACTCAATTTCTTCATAGGCATTATATAGGAAACTTAGAAAAAAAAGTTCAACAACAAGACTACTTCTAGTAATTGATTTAGACCATGTTATGAACTAAATAACATGCATGAATTAGACTCAAAATTCAAATGATAGGCTAAAAATTGCAAGAATACATGAACAAATGTATCTAGAATTCAATCAACAAAATCGAAATTGAACACAAACTTAGAACATAATGTGACAATTATTATGACTAAACATGACTCTAAGACAACATGAATGAAGTGATTTACACTTAGTTTTTTGTGTTTTCTTTTCTAATCAATATTTTTCAAGAAAATTGAGATCTAAAGGTTTAGCGCAAGAGGATTATGACTGAAAAATGATAGAACCTAAAATCAACACAAAAACATGATTCAAGAGTATATCTAAAAAATTTGAACCATAGAAATACACGAACAAGTGTAGATATAAGATTTAATCGGTTTATTTTTTTGAATATACTCTAAACAGAACCAAACTACAAGACAATGAAGGAGATATATGGGCAAGAAGATGAAGAACAAGGAATTAAAGTGAATTGACCGAACGAAAAGATAGAGGAAGCAAAAGAATATCACCTAGATGAAGATGCTCTGATACCACATGATGTAGCTCTGGTGGAGCTTGTAGGCATTGGATCTTCTTCATAAATGGAGTCCTTTGCTTCTTGAAGATCAATGGCAGTGGAATGGATAAGGAGGAAAGGTGATTGGAGACGCCACTTCAAGGAGAAGATGAATCAAGAACAAACTCACTACCATAGGAAGCCATGGATAAGAGCATGAAGGTAGGAGAAGATAAGTGAAGGGAGAGGGAGTGAAGGGGCACGAAATTTATGCCTCAAATGAGGTATGAACTTTGAAGTGTAATTTCTCAAATGATCAAATTTGAAAAAATGCACACACAAGGCCTCTATTTATAGCCTAATTGTCACACAAAATTGGAGGGAAATTTGAATTTCTATTCAAATTTCACTTGAATTTGAATTTGAATTTGTGGAGCCAAAATTGAAGCCAAAATTTCACTAATTATGATTAGTGAATTTTAGCTATGGTTCAACCCACTTATCCAAGATCAAGTCCAAGATTCTCCACTAAGTGTGCTTAGGTGTCATGAGGCATGCAAAGCATGAAGAACATGCACAAAGTGTGACTATATGATGTGGCAATGAGGTGTAGCAAGCAAATGCTCACCTCCCCCTTAGGATGGTCCAAAATTTAATTGGATTGGGCTTCTCCCAATTAAATTAAATTTCTCTCCCAACACACACACATCAAATAGTTCACTTAATGCATGTGAAATTACAAAATTACCCCTAATACAAAAACTAGTCTAGGTGCCCTAAAATTCAAGGGCTGAGAAATCCTACATTACTAGGGTACCCTCCCTACACTACGGAGCCCTAAATACAAGGCCCAAAAATAATGAAACCCTAAGCTAATATGTACAAAGATAAGTGGGTTCATACTTAGCCCATGGGCCCAAAATCTACCTTAAGGCTCATGAGAACCCTAGGGCTTCTTCTGCATCTATGGCCCAATCTTCTTAGAGTCTCCTAGCCATGGCTCTGGTGATGGGTCCCCTCCTTGGGAGGATTGCATCAACAGGTTTTCTAAAATGGGCTCTAAACAAATCACTTTCAAAGAGGGTGCATCTCTAAATCGACCTACTTTGTTTGAGGGAGAACATTTTTCATTTTGGCAAAAAAGAATGGAAATGTTTATTCATTCAATTGATCCTGATGCATGGAATTCTATTTTTAAAGGTCCATTCATACCAACTAAAGACTTAAATGGTGAATTGGTACCTAAAGAATGGGATGAGATGAAAGATGACGAGAAAAGAAAAGTGCAAGATGATAAAAAAGCTAAAGACATTTTAACTTTTGGTTTATCTTCTAATGAATTTTTTCGTACTACAAGGTGAAAATTGCGAAGGAGATATGGAAAATGCTTGAAGTCACTCATGAATGTAGAAGCAAGGCTTCATGATGAATGTGATTCAAAGGTGTTTTGATGATAACAATGATGACAACAAAAGATGATGACAAAGGTGATGAACAAAAAGCTCAAAGATCAAAGAACAACTAAAGTGAATCAAAGAACAATTCAAGAGTTCAAGAATCAAGAAGAATTCAAGACTCAAGGAGAAAGCCTAGAATCAAGAATCAAGATTCAAGATTCAAGATCTCAAGAATCAAGATCAAGATTCAAGTGAAGCAGAGAACTTAGGAAGCAAAGATCACAATGATCAAGGAATCCAACGACTAAGCATCAATGTCGATGAAAGCTCTCTTTGAAAAATTTCTTGCATATGAACATGAGTTAATTCAACAATCTCATGCAGAAGAAACATAAAAAGAAAAAAAGAAAAAGAACTGAACTCAAAGTCAATTCTTCAAAGGAAGACTACAAAGAAAGCTCTAGTGATGATGAAAATGTAGAGAATTTAAGCTTGATGGTGAAGAAGATTAGAAAATTTCTCAAAAGATCCAAAGACAGAAAATTCTCTAAACCTTTGAAGAAGATTCAAAGCAACAACAACACCTTCACATGCTTCGAATTTGGGAAGCAAGGTCACATCAAGTGTGAATGTCCTATCTACCTTAGAAAACAACTTGTTGAAAAGAAAGGAAAGAAGATCAGAAAACAGAAAAAGGCCTACATAGCTTGGGAAGACAATGCATCCACGTTCTCTGACTCTTCTAGTGAAGAAGATGTTTCAAATATGTGCTTGATGGCAGACTCAATGGATGACTCCTCAATCATTGAAGAAACTGAGGTAAATTCTGAATTTGAAGAAGATTTGGAAACATTTAATGAAATGCATCAAGAAGCACAAAGGCTTGTTGTTTCAAACAAAAAGATGAGAAGCAATCTAAAACTACATATCACTAAATTGGCTTCAATACAAAGTGTGCTGGATAAACTGAGACAAGAAAATGAAAAACTTGTTTCAAGCTATAAAGCTACTAATTGTGTTTGTGCTTCTACTTCTCTTAATATGGATGATTACAAATCTTTGCAATTTAAGTGTGAAAAGTTCAAAAAGGATCACTAATCAAAACGTATGAAGTTGCAAACTAAGTTTTCCTATCTTAAAGATCTATTTAGAAAATTGAACAAAGGAAAGAGTGATCTTAGTCACTTGCTCAGTGTGCAAAGCATACTACCGATATGACTGGTTTGGGGTATAACAAGCAAACTATCTTTTCTAAAAAAACCAAGTTTGCATCCTCCAAAAATATGCACCCAAACAAATTCTCCAAAAAGAAAAAAAAAGACATAGTGCATTCTAAGCCTAAAGCAAAGAAATGCTATGTTAGGAGATTTGACGTTCTTAGAGGCAAATGTGTTTGATTCCTAAAGATTTAATTGTGGAAATTAACCCCATTGGACCCAACCTCAATTGGGTACCATCTCTCTCTAATTGATTTTGTCTTGTAGGTGTGGCTAAAAGCAAGGGACTCACTGTGGTACTTGGATAATGGCTGCTCTAGGCACATGACGGGTGACAAGTCCAAACTTACTGAATTTGAGTCAAAAGAAAGAGGATATGTCACTTTTGGAAGACAACAATAAGGGAAGAATTATGGGAGAAGGAAACATTGGAAATCAGCACATGACACAAATAAAAAATGTCCTATATGTTAATGGACTTAAGCATAATCTCTTGAGCATTAGTCAACTATGTGACAAAGGCTTCAAAATTGAATTCAATAAGAATTGATGTCTCATCTATGAAGTCATTTATGGTGAGGTTCATATAGGTAATATCTACATGTTGAATATTGAACATGCATCATTTCATGAACTTAGTTGTTTGGTAAGTAAGATTGATTATTCTTGGTTATGGCATCTTAGGGGTGCACATATAAACATGCATCATCTCAATCATCTAGTTAAAAAGGACTTAGTAATTGGCATTCTGAAACTCAAGTTTGAGAAAAATAAATTGTGTGAAGCATTTCAAAAAAGGAAACAAGTTAAAAATTACTTTCAAAGTAAAAACGCTGTTTCTACTTCAAAACCCCTTGAACTTCTTCATATAGATTTAATTGGTCTTTCAAGAACTATGAGTTTAGCTGGCAACTACTATAGTTTGGTAATTATAGATGATTACTCAAGGTTCACTTGGAATTTGGTTTTGAAAACCAAAAATGAAGCTTTTGATGCTTTTCGCAAACTTGCCAAGGTTATTCAAAATGAAAAAGGTCTTAACATTGTTTCAATTAGAAGTGATCATAGAGATGAATTTCAAAATAAATATTTTGAAAAATTTTGTGAAGAAAATGGAATTCACCACAAATTTTCTGCCCCAAGAACACCTCAACAAAATGGGGTTGTGGAAGGGAAAAATAGATCCCTTGGAGAAGGAGTTAGGAATAATCTAAATGAAACAAAGTTACCAAAGTACTTTTGAGCTGATGCTGTGAGTACTATTTGCTATACTTTAAATAGGGTACTTATAAGACCTATTCTAAAGAAAACCCCTTATGAACTTTACAAAGGAATGTAAATGTTTTGTTATATAAAATGGTAAAGAATCTCTTGGCAAACTTGATGCATTAGCCGATGAGGCTATTTTTCTTGGTTACTCATTGCAAAGCAAAACATATAAAGTGTTTAATAGGAGAACTTTATGTGTGGAAGAATCTGTTCATGTTGTGTGTGATGAAACTAATTCTATTGTTTAAGCAAATTCTTTCGAAGATGAAGATGCAGGTTTTCAGGATAAGGATTTGGCTCTCGAAGATTAAACCAAAGTTGAAAATCTTGAATAAAGCAATGAAAACACTGGCACACCTCCTAAAGACCTCCCTAGAGAATGGAGAACTCAAAAAGACCTCACCTTGGACAAAATTATTGGAGAAATATTAAAAGGAGTTTCTACTCACTCTAGACTCAGGATTTTATGCAATAACATGGCTTTTGTTTTTCATATTAAACCAAGAAACATAGATGAACCCTTTTACGATGAACATTGGTTGATGACTATGCATGAAGTGTAACGACTCGCCTCGTCTCTACGATATCACCACTCTAAACCGCGAGATTTTCAATTTTTAAATGAAAACTCCGTTAATTTGCTTATGAAAAATAAAGTAAATTTTTTCACAATATACATTCCTAAATAACGCACCATTACTTAAATGAATACATACATACATACATACATACATATATATATATATATATATATAGGCATAGTAACTCAGTACACAACATTCACATAATGGAAAGTAAATTTGTTCATACATATACTTAAATCTGTGATTTACATCCTCAATTTAAAAAAAGAATTATGTAACCAGCAATGGAGGATTTGATTAACAAAACACAACTCTCTCCCAAAATAATCCCAACGTCATCATGTCAGCTCAGCAGCTCCACAAAAGAATCTCACTTCTCATACTCTACTGCTGTCATTCTGCTCCCTTAAACAAAGGTTCACGATCATCACAGGTACCAACCACACAGTGCAAAAATTGTGAGGGGTGAGTTTATTATAAAATAAGTTAATACAAAAATCAAATAATCAATAATTATTAAGAAAACATTATCAAATACCATAAACATTGTCGCAACCTACCCTTCGGCGGGAGGGCGACGCGTGACTCGCGGGAGGCGTGTTCCACGAAAGGAATACGCGCGGAGTCGCCACCAACGTTTATTTGAGGAAAACGTCGGAAAAACCGGAAAAGACGCGATCTACGAACTTTTAAGTGAAAGGTTCGGGAGTTGTATTTACGCACGGGGAAGGTATTAGCACCCCATACGTCCGCCCCAAGGGACGGCAGCCTTTAATCGAATGTGCAAACATGACTTTGATTTTTTATGTTCCCTTTTTATGTCTCTATATCCTTTATACCCTTTTTATATTTTCTCTTTTTGTGGTCGACAAGGGTGTTTCCCTTTGCTCCTACGTATTCCTCAATTTGGGATGAGAAAATCAGACCTACGTAGTTCTTTTTTTTTATCAAGTGATTCTTTTTCACTTTAAGAGGTGATCATTTTAAGGCGTTGGACCTTAAAAATGATCCATTTTACTTAGTGAGGAAATGAAATGACAAACTTCAAAAGCCTATTTTTTATGGACGAGCTTGACTAGGCGAATTGATTTTAGCCTTTTAGTTTCACTTTAGTTATTAATCAATTCGATTAAGAATGAGAAATCCCAAAGAGAAAACGTCCACTTGATTTTCCGCTTTATTTTACTAAAAGATGTCTTTTTGATTATTATATTATTTTTTACCTCTTTTTGATTTCCAACGTGGTTACGGCACGACCGAACGGTCGGAATTTATTTTAACCGAAGTTAATGGATAATACAATTCAAACGTTCGGTGGAAATTTATTTTATTTTTAAGTTAAGCGAGAAATGACTTAAGTAAAATGGCTTAAGCACGTCACAGGGGGTATAAAAAGTAAACAAAACGAGAATAAAAATGCACGAAACACAATGTGGACCACTACGGGTACATAGAATGAATCGAAAAGCTTGGTTCGAGGTACTTACCCGTTGAAGATCGAAGAACGATGAAGAACGAATGAAGAACGTCGAAGAACGGTTAAAACCTTTGCGAGATCCCTTACGGAAAACGTTACGGAAACGTTTTGGAAGCGCCTCGGCTTAGATTTTCTTCACGGAAACAATTTTTCCAAGCAAATTCGAAAGAGAGAGAAGTGCCAAAGGGGCTGAACCCTTTTCTTCTTCACTTCCTCCCCTATTTATAGCAAAATAGGGGAGGTGGTTGCCGCCCAGCTCGCCCAGGCGAGCTCAGCTCGCCCAGGCGAGCCAGGTTGCTTCCTCCAGAAGCAACCGCCTTCTGGAGGAATATTCTGGAGGGCCCAAGTGGGCCTGGGTGCTATTTGCACCCCCATTTTTACTAAGTACACCCCCTTCTGCTGTTTTTTGGTGATTCTTTTTTCGTAAAGTTACGGAAACTTACGAATTTCGTAACGATACTTGTTTTCTTTCCATAATGTTGCGGAACCTTGCGGATTACATAATCATCCCCTTTTTAACTTACGGAATGTTACGGAACCTCACTTAATTATGCAACGATGCTTCCATTTGATTTCCGGTGTGTCACGGAAACTTACGGATTCTACATCAATATATTTTTTTGGTTTTTTCGGCATGTCCTGGAATTTCACAAATCGCCTAATGATGGGTGCCAAGCACCTCACGAGGACCAAAGAATGGTCGCATGTCATCAAGCAAAGGTCCCCGGACGAAATTAGGGTATGACAAACATACACAAACATCCATTAGTCCAACACACACTCAACAAACAGTCATCATCAGTCCATCGTTCCAATCAATCATGCTCAGTATGATGCATGCACCTGACCTCAACTCTCAAATGCAATGTGGTACCATCACCAAGGAAATAGCCTAAGCGTGTCCACACGACACTCTCACTTAGGAAAACTAGGCAGCAAGTCTCGAGGTCACTCTATTGTGCACAGGCAACTCCCCCCCCCACGGTGATTAGCCTGAGTCTCAAGGGAATTCCAAACCGAGTGACATGCCCCTAAGTACAAGTATTCCTCCTCATGAGAAACTACAAGTACTTACTGACAAATTTTATACTATTTCCATGTCATATGAAGTATGAAACATGGGCAGCATCAATGCACTGACCGTGGATAATTAAAGATTCTAAGTCATCCCCCTCCAGAGATGCTTAGAACTCTTTAACCACTCTATTTCCCCCGCCAGGGATATCCAACAAGGCCAATGCACCCCCCATGTACATACACAACATAACATCACAGTGCATTTTCAACATCGTGAACATTTCATCTCAATATCATTATCAACATCAACATCATCTCATCTCAATGACAATATCAACAACAACAACATCATCTCATATTAACATAATCATCAATAACAACATCAACTCATATTGACATAATCATCAATAACAACATCATCTCATATCAATATCACCATAAACATCCACATCACCTCACATCAATTAATGTCATCAATAGAAATATCATCAGTAAGTCACACTCCGTATATACATATACAGTTCATGCTTGAGATTCACACTCCCCAAGTCTTCAGACAACATAAGTCTAATAGAAACAATAATGTTATTCATCAATAATATATGTATCGCATCCCATTAGTCAAAAACATTGTTTTCTTGAAAACTAGCATGCAACAGGGGCAAGCATACATCCCCGTAGTTAGGTTCCCTGACTCCAACTATGGTATTAAAAACTATAAACAATAATAAACTCCCTTGACCCCCCATAGTTAGGTTCCCTAACCCCAACTATGTTATTAAAAACTGTAAACAATAATAAACTCCCCTCACCTATGGTGAGTTGTACGTCAGTTTCCCTTTGCGTCGCTCAGAGACCTCTCTCGTTCACGTTCGTCAGTCCAAAAGCAAGGTTCTTTATACCAAATTGAAGGAAATTTAGTATAGATTTCAGAAACAAGGTTAATGACAACATTCGGAGTCAAATACCCCTGTCAAAACATAAAGGGTTGAGGGATGTTTCGGATTCCACTAAAAGGAGACATCATTTTATAATTCCGATCATGCCAAAGTGACCGGGGTTCAGTGAAGGTCACAAAAATAACATCAATGTTATAAAAAGATAACTTTTACAACGTCTCATTTTCAAGGGTTTTTCAAAGGAAGTGTAAAAACATCCAATAATGGTTCCCAAGTCAGAAGAGATGCAAAGATAGGCTCAAACTAACAAGGAGAAGGCTTAGAATCACAGTTACCTCAAAGAAACCATGAAGGAAGGATTGGAGACTTCATTCTCTACTGAATCCTCGCGTTGAGTGTTGAAGATTCCACTTCGATTAAACTGTTCTTCTTCGTGCGGTGATCCGACGGCAAGCAAAGGCAGCTCGTGGCAGTCACCCGTGGTCAATGGTGGTGGAGGAGGAGCTTGGGGTGTTGGGGGAGGGTTTAGGGGAAGAGAAGGAGGAAGAATATGGTTGTTTTACACTGCTGGACATATTTGTAGCCTGCAACACTCATCCAAGAGAGCTTGGCTCGCCTGGGCGAGCTGATCCAGCTCCAATTTTTTTGCTTCGGTAAAAAAATCGTATCTCACACTCAATTTGTTAAATTGTAAATCCCAACGGTCAGAATGTGGATAATTGTCTTAGGAACCTCCAGACAAAATTTGAAAATGATGCAATGATTAACGAATCCGGGATGACGATTTTACTGAAATAGGTTTAGGTAAAATTTGAAATGTCATAATTTCAACTTAGCTCAACAAAATTCCACATAACTCAACATCCACATCAAGAAATTCACACATGACTAATTCAAGCCATACCTCAACTCATTCAAGTCAACCATATAATCAAATAACACAATAAATACAATTAAACATTGATTTATAATTAGTAATATTTTACGGTGTTACACCATGCGCCCATCACAAGGGACGACAACCTTTAATCGAGTGTGCAAAACATGAATTCAAAATTATGTATTTTCCCTTTTTATGTTTATTAGTTTTTTGGGGTCGACAAGGGTATTGCCATTGCTCCTATGTATCCTCAGGTGCGATTAGGAATTTAGATCTACGTAGTTCTTTAAGTCTGAAAGTTTGTGTGTTGCATTGATTTTATGTTTTTTGAAAGATTGATTTTAATTATGAACAAAATTCGTTTAAGGCGTTGGACCTTGAAACGATGTTTTAAACTTTGAAAAGCGGAGAGAATTGTTAAGGCATTGGAACTTGAAACGACCTCAAGTGATGTTTGATGAAAATCGGAGAGAATCATCAAGGCATTGGACCTTGAAACGATCTCAAGCGATATTTGATGAAATGAAGAAATTTATGAGTTGGTTTTATTTTGGGTTTGCTTATTAACCTTTAATTTTTTTAAAGATAACTTGTGGCACTAATGATCGGTTAAAACTCACTTTACAAGAGGAAAATGAGATTACTGATGATAGAAGAAGGAGATGAAGATGCACAAAACAAGAAAGAGGACCACTAAGGGTGCATACATTGCATTCAAATCCTAAAAACAAAAACTAACCGGATGACAAATGAAGAACGATGTAGAAGTCGATTATGATCGCAATTCGGTTGCGCCTCAGCCTCGTTTTTCTCTTCTTTCTTCTTCTTTTCTCTGATTTCTTTCAATTTATGTCAATACTGGACCTTGGAACCCTTTACTCATCCTTCCTCATGCCTATTTATAGAAAAAGATGGCATTAGGGGTCATGGCAGCTCGCCCAAGCGAGCTGTTGCTTCAACCTGAAGTAACCCTGCTCGCCAGGCGAGCTGATTACTTCACCCTAAGCTATTTGGGGGCCCAGGCGAGCCAGAGGCTAGCCTCGGCGAGCCAAGGTCCAGAAAACTCCTTGAAATGACCCTTTTACCCCTTCATTTCGGTATCTTTCGTGTTCTTGATCAAAACATTGAATGATCATCTATTTCACACTGTAACTGGCGTTTAACACTAAAAGTCGACTAGCAAGGATCAAAAGATCAACAAACGATAGTCCCCAGACGAAATTAGGGTATGACAATGCATATGTTGTGTTATGGTTCAAAATTGTTTGTTTTAATCGATTACTGCTAGGTATTAATCGACATGTTTTGGTTTAAAGCTTTTTCTGGCATTTTGTTCTATTGTAATCGATTACAACTTTGTTCTAATCGATTCCATGTTGTGGTTTATGACTTCTTTTGGCTTTGTGTTTTGTTTTAATCAATTACCTTAAGTTTTAATTGATTACAAAGGCCTCAGGGGGAGTTTTTTTGGCATATTTAATCAATTAGACCTACATTTTAATCAATTACTTATATTAGCTTTTAGTTTTGACTGAAAACGAGGGCCAATTTAATCGATTACTATGTTATTTTAATCGATTACTTGTGTGTAATCCGTTACATCTCTTCGTCTTCACCTTATCAACCACCTTTATTACAACAATTTCTTCTATTGCCCACCTTAGCCAACCAAAATGACCCAACCTCTCTATAAAAGACAACCTAAACCCATCCACAAATCACACCAACACCTCCTCTAACACCCTTCTCTGAACCCAAATATCTTATGCTCTCAAACCCTCTATCTCCTCTTCAAAATATCAAGCAATCCTTCAAGAACTCAGAAGAAAGCAAAAACTTCCAAGAGGAAGCAAGGCGAATGCTCTCAGGCTACTCTCAACAGGTTGGACACATGGTTCACTGATGAAAGCAAGAAGAATTACTACAAGATGATTTATGCTATAAAAAATGTGATGATCCCCAAGTATTTGGACTTGGAATGGTTCTCCCAACAAGGGTTCACCTTTCCTAATCTACTAGAAGCATAAGGATTGTCAAAGCTGGTGCAGATGAAAGGAACCTTTAATCCAGAGCTAGTCAAAGTTTTTTACACTTGTGAACGTGTTGACCTTACCTTTTCTCTACTGTTAATGGAGTAGAAATGATCATTGATGTTGCTGCGTGGAAGGAAGTAGTCAATTTGGACATGGGTGGAGTCCGCAAGTGCGATGAAATAGATGATGTGTACAACAAGATGCAAACATACAGGGAAATGTATCTTGACCCAGCAAGGAACTTGAGGAATTTCTTAGGAGTTGGTGGACTGACTGTAGAAGACAAAATAATAGTCTACCTCATTACCTACATTCTCACTCCGAGGTCCTGTAGATTATTTATGGTATGAAATCAGGCATCAAGATGAATTAGGTACTGTTGATTGAAGACAATATGCTGAAGAGTCATCGTATGGTAGATTATGAATTTCCTTATGCTATATTTGCCTTAAGATTCATTGACTATGTCAATGTCAATGTCTCCAATGAGATTGTGGAATTTACCAAAGCATATAGTGAGATTACCAAAGGCATCTCAAGAAGCTTGGAATGAAGTTTATTGATCATGAATAGATAATGGTTGGAGAGCCAATAGCTGGAAATTTTGAACAGATGGATGAAGATCCTGAAGCCGAAGATCCACAAGAGCCTGCACATCAATGGAGTCCTTTGAGTCACTTATGATTCAGAAGATGGATGTTGTGCTTCACCTCCATCAAGAGCACTCAACTGAAGTTCATAGTTCATTGGACAACATAACTACCTGGCTGGAAAACATAGAAACTAGGCTGACCCTTAGCAACCTCCTTAACCCTGATGAGGATAAAACTTAGTTGTGTTTTAAGTGTTTAGTTTAGTTGCTTGGTTGTCATCTCTGATTATGTTTAATTTTGTTTCAATGTCTCTGTTTGATTAAGTAGCTATGGTATATTATAATGGTTTAATGATTAAGTTGTAATGTATTCATAATGAATGAAATGCTATGATCTTTTCCCTTTTCACGTCATATGTTTGTTTGTTTTTATTCTACGAGTAGTTGTGACTTTTTGGCCTTGTTATGCCAAAAGTGGGAGAAAAATTTCATTTGCATTGCATTAGATTAGTGCACTGCATACATACAGTCATATATAACTCTACTTAATGATGATGATGATATGAATTGATACTTCTCTTAATGTTTAGGAACTTTCAGGTTTTTCTAAGAAAAGTCTCTTACTCTCAAGACTCTCTGAATGCACTCAAATGGAAATTCAAGTTTGGCATCATCAAAGCCAAAAGGGGGAAGATTTTTTGAGATAGGGGGAGCAATATGAAGACTAAGTCTTAAAGCTTGAAGAAGTTTTGTCTTTTACATGCCCAACTCTCTTGAGTGGCATTTGTATTGATTGTTGTTTTGATTGTTTCATTTTAGTCTCTATATTTTCATATGTACATCATGCATCATCATGGAGGAGTAAGAAGATTGTTGCTAAAGTTATAAACTTCTACAGTGCATAAGAATCATTGTTTTAATTGATTACAAGACTAATCGTAATTGATTACACAAGTGTTTATAGCTTCTAGAGAGATTTTTGTATCGGTTTAATCAATTACTCTATTCAGGTTAGACAATGACTGGTTTTTTAGGAGTCTTTGCTCTAATCAATTACCAGATAATTGTAATTGATTACTTTGTCCTTAAAATTATTCCTAGAAGTGATCAACAACACTTTAATCGATTACATCAAGAATCTAATCGATTATATTGTTCTTGAAAGAATTCCAAAATTTGGAAAGAACGCTTTAATTGATTGAAATGATAATATAATCAATTATATCTTTGAAATAATTGATTACATTGACTATTTAATTGATTACAGATGGTTATAATTGTTTTCTCCATAAATAACCACATTGTGTTCTCACTTCTGAGTGAATGAAATGCGAACTAAAATAAGTGAAACAAAGAGAGAAGATTAAGTGCTTAGGAAATGTGTGACATGCAACTTCTAAATTTTATTTTTGAAGATCTCATGGTGAAAAGTGAGTTGTAAATTTCTCTTGAGTTCAAAAAGAAACTCATTCACTCAAGCAATGTTCTTGCGAATGATTGATCAGGTTGTGTCTTTTCTTGACTCTATTTTTCGTGTGTTTCTACACATTGTTAGCATATTCATGAATTTCTGAAGGCATGCTAGAATAGATTTTTCTAGTTTGGGCTAAGGGTATGTCTGTCTTAGGCTCTTATTCATAAAGGATCCTAGGGTTGGGTTCCTTAGTCTCTTTTTCTAGGGTAGGAACTGACATTGATTGTGATTGCTTGTAAGAATTCTATATGCAGAGTAAAAATATAATTCGAGTTGGATTAGATAACTAGAGTAGCTTCTCTAGAGATAGAGACTGAACAAGTATAAAAATTGGTGTACATCTTCTCTTGATCTTATTTTTCTTTCTCATTCTAGTCTTGATCAATTTACTAAAGGTTAAAGAAAATATCTTTTTGAGAAAGAACTTTAACAAAAGATTTTGTGTTAAGGATGATTGATTAAATATTAGTTTATCAAAAGTTTGTGATACGATCCGTGGAAAAGAAGTTTTTTTTACTCTTATTTTTTAAGTTTGATTTGATTTAGAAACCAATTCAGCCCCCCTCTTGGTTTTTTAGTTCCATCCTCTTTTTTCACAATATAGGACATCAGAAAGGAATGTGGAACAAGACATTCATATGGTTCATAGAGACACCTCAAAAGTCCTCCAAAAGGCAGAGTTACAAAATAGACAAGGTAACTCTAGTCCAAGGATGCATGTAGTAGCCCCCTACCCACCCCACATGTTTAAAATCCACCAGCATCAGCCTGCAAACCCACAGGTACTCATGGATTTTTTGTAAACTTATGAATACCCATGGATATTAAAAAAGAAGTTTACGATATAGTAGTAAATAAGAATTAGGAATAAACTTTCAACACGTTAATGGCTTACAAAAAAAGAATTTGGAATGAAAATTTTGGTTGTTCTTTCTATGAGTAATTTGATATAAGTACTGTTGGATTTCCCCTGCAGTTACTTTTTGGTCCACTTTTTCTTTATACAAATATGTTCAAGGGAAATCCGGTTTGCTGGAAAGCACACCGGATCATCAAATATTTAAAATTAAAACGAATGAATCCGAGTATTGAACTCAGGGAACTAGTCTAAGACATGGTTTAATTCAGAAATAAGGCATTGTTGAAGGAAACATTGATAATTGATAGTTTAAAACAGAATTAAACTAAGTCTAGGATAAAAACAATAAAAATGCAAGTAAAATTGACAGCAGTAGGTAAATATGTTGGGCCTTTCTAACAGACCAGCTGATGTATATAAAGATATTTCTCTAATCAATCATGCTTTTGTGTTCTATGTTGTAGCCTAAATTACTAAACCTCGATCCCTAGTTGGACTGAATCAATCCAAGCTTCGTCCACAGATCCCTCTTGTTGGACTAGGCTTAGACCAAACATTATACTTAAAACCAAAACTTAATCTACAGATCCCTCTTGTAAAACTAAGATTCAATTCTGCTTCATTCAAGTTCTAAGGCAATAATACATTTTCCAATGTTAAAATCACCTAACTAGGCACACAAATGGCAGATCAGACCAAGAGCATACAGAATTTAAGCACTGAAAGTAGCATTGAACACAAGAAACACAATCAATTAGATATGAAAATAATTACATCAGTTGTTCAGTAAAAATCCCCAACAAGGGTGTTTAGCCAGCCATTACAGAAGAAACCCTAACAATAATAAGCTTACAAAACCTAGGTATCTCTGCAAAAGCTACTCCTCTTGTCGCCTCCAGAGCTCTTTTCCCGAAATAGGCACTGTGGTGTGCTGTGGAATTCTGTGCCCTAGGCATTGTACCCAAATTCTGCACAAAATAGGCTTTAAATAGGCTATGAATTCGTGACGTTGCGCTTAGCGCCACCCTTGCGCTTAGCGCGAGTAAGTGGATTTGAGCTTAGCGCCAATCGTGCGCTGAGCCTGGATGAAGACAACTGTTGTGCTTAGCACACTGATCTCATGCTTAGTGCGCGACCTTGATGATGATGCCCTACCAGATTCTTCTATCGCGCTAAGCGCGCTGAAGCTATGCCTAATGATGGATGCGCGCTTTGCCCACTAATGAGCTAAGCTCAACTGTCACTTTTAGCACTTCATGACTTAGCCTCATTTTCACTTGAAATTGCACATATTTCATCATTAAATCCAATGAACATGTGCTAGAGACAACTTTAACCATAAAACAAGATTTATTTACAAAAATCACTACAAAATAACCATAAATTGGGGAACTATACAAGTTTTGGAAAATGTTTTCTATTCAAAAGTTAGTCGTATAAGACAACTAACAAACTCCCCCAAATTTACAGTTTTGCTTGTTCTCAAGCAAAGAAAGAACAATTCACTTGTCCTCAAGTGACAAGCTACAGTGACCACTCAAAAATGGTGTTTGCTTCACAAAGAAATTCAACCATATGAATTGAATATCATGTTTTAGACAAGTGGCCTCAGATATCTTAAGAAGGGGGGGTTGAATTAAGATATCACAAACTATTTCCCCAATTAAAATTTTATTTCACTTTCTATTCAAGTTATAAATTCCCTTAAAAATGAATTTCTTAAATATTGATTCAAATAGAGCAATTTGAATATGATTATAAAACAATAATAAATAAAGGAGTTTAAGGGAAGAGAGATTGCAAACTCAGATTTATACTGGTTCGGTCACACCCTTGTGCCTACGTCCAGTCCCCAAGCAACCCGCTTGAGAGTTCCACTATCTTGTAAAAGCCTATTACAAGATCTGAACCACACAAGGACAACCCTTCCTTTGTGTTCAAATTTCTTTACAACAAGAGACCCTCGGTCTCTTAATTCTTTTTCAAAATAAAGAAGAAGAGAAGAAGTAATCTCTCTTGAAAGAGATAGATTGAACAATTTGAGCACTCAAATAATTCCTTATTGAATCACAAGTGTTTTGGCCAAGGAATTTTTAAGAGGATGAAACGATTTTGCTTTTTAAGAGGATAAGACCTTTTTGTTCTGACAAACTCTTAGCAAATTCGTGTCTCAAGTCATATATATATAAGCCTTTGATGGCCATTCAAGAACCAAATAAAAAGATGTGACTGTTGAGAATATTTTCTGAAAATCTGCTCTGGTAATCGATTACAGTATTTGTGTAATCGATTACAAGCTTTAAAATTTGAATTAAAACGTTCAATAGCTGCTGGTAATCGATTACACAGTGCAAATTTTGAATTCAAATTTTAATAGTTGTTGTAAATCTGTTTTGGCCACTGGTAATCGATTACATCCTCTGGTAATCGATTACCAGAGAGTAAATCTCTTGAAAAAGATTTTTTAACTTAAATTTCTTGGTCAAACCTTTTGCTACTTCAATTGGAATTCCCTTCCTATTTAATATACTCTTCCTAAGACTCTAGAGACTGTCTTGATCCTCCATCTTGAATATCTTTGATTTCTTTGTCTTGAATAAAGCTTTGAGAAACATGCGATCCTTTGGCATCATCAAAACATTCAGCTTGATCCTTTGTCTACATCATTGACTACTTCAATCAATTAATTTTCACAAACATGCAACTTTTCAAAGATAGAAACATGCACATTAGAGTCACAACTGAAATAAGCTAGTAAGGATGGCAGAAATCAAGGAAGGATCATCAACCAAACCTCACAGTCATTGTTTCAGTCAAGCTCAAGTGTTTAGGCTCATACCATCATAAACAACTAACACAAGTCCCAACCTTTGCATTTCATCTCATGTCATACAAAAATGAACACACAAAATTGAATCCGAAGGACTTTCTAGGCTTGTAATGGGGTTAGGCTTCCAACAAATCATGGTTTTTCTAGGATTCAAAAGCTTAGGTTCTAGGATAGCATTCATCCATAGATAAACCTTCACTTTTTCATTCATTCACATCCCATACTTGCCTTTTAGTTAGGCACTCAGCTTTATTTCATTGTTTTGCAGCATACACACTTATTAATTTCATTTGTACTTACTGTTTTTTTTAACACAATATACATAGAGACATTATGTGTATGTACATAAATAATGTCTGTATGCTATTTACTTTGACCATTTCCATTCTTACCCAGTGCCTCCCCCAAATTTGGAACAAATTTACCTTCATAATTCTCCCCCAAATTTGGCACAAATTTGCTTTGAACCATGCTTCCTGTGGATGATGCTCTCCTACAACCTAAGTCAAGGTAGCAGGAGATAACACTGTATAGGCTCAAGGTTCAATCAATCAATAATTCATTCAGCTCAAACTGGGTACAAGGGATAATTCATTCAAGCACATGGTCAGCTTTTTGGCTAAGTGGCTATCACTATCAAACATGGCCTTCATCATCCTCAATTTCATGCATTCAGTCCATACTTCAAAGATTCACGCAAAAATCAGTACTAAATGATAGTCGTTTCTCTCAAAATTTAAGGATCACACTCTCACCGGGATATGATTAATGCATTCCTTCACAATCAATCTGACAAACTAACTAACATTTTCAGTCATGCTTCCAATCACATGCTCATTCTCTTCTAATGGCTACAGCTTGATCAAAAAAATTATCTAATCATTCCAATCCACTCAAATCATACAATTGCTTATTCAAATCATTCTCAAACACTCATTTCATACCAAACAATTCACTGCATATCATTTTCAATCCATTCACTGTTCAAACAAGCTTTTTGGTACAGGCAAACAACTCAAAGTGCTAAAATTTAAATAACTGAAATTTAAAGAACTGAAATATAAAAACTGAAATTAAAATGACTAAACAACAATCATAAAATAACTGAAAATAAACTAAAATGTTCAAGATGCACAAATTTTAATGTCCTGCTCATGTGGTTGCCCTGTGCATGCTCATTCAGGTCCAACACCTGAGCAGCTGGTGAATCCTGAGAGATAGGTTGCTCTAACTCAGGTGTTGGTGCAGATGGTATGGCATCATCAGGTATGGGTGCTGGGGATGGCTCTGGGATCTAGTCTGTAGAAGCATCCTCCTCTTGAGCCATGTGTATACCTGCATCAAAATAAGAAGGCTTAGGAGGGGTGAGCTCATCCTCCCCCTCTGCTACTACTGCTGCTAGCTCCTCAAAAGCAGGCTCCTGGGCTGCAGAGGCCCTACCACCCCCTCCAGAAAGAGAAGGTTAGGCTCCTGGCCAGGCCACCTGCGCATCAAACTCCTCCATGCTCATGATGGATGGCAAGCCCAAGCCCTGAAGGCTCTACATGATAATGGACTGCCCCCTGTGGATGCTCTGGAGCATGGAGTGCAACATCTGTGGTGTAAAAATAAAATCTGATGGTCCTGTAGATAAAGGAGCTGGAAGTGGTCTCTAAGTGGATGAGGGAAGAATAACTGGAGTCTGAATGGGAGGTAATGAAGTTGTGGAAGAAGAAGGAGTTGGTGCCTCTAGTGGTGCTAAAGTAGTGGGGGCCTCTGATCTCTTACCCCTGGCCTTCCTTGGCCCTCTAAATGTCACTGTTGGATCATCAAGATTCCAACAGTTCTTCTTAATATATGTAAAGTTAATGGCAGGGCTCAAGCTCTCCAGGGATCTAGAGTCTAATTGAACTCCTCTAGCCTTGCATAGAGTTGTGATCAAGGCAGGGAATACAAGTTTGGATGTGTCATGTTGTGCAATCAGAGAGATCTGGTAGGAGATGAGGTACCCCAGGTTCATGTCCATCTTCATAATAATCCCATAAATCAATTTGGCTCAGTCCAAAGTCACATCAAATGTGTGGGAGGTAGGAATGGGGTTAGAAAAAGAAAGAACGCTCCATGTCTGAGCGAGCATGGTCATGTTCTTCCTTAGAATCTTCAAAGGTTGTCCATCAACATTAAGCTCGAATCCCTTCCCTGGGATACAAAGCTTAGCAGCCAACTCCTGAGGATCAGGCCTCATGAGTGCAAATCGAGAATAAGTGCACAAGTTCTCCCCCTCTTCCAACACTACAGGGGTCTTCAAGAATGTGTTCAAGGTATCCTCATCAAACTTCACTAAATGACCTCTCACCCTCACCTGCTTACGTGATTTATCTTCGGGTTCATAGAGGTTGGCATAAAACTCCTTCACAATGGCAATGTCTATACTATTGTCAGAAAAATCAGTCAGCTTCTCATCCCAATGGCGTCTCTCGAGTTCCTCCTTGAACTCGTCAAACTCAGTATAATAGACTACCACATTCCTCTCTGGTAGTAGCTTTCGCGACACTACAATGTCAGTGTATCTCTCCCAAGCCTCTTGGGATGTGAATCTAGATCTATCAAATCTGGCTTGGGTAGGTGTAGAGGGTGTTTTCCTCTTCTTAGATGCCATCTGCAAAATATAAGACAAAACACAAAAGCTTAGTACAATTTATTTTCACAAAAACAAAAATAAAACTGAAATTTTGACTGGGCGCTTAGCGCAGCATCCTGGGCTTAGCGCACCTTATGAAATTTTACTCAAGCGCAAAGCGCAGAAAGCTGGCGCTTAGCTCGAAGACACAGAAAATATTTTTTTCTACAGAATAGGCTTAGCGCACAGCTGAGCTTAGCCTAAGTCTACAATTTTCAAAATTAAATAGGGTTGGAGCTTAGCGCAGCATGATGGCACTTAGCTCAACCTCAGCAGAAAGACACTTAGGCTTAGCACACAGGGCGCGCTTAACCTGACTACAAAAACTTAAAAGACAATGAGGGAGTTGAGCTTAGCACAGTAGGGGGCTTAGCTCAACACACAACAAGGGCTTAGCGCACAAATGCACTTAGCCTTATTACAAAGGAAAAC
Organism: Glycine soja; assembly: GCF_004193775.1. NCBI lineage: Eukaryota > Viridiplantae > Streptophyta > Magnoliopsida > Fabales > Fabaceae > Glycine > Glycine soja. Next base: position 23,846,211 of record NC_041009.1, on the reverse strand, counting down.
TTACACAAGCAAAGTGGCGCTTAGCCGTACAGGTCTAGCTTAGCGTTGAACAAAAATTCTCAAAACCCTAAATGTCAGAACACTGGTCCCGCTTAGCGCACAGATACACTTAGTAGGCTTATCACTTAAGTTCATCAGCAGGGATGAACACACTTAGCACGACATGGTCCGCATAGCGCGTTCATATGGAAATCCAAAATTTTAAAAGTTGTGATGAACAGGCTAAGCGCGCAAATAGAAATTTAGGGGTCTTCACCCCTTTTTAGCCACATTGCCCCTAATGGGCTTCTAGGTTACCTAAATTCCTACATTGACTAACCCTAAAACTAATAACCTTAACCTAACAACAACTAACTAAGAAAAACAAGAAGTCATCTATCCTAAGGTTTGAAGAATGAAAAATAAAAATAGAAATGTGCTAACTTACTTGGATTGTTCTTGAGATGAAGTAAAGATGATGCAGAGAAGCAGAACACACGTAGTAGAAAGTAAAAGAATTTGCTCAAGGTTAAGAGGGTGCAGAGGTTTAGGTACAAAGGTAGCAACCCAAGTGCCTCTGCCTTTGATTTTTTAAAACTGAAATTCGTATGGCACGCTTAGTGCATAGCTGCACTTAACGTGCCAACGTGACATTTGAGTTTAAAACATTAGCGCTTAGCCTAGCTTCATGCTAAGCCCAACTTGAAGTTGTAAGGTACAGTGAACATCTGGGGCTTAGCGCAGCAAGCTGCGCTTAGTGCTTTCTACAACACCAAATTTTTTCTGCAATATGCACTTAGCCTAAGATGTGAGGCTTAGCGTACCATCAAGCTTCAACTTACAGAGAGTAGTTCAGGCTTAGCGCAATAGGCGCGCTTAGCGTACTTCCAAGAGTTCAAAAACCGTAAGAGATTGGCGCTTAGCGCCTCCTGGCCAACTAAGCCCAGCTTAAAAGCTCAAGTTACAGAATGGACTTGGGGCTTAGTGCAGGATAGCACTCTTAGCGCTGCTACAATGAAATGTTTACAGAGAAGAAGTGGCATGTTAGTCGGTGAAAACAACTAACTTTTGTGTATGAAACTTGTATAAATTGTATCAAACTGTCCCAATTTATGGTTATTTTGTAATGTTATAAGTATTTTCTGTTAAGTATAGGTAATAAATACTTAGTATTTTCATTTTGTGTGTTTAATAATCATTTTCTCTCAATTTCAGGTTAATTAGGCAAGCTTTGGAAAGTGTTGCTTTCACCCTCTCGCTAAGCCAATCTGCTGGCTTAGCGAGCGTCCGCTAAGCGCAACACTCCTGGGCCAAGCGCGAGGAAGACTTAGGAAGAAGATGAGCTGTACAGGTTCGCTAAGCGTACCGCTTCAGTTCATCCGCTAAGCAAGAAAGGCACGCTAAGCCAAAAATCACTAACGTGCGCTAAGCGGTCCATAAGTGCGCTAAGCGCACGAGCACGAACAAGGCCACCTATTTAAGCCTGAAATCATATTTTTGTGAAGGGAGTTAAGACTAGGATTCATAGCTTTGCATGTCTAGGGTTTCTAGAGAGAGAAAGGTCCATGTTCCAGAGAGTTTTGAGAGATTTTTCTATGTGAAGATCTGCAGAGACCAGAGCTTGAAGCAGGAGCCGGTTTGAGAGCTTGGGATGAGTTTGTGAGTGATTGTGGGATCCTAGAGGTGAAGGAGACATCCTCACCACTTTTATTTTTGCAATCTTTCATCTTGTTCTTCTCTTTGTTGTTAAGAAGGCTTCCTGGTATGGAAAGCGAAATCCTCTGTTGGATATTCCCTGTAGGTACCTGATGTAAATATATTTCTATCTATTTAATGATGTTTTGTGTGTTCTCTATGCTATCTACTTTTCATTCCAGTATGCCTTTACCTTGATCACATAGATGCATGCTTTGTTAGGGTCATTCAACAGTGGAAACTGGTCTGACTCTAAAGTCCTTGATAGTGCAGGGCTGAGTTGTCGTGCTTTCACGAGGAATCGGGGTGTGATAAGTTAGTTGAGTATGTGTGTCTTAATGCGGTCCTGGTTGAGTTTAGTCTTACAAGAGGAATCTGCGGATGATGCTTGATCATGATTAGGCTAAACTATCATGAGGAATCGAGGTTTAGTATTTCAGGAGACACCATAAGAACACATGAGCATTGTTAGATAGACAATATCTTTTTAGCATCAGAAACCTATTAGGAAGACCAATGTGTTCTCTACTTGTTTTTACACATCATTTCTCTCGCGTGATTTTCTTTCTTTTTGCATTGATAGTCTATATACCTGTTGTCATACCCTAATTTCGTCCGGGGACCTTGGCTTGGTGGCATGCAACTTGTATTTGGTCATTTTAAGGTGCTTGGCACCCATCATTAGGCAATTTGTGAAGTTCCGTGATGTGCCGGAAACCGAAAGAAAGTATTGATGCACAATCCGTAAGGTTTCGTGACACACCGGAAATCAAAAGGAAGCATCGTTGCACAATTAGTGAGGTTCCGTAACATTCCGTAAGTCAAAAAAGGGGATGATTATGTAATCCGCAAGGTTCCGTAACATTACGGAAAGAAAACAAGTATCATTGTGAAATCCGTAAGTTTCCGTAACTTTACGAAAAAAGAATCACCAAAAAAAGGGCAAGGGGATGTATTTAGCAAAAATAGGGGTGCAAATAGCAACCAGGCCCACTTGGGCCCTCCAGAAGGCTGTTGCTTCTGGAGGAAGCAACCTAGCTCGCCTGGGCAAGCTGGGTGGCAAGCTTCTCCCCCAATTTTCTATATATAGGGGGAGAAGTGAAGTAGAAAAGGGTTCAGCCCCTTAGGCACTTCTCTCTCTTTCGAATTTGCTTAGGAAAATTGTTTCCGTGAAGAAAATCCAAGCTGAGGCGCTTCCGTAACGTTTCCGTGAGTGATTTCGCGAAGGTTTTCGACCGTTCTTCGACGTTCTTCATTCGTTCTTCATCGTTCTTCAGTCTTCAACGGGTAAGTACCTCAAACCAAGCTTTTCAATTCATTCTATGTACCCGTGGTGGTCCACATTTGGTTTCATGTATTTTTATTCTCGTTTTCATTTACTTTTTATACCCCCTTTTGACGTGCTTAAGCCATTTATTTAAGTCATTTCTCGCTTGATCTAAAAAATAAAATAAATTTCCACCGATCGTTTGAATTGTAATATCCGTTAGTTTCGATTAAAACGAATTCCGACCGTTCGGTCGTGCCGTAACCATGTTGGAAATCAAAAAAGAGGTAAAATAATAATATAATAATCAAAAAATATCTTTTAGTAAAATAAAGCGGAAAATCAATCAGACGTTTTCTTTTTGGGATTTCTCATTCTTAATTGAATTGGCTAATAACTAAAGTGAAACTAAGGCTAAAATCAACTCGCCTAGTCAAGCTCTTCCACAAAAATAAGATTTTGAAAGTTTATCATTTCAGTTTCTTACCAAGTAAAATGGATCATTTTTAAGGTCCAACGCCTTAAAATGATCACCTTTCAAGTAAAAAAGAATCACTTGATTCACGCATACAAAAGAACTACGTAGGTATGATTTTCTCATCCCAATTGAGGAATACGTTGGAGCAAAGGGAAACACCCTTGTCGACCACAAAAAGAGAAAAAATATAAAAAGGGTATAAAGGATATAAGGATGTAAAAGGGAACGTAAAAATCAAAGTCATGTTTGCACATTCGATTAAAGGCTGTCGTCCCTTGTGACGGACGTGCGGGGTGCTAATACCTTCCCCGCGCGTAAATACAACTCCCGAGCCTTTCACTTAAAAGTTCGTAGATCGCGTCTTTTCCGGTTTTTCTGACGTTTTCCTCAAATAAACGTTGGTGGCGACTCCGCGCGTATTCCTTTCATGGAACACGCATCCCGCGAGTCTCGCTTCGCCCTCCCGCCGAAGGGTAGGTTGCGACAGTTGGCGACTCCACTGGGGACTATTTTTAGAGAGTTAGGCCATTTAATCTTGTGCAATGTTTTATCATGACTTTCTCCTTTGTTGGTTTCCCTTTATTTTTTATGTTCTTGTGAATATAAACTCTTTGTTGCTTTTAGTGCGTTTTAAAATGTATGCATGAGGTAAATATTTATTCATTTGATGCACACAAACACCAACACTATTTGCACACACTGTGAGTTGAAAAAGGGCCCTATACCCGGGTTCATGGGAACATAAGGAGTGGAGGTGAATCTATGATCATGCTAGGTCTCCGACTTGCTTGATTACAGTGAACCCTCATCTAAAGTTTTTCTCTTTGGAAACATATTGTTGCTAGTAGTCCCTACTGCTGCTGTATGTTCTTCGAAGGGGATGATACCTCTAGAAACCATCAAGAGAGATATGACTACCTTGGGGGTTATCACTAGAAGCCTAGTTAGCTCTCTCCCTTATAGGTCCCTTAAATAGGGGCACGGAGCAAACACGCTGCGTGCCATTTTTCACACTGCCATGCATAAGTATCATATACCCTTTTGCTTATATTCAGTGAGTATTGTCATACTGTGTACATTCCCATATTGCACCTTTTGCATATGCATCGCACACGGGTTCTGTCTTGATCCCCTCTATAGACAAATCAACCGAGGGTCCAGGTCACCGTCTTAAATACATACGTTGGGGCACTTTGCTACCCCTAGACGTTGTGTCTAAGAAGGAGACAGTTCCCCGGGCTCCCGCATTCCTAAGATACATCTGTGTCATATGCATTCCTTCATGCATTCATCCATTCCACCCATGAGATGTCGGAGTTTTGATTTGCACCAGCTTTTTGTCTCACTTTAGTAAGCATGGGGACAAATCACACCAGCAAGAGGTTTTACCAAGTCAAGGTTAAAGGCCTAGATACCACCAGCATCAAGGAATTAGGGCGGTTGATGGAACCTCTCTAAGTGCAAGCCTTCCGCAAGACTTACGAAAAGATCTTAGATTTGACCATAGCAGAGGTATCCATAGAGGCCATTGCGTCACTCACCCAATACTACGACCAGCCTTTGAGATGCTTCACGTTCGGAGACTCCCAATTGGTACCAACCATTGAAGAATTTGAGGAGATTCTAGGATGTCCTCTCGGGGGAAGAAAACCATATCTTTTCTCCGGGTGTCTCCCCTCTTTGAGCAGAATTGCGACAGTGGTCAAAGATTCAGCAAGAGGTTTGGACCGCGTAAAACAAACTCGAAACGGCATAGCGGGCCTACCACGGAAGTACCTAGAAGACAAGGCGAGGGATATGGCAAATCGAGAAGATTGGGTCCCGTTTATGGATGTGTTAACATTGCTAATCTTTGGGGTCATCCTCTTTCCAAACGTGGATGGTTTGGTGGACCTAGCCGCCATCGACGCTTTCCTTGCATACCACCATAGCAAGGAAAGCCCGGTGGTAGCTGTCTTGGCAGATTTATTTGACACATTTAACCGAAGGTGCGAGAGGAGTAGCGCACGGATCATCTGTTGCTTGCCCGCTCTCTGTGTTTGGTTGGTTTTGCACTTGTTCCTGCAAGACACTAGGCATCCATGTCCGCTCCAAAGCCATCGCTCGTGTGCTGAAAAGAGAAGAATAGATTGGGACCAACTTTTGGCTGGTGTAGGAGGTAGAACAATCAATTGGTTCCCCCGATGGAAGGAAGGAAAGGAGGGAGTCCTTTTCTCATGTAAAGGGTACCCAAACATTCCACTAATAGGAACGAGGGGTTGTATTAACTACAATCCCGCGCTCGCTATAAGACAACTAGGGTACCCCATGAGGGGAGCACCGATGGAAGAAAGCATGTCTCCTTTCCTTGTAAGGGATTTCGGCGCGCAAAATTTCAAGGCTATACAAAGAATCCATAAGGCATGGGAAACCCCGTTAAGGAAAGATCAAGAACTTAGGGGCATTCGTAACGGCATCATTGGTGGTTATCATGAATGGCTGAAAGTTCACATACGAGGTTTAGATTGGCTCGCCAAGTTAAAAGTCATCAGCGAAGATAGTTTCGAAGCACCGGAAGAAGACGAAGAAGTCCAAGCTCTCAAAAACGAGTTAGGAAAGGCGAAACTTGCCAAGGAGAAGTTCAAGTTAGCCGCTACACACATCCGGAAGGAATGTGCCGGATTACGGGAAGAGAATGCAACTACCGCAAGAGCCCTTGAGCAAGAGAGCAAGAGGGCTCGCAAGGAAGAGTATGGCCGTAACAAATTTCGCGGAGCTCTGTGGGGTAGCAACAGTGAACTCAAGCTGCGAAGGGAAGAGAGGGACCAGTCGCGAGCACATAGCATGGTCTTGAAAGAGGAGTTAGTTGCCTGTTCAAGGTCCAAAAGGAGCTTGTCTCAGCGTTTATGTGAGACGGAGACCAACATGCTAGCTATCATCGCCAAGTACCAAGAAGAGTTAAGTCTAGCCACGGCCCACGAGCATAGGGTCGCGGACGAATATGCCCAAGTATACGCGGAAAAAGAGGCTAGAGGAAGGGTGATCGACTCTTTACACCAAGAGGCAACCATGTGGATGGATCGGTTTGCTCTTACCTTGAACGGGAGTCAAGAACTTCCCCGATTGTTAGCCAAGGCCAAGGCAATGGCGGACACCTACTCCGTCCCCGAAGAAATTCATGGGCTTCTCGGCTATTGTCAGCATATGATAGACTTGATGGCCCATATAATTAGAAACCGCTAGGAAACTTGTATGATCTCTCAGATCTTGACTAGATACGACTTTCTGAAATAAAATGAGTTGGTCCCATGTTTCTACTCCAAAAAGCTTGTGCGAATCAAATCACTCCTGCATTTTATTTCTAGCATGCATTCTTTCTTTCTTTACCCACTCCTCACGTTTGGTTTTTTAGGGAAAAACACCATAACTAAACGCGGCACAAGGCATCCCTATCGCACCAGATCCAAATCTAGAACGATGGGTGATCAAGAGGAGACACAGGAACAGATGAAAGCCGACATGTCGGCTCTGAAAGAACAGATGGCTTCCATGATGGAGGCCATGTTAGGATTGAGGCAGCTCATGGAGAAAAACGTGGCCACCGCTGCCGCTGTCAGTTCGGCTGCCGAAGCAGACCCAACTCTCTTGGCTACCGCACGCCATCCTCCCTCAAACATAGTAGGGCGGGGAAGGAATACGCTAGGGCATGACGGCAACCCTCATCTGGGATACAACCGAGCGGCTTACCCTTATGGATTGCCGCCCAACTACTCACCACCTGTCCTGCAAGACGATGCGGGCCATATTGCTTCTCCCGTCCTTGAAAGAGAGCCTCCCCAACAGCCCGACGAGGTCCACGAAGACCCTCAAGACTATGCTCGCAGGGATGTCGAGTTCTATCCCCCGATCCCCGAAGGTCCGGCACCCAGCACGTTGCCTCAGCCCAACATCACAGCACAACCAATAGTTTTGTCCATGGAAGGACCGCCTCCGGCAACTGAGGAAAGGAGGAAGCTCGATCTCCTCGAGGAGAGACTGAGGGCCGTAGAAGGATTCGGTGAATATCCATTCGTAGACATGACGGATCTCTGCTTAGTACCCGATGTTGTTATCCCCCCGAAGTTCAAAGTACCGGACTTCGACAAATATAAAGGGACGACTTGTCCCAAGAACCATCTCAAGATGTACTGCCGCAAGATGGGCGCACACTCTAAGGATGAGAAGCTATTAATACACTTTTTTCAAGATAGCTTGGCCGGAGCTGCGGTAGTTTGGTACACTAATTTGGAAGCTTCCCGTATCCGTACTTGGAAGGATCTTATTACTGCCTTCCTAAGGCAATATCAGTATAATTCCGATATGGCTCCCGATCGCACTCAGCTGCAGAATATGTTCAAGAAAGAGGGCGAAACCTTTAAAGAATACACACAGCGGTGGAGAGACCTGGCAGCACAAGTGACTCCTCCGATGGTCGAGAGAGAGATGATCACTATGATGGTAGACACGTTGCCAATGTTCTACTATGAGAAGCTAGTAGGTTACATGTCGTCCAGCTTCACGGACCTAGTGTTCGTCGAGGAAAGAATCGAGGTAGGATTGAAAAGAGGAAAGTTCGATTACGTTTCCTCCACGAGTGCGAATGCCAAAAGAATCGGGACAACGGGGGCAAAAAGGAAGGAAGGAGATACCCATGCTGTCTCTTCAACGCCCGCATGGGTCAAACCCCCGCAGACACCTCATGGTACCCATCAGTACGCGCAACATCACCCAAGCTTCTCGGCTCACACCGGGAACGCTTCTAGTTCAGCACCTGTGCAGCCTAAGGCACCCACCCAAAGGGAAGCTCCCCAAGTTCCAACTCCAAACACAACTCGTCCGGCCGGCAATTCCAACACAATAAGGAACTTCCCTCCGAGGCCATTTCAAGAATTCACCCCACTCCCAATGACGTATGAAGACCTCTTGCCGTCCCTCATCGCCAACCAATTGGCCGTGGTAACTCCCGGAAAGGTCTTCCAACCCCCTTTCCCAAAGTGGTATGACCCTAACGCGGCTTGCAAGTACCATGGGGGTGCCCCGGGGCATTCCATTGAAAAATGCTTGGCCTTTAAACACAAGGTCCAACATTTGATAGATGCGGGATGGCTGACTTTCCAAGAGGATCGGCCCAATGTGAAAACCAACCCGCTCGCCAATCATGGAGGGGGAGCGGTTAATGCCGTTGAGTCCGATAGTCCGCGCAGGTCTAAACCTTTAAGGGATGTGGCAACCCCTAGGAGGTTTATCTTTGAGGCCCTACAAAAGGGGGGTGTGATTCCCCATAGTAGGCGTAAGGAGGATTCCTGTTTGCTACATTCCGGCGAGCTGCATGACATGGAAACGTGTTTGGGAGTAGAGGAATTGTTACAGCGGATGATAGATCAAGGTCGACTAGAAGTTGGAAGTGAAGGAAGAGAGGAGCAACACATATGCATGCAATCCACGGATGGGAGCACTGTTGCGAAGCCCAAACCCTTGGTGATATACTTCACCAAGGGCACAGCTTCGCAAAAGCCCGGACACCCCTTGGCAGCTAAACCTGTTCCTTTCCCGTACCAAAATAGCCACGTAGTCCCATGGAGATATACACCTCCGAGGGGGAAGGAAGAAGAAGCCACCGACGTCAGCTCGTTGTCGGCTAAGGTAACAAATATCACGGGACTGATTGGTGTGACCCGTAGCGGTCGTGTGTTTGCACCCGCGGACCTACCAGTCCAACCCGCAAACGTCAAGTGGAAAGCAAAAGTGGTGGAGGAACAAGATGACGAAGCACCCCTCACTTCGAATAAAGATATTCCGGCGAAAGGTCTTCCGGAGAAAAAGGATGGTAAAAAGGAGGTGTCACTAGAGGAAGCCAGTGAGTTCCTCCGTATAATTCAACAGAGCGAATTCAAGGTTATCGAACAGCTCAACAAAACCCCGGCCAGGGTCTCGCTGTTGGAGTTACTCATGAGCTCCGAGCCTCATCGGGCTCTGCTAGTGAAGGTTTTGAACGAGGCCCATGTGGCCCAAGACATCTCGGTAGAAGGTTTCAGAGGGCTGGTCAATAATATCACTGCCAACAACTATCTCGCCTTCACCGAAGAAGAAATCCCCGCCGAGGGGAGAGGGCATAATAAAGCTTTGCACATATCAGTCAAGTGTATGGACCGTATCGTAGCCAAAGTGCTCATCGATAATGGTTCCAGTTTAAACGTGATGCCTAAGAGCACTTTGGAGAAATTACCATTCAATGCCTCCCACCTAAAGCCGAGTTCAATGGTGGTTCGTGCCTTCAACGGCACCCGCCGAGAGGTTAGGGGAGAGATCGACCTCCCAGTACAGATAGGCCCTCACACATGCCAAGTTACCTTCCAAATAATGGACATTAACCCTCCCCCTACAGCTGTCTGTTGGGGCGTCCGTGGATCCACTCAGTGGGAGTTGTTCCCTCTACACTCCACCAAAAGTTGAAATTCGTAGTGGAAGGGCATCTGGTCATCGTATCAGGCGAGGAAGACATCTTGGTGAGTTGCCCATCCTTTATGCCTTATGTGGAGGCCGCAGAGGAGTCATTAGAAACCGCTTTCCAGTCTTTCGAGGTGGTAAGTATTTCCTCCGTGGATTCCTTCTCTGGGCAGGCTTGCCTATCCGATGCAGCCGTAATGATGGCCCGAGTTATGTTGGGGAACGGTTACGAACCCGGGATGGGTTTAGGCAAAGACAACGACGGCATAACTAGCCTGATAAACGCCAAAGGAAATCGTGGGAAGTATGGGTTAGGCTATAAGCCCACTCAGGCAGATATAAAGAGAAGCATCGCGGGAAGGAAGAGCGGTAGTCAAAACTCGCGGTTGAGACAAGAAGGTGAAGGAAGCCCACCCTGCCACATAAGTAGGAGCTTTATAAGCGCGGGTCTGGGGGACGAAGGTCAAGTGGTTGCGATATACGAAGATGGTGTTCCGAGTACATTGGATTTGGTACGACCATGCCCTCCTGATTTCCAGCTGGGAAATTGGCGAGTGGAAGAACGCCCCGGCATTTACGCGACGAGCATAATGTAAACCTTTACGGTTTTAAAAGCTCTATAGTTGGGCCTAGGCTTTAGAGTTTTTCTTTTGTTAAGGCTTTGTGTCTTTTGTTTTTGAATTTATAATACAAGGATCTTTCTTCATCTGTTCCTACGTCTCTACCCATTCTCATCCATTTGCATGTTTACTTCTTTATTTCTGAAACGGCAGATCCGATGACGAGTCCCCCGAAGGTACTAATACCTGGGACCCGCCTATCAACTTCGAGCAAGAAACGAATCAAACGAAAGATGAAGGGAACGAGGATGTGAGACTTCCCCCAGAATTAGAAAGGATAGTCGCCCATGAGGACCAAGAAATGGGGCCTCATCAAGAAGAAACAGAACTAGTAGACTTGGGAATTGGTAGTGGAAAAAGGGAAGTAAAGATAGGCACAGGTATTACCGCACCTATCCGTGGAGAATTAATAACCCTGCTGAGAAACTACCAAGACATCTTTGCTTGGTCGTACCAAGATATGCCCGGTTTGAGTTCTGACATTGTACAGCACCGATTACCTCTAAATCCTGAGTGTTCCCCGGTAAAGCAGAAACTGAGAAGGATGAAGCCCGAAACATCTTTGAAGATAAAAGAAGAAGTGAAGAAGCAATTTGACACTGGTTTTCTGGCCGTCGCTCGGTACCGGTCCCTAAAAAGGATGGGAAAGTACGAATGTGTGTGGATTATCGGGACCTGAATCGGGCCAGTCCCAAGGATAATTTTCCTTTACCACACATCGACATCCTCATAGATAATACGGCCAATTTCGCTCTATTTTCCTTCATGGATGGTTTCTCCGATTACAATCAGATAAAGATGGCGCCATAGGATATGGAAAAGACTACCTTCGTCACCCTGTGCGGAACATTCTGTTACAAGGTGATGTCCTTTGGACTCAAGAATGCCGGGGCAACTTATCAACGGGCCATGGTAGCTTTGTTCCATGATATGATGCACCAAGAGATCGAGGTCTACGTGGACGACATAATTGCCAAATCTAAATCCGAGGAAGAACACCTTGTTAACCTGCGGAGGTTGTTTGAAAGGCTTAAGAAATATCAATTAAGGTTGAACCCCGCCAAGTGTACCTTTGGGGTCAAATCAGGGAAATTGCTTGGTTTCATTGTAAGCCAGAAAGGGATAGAGGTAGACCCCGAAAAGGTGAAGGCTATCCTTGAGATGCCGGAACCCCGTACAGAGAGGCAAGTCTGAGGTTTCCTAGGACGCTTGAATTATATTGCCAGATTCATATCGCAGCTCACCACCATTTGTGAGCCATTGTTCAAACTCTTACGCAAAAACCAAACTGATCGCTGGAATGAGGGTTGCCAAGAGGCTTTCGGAAGGATCAAGAAGTGCCTCATGAATCCCCCTGTGCTTATGCCACCAGTACCTAGAAGGCCTCTCATCTTGTACATGACAATCTTGGACGAGTCAATGGGGAGTATGTTGGGGCAACATGACGAATCCGGAAAGAAAGAACGCGCTGTCTATTACTTGAGTAAGAAGCTCACGGCCTGTGAAATGAATTACTCATTGCTCGAAAGAACGTGTTGTGCTTTAGTATGGGCATCCCATCGCCTAAGGCAGTACATGCTGAGCCATACTACCTGGTTGATATCCAAGATGGACCCGGTCAAGTACATCTTTGAGAAGCCAGCTCTCACAGGATGAATCGCCCAGTGGCAAGTCCTGCTATCCGAGTTTGATATAGTTTACGTCACCCAAAAGGCGATAAAAGGAAGCGCCTTGGCAGATTATTTGGCTCAGCAGCCTCTTAACGACTATCAGCCCATGCATCCCGAATTCCCGGATGAGGACATCATGGCCTTGTTTGAGGAAAAATTGGACGAAGATTGGGACAAATGGACCGTATGGTTTGATGGAGTGTCGAATGTTCTAGGCCATGGCGTTGGGGCAGTATTGGTCTCTCCGGACAATCAATGCGTGCCTTTCACAGCCAGGTTAGGATTCAACTGCACCAACAACATGGCCGAATATGAAGCATGTGCCTTGGCCGTCCAGGCAGCGATTGACTCCAATGTCAAACTACTCAAGGTGTACGGCGACTCAGCGTTGGTAATCCATCAGCTGAGAGGGGAATGGGAAACTAGAGATCCCAAGCTGATACCCTACAAAGCCTATATCAAAGAATTGGCTAAAACCTTTGATGAGATCTTCTTCCATCATGTTCCCCGCGAGGAAAATCAAATGGCGGATGCGCTTGCTACTTTGGCGTCTATGTTCCAGCTAACGTCGCACGGGGACCTACCATACATTGAATTTTGGTGTCGTGGCAAACCCGCGCATTGTTGCCAAGTAGAAGAGGAACGGGACGGTAAGCCTTGGTATTTCAACATCAAGCAATATGTCGTAAGCAAAGAATACCCACCAGAGATTACCGACAATGATAAAAGGACATTGAGAAGATTGGCGGTCGGTTTCTTCATGAGCGGAAGCATACTATATAAGAGAAACCACGACATGACACTCCTGCGGTGCGTGGATGCCAAAGAGGCGAACCACATGATCGAGGAAGTCCATGAGGGCTCATTTGGAACGCACGCCAACGGGCATGCTATGGCCAGAAAGATCCTAAGGGCAGGTTATTACTGGCTTACCATGGAAAGTGATTGTTGTGTCCACGTAAGGAAATGCCACAAATGTCAAGCATTCGCGGACAATGTCAATGCCCCGCCGCATCCTCTGAATGTCATGTCCGCCCCTTGGCCTTTCTCCATGTGGGGAATAGATGTCATCGGGGCCATTGAGCCCAAGGCCTCGAATGGTCATCGCTTCATCCTCGTAGCGATAGATTATTTCACCAAGTGGGTCGAGGCGGCTTCCTACACCAATGTCACGAAGGGTGTAGTGGTCAGGTTCATTAAGAGGGAGATCATCTGCCGATATGGTTTGCCAAGGAAGATTATCACGGACAATGGCACCAACCTGAATAACAAGATGATGGGGGAAATGTGTGAGGAGTTTAAAATCCAGCATCATAATTCCACGCCCTACCGACCAAAGATGAATGGAGCCGTGGAAGCGGCCAATAAAAATATCAAAAAGATTATCCAAAAGATGATCGTGTCGTACAAAGATTGGCACGAGATGCTCCCATTCGCGTTACACGGTTACCGAACTTCAGTACGAACGTCAACTGGGGCAATGCCGTTCTCATTGGTATATGGAATGGAGGCTGTGCTACCGTTTGAGGTAGAAGTCCCGTCATTAAGGATCTTGGCGGAATCCGGATTAAAGGAATCAGAGTGGGCTCAAACCCGCTATGACCAGCTCAACCTCATTGAAGGAAAGCGCTTAACGGCCATGAGTCATGGGCGCTTGTACCAGCAAAGAATGAAGAATGCATTCGACAAGAAGGTGCGCTTGCGCAAGTTCCATGAGGGAGACCTTGTGTTAAAGAAAATGTCCCATGCTGTCAAGGACAATCGAGGAAAATGGGCCCCAAACTACGAAGGGCCTTTTGTTGTGAAGAGGGCTTTTTCCGGAGGAGCCCTGGTGCTTACCAACATGGATGGCGAAGAGTTACCTTCACCCGTGAACTCTGATGTCGTCAAGCGATATTATGCTTAGAATCTGGGGCAATTAAAGATGTCGCAGCATGTTCTTTATCTTAATGTGTTTTCTGGGTATCCCCCAGGGATTCCCCGTCTACTGTATCTCTCGTTACAATCTTTCAAAGAAGTAAACGTGGGTTCGAGGCTTTAGTCCTCACGTTGGTTTTAAACTTTTCGTTAATTTGTGATCACCTGAGCCCTTCCGCTCAATTCATGGGATGCCCCAAGCGCTTAATTAAAATTGAACCTAAACCAACTTTTACTAAAATTTGCTGCGTTTGAAAACATTCATGCATACGCATACGCATACATATTGTTGTGGTAAAACAGGGGCAGGATCATCTCGAGCTACCTTTTGGGGTAGAGACAAAGTTAAAGCAAAAAAAAAAAAAAAACCAATCAAGGTAAGACAATAACCCAGTCATGATTGGCCGCACATTGTTTGTTTCCTACTTACGGGTACTTAGGAACGGACACAATTGGAGGATAGGGTCATGACTGACCGATCGTCGTCTCTTCCCGGTGCTGGACAAGCAGAGAACGTCGCTGCAAGGCATCCTAGTATCCTTTAAATTCACAATGATTACTACTATTTTTTGTTTTAAATAAGTAAAACGATGCCTAATTCTAACTTAAGTAAGTTCGAGTAGGCGAACGTTAACTTAAAGAGAGGGGGGCCATGGTTATGTTTCCCCTAAAAAAAAAGTGCAGGTTAGCTCGCCTGCGCGAGCAACCCCTGCACCAAAATATAAAAAATGATGAAGGGGGAACGTTTTTGCATTCAAAAACTTCTTTTCCCCCCATTCAAAAGCCATACCCACGGAATTTACGAGTTTGCAGCCCTAGGATCTCTACTTTTCGCATTTTTCGATTCCGTTTTGTGCTTTTATTTATCACCAACAAGTAAGTATTCCATCTTTAAGCTTTCTAGCTTTTCATTGGGGTATTTTGATCTCCTTTTGGTACTCTAAATTGTGGGGATGTGCTCAAATATGTGGGGCAATTTTGGTTTGTTTTCTTGCTTGGTTGGTTTGAATTGGGGGTTTGTATGAGATGGCCCTAGGCCTATAATGTATTTTGAAGTAATGGGGCATGCCACATTGTCCCCGTTCTCTTGCTATTGATGCCTAAACACGCGCCCACCAAGTGTTCGGTGAAATGCCTCAATGGCATTAGCGCGCGATTTTCGTAGGGAAACAACCCATGGGACGATTTTGGTTTGCATATGTTTTCTATGTTTTGGGACATGCGTTCAGTTTCGTAAGGGCTAGAGTAATTGCCCCACATATATCCTAGGCCTATGAACCAAAGCTTTTATGCAAGAGAACACAAGAATGGGTGCATATTGGGTGCAGCTACCCTTTTGTGGCCAGCAATCAGCTATGAGCCATGCTACAATAGTTTCCCTACGCCTAGATGTTTAGGAGTTTTGTTCATTATAAACGTGTAGGTGTGGAATAAGTAGCAAAATACCTTTGGCAACTTACACTTTGGGTATGGTAGCAAAATACTTGGATGTATGTACATGTAATTTTTGGTAGTCAAAATGTCTCACGAAAAATATATATATGTTGCATGTTATGTAAAGAAAATACCTTACAAAGATACCTTTTAATTTGAATGCAATTTTAGTCAGCAAAAGAAAATATACTTGAATTTGCATGCGGCTTTAGGTAGCAAAAAAACACTTGAATAAAGCATGAAATGTAGCACCTTATTGTGTAGGTAGCCAAGATTCATCACAAAGTTTGTATATGTATAGGTATTAGAAATACCAGAATGTGCACGTATGCAATTTTTGGTAGCCAAAATGCTTTGAGTATGCATGTATGTAAATTTAGCAAAAGGAAGTGCATGTGATGTAGGTAGCAAATACACCTTGGAAGTACATATAAGTGATCTAGGTAACGAAGGTGCCTTGATTGTGCCTGGGTGCATTTTTCTTAGTTAGAAGAATATCTGGTGCGAGTGAATGTTCGAAAGGAAGTATGTGCATGAGTTCGCTCTAAATTTACATTGATGTTTGTGTTATTGGGGGAGGCCGTATGCCATTTTCGTTTTAAGAATAGCATTTCTTGGTAAAACTAACTCTCCAAATGTTTGCCTTCGCAGGAAATGGCCCCGAGGAAGCTTGCCTCAAAGAGGTCCAGGAAGGATAAAGCGGTCGAAGGAACTAGTTCCGCTCCCGAGTATGACAGCCACCGCTTTAGGAGTGCTGAACACCAGCAACGCTTCGAGGCCATCAGGGGTTGGTCATTTCTCTGGGAGCGACGCGTCCAGCTCAGGGACGATGAGTATGCCGATTTCCAGGGGGAGATAGTTCGCCGGCGGTGGGCATCACTGGTTACCCCCATGGCCAAATTCGACCCAGACATAGTCCTCGAATTTTATGCCAATGCTTGGCCTACGGAGGAGGGCGTGCGAGATATGAGATCCTGGGTGAGGGGTCAGTGGATCCCGTTCGATGCGGATGCTATCAGCCAGTTCCTAGGATATCCTTTAGTGCTGGAAGAGGGCCAGGAGTGCGAATATGGCCAGAGGAGGAACCGGTCCGATGGTTTTGATGAGGAGGCCATCGCCCAGTTGCTGTGTATACCGGGGCAGGATTTTGCCTGGACTGCTGCAGGGAGGCGAGCGCAAATTATGAGCACCAACATGACCACCCTGACCCAGATATGGATGACGTTGCTGCTCAGCAACATCCTGCCCAGCGATCATAATTCCGACCTCCCTCTGCCGAAGTGTCAGCTGGTGTACGCCATCCTGACACGGATGAGTATTCACGTGGCTCAGTTGATCGTTGATGCCATTTATCTATTTGCAGGTATGGCGCCGACCAGGCACCCTATGGACCCAGATAAGTCCAACCGGGCCCTGGGATTTCCCGCACTGATCACAGGACTCTACCAGTCGTTCGGAGTCCCCGTGGCACCTACCAAGGTGATTCAGCTGCCCATCACCCGGGCTTTTATTGAGAAGTGTTAGTGCTTAGCTTTACTAAGCTTTAAAAGATTGGCTAAGATTTTGTTAAAACATAAGCACTTAGACAATGAAGGAAAGCTGGAGTTGCTGCACATGATGTCCAACGTTATGTCAAAGAATAAGATCGGGCTGCACAATGCACAAGGCAAGATAAAGTGTCAAATGAAGAATTGAAGCTGCAGGATTCACGATGTCGGATACAATGTCCAGGACATCGTGCCTGAAAATACTGGAATTGCTAAAAGCATTGAAGCTGCAGGATCCACGATGTCGGATACAATGTCCAGGACATCCTGCCCGAAAATACTGGAGTTGCTAAAAGCATTGAAGTTGCAGGATCCACGATGTCGGATACGATGTCCAGGACATCTTGCCCGAAAATACTGGACATATAAATCTGTTATATCTTTAACAGATTATTGTGCAGTTAGCAAGAGATTAGATGATCTATCTTTAGGAACGAATTAAAAGATAATTAAAGTTCGAATTACAAACTAGAAGAGTTCGTTCAGGGATTAAAGATTAAAGATAAAAACTAAAAGATCAAACGTTATCTTTTAGTTCTTTAAGTGCAGATTTTCAGGAAGAATGATAGATCTCATCCAGCACAAGCTGTTGCAGCCCAGACCCACACACTGCTATAAAAACATGGAGGCTGCACGAGTTCTGTACCAAGTCCGGGATTGAAGAGTTGTTTTGTGAGTTTTGGGACTTGAGTGTTTTGTGAGCCACCTTGATGGTACCCTAACATCAAGTGTTGGACCTGAGTGTGTAGAGTTGATCTCTAGTGTGTAGAGTTGATCTCTTTTGTTCAGAGAGCAATCTCTGGAGTGTCCTTGATTTAATTGTAAACACGGGAGAGTGTTTGAGAGGGAGTGAGAGGGGTTCTCATATCTAAGAGTGGCTCTTAGGTAGAGGTCGCACGGGTAGTGGTTAGGTGAGAAGGTTGTAAACAGTGGCTGTTAGACCTTGAACTAACACTATTTTAGTGGATTTCCTCCCTGGCTTGGTAGCCCCCAGATGTAGGTGAGGTTGCACCGAACTAGGTTAACAATTCTCTTGTGTTATTTACTTGTTTAATCTGTTCATACACTCAGAGATAATCTGCATGTTCTGAAGCGTGATGTCGTGACATCCTGTACGACATCTGGCATTGGTATCAGAATTTCAATTGGTATCAGAGCGGGCACTCGAAATCACTGAGTGAGACCTAGGGAGATAAATTCTGATGAACATGGAGAAAGAAGGAGGACCAGTGAACAGACCACCAATTCTGGATGGAACCAACTATGAATACTGGAAAGCAAGGATGGTGGCCTTCCTCAAATCACTGGATAGCAGAACCTGGAAAGCTGTCATCAAAGGCTGGGAACATCCCAAGATGCTGGACACAGAAGGAAAGCCCACTGATGGATTGAAGCCAGAAGAAGACTGGACTAAAGAAGAAGACGAATTGGCACTTGGAAACTCCAAAGCTTTGAATGCTCTATTCAATGGAGTTGACAAGAATATCTTCAGACTGATCAACACATGCACAGTGGCCAAAGATGCATGGGAGATCCTGAAAACCACTCATGAAGGAACCTCCAAAGTGAAGATGTCCAGATTGCAACTCTTGGCTACAAAATTCGAAAATCTGAAGATGAAGGAGGAAGAATGTATTCATGACTTCCACATGAACATTCTTGAAATTGCCAATGCTTGCACTGCCTTGGGAGAGAGAATGACAGATGAAAAGCTGGTGAGAAAGATCCTCAGATCCTTGCCTAAGAGATTTGACATGAAAGTCACTGCAATAGAGGAGGCCCAAGACATTTGCAACATGAGAGTAGATGAACTCATTGGTTCCCTTCAAACCTTTGAGCTAGGACTCTCGGATAGGGCTGAAAAAAAGAGCAAGAATCTGGCTTTCGTGTCCAATGATGAAGGAGAAGAAGATGAGTATGACCTGGACACTGATGAAGGTCTGACTAACGCAGTTGTGCTCCTTGGAAAACAGTTCAACAAAGTGATGAACAGAATGGACAGGAGGCAGAAACCACATGTCCGGAACATCCCTTTCGACATCAGGAAAGGTAGTGAATACCAGAAAAGGTCAGATGAAAAGCCCAGTCACAGCAAAGGAGTTCAATGCCATGGGTGTGAAGGCTATGGACACATCAAAGCTGAATGTCCCACTCATCTCAAGAAGCAGAGGAAAGGACTTTCTGTATGTCGGTCTGATGATACAGAGAGTGAACAAGAAAGTGATTCTGACAGAGATGTGAATGCACTCACTGGGAGATTTGAATCTGCTGAAGATTCAAGTGATACAGACAGTGAAATCACTTTTGATGAGCTTGCTACATCCTATAGAGAACTATGCATCAAAAGTGAGAAGATTCTTCAGCAAGAAGCACAACTGAAGAAGGTCATTGCAAATCTGGAGGCTGAAAAGGAGGCACATGAAGAGGAGATCTCTGAGCTTAAAGGAGAAGTTGGTTTTCTGAACTCTAAACTGGAAAACATGACAAAATCAATAAAGATGCTGAATAAAGGCTCAGATACGCTTGATGAGGTGCTACAGCTTGGAAAGAATGTTGGAAACCAGAGAGGACTTGGATTTAATCCTAAGTCTGCTGGCAGAACAACCATGACAGAATTTGTTCCTGCCAAAAACAGCACTGGAGCCACGATGTCACAACATCGGTCTCGACATCATGGAACGCAGCAGAAAAGGAGCAAAAGAAAGAATTGGAGGTGTCACTACTGTGGCAAGTATGGTCACATAAAGCCCTTTTGCTATCATTTACATGGTCATCCACGTCATGGAACTCAAAATAGCAGCAGTGGAAGGAAGATGATGTGGGTTCCAAAACACAAGACTGTTAGTCTTGTTGTTCATACTTCACTTAGAGCATCAGCTAAGGAAGATTGGTACCTAGATAGCGGCTGTTCCAGACACATGACAGGAGTTAAAGAATTCCTGGTGAACATTGAACCTTGCTCCACTAGCTATGTGACATTTGGAGATGGCTCTAAAGGAAAGATCACTGGAATGGGAAAGCTAGTCCATGATGGACTTCCTAGTCTGGACAAAGTACTGCTGGTGAAGGGACTGACTGCAAACTTGATCAGCATCAGTCAGCTGTGTGATGAAGGATTCAATGTAAACTTCACAAAGTCAGAATGCTTGGTGACAAATGAGAAAAGTGAAGTCCTAATGAAGGGCAGCAGATCAAAGGACAACTGTTACCTATGGACACCTCAAGAAACCAGTTACTCCTCCACATGTCTATTCTCCAGAGAAGATGAAGTCAGAATATGGCATCAAAGATTTGGACATCTGCACTTAAGAGGCATGAAGAAAATCATTGACAAAGGTGCTGTTAGAGGCATTCCCAATCTGAAAATAGAAGAAGGCAGAATCTGTGGTGAATGTCAGATTGGAAAGCAAGTCAAGATGTCCCACCAGAAGCTTCAACATCAGACCACTTCCAGGGTGCTGGAACTACTTCACATGGACTTGATGGGGCCTATGCAAGTTGAAAGCCTTGGAGGAAAGAGGTATGCCTATGTTGTTGTGGATGATTTCTCCAGATTTACCTGGGTCAACTTTATCAGAGAAAAATCAGACACCTTTGAAGTATTCAAGGAGTTGAGTCTAAGACTTCAAAGAGAAAAAGACTGTGTGATCAAGAGAATCAGGAGTGACCATGGCAGAGAGTTTGAAAACAGCAAGTTTACTGAATACTGCACATCTGAAGGCATCACTCATGAGTTCTCTGCAGCCATTACACCACAGCAAAATGGCATAGTTGAAAGGAAAAACAGGACTTTGCAAGAGGCTGCTAGGGTCATGCTTCATGCCAAAGAACTTCCCTATAATCTCTGGGCTGAAGCCATGAACACAGCATGCTATATCCACAACAGAGTCACACTTAGAAGAGGGACTTCAACCACACTGTATGAAATCTGGAAAGGGAGGAAGCCAACTGTCAAACACTTTCACATCTTTGGAAGCCCATGTTACATTTTGGCAGATAGAGAGCAAAGGAGAAAGATGGATCCCAAGAGTGATGCAGGAATATTCCTGGGATACTCTACAAACAGCAGAGCATATAGAGTATTCAACTCCAGAACCAGAACTGTGATGGAATCCATCAATGTGGTTGTTGATGATCTAACTCCAGCAAGAAAGAAGGATGTCGAAGAAGATGTCAGAACATCGGGAGACAATGTAGCAGATACAGCTAAAAGTGCAGAGAATGCAGAAAACTCTGATTCTGCTACAGATGAATCAAACATCAACCAACCCGACAAGGGACCCTCCATTAGAATCCAGAAGATGCACCCCAAGGAGCTGATTATAGGAGATCCAAACAGAGGAGTCACTACAAGATCAAGGGAGATTGAGATTGTCTCCAACTCATGTTTTGTCTCCAAAATTGAGCCCAAGAATGTGAAAGAGGCACTGGCTGATGAGTTCTGGATCAATGCTATGCAAGAAGAATTGGAGCAATTCAAAAGGAATGAAGTCTGGGAGCTAGTTCCGAGACCCGAGGGAACTAATGTGATTGGCACCAAGTGGATCTTCAAGAACAAAACCGATGAAGAAGGTGTTATAACCAGAAACAAGGCCAGACTTGTTGCTCAAGGCTACACTCAGATTGAAGGTGTAGACTTTGATGAAACATTCGCCCCAGTTGCTAGACTTGAGTCCATCAGATTGTTACTTGGTGTAGCTTGCATCCTCAAATTCAAGCTGTACCAAATGGATGTGAAGAGCGCATTTCTGAATGGATACCTGAATGAAGAAGCCTATGTGGAGCAGCCAAAGGGATTTGTAGATCCAGCTCATCCAGATCATGTATACAGGCTCAAGAAGGCTCTCTATGGATTGAAGCAAGCTCCAAGAGCTTGGTATGAAAGGCTAACAGAGTTCCTTACTCAGCAAGGGTATAGGAAGGGAGGAATTGACAAGACTCTCTTTGTCAAACAAGATGCTGAAAACTTGATGATAGCACAGATATATGTTGATGACATTGTGTTTGGAGGGATGTCGAATGAGATGCTTCGACATTTTGTCCAACAGATGCAATCTGAATTTGAGATGAGTCTTGTTGGAGAGCTGACTTATTTTCTGGGACTCCAAGTGAAGCAGATGGAAGACTCCATATTCCTCTCACAAAGCAAGTATGCAAAGAACATTGTCAAGAAGTTTGGGATGGAAAATGCCAGCCATAAAAGAACACCTGCACCTACTCACTTGAAGCTGTCAAAGGATGAAGCTGGCACCAGTGTTGATCAAAGTCTGTACAGAAGCATGATTGGGAGCTTACTATATTTAACAGCTAGCAGACCTGACATCACCTATGCAGTAGGTGTTTGTGCAAGATATCAAGCCAATCCTAAGATAAGTCACTTGAATCAAGTAAAGAGAATCCTGAAATATGTAAATGGCACCAGTGACTATGGGATTATGTACTGTCATTGTTCAGATTCAATGCTGGTTGGGTATTGTGATGCTGATTGGGCTGGAAGTGCAGATGACAGAAAAAGCACTTCTGGTGGATGTTTCTATTTGGGGAACAATCTTATTTCATGGTTCAGCAAGAAGCAAAACTGTGTGTCCCTATCTACTGCTGAAGCAGAGTATATTGCAGCAGGAAGCAGCTGTTCACAACTAGTTTGGATGAAGCAGATGCTGAAGGAGTACAATGTCGAACAAGATGTCATGACATTATACTGTGACAACCTGAGTGCTATTAATATTTCTAAAAATCCTGTGCAACACAGCAGAACCAAGCACATTGACATTAGACATCACTATATCAGAGAGCTTGTTGATGATAAAGTTATCACACTGGAGCATGTTGACACTGAGGAACAAATAGCAGATATTTTCACAAAGGCATTGGATGCAAATCAGTTTGAAAAACTGAGGGGTAAGCTGGGCATTTGTCTGCTAGAGGAATTATAGCAGCTACTGCTATTTGAACGTGCTCAAACGTCTCACTTAACATTAATAGCACGTTCACTACTAAGCCAAAACAAATTCGACCGTTGCTTCACACGTCCCTCTACATTCCTCATTCAAACTTATATTTTCGTGGTAATCTCGTTTTCAGCATTCCCCAACAGCTCTCAGAAATTTGCGAAACCATTCCAAACGCTCTGCTTTTCCATGGCTACCTCACCAAAAGAAACTTCAGCTCCTGGTTCACCCTCTGTACCATCATCCCCATCATCCACCAAAGCGCCATCAATCCAGGAACAACCTGAATTCCATATCCAACCCATACAGATGATTCCTGGTCAAGCCCCTGTTCCTGAAAAACTGGTTCCCAAACGACAACAGGGTGTGAAGATTTCTGAAAACCCTAGCCTTGCAACAAGTCCTAGGGAAGTAGACACAGAGATGGATAAGAAGATCCGCAGTATTGTGAGTAACATTCTGAAAAATGCCTCTGTTCCTGATGCTGATGAAGATGTTCCAACATCTTCCACCCCAAATGCTTCTGTGCCTGATGTTGAGAAAGATGTTCCAACATCTTCCGCCCCAAATGCCGAAGTCCTCTCTTCCTCCAGCAAAGAGAGATCAACAGAGGAAGATGATCAAGCTGCAGAGGAGACTCCTGCACCACGGGCACCAGAACCTGCTCCAGGTGACCTCATTGACCTAGAAGAGGTAGAATCTGATGAGGAACCCATTGCCAACAAATTGGCACCTGGCATTGCAGAACGATTACAAAGCCGAAAAGGAAAAACCCCCATTAAGAGGTCAGGACGAATCAAGACTATGGCACAGAAGAAGAGCACTCCGATCACTCCTACCACATCCAGACGGAGCAAAGTTGCAATCCCTTCCAAGAAGAGGAAAGAAATTTCCTCATCTGACTCTGATGATGATGTCGAACTAGATGTTCCCGACATCAAGAGGACCAAGACATCAGGGAAGAAGGTGCCTGGTAATGTCCCTGATGCACCATTGGACAACATCTCATTCCACTCCATTGGCAATGCTGAAAGGTGGAAATTCGTGTATCAACGCAGACTTGCCTTGGAAAGAGAACTGGGAAGAGCTGCCTTGGATTGCAAGGAGATCATGGACCTCATCACGGCTGCTGGACTGCTGAAGACTGTCACCAAGTTGGGAGATTGCTATGAGAGTCTAGTCAGGGAATTCATTGTCAACATTCCCTCTGACATAACAAACAGAAAGAGTGATGAGTATCAAAGAGTGTTTGTCAGAGGAAAATGTGTTAGATTCTCCCCTGCTGTGATCAACAAATACCTGGGCAGACCAACAGATGGAGTGGTGGACATTACTGTTTCTGAGCATCAAATTGCCAAGGAAATCACTGCCAAACAAATCCAGCATTGGCCAAAGAAAGGGAAGCTGTCTGCAGGGAAGCTAAGTGTGAAATATGCAATCCTGCACAGGATTGGAGCTGCAAACTGGGTACCCACCAATCATACTTCCACTGTTGCCACAGGTTTGGGTAAATTTCTGTATGCTGTTGGAACCAAGTCCAAATTTAATTTTGGAAACTATATATTTGATCAAACTGTTAAGCATTCAGAATCCTTTGCTGTCAAATTACCCATTGCCTTCCCAACTGTATTGTGTGGCATTATGTTGAGTCAACATCCCAATATTTTAAACTACACTGACTCTGTGATGAAGAGAGAATCTCCTCTATCCCTGCATTACAAACTGTTTGAGGGGACACATGTCCCAGACATTGTCTCGACATCAGGGAAAGCTGCTGCCTCAGGTGCTGTGTCCAAGGATGCTCTGATTGCTGAACTCAAGGACACATGCAAGGTGCTGGAAGCAACCATCAAAGCCACCACAGAGAAGAAGATGGAGCTGGAACGGCTGATCAAAAGGCTCTCAGAAAGTGGCATTGATGATGGAGAAGCAGCTGAGGAAGAAGAAGAAGCAGCTGAGGAAGAAGATGCTACAGCAGAGGAAGAGGAAGATGCAGCAGAGGATACTGAATCAGATGATGATGATTCTGAAGCCACCCCATGATCATCAGACCTTTATTTTTGCTTTTTACTCTTACTAGCTATAGGGGCATGTCCCTTTGAACAATTAATTACTATTGGTCTGTAATATTTGCACCTTAAGTTCATGCATTCTACTTTTGTCAAATTCTGTCTAAAAAGGGGGAGTAATAGTATTATATGCATGATTTTGTGTATGCAGTAGTAGTATTATGCATGACTTATGATTTAGAGAAGTAGGATACGATGTATGCATGATTCATGATTTTGAGGGGGAGTTGTATGTATATGATTTTGAGGGGGAGACTGCTGCTGCTGATGATGACTGATGTAAGCTACTAGTAGCTGATAGAAGATGCTGCAGTAAGAGCATGGAGACAAGGGAAAGCTGATGTCACATGAGATGTCTTGACATCCTGGAAAAGACTAGTAGCTGATAGAAGATGCTGCAGTAAGAGCATGGAGACAGGGGGAGCAGAAGAAGAAAGCTGATGTCATGTGAGATGTCTTGACATCCTGGAAACGACTTGCAACTTGCAGAATTTCCGCTGTGCTTGATTACTCTGATAATGAAAGTTACTGATCCCACTTGCATAACTGCTCGTACCTGCTCAGGAAGTGTCTAAGTATGTTTTAGACAAAATTTGCCAAAGGGGGAGATTGTTAGTGCTTAGCTTTACTAAGCTTTAAAAGATTGGCTAAGATTTTGTTAAAACATAAGCACTTAGACAATGAAGGAAAGCTGGAGTTGCTGCACATGATGTCCAACGTTATGTCAAAGAATAAGATCGGGCTGCACAATGCACAAGGCAAGATAAAGTGTCAAATGAAGAATTGAAGCTGTAGGATTCACGATGTCGGATACAATGTCCAGGACATCCTGCCTGAAAATACTGGAATTGCTAAAAGCATTGAAGCTGCAGGATCCACGATGTCGGATACAATGTCCAGGACATCCTGCCCGAAAATACTGGAGTTGCTAAAAGCATTGAAGTTGCAGGATCCACGATGTCGGATACGATGTCCAGGACATCTTGCCCGAAAATACTGGACATATAAATCTGTTATATCTTTAACAGATTATTGTGCAGTTAGCAAGAGATTAGATGATCTATCTTTAGGAACGAATTAAAAGATAATTAAAGTTCGAATTACAAACTAGAAGAGTTCGTTCAGGGATTAAAGATTAAAGATAAAAACTAAAAGATCAAACGTTATCTTTTAGTTCTTTAAGTGCAGATTTTCAGGAAGAATGATAGATCTCATCCAGCACAAGCTGTTGCAGCCCAGACCCACACACTGCTATAAAAACATGGAGGCTGCACGAGTTCTGTACCAAGTCCGGGATTGAAGAGTTGTTTTGTGAGTTTTGGGACTTGAGTGTTTTGTGAGCCACCTTGATGGTACCCTAACATCAAGTGTTGGACCTGAGTGTGTAGAGTTGATCTCTAGTGTGTAGAGTTGATCTCTTTTGTTCAGAGAGCAATCTCTGGAGTGTCCTTGATTTAATTGTAAACACGGGAGAGTGTTTGAGAGGGAGTGAGAGGGGTTCTCATATCTAAGAGTGGCTCTTAGGTAGAGGTCGCACGGGTAGTGGTTAGGTGAGAAGGTTGTAAACAGTGGCTGTTAGACCTTGAACTAACACTATTTTAGTGGATTTCCTCCCTGGCTTGGTAGCCCCCAGATGTAGGTGAGGTTGCACCGAACTGGGTTAACAATTCTCTTGTGTTATTTACTTGTTTAATCTGTTCATACACTCAGAGATAATCTGCATGTTCTGAAGCGTGATGTCGTGACATCCTGTACGACATCTGGCATTGGTATCAGAATTTCAGATTTTATTTTATGTGGTTAAATTAAGTGAGCCTATTAGACTACTAAATAAAATGATATGGGTTTAAATGAGCAAATGTCAGTGTTAGCCCATTAGGGATAATGAGAATCCTATTAGGTTAACATGTTATAAAAAGACTATTGTCCCCAATATACCGAGCCGTCACACATAGTTTTTCTTCTCCTCATATGAAGAGTTACGAAGGTCCCATCAAATATATTTGAATGATTGAAACAAAGAATCAAAATCAATTTTTTTTTATTTTATCAATATAACACCCTGAAAATTATAACTTGGTGTATGCGCATGATTAGTCCTTATTAAGTAATTTCATGTGTTTGAATTGACTGCAAACTATGATTAATTAAAATCATGGTGTTAAGTTATTTTTCAGTAAGTGAAATTTTTTTAAATAATTTTTTTCTTGATAATTATTTATCGATAAGTGTTTGCCCGTAAAAATAATTTCTTTGCGTATGATATTTTTTTGTCAAATAAATTCTTTTTACAAAAATAATATAATTGGATCTTTGCAATTTATTTATTTACACAAATAATAAATTCATTAAGTATTAAGTTTATTATAAAAAAAACTATTTGATTTAATTTAATTATTAAAGTTAGTAGAAAAATATTTCTATGCGAGAAAAACATTTTGCAGTTGTCATTTGAACAAAAAGGTTTAATTTTTTTAAAACTAGAGGAAAAATGCTTTTCAGCCATGTAAATTATAAAAATCATGGATTTCATCTTCATTTTCTAAAAGCAAAAGCAAAACAAAGTTGCTTCAAGAAAGTCAATTTTGAGGTCTGGGAAACGTGTTAGAAAGAAAATTTTACTGGAAGCAACATAGGATTAATTTTTTTTTGTAAAAATTAACTTGATGAAAAGAGGGTTCTATTAGCTTCACACTGTAAAAAAATATAAGTCATGTTGGTTTTGGGAAGAAGTAGAAATTCACAAATCTTTGAACTATGTCCAAACTAAAATGCTCTTTGTCTTGCTGCCTTGTAGAATTCTTATGTTTTTTTTTTGTTTTAGATTTTTGCTAATGAAGTATTTTACCTTGTTGGAGAGATGAGAAGATTTTATTTAAGTTTGTATAAAAAGTTTTCAGTAGTAAAATTGTTTACGGAACTTTACAGAGGCTTAAATTTTCCCCTTTTATAAAAGCTGGGGTTTTTTAATGCATGTTATTAGATGTGCTGAATTGTTAAAATTTTTTACTAAGTGTTGATGTGTTGCTTAAATTTTTGTCAAAGTGTTGTGTGATGAATTTGATTATTTCCATATGCATTATGATTTATTTTTTTATGATTGAAAGACCCACATAGTGTGAATCTCGAGCAACTATAATTGTGAAATGCTATATTTTAATTGGAGACCAGGTGGTGTGACCTCAGGCAACTGTCACATGCGATGTTTTGTGTGTGACCCGGTTGACTTGTTATCAGGGACAGTAACAATTTGCATGTTAAGACCTGTGTGTGGTAGATATAGAGACTCGTGCATAAGTCCAAGTGTCAACTAATTCTAGTAGGCATAGTGTATCTTGAAAGAAGTGCACCATTAGGTAATTGATGCATGAGTTCTGGTGTGGACTAGAACCCTATTCTAGTGGATATTGTGTATCTCAAACGACATGCAATGCTTTGTGTTAGTTCAAGGGACTCGGGCACAAGTACCCATGTGACTAGGATGTTTTCTCCAAGAGATTAATGCACCTGAGAGACGTGCAAGTGGACACAAAATCACGGTAGAATAAGGAGACTTTCTTCAAGAGAATCATATAGGGGGAGGTGCTGGAAGTTGTGAGGGCTTGCTAGACAACGATCGATTGACGATTTCCACCATGAGGTATGGATGGTATCCCTATTTTGTGATTATGCTAAGTCTAAATGATTCTCATTCTTTGTTTTCCTTTCAACAACGTTTTGTAGTTGTGCTATCGAGCCCTACGACAATGATAAAGTAAACACTTGGTGAGAGTGGTTAAGGAGTAAGTCCTTCGCATTAGGATGGCCTTATGAGTGGTACTTGTGTTATTCCCACTGACTTGCTATTTCTTGGGGATATGGCATTGAGTTTGTAGTCGCATTTTTCACAGTGCCAACTTGGTGATCCCGACAAATGCCAGGCATAACCAATCGATGAGAGCCTTTCCATCATACTATGGCATAAAGTGTCCTCCCAGCAGTCATCTAGACTAAAATGTGTTGGATCAAGTGGCCTCGGAATAATTAAGAAGGGGGGGTTGAATTAATTATTAATGTATCTTGACTAATTAAAAAATTATCCTTCTTAATATTATTAGATTCAATTAGGCTTTACTACTAAGTTATGAGGAAGTAAAGAACAAAAACAATAACTTAGACAAAAGTAAAGTGGAAATAAAAGAACACAGCGGAAAAGTAAAGAGTATAGGGAAGAAGAAGACAAATACAAGATTTATACTGGTTCGGCCACAACCCGTGCCTACATCCAGTCCCCAAGCAACCACCGATTCTTGAGATTTCCAATAACCTTGTAAAATCCTTTACAAGCAAAGATCCACAAGGGATGTACCATCCCTTGTTCTCTTTGAACAACCAAGTGGATGTACGCTCCACTTGAACTAATCCACAAAACATGTACCATCTCTTGTTCTTAGTATTACAACCCAAGTAGATGTACGCTCTACTTGTACCACAAAGGATGTACGCTCCAATGTGTTAAGACAAAGAATTCTTAGGCGGTTAGTTCCTTGAATCTTTGTAAGGGGAAACAAAAGATATCTCAGACGGTTAGTCCTTTGAAATCTTTTGTTTAAAGGGAAAGGGAAGAATCAAAAGAATTCTCAGGCGGTTAGTCCTTTGAATCTTTTGTCAAGAGGGGGAAGGGAGAATCAAAAGAATTCTCAGGCGGTTAGTCCTTTGAATCTTTTGGCAAGAGGGAGAAGGGATGAAAAGATAGCACGCTTTTGTTTTCTACAGAATTTCCACTTGCAAAAAAAAAAGTTTTGAAACAAAGTTTAGAAAGCTTTTTCGGCAAAGAAAAAGCAATGGGCAATGGTTAGAGAAAGATTGTGAAAAAGAATTGTTTGGAAGAATATCATATATATATATATATTGAATGTGTGCCAAAGTCATGCTTTTATAGACTCTTCATGTCTGGTCAAAGAAACCATTGAAAAAGTTGTGACTTTAGAGAAAACCATGTTAAGAGTTATAACTCTTAACTTTTTCTTCAAAACTGTTCACTGGTAATAAATTACCACAAAGGTGTAATCGATTACACAATGCATTTTATGAAAAGTTGTGACTCTTCACAATTGGATTTGAATTCCAACGTTCAGATTCACTTGTAATCGATTACTAATATAGTGTAATCGATTACACTATTTGAAAATCATTTTGGAATGTTGCAAACCATTTGAAAACATTTTGAAAACCAAACTGGTCACTGGTAATCGATTACTGATAACTGGTAATCGATTACCAAAGAGTAATCACTCTGGTAACTTAGAAAATTTGAGAAAATTCTTTTGTAAAACCAAATTGTGCTATTTGGTTTTTGAAAAAATCTTTTAATACTTATCCTATATGAAGTCTTGACTTGTTGCTTCTTGATTTCTTCTCTTGAATCTTGGATTGGATTCTTGATGCTTGATCTTGAAGTCTTGAATCAATTACTTGGGCTTTTGGCATCATCAAAATTGCTTGGTTCATCATCATGAAGCTTGCTTCTACAAAATGTTGTAAAGCCAGTGAGTTCTGAGAGTTCTAATGGTAGCTAGTCAATGTGCTATGTATGTTGAGATAATGAGATGGGAAGCCTTAGGTTGCGTGTGAAATCTAGTATATAACCACTACAAAGTGGTTGATAGTGTTGTGTGGTTTAACTTGCGATAGGGCTTTTTGTGCTTGGTTGATGAGGTGAAAAGAATCACCGTTACGTTTTTTTAGGATCAAATGCAGTTAGAGCTAGTGCTTGAGCTAGAGTGTGGAGTAGGCAAATGGTACCCAAATGTGGCACGGGGTGTCGACCACTTTATTGAGTACCTCAGATTCATGATGATGTCCTTAGTTAAGCTTGTAGAGGCACCAGTGTACGTGAAGTACTTCATATGTGGGATTCAGCCTATACTATTGTAATACTGTTATGCCACCTTATGGAGATCATAGAGATTTCCTCTTCTTTGTCGTCATCATTTTCATTCGACACACCAAACTATGCACTAGGGTCATCGTATGCAGAGGAGTACTTTCCTTAGTATGAGCAAGGGCCACCATACGCCGAGGAAGACTCTCCTCATTATGTGCTAGGGCCACCATACACTGGGGATGACTTAGAGCACACTGTGGCAACCCCTCTTGTTCCAATACCAAATGTGAGGGACGACAACATTGAGGAGGATCCAGAGATGATGGAGGAGTATCGATCAAAGGTGGCAGAGGAGCCTAGTGATCTAGTGATCAGGGTATGGAGGATGACACCAGGGGCAGACCCAACGAAAAAGATTAGGGGGGGGGGGGCAAATATAACCTAGATAATTTTATGATAAAAATCTACATTAACTATTCATTTATAAGAAAAAAATCCAAAATCTATTAAAATGAATTTCGACAAATGTCTTGTACCACTTAATATTTCTTATTTTTATACCATATTATTAGTGCAAAATACTTACTGACTTTGTTGACGATTAATCTTTGTCGAAAAACCTAATTTTCCATCTTTATTGGGTCTCCCCTCTCAATTATATTTTTTTTCATTCACAAGGTTCGAACTTAAGATCTCGCTTGAGTCCACTACTACTCAGACCAACAATTTTTTAGTGTACAACTTAATATTTGATTTGTTTTCTATAATAAAATATTCAAATAAAAATAATTATTTTAATATTAAAATATTATATTATATATATATATATATATATATATATATACATTAAAAAAATTCAAGGGGGGCCAAGGCCCTCCTTTACCTATACATTTGTCTGCCCTTGGATGGCGCAATGGTAGATGATGGGGGAGCTTCCCCAAGGAGGAGTCGAGTGGCTCATAGGGGAGAGTAGTGAGGAGGAGGATCCCGACAAAGATATGTACGACGCTTCCTCCTAAGGAGGATCTTCTCACTACGATCTTTTGACTCACCCTTTTTGTGTAAAGTGTCTGTTGTAGGCTTAGGTTGTGGTGATTGCACTAGGATGTTTCCTTTCTTTAGCATATGTATGGGTAGACCTAGGTTCCAGATATTTTGGTTGTGTTTGTATTCATCATCTTTTCATTATGTATATTTTGGGCATATCCACGAGCTGATATATCTACAATTTCAAACTCAGTACTATTTGTATTTTCGCAATATTATGTTATATGTATTTCAGCAGTTTAGTTTATATCATTTCTTTTTCTCTTCATTTAAAAAGTGTATGTTTTATATTCAAAACGCTTTTGTCTCTTCTAAATGATTTATATTTCTATCATGCCTTTTATGTCTAAGGAAGAAAAAAAGAAAAAAAAATTTACTCGCGTTTTCGTAAGGTAAAATGTTTTCACCATCGAATGAATGAACACGATCATTTAAAAAGAAAAGTGCATGTTTATTCATAATAGATTTAGGGTGTCACAATTAGAGACCCAATACAAAACAAAATTATTAGATCTAAATAAATATTTGCTAATTTATTAGGAATAAAAAACACACCTTAATTTTATTCTTCTTGGTTATAAATATAGCCTAAGCACGTCCAGGATAGGAAACCTAATTCCCATCATATTCCTATTATCCTCTCGAGCCATTTATTTTTCTTTAGAAAAATGGCTTAATTGCAAAAGGAATCCCCCTATTTTTCCCAATTCACTTAATCGGTCCCCTATTTTTTAACTCGCTATTTGAGTTCCCCTATTTTTTGAAATTCACTATTTGAGTCCCCAGAGAAAAAATTGAACGTTGATTGTAGCTTACAACATTGACTATGCAATCGAGTCCTTCCTTTTGCCTCCATAGGGCTCCGAATATGAAAATCAGTAACGATTCCACCACAGACAGGTCAATGACAGATTTTTTCCTTCTGGCGAATGACACCACCGTCCACGGAGCTGAGTTTCCGCCTTTGTCGTCTGTGATGCCGCCGTTGCAGTGTTTGATGTAGAGGAAGAGGAGCAATGTAAGGGAGACTATGGTTGTCAAAACGTAGCCCACCACCGATATGCCTGGTCTGAACGACGACGAGGAGTTGTTGTTGAGATAATTTTTAGTTACCTAATTACTGAAAGGGTAAATTGGAAATACCTCTTAAACGAACGATTATATGTGGACACGTGGCAGTCAACGTTTTAAGCTAACAATCAACGTTCAATTTTTCCTCTGGGGAGTTAGATAGTGAATTTGGAAAAATAGGGGGACTCTGATAGTGAATTAAAAAAATAAGGGGACCGATTTAGTGAAATGGAAAAAATAGGGGGACTCTTTTTGCAATTAAGCATAGAAAAATCACACAAACAAAAGAAAAGGTAGCATTACCAAGGATGATTCCACAGGAAACTTATCCTCCAAATTTGTCCTTTAGTGGACCAGTGAAGAGTAGCTAAACCCTAATTTGAAAATATAAAATGTCAACTAAACCCCATTAAAAATATATGTAAAATTTTGATTCATTTGATTTTGAGTTAGTTGTTGTTTAGGAGTTAAATAGGTACTTTATTTAAGTTGTTGTACATCTTGATCCATGATTTGAAGTGGAAACAACTATTTTTAACAGAAAAACCGATAATTTATTGGTATTAAAAAGTGTAACCAAACCAAAAAAACACAATTTAGGTTCAAATATGAACACACACAGATTCAAAGATTACAAACTTTGTATCCTATACACTAGACATGGCAATGAAACACATACCCGTGGGTATCTGCCCAAACCCATCCTGATTTTGACGGGGAATACCCGAGTTAACCGGATATAGGTTCGGGTTCGGTGATTACCCAAATTTTTTAATCGGGGTTAGGGTCGGGAACGAGGATGTCACTACCAGTCCCATACCTATTTCCGTACCCATCCCGATGATAAAATTATTAAAATTATATTAATTACTAGTTAATTTTATTTTATAATTTTTATATAATTTAAAATTCTTTTCTTGGTGATTTTTGTAGACAAATGCACTATAATGAATTTATTGATATATAAGTAATTAAAAATAAATATGTAACAATCAAATTTTTTTAAATTAGAATTTTCAATTTAATTCTTTTACAAAAAAAAAACTTTTTACAAATCTAAACGAGGACGAGGCGGAGATGAGAATACCCAATACCCAGAGGGATGAGAAAACAAATTTTAACATGTCGGATACCGGGGACCGGTATATATTGGAAAGTTAGAGATTGAAGAGATAATACACGTCCCCGCATCGCCCCGTTGCCATGTCTACTACACATACCATGTCTACTACACACACCAATCAAGCATCCCCAAAAGTCACTAACAATAATCCATATAAACACGCTACAAGAATTCAACATCTTGAAAATTAACCATACCTAATCCAAAACACCTTAAATAAGATATATCACTATAATCCAATCTCAAAAAACATTCACCAAAAAGAAAGAAAAAAAAAATCCAATATTTTCACCAACATCTTGAAAACAACATCCATGTTGATCAAGAGATTGTTAATTGAACTTAATTAGTACCGATATTTTCTTTTGTGAACACTTGTGCTCCATCATGTAACTAAGTAAACCTTAACAATGCAATCCTAACTTCTGCAATAAGTTTGACAAAGTTTGAAAAACATGACCATATTGAAGAACAAGGAATTTGGACCTAAGGAAGGAGGACGAGGGTAATGTCGAACCGAGGGCTTCCTGCAGGAAGTTCCAACCCAACACAATTCTGGAGCGAGACGTCAGCACGGTAGTTGCCAAAGGCATAAGTGGCAAAGGTATTGTTGAGTTTGACGGCAACCACACTGGGGCATCATCAGTGTTCAGGATCTTAAAATCCCCGCCGAACTTTCTCCAAAAGTCTCTCGATTCTCGTTGCTATGGTTGACTTTCTTGCAACGCCCATGGCCATTTGCGTCTCAAGTTTAATATAGGGTTAAAATGGTCTACCCCCTTGTAATTTCATTTTAATATATTTTTTAACCAAATTACTATTTTATAATCTAAACCGTCCAATTATTTTATTCTATATCCAATGGCGACAAATGAGGAAGAAGACTTTCCTAAAGTAACCAGTCAAATTCTTTAACAAATTAATTATTAATAAAATTAATTAATATTCCACACGAATGTCTTATTAGTATTAAATACATGTGACATAATGTAAGTATCCTGCTCTCCAAATATTGCCTACCCCCCTCCCCAAATGGTGCCATATGAAAGCACAAGGAGGTCCATATATAACTTTTGAATTCATTTCGATAACGTAAAATATTGTAATATAGTAACAATTGTAATTTGTTTTGACATGTACATTTGGAAGAGCACACAACATTTTTATTGTTACAGAAAAATTTGTTTAATTTAAAAATTGAGATAATAAAAAAACTTTATGCACTTTGGGTGACTAAGGAGTTGTGTATACTTAACAAATAACAATAATAAAATAGTATTATTTACTGCATATATTGATACATTTAAAAATAATATTAATAAATGGAATAAAAATTAATAATATATACTTGTTACCATGAGTGGAGTTTGAACATCCAAACAGGACAAATAATGAAAACTAACCAACAAAAAACTTGCCTATCAAGTTCTATGATGATATAATTAAATATTAATTATGTCTTTCTTTTATTTTATTGTAAATTTTAACATTATACTTCAATGGGGTAATAATCCCAAAATCTAAAATAATTAAGTAAAAATAAATACACATTGTTTGGAAGATTAATAACTATTTAATTTTTGGCACACATTATGTAAATTTTATGTTTGTGTATTTAAATGTTGCATCTTTTGCAATTAAAACGTTTTAAAATATGTTTTCCATTTTTTATGTGTTTTATTTTTAAAGAAGCTTATTAATAGTGGTTGTGTTATTGTCATGGCGTGCTTTGGTCCTCTGAAAATCTTGGTTCCTTTGTTAGAGTTTTGTTAGTGTGGTGGTTTCTTCCTTTTGCTTGAGTTTCTTTGTTATGGTGTGAAGGGATGACACTTGTTATTCTGACATATAATTAATATATTCTGACACTTGTACCGAGTTACACAACATGATTTGATTTTTGAGTTTAAGCTATATTTTTAGCATTACGTGATCTCTCCAAAAATACATGGTAGTACACGTAACAAAATATTGCCTACTTTTAACTACCAAAATTTAATGCAATGACAAAACAAACTAATCTAGATTGCTTCTATGAAGAGGATAATAATATATGGCTCGATGGTAAGCTTAAACTTATCATCACTATTCACTCATGTTTTAAGAATATAAGTTTCATTGTGATGTTCCTCAAATGTGTGCATCTTCATATTTAAAAGTCACTGGGATCATGAGAAAAAAAAATTCTAAAGACATGATATAAAAGTAATATGTAAAAAAAAAAAAAATGAAACCAAATAAAGTAAAAACTGATGTAAGTTTCATTGAAGCTTGTAGGCCTAGGATCTTCTTCATCAATGAATTCATTTGCTTCTTGGAAGATGAATGACAGCGGAATAGAGAAGAAAGAGAGAGAGGAGACGTCATTTCAAGGAGAAGATGAGTCTAGAAGAAGTTCACCACCATAGGAAGCTATGGATAAGAGCTTGGAGGAAGAAAAAGATGAATGAAGGGAGAGGAAGAGAAGAGCACGAACTTTTGTGCTCTAAAAGAGCTCTGAAATCTGAAGTTTAATTTTCAAATGATCAAAGTTGAAAAAATGCACACACATGACCTCTATTGATAGTCTAAGTGTCACACAAAATTGGAGGGAAATTAGAATTTCAATTCAAATTTCACTTGAATTTGAAATTGAATTTGTGGAGCCAAATTTTGGAGCCAAAATTTTACTAATTATGATTAGTGAATTTCAGTTATGGTTCAACCCACTAATCCAAGATCAATTTTAAGATTCTTCACTAAGTGTGCTTAGGTGTCATGAGACATGTAAAGCATGAAGAACATGCACAAAGTGTGACTATATGATATGGCAATGGGGTGTAGTAAGCAAATGTTCACCTCCCCCTCTAAAATTTAATTGGATTGGGCTTCTACCAATTCAATTAAATTTATTTCTCAGTACACACATCAAATATTCACTTAGTGCATGTGAAATTACAAAACTACCCCTAATACATGTAGAAACAAGCTTCATGATGATGAATCAAGTTGATTCAAGTAGTTTTGATGATGACAAAGATGATGACAAAAGGCCCAAGAGAATGATTTCAAGATTGAGTCAACAAGTTCAAGATCAAGTTTAATTTCAAGTTTCAAGAGAAGAAATCAAGAAGACTTCACAAGGGAAGTATTGAAAAGATTTTTCAAAAAACAAACATAGCACAGTTTTGTTTTTCAAAATAGTTTTTCTCAAAATTTTCCAAGTTACCAGAGTTTTTACTCTCTGGTAATCGATT
The DNA here is from genome assembly GCF_004193775.1 of Glycine soja. Taxonomy (NCBI): domain Eukaryota; kingdom Viridiplantae; phylum Streptophyta; class Magnoliopsida; order Fabales; family Fabaceae; genus Glycine; species Glycine soja. The sequence goes on along the minus strand of NC_041009.1, from coordinate 23,808,779 downwards.
ACCAGTTTCCTATAATCGATTACCAGTGGCAAAGTTTGATTTCAAAAGCTTTTAACTGAATTTGCAACGTTCCAATTGTTTTTTTAAATGGTGTAATCAATTACAATATATTGGTAATCGATCACCAGTGTATCTGAACGTTGAAATTCAAATTCAATTGTGAAGAGTCACATCTTTTCATAAAATGTTTTGTGTAATCGATTACATGGTTTTGGTAATCGATTACCAGTTACAAGTTTTAAATAAAAATCAAGAGGTGTAACACTTCCAATGGTTTTCAGGTTTTTCTCAAGGTTATAACTCTTTCAATGGTTTTCTTGACCAGACATAAAGAGTCTATAAAAGCAAGACCTTGACTTGCATTTCAATAACTTTTTAACAATTCTTTAGAACAATTTTTGAGAAACCTTTGCTACTTATTCTTCTTCTTCTTCCTTTGCCAAAAGCTTTCTAAGTTTTCTGGTTTCCAAACCTTGCTCTTTCACAGAAAACAAAAGTGTGCTATATCTTTTCATTCTCTTCTCCCTTTGCCAAAAAGAATTCGCCAAGGACTAACCGCTTGAATTCTTTTTGTGTCTCTCTTCTCCCTTTTCCAAAAGAACGAAGGACTAACCGTCTGAATTCTTTTGTGTCTCCCTTCTCCCTTTTCCAAAAGAACGAAGGACTAACCGCCTGAATTCTTTTTGTGTCTCTCTTCTCCCTTTTCCAAAAGAACGAAGGACTAACCGCCTGAATTCTTTTGTGTCTCCCTTCTCCCTTTTCAAAGAATTCAAAACGACACAGTATGAGAATTCTTTTGATTCTTCCCTTTCCCTTAAATAAAAGATTTCAAAGGACTAATCGCCTGAGATATCTTTTGTTTCCCCTTCACAAAGTTTCAAAGGACTAACCGCCTGAGAACTTTGCCTTAACACATTGGAGGGTACATCCTTTGTGGTAAAAGTAGAGCGTACATCTACTTGGGTTGTTGTAACTTAGAACAAGAGAGGGTACATCTCTTGTGGATCAGTTCAAGTGGAGGGTACATCCACTTGGTTGTTCAAAGAGAACAAGGGAGGGTACATCCCTTGTGGATCTTTCCTTGTAAAGGCTTTTACAAGGTTGAAAAGAAATCTCAAGGACCGTGGGTCGTTTGGGGACTGGATGTAGGCACGGGTTGTTGCCGAACCAGTATAAAACTCTTGTGTTTATCTTCTTCTTCCCTACACTCTTTAATTTCCGCTGTGCACTTTAATTATCACTTTTACTTTTGGTTAAGTTTCTTTTTCTTTTCTTAACTTTGTAGTAAAACCCTAATTAAATCTAGTAACATTAAGAAGGATAAATTTTTAATTAGTCAAGGCACATTAATAATTAATTCAACCCCCCCTTCTTAATTATTCCGAAGCCACTTGATCCAACAATACAAAAACTAGTCTAGGTGTTTTAAAATACAAGGGATGAAAAATCCTATATTTCTATGGTACCTATCTACATTATGGAGTCCTAAATACAAGGACCAAATATAATGACATCCTAATCTAATATGTACAAAGATAATTGGACTCAACCTTAGTCTATGGGCTCAGAAATCTATCCTAAGGTTCATGAGAATCCTAGGACCTTCTTCAGCAGCTCTAGCTCAATCCTCTTGGAGCCTCTTGCTCATGGCTCTAGTGACTAGTCCCTTCCTCGGGAGGATTGCATCAAAAACACCTTCAAGTAATGAAAATTCACAAAGTCAATTCACAATGCTTCCTCAAATATGCTTAATTCAATTGGGAGAACCATCTTTTTCCAATAAAAGAAATGAAAGACAAGACACCTTTTAGGAGACTGATGCCAAAATCTCTAACTTTATTGTAAGAAATCTATAGACTTTTAAGACATGCAAGCTCTGAAAGAAAAATTGGATTAGATAAATTGTACTATTGATAAGATGAAAATGATTACTTCTATAAACACAAAGACACACTGACAATTATATGCTGTCAAATACAACACATGTTGCAATATGTTCTTTTAAATTAGAGATATAAAACCATTTCACTCAAGATAAATAAACTTGGGTGGAATGTGTGTGGGAACTACTCTGTAGTAGAAAACAAACTAATTGCATAAAAAAAAGTCTATACAATTAATCTTGGTGGGCAAAAGTTTCAGATATTGTGCACAAAAGAAAGAAAGATGCAACAATCCTAAAAGAGGTTTCATATGATCACAATCTATTATGCAATTACATCACTATAAATTGAGAGGTTCCAAATAGGTCAAAGCTGAAAAAAAGGATCAAATCATTGGACTGAAATTACATAGAAATCAATTTACTTTTACTGTTCAAGTGTTGGGCATCAGTATCTCAGAAATTGTAGTAGAATTCCCTCAAGCTATTATTCTCTTATCCAACAGTGTTGCTTAGTTACATTATACCCATATCGCTAACAGATACTTGTAAATGAAAAATAACTAATATTAGGAAGAAAAAAAGTGTAGAAAGTTATCGATAACTTATTTTTTAGCTATCTACAACACTTCTAAGTACAAAGGTAGAAGGTAGCTAAAAAATATTCCTCCACTTGGATACTTTGAAAATGAAAAACCACTAATATTAGGAAAAACTATAGTCAATTATTGATTCATTATTTAATCTATCCATTGCACATGTCAAGTATTACTCTTATTGGGTGCTCTGCAGATTGCAATTGAAGTTGAAACAACTAACTTTGATAGACAATAATACAACATCATGGGATATAATAGTTATGCAAGAAGATGTTGGTAAGATGCACTTCTTATATAACATTATAAGATATGACAAAAAGAAGAAAAATGAACAAATTGAAAATATATTTAAAAAGGTTTGTGACAATTATTAATCAAATGGAACAAGATAAATGAATTAACATGGAGAAAAAAAAACCTTAGTTTAATATATGTGGCATTAATAGGAAAAAAACCAACAATTTACGAAGTCAGAGTCATTAAACTGAGAAACATACAGGAAAAAAATGTATAAAAAACTCATTCCAATGTAAATCATAATTTTGGGAATAATTCTATGAGCTTTGTTTGAAACAAAAATGACTTGCATACCAAGTTGTTCATGGCTGTAAACAAACTTCCAACTCTTGCTTCTTAAAACTTAACTGCTCAAGCAAAAATCCAAAAATTAAAAAAATAAATACCCATTATAGTACGATTAATATGATGAAATTGAGAATGAATGGAAAGAGAAGACCACTTGAGAATAAACAAAAAAGAAAAGGAAAAAAAAGTATACGCGAAAGATTAAATATTGGTTTATTTGGATAAAAAATTAATTAGCCAACCGATCAATATTATTGCAATCTATTGCCTCGTGCTCTCTGCCAATATCAAAATAGAGTAGAAACTCTTTAAATTAATACTCAGTAAATTAATAAACTTTTTAAAATAATAAATTTTTCCGGTTCTAACTTGGACCAATATAAAAAATTGAAAAACTCGATAAAATAATAAGATAATAATTTTTCATGAGATCTCTTTATAATTTTTTATCTCAAGAAAATCATAAATTAATAATTCATAGAAACTGAAAAAAATATATTACACTATTGAAATATGATTCAATAGTTGCTTAAGACATGGATGATTTTCCAATAGTAATTTATATATGTCAAACTTGCTTAAGAATACATTGAACACATTTATTTTTCTTGTTTACATTTATTGTACTTCAAAAGTCATTGTTGATTTCCAATGCATATAAACAGAGCAATTACTCATTTACATTGAGTCTCAAGGTTTGCTATAACGTAACTCTAAGAGGTATAGACTAATTTGTCTTTTTATTTGGTATGTACAGTATAATTACTTAAAAACTCTTTAAATTAATAATTATTAATTTATCGATAAATTAATAACTCTCTAAATTAATAAATTTTTCCGGTACTGATATTATTAATTTATAGAATTTTAACTGTAGAGAGCTGTACACATCACAACAAAGAGAAAAAAACACAGTTTTACCAAAAGCAACAAATTAACAACCGAAAAATCGAGACATAAATACTTTTCATATCTTTTCTAATACACGAAACAAAAACTTTTTGTATGCAAGCTCATAAGCAACAAATCGTAATACCCAGAGACAAATTTAAACAAAAAAAAAATCTGAAATTGAATAGATAATAAATAAAGGACCATTCAATAGGAAAAAAAGAAATAGAAAGTGAAAATTGAGGTATGGAAAAGTTAAAAAAAAAATGCAAAAGCAAGAACGTTAGGCTGAGAAATTCCCTCCATTTTGCCCTCACCATTTTTCCACCACATGCGTCACACGCCATCCCTTTCCACAGCAAGCCTCTAAAATGTCTCTTCCATTTAGAAATTGAAAGGTAAAAAGAAGATTGAGAGAAAAAAAAGGGGGGGGGGGGGGTTGAATCGATTTAATTACAGGCGCATGAATTTTGAAATTTAAAAGGGATTCAAAGAAAGTAGTTGGCTAGCGTGAGATTTAAGGATATAAGTTCTAGTAGTGATCGAAGAATTTAAAGTGTAGATAGATGGGCATAAATTCTTAGGTTGAAATATTAGGCGGAAAAACGAGCTTGAGACCATTGAGTAAGTGGACATGTGTAGTTTTCTCTTTCATTACAATTTTTACTCAAAAATTCAAATCTCCCGTGTAGTATATGTGTCAAAATTTCATCTGTTTGTAATTGTTGCTTGGAATCTATTGTGAATTTTGTCCTGTTCAATGTCCATACAAGAACATTATTAGAAATTTAAAATTTCTTTGTAGTAATTCACTTCGAGTAGCTCATGTTTACTCATATATTTAATTATAATCGTTTTATCACAATTAAACCAGTAAACTGTAAATTGGATAGTACTTTTACCAATTTATTAAACAATTGATTCTAAAACTTAACATAGAAGGTTGTAAACATATAATTACTATATGATAAATAGGTCTTCGGTAAGCTCGGCATCGCATGCACTTGAAAGTTGGCACCCAAAACATCATTGAGAAATTTATTACATCATGAGTCCAAAATTATCAGTTTCAATATCTTCAAGACTTCTGAAGAACTCTTCATATTCATTTTCAGGTAGGTTTTGAAGTGTTGAAGAAGCATTTGGAATAGAGTTTCCCACTATAGCACCATCAATTTGGCTGGCCAATTCATTTGCAACAAATGAATTGCTTAGGACACTCTGCAGTTTGTGAATATCTGATTCTTGAGTTTCACCAGAGTTCAGGTCTTGTTTTGGGCTCGCATTTAAGGGAGCAAATGATGTAGGGATACCTGCAGCAAATTCAGTTGTTGGATGGTTTATAGACTCATGCATATGCTCTTGTTGTTCTACTGTCATGATCAACAGAAGAGAAAATGTTAGTAATATATTCTTTAGCACACATTTGATTGTTGATTGAAATTCATTGGACTCATAAAATCAAGCATATCCCAATTCCTATTTGAGGATACTCAGCTCATAATTTCTTGCCTCTTAATAAATTTCAGTTAATAATAAAAGATGTGTTCCAAATGTGTTGCTATCATTTTTCTTAAAAAATGCCATTTTGTAATCTAAGATTAGTGAAAATCAAATGGAATTGATCTTATTGTATTTCTTTCACACCTAAGCATATGACAACATACCTCGGTAACTTGAACTCCCTAACGAGGAGGGAAACGTAGTCTTGCCACTAATGTTTGATGATGTACCCGCTTGATATGAACCATAACCGATAGTGACCTTATTACGCTTTAGCTGAAGTTTGTATCTCTGTGCATTGGTTGTTGATCATGTACATATTAAAGAACAAAGAACATGTTAATTTGTCATAGCAGGCATATTGTGATTCAAACAAGAATCGTGAAAGCAAGTGGGAAAAGGAAGATAAAAGTAACAATGCATCGTTGCATCCAAATTTTATGTAGTGATACAATTCTAATTAAACTATTAACTATATAGTACTACTATACCCATTTATCTTTTAAATAATGCAATTTCCAATTGAAAGAAGCAGCTATATTTAGGAGGTCCATTCCTATCACAAAAGAACTCATGTCTAACGAAATTAGGAACTAAAACTCCACTAAACCAAACCGACAATCCTATTGTGATGTCTTTGCATTCCTTCAGTTTTTTTTTTTTCCTTAAAGTAGCAGCTATGTGATATTAATAGAGTATTATATATATAAACCAAGTCATACTCAAACTTGTGGGTTAAAAACATGCAATAGTAATATTAAATATTATAAGAAACTATTCCATGTCTAATTAAGTTGAAGGGACATGAAAAACCTGCATATAACTTGAAATCTGGTTTAATGTTAGGTCAGACACTTTCATTAATTTTTGAATCGCTTTTGGACGAGCAACTGAACACAAAAACAAACAAAGAGCTGATGTTAAATATGTGATTAGTGATTACCTTATTATCAAGGATATTTCAAGCATAATCCATGATTAATAGATTATAATACTAATGAAAATTCAATATAGAATGGGAGAAAACATACTATTACTCTCAATGCCGCCTAGATATTCTAGGGCTTCTGTGAACTTTTGACGCAGCTCAAGAGTCCAAAGGATTTTCCTTTTCTTCGCAAATCCAATTTTGTGTTCTCTTCTTTTCTCAGTCTCCTTAGGTATATGGTTATCACGGTTAAAGTTCATCATGGCTGGCCTAAGTTCTTCTCTCTTCTCTCCTTGCTTGCTTTCATTACCATCATTATCAATCTTCCTTTCTTCCTTTTCTCTACAAGCCTGGCATTGTGTGCCAATAATTAACTGTTCAATGCAAGTATATATATTTTGGAATTTGTTTAATAGGTTTTCCTCAACCAGCCTTCTTTCTTGCACTTTTTATTTTTTGAATACATTGCCATGTTTAGAATATAGTTAATGTTATGCATGAAATTTACTGTTTTATTACGGGATAAATTATTGAGTAACATAATTGGTACTCGTAAGTTATAATTATTGTCAAAAGATTAGTCCTCTAAACATTTATGATCAAATTAGTCTCACAAAAATCTAGAAGGTCACCATATATATTATCCTCCAAAAAATTTGTCATTGTATTAATCATTAAAGGACTTAATTAGTAGCCAAATTAGTATTTAAAAATAGTATAACCAATTAGTTTCCATGGTGACTAATTAATAAGATGAAACATTCCAAACATTTTTGAGGGAACAATTAATATGATGATATTTTAGATTTCGAAGGAACTAATTTAGTTAGTAACTATTTAAAAAAAAAAACTAATGAAGTAACATGTGTAATTTCAAAAACCAACACGAGGGTTTACCATAAATTATTTATCATTTGGTTTTTGTAAATTCTAATCCCTATTAACAACATACCTTGTTTGCATGTTGTGCTTCTATTGCTGACTTAGGTTTTGACTGATGTGCAATTAGCCACAAGTATTGGAGATCCTCAAAAAGGATTGGTTCCTCGAGGAAATAACAAGGTCCTTTAGCTAATGTTTTCCAAATAGTATCCTCAGACCCTCCAGATGAGATGACTGGACATGATAAATATAGACAAAAAAAAAAAAGTAGTGAGATCAGAGAGTTAAATTGTTAGGAGAAAATTTAACTGCATCGAAAACCTGAAATTCCAACTCACAAACAACTGGAATGTCCTTCTCATGCAATAAATCCACAAACGCAAGGTCATGTAGGCCAGGCATGTTGAGTTTAACCATGACAAGTCTGAATTGATTTTCATGATTGGAAACCATGGACATAGCCATAGATACTTCATCTGTCAAAGTAACTGAGTAACCAAACAATTAGTAACTATTCACGTCAGTTACTCAAGCAATGGGATTAGCATTAAATTCAGCAGAAGAAAAAAACATAGTATTTTGTAAAGATAAATTTTTGTATAGCTTCCTCAACTAGCTCAACATGTATATATAGATGTCCTGATTAAACTCTTGCAGAATCAATTGAAGTAAGCTTTTTTTTTTTTAATTTCTTGTTTTGAGAATTAAATGAAAATATAGATGAGTCAAATGCAAATATAGTATGTGTAAAAAATTAATTACTATGTTTTAAGAAGCTCGATGGGTATCTTAATTTAGTTGAAAATAGTTTCAAAGTTTAGGTTAGATTCAAAAAAGTTGGTTATTAGTATTCTTACTTTTTAATAATTTAATTATGAATAGTATTAAATTTATGTATTTTGTTTTGAATAATATACTGGTAACATTTTAAGCCTAACGTTATTGGGTCATGAGTTACAGTTTGGTAAAGGTCGAGAAAATGAAATGATAAATATATATATATATATATATATATATATATATATATATATATATATATATATATATATTTGACAGAATATAGATTCTGGTTAATAGCCATGCCTGCCCAATTACCCATTAAGCACTTATATAGTTTGTCCTAGTCTATTTAGTATGTGGTTTATATATAACATTGAAAATACAAAGTAAAAACATGAGTATTCTTGATGCACACCAAGTCACCAACAAGGCAAAACAAGATCAATAAGTAAAACTTAAACAAAATGATAGGGTTTATGATTGAATTATATTGGATTAGTAATATGTTTTTAGTTTTTGAAATTTTTCTCAAATTTGGTTTTATATATCTTCAACTTTAACAATCAATAATTTTCATCCTTGTATTTTTTAAAATACCTTAGTTTTAGTCATTGAAGCTAACAAATTTTCCCTCATATAGGGACCAAGTTTTGATATTTCAAAAAGGATAGGGACTACAAAAAATAATATTTTAATAGTCACAAAAATCAAAATTTGAAAATCTTTCCGGATTAAAAACACTATTAACTAAGCAATCACTATAAGAAAAATTAAATTTAATGATGAAAAAATTTAGAATAAAATACGTTTTTTTCCCTCTAAAATATGTAAACTTTGGAATTGATTCCTTCAGAAATTTTCATCTCATTTCATCCTCCTAAATTTTTAATATATATTATTATTCATTCAGTATGTTAACTCTTGTTAGTGAATCTGTTTGTGTGGCAGAAAAGATTGAACATGGAATCTATTAGAGTCATTTTACAACATTTTTATATAAAAAAAAATAAAATTGGTAGTAGTGCTTGTTAAAAATACTATATTAATATGTTAGGCTTACTAACAGAGTTAACATACTGTATGAATAATAACATGTTAAATTTTTTGAAGAACTGAAATGAGACAAAAAGTTTTGGAGGGACTAATTCTAGATTTTCCATATTTTAGAGAGACCAAAAAAATACTCTACCCAAAAAAATTTATATAATTAAAAAATGTCTCTAAAATTTTTGTAACCTCAATTACTTAGGATAAAACAATATTAATTTTCATCACTGAATTTTGTCACTAATATATTGATTTTTTTTTGTAAAAAGTATTTTAAACCAAATTAAATTGATATGAAACAAAGTAATATAGAAAAAAGGCTTCAAAGTATACCTTTGAATGCATACTGCTTCAACAGTGATGACAGATACACAAGAGACAATGTGTTGTTATTTAATAGCAGAATGTTAAGCTCTGTTGCAAAGGAAGGAGGGCAATTAACCATTGATATTGATTGATCATCCATGTTTAGAACAAAAAGCTTAAAGAGAACATGTGATACAAGTTTAAACAACTAAGAAAATGATTAAACCATGGAGAGAAGAGATGGAGGAAGTGTTTGATGTATGCCAAGGGGATGATGCGCCAATTAAATAGTAGCAGAGATTGGACTTTTGGATGAATATTAGTATTTTCTACTGGCAGTTTTATAAAATTTTATTTTAATGAAGTAGACCAATTACCACCTGGTCAAAACCAAAAGAAAATGAAAGTCAAGAAAGGAACAAAAAATAAAAAGCATTTTAATGAGATTTAATTTACTTATAATAAATGACAAGACCTTCCTTTTATATACATTATTTTTTATGAAATTATAGAAATTCTTATATTAACATGTGGTATGGAATAATTAATACATTTATGTAAATTCAATGATGGTTATTTATGTTTGTGAACATTGCTTCACATTGATTATAAAATTATTATAATATTATTTTAATTCATGACTACATTTACTTAGTTATGGTCAAAGACCAAAGAAAGTTAAAAGATATATATATTTATTGCTATGGAAATTTATTATTATTATTATTATTATTATTATTATTATTATTATTATTATTATTATTATTATTATTATTATTATTATTATTATTATTATTATATTCTAAAGATAAAATCTTTTGTAAGTATAATTATTACTTTCAAATAATTTTTAATAAAAACTTAATCTTTAACATTGTTTTATTTTTTAATTTTACTATTCTATTATTTTATGTTATAAATTAACACAATTGTTGTAATAATTATAAAAAAAAATAAGATTATTACTTCTCAATGAATTTTTTTTATAAAATCCTGAAGTTAATTTTACCATTATCACTTTAAGAATATTTTATTAAATTCTCTTATCATAACATATACATTTTAATATTGTCTTTCTTGTAATTTCTATATCAAATCTATAATTTCTTTTTTTTAAGAAAAATTAAAGATAATGTTTTTGTACTTTTCAAAATTTGTCATTTAATTCTTCTATGTTTTAAAAGGAAGACACACATTTAGTGATATTATTAATAATTTTTCAGTAAATTTTAGAAACGTAAACATTAATCGATAACTAGTTGTTAATAGTTAATAAAGATTATTATATTTCTAGTAAATTTTGCATATAAATATAGACCACTTCTAAGGTGGATCTCTTGGGCAAGTGGTTCACGGTGATCCAGTTTTAAAACCGAATATAATAATATATACTTTTTATATTTTGTTTTCAACTTTTTTATAAGAGTAAAGATTAATTAAGTTTTTAGTTCTCAAATTATAGGAATTTTAAATTTTTTATCCCTAAATTATTTTAAAAAAAAAAATAGTACCTAAAGAATTTATCGTTATTATAAATAATCCTTAAACATTTTTTCATTATTATAATTAGTCCTTAAAGACATGAACAAAATTATTCTTTCTCCACATCCACAACGAATATCATCATAGATTGTAGATGAAGATGATAAATTATTGTTCTACGTCGAAAATCTCCTTAGTAGTTGTTATAAGTTCATAGGTACTTCAAGTGTTAGGATTCAATAATGGTTATTCTTTGTTTTTTCATTTTAATAACATAATATTTTAATTATTTACCTAAATATAATAAAACTTAGATGATATTTATGTGACATACAGGTAATATTTAATCTACCTTATTTTATGACACTTCATCATTTAATATATAAGACATTAACGATATAAAATATTTTTAATAACATAAATTCTTTAGGGATCAAATTTTTAAAAAATAATAATTTAAGAACAAAAATTTTAAATCTCATTAAAAACTTAATTAACCTGAGAATAATATTTGAAAGTGATGTTTCAATAACACCCTTCACTAATTTACAGTAATCAATCTCTGAGAACCCCCTCGAGAGGGTCACCCGCACACTGCAAATTTGTCGTTGAAATCTTGGTGCGACAAAGTGGTATCAATCGGTTATGGAAGATTTTCACTGCAAACGTTTGTTTGGAGGTACAATTGGTTGAGATATTAAATCGTAGTTGGTAATGGTAGCTAACAATGGATTGCTAGAGGATGAAAGCCTTTGCTTCGCAGTACAAGCGCCAACTCCTCTCCACTGTGCGTTGTCGCAGAGATGATTTTTAGCGGCATCACCACATTTTTAATTTTATTTTTCTTCTTCTCATTCCTCTTTTCCTTCATCCACACCATCATCTTCGCTGGAATCCTCATCTCTGCTACCACTGACATCCACAACACGTAACGTTTAGTGCTACACGGATCTTCTCAGCGGAAGCAATGGTTTTGCCAAAATGGATTTGTTGAAGAACTGAATAACATTCCTAGTAGTAGCAACATTCACAATCCTTCAAATGCCAATTTTGAATCTAATCTTTCACTTTTGCTCAATTAAAAATCATTAACCATGAAACCCAGTTAAACCCAATGCTTGTTCCTTCCTTTTGCCGTCTCCGGTGAGATTTGTGTAACTCCTCCGACGTCACTTTTCGTCGAGTCTCCATTCACTGCCATCGCAATGGATTCAAATCTTCAATTTTTTATTCTTAAGCACACCTTCTCTCGAACCACATCAACGACCGGTACCACAATATGAGTTCCTTGAAAGAGCTCGTGAACCGCGACATGTGGAGTTGCATCATCGACAATGAACATGGGTTTTTCTATTATAACAGATAGCTTAACTGCAAAGGATTTGGAGTTTGGGATGTGGAAATTGGAATTGGAATAATGAGTTTTAGGGGTTAGGTCTAGTGTTAGATTATTAGGGTTGGTTGATTTAAACTTTATGTTAAGCTTAAATTTCATTTCAGCCATGATTTATGAAGATAATTCTCATATTCTATTCTCAAATTCTATTATGGATTCAAAGAAATAAATAGATTATTCTTATTATTATGTTTGTTTTAAATTATACTTGTTTTCTTAGTTTTTAAAGTGTTTATTGTAATGTTATGCTTGCAAAGATTAAAAAGGGAGGGAAGATGAAGATTAAATTATATTTAGGGTAAATAGTCATTTTCATCCCTGAATATGTAGAGTGCTAACAAATTCATTCTTGAATGTGTCATGTAGACTCTTTAATCTTTTATTAATGGTAACAGATGAAAGTTAACAGATGGATGAATTTGTCGCACTTTTTTACTTTCGCGGACTAAAATTTGAATTTTCATCTTTCGAGACGAATTTGTCAGCACTTTATATGTTCAGGGATGAAAATAACTATTTATCCTAATAATAATGTATAAATCTATGCCATGTAATGTTGTGTTTTATTAATTGTTTGATCAAATGCTTTATCTAAATTGCAAGAGAAATTAAATTTAAGTTAAGTACTTGAATGAATTATTAAATTATTAGTTAGTGATGTTGAGTATGTATTTATGTATATTAGTGGGTTCTTGGTGTGTTTGGGCCTAGGGGGATGGGTTTTGAGTTATGAGAGAGTGTAGGTGTATTTAGTATAAGCAAGTAGGCATGGCAACGGGGTAGGTCGGGGCCGGGTTTTGCTTACCCCACCCCTGCCCCCAACTCCCCATTTCCCCCCACCCCCACCCCCAAAACCCAACAGGATTGTAGATTAACCTTCTATTCCTGCCCCGAACGGGGTCGGGTTTTCCCCGCCCCCAGCATGCTTGTAAAATCTTATGAAAAATATAATTTTTAATAACGATCACAACATATTTTTAGATTGTACATGACAACATAAAATCCTATCCAATAGTTTCAAGTTTTAGTATGTTATATATATGTAGGGATATTTTTGTAAATTAATTATTGACGGGGCGGGTTTGGGACAGGTATTAATAATCTCATCCCCGACCCTGAACCCAACTTTGGCTGTCGAGGAACACTCGAACCCGATCCTGACCTCAATCAACTTAGGTTTTCCCCTTCAAAATCGGGGGCAGGTCCGGGGTGAGCCTCACGGGTTCGGGCCCCATTTCCATGCCTAGAACCAAGGTGTAAAAAGAGGGGATTTGTAGAGTCATAAACCTCCTTACACTCACATTTCTGAAACTTCATTCAAAAGAAAGAAAATCCTTCATTCTCTTCTCATTTTTTCTTCTCCAAGAAACCACCAATGGAGGAACCTCAAGCTTTGGTGTTTGCAAAAGGGAACTCCTCTCTTCTTCTTTTTTGTGATTGTAGACTGTGCATATGTGAGATGGTCTTCCCCTCTTCCTCTGAGTCATTTTTTGTTTTCCTTACAGCACCCATGGACTTTCATGGAAAAGCTTTATATTGAGGTGTTTTGATTTTCATTTTGATTGGCTTCGGGTTATGGATGATGTTTTCTTAGTGTGGTTATTATGGAAGTGGAAGAAAGTTCCTCTCTTGGACCCAAAGATCATTCATTTTCCTTCTTTCTTCAAAAGTCACCATCTCGAGTTGTGTAGTTAAGGGAAGCTTAACTCATTCGAAATCTTTGTTTTGTGTGTTTAATCATTATTTTCGAGATGTTAAAGTGTGTTCTCTTTGGTTTTTATTGTCGAACATTGAAATATTTGAGTTCGAATCCATTTTGGCTTCCATTGGAAGATATTATATGGTAAAAGCGTGAACTTGCAAGTTAGTAGCACTTAAGTTGTGAATGTATGTATACATGATTTTGATGATGTCAAAGAAGAATCAAACAAGGCTGCTTCAAATGATAAGCATTTGCTTCAAGAATAATTCAAGAGTGCTTCAACAAGCAAAGCCATGTTTCAAGATTCATTAAAGACCAAGCCTTGCCTTAAAACAAAGTGTTTTCAAGACATTCAAGGCTCTGGTAATCGATTACCAGGAAGTGTAATTGATTACCAGAAGACAGGGTTGAGAAATAGCTGTTGAAAAATGTTTTGAATTTGAATTTTCAACATGTAATCGATTACCATATGTCTGTAATCGATTACCAACAACGAAACTTTGGAAATTCAAATTCAAAAGTCATAACCCTTCAAATTATAACTGTGTAATCGATTACACAAACATTGTAATCGATTACTAGTGGAAAGTTTTCAGAAAATCTGCCAACAATCACATCTTTTCATTAGATTTGTGAATGGCCATCAAAGGCCTATAAATAGGTGACTTGGGCACGAATTTTAGGCAGAGAGTTTTGCTTGGCAAAAATGTCTTATCCTCTCAAAAGACAATGAGAGAGATTCCAAAAGAACTTCATTGTCAAATGCTCTCTCAAGAAATCCTTGATCAAACACTTGCAAAATCTATAAGGATTCTTACATGATATTCATTGTAATATTCTTCTCTTGAAGAGAGAATTCTTCTTCCATTCTTCTTATTCAATGAGATTGGTTAAGAGACTGTGAGTCTCTTGTTGTAAAGGATTCCTGAACACAAGGGATGGGTTGTCCCTGTGTGGTTCAGACTTTGTAATGGATTTTACAAAGATAGTGGAAATCTCAAGTAGGTTGCTTGAGTACTGGACGTAGGCACGGGTTGTGGCCAAACCAGTATAAAACTGTGTTTGCATTCTCTCTTCCCTTATCTCATTTATGTTATTGCAATCAATTTTGCCTTGCATATTTATAGAACATTATTAAATTGATTGTTGTTGCTTCTTCTGCATTCTAAGCCTATCCCTCTTAAGATTATTGAGGCCACAAGGTCTAACATAAGTGAGCCTAAAATGGTGCTTAAGCGAGACTAATAAGCTGGTCATTGCAATTGGTCATTTAAGTACCCCTTGGCCTCTCTTAAGCGCAAGGTTACGGTAAGGAAGAAGTTGGAGCTCGCTAAAGCGCAAGGTCGCAGAAAGGAAGAAAATTGGAGCTCGCTTAAGTGCACCCTTAGCCTTGCTTAAGCTCAAGGTTACAGTAAGGAAGAAAAATGGTCCTAGCTTAAGCGCACCCTTAGCCTCGCTTAAGCACGGGGTTATAGTAAGTTGACAACTAGACCTTGCTTAAGCACACATTTGGCCGTGCTTAAGCAAGGGTAAGCAGAAAGGAAAGAAAAGGGACCTTACTTAAGCGCAAAGTTGATCACGCTTAAGTGTGAGTATTTGTCAAAATCTTCTTCCATGCATTTCAATTGAATTCTAAACTTAAATTCTTTGATTTGTTGGTAGATTTAAAAATGAAATGAATTGAGGTGATTTCTTGTTATTTCTTATGTAATTCACATTCATATATTGAGATTTATTGTTTGACTATGAGTACTTGTGATGTAAAGTCTCATGAGGTGTAGATGAACTATGTAAGAGTTCATGGGTGTGAGAATTATATGAATGGTGAATTGATAAGGAATTGAACAAGATGTATGTGATTAAATTGATGATATGATGGATTAAACTCAATATAGAATGGATTGAGAGTTATTGATGAAATGAATTATATTGATGATGGTGGATGAGTATAACAATGATGTTATATAATGTTGATGTTTAATTATAACATGCATGCATTGATGAATGACATTATATATGAGTAGACATGTAAATTAAGGGTGTTTAGTGGGCCCTTAACCTAGTGTTGGAGGTTGTCAATGGTGGCTAACGGGAATGGACCTATAGAATGGATGAGTGGCTGAATCCCTCAATCGGATAAGGTATTTCCAAGCCTTACTGAGGTAAGCCACTATCCACGCTCATCCATTTATGATAAAACTACACTTCCTTCGTATGATTAGTTCGAGTCTCCCTGAATGGTCAATGTGTGACTATGTTAAAGGATGTGCTTGAATTAATTGCTCAGACGGTAAAAGTCTCCCTGGAGTAAAGAGTCAACATGACATAACATAATAATTAGACATGTGATAAATAATTGTGATTTGAGATTGATGTGCTACTTTAGGAGTTGTATAATTATATTGTTATAAAAAATGTGAAAGATTTTCCTTAACTCTGTTAGGAATGATGATTTATATTGTTTTAATTATGTGATGTTTTCTTTTTAAATGAGTTTACCCTTGCATTTTCTAGTAACTATGATAATCATGTTATTTGACACGGAAGCCAATTATGATGTAGCTTCGGAGGAGCATGTCATTCATGGTTAATGTGGGCTTGATAGTGGACTTAGGGGTGAGATCTGAGCCTTGTCATTTATTTATATTTTATTTTAGTGGGGATCAGCTTAGGGCTTAGATATGTTTATGGATATGTGTTGTATTTATTCCCTTAATGAGATCCCTTGGGATTTATTTTGGAGTCTTGTTTATGAGGTTTTCATGATTTGGTGTCTTAAGACACAAATACTTTATATCTTATGTCTAGAGGACTCTTTTAGGTGTGATGTTTATATAACATGCTTGGTATCGCAAAAAATCCATAATATTTTCATTAATTAAATTAATTTAAGAGCTTTTAAAATGATTAAAAGTGAATCTTCTATCAAATACTGGGTGTTGCTACGTGCACCACCATGCAAATTACTGGTACACCTAGCATAACTTGCGCAATTCTCATTTGCCCTTCCATACGGATTGCCCAATTCGTAAGTGACCCAAACAATTTTTTTAATTTTTTTAAAAAATATTTTACGAATTATTTTAAAATTAATGACCCATGCAGGAATTGAACTTGGGACTTTCGTTATTAACATGATGCTCTAACCAACTAAGTTGATAGGCCAATTATATTATAAAATAATTAATGTCGCTATATGTAACACTAAAATTTCTAATGTATATTTAATGCACATGTAAATTTAGATAATAAATTTTGTGACAATTAATTTTGATCTAATAATTAATTTTTTTACATATATAAATTGTAAATAAAAATCATATGTTTGTTAACATAAATCTACTAATGTATTTTTTGACCTTATTACAATTAATTTTGATCTAATAATGTATTTTCTTACATATATAAATTTTAAATAAAAATCATAAGTTTCATAAAAATTCATATATGTAAACATATTAATTATTAGATCAAAATTAATTGTCACAAAATTTATTATCTAAATTTACATGTGCATTAAATATACATTAGAAATTTTAGTATTATATATAGTGACATCAATTATTTTAAACATAATTGGTCTATTAGCTTAGTTGGTTATTGTGCTAATAATCCGTAAGCCTCATCCGTATGAGCTACGGATTGCCAATTTGTAAGCCTCATACGCAATCCGTATCAATTTTATGGAAGGGTAAAATGGATATTGCACAAGTTATGCTGGGTGTACTAGCAATTTGCATTGTGTGCGTAGCAATACCCTCAAACACCGGACTATCTATATTATGGGCCATTGCTGGTGCCTTTGTTGCTCATTGGGCTTCAGGCTTCGTATTAATTCTTTTTCAGGCTGCTACTTTCTGCACCTCCAAGTTGCTTCATGCACCTTTATTGGGATGTTTCTTTACCTTCTGGATCGGTCATTTTGGAAGCCAAAAAAAAGATCCAAGAAGTAACTTGGAGATGCAGGAAGGAAAAACCTTATTTTTGTATATAGCTTTGCACGAGCATGTATATGGGAAAGTTGAAAGAAATGAATTTTCAAAGAGTTAATTATATTGTTCATTTCTTTTAGTTTGTACTATATTGGTTTTTATTTAATTAAGTTTTCCTTCTTTAAGGATTAGGTACATTTAGACCCCTTATTAATTTATTTTATAAAAAATAATAAAAATATTATTTATATTTAAAAAAATTGTTACAATAAATTTAGATGAGTTTGGAATCAGAAGCTCATCATGATTAAGACATATTTCAAGACTCAAAGAATATTTACAAAGATACTTATAAATTATCTACCAAGAAGGTTTTAACATTGACTGTAAAATTCAAACTCAATAACACACGCCCTTGTGGGATATAAGTTTAATCCTTAATAATTGTATCAACATTTGTTGGTATTTTTATTTAAATATTTAAGAGCATATAATGAATTTGAAATATTTAAAAGTAAAAAAAAATGAAAATGTTTGAAAAAATTTATAAAATAGGATATCATGATTTGAGTAAGGAAAATTTGGAGATTTTCATTTGAATGATATGATGTTTTAGTTGATAAATTTTAACTATTTTCTTTAAACTTCCCAAAATAAATTTAATACAATTTAGTTAATTTAATTTGAGAATATTTTAAATTAGACATAAAAATTTAACAATTTTACATAAATAAATTAATGATAAAAGTATATTTATTTAAATTTAAAAACAAAAGGCCCTAAAATAACAAAATCATATATACTTAAAATTAAAAAAATCCCAAGAGCAATCAAAAGGAATTGAAATACCACCCATTGGTTTTCTTCTTTATTCCCACTGTACCAAAAAAAAAAAAAAGAAGAAGAAGAAGAAGGAATTGAAATAAATGCAGTGTGGTTGTGGTGCCTTAATCTTGAGGGCACCACAGTCAAACAAAATAGGAGCAAAGTCATAAGAGGTGCCATTGAATTGGTGTTCACTCAATGCTGGCCCATGGGAAATAATAAGTACGAGCATAAAAGAAGAAACGTTTAATCTAATCATGAGTCATTTGATAAGGTGAAAAAGTGCATTATTATCCGATAGGAGAAAAAATAACACAAATAAGTTGAGTTTCTTTTATAAATTAATTTATATGCTTTATTTTCAGAAAAAGTTAAATAAAATTCTATAAATATTAAGTTTTAAAATAATTTTAGTTTTAAATATTTATTTCATTTTATTTGTTAATTTTTTCTCTTATAAATAAACAATTGAACGACGATGATGAGTGACGGTTCCCTTATAGTAAAGGAAGGAACAAAAGTGATGCAGCGGGTAGAAAGGTTCTGCCGCGACAGGACGTCATGGAGAAGAAAAACACCAATGCATAATAAAAGATCTTTCATGCCTTATCTACACACTTATTATTGGAAAAAGTTTTTGGCTTTAACCGTTTACTTTTCTCCTCATAATTATTTTATATATTCTTTTAATGAAATGTTATTTTAGGTTTTAGATATAGATTTGCTTTTATATTATTTACATGTTTTATATCTACTAACTAATATTCTCAGGTGCCTAAAAAAATATTCTCAGGTTACAATTAAGTTCCTTAAACATGGTTGTCCTGTTTATATCATCATTGTTTTAGCATAATTCAGAGTATCTATGGGATTTTTTTTAAGAGGGAGGATTCTTGTAGTAGTCTCATCTCATGTTTTGCAGGAAGTTAATCAAGTTGTGAGGCTTGTCTTTAGAAGGTCAGACGAGTCTTTGATATTGTTTCATATTTTATTTCAAACATTGTTATGGCTAATGTAATTTCCTCCATGGTTCTATGCAATTTTTAGTGCTTTCCTTTGAATTTTTTTCCTAAAGTCCAAAAAAACTAATACTTTAAAAAACGAATTATAGTCTTATTTATATTAAAATATGATATATGTTAATTAATTGGTTAATATGTATAAATAGTTTCAAGTTTAAGTTGTGCAATAGTAGTTATTATGTATATAATCTCATAATAAATAATTTATACTATGATCATTTGGCATTTAATACCAAAATCTAATCTCAAATTTGATTGAAAAAAGATTTTTTTTTTTCACTTAATGATTATATATTGACCGAAAATTCAATAAAATTTACATTGTTATCTAATTATGAATTATCATTGGTATTACTTTTAAGATAATTATTGTAAAATTAAAAAAAAAACTTACAACACACAATAGTTTATAATGGAATAATAGTGTAAGATTATTTTATACTGTTTATATATTGTCTTTTTTATTTTTATGATGTATATTAACTGACATAAGATTTCCATAAAAATATTTAACTAACA
The DNA here is from genome assembly GCF_004193775.1 of Glycine soja. NCBI lineage: Eukaryota > Viridiplantae > Streptophyta > Magnoliopsida > Fabales > Fabaceae > Glycine > Glycine soja. The sequence continues at coordinate 23,788,498 of NC_041009.1, read as the reverse complement.
TAAGATTGTTGTATATTAATTAATGATTTTTAAATTTGAGCCCTGGATATAAATTATGTTAAACATTAATTTAGGAAAAAATATTTGTTATGTATGTTGATTTTATTTGATTCCAACAATATTTTTTTCATATATGATACACTTGGCGTAAAAAAAATATTATGATAACATTTAGCATGGTCGACCCAAGGCTTAAAAAAATATTTGAGATATATATTTTTATTTTAACTGAGAGTTATGTGTGGGCCTTTTTGCTTACATGTGTAGCCTTTTTTGTTTTTTTTTAAATAAAAAATATTTATTTTTGTTAGTGAATTTAAAACTTGAGCTATAGTTCATTTACCTTTGAATTAACACTGATATTTAGCCATTTAGGTTGTAAGATGATTTTAGTACTATTAGTTAAGGTTGGTAACCATAAACAATCTTTAAAATTACATTTATTTTCATTCAAATTAAATTAATCTTTACATAATTAGTAATGGTTTTTTTAGTGGAACTTCGTAGATATCGTTAATAAATCAAATGAAAGCATTATTTCAAAGGAGAGAATGAATTTGGCCTGAAGCATTCCCTTTCCTAAGTTCTCAAAAAAAGTTGTTTAGATAATCCCACAAGCCCATCAGGAACAAAATTTGTATATCTAGTATCTACTAATATTCTAATATGATACACGAAACACTTTTCAAATTGACATTTGGGTTTTTTATTAAATAAGTTTCTTCATAAATACTAAAGTTAGTTTATGAATAAGTTAAAGTTAACTTTTCAAAAAAGTTAATATAATTTAGCTTATTAAAAAATGATTTTAATTTATCCATAAGTTAATTTCAGTTTATGGGATGCACTATTTCATTTTTTAAAAATATTCTTTATGCTTGTAAAATAAATTATCTAAACAAGATTATAATTACTAAGCATTTTTTTCTTCAATAAAGACCCTAATAGAATTTTTCAAAAGCCTAACAAAAAAAGAAAGGTTAAAAGACAATGTTCCAACTCTAAGAGATAGAAAAACGAACATTTCCTTCGTAAAGGTAACTAACATACAAGGATCGAAAAAACTATGGGTACTTAAGATCTTGTTACTTTTTGATATAGGATTGTCTACTCCACAACAAGAGAAAAGAGTTGTGATTCTTGGACAGATGCTTCGGGCATATGACTGGAGACAAAAGTAAATTCCTGGACCTAGAGAAGAGAAAAGAGTGGAGGTTCTGTTGCCTTTGGAGGTAACAAAAAAACCCTCATCAAAGGAGTAGGTAAAATTGGTAAACCAAACTTTATTCAGATTGAAAATGTCTATTATGTAAAAGAATTGAAACATAATCTTTTTAGTATCAGCCAACTATGTGACAATGGCTATAAAGTTAAGTTTGAACCAAATGCTTATCTGATTAAAGAAGCATTAACGGAAAAGATTCTATTTTCAAGTATAAGAGAGAGAGAAACCTCTATATGATATGTCTAGAGTCCTTACCCAACCAATTATGTCTAGTAGCCTTTGATAGTGATAAATGGCTATGGCACAAAAAAGTAGGTCATCTCAACATGAAAACTCTTTCTAAGCTCTCCAAACACAATCTGGTGAGAGGGTTACCAAACATTAAGAGAAAGACAGAATTGGTGAGGCTTGTGCCAAGGTAAACAAACCAAAGGATATTGGCAAAAACAAACCCTTGGTTGCTTGGTCAGTAGTTTGTTCTCCAAAAAAAGAATGAGGTTTAGGCCTTTTTAATCTCAAGGACTGGAACATTGCGCTTCTTTCCCGTATCCTGTGGGACTTTCATTGTAAGAAAGTTTCTCTATGGGTTCGGTGAGTTCACCATTACTATTTCAGAGGGAGCGATGTGTGGAATTACAATACTTCTTCATCAGATTCAATTTTGATAAAGAAAATCATTCAAATAAGGGACTTTATTATCTCCAAAGAGCTAAGTACGGAAGAGGCCAAAAAGAGGATTCAATCTTGGAGCACTAATGAACAATTACTTGTTGGCAAAGTCTATGAATATATTAGAGGTGTCAAGCCTACTGTTAGTTGGTGTTCTATTATATGGAAACACTTAGCTTGTTGGCAAAGTCTATGAATACATTAGGGGCAGATCCACATAAGGTGTTCAAGGAAAATTACGTTGTCTGGCTATAGCAATTACAGTCTACTGCATCTGGCTGTCTAGGAACAAGCTGATTTTTTAAGATTATCAATTTTCTGTAATAGAGGTTATTAGCAAGATTAAGTTTCTTATATATAGACAAACGTACCTGTTGCATTTGTTTTAACATCTTGATATAGGCTTTCTTGTATTAGGGAAACTTTTGATTTTCTCTAGCTGCGGGGTATGTCCCGTTTATTGTTGTATCATTTTGGGTTTAATATAATTTACATTTTTCCAAAAAAAAAAACAAACCAAATCTAGTTTTCACTCTAAAAATGCGGTATCTTTCCAAAGAGTCCTAGAATTACTACATATAGATTTTTTTGGTCTAATCAAAACACCTGGTTGAAAAAATATGTGAATTTGTAATAGTTGATGACTTCTCTTTAGTCTAATCAAAACACTTAGCCTGGGTGAAAAAATATGTGAATTTGTGATAGTTGATGACTTCTCTTTATTCACATGGGTTTTATTACTTTCACATATCAGATTTAAGAGGGTCAAGCCCTTTTGGTGGGGTGTTTGACCTAGACCGTCTAGGTATCCGATCTTGGTCAAATGATATTTTCTAATGTCTTGGTTTGCAGCCTAAGCCCCGTGGTCCTGGCCAAGTAGGTGCTTGGTTAAGGCCGAAGGGGTTCTCAACAATACCCATGAAAGGATTGTGTCCCCTATAAGTACAATAGACAATTTCCATATTTTAGTGAATTGTGTGAAGGATTAATTTGTTACTTATATTTTCGCTTTACTGTACTGCTACATCTTTAGAATTCAAGTCACAGTGATTGATTAAAAACAGCCTGGTACCTTGCATTCCGAGTTGTATAGAATAATTGAACAGCAAATGAATCTTAACATGTGACATATGCATGCGTGAGCCATGTGTTCTACACTTCTAGCTGCTAGTAAGTTTGAATCTTGTCCTCATTTGCATTGAATATTAGTTTAGTTCGTTTTTTAATATATCGAGCAATTTAAATGTTATTATACGTATATTAAAATGAATTAGATTGATTTTTTTCTAAATTAATACAAGTAAAAACTATATTTTAAGTAGTCTTATTAAAAATTATGTGAAAACGACACTTTTACATTTATTTAATAATATGTTGATCTCATGGGTCGATTAATATGAAGGTTTAATTGTATTTTTTATTTTTAATTTTTGGTAAATTTTACTCCTAATTTTTTAATTTGGTGCATGTTATTTTAGTTTTTAAGATTCTTACCAATTTTACCCTCCATCATTTTACTACTAATACAATTATATTTTTTATCTTTAATTTTTTTTAGCAAATTATACTTCCAATTTTTTAATTTGTTGGTGAATTTTATTCCTAACTTTTGTGTTTATTATTGGATAAATGACAGAAGATAAAATTTGTAAAATTCTTAATAATTAGAAGTAAAATACATCAAATTAAAAAGTTGGAGGTAAAATTTGTTAAAAATTAAAAAATTGAAGGTAAAAATTGTAATTAAGCATTTAAGCCTAGGATGAATTATTTTCTTTTTCCTAATTAAATATGAATTATTTTATTACTTTAAAAACTGCGACAGGTGTAACTTTTATGATCAGACAAATCTTAGATCTTCTTTTTCATATACTATTTCGCAATGCCTTTTAAGAAATAAGAACCATATGGTATGGGTCGATATCGATTGGAATCTGAACCATTTTGATGTGCGGGATTGGACTTCTTCGTCGGTATTCAAACCCCCTTTTGAAATAAATTGATAATTGGATTAGTGCATGTAAGTCACATGTCCTCTCGTAGGCCTTAAGTTGCATCAATAATATTTTACGTCCCAATTTGAATTTTGAAGAAATAAATCAATTAATTTCTTGTAAGAATAGCTCAACTCGTCAATAATTGGGCGGCACTTTCATCCGCAGATAACAAATATAAATTTCTACGTAATATGCGACAAATTATATATTTCTTTTTGTATGTAGGAATCGAAGGAGTGCGCACTACTCAACCAGCTAGATTATTTTGGTAAAAATTATATAAATTGCCTGAACTAATAAAAATTCAACAATTTCTTGAAAATTAATAAGGCTAGTACCTTCAAAGAATTACTAGATTTTGATACAATTCTATCATAATTTAACCATCTATTATAATAAAATCAAATCATTAAAAAGTTAACTATTCTAATTATTACTTAAGAAATTTAAATCTTTAGATAAATCAATACGTCATTAAATGAGCAATACATTTTCTGTAAAAAAAAAAAAGCAATGCATCAATAATACAGCCAATTTAGTCTTTAAAATAATAATAATAATAATAATAATAATATTTTAATCCTTGAAAAATGGTATAGTTATAAAAATAATTAAACGATGATCATTTTAATTCTTAAAATTATAATAACAAGGACTAGAATGGCTAATATTTAGTAACTTTAAGGGACTACGTATAATAATACTTTTACCATTATAATAACTAAACTGATCAGTACTTATAAAGTCAGAGATTCATTTAATATGCTATTTTTGTTAAATAGTATCATAAATTAAGTGTAAATAATATATTTTTTTGGCAGTTTAATCCATGGGGCTGTTTATAGCTAGCACACATAATAGGGAACATCTATAGTCATATTTTTTGGCCAATGGAACTTAGTCTTTTTAGACAAAGGGCTATTTTGTATTCTGTATTCCTCGTACAGATGACCTCTGTATTTGTTCCTTATGGGATATATATATATATATATATATATATATATATATATAGCCTTTAAAAAATTGGGTGAATATTAAGTCTAAATAATTTTATGATAATAACGTGATCAATGTTAATTTAAATACTTATTTTTCTTTCAAAAATAACAAAAAAAGTTCCTGGTCCTGTAAAATAATTTACATAGATATGCTTAAAATTTAAACCATTATATTTAAGAGTTGACCTTTTGGAGCTCAATAAATAAACTTTTAATTAATTGGGTTTCTTCTTTGCTTCTCATGGAAGTATGATTATTTAAGGTTACATAGTTATTACATCAAATATCAAATATGATAAAATGTGCAATATGGATTCTACTATGCGCAAATTAAAACTCAAAATCATTGGAAATGTATTGGAAGATATAATTATAATTAGTTTCAATTATAAACAAATTTGTTATATTAAAATAAATGTAATTCATATTCATATCTCAAAATAAAATAAAAAAAAGATAAAAGTATAATTTAAGAATTTTCCAAGAAAGATAAATGCCTTTTTTTTATATTTACTTTTATTTTAACTTTAAGTGATTAAAACGCAGCACACACTCTCAAAAAATACTCCATGACCAAAATAACAATGATGAGATTAGAACCTTGGAGTGAAGAAGCTGGTAATTATGTTAATTCTGATATGATCTACATCTTGGCGTGGGGTAAGAGGACTCATAATCGTTATTGAGTATATGATTTGTCTAAGCAAGCATCATTACATAATTAGTCATACCTGTCCTGTACGATGCATTAATTTATTCCAAACAGTTTTCAACAATGCCATGAATGATACTTTGGCTACATAGGTTAGCACCAATAATGTTAACGAACTATTTATCACATACATTTACATTTCAAGAAATTTACAAATTATGATTGTATACGTCTCACAGTGTAAGAATAAAAAAAAATACTTCTAAAAATGCATCAGATACATTGTCTCCACGGTCGAGCTAGGCAAATTATACCTGGTTTAATTATTTTTTGATAATCCCACTTCAACTAATGACTGGACAAACAAAAATAATGAGCTTTTAGAAGTTTACGCTAATTTATTGAAAGTGCATTTAACCCTTATTTTTTTTATGAAAAAGAAAACTCATTTAGTTCATCTAGTTGGACAAACATTACCTTTTAATTCTTATATTTTTTTTATTGGCCATAGTTTAAAACAAAGTAGTACCCACTAAAGCAGTGACTAATCTTCTATGAGTGCACATACATAGAATTTGAACCTTAAACCCCTTGGACACAATCGCTATCACTTATGCCATCGGTGAGATTTTATTTTTTTTTGTGTCGCAATCATTGTTATTGGTTGAATTCTTACATTATAAAACCATTCCTTTTAGTTTTTGTATACAAGCAATTTCAAATCATTTTTTGTCCTTGTTAATACATACATTTTATCCTTTAGTCCTTGCTATTTTGTAAGATAAGGACTAGAAGAGATTTAATTAAAAGTGCTTGTATTGGAATTAAAAGAGATGATTTTAAATATAAAGACTAAAATGCAAAATTTGTGCAATGATAAAAATTAAATGAATGCTTTTTTCTTCTTCTATATTTTAATGTTTACATCAACTCTTCATATATTGTCTAAAAAAAACAACTCTTCAGTCTCCATACATGAGCTTCTTTGTTTTATAGTTATTTGAATGCAACTTGTTAGAACAAGGAGAATTAAGGTTGCTTTTAACAAATTAGGACTCATTTTTTACTATCATGTTGCATACTTGTGAGTAATTCAATTTTGTTGTAGTTAGTTGGTGCTTAAGTCTGTTTTCTATTATGATAGTTAATGGGCCTATAAGTTTGTTAGAGCCCAACTGTTCAATTAGTGTGGCTGTTAGAGTTAGTTGAACTTGAGCCAATTGTATAAAATGTTGTGTGTGTATACTTGTGAAGTGTGTGTGAATAATAATCGTTTTTCTGCTTTCACTTCTTCTCTATTCCTCTGTAAACTTTTGTTGTGAGTGTGTGTGATAGAGTGTTCTTGCACTAACAATGGTATCATGAGCTTTGTTTGAATTCTTGGAGTGAGAGTTATGGGGAAATATGTTTTTTCAAATAGAAATCTTCCAACCTCCCTACTTATTTTGACTAACAAGAACTATCATAGGTGGTGTGCCCATATGAGAGTTATCTTTTGATTTCAAGACGTCACTAAAATAGTGAGACATGGGCTCCAAGAATTGAAGAAAAATCCATCTGATGTACAAATAACAACCCATCACGATGTAGAGAAGAGAGATGGCAAACCCTTGCTCATCATCCATCAATGTATAGATGCAAATAATTTTGAGAAGATTGTCTTGGCCAATACAACAAAGGTGACATTGGACATCCTTCAGAGAGCACATGGTGGTGCTAATAAATTAAAGATGGTGAAGTTGTAGACATTCAGGAGGTAGTATAAGCTATTTCAAATGAATGTGGGCGAAAGTGTTGTTGAGTACTTCACTAAGTTGTTGATCATTACAAATCAAATGAAAATTAATGGTGAATAACTGACAACTATGATGATTACTGAGAAGGTCATGAGAATCTTGACCCCGAGGTTTGATTATATTGTAGTACCAATAGAGTAGGCCAAGGATCTCGAGGAAATGCAAGTGAAAGAACTACAAGGTGCTCTTGAAGTACAAGAAATAAGGATGAACAAAAACAAGAAGAAGAACAAAAACAAGCCTTACAGGAAAAAAACCTCCATAAAGAATGATTGATGTAGAAACAAGAATAAGAAGGAGAACAAGAAAATCGAAGAACAACGAGTGGCAGAATAATGGAGCAGGGAAAATAGTACAATGGATCAAAATCACAATGAAAATAATTATAAGAAGAATGAAGGTCATGATAGGTATAGCAAGAATAAATTTAATAAGAAATAAATTCAATTCTATAACTGTCAGAAATGGGGACATTTTGCTTATGAGTGTAGAAGATAAGGCACAACTTGCACGTGATGAATATTCTGATTTAGAACATGTCTTAGTGATGGTAACTACAAATTTTGAAGGTGATTCTTCTTATCATTGGTATTTGGACACAAGTTGTTCAAATCATATGTCAAGGAGAAATGAGTGGTTCATTGATCTTGATGAAAAGGTGAAAATCAAGGTGAAGTTTGGTGACAATTCAATAGTTATTGTTGAAGGTGTTGGTAAAGTGATGATTAAAAGGAAGGATGGAGTAAAGGATTGCATTACAAATGTTCTCTATGTTCCAAAATGAAGAACAATTTGTTGAGTCTTGGGCAATTTCCAAAAAAGGGTTATTCTATGAGTCTACAACAAAACTCAATAAAGGTGTATGTTGTTAATAGAAAGTTGATCCTGAAACTTCCTTTGTCAAAGAACAAGACTTTCAAGATTGGAATTCAAGTACTTGAGAAAGAGCACTTTGCTGCCACCTTGAAAGCAGTGCATTGGTTGTGGCATTACATGTTTGGACACCTGAATTTCATAAGTTCGAACCGATTACAGAGTAAGAAAATGGTACAAGGTCTTCCACAAATAATGGAACCACACAACAGATATGTGAAAATTGTTATGTGAGCAAGCGGACCGGAAATGCATTCAAATCCAAAGCCCCTCCCATATTAAGGGACAAGTTAGAAGTGATATATTCATATGTGTGTGTGGAGCCTTTGAGGTCCAGTCTCTTGGAGGTAACAATTACTTTGTATCTTCCATTGATGAATATACAATGATGATGTGGATTTACCTGCTAAAAAGGAAGAGTGAAGTGTTCCTTATTTTTAAGAAGTTTAAATTGATGTGTAAAAAACAAAGTGGGAAGGCAATTAAGGTGATAAGGAAAAATGGTGGAGGTGAATATACTTCACATGAATTTAAAAAATATTGTGATAAAGAAGAAATGCTTCATGAAGTAACTACTCCTTATACATCCCAACACAATGGGGTGGCTGAAAGAATGAACATAACTATCATGAACATGGAGAGAAGCATGTTAAAAGGCATGAAATTGCCTAAGTATTTGGGGGAGAAACTATGTTAGCGACTTCCTTCATATTAAATAGAAGTCCTATAAGAGGCTTGCACGAGAAAACTCTAGAAGAAGCTTGGTTTGGAAGCAAACTTAATGTGTCACACATCAAGATCTTTGGTTCCTTATGCTTTAAACATGTTCCAGTTAAGTGAGGAAGAAGTTGGATGATAGAAGTGATCTAATGATCTTCATTGGGTATCATCCAACTGTAACTTACAAACTATATGATCCAAGAGGCTAGAAAACAATAATGAGAAAAGATGTAATTGTAGATGAGTCAAAATGATGGAATTGGGATGAGTCTAGTCCCAAAGCTAGTGTGGAGAATAGATTACTTGAGGACCAAATTAGTGAACCTAAATTATCAAAAAAATTTCAAACTAAAATACCTCAAAGAAATAGGAAACAAACTCAAAAGATTGAATAATTGTGAGATGTTTCCTAACAAACTTGTGACATAAGGAGATTTGGTCCATCTAGCCTTGTTGATAGAGGTGCAACCAACCCGTCTAATGATCCTTTATATGGGATTGGAGGTCCTATGACAAGGTCCAAGACTAAGAGGATGAAGTAAGCATTGAAAGACCTGATTCTAAAGATCAAAGAGAAAGAAGACCAATGTGAATTAAGGGTTATACCTAATAGGGTCACTTTCCTACAAATTGATGAAGATACTTTGGGGCCAACTTGAAGAATCACTTTGGGAAGCCCAATTTACAAGACAAGAAGCATCCAGGGGTTGAGTTGATCAATTTTGGCGGACTATTAATATTTGGTTGATTAGATAACAACTAAGTCCAATTTGTGTCATTTATTTGTAATTTTTGTACTATTTTATGGCTGAATTTTCTGGTGACCTTTCATTTTCTCTTAGTCTTACTAAATGCTTTCTAGAATGCTTTAGGTCATTTAGTGGCTAGCGGGAATTTATTTTCATGTTTATTGTCATTTTTCATTTAGTGGCATGCACTTATCAATGCATCTGGTAAATGTATATTAGTGAAAATTTATTATAGCATTTCAAGATTAGCCTATAAATAGGGAACTCTTGTACTCTCCAAAGGCAGAATTTGAGGATTAATGAAATTTGAGAGTTTCTCTATTGTAAGAGCTCGATAGTGTTGGTTATACCGGAAAGTCACGGTTAGGGTCATGCTCTTTTTGATAACTTTGGTTCTATTGGTAGGTCGCAGTTAGGGTCAAGTTCCTTTTTTTTATAGATGTTTTCAAGACGATCCTAAGTGTTCTCTGGAAAAGATGATGGAGCTCACAAACCAAAAGGGGAGGTGAATTGGTTTCTAAATCAATATAGACCTTTTTAAAAAACCAGAGTTCAAAAAAACTTCTGTTCCAAGGATCGTAACACAAACTTTTGATAAAACAATATTTAATCAATCACCCTTTACACAAAAACCTTCATTAAAGGTCTTTCTTCAAAAAAAATTATCTTTAGCCTTCATTAAATTGATCAAGACCAGAATGAGAAAGAAAGATAATACCAATAGAAGATGTACACCAATTTTTATACTGGTTCATTCTCTATCTCTAGAGAAGCTAATCCAGTTATCTAATCCAACCCTAATTATATTTTCATTATGCATAAAGAATTTTTACAAGCAATCTCAGTTCCTACCCTGAAAAAGAAGACTAAGGTGTCCAACCCTAGGGTCCTCTGTGGATAAGAGCCTAAGAGAAATCTATCCTTAGCCCAAACTAGAAAACTTATTCTAGCATGCCTTCAAAAATTCATACACAAACTAACAATGTGTAAACCACAGGAAAAGTAGAGTCAAAGAAATACACAACCTGATTAATCATATGCAAGATCCTTGCTTGAATGAATGAGTGCCTTCTTGAACTCAAGAGAAATGCACAACTCACTTTTCATAATATGATCTTTCATAATCAAATATTAGAAGTTAAGAAACATTGTATCTAAGCATTTTTTTCTTCTCTTCTTATCACTTACTTCAGTTCATATAGTTTCACACATTTTTTTTAACCACTTAAAGTGGGAACATAAGGTGGCTATTTATAGATAAAACAGTTATAACCTCTTGTAATCAATTAAATATACAATGTAATCGATTATTTCGAAGAAGTAATCGATTATATTATCATTTCAATCGATTGAAGTGTTCTTTCCAAAACTTGGAAAACATTCAAGAACAATGTAATTGATTAGATTCTTGATGTAATCGATTGAAGTGTTCTTGATCACTTTTGAAACACTTTTAGGAGAGAAGTAATCAATTATATCACCTAGTAATCAATTAAAGCAAAGACTCTTGAAAAATCAATCATTGTCTCATTTGAACTATTTAATCGATTATGATTACCTTGTGATCGATTAAACCGATACAAGAAACTTTTTTGCAAGCTATAAACACTTGTGTAATTGATTATGATTAGCATGTAATCGATTAAAACAAAGAGTTTTAAACACATAAGATATTTTCTAACTTCGGAACCTTTCTTCTTACTCCTACAAGATGATGCATGATGCTCATATGAAAAGATAGAGACTAAGATGCAACACATAATACAACAATCAATACATATGTCACTTAAGAGAGTTGGGCATGAAAAAGACAAAACGTCTTCAAGCTTCAAGGCTAAGTCTCCATGTTGCTCCCCCTATCTCTAACATTCTCTTATCATTTGGTATCTAAGCTTTGGTTCTTGAAATCAGGTCTTGCAATGCTTGATTCATCCTCTTAGTCTTGAACCTTGTCATAGGACCTCCAATCCCATGTAAAGGATCATTAGCTAGGCTGGTTGCACCTATATCAGTTGTTCATAAAAGTATAACCTATGACCCTTGAGGAGGCAATTAAAGATGAAAAGTGGATGACTATTATGAAAAAGAAGTTGAATTCAATTGATAGGAATCACACTTAGCAACTAGTTCCATTGTTTTAATGACCTATTGCAGTAAAATGGGTTTATAAGATTAAGAGGATGCCTGATGGAACTATGGCTAAGTACAAAGCAAGGTTAGTAGCAAATGGATTTCTACAAAAGGAGGGAATTTGCACTAGTAGCTAGTTTAGAGGCAATTCGGTTAGTAACATCAATTTCTAGCTTCAAAGGGTTGTCTCTCCGCCAATTAGACGTCAAATCTGCCTTCCTAAATAGGTCATTGGATGAAGAGGTCTATGTAAACCAACCACCTAGTTTTTAAGTAAATGGAGAAGATGAAAATGTGTGTATACCTAAGAAAGCTTTGTATGGTTTTAAGAAGGCTCCTAATGCATGGAATAAGAGAATTGATCTCTTTCTAATGCAAAAAGGTTTTATAAAGTGCACAAGTGCAATATGGAGTCGATACTCGAGCATCAAAACCTTATGATATGTTCTTAGTGTGCTTGTATGTGGATGACTTGTTAATTACTAGAAGCAATGAAAGAGAGATCAATAAGTTCAAAGGGTGTATGATGGCTGAATTTGAAATGTCTAATTTAGGGGAGCTTACCTACTTATGGGGAATGGAATTCATTCCAACAAATAAAGGAATTTTCATGCACAAGAAAAGTATGCAACAAATATCTGAAGAGATTCAACATGTTAGATTGTAATCCAACATCAACTCCTATTGAAATTGGTACAAGGCATAAAGAAGGAGATGAAGATCTTGTGAACTCAACACAGTATAGGTAACTAGTTGGATCACTAAGATATCTATGTAATACCAGACCAGATTTGGTCTATGGAGTTGGCTTGATAAGCAAGTTTACAGAGAAGCTAAGTACATCTCATCAAGCAGCTAGAAAAAGAATATTGAGATATATCAAAGGAACACTTGACTTTGGCTTGTTATTTCCGAATGAGTTGCAGTGTGAAGGTGTGGAGATTGTGCGTTATATTGATTCTGATTGGTGTGAAGATAAAGATAATCGAAAGAGTATAGGTGGATACGTTTTCATTCATGAAAATGGATCAATCTCATGGAGTTCAAAGAAATATGATGTAGTTGCTTTATCCTCCTGTGAAGTTGAATATATAGTTGCATCATTTAGAGCATGCCAAGCTGCATGGTTGGAAACTCTATTGAAATAGCTCTTCCTTTAAAGTAGCTAGATGATAGAAAAATGAAAATGGACCACTTCTTCCTCACTTGTTTTGGAACATGTTTAACTATATTGGAAACTGAAAGTAGCCCTGCCTTTAAAGATGAGGATTGACAACAAATCCACAATTAATTTGGTAAAGTATCCAATTGTTCTTGGAAGAAGTAAGCACATTGAGACTTAATTTCATTTCTTGAGGGATCAAGTAAACAAGGGGAATTTGGAGCTGGAATACTGCAATATTGAAGGTCAGATCACATATATATTTACCGAACAATTAAAGGTTATTAGATTTCACAACTTGAGAGACAAATTGGGTGTTATGTCTTTGAGAAAATTTGAATTAAGAGGTGTGTTGTGAGTAATTTAGTTTTTCTATAGTTAGTAGGTTTGCTACAGCCCAACTGTTTAGTTAGAGTTAGTTGAACTTGAGCCAATTGTATAAAATTTATGTGTATACTTGTGGAGTGTGTGTGATTAATAATTGTTTTCTACTTTTACTTCTTCTGTATTCTTCTCTAAACTTTCTACTGTGAATGTGCGTGAGAGAGAGATAGAGTGTTCTTGCACTAATAATAGTGACATTGTGAGGAATTTATAAATCAAACAAGTAGTGCAAATTTTCGGGTCCATTTATTTTGAATTTTTTTGTTTTCATTTTTATAAAAATAGAAAGGTGTAGTAAAAATATATTTAATTGGATTTTGTATAATATTTTTTAAACAATGTTCTAAAAAATAAGTCAAAATTGATTTTCTTTTTACAATTTTAAACCACCATTTATATATAAATGACACAATTTTATATTCTTAGTGTGTGTGTGTGTGTGTGTGTGTGTGTATATATATATATATATATATATATATATTCTCCATGAAATTATATAATATTCTATCTTTGAATTTTTTTTCATTATATTCTACCTCTTTTTTTCTTCTTCTTCTAATCCTTTAAATTTGACTTTTGAATCAACCTACGTACATTTGCCTCTACAATTCACATCATTTCTACACTTGCAATGCATTTCAATGCTAAAAATATTAATTCTATGTTTTCAATCTATTTTTGTATGTTTTTGGTGTAACTAAGATATTTGGAGTTTTTCTTTGATATTCAATTAATTTTTGTCCAAGTTGGTCTATTTTGAATAAAATAATGTCTTCATATTGAAATTTTAGGAGATCCTTATAAAATACCAATAACCACCAGGAACACGGTACATTATCAACAAGAGTTTTAGAAATATCTAGATCCATAATGATTGACCAAACAAACGTAGCGGAATCTGGAGAATAATCACGAACAATTGGTTTAATGACCTTCCTCAACCAAATCTCCTTATTCCTTGTGGGACCTTCGTTTTCTCTTCAGATGGAGAGATGAGAAAATTGTTTTTGATTAGGTATCTTAGGGACCATAAATGTGCCTCATGTTTTAAACCTATTAGGGTTCCCATTATCCCCTCATGGACCAAATTGGTTTTCACTCATTAAGCTCATATCAATTTTCTGTTGATAGTCTAATAGGATTACCAAATTAGATCACTTATATTGAGCCCATAAAAAAATGTAAATAACTAATATAAATGTTATAATATAATATGTAACCCACATTAATTAATTAATTAGGAATTATAAAATTCCTAACAATCTCTCACTTGGGCTTCATATTAACTTTAGCCATTTATACTACAAAAGTATTTAGGCATACAATCATATGCTATTTACTTTTAGACTTCCTTTAAACAATCTGGTCCATCTTATATAACAAGAATCACTGTGGTTTTCATCACAATCTAACGTGACTAAGCCACAATGATCATCATTGTCACTTATACTTGATGACATAGATCAAATATGGATAAGTGACATGAAAATAACATGTAATGTCATCTTATTCATGTTCATTTCCAACTAGTTCAAACTTTATTCTATATAGAGATCAATCCAAGCATAACATAAATATTGCAAACAAAACAAGCTTAGAATGAAATGATAAACTTCAACTTTATTTCTGTAGAAAATCCAAACAATACAAATATATGAAAAACATAGGATATAGAACTCAAATGTGACTCCCACTAAACTAAGGTACTATTAGGAATTACACCTATATGAACAGTGTGCTCATGAAAAACTATAGGTACCAAACCTTTAGTAAGTGGGTCAACTAGCATGGAATTAGTCCCTATGTGTTTTATGAAAATCTGTCTATTTTGAACTCTTTCCTTAACAACCAGAAACTTGATGTCAATGAATTTTGACTTGGTTGTACTCTTATTGTTGTTGGAGTATTGAACTGCTGATTCATTATCACAATAAATCCTTACTGGTCTTTCAATTCCATCGACCACATGCAAAGCAGTGACAAAATTTCTCAGCCATATCCCATGGTTGGATGCCTCAAAACAAGTAATGAACTCTACGACCATAGTTGAAGAAGCTACAAGGGTCTGTTTATCAAACTTCCAAGAGATAGCTCCTCCAGCCAACATAAATATGTATCCAGATGTGGAGCGTTTGCTGTCTTAACATCCAGCAAAATCAGAGTCTGAGTACCCAATGATCTCCAAATTCTCATACTCCTTATAAGTAAGCATGTATCTTTTTGTTCTCTTCAAGTAACGCATCACACATTTTGCTGCTTTCCAATGCTGCATTCTAGGATTACTCAAATATCTACCCAGGACTCCTACCACAAATGCTATATCAGGACGAGTGAAAACTTAAGCATACATTTGACTTTCTGCTGTTGACACATAAGGAGTCTTTTGCATCTCTTTTTTTTCAAGGTCATTATTAGGGCATTGTTTGAGACTAAATTTGTCTCCTTTGGCATTTAAGGTATCTCTTGGTTTACTATCTCTCATGCAAATTTATCTAGGACCTTATCGATATAACTCTCTTGTGACAACCTTAGGATTCCTTGAGAGTGATCTCTTAGTATCTTAATACCTAACACAAAAGAGGCTTCACAAAGATATTTCATTTCAAAAAATTTCGCCAGAAATTTTTTTGTCTCTTGTAAGAAGCATATATCACTGCTAGCAAGCAGGATATCATTGACATATAATACCAAGAATAAGTATTTATTCCCACTAAACTTGTGATATACACAATCATCAACTACATTTGCCTCAAAACCATACTAGGTAATGACTTGATGGAACTTGTAATACCATTGACAGGAAGCATGTTTCAGACCATAGATGGATTTATTTAGTTTGCAAACCATAGACTTTGAGTCACCTAATACAAAGTTTTCTGGTTGCACCATATAAATCATTTGTTCAATATCACCATTTAGAAATGCAGTCTTAACATCCATCTAATGTAGCTCTAAATCATAATGAGCTATCAGTGCCATTATTGTTCTAAAAGAATCCTTTGAAGATACTGGAGAAAAGGTTTCTTTATAGTCAATGGCTTCTTCTTGAGTAAAACCTTTAGCAACTAGACGAGCCTTGTATCTCTTGACATTGCCCTTTGAATCCCTTTTGGTTTTAAATATCCATTTACAACCAATAGGTTTCATACCTTTAGGCAATTCAACAAGATTCCAAATGTCATTGTCTTGAATAGATTTCATCTCATCCTTCATGGCATCGATCCAATTTTGAGAGTTAGAACTACGCATAGCATGGCAGAAGTTGATTGGATCATCCTCTATTAAACCAATGTCATCCTCATGTTCTTGGAGAAAGATAATATAATCATTTGGGATTGAACTTCTCCTCTCTCTAACAAATCTCCTTAATGGCACTTCTTGAGGTTGTTGTATAGGTATTTGAGGGAGAACCTCATTGTTGTCTTGTTCTTGAACAATGTCGTCAGAAATAATTTAAACATTGTTTTCTATTACTCTTGAACAGTAATAGGTATAAGGACTTGAGCAATGTCAATAATAGGTTCTTTCTCAAAGAAAACATTCATTATGCTCTCTTCCTTCCCAAACTCAACTTCCTCAAGAAAT
Source organism: Glycine soja (assembly GCF_004193775.1). Classification (NCBI taxonomy): domain Eukaryota; kingdom Viridiplantae; phylum Streptophyta; class Magnoliopsida; order Fabales; family Fabaceae; genus Glycine; species Glycine soja. The sequence continues at coordinate 23,771,558 of NC_041009.1, read as the reverse complement.
CTCGCATTTCCCGTTTCAAAAAAAGGATCTTAAAGTGGGAGCATAAAACTTATAGCCCTAAGAGCGTTCAGCATAGCCAACAAAATAGCAGCTTATTGTTCTTGAATCCAGCTTTCTTTCATGCGGCCTATAAGGTCATGCCTTAGCCGAACAACCCCAAATAAGCAAGTGTTTAATGCTTGGCCTTTTGCCAATCCAAAGTTCATAAGGGGTTTGGTTAACTGCTTTACTTAGCACCCTATTAAGGATGTAAGTTGTGGTCCTCAAGGCTTTTTCCCAATGCAACTCTGGCAAAGAAGAATGACTAACCATACTTCTTGCCATATCCTTAAGAGTTCGATTTCGTTGTTCTGCTACACCATTCATGCTAGGTTTGCCTGACATAGTGTATTACAGAACAATTCCACATTATTTGAGAAAAAGCGCAAAAGGTCTTGGACATTGTTCTCCCGATCCATCATATCTACCATAGTGCTCACCACCACGGTTAGATTTGACAACCTTAATTTTCTTTCCAAGTTGAAGTTCAACTTTAGCCTTGAAACTCTTAAAAACATCTAGGGGTTGGAACTTCTCATGTATCAACTATAGGTAACTGTATCTAGAGTAGTTATCTATGAACGAGATAAAATATTGTTGTCCATTCCAATAAGGTGTTGGAAAAGGACCACAAATATCCGTATGCACTACTTCCAAGATGTCTTTAGCTATTTCGGTACCTAATTCCCTCGTGTTGGTTCATTTTCCCTTTATGCATTCAACCCAGACTTCAAAGTATCATAAATCTAAAGGTTCAAGAATTTCATCCGACACAAGTCTCTGAATTCTCTGTTTGGAGATATGACCTAAGGGTTTGTGCCATAAGGTGGTTGAATTCTCATTTAATTTTCATTTTGTACGATGTGACTTTGTTTGCAATATTTCATCATAGGAACAAATAACATCTAACATGTATAGATTATTACTTAAAGAACCAGAACCAATCAAATTTGAATTTTGGTAGAGACTACTAACTTTATTATTTCCAAATGGACAAGAAAAATCAAATTTGTTCAAATTAGAAATTGAAATCAAATTCTCTCTAGAAGATGGTACCACAAAAGTATCAAATAAATCCAAATAAAATCCAATTTTCAACTATAATATAAAAGTTCTTATAGCTTCCACCGCAACCCTTCTTCGTCGCCCTCAAATATGGATCTTTCATCATCACTTGACAGTCGACAGTCGACTCCACAGGCAACCTTTCATGGTTATACTAATGTGAGTGGCCGCGTCAGAATCCACCCACCAAGTATCTTTACGTATAAAAGCCAAATTAACTTCAGAACAAACAAGAACACAGAAGACTTACCTTTCTTTACACACCATGCAACGTACCTTGGAAACTCTTTCTTCATGTGTCCAGGCTTCTTGTAGAAGTAGCAAGTAAATCCTTCATCTTTCTTTTATTTTTTTTTTTGTTGAGAAGACCCTTCTACAACACCCTTAATTTTCTTTGTTTTCTTATTTTGAAATCTTAAATGAGCACTTTCATATCTGTCTTCTTACAACCTCTCTTCCTTTTGCACACAATGAAATATAAGCTCGTTAAGGGACCATTTGTCCTTCTGAGTGTTATAGCTCACTTTGAATTTCCCAGAAGTGAGATCAAAACTAAATGCACGAACAGGTCTTCACCAAGCTCTAGTTTAGGTACATTCAGTTTTGATGCCAAGTTAGACATTTCCATTATGTACTCCATTATATTACTTTTGTCCTTATACTTCATGGAGATGAGTTTAGCCAAAAGGTTACTCATCTCCGCCTTCTCATTTTTGATAAAATATTGTTCAATTTCCTCAAGAAATTTCTTTGCATTTTCACCTTCAGAAATAGAACCCCGGAACGCTTCTCAAATAAAGCCTTTATGATCATAATACACAGTCTCATTTCTCAATTTTTGCCTCGTTAGAGGTTTCCAAAGTGGAAGTGGGTAGTTCCATTCTCGGTGCCAAATCCAAATCGATACTGCCAAGAACAATTTTCCAGACCTTAAAATTTGTCCCATTATTAATAACATGATAAAAAAAAACAAGTCATGTAAGATATATATAACAAGACGTGTAAACATTTTTGCAGAATAGACCCATCACAATATACTAGCACAACATTAATTCCTAGTCTTTGGAGAGAGAAATTAATTTGTAATTGGTACTCTCAACACAATGATAAAAAATTGACAATAAATTCTGTCAAATAATAGTCTTTTTTGGACCAACTATTGTTCACATGAAAATACCTTATAATTATCACACATTTATCATCACATGTACAATATTATTTGGCCAAATTGCATCTTTCTTTGGGCTGAACACAATTCGCATAAATAATTTCATACTAATATCTATCTAATTTTAATCAAATCAATTTTCACAATAAGGATTACTTTGACAATATATTGTGCCGATTAATTTAATTAAAAAAAACTAGATATGCAAAAAAAAAAAAGGATACGTTACTGCTAAATTTACACCCAATCATGGTAACAAAAATATAAAACATTAATTACGATAAGAAAATATCATATCCTTAAATTATATTTAATGTTATCATTGATTCATACTGAAAATACAACAAGTAAATATCACATCCGTAGATAACACTATCACACATTCATGAAATGAATTAAAAAAGATAATTAAATCATGTATTAATTCCTAAAATAAATCTTTAAAAGATATTGTATAAATAAAAAAATTTCTTTAGTACAAATTCATGTTTGTGCAGTGCACCCTAAAGACCAGAGACCAAAGAAACTTCACTTCACCTTCAACTTTGATTTGGTCCCACGTTAGAAAACCATAGTTATGAAATATTAATTATTTAACACCTCGTGTGACTTGAATCCAAACATAAAGACAAAAAAGTGTAAAAAAAAAAGTGCACTAAAAAGTTTATAGGTGTCACATATGAGTGGAAGAAAAAGTTTGAAGTCTGGAAACTCTGGATCAAGGAGAAAAATAAAACATACAAGTTATGGGTTACGGGTTGCCCAAACAATTGGCATATATTTATCCCAAATAAAATCCCAAAACAAAATTAGGGTTCACGTAACAAAGCAACATAAGTATAATACAAACCAAACAACTTTAATTCCCAATAATCTAATAATAATGGTGGATATGATATCACTTGTTGGAATTTTAAGGGATTCATATAAAATATCAATAACAACTAGGAACACATTACATTAGTTATCGAGAAGAGTTTTAAGAATACCTGAATCCATAATGATTGATTAAACAAACACAACGGAATCTGGAAAGCAATCATGAACAATTGATTTAATGATCTTTCTCAATCAAATCTCCTTATTTCCTGCAACATATAAATTGCATTATTGCAAAGTTTGTTAGCTAAAGCCACCACAACTTAAAGTAAACATGGAATGAGACTTTTTTCTTTGTTGTTCGACAACCTCTAGAAGATCATATGATTCTTCTAATAGAAGTTCACAAAAAAGGAAGCAATGCGCTGGATTTAAGAAACAAAAAAAAAACAATAAACATGTTTTCTAAATTATAAAACAAATGGAAATGAAAATGATCTCAGCAAAAAAAGGAAATGAATTTTTTTTTAAAAAAAATGAAACAAAACATAAAAGTGTTCTCAATTAAAACGGACCTTCATTTCCACCCTAACCAATTTTAACTAGAGCAAAATTGATTTACAAAACAAACAAAAACACATGATCATTTTGTTATGTAATTTTCCCAACAAACAAGCAGTTACTTTTCAAAAGAGAAATAATCAGTTTATTAAAATTTTCTAAAGAATTATTAAAAATATTTATTAAGTATAAGTAAAAAAATATTAATAATTAAAGTTAATGTAAAAGACTATATTTATATTATATAAAAGAAATTATCTCACATTTTTACTAAACAAACTCAAACATCTTGTCACGTGAATTTTTATTTTAGTATTTGTCAAGAGTTAACATACTTTTTTGTCTGGATCGCGGATTACGAGTGTCCTTTAATCTATCGCATCAAAGATTAATTTTGTGGAGATTCATAACTATCATTGGTCCAAGAAAATTTTACATACGATGAGAATCAAATACAGATTCTCCTACTAATTAAATTGATCGTTCTTATACATGTGAATATAATAAGTCTTTACAATTGCATCAATCCTTTGGAATTGGAGTTATAACGCATTTAATTGTACTGTTAAATTTTCAAGTTTTTTTTACAAAAATTAAATTTTTAAGTTTGTTGAATTTAATATATTTTCATCTTAAATACTTCTTGAAATTCATCTTTTTTTTTCATCATAACTCATATTTATTAACTTTGTTTCTCTTTCTACCTTTTTCTTCTCTATCAACATTTTTTTAAATGAAAAATGTCTCATTATTTCAACACCAACTTGTTCCTCAATACAATGTGGGATAGTATCAAAGAAGCAAAGGCCAACATGGGAAATAGCCACCCTAGATAAACTATTAACTAGGGCGATTAGATTTTCTTTCCTAGGAATAAAGCACACTTTAACGTGAGGAAGTGCTTATAAAAGGTGTCTACATTGAACAATATAATACCAAATTCAGAGAAGTATGGCCTACTGCCATAGAGGTTGTTCACACATTGATTATCTCAATTGTCTCAATCACAACATGCTCAATATTCAGATTCTGAAGCCATGTGATTGTTGCTTTGAGAGCCAATGTGTTATGAATGAAAACACAGAGCATGATGCAACAAAGCTTGAGACAAAAGCAAAAGAAGAAAAAGAACACAGAAGGACAAAAAGGGCAATTAGTAAACCATGGTACCTTGAGGATTATGCAACCAAATGACGCTGAGCTGACAATACTCTTCTAGAAGCAGAATCTAGGAATTCTTCTGTGCCATTAGAGGTTGTCTCCATGATTAGCGCAATGTTTATTTTCCTCCAAGGCATATAATGCCAAATTCTATTAGAATATGAATCTAGAATGTGCACTGGAATATCTATATATATGAGGCTATGTAATTCTAATAGAGGCAATAAAAAAATAGCTTTATCCTTACCTTCTTCTCTACTCTGGAGGTCCTAGGCCATAAATCCTAGGTTAGCTCTGTAGTCTACAACAACTTGGTGCTTTCATTGACTCTCAAGGCTGAATCCATGTGTTCTAAATCAAACCTAGAGCGCCTAGAGGAAGCAATGGCCAAACTAGCCTGAAACCACATCAATACCAATGAAAAGCTTGATGCCTTGATCCTTCATATCGAGAACCTCGAAAACAAAGTCCATCACACCCACACCCCATCTTCGTCCTCAGTCACACCTACACCAAACATAACCATCAATAACCCTCCTCGAATGAAGTTGGATGTCCCTAGATTTGATGGTTCAGACCCTTCGGGCTGGGTATTAAAAATACTCAGTTCTTTGAATACCACTCAACCCCAGAATCTGACAGACTTACTATTGCCTCCTTCTATATGGAAGGACCGGCCTTGACATGGTTCCAGTGGATGATGAGGAACCATCAATTAACCACCTGGTCTAGCTTTCTTCAAGCCATTGAAACTCGTTTTTCCCATTCACCATATGAAGACCCTACTGGTCTTTTGTGCAAACTCACACAGCAGGGTTCAACAAAAGATTACCTCCATCAATTTGAAGCTTTAGCCAATAGAATCGTCGGATTCCCACCCTCCTTTCTCCTGAGCTGTTTCGTCTCCGAGCTCGACCTAGAGATTCACCGGGAAGTCCAGGATATGCAACCATTCACTCTTGTGCATGCCGCCGAGCTTGCATGCCTTCAGGAGAAAAAACTCTTTGAATCTCGCATGCAACCTCGCCCTCGCCCACCAATTTTCCTCCACCATTACCTGCTCTCGTTCCTACACCTAAACCCACTCTACCCCTTTTACCTTCACTAGCCAAGCCCCCACCCATTCTCCTCAAATGCCTTACCCCTGAGGACCACAGTGACAATCCCACAAGCCCTAATATAGCCCCTCTTTTACCTAATGTTGATGACTCGACCCAACCTAAAACCTAACTTAACTCACCACTTACCCAAAATCCACCCGACCCACCTCAGGCCCAAATTAGCCTCCACGCTCTAGCAGGCCACACAGCCCCAAAAACCTTACGCATGGTGGGTCGGATCTCTCATCGGAATGTCATGCTTTTGGTGGATGGCGGTAGCACGCATAATTTCGTGCAAGAATGCTTGGTGAAATCCTTGAATCTTCAAGCTGAATCAACTCCTACCCTGCGCGTCATGGTCGGAAACAGAAATGAAGTGGAATGTTGCTTCCTTTGTCGCGATGTTAACCTGCTGGTACAGGGTCACACCTTCACGGTGGACCTCCATTCCTTTGTGCGGCGCCGACATTGTGCTTGGCGTTCAGTGGCTCAAAGCACTCAGACCAGTGTTGATTGATTATAATGACTTAAGCATGAAGTTCGTTTTTAATGGCACCTTAATTGAACTCAAAGGCAATTCTGACAATGCATTGCTCGAACTCACTCCTCCTCAACTCCGGAGACTGAACCAAACCCACAGCGCGAGTGAATATTTTCACATTCGACTTTGTTCTTCAGCGTCTCCTTCCTTACCCACTCACCCTGCCATCCTTACCTTGAACCATCAATTTTCCTCCCTTTTTCAGACACCAACTGCTCTACCCCCATCCTGCACCACCAACCACTCAATACACCTTTCACCTCACTCATCTCCGATCAATGTCCATCCTTACAGGTACCCTCATTTCCAAAAACAAGAAATTGAGTCTCAGGTCTCGTGCATGCTTCAACATGGCATTATCCGCCCAAGCACCAGCCCTTTTTCATCATCGGTCCTCTTAGTCAAGAAGCGCAACGACACCTGGAGATTTTGTGTGGACTACAGAGCTCTCAATGTGATCACCATCAAGGATCACTTTCCGATTTCGATGGTAGATGAGCTGCTCGATGAACTCGGCGGAGCACGGTGGCTTTTGAAATTGGATTTACTGCAAGGGTATCACTAGATTCTCATGACTTCGGCGGATGTGAGCAAAACTGCATTCAGGACTCATCACGACCATTATGAATTCCTCGTTATGCCTTTTGGCCTATGCAACACACCTTCTTCATTCTAGGCAATGATGAATACTACTTTTGTCCCATATTTGCGTAAATTTATCATCGTCTTTTTTGATGATATCTTAATTTATAGCAAATCCTTCTTTGACCACCTCGAACATTTGAAAATAGCCTTCCGAACCCTGCGTGATCATAGCTTTTTCCTCAAATTATCCAAATGTTCCCTTGCCACTCAACAAGTGGAATATTTGGGTCACTTTGTGTTAGAGAGAGGAGTGGAACCTGTTCTTGCCAAGGTCGAAGCTGTCCTTCAATGGTCGCCACCAACATCAGTCAGAGTATTGTGTGGTTTTTTGGGCCTTTTAGGATTCTACAATCACTTCATCCAAGGGTATGCCACTTTGGCGACGCCACTCACCGCCTTGTTGGCCAAAGATTCATTTCACTAGTCACTCATTGCCAAGTAAGCTTTTCTCCGGCTAAAAGAGGCCCTATGTAAAGCCCCAGTCTTGTGGCTACCGGATTTTTCCCTGCCCTTTGTAGTCGAGACTGACGCCTCTGGAATTGGTATAGGGGCGATATTATCCTAGCAACATCACCCCATAGCTTATTTTAGCAAACCATTCTGCCCAAAGTTGCTTCGCGCTTCCACCTATGTCCGCGAACTAGCGGCGATCACGAAGGCAATAAAAAAATGGCACCAGTACCTCCTGGGCCACCATTTCATGATCCTTACAGACCATAGAAGTCTTAAGGAACTCATGGCACAAGCAATCCAAACTCCAGAGCAGCAGACATACCTTGCACGCTTAATGGGTTATGACTATACGATTCAATATTGTGCTAGCAAGTCAAACCTGGCTGCAGACGCCTTTTCTCGGCGATCGGAGATTCCTTCCGGCACCCTTTTGATACTAACAGTTCCAAATTGTATGTTTTTGCAGGAATTGAAGGCAGAGCTATCAAACAATCCCAAATTCCAGAAGTACCATCAACAGATAATTGCTGAGCCTCATAATCATCCTGAATGTATGCTCCGACAGGATTTGATTTTGAAGAAAGGGCACATTTGGTTACCACAGGGAGCCTCGTCCATCCCCACTATCCTTGCAGAATACCACTCAACACCCACCGGCAGGCACACAGGGGTCATGAAGACTCTAGCACGGATTCGAGAAAACTTCACCTAGTCAAATATGAAGCACAATGTTCACAAACACGTTGCTCACTGCACCTCATGTCAACAGACAAAGTATTGTCATCGACGCTCTTCGGGATTACTATGCCCCTTGCCTATTCCGGCACAACCATGGGAAGACCTCTCCCTCGACTTTATTATGGGATTGTCGAACTTTTGAGGTCATTCCACCATCCTAGTAGTGGTAGACCGGTTTTCGAAAGGAGTTCATTTGGGCATGTTGCTAGCATAATACTCCGCTTCAGGCATGGCAAGGCTATTCATGGACATCGTTGACAAAATCCACGACATGCCTCGGAGCTTGGTCTCCGACAAGGACCCCCTCTTTGTGAGCTGTTTCTGGCAGGAATTGTTCAAGTTCAGTGGAACGTGTTGGACCTTGTGGCCTCAATAATCTTAAGAGGGATAGGCTTACAGTCTCTTAACCAATCTCATCGAATAAGAAGAATGGAAGAAGAAATCTCTCTTCAAGAGAAGAATATTACAATGAAGATCATGTAAGAATCCTTATAGATTTTGTAAGTGTTTGGTCAAGGATTTCTTTTGAGAGAGCATTTGACAATGAAGTTCTTTTGGAATCTCTCTCATTGTCTTTTGAGAGGATAAGACATTTTTTCCAAGCAAAACTCTCTCTCATTTCGTCCCAAGTCACACATATATATAGGCCTTTGATGGTCATTCAAAATCCAAATGATAAGATGTGACTGTTGGTGATATTCCTTGAAAATCCTCTCTGGTAATCGATTACAAAATTAGTGTAATCGATTACACATTTATTTTTCTTGAACAGTTGTGACTCTTCATTTAAAATTTGAATTTCCAACGTTCAGAGTCTTTGGTAATCGATTACATATGATGTGTAATCGATTACACACTTTCATGTGCCTTGGTAATCGATTACATGTATTGGTAATCGATTACATGTGCCTTGGATGACTTGAAATCTTTTCATTTTGAGGCAATGCTTGATCTTGAAGAAATCTTGAATCAAGACTTTGTTTGTTGAAACAATCTTGTATTAATCTTGAAGCAAAATGAGCCTTGTTTGATTCTTCTTTTGACATCATCAAAATCATGTATACATACATTCACAAAACGAAGCTCCGTATGAGCTCAGCGTACCACCCTTAGACCAACGGACAGATAGAGGTCATGAACCGTGTCATCGAACAATACCTCAGAGCCTTTGTCCATCAACGTGGGGACGATTCTTGATATGGGCAGAATGGTCGTATAATACCTCGGTGCACTCTACAACTGGAATGTCTCCATATGAGATAACTTTTGCCAAGAAACCTCCAAGTTTAATCCAGTATCTGGAGGGAACCTCGAATGTGGAAGTCATTGATGAGTGGCTTAAGCAATGAGACCAAATACTTGCTAGTTTAGCAAAGAAGCTGACAAAGGCCCAACAACAAATGAAAGCATACGCAGACAAACAACGCCATGAATTGACTTTTGAAGTAGGAGACTAGGTGTTGGTCAAATTACGGCCCCATCGGCAGACGAAAGCCACTGGAAGTAAATATTCTAAACTCGTAAAATGATTCTATGGTCCCTTTCGCATAATTCAACGAATCGGGGCAGTTGCGTACAAACTAGAATTACCGCCAACCTCAAAGATTCACCCCGTGTTTTATTGTTGCTTACTGAAACCATTTCAGCCCACTACTACAGACCCTGTAGTGGAATTACCAGCTTTGTCAGAGGACAACCAACTCCTCACAATCTAGACACAAAATGGGAACAGACAACATCAGGAAGACAATTCTAGTCCTAGTTCAATGGATGGGAATACTCCTAGAAGACACCTCATGGGAAAAGTGGGAGAGCCTCAAAATCAATTACAACCTTGAGGACAAGGTTGTTTTGGAAGCTCAGAGGAATGTTATGAATGAAAACACAGAGCTTGAGACAAAAGCAAAAGAAGAAAAAGAACATAGAAGGACAAAAATGGTAATTAGTAAACCATGGTACCTTGAGGATTATGCAACCAAATGATGCTGAGCTGGCAATACTCTTTTAGAAGCAGAATCTAGGAATTCTTCTGTGTCGTTAGAGGTTGTCTCCATGATTAGCACAATGTTTATTTTCCTCCAAGGCATATAATGCCAAATTCTGTTAGAATATGAATCTAGAATGTGCACTGAAATATCTATATATACGAGGTTGTGTAATTCTAACAAAGGCAATAAAAAACAACTTTATCCTTACCTTCTTCTCTTCTCTGGAGGTCCTAGGCCTCAAATCCTAGGTTAGCTATGTAGTCTACAACACAATGCTTCACCATGTATATGCAATATAATTGGTTTCAAGTCTGTAAACGCGCTTACAAATTGGCCATGGTCATGTCTGATGCACACACCCATTCGGAAACTAGTATTGTCTGCAAAAAAAAAAAAATGCATCATTAATGTTGCATTTGAGGTGGTCAGCAAGAGGAGGCTGCCTCTATCAATGTTTATATACTTCAAAACAATTGTGTATTAATGTATAAATTATAAGAGTAAATATACATTTTGAAGTGAACAAAATGACACAAGAAGGAAGGTCGAGTCGTGTTGTTTACAATTTTAATTCTTTCTGAAAAGATGTTTCTTTGTTCAGAACGTAAATCATTTCTGGGTCAGAAAAGAACTTTATCAATTTTTGGAAAATTATTGACTTAGAGTGAAACTTCAAAACTTTTGTCTGAAAACAAAAACCTTTCTTAAAAGTTCTTTTTTTTGTAAGATTCTAACTATCAGTTCTCTTCCTTAAGATCAGTGTTTAACTAGAACAAATATTAAATGAGAAGAGAAGGAAAACAAGACAACAGATATATACTAATTCACACTAAATCACAAGGCCACATCCATTTCTTACTCAAACCAGTGAGATTTCACTATCACAACTTCAATTACAACAACACAACACCTTAACTCAAGGTGTCAACAACCCAGAACATCACACAAGTCCTGAAACAACAGCTCGAGTCTTAATCAGTGACAATCCCACTGACTTAAGATACAACACGGTTGCTCCCTACAACACCAACACTTGGTTGGTTTGGAGACTTTTCTCAGTTTATAAAAAGGGTTTTCTGTGAAGACACTGCACTGACACACATTCTTCATAAATTAGGAGGTTTCCACTCAAGAATACAATTCACACTTCTCACAAATGTTCAATAAGGCTTAAGAAGGAAGTGGGTCACTCTCATTAAAGAGGAAGAAGCAAATTAATTTTTCTCAGAGGAGGTTTTGATGATGTTTTCTTGATTCAATCAGACTGCTTCTGTTGAAAATGCAATTTAGACTTCTTTAAGAAGGTTTTCAACAAACTAGTCATTGGTGTAGGGACCCACTGTTAGTTTGTTGCAAAGTTTAAACACTGTCAGCTATGTTATGTTCTGTCAGACTATAGATCTCTTTCTGAGCTATTTCATTTTGAAGGACAGTATAATAAAGCACATATAAGAAAGTCTTTCTAATAGTTTTGTTGAGTAGAGATCAGTGTACTTGCAGCAACTTCACTTGAATATCCTTTGATGATGACTCTTGGAATTGTTTTAACTTCATTGCATGCATCACAAGTTGCTTAAGAAACGTTTTTGTAATCTCCTAAACTTTCATAAAGTGATTATGAGTACTTCAAATACTTCATTAATTCACTACTTCAGATAGCAATTTAGAAAGTACTTTAATTTGACCCTTTGTCAAGATCCTTTCTAAGACATATCTTGCTTTTAATGTATTCAGAACAAAAATTCAGACCTTCGCAGAAAAGGTCTTTTTGAAGTCTATTTCTGATGATGCTCCATTTTGATTTTGAGTCTTTTGTAATCGTCTTTACTTGAAGGTTTCTGAAGGATCTTTGCAGTTTCCTTTCTTAATCCCTTTATTTACTGTAAAGTTTTGTTTAATCAAACTTGTGCTTTATCTTAGTTTTTTCTTTTTCTTTCTGAACTTCCATTCTGCTCACATCAGAACACTGGACTTGTTTTTACTTCATTATTTGTAACTGAAATACTAATCAAACAAATAATTTCAAATATCTTTCTCCATCACCATTATAATTTGCATGATTAATGATTTATTATCATTAAAACCAAATATGTGGATTCAACACATTTACATTGGAGATATGAACTGAAGTAAAATTACCTTAATATTTAAATTAAATGGATAAAATATTAGAGTAAATTGCATTCTCTTTTCTTAACAGATATTTAAATTATATTTCCCTTTCCTCTTATTTGAAAATATACACTTTATTTTCTTTCTTAAATGAACTGATTAGTAGATTTTTTCAAGATAAAAATTATATATTTACATTAAAGTTCATTCGCATTAAAAATGTCTTTATTATTCATTGTTTGACCTTTGACTTTGAAGATGAAATGAAGATTACAGATGAGATTTTTAAGTAGATAATAAAAGTATTTAAAATTTAACTTTAGATTTTATTTAATAATAATAATAATAATAATAATAATAATAATAATAATAATAATAATATGAATTTCTCTAACTAATTCCAATAAAAAATATGATTAAACAATTCCATCTTATGTGGTCAAGTAAAATTACATTCATTTATTTAGATTCTTTTAGGGTTTGCCTAATTGACCCAAAGTGAAAATGGAGTTAAACAACCTCAATCTTCAAAATAAAATTTAGATGATTATCTTATATTTTAAATTATATTATTAATGTCATGACTATCAGATCTGATGCACCATCTTAAATTTCTCTTTCAAATCATTTATTTTTTTCATATTATTTATGTATAAAATTAAACTTTATAATTATTAATTAAAAATTAATAATTAAAATTATACTAAAATACATAAATATATATAAATGAATGATAAAATATAAATTTTAATAATATTTTTAATTAATTATAAAATTCTATATTCTTTATTGACTTTAGGTAAATAGTTTTCATTTATTTCAATTTTAGAAAAATGAATTTTATTTTTAAATTGATTGAAATATATAAAAATGAACTTTAGGTAAATAAATCTCATTTTACATATAAATGATAACAACAATCAAATTGTAAAGTCAAGTGTAAACTGAGAACTATTTAGGCAAAGTGAATAAAGAATATAGATTTTTAAAATTAATTAAAAATACTAATTATTAATATTTTATAATTTTATTATATATAATTATGTATTTTAGTATAGTTTTAATTATTAAATTTTAATTAAAAATTATAAAATTTTAATTATATATATATAAATGATATGAAATAAAATGATATAAAAGATAAATTAAAAATAATACATTAAATGTAATAATCTTAGTATTAATGATAGAATTCAAAATACAAAACATTTATTTAAATTCTATTGATATTAAAGATGAGGTTATTTAATTCTATTTAATCTTATTTTTATTTGAAGTCAATTAAATAATTTTTTTAAGCACAAAATTTCATATAATTTTATTATGTGATTTAGGATGAAATTATTTTTTATCACATTCTTACTTTAGCAGTTAGACCGCCCCTATTAATATCCATGACGCTTACCCCACCGCAAAAAGCGTCCGTTCTGCTTTCTCCAACTCTCGGTTCTCTTTCCCTTCCCACTTACACTTCCCCACCAAATCGCCACATAAAACGACGCGCGCCCCCTCCAAAACGCGCCCTCTCAATCAAACGCAGCATCCACAAAACGATGTCGTCGTAAGACTGAAGAAGAAGAACAAGAAGTAAGAATCATCGCGATGGCAGCGGCAGCAACGAGAAGCGTGTCGCTGAGGCAAATATTCGCGGAGAGGAGCAAGGAGAGGCTCCTCTCGCGGAAGGACTTGTCGGAGCTGAGGCTAAACGGCAACACCACCGCCACCGCCACCGCCGCGGCCGCTACTCCCCACACCCTCTCGGATCGCGTGGCGCGGTTCGGCGAGGGCGTGGGGAGGTTCTTCCGTGAGCTGCGGGAGATGGCGCGGTCGGATCCGCGGAAGGTGGTGTTCGCGGCGAAGGCGGGGCTGTCGCTGGCGTTGGTTTCGTTGTTCATTTACATCAAGGAGGAGCAGCTCAGCAAGTACTCCATCTGGGCCATTCTCACCGTCGTTGTCGTTTTCGAATTCAGCGTAGGTAGGTATATTATTATTCTCAAACTGTACTTAGAGAATAGAGATTTCTCTCCAACTCGCCTTCTTCCTCTTTTCTTTACTTCTACTTTTCTTCAACAACAAGTTTTTTTTTGTCCACGACTGTCCCTCTCAATTCACTAGGTCACTGGGTGAGAGACTAATCTTGGGTCAAGGGAATTTTGCTGGGATTGAAAACGGATTCTCTCGTCCTTACACTCATCTTTTTTTTTTTATTGTTAATAATTTTATTTCTATAAATTGTCATTATATAGTATATTATAGTTTACACTTTAAAAATCAAGGTAATTATTAGTAAAATTTCACAAATTTACTATAGTTGACTCTGATATCTGATATTAATTGAAAAAAAAAAGATATGCACTAAAATTTTACAATCTTATTCAATTAATATTACTGTGAATGATAAATTTGTTGATAAATATCTTTAAAGTCAAATTAAATATTATTTTTAATTGCTTTTACACTTACAGTATATGCTAATTAATATTATTAAATTATTAATAATCAATTTTTACTTTTAATTTAATTGAAATGCACTATATTGACATATATAATATATTTTTTTATAATAATTATTTTAAAATTCATTAAAATTGAAAAAAAATAGTGTAAAATTTTACACCACAAAAAACTTTCTTTTTTCTATTTTCACTTCAATAATCTTATTTTGATGTATATCCAGTTTAAATGCAACAAACTTATGATAGGTAGGTCAAGAAATCTAGCTCAATTTATTGTGTATGATAGGTGACTTATTATAAATCTGACATTGTTTTGAATTCTTATCTTTGAAAATAAACTTATCATAGGTGTAATTAAATTACGTATTTAGAGTATAAAAATAATATACACTTTAGTTTAAGAATTTTTTATTAATATTTTGATGTTTTTAGTAAAAACATACATTTTAATGAAATTTTATTTTAATTTTTTAAAATGTTTTTGGCAATTTTATTTTGTAGGGGCGACTTTGAACAAAGGGTTCAATCGTTCTTTGGGAACAATTTCCGCTGGAGGGCTTGCGCTGGGAATTGCTGAGTTGGCCGTTTTGTCTGGAAAGTTCGAGGAACTTATTATCGTACTATGCATATTTATTGCAGGTGGAATATATTTTTTTTTTCAGTTTAAGTATGTTTAAATGTTCTTTCTAATAAACGTACTTTTCTTTGCACTGAAACGCTCTGTTACACATTTTTTTCCCAACACATTGGTGGGCCCTAAGAAACATCATGGGTCGTTCTCCTTGCTTAATTAGAATCCTTTAGTAGTATTTAATGCAACCCACTTGAATTTCTACTCATGTTAGACAGTGAGTTGGAAAGAGCACATTTATGAGCGTGTTATACCATAGCATTCCTCTTTGTAGATAACACAAAGATATTGCTTTTGCTTTTTTGGTTCCTGCGAGTGTCTCTTTATACAAATTAGTTCTACAAATTGTGATACTTACTAATAAGTTTAGGCTGCTGCTGTCTTTGACTTGCCAACAAGCGTATACCTTGGCACCAAAACATCACTAATAGCATCTTTTAAATAACAAAATGTATATTTATTCTATTTTTCTATGTTTAAATAACTGTTGTTTGGTTCAAATTATTCTACAGTTTAGAAAATTAAGGAAATGTTGACTACTCCCCCCTAACACACACCAAACTTTATCTCGGTTTTCTTGGTATCATCACCAGGTGAAATAAGTGTTAATAGAGTAAGTGACTAAGAGGTTAATATAGTTCAATGGACTACTACTTCAGTAATGTTTTCTTTAAAACTGATAGTATTCATTGATTTTTCTTAATCCTTCAGTGAAATCTTATATGATAACCATTCTTTCATGCACACTTTTCATCAAGCTCTTTATTAATAGGTGAATTTCTTGAGTTCCACTAGAAAGCTTAGGCCAGCTCTTTTTTTTATTATTGTTATTAAAAGTTGTAGGAAATTCATCAAGTAATAGTGTGTTGTTAACATTTATCTATAATTATTTCAAAATGGAGAAAATATGTTTTTTTAGTTCATATTTATATGATTATACCATATTTTTTTAATTTTAAAATATTTATAACTTCTAGGAAACTGATTTTCAGACCAATTTCTAAGTTAGCAATGGTATATATAGATTGGTTAACCAAATAGTAATATGTTAGTGATAAACTAGGAAATCTTCTTACTAAGCTTGACAGCACGATAAGCTAGAAAGAGCTTATTTTGTTGAGCTTATCTCTGAAACTGGTATAATTAAGATAGAGCTTATTTGAAGGCTAAAAATGATTTTCATGAGCCCAAAAAAGATAGTGTAATTTTTTATGGCCAAATAATATATGTTCATAAAACAAAAATTTAGGGATTGATGATCCTGCTTGTGGTGTGCAGGTTTTTGTGCAAGCTATGTGAAGCTACTGCCTGCAATGAAGACATATGAATATGGCTTTCGTGTGTTTTTGTTGACATTTTGTATTGTATTGGTATCTGGGAGAACTAGCAGGGAATTTTTCTCCACAGCCTTTTACAGATTAATTCTTATTGCAATTGGTGCTGGCATATGCTTGTTTGTAAATATTTTCATATACCCCATCTGGTCTGGGGAGGATCTGCATAAATTGGTGGTGAAAAATTTCAATGGAGTTGCTGCATCTTTAGAAGGTTTGCTTGAATTTCCCCATATGTTCTGAATCCTTGCAAAGATTTGTTGGTGCTTTTTATGCCTGGTTGCTGTACTTAATTTTGTGTTGTTGTCAACCTGAGTTGGTTTCTTTGTAACTTTGTTTAGGCTGTGTTAATGGCTACCTGCAATGTGTTGCATATGAGAGGGTCCCTTCAAAAATTCTTGTTTATCAAGCCTCGGATGATCCACTTTACCGTGGCTATCGAGCAGCAGTTCAATCGTCAAGTCAAGAAGAGTCTTTGGTATTCATATTTTGTAGTTGTCATCTCTCCCATCTTCAGTAGCCTAAATGCCAAAACTAGTGGCTACATTTTATGATATTTATCTTACCTTCACAGGTAGATTTTGCATTATGGGAGCCACCTCATGGTCCATACAAAACATTCAATTATCCTTGGAGAAGCTATGTTAAAGTCAGTGGAGCTTTGAGGCATTGTGCTTTCATGGTCATGGCAATGCATGGATGCATACTTTCAGAAATACAGGTAAAAGGGACCTTTCTTTCCATGATCTGTGCTAGATGTTAGTTGTGTTGTAATTTTTGTTAGTGTTCTTTGTTACCTTTTCTTTCTTTCTGTTTTTTTTTTTCGTTTGGGGAACTTCTGGTTTATAATTGGCTCTGCACACTGTAAATTTATCCTGCTTCATATACCTGATTTGTGGTTCTTTTTATTTTTAATCGTTCTTTCATAAAGTCTACCTTAAGAGGATGGGAAAATGTACTATCTCCTGTTTGATGGCTTGAGAGTGGCATTCTCTTGAAACGTCTTCCCAAATGCCAGATTTTTAGTATTTTGTATTTTCTCTCAAGACTCTTTTTAAAGTCCATGAATAGCACCAGCTACTAGTCTATGCTACTACTTAGATGTAATTATTCAGTTCTTTTCCTTTCTTTTCCTCCATATTTAAGATAAACGAACCCTGTTATAATTTGTTCTTTTTTTGTCTAAATTACTTCATTGCAGTAAAATTAACCGATGCTGACTGAATAAAATTAAGTTACAAATTCATATTATTTTTTATGATGTGACAATTTATCAATTAGTTTGAGAAGGCAGGATATTTTTGCGGTTTTACACCTTATCTATAATCAATAAACTTGTGGTTGTCCTATCTACATTGAGGAAAATATGATGTTATTTTAGACCATGTTGATGAGGCCTTCTTGCTCACCTTGAAATTGTGAAATCTGAGAATGAAGAACAATGATTCAGAAAATTTTCCTCTGTTTTATTTATAGGCTTTTACACGTATCTTGCTGTTACAATGCATTGTTGATAACTTGGTATTCAAATTTTATATCTGTACAGGCACCCCCAGAAAAGAGGCTGGTTTTCAGCATTGAACTTCAGAAGGTTGGCACTGAAGGAGCTAAAGTATTACGCCAAGTTGGAAGCAAAGTGGAAAATATGGAAAAGCTAAGCAATGTAGACATACTTTTGAAAGTACATGAAGCAGCTGAGCAATTGCAGATGAAGATTGACCAACAATCATTCCTCCTAGTAAATTCAGAGAGCTGGCAGGCTGCAAAAAAGCCTAAAGAAGTTGAAAATCATGACAATTTGTTGATTGATCTCAAAGACCCTCATGAACACAAACACTCATTGATCTCTTCCCTCAGTGAAACAGGAGTTGATTCAAGACTTAACATAAACATAGAGCCTTCAGTTCCTGAATTGCACATTTCTCAAAGCTTGTTGTCCAACAAAATATCATGGCCACGTCTCTCATTTTATGGAGATAACATGTTACTTGAGCAAGATTCCAAAGTATATGAAAGTGCAAGCTCTCTGTCTTTGGCAACATTTGCTTCCCTTTTAATAGAGTTTGTTGCAAGGCTTCAAAATCTTGTGGATGAATTCCAAGATCTCAGTGAGAAGGCCAATTTCAAAGACCCCTTTAACCCACCAGTGCTGAAGTAGGGGACAATGACATTGTGGCCTCGCTTCACTGGCGACTATATTTCAAAATTGGAGGTATTTAGAATCTATCTAACTAATGTATAATAGTCTATCCATAATCTATAATAACACAAATATAAAAGTTATATCGCATTTTTCTTAGATTTTCATTTTTATTTCTGGTAAATTATTATTGTAACTTGTTTTACTTTTCTACTTTCCCTTCTTCTACTTCATGTTTTTCTTTCCTGATTTTTTCTTATATTTTTCAAACTGTCAAATTTTAATTTCTAAAATTTTCTGTAGTTACTTATTTAGATTTTTTTAAAGCAAATAATAATCAACATACATTAATTTTGTTACATATATTAATCATTAAGTGTTATTTTTTATTTATTCGTAAATTTTATTATCTTGAAAATTATTTTTAAAAAGATTGAATGATATTTATTTAATCTGATTATTTTATGTTTTATTAATAATTTATTTTAATTTTATTCATCCTAATAAGATCAGTATAAAGAGCGCAAAAGATTTTATAAATATGTATTTGATAACGTAAATAAAATGGGGATCTTTACATCATTAATAGTGATTGAATTATTTTGTTTAAAAGGCAGATTGAAAAGCTAGATTGAATTGACTTGCTCAATTAGAAAAACGATAAATCAATGTTTTGCTAGCAAAATTGAATTGAAAGACTAGCCAAATTGGTATAAAATTGGCAAAAAGTAGTGATTTATTGATTTGTACCATTCCCGCCAAAAAAATAAAATTATTGATTTGAACAATTTTGTTTTCTCAACCAATATTATTTTTTTATAACCAAATAAAGGTCTAACGTCAAATTACAGTGGGGCTGTGTATAAACAAGGTAGCAAGTCATTGGATGACTTGCCCCTTTCTTAGATTTAATTGTTGATTGAGACTTTGTAGTAAGGAGTGACGTAATAACTATCCTTTCTTTACTCTCTCTATATATTATTGTTATTAATTTTTGTCTTACTAGATGTGTAATCATTTTTATATATCAATTTAATATTTCTTTTAAGTATTATTTGTTATTTATTACTTAACGTATTATATAATTTTGAAGATTTATATGTAATAATTGTCTATTTAATCATGTTTCAGTTCAGTTGAATTATTTTTTACATAAACAGTTCAGTTGAATTGTTTACATTTTCAATGGAGGATTAAATATAAGTAAAATAATCAATTTAAAAAAATAGTGGTTAAAATAATTAAATATTTCACAATTTTAAATATTAATGCCGCACCGGTTTTTTTAACAGATGAAAAAAGAAGATTAAAATGAAATTTTTTAAAATATAAAAATACTAAAATAAAAATTTAAAAACGTAATATATCAAAATGAAAATTTTTAAAATATAAAAAATTAAAATATTTTTTTATAAATTTAATATATTAAATAATATATCAGTACACTATTAGATGATACACGTAATGATTAAAATTTAAACACTAAAAAAATAAAGGAAAGATAGAATTCACAAGCTTTGTTTGGAGCTCAATCAATAAAGTTAGGTTTATCTCTGTCTTCTCCTGCATGTATGATTCTTTAAGGAGAGGTTGGTTAGCACCTGGCTCAAGTATTGAGCATGACAAAGTGTGTAGAAATTTCTTCTCTTAAAACTACCTGATTGCCACGCAGCAGTTTGCATGGTCACATCACATGTGTATATGAATTATTATTTTTTATTTTTTTGCTAACATATGAAATTTTGATGTGATATGCCGAAAACACAAGCAAAAAAAAACAAGAAAGCGTCACTCAGCAGATTGTTGTAGTTGTTCTAGACAACTAAAGTTCAAGATGTTTTGTTTTACTTATTTGCATCTTCAAATGATTGAAATGCAGCACACCCCAAAATACTCCGTGAAATAACAATGATGAGCTTAGTAAGGTAGGGGTGCAAGAGGAGTACAATTGGTCCAAGTAAACAACATCGTATCAGGAATACTTGTCTTGCAAGATGCATTATTTACAATAGACAAATCTCGACAATGCCAAAAATAATTCATTGGCTAAATAGATTGTCTGACAGTAAAGTTACATGAAAATGTTACACAATAATAAAGAGTGTGTGTGTTATATGTTACAGTCTATTTAATTTTAAATTCTGTTGCCAAATAGGCAAAATTAGTGATTTAACTTAATAATAAAATTAATAATAATATGCTATACAATATATATTTTAAATTATACGTATTATACAAAAAAGTTATAGTAATATGAAAATATTATAAAAAAAATTATCAACATAATTTTAACATTAAATTTACTTCATATATGAAATTATGTCCATGTTTTAAAAGGTACAGTAATATGTAAATTTTTCTTCATATAGTTTATTTTGCTTAATATTTATTGAGTAAAGTTTATTTAATTTTGAGCCTATGTAAGATTTTGTTGTATTTATATTAGAGTAATGAATAACAATCCTTATTCAATTTTTACCATGTGAATAGTTCCATTGGGTTAACTATTGTCGCATAGTGCTAGTAAGATTAGTTTGTGACTTAATAGGTTAGGGACTTGTAAAACACATGTGATCTCTAAACTAGGACCAAACAAAAATTACATTGCCATATATCTAGTGGAAAATAAATTAAACAAATAATAATATTATCATAATATATATTTTTAATTATAAATATTATACTTAAAAATACTAATATATAATTATGTGTGAGATTAAGTTGTTGCGGAAAATGTTAGTTGTATTTTTATTAAGGGTAAATAGTTACTTTTGTCTTTGAATGCGTAATTTATTAGCAAATACGTCCCTGAAAGATAAAAATATAAAATTTAATCCCCAAAAGTGTAAAAAGTGTGATAAATATATCGGCTCGTTACCATTATTGAACAAAAATACCAATATTTTCTTATTGGACTTAAATATGAGTATGTTTCTTTTGGACTAATTTGTTAGACATGAAATTCCGTTTCATTTAAAGGTAAAATAAAATTTTAGGATAGATTTTTTGTCTTTTTTTTAATGTTATAAGCATAATATTACAATAATCACTTAAAAAAATATATTGACAAACATAATTTAAAACAAACATAATAATAACAATAATATTGATTATCAAGTCATAATAGAAATTATCCAAAATAAACATTGTAATAGTGTACCAATCATTACAAATTTTTTTCAAATTATAATAATTAGTCACAATCTACTATAAATGAAAGATAAATATATTTCATATTTCACTTTTTCAAATCTTGGCTATTTTATTAACGGTGACAGACGAAAGTTAATGGTCAAATATATTTGTCACATTTTTTACACTTTCAGAGACACATTTGTTAGTGAATTATACATTCAGGAACAAAAGTGATTATTTATCTTATTCTTATTCCTAGAGAGTGGAAAGACCAAAAGTCAAGAAAATATTATATGACAAATATGTCCATATGTTAGCAATTAGAGATGACCACATTGACAATCATTTTAGTGACAAATTTGTCTATTTGTGTCATGTAGAATATTTCATTAACAGTGATCGACAAAAGTTAACGGTCAGATATATTTGTTGTACTTTTAATACTTTCAGGGATTAAATTTTAGAGTGAATAGGCATTTTGGTCCTTGACTTTTGACTCATTTTGTAAATTAGTCCCTATTTTTTTGAAATATAAAAAATAATCTCTATCTTTACATCCGTTATGCAAATAAGTCCCTACTGTTAAAATCTAATTTTCACTGTTAGTCATATATCTATGTGGCAAGTCTTTGTCCATGTAAGCAAATCCATGTGGCAAGTCTTTGGACTGAATTGAAAAATTATGATAAGTTAGGATAAAAACCATTCAAAAATTAAGTAAACCCATTTTCAAATCCTACTAAACACTTATAGATTATCTCCTCCTTCCATGATTTCAGTTCATAACATCCCCCTTCCATTTTCACATCCACTAAAGTCACCTCACACACTATATAACAGCCAGTTTCTTCGGCACTAACCACCTCCAATTTCCCACCCTCGTCTCAGCATAGCTCCATCTTCAACATATATTTCATTTCAACCACCACTAAACTCGAATTCCTGCAAGAAAAAACTTTCCCCAATCCTCAATTATACCAGTTTCACAAATCACCAAATTAAAAAAAATTAAACAAGCCTAACTTCCAGAACATAATCAAACTAACTCCAAGGCTACTATAATACACATGTAGATCTCATATTCACACACTAACAACATTAACCGCACGCAACATCGAAAGTCGAAACTCGCAATTCCATTCCGGTTAAGCAATAATCGAACACTTACAGATCCTGGCAACGTTAGGATCCTCCGATTGAACCTTGTTGGCGGCCTGCAAGATCAAATCAATGTTGGTGGTTTGCGCTAGCGACGGTGGAACCACGCCGACGATTCCGCTGGGGACTTTGGTGTGGCCTTAGCCCGCATTCCTATGCTGCTCCCTCTTCAGCGTCGTGCGAACCAGCTTCTCCCAGTTCTCGCGAGCCCTAACCATGGTGGTGGTGGTTTTGCTCGCGCCGCGTGCTCTCTTCTTCAAACTCGATCACTACGTGTATGTGTGTTTGCGCATTTCCGATAACGAAGGTTTTGAAATTGGAACATCATCTTGTCCCAAATGGGGTGATGTCCACCTTCTCAATGAAGGTTGGTCTGAGTGAAGATGGTAATGTGGTAGGCTTTAGAAGTCCTAATTTGAGGAAGAAACAAGTGAAGAAAAAAATATTTGACAACTTTTTAAATTTTGCATCAAAGTCTAGTTTACGTGTCACAATCTGGGACAATTTGCCACGTTGGATAGTTTATGTGACACTAAAATTGCCAACAATACACCTCACTAACGACGTTATTTTTAAATTTAACGGCAAAGATTATTTTGTAAAACTTATGCAAAATAGAGACTATTTTTTACATTTCAAAAAGATAGAGACTAAGTTGCAAAATGGGTCAAAAGTCGGAGACCAACGTGCCTATTCACTTCTAAATTTTATATTTTCATCTTTTATCAATGAATTTTCACGTTCAAGAACAAAAATGACTATTTACATTTTTATTAATATTAATATAACTCTATAAGACACGTTAACGTGTTTTTGCTCATGTAAAGTGACGGTGAAGGTTCCACACGTGGACGTGCTTTTGTACGTGTACTAAGTTTACAATACGATAATAAAGTGGCGGCAAAAGTTCGACACGTGGATGTGTTTATTAACATGAATTAAGTTTACAATCTATACTTTTTTATTAAAGTTATTATTTCATTTCTGTAAAAAAATGATTTTAATTTATTTTTCTATTTTTCTAAATTTTATAAAATAGAAGTTAATAGCTATGTATAAAAATATTTTTATACACGTCTCATATCATTATAATTTAAATAAATTATCTTTTAAAAAATATTAATTTTATGAATATTTTCACTTTTTTATATAACACACATAATTTTAATAATAGATATTGATAAAAAAATATTTCAAATATCATTTTATAATAATAATTTGTCTTCAATAATGTTTTTGTAGCAGGAAAGACACAAATAACATTAATTAAATAAAATAACAAAAAAAAGTTACATACTAAAATGACCGGTTAAGCTTATAAATTTTTTAACTTAATTTAAATTAAATGCTACTTTTTTATAAAAAAAATATATATATTACACTTACCAAAATTCAAAATTCGGAACTGACACGTCAGGGTAAACGTGATTAAGATGAACTTCTAAATTTCACACATCGGACCGAGAGTGACTTTTTTTAGAAGAATAAAAGGGGGACATACAAAATAAAAGACTCTAATGTTTAAGTAAGTATATGAGTTAGGAGAGTATAAAGAATAAGTATATGAGCAAGTGTGTTTGTCTTAAGAGAGTACAAATGACTGTGTGTGTTCATAAATGTGTCGAGAGAGTACGAGGGAACTTGATACTTATAATGTGGAGAGTGAGCTACGGGTCCTTGTTGATATGGGTTGTTACGGTGATGTAACAACCCTTGTAGATAATTACCGATTTGTAGATAATAGCCAGTAGATAAAAGTGACTAATAGATAATGTTAGAAATAACATGTAACTTAGAGATAATTGCTAGTAGATAATTGTACCCTATAGATAATGTGCAGTTTTGAATACCTGCCCAGAGATAAAGAGATGACAATATATTCAAATAATTAAGATGTTAAATATAACTTGTCAGTTGAGGAGCCCAACTGTTAAGGGCGCATCGTTTGTGCTCCTGTGCCAGGGTTGACATGGAGGGTTGACGTGTGTCTTGTATTGCCACATAACATGACACATGTTTTTTGTGGATCTTGGACAGTACATAAGACCCTAAGCTCTGAGCCGGCTTGTGGGCGAAAGAGGTTGTCCATTGTCAAACGAGATTGTCCCATGTCGAGGGAGATTGTTTGAAGTCGTGGGTAGTAGCCTCGACAAGTAGAAGGGTGACGAGTCAGTTGAGCCCCTAAGCATGGACAAGTGTTGTCCAGTGTCGAGAGTGATAACCTCAACAGGTGTGAGAATTGCAGGTCTGTGAAGCTTGTCAAGCCCTCGAGCTTGGACAAGTGTTATTCATGATGCTTCTGTCAAATTGCTCTGGGTGGACATGCTTTTGGTTTTGCAAGCGAGTTCTGACATGTTAGGTGAGGAAAGTCTATGTATTTGATAACTCTGTCCTTTTCTAACCGTTGAAGAGTGCATTGAAGACAAACATTACATTTTGTGTCTTGCTATAGGCGTGTGCGGCGCACATGCAGTACTCTTCCATACAAGTCGCTCGTGGAGTGGGCACGTACTAGAGATGTGGTGCGTGAGTGAGTGAGGCTGCATCGTGGTGTGAAAAACTAGGGAATGACTTCAACTCCCACCAGTTATCGAAGAGTCTGCCACCTCTTTAAATGGAGTGAACATTTGATTTGTGGCCACCGTCACTTCGAATTTCTGCCTTCTTTCTCTCAAAATCTCTTTGTTTTCGTGCTTGCTTCTTGCGATTCCATTTCTTCTTCATTCATTTTCTTTAATCTTCAAGGTATTCCTTCTTTGACATTGTCTTCATTTTTGTCTAACTTTGCCATCGACATGGGTGGCAACAATTTTGGGGGTTTGATTCAGTAACCCCTGATAGACCGTGAGGTTATTTGCATTGGTGATTCCTCCTTAGAGGATACTTGCCACGGTGTCTCTAAGAGCAAATCCTTTTCCTCGGAGAGGTTGAGGGTTTCTCGTCGTACTGGTGGAGACACTTCTTGCCTCCGCAGGAGGGCGCAACCTTCCCATGCTTCCCCGGCTGGGGACCTTGTCCCGATCACTATGATTCTCCCCCATTTTACTTTTGGGGGAGTAGAAAAGAGTGGTGGCGGGGATGTTAGAGTGTTTCCCCGTGTGCGATGTAGCCATAGTGTTGGGTCACCGTCATCTCTCCCAATAGTTGTTGGCTTTGAATAGGTGAGGGACGACATCCTGAAATACAAGTCCTCCATCACCTTTGTGGTGAGCGTTGCTGCATTGCAATGCCAAGTAAAATTGACAAGCCCTGAGGACTTTTGAAAGATAGTCGTCCAGGCTTGCGGAAGTGATGACTTTCCTTTCCTGAAGGCGGTGTTGGGCAACCCGCCCTTCTTTTTTATGTACAAGTGTCTGTTTGAGGTCTTGGGTCTTGTCCTTCCCTTAACCGCCTTTCAGTGTGCTCTTCTTGAGCACTTGAACGTGACACCTTCACAACTCCACCCAAACAGTTGGGCCATGGTGAGGGCCTTTAAGATTTTGTGCCTCTTCTTCAACATCCGACCCAGTATTCTGCTTTTCTTGTATTTCTTCTAAATAAAGATGACTGGCAAGATTGCTGAGTCTCCTTGAACAACATGTCCAAGAAGTTGTTTAAGTTCTCAAATGTCTTTTGTCGCTTCAAAGACTATTTCTTCAAGGTCTTGGCTACTGACGTTGTGGTTAATGATTTGCCACTGATGTTCAAGAGGGACAGGGAGCCCCGCTTCTTATTGTTCTGGCAGTCTGACCGCACCAAGTTCTAGTCGTTTGATGAGGATCTATTGACCCTTGTGGAGAGGGTCGACAAAGCTATTTTGAAGTAGTTGCCGACCTCTTTGGACGTGCGGGTCATTTTGTCTTTTCCCTCTATGAGCAATCCTCTTGCTGCCTTAGATAGTAAATGTTTTATCTTGTTTTCTCTATTGTGTTTGTAGTTCGTTGTGGCCTAAATTGACATTTGTTGTTGTTGTTGTTGCTTGTTTTGCAGGAATTATGGGTGACTTTCCTTGGAGGCCACTTGTGAAACAAGTTGGACCTCCTGGTGGGACTGTGTCACTGTCTGCTATTGCTATTGCTGCTGGGGAAAGGAGTCAACTTGCTATTGAGGTTGGCCTTGTTGCTGGTGTTGCTGAGGTTGCTCCAGTGCTCCTTCCTTTGTTTTGACTAAGAGGGGGCAGGATGGCGACGCTGGGATGTCGAGCCGTAAGAAGTTGAGAGCTCTTTTTAGCCTTCATGCCCTGAGACAAGCTGTAGGGTTGACGCTTGATTCAGGTCACCCTTCAAGTTTGCAAGATCCGTTGAGGCTTTTGCTTTCGCTGTTGTTGTTGTTGTTACTCCTACTCCTCCACCTCCTCTTGTTGTGCTTGTTCAGGAGGCCACTCCTACTACTGAAGTTGATGCACCAGCTGCTTTGGCTAGTCCTATTGTGTCTCCTTCGTCCACCGTCGCTACACCCTTGCTGAGTGTCGGTGTGGTGACCATGAGTGCTCCTATGATGCCGCCTCCTTTTTCTTTAACTCCACTGTGTTGGCATCGGCTTCCACCTCTTTTCACCCCCTATGGTTGACACTTCATGCGATGTTGATTCCCTGTGGGGCATAGGGTACAAGCTTGAACAAAAGACCCTGGTTGGCTTTGTGTCAACCTTTGATAAAAATCTAATTTGGTCAGCTGGGGTCAACCATGCCACGAATTCTGCTAAGGTCTTTCTTCTGCGGAGTTTGACAATCCTTGAAAAAAATGGGCAAAGGAACCAAGAGGCGCTAAGCAAAGTGGCGTCCTTGGAGGTAGAGGTTGCCTAATGTAGGGTTACTGCTCTCATGGTTTGGAAAGTGGAGTGCCCTAAGGTATCTAGTGCTACCGTCGCCTTTGCTGAAGCTGTGAAGTTGAACCACGAACTGTCTTCCAAGGTTGGCAGTGTTTTGGCCAAGTTGTTGCGCACTAGGTTGGATGGTAATTGTAACGCCCTGAAATTTTGCTAACTATAAATCGATGTTTAAATGTATTTATCATGTTATTTGATTATATGATTGACTTGGATGAGTTGAGGTATGGTTTGAATTAACCATGTGTGATTTGCTTGATGTTGATGTTGAGTTATGTGGAGTTATATTATAAAATTGAACTCCCACTTAACGAGACGAGCTCGCTAAGCAAGATCTGCAGATTATAAATACGTTCTTCAACGTGAAAAACACGAATTTTCACTCTCATCCTCTCTAAACGTCCACCCAAACCCTAACACTTTCTTCTCCACTACCCACGACCACCGGTGGCCACCACGAGCCGCTGTTGCTTGCCGTCGACCACCACACAGAGATGAACATTTTAATTGGAGCGGAATCCTCAGAATCCACCTCAACGATTTGGTGGAGAATAAGCCCTTAATCCTTTCTTTCGTAACTTCTCTAAGGTAATCTTGACTTCTAAGTTTTTCTCCTAGTTAGTTTTAGCTTCTCTTAGTGTCTCTTGTGTTTTGGGTACTATAATAGGGTGTTTTTACACTTTGAAAAACCCTTGAAAATGACATGTTGTAAAAGTTATCTTTTAAAAAATTGATGTTATTTTCGTGACCTTGGTTGAACCCCGATAAAATTAGTGTGACCATAATTTTAAAATGAGGTCTCTTTATAGTAGAATCTGAAACATCCCTCAGCCTTTTATGTTTTGACAGGGGTAATTGACCCTGAATGTTGTTATTAGCCTTGTTTTTGAAATCCATACTAAATTTCCTTCGATTTGGTATATAGAACCTTATTTTTGGACTAACGAACGTGAACGAAAAAGGTCTTTAAGTGACGCAAAGAAGAACTGACAGAAAGCTCACGATATGTGATAGGAGTTTATTATAATTATATGTGGCTTTGATACCATAATTGGGGTCAGGGAATGACAAGTGTCATATTTTAGTTATTTTTGAGATTAAAATATTAACACTTATCTTTCAATTGTAATAGTTTTTTTTTTATAAACTACCCTTAAATCTAGTTGTTTTATAGATATTGTACATTCACTAATGTTTTTGTTTAAATATGAAAGATTCATCCATGATTTTGTAGGTTTTGATGGTTGTTTGTTAGATAAAGAAACAAAGTCAAAAGGAAGGGTAAAATGGTCATTTTTCTAAGATTTTAGACATCCATTCACCCAGGTTAGCATCCAACTCCGTGAAGTGAGATTCTTTTATGGAACAGTTAACCCGATGTGATGACGTTGAGATTATTTTGGGAGAGAGTTGTGTTTTGTTAATTAACTCCTTCATAGCTAGTTCTATAATTCTTTTTGAATTGAGGATGTAAATCAGAGATTTAATTATATGTATGAACTAATTTACTTTCCGTTATGTGAATGATGCATACTAAGTTAATATATATATATATATATATATATATATATATATATATATATATATATATATATATATATATTCATTTAACTAATTGTACGTTGTTTGGTAAATGTATATTGCGAAAAATTTACTCTTACTTTTCATAAGCAAATTAACAGAGTTTTCATTTAAAAATTAACAGGGTTATGGGACATCATCTCATTATTAATTTTTTTTTATTAAAAAACATGTAATTTTTATTTAAATGTCTTGCATTTTTAAATTAAAGTTTTTTAAAATTTAGTATCTCCTTTTAATTTTAATATATCTTTTTATTAAAAGATTATCTAAATTTTAAATATACAAAATAGTATTAAACATATATAACATATTAATTAAAACCATAAAAAGTATGCAAAATATTAAAGAAAACTAATAACAATTAAAATTAAAAATACTTATTTAATAATTAAATAAAAAAATTATTTACATTTTTAAAAAAAATTGAAAACCAAAAAAAGTATAAAAGTATAATATATAAAAAATATAAAACACGTAAAATATAAAAAAATAAACAAAAAAATGTTACGACTTCAAAGTCGTAAAATAAAAAAAAACTTATGACTTTGAAGTCATAAAATAAAAAATAAAAACCTAACGACTTTGAAGTCGTAAGTAAAATATTATATTGGAGTTGTAAATAATTTTACAGCTTTTGTTAAAAAAATATATAAATAATAAGTCGTAACAGATGTTACGACTTGTAACTGAGAACTTGTAATGCTTATTATGACTTACCCTGTTTTTGAAAATAATTTAATAACGACCCCCATATGGAAAAAAAAAATACCCATGTTTGGTAAAACTCCCTATAACAACTATGATTACAACCATCTAACTATCATAATAAACAATTTGTCGAGGGTCGATACCCCCGAACCCAAACCACAATGTGTACCGATAAAATAACAATATACATACATATATACATACATGCATACATACACACACACACATATATAAATTCGCAAGCCACATATATGATTTTTCGGGGTTCATATTCTGTTGGTCTTACCATTCACCAATAATAATAATAATTATACATGCAAGCATCTCAAGTAATATTATCAGCTAAGAAACATCACAATTTTCAGAAGAGACATTAGTCATTAGATCTTGCAGTTTATCTCAGCCATAATATAGCAGTCAAATCAACAGTTCATTAGATCCCAATGTTAAGCTGCCTATTGTCTAAAATTACTCTGCCGCTCATTTTTTTTTTGCAAAGTTTCACTCCTAACTTATTCTAGTGTTCTAGGTGTTTCGGGAATCGGTTTGTCATGAATCGTATAAGCTATCCTACATTTTCACACCTAAAAAATTCATTTTTGAGGCCAAAACTTTAAGAAAGATAACCCATATAGCTCCCATTATCAGTTTAATTTTGTGACAAATTTATATTTTACAAAATGTCTTTAAACTTGTTTTATTGATAACTTTTGCTAGAAAACTCTGATTTAAGTGAAATTTAAGGCTAATCCTAAGTTTTAACACCCAAAGAACTCATTTTTAACCTTAGAATTTTCATATAAAACAACATATCCTCCGATTCCAGCCAAGGAAGTAGCTACGAATATTTGAACATCAAAACAACATGCAATGAAACCTAGCTTCCAAAGACAACAAGGTTAGGGTTCAAGAAGTGAAAAGACCCCTCTTACCTTGAATGAAGCTTCCATGAAATGCTCAAGGAGTAAGGGCTCAAATCTTGTAGTCTCAAGCTTCCAAAGGATGAAAAACAAATTTGGAACCAAGCATAAGGGTTTTGCACGACAACGATGAAGAAATGAGAAGAAAAGAAGAGATTCTAGAGCTTCTTACCAAAACTTTGAAAGAAGAAATTTCAAGACATTATTATGGAGCTTGGAAGAAGAAAAAAATGGTGGTTTCTTCCTTCTTGAAGGTCTCATGCAAGATGAGGAAGAAGAATGAGGTTCTAAGTTATTGCTTTGTGAAGGAAATGATGAGTTTATAGCCTAAGGCTAGTGATAATCTCAATTGACAAGCATGGATGACCCCCTATGATGGCCAAGATTAACGTGCAATAGAGTGTCATTTATGAGTGTTATTGCTTTTGAAATTTAAACCAAAAATGGCTAAAGTAGACATAAACAAAAATACTAAAAAAAATGCTTTTTTCCAAAACTAATAAATCCTATCTTAAACGTCTAGATTAATGTGCTAACTTCCTATATTATTGTGCTTATCTCCCTAGGTATACATGTACTCAAAGTAAACCTCACATAGAGACAAATTATACTGCAAGTCTGCAACTCAATGTGTAGAGCAATTCTTGCACAGACGGAAATCTAGCTCAAATAGTTTCTATTTCTTTGTTAAGCTTCTCTAAACTAATCACATGCATGTGTGTGTGAGTGTGTGTAATAAGCACAAAATAAGAATTAGAAACATATAATCACTATAATTAAATACATACATGCACAGATAACACAACACAAAATTTCCTCTGTCAGGCCGAGTTGTAATTTTTGTTAGGGTGTTGCAAATCCTAAACCTGTTACATAACATATCAATCTTCCCTAGCATATTTACAAGTACAACAGGTTCATTCCCCTTCAATTATCAATCATGCTACTTGTATAAAAACTATATACTGTAATGTCTGCCAGTAGCATAGATACTTGTAGTCATTCTCACAATAACAATCCCACCAAACAAAAAATATGTCCAAATTTTTTTCCAAACCTCATTTATAAATGTACCAAAAAAAAAATTTATGTACAAAAAAGAATCCATTTATATATTTATCCTCTTATACATGAGTAAATTTCTCACGTTCACTTAAATTCAAGATGCTTAAATTCAAAGAATTGCAAAGAAATCTCATATCACACGTTCGAGAACATGTTGCCCATGGGTTGATAGAGTAAAAAATATTATGAATGTTTATCACTTTCAACAAAGAGACAAGAGATTATGTATGATGGGGAAAAACATGTCAATTGATAGGAAAAGAAAGAAAGAAAGAAAATCTCACGAAATCTTAAGGGTTTGATTGAGGTTGTTTGATGTGTATTTTCTACTAAAAAATCTCATGAAATCCATTTTAAAAAAGAATCCATCGATCTGTATACTTTTGAATACCATAAGACTTTTTTTAAGTTGTAAAAAAACTTAATTGAATACCAACAAATTTTATTGAATTCCTTACAAAATCCTAATAGTCTCGATTGAATTCCATAAGACTTATTTCTATTATTTAAAAATCTTGATTGAATACATCAAATTTTTTTACAAAAAAAATCTTTTAAAATCCTAATTGAATACATCCCCTTAAATATGCCAAATTACTTAATAATATTAATTTATTAATTTATTAAAGTATTATATATTATTTAATAAAATAATAAAATAATATATATTAACTACAATAGTTTTAACAACATTAGAATAAAACAACTCAGTCAATGAAAATGCATACAAATCATCCTTGACTTGAGAACTCTGATATAAAATTCTAAGAATAAAACATTCAAATTTTAAATCTGATTAACCGTGATTGAATGAAATAATTAAAAAAACCGTCATTAAAATGAAATAATTTCCTTTTAGTATGCAAAGTTACCATTTTATGAGAATATTAGTAAGTAAAGCTACCGTTTTATAAGAATATAATTTAGCATCATTGGATACTACTTAACAATTATACTTACGATAATTTCACTCATTTATTTACATAGATAATATTTATAACTATATATATCACTCATTAATTTATATTGACCGTCTTCTAAAAAAACATTATATTGATCGTAACAATTATATTCTATATATAATATTTCTATTTTATATTCTATATACCATCCACACTACTAGACAAAGTGTTTCTTACGTTGGTTAAAAGATACATTCAACATCGGTTATTAATCATTGTTGTAAAATTTTTTTATTTTTCATAACAGTTTTATAAAAACCGTCTTAAAAAAATATCATTCTAAGATGATTATTAGTTTAAAATTATCTTAAAAGAGCAGACTTTCTAAAATAATTTTTCAGAGAACCGTCTTAATA
Source organism: Glycine soja (assembly GCF_004193775.1). Lineage (NCBI taxonomy): Eukaryota > Viridiplantae > Streptophyta > Magnoliopsida > Fabales > Fabaceae > Glycine > Glycine soja. Next base: position 23,737,913 of record NC_041009.1, on the reverse strand, counting down.
TATATATATATATATTATAAAAAATTAAAATATATTAAGGATTTTAAAACGATTTTAAACCGTCTTAAAATGTAAACATTTAAAGATGGTTTTTTAGATAATCGTCTTAAAATGTATTTTTTTATTAAAAAATTAAAATATTTTGAGGATTCTAAGATGATTTTTAAAATAACCGTCTTAAAATGAGTTTTTTTTATAAAAAAATAAAAAAATTTTAAAAAATTAATAGAATTAAACCACAATGATATATCATATATTTTCATGATGGATGTTTTCTTTCCTATTTTTCACTAAAAAGCAAAATCTTTTGATTTGGATATTTTAAACTACTACTTAAAAGTTAAAACTAGAAAAAAAACTTAAAATAGAACAAATTTCACCTTGGATTCAACTTGCCAAAAACAGAACTTCCTCCACCATGCCCAATGCATAAAATGTGCATATTTTTCTTTCCTTGCAGTGCATTGATGATATCAAAACTATGAGGCTATAGTAGTCAAACTAGCTGATACCATAGTCTTCACAACTGCAAGATGGCATTAAACAAATAATAATAATAATAAGATTCCTCTGCGTCATGAAGCTTATAATTAATCATTCTAATTAAATTTCATCTTCTCGCCAAATTATGGAAACGATAAATGAATGTTGATATATCTAAGCAAAAACTAAGGTGACTTCCACTAGTAGTAATTTATAATATTAGCAACTTGTTTCTTTTAAATTAAACTTTCTTTTTTGTCAGTTTTGTTGAGCCAATTTCCTAATTATTCATAATTGTATACACCATTTGCTTGTTGCAACTAAAAAGTCAAGAAATTATCATAATTATTGAGTGAGAAATTATATTCTACACATTAATTATTTCATAGTTATTACGTCTTTTTTATACACAAAATATTGTATATCATATTTAATTTTCGTCTAGAATCTAGAGACTTGTAAGGGGTCTTGTAAAGAAAATAAAATCATAAAAAAATTAGAGTGACGTAGACAAATATATAATATACAAATATCATGAATATATATATATATATATATATATATATATATATATATATATATATATATATATTTTGTAACATACAAATATAATAATTCACTTAAAAAAAGATAAAATAGATAAGTTCATGATTTGGAGGTCGTGTTTTCTTCCACGGTAGGATGATAGAATTTGTTTGAGTTTTGAAACTTGGAAAATTTTCCATAGATGATATGATAGAATATCGATTGGTAAACTAATAAAATATAATTCTAAACATAAAAATCACACTCAATACAGAAACACAGTTGTTGTCCCAAAAACACAAGTCTCCTACAGAGTATATTGTACACAAACTCTGCAAATTACAACATAAGACATATCCTAATACATAAACCCCATAAGTTATTTTCTATGAATTACTGTCATCATGCAATTTCCAACACATAACTAATACATAAATTACTAACACAGGATAAGTTATTTTCTATCACATGCATTCGAAAATCCTAATAATAAGTTAATAACTGCCTCCAATTCACCAGTGGATCCTTCCTAACCAACCCACTTGGTTCTTGGTTACCATCATAATACATGCTCAACAACCAAGGATTTGATATTTTGATAAAAATGGTTATTTGCAGTAAGTTGTGAACAAAAACATTTAAACAGGTACAACTTTCACTCAAACATCAATATAAACTTGTTTTTCCCAATTTTTTGTTTTCCCGAAAACCATGACAAATTTGAATGAAGATATAATTTACTATAGCTTGAGCAAATAAATCCCAATGGTCTTAAAATTTATTTTAGGAATACTAAAGAGAACAGCAGATAGTAACACAACTCATGGCATGCCTCATTCTCCATTTTCAGAGAAGCAAATCTAGCCATTACAACTGCAGCAGTTTCTTGGTCAAATTCTTGAACCAATTCCTGAACAGAAAAATGATATAAGTAATTAAAAATCCTATATTTATCAATTTAACAATTTCCTTGTCAATAAATAATGACCATACATGGCACAAGTGGTTAGGCACTCGGTCTTTAGTTTACCAAAATTATTAGGTAGGATGAAGTCTTTTACTCCAAGAATAATTAAATAACTCCATGTGAAATTAATCTATGATAAAAAAAATATTAGATTTTTCCATTATAGTACCTGGTCAGGAATCCAGAATCCAGGAATGCCAAAAGAATGAATGAGATCAGAACCACAGAGAAGAATGATCTTGAGGGATTATACACTAATCAATACAAAGCATTGTATTGTTACAACATTGTCAAAAACATGTATAGAAAGAAATGAAAATCTAGCACGACCTTTTAATTTAATGAAGGGAAGGTGTTACAAGAAGCAAACTTAGGACTGGTTTCGAGGACTAGGGCCTCCATAGAGAGAGTAAGGATTCAAGGAAAAAAGGATAATTCTCATTGCCTTGCTTGCTTTATTACATGTCTTGTTTATACTAATCCTGAATAACATAATGTTTCTCTTTTTGTGCCTAGAGAATATTACAGGATCAGATTTGTTATGCTTGTCCCCTACTGCCCGACAAGCATCAAGTAAGGATGATTTGCACTGCTAAATTCCTAATCCACCCTCAAACATAGTCTCTGAGGTAAGTTGGTTTTGCTATTCTTCTCTTGGGCTTGTGTTCTTTGTGCACCTTTGTTGCTGTTTGCACCCCTGTGTCTGTGGTGTGTTTTGCTTCCTTATCACCCCGTGGCCCTTGGAGAATCACCTTGTCCTCAAGGTGATAGTCCCGGCGAAGTTGGTCCCAATCCTCCCAAGAGGTTTCATCCAGAGACAACCCATGCCACTACACTAACACGTCCCATGAAGCTGGATTAGCAAATGTTTGGTGGTAATTAAGAATAACTGCCAAAGTAATGATGGGTTGGTCATCAGTGAACTGAGTCGGCAAAGTGGCTATTTTTTCATCCTCAGGAGTTCCAATAAACGGTTTAAGCAATGAACAATGAAAAACCGGGTGGATCTTGGTTTCAGCTGGAAGTTGCAAGCGATATGCCGCCCTGCCAATTCTCTCTATGACTTTGAAAGGGTCATAGAATCTTTTGGCCAGTTTGCCAGAGATAGCTTGGGAACCTTTTGCCGATGTTTGGCGGTGAGGACGAAGTTTGAGTAAGACCCATTCGTCGGGTTCATAACTTACATCGCGTTTCTTGCTATCTTCATGCAGCATCATAGAGGCCTGTGCTTTGAATAATTTCTTGCGAATGGCCCAAAAGGTGTCCTCGCGAGCTATTAACATTTCATCCACAACATCAATGGAAGAAGACCCCACAATGTACTCTAGGAAATTGAAGGGTTTCCAGTCAAAGGTGAGCTCGTAAGGGGTTGTACTCGTGGCCGCATTCCACGAAGTATTATGGGACCACTCTGCCCAAGGAAGAAATTTGCCCCATGACCCTGGCCGGCGATGAACAAAGGCACACATATATTGCTCAATAACATGGTTAAGGACCTCAGTTTGACCATCACTCTGTGGGTGATAGGCAGAACTCATTCTCAGGTGGGTGCCACTCAATTTGAAGAGTTCTTGCCAGAACTTGCTGACAAATAAAGGGTCCCTGTCGGAGACTAAACTTCAGGGAACTCCGTGAAGCTTGACAACAATGTCAGTGAATAGTACAACAACTGAATGAGCTGTGTGAGCCGGCGACAACATTCCTAGATGGACTCCTTTGGAAAACCAGTCTACCACCACCAAGATAACTATGTTGCCATGAAACGGCGACAGTACAACGATGAAGTCGAGTGAGAGATCCTCCCAGGGTCGATGTGGCACTGGCAGGGGACATAGCAACCCTGCTAACTTCTTTGTTTCATACTTAGTACATTGACAGTCAACACAATTTGCCACGAATTGGGTGACGTCGTCTCGGAGTCCCACCCAGTAAAAATTCTCAGAAATGAGGGCTAAGGTCTTTGCTATGCTAGCATGGCCACCAGTGGGAGCGGCATGAAATTCTGTTAGCAACATGGGAATTAATGGAAGATCCCGAGGGAGCTAAATACGGCCACAGTGCAAAATTAGATTGCCAGAGATGGACAAATCAGGGTGTGTCGTGGGAGAATTCATGACTTCGTGCCTGCGTTTAACATATCCAGGATCAGTTTCCAATTGACGATGTAGCTCGTCCATGAAGGTCAGACATGGAACAGAGAGGAGCATGAAAACAGAGGGACCATGTTTCGGCAGACGGGAGAGGGCATCCGCGGCCTGGTTATGGGTGCCAGAACAGTATTGTATCTCATAGTCGTACCCCATAAGCCGGGCCAGGTACATGTGTTGTTCAGGGGTTTGGATGACCTGAGTGAGTAGATCCTTGAGGCTACAATGATCAGTGACAATGGTAAACTGGTGACCAAGCAAGTATTGTCGCAACTTCTTCACAGTGGTAGTAATCGCAAACAATTCCCAGACGTAAGTGGACGAATAGAGAAGCTTCGCACTGAACGGTTTGCTAAAGAAAGCAATAGGGTGCCCTTGCTGGGATAAGACCGCCCCCATACCAACACCTGAGGCATCTGTCTCAACCGTAAATGGAAATTGGAAGTCCAGTAGGACCAGTACCGAAGCTACGGATAAGGCTCGCTTGAGATGATCAAAAGCACCTTGTGCCTCCTCAGTCCACTGAAAAGGATCGATGGTAGTGGCCTTGACTAGCGGTGCTGCGATGGTGGCATAACCTCTAATAAATCTGCAATAAAAGCTCGCAAGGCCCAAGAAGCTCCGCAGTGCCTTAGTGGTTTGTGGGGTGGGCCATTGAAGGATGGTGGCAACCTTCGCGACTAAAGGCTCCACGCTCTTATGCGAAACCAAGTGACCCAAGTATTCGACCTAAGATTGGGCAAAAAAACATTTAGAAATCTTCAGAACAAAGTGGTTGGCAAGCAGTACTGAAAGGCAATTTCTAGATTTCGCAAATGATCCTCGAAGGAGCTACTGTAAATGAGAATATCATCAAAGAAGACGATGATGAAATGGCAGAGGTAAGGTTGGAACAACATGTTCATGGTAGCTTGAAAGGACGATGGCGCATTACATAATCGTAACGACATTACTTTGAACTCATAATGACCGTGGTGAGTCCGAAATGCTGTCTTAGGAATGTCATCAGGGTGCATACGAATTTGGTGGTACCCTTGTAAGAGGTCCAACTTCGAGAAGCATCACGCACCACCCAACTCATCCAAGAGTACATCAATGGTGGGTATTGGAAACCTGTCACGCACCATGAGGGTATTCAACGCCCTGTAATACATGCAGAAGCGCCATGAGCCATCATGTTTCTTCACCAACAGAACAGGTGATCAAAACGGGCTGGTACTTGGCTGAATTAAACCTTGTTGTAGCATTGCATCCACCTGGCTTTCAATCTCGTGCTTATGATAGTGAGGGTACAGGTACGGTCTGACATTAACCAAGCTCGCATGAGGCAGTAAGTGAATGTGGTGGTCAGTGTCGCGAGGTGAGGGTAGGTTCCAAGGAGCTTGGAACAGAGCCTCATATTTGGTGAGTAAGGCTTGAATGGCGTCAGGAAGGTCTGTTGGGCAGGAAGGGGTCGAAGGCGAGAGCAGAGTGATGTGATAGTAGAGGCCATCATTTTGCTTACGGCAGAGGCAGAAAAATTATGGAGAAGATAAGCTCAGGGAAGCATCAATATCCCCCTGTAATTGGACCAAGGTGCCATCGTAAAAGAATTACATCACCAAGGTGTTATAATTGGTGAGGACATGACCCAACGATTTAAGCCATTGAACACCGAGGACAACATTGGCTCCAGAAATTGGCAATACATGGAGGTCAACGATAAACGTCATGACTCGAATGGAAATGGAAACAGCTTTGCAAACACAGGTACAATACAATTGTTGACCATTGCCAACTATAACCTGCAAGGGTGTCGTGGGTATGGGAGATAGGCCCAAAAGCGGAACCAACTGCTGTTGAATGAAATTATGAGTGCTTCCGCCGTCCACCAGAAGCACTACGGCATGGCCAGAGATCGTCACCACAAAACACAACGTTTCAGGCACTAGGTAACCTGCCAGAGAATTCAGACTTAATTGGGCCGAGTATGGATCCAGGTTTATGGGTGAGGTATCGGGTGGGTTAATTTCCGGGTCAGGTATAGGTGTGGCTATATTGGGCAGGTCAGGAGGTTCATCCTCTTCCGTGATGAAGAAGAATACCTTAGAGGCACAACGGTGACCTCTATGGTACTTCTCATCACAACTGAAGCAGAGCCCCTGCTCGCGGCGAGAAGTTATCTCGTCCGGGGACAGACGTATAAAGGTGGGGGGTAGCGAGGGAGGTCGTGGCGAAGGAGGAGGGAGAGCGGGTAGAAAGGACGAAAGGGGAGGTAAAGGATTAAGGCGAGGGAAAACCAGTGGTGGAGGGCAAGGTCGCGACAGTGGTCAGGGTCGTTGGTCGTGGAGTTTCTCCTCCTGGAGGCGAGCGAGGCCGAAGGCCTGAGACAACATGAGGGGCTAGTGGGCTTGAACTTCACGATGAATCTATGGAATGAGGCCGAAGATGAAACAGCTGAGGAGGAACAGCATCGGCAAGCCAACAATGCGATTGGCTAAATCTTCAAACTCTGATAGGTAAGTGTTAGACCTTGTGGCCTCAATAATCTTAAGAAGGGGTGAATTAATTTCCACTAGCAACCTTTTAACCCCCTTCTAAATGATAGGCTTAGAATGCAGAAGAAGCAGCAATCAATTTAATAATATTCTTTAAACATGCAAGACACAATTGATTGAAAACTCTCCACTGGTAATCGATTACAATGTTTGTGTAATCAATTACACAGTTATAATTTGAAGGGTCATGACTTTTGAATTTGAATTTCAGGAGTTTCGTTGCTGGTAATCGATTACATGTTGAAAATTCAAATTCAAAACCCTTTTCAACAGCTATTTCTCAACCTTGTCTTCTGGTAATCGATTACACTGCCTGGTAATCGATTACCAGAGCCTTGAATGTCTTGAAAGCACTTTGTTTTAAGGCAAGGCTTGATCTTGAGTTAATCTTGAAGCAAGACTTTGTTTGTTGAAGCAATCTTGTATTAATCTTGAAGCCATGCTTATCCTTTGAAGCAACTTTGTTTGATTCTTCTTTTGACATCATCAAAATCATGTATACATACGTGAGACAGTTGAAGATTTCATTTTTTTTCATATATAAAAAGTTGTCTCATAAAGAATAGATATACATTCACAGTAAGTCGATACTGAACCCTTCTGCATGAGTTTGAATAGGGGCCCTATGGGGTCCTCGTACTGTGACAGTGCGAATTGTGTCTGTAGTGCCTGAAGGAACACCGACCAATGAGTGAATTGACCGTTTCCGGCCATCCACTGGAACTAGGCCAAGGCACGACCCTCCATATAAAATGAAGCGATCGTCAACTGGTCATGTTTGGGGGTGCCGTGATACTCAAAAAATTGGTTGATCTTGAAGATCCAACCAAGAGGGTCTATTCCATCAAACCTTGGAACATCTAACTTCATTTTGTGGTTTACTGTAGGTATTGTGGTGGTGGGGCTGAGGGTCGAGGAAATTGGTGGAGTGGAGGAGGAGAAGAAAGGGGTCACACGGTGGAGAAGTTCATCCAAGTGGTGAGTCATGTGATTCATGGATTCACTAAGGGATAGCTGCTGGCTGGTGAGGGAAAGTTGTTGATTAGTGAGGCGAATGAGGGTAGCTTCTAGCTTATCAACGGATGTGGAAGACTTAGAAGGAACAACCATGGTGAAGAACAATGAGAGCACCAATTGTTACAAGCTGCAAACTAAGGATTGTTTTCGAGGACCAGGGCCTCCATAGACAGAGTAAGGATTCAAGGAAAAAAGGATAATTCTCATTGCCTTGCTTGCTTTATTACATGTCTTATTTATACTATTCCTAAATAACAGAATGTTTCTCTTTTTGTGCCTAGAGAATATTACAGGATCAGATTTGTTATGCTTGTCCCTTACTGCCCGACAAGCATCAAGTAAGGATGATTTGCACTGCTAAATTCCTAATCCACCCTCAAACATAGTCTCTGAGGTAAGCTGGTTTTGCTATTCTTCTCTTGGACTTGTGTTCTTTGTGCACCTTTGTTGCTGTTTGCACCCCTGTGTCTGTGGTGTGGTATGCTTCCTTATCAGAAGGGAACTATTAATGCTCCTTTTAGACTAAATCACATTTAAGTCAAGGAACATATTATATATAAGATAGATGATAGATAACTTTTGAAGGCTTTAGCACCATACGAAACCAAATTGCTCATCTAATCATGCATCCATATAGCACTAAGAAATTCTCACAAAATGGCAACTAGAGTAATTTGATTTCATTGAAGGCTTGTTTGTTGAGCATACCTCTAGATACCAACCTTGACTCAAACAGAATTGTGGACTCAGTGGACTCAGGAGAGAACAATTAACGTGCTAGTAACATATAATGAAAAAACTGACAGGCCATTCTATTTCTCTCTAAGACAAACACTGGCTAAATTCACAACATAAATTATATATACTAAGATAAAAAATTTAATAGGAATACACTTACATTATCATATGGTCATAAATTGTATATAAATTGATGCAATCCTACCCCGCAAGGGCATTGGATAGAAAACTCCAAGTAGATTGGGCCAGAGATGCAAGAGGCCCTAGGGTTCTTATGAGCCTTAGGGTAGATTTCGGGCCCATGGGCTAAGTACGAGCCCGCTTATCTTTGTAAATATTAGATTAAGGTTTCATTATTTTTGGGTCTTGTATTTAGGGCTCCATAATGTAGGTAGGGTACCCTAGAAATATAGGATTTTTCAGCCCTTGTATTTTAGGGCACCTAGACTAGTTTTTGTATTAGGGGTAGTTTTGTAATTTCACATGCACTAAGTGGATATTTGATTGTATGGTTGGAAATAAATTTAATTGAATTGGTAGAAGCCCAATCCAATTAAATTTTAGAGGGGGAGGTGAGCATTTGCTTACTACACCCCATTGCCACATCATATAGTCACACTTTGTGCATGTCCTTCATGCTTTTCATGCCTCATGACACCTAAGCACACTTAGTGGAGAATCTTGGAATTGATCTTGGATTAGTGGGCTGAACCATAACTAAAATTCACTAATCATAATTAGTGAAATTTTGGCTCCAAAGTTTGGCTCCACAAATTCAATTTCAAATTCAAGTGAAATTTGAATTTCCCTCCAATTTTGTGTGACACTTAGGCTATAAATAGAGGTCATGTGTGTGCATTTTTTTTTAACTTTGATCATTTGAATATTAATTTCAGATTTCAGAGCTCTTTTTGAGCACAAAATTTCGTGCTCTTCTCTCCCTCTCCCTTCATTCATCTCCTTCTTCCTCCAAGCTCTTATCCATGGCCTCCTATGGTGGTGAGCTTCTTCTAGACTCATCTTCTCCTTGAAGTGGCGTCTCCTCTCTCTCTTCCTTCTCCATTCCACTGCCATTTGTCTTCCAAGAAGCAAAGGAATCCAATGGAGCTTGCATCATGTGGTATCAAGAGCATCTTCATCTAGGTGATGTTCTTTTGCTTCCTCTATCTTTTTGTTCGGTGAATTCTCTTTAATTCCTTGTTCTTCATCTTATTCTCCATGTATATCCTCCATTGTCTTGTGGTTTGGTGCTGTTTAGAGTAGATTCAAAAAAAAAAAATCGATTAAATCTTAGATCTACACTTGTTCTTGCATTTCTATGGTTCAAAATTTGTAGATCTACTCTTGAATCTTGTTTTTGTGTTGATTTTAGGTTCTATCAATTTTCATTCATAATATTCTTGTGCTGAACCTTTAGATCTAAATTTTGTTCCAAAATATTGATTAGAAAAAAAAAACACAAAAATCTAAGTGTAAATCACTTAATCCATGTTGTCTTAGAGTCATGTTTAGTCATAGTAATTGTCACATTATGTTCTAAGTTTGTGTTGAATTTTATTTTGTTGATTGAATTCTAGATACATTTGTTCATGTATTCTTTTCATTCTTAGCCTATCTTTTGAATTTTGAGTCTAATTCATGCATGTTATTTAGTTCATAACATGTTCTAAATCAATTCCTAGAAGTAGTCTTGTTCTTGAACTTTTTTTTTGCTTTCTAAGTTTCCTACATGATGCTTATGATGAAGTTGAGTTGTGGTGCTGAGTTGTGGCTGGATTTGTGAATCAAAATAAGTCTTAAGCTCTCTTTAATTGTGTTATTCAAGATAATTGAGCATAAGCAAACACAAATTGTAACTATCCAAGCCTTAAGCAACATAAACACTACTCTTGATTTCTAGGTTGAAATCGCTGGTGCTGGCAGCTTGAACATACGAACTTGTATAAACTACTGGGAATTGGTCACTACGTTTTTTTTGCTGAAACTTTTACTGAATTTTCTAGACATCGGGACCAAAATTATAAAAAAAGAACCAAGCAATTTGGATTAAAGGAAAAAATAGGAAAAATCGCACAAATTGGCAGACAAATCAGTGTCCAGGAAAAAAAAAGTGAAAGGAAAGTGTGCTTGTTGTTTTGGCTCAAAATTTGTTCTATAATTGGTGCCTATTTTATACCAATCCTAGTTCTGAAATTTAAGTTGAAAATTATTGTGAAAACAAGTGCCAAAACTATAGGTTTCTTGAGTCTTTTTTTTTTTTAGTTTTTCTACTCTAGTCTAGAGCCATTCTAGGTTTCTCTTTGAGTCCTAGCTTGCTTTTTTGTGCTTTTCATTGCTTTAATTGTTGAATAATCCTTGAAAATTTGTCTTGTTAAAACTCTATTGGTTTAGCTTTCATTTCATTTTTTTTGGTCTTTGGTTATTGCTTGTCTCTTTGTTTCCTTGGTTGTGAGTTGCCATATAGGGAATTGGAAAGGAGGATTGGTGCCATATCTTGAAGAATTTGAGTCAAGAAGAAAGGGGCCAACCACCTTAAGAGCTATTGGACTAAGAAGCACTCCAAATTGAGTGAAACACTAAAGAGAGAATAGCCACCACAATTGAGGACTTTTTTTTTCTTTGTAATTTTGTAATTGGCAATTTTCTTTGCTTTCAAATTTTGTAACAAAAAGGCCTTTCATTGGAAGTAAGTTGGGAGCCTCCGCTAGGTCACCCTACTTCCATTTGTGTGTAATAATTTTAGGCAATTTTCCCTTAGGATAGTGAGTGTTTTGTTGGGAACCTTAAATGAGGTCATCCAAACACTTTTAGGATCCGCCTAGTTTGCATTTCTTGCACTTTAATTTCTTGCTTATTTTCATAGCTTATTTCCTTTACCCTCCATTGTCAAACCGCCTAGATAACTTGCCTTTTACCAATTAGTTTTTACCTTATCTTTCACACCTCTTTTAGTGTTTATTTTGGCTAGTTTCAACCATAGTTTCTTTTAGCTTTTGTTTTCAAACCCCCAACAAGAAAGAACCATAACTTAGGAACCAACATGAGTCTTTATTCTTCATCTAGTGTTAATGGTGAGGGTTCTACTCCTAAGGACCCCTTGTATAAGATATTAGAAGAGTTGAGATCCCTTAAGTTGTGGAAAGAAAAACAAGAGAGAAAAGAAAAAGGTAAAAAAAGAGTGGAAGAAATAAGTCAAGATGAAAGAGAGAAAATAAGAGAGGAAGAAAGAAGAAAAATAATGAAAGAAATGAAAAGAGAAAAACATGTCTCCTATAGTAGTCATAACTGTTGCAAGAGCCTAAGTGAAGAACTTCGTGACTATTATGAAGGAAGGCATAGGTCACATCTTAGACCTCACTCCCATAGGAGAGAAAATGAAAGAAAGCCTCAAGAGGTTAACATTAAACTCCCATACTTCCATGGGAAGGACAATGTAGAGGCTAATTTAGATTGAGAAATAAGGGTAGAGCAACAACTTAAAAAGAAGTCTACTTCAAAATCTTATGGCTCTCACTCTTATTCAAATAAAAACCAAGGTCAAGGAATCTTAGGGGTGAGACCTTCTAAGCACAAAGATGATAAGGGGAAGATAATAGAAAAGCAACCCCTTAAGGCTAGTATGCAAGAGAAGACTAGCTCCACGAAGTGCTTTAAATGTCTTGGAAGAGGACACATTACTTCTCAATGCCCCACCAAGAAAACCATGATTATGAGGGGCCAAGACATTTATAGTAGCCAAGATGAGGCTACTACTTCACCTTCCTCTAGTAAAAGTGAAGAAGCAAAAGGGGAAGAATCTAGTGAAGAGATCTACCCCCAAGAAGAAGGACAACCTTTAATTGTTAAGGAGGAGTGTAAGGAGGTAAGTGTCTCCTCCAAGAGGTTAGCTAAGAAGGAAAGACATTTTGAAATAAAGACAAATAATAAAGAAATTTCCCTTCTTAGACAACCTCCACATTTTCTCCTTTGTAAAAAGACACTTGTTAGCATTGCCACATCTCTTAGGCTTGAGTTTATTCCTCAAGTAAAGGAGTTGTTGGATGAGGGTTTGGTTCGCAAGAGATTAAATCCTTGTGCTTTGTTGGTGCCCAAAATAGGTATTATTAGGCACCAAATCCCTAAAATAGGTGGTGTGATGAATGCTTTGGGTGGTGCAACACTCTTTTGTAAAATCACTCGTGCACCCAACATCTTTATGATTTGTGTACATAGGGACTCATTAGGTAGGTTTGTTCTTATTTTTAGTTTCAATACAAACTTAGGCACTCATATGGGACACCTTAGGTTTGTCATACTTTTTGGTAGGAATAATCAACATGAAAATACAGAAAAAGGTATGTTCTATTGCTTTACTTTTCTTAATTTTTTAAATTGTGATCAAGGGGTTCCCATGAACCCTAAGAGAATAAAGGTCATTCCTGAGTGGCCCGCTCCACCAAGTGTAAGAAAAATTTGGGGCTTCCAAGACTTAACAAACTTTTACAAAAGGTTTGCCCCATATTTTTCTATACTTGTAGGACCACTCATTGAGTTGGTGAGGAACCATGTTTCTTCATGGGAAGATGCCCAGGAAATGTGTTTTCAGACCTTACCTTACTTCAACATACTAAACACCACTAATACATATGTTTTTGTTATTTTTACAGGTGTTGAGGGAAAAAGCCCAGAGTTTCAAGAACCTCGGGATTTGAGGTCAAATCATTTTCAAGGGGGAGGAAATGATGCAATCCTACCCCGCAAGGGCATTGGATAGAAAACTCCAAGTAGATTGGGCCAGAGATGCAAGAGAAGGCCCTAGGGTTCTTATGAGCCTTAGGGTAGATTTCGGGCCCATGGGCTAAGTACGAGCCCGCTTATCTTTGTAAATATTAGATTAAGGTTTCATTATTTTTGGGTCTTGTATTTAGGGCTCCATAATGTAGGTAGGGTACCCTAGAAATATAGGATTTTTCAGCCCTTGTATTTTAGGGCACCTAGACTAGTTTTTGTATTAGGGGTAGTTTTGTAATTTCACATGCACTAAGTGGATATTTGATTGTATGGTTGGAAATAAATTTAATTGAATTGGTAGAAGCCCAATCCAATTAAATTTTAGAGGAGGAGGTGAGCATTTGCTTACTACACCCCATTGCCACATCATATAGTCACACTTTGTGCATGTCCTTCATGCTTTTCATGCCTCATGACACCTAAGCACACTTAGTGGAGAATCTTGGAATTGATCTTGGATTAGTGGGCTGAACCATAACTAAAATTCACTAATCATAATTAGTGAAATTTTGGTTCCAAAGTTTGGCTCCACAAATTCAATTTCAAATTCAAGTGAAATTTGAATTTTCCTCCAATTTTGTATGACACTTAGGCTATAAATAGAGGTCATGTGTGTGCATTTTTTTTGAACTTTGATCATTTGAATATTAAACTTCAAAGTTCAGAGCTCTCTTAGAGCATAAAATTTCATGTTCTTCTCTCCCTCTCCCTTCATTCATCTCCTTCTTCCCCCAAGCTCTTATCCATGGCCTCCTATGGTGGCGAGCTTCTTCTAGACTCATCTTCTCCTTGAAGTGGCGTCTCCTCTCTCTCTCTTCTTTCTCCATTCCGCTGCCATTCATTTTCCAAGAAGCAAAGGAATCCATTGATGAAGAAGATCCTAGGCCTACAAGCTCCAATAGAGCTTGCATCATGAAAATGAAGTATTTAATGTTTTAAAAAAGTTAAATTATATTATAATTACCTTCAAAGTCAAGATGATTTTTTATTAGTTAATGTTGTACAAATCTTGAAATGGATAATTTATCGAAATAAAACTCTTACCTGCATACTGATGTTATTTCTTTAGGTTTGGGTGGATCAGAGCAACACCAAAACCAATTCTACCTCTCCAATTAACAGGCTAGTCACTGTACAAGCTAAAATTGAAATAATACAAAACTTTTTTCTTCAAATCCCGAGAATAGAACTCTTTTCTTACCTCAATGTCTTGTTCATGAAATCTACGAATTCAACCAATCATCTTATCCAAAACACTGATTGGAATTCCACGATTAATTACTTGGAAAAATCCCCACTCATGGCATGCAATTCGAATTTTGCTAATTATTTCTGAATGCAGAGCTGGACCAGAGTGTTAATCCAAAAATTGAAGGCCAAAAAAGTGTGTTTATTAGGACCAGAAAACTTATTCCACATCCGTACTAACACATAAATTAATTTGTAGGGAAAAAGCACAAAACCTATAAAGTATAAACAATATTGGCAAGTTAACTTTGATTAATTAGTATAAATTGAATCAATAAGTGACATCTAATTACTGACCATGTATCTAAGGCGCCCCAGTTTTGTATATGTTTGTGATGTGGGGACCGGAGGAGTATAATAATATGTACTATTTTTCCTTCTGAATATAATTAGAAAGCTTTTGAGTTACGTATGGTATCAGGTGCTTGATATATATATATATATATATATATATATATATATATATATACACTCCCATGCCTATATTATTAGCCTTCATATATGTGATTCTTTATTTTCGGATTCATAAGTTAGATATTTTCATATTTCAAATTATTTAATAATTAAGTGGTTGTCTTAGGTGAACAAAGCTGCAACAAGTATAACAAAGAAAATAATACATTACAGTTACACTGCAGAAGATATATCAACCATAATGGGTACCAATTTTAAGTCCGTTTATCATTTGACTCAACTTGTACACGTGCTTCTAAAAGAATTTGGACAAAAAAACATTGTCAATAAATCTTATAAAATATTAAATGAGCACCAAAACACATTACATCATATTATCAAGAGATTTCAAGGGATACCTGGATCTATAAAAAGTTTGATCAATACTCACCGGAATCTGACAATGGTCACGAACAATTGGTTTAATGACCTTTCTCAACCAAATCACTTTTTTCTTTATGGAACTTTCGTTTTCTCTTTAGATGGAGAGATGAGAAACTATTTATTGATTTGGTATATTTTAAACCAATTGGGGTTCCCATTATCCCCTAATGAACCAAACTGGTTTCAACTCATTAATCCCATATTAATTATCAATTTTCTGTTGGCAGTATAATGGACTCACTTAAATAGATCATTTTATATTGAACCCATTTAAATATAAATGTTATAATATAATATGTAACCATATTAATTAATTAGAAATTATAAAATTCCTAACCAGCATCGTATTTATTTCGTCCATTGGAAGCTTAAAAGCTCTTCCCGTTTACTCTAGAGTTAGAAGATTATAGCATCTCCTCAAATAAAAAATAAAAAAAACTAGTCAAAAAGATTGGTTTCTCATGCAAAGTTGAACCTTATTGTATTCATAGCCGTCAAAACAAAGTTCACTTAGAAGTCAAGTGCAACTTCTTGCAAAACTGTAAAATCAGCTATAACAAAATGATCCCATTCCTTATATCAAAAGTAAGAAGATATCCTCAATTTAAAAAAAGAAGAAAAAAGAATCTTAACACCACAAAAAGCAATAAACACTGTCATGCAATCAGATATAACCACTAAGGCACAATGAAGTAAATATACAGTAATGAAACACGCCACTTGTAGAGCACCATTTCTTGTTCTACCCATGCCATTAGATATAACATCGAGGTTGATAGCTCTAACAATCATAGAGGGAAACATCTCTGCCCATCGATTCTATTCAAAGAAATAAATAATTAAAACAAGATATTAAACAAACCTGCATCAATTCTAGACTAAATAATAGTTATAGTCCTATGTTAACAAAAACACCAAATCAAAAACATTGCTTTGGTCCCTGCGGAAATTCAAAAAACTAAAATTGGTTAAACTTCACTGGAGCCTAGGAAGTTGATCATCATAGTCATACTGCGTCCATCAAAGTTTCCACAAGGGCTAAACTGTTGATGATTACTATCCCAGTTTCTCTTGTAGCTTCAGTTACATAGCCAGTGGGTTTTGGACCAATACAAGGAGAAAACAACCTTGCATACTCCTCATGGTTAAACATTTCCTTCTCACCATCCAAACTCTTGATCCAAACTGGGCTCTTTGCCCGAGTCATCTTCAGCAATTCCTCCATAGCAGCCAATACAAGATCTATAAGCATAACTCAACAACACAAGCGAATCAGCAAAATAAAAATTTAAAAGCTGCAAAGTTTCATAAAGCCATATGCCTCAAGCTCTTGAATTTGGTGAGGGGTGTGTCTGTGGTATCTCTTCTTCCTCTGTGGCTAATCATCACCACCATCCTGATCATAACCAGATGTGTCTTCAAAGTTATCACTTCCAAAACGGCTTTCATACTCATCGTCCTTCATCCTCCCCATCAAACCAGCATCAAAATTTTCCCCAAGGAGACGTATCTCACTGTGGCCCTCCATTTTCCTTTGTTGTAGAATATCATAATCACGGCCTCATCAATAACAAGAAGAGGGATGAATAATAAGATGACAATTAAAATTCAATGCCAACAGAGAAATAAACAATGAAACAAAATGATTAGACATAGAAACCAAAACCATACAGTTGAGTAGGAGAAGGAAGATGAATTTTTCATTGAACTGGGAATGGATTGAGAAATAAATCAGTCACCACTCTTGCACCCTCACACTACAACCCTCAAACCCCACAAAAGATTTTAAATCAGACACCAAATTAATATAACTGTGTGAGAAACTCCAGTTTCCTATGAATTGAAAGACTTAGGGGTACAACATATACGTTTACCTGGTAAGTCTGGACCCATATTCAGTTTTCCCCTTATTTCAACATATACCCAATTTCCTAGCACAACAAATGTCTACAACGTGGAGAATGTAACCAAGTAACACTGAATAGACCTAAAGTTTTAAGATGAAAAAGTCATAGAAAAAACATATAGAAAATGGCTTTAGTATCTTATTAAAAACCTTCGGAAACAAATTAATGTGGCAAAATCACAGATTCAACAAAAGTGCCATGATGTCATGTTCAATTTATTCTCTGGCAAGCATTCAAAGCACAAAGGAGCACCATACAATACAGGGATAAATACTCACAGAAAAGAGAGCAAGTCCATGCTCAAATTGAGCTTTACTATGGCCACAATCCGTAGCCCACTTCATCCATTTTCTTGCTAGTTGATGGTTACGTGTAAGTCCTTCCCCAAAGGAGAAGCACAAAGAGATATTGTACATAGCACGAACATACCCACCATCTGCAGCTTTCATATACAATTTAGCATGTTCCAATAAAAAAAAACTTGTTAAAACCAAAGATCACAACACATCACAATAACAAAAGAACCTAAAACACCCAATATTATATAAGCCAAGAACCAAGCAAATTTTCAATCCATTGACACAGACACACCCCTTTGAAAGAAAAGGTTCACTACTTCACTCATAATTAGAAGAAGAGAGGAAATGGATAGAGCACCAACAGCATGTCCATCCGATGAAGAACACAAAAACAAAAAACAAAAAGAGAGACCGAAGAGTATAGCGTATCTGGTCAGCGCTAGAATCGGTGGCTGCGACGTGGATCTTGCGGTCTTGCTCAAAGAGCACCGACAACGAAATCTCCTCCATTCTACACTTTCCTTTCCTTTCGATTTGATTCCCTCCGATGATGAGCAGATCTGAAGCACCTCATTTATGGAGAAAAGGGAAGGAAAAAATATGAAGCACCTTGTTTATGGTTTAGCTTCTCGCGATGGCGGCACTCAGCCAACATGTGGTTGGTGCTAAACTCCTCCTGTGGAGCTCCCTTGCCACGGTGATTGTTTGGGGAGAACTGTTGTCGGGGTTCTTGGTGTGGAGGAACAGGACTGTGGAGAGGATGTACTTGAGGAGGCACTAGCTAATGTCATCCGCCACCACTGTCGTCGTCGGGTGGAAGTGGTGGTGCCTGAAACTATTCCATTTTGGAAATCTTAGGGGAGGAGTCGAAGAGGTAAAGGGGGAGAGTAAGAATCAACGAGCGAGAATAAAGAGACATTAAATATTAAAAATAACAAAAAATATTCTAAGATGGTTTTTACAAAACCAAACCGTCTTAAAATGACCGTCTTCTAAGATGAGATTGTAAAAACCGTCTTAGAATGATTGTATTTATTTACATAATTGCTACCGCGTCACATTCTAAGACGATTCCGCATAACCGTCTTAAAATGTGCGTTGTAAAATACAAATTTTTTAGTAGTGCCATTTTGTATTATGATATTTTAATATTATATGCTAACAATTATTACTAAAATATTATATTAATATATTTATATTTTGTTGGTCCTTTAAAACTTATATTAAATTATTGTAAAAAATAAAATTCATTTTTAACATTAATTATTTTCTTAAGTAAATTATTTAATTTTAGTTTTTATTTAATTGGATGACAACAATTACCAATCATAAATTGACTGGATTTACCAACAAAAATTAGGGATGTATGGCAAAATTAATGCTCTTTCACAACAATTATATGAAATTATTGTAACTAGCTTTTTTTTTAAAAGAAAAAAGATTAACTCATTTCATTGATAATATGATGAAAGATACAACTAAAAATATGATTAAAAAAAACTTGGATACATGCATAAGATATTGATGCCCTTGTTAAGGAATGAGCAACACTATTAGTTGGTTTCTTAATGAAACTCACCACTGAGTTTGAAAAATTTGAAAGTAAAGCTCTACATTTTGATAAAAGAAACATTTAAGTCTGTAATTCTAGTAGAACTTGCTGAGATTCCATCCATCCACAAGTGTCTTACAATCAAGATCAGCCATAATATTTTCAAGACCAAGTTCTTGAGACCAACGTAATCCATGCTCAAACGTCTATTTCTCACGGATAGTCATCAAAAGGTAGTGATTTTGCGGAAACGAAACTGCCTTGATCACCTTTGATACAAATGCCTACTCCAAATTTGTTAACTTCTTTAAAGATCGTAGCATCAATATTGATCTTTAAGAATCCAGAGGGTGGTTTCGACCAAGAAGAAAGTGATTGTGTTAGATATGGGAATGTCCAGAGGTGGTGGAGTGTATGTGAGAGGTGTGTAGGCCGATGAAAGCACCATTATTTAGTAAAGGAAAAGCTATTCTAGCATTACTCCTAATTCTACAACTAAAAGAGATAAAGATAACATTTTTAATTGTTCATTGATTGATAAATGGATACAATATATTTATAACAAACACACAAAAATAGAAAATGTAACAAACTTCTTTTAGAACCTATCTAGATATTATCTATATGTACATATTATTATTAAAAGGCATATGAAGGATATTAATACTAATAATAGATATAAGAGTACACAACACTATTAATACTCTATTGGGCCACATAATAGTGTATTATTCGTAACAATATTGCCCTCTCAAAAATCAACCTTGTCCTCAAGGTTGTAGAGGGACATCAAGCCATGACTTCAAGGTGGCTTCCAATAAGTAGAATCTGGATCCATAGCAAGAGAAAGGGGTACCAACAGTAATTGGAGTTAAGGGGTACGACAATAGTTTAGGGGGTGTAAAGAAAATTTAGGGGAATGGAAAATGGGCTTTGGAGATGGTGTGAGAAGTCGTAGGCGATGCTTGAGTGGGTTAGGTGGACCAAATGAAAAGATGGAGCAAAGGTTTTGAAGTAAGTGTTGGGCAGAATAAAACAAAACATGGAGTGGGAGGCTAACATGATTATCCTCAAGGTTGGGGTTAACATGGCAAGTGGTGATTCGAGGAGGTTGGTTGGAACAGATTGTGCTTGTTTGCAAAGATTGGGAGAAAGTGAATAATGCAATCCTATCCCCCAAGGGAATTGGATATAAGACTTCAAAAAGATTGGGCCAGAGATGCAAGAGAAGACCCTAGGGTTCTCATGAGCCTTAGGGTAGATTTCAGGCCCATGGGCTAAGTATGAGCCCAATTATCTTTGTACATATTAGATTAAGGTTTTATTATTTTTGGGCCTTGTATTTAGGGCTCCATAATGTAGGTAGGTTACCCTAGAAATGTAGGATTTTTCAGCCCTTGTATTTTAGGGCACTTAGACTAGTTTTTGTATTAGGGGTAATTTTGTAATTTCACGTGCATTAAGTGAATATTTGATGTGTGTGTTGGAAAATAAATTTAATTGAATTGGGAGAAGCCCAATCCAATTAAATTTTAGAGGGGGAGGTGAGCATTTGCTTGCTACACCCCATTGCCACATCATATAGTCACACTTTGTGCATGTCCCTTATGTTTTACATGCCTCATGACACCTAAGCACACTTAGTGGAGAATCTTTGACTTGATCTTGGATTAGTGGGCTGAACCATAGCTAAAATTCACTAATCATAGTGAAATTTTGGCTCCAAAATTTGGCTCCACAAATTCAATTTCAAATTCAAGTGAAATTTGAATAGAAATTCAAATTTTTCTCCAATTTTGTATGACACTTAGGCTATAAATAGAGGTCATGTGTGTTCATTTTTTCAACTTTGATAATTCAAGAATTATAATTCAAAGTTCAGACCTTATTTGAGGTACAAAATTTTGTGCTCATTCTCTCCTTCTCCCTCCACTCATCTTCGCCTACCTTCAAGCTCTTATCCATGGCTTCCTATGGTGGTGAGCTTCTTCTTGACTCATCTTCTCCTTGAAGTGACATCTCCTCTCAACTCTTCTTCTTTTCCAGTCTGATGCCATTAAAATTCAAGAAGCAAACGACTCCGTTGATGAAGAAGATCCAAGGCCTACAAGCTCCAATGGAGCTACATCATGTGGTATCAAGAGCATCTTCGTCAAGGTGATGTTCTTTTGCTTCCTCTATCTTTTTGTTCGGTCAATTCACTTTAATTCCTTATTCTTCATCTTATTCTCCATGTATATCCTCCATTTTCTTGTGGTTTGGTTCTGTTTAGAGTAGATTAAAAAAAATAAACCGATTAAATCTTAGATCTACACTTATTCTTGCATTTCTATGGTTCAAATTTTATAGATCGACTCTTGAATCATGTTTTTGTGTTGATTTTAGGTTCTATCATTTTTCAGTCATAATCTTCTTGTGCTGAACCTTTAGATCTAAATTTTCTTCCAAATTATTGATTAGAAAAAAAACACTAAAATCTAAGTATAAATCACTTAATTCATGTTGTCTTAGAGTCATGTTTAGTCATAATAATTGTCTCATTATGTTCTAAGTTTGTGTTGAATTTTCATTTTGTTTATTGAATTATAGATACATTTGTTCATGTATTCTTGTCATTCTTAGCCTATCTTTTGAATTTTGAGTCTAATTCATGCATGTTATTTAGTTCATAACATGTTCTAAATCAATTCCTAGAAGTAGTCTTGTTCTTGAACTTTTTTTGTTTTCTAAGTTTCCTACATGATGCCTATGAAGAAGTTGAGTTGTGGTGCTGAGTTGTGGCTGGATTTGTGAATCAAAATAAGTCTTAAGCTCTATTGAATTGTGTTATTCAAGAAAATTGATCATAAGAAAACACAAATTGTAACTATCCAAGCCTTAAGCAACATAAACATTACTCTTGATTTCTAGGTTGAAATCGCTGGTGCTGGCAGCTTGAACATACGAACTTGTATAAATTACTGGGAATTGGTCACTACGAATTTTGAGCTGAAATTTTTACTGAATTTTCTAGAAATCTGGACCAAAATTATGCAAAATAACCAAGTGATTTGGATAAAAAGAAAAAATACGAAAAATCACACAAGTTGGCAAGAAAATCAGTGTCCAAGAAAAAAAAGTGAAAGGAAAGTGTGTTTGTTGTTTTGGCTCGATATTTATTCTACTATTGATGCCTATTTTATACCAATCTTAGTTCTGAAATTTCAATTGAAAATTAGTATGAAAACAAAAGTCAAAACTAGAGATTTTTTGAGTTTTTTTTTTATTTTTTCTACTCTACTTTAGAGCCATTCTAGGTTTCTCTTTAAGTCCTAGCTTGCTTTTATGTGCTTGTCATTGCTTTAATTGTTGAATAATCCTTGAAAATTTGTCTTGATAAACTCTATTGGTTTGGCTTTCATTTCATTTTTTTGGTCTTTGGTTATTGCTTGTCTTTTTGTTTCCTTGTTTGTGAGTTGCCATATAGGGAATTGCGAAGGAGGATTGGTGCCATCCCTTTAAGAATTTGAGTCAAGAAGCAAGGGGCCAACCACCTTAAGAGCTATTGGACTAAGAAGCACTCCAAATTGATTGAATCCCCAAAGAGAGAACAACCACCAAAATTGAGGACCTTTTTGTTATTTTGTAATTGACAATTTACTTACCTTCATTGCTTTCAAATTTTGTAACAAAAAGGCCTTTCATTGGAAGTAAGTTGGGAGCCTCCAATAGGTCACCTTGCTTCCATTTGTGTGTAATAATTTTAGGCAATTTTTCTTTAGGATAGTGAGTGTTTTGTTGGGAATCTTAAATGAGGTCATCCAAACACTCTTAGGAATCGCCTAATTTACATTTCTTTCACTTTAATTTGTTGCTTACTTTCATAGCTTATTTTCTTTACTAGTCACACCTAGCTTATCTTGTTATTGCATAATACTTTCTTCTTGTTTATCACTCTTATCTTGAGTTCTTTTGGAACCCTAGCTTTTACCTTTTTTTCAAACCCCCAACAAGAAAGAACCACAACTTAGGAACCAACATGAGTCATCATTCATCTAGTGTTAATGGCGAGGGTACTAGTCATAAGGACCCTTTATCTAGAATCTTAGATGAGTTGAGTTCCCTCAAGTTATGGAAAGAAAAACTAGAAAGAAAAGAAAAAGCAAAAGAGAGGATAAAAATAAATCAAGATGAGAGGGAAAAAATAAGGGAAGAAGAAAGAAGGAAAATACTAAAAGAGTTAAGAAAAGAAAAGCATGCCTCCTATAGTAGTCATAACTCTTGCAAGAGCCTAAGTGAAGAACTTTGTGACTATTATGAAGGAAGGCATAGGTCGCATCTTAGACCTCACTCCCATAGGAGAGAAAAGGAAAGAAATCCTAAAGAGGCTAACATTAACCTCCCATACTTCCATGGGAAGGACAATGTAGATGCTTACTTAGATTGGGAAATAAGGGTAGAGCAAAAACTTAAAAGAAAGTCTACTTTAAAATATTATGGCTCTCACTCTTATCCAAACAAGGACCAAGGTCTAGGCATCTTAGGGGCAGCACCTTCTAAGCCCAAAGATGATAAGGGGAAGACAATAGAAAAGCAACCCCCTTAGGCTAGTATGCAAGAGAAGACTAGCTTTATAAAGTGCTTTAATTGTCTGGGAAGAGGACACATTACTTCTCAATGCCCCACCAAGAAAACCATGATTATGAGGGGCCAAGGTATTTATAGTAGTCAAGATGAGGCTACTACTTCACCTTCCTTTAGTGAAAGTGAAGAAGCAAAAGGGGAAGAATCTAGTGAAGAAATCTACCCCCAAGAAGAAGGACAACCATTAATGGTTAAGGAGGAGTGTAAAGAGGTAAGTGTATCCTCCAAGAGGTTAGCTAAGAAGGAAAGTCATTTTACAATAAACACAAACATTAAAGAAACTTCCCCTCTTAGACAACCTCCACATTTTCTCCTTTGTAAAAAGACACTTGTTAGCATTGTCACACCTCTTGGTCTTGAGTTTATTCCTCAAGTAAAGGAGTTGTTGGATAAGGGTTTGGTTTGCAAGAGCTTAAATCCTTGTGCTTTGTTGGTGCCAAAATAGGTATTATTAGGCACCAAATCCCTATGATAAGTGGTATGATGAATGTGTTGAGTGGTGAAATCTTCTTTTGTAAAATCACCCATGCATCCAACATCTTCATGATTCACATGCATAGGGACTCATTAGGTAGGTTTGTTCTTATTGTAGAAGCAAGCTTCATGATGATGAACCAAGCAATTTTGATTATGCCAAAAGCCTAAGTGATTGATTCAAGATTGATTCAAGACTTCAAGATCATGCATCAAGAATCCAATCCAAGATTCAAGAGAAGAAATCAAGAAGCAACAAGTCAAGACTTCATATAGGATAAGTAATAAAAGAATTTTTCAAAAACCAAATACCATAGTTTTGTTTTACAAAAGAATTTTATCAAATTTTCTAAGTTACCAGAGTGATTACTCTTTGGTAATCTATTACCAGTTGGCAGTAATCGATTACTAGTGACCAGATTGGTTTTCAAAATGTTTTCAAATGATTTGTAACGTTCCAAAATGATTTTCAAATAGTGTAATCAATTACACTATATTTGTAATCGATTACAAGTGAATCTGAACGTTGGAATTCAAATCCAATTGTGAAAAGTCACAACTTTTCATAAAATACATTGTGCAATCGATTACACCATTGTGATAATCGGTTACCAGTGAATAGTTTTGAAGAAAAAGTTAAGAGTTATAACTCTTAACATGATTTGCTCAAAAGTCGTAACTCTTCCAATGGTTTTTTGACCAGACATGAAGAGTCTATAAAAGCAAGACCTTGGCACGCATTTTACAAGCATCCAAAACACATATCTCTTTCAAATCTTTTTTGACCATTGCCCATTGTCTTTCTTTGCAAAAACTCTTGCCAAAAAGCTTTCTAAACTTCGGTTTCAAAACTTTGTTTTTCTGCAAGTGGAAATTCTGCTGAAAACAAAAGTGTGCTACTTTTCTTCCTTCTCTCTCTTGCCAAAAGAATTCAAAGGATTAATCGCCTGAAAATTCTTTTGATTTGTCCTTCTTCCTCTTGCCAAAAGATTCAAAGGACTAACCGCCTGAGAATTCTTTTGATTCTTCCTTTTCCCTCTGAACAAAAGATTTCAAAGGACTAACCGCCTGAGATATCTTTATTTTCCCCTTACAAAGATTCAAGGGACTAACCGCCTAAGAATTCTTTGTCTTAACACATTGGAGCGTACATCTTCTTGGGTTGTAATACTGAGAACAAGAGAGGATACATCTCTTGTGGATAAGTTCAAGTGGAGCGTACATCCACTTGGTTGTTCAAAAAGAACAAGGGAGGGTAGATCCCTTGTGGATCTTTGCTTGTAAAGGATTTTACAAGGTTATTGGAAATCTCAAGAACCAGTGGTTGCTTGGGGACTGGACGTAGGCACGGGTTATGGCCGAACTAGTATAAATCTTGTGTTTGCTTTCTTCTTCCCTACACTCTTTATTTTTCCACTGTGCATTTTTTATTTCCGCTTTACTTTTGTCTAAGTTATTGTTTATGTTCTTTACTTTCTCATAACTTAGTAGTAAAGCCTAATCGAATCTAGTAACATTGAGAAGGATAAATTTTTAATTAGTCAAGACACGTTAATAATTAATTCAACCCCCCCCCCCTTCTTAATTATTCTGAGGCCACTTGATCCAACACTTATTTTTTGTTTCAATACAAACCTAGGTGCTCATATGGGACACCTTAGGTTTGTCATACTTTTTGGTAGGAGTAATCAACATGAAAATATAAAAAAGGTACGTTTTATTGCATTACTTTCCTTAATTTTTTAAATGGTGATCAAGGGGTTCCCTTGAACCCTAAGAGAATAAAGGTCATTCCTGAGTGGCTCACTCCACCAAGTATAAGGAAAATTCAGGGCTTCCATGACTTAACAAACTTTTACAAAAGGTTTGTCTCATATTTTTCTATACTTGTAGCACCACTCATTGAGTTGGTCAGGAACCATGTTCCCTTATGGGAAGATGCCCAGAAAATGGGTTTTCAAACCTTACCTTACTCCAACACACCAAACGCCACTAATATATATGTTTTTATTCTTTTTACAAGTGTGGAGGGAAGAAGCCCAGAGTTTCATGAACCTCAGGATTTGAGGTCAAATCCTTTTCAAGTGGGAGGGAATGATGCAATTCTATCCCCTAAGGGCATTGGATAGAAGACTCCAAAAAGATTGGGCCAGAGATGCAAGAGAATGCCCTAGGGTTCTCATGAGCCTTAGGGTAGATTTTGGACCCATGGGCTAAGTATGAGCCCACTTATCTTTATACATATTAGATTAAGGTTTCATTATTTTTGGGCCTTGTATTTAGGGCTCCATAACGTACGTAGGGTATCCTAGAAATGTAAGATTTTTCAGCCCTTGTATTTTAGGGCACCTAGACAAGTTTTTATATTAGGGGTAATTTTGTAATTTCACATGCATTAAATGAATATTTGGTGTGTGTGTGTTGGAAAATAAATTTAATTGAATTGGGAGAAGCTCAATCCAATTAAATTTTAGAGGGGGAGGTGAGCATTTGCTTACTACACCCCATTGCGACATCATATAGTCACACTTTGTGCATGTCCCTCATGTTTTACATGCCTCATGACACCTAAGCACACTTAGTGGAAAAAATTTGACTTGATCTTGGATTAGTGGGTTGAACCATAGCTAAAATTCACTAATCATAATTAGTGAAATTTTGGCTCCAAAATTTGGCTCCACAAATTCAATTTCAAATTCAAGTGAAATTTGAATAGAAATTCAAATTTCCCTCCAATTTTTGTGACACTTAGGCTATAAATAGAGGTTATGTGTGTTCATTTTTTCAACTTTGATCATTTGAGAATTATAATTCAATGTTCAGACCTCGTTTGAGGCACAAAATTTCGTGCTCCTTCTCTCCTTCTCCCTCCCCTCATATTCTCCTCCTTCAAGCTCTTATCCATGGCTTCTTATGGTGGTGAAGCAAAGGACTTCGTTGATGAAGAAGATCCAAGGCCTACTTGCTCCACATAGAGCTACATCAGTGAAGAATGTAATGGACGAAGATGGTGGGTGGGTAAGGTGTCGACCTTTATGATGCCAATAAAACAGCGACGACAGCGAATGCCACTACGACCAAGAGTGTGGTGATGGAGAATGTAAATCGATATGGTCGGCGCCATTGTAAGTGATGCCACAATAATTTTTTGGACGAAGACAAATGCGACCGCAACCATGGTGAGTACTCCTACACACACGATAATGGAATGTGCGAAATCAATATGGTCAATGAAGGACGATAGTGATTCAATGGAGTATGACTACGATGACAATGTGGACAATGTTGTGGAGGACGATGGTTGTGCAGGGAACGATGATGGTTTGGTTGGCCACGACGATGCAGAAAATGACGACTCCATGGAGGACGAAGTCAACGATGCAGAAATCGATAACAACTTTAAAGACAAGGGTGAAGTCGTGATGCGACGGTGATGCCGATACCACATAAGACTTATGGTAGTGAGTGAGTTTGGATAGAGTGTCGAGTCATCGAGATGAACTTCTGTTGAGATTGCTTGCACTACATGCAGTGGTAGCTTCGTAAGAGCATGCTCTATCGTGAGTGTTTTCTCTATGACTTGTTGCTCAACTAGTGTGGAAGCCATGGTTGGTGACCTTTGAGTCACATTTGTTGGTGGTTTTTGTTGCAATTTGGGAGAGAATGCAGTGGTTGTGAGAGCAGATAACCGATCGAGGATAATGTCAAACTTAACGGTGAGCTCTTGATGGTTGGTGGTCATTGTGGATAGATCTTGGGTGCGGTGGAGAATTGCATCTTTGAGACACTGAGTGGCTAACTTTTGGTTAGAGTGGTCAGCCATGGGAACCGGCATTGAAGGGGAAAGGTCTTATGTAGGGTAGTATAAATGCGATTATGGTTGGTGATGGGGAGTTGGTGTGAATGACAGTGGTTGGGGTGGCCACTAGTAAACGACCATGGGGTCAGACCAAATGTTAGAATTTGGAATGTCCAAAAGTGGTGGAGTGTATGTGAAAGTAGGCTGATGAAAGCACCATTGTTTAGTAAAGGAAAATGTATTCTAGAATTACTTCTAATTCAATAACTACAAGAGATAAAGATAGCATTTCCAATTGTTCATTGATTGATAAATAGATACAATATATTTATAAAAAACACAAACTTCTTCTAGAACCTACCTAAATGAGATATTATCTATATTTATCTATAATTATTAAAAGAAAAATGAAGGATATTAATACTAATAATGGACCTAAGAGTTCAAAACACTATTAATACTTTATCGGGCCACATAATAGTGTATTATTCGTAACAAATTGTTGTTGATGATAGTCATGATCTAGTCATCTAAAGGCACGAGCATTGGACCAGTGAAACACTCTTCTCCATTTATTGGAAATTTCTAGTATGAGAGTGATAAGTGCCATAATTTAGTTATTTTTGGATTAAAATGTTAGCACTTATCCTTTAATTGTAATAGCTTTCTTATAAACTTTCATTCTTTCTAGTTGTTTTATATATTGTACATTTACTAATATTTTTGTTTAAATATGGAAGATTCATCCATGATTCTGTAGGTTTTAATGATTGTTTGTTGGATCCAGAAACCAAGTTAAAAGGAAGGAAAAAATGGTCATTTTTCAAGATTGCAGACATCCATTCACCCATGCTAGCAACCAGCTCGCCTGGGATAATCAATTTTCTTCAGGCATAAGTAATCAACTCACCTGCGTAAGCTACAGCTCACCTAGGTGAATGAGTGCCTTCAGCACTAAGTAACAAATTATCCTAGGCGAATTTGTCTACACCTTTTAGCTCTTTTCTATAAATAGTAATGAAAATGATGGAGAAAGGCACATCCAGAAGCAGAGAGAACATGTGAAAAGCTCAGGAAATGAAGAAGAAAGTGGAAAGTGGAGACAAATTCGGCTTTGTTGCCACGGACTTGAGTCGCGCACTTAGTTCTCTCGGATTTAAGTTTTATGTTAAATAGGCTATTTTTCTTACTTTTTTGATTTTGTATAAATTCTCTCTTGTTATATTTTATTCTCACTAACCTTGGTGCTTACGGGTTGTTGTAGTGTGTTCTTTTTTCTTTATGCGAGGTAAATTTCTTGTAGATAAAACGCCATTTGATCCGGAAATTGCAAAAATTGAAAGGAAGAACAGGAAGAAAAAGAAACAAGAAACCGCTAAACCACCGGGTGAATCTTCTTCTACTCATTTTCCTTCAACTGAAAAGTCACTTGTAATTGATAACATGGTTGATCGATGAGGAAAAGGAAATAGACCACCATGGAGGACTCTTGATGACTATGCTTATCAACAAGGACCAAAGCATTACAACATCATAGTCAGTCCTCCTTTCAGCAACAAGGTTGTGGAATTGAAGCCAGCACTGCTCAGTCTGATTGCCTCACACCCCTTTGCTAGAATGGATCATGAGGATCCATACACGCATGTGTCTACCTTCACAGAGCTCTGCAGTACCATGGGAGCTTCTAATGAAGATGCTAAATTTGTCTACCTAAGAGCTTTCCCATTCTCCTTGGCAGGTAAGGCAAAGACATGGCTCCAATCACATCCAAACAAAAGCTTCAACACTTAGGAAGAGGTGGAGGAAAATTTCTTTGCAAGGTTTTTTCCTCTGTTTAGATTCATCAGTGCAAAATCCACCATTGTTACTTTTTCCCAAGGGTCTGATGAACCTCTGTTTAGTCTTATGCTCTACGCAATGATCGGTTAGTTTATCAAAAGGATTGGATGTAATCTTTGTACATTTATGTGTAACACCCTGAAATATTACTAATTATAAATCGATGTTTAATTATATTTATCGTGTTATTTGACTATATGGTTGACTTGAATGAGTTGAGGTATGGCTTGAATTAGTCCTGTATGAATTTCTTGATGTGGATGGTGAGTTATGTGGAGTTTTGTTGAGCTAAGTTGAAATTATGAGATTTCAAATTTTGCCTAAACCAATTTCAGTAAAATTGTGATCCCGGATTTGTTAACCGTTGGATCGTCTTCAAATTATGACTAGAGGTTCCTAAGACAATTCTCCACAGTTTGACAGTTGGGGTTATGAAAATAACAACTTTTGATGTCTTGCTAAGCGCAAAGGGTGCACTAAGTGCAATTCCAACCCAATAAGGAATTACGCTGAGCGCGAAAGGGCGCGCTAAGCGCAATTCCAACCCGAGAGGGAATTGTGCTGAGCGAGAATTAGCGCGTTGAGCAAGACTTAGTGCAGAGGGAGTTGTGCTAAGCGTGAAAATTGGACTCCCGCTTAGCGAAACGAGCTCGCTAAGTGAGATCTGCAGATTATAAATACGTTCTTCAACGTGAAAACACGATTTTCCCCCTCTCCTTCTCTCCTCCTCTCCAAATGCCCACCCAAACCCTAACACCTTCTTCTCCACCACCCACGACCACCGGTGGCCACCACGAGTCGTCTTTGCTTGCCACTGAACCTCCACACCAAGAAGAACGTTGTAATCGGAGCGGAATCCTCCTCAAGGATTCGGTGGAGAAAACTCCCTCAATCCTTCCTTTTGTAGCTTCTCTGAGGTAATCTTGACTTCTAAACCTTTCTCCTAATTAATTTGAGTTTCTCTTAGTGTCTCTTGTGTTTTGGGTACTGTAATAAGGTGTTTTTACACATCCTTGAAAAACCCTTGAGAATGAGACATTGTAAAAGCTATCTTTTTATAACATTGATGTTATTTTCATGACCTTCACTAAACCCCGGTCACATTGGCATGATTGAAATTTTAAAATGACGTCTCCTTTTAATAGAATTTGAAACACCCCTCAGCCCTTTATGTTTTGACAAGGGTATTTGACTCCGAATATTGTTATCAACCTTGTTTTTGAAATCTATACTAAATTTCCTTCAATTTGGTATATAGAACCTTGCGTTTGGACTGACGATCGTGAACGAGAGAGACCTCGAAGCGACGCAAAGAGGAACTGACGAAGAACTCATGATAAGTGAGGGGAGTTTATTATCGTTTACAGCTTTTAATACCATAGTTGGGGTCAGGGAACCTAACTATGGGGATGTATACATGTCCCTGTTGCATGCTGATTTTCAAGAAAACAATGTTTTTAACTAATGGGATGTGATATATCTATCATTGATGAATACGATTATTGTTTCCATTAGACTTGTATGGTCTGAAAACCTGGGGAGTGTGAATCTCAGGCATGAACTATACATGTACATATATGCGGAATGCCACTTACTAATGATACTATTATTGAGGATATTAATTGGTGTGAGATGATGTTGTCATTGATGATTATGTTGATATGAGTTGAGGTTGTTATTGATGATTATGTTAATATGATATGATGTTGTTGTTGTTGTTGATAATGTCATTGAAATGAGATAAGGCAATGCTGATGTAGATAATGATATTGAGATGAGATGTTGATGATGTTGAAAATGTCATTGTGATGATGTATGTTGTGTATGTACATGGGGGGTGCAGTGACCTTGTTGGATATCCCTGGTGGGGGAAATAGAGTGGTTAAAGAGTTTTAAGCATCTCTGGAGAGGGATGGCTTAGAATCTTTAATTATCCATGGTCAGTGCATTGATGATTCCCATGTTTCATGCTTCATATGATATGGAAATAGTATAGACTTTGTCAGTAAGTACTTGTAGTTTCTCATGAGGAGGAATACTTATACTTGGGGGCATGTCACTCGGTTTGGAACTCCCTTCAGACTCAGGCTGATCACCATGGGGGGGAGTTGCCTGTGCACGACAGGGTGACCTCAACACTTACTGCCTAGTTTTCCTAAGTGAGAGTGTCGTGTGGACACGCTTAGGCTATTTTCTTAGGGATGGTATCACATTGCATTTGAGAGTCGAGGTCAAGTGCATGCATCATACTAAGCATGATTGATTGAAACTATGGATGGATGATGACTATTTGTTGAGTGTGTGTTGGACTAATGAATGTTTGTGTAAGCTTATGATATTTGTTAATGTTTTCTTACTAATTGTGGTTATTTGATTTTTGTATTAATTTCTTTTATAATAAACTAAACCCTCGTAATTTTTGTACTGTGTGGTTAGTACCTGTGATGATCACAAACTTTTGTTTGTGGGAGCAGAATGACAACAGTAGAGTACGAGAAGTGAGATTCTTTTGTGGAGCCGCCGAGCCGATGTGTTGACGTTGGGATTATTTTGGGAGAAAGTTGTGTTTTGTTAATCAACTCCTCCATAGTTGGTTCCATAATTCTTTTAGTTGAATTGAGGATGTAAATCACAAATTTAATTAAATGTATGAATAAATTTACTTTCCATTATGTGAATGATGTGTACTGAGTTACTATACCTATATATATATATATATATATATATATATATATATATATATATATATGTATGTATTCACTTGAGTAATAGTGCGTTTTTTAGTGAATGTATATCGAAAAGAAAATTACTTTCATTTTTTTTATAAGCAAATTAATGGAGTTTTCATTTAAAAATTGAAATTCTCGCGGTTTAGAGTGGTAATATCGTAGCGACGAGGCGGGTCGTTACATTAGTGGTATTTGAGCCGGTCGAACCTTTTCGACCAGTGAGTTGTCAGCCTGCTATATTTTTCTATGCATTTTGTGGTTGCCTTGTTGAATGCTTGATGTTTGTTGTTTGCAATTGGAACTTACTCACTTTGTCGTGTTTCCATGAGTTAGAGAGATTTGATTGTTGTAGTCATAACATGTTTGTTCTCCTGATGTC
The DNA here is from genome assembly GCF_004193775.1 of Glycine soja. Taxonomy (NCBI): domain Eukaryota; kingdom Viridiplantae; phylum Streptophyta; class Magnoliopsida; order Fabales; family Fabaceae; genus Glycine; species Glycine soja. The sequence goes on along the minus strand of NC_041009.1, from coordinate 23,705,043 downwards.
TGCTATACCATGAGTTTCAATGTTGTGTCATGAGTTATCAGACTGGCCATCTGTATAATTTGTGAAGTGCAATGGGATGATATGGGAAGCGATCAGGAAAATAAAAATGATGGAAAGTAAGTGTTAATGTCTCGAGAGAGGACTAGTTTAGAGGGATACTTTCTCAAGGCATCAACTCTCAAAAGTAACCAAGTAGGGACTTGAGATGGTTGTGGTTTTTGTGTTGTTCTTTTTCTTGTGTGTATTCTTTACATGTCTCACTTCCCGGTGTGTTTAGGGATTGATGGATGGACGGAATGATCGTGCGATAGCTGATGCTCTCCAAGCCTTAGCTCAGGCTATAGGGAATCCAAATAGGGGAGAGGCTGCTGGAGCTGCTGAGTACCAAGGTTTGGATCACTTCCAATGGAACAATCCTCCTGTTTTCAATGAAGGATACAACCCTGATGGTGCTCAGAATTGGATAAGAGAAATTGAGAAAATTTTCCGAGTGATGGCATGTCCGGAGGGGCAAAAAGTTGCTTTTGGTACATATACTCTGGTGGAGGAAGCTGAGTATTGGTGGGAGAATACTCACCAATGCCTAGAGGCTGAAAGTCAAGATGTGACCTGGGATGTCTTCAAGAGGGTATTTTTGGAGAAATACTTTCCTGAGGATGTTAGGAACAAGAAGGAGATGGAGTTATTGGAGCTCAAGCTGGGAAACATGACTGTGGCTAAATATGCAGCCAAGTTTGAGGAGCTAGTGAGGTACTTTCCCCATTATCAAGGGAGAGATGGTGAAAGTTCCAAATGTGTGAAGTTTCTGAATGGCTTGCGACCTGAAGTGAAGCAAGCTGTGAATTACCAGGGTGTTCGTTAGTTTCCACTCTTGGTTAACATGTGCCAGATTTGGGATGAAGACTCTCGAGACAAGTTGAGCTACTATAGGAGTACGAGTCCAATGAACAACAAAAAGAATGGACCTCAACATCGGGGAAAACTGTACTCAACCCCTCCTAAGCAATATGGTAACCGCCCCAACAATCAGAGGACTATTGCTATGGGGTTTGCGGGTGGTAGTGGTAGAAAACCCAATACTTTCCCTACTCAGATCACTTGTTACAAATGTGGTAAGCCAGGGCACATCTCCTCAAATTGTGCTGATAAAGGCATGACCTATTTTAATTGTAGACAAAGGGGGCATATTCAGAGAGATTGTCCATATCCCAAGAAGGAGAAGAATAGTGGGGGCCTAAATGACCAAACGGGACATCCGAAGGCCACAGGAAGAGTCTTTACCCTTAACGGTGCCGAAGCTTCGAAATCCAAAGATCTAATCCAAGGAAAATGTTTCATAAATGGGATTCCTTTACTTGTGCTATTCGATTTCGGTGCAACCCATTCTTTTATATCCTGTTCGTGTGTAGGAAAACTTAAGCTTTCAGTGTCTTCTTTAAATAAAGATCTGGTGGTAGAGACCCCAACTAGTGGTTCTGTGTTAACTTCTAATGTGTGTTTGAATTGTCCTGTGGAAATTTCTGGTAGAACATTTGTGATTGACCTGATTTGTTTGCCTTTGAGCCAAATTGATGTTATTCTTGGTATGGACTGGTTATCTTCCAACCATGTCTTGTTAAACTGTTTTGATAAAACTGTGGTGTTTGATGGTTCTAGACTGAGTAAGGATATGATGTTTATCTCTGCCAACCAAGTTGTAACATCTTTAAAAGAAGATGCTCAAGTGTACATGATCTTGTCTAATCTGGAAAGAGACAAAGGTTTCCATGTGTGACCTCCCTGTTGTCAGAGAGTTTCCTGAAGTGTTCCCTGAGGATATATCCAGTCTACCACCCAAGAAAGAGATAGAGTTTTCCATAGACCTGGTACCTGGTGCTGGACCCATATCCATAGCCCCTTATAGGATGTCTCCTATAGAGTTATCCGAGCTTAAGAAACAGTTAGAGGAGTTGTTGGAGAAGCGGTTTGTGAGACCCAGTGTATCTCCATGGGGAGCACCAATGTTGTTAGTAAAGAAGAAAGATGGGACCATGAGGTTGTGTGTAGACTACCGCTAGTTGAATAAGGAAATGATTAAGAATAAGTACCCTTTACCTAGAATAGACGACCTTATGGACCATCTGGTAGGAGCTTGTGTGTTTAGCAAGATAGACCTTAGGTCAGATTACCATCAGATCCGAGTGAAGTCTGAGGATATACCAAACACTAATTTTAGGACCCGTTATGGTCACTATGAGTATCTAGTCATGCCCTTTAGTGTGACTAATGCTCCAGGTGTGTTTATAGACTACATGAATACAGTCTTTTACCCTTACCTTGATAGTTTTGTGGTAGTATTCATAGATGATATTTTAGTATACTCCAAGACTAGAGAGGAACATGAAGAACACTTGAGGATTATGCTGCATACCCTTAGGAACCGACAACTTTATTTTAAGTTGTCCAAGTGTGATTTTTGGTTAGAGAAAGTTAGTTTCCTAGGACATGTGATATCTCAAGGGGGTATAGTTGTAGATCCCTCTAAGATAGAAGCCATTCTTGAGTGGGAGAGTCCTAAATCTGTTTTTAAGATTAGGAGTTTTCTGGGCTTAGCAGGTGTTAGTCGGTGAAAATGACTAACTTTTGTGTATAAAACTTGTATAAATTGTATCAAACTCTCCCAATTTGTGGTTATTTTGTAATGTTATATGTATTTTCTGTTAAGTATAGGTAATAAATACTTAGTATTTTCATTTTGTGTGTTTAATAATCATTTTCTCTCAATTTCAGGTTACTTAGGCAAGCTTTGGCAAAGGTTGTTTTCACCTTCTCGCTAAGCCAATCTGTTGGCTTAGCGAGCATCCACTAAGCACAACACTTCTGGGCTAAGCACAAGGAAGAATCCAGAAGAAGATGAGCTGTACAGGTTCGCTAAGCGCACCGCTTCATCTCTCTAAGTGCACCACTTCAGTTCATCCGCTAAGCGAGAAAGGCACACTAAGCCAAAAATCACTAACGTGCGCTAAGCGCACGAGCACGAACAAGGCCACCTATTTAAGCCTAAAATCAGATTTTGTGAAGAGAGTTTGGACTGGGATTCAGAGCTTTGCATGTTTAGGGTTTCTAGAGAGAGAAAGGTCCAAGTTCCAGAGAGTTTTGAGAGACTTTGCTGTGTGAAGATCTGCAGAGACCAGAGCTTGAAGCAGGAGCCGGTTTGAGAGCTTGAGATGAGTTTGTGAGTGATTGTGAGATCCTAGAGGTGAAGGAGACATCCTCACCACTTGTATTTTTGCAATCTTTCATCTTGTTCTTCTATTTGTTGTTAAGAAGGCTTCCTGGTATTGAAAGTTAAATCCTCTGTTGGATCTTCCCTGTAGGTACCTGATATAAATATATTTATATCTATTTAATGATGTTTTATGTGTTCTCTGTGCTATCTGCTTTTCATTCCAATATGCCTTTACCTTGATCACGTAGATGCATGCTTTGTTAGGGTCATTCAACAGTGGAAACTGGTCTGACTCTAAAGTCCTTGATAGTGCAGCGCTAAGTTGTCGTGCTTTCACGAGGAATCGGGGTGTGATAAGTTAGTTGAGTGTATGTGTCTTAATGCGGTCCTAGTTGAGTTTAGTCTTACAAGAAGAATCTGCGGACGATGCTTGATCAGGATTAGGCTAAACTATCATGAGGAATCGGGGTTTAGTATCTTAGGAGACACCATAAGAACACATAAACATTGTTAGATAGAGAATATCTTTTTTGCATCAGGCACCTATTTGGAAGACCAACGTGTTCTCTACTTGTTTTTACACATCAATTCTCTCGCGTGATTTTGTTTCTTTTTGCACAGATAGTTTATACACTTGTTCATATTCACACTTACTTTTACACACTAGACGCCTATTTTCTGAAATAGCTTACCAAATAACACAAGTTTCACGGGTGTTCGATACTCGGTTCTTACCGTTTTATACTACTTGTGCGATCCGGTGCACTTGCCGGAAGCCGAACAAGTTCTTGGCGTTGTTGCCGAGGAACTTCTTTTTATTTGGGAAGTTAGCTCATTTTTAGGTGTCTATTCTTTATTTTTTATTCTTTTATTGTTTTTTGTGAATTTTTGTTTTTGTTTATGTTTGTTTTTTTTTCTCTTGACTTGGTGATTGCTGCTCTTTTTAGTGCTATGTATGCATAGTAAATCTTCTGCAGATGATTTAGTTCCATGAGATTGAGAGCTTTTTAAAGGGTGGAATGAATATCTTGACGGCACACGATCAAGAGTGGGAACAGGAATTAAGTCCTTACGATCAATATGAAGAAGAAAGAACTCCAAATCTTGAAAGTGTGTTTGAGGAATTCATGGCATACCATGCCAGCTCAAAAGCTCATCAAAACTCAATGAAAAATCATGAAATTCATTTTGGTAAGAGCTACTCAATAGAAAAATTTCACGGGGGACCAAAGTTACAACGTTACTATCAAAATGAAGCAGAAAGAGGATCTAATCTGGATAAATTGTTGATGCAATTCATGGAAACAACTAAATTAACTCAACAAGCACTCTACAGTGTAGAAATCCAGGTTGGTGAGCTGGCAGAAGCAGTAACTCAATTTATGTCCAGACGAGAAAATTCCTTTGTAGAGGCTGAAGCTCAAGAGAAAAGCCTTATAAAAGAGCATGAGTCAAGAGAAAAAGATGAGAAGAAAGATGAGGAACAAACACAACAACAATGGGAGAAGTACTCAACAGTAGAAAACCAACAAGGAAATATACTCCAAAGCAATAACCTTCCACATCAACTGATTGACAAGAAAGGAAGGCAAGGAGAGCATGAGGAAACCTTAAGTGCCATACTTTCTTTAATAACTAACAACTTTCTTGAAATGACTTGGAATGTCCTTCCAGATTATATGAAGTTCATGGAATTTCTAGCTAAAAGGCGAAACTTCAAGGAAGATATGTTCTTTGTGACTTTCATGCCACCTTGAAGGTAGTAAGTTATGCGTCAAGCTAATGACGTTAAAGAAACGCTTCCTGGGAGGCAACCCAGTTTTAAATTCTGTTATCTTTGTTTTTTGTCATGCATTTAAATCATTTGGAACTTGCTATGTAGTCTGTACATAGGAGTATATCAGCCAATCTTTGGATGTTTAACATAAGGGTTTCAATTTCTTGGAAAAAAGACTGAAAAATAACTTAGAAAAATATTTTCTGAAAAATAGTCCTTTTGCTAAGTGCAAGCCTCGCGCTAAGCATATCTCTGTTCATGCGCTAAGCTGCGAGTCTCAAGCGCTTAGCGCCCAACCCTTGCATCTGAGGCTGATTGGGCCCGCTAAGCTGGCCAAGGTTGAGCTAAGCTAACTTAAATTCGATCTGAATTCAACTAAGCTTCAGCTTAATTGCTAAGCGACAGCTTATCCGTGGCAAAGCGTGACCTATTATTGCCAAGCGCAATTCCTTACGACCATAATTGAGGTCCATGACGCTAAGCGCCAGTCATGGTAGCTAAGTGAGATTCATTGCGACAATATGAGCACTAAGCGAGTCCCTCTCAGCTAAGCGCATGCTCCTCTGTACTTAAGATGCATCCTTTTAGCTAAGTTGGTCAGCGCCTAGCTTAGCGAGAGTTGTAACTTTTCTAATCTGCAGACCTCGCTAAGCGTACGTACCCTCACACTAAGCAGAGTTTCTGTTAAAAAAATGATTTTGAATTTGAAACTTCGGCTAAGCGCACGGGTTCACTAAGCGAGCCTTGTTGAGAAACCAAACGTCTCTCTTGCTCGCTTAGCGCAGCGGTCCGCTAAGCGAAAGTATCAAAAAACTGCTTAAGTGAGTGTAACAGTAGTTACACTCACATTTGCCAGATTACGGAAACCTCGTCTCTGCATTCTCTCTCTCCAAAAATTTGCACATTTTGCATTTGTGCTTTCTTTGTGCATTTTCAACTTTGAAGCATCAACCATACACCATCCAAGTAAGTTCTGTTGGATAAGTGGCCTCAGATATCTTAAGAAGGGGGGGTTGAATTAAGATATTACAACTTATTTCCCCAATTAAAAATTCTATCTCACTTTCTATTCAAGTTATAAATTCCCTTAATAATGACTTTCTTAAATATTGATTCAAATAGAACAATTTGAATATGAATATAAAAAAAATAATAAATAAATGAGTTTAAGGGAAGAGAAAATGCAAACTCAGATTTATACTGGTTCGGCCACACCCTTGTGCCTACGTCCAGTCCCCAAGCAACCCGCTTGAGAGTTCCACTATCTTGTAAATTCCTTTTACAAGTTCTAAACACACAAGGACAACCCTTCCTTTGTGTTTAGAATTCTTTCACAACAAGAGACCCTCAGTCTCTTAATCCCTTTTCAGAATGAAGAAGAAGAAAAAAAGAAATCTCTCTTGAAAGAGATAGATTGAACAATTTGAGCACTCAAATAATTCCTTATTGAATCACAAGTAATTTGGCCAAGGAATTTGTAAGAGGATAAAATGATTTTGCTTTATAAGAGGATAAGACCTTTTTGTTCTGAAAAACTCTTAGCAAATTCGTGTCTCAAGTCACATATATATAGGCCTTTGATAGCCATTCAAGAACCACATAAAAAGATGTGACTGTTGAGAATATTTTCTGAAAATCTGCTCTGGTAATCGATTACAGTATATGTGTAATCGATTACAAGCTTTAAAATTTGAATTAAAACGTTTAGAAACTGCTGGTAATCGATTACCATATATGTGTAATCGATTACACAGGGCAAATTTTGAATTCAAATTTTAATAGCTATTTGTAAATCAGTTTTGGCCACTGGTAATCGATTACATCCTCTGGTAATCAATTACCAGAGAGTAAATTTCTTGTAAAAGACTTTTTAACTTAAAATTCTTGGCCAAACCTTTTGCTACTTCAATTGGAATTCCCTTCCTATTTAATATACCCTTTCTAAGACTCTATAGACTGTCTTGATCATCCATCTTGAATATCTTTAATTGCTTTGTCTTGAATAAAGCTTTGAGACGCATGTGATCTTTTGGCATCATCAAAACATCGGCTTGATCCTTTTTCTATAATCTCCCCCTTTTTGATGATGACAATCCCTGAAATCAAGACAAACTATATACAAGATGATAGCACGTTCACACAACCCTTACTCCCCCTATCTTTTGGCATGTATGCCTAACTTTACTTAATGATAAATTTCTAATTGATTTCTAACCCAAGCTCTTCAAGTTCTCTCCCCCTTTGGCAACATCAAAAAGAACTAAGCAACATAAACAAAATCCAAACAAAGCCAAACATTAAACCGAATAAAATCCATACATTGTCATAACCAACCAAAGCAAAATCCTGAAATAAAATAATAGTGCAAGAGTACGATAACTAGAGCAACAAAAAGCCAAATACACGGCAATAAAACAAAGTACTAAGAATACTTAATTACTAATAAGACTTAGTCATAATAATAATAACAATTAATCTAAGAGGATGATGGAGGCGGTGGTGGTGGATCAAAGCAAGTACGGATGAAGGAGACATCTTCTTCAACTTGTGTGAGGCAAATATCCATGCCGGCAAAGCATGTATCCAATGAGTCAAAACGTTCACCAACATAAGAACGAAGACCTCGTAATTCGGTAAGGACTTCATTCAAGAGAGCTGAATCTTCACGCTGAGGAAGAGGTGAAGGAGTACGTTCATCTTGAGGAGGGAGTGCGTCTTTCTTCAGCCATTGACCATTCCGATCCTTACGGTAACCAAAGGAAGTCACAGCACCAGCACCAATTGCAAAGGAACGCTTGACTTGAACAAATGGCTCATCATCAAGCGGAATTTGAAAATGACGCAGAAACAAAGTTATCAACTGTGGATAAGGTAGAGGTGCATTGGCTCGTAATGCCTTATGGATTCGGTACCGAACCAAATGGGCCCAGTCGATCTGACGACCGATGAGAAAAGCCCACATCAGAATCAAATCCTCCTCAGAGGCTTGTGCTAAATTTGAAGACCGGGGAAGCAAAATTCTAACAATGATATAGTGCATGATGTGATTATCAAAAGTTAATGATCCAGCCAGCAATCTACCAGTCATTTCAGCCTGATCATTGCAGACCATGCGGCGAGCATCATGACTAGAATAATCAAATTTCCAGTCATCAACAATGGTGCCCTCAAAAGGTGCACCTTGACTGGGTAAATGAATTAAAGAAAAGAATAAGGACTGATCAATGATCATAGGAATACCATGCACCTCAGAGGAAATAATGCCATCCTGAATTTTCAAATTGCAGTAGAAGACCTTTACAAGTTCAGGATAATGTGGCAGTTTTAATGACATGAAATCAACAAGGCCAGAATTTTGAAACACTTGATAGCAATCAAACGTTTCATCATTAAAGAACTCTACATCTAGGTACTTAGGGTCAAAGATGATCCTAGAAGAAAATTGAGAGAGGTACCGTAGACGCTGATCATCAGAAGAAAACAATGTGGATGATCTTGGAGATGATAAAGATGGATGAATAGGTGTTGTGGATGCTTCAGATGGTCCGTGGCGGCGATGGGCAGCAGTAGCAGCGGTGGAGGATGATCCCTTTCTCTTCTTTGATGGTTCTGCCATTTGATGAAGTTTTTGTGGATTTTAATCGGTGGAAGTGAAAGAGGAGGGAAAAAGAGGAAGGTTGGGCTTTACGAGACGTGATTTGGTGAAGAATTGAGTGAGATTCGAAGATTTGAAGTTTTAGGTATGGAGGAGACGTGAAAGGAGGCTGTGGCTGCGCAGCAGCTCTGATTTCGTGAATATTTATAGATGAGGACGAATTGTAATCGATTACAAGGATTGGTAATCGATTACAGGAGTAATGAGCCTTCTGGTAATCGATTACAGGATGTTGTAATCGATTACAGGCTGTCTGTTCTTGTGTAATCGATTACAATGGATGGTAATCGATTACCATAACATAACTTAGGCTAGTTTCTTAAAAAAAATATCTATGTCTATTCTAAACACATCTAATATGATTAATCATTACTACTAATGCACTTAAATCAATTATTCAACTATAAAACACACAGGAATACATAAATTCTATCATAATAACAAGAATTAAACAAAATCAATCAAAGTAACATATAAACAATCAATCATAAGAGAAAATTAATCAATCAATCATAAAACTTTACCTATTCAAATCACTAAGATCTAAAATTCCTAATTCTCTTCTTATTGAAAAGAAAATATCCTTTCGGAGAGGTTTTGTAAAGATATCAGCAAGCTGATTCTTTGTATCAACAAACTCTAGCAAACAATCTCCCTTTAGAACATGGTCTCTTAGAAAATGGTGCCTAATTTCTATATGTTTCGTTCTAGAATGTTGTATAGGGTTTTTGGATAGATTTATGGCACTAGTGTTATCACACCTAATAGGTATTCGATCAAGAAGAATACCATAATCAGATAATTGTTGCTTCATCCATAAAATCTGTGCACAACAACTACTGGCAGAAATATATTCCGCTTCAGCAGTGGATAAAGCAACATTGTTTTGTTTCTTACTATGCCATGAGACAAGAGCGGATCCAATGAATTGACAAGTTCCACTTGTGCTTTTTCTATCAGTTTTAGATCCGGCAAAGTCAGAATCAGAATATCCTATTAAGTTACAAGTTGAGTTCTTAGGATACCATAATCCTAAATTTATTGAACCTAATAGATATCTCATGATTCTCTTAACTGCACTCAAATGTGATTGTTTGGGGTTGGATTGAAACCTAGCACACATGCATACACTAAACATAATATCAGGTCTACTAGCAGATAAATAGAGAAGAGATCCGATCATACCTTGATATTGTTTCATGTCTATGGATTGACCAGATTCATCTTTATCTAAGTAACAACTAGTGTTCATCAGTGTAGTCATGTGTTTTGCACTTTCCATCCCAAATCTTTTGATCAATTCCTTGCAATACTTGGATTGATTGATGAATATACCTTCTTGAGTTTGCTTGATTTGTAATCCCAGGAAGTACTTTAGTTCTCCCATCATTGACATTTCAAATTCACTTTGCATATCAAGGGAAAACTCCTTGCACAATGAATCATTAGTGGATCCAAAAATTATATCATCAACATATATTTGAACCAACAAAATATCATTATGCTTTCTCTTTATGAACAATGTGGTATCCACTTTTCCTCTAGAAAATTCCTTTTCTAGAAGAAAATTACTTAAACGTTCATACCACACCCTAGGGGCTTGTTTCAAACCATAAAGAGCCTTTTGCAATTTATAAACATGATTTGGTTTATCCGGGATTTCAAAGCCTGGGGGTTGTTCAACATATACTTCTTCTTGAATTAAAACCATTTAGAAAAGCACTTTTAACATCCATTTGATAGAGTTTAAAATTCATTATAGATGCATATGCTAAGAGCATTCTAATGGCTTCTAATCTTGCAACTGGAGCATATGTTTCTTCATAGTCTATTCCCTCTTCTTGATTATACCCTTTTGCTACTAACCTAGCCTTATTTCTGATAATTATGCCATGTTCATCTAATTTATTTCTAAAAACCCATTTTGTTCCTATGACAGCATAATTTTCAGGTTTTTCTACCAATTTCCACACATTGTTTCTTTCAAATTGATTCAGTTCTTCTTGGATGGCAATTATCCAGTTATCATCTACTATGGCTTCTTTTATATTTTTAGGTTCAATCATAGATACAAAAGCCATATTATTGCATAAATCTTTAAGAGAATGTCTAGTTGTTACCCCTTTTGATATATCACCAATAATGTTGTCGAGGGGATGATCTCTTGAGGCTTTCCATTCTCTTGGAAGTTCATTATTTCCTCTAGCCCCATTATCTTGAGAATCCTCATTGCTTCCTTCATCTTTTTCTTTAGAGTCATTTCCATGAATATGTGTATCTTCTAAGGAATCTGAAATATCATCTAAAAAATCCTTCCTTGGAAGAATGGCATTAGACTCATCAAAGGAAACATGTATAGACTCTTCAATTGTCATTGTTCTTTTATTATATATTCTATAAGCTTTACTATGCAAAGAATATCCAAGGAAAATACCTTCATCTGACTTAGCATCAAATTTTCCTAAGTTATCTTTTCCATTATTCAATACAAAACATTTACAACCAAAGATATGAAGATGTGAGATGTTTGGTTTTCTGCCATTGAACAATTCATATGGAGTTTTCTTTAAAATGGGTCTTATTAAAGCCCTATTTAAAATGTAGCATGCAGTGTTAACGGCTTCAGCCCAAAAGTATTTTGGAAGAGGAGTATCATTTAATAAAGTTCTAGCAATCTCTTCCAAAGATCTATTTTTCCTTTCAACAACACCATTTTGTTGAGGGGTTCTTGGTGCAGAAAAGTTATGCTCAATCCCATGCTTATCACAAAATAATTCAAATTCTTTATTTTCAAACTCACCCCCATGATCACTCCTAATAGATATAATCTTTAGATTTTTCTTATTTTGAATGATTTTTGCAAGTTTTCTAAATGCTTGAAATGCATCATTCTTATGAGTGATAAAAAGAGTCCATGTGTATCTAGAATAATCATCAACTATAACAAGATCATAGTAACTTCCTCCAAAACTCATGATTCTGGAAGGACCAAACAAATCCATATGAAGTAATTGTAAGGGTTGAGTAGTTGAAACAATGTTTTTAGATTTGAAAGAAACTCTAGTTTGTTTTCCCTTTTGACATGCATCACATAGCCTATCTTTTTCAAATCTTAGTTTTGGCAAACCAACAACTAAATCTTTTGATATTAATCTATTTAAGTGTTCCATGTTTATATGTGCAATCCGTTTATGCCACAACCATGGATCATCATCTTTACTAAGAAAACATTGATTATTATCTAGTTTTTGACTTAAGTCTATCATGTAAACATTGTTGACTCTAAACCCTATATGCTTTATATTCGTATCATGTTTATGTTCAATGACACACTTTTGAGAATCAAATGATACTAGATAGCCTTTGTCACATAATTGACTCACACTAAGCAAACTATGTTTAAGACCTTCAACAAGTAGAACATTTTCAATGGAGGTTGAAGAATTTGTACCTATTTTTCCAACTCCAAGAATTCTACCTTTGTTGTTGTCACCATAAGTTACATGTCCGCTTTTCTTAGGAGAGATATGTGTGAATTTTGATGTGTCTCCCGTCATATGTTTTGAGCATCTGCTATCTATGTACCACTTTTTCCTCAAGGGTTCCTACAAAATCAAGGTTGTGACTTAGGTACTTAAACTTTATTGGGTCCTTGTGTGTTAGTATGAATAAAGGATCCTTTTGAGACCCAAATCATTTTAATATTGTTACAATTTCTTCTAAAATAGCATGTAGATGTGCCATGCCCTTTTCTTCCACAGTAAAAACATGTGATAGAACTAGAATTATATTTTTGTGTGGAAGTAGAGAAGTTTTTATGAAATTTTTGTTGTTTTTCATATTTATATCCTAGTCCAGCCTTATTAGAGACATGTCTTTGTTTTCCTAGTATGACATCTAAATTATTTTTACTATAAGAAAATTTTGCAAGTGATTTTTTCAACTCTTTGATTTCTTTTTTATACTTTTCACAACAACTACAAGAATCTAACATTTTCATGTCAGAAATAGTAGAAATATAAACTTTTTCATTTGGTTTAGAAATTGAGACTTCATTTCTAAGATGATCTAATTCTTTGTTTAATTTTGAAATTTCATTTTCTAAATTTGAAATTGTTTTCTTTGAAGATGAAACTAACTTTGCAAGTTTAATTGACTCTTTATGCAGATCAGCAAATGCATCTTGCAATTCATCAAAAGAAATAGATAAGTTGTTTGAAGATGTTACCTCTTCATCACTTTCATAACTTTTAGCCATAAAGCAGAGGTTTATTTCTTCATTTTCTGAATCTTCAGAAGATTCCATATCGTTTTCGTCCCATGTAATGTATGCTTTCTTCAATTTCTTTTCATTGATATTCTTCTTTTCAGACTTCTCCATCTTTTTCTTGAAGATGGGACAATCAACCCTCATATGTCCAGGTTGATTACACTCAAAGCATTTTAAAGTAGAGGATGAAGTTTCTGTCCTTCTTTTAGGTTTAAAATTGGGTCGCTTTTGATTTCCTCTTACTCTCAGGAACTTGTTGAATCTTTTTACAAAAAGACTAATATCTTCATCATTATCCAAGTCAATTGAATCTTCTTTATCACTGTCTTCTTGGATTGCAGATGAGGCTTTAAGAGCGATTCCCTTCTTCTTCTTATCAGTTTCTTCATGTTGATTTAATCTCAATAATTCCATTTCATGCTCCTGCAATTTTCCAAATAACGTAGCAAGAGACATACTAGACAAATCTTGAGATTTTGTGATGGCTGTTACCTTTGGTTGCCATTCTCTATTAAGACATCTTAAAACTTTATTTACTAGATCTTCATTTTGAAAAGTTTTTCCTAGAGATGCAAGATTATTAACTATGTGTGTGAATCTCTTTTGCATGTCTTGTATACTTTCATTTATATTCATCCTAAAAAGTTCATATTCACGAGTTAAAGTGTTTATCCTATATCTTTTAACATATGTTGTGCCTTCATGTGTTACTTGTAGTGTATCCCACATATCCTTAGCACTTTTACAATTTGAAACCCTAAAGTATTCATCTATTCCTAGGGCAGATGTAATAATATTTTTGGCCTTTAAATTATATTGTACTAATCTTCTTTCTTCCTCAGTCCAGTCTGCTCTAGGTTTTTCTATTGTTGCACTTCCGGCTATTATAGAGGGAACATAAGGTCCTTGTTTTATGGCTTCCCAAATATTTAAATCTATTGCCTCTATAAAGATTTGCATGCGGGTTTTCCAGTAGTGGTAACTCACTCCATTAAAGATAGGAGGTCTATTTATAGAATTTCCCTCGAGAAACAAGTAGTTTGATGAGGCCATAATTCTTGAAGCTTCTAAACTTTATACAAGAATGAAGCTCTGATACCACTTGTTGGACAAGTGGCCTCAGATATCTTAAGAAGGGGGGGGGGTTGGATTAAGATATTACAACTTATTTTCCCAATTAAAAATTCTATCTCACTTTCTATTCAAGTTATAAATTCCCTTAATAATGACTTTCTTAAATATTGATTCAAATAGAACAATTTGAATATGAATATAAAACAATAATAAATAAAGGAGTTTAAGGGAAGAGAAAATGCAAACTCAGATTTATACTGGTTCGGCCACACCTTTGTGCCTACATCCAGTCCCCAAGCAACCCGCTTGAGAGTTCCACTATCTTGTAAATTCCTTTTACAAGTTCTAAACACACAAGGACAACCCTTCCTTTGTGTTTAGAATTCTTTCACAACAAGAGACCCTCAGTCTCTTAATCCCTTTTCAGAATGAAGAAGAAGAAAAAAAGAAATCTCTCTTGAAAGAAATAGATTGAACAATTTAAGCACTCAAATAATTCTTTATTGAATCACAAGTAATTTGGCCAAGGAATTTGCAAGAGGATAAAATGATTTTGCTTTATAAGAGGATAAGACCTTTTTGTTCTGAAAAACTCTTAGCAAATTTGTGTCTCAAGTCACATATATATAGGCCTTTGATAGCCATTCAAGAACCACATAAAAAGATGTGATTGTTGAGAATATTTTCTGAAAATATGCTCTGGTAATCGATTACAGTATATGTGTAATCGATTACAAGCTTTAAAATTTGAATTAAAACGTTCATAAACTGCTGGTAATCGATTACCATATATGTGTAATCGATTACACAGAGCAAATTTTGAATTCAAATTTTAATAGTTGTTTGTAAATCAGTTTTGGCCACTGGTAATCGATTACATCCTCTGGTAATCGATTACCAGAGAGTAAATTTCTTGTAAAAGACTTTTTAACTTAAAATTCTTGGCCAAACCTTTTGCTACTTCAATTGGAATTCCTTTCCTATTTAATATACCCTTTCAAAGACTCTATAGACTGTCTTGATCATCCATCTTGAATATCTTTAATTGCTTTGTCTTGAATAAAGCTTTGAGACGCATGTGATCTTTTGGCATCATCAAAACATCGGCCTGATCCTTTGTCTACAAGTTCCATGATTCTTATTCTCTTTTTCTTGTCTTAACTTTAGAGTAGAAGACTTCAATTGTATCTTTAGATTTTTAGGGTTTTTATGTTTTGTTAGATTTAGTTTAAGATTAAGGCTATATACGCTTGTATACTGAATTGAGTATAAGGCACATGTTGCATGTCTGATATGCCTTTTAGAGGCTTGAAAAGTGCAAGAAAACGAGCTGCGTTTTCTGGAAAACGCGATGAACTCGCTAAGCAAGCATGTTGCGCTAAGCAAGTTCATCAATACTCATTGTATGTAAGCATTATTTGAAGAAATCGCTAAGCGCGCTTACCGTGCTAAGTGAGTTCATCTTTTGAGGATGAACACTCATCCTCTTCCTGAACTACCTGTGGCTAAGCGAGGCTGAATCACTAAGCCCAGGTAACTTAAATCAATTTTTTGTTGATGGCCGCGCGCTAAGCCGAGCTTTCTTGGGCCAAGCGCGATTGGTTGCGGCATCCTCTGAGCTAAGCGAGCTTCGCTCGCTAAGCTCCCAACACTTAGTATAATTTTTAAAGAGTTGGTGCCGCTAAGCGCAGCATTTAAGGAGCTTAGCACAAATCCTTGCGGCACATGTTCAGCTTAGCGGGCTCTTTCTCGCTAAGCCAATTCTGCAGAATCTAAAAATTCTGTAACTTCCGCTAAGTGATAGTGTTTTTTTTTTTACAAAGGCCGGCTAAGCGGACCATGTCTCGCTAAGCGGCTAGTGTCTTTTTCATTTTTATTTTTCAGTTTTTAAAATTTGAATAACTGTGTCCTTCTTATTTGTTTGGTTCCTCTATCTACAGATGGCATCTAGAAAGAGAAAGAGCATTGGTACAAGGCCTACATCTCAGTATGACACAAGGAGATTCTCTTCATTAGATGTTTGGACCAGATATACTGATAATGTTCTGGGAAGAAACATTTTACCTATGAGGAAAGTAGAGCTATATCACACTGAGCTAGATGACTTTAAGGCTGAGCTGGAGAGGCGTAATTTCCATAAACGCCTCACCAATTTAGCAAATGGAAGCATAGACCTGGCTTTGGTAAAAGAGTTCTAAGCAAATTTATACAGTTTTGAGGACCATCCACCAAAGTAGTCCAGAGTTAGAGGTCATTTGGTGAAAATTGATGCTAACAGTCTCAACACATTCCTGGAGACACTTGTGGTATTAGCTGAGGGAGAGACTCTACCCGCCTACTCCAAATACTGCAGGTTGCCTACAGACTTCAGAGAGATAGAGGCTGCCTTATGCATACCTGACCGAGGGTTCATTTTGAACTCTGAGGGCCAACCTGGAAAGATTCTCAGGAAGGATCTAACTACACTAGCTCAGGTGTGGAGTGTCCTCTCATACTCCAACTTGGCCCCCACATCACATACCTATAATTTGACAATTGACAGAGCTAAGCTGATCTTTGGCCTAGTCTCTCACTTGGATATGAACATAGGAGCACTGATCTCTGGCCAGATGACCTCTATAGCCCAGTCTAACACCTCTAGACTTGGGCTCCCTGCTCTAATAATCGCATTATGCAGATCCAGAGGGGTTGTCTCTAACAGCCTTACCTTCGAGCGCCTGAGTCCGGTCATTAACCTGGCCTACATCAGGAAGAACTATTGGAACCCCTAGGATCTAACAGTCTCTATCCGAAGGGCTAGGAGGGCGAGGGCAAGGCCAGCTGAGCTTCCTTTTACTTCTGCAGCTCCTACTCCAGCATCCACTTCAGCAGCCGCTTTTGTCCCAGCTCAAAAAAATTCTCAGCGCTTTGAAGCCATGCTCCAAAGCATTCATCAGGGACAGATCATTTTACTACAGAGTTTACAGATTATGGCACCTCCGGACTTTATTCCTACAATAGAGCAGTTTAATGACATGGTAGCTTGGCCCAGCACCCAACCTTTTCTTCATAAGGAAGACAAAGGTCCCACAGCCCAGGTACCTCAGCATATGGAGGATAAGTCATCTGAGGCCACCATCCTAGAGCCATTTGATATAGGAGAAGAGGCAGAGGAGACACAGGTGAGACAGGTAGCTGCTACAACTCCTGAGCGATCCCTTGCGGCTACTTCAGAGCCTTCTGCACTAGTGGTAAACCTACCCTCACCTCAGCCTGCAGTAGACCCCTCCACTCCTCTTCTACAGATGCCAGAGGACCCAACTACACCAGTTCTAGCTATGGACACTTCTCCTCCCACTACTCTAGTGCTTTAGCTAACATATGAGGAGGATGGTCAGACACAGGACACACAGGAATTTTGATTCCTGATGATACTTTTTGCTTTTTGATTTATTATTATTATAATTTTGGTTTTTGTACAATATTTCCTTTATGTCTACATATGCTGCTAGTTTTATTTATGGGTAATTAGTTTGCTCATCCTGAAATTTTGAACAATTTGACTTATTTTTTATGACATAGCAATGAAACACTTTTATCTTTTTGTGAAAAATGGATGTATGTTTTCATTTTGAATTGAGTGCATGATTATGATGGAGTTTGTGTTTCCTTTCATGAGTTTGAGCAAATGTGTATGTTAGACAAAGAAAGAACAAGAATGTGAACTTGCAATTAGAATTGTTAGTCAGTAGACAGATTGATTGAGAAAGAAAAGCTTGAACCAAAACCGGTGAAAGTGTGACCTTACTCTGTGAGTGAACGACTAGCTGTGAGTGATAATCTTTGCATAAATCTATGAATTTTAGAATGAAATGTATAAATGAGGACATGATGAAGGCCATGATTGTACATACACAAGCTCTTTTGACCAAACAGCTTACCTTGAATGATAATTGCATCCTTTCCTCCCTTTTTGACCTGAATGATATTGTCAAAAATTTGAACCCTGAACTTAAATAATTATCTCCTAATGCCTTGTTTAGATTTTAGGAGAGCATATGGTTCAAGGTAAATTTACTCTAAATTTGGGGGAGGGAAGTCAATTAGAATGAAAAGAAAAAGGTTAAGCATCAGCACACACAACAAATAAGTTGTATGTTAAAAAAAATTGTGTTGTTACAATAAGGTCAAAAGCAACTTAAGAGGAAAAGATAGTGAGAAAGCTACTTGTATAATACAAGACCATTGGGATAAGTCAAGGATTTGTGCTCTCTTAGAATCTAAGCCTTTGAATCCTAGAAAAACCAATGAATTTTTGTAGCCAAGCCTCACTACAAACCTGAGAAAGTCCTTCTGATTCTGTTTATACATTTTTGACTTTATGGTATGAGATGAAATTCAAAGATTGGACCTCTTGCTAGTTGTTATTAATGAATAGCTTAAACACTTGTGCTTGAGTGAAACAGTAGCCGTGAGCCTGTGGTTTAAGCTACTTTCCTTGATATCTGTCTTATGCCTAACTTCATCTATCTGTTCAGGTTACATTTTATTCTTCTCTTTGGATAACTTCATACCTTGTGAAACACAAGTGATGGGGGCATTTTACTCCATTCTCTTATCATGCAATCAGTAACTTTGTAGCATACACCTTTGTACATAGTCACTGCATGTCATTGTCACTTGAGGACAAGTGAGTTGTTCTCTTCTTGCTTGAGGACAAGAAAAACTGTAAATTTGGGGGAGTTGTTAGTCGGTGAAAATGACTAACTTTTGTGTATAAAACTTGTATAAGTTGTTTCAAACTCTTCCAATTTATGGTTATTTTGTAATGTTATAAGTATTTTCTGTTAAGTATAGGTAATAAATACTTAGTATTTTCATTTTGTGTGTTTAATAATCATTTTCTCTCAATTTCAGGTTAATTAGGAAAGCTTTGGAAAAAGGTTGTTTTCACCTTCTCGCTAAGCCAATCTGTTGGCTTAGCGAGCATCCACTAAGTGCAACACTTCTAGGCTAAGCGTGAGGAAGAATCCAGAAGAAGATGAGCTATACAGGTTCGCTAAGCGCACCGCTTCATCTCTCTAAGTGCACCACTTCAGTTCATCCGCTAAGCGAGAAAGGTGCGCTAAGCCAAAAATCACTAACGTGCGCTAAGCGGTCCATACGTGCGCTAAGCGCACGAGCACGAACAAGGCCACCTATTTAAGCCTGAAATCAGATTTTGTGAAGAGAGTTTGGACTGGGATTCAGAGCTTTTCATGTCTAGGGTTTCTAGAGTAAGAAAGGTCCAAGTTCCAGAGAGTTTTGAGAGACTTTATTGTGTGAAGATCTGCAGAGACCAGAGCTTGAAGCAGGAGCCGATTTGAGAGCTTGAGATGAGTTTTTGAGTGATTGTGAGATCCTAGAGGTGAAGGAGACATCCTCACCACTTGTATTTTTGCAATCTTTCATCTTGTCCTTCTCTTTGTTGTTAAGAAGGCTTCCTGGTATGGAATGCTAAATCCTCTATTGGATCTTCCCTGTAGGTACCTGATGTAAATATATTTCTATCTATTTAATGATGCTTTATATGTTCTCTGTGCTATCTGTTTTTCATTCTAGTATGCCTTTACCTTGATCACGTAGATGCATGCTTTGTTAGGGTCATTCAAAAATGGAAACTAGTCTGACTCTAAAGTCCATAATAGTGCAAGGCTGAGTTGTCGTGCTTTCATGAGGAATCAGGGTGCGATAAGTTAGTTTAGTATGTGTGTCTTAATGTGGTCCTGATTGAGTTTAGTCTTACAAGAAGAATCTGCGGATGATGCTTGATCAGGATTAGGCTAAACTATCAAGAGGAATTGGGGTTTAGTATCTCAGGAGACACCATAAGAACACATAAACATTGTTAGATAGAGAATATCTTTTTAGCATCAGGCACCTATTAGGAAGACCAACGTGTTCTCTACTTGTTTTTACACATCAAAGGAGATTGCTAGAGTTTCTTAAAGATTATGATTTTGAGCTTAGCTACCATCCTGGCAAAGCCAATGTAGTGGTTGACGCCATAAATAGGAAATCCTTACATATATCTGCCTTGATGGTCAAAGAGATGGATCTCCTAGAACAATTTAGAAACCTTAGCCTTGCATGTGAGGTTACCCCTAATAATGTGAGATTAGGAACTTTGAGGATCACTAGTGAGTTACTAGGAGATATCAGGGAGGGCTAGAAGACTGATCCTTTTATAAAGACTCAGTTAGAAGCTATAGAGTTAGGAAGAGATAATAGTTTCAATGTTGGATCGAATAGAGCCTTGCGACTTCAAGATAGGATTTGTGTTCCTAATGTGCCTAAACTTAGGAAGATGATCTTGGAGGAAGGACATAGGAGTAACCTGAGCATCCATCCTAGTGCTACCAAGATGTATCAGGATTTGAAGATGATGTTTTGGTGGCCAAACATGAAGAGAGAGGTTAGTGAGTTTGCGTATGCATGCTTAGTCTATCAGAAGGCTAAGATAGAACATCAGAGACCTTCAAGGAAGTTACAACCCCTGGAGATACCCTAGTAGAAGTGGGACAATATGTCCATGGATTTTGTTGTAGGACTACCTAGGACCCCCAGAGGTTTAGATTCTATCTAAGTTATTGTTGATGTTGGATCAAGTGGCCTCGGAATAATTAAGAAGGGGGGTTAAATTAATTATTAATGAACCTTTACTAATTAAAAATATATCCTTCTTAATGTTACTAGATTCAATTAGGATTTTACTATAATGTTAAGAAAGTAAAGAACAGAAATAGAAACTTAACCAAAATTAAAAGCGATAATTAAAGTGCACAACGGAAATTAAAGAGTGTAGGGAAGAAGAAGACAAACACAAGAATTTATACTGGTTCGACAACAACCCGTGCCTACATCCAGTCCCCAAGCAACCTACGATCCTAGGGATTTCTTTCAACCTTGTAAAAACCTTTACAAGCAAAGATCCACAAGGGATGTACCCTCCCTTGTTCTCTTTGAACAACCAAGTGGATGTACCCTCCACTTGAACTGATCCACAAGAGATGTACCCTCTCTTGTTCTCAGTTACAACAACCCAAGTAGATGTACCCTCTACTTGTACCACAAAGGATGTACCCTCCAATGTATTAAGACAAAGAAATCTTAGGCAGTTAGTCCTTTGAATCTTTGTAAGGGGAAACAAAAGATATCTCAGGCGGTTAGTCCTTTGAAATCTTTTGTTTAAGGGAAAGGGAAGAATCACAAGAATTCTCAGACTGTGTCCTTTTGAATTCTTTGAAAAGGGAGAAGGGAGACACAAAAGAATTCAGGCGATTAGTCCTTTGTTCTTTTGGAAAAGGGAGAAGAGAGACACAAAAACAATTCAGGCGATTAGTCCTTGTTGAATTCTTTTTGGCAAAGGGAGAAGAGAATGAAAAAGATGAATGGCATAAGTTTTTTATCAAAGAAATTTTCTTGAAAGAAAAAGTTTTGAACAAAAACTTTTAGAAAGATGAAGAGAAGATGAATAAAAAAAATTTTTTGAAAGAGTTGAATGATGTTGAGAGAGAAGATTGAAAGAAGGATTTCTTGATTGTTATCAAAATACATGTCATGGTCACATATTTATAATTTCTTAATGACTCAAGTCAAAGTTTGTGACTCTTGGAAATTTCTTTTAAAACTAGTCACTTAGAAAAGTTGTGACTTTTGAAAGAATCTTCATAAACAAGTCACTTGAAGAATTGTGACTTTTGGAAATGTATTTTTTGAAAATAGTCACTGGTAATCGATTACCATAAGGTGTAATCGATTACACATCAACAGATGTGACTCTTCATTTTTAATTTTGAAAATTTTAACGTTTTAAAAATACTGGTAATCGATTACTACATTTTGTTAATCAATTACCAGAGAGTAAAACTCTTTGGTAATGATTTTGTGAAAACTTCTTGTGCTACTCAATGTTTTGAAAAACTTTTTTAATACTTATCTTGATTGATTCTTCTCTTGATTCTTGAATCTTGAGTCTTGAGTCTTGAATCTTGGTCTTGATTATTCTTGAATCTTGATTCTTGAAAACTTCATTCTTGAATCTTTGGAATCATCAAAATAACCTTGGAAGGCATTGCTTCCACAGTTGACAGACTAACCAAGTCTGCTCACTTTATTCCCATTAATATCAGATTTTCCTTGGAGAAGTTGACCTCCCTGTATATTAGCAAGATTGTCAGATTACATGGTGTGCCATCTAGCATAGTGTCTGATTGAGATCCTAGGTTTACCTCTAGATTTTGGGAGAGCCTAAATAGAGCATTGGAACCAAGCTTAGACTAATTCAGCCTACCATCCTCAGACTGATGGCCAAACTGAACGGACCATTCAGTCGCTGGAGGACCTTTTGAGGGCATGTGTCTTAGAGCAAAAGGGGAGTTGGGAGAGTTTTTTGTCGTTGATAGAGTTCACTTATAACAATAACTTTCACTCTACCATTAGCATGGCTCCCTATGAAGCTCTGTATGGTAGAAAGTGTTGGACACCCCTATGTTGGCTAGAGCCCGGAGAAGACATCACCTTAGGACCTGAAGTGGTGCAACAAACCACCGAGAAGGTCAAGTTGATCCAAGAAAGGATGAGAACTGCTCAGAGTAGGCAGAAAAGTTATCAGGACAAGAGGAGGAAAGACCTGGAATTTGAGGTTGGTGATCATGTATTCTTGAGAGTCTCTCGTGGACTGGGGTTGGTCGAGCATTGAAATCTCGAAAACTCACACCTCACTTTATCGATCCTTTCCAAATTCTTAAAAGATTCAGTCCTGTGGCATACCGAATTACAACCCCTGTCTCTTTCTAATCTTCACAATGTCTTTCATGTGTCTCAACTCCATAAGTATATCCATGATCCATCTCATGTGATCGAATTGGATGACGTACAAGTGAAGGAGAACTTGACATATGAAACATTGCTTTTGAGGATAAAGGATAGACGAACAAAGCACCTAAGAGGGAAGGAGATATCATTGGTCAAGGTGATCTACGGAGGTGCATCAGGAGAAGATGCCACATGGGAATTAGAGAGTCAGATGCGAACAACCTATCCATCCTTGTTTGAGTCTGGTAAATTTCGAGGACAAAATTTCTAAAAGGGTGGGGGAGTTGTAACACCCTAAAATATTATTAATTATAAATCAATGTTTAATTGTATTTATCGTGTTATTTGACTATAAGGTTGACTTGAATGAGTTGAGGTATGGCTTGAATTAGTTATGTGTGAATTTCTTGATGTGGATGTTGAGTTATGTGGAGTTTTGTTGAGCTAAGTTGAAATTATGAGATTTCAAATTTTACCTAAACCTATTTCAGTAAACTTGCAATCCCGGATTCGTTAACTGTTGGATCATCTTCAAATTTTGACTGGAGGTTCCTAAGACAACTCTCCACTGTCTGATAGTTGGGGTTATGAAAATAACAACTTTTGATGTCTCGCAAAGCGTGAAAGGCGTGCTAAGCGCAATTCCAACCCGAGAGGGAATTGTTCTTAGCAAGAAAGGGTGGCCAATGCATTTTTAACAAGAAAGGGTGGTCTTTCGGGAGTCTTGTGGCGGTTTGATAAATACATCTGTCATGCATAGCATAACTATGCCCTGATCATTCATCATATCTCCTCTATGATAGGTTATTGAAATATTGGCGATCAAAATTTCTATTCTTGGGAACATAGGGTCGAACCAAGCACAGTCTATTAAGAAAAGAATTTTATCAAGTCAATGTCAAAGTATGGAAGTGACCAGCTTGTGAAAGTTGGGGTAGAAAATGGGTCAAATTTACATAGCTTCTTTGACTACTGCCAACACATGATTGAGCTAATAACTTACAAAATTAGGAACCGTTGATCTGTCTATGTTTTATTTCCAGTTGCACTTTGACTCTAACGAGATTTAATGAAAATTAAAGTTGATTCGACCCTATGTTCTACTGAATGTCCTGTGTAAAATTCGCAATACTTCAGCAACGTATCATTCACATGCATTCATGCTTGTTTGTCTTTCCACGTTGGTTGCATTGCTCTTTGCATTCTTTCCTTGAAATCAGAATTGTAATCATTGTAACCAAAGAGAAAGATTGCCCTTTCAACACCCTTACCAGACGTATGCCAAGGCCAGAATAATGAGTGAAATCGAAGAAGTACAGGAACAAATGAAGGCCGATATGGAGGCCATGAAGGAACAGATGACAATGATGATGGAAGCAATGATGAGCATGAGGAAGATGATGGAGGTTAACACTGCTACAGTTGGTGTTGCAAGCACTGCTACTGAGGTGGACCCGATTCACCCGTCCGGTTTCAATCGAGTGGGTCGTCCAGACTCGGATGTAGTAGACCAAGGTGGCGAGGTAGTGGAAAATGCATGTGGGCCTCATCATGTTCAGGTAGCAAGCATTCCTTCCCACCATATGAATTGCCTCCTAATTATACATCACCCACTATTGTATACGCTTTTGGTGAGAATGTCAGCAATTCTGCACCCGTACTAATTGAGAATCAACGACCTCAATCTGATCATGCTAATGTCTTTCAACCCATGGGGGAAACACATGAAGTTCCCCAAGACCACACTCTGGTCGGGTTCAGGGTTTATCCAGGATATACGACTAAAGGGCAGACATTTTCTGGCATCCCTGTGCTGAACACTCTCAAAATATCTCAATGTCGCTCATTATCACAACCTTTGCATTTTGTAAGGGGAGAGGGGCCTTCCATAGTACTTGAGAAGGAAAGGATTGAACATATGGAGGAAAGGCTACGCGTCATTAAAGGAGGAGGAAATTATGCCTTTGCTGACATGGCAGAGTTTTGCTTGGTACCCAACGTGGTTATTCCTCCAAAGTTCAAGGTTCCAAATTATGATAAGTACAAGGGAACCACTTTCCCAAAGAATCACCTGAAAATGTATTGTAGGAAAATAGGGGCATATGCGAAAGATGAAAAGTTGTTGATTCATTTCTTCCAGGAGAGTCTCGTTGGGGCAGCTATTACCTGGTATACTAACCTGGAACCTCCCCAGGTCCATTCTTGGAAGGACCTAATGGTTGTTTTCATTAGGCAGTATCAGTATAACTCTTATATGGCTCCAGATAGAATGCAACTACAAAATATGTAGAAGAAAGACAATGAATCTTTCAAAGAATACGCTCAAAGGTGGAGAGATCTGGTAGCTTAAGTAGTGCCCCCAATGATGGAGAGAAAAATGATAACAATGATAGTGGACACCTTGCTGGTGTTTTACTATGAGAATATGATAGGTTACATGCCTTCAAGTTTTGCAGATTTAGTGTTTGTTGGCGAGAGGATCGAAGTGGGTCTGAGAAGAGGGAAATTTGATTATGCTGCTACTGTGAGTTCTAGTAATAGAAGACCTAGGATGAGTGGAGGGAATAAGAAAGAGGGAGAAACCCATGTTGTGACTATCGTTCCTACATGGCCAAATTTCCCACTAGCCCTTTTAAATCCTATGTACTAATATCCTCCCCAACAATATCAATACTCAGCCAATATCAGTCCTTCCCATTACTCACCACCCTACCAACCAAGAACGCCCAATCATCCAGAAAGGCCACCCCTAGATCGGCCACAAAATCCACCTATTGCACATCCAAGACCAAACACCACCCCTAATACCAATCAAAACACCAACCAGGGAAGGAACTTTCCAGAAAAGAAGCTTGTAGAATTCACCCCAATTCCAATCTCGTATGTTGACTTACTCCTTTATCTACTCAATAATGCAATGGTAGCCATAAGCCCAGCAAAGATTCCTCAACCTCCATTTCCCAAAGGATACAACTCCAATGTGACATGTGTTTATCATGGGGGAGTTCTGGGGCATTCCATTGAGCATTGTATGACCCTGAAACATAAGGTGCAAAGTCTGATCGATGCATGCTGGCTGAGATTTGAGGAGGAGAATCGCTTGTGAATTTTGATGTCGTCAAGCAATACTATGCATGATGCTTGGGGCAATTTGAAGGTTGTTGTTAGATGTTTCCAATGACTCATTAGAATTTTTAGGTTTATGCTATTATTGTAAACAATAGTCACAATGTTAATAATATGGATGAATTTGATGTTGTTGCCTCTCATTCTCTCACAATTACATCTTTGCTTATTTATTTTTACTTTCACTGGAATTTTAATCTACGTCGTTGGTTTGTTTGCTCAAGTGACTTGCACTCCTGAGTTGATCTTGAAGTCCACCCGATCAAAAATTGCACGTTCTACACGTTTGGTGGGGGTGTCGTAAGCGACGAGTAAAGTTGAATAAACATGTGATTGATTGTGTTTCCAAATCAAAATAAGAAGTACAGAGATTCTTGTGACCTCATCTTATCATTCTTAGAAGTTTTCCTTCTCGAGAAAAAAAAATGAGTGTTGAAGAACAAGAGTCATTTGACTTAATCTATCAATTGAAAATCTTTTAAATATTTCTTGTCCTTGAAAATTCTTTTTCGAGAACCTGCACAGTTTCTTTCTTTTCTTCTTGCTACAAGGTAATATACCTCTGAACCATACACTGAGGCAATGACAGACACCATGCATGAGCTTCAAGTGAACCTAGGGACAGACTAGAAGTCCTCACCCGATAGGTTGAAAACCCGAAAGGGTGGCCCAAGCAAAAGTTAGGAAAAACAATCAGGGGCGTGTTCATCAAAGGTTTTGTCCCAAAATCCAAACTGTAAAAGTCTAGTCAAGATTTGAAATGACACATGGCCATGTTTCTTTTCCTAAACACTAATTTATCCCTTGCTACCTGTTATGAGCCAAATGCAATTATTTTCTTAAAAAAATGAACCCAAAGTAAGAACCACTGCTAAATTGGCAGAGGGAACAATGCAAGCAATACATGCATAAAGTCTACTAAATTATAGGTAAGGTCCAAATGATCATAAAAGAAAAAAATCAAATTCGCCAAAGGCTAGCCAAGCAAAGGAGACAAAATTCTCTAAAATTCACGAAAAAGAAAAAAAAAACACAAAAGTGCAAGGATGATTAATGTATTGAGCAAGATAAGACCTGGCCAAAGGCTGAAAGGAATGAAAGTACAAGCAAGGCTCTCGAGGTTCTTACTCAATATAACCCTTAAACACTCTTTGAGCCTCTCTGATCCTTTCTTTCATAGCCTTCTTACCCCTGGCCGCGTTACAAGCCCAATAAAGTCCATGTGGATCAAGGAATGACTAATTTTGCTTTTGATTTTGGAATAGAACCCGCACACGCTCGTGATTGTAAAAAAAAACCTCAAGGTTTTCACTTGCACATTTGAGAAGCAAACCTATTCGACCAGGAGCTCGTGAAAGAGGCCCAAAGACAATTGTGATAGTGGGATACACTTGATGTTAGTTGCTCATGCAAAACTCCTTAGGATTCCTTTCGAATACAAGGGTAGCCTTCGTTATATAAATTCTTTCGGGATCGGCCCATGTTATCGAGTTTCAACGGGATGGATAGACCTTTGGCATCACTTTAGGATGAGAGGCCCTTTCAAAGAGTCAACCTCTTGCTTTTTTATAAGGTTGAGCCCTTGGGTACTAGTACCTATTGGCATGTTTCATAGGACTCAATGTCCCTATTTTTTGTTTCATAGGACTCAACGTCCTCGCTTTTATGTTTCCATAGGACTCAAAGTCCTCTGTCTTTATGCTTTCATAGGACTCAATGTCCTTACCTTTATGTTTTCATAGGACTCAAAGTCCTCTGTCTTTATGCTTGCATAGGACTCAACATCCTCGCCTTTATGCTTCATAGGACTCAACGTCCTCTGCCTTTATGTTTCCATAGGACTCAAAGTCCTTTGTCTTTATGCTTTCATAGACTCGATGTCCTCGCCTTTATGTTTTCATAGGACTCAAAGTCCTCGCCTTTATCTTTCATAGGACTCAAAGTCTTCTCCTTTATCTTTCATAGGACTCAAAGTCCTCGCCTTTATCTTTCATAGGACTCAAAGTTCTTGCCTTTCATAGGAATCAAAGTCCTCGCCTTTATCTTTCATAGGACTCAAAGTCCTCACCTTTATCTTTCATAGGACTCAAAGTCCTCACCATTATGTTTCCATAGGACTCAAAGTCATCACCTTTATCTTTCATAGGACTCGAGTTCTCGCCTTTATCTTTCATAGGACTCAACGTCCTCGGTCTTTATGTTTCCATAGGACTCAACGTCCTTGTCTTTATGTTTCCATAGGACTCAAGATCCTCTGTCTTTATGCTTTCATAGGACTCAACATCCTCTATCTTTATGTTTCACAAGACTTCAATGTCTTCTACTTTTATGCTTTTCAAAGACTTCAATGTCTTTTATCTTTTACGCTTTCAAAAGACTTCAATGTCTTATGTCTTTTACGCTTTCAAAGACTTCAATGTCTTTAGTCTTTTACGCTTTCAAAGACTTCAATGTCTTCAGTCTTTTACATTTACAAGACTTCAATGTCTTCTATCTTTTACATTTTTCAAAGATTTCAATGTCTTCAGTCTTTTACGCTTTCAAAGACTTCAATGTCTTTTGTCTTTTACATTTTTCAAAGACTCCAATGTCTTTTGTCTTTTACACTTTCAAAGACTTCAATGTCTTTTGTCTTTTATATTTTCGAAGACTTCAAGGTCTTTTGTCTTTTACATTTGCAAGACTTCAACGTCTGTTGTCTTTTATGCTTTCCAAGACTTCAATGTCTTCTTTTTTGTGCTTTCAAATATTTCAATGTCTTTGGTCTTTTACACTTTCAAAGACTTCAATGTCTTTTGTTCTATGTTTTTTCGCTTTCATAGGACTCAATGTCCTCATCTTTATAGGACTCAATGTCCTTGTCTTTATCTATCATAGGACTCAACGTCCTCTGTTTCTATGCTTTCAAAAACTTCAAATGTCTTCTACTCTTATGCTATAGGACTCCAATGTCCTCCATTTTATGTTTGGTAGGACTTCAAGGTCATCTGTTTGATGTCAGAGGACCACAATGTTTTTTGCTTTTTCAGATTCACTTTTTTGTTTTCTCTAGCATCCGATTGAATAGCCGGGTCACTCGAATTAAATTAGTGTTGTTATCTTTGCTTATCTTTTATTTTTAATAAAAGATAAGTAAATAGGGGCAACCGTCATACCCTAATTTCATCCAGGTATGATGTTTTATCATTCACCTGTGATGTTTTGATCATTGCCAGTTGAATTACGGTGTTTGGCATCGGTTACCGTGCGAAGCTAGGGATCACTCCGAATTTTGATCAAGAAAACAAAAGGATACAAGGGAAAGGGGGCAAAAGGGTCATTTTGTGTACTTTTTTGGACCCAAGCTCTCCCAGGCTAGCATTTGGCTCGCTTGGGCCATGAAATGCCTTAAGGCCTAAGCAACCAGCTCGCTTGGGCGAGCTCCAGCTCGCCTAGGTGAGCTTCCCCTGCCCCAAATGGCTTTTTCTATAAATAGCCTTGCAGGGGAAGAGGTTAGGGGGGCTGGGAATTGAAGGAACATAAGGAAAAACACAGGGAGAAAGAGAAGAATAAAAAAGAAAAGTTTAGGCGCCATCGAATCGAATCGTGGATCGTTTCCTACATCCTTTCTCTTGCTAGCCTTGTACTCTGTGCAACAGTCGGTTAGCTTTTTCTTAAGATTTTGATGTAATCTATATACCCTTATGAGTCCTCGGTGATATTATGTGTGCATTTATCTTCTCCGCTTATCGTTGGTAATTTCATTTTATTCATAAGGCTTAATTCTAGTCGATCACTAATGTCATGAAAATTGTTTTTTTTAGTGAAACTAGAAGGCAATAAACACAACAAAAATGAAAAAAAAATCAATTCATAACCCAAATTATTTTCATCAAATATCACTTGAGATCATTTCAAGGTCCAATGCCTTAACGATTCTCTCTACTTTTCAAAATTTAAAACGTTGTTTCAAGGTCCAACGCCTTAACGACTCTTTGATCGCAATTAAAATAAATCTTTCAAAAACATAAAATCAATTTAACACACAAACATTCAAACTTAAAGAATTGTGTAAGTCTGATTTCCTCATTGCACCTGGGGATACGTAGGAGCAAGGGCAACACCCTTGTCGATTCAAAATAATAATAATAATAATAATAATAATAATAATAATAATAATAAAGGGAAAATACATAATTTTGAAGTCACATTTTGCATACTCGATTAAAGGCTTTCGTCCCTTATGATGGGTGCATGGGGTGCTAATACATTCTCTATGCATAAACAACTCTCAAACTCTTCTTTTCAAAATTTGCACATCTCTTTTTGGTTTTTCTAACGGTTTCCTTAAATAAACATTGGTGGCGACTCCACTCGTTTTCTTCTTAGGAGACAAACGTGTTTTTTATCTTATTTTCTTTTTTTGTCCCATTGTGAGGTAGGTTGCGACAGGAGGATAATGGCTTACCTCGGTAAAGGTATGCATTAACCATAACCTCTCTAGGAGTTCGCCCACCTATCCATTCTATAGCCCATTTGGTGTTAGCCACCACAAAAACCTCCAACACTAGACTGAGGGCCCACCAAACACCTACAACTTACGTGCCTACACCAAACACTAGGTTGAGGGCCCTCCGTACTCACCATCTCTCTCATGGTCGGTATCAAGTATCCAAGTTTCACCATCAACAACAATCAGTCCTATATACACTAAAAAGTCACTAAACCTTTAGGGAAGTAATTCTCACCACTCCAATATTTCATTCAAAGTCAAAACTAGAGATGATACTTAGGAAGATACCTTATTAGGTGAGACCCTCAGGTCACTTTAGTGAGGTAGAGTTCTGGTGTGGAACTCACCCTTCCAAGTATACCATTTTCATTTCAACAAAAATATTCCCAAAGGTCATAACTAACCCCTCCAACACATGGATGGCTACAAGGTAAGATTATTATCAATTATCATCATCCTATAGACATCACCACATTCACCTCATCTAGCGATGTTCATATCATCATCAAGAAATCAACCAACACAACTCAAGACATTATCAATTAACATAATTATGAGCATTCCTTACTACAATAATTAAGACATATATATGTATCATCACTTCAACACATTAGTATTTTATAAGTCCTCGTGTACATATAATTATTCAACATAACATATCATAATAATCAAATATTAGTTAGTAAAACAAAGTTAATTGCATACTCATAGCATGGCATCAACTTCATATATCTCATATTAGTTCCTAAGACAAGTTAATCACATTCGGGTTCCATTTGGAGAATCATATTTAAATATGTAATAGAAAACTAAGCTCACATAAGTTTTGTGCTTAAGCTCCAAAATGATTGTGCTTAACCCCAAAGACACATTATGCTTAAGCCCCCGAATACTTGTGTTTAAGCCTCACACTTAAGTCCCCAAATACTTGAATTTAAGCCTCGTGCTTAAGTCCCAAAAACTTGTGTTTAAGCCTCACCCTTAAGCCTAAGGTCTGTAATTTTCAGGGAATTTTCAAAAATACTCAATGGCTTTCCAATATGGCATGCAATGCTTCAATAATTTCAAAAACACATAATTTATAACATCCAAAGTTTGGCATTTAAAACATCAAACACATCACAAAACAAGAATTTAAGCTTCACTTACCTTTATAGAACCAAAATGAGAGCTTTGTGAAGAAGGAGGAGAAAATGATGAACTTTGGGTCCAAGGGAGAAGCTTTTCTTGACTCCAACAACAAGTTCATCTCAGCAATATTGCCCCAAACCCAAAAATAACCACAAACGAAATCAAAACCCCAAAACCCAATCTTTTTCATGAGCTCCCATGGATGTTTTATGAGAAAACGAAAATGGAACAAAGGGAGGAAGAGGAGGAGATTACTTCACCAAGGGACAGTCAACAAAAACTAAAGGGAGGAGAAAAGAGCTCCCTTTTTGCACAACACCAAAGCTTAAGGTTTCTCCAATGGTGGGTTTCTTGGAGAAAAGGAGAAGTGTTTTGGGGTAAAATATTTCAGCACAAAAGAGGGTTTTAGGGAGACATAAGGCCGAAAGGTTTTTTCCTTCCACACCTAAGTATATACTAAACTCATACCCCTTTTACTATCCATCACAAGCTTATCTTTCTCTAGGCTCAAACTGATCGAAACTCACTAAACACTACAAACATAAGCAAAACACCATAACATCAATCATTAATTAATTATTGACACTTAAATATAAATTTAGTTACTCTTGCAATTTAATTAAAACCACTTAATCATACGTTTTTTATTATGGTTTTTCATAATTAAAATCAAGGATGTGGATTCAACCATCTCCCATTTTTTTATGATGACAAATTCTTAGGAGCAAATTTAAAGGGTGTGACAATACACATATGAGCTTTTCAATTTTTAACTCCCCTAGGAGTGTGCATCAATTTTGTTTCTTTTTAACAAAAAAGAAGCTCCCCCTCAATTCATGCATTATTAATCTTGCATAGCACAACATAATGCATAAGGAAAGAAACAAATGAACACAAAAAGGAGTAATCATTTAATCAGATCAGTTTTATTATTAATAATAATAGGATCATACAAAATACATCAAAAGATATAAATAAGTAACATATTATGATCCTACAAAAACTGATTTCCTCCCTACTAAATCTCTCCTAAACTTCTCCCTCTTTGTCATCAAGCAAAATAATAAGGCAGGAATAAGGGTTGCAGATCAATCATGCTTGTTAGGAGATGAGTTTCTCGAAGATGAGAAAGATGAATGCATAGTGGTAGCACTTGGTGATGGTGGAGGCTCATGCTGCATAGGGTCCACTTCAAGGATCAAGGCATGTCTTGCCTTATCAAAGATTCACTCCTCAAGGTTAAGGAATCTCTCAAAGAACTCATTCATAGTCCTCTGAAGTTGGTCAATGTTGGAGAACAACAACTTCTAGTTAGAACGAATCTTCTTGACCTGATTCTTCAAAGAGTTCAGCCTATTCTCTTCTGACCTTGAAGAAGGTTCTATAGTGGTTGGCTCATAAGGGAATTAGGGAAAGGAATTGAAAAAGTTGAGCGTTCACCATGTAAGGGACGAAGTCCACAGGCAATGTAAACAAAAGTGTCAAAGATAGGATAGTTGAAGAGATTCCTTAGGTTTTTAGTGATGAAGAGAGAATCCTTCACAGACCCACACTCACCAGCTTTAGCTTCTGGGACCTTCTGAGTAGTTGCATTAGCAGCTTTTTCCTTTTTTTACTTTCTTAATATAAAATATCCAAAAATTAATGCTTTGAATAAACAATGATATAATTTAATCATAATACTGTTTGAATTTTACAAGTTATTTTAAAAAGGCCACTTGCCTATTTAAAAATTTTCACAGGGTTTCAAAATTTTAGAAACATATAAATGCAAAGCATGTAGACAATAGCACTCACTCATGAGTCAAAAGTTTAATTGTCATTATACATTTCAACTAAGATTATAATTGTAGAAAGTTCTATGGTTGAGAGAAAAGGATAATAATCAACCTTTAATGGGAAGATAGTAATATTGTACTCGTGTTGCCTTTTTATAATGGTCAACAAATTTCAAAATTTTGACTGTTATTATAGGTAATAAGTTACAATCAAACAACATTAAAATACCAATTATAAAGTAAGAAATATATTTACTGTAATTTTTGTAACCCAATTCACCTAAAAATTTTGTAACCAAAAAAATATATTTAAATATAAATAATGATTTCATTATTTTTTTATAAAATAAATTAATAACGGGTCTAAATTTACTTAATCCTTAAAGGAGACAAACTTAATTAAATATAAATAAATAAAAACTAATATAGTACAAACTAAAAGAAATAAAAAAATAAAATTAACTCTTTGAAAATCCATTTCTTTCAACTTTCCCGTAGGCATGCTCGTGCAAAGCTATATACAAAAATTAGGTTGTTGCTTCCAACACTTTCTTTTTGGCTTTCAGAATGACCAATCCCGAATGTAAAATTACATTCTAGAATTGTCTCATTTTTTTTCTTCCAAAATGATCAATCCTAAAAAAAAACATTCCAAAACCAGTGCAGGAAGCAACTTGCAGGTGCAGAAAGTAGCAGCCTAAAAATAAATATAAAAGCCTGAAGCCCAATGAGAAACAAAAGACACCGAATACATTATTCAAATTTCTTTTACCTCCAACATATTTTTAAAAAATTCTAATTTTATCTTTTTTTTACTTCTTATTTGTTCCTTCTTTTTTCTTTTCTTCATTCCTTTTTAACGGATTGTTGAAAATATGTTTTATGAAATAATTTGAAATTGATAGTCATCTAAAACATGTGACTTTTGTGTTATTAGCAAGATACTCTACCAAACTAATCTAATAGGTCAATTATGTTAAAAAATAATTAACGTTGTTATATATAACACTAAAATTTCTAATGTATACACATATAAGTTTATATAATAAATTTTATAACAGCCATTGATTAGATAAAATATAATATATTTAATAATTAAAATAAAAAATTATATACACTATAATTTATTTCTTAATATATATCATAGCTATTAATTAAAATAAAATATAATATATTCTTTTGTATTTAACTGCATATTTACAAAATTAGTAATTTTAATTAACTTTTTCATATAATACATTTTATAGTCAATAATTTCAAAATTTTAATAAACTTGAGAATAAGTACTAATATAATATATATTCATATATCTATAAAATATTTAGGATTTTAATTAAATAAAAAATATAAAAAAATTATTTGAAAACTAATTATCGTTAAAAAAATTTCATAGTATATTATTATTATTATTATAAATATATAAAAATATTTGAATATATGTGTTATATGTATATATATATATATATATATATATATATATATATATATGATAGCTTATTATTTAATTTTATCCTTATTTATTAATTTAAAAGTAAATTTATCATCAATAAAATATTACTACTTAACATTAATATTATCAAAATTAATATTTAATTATTAAAATTATATGTATAATTACATTAATGTCATACATTTAATTATTTATTAAATATATAAAAACATTAAATTCAGTTACATTCAACTGCTATTATAAAGTTTAACTATCGATCTAATGACTTGAAAATCTTCAAGTTTACTTATAGAAGATTTTAGATATATATAACAACTGCTAAAAAAATAGATACATTAATGTCAACAACTTAATTCTTAGTGAAATATATGAAAACATTAAATTCAGTTAAATTCGACGACTATTATAAAGTTGAACATCGACCTAACGGGTTTGTTTAAAATATTTTAATATTTTATTTATTATTTTAAATATATATATATATATATTATTAATTTGTAAAATATTTAATAAAATTTTAAATATAATTACATTAAAAATGGTTAATTATATTTGAATTAAACTAATCTTATCTGAAAAATTCAAGTCTACTGAAATTTATTATGATTTTTCACCAAATAATAATAGCAATACAATACCTATATGGAAATTATAATTTTTTAAAAAATATAAATATAATAAATAGGAATGTATAATATATAATTATCTAAATTTGAGTGTTAGTTTTTGCTATTGTAGATATTATGTTAACATTTACTTAATTTTTGTATGTTTATAAATAATTATTTTCAATATATCTTGTAAAAATTTAGATTATTTTAAATTTATTGAAGTAGTGTGTTATTTATTAAATATATATAGTTGTTATTTATTTTAAAATAAAAATTATATTATTATTTGTACGTTATTTATATATTTATTTTAATTAATTCTTTTAAATTATTTACTATTTAATATAATTTTCCAAAAAAAATACCTGTGAGACTTTAACATAAATTTAATTGTCTTTTTTTCAATATATATATATAGAGAGAGAGAGAAAGATAGATAGATAGATAGATATTGAGAGAGAGAGAGAAATATATTATGAAACACACTTTTAGTTGAAGAACCTACTATTACCTTGAATATAAAATTGTAGATTCTTTCAAATTTAGCATTATATTTATAGAAGTGTTACTTTTAATTAATATATTTTTTAAAAATATATTTTAAAATAACTAATTTAAAAAACATAAATTTGAGAATAGATACTCAATAAGAATAAAAAGGTTAATTTTAAAAGATTATTTTAAATTTATTTATCGATAAGGATTGTAATTTCATTTTCATTTTTAATACAAGTAGGTATGTTCATTCATAAATGATCAGCATCATCATCATCATCTTTATTATCATCATCATCATTATTATCATTATTATTATTATTATTATTATTATTATCATCATCATCATCATCATCATCATCATTATTATTATTATTATTAATGGTTGTAAAAGTTTCAAGTAAATTTATTGTATATCTAATCAATGGCTATTATAGAGTCTAAATTTTTATAAATGACTAAAAAAACTTCAAGTGAAACTTATTATTATATATATTTATATATGTGAAATATTGGTCAATTGAGCTTGAGAAGGAGAGCTTTACCTTGAGAGGTAAACTCATAATTATGATGTGATTATGAATTGATTATGTTTGATGATTCATTATTTTTTTAATTAATTGAATCATCACTATCACTATCTTTTATATAAACAAAACTCCTGTCACCACGGAGTGCCACGTGTCTTCCCGCCCAAATTTTTTTTTGTTGCTCTTATACAAAAAAGTCTCTGTTGTCAGCTATCGCAATGTCATTTTCTTATTTTATTAATTAATTTTTTTATTTTGTTCAGTGCCCATACGCCTCCTCACATGCTGAAGTTTTTTTCCACTATCACCAAATCACGCGTGTCGCTTTCTAATTGTCGGATTTCACCGCACCATTTAATTCTCCTTAATTCCAGAACTTTTTTTCTCTCTCCTCCATTTCTTTTGCGTCCATCCATATTCTCTTTCCCCCTCTTTCTCTTCCTCAACTTCTCCTCTTTTCTTCTCTGTCAATATTCAATTCCCCTTTCTTTCTCTTCCTCAACTTCTCCGCTTTTGTTTCTCCTCCTTTATTCTTTTGCGTTCGTCCATATTCTGTTTCCCATCAATATTCTATTTTTTTTCTTGTTTTTTTTGTCTAATTTTTTGTGGTTTGATTTTTGGGACAGTCTAACAATGGTGGATTGGGACAGGCTATTGAAGAATAAAGGTTCCATTTTTATCTATTTTTCCCCTTTTTTGTCTAATTTTTTGTTGTCTGATTTTTGGAATAGGATAACAGTGGGGTGCTGAAGGTTACGGCGCTTTGCCTATGCAAGGGTTGCAACAATAGGACTAGAGGTTACTGCTCTGTTCTTTTTTGTTTTTTAAAAAGACTCGAGGTTACTGCTCTGTTCTTTTTCGTTTTTTTCAAGAAAATTATCTTCTGCCACTTTTGCGAGAGTTGTTGTTGATTTCTTATTGTTTCTCTTTTGTTCTTTTTCGCTTTTTTTATATAAAAAAATAATCTTCTGCCATTTTTGCTACAAGAGTTGTTGTTGATTTTTTGTAACAATATGATTCACAGGGCGGTGTTGAAGAATAAAGGGTTTTTCCCATTTTTTTGTGGTATGATTTTGTGGTTTGATTTTTGGGACAAGCTAACGACAGTGCTGAAGGTGTTGGAGAATAAAGGTGTCATTTTTTTCCTTTTTTCTTAATTTCCTTTTTTAAAAAAATTATCTTCTGTCATTTTTGCTACAAGAGTTGTTGCTGATTTCTTTTTGTTTCTCTTCTATTCTTTTTCATTTTTTTAAATGATCTTCTGTCATTTTTGCTACAAGAGTTGTTGCTGATTTTTTGCAACAATATGATTCACAGGACGGTGTTGATGAATAATGGTTCCATTTTTATCTATTTTTTTCCCTTTTTTTTGTCTAATTTTTGTGGTATGATTTTGTGTTGTTTGATTTTTGGGACAGGCTAACGACGGTGTTGAATGTGCTAAAGAATAAAGGCGTCATTTTTGTATTTTTTTCCCTTTTTTATAAAATTATCTTCTTTCATCTTTGCTGCAAGAGTTGTTGCTAATTTATTTTTGCTACTAAAGTGACAACGGCAATGCTGAAGACATTTTCAAGACATAGTTGCTATATTTTTATGGTATCTCCATTTTTATGGTATCTGATTTTTGTGGTATTTTGTTAAATCATTGTCATCAAAGTTAATACTTTCCCTTCTGAATGCTAATATCTATTATATATTTCGTTTGTTCTGTCTAGATGTTGTGAGCAATTTGCAGAACGGCAACTATGGAGTAAGGATGTGTGGGTAATGCTACCCAGTACTTTTTTTTTGTTTAATTATTATTATTATTATCTAAATTGGTATTTTAAAAGGCCTATCAAAGACTTTGGGTAGGCTAGACTCAGGCCTTTCAAATCAAAATACCAATTTAGATTATAATAATAATCTAAATTTACATAAATCAATCGTAGGGTTCCAGCAAAAAGCATTTGAATGTCATAAATAAAATATATGGACCTAGAAGTAGATACCATAAAAATGTCTTCTTGAAGTCATTTTTATTGTACCCATGTGATCAAAGACATTTTCACGAAGTTGATATATTTTTATGGTACCTAGTGCTTTTTTTTTTATCAATTCATAAACAAAATTGAGTTCGTTGTGTTTCTTGCTGAGTTTTGTTCTTGGTTATCCTATAGTCCTTTCTAATAGTATTCGATCCATTTATTGCAAAACACATTTTGATAGACAATTCAAAGTCTCCGCTAAGTATCATCCATTACTTTTTGTTCTCGCCCTAATTTCATACATTTTAGTTGCATGTTATTCTAAGAACTTCTTTATGTGCAGGATATCTTGGCTGAGATCCTAGACTTTGTAATGGGGAAAAGTTTGATCCAAAATATGATGAGTTAGGCGTCATTTTACACTCCCATAATTGCAATAGAAGGTGTTCTATGTTATTTTTATTATGTAAAGGACAAATATATTATTTTGATTGGACCAGTTGCTATTTGATGTAAAATACACGGCCACTGTATTTTCTATGGGAGCTTATGGATCAGAAAGTAGGGGATGACTAATGGTCAGACATGCTTACATGAAGCTCATTTTATGTGTTCACCTGCTACACCATTATGATATATGCAATATGTTATGCACAACTGAATATTTTTATTTATGTGTTGTATAGTTTGGTTTCTCAACCCGATTTATGAATGAGACACATATACTGAAGAGTATTTTGTTTATCACATTTTATTTTTTTCCTATTTTAATTTATAGTTATTTCTAGATAGTATGAGATGTAAAGATTTTAATTTTTAACCCAAGAGTTTATTATAATATTGACACTGTAAGATAATGTTACATATTCTCACATAATATTTCAGATTTTGAGGAATAGTTTTAAGTTTTACAAAACATCTATGCTTTAACTAAATATAAATTATATTTTTATTTTATTTTTTATGGGTAATATTATTTATTCAATAAATTTGATCACTTCTCCCGGGAAAAAAAGTAGGTGAAAAAATATGTTAAGTATATATTGTCTACTGATTAAATACGAAAGCCGATGATATTGAAAAAAAAAAGAATTGTAAATCAAAGCCTAGAATTAGTTAAGGTTTCTGTGTGTTGCATTCACTTTTTCAAACTTAATAGTTTAAAAGATCATGAACAATCCTCATATTACGTTATTATCAACGAGGATAGTAATAATGAAAAAAAAAAACACTTAAGCTTATTTTACTCGTGGATGCCAGAAGCTCAATGAAGTAAAGGAGAGAGAAAGATTAATGTATTAGGTGTGTCTTTCCCGTGAACATTTGCACAAGTGTACGGGAGAGTATTAGAAAGGTGATTTATAAATAATAAAAAAACATTTAAGGAATCTAAATGTTTACTTCAAGCACCAAGAATTGCTTTCTTTAATTTATGGTGGAGGGGATTTAATAAAAAAGGAGACAAAAAAAATGCAATCAACACTTTGGAGGCACGGGCTAACACTACTAATATCTGATTTTGGACATGTACATCCCAAAGGCTCTTTTATGTGTCATCTTCTCATATTTTTATTAATATTGTAAGCTAAATTTTGGGTGTCAAACATTTTTTTGGTTTCTTTTTAGTTTTGAATAAATAGTTTATGATTTGCTTTGATTAATTATGAACTTATTTTGTTCACTTATATTTTTCTCATATTTTTTCTGCATCTTGGTGTTTCATGACTTAGTGTTTTGATGTTTCATGACTTAGTGAGGTTCATATTATCCAATCATGTCATTGTTTGATTCACATATTTTAATTGTTCATCATTTCTTTTATTCCTAACAATATCAAACAATATATAATATTTACATGTTACCTTAAAACCAAACTTTATTACCTACATGTAGCTCATCATTA
This sequence comes from Glycine soja, assembly GCF_004193775.1. Classification (NCBI taxonomy): domain Eukaryota; kingdom Viridiplantae; phylum Streptophyta; class Magnoliopsida; order Fabales; family Fabaceae; genus Glycine; species Glycine soja. The sequence continues at coordinate 23,664,738 of NC_041009.1, read as the reverse complement.
ACTATTCCAGCTTTCCAATACTCAAATTGGAGTACCAGCCCATGCATCGGCATGATGCGTCGATAATTGTGCCAAAATTAATGCACAGCTGGTAGAAATGATGGGAATGAAAAAAAAAAGAAATGTGTGTATTTGGTGCGAAGATAACTTTGCCACAATTAATGCACGACAGGAAGAAACGACGGAAAATGAAAAAAATGGAAATAGGAAGGGAAGTGGAGAATCTTTTTGTAGTGTGAGAAATGAAGGGAAATAAAAAAAAATAGTTTAAATTGTGTGACCATTCTTTTCGGTGTTGATACAGTTTCTTCCAGTAGCGGCTTCCAGATTTGTATATGGTTCCAAAAAATATATTACACTTCAACGGGGCCTAGGAAAATGCACCCAATGGCAGGTCACCATCCACGATGGTCTGCCATCAATTGCTGACCCATGGTCCCAGTATCTTGATAAAAAAAAATTGATGGCCGGAGATGAAGTTGTCTTCTACTTTTAGTTTTATGACCATGCATGGGAACTTTTGATCAGAAAAAAAATTGAAGGGGAGGGGGAGGACATCCACCTTAAAGACTGACTTCTTTTCATATGCATGGAATCGTGATAGCAAATACTTTTTTGGTGGTATTGTTTACTGAAATTAAACTTGGATTGAAGCAACATTAACTACCTTCTCATATATTCAAATACATTTGATTTTAAATTTACCAGTTTCATGATTTAAAATTTGTTCTTAATAAACATCTGAGTCTTTTGTTCACATAATATTTATATCACTCTTACAGTAAAGTTTCAACCCGTGTATCGGCACAGGCTCTCCACACTAGTTGATTATCTTAAAGGCATACTTTTTTGTCCCTAATTATAAGATCTTTTTCATAAATTTGTTTGTCTATTTTATAAGATCATTTTTTAAAATTGATTAATTTTTCCTTTCATATCTTTAGTTAATTGTTTTCTCTCAAAATATTTATGAGAAACAATTAAGTGGATAAAAAGATAAATGATAGTATAAATAATTGACAAATTTAATGTGATTAACTAAAATAATTAATTTTGTTAAGGGCATGAATTAATGGAAAGAATTTTAGAATTAGAAACGGAGAGATATGTCAAGAAAAATAAAATTCCAAGAGATTTCTTTGACAAAATGTTTCCACTTTGTACATTGCATGAATCTATAATGCCTTGATAACTTCTGTAAAAAAAATAAAAAAAATTAACATAGTTATTAGTGACTTGGCAATATAAAATATCAAAGCTTATGTCAAACAAATGAAAATCTGAGACACTAAATTAGTACTTATCTGTAGTCTCCTAAATTTCTCTTCATTTTATTCAATTTAAAAAAAAAAAAAAAAGCAGATAGCTCGAGTCAGATTAGACTACCTTAAGGTAAGCCCAATTATGGCACAAGTTTTATCAGATTATGATAAAAAGACCTACATTAAAATAGGACTAAAAATTTAGAACCCAAATACATATTATTGGACAGGTTTGGGTCATTCCGACTAGCCAAACCCATTTTTGCATAGAATTATAATGTATTAAGATAATATTATATATATTTTAGTAAGAAATGAAAAATAAAAACTAGTAAACTATTATGTAATTAACAAATCAAATTTTCTTTTTCCTTTTTATACTTTCTTAATATAAAATATCCAAAAATTAATGCTTTGAATAAACAATGATATAATTTAATCATAATACTGTTTGAATTTCACAAGTTATTTTAAAAAGGCCGCTTGCCTATTTAAAAATTTTCAGAGGGTTTCAAAATTTTAGAAACATATAAATGCAAAGCATGTAGACAATAGCACTCACTCATCAGTCAAAATTTTAATTGTCAACCTAAACAAGACAAATATTCGACTCTTTATTCAATAATTATAATTATACAGTCACAACTCTTTATCTTCTTCTTATTAAAACAACCAACAACATGCATTGGAATTTCCACGTGCTCAACTACAACCCACTAAAACAATTACGAGAGAAAACGTAAAACCTATGGCAGAATTGCAGAAGAAAACTCTTTGAGAAGTAAGAAAGCACTATGTCAAGTGAGGCTTTTCAATTCTTGTGAGTTCCAAGATTTTCCTGAGAATTTATGCCCATCTCTCTACACTTTCAAATTCTTCACTATCAGAATTTATGTCCTTAAATCTCACGCTTGCCAACTACATTCTTTGAATCGCTTTTAAATTTCAAAATTCATGCTCTTGTTCTTAAATCGTTTCAACCCTTTTTTTTTCAATCTCTATTTTAGCTTTCAATTTCTCTTCTCCCTGCATATCCTTCTTAGTTATGGATTGGGTCATATTTGGCCATGTGGTTAGTCATTCCTCATATACCAAAAACCTGTCCAACCTGCTCATAGTTGTTTTGTCATCTTTGTACCAATTATATTTTCTACCAACTAAGGCTAGGTTCACCACAAAACTACATCATTTCCATCCTTCTCGGATTCGTCTCCACCCCTTTCCTTTCCTCCTCACTACAAACAGCATTGAAGTCCCCAACAATGCACCATCTTTCCCCTCCCATCTCATTCTTAATCCTAATAATCTCCTCCCACTCTTGCTTTTTTCCTGCTCAGCTCACGAGGACTATAAACCCCACCGCAAACACCTTTAATTAATCCCTTCCCCACTCCCCAAAACAAAACAACCCCTGCAACACCTCATAAACGCATAAGAGCAACTTTAGTGCTAGATCTTGAGCTCAAGATTTGGCCTTGTGTAGATCTTTCAATAAGGGGGAATCAGAGATCTCTAGGGTACAAAACCCTGAAGATCTCTAACATATCTGAAAAAAAAATATTGAAAACAAAAAACCAGAAATCAGCGAGAAGGAGAGAAGGTGGTTGAAGAAAAAAAATGAACTTACTTGGAGGTGACTGCGAATAGTCGCGGCGGAGGGACGCAGACGGTCGCGGCGGAGGGCTGCGCAGGGTGAAGGAGGAAGGGAGGAGAAGGAAGAAGGTGGAGGGGAGGGGGAGTGGCAGGGAAAAAAAAGAAGATGAAAGGAAGAAGGAAGGTCAGGAGAGAGGGAAGAGAAGAAAAGGGGAAAAAAAAAAGCATGAACGTTGGGGGAGGGAGAAAGGTCTGTGAAAGGAAGCATTATGTACACAATGACCGTGTACGCAGTAATTTGATGCAAAGTCTAAATTCTTAATTGTTGGATAAAGAAGAAATATGAATCAAGTGTATTTAAGCTGTATGGATTTAGTCTTTTTTGCAATATTGAGCCAAATTTTTGGGGAATGCTAATTTTCTAAATTAAGCTGTGGTTGAAATTCTTATTATGCTATTTTTTTATGAGGAATGCTAATAATCTTTTATTAAATACTTTTCAATTATATAAAATAATAACTAAAACATTTTTTTCAATTACAGTATGGTAGTTTTTTCTTATTTCAACTACAATTATTCCAAAATGCTTTTAAAATGTTTCAAGCATGATTTTAAATTACGGTGAATCATAAACAATTGCATTATGGTAACTCAAAATACCTTGATATTGTGATCACAATTGTGGTTGTTAAAAGCTAGTTAAAATCACGGTTCAAGTTATAAGATCTTCGAAAAAGGAGTGAGAGGACTTCCTTCAATAAAGAAAAAAAAACGATTAACTAAAAAAAGGTTTAATTGTCATTATAAGAAAAAAAAAGTAATGGCTAATCATTGTTTTAAAAATTTATTTTGGTTGTTCTTGAATATTGATTGGTAATACCACAAGCAAAAACATATTACAAAAGATACTTTAATGAATTTTTATTGTAGTGAGATATCATAGGAAAATTGGGACTATACGCCTGTGATCACATGAAGCACAAATACACGATAATTTAGTTCTTTGGACAATATTCGAAACCTATATATGTGAATGCAGGCTACTGTGTCGTATTATTTTTTTTCTTTTTTTGTTAGGCAAATAATATTATTTCAATAATAATAATAAAAAAAACAAATCCAGCAAACTAGCTCAGAGTCTTATACAATAGTCTTGTAAGAAGAACATCTTTGCCAAAACACCCCACACAAAAATAAAATATATGTTTTTCCAATTAAAGGAACCTGAGAATGAGACACCAACATGTCACATGTGACATTCTTAGTTGTAATTGTAAAATTCAACACCAATCGAACTCCGATGTATATATGTGTATATATAGGAATTGAGCCTAACAGAAGTGGATAAACAATAGAGAAGTGTGACACCCTCTACATTACATATATATGTGCTAATAATAAAAGAAATAAGAAATCATAATTAATTAAAAGTTTTTAAAACACATTTAAACAAAAGCATTTCAAAATGGTAAAAGATTCGCATTCATTTCACTATAATCAAATAAAACTTGTCAGAAACATTTTTGGCTTAAAACATTATGTAATTAAACAAAACGAGTAAATAGGCATTTTGGTCCCTGACTTTTGACCCATTTTACAAATTAGTCTCTATCTTTTTGAAATGTTAAAAATAGTCTCTATCTTTGGATAAATTTTGCAAAATAGTCTTTGCCGTTAAATTTGAAAGTAGCGCTGTTAGTGAGGTGCATTGTTGACAATTTTAGTGTCATATAGACTATCCAACGTGACAAATTGTCTCAGATTGTGACACGTAGACTGGACTTTGATGCAAAATTTAAAAAGTTGTCAAATATTTTCTTCTTCACTTGCTTCTTCTTCCTCAAATTAGGGTTTCTAAAGTGCCAAGTCACACGCACAACCATTTTCTTTTCTTTCTCTCTCACTCTCCAACTTGCATTCAAGTCACCCAACCCAATAATAACAATAACAAACTCAACCTCGCGAAGATCGAACACAATGCACTCCTTAAACAGACCAAGATTCTCCCCCAGGTATTCAATTTTGCTTTCACAGAAACAAAATCATTTTTTTATCTTAACTCTGATTGCTTCTGGGTTTTTTTCCTAAGCCATGTAGCTGTCGTGCACCCAGATAAATTCAGATGATTTTTCTTCGATTTTTATTTACTTATGTTGTTCAATAATTTTGTTGACTTTTCTTTCTTCCTATTCTTTTGATAACCAGTGATGTTTTTGCATTACTTCTGGTTCTTAGTTGTCATCGCGTTCCAGTTTTTTCTCTTTCTAATCTAGTTCTGTTGGTTTTTATTCCAAAACCTCATCTTTATAGGGACCACTTTCTGTTCTCGTTCTATTATTCTTTTTTCCCCTCATGGTCGTGGACTACTTTTTGGGTCCTTTGACTTCGTTTCTTGTGCATTTTTTTTAATTTTAAAGCTTCGTTACTTAGTAGTACTTAGTGATCAGGGAGAAACACACACACTTAAGACTCCATCATGTTGGAATTGAGAGGAGAGAAGCTTTAGAAACCCTAATTTGATGAAGAAGAAGCAAGTGAAGAAGAAAATATTTGACAATTTTTTAAATTTTGCATCAAAGTCCAATCTACATGTCACAATCTAGGACAATTTGCCATGTTGGATAGTTATGTGGCACTAAAATTGCCAACAATGCACCTCACTAACGACGTTACTTTCAAATTTAACGGCAATGACTATTTTGTAAAACTTATGCAAAAATATGGACTATTTTTAACATTTCAAAAAGATAGGGACTAATTTACAAAAGGGATCAAAAGTCAGGGACCAAAATACCTATTTACTCTAAATAAAACTCATGCTCCAATGTCACATCCTATTAGAGCATTGTGTCCCGACGTCCATCAACACAAGGTTCCTTAAAGCAATTCACCTAGTCATCTACTCCCATGAACACAAAGTTCGAGATCATCACAGGATCCAAACACAAACAAGACACAGGGAGTGAGTTATCATATTCCTAACTAATAGAGAGAAACAAGAACATGTAGATATACATATCATATAAACGAAATACAACTTACTTAAACATAGCTCACGTCATTTCATCACTTTGTCGCATAACATCACATCACAACACAACACGTCTCATTCATTTTCACATCATTCACGTACTCAAGGATCAAAATACTATATCACTAAATCAATCAATATCAATCAATATACAAGCGTTATGCAAGAGATACACTAAGACTCAATCATATATACAATGTAGTATCATGTTAGTGAAAAACCTCGTTGGGCGCCTAAGAGTACATGACAAGACAAACAACACACTACTAAGTAAGGTCACTCTCACTAGGTAAAATCATAGGGAGACCAATTAGGGTCACGCTGTTTTGCGAGAATGTTTCAACCATGTGTATTTACCCCCAAGGCCTAAACTCCGAAGAGTCCGTCAAGGCATCTCCCTCCTGATTCAGGTCCAACCTAGAAAACATTTTAGCACACAGACTCTATTTATGAACTGTACAAAACACACGACTCTTCAATTATTCTCAAAATAATTTTATCTCGTCGCGCTTGTGATTAAACTCGTTGGGTCCCTAGAGTGGTTCCCATCACAATGCTCGTTGTGCATTAACTCATCACCCTTAAAGGGTCTTATAGTCATGTGATTGTACGATTCATAGCTCACAACTCAGTGCACACAATATCTCAATGCACATATATATTACAATTTAATTCATACTCAATTTATCACATACACTCAGTCTCAATCACAATGGTATAATCCCAATTTAACATGCTATCACACCTCATGAATCTTATACACTTTATCTATGAATTATGCAATACACACAACGACTCAATTGTTTTCAAAATCATTTTAACTCGTCACGCCTCAAAGTGATTAAACTCGTTGAGTTCTCACAGTGGATCTCATCACAATACTCGTCGCGCAAAAACTTGTCGCCCTTAAAGGGTCTTTCAATTGTGTGATTGCACAATTCATAACTCACAACTCAATACACACATCTCAATACACATGTATTTCACCATTCACCACAGGTTCAATTTGTCACATACTCACAATTTGAATCACAATTTCATAATCTCAATATAACAATTTATACAAAATGTTTCTTACAACATGGGGAATAAAACCCCCTCAAACAATTCCACACAATCATATTAAAATCAATGAATCAAAATCATAGGTCAAAAACACGAAAATTTCAAGAGCACTCAAGTTTATCAACCAATTTACATCAGAACATCAATTGGTCCGTCAAACGCAACAATATTGTATTTGTAATCGTAAAGGAAAATTATAATTCAATAAACATCCTAAAATAAACCTCAATTTAATTCTCTAAGGATCTCTACACATGTTCATTTTAACCTCAATTGCGATAAACTCATCTCTTACGGGCTCACGTGTGTATTCCGACAGTGATAGCGGCATTTCTAGCGGTTTCCTGAGATTTCTCAAGCTTTTTCTCTTATTGCTCTACTAAGGTTTCCAAGCGTTAGAGAGAAGGAGAAGAGATTGAAGCCTCCATTTTATTGTCTTCGTGCGAGAGTTGTTTCTCTCTTTGTAGACATTATTTTGCAAATCTCAATGGTGGAGGTGTGTGAAAACTGGTTCCGAAGGTGATTTCCAAATTTTACGACAATCCAATGATTGACGATTCCAGGATCGTAGTTTTACTGGGACAAATTTTGGGTCTTCGCGGGAAAAGAGAAAGCTATGATGCAAAGGGCATTTCTCTCACCTCAGGCATTATTTCACAAATTACAATGGCAAGAATGTTTGAAAATGAGTTCCGAACATGGTGTTCAAATTTTAGGATCCAATAGTTAACAAGTCTGGAATCGTCATTTATTGAGACAGGTTTGGGTGTATGCGAAAAAAAAAGGTTTTGGGAGAGGAAGAAGGGAAAACGAAATTGAGAGGAAAAGAAAGAGGAAGCGACGTATCGTCAGTTTGAATACGAACCTAACGTGCCTCTATTTATAACTAAGAAATTCTCAGCCTATTATTTACTTTATTTTTTTATTTTATAAATAAGAACTATTTTATTTCCTATCAAATAAATAAATAAAATATCCTTTTTATTTTCTTTCAAATCATTATTTTAATAAAGTTATTTCTCTTTATTTATTTAATTATAAAAACTTCATCATTTTTTTAAAATTTTATTTATTTTTAAATGAATTTTTTTTTAATTTATTTTACGAAAAATGGAGTTAAGGTGTTACAAGAAGCACATAGCATCCCCAATTAAATGATCTCTGATCCCATGTAATCAAAGAAACCGTATAATAACATCATGCCACAATTGTATTAACACTACTCTCCATGCCAAGAATTGAGTGAACGTCATAACATCAAAGGAGTTCCTAACTTCCTATTCCTTGCTGCCAGCAATTGCACAAACAATTCTTAACCTGTGAATCATGTTTGGCACACATAGCAACTCACCTAAGCTTATTAGACTTGAATATGAATGACTTTTTATTTAACAAATATTGGCAATTTGGCGTAAGTCTGATTTCTGATCAGTGATATGTGAACTTTTGCTTGTTTTTATCCTTTCAAGCTTTGACAATGCTTGCTAGAAACTTTTAGAAAGTCCAGACATATTCTTATTTCAATCAACACTTTCCATTCCAGAATTGTGAGTTCTGAAATGTTGCATACAAAACCAGATATCAGAAACTAGAGGTTGCAAATAAAAAGTGTGGTTTCGATCAGATCAATTAGCTAGATGAAAATAAAGGTCAATTAATCGATGTCGTTTCTTCAATCACAGAAGATAAAGCTCAAGCAGTATTCTCATTCCACTTCACCTTTCAACCAAAATCAAGATGAAAGTTGTTGAACTATGTGTTGCCTCTTATTTTATGGCATAGAAGCCAAGAAAACATGTGTGTAAGACTCTAACAAAGGTAAGTGAACCAAGTGAAATATAACACCATCCATCCTAACAAAAAATCACACAGAAAACTGGTATGAGCCAATTCATTCTGGTTTTTTCATTCAAACTATTCTACCACAATATATTAAGCAAAGAGTTCCAATATCAAGATGATCAATTCATTCATTTGTATGTCCCAATAGAGTTAAATTTTAAGTAGTGTTTTCTGAAAAAGTCATGGAGTCCTATAAAATCAGAGTTGCTAAAGAAAAAATTACAAAATGAAAGTGATTATATACCTATTATTGACTGAAATATTAACAACCTCCCTGTTACTAATACCTTTCATGCAGGACTTAAATGAACCAAGCTCAGTGAATGGGCAATTACAGTAGGATTGAGCATGCACTGTGATTTCAGGTCTTGAATGGAGCAAACCTCAGTCATGCTGTTGTTCTTAACATCAAACAAGTACAGACTCACACACACCTTCATTAGCAAGATCCCATCTTTGAAAGCTAGAGGATTCACCCATGGACCATTCACCCTCTCCAGCACATGGCTCCTCAAATTCATAAAGAACTGAGGCCATTCTCCTTCAATCTCCTCCAGAGGCTTGCAATACACAATTGCCCATTTATAGTCATAATAATCCTCAAGACACCAAACATGAACACCCTGCTCTGACACAAACACATAACTGAGCCTCCCTTCAGATTCCCCAATACAGGCTTCAGGAACTGCCATGAACTCCGAGGCTGGAACCGGTGCAGGAACCAACCAAGATAGCTCATTCTGGACGTTGAAGGTGAGGACTCGGTCGCCATTGAGCCAATGCATGACACCCCCAATGTAGATCCCTCCATTATTGACCATCTTGCTATAACATTGGCATATTTCATTGGATGTCTTCCATGCTCCTTTCTCTGCTGGGTACAACTCAAATGTGAGGAACAATTCCCCTTCTCCCTCTCCATCTTCCTCCTCGTCCTCATCCTCCTCATCCCCTTCTACCTCAACTAGCTTAACTCTCACCAACTTGAATTTTTCAACAAAACCCTTTGAAGGGTCATAATCGAAAGCCAATGCTATTGTCATACTTCTAAGACAGTCATAGTGAGTAATAGGCCAAGGCCACTCCAACTTAACCCACTCCTTATTTGAAGGATTACAAACATATATAAAGGGTTCCTCAGAAGGAAAACAGCTTCTGCTACACACCAAACCCTTGCAAGATGCCATCATAACAACATCTTCAGGGAGAAAATCAAAAACCTTTTGCTTCACCTTGGAACCCCCTCCTCCTTTGGTGTTCTCTTCCACAGAAATGTAGCTAATGGTTTTGATGTCCTCATTGCACCACATGAACTTCTCCTGGAAAATGAACCCTGTTAATGCCTCCTCTTTGGTTCTTTGCACTTGTGCTTCCATGAAGCAACGGCTCGAAATCAAGCGATGCCACTCCTTGCTAACAAGCTTCAAACTCAGCAAATCCTTAGCAGGAACATGAGACAGAATTTCAATCAAAATGTCACTGTTGAGAAACCTATCAACCTTCTTCATTTTCTGAAAAAAAAAATGGAACAAATAGCAATCAATTAAATAATCATTCAGCTTATAACAAAGAAAACAGAACATCTTACATCAGTATTAAAATACAGAGAGGAACCTTAGTAGCAAAAAATTTTGCTTTATCATTCAAATAAAAAAAAAAACTAAAGCAAAATATAAACAAAACGTTCTTTGGCAATTAGCATTAGCAATGCAGATTCGAAAATCAAACTTCTTCATTTTTTTTTCTTGTGAAAAACTGGAATAAGAACAATCAATTAAATATTCACCAAGTAACAAAGAAAACCGAACAAAATCATTACTACAAAACAGAGAGAGGAATCTAAATGTCTAACCAGAGAAAGAGTAACAAACATTTTTTTGTATTCACATAAAAAAAAAAACTAAAGCAAACCAACAATAAAAGGTTATTTAGCATTAGCAATGCAGATTCAAAGGGTCAAAACGATATCGTTCAGGGACGTATCATGTGTCAACCTTTTCACCTTATAACAAAAGAAAGCAAAACATTATTACCATACACTGAAAACGGAGAGAGGAATTTAAATATCTTACTACAGAAATAGCAACAAACATTTTTTTTTCTTCTTTTTTTTTTTGTATAACTCATAAAAAACTAAGGGAAAGTAAAAATTGAAAGGTTATTGAGCATTAGCAACGCAGATTCAAAGGAACAAAACGACGATGTGCCACTTCAAAATCGACTTGGTTCAGTTTTAGCATAACAGTAGCTACTACATACTTGAAAACAGAGGCGAGGGTTAAAACTTAAAAAGAGTAATTAACAAAATGAAGAACGAAATCGTTGCATACTTTTATTGAAATCGTTCAGCTACAAACTAATGGAACAGTGTTAATGGCAACATTCTCAGATTAAAAAGAAAAAATGAAGAAGAGAATATAGAGAGATAGCAGAGAGACTAGCTTAGGATACCAATGAGAATGAGAGTGTTGAGAGAAAAAAGGAAAGCCAACGTTTCAATTTCTGAGTAGTAAGAGAAGGGAAAACGAAAAGTCCTTTTAAATTTTGTCTCTCTCTCACTCAGAAACGCAGCGTAGTAACTAGTTTTGGTGTTGCAGTGTGCAGAGAGAGTGGTAGTGTTTATGTTTGTGTGCATAGCAAGGTTTCTATTTCTGAGTAGCAAGGTTTGTTGAAAAAGAAACGATAGCCAGTGAGCGCGTTACACGCATGCTTTTTCTTTGTGTTTCGTACGGGAATAGAGGGAAGAGAGAAAGTGGAGAATATTGAGGAGAGTAGTTTATTTAATTTAATTGAACCATATTCTGTAATGACGAATAAGTTTGGAAAAAAAAATTATTAAGTTTGTAATTTTTTGTTCCGGTGAGAGATGAGTATTTTTCAACCCACTAGATTAATCTTGTTTGTAATAATGTGTGACTGTTATTGATTAAAAAAATATTTATACATAATACAAATCAAACATAATTTTTTTTATTAAATAAATTATTTTTACTTGTATAAACATACTTATATAAATGTAATGAAATATTATATTAAACCATTTTTGGCTTATTTTTTAATTAAAATTAATGTCAAATTTTAATTAGGTACATTTTAGTGTCGGATGGATAATTGGATATTTCGTTTGTTCTTCTTAATGTACGTACTTCTTACTATAGTGCCATAATTCTTTACCATAGTGGGGAATGAGGCAAATGGATTCCAAGAGTCAGAGGTTTTGGGTTTCTCTATTTGCTTCTTATACGCCGCACTACCCAATAGCTTGTCCCTACTACTCACATCAACAATCTATTATATTATATGCACTTAAAATAATGAAATATTATTCTACTACTCAATCTTTTTCTATAGTTTGTACATTATCTGTGGTGGATTCGATGTTTACTAGTAAATATTAATATTTGCGATGAAGCTAAATAAATACTTAAAAATAAATTAAAATTTATCTTCTCGGCAAGTGTAAGAGTATTATAGGATGGATAGTAAAAGTTAAGAAAACGTAAACGGTAGTTTTATAGAGTAATTTAACTATTTTAAACATTAAATTGTTATAGAGTTTAATTTCAATGCATTGAGAGTCATTTAATTACAAATCATTGTTCGAAAGATAATTATTTTAAAAATCAATAAATTTATCATACATAATTATAATTAGATGAGTGTATAAAACTTTTTATCGTAGTGTATAATTCTTTTTTTCATTAAAAAAATAAAGAAATTAAAATCACAAATTTAAAAAAATAGAAAGACGAAAATTATATTTTAAATTGTGAAATAACTACTCCTTAGTCCTTTTTTTTCTTATGAAAGCTACATTTTGAATTTGTAAAAAACTATTAAAAAAAATTTGCTTGGTATTTACAATTATTATAATTTTTTCCAAAATATGATTTTTCCTTGAAAAAAGAAACATTTTTCTTTAAATAAACGAGTAGTAAATTATTGAGATAGTTATTGCATCAATCACAACCAGAATTTTGATGAAAACATTATTGAATTACATTTTTTGTTTTAATTTATCACTTTTCAGGTCCCGTAGCTTTTAGATTTTATTTTGAGTATATAAAATTTTTGGACGAAAGGAACATAAGGCATGCCACAAACCACAATCAAAAGTTTCCTATTATATATTCATCAATTTACGAAACGTCAACGGCAAAAACCAAATCGATGGAAAAAAAAAAAAGCTTTTGTTGACCAACCCCCCCCCCCCCCCCCCCCCCCCAAAACAAAAAAAAAAAATCAAATGAAAAATCAACAACGTAAATTATGTTTACCGTAGCAATTGACGGGAATCTGTAGTCCTACAGAGTTTTGACAGAGAAACGAGTTGAAAACGGTCACTTGTTTTGGGGTCGTGGGGGTTGTTCCAGTTCCAGATAACTCGTGCGATTGAGATTGACATTACTATTCATTATCATTTATGGACAAAGAATTTAATTTACACAAGATTAGCCTCTCTTAACATACATTAAATTAAGACATGATAAGGAGATTAATTGAATGAAGAATCAGCAAGTGCAAGCATAAAAGCATGATTGTATTTTGATTTGGGCTCCAATACGTCATTAGTTCATTGACTCTATCTTCTGGCGGGGCTCCTATCGCTTTCAGTCTAGAGTAGTTCATTTTTGGTATAGAACAGTTCCTCTTTCCAGGAGTAATGCTTGTAAATGAATAACGAACTTCATCAAAGTGAATTCCTCTCGTGATGAAAAATTTGCCAGAGCAATGAACTTCAATATCTGCAGTAGTTTTAAGCAACTTGTAATGATTTGTGTAGATCTCTACAAAGGTTTCACTTTGCAAACCTCAATCGTAAATCCACTATCCATAAGCAGCAATAGCCATGCTCTCTGCTGCTCAGAGAGTCGGTCCTTGGGGCCTTTCACTTCAACAAGCTTGGCTTCACCGCTGTATTCTCCATGGAAACGCCATAGCAGCAAATCTGGCATTCCACTAGACCAGCTCCGGTAGTCTTGAGCCAGAAGTTTGCAGAGAGATGCCAAACAAATTCCCCCAACACAAGTAACAATAGCATGAAGCTCATCTAAAGGATGGCAGTCCCAATTAACTCCTCTACATGCTGTTCCGATATGTGTTTCCCATGACTTAATAAGAAACTCCTCAGCCATGCCATCACATATTTGCTGCAGATGGGGGATTCTATGCTACTCTTTCTCACAGTATAAAAGCTATCAGTACCGAAATCTAAAGGAGCATTCTGTAAATTCAAAGACAGATAAGTAAAATTACAATGAATGTATATAACTGGTTATAATCAAACACAAAGTAGGAGTCTCCTATCAATAAAAGTTATTTTTTTAACCCTATTAAGTAAAAGGAAAAAGGAAAATTAATCAACATAAAGAGCAGCTGATATCAAATGAAGACATCAGGTGAATGGTTTATATATGTAACATGCCCCCCTCATACTAGAGCCCTTGGCTTGACTCCTGGACAATGCAAATGACTACTTGACAAGGATTGAACCATAAGCATTGGTCAAAAAGACTTGACTACACAAGTAACTAGAGGAACAATGGAAGGGGGACTAGGGTTAAAAAAAGGAAAAGGAAACCATGAAAATTATCTTTGTCAACAATCTATACATGAACCTTAGAAAGTTTTATTTCATAACATCCCATGACACATACAGGGAATATATTAATGCAGCAGAGTTGAAAGCTGAGATAGGAGGTTAATTACTCACTAAAAAATGTACCTGAAATCTAGTATAGAAGACATTTGGCACATCAGCATATATGACATCCCACATAAGAAGCCCAAAAATGGTTAACCATATGCCACTCTCTGCATGGACACCTAGCCATCCACCTCCATCCCTTGCATAGTAATGCAAAGCAAGTTCTTCCACTCCACATTGCTTCCCCTCTTCATTGTAGTACCTATTCTTTTCTCCCAATTCAGAATTCAATGGTCTTCCTTGAACAAAAACCGGAATCATCACCAGCCACAATGAGATGGCCATAATGTTAAAGAAAATCAGTAATATCAATTTGACAAGAAAAGGACACAAGCTAATCAGAAGTGAGAATCATGGAATCATAAAACAATAAAGTAATTTGCCTCAGGGATCTTCCGCAATGCAGACCTAGAAAAACTAGGAACATTCCAGTGCCTTGGTTGTTTTCCTAGGTGAAGAACCCGCCTTTGCAGTGCCATTCTTGAACCAGCACGTATCCATGGATCCAGCAACCCATTTTCAGCTATTTGAAGGCTCTCATTAGTGCAGCCCAGGTACTCCAAGTCAACCGATAACCTCAGTGTCCAATATCCTCTTTTTACATCGCAAGTGAAAACATTTAGCAGCCATTTGAGTAAGTTAATAGCATCAATGTACCTGAGAAACAAACGTCACTTCTCCAATATCTGTAGTGCACGAGATAAAAAACTGAAATGGTGATAACTTGCCCATGTAAGCAAATATATAAGCTCTGTCTATTTGTACATAAATAGAAACCAGGTAACTATGAGGTATGAGCACAAGTGATGCTGCTGCATCAGTGTATTTTATGAATTAAGAAATGTAATATTCATTCAAGAAGCTGGACCACAAGCAATCGGATATCCCACATCCATTTAAAGAAGCATATCAAAGACGTGCTTTCTAAACATCAAATATAGAATCATATTGGACAAAATATTTTGAGCTAGAGCTATATGGAAGGATAATATCATCACTGAAGTTCAGTCAATTAGGAGCAGGATCTAGAGTTCATCTTTTATATGTGAAGTTATTTCACTAAACATGGCAAATAAATCCACTAATGAAGGTTGATTGAGGGATGAAAAGGTGCAAGGACATGAGTTGTGCAGAACTGGAGTCAATAAATCAATACGTTATTTGTTTCGGCCAGGGTTGCAGTAGAAGAGGATGTGTCAGGTCATTATGTATTCATTCTACCAATATTTAAAGAAGTATATATACC
Source organism: Glycine soja (assembly GCF_004193775.1). Classification (NCBI taxonomy): domain Eukaryota; kingdom Viridiplantae; phylum Streptophyta; class Magnoliopsida; order Fabales; family Fabaceae; genus Glycine; species Glycine soja. The sequence continues at coordinate 23,648,992 of NC_041009.1, read as the reverse complement.
AAAAAATTCCATACCTGCGCTCCCGCTCAAGGAAGGAAATCCCTACTGTGACCACTTTGGAGTATACCCATGATGCTGTAAATACACGACGAATTGAAGATACTGATTCAGAAGTTGAGCACTGGATGGGAAAATCAGTAGATACACAGGATTCAGCTATCTTTATGCACCTTAATACCACGTCAGTTTTGTTTGCATCAAGAGCTTCATCCATAATTTGTGCAACTTCAATGGCCTGAAAACCTAATGTCACACATGGAAGGAGGAACAAAAGACTATTAAAATCTCTGAACTTGGACAAATACCTCTTCATAAGAGAGCAGATTATTGCGATTTGAGAAAATTGGTTCTGATATTATGCAGTTGTAAGCTGGATACACTATTTTTCCCATATCAACAAGTAGAAAGGACGAGAGATCCTGTTCTCCATTTAAGAAGAAAAGTCTCTGCAAAAGGAATATCATTTACATCAGATCTAACTACTACCCAATTTAGCTGAATCCTTTAATCAACATAAGCAGTAAAAGTCAAAGAGGCACCTCAATACGCCACATAAGAGATTCAGCTTTCGAAGAAATCCTAATACAGAAAACAGTTCTATCCAAAATCATAGTTGATAGTTGTGGCCTGCATACATGAACCAAGTATTAAATAAAAGACTATTTGACTCCACAAATCATAAAAGCACAACTAAAAATTTAATACCATAGTACGCTAGCACCAGTAAAAAGAATAGATGAAATCAGATGCTGCTTCTTCATCTGGTGACCGCCACTCTAGAACATTAATAGAATATACCAAATTCAATAGCTAGCTCATAAGAGAATCGACAAGGACTCAAGGAGAGGCAAACACATGAAATGCATTACCATTGGTTTATGATTACTTTATGCACATCTATGTTTATAAAGAGAAAGAAAAAAAATGTTCAATTGTTTGGCCCGTATCTGTCCACACAGCATGTCTCTTACTATGTAGTCATCAGAAGCCAATCATTAATTTAGGAGCATCTACTATGGATACAACCAACTTTAGAAGGATCCATCAAAAATGCTCCACTCACTTACGATAAGAAGACATATGCTCTCTCCTATATAAGGAAAACAAACTAAGAAAAAAAGTAAACCAAAAGAGAGAAAAAGGGATGGGGAGTCATTCATCAAAAAAACAAAAGCAAATCCTACTAAACTCGTCTTTTTCTAAAACTAAAAGGCAATGATATAATATTCTAATGTTTTGCATTTAATTCAAAAAAGAACAAAAAAAAGTCATAACCTAATGGGTAGGCACTGAACATCAACTAACTTTATTGCCCAACATGGCAACTTCAATAACTTATCTTGAAGCAAAGTAACAAACAATAAACTCAGAACCTTCAACAGATAATAAATTTGTCCGTGATAGATTTCACGAGTAAATTCATATCACTTAAGGTGTATTAAAGGAAACAAATATTATATAATAACAAAAGGAAATTGACACCCAGGTTACAAACTCATGGAGCATGCAACTTGTACACAAAGTAAGGTCAACTACATGCTATGAAAAACTCCAAGAAAAACATTATTTGCACAACTAGTGCAATCCATTCATAATGAAGTTTCATATGAAAATATATATCACCCAGAAACTAGAAATTGAATTCATTCTAACCTTTTTAAGCAAAATGCACCAAATTTCATGCAACTCAGAGACGCTGAGGACATTCAAGATATCATTCACATTACTCTCACATGGTTGATTTGCATCTTCAATAGAATGTATGTATTCATTCTCTGCAATATGATCATACCAAAGCTACAGGTTACAAAGGTGGAATAAGGTTTAACAACAAGAAATCAAATTATATTTTCAGAGAAAGAAAAAAGTAAACCTTACTAATTATATTGAATTACCAGCTAGGCCCTTGACTGCCTTTTGAGTATCCACTATTTCAGGATATGATATACTAGACACGTGAAACCAAGGTCCCTCATGAAAACCCAATGTATATCAACTCTAAAATAAGAAACAATTTAAAAGATTACTAGCTAGATCAGTAAAATCAAAATTTTAACCAATAGACATTTTAAGTTATAACACTTGGCACACTATGCTTTCTACTAGGATATAAATGGAATAATTGCTTTTAGATACCCAGATGCACTATAACACAATCTTTCAGAGACAACTGGCACTGCCATGACATAAATAATCAGTATCTACACTTGGGATGTAGGTAATATGGCACTGTACCAATTTTAGTGCCTCACGGCAGACAACGGGCATGAAAAATAAATTTGCCAACAAGTTAAATTTCAAATATTCAAATAACCTTTTCTAGTGTGTAGCTGGATAAAAAGCCTCTGACAGTCATTTGAGAGTAAAGTGAATGACTCTGTCCAATCAAAACCATAGATGAGACATTGTTTGAAATATCTGATAAAAAATTAAAGAACATAAAAGTCACGAGTATTAATACCCATATAGGTTTTTTCATCTTCCGTCAGAAGGTGAATATTATTTCTTCACACTTCTAGTAGCATAAGACAAAAATTCAGCTGATACTTTACAGATGAAGGAGGACTCCTGCTAGCAAATTCAACAACACATTGAGCATTTTTCCATAAGCATTTAAAGGTCTCGTCAGCATATTTGCTTTCACCATCTGATGTTCTGTGGCACGTAATCTGAATTGGAACAATATCAAGAGAATGTTTTGGAACAGAAGTAACGTGTCCCTGAAACAAGTTCCAAATATAAAAATGATGAGGACCCTTACACATTTAAAAATGATGTTCTGTGTTTGTTCAACCTAAACTATCCATTTGACATAAGTAAAAGCATAGGAAAAGTGATAAAGGAACATAAATACATAAACTCATTATCAGGTTAAACTTTTTAATACCTGAAATCCAAGGCCATAGTTGTCAATAAGAGGTGATAGGCATTGTGCTAGCTCATGGGGGATAAAACCTAATGACTTGTAGCACACAGCATCTACAGAAACAACCTAAACCAAGAGCAACAATGAGCTCCGTGAAAATACATACGGAAGATATCACTATTAGTATTACAGAGGCAAAAGGAAATGAACCTTAATGGCATTGAGGTCCTTAACATTTTGAGGGTCCCTCAAAAGAGAGATGGCAGTACCAGCACATATTTCTTCGGGATTATCAGTGTATTTACGGCCAACAATGAATGTTTCAAGCGTGATGCCAGGCACCCCATTGTTTGATGGCAAGGAAGATGAGGAAGTGGTACTAATTGTAGAATCAAGATCGGTCTCGTGAGCTTCAGGGACTTGTTCTTCTTCTTCAGACTCGTTGTGCTGGGGCGGCGGAACGGGAGAAGTGTTACTGTCGTGAGTGAGATTATGAAATTTGGGTTTGGAATTGGATAGGGTGAAGTTTAACTGAAGGAGGGTGCGTTGGGAGAACTTTCGTTTTGTTGCTGGTGTTGATTGAGAGAGACATGCATCTGAAAGTGTGTAAATTGAGATGAGAAAGTGCAAAGAAAAAAACATTGAAACAAGAGAGAATATATAATATACTATATGTGAATCACGTCAAGTGCATACATACCGAGATGAGAGTTGATGTGGTGGTTGTCACCGGGAAGGTTGCGGCCGCAAACAGGGCATTGTACGTCGTTGCAGTGGTTGTTCAACAGCCTGAAAAACGAAGAGGATGTGTCAGTCACTTAAAATATAAGCAGAAAGGAAGAGATTAGAAGAGACGCGATGCGATACCGGGTTAGGGTTAGGGTTAGGGTTGGGATCGGAGAGGATAGAGTGGCGATTGGGAAGGAAGCGTCTCCGTTTGCCGATTAATCGAATCAAGCTTTCTCTGCCGCTAAGGACCATTGCCGCAAACTGCAGAAAGGAAAAGAGAGGGAAATCATGAAACGTTTGATTTGGTTAATTTCTGTTTTTATTTTCACTAAAAATAGAAAAAACGGTGATGAAAACGTATTTGTTTGAATTTTTAGTAAAAATGAAAGCAGGAAATAATCAGATAATGAAATAATAAATTTTGATTATCAGTGTTTTTAGTTGAAAACAGAAACTCCATCTCCCGTAAAATGGAAACTAGGATGATAATAAATATAATTTTAAACAAATCTAAAAATACAAAAAAATAAGACTTAATATATCATAAATTTTCAGTATTTTTATTTCATGAAAACAGATAACAAAAAGTCAAACCAAACCTATTTCCAGAATTCTAATCTTTTAAACATAAAAATAATTTTCAAAAAATGAAAAATAAAAAATAAAAATATAAACCAAACATATCTAATCTCCGCCCCGTTCACCATTTTATTACTCGGTAAATGAAATTTAAGTCAAGTACTCTGTTTTTTGTTTTTATCAGGAAAAGAAAAAAGGAAAGCCAAGACCCAAATTCATAAATATGAAAATATACTACAAAATATAAATTATAGATCAAATGAGTAATTTAATTTTAATTTTATAATATATGTAACTTGGATCTAATTATTAAATGTTTATTTGTTGACCAATAAAATTTTAATATTAATCATGACTTGAAATTAAATACATGGTTTTTTAAAATGCTTATTCAACGGTAAATTAAATTTTAAAATAATAAATTTATGTGACAAAAATAAATATAAAAATTTATAACTTGGACGAACTCCAGGCCTAATGCAAACAGAAGAAATATTGCACTATATTGTGCCGTTATGTTCACCTACATTGACCTAGATACGGCTTACACTAAAAAAATAGAAATTAAAAAAAAAAAATATGAACTTAACAATTTTGGGATCAACATGAACTAAGCACTAACCAAGATAATGAAATGCAAAACAAAAACAATTAGCATTTGGAACCCAACCGTTCAATAAAAATTAAATATTCTATAGATCTATTTGGGATGTAGGTTATTACTTCATGATTTGTTTCGTGACTAAAACAAATAGAGATGAAAGTATGAAGAACATGTTTGATTCAGGATTTCAATTTGGCATGTAGGATTCAATTGAGATTCTAATTTTGGATTTTGGAGTTTGGATTTTTCTCTTTTTTGTTGAATTACACCCCAAGAGGAACTAAAAGGCCCTTGGGAACGAAATCTGAGCTATATCAGCTCTTACAGCAACACTAACAAATTTGGAAACAATCATGAAAGCTAAAATTTATTATTGGTTAAAATTTATTAAGAATTACAAATTTCTTGTAGTTCTCTTGAACATGATTCTTGTAGGATAAATGGTGTTCAAAAATACATATTGTGGAATAAAATGGTCTATTTTATATTTAAATTATATTATAAAGAGATGACATATTAAAAATGTACTTGTTAATGAGCTCTTGAAGCATAAAAATTCTTCAATGTGAAGACTCTACGTGTGATATCGGGAACATATAACTAAAGACTCTATTTATAGTACGTTAAGGCCAAATTTCTAATTAAATCAAAATTATTATTGATAGTATCCTTTTTAAGCTATATTATTTCTTGTTATCTTATATTGCTAACCATTTAACAATTAAACTTGAAATAATAATTGACCAAGTCAGACTTGTACCTAGTCATCTTTTCAACCCAAATTTCAAATTCATATTCATTTGTTTCTTTTCTTCCACCAAATCTTTCATATTATTTATATGTTCCATACTAGCAAAAATATAATAATATTCCACCTTTTTGAAATCAATTAATCATTTGATCATATTAAATTCTCTAATTTAATTAATCATCAAATATTAAAATAATTTCTTTAACAGAGAGAACAACACTCGTTTGTATGTGACCCTGTAGGTTCAATACTAAGCCGATAATATATCAATCAAATTAATATACTAATCAAGGTAGACATTTAGCAACACTCCTTAACATCCTGATAGTATGAAGTAGCATTTTACTTTCAAGAAGAACAATTAGAAGAATAATGTAATAATTTATTCCATCTTTACGGCTCTGGGTTAACTCTAAAGTATGGTATTACTGTCAAACCCTTTTAAGTTAACTCATAATTACTTAAGAAACTCATTTCTTCTTTCATTTAATTTTCCTGGCCAGGATATAATTTTATTTATAGAGCTCAAACTCATTACCGAGTTGATGAATTTCTTCTTGATTAATCATTAATTCTACAGGTATTTAATCATATCCAATATCCATTCAACAAATGCTCTAAAGCATTAGGTGTCCGAAATCAAAATACAACAACTAACATGTTAATTACTATGACAATCTTAGATCAAAGAAAGTTATTATACCTCTTCTTGAGAATTTTCTATTGACAGTTTATGATAAATTTTAATCATTAGAAGATTTCAATTGAGTCAGTTCAATGATCACATCAACATGTGATTCATTTATATATGCAAATTAATAAATGAGATATATTAATATTTATTCAATAAATACTATCACATATATATTAATCTATCCGAATTATTCATATCCTATTTACAATAATCCTATAATCAAGAACGATTTAAATTAAAATTAAAACAAATTTGTTTCTCATTATCATAATCTCTATTATAATAACAAGTCTTTAATTTTAATCAAGGACATTATCAAATAGACCATTTAATCAAATAGTAAAATATGACAATGAAAATAAAATAATACTTTATTATTAAAATTAGAATTGATTACATGATAACTTGAATCGTGGACATACAAATTTATTCCCAATAATTCTCTCATACGCACTCCTATTAAAGGAGTTAGGAAGCCAAGATCTGATCTGAGTAGCTTTGGTAGCCAATGAATGCTTGCCTGGTATTGAATGAGCTCAAGTAGTTGAGTAGCTAAAGGCTTTGGTTGCCTTAGAGGAAAGTCCTATCTTCGGATAGCTTTCCTACAGACTTCTTCCCTTATTTATTGAAGTTCTTGGATTGTGTGAAATAAGAAAATAGAGTATAAGTCTCACCTTTTATTTAATTAATTTTTCTTATATTTTTTAATTTTCAATAAATATTAATATTAATCCATAGTAGAAAGTACATTATAAAGTATGTTGTTCACATTCAAGTCTAACCCATCATCCAACACTTTCCGAAAACCATAAACTTTAATTCTTAAAAATATTACTATTTTTAACTAAATTTTTGTTTATCATATCAATACACTCATTTTATTAAGTAAATATATAAATAATAAAGATGTCACGAGACAAAAAAGCAAGATATGTCAAGAAAATTCATCGAGTACCGCCTCAAATAAAGAATGCTAAAATATGTTTTTTGTCTCTATAAATATCAAAAAATTCAAAATTCGACCCTACAAAATTTTTGGTATGTTTTTCACTCTCATCAAATTGAAATGTGTTGTTTTCAGCCTGAAACTAGGCTTAGACGAATCTAAGCCTATGTAGCATTTTTTAAAATTATAAAATGCAATTTCCAAGGGTTAAAAACCGTAAAAAAATTATAATAAAAACCGCTACAAATGTTAGAATTTTTTTTTTTTGCAAAATACTCCTTTCTCCCAAACCTATAAGAGCCACCACCCGTCGTGCCACCACTTGCACAACTTTCTCCACCGTGCAATCAACCACCACCTTATCCATCTCATTCACATCATGCCACCACCTACATCACTTCCTCCACTACAAGCCACAACCCACACCAACCAAACACCACCATCAAATTTGGTGGCATTAGGATTGGTGACACATAGGATGGCTCGTGTAGGTAGTAGTGCGTGGTGGAGGAGATGGTGCAGGTGACAACGCTATGTGGAGAAGATGAATAGGATGGTGGTTGGTCACAAATGGTGAGGGAGTGATATTTGGGTGCAAGTTAGTGACATAGTTCCATGTGTCCAATTTTTTAGTGGACACACATCAAACCCTCAGGATTAAATTCGTCAAAGCTTAACTCTAGACCAAAAAACAACAAATTTCAATTTTATGAGGACAAAAAATATACCAAAAATTTTAAAGACAAATTTTAAACTTTTCGATATTTATAAGAAAAAAACATTTTAGCCAATAAAGTAATAGTTTCCAAAATGATATCAAAAGAATTAAGGTAGAAAAGAAGGCGACAAGGATCATTTGTAACCCACGTTATAGTACTAAGTTTCATTTGGGAGTCGAGATTTACCCAAGGATCATTATCAATGTGCAGACCTTCTTACCCTTACAAGAGTATCTGACGCGGTCATCGTTTTATTATCAATTAATAATAATAATAAGCTTAACAAGATTTTGCATCTAATTCTCAAAATTATACGGTGAACAAAAGGGTTCACAACAATTCAATAGCCACTCTTTCCCAGTTGAATACTGGACAAATTCTTATTTTAATTTGAATCCTAATGAAACTCGAGAGAAACAGCCTCTCTGCAAAATTTAATGCCCAGTCGTTTATAATTTGGCTTGGGCATACTATAATTGACGGTGCATAATTCTTCTGAATCTACATAGTTTACTGCGGACCAAAAAGGAAAAAGAGACATGCTGCTACTATTAACTAGCCGAACGAGTTTTTTGGACTACTGCATCTGTCGCACTGCGAGTTCTTGTCAGCAATGGACCATAGACACCAGATATCAACCCAAACAAGCCAGAACTAGATCCATTGCTTTTGTCTACTTTTGGCCCCTGAAAAGACAATAACAAGGTCAGTTAACACAGACAATAAAATCAGGTAAATAAAATTTCAGTTACAACTAGAGAGACAATTCAAAAAAAATGGAAAAGGTTTTTTTCCCCTTACAAAAATCACATCAATAATATTATAAATAGGTTTTACAAGGAAAATATTTCATTTCATAAATACCGAACATAAACTTGTTAACTGTTTGACACAACCCACAAATATATAAATCACTAAAATGCACACTTAATGGGATTGGATTGATCATTTTTTGGTAGTCAAACATAACCGAGCATCTCTAAACAAGATGTCATGTGAAAAACTAATCATTCCCTCTACACACAATAAATCTGAATTTAGCAAATCAGAAATATTGCAAACCTGGAAAGATCCACCAGAATTCGATGGAGATGGTGGATCAGTTGGCAATGTCGGTGGCAAGGATGCAGTCTGTTAACAAAACAAATGGTGGGAAGAACTAATGAAGTAATGATCAACACAAATAGAGAAGCAGCAGTAAAAGCTTTCAGTTAAAAGTTAAGCAAAGTTACAAAGGCTGCACAACTTTTCTGATGGGTTTCGATGAGTGGTAAGGAGGGGAAGAGAAAAGTGACACAAACCCTTGTGTAGAAGATTTTTAATGAGGGGAGGGAATGGGAAAGTCTTGATAAGTACAGGATTGTGAATGAACAAATGCACCAATAGCCCCACCTTTAACTTGGATATATGATTTTCTGATTCTTGATGTAGAACAACTGCTTGACACCCTTTCAATCGCATTACTAGGTTTGCGTGGTTGAGTAAGTGACAAGGGGGAAGATTGAAAATAAGATGGAATGAAGAAAAAATAAATTAAACTCATGGCTCAAAGTGAAAATAAGTATATTTTGTTTTCCTATTTCTCATATTTCTGCTAAAGGCAATTGTAGCTTCATCTCAATTCGCCTACCAAACTATGCAGATACTAAAACCATGCATGTCTAGGAAATATAATAATATATCCGCTTACTATCCACCTACCGAACCATGCAGATACTAAGACCATTGCATGTCCAGGAAATAATCATAATTCATAACAGACTAGCACAGGTTTAACTCGTTATTTGTATGTATATTTATATAGAAGTTACCCTTGATGATGGTGTAAGGGATGGTGGCTCAAGAGATAGCCTAGCGGAACCTGACTGTGACCCCTGTATAATTCAGATTACAGAGTAAACATAGGAACAAGTTTCAAAAGAAAGTAAACAAGGGAAAACCTTGAGGGGTGGGGAAAGGGGGAACTACGATATAAAACAAAACTTGACCACATTCATGCTTTGGCTTATAGTTAAATAAATTTACTAGGCCAATGAACAAAAAATATACTATTAAACTAACAAGACATCCTATAAAATATACTATTATGCCTAATTGATAATAACAGTTCTCCCAAAAGGCATAATTGCATTGATAAATGGGAGTTGGGAAAAAATGCTTACCCTGGAACTGGAAGAGGGTGAAACTGGTGGTGGCTCAAGGGCTGGCCTGGAAGAACTGGATGAAGATGCCTATATAATATAAAAATGTGTTAGTATCTTATATACTATAGATATCAAATAAATAGATAGAAGATAATTGAAAGCAGATCTGAAATTAAGACTGCAAGGCCAAGCCAGAAAAAAAAATCCATTGTAACGAAAGTCAGGTTCATGCCTGAATATACTCTGTGGATCTGCTATTCTCCAAAGTCTTGGTAAATTGACACAACATGTTCACTCCTTCAATTGTGGCCACCTAAGCAGATTAAAGCCGGTAAACAGTAAATCACAGATATAAACAATATTCATTACCTAAAAAAATGTCTATAATTAAATTATGCTGTGACTGAAGTCAAATTGACTATACCTGCTTCTCTTCTATTTCTTTAATTTTAGATTCCTGAGAAGCAAAGTAATCAGGTTTAAGTTAAAATACCCAACAATAAATTAAAGAAATAACTGAATTGTTGCAATTGATTTACCAGAACATGGACTGCGACATGAAAAGACTTTGAATCTTCACTTATCGTATCTGCTTTACGTTGAATTACAGATATCTGAACAGGAGATATTCTATTGTTAAACAAGGAAGAAAACAAAACTAGACATAATAAAATCTATACTCACATCCTCCCTGGTACTTTCAGTAATGGCAGCACATTCTTCTAAATTTTTATCCAGACCGTTGATTCTTGCAGATAATTTCTTTTTGGTATCCTGAAACCATTTCGGATAAGTAAATTTCCATTCTTAATTACTCCATAGTAAAACAACTGTCAGTGTAATTTTAATGTCCAGAGAAAGAAAGAAAAGTAAACTGAGCTGAATGCAAACTTTAAAAGCATCATTTTTTATAGAACATAGAAAGTTCCTTTTCAAAATTTTGTTTGAAATATAAGATTTGTTCAATTCAATAATGGAACCATATCAATTTTCACAATGAAAATGATAAATGCAAGTTATGCACTTAACACGGTCACAAAATATTTACATGAATAATATTACCACAAAGGCTTGACAGAGAAATCAAGCTCAAAGATTATTTGAATGCAGTCATAATAAAGAGAATAAGCTCAATTAAGTAGTATTTCTTGTCTCTCAGTGTCAAATTATAGTTCAACAGATTTACTAACAACCCTGCTCATAAAAAAAATATATTGTCATTGAAAAATGTCCCATAAAAGACACATTTATCCTAATGTGCACTTCCAGTGTTTCGAGGAACCACACATGTTCATATGTCAAGTTCATATGTACAGACTAAGATTGTTGTCAAGTTCATATGTCACGCATTTTCTAGTTCAAAATCATCAGAATAAATAATACATAATTGTATTATTAAAAATAATTACTGATTTGCTCCTTGACATTTTGTTATATAGCTGTACTCTAATTAACAGATAGTTATCAACTTATCATTCATTGTCATATTTAAAAAAGAATGCTTGGTTTTTACACAGTCTAAGAAGAACAAACTATGCAATCAAAAGGAAAAATTACCCCAATTGATTCATAAAGCTTTCCCATCTGATTACCAATAGATGTGCAAGCATCAGACAAACCACGCCTTGTTGCAAACATCAGATCAGGAAGCTTCCATCCCTGCAAACACACAAGAGCCATAAAAAAATCATTTAAAAAAAATTAAAGTTGGAGATAGTAAGGTAAGATTATAGTAAGAAAATCATTTAATAAAAAATTAAAGAACAAGTGAACTAGCATCCAGCTGCTCTGGCATAGAGTTTAGTATAGCTAACTTCATGCACAATGACAGACCTATGTATAAGAGAGATGGGACAAGCCTTCAAAAATTTATGGCAATAAACATGTAGATTGTTGTAATATAATAACCAACAATTTTGTTGATTTTCTCCCATAGTTTTAAGAGTTTTCTTTTTCGGTACATAAATTTTGTTCCCATAAACTAAAATTCCTGGACTTGCCACTCCATACAAACCTGCCAACTAATAATCATCTAACAGAAAGCAATGCATAGTTGATTCTGCTCCAGATTATGTGGAAAATATTAGTAACAACATGAGTTGAGCTCAACTCAAACCAGTAAAGCCAACTCTCAGAAAACAATGATAAATGCAATTTCGCCAAGTTAAACTGAATATTATACCAATTTATCTGAACATAAAGAAACTGCAACAACTCAAACAAACATGAATGCCATATGATCAAATCATAATATTTTTTTAAAAAAAAAGTCAAAAAAGGTTTATATATTCTACAAGATTAGCAAACTCTCAATTACAGGCTTGACATTTATCATGTCAATATATAGCAGGAATCTGGATCCTCTGCAGCCTCTCCCAGCAAGGTAGGTTTCTCTCCATCCCAAATCTCAACCACCCATCACATTCTCTTTCTTCTTCAGTTACTAAGTTCAACTAAAACAGTGAAGATCTTGGCTGGGAGGTGGCGGGACAGAAATCAGCTGGAGAGGATCCGTGTCCAAATAGTAGATGGCACTCATTAAAAGCACCAATATTTAAATTCAAATTAGCCATAAAAGCTTCCAACAAGAATGTATCACTACAGCATCCTATTACTTAAATCAACGATTGAGAGAATGAAAGACATTACCTTCCACCAAACGTATCCATATCCTACCACAACAATAACAATCACTGTTATATATTTTCTTCCACCTGTGCATTGCCCAAACAAGTCAGAAAATACACACAGAAGTAAAAAATAAGGAAATATTGGTTAGCTTGTGCAGATTATGGAGACACCCCACAATTAAAACCAGTTATCACAGGGTTTGCAAATCAACACGTCAGCATTTATTAAATTTCTGAAGAAATAAGAAAAGCCCCCTATACTGTGTATAAGAAAGTAGCTACCCAGTACCTGTTCCACTTGCATTTACAATAGTGATCGATCTATCTCTAGCAAGAAGTTGCAGTTCCTGCCGAAGACTGTTTACCTGTAGATCAACAGTTAATCAGCATCACAATATTGGTATATTTACAAATATACCATTTGATTTAGTAGCCAATTCAACAGGGGGGAAATAAAAATCCCACTTCAACTACTAAAAGTTATAACTCTTATCATATAAACTGATAAATGTAGTCATACTTTTATTCAATTCGTAGAATGTCAGAAGAAACAAATTATACAGCTAATAGCAGCTGAATTATATATAGCTTCATCATGCACAAACATCCACCACTTTCTCAGATGCTACATATCAAATATATGCAATTACATGCTTCAAGTATAAATGGAAGACAATAAAGGTTCACAAATACATATTTTCCATTATCTACAAGAAATTTTGCAACATGACCTCTTAAGCTAAGATCACTAGTCCTTTCACATCACGCATTATTAGCACTCTATATTGGAAATCTAAGATAAAAGTGAATGCACAGTGTAACTTCATACATTCCTGAAGCAACGGACCCAGCAGGAGCTTTAAATTTAAATAATTTATGATCAGATCACAACCTACTTCAGAATGAATGGTGTAACAGAATCAATGCTATCAATTATAGTACTTGTGATCCAGTTGTTTGTTTCAATTTTGAAACATGAGGAAGCTATTTTTAGTTCTCAGACAAGTACAATGTTAATTGTTAAGATTAGCATTTACATTATGCACATTTACTTATACATAACATATTTTCAAAATACAACTTCAGTTGTTATGAATCAGACATATATGAGTAAAAAACCATATGCATATGCTCAGAACTCAAGTCATGTATATGATTCACTAAATGATGTTCAGCATGATGCATGAGACTAAACTTAACTAGACAAAGAACTATTCCTAATTAAAATAAAATTAAATATAACCAATAATGAAAAGGCAACAACAACAACATGCATACCTGAGCCAACAAAGCATCATTATGCGGCTGCTTTTTAACAGTTGGAGCAGGATCATCGCTTTTAAGTTGCCTCAAAACAACCTGGCAAAAAAGTCAACAATCAGTAAAAAGCCTGCATACTTAATTACCAAGAATAAATGACAGTTACCATATGCTCACTATATCAATGGAAATTGGACCCAATCACAAATATAAAATAATACTATAATAGCATCCAAGAATATGCCTGAACTTCTCAAGTACATACAACAACAACCAATGTATCCCAACAGGAGGAATCAGCCACATAGATCAAGAAGGGTTTTCTATTAAAAAACCAAAGTTTCAGTAAAACTATTTAGATCATGGTTTTTTTACTATTTATTAATAGTCTCTCCTAATATTTCCTTGGCCTTCATCTTATCAAACTATCTTCCATATGTTTCTTTGATCCATTTGTCTCACTACTAGACTATAGCCTTTATTGGTCTTCTCACATGACTAAACTACCTTAGGAAAGTTTCCATCCGCTTATACCCAAAATAGTCCCCTTAACAGGAGTCCTATATGTATGCCATTCTCATCAATCTCCATATCACTTTGTAGTGTAGATTGCATAATAATAAATCCAATTCAAGATAACTAAATAAAATGACTTGGGGCATAGTCCAATCTGATTCACAATTTTCACCATCAAAACACTGCTACCTAACATCTTACTAAATTTACATCTCATTTACTTTGTTTTACTCCTACTTAACCAGCTCATGACAGAGAAAATCAGGAGGTACAGGCAATAGAAATGAAAACTTTAATGAGCATCTCATGAATCATAGTCATAGTAAGATGTATGGTTATACAGGATTACACAGTTGGAAAAGTCATGATGAAGCATAATACTTCCATAATTCAGGCGGTGATTGGTTATGCATCCATTTACTGATATTACTACCTATCAGTTTGTCACAGATTTACAGTTTTCTTCATTACAACCAAAATAATTTCTAAGAAAGTCATTTTCTTCAACATTTTCTAAAGTCCAGCATCTCATCCTGAGACTATGTTCAAATGCCAACAGAAAGAGCAAAAGTGATCATTTTCCTTCCTAATTTATTAACATTTTTCTTACCAAATTAAATTTGTGTTGAAGGGTCCCTACCTAAAGACTAGATTCCCTTTTGCTTGCATGAGTTAGAGCATTACAATATCACTTCAAACACTTTTCTTTTATGTTTTATAAATTCAAATTCTGAAATACAATTCCCCCCGTACCCGTACCTTAAGTCTAGCAAATTTTATTGCACTCCCATACCATAAACCAATTATGCCCTCTCCTCCTACATATATTCACTCAACGTAACTACAGTACAGCCCTCCTTGAAGTTCTATTGTTTTAAACATCATCTCGATCATACCACTTTGGACACGGAAAAGATGACAATTGCATCTTAAAACATGGGGGGGTAGGGGGGTAGCAAAATCATAAGCATCATTTACCGAGAGAGAAAAAACTTGCATTTATCAATTTGTACCCATCGGCATAGTTCATTAAATGCATACATCCTTCACTAGAGGCTTAAAAATGCATCCAAAACAACAACAAAAACAGCAGCAGCCAGTGAAACAGGTTGAGCTTTCAAAAAGTAACCTTAAAAGCACCAGAGGCGAGACCAGAGACATCTGGCAGACGCCCTTCTTTTGCAATTACTGAACCAGCAATTCCTAAAACACAAACAAACGCATTTTAGTGAGGCATTCAAAATCTAAGTTTCGTCGAAAAACCTAGATTGACGTGCAACCACGAGCAAACGAACCTAAATTGAGATGGCATCAATTATGGAGAAAAATAATTGAAATTAAACAAAGAGGAAGAGGGAGATTAAGTGGATGAGAGTGTGTGTGAACCTGCGCTGACGAGAATGACGAGCTTGCCGAGTGAAAGAGCCATGGCGCCAGTGAGTCTTAGCAAACTAGCTAGCGCACACTGTTGAGAAGCATTTAGCGCGAAACGCTGCGTTTAGGATTCGGCGAATTGCGATTGTGCTGTGCGTTTAGGATTGTTTATTGTTTATGTTTCTCCGATCAGCGAGACAAACAAGACAATGAAATCGAACAAACCCTTGCGGATGCTCCCTGCTCCTTTTTTTCCTCAGTGGACCCTAGTTTTGAAGCTGTGAACATAAATAAAATACTACTATATTAATAATAATAATATTAGTATATAAATCCGGTTTGGTGATTAATCTGATTGAGGCACCGGATGGATTAATGGTGTAATAGATGTATATTAAAAATTCAAAAATTTTATACGTATTTATTATATATAAGTATATAATTAATATTATTTTATTAATAAAAATTTATTTTATATTTTAAAATATAAAATAACAATTGAAATATTAAAATTAATAACATAAGTTCATAAATAATAATTTAGTAATACAATTACACAAGTCTTAATTTTTTTAGAGTGTTTTAGAGTATTTTTTTTGTTTTTAGTTTTAGGCAGATTTTTAAAAATCGTTCGAATCGTTAAATTTATCTCAAACTGATCGGATCATTCTGGACTAGATACATCATCAGTCCAATATTCAAATTGATCCAATTATATCACTCGGTCCCGATTGGATCTATCTCACCCACAAAATCAAACAAATTTTTAAATTATGATACATATTATATTTCCTTTCTACTTGTGTCTTGAGCAACAAACAACAATTACAAATATATAATGATTACACAATATAAAACATTTTTACATGATAAATCCAAAAATTATTATTGATATGATTTTTAAAATAACAGAAAATAAGTGATTTATTTATAATATAAAATAATTTTATACAATTATTTAATCATAGATTATTATATATGAAAATTTTATTGATTTTTATAATAATTATTTTAAAATTCATATCAATAATAATTTACAATTGCACGATGATTCAAATTTTTTTACATTATCAATACATAATCATTAAATTTTTAAAATAATTATTGTATAATTTTATAAACTTATTATATATTATAATTTTTGTGACCGAATATCAGTATAAAATTGATTTTACACCTAGACTAATTTTCTATATTTATTATGAATATGAGTATAAAAAAATAGAGGATAAAAAATATTTTTTGTCATCAAATTTATAAATACAATCTGCATATCTCCAAGTTTGAATAACAAGGTCATTCTTTAAGTGATTTCCTAATTCTTCTTCTACTTTGTGTGGCCTTTATTAATAACAATAACAATAATAATTTTATTAATAATAATAATAACAATAATAATAAGTGTTAATGTAATTATTATCATTATAATCTATCAATTGTCATTATTGTGGCTATTTTTTTGTTACAGATTCATTATTAGTTTAATTTTGCTGTTAAGCCTCAAACTTTTAATTCTAGGCTATGTTTGTATAAAAAGTTGTGTTCCGTCGAACGGAAATTCAACATTTTTTTACTCTCATGTTGGCTGCTTTAGAAAGTGATAAATTGTTTTTAAAAAAGCACAACAAAATTTCTAATTGATTTTCAAACATACACTAATATGGTCCAACTATATTAAGATATCTGCTGCTTACTACACTTCAATTATTGTTTTTATACTTATAATTCTATTTTAAAAAATTCATTCCGAAATGCAAATTGTATTCGGGATTCATCTTTCTTGGATCCAGTGAAAAGTGCATGAAGTTTTGTCCTAAGTTATCCTAGAACCCAACTCAATTCATTTGGGAAACCAGGTCCTGAATCCTGATGTTTTTTTTTTTAAGAACCAAATCCTGATGCTTATTACAATTGTTAGTTTTATCTAAATTTATTTACTTATTATGTTATATATTTTTACAATAATTTACTTATTATATTTTTTAAAAAAAATACTAGTACCACACCCTCTCACACACCCTTTCGACACAGTTCACCACCGCCCAGTCCAACGTGGAGAGAAAAAATATCTCTTTGAATGCTTCTTCACATTCCCTTGTATTTTCTGCATCCGCACCAACCAAACGAGACAAATTGTAATTGCATTCTCATTCGATGGCTGAAAATCTAAACGGGTGTGGGGTTTGTTTTAGTGTAGTTTGCTCAACATAAAAAACCCACGATATTAAGTGCTTTTTTAAAGGAATTAAATGAAAATTTCACAATATTTAACTCAAATTAATTGCAGTATATTTATTCTGGCATCCTGGATCAAAGTTCATCCCAAATAAGCTAGCCGAAAGTAGAATAGAATCAGACATGTTCAATCCGACAATAAAATAAGTACGGTAAAGAAACCTTATTTTATTTATTTGTACATATTTAGAAACCTTTGACTTTGACACACGTGTCAGGAAAAAAATATTAAGAACCCCGGCCGGTTAGAGAAAATTTCATATTATCTTGCTTTTGTACAAAATTTGAAATAGAAATAATCTGTGCTGTGGTAGTGGAAGCATCGAGAACATCGCAGCGATGGCGAGAGTGGGTAGAATGAAGTTGGGTTCACAAGGCATGGAGGTGTCTTTGCAGGGACTTGGGTGCATGGGCATGTCTGCGTTCTATGGTCCTCCCAAGCCTGACCCCGATATGATTGCTCTCATCCACCACGCTGTTCAAACTGGTGTCACTTTTCTTGACACTTCTGACGTCTATGGTCCTCACACCAACGAACTCCTTCTAGGAAAGGTTCCCATTTTTGTCTACCCTTTTTGATCTTTTTTCTTTTTATTCTTTCTGTTGCTTTATATGATAATCCTAGGCCTGTGCTTTGAATTGAGCATGCATATGACCGAGGTTTTTTAAATAGCGGTCGCGGTCGTGTTGCGGCTTTATATTGCGGTTTTTTTTTTTTATATTGCGGCAAATCGCCCCAATTGCGGTCGCACACAGTTAAAATATCTTGATGTTGTGGCCCACAATGAAGAACGGACACAGGACACGTGGACACTTGTAATGTTCAAAATATAAAATGTAATACGGGTGTCGTGTTAGTGTCGGACACTGACACGGATGCGTGTCGGACACACTAGACACACTAGACACGGTAAGGGGCTGGAGTGTCCGTGCTTCATAGGTGGCCCAAACCATTGTCGTGGACCAATTTTTTAAATGTAAAAGTTTTTGGGTTTCAATTTAGTTATAATTTGCTTTGGCCTGTGCTTTAATTTGCCCTTTGATCATACATACATATGATATAATATAATATAATATGATATGATTAAGTGTTCTTGTATGGAATTGTGGAACAGGCTCTGAAGGGAGGGGTGAGAGATGAGGTTGAATTGGCTACAAAGTTTGGAATCAACGTTGCTGAAGGGAAGAGAGAGATCCGTGGTGATCCGGCATATGTGAGGGCTGCTTGTGAGGGAAGCTTAAAGAGACTTGGCATCGATTGCATAGATCTCTATTACCAACATCGTATTGATACTCGTGTGCCTATTGAAATCACGGTTCCACTCCTTATCTATGCTTTTGTTTTGATTTCAGTCGTTTTCTTTTATGTGGTTGGCACTGTGTGAGAGATTTTGATCTTGTAATGGTTTTAGTTGGTTGAACAGATTACTATGAAGTGTTAGTTTACTTCAGGAAATGTGATGGGAACACTTTTTATAATTCACGTGTTAATTCTCCAATGTTTCACTCATGTTATGGAATTTTCATATAGAATAATGCTGCTTTGCCCAACCACGATGTTGTGTGAGTTATACCAATTGATATGATTGAGTGAATTCATGTGATAATTGTGGGTATTAACTTTCAAAATATGATTTTTTACCCCACACTTATGTACTGTTATGCTTTTTTCTTTTTGCAGTAAATTTTGTAACAAACTTTACTGTACTTAGTGCGAAAGAGGAATGTCAAAAACACACATCTTGCATCTACATAATTTTCACCATCTGACAGCAACTAGTGGGATAAGGCTTTTGTTGTTGTTTATTTATGGCATTAACTGGTCTCACCTTGTTTTCTACACACCTACACTCTGATTCTACTCTACCTCATGCTTATATAAGGTGATAGAATTCAAGGAAATATGAATCAATCATTTTCTAGTAGGAAAGACTTTGTTCATCTTGTATTACCTTGCAAGTTGGAACCAATATTTTTCATTGCTTTTGCTGGTTCTTGGTTTGAGGCATATTATAATTATATTTGTAGCTTACGATACTAGGACAATAATGCATTGCACTTGCATGAGTCTAGATCTTCCAGATGATAAAGTTTAATATTGGTATACCCATATTCTCCTATTCTTCGGGTTTTTGAAAATTCAGTAGTGCTGAGTTGGGAATAAAATGGTATTTTTAGAAATAAGGATTATTTTTTTTATAAGTATTATTAGAAATAAGGATACCATGAATTTTATTTATCAAAATGGTATTTTTTTTCTTCATTTTTTCATATTGGATTGAGGTTGAAAAAACATTTTCAATTTGTCCACGAAAGCGTCCATTCAGGAAAGGATCATATTTTTTAGTTAAATATTTTGTTTTAGTTTCATCATTAAACAATCAAATTCGGTTTTCTAATATATCCAAAGAAATTA
The DNA here is from genome assembly GCF_004193775.1 of Glycine soja. Classification (NCBI taxonomy): domain Eukaryota; kingdom Viridiplantae; phylum Streptophyta; class Magnoliopsida; order Fabales; family Fabaceae; genus Glycine; species Glycine soja. The sequence goes on along the minus strand of NC_041009.1, from coordinate 23,628,529 downwards.
ATTCCTTATCCATAACTTTTGCCCTATTTACAAATTCATTGCTCAATTTGTTTCTTTTTTCTTCATTAGTATAGCTCCAATAATTAGACAATTCATCATAGGAAATTTTATCTTTTGTGAGGAGATAAAATTGGGTTTCCATCATTTTATGAAAAGTTGATAAATTTGGTGGATACATAAACGATATTCTTTTGAGGCATATTATAATTATATTTGTAGCTTACGATACTAGGACAATAATGCATTGCACTTGCATGAGTCTAGATCTTCCAAATGATAAAGTTTAATATTGGTATACCCATATTCTCCTATTCTTCGGGTTTTTGAAAATTCAGTAGTGCGAGTTGGGAATAAAATGCTATAAGACTACTATTTTGTTTTCAATGGAGTTGGAATCAGGAGATCTTTCCTCTCCCTATCTTTTTTATTGTGCGCACACGTGTGACAGACAATTTTATCAGTTCCATAAGCAACATCTTTATATTATTTAAAGTATTTTATAAGAACCCCAATTGACCTTTTTGGAGATAAATCTGTATATACTGGGATGATTTTGTCTATTTCTAATTTATTCTCTATAAATGTTGGAAAAGTGCAATCTATTACTTTTGTTTGCATCTGAGTTTGAAAGAGTTTTGGCCATTTTGGGATTTTGGCATGGATGAAGCATGGAATTATTTGACATCATCATCATTCTTCCTCCGATTTCCTCAGGCTAGCTTGTTATTGGGTCTAATTGTGCTAACAACTAACAAGGCCATGAAACCTATTGATGATCAATAAATCTCTAATACTATTATTAGTCTTTTTGAGGAGTGAAACTATATGACTGAAAAATACTTGAATTCTGAATCCTCTGCTCCATAAGCTAGGAATCAATTTTTTGTTCATTCAAGTTTATAACCATTGTTCGTCTCCTAATTTCTTGTGCGTGGTACTTTCCCACTTCACATCTCACCCACACATGTGCATTACAACATGTAATTGACCCTGGATGATATCAGTGTTAGATATGAGAATAACTATTTGAAAAAGACAATGTATGATGACTTCAACTTTTTCTGTTGCTTTTTGGATGGTAAGATTGGGGAACTTAAAAAACTCGTTGAGGAGGGAAAAATAAAATACATTGGTCTGTCTGAGGCCTCGGCTTCAACAATCAGAAGAGCACATGCAGTTCATCCGATAACAGCTGTGCAGTTGGAGTGGTCCCTATGGTCAAGAGATGTGGAGGAAGAAATAGTTCCAACATGCAGGTGTGACCTAATTTGCAATTATTATGTTGTCTAGCATTTCTCTTTCTTGGGGACTTTGATATCACTGCAATTATGTGTGCAGTCTAACCACATGACTTTTAATTTCTCCTTACCAGGGAACTTGGTATTGGAATTGTTGCATATAGTCCTCTTGGACGAGGATTCTTGTCATCAGGACCAAAGTTGCTTGAGAATTTGACACAGGATGATTTCCGACAGGTTTGTCGAATACCATGCTATTACAGAAATTCAAGTCAATTGTTCTCTTTCATTATCAACTGTCCTAGCACTGCTTTGGAACCTCGGATTATTTCAAGGCTATTGAATGCCACATTCACTCAATGACAACTACTGTGAAAATTCGTAGTTGTTTAATTGAGCATTTTCATGATAGTCAGCCTGATAAATAAGTCAATCAACCAAGTGAAATAAATGCAGGAAAAAAACACATACCTCGAGCTTTAAGAAAAGACTAAGATAAAATGCCCACTGTCCATTGAGATATTTCCATGAAACATTTCTTTTCAAAGTGTTGGCGTTGATTTTTCTGTTGGTACCAAAAGTGCTTGTTAACATCAAAGTTGATCGCTGGTTTTTGCCTGTTATTTTCAAGGCTGCGTACTTCCTATGTACTTATCGTCATTCCACTTTTCATGATCAATCAATATTTTCATCCTATGTTGAGATCTAAGATATTGAATGACCAAACAAATATTAAAAGAAAAAGAAAGAAGAGGCAACAAATGAAAACATTGTTGGACAAGTGGCCTCAATAATTTAAGAGGGGGTGAATTAAGTTTTAAAATTTTCCCACTAACAAATTTTAACCCCTTTTTTAAATGATATATGATAGGTTCAGAATGCAGAAGGAGAAAGAATCAATTTAATAATGTTCTTTTAAATGCGCAAGACAAAGTAAACTACAATAAAATAACTGAGATAAGGGAAGAGAGAAATGCAAATTCAATTTATACTGGTTCGGCCACTTCCCGTGCTTACGTCCAGTCCTCAAACAACTCATTTGAGATTTTTCACTATCTGTGTAAATCCTTTACAGTCTTTGAACACACATTGGGACCCCTCACCCTTGTGTTCAATATTCTCACAATCCAAGAGACGCACAGTCTCTTGATTACGACTGAGTTTATGAGATGAACAAAAAGATTTCTCTCCTTTAGAGTAGATGATACAAATTGAAGATCCTAGAAGAATTCTCAATAGATTTGCAAGTGTTTGACCAATAGTTATTTAGAGAGAATTTGACAATTAAGTTCTCTTAGAAAATCTTTCTCTCCTTTTTGAAGTCAGACACACACACACACACACATATATATATAGGCTCATTGTGCCTTTTCAAAATAGTTTGAAGAGATGTGTCTCTTCAAATAGTTTTTCTAAAAATTTCTCACTAATAATCGATTACACAATTATATTTTGAAGGGTCATGACTTTTCAAAGTATTTTATGAAGTGTCGTTATTAGTCATTGATGACAGACATTTGGTCATCGATTACAAGATTTAAAATTCAAATTTCAAAATCCTTTTTGAAAAGCCCATTTGCAATCTGTATCTGGTAATCGATTACCACCAGTGCCTTGAGTTGTTGAAAATAATTGTTTGAGGCTAAAACTGATCAACCAGTGTGAGATTCTTTTAACAAATAAACTAAGGCCTTATTTTTTTCTTGATCTTGTTTGCTTGACCTTGAATTAATCTTGAAGCAATCTATATTTACTTAATGTTGAATGTTTCTTGAAGCAATCTTGTTTGCTTATACTTTGGCATCATCAAAAACCTGTATACATACATTCACAAACATTAGGGGGCTTAAAGAGGCAGAAAGAATAGCATATATTTGAAATATGATTTCATAACATGTTATGGCCTGTTGGGCTGTTACTGCTTCCCTAGATCCAGGAAATAGGAGTTTTCCTACCTGACACCTTGTATCTTACACTCTATGTAAATCAGGGAAATTGCATGTTATCTTTCAAAATGCCAATGATTGATAATGATACCTATAATCTTCAGTGTATGTGTTTTAATCTATTGCAGAGTCTACCTAGATTCCAACCTGAAAATTTGGAGCAGAATAAGACTATATTCGAGAGGGTTAATGAACTGGCTGCAAAAAAGGGATGTACTCCATCTCAACTTGCATTGGCCTGGGTTCATCACCAAGGAAAAGATGTGTGCCCTATACCTGGAACCACCAAGATTGAGAACTTTAATCAGAACATTGGGGCTTTGTCAGTCAAACTAACTCCAGAAGACATGGCAGAGCTCGAGTCCTTTGCTGCTGCAGATGCTGTCAAGGGTGGCAGGTACATGGATGGTTTTGCTACATGGAAGGAATCTGATACTCCACCACTTTCTTCTTGGAAAGCTGCATGATGAAGTGCATTGCTTAATGCTTATACTAGTGATCCTTAAGTGTTTGCTGCTGCTACTTTAAGAAACATATCAGTATGAGTGGCAAGCCTTCACAGTTGAAAGGAATAAGCCATTCTAGTTTCTAGTAATTGATGTGTCTTTTTAAGTGGTTTGAACTCTGTGGCAGATGGTTCCATATATGTGTTTATGTATGTATTAAAATGAACAAAGACTGGCTATGGCATGACTTTTACTTGAGTGTGAGTTGATTATTGCCTCAACAAGTTAGCTTGAGCATATCTTGCTTCAGAAGGCATGCTAATCTTTGAGTACAGTGGGAGTGAATTTTCACATCTACATGAAGAATAAGTCTGTATCTTTTAAAATTTGAACAGTTGATTTCGTTCTAAGAGTTTTCAGTTTCACACTATTATACTTCAGAGAATCCAGATTGAGAATACTATAACCTTAAAAACATGGTTTGAGAATTGAGACTAAGGAACTGAGGCTGAATTTTTCCTGAAGAACATATGATTATTTTGTGTGAAAAACGCTGGAATGACCTTCCTGCACGATAGTTTGTGAATATGTGCACACTGAATAGAATTTAGTTATTTCCTGTCACACTTTTTTCTAAATTTTATGTCGCATTTTATTTTTTATATTTCTTATCTGAAGATTTTTTTATTTGAATGTTAGCTCTATGTTAATCTATATATATATATATATACAAAACCATGTACATTATTTTTAATGGTTTTGATTTGATGGAGCTTGAGAATATAACATTTCCTTTTCTGTTGGGGGGTTTGGGACCTAATGCGAACATCATAGGCCCCTACGTTATCATTTATTTATTTTTTATTTCTTTATTTTACTTTTGTTAAAATTAAATGTAAAATTGATTGGGAACTTGTTGATATTAACAATTTAACATCAAACTGATCACAGGCCCTGTGAGATCCTACGATACTTATTTATGCTTTTCAATTATATCCTTTATTCTTTTAGGATGAGTTCAATAATTTTGAGAGAAAACGTGGTACAAAAAATCCCGAGAAAAGTGACAAAACTAAACTAAGGGACTGTAGTAAAATTCTGAAAATTTCTATTCCATTCACACACACGCATAAACTATGAATATAATTTTAAGATCGAGATTTAAACTCCATTCAGTGGAACTGATTTGTTTTGAACATGCCACAAGGTTGCTATGAATGAAGAATTGCAAATTAGCATGTATAGAAAGGCAATTGAGCATGATCTCTAATCTTGTGTTCCAAGGTAAATGAAGTAAAGAAAGATTGAAAAGATGATCTTCCAGGGGTCCTGTTAGGCATTAATTGCATGCATTATGAACTCATACACCAACAACCGTTGATGGATTCCTCTTGGACTGCTGCTTACAGAGCAATATCCTAGAAGCTTAACCAAATTGAACGTACATCTTCAATTAAGTCATTCTTCTTCTGTATGATCCTTTACAAATTAAAGAGAGAAAAAAGAACATGAGGATATTTGAAAGTAACAAGGAGAACTAATTGTAATCTCTTGGGACTTAATATTGGTTATTGCTCCCTCATTCTTCTCTGGTTTGTGTTTGAAGAACAAACACTTCATTTTTTGAGGAAGACAGAATATCTATTCTGAAGCTCTTTTGTATAAGTCGGTGTTCAAACAAGGACGCTTTGAAGAAGTTGGGTGGGTTCAACGAACCTTACGTACTCCATTTCTTCGGACCCATGCTTCATTTTTGCTTTCATTGTATCTTTAATTAATTCATGCAGAGTGTAGCTAGGTGGTATCCAGGTCAGTTTTTTTTTATGAGAAACAATTTTTTAACCAGATCTACTGCAAAAAAACAAACATTTGATATTTTATGTGAAAAAGCTGGAATGTTATGTGACCTTCAATTAATGCATGATGCTTTGTGAATATGTTTACACTTAAGAATAGAATTTATAGTAATTGCCTATCACACTACTTGCTTTAATTTTCTCTTTCACATACATATACAAATTCGCGCGTCACTACTCACACTAGTCACTACTGCTAAAATGTCTTTTTACATCGGTTTCTACACCCTGCCACAGTGCCCCTGCTCTTTCAATTAGATATTTTAATGAAATGATTAATTTTAATTTGTTTAATTTTACATTCAGTACATATTATTTTACTTTATCTTTTTGAGAAAATGTATGTTTATTATGTGATTTTCCCGTTAGTGGTAGTATCTTATTATTTCTTCCTTTTGTCTTTTTTTTATTGATCAAACTAAATCGAATATGGCTTGAAGCTAGCTTTGGTTAGAGGATTGGAAGAACTCGTATCTTAGCCTTCTAGGCATGCCAGAGTCAACAATCTCAAGAGTCTAATACAACAATCCTTTATGGTGTACCTCAGACACGTCAAATGTGAGTTTGTAACCTATAATGAATAAGATTTAACTCACTAAAAGCTGTATTTTGATCATATATATATATATATATAACAAATAAAAAAATACATGTATATACCTAGTAGTACCTAGGACATCACCATATTAGAATTGAGATCGAACCTTTGCCTTAAAAATGAATAACAATGCAATATTTTGACATGTTGGGCGAAAATACACACAATATGTCTACCCTGAAACAACAACAAAATCTTATCCCGGTAAGTCAAAATCAAGCTGAAATGAAAATGCAGCTAACTCATATCATCTTCTGCCTGCAAGACCTTTCCAAGTTCTTAAAAGAGTGCCTTTAAAACCCATCTTGGAAAGGGCTATATTTTCTGATTTTTTTTATTTAATTTGTAATTTCACCTGAGTTGATAATTACAAATTAAATAAAAGAACTAGTTCTTTTGGTGAAGCATCTCTGATTGAAACATTGAAGCCCCCCAGAGGTACTGACCCACATCAAGGCCAGCATAGTAGGGTCCATATATAGCAGAAGCCAATGAGGAATCATTGGTTAAGCACTTGTAGTGCTTCATTGTGTTATGGAAAATAACTTCAAGTGAAAATTGGTTAGTTGCATACCAGCTTTCCTTCAACAGAACCTTCTCCTTTGATTTCTCGATAACCTTATGACCAAGGCCTAAGTTAGACATGTAATGGCACATATCATCCCACTTCATGAGAGAGTGACACCCCTTCAGTAAATCCTCATTGAACCTGCTAGCAAGATCATAAACATAGATATATTGACATGAACAAGAATCCAAATTTCTTTTTGAAACAAGTCCAACATTGTCTCTATTTAAAGGAGGGGAACTCATGTGGACTCTCTTATCCACTTCACCATGTACTGCAGGAACTATGGTCTCTGTGTGATTCTCTACAATGCACCTTGGTACATTGGAGGCACCACTTGTTACACCATTTTGATTGGTATGATTAGACTTTATAGGACAATCGGCAGTTTCATTAAAATTGAAACAAATTGAGGGTTTAGGCATGTGTGCTTGTGTTGCATCATTTATGTCGAAAAATTAAAAAGGTAATGCCACGATCACTGACAGCCATAATAATAGTCCAAGAGAAGCAATGACAAACAAAAAATAAAGGAGGTGAAAAACACAAACCGGATTTTATCAAAGTACTTCCTCGACGGAGGCTTGTCCATGTTTTCTTTTTGGCCTTTTGAGATTCAGTAAAAGAGAATGTGTTTTTCTCAGATCATATGGGGAGAGGGAGACATAGAGAGATTTGTGTAATGGAAAGTTTGTGTGTTATTTGGGGAATTTATTAAAGGAATTATTGACTTTGAAAATTTCCTTTTTACTTGAAAGAAAGTACTGAATAACAGTGGAAAGTAATCAAAGTAATACGATTTAATTGAAGAAGCCATTAAAGGAATAAAATCATGCAAAGGATCAAAATATACATAGCTTCTCCAAAGATCAATTTTTTCTTTTGGAGACTTGTCAGACTCGGGCAGAGGAGATTTGGAAACATTGCTATCTTGGTGTGGTGCTCTGGAACACAAGAAATAATATTGTTTGAAATAGGAAGATTTTTGATAGGGGACATTCTTTTCCATTCGTGGACCTGGCTCAAGAACTTCCATGCATCCTTTTCATACTCATATGTTCAGTGATTGAATCCAGGTGTGTTTGAAGTTTGAAGGGGATCAGTGACCCCCCAACTTCAAGTGCCAAAGCCAAACCTGTTATACTCTTGCAAGCAATGTCAACCAATCCCGTACTACATTTCCAGTAGAGAAAAAAAAGTTTCAAGGGGTGTATACCCCTATAGGAAGAAGGGTATAATAGGTAAATAAATATAATAAAGGGAGATGGGTGTATTTAGTAAAATACGGGGTGTAAATAGCAAGTTTAAATTTTGCCTCAAGGACAAAGGTAAGCCATTTCTTTTGAAGGGGCCTAATTGAAAAACTAAAATAAATTATACTTATAATATTAATATATTAAAGTTAACTAATAATTAAAAATATCTATAATAATTATTATATTTGAACATCATAATTAATCATCAATTACTGTTAAAATCAAATTTTATTTATTTTCCCAATGATAAAAAAACAAATTTTACTTTTTAATTTGAGAATATTAAGAATAAGAATTTAAATTTTATGCATCAGTTGTCCATGGCTGTTGTATGGTGATGAATCGGCAGCTTAGTAGAGTGATCCAAGTCGTCTGTTTGACACACTGTCTTTAAGGATTTGTTCGGGTAGTGCACAAATCTCCCAAGATTTAATCTATCTTTCTTGAAAGCATAAATTTTGTAAATCAATTAAAAAGTTATTCTAGATATAATTTTTAAAATAGTTATTATAAAAGTTCATAATTTTAGCATGCATACTGCATAACAATTTATATGATTATATAAGATAAAAAACATTATTGAAAATATAAGATAAAAATAAGATTAAAAAATATAAAGTGTAATATAAGGGTTTAAAAGAATAAATATGGTAGAAAAATATAAAAAGATGATACCATTGTGCGTTTATAATGTTAGTGTATTTAAATTTAATTATAGTAATACTGCATTCTCTACTTCAAAAAGAAACACTACAATGAAATAATATCTTATAACTTTTCTATTGAAAAATATTTAGGGAAAAATGGGGATGACTTAAAAATTATGAAAAATGATGGTTTTATATTATTTTTTTAGAGGTGTATCTATTTAGAGTGATGAGAGAGATCAGAAGGTAAGAGAAAAAATGTAAGATATAATAGGTGATGTAATAAGATAAAAACGTGAGAGTTATAAAAAATACAAAGTATATAAAATCATTATTGAAAAGTATACGTACATATTTATGTATTTCTTTTTTATTTTTAAATGAATTTCTATAAATATATATTTTCTACAAATATATATATATATAATTGTGGTGACATTATTATTAGCTTTTGTATACAGTCACTACTCACCTATCTTACATAGTGTATCATCAACTGTACTGTAACATCAGTCATCTAGCTCCGACACATCAAAGGTCTACTTCAAACACACTATACATGTCCAATTTGGGCATATCAGTAAACACATTCCGATACATGTTAATTCTTCTTTGATTATAGATTGATTACAATTATCCTATTAGAAATTAACAAAATATATATTCAGATTTTTGTCTTAAATTTTATTCCTAAACACCCCGTCTCATTAGCTTCAGAATTCTTCATTTCCAACCTCAATTCTTTGATTTGAGAAATAACCCTGTTATAGATTCAAAGATTTTCTTCTACAAATAAATGAACTCCATACAAGGTAGATGTCCATTATCCAGAACCAGAACAAGGGCTATATTTTCTGAATTCTTTTATTTAATTTGTAATTTCACATGACTGTATATTTGAACATAGAATCCTTGTCTCCTTCTCCTGCACGCTAGGAAATGGTATAATTGACATTTGTAATGTTCCTTCTTATTGCTTCTATTCTCCCAAGAATACCCTTAACTGCTATATCAAATGCATCTTCAACGGATTCTAATCTAGAACTTGGATAACGATATATTATTCTTGGAATAAGTCTTATAATCTCCTTTCTCATTGCCAATACTTCACTTTTTGGAACTTTAGACAATTTCTCATTGATCGTTACTCTCTTCTCTATGACATCTCTTTCGGGTATGTACACAGAGTAGCTAGAACCATTTTTGGGTAAATGCCACAAATATTGGTTATATGCTGATTCTGGATGAAAGAAAACAGGAATGCAACCTGCCAAAATTGAATCAAAAGTTGATCTCCTAGTGAATGAATCCCCTGGAGGCTGTAAACAGAAAACTGAGCTCTGAAACACCTTTGTAACATGCACAGGATCATTGCAATAATTATGACCAGCATTGCAATTTAGAAGTTTGCAACTCCTAGAGGATTGGCATTCTTTGATTATCTCATTTCGGATGATGGAGGATAAGTAATTATAATAAGGCCTTGGAGCACCTGCAAATGAGAACAAGTAAGGCCTTTTCACTTTTCTCATTTTTTTCTGCCACTGAAAAACCTCCTTATCCTTAGAGGGGTGAAAGTAAGTTGGATATGGGATTGAAAACTCATTTTCCTTTGAACCAGATTCAATTGACAAAATTGGCATGTTTCTTGCTTCTGGCAAAAGCATTAGCTTGGTTCCCCAGTCATCATTATTTTCTGTTCTTCTCCTGAAGTCCGAACCAATTCTCCCTACAACCATGAAATGATCCCTACCCCACATTCTTTTCCATTCGGGTTGTTGTGCAAGCCATTTCACTAGTTCTTTTGGTGAAGCATCTCTGATTGAAACATTGAAGCCACCCCAGAGGTATTGAACCACATCAAGGCCAGCATAGTAGGGTACATATATAGCAGAAGCCAGTGAGGAATCATTGGTTAAGCACTTGTAGTGCTTCAGTGTGTTATGGAAAATAACCTCTAGTGAAAATTGGTTGGTTGCATAGAAGCTTTCCTTCAACAAAACCTTCTCATTGGATTTCTTACTAACCTTAGGTCCAAGGCCTAAGTTAGACATGTAAGGGCACATATCTATCGACTTACTGAGAGAGTGACACCCCTTCAGCAAATCCTCATTGAACCTGCTAGCAAGATCATAAACATAGATGTATTGGCCTGAACAAGAATTTGAGGGTTTGGGCATGTGTGCTTGTTTTGCATCATTCATGTTGAAGAGTAAAAAGGTAACGCCATAATCACAGGCAGTCATATAATAATTCAAGAGAAGCAATGACAAACAAAAAATAAAGGAGGTGAAAAACACAAACCGGATTTTATCAAAGTACTTCCTCAACGGAAGCTTGTCCATGTTTTCTATTTGGCCTTTTGAGATTCAGTAAAAGAGAATGTGTCTCTCTGATGATATGGGAGAGGGAGAAAGATGTTATTGACTTAAAAAAAATATTAATGAATACTCTTTTTTACTTGAAATGAAGAATTGGATTAGAAGGAAAAAGTAATTAGGTCTAGACTAATTGGTTAAGCAAGATGTGTGATTTTATTATAAATTTCCGCTGTCATGGATTCCTTCATATTGTATCTTATCTTATTATATAAAGTAATATACATTGCTGAAAGAATTTTTCCCCAAAAGTGTAGAGGTTATTTTAGTAAATTTAAAATCATTAAACAGTTACAAATTTTTTTAAAATTATATATAAAAAAATTGGTGTATTAAATTTTTCTGCCTAAAATAAGATTATTTAAATATTTTATAACAACACATTTATTACACATAATAATAATAATAATAATAATAATAATAATAATAATAATAATAATAATAATAATAATAATAATAATAATAATAATAATAATAATAATAATAATAATAATAATAATAACATTATTATTATTATTATATAAATTTTTTACGCAATTTAATACTATTTTAATATCAATGTCTTAGTCGCACTACAATCAATGTCATAAATGTACCAAAAATTTATTTTAATCGTTATTATATAAAGAAATATACATTGGTGAAAGAATTTTTTTTCCAAAAGTGTATGGGTTATTTTAGTAAATTTAAAATCATTAAACAGTTACAAATTTTTATATATAAAAAATGATATATTAAATTTTCTGCCAAAAATAAGACTATTTATAATATTATATAACAACATATTTATTACACATAATAATAATATTATTATATAAATTGTTGGCACCATTTTTTTTCCTGAATAACGACAAATTTGGCACAATGTTTATAATATTTTAATATCAATGTCTTAAACGGACTACAATCAATGTCATAAATATACCAAAAACTTATTTTAATATCAAAACCAAAAATTTTTATATTATTTTTTATATCTTATTGTATAAAGTAATATAGGTGAATTTTTTTTCCCAAAAGTGTATAGGTTATTTTACTAATTTTAAAATCATTAAAACAGTTACAAATTTTTTAAATCATATATATATATATATATATATATATATATATATATAAATAAATTTGTGTATTAAATTTTTATAACACATTTATTACACATCTTATTATGCAGTCAAAAAAATCTTATTATTATTATATAAAGTTTTGACCCAATTTTTATACTATTTTAATATCAATGTCCTAAATGAACTACAATGTCATAAATGTACCAAAATTATTTTAATATTAGAAACGGAAATTCTCATGATATTTTTTATATTAAAAATAGACTATATTTATTAAAATAATTACATGTGTTTAAACCTACCATTATTAGTATATAAATAGGAGATTAGATTTCTATTTTATACAAATTATATTTATATCTAAAATAAATTATCGACAAAATTATAATTTTGATCTCCTTATAATTTTTTTATGAAAAATAAGAAAATCTCTTGATAAAAATTAAACTCATATGACCTTTAATATAATGAGAAGGCAATATATTATTATGCAACTTGTTTTGCTTGGTTAATGTTAAAAATAATATTTTATATGAATCACCACATCAAGAGTTATTAATTTTTTCAATTATAAAAATTTATAAATTAAAATAAAATTATTTAATATATAAATATTTTTACTTTTATTTTATATTATTTTATATATTTTTATTTTGAATTGTTTATATATTTTAATTTAAACTTTATCGATTTATATTGAATTTCATAAATTAATATATAAATTATTTAAAAAAATTATAAATATAAAATTTAAAATGCACTTTTGGTAAACACATTTTTTTCAATAGGCTTGAATGCTTGATAAACACATTCCAAATAGTTTATTTTTACTTTAAATTCACTCATTTTGTCTTCGAAGGAAGTGATCTCGTTAAATTATCAAATCAAAACTCTATAGTTTTTTTATATAGTTTATAAAATTAAATCTTTCACGATTTTTTTACTTATTGTTTTTTATTTTTTTTTTGATTGGTTTATGTTTTGGCTAATACAACATTTTAATATCTAAAATAAAAATATTGTATTGATATTAAAATCATTTATTTTATTAGTCAAATATTATTGATTTTGGCCTCTTTCTAGATTATTTAGTAATTATATATTTTCAAAGTTTTAGGTAAAAATAAATTATTATTTAAAAAAAATAAAAAAAAAATTCAAGTCCAATTGATCTACTATGAAACAAACATGTATTCAATCGGATTGGTTCAATTTGAATTTTGTCAAAAAAATTGAACAAATTCAACCCAATATAATTCGTATATGTTTGATTGGGTTGAGGAAGGAATTTAGTGAAACCTAATCTAACTTGACTTGTTAACGCTCCTACCAACAAATGATTATTTTGTTGAAAAATGCCTCCCTTTTTGCTGTTTTGTTTTATTTTTCTTGTTTTTTAAAAATATTTTTGAATTTTTTAGATGTATTTTATCACTATTTGTCTTCTCACTTCTTTTAATTTTTTTTATAATAACGATTGAGAAGATGAAAATGAAAATTGTTTGAAGAATTTATAGAGCTGTCTTCTCTGATTCCAAGCTTGGAATGTTGCAGTTGAGATGTTGAGGCACTTGGCTTCGAGTAGTCCTATTAGCAAGGTTCTCGTCGATGAAGGGTTTCTTCACAAATTTGTAAAGGTGTTAAGTTGAGGGGTACTTGCTGTGAGAATTGCAGGAACAAACACTTTTATGCTTTGAGGTTGAACAATGGCAAAATGAGGAAGTAGATAGGGCAACTTGTCATGATTATTCAATGATAGTATCCACTACTTACAACAATGAGTGAAGATTTACACGAAGATGGCCTTGGAGAGATTAATAGTACTATAGTGATAATAAGAGGAGGACATTTAGTTTAAACAAACATTTTTTTATTATTTTTTTTATGGGATAATTTGTGACTATGTTTACAACGGCTTATTTTAAGAATACATGTATGCAAATGTTAAAAACAAAAGACATGAAGATTCTTATATTGACATTCATTTTTTAAAATTCAATATAAAAATATTTATTTTATAAATATATTGATGGCATAAATAGTTCTATACTATTATTTAATTATAAATTGATACATAATTTAAAATTATTAATTTTGATTATAAATATTTTAAAAGTCATAGGTGTATCAAAATTAGTTTCTTTGATATATTTTTTCTGTGGAATATTGAATGCACGCTCTCTTCGGTGTTCTTCGAATAAAATTAGGCCTCACCTCCTTATATGATAGTGGGCTTCACTGTTTCAGTTAAACTTGGTCCAGCTTGTATTAGAGGTCTTGAGCAGGTCAAAATTTCCAGAGCCAATAAATTATTGGTTTAACTTTACTGAAGCAGTTTTACCGTATTAAAGTATAAATCAGTTTTCTACTGTGATCGATCGATCACAAATTATTATAAAATAATTTTTTAAAAAATTAATAAATTTATTATATATAATAGAATATAATTGTATAATCATTTCTCTCTTAACTTTAACCTACTTTTACACAAGTTACGAATTAAGGATAATACTCTTCTTTTTATTCTGAATAAACGATTGTAATCTGTTAAGTCGAGTAATACAACTTTCTTTTTTCAATTTTCTCTAGTTTTTTCGCTTAAAAACTTTTTTATGATTCATCACTCTTATTTTTTTTTATGTTGTTTAAATCTTAGTAAATATCAAATAAATAACTTTTGTAACATAATTGTTAATTTTACGCTGGAGAAAGTGAGAAAAGAAAAACTTTACATGTCATATAATTTATTCATAATATTTCAATAAAATAATTAATTAGACATATACCAACTTGTTTGCCTAAAACCAAGTCATATGGGACAGACTCAAATCAAAATAAAATATATTTAAACTTATTTTCTATTAATCCAACTCTTTTTTATCAAGTTATTCCACCATTGATTGGACTTATAAGTTATAAAACATTTAACATTCCTACTTTCATGTCGTGATACATGAACATGACTCATTTTGCTATTGCGGTATTGCCACTTGGAATAGTTGAGTTCCTTGGAGAGTGGCTATTCCCTCAAACTATGCACTTAAAAAAATATTTCGAATACTTTCTGCCTTGTGATGACGGTAATTTTTTCCAAAGTAATTTATCTTACCTTTGAATGCACCCATCAGTGAAAATTTTGTTTTTTAGTTAAGAATCCTAAAAAAATTGCTTCGCTTTACGAAATATATAAAATTCTAAAGTTATATTGTGGATACATTTTCACATAAAAATGCTTTTAAAAAAAACATACAAAACCATTGAAACTTGCATTCATCCACCACAATATAACCAGCAGTCAAAACTCATTACCGGCAAAATTGACTTTGACTAATAAAAGTATATGTATATCACACCACCCAACTAATTGGAATTAAAAAAAAATGAAATGCATTTTACCAATAAATAAATAAAAAATAGAAGGGCACGTGCTTAAATGTTACTTGCAGAGCTCCCTTGTGATTCACTCTATGATGTTGATATACACAAGTTAAGTAAGACTCAATAATAGGCTCAGACCAAGTTAACAAATGATTTCAAAATGACATACTTATAAAGGAAATAAAGTGGATGGAACAAAAACTCTATAATGTAAAGATGTGAAAAATCTGCAAAAGAATGCCTTAGTACACAAGTGATGCTAGTTAGGAGGAGCCCACTTTGGAATATGATTATTATTTAGGAGCTTGTAGAGGAACAAAAGTTAGTTTTAGAACCCAGTACTAATCCAACTTATTGGCCTAGCAATCTTAGAAAGCATTCTTATTTTTGTACAAATTGCCAAAGCAGGTTGAGTTGCACAGTTTAACCAACTAACCACTCTATTACTCTAACACACCCACTCCATTATCATTTTATATATACACATACCAAACTTGAATTGAAAATAATTTCCTTTCCCCACGTAAATCATTCTAACTTGCTCATAAAGACAAACAGGAACCTAAATATAACCCCATTCTAGGCACCCTGTTGATAGATAGCTATATAGGTTAATAAGCTATTGGAATATTAGAAGTTGCTATAGCTATACACACATAAAATTTGGGGATAAGGAAAGATGAGAAACCGTATGGAAAGATTAGTAGTTCCATGCTCTTTCAGCTGTGCTTCCCATTCAAGTGTGGAATTAGGTGCACCCAAAGGACCAAAAGAAGATTCAAAAGGCACTATTGTTTCAAGTAGTCTCTCTCTGCTCTCTATCTAATTAATATCTATCTCTCTATTCATTTTTTTTGTTAAGTGATTGGAGTGCTATCTGTAATTTGAGATATTCGTTATGCAAGGAAGACAAGAAGGACAAGATAGATCAATCATCAAGGCTAAAATGAAGAGAGGCAAGCCTTCTGGGTTTCTGGTTCTACCAAAGCCCAATGTAGCTGCTGGCATACAGAGAATAATCAAGGGCATCAAGAGTTTATCTCAATTATTTGGTGAGTGCAACAATCTCTACTTTTATTAATTAATTTTGTTTGTTATCAATTATGGTTGGTCTTTTTTTGTGAATTAAAAAAATCGATTTCCATTACCAGACAAAAATCATTTTACCAACATATTCTGATTAGCTGATAACCATATTCCTTAAATATGTGCTAAAAAAAATTGATTCTTAAGTTCGAAGCTATGTAAAAAAAATTCAATGAGAGATATAAGCTTGTTGAATAGATCTCCATATCTTGAAAAATTAGTTTCCAACTCTTTATTAATACCTGAACACTCCATAATTCATTTTCTAAATGCATATAGTTCATGGTAGGTGCATTATTCTTTTTCCTTCTGATATATAATTCTCTTTTGTTGGATCTTTCTCTTCTTTTTTTATGTGTAACATGATTATTTTTGGACTATGTATGACCTGGGCTGCTCCACTTCTCCAATTGAAAATACTGGACACAATTGGTATGGGCCCATAACATTAGAAAATGAAACATATATATGTAGCAGAAATTTAGAGGCATCGCACGAGTTAGTTAGATCAGAGTAGTTTGGAATTTTGATGGCCGATTATGATTTTAGGTTATTATATTCTCTCCTCTCACTTAATTGAAATGATTCTGTCCAGCTGTGGAGTATGGGAAACTAAATTCTAATAATATGCATACAGCATAATTGTATTTGATTTTAGTGTCTGAATCTTACCTACTAAAGAAACGGACAAAACATTAATAAATAAGATCTTAGAAAAATATATGAAATTATGTATATACTAAAAAAAACAATACTAATTAGTTAAGTTAAAAAGTAGGTAAATAAAACTAACAAAATAATTACGAAAATATCTATATAATCAATAATGAAATTAGTAACCTAAGTTCTGTTGCAAAATATGCAAAACAAGAAATGCAATAACTAAACACAAATTTAAAAGAATCTTGCAAGAACTCTCAACCTTTGCACAATAATGTAAGAGATTGTTGTGTTTAAATGTGGAAAATATATCTAATAGAATAATCCGTATCCCATGTCATCTGTGTAAGATTCTTTTGAGTTAACAGCAATCATATACCGTGAGCAAAATTAATCTTAAAAAAAAACGTGTTGACAAAAAAATATCAGGGTGATCAAGTATTTTTAACATCTAAACATTAATATATAATTATGTTATTGAAATTTGATTTATGTCATTCAAGAAAATTTGTTATTGGTGCCTTTCAAAAATAAAATGAAACTTGCTATTGGACTGGGCCTTGCTTACAGCATATGGACTGGGCTAGAGCCATATTTAAGGTTAATTTTAATTTAATTATTTGCTTAAGTTATTTCAACTCTACTTGCTTATTGCCACAAAAAAAGCTCGACTTGTTTATAGTCGTATTTGTGGAGGATAATAAAATATTTTAACTTATTTCTACTCTACTTGTTTATATTTGCTTTGTTGCATCTTTGTAATGTGTCGATTGTTGAGTATTTTCTTCACTTGAATTTAGTTTACAAGAAGGAGGATGTGGAGGAAATGGAACCTGAGATGGAAATCGGGTATCCAACAGATGTGAAGCATGTGACACATATTGGAATTGATGGGTCGACCATTACAAATAATGTCAAGGGTTGGGACAACATGAAGGCACCTGAATTATTGTCTTTGTCTCCAATTTCATTCAAGCAATTTGAATTGGCCATGGCTAGCCAAGCTCAATATCCCCTCATTAACGATCCTAATTCCTCAAAATGTGGTTAGAACACTTCTGGGAATGTTGGCACTTCCAACTTCCAAGTCCCTTCTTCTAATTGTAGATTAATCATGATTGATGACAATGTATCTAGGAGTTCATATACAAGTGCACAAATTGAAAATTCGTGAGTGTTTGTAATCTCTTTCACTCTTTGTTTTGCTCGGTTCTTGAGATTGCCTTAGCTTCACTACATGAAGTCTTCCAATTTAAAATTGAGTTTTTCTGTCTATAAATATTTTACTACCTATTAAAAGAAAAGGAAAGCTTAGTAGGATTCACTTTTTATCAATTAAAAATCCGTTTTAAGTTATTTCCGGGTATTCAATTAACTATTTATATTCCACCTGTAAATATCAACAAGCAAATATTTCCGTCATCCCTACTCATGATTCTTTTTACTTTGATCATATATGTTTTTAATTTTTTTTGTCTCATAATTTATTTCATTTGAAGTTCTAAAATGAAAAAAAAATCATTTTTAGCTATGTCTTGTTTTTTTTTAGATCATCCCACAACATAACCTATACAATTAAAAAAAACATAGGCACAAAAATTAGCAAAATAATTATTTTTTTTATGCCGTTCATTAATTAACTAATACGTCGTCTAAGGGGCTTGTACTATACGCCGACAACAAATGTGGCTTATTAGTCATTTCATAAACTTTTTTTAGTCATTACAAAAACTAAATTGGCATGTTCATTCAAATATATTTCTAAGATTAAAACATCATTTTTAAAACATATTCCGTAGCTTTTTTTTAGCATAAAAATCAAATCATAATTAGAAAAATTGCACAGTAAAACATAAAAGTTATACACAAATTTATATAATCATGAAAGAGGTTGAATAAGACACAGAATTGTAATGGATAGCAGTAACGTAGTGAAAAGAACTAGAGAAAAAAAATAGTATAATAGAAAATGATGTAAAAAATATTATATAATTTTTGGGAATAAGACACAAGCACAATTGATTTATCTGAATGTGAGAAAGTTATTCTCATAATTTTAGATTTTGTAATTTTAGATTTTTTTTTAGATTGTTTTGCTGACAAGACATAGTCTAAATATAATTAGATGTGTATGTAAGTAAATTTACACTCATAGTATAGACTAATTAATCTCTAATATAAATCTATAATTTGATGTAAATAGTAAGAGAGGGAATTGTAAATTGATATAATAAACAATTATATAAATTTTAGATTAAATTACAACATATTACTTTAATTTTAACCAAATTGTACATTTTTAAAAAATTACAATTTTACATTATTCTTACTTAAACATTAAAGATATATTAGTTTATTATTTTTCTTCTAAAAGAGCAACTAAGATTCATACACCCTTATATGTACATTCTAAAAAAGTATTAGTTTAGAAAAATAATAATAAATAATATGTTACTATTAATAATGAAAAAAATTGTGAATTATTAAACATTTAAAATGCAAAGAAGTAAATAAAAAAATTTAAGAAATAATTTGATTAAAAAATCCAAAATTTTGTTAAATTTTGTTTTTAAAGTAGGTTGGTACACGTGGTAACACATCTAACAACTTGTTAATCAAATAATTCAGATTTAAATTTTGATTGGTGGTTAAATATGAAATAAATTATATTAAAAAGAGAATATTTATTTTATTGAAGAAGATTAGTCACTAATTTATACTTCATATTAATAACATAGATAAGAAAAATAGAAAAAGTTAAGTTTATGTTTCATAATTCATTAGTTTATGGTTTAGTGGATTCTACTGAGTACAATTATCAGAAGATAATTCGTTGATTAGTTCCTGTCGGTTGCCGTTACTTATGTCCTTCTCTAGTTCTCTCTTTAATTTATTAGTTTACAAAATATCCCCCTCTTCTTTACTAAATTCTTTCCATAGTTAAAAAAATTTATATTCAAATTAAGGAGAATAATTTTAATATAAGTTTTTAAATTAAAAAGCGTGATGGTAAAAAAAAGGTAAAAAGTGTGTTAATAAAAAAAATTAATTTCAAGTGTTTGGCTATGAAATTTTCAGATCATAATTTCTTAATCCCTATTTATTTTAATATTTCAATTAAAGATATACATTTTAATATAATTTAATGTCAATAATTAATTTAAACATACATTTTAATTAACTTAAAAAAATAATTATAACTAACTTTTCATCAGTCCATTTGTTTCACAATAATAATCACGTTGTAATTGACCCGCGAATCAGAAAAAAATATAGGAATAAATAGACTTGCCAACTAAAGCGAGTGAAGGGGCAGTAAGGTCATTTGAGGTATCCTCATTAGGTGTCGGTGGAGTAGCGTGGTTCGTTGCCTCAAAGCCAGTCTGTTCTTTACTTAAACATCGAACACTTGGTGTCCCAGCAACACCTTCCAGACCGTCGATTCCCCTAAACATGTTCGACATTTAATCACAGTCTCTAAGCACACATTAATACCATCGGAGAAGGACCTTCCATCTACCAACAACACGTAGTATTATTTCATTGATTTCTCCCTCTTCGCTCTCTCTCAGTGACCAGAGACAGATGATGATGGAGATGGCGAAGCGAAACGCTGTCGTTGCGGCACTCGCGGCGTTGGTGCTACTCGCGGCGAGTGTGGCGGTGGATGCTCAGGAGAACTCGGACGTGAAGACGCTGGTGAAGTACAAGCACGGGAAGAAGTACTGCGACAAAGGATGGGAATGTAAGGGCTGGTCAATTTACTGTTGTAACCTCACCATTACCGATTATTTCCAGACCTACCAGTTCGAGAATCTGTTCTCCAAGCGGAACTCGCCGGTGGCGCACGCGGTCGGATTTTGGGACTACCACTCCTTCATCGCCGCCGCCGCGCTTTTTGAGCCGGAAGGGTTCGGCACCACCGGGAACAAGACGATGCAGATGATGGAGATCGCCGCCTTCTTCGGACACGTCGGCAGCAAGACCTCTTGTGAGTAGTAGTACTCTCCATCGATAATTTGTTGATTTAGTTTTCTGAACTTCGTTTTGAGATTGCGCGCGTGTGTGAGAATCTGTTTAGGTTGAGCTAGCGGTTTTGAGATTGTGAGATCTGTGTGTGTTGTGGTGTTTGAGATTTTGAATGATTTGGATTTTGTTCTTGTGTTGCCTAATTTGATTGCTATGCTGTAAACCTTGGTTTGTTTGGAACTGGTGTCGGTGCGGTCGATTTTTCATGCGTTCACATAGTCGTCATCACATTTCTAAGTGGCTGTTGGATGACGATTGGACGACTCGGGTTTTGAATGTGTGTTTTAAGTCTGATTTATCAAAATAAAACTCGAGCTGTTCGATCTTCATATGACAGTTATGAGTTGTTGAATGTGTGAATGTGAATGCATGGAAAATTGGATGCAGGGAATTCGGATCAGAGGTTGGTTTGGCATGAATTGTCTTAAGATGTTTTGATTTGTGATTGACATGGTGTCTGTCTGCCTGATGTGTTTAACCGCATTTTGTGAAGTTGAAAGATGTTTTGTGAGAGTTGATTTGTCGGAGACATCTGATTTGGATTAATTGTTTATGTTGTGGGAATGTTAGGTGTAGTGCAGTGGTTGATTTAGTTTTGCTTTAATTTGGACAACTGTGTGGTGTTATTGTTCTTATAATGTTGGTGCCAGGTGGTTATGGAGTGGCCACTGGAGGACCTTTGGCCTGGGGTCTTTGTTACAATCATGAAATGAGTCCTATGCAGTCATACTGTGATGACTACTTCAAACTCACATACCCCTGTACTCCTGGTGCTGACTACTATGGACGTGGAGCCATTCCCATTTTTTGGTATGTATATGTTTGTTTGGCTTTGGATATATGTATAATAGAAGCATATTTTCCTGGTTTTGGAATTTTCAGTTATTTTTCACTGTTTGACTTAATTGCTTTGTAATACTTAGAGACCAGAGAAGCTAAAATGTAATTAGTCTTGGAATGTTTCTTTCTCATTCCTGAAAATTGTCATTCTTCTCAAATTTGTCCTGTATTGTTCTAAGGTTTCTGCAATATCCCTGACCAGTCTGTACCAAATCAATCAGACTTGTTGAATGGTTAACCAACACCACAAGGTTATTTCTTCTTAATTTATAGCCTCCTCTCTTGTCTGATAAAATTGAGTTAACTGATAGCAGTTAGGTTCTAGTGCACAAAATAATTCATCCGAAGCACTTCAATGACCATGATCATCAAAATCACTTTAGCAAAGAAGTTTATGGTCTGAGCAGTCTATGAAATGTAAATGACACATTTCATACCCAGATAACTACTATAAGGTTAAAACCTTCAAATTCAAAATATCATTTAGCTTCCCATTGTAGCAATTTTAGGTCCTTCAAATCATAATAAAGAAAGTAATTGGTTAGTTACTGGGGGATACAGAGCTGGATTTCTGGGTTTGTATAGATGATTTACGAAAGTATCAGTGATACCAATGAAAATTTGTTAGTTACTGGGGGATACAGAGCTGGATTTCTGGGTTTGTGTAGATAATTTACGAAAGTATCAGTTATACCAATGAAAATTAAAATAATATATGCATGTGCACGTTTTCTGTAAGACCAGCCAAATCTTAAACCTGTTCCCTAACTTTCTATGTTCTGATATACTAGTTTCTGTTTGGTCTGAATGGGTTGGATATTTGACCATATCAGTATATTGGCAATGAGTAGCATCTCAGACTGTCAACTGACATTTTGTCAAAGAAGAAATTGTTTTGAAGATTTAAGCTATATAGTATTTTATGCATATTTTTAGGCAGATCTAGTTATATTTCATTGGAGCCATTTTTACTTGAAACGTATAGATAGGCAGTAAGGAAACTATTTATTAGGTTTTATCAACATCATTGTGCTTGTTGAATGTGGAGGTTATACTTAATGGTATCATCAATATAGGAACTACAACTATGGTGCTGTCGGAGAAGCTTTGAAGATTGACCTACTAAGCCATCCAGAATACATAGAGCAGAATGCCACCCTTGCTTTCCAGGCTGCAATTTGGAGATGGATGACACCAATGAAAAAGTCACAGCCCTCTGCTCATGATGCTTTTGTCGGCAGCTGGAAGCCTACCAAGAATGACACTATGGAGAATCGGGTTCCTGGATTTGGCACTACAATGAACATTCTCTATGGGGATGGTGTTTGTGGACAAGGTGATGTGGACTCAATGAACAATATTGTTTCCCATTACCTGTATTATCTTGACCTTCTTGGTGTTGGTCGAGAACAGGCTGGGCCCCATGACATCCTTACATGCGCTGAGCAGGTTCCTTTCAACCCATCTTCCAAACCTGCTTCATCATCTTAAGATTATTATATTTATTAGCATATAATATTGTTGTGCCAATCCCTTTGAAAGTGTAAGTTAATAAGGGTTCTTGAAATTATTGGTATGCAATAACTTTGAACTGTGTGGCAGTGTGGGAATTCATTATAGCATTTTGTTCGTTCTTGTGTAGAAGTTTAAGTCATTTGCAATATCATACGTCTTGAAAAATTTGTATCTGGTGTATATGTACGTTATGGGCGATTTTGTTATTTTTATTATATATACATTCCTTGGTTGCAATGTAAATTTGAATATGGTCATGTCAAACAAATCCACTCCGAGTCATCTAGGTCTTCATTTGTGACTAACAATATAAATTATTTATGCCACGTATTTAAAATTACAATTAAATAGCATTATTGTGCATCCGTCACGCAGAGGAAATTGATTTGCGTGTTAATTTTTAACATGGCAAGGTTATGCGCTATTTTTGCATTTGTTTCACTGATGATGGACATAATGTCTTTTATGAGAATTATTTCCTTTTTTGATGGACATAAAGTCTATTTTATGTTCACGAGATAGTAGTATTTTGATGAATTTTTGTGAAGCCTATAATGAAATGATATGAAAATGTTTTCAGGGGAAATGTGTTCCATTCTAATTCAAGACTTGTAGCTTTCAATACAAAATTTACAAATTAATCCCCACAAATCGCCTATAAAATAAGTAATGCAAGTATGCAACCTAATAAAATTATCGTCTTGGTCGAAATATGGCCGGTTGCCACATTTGTACACAAATCCGAATTTATTTAATCATATGAAAACTTGGGATAAAAATTATTGTCGTTTATAGAGATAAATAAATTGACCGCTCATACAGCACTTAAGTGTGCTTGGTGATTATCTGTGGGCCAATGTGGCTTGCACGACCACAGGCCGAAATGCTGTATTATGTTCATAATTAATCGAGCCCAAGAGGTATTTACATAAATAATACAAATAAAATAATTATTTATGCAAATAATACAAATAAAAGTTATTTACTTGGATAATACAAATTACTGTTTACGTTAAGAAATCGGTTACTAAATAATTGATTTCTAAAATAGAAATGGTAATAAAAAGAAAAGGAGAATCTAACAAATGAGCAAAAGAATATAAAAAAAACAAGTTGAATTGAACTAAAATATTTAAATTATAAAACATTTTGAAATTACCAACAATAGAATAAGATATTTAAATTTGAAATAATACATCAAAATTTTCAAAATACAAAGACTATGACATAAATTTAACATTGTTGGTTTGAGCCAACACAGTGGTGTCAATTTTTCATTGAATGACTTGGGATGCAACACACGGAACATTGTTTTGGTTGACCTACTTCTCGGATATCCATTTTGGTGTGGATACGAGAGGAGGCAGGACAACCCTTGGAATTTCTTTTCTTGTCTGGGTCAGGGCAAATCATTGACTCGTGACACGGTAGCTAATACGCTTTATTGTGCAATCCTCCAAACAATGCTCTATATGCAAAGAATGTATGTAGTTTTTTGTACTCATGGTGAGCATGCTTACAAGCAGCAACAACATGAGAATAAGATATGTGTAATTTCTTGAATTTTTCACAGTCACACCACCTTTCATTTAGCCTGATCATGAAATCTCCGGTGGATCAAACCTCTCTCAGCTTTATTGTCTCCAAGACTAAGAATCCTGTGTCGCGTCGATCGAACTCAAGAACAGTGTGAGTGTTTGCTTTTCTCTATGCATCTTCGATGACCTTGTTCAGTACTTGTGTATAAACTTGCTCAAATGCAGACATTGTTGCGACTTCTCTCCCTCTTTTGCTATGGGAAAAATATTTTTCATCTATTCAAAATTTAATACCAATGGTCTAATTGAGTTGAATGCAATTTTTTGGCATTCTTCAAATAAAATCTTTGCACTGTTACACAAACCAAGGAAACCAAGAACAGTTCGTGAGATAATTATTCTAATGCGTGATGAATCTATGGTCATTCCATAAACTATTTGTTGTTACTGTTTTAGAACAAACTTGTAATTCATTATTAGATTTTTGTTGTTTCTTTTTTTAAAAAAGATTTTCCACTTTAATCGTGTTAGTCCCAGAAGATTATGATGTTTACCTAAGTTTTATTTATCTAAATTTTCTTTTTTTTCCATCTCCTTCAATCCAAATAAACTTGATTTCATTTAAGGACTATATTTTTCTTAAAATATTACTCTAGATAAATTATATTTATGTACTCATAGTTTTACATCAATCATTAATGCATACTATTAAAATTAAACATATTTTATTTTTTTAGGTAAAAGAATTAGATCACTTAAAAATATAAGCATTTTTCATAAAAAAATATATTTAATAAGTAAGAAAATTAATAAAAATATGATGTAAGAAAAATTATAATGGTTCTTTTTTTATTTCATTGACAGGTTTCTTTCTTTATAAGGATGTTATTTAATAGGTAAGATATTATATTACATTTTTTAAAATTTGTATTTTTCCTAAAAATGCATATCCATAGTCTATGCAAGTAATACTTTTAATATACATCTTTATATTTTATGAGTATTTAGATATTTATATTGAATTTTTTTTTCTTAAACATTAGTTAAACAAAAATAATTTTTCATATGATAGTTATAAATCATAACAAGGAAAATATTTAACTAAATTTAAATACAATATTTTTTTTAGCTAGGTTGAGTTTCATTTAAGCAATATTTAAAAAAAACACTATTCTAGATAAATTATATTTTTTAAAATTAATATATAAATCAGTAAAATAAAAATTTAAAAAATGGCTTATTTAAAGAAAAACAACATTTTTTAAAAATAAAAATAAAAATTAAAAAATAAATAAAAGAAATAAAAAAAAATAAAAACAAAAAAAAATCAATTTCAATTTTCGAAATTGATTTAAAAAAAAACCTTGTTTATAAATCGATTCTTTAGAAGCTAATTTTTAAACTAGGAAAAAGAAACATACCTTAGAAATCGGTTTCTAATAAACCAATTTTTAAAGTTCTTGGGAAACCAATTTCTAAAGTACGTAAAAAAAATTGTAGGTGAGCTGAATGGTGTTTTTTATCATTGGTATTGACACTACAAAAAAAATTGTTTTTTTATGATGAACCTTATAAGACGGTTACCATAAAACTATCTTAGAACGTTAGGCGGTAACAATTTTGTAAATAACAAGAGATGTATGACAACAATTTTATAAAAACCGTTTTAGAAGGTGAGTGTTGAAAGACGGTTTTAATAAAATTATTTTAAAAATCAAGTATTTAAAGACATTTTTTTTATTAAAACCATATTTGAAATTAGTCTCGCTCAGTTTTCCTCATACACCTTTTAATTTATTTGTGCCCTAGCCTTTCTCAAAATATCTCCTTCCATTGTTTCTGTCTTTTCCTTCCACAAGCAACAACAATGAAGATGAGCGACAACGATGAAGACAAGCTTCTCCAGAGTGTCAGCAAGATGTCAATGCTCCCATTTCCTAAACCTCAAGTTGGTTCTTCTTCTTCATGTTCCCGTTTTCACTCTTTCTCTCTCTTTCTTTCAATCTCAAACCAC
Organism: Glycine soja; assembly: GCF_004193775.1. Taxonomy (NCBI): domain Eukaryota; kingdom Viridiplantae; phylum Streptophyta; class Magnoliopsida; order Fabales; family Fabaceae; genus Glycine; species Glycine soja. Next base: position 23,601,472 of record NC_041009.1, on the reverse strand, counting down.
AACTATGATCTTTTTTCCCGGAATAAAGAGCCCTTGACTCTTGAGAAGAAAATGCGTGTTTCCTTGAGTAGTCGAAAGGAAGCAGAATGGGATCCAAAATGCTTCCAAAATGGGGAAGCCTTGCCTAATGGGAATCGACGAAGTTGGAAGAGGTCCCATTTTAATTTCATTCCCTTTTTCATCCTCCACTTTCTCCCTTTTTTCTTCCTTTTAACATATTTTTGTCATTGTTTCAGGGCCTATGGTCTAAGATTGCTTATATTGTGCTCAATCCTATCCGAAGACCCTATCCACATAGAGTTTTACAGGCACCATTCCACCTCATCTTCTTTTTATTATTTTTTTGTTCTGAACTTTTTTTTGGTTCTTTAATTAGGGTTGATGAGGCTTTTGACACAAAGGAAATGGAGGGAGTGATGTAAGTTCTTGATTATGGAAGCTTATATACGAGTTCTTAGTTATGGTACCATACCAATCTTTCTTTGCTTTTGGTTTTCACTTTTTAGGGGAGGAATCTTGATATGTCAAAACATGGTAGAAGTAAGGAAAGAGTATATGTGTGGTTAGAGTTTTGAGTAAGCATAAATAGTGCCTAAATGTGATTTTTATTCTCATGGGCATAATGCATCCTTAGTACTATTTTATGTTGACTATATATAAGAAACATTAGTTCTCTCAGAGATATGTTTTCAAGAAATTTTATTTTTGTTAAATTGTTTTTTAACAAATAATCTTTTTCACTAATAGTTCTGAAAACCCTTTTGAAATTAAGTTTTGAGTGAGCATAGATAGTACTCACTTTCTTTTATTTAGGATAGCTTATTTGCTATACTTTTAGGTAAAACAAAGTATGCAAGAATTAATTAAAACAACTCTTAAATTCATGATTGCCAATAATAATCAAGCAAAAAGTTTTCAAGTTGTGGAAAGAGACATTTTATCCCTCCACACCAATTTATGCACCCCACTTATTCCCATAAAAATGTAATACCAAGAACCAAACTGGAAATAAAATGGGGCAATAGTATCCTTAACTGGGAAAACTAAAACCCCCCAATTGATAAACCATAATTAATGAATATACCTTGGGTGATAGCAACTCCGAAACATACTAGCCACTCATTCAACTAATTAATTGGTAAAATCTTGTCTGATGTTCATAAGCTTGATACTTGAGAAATTTCCATTTTAATGACCTATTTCTGTTAGTGTCCTCTATCATAGCAAACTCTTATAAAGGGTCCAATCATTAATATAAATTAATAGAGACGAATGATAATTGAGCAATGAAAACTTGATCTTTAATAGTGTGATTCACTAGTTTAAGCCGACTTGGTTGTTGTTTATGCTAATAGTTGAACTGACATGGGAGATGCTTGTGTTCTTGTATGAGGCGACCACTTAAAGGATTATGGATGTAACATGCCAAGGCCTTGGCTGAAGTTGTCAAGTTTCATGGGAAAAAGAAGTTCTCCAGGTAAATGTAAATGGCAAGATCTTTACTCAATTTTTTAGTAATTTGCTTATTTAATTATCTATTTCTGATATTGTTAATTAAGAGATATTAGATATTCACAATTACTCTGTTTAAACCAATCACACAAACACTTAAATTAGTGGTTAAAGAAATTGAGTTCTGACATTGACTAATGATGTAAAAAATTTGAGTTCCTAATCTTAAAAACATTTGTATACGTAACACATGGTTTTAAAGTTAGAAACTTGTCATCTCATAAAAGATAGTGTAATAAAGTAACAATCTAAATCAATTCATATCTATTTATATATGAATTAATTTATACGTAAAAAAATTAAGAGTTTTTCTATGTATATGACCGAAGCTCCCAAACAAGACAAACAATTACTGGTGGACTTTACTTCTAATTGATCCTTTCCAGGGATATCCTAAGATGATTTTTCAGAAAACTATCTTAAAAAATTGATCTTCTAAGACGGTTTGAGAATTGTCGTGAAAAGTCTTGATTTTTCACGACGACGACTTCAAAGACACTTAAAAACCATCATAAAAAAATTCTCATAACCATCATGGAAAGTGCTATTTTTAGTAGTGTGATACAAATATGTCTCTATTAAAAACAATGATAAATTTTTGTCAAGAACTATGAATCCACACAAGGTAGATATTTTAATCTCAATGTGATTTATTTTATACTCAAATTTAAATCCTTGATCATTTGATTAAGAGATACAAGTCATTGTCACTTGTGACAACTATCATTGTATTTAAGTTTATTTTTTCGATAATTTTGATTACACAATATTACCTTAACAATTTCATGTTAATTGTAGAGAAGAAAAGGTTATGCATGCAATTTTACTCTTATGACTAATTAATATTTCAGTATGTGCAATGACACGAAAATTGTTTAATTTATATAACTAAAATTTGTGATATATAAATATTTTTTTTAATAAATAAACAATATTATAAATCAAATTTAAAATAAAATATTTTGAACTTATAAATTATATTTTCGAATTATGATAATCAAATTATATAGTGATAACAAATTTCTAGTTTGTGCATATGTAACTAAATATTGAATCATCTTAAATACATATTGTAGTTCAATTTAACTTGAATCAGATTGATATTCAAGATAATTTTTTTTTCAATTTTCAGTTTATGTAGTTATAATTTCCCAGTTCAATTATTACGATGCGCATTTAATTGAATATGTTGATGAACACACCTCAATTATACGAAACATGGAAAACACAAGTCCTTTCTTTCATGAAATCTCTAAGACTTTTTCCAACACTACTACATAAATGACATTCTAAGTCGGTTATATACGACTTTCTAAGACGGTTTTGAACAGTCGTAGAATGAGACGTCATAATATGGTATTGCACTTATTACGACGGTTATTGAACCGTCATAGATAATAGCATTTTCTAAGACGGTTATTTAATAACCGTTTTAGAGTGTTCTCTTTTTAAAGGCGGTTGTATTATCTGGACCGGCTTAATATGTATTACTTTTTACGACGGTTCATTTTTTAACCGTCTTAGAAAGTAATAGATACTAAGACGGTCTTCACTACACCCGTCTTAATATGTCTTCAGAAACATGCAAAATCTAAGACGGTTATTCAATAACCGTCTTAGAAAATTCCACATTCTAAATCGGTTAAATGCGAATCGTCGTAGTATGTTTGGGAAACTAATTACCTCTTCAGCCTAAGAGACTCCATCATCTTCCTCAGAAGTTTCTGGCTGCTTCCTTGGCGGTGGCTTGTAATCTTTATCATCCTCATAATCAATCAGTGATCTTGGACTAAAAATCAAGATGAACAAATTATTTTAAAGCATATAAACTACAAACAGTTAAACATAATACTAAGAAACTAAAGTGTACCTTAACTGTGAATAGCTTGCAGCAACTCCATTGGATATATTAGGTTGTTGGTGTCCTTTTAGATTACATGGAACAGAAGCAGTATCCTCCTCGTCACTGATCAAATAAACAAAACTTAAGAGACTCTGTGCTAACAGTATAAGCATCTGAAAATCTACTAGCATGATAAAAAAAATAAGGTATGTACCTATCCTCATTAAAGTACCGTTCTTCTTCTATCTCCAGAGCACGCTCATCATTTCTTCAAAGGTCTACTACAAGCACGTAAACTCAAGCTTGTGTTTGGCCCACAATTCATGCTCAAAAAGAAAAAGACTTACCTGCTCATATTTAACTTGAGCGAATTGAAGCCAAATTCTCAAATTTCACAAGCTGGTCCAAAAAAGAATGGACTATGTATCTCAGCAATAATTTCAAATTCTCCAACACAATACAATATCATCAGCACAACATTGCTTTAGGCATTTAAGATCCAGAACAATTACTAAAGATTCACACCTTCTGAATAAACTCAAAAAATTCCAGAACAGCAGAATGGAGCAGATTGTAGCGATTGCCATTGGAAACAAATGCATCAATAATTGGCTTCAAAACATTATTCCTAACAAAATATTTTATCAGATGTTCATCCTGTATGTTAACACTCCAAATTGTTAATGAAATACAAAATGACCAGTTTTTATAAAGAAAAAACATTTCTTTGGTAATAAGGAGGATGAGCTCCAAACTAACAGATTCAACTTAGTCGAAAAAAATTAGACATCTAAAGAAGGAAGGGGTTGCAAGTTGCAACAGACAAAACTCTAGTTCAAAACATGACTAAAATATATATATATATATATATATATATATATATATATATATATATATATATATATATATATATATATAATGAAAATTATTAATAATTTTGAGGAACAAGGGTATCAATTCTCGATTCAAATTAGAGAACCTAAGTTTTGAATTGGGAATGGTTAGATTGACGGAAAATTAAAAATAGCTTCAAATATATTATATAAATGATAAATGATGTACATATGCATAATCTAGTTCTTAAGAATTTTTGTTGAAATACCTAAATGTCTGCAGTTTGAAAATGAATAATCTAGTTCTTAAGAATTTTTGTTATGTTTCAAATTTATAGGATGTTGTATAGATAAAGATAATAAGGATATTATTTTCATTACCTAAACTTATGGATGTTATCAGTTTTATCTTAAGATCGGGGTGTTGTTGGTATTTGAATTTTGTGACACTAAAAGTCTACATATAATGTCCAAGGATAAAAGTTTAACAAGCTCCTATGCATTCTCTTCTTTTGAAAAAATTATTTTTTCTACAAAAATCTCAATTAATAAAATGATTCAATGATCTAAGCTTGCAATTTTAGGTCAACATGGATAAAATTTCCTAACCAATAAAATCATGTAGGCAGATACACATTTTCTCAATAACAAGGGAATTCAGTAGTTTTTACCTTTGTGGTCGAAAAATGCCCAGTAAAACTTGTAGCTAGATAACACCATATAGTGCAGCTCCTAATCTTTGATGACTATTGTTGAAGAGGTTGTTGAAATTTTTTATGGACATGATTGCTCCAACTGTGGCAATGCAATCTGAAACTGAAGTATGACAATTATATTCTTGTGGTATATTTTAATGTTAAATTAATTTTTAAATTTTACAATTTATAGGTCAAATTAATCTCTAAACATTACAATTTAGGTCCCACAAAATTTAATGGGAGAATATAATTGTCACATTTTTTTATATATACAAAAATTAAATTAGAATTTTTTGTTTTTTTATGAACTAAATTATCTTACACTTTTAAAGTGTTCATTTACTAAAAAAAGTATATCTTCTTTTTTGCTGCTTAGCTAATGTTTCTTTTCAATAGAAACTATTAGCTACCCATTTTTGTTGGTATTACTACTTATTGCACTTGATATTTCATATATAGATATATATTAAAATTTTGAGCCAAATCTTCTAAACGATTATGTAGGCTATTTATATTGAGCTTGTGTGTGTTGTTCATTAATCATGTAGACTTGTAGAGATTCAAGACGCTAAAAGACAAATCATTTGTCAACCACGTGAGTCTATATTATTATAATATACTATAATATGTATATGTATACTTATTGAAGCCTCTAACTATATCTTATGCTAAAAACTAATTTAAGCATGATATTTGTTCTAGCCAAAGACATAAAAACCAACTAACATTTACCAATAAAATAAACTTTTTAAACAAAAAAATATTATTTACTCTGATTTTAATTGTACAATTATAGGCAACTGTGAGCTATTTTCATAGGAAAAAAATGATAACCATGCATTCTCTCATAGCAAGAACAGAAGGTACGTACCAACAATCTAATTAAGCAAAAAGAAAAAAGTTCATTTATTATATATATATATATATATATATATATATATATATATATATATATAACTCATTTTTAATTTAGTTCTTAAAAAATAATTTATTCTTTATATGTACAATTATTTTCTATGTACAATATCCCATCGGTTACTACTGTTATAAGTAAACTGGAATTGATACAAACTATATATTATGAAGTATGAAATTCATATCGAAAATAAATCTTACGTATAAGGATAAAAAAAAGTATAATATTATAGTATCTGTGTACACTTCATTGTGCGTTATAACTAGTTGCAGATGCCAAGAGAAGAACAATATATATAATGGAATAATATTTTTCTAGTTTATTAAAATTTATTGTGCTTTTAATCACCATTTATTTAAAAATGTACTAATAATAACAATATAAATTGTTTTAGAGAAGCAACTCACTGCTGCCACTGCATATGACAAGCCTATCAATATGATGCAGGCACCTGGAACTTCTACATCTGTCAAGTTTTACAAGTGCTATTAGTGAGTCATGTTCCATATAGAAGAGTGATATCAAAATTCTATATGCAAAGAAAAAGCATAATTAGATAAACAGTAAGCAAACATAAATCAAGTCAATTCACATTTCACAAGCTTAATTTTTTTGGTTTAAGATTTCAGGTATCTTCTAATGGATGCAATCCTGCTCAAGTTGGATAGTAGGATCACTAAGGGTACCGTACAACCCTTTGGGGTAAGCCTTCCCAGTTATAGTCCCATTTGCTCCAGAGCCACCCTGGCCATTACCCTTTCCTCCCCTATCATAATCAGATAAAATTATGAAGTTACAAACAAAAAGCAATGGCATAAACTGAAATGAAATAGAGAGCTAAAACAGAAAAGTTCAACAGAAAAAAAATTGATAAATTCATACAAAAAAGAGGGGATATTTTAAAGTTTTCAAAAGTTAGGGACTGCAATCACCCCCTGAAGCTGTACATAGTTCCCCTCCAACCCCAAGAGAAACATGTTGCAACTAAGACATTAACCAATGCATGCCAGACACATGATTAGAAATGCTACAAGGAATTTGATTGCTGCATGTATTCATATATATAGCCAGGCCATAAATAAGCTGATGTATCAAGCAATTTTTTTGCAATACAAGCCTCAACAATTAGATGTCGCAAGTTTCCAGCTGCAGGTAAAAAAAAATGAACACAAAAATAAAAATAAGTGTCACCTGCACACCAAAGACATAAAAGATAGGGATTCAGAACAAACATATGAACAGACTTTTATGAGATAGCCTTATATGAAAAGTAAATAACAGAGAGGTAAAAAGAGCATTACATTATGACCAAATTATGAAAATATGATTGAATACCACAGGCGTATAAAAAAATGATTAAATACCACAATAGTTTAACTTTGGTCCAACAGATTTATTAGCCCAACAGATTTTCTATCTTTCCATAGATTCCTTGGATTATTTTAACTTTGGTCCACTCCAGCAGTTTAACCCTAGCTCTGCCTCAGTTAGAACCTAAAAATAAAATTATAAAAAGGATACATATCAATTAGAAGTACAAATGCTACAGAAAAAAAAGAACTTTACAGATTCTGATTACCACAACATAAGAATTTACTCACAACATTTCATCGGCATGTCATTCGTGCTCATATATTTGAAGCATCCACTACCAACAGGGTTTCCTGATAAGAACATAATAGCTTTGGCAGCAGCTTGATTGGCTTCCACAAGAACAAGTTGAGGTGGTGTCAGTAAGGACTCATAATCACCCAATAACTGTAAGCTGGTAATCAATTCCGCACGACACTTCCGCAAAGCTAGTTTATTTTTCCCTTGATTTGTAGGGCTATGTTCAGCTTCTTCAATAAGTTGACCTTCCTCTTATTTACCCCTTATCATTTGAGTAAAAATTGAAGTAGTAAAACATGAGATTAATACTTTCTTGGAATTGAACAATAGTAAGGAATAATTTTTCAAAGCTTATAACAAATATGAAAATATTGTACATTCCTAAGTTCACATTCCAAAAAATAAATATTTAAACCATGAAACAAGTCATAGAAGTAAAAATATATAGCCAAAAAGATCAAACCTGCAATAAACAGGATGGATGGTCCAAAAAGGAGAATTTCGAAAGGTGAGGTTTGATATAAGAACATTATCCGAGTTGATTAGTTCAAGGAGGTGCCCTCTCGTGTGCTCCAATGTTCTGTTCCACCAAAGTTCCCACCACATCCTTCCTTGACCATTCACTATCCCACTTTGTCCTACAAAACCACATAATAGTTTAAATTAATGAAATAGCAGTTAAATATGTAAATTTATTTTAATTTTTCATTAACAAAAAACCCAAATCGGAACCACATGTGAATATGAAGCTGCACCCACGTATTCCTCCGTCAACCCAGCCGATTATTATCATTTTTTTATCCAAACAAAATAAATTAATTTAAACACGCATAAATTCGTAAATTCAAAAACAAAACAAAAGAAATATAAAATAAATAAAAGAAAGTTGGAATCTGAGAGGCGAGAATAACAGCACCGTGGTGAAGAAAAAATGTGAAATTGCTTGTGAGATTGAAACTGCCGGTGCGGATATTAAGCTGGGCCCCACCGCGGTTCTGGAAGCGTTACATGTACCGAATCGCCCTCCGAAACGATTTGGTGTTGGATGTTTTCCCGTCTCCGCCGCCACCGAAATCCTCGATCGACAAGACGACCTTCCTTGGTGGAACATCGCGAAAGAAGCCAGCGCAGGTTGGTGTAGTTGTTGGAAGGGGCGGAAGTTGAAACCCGGAGGCGGAGGCGGCGACGAGACTTCCAAGGTCTCGGTGGAGATTCAAACCACGTGGCAACATGATGATTGAGAAGAAGAAGATGGAAGAGAGAGAAATTTGAAGAAATAGAAAAAGTGGGAATGGGAATGAAAAAAAGAAGGTTTGGAGCGGAAGGAGAAGATGAAGGCTTGGTTATTATGTGGCAGGGAGGGTTTGAAGGAAAGGATTGGAGTGCAGCGTCATACATGGGTTTGGAGGGGAGGAGTGGGGTGCGGCGCGGGAGCCTTATGTCTGAGATTGAAACCACTGAAGCTAGGGTTAGTAGTAAATGAACGAATATGAAGGCGGTTCTTTAAGAAACCCGTCGTAGTTTAAGTTTTCACTAATTATAAAAATGTCACCATGTCACATTCTAAGACGGTTTTTCATGACCGTCTTAGAATGTGCGTCGTAAAAATAAAATATAATAATTTTAATTACAAAAATGCCATCACGTCACATTCTAAGACGGTCTTAGTATAACCGTCTTAGAATGTGCATCGTAAAAAACAAGTTTTTTAGTAGTGCAAGTCCCACGTGAAGCCTCCTTAAAAATTGTTGTCGGGACAAACTTGTCCGCCAGATTTATTTACAGTCAAATAAATCCGAACGAGTTTGGACAAACAAGGTTGAAGATCAGACAAACTCCCGCGTAAAGTTTTTTTTTTTCTTTCTTTTTAGTTGAAATTTTAATAATCAAATTGATGCAAAAACAGTATTGTTTTCAAATAATAGAAGTTGGGTGATTGAAATAATCGACTTTGTTGACTGAGTCACCAACATGTTCACGTTCTCAAGTTTTTTAATTATGAAACTGACGCTCATGGAAACCAAACACGTGCACGTTCCCATTCACGAGTTAAAAATGCATGAGTCTAGAATGTTGTGAATTTAGACAAGAAAAGGAGCATTGGTAGTAGTTTCTGCTTTTACACAATCTTCCCAAAGAAATAGCTTCAGCAATCGATTTTGTCTTCATAATAACATGAGATATTGATTATCCTTTTAATCAATCAAATCACTTTAAATATATTTTTTAAAAAAAAAGTATTTTTAATATGCTGATTAAATCATTATTTTCATCTTTAAAATAATACTGTATTCGATTTTATAAAAGACTAAATTAATATTCAGAAGAAAAACTAAATGTTTTTGCTTACCATGTTACCAACTTTCTTTTATCAGTATAATTAATTAATTTGAGTATCTATGTTATGATAAATAATTTTAAACTAATTTATCTTTATTTAAATTACGAAAATTGCAAATATGAACCTATTAGGCCATTACCAAATATAAAACCTTACTCCCAACTCCCAAGTAATAAAAATCCCAAGAGCAATCAATAATCATTGATAACTCAGTATTCCTTAATATTTCGTTTTTGTTTATACCTAAGTTACTAATATCTTTTTACTTAATTAAATTAGTTATGTATTCTCTTTACATTTTTTTTAAAAAAATTATATCTTTATTCCAGACTCATGCATGGTTCATAATTGAGTCCCAAATAACGTATTTAAGAGACTCTCTATTTTAGGATAAAGAGATCATAATTATTATCACATTTTTTGAGGTTTTTCAATATTATTTGTACACACACTAAGTAATACATTTAAGGGACTAGCATTATTTTGGGCTAAATTTATTAGATTTAAAAGTCACTTTAAATTTTAAACTAAACATAAAAGCTTTAAAAATAAAATAAACGTTATTTGAATTTTTTTTACTCAAAAATCTCTTTAAAACTAAAAAAAAATGTTTCTTTGTTCAGGCCACACCATTACCAATTTGTTCAATATGAAAATAGAAAGGAATTAATATATACAACTTATTTTAAAATTTATTTTTTCCTTTTTATGTAAAAAATAAGTTTCTTTTTTTTAAAAAAAAAATCCTACAATTATAATTAACCTAACATTTTAAAGAAAAAAGAAAAATTAGGAATAAGTTGAATTAGACACTAGTACTTTAATCTCTTCTTGAAAACCAATCTCTCCCTTAAAATGAAAAAAATGCTTAAAATAAGTGTAACACATCTTAACTCTTAATAATAAACTTTCCCTCATACAGGTAAATGGACATTAAACTCAAATCAATGTACTAGTACTTAAAAACATTATTTTCCGTCTTTAATAGATTTGACCGTTCTTTGAACCACCGGCGTCCAACAGAGAAGAATAGATCAAATAATGATAAACAAACAATTAATAACATTGAATTTAGTCATTAAAGTAGGGTTACGTAATTTTGGTAATTTACGAAATTTAAAACCGTATTCGAACCGAAATTATGATAAGTACGTGAATTTCATCTGTCATATTAGGTGGAGTATATCCTTTTATATATTTTTTGACATAATTTTAATTATTTAACGATTTTGTGTAAATTTTCTGATAAAAATGCATTTAAATTATTCAGTAAAATATTTTATACGAGACGTATCTGACAATAAATATTAAGTTGAAAAAAACTATCACTGCAGATCTATTAACAAAGAGTTGTTCTGACTTTATAAGTGATTTTGAATTTGAGATTTTAAACCAATAAATATTGATCGGTCTGAATGGATTGTTTATTCTAAAATTAAATAATAAAAACTATACTCTAAACTGAATAAATTTAATCACGCTCGAGTTACTTTAACAGGGTCAAAAAGCTTAAAGCCACCTAAACTAAAAAAAATAGAAAAATAAATATAAAATTATACTATTTCTATTTATGAGATTAAACTTTTTAAAGTTATTTTTTTTTTCACGTCCATGTAAAACAAAAAGAGAAACAATAATGATAATAATATTTTTTTAAAGAGTCTTGCTAATTGATATTTTTGGAGACATCATTAAGAAACTAAAATAAGAAAATATGTATTATAAATATCATATGAGTATAAAATAAGTCACAAATAACATAATTTTTTGTATCTGAATATTTTTTTTAGTCCTTTAATTAATTAAAATTCCAAAAATGCTGATTAGTATTTTTATTTTTGAAAAATTATATAAATTCATTATTGTAAATTAAATTAACTATTTATTAATTTTATAAATTAGTTAATTAAATCTTATAGCAATATGAAGGGATGAATGCAGCTTATTTTTGTGTTAAGGAGACAATGATTATTTTCTTTTGTCATTCCATAATCCTATCCATTCACTCCCTGGAAATCCAATCATCCGCACCGTCCAAGCCGCCTGTTATTTTTATTTATCACTCTGCCATTACACGTTGTCGTTCTCATCCATCCTTTCAATCAGTATAAAATTCTTTATTTTTGCGTGGCGAGGAACAAAATCTATTGTCACAGCCATTGCTTCAAAGCCACCACTTGCTGGTGACGCACCCGCTCGTGACAGTAGCACTGCCTCGTTCATTTCTTCAAACCGAAATTGTTCCTTAATTTGTCGATTCGCTTCTCAGTTTTCGCGTGCGATTCTCAAGGAACCGAAGGACAAAGCGCTGGATCGAGAATCTTGATTCGGTTTGATTTTTACGTTTTTGACTTCTGATTCACGCGCTTTTCGACAAGCTGATACGCTCTTGGATTTTTGCGGGATTCGATCGTATCGTATTTCATTGCAATCATGACTCAGGTTCCATTTTTAATTGTTTTTTTTTTTTATCTTTTTCGCATTTGATTGTGTTAGTTTCTGAATCTGAATGTCTAGTGCCATGATTTGTGATTTCTGAAATGATTATAATGATGATGTTTGATCATGATCATGATCATGGTTATGGTGATGATGATTGTGGCAGGCGGTGGAGGTCCTGAACCGGTATGGGACGGATCTGGTTGGGGAGCCGAGAGATTCTGATTCTGAGTGTTTGGCGGGTTTTGAGTGTTTTCTGAACATTGTGAGGGCATTGGGAATGGGATCGTGTATCTCAGAGGTTGGAGCTGGTGGTAATTCACCTCCTCTTCTTCCTTATTCGCCTGAATCCAACATGGATGGTGGAAAGAGAAGAAGGTTGAGGGGTTCCTCTTCGTTTGATTTCAAAGTGCCTGGGAGGATGTTCTTGAATGGTTCAAGCGAGGTTGCATCCATGTATTGCAAGCAAGGAAGAAAAGGGATCAACCAAGATGCTATGCTTGTTTGGGAGGTTAGCCCCTTCTCTCTCAGCATCCATTGATGTTGTTTCGGGATATTTATGTCTTTTACATTGCATTTGTATAATTGTATTCACATTATGCGGTTTGCAGTAATAGAAATGAAGGCGCGTCTATTTTTCTCCTTTTTGGAAGTTAAAAAGTTCTATATTTGAAAGGGAATCAAAGTTAAGTAGGTGTTCTGCTTTTGTTATAAGTTTTTTAAAGAATCATTGAATGGGTTAGTTATGTCATTATTTAGCTTATCATTATGCTTAGACCAAGTGTACATGATTTAGTGCTTAAAAAAATCATTGTTTTTGTGTATTTGGAATAAATATGAACTGATATGTGGAGCCTTGACGTAAGGAGTATGTTATTAACTTTGTCTTACCTTTACCTCTGTTCATTTCTTTTCCAAATACTCTTCTCAATCTTCTTAGGTTGTTAGTAGTGCCTTTTCATGCTGCCAATGCAGTATAAAATATAAATAACATCCTCCCTCCATTGTTAGTAGTACCTTTACCTCTGTTCATTTCTTTTCCAAATACTCTTCTCAATCTTCTTAGGTTGTTAGTAGTTCCTTGTCATGCTGCCAATGCAGTATAAAATATAAATAACATCCTCCCTCCATTGCTTTCTAATAGTCTAATAGATCATTGTGTTCTCCATCTCTTCCCACTTCAGCATAGTTTGAATGAGATACATCAATTTTACAAAATAATAGTTTTTGTTAAGATGTTCTACATCAGCCAAAATACTCCTTATAAAACTTGAAAAATCTTCTCTCCTTGAGTTAACTTTTGGGGTTGAGTTAAACCTAACCCATTGTTTATAGTTTCTTTATTATCTTTCTCTTACAGTTTGAGTCTTCAGATGTCTACTCACAGTTTTGTTGTTTCAGTTTGCACTAAGACTAATGATATAGATGTTAATAATGTGCACAAAACTTTGTGTATTTTCCTTGTGCAGAACTTTTGTTCAAAGGAAGACACCATTTTTTGTGGTGTTTTTGATGGTCATGGACCTTATGGCCACAGAGTTGCAAAGAAAGTTAGGGATTCTTTTCCTTTAAAGCTTAATGCCCAATGGGATTTGCATCATAAAAATAGAGACAGACTCAGTGATCATAGCAGTGCCACAGGAAGTTATAAATCTGAAGGGAATGGATTTAGACTGGTGGATGAGAAAACTAGTCCCATTGATCATGAACATGAAGAAACAGATACTATTTTGACATTACGAGAATCTTTTTTGAAGGCTTGTAAGATTATGGACAAAGAACTGAAACTTCATCCTGATATTGACTGCTTTTGTAGTGGGACTACAGCAGTTACCTTGGTCAAGCAAGTAAGATATAAATTACAATGTAATGTTCTCTTGATGATTTCTTTTTTTTTTTTTTTTGCATGTGGTTTACTTATGTTCTTTTAGGGGCTGGACCTTGTTATTGGAAATCTTGGGGACTCGAGAGCTGTACTGGGTACCCGAGATCATGATGATTCTCTTATTGCTGTTCAGTTGACTGTTGACCTTAAGCCAAATCTTCCAAGTACCTCTCTTTCTCTCTCCCCCCCCCCCCCCCCCCCCCCCCCCCCCCCCCAACATGTGTATGTTCTGAATGAACTTGACAAGTTGAAGAACTCCATCTCCTTATATTATTTCCCTTGAAATATTGAATCAATAATGCCAGCTTTATAATTATGATGTGAGTGCCAGTGCTTGTCTGATTTAGATAAATGGACTTGTCATTTATGGAAATCTAGAAGGGTAAGTAATGAATGTGTTGTAGTAGCATTTCAAAACCTTGGGCTTTCCTTGATAACTACGAGAGGACATTTATATTTAATGATTTAGGGTGTGACTGATTGTGTTTCTGTTTTTTCAGTTTCTAAAAACTATTTTTTAAAACAATTTTCAAAATCTAATTTTTAGAGAGTAGGAGTGGGGAAAAGAAGATGTGAGAAGAAATGTTTTTTTTTTAAAATTAAAAACTGAAAAGAGGTATTAGTTTTGGAAACAGCTTAAATAATTACCCTTATCAAACAGGTTTTTTAATTTTTTAAAAACAGAAAACACTTTCCGTAAAAGGAAACAAATGGACCCTTAGTTTTAGCATAACTCGTGTTAAAATGAAACTAAACAAATTGAACATTTGTTATACACCACTTTTCAGTACATTAGCCACCTGAGTATATCAAAATAAACTATCAAACATCTACATCTTTCTTGGGGAGGAAAGTTCTGCAGTGTTTATCATTTACATCTTTTCTTTTCTGTTTTCATTTTACCTGTGTTTTTGGGAGATTTAAATAGGCTTCCCTCTGCTTTATGGAGATAATATCTATTTTTTAATAAAGAAATACAAATGCCCTCTAGCTGAAACCTTATTTTTTTCTTTGATTTATTATATCTAACTTCAATGCCTTTTCTCTTTTGTTTTATCCAATATATATCTTTGGTTCCCTTTTAGAACAACTTGACTTTTGATTCAGGATTGGTGAATATTTTCGTTGTATGATTTAATAAATGCTGTGACTTGGCATTTGTTTTGACTTTTGATACATGAGTCAGTGTGGCATATCTATATGGGTATGGATGTGTGATGTAAAACTTGTTTTCACTTAGGGGAAGAAGAGAGGATCAGGCTTCGTAGAGGAAGGGTTTTTTCCCTTCAGAATGAACCTGAGGTGGCTCGAGTTTGGCTGCCTAACTCTGATTTCCCTGGTCTTGCTATGGCTCGGGCATTTGGAGATTTTTGCCTTAAGGACTTTGGATTGATTGCTGTTCCAGATATCTCATATCACCGTCTTACCGAGAAGGATGAATTTGTCGTGTTAGCAACAGATGGGGTAAGGCCTTATGGGACTCTTTTCTTATGATATACTGTCTTTTATGATTGACATATGTTGAAATTGACCTTAAATAGTATTTGAACTGCCACTTGCAACAGTTGAAATAACCAAATTTGGTTCTAAGTTCACTGTATTTAAATTGGCCTCTTATTGTTTAAGCTAACCACTTATCATGTAAAACTTATAACTTATTACTATTTGAGTTAGTAATGTAGATGATGAACACAAACTTAATATCCAAACTCAAAAGCTGTATCAATACATATTTTTTTATCAAGTTGTATCTCAAACCCATGTTTATATACACATATATGCACGTTATTCCTACCCTCTTTCAAACTGGAATTTGTAAATTGTTGAGCTTTTGGAAAAACTTGTTCTTTATGTCAGCAATTTACTGTTTTCCTTCCTCTCTCCTTTGAAGTTGTAACTCTAATTTTTCTCTTGTGGTCCATATTATGTTGTAACTTGAAATTTTATATTCTCCGAATTGTCTTGCAACATAAAATATGTAACTTGCAGTTTTTGTCACCTAACTATGTTATATGGAATATAATTTGCTGTGATGATATACTGGATTAGACGGAAATATTTGAATTTTTGTAAACTGTTTGATTCTTGTGGGCAGATTTGGGATGTTTTATCAAATGAAGAAGTTGTGGACATTGTAGCACCTGCTCCACGGTCTAGTGCTGCTAGAGCACTGGTTGAGTCAGCTGTTCAGGCATGGAAGACAAAATTTCCTTTTTGTAAGGTTGATGATTGTGCTGCCGTATGCCTCTTCTTTGATTCTGATTCAGATTTCAAGTCAACAGATACCAAAGACAAGTTGATACCGGAGGCATCTATTGACCAATCTGAGAAGTTATCTTTACTTGGTGAAAAGGGAGTTGGAATGGAAGCTGAAAAACAGCAGCAATAGCTCAAGTTTTGTACCATGTCTCTCCCAAGCCTTGCTGGTTTTATCGAGAAGGTTGGGTAAATTGTGCTGCAACAACAGTCAACAGAGAAAGGATCATTATTTTGATGATTTTTCGGTAGTTTTCTGCCAATATTCTTTTCATTATTTATCTTCCATTTCCTTCGACAGCATTTGAGGGGGGGGGGGGGCGCGTAATATATATTTCTTATCTGGAGGAAAAGGGGTACCGGGCTTTTTTTTTTTGTTGCTGGAGGTCATTTTCCTTCTCTGTATATTTGGTAGATTTGGAGTTTTTGTAGATCCAAGTCTCTAGATTCATATTATATAGTCTGTTCTGAAATCTGCCGTTTTTCATTTGCATCATTCTTAGGTTATAGTTTCCAATTTAGTCAGTAGTGAAAACTGAAAAGAATTGGATTTATTTCTTATGGACCTGAGTCAGGTTTTTGTACCTCCATGTTGTGTTGCTGTCAGAGATTAATGATATTGTTGTCTGTGTGATCCTATTGTGGGTTTTGTGTGGAAATCTTACTCTGAAGGAAATTTGTCTTTAAGGTATACCAGTAAAACTGTATTTACCTTTTGATTTAATTTATATTATTTCATGATTTTAACTTAATTTTAACAAGGATAAGTTATTTTAAAAAAAAAACTTATTTATTTTTGGGTACAGCGATAACAATGTCATCCGAGGGAAGGAGTCTGCTTCGACCTTGTTAAAAGAAACAATTTTTAATCTAAGTGTGCTGTTCGGAAGGTGTACAGAGTACTAATTAACCCACGAAGGTATGAGGGAATTAAGGATAGTAACATGCCAAAATAAATTTGGAATTCAGTTCCCGAAATTGTTAAGTGTTAGTTACTATAGTTTTTAATGAGGATTCTAGAAAATTAGGAATTAAATAGACTAATGTTTACAAGTTAAAGACTAGTGTAGGAATTTATTCACTTCATGATAAAACTTGACATGGAACACCGGACTTCAAAAAATAAACGTGACAGGAAGTGGAGTTGGAGTCAAGTTCTGTCAATGCAAACTGGATTTATTCTCCGTACTAATTTAGTAAACAAGATTAAAATAATTAGGTTTGATTGATATTTTGGCCCTCATGGTTGTCTTTATAATTTTTTCATATACGAAAAAAAAATTATAAGTTTTAATTTCTGTACACACGCATAAATTAAGTTTTGATCCCCGTTATTAACGCAGCTAGTATCTGGCGACTATTCATTTGCTTCACTCGCAAAAAATCACTTCAAAGTTCAAGTTCATCATGCAATATTTAACAACCTTAGCATATTAAAAGACACCCATTCTCTTACATTAACGTAAAAAGAAAAAATCAAAGTCAAACCAAATTTAAAAATGTCCGTCCACACGTATTGACTGCTACACCACACCGCAATTAATAATGTTTGTGATAACTTCCTTGCCACTTGCAGTTTGTGACGCGTATTGTTTATGATAAATTATTTCAATCTTTCTGTGTATTCTGTTTCACAAAAATGGCAGATGGTGTTGTTGCCTTTCTGCTGCAGAACTTGTCACGGCTTCTTGAGGATGAACTAAAACTGTTTTCTGGCGTGGAGGACAAAATCAGTTCGCTGTGCAATGAGCTCAAGTTTATAGACATCTTCCTCAAGAGCTCTGAGGGGAAGTCCAACGACAAAGTTGTGAAAGAAGTGGTGAGCCAAATAAGAGATGTTGCCTACAAAGCTGAGGATGTGGTTGACACTTACATTGCCAACATCACCAAACACAGAACCAGAAACACACTGAGCATGTTATTCCACTTCAAAGAACGGTTCATGGTGCTGCACAAAGTCGACGCCGAGATAGAAAAAATCAAGATCTGTATTGATGAGATTTACAAGAACAAGGAGAGGTATGGCATCAGAGAAAGTGAATACAAAAGCGAAGAAGAAGAAGCTGAAACACTCCGCAAGAGAAGGAGAGATGTGGAGGAAGAAGATGTAGTGGGCTTAGTGCATGACTCAAGTGTGGTAATTAAGCAACTCACCATGGAAAGTGATTCATGTCGTAAAGTTGTTTCCATAATTGGAATGGGAGGGTTGGGTAAGACCACTCTTGCCAGAAAGATCTATAACAACAATCAGGTGAGTGAATTGTTTACTTGTCGTGCATGGGGTTATGTGTCCAATGATTATAGAGCTAGAGAGCTTTTGCTGAGCCTTCTCAAGTGTTTGCTGTCCACGGATGAATATAATGATTTGTTCAAGAAAAGAATGGATGGAGGAGGCGAAGATATAAGTGAGGAAGAATTGAAGAAGAAGGTAGCAGAATGGTTGAAGGGGAAAAAGTACCTGGTAGTGCTTGATGACATCTGGGAAACACAAGTATGGGATGAGGTTAAAGGCGCCTTTCCAGATGACCAAAGAGGTAGCAGAATACTAATAACAAGTCGCGACAAGGAGGTGGCATACTATATAGGAACAAAGTCTCCCTACTACCTTCCCTTCCTTAATAAAGGCGAAAGTTGGGAACTGTTCTCTAAGAAGGTGTTTCGAGGTGAAGAATGTCCTTCTAATCTACAGCCTCTGGGTAGATCCATTGTTGAAATTTGTGGAGGTTTACCACTTGCCATAGTTGTTTTGGCAGGACTTGTTGCCAGGAAGGAGAAATCAGAAAGAGAGTGGAAGAGAATCAAGGAAGTGAGTTGGCATCTTACACAAGAAAAGACTCAAGTGATGGATATACTGAAGCTGAGCTATGACAGCTTGCCTCAAAGATTAAAGCCATGCTTTCTGTATTTTGGAATCTATCCCGAAGACTATGAGATCAGTGCAAGGCAATTGATCCAACTATGGACAGCTGAAGGGTTCATACATCCACAAAAACCTGGAATCCTGAGTACAGCAGAGATAGAAGATGTTGGTGACTACTACTTGGATGAGCTGGTGGATCGCAGCCTGGTGCAAGTGGCGAGTAGGAGGAGTGATGGTGGTGTCAAGACATGTCGGATTCACGATCTTCTTCGTGACCTCTGCATATCAGAGAGCAAATCCAGTAAGTTTTTGGAGGTTTGCACGGAGGTAAACATTGATACTCTATCCTTGAGCAATCCTCGTAGATTGTCCTTGCAATGCAAAGCACGGCCTAATATCTGTACAAAAAAATTTAATCAATCATACACTCGTTCCTTGTTCTTCTTTTCTGAAATTATGCACACACGTGGCATTCCAAAGAGCATCAAGAATGCTCGTGTGCTGTATTCAAAATCCAAAGGAGCAATGAATTACTCACTGCATAGTACTTTTAAGACGATGATCCATCTAAGGTATTTGAGAATAGACACAGGTGTCAGCCACATTCCAGCTTCTATAGGCAACCTTAGGAATTTAGAAACGCTAGATGTAAGATACAAAGAGACTGTCTCCAGTGAAATTTGGAAGTTGAAGCAACTGAGGCATCTTTATTTGAGAGGGGGTGCAAAATTGCCAGAAGTAGCTAGAGAAAGAAAGGTGAATCTTCAAACTCTGTGGTTAAGGGCTTTTGATCGACAAATGGTGTCCATGATGAACAAGGACATGTATGTCAATGACATATTTCCCAGGTTGAGAAAATTAGTTTTGCACTATCCATTTCATCGTCCTTCTCACGAACAATTACCAACTGTAAGGTTACCAAGTCTACACCACCTATGCAATCTCCATAGCCTAAAAATAATTGACTTTCTAGAACTTCCACCTGACAAAAATGCCTTTCCATCACATCTCACCAAGATAACCTGGAAACAAATACATGTCGGCAGTGACTTCTCTTTGATGAGTACTTTAGGATGGCTAACCAACCTACAAATTTTGAAAATGGGAAGGCAATGCTCTGACGTGTTGTTCGACCTTAATGTTGGTGCAGGAGAGTTCCCACAGCTTCAAGTATTTCAGATGAGGGGAATGAAACTCAGAAGCTGGAGATTGGACAAAAGTGCAATGCCACATCTTCAACATCTGCTCATTGAAGGCTGTGAATACTTGAATGATCTTCCTGAAGAAGTATGGTCCTTGACTACCTTACGAAAAGTGCATGTTTTGTGGCCTTCTGAAAGATTGGCAAACAGACTTCAAAATGTGAAATTAAAGAATGGCTGTAAGCTCATAATCTCTAATGCTCCTCCAAATGGTCAATCAGATCAGAATGCACTGACACATTCTGTATCAGTTGATGCCTGAAACAGGCATGCTTCTCATACACACTAAATTTCCATTTATAATCTTAGTTATTGCCTAATTTCTTTGTCTTTTGTCCCTGATTGTTCTATTGATGTGCTATCAATTTGACTCCAATGTTACTTCATTTACATGTTGATTGTAGTAGGCTTTTATTTTCTTGCTTTCATGAAATGATCTGTGATTCCTCTGCCTCCTTCTTTACCTAGATTGCAAGATATTTTGATTTACTTAGCATTTGAGACCTGGATTCACATGCATCATTTTGTTTGTTTGCAGGATCATTCACTAAAGAATATCGTTAGGAGCCCCACATTGGATTGAATAAGAAGCTCCATATGGTACTTAAGCCACTAGGCTCTCCCATCTAATAGACTAGTCTTTTGGGTTGGACTTTCCTCTTGTGCTTAGTTTTTTATTTTATTTCATTCTTTGAGAGACCACAGTGGCTTCCCTCTACTTTAAGGAGTTAATGTCCATATTTTTATGAAGATATGTTCTGTAACAACTGGTTTCAAGTATGGTTTAAGTCTTGTTGAAACCTAAACTTTCTTTGTTTTGTTGTTTTTTTATCTGTTACAGTACTTTGATGACTTTTTCTCTTTCGTTTTATCTAATATATTTCTTTGGTTTTCTTTTAGTTTTAGAGCAACTTGACTTTTGTGAAAAAGTATATTCTGGATTGGTGAAACCATATTTTCATTGGTATTATTTAAAAATATGTAACTTTGAATTTGGTTCCATACATCAGTCAGCATTGCTTGTCTATTTGGGTATTGATGTGTCATCTGCATTTGATTTCACTCGGGAAGAAAAGAGGATCAAGCTTTGTTAAGGAAGGTTTTTTTCCTTCAGAATGAACCTGTCGTGGCTCAAGTTTGGTTTCTTAACTCTGATTTCTCTGCTGTTGCTTTGGTATGGGCTTTTGGACATTTTTGCCTGAAGGACTTTGGGTTAATTGCTGTTCCAGATGTCTCACGTCACCACCTTACTGGAAAGGACGAATTTGTTGTATTAGCAACAGATGGGGTAGTTCCTTAAGGTTCCTTTTTCTTATGACATACTATCTATAATCTACAAATTAGTAAAAATTGATTCATATCAAGATCATAATTATGGTTAACCAATTCTAGAATGCAATTGACTCTAGATTTTATTCATACTGCTGCTTGCATTACGTTTGAGTAAGTTGAAATAATTGAATTTTGTTCCATATTACTACATTTAAATTGACTTGCTAACAACTTTTCACTTTAAACTCGTTGATAAAATTTACCAATTATTGTTTGACTTAACCACTAAAATAAATAAACACAAACTTACTCTTATCAAAAGTGGTATTGATGCATATTTTGATCTAGTTGTATCTCAGACCCATATCTATATACAGACTTGCATATTCTAACTACCCTCTTCTAAACTGGAATTTGTGGATTGTTAGCATTTTGAAAAAGCTTGTCCTTTACATCAATGTATATATTCTCCTGAGTTGTCTTGCAACACAAAAATTTGACTATTTTCGTACATATTATCTGCCTACATTTTTGCACTTAACTAAGTTATGGAAAAATAATTTGCTGATGAGATATACTTGGACAGATGGATGAAATTACACCAACTTTTTATAAAAAGGAAAAGAGTGCATTTTAATAGAATGTGCTGAACCCTGCAGAAAAGTTGGTCAGAAAAATCACTGACTTAAATGCAATTCTATAGATTTGGGATATTTCATCAAACAAAAATGTTGTGCTTGTGGACATTGTAGTATCTGCTGCACGCTCTGCTGCTTCTCAAGCACTGATTTAGTCAGCTGTTGAATGATGGAGGACAAATAACCTTTTTGTAAAGTTGATAAGTGTGTTGTACACCACAGACAATTTGATATCAGAGGCATCTATTGACCAATCTGTGTGCTGCCAGCTCTATTTGGAGAGAAGGGAATTGGAATTGAAGCTGAAAAACCATGTTTCTTCCCAAGCCTAGCTTGTTTTATTGAAAAGGTTGGGATAATTGTGCTGCAACAGTCAAAGAGAAAGGATGATAATTTTGATGATTTTTTTAGTTCTTCTGCTAATATACTTTTCATTTTGCTTTACTTCAACAGCATTTGAGGGGGAAGAGGGACTTTGATATATATTTCAATTTGCTTCTCCATATATTTGGTAGATTTTGAGTTTTTTTCTTTTTGTAAATATGCGACTCTAGATTCTTAGTTTATAGTTTGTATGTCATCTGAAATCTTATTGTTATGCGCTGTTGAATCAGGTTTCTGTTGACTCAACTAGTATGTTGTATTTCTATCAAACTTTTAATTGTATTGTAATTTTGAGGTTGAGGTATGATTGATCATATTTGGTACCTATTTTTCTGCAAATCCATAACATTCTCTAGAGGGATGGAGTTTCAAACTTATTAGAAGAAAACAATTTATAAGTTAGTCAGGTGTGGCAAACATGTCGAGTAAAGGGAGAAATTGCATTATATAGTTATAACCGCATTACTGGAAGATGTGCTAACTCCCATAATAGTTAGGCATGCATGCATTCCTTCCATTCTTTTTCTTGGATATTGTTGTCATAATGTCTAGGTTGAGTTTATTGCCAAACGATGACAATGGATTAGGAGAACTATGTTACACAAGATGTGAACGAGGGATTCAACCAGAGTAACTAATCATGCGATTTTAATTTATTTGGTTTAAGTTCTTCTTTCATATTATATATGGTATTTGTGTAGGTGTAGATTTTGCATCAGTAAATAGATTATGGAGCCATTGCCAAGGTAACTTTTTGTGTAGTTTACTCACTTCACTACCAATGATTTATAACTGAGCTAGATTTAATAAATTTATTGGTACAGTTTATAGTAAGTTTTTGCAATTTATTTTTTTAAAAATGATAACGCAAACTTTTATGTGATAGGGTTTATTAAATAACTATTTAAGTAAACTGTGTATTCAAATATATATCCCGTATCTGTTCTAGCTTACTTTTAAGAAAATGATTATTCTCTCAAAAGCTTTCTCAATAATCTGAAGAAAAAAAAATATAATTATATAAGTTCAATCAATAATTCATGCATCCGAGAAACATAAGGCTACCATTTTCTTTTGTCTTCAACTTCTCCCTTTGCTTTTTTATCGTTGGTTTATTTTGCTTTATCCATTCAACATTTTATCTTGCTTTCAGATTTAGTGAAGAAAATGTTATTTGGATTGGATGCCTTTTTTTTTCTTCCATATTTTGTGTTTTTTTCTTGTAGCTTTCTAAGCTGCTTTCACTTAGCTTATTGATGTTTGCTTGCTTATTTATTTTTCTTGTGGTCTTTTGCCTGCATTTCCTTTTGATTTTGGTTCCAGTTCTGAAACATAGTTTTCCCCCATACAATTTTTTGCGTCCTACACAGATAAGTAGTCCTCTAGAATTCTGCTTACTTCATCGTTATCTTCGCTATAGAAAGCTTTTCATTCTTCTTCCCTGTGTTAGATGATTAGTGCTTAATCAATTGGTGTTAGACTACAGACTGCAATTAATTCAGTTTTGCAGTTAGTTTTATTTTTCTGTTATAACAGAAATATTTATAATACTTGTTATCATGTTGTTATCTCCATCATGTAAAATTGGTATAAGTTATGGAACTTATGTATAATTTCAATAAACTTGTCTTGAGAAGAGCAGAAGAGTCCATTCAAAAGCGATCCAACTCTGGTCTAAATTCCGAGAAGATGAGTGCGCCATCGAAGAGAATTATTTCGTTTGAAATTGATGGTTCCAAGAACTTCTTTAAAGCAGGTGGGATTGGAAAGAACTTAGATAGATGATCTTTTTGATAATTGAAATATGAGTTGACGTAGCTATAAAGAAGTTACAGCAAGATGTCAAGTAGTGTTAGATATGTATATTTAGACATATTTACACGTGTCGAAATCATAGAATTCGACCATTAATATAAGTTTACAAATAAGACTTCCGACTATCAATTTGGGGATTGAAACATTATCAGTTAATTTCTCTAACACGGATAACGCCTACCATCAAAATTGACTATAAGTTCAGCAGGTCATCATGTATGTATTCAATTCCCACCTTTTATAAATTCATGTATTTTACTTTATTGTATTTTTCTAAACCTTTTACTCTTCCAATCCCCATTTCTATTCATTATTGAAATCGATATCGAAATATAATAACTATCGAAATTGATTTTATAATAAAAACATTATTATCAAATTTACTTACAAATTATATCACAAACAAGTCTTAATGAAAATTATATGTTGTTAAGAAGTGGTAAAATGACAATAAATTATCAAAAAAGACTATCACATTTGAGATATGGTATTACTTTTTTTTAGACACATCCTTAACCTTCTATGAAGGGATGGAGGGATGAAGTTATAACCTTGTTAGAAGAAAAAAAAATTAAGCAAGATAGGTGTGGCGGCATACGAGAAAAGTATTGTATTAGCAAAATCATTTGCAACATATTATATCAGCAAAGGTACGCATTCACATGCATTCATTTGGATTTTGTTGCCATAATGTCTTACTTGAGTTAATTTATTGTCGAAGGAAGTCACGGTGTCGTGGATGATCTAACCAACGTGGAATTCAACGAGTGTAACCAAGTTTATTGGTACCGTTTATACTGTATAGAAAGTTTTTGTAGTTTATTTCAATAAATTTATCACACAAATATTTATAAGAAACAAATTTTGTTTTTTTTTCCAAATTATAAGAAACAAATTTATTATTAACTCTATTTTTTTTCGATGTAGGTAGAAAACAGCCCCAATCAACATCGACTCAAAAATAGTTTACTGGCATTAGTAAAAAATATTATCCTGTTGATATCAGTAAAAAAATTTGTCCCAATCAAGATTGCCAAAAACTAGAAGTACATTCGGATTGAGTTGGGTCAAGTTTGGTTAAATTTGTTATTCAACCCGATCAAAATTTAACATGTAGGTAGGGTTTGTACATTTTTCTATGTCCAACATAACTCAATCCGATTATAAACAAGTTGGATAGGGTTAAGTTAATTGAGTTTGAATATTTAAAAATTATTATATATTTGTAAAAATTACTTTTTTTAAAATAATAATTTGTTTTTACCTAAAATTTTATAAGTATATAATGACTAAATTTTCTCAAAAGAGACTAAATTGTGACAATATTTAACTAATAAAATTGATTTCAATATTAATACGATATTTTTATTTTAGATAGAAATGAAATATTATATTAGTATGATAAAACATAAATAAAATCAAGACAAGATAAAAGTAACAACTTAAGAAAAAAATCATGGGTGATTTAATTTAATAAATTATGTGAGCTAAAAAGTAATGTGTGTTAATTTAATAATTAACTTATATATAATAATAAATTTAATTATATGGTTTCAGTTGGATCGGATTAAAAAAAACAAAATGTTACTCAATCTGTATATGATCGAGTCTTAATTAAGTTTGATCGAATTCAACCCGAATACTTAGAAGAGTCAACTCAATATAATTAGGTTGGATTGAGTCACGAGATGACTTAGACCGATAAACACTCCTACCAAAAATTGCCCTAATCAATATGAGAATTAAAAAAAACTTGTTAGCATCAACCAAACAATAACATCAAATTATCAAACAGTAACATCAATGTTGGTTGAAAAAAAACATTGTCAACATTGTCACGTCAAAAATTATCCTCAAATTCTTTAATTGTTAAGTTATATCAATTTTGACTCTTAAGAATTTATTGGAAAATTCATTCGATTTTGAAAATAATGGATGAATTATTAATCATTCATAAAATAAATAAATGGATTGGATCTAATTCATTTAACTTTTTTTGGATTTAAAGGATGGATCGGATGGATTTACTTACTTGTGGATGAATTGAATGAATGAATACTAATTGATTTGTTACTCCTACTTACTACTGTACAACTTCTAGTACAAAGTATAAGAGATTTTAACTCTTCTAAAATTTCTTTTAAGGCATTAAATTTCACCAATTCCATGTCATTGCCTTATATTCAGCCTCTACGCTACTTATAGCCACAACATTTTTTATTTTATTTCTCTAGGCAAACAAAATTTACCAAACAAAAGTACAATAGTCAAATGTTGACTTTTAATCAGTAATGGATCCAATTCAATCTACTGAACACTTCAATGCCTTGTTGCCCAATATTTTTTAGGCACATCATAACCTCCTCTTTGGAGGGATGGAGCGTCAACCATTTACAGTATATATTACCGTTAATGATTGCATTGCCGGAAAGATGTGCTATATAGTTAATATAACCCTTATAAAAGGTAGGCAGGCGTTCATTTGGATATTGTTGTCAATGTCTTCTTTCTTCATTTTTTTTTCCTTCTTAATCCCTTCTTCATATTGTATATGGTGTGAAGATAAATCTTATGAAATTTAATGTAGTTATAATAATTTTTTATATATTATAGTAAAAATTAGGTTTAATTGTATTTTTTCTCTCTATAATTTATCAAATGGGTTGATTTTAGTCTCTGTATAATTTATCAATATGGAATTTGAATCCACTATACGCACAAACACACAACTAGGATACTTATAACTTGGTTTAAATATATTTTTTATTTCTAATAAATACTTATTTTTTATTTATTTTCTAATAAATATTTATTTTACATTAAGTCTTTAATAAAATAACAATTTTACTTTTTGGTCTCTAATATTTTGTTTTAAATTTTCATAAATTAATGAATTTTATTTTATTTTTAAATAATTACAAATGATCATTCATGCATCCGAGAAACATAGACCTAGCATTTTCTTTTTCTCTTTTTGAGAGAAAGGCCTATCATTTTTTTTTTGTGTTCAACATTTCCATTTTTTTTCTAATCTTTTGGGCAAATTCTACAGTAAACTTTCTCATGGTGAGAAAGTAAATTCTCACTTTTAGATTTTTTCGAAAACTAAAATTTGAATTTTCATCTTTTAGAGACGAATTTCTCGTTGCTCTACACATTTAGGGATAAAAATGGCTTTTTATCCAATGAATAAAGCAAAACTTTCCCACCCCATGAAAGTATTACTTGCACTATTATATGTTTTTAAGTTTGATCTTATGGTTGAGATTTTTTTCATTTTTCATTTCCTTTTTTTATAACTTTCCCAAATTTCCTTTTTCTTCCCCTTCTTCTGTTTGTCTTCTCTCTATTCTTATTCTCCGTTGAAAACCATTGTTTCCCCTCATCAACACGCCACACCAGATCTCAAATCACTAATTTAATGCCCTGAAATTTCGATAACTAAAAATAGATGTTTGATGTATTTCTTCTATTATTTAATTACTTGATTAATTTGGATTAGTTGAAATGTTGTGTGAATTATCCTTGTGTAATTGTTTGGTGTGGATGTTAGGTTATGTGGAGTTTGATTGATTTGTGTTAGAACTATGTGATTTCTGAGATTGACCCAAAATCTGTTTCGGTAAAACCATGACGCTGGATTCATTAACCGTTGGATCACCTTCAAATTTGGACTGTAGGCTCAAAACCCACTTTTGCACATTTTGACCATTGGGATTTTCATAATAGCATCTGGAGCGTGAGATATGACCTTTGTACAGAAGGAGTGAAATATGTTGGAGCAAAGATTTGCCCAAAACTCGCCTAGGCAAGCAAAATTTTGTCCGAGCGAGTCTTGTTGGTTACAAATATGTCTAGCAGCATAAAAACACACATTTCTCTCCTCTCTTCTCCCTCAAACCCTCATCCAACACCCCAAACCTCCTCCTCCACGACCCACGAGCCACTGTTGTTTGTCGTCGGACCACCACATGAAGAGGAACACTTTAATCGAAACAAAATCCTCTAAATCCAACTAGAAGATTCGATAGAGAACAGAGCTCTCGACCCTCCGTTTGCATTTTCTTCGAGGCAACCATGATTTCTAAGTTTTCTCCTAGTTAGTTTGAGCCTATCTTTTCATCTCTTTTGACTTGGGTATTGTTATTGAATGTTTTTACACTTCCTTTGGAAAAAACCTTAAAAATGAGACGTTGTAAAAGTTGCATTTTTATAAAAATAGATTTCGTTTTTGTGACCTTTGTCGAACCCCGATCACATTGGTGTAATTGGAATTTCAAAATGATGTCTCTTTGATGTAGACCACAAAACACCCCTTTAGTAACTTTCAAAATGATGTCTCTTTGATGTAGACCTCAAATGTTAATGTTAATCTTATCTTTGAAATCTATACTAAATTGTCTTTGATTTGATAAATAAAGCTTTGCATTTGGATGAATGGACATGAACCTAAGAGATCTCAAAACAACACCATGAGGAACTAACAAAAGAATATAAATAGGTGAGGAGAGTTTATTGTTTGTTTATAGATTTTGATACCATATTTGGGGTCAAGGAACCCAATTATGGGGATGTCTGTGTGCCCCTGTGTATGTTGGTTTTCAAGAAAAAAACTTTATTTTTAACTAATGGGATGTGATATATTTGTTATTGATGAATGAAATTGTGAATGATGTTGTTGTTGAAATGATTGTAATTTTTGGGGAAAAGTCTTAATTATAGAGAAGACTCTGTCCAAAATTTTATATATGTTCTTCTATTTAATTTTTTATTAAATATTAAATGGACATAAGAGTTTGTTTTGTATATCATAGTTCTCCTCTTTAATTTATAATTTTTCCCTAAAATATCAATCTCGTGGTATTATGAATTGTTATTGTATGAGATTTGTGTTGTCTGAAGACCTAGGGAATGTGAATCCCAGGCATGAATTTATATATGTGTGTGGGGGATGTGGTTGCTTGTGATGTTGATGATATTAAGATGAGATGATTGTTGACGTTGATGATGACATTGAGATGAGATGATGTTGATGTTGATGTTGATAATGTTATTGTGATGGATGTATGTTGTGTATGTACATGGGGGGTGTAGTGACCTATTGAATATCCCTGAAGAGGGAAGGAGATTGGTTTAAATTTTAAAGCATCCCTAGAGAGGGAAGGTGATTTCTTAGAATTCTTAACTATCCGCAGTTAGTGCATTGATGATGCCCGTGTTTCATATTTCATAATTGCATGGAAATAATATAAACTTTGTCAGTAAGTATTTGTGGTCTTTCATGAGGAAAAATGCTAGTACTTGGGGGCATATCACTCTATTTGGAACTCACTTGTGACTCATGCTGATAACCATGGAGGGGGAGTTGCCTGTGCACGATAAGGTGACCTCGACACTTATTGTCTAGTTTTCCTAAGTGAGAGTGTCATGTGGACACACTTAGGCTATTTCCTTATGAATGGCGCCACATTGCATTTTAGAGTTGAGTTAGGTGCATGCATCATTCTTAGCATAATTGATTTGAATTGTGAAAAAGTTAATGACTAGTTTGTTAAGTGTATGTTGAACCGATGGATTATTGAGAATGATTGTGATTATTTTTATTGTTTTCTTGCTAATCATTGTCATCTATTATTTGTTGATCTTTTATAATAAACTCACCTTGCAATTATTGTATCGTGTGATTGGTGCCTGTGATGATCTCGAAATTTCGTTCGTGGAAGCAGATGAGCAACAGTAGGTGTCTTGGAAAGTCTTTTGTTGGAGCCGTCAAGCCGACGTGATAATGTTGGAATTTATTTTGGGAGAGAGTTATGTTTTGTTATCAACTTTTCCTTAGTTGGTTCCTTAATTGATTTAGATAAATGTAAAAACTGAATTATGTGTTTAATGATTACAGATCCAAGGAGCTTTTGCTGAGTCTTCTCAAGTGTTTGCTGCTAGGTCCAAATATAACGGATTATTTAGGGAAAAAACATATGAAGATGAAGATTTAAGTGAGGAAGAGCTAAAGAAGAAGGTAACATAATGTTTAAAGGGGAAGAAATACTTGGTAGTGCTTGATGACATTTAGGAAACCAAAGTATGGCATGAGGTTAAAGAAATCTTTCGAGATGACAAAAATGGTATTCGAATACTTATGACAATTCGTAACAATGATGTGGAACTCTATACATGAACTATGTCTGTAACGACCCGCCTCGTCGCTACGATATCAACACTCTAATATGTGATAATTTCAATTTTTATAAAAAGAACTCCCTTAATTTGCTTATGAAAATAAAAGTAATTTTGTCTCGACATACATTCATCCAACAACACGCCATTACTTAAGTGAATATATATAATTATATAGGAACAATAACTCGGTACACGTCATACACATAACGGAAATTAAATATGTTCGTAAATATAATTAAAATCCAAGTTTTACATTTTTAACTCAACAAAATAAAAGTTGAAAACCAACTAAGGAGGAGTCGATTACAAAACACAACTCTCTCCCAAAATAATGTCAACGTCATCACGTCAGCTCGACGACTCCTCACCAGAATCTTACTCCCTGCACCCTGCTGCTGTCATTCTGCTCCCACGAACAATGTTTGCGATCATCACAGGTATCAACCACACGATACAAAATTGCAAGGGTGAGTTCATTATAAAAAGAATCAATACCAAATCCAAATAACCACAATTAGCAAGAAACATAGGCGAACATTATGAGCTTACACAACATTCATTATTCAATGCTCACATCCAATAATTATTCATCATTCACATTCAACAATTACTCATCATCCATATTCAACAATTTCTCATCATCCATCCATGGATCCAATCAAGACTGCACAGAATGATGCATGCACCTGACTCAACTCTCAGATGCAATGTGGTATGTACCAACAACCAAATCTTAGGAAATTGCCTAAGCGTGTCCACATGACACTCTCACTTAGGGAACCATACAGAGTTTGTCGAGACCACCCGGTTGTGCACGTAACTGCCCCCCCCCATGGGTGACCAACCTGGGGGCCCAAAGGAGTTCCCTATCAGGTGACAAGCCCCCTCAGTACAAAGTACACTCTGCCACAGTTACTCTATTTCCTGTGTCGTATGAGATATGAACACGGCCAAAAGTAAGTGCCAAAGACCATGGACCAATTAAAGCGCCTAAGCATCCCCTCAAAATGCTTAGATTCTTTAACCATGTTTGTCACCCACGTCTAGGCCATCCAACAAAGTCAGTGCACTTACCCCCCATGACATACACTCCATACGATGTATGAACGTGGCCCAAAGCAAGTGCCAAAGACCCTGGAAGATCAGTGCACTTCACCCCCCACGAACATACACAACATCCAATGTATGAACGTGGCCTAAAGCAAGTGCCAAAGACCCTAAAAGGTAAGTGCACTTCGCCCCCCATAACCACACACAACATGCACATGCCAATGCATTTCTAACATCAATCAACATTCCATTTTCACATCATTCTCAACATAGATATCATCTCGTCTCAATGACATTATCAACAACAACAACAACATCATTTCATATTCACATAATCATCAACATTAACATCAATTCATGTTGACATGGTCTTTATTAACAACATCATCTCAAATCAATATCATCATAATTATCAATATCACCACATATCAATTAAAATCCTCAATAGCGACATCAACAACAAATTGCATTCCGCACATATATATATTTCTTTCATGCCTGAGACTCACACTCACAGGTCTTCAAGCAACACAAATCAAATAAAGACAACAATATCATTCATCACAGTAAACATATATGCATTGCATCCCATTCGTCAAACATAGTTTTTTTTCCTGAAAAACCAGCATGCATATCAATAACAATTATATCGCATCCCATTAGTTAAGAACACCATTTTCTATAAAATAAAAATCAGCATGCAACATGGACAGACAGTTATCCTCATAGCTAGGTTCTTTGACCCTAACTATGAAGTTAAAACGGTAAATTTTATAATAAACTCCCCTCACCTATTGTGAGCTACCCGCGGGATCCTCGTCACGTCACTTGGAGATTTCTTTTCTTCTCCGCTCGTCGATTCCATGCAATCCTCTACCATACCAAAACAAAGGAGACTTAATATAGATTTCAGAAAACAAAGCTAATAACAATGCTCTGGATCAAACACCCACATCACTACATAAAAGTGTTGAGAGCATTTCGGGTTTTACAAAGGGACATCATTTGCAAATTCCGACCACGCCAATGTGACCGGGGTTTAGTGTAGGTTACGAAAATAACACCCATTTCATGAAAGGATAACGTTTTACAACGTCTCTTTGCTCTAGGGTTTTTCAAAGGAAGCGTAAGACATGCAATGGCGGTTCCAAAGTCAGAAAAGATGCAAAGACAAGCTGAAACTAACAAGGAACAAGCATAGAACCATGTTTACCTCGAAGGAAAATGAAAGGTCAGATTAAGGCATCGTTCTCTACCGAAACCGCGAGGCAAGTTGGAAGATTTCGCTTCGGTTGAAGGGTTCCTCTCGGTGTGGGGTTTCAACAGAGAACAACGGCGGTTTGTGGTGGCTAATGGTGGTTGTGGGTGATGAAGAAAGAGTTTGGAATGTTGGAAATGGTTTTGGAAGAAAGAAAGGAGAAGAAATGGCATTTTTCCAAAGCTACTTGGACTACAAGGCTCAAAACGCACAAGGGAGTAATGCTCTCGGGAACGGAAACTTCGCGCACACTCCAGACATCTTCTCAAAGATCCCAACGGTCCGATCGTGGAAAAGTGTCTTGTAAAGCTGAAAACCAAATTTCGAGAAGATCCAACGGTTAAAAAAGACTGGGAAGCGTTTTTACCGAGACAGCTTCATGTAGCTTCCTTGAGAAGCTTCATTAAGAGGCTTCCTCAAGAAGCTTCCTCATGGCTTCTTTGAGAAACTTTCTCAAGAGGCTTCTTTGAGAAGCTAACGCTTTAACTACTAACACCCTTCTAATAACTAAACTCACCTCCTTGAAAATAATTACAGATAAAATAACACAACAAATATAATCAAACATCAAACATAATTACTAATAATATATAGATATATATATCAGGGTGTTACAACTCTCCTACCTTTTTAAAAATTTCGTCCTCGAAATTTACCTTACTCAAACAAGGATGGATGAGCTTCTCGCATTTGACTCTCTAGTTCCCACGTGGCATCTTCTCCTGATGCACCTCCCTAGATCACCTTGACCAACGGAATCTCTTTCCCTCTTAGGTGTTTTGTTCGCCTATCCTCGATCCTCAAAGGCAATGTTTCATATGTCAAATTCTCCTTCACTTGTACATCATCCAATTTCTATCACATGGGATGGATCACGGATATACTTACGGAGTTGAGACACATGAAAGACATTGTGAAGATTAGAAAGAGACGGGGGTAATGCAATTTGGTATGCCACAGGGCCAACTCTTTTAAGAATTTGGAAAGGACCGATAAAGCGAGGTGTGAGTCTTTGGGATTTCAACACTCGACCAACCCCAGTCCACAGAGTGACTCTCAAGAATACATGATCATCAACCTCGAATTCCAGATCTTTCCTCCTCTTATCATGATAACTTTTTTGCCTACTCTAAGCAGTCCTCATCCTTTCTTGGATTAACTTGACTTTCTCGGTGGTTTGTTGTACCACTTCAGGTCCTAAGGTAAGGACTTCTCCGGATTCTAGCCAACATAGGGGTGTCCTACACCTTCTACCATACAAAGCTTCATAGGAAGCCATGCCAATCGTAGAGTGAAAACTGTTGTTATAAGCGAACTCTATCAATGGAAGAAAACTCTCCCAGCTTCCTTTCTGCTCTAAGACACACGCCCTCAAAAGGTCCTCCAATGACTGAATGGCCCGTTCAGTTTGGCCATCAGTCTGAGGATGGTAGGCTGAACTTAGTCTAAGCTTGGTCCCCAACGCTCTGTTCAAGCTCTCCCAAAATCTAGAGGTAAACCTAGGATCTCTATCAGATACTATGCTAGATGGCACACCATGTAATCTGACAATCTCACTTATATACAGGGAGGTCAACTTCTCCAAGGAAAATCTGATATTAATGGGAATGAAGTGAGCAGACTTAGTCAGTCTATCAACAATAACCCAGATAGAATCTAAACCTCTAGGGGTCCTAGGTAGTCCTACCACAAAATCCATAGAAATATTGTCCCACTTCCACTGGGGTATCTCTAAAGGTTGTAACTTCCCTGAAGGTCTCTGATGTTCTATCTTAGCCTTCTGACAGACTAGGCACGCATAGACAAACTCACTAACCTCTCTCTTCATGTTGGGCCACCAAAACATCACCTTCAAATCCTGATACATCTTGGTAGCACCAAGATGGATGCTCAAATTACTCCTATGTCCTTCCTCTAAGATCATCTCCTAAGTTCAGGCACATTGGGAACACAAATCCTATCTTGAAGTCTCAAAACTCCATCTAATCCAACATTGAAACTATTGTCCCTTCCTGACTTTATAGCCTCTAACTGAGTCCTTAGAAAATGATCGATCTTCTGGCCCTCCTTGATATCTCCTAGTAACTCACTAGTAATCCTCAAAGTTCTTAATCTCATACTATTAGGAGTAAACTCACATGCAAAACTAAGGTCTCTAAACTGTTCCAGGAGATCCATCTCTCTAACCATCAAGGCAGACATATGTAGAGATTTCCTACTCAAGGCATCAGCCACTACATTGGCTTTACTGGGATGGTAGCTAAGCTCAAAATCATAATCCTTGAGAAACTCTAACCATCTCCTTTGTCTCATGTTCAGCTCCTTCTGACTAAACAAGTATTTAAGGCTCTTATGATCACTAAACACCTCGAACTTAGAGCCAAACAGATAATGCCTCCACATCTTAAGGGCAAAAAATACAACAACCAACTCTAGATCATGGGTAGGATAATTCCTCTCATGAGTCTTAAGCTGTCTAGAAGCATAGGCCACTATTTGGCCATTTTGCATCAACACTCCCCCCTAAACCCATCTTTGATGCATCATAATACACCTCAAATGGTTCTCTCGGGTTAAGCAAAACTAGCACTGGAGCGGTCATCAATCTTTCCTTAAGGGTTTGGAAACTATGCTCACATTAGGTATCCCACACAAAAGCTTGACCCTTACGAGTCAGTTTAGTCAAAGGTAGAGCCAACTTGGAGAAACCTTCTATGAATCTCCGGTAGTATCCTGCTAAGCCTAGAAAACTCTTAATATGAAAAATAGACTTAGGACTCTCCCACTCCAAAACATCTTCTAGCTTAGATGGATCTACAGCTATACCCCCTTGAGATATCACATGCCCTAGGAAACTAACTTTCTTTAACCAAAACTCACACTTGGACAACTTAGCATAAAGTTATTTGTCCCTAAGGGTATGCAACACAATCCTCAAATGTTCTTCATGTTCCTCTCTAGTCTTGGAGTATACCAAAATATCATCTATGAATACTACCATTGGGCGCTCGTTTTAATATTCAAGACAATAATTGATTATCAAATCTAGAGCACCTAAGAGCATCTCCAACCGGAGGTGCTTCGTTGGTTTCTTATGCTAAGGAACGGTTTCTTTTGAGTTCTTTGACATTGGAGCAAAGTGACGTGGCAAATTCGGTTTCTTTCGCGGACAGTGGATTCCTTATATAAGGAATTGTTTCTTACCAATAAAAAACTATTATTTTATAGAATTTGTACCCCCCAACCACAAGAACAACAAAAAGGAAGAAGATGAACAGTTCCAACAAACGCAAAGATGAAATTTCACAAAAAAAAATTGCGCAAATTAAATAGTACCAACTTTCATAGTTATCAAGTGTGGATAAAACAAAATAAAATAAAAACAACATGAAGCAAATCCCTACCTCCAGAGAAAGAAGAAGGGACAAAAACAAAACCAAAAAAATGTGAAGCCGCTATAGACCCACAACCAGATGACAAAGAGGATAGCGTAGACGAACAAATCGAGGAGGAGGACCCACATGTGTTTGGCCTTGTTGTTGTGGTTGTGGAGCTGCTGGTGGTGCTGGGGCTTGAGCAAAATGGATTCGTCGGAGTCGTCGAGCGTGGCAGGCTCGTCATTGGGCCTTTTCTTTTTTTCTAGCCTTGAGCTGGAGGGTGGAGAAGAGGAGAGTGTTGTTTTTTTTCAAGCCCTGAGGAGGAGAGGGTTATGGTGAAGTGCGTTTTGGAAGATGGTGTGAAATTGGGGTGGGATTGGAAGGAGAGATGGGCCAAAGTGGTGATTGTTGTTGGTGGTGGTGCATTGGAACTCGAAGGAGTGGATGGGAGGGGAAGGTTTTGGAGAAAAAAGAAGAGTGAAAAGTCAT
Organism: Glycine soja; assembly: GCF_004193775.1. Classification (NCBI taxonomy): domain Eukaryota; kingdom Viridiplantae; phylum Streptophyta; class Magnoliopsida; order Fabales; family Fabaceae; genus Glycine; species Glycine soja. The sequence goes on along the minus strand of NC_041009.1, from coordinate 23,564,613 downwards.
TTATTTTAATGTTATGTAATTTTTTTATTTTGAATTTATATTTAATATTTTCTTCATTTATTTATACTTATTATTTGTATACATAAAAACTGAAAAAATAAATTAGTTATTCTTATAATAAAATAATTTAAATGTTTAGATTTCTTGTGATTTCTTGCTATTTCTTGCATTGGAGTGAAATTCTGTATAAATTTCTTATGAGTGACGTGGCATTGCAGGGACCACAAAAAGTGTTATGGGAACCACAAAAAGATGATTAAGAAATCCATATAAGAAACTTTCGCTAGAGATGCCCTAAGCAATCTTCATAGCCTAAAAATAATGAGAAGTCTACAACATCCATCAAATCTTACCAAGATAGCCTTGAAACTAGGACAAAGACATGTCTACCCTTCCATGGACACACTAGGACAACTAACCAACCTCCAAATTTTGAAACTAATTGGAGAAGACAATGGTGTTGGAATTTGGCTTGATTTTGATTTTAGAATGGAAGAGTCCCCTAAACTTTAAGTGTTTCATATAAAGAGAGTAAACGTCGTATCATGGAGATTAGAGGGAGGTGCAATGCCCTGTCTTTGACATCTTCTCATTAAAAAGTGTCATATCTTGAATAAGCTTCTCGAACAACTCTGGTTAGCGACTACCTTACTACTAGTGCATATTAAGAGGCCTTCAAAACGATTGGCTTACAGCTTCCGAAATTTGAAGTCGAGGAATGGTTGTAAGCTCATAATCTCTGACGATATATAACATTCTCCTTTAAAATAATTAAAAATACAGCATTTTTCTTTATACATGTATTATTAAGTAGCATGTAAATATAGTAATAACTACTCCCTCCTATCCTATATATTGATCACATTCTAGAAGGAACACTTGGTCCTATTTATAAGTCATCAACTAACCTATTAATAATGATTTTCCAATTCTATTCTTTATACTATTCTCAACACTTCATTATTAAGAAAGTCTATTTTCCATGCACCGTCCACCCACTCTTCTCACTCCATGCAATTAATGAAAATATGAGTACATCTTCAAATACTTCATTCTCTTTCTGTCTCTCAGATTATCTATGCCTTTTGTTTTCTTTCTCAATTGAAACTGGAACGTTTTTCTCTCCATGGAGAAAGGCAAGGAACCCATTGTAAGCCATGAGGATTTGTTAGCATTGGTTGTTGAAGACTCAGACACTGAACAACTCACTAGAGTTTGAACATTGATGGGAATAATAGAGTAATGGGTGAATATTAATAATGACATGGAAGAGAGAGAATGTGAGATGATAATTTAGGGTAAACATTTAATTAGTTATTAGTGAAATTAATTGGATGTGTAATTATGTTAGGGTATAATTAAAAACTTGTTTTATTTTTAGACATATTTAATGGCTTAACTTCCGTTCCTTAGTCTTGATGATTCGGTTGAAAATGACCAATATACAAGACCGGAGGGAGTAATAAGTTAAAAAAATCATTTATATAATTATAGTTGCACATCAATTTAATATAATTTCTTTGACAAATAAGAAGAAAAGGGAGACAAAATTGAAATAACATAGGTAATGCATTCGAAAGAGATAAAGAAAAAAAAATGAATTGTTAAAAATGTTATATAAGAATTTGTTGTAAGGAATATTATAACACTGGCTAAAATAGGTCAAACAAAGGGAGCCAGCCAGCACAGAAATGCTCTACAATACCTAATGTTAAATATTTGCAACACTGCCTTGAATTCCAAACATGACTTGTATCATGTTAATTATACATTTGGCATTAAGACCCAAGCTAAGTAAAAAATCAAAGTCTAATAACATATACAGTTGGTGGTAAGATTTTGCAATTTACATATTCACCTTGGTAATTGAGAAGAAAAATTTTACCCACGGCGAAGGTTCCCAATGGTCAGTGTCCTAGTTTTCCCTTGATTACATTTAGAAATCATGGAAGTTCCTAAAAAGTCAATTTCTCACATAGCATTTTTTATCTTCTTTCTTTGACCATAATTTTGACTTTGGTATATGTATCTGTTGCTCCATTTCAATAAATCAATTTATGAAGTAGAGCAAGTAGAGACAAAATCACCACCCAGTTGATGTTAAAAACGCAAGCAAAAGAAATGTAGTGGGAACCAACTAAATGGACTGTTCCAGTTCGCTCATCCCTCACCTTAATGCTTGAAGAACCTGAGATACAGCATAGAAAATATTAATAAATGAGAAATTATGAAAAAGGAAATAATGCAAGTCATTTGAATTTGATTTCTTATAATTTCTTTGACAGTTCTACCCCAACCTTTATATAACACGCCAATCATATATTATCTTTAATTCATCAATTAAACATAAGTAAGAAATCTGAAATGAAACAAGAAGTGGACAAAAGGAAATAAGGGCGACACTTTTACATCAAACACATGCACGAAGAGCATGCAGATACTTTAAAATTTTAAACTGGATCGATAAACTACACGGAACTATTCCTTTATCGGAATTAAGGGTCAACTTGGTTTGAGAAAAATGTTTATTATTTTTCATTTTCAATTTTCACAAAAAAGGGAGAGTTGAGACAAATGAGAAAAAAATACTAAATTTACGTGTTCTATTATAGATGTTTACACAAAAATCTACAAATATTTTATATTCTTCATTTATGTGATTTAAAATATTTAAAATGCCGAAGGTTATAAAGAACTAAGAAATGATACTTACAGTTGTACTCAGTCCATCCAATAGCCTGATTTTCAAGGTCATAGAAGACAAGTTTATTTGAAAGCACTAAATCTGCAACAAGTAAAAATACAGATGAAGCTGCAGAGTAAGGTCATGGAAAGAAAACTTTCTAGTGATCCAAAATTGTTATTGGAAAAAGATAAGGAAAATTCTTCCACCAGTAAAATAATACATTTATTAGAATATTTAGCTTGTAAATTTCTTCCAAAACAAGTATGGGGCTACTTTAGAATAATACATATCTCCATAAAAAATCTCAAGACTAATAATATGCTACAAAACTTTCACTATCCTCCTCCAGAAACAAGATAGTATCACCAGCAAATTGCAAAAGGTTGTCAGAACCTACATTCACACCTTTGAGCCCCCTATCAACTAGTCATCACATCTTTGACCAGAGAAAATGTAAAGGAAAAAAGAAAAAACAGAAAAAGGTCCTTCTCAGCTAAATCCTCTTTTGTTTTAGAAAGAAGATTTAGGATGTAGTCATTGAAGGCAAACTTCTACTATCTTTTGATTTAGGAACTTGTATAAAAAAAATACAGAACACAACCCAATTTCTTGCAGTTAAGATACTCACAAGATCCTATACAAACGAATTCCACGATATAATGTATTTGTCTTGTTTATTTCAGAACTCAGATGTAAACAGGTTCAAAAATATCTTTTATCTCAAAATGCCATTAAAAAATAACCCTTTATTTCCTCTTATAATAATGGCTATGGCAGTCTGGTTCTAAAGCTGGAAGCAGCATTCAGCAAATTGGCGGCAAATATCTATCAGTACAGAAAAGGATTTGAAGAGAATACCTCCCAATAAAGTCATATTTTTGCTATCTCTTGATTGTGTCCCACTATTTTGCCAACCAATACACCAGAAATCTCCCTGCAGATGCACATTAGTATTTTATTTATAGTATGGTGTATAAAGATTATGATTATAAAAACCATCGACATATAAAAAACTTGCTCAGCAGTAGTGCACATTAATTAACGAGTGTTTTGAAAAATCATTTTAAAACTATTGCAAGTATCTAAAATTACAAAAAAAATGGTTAATAAGGTTTCAAAATAGGAAAAGATACTGTTTGCTGCATTTGCAACCCCAGAATCCGTTCAGCTTCAGCAACTCAAAACTAATTCGGAGCAGATGGGATACAAAAGGTTTTTAATATGCATTGTAGGCACTTTGGGCAGAAGCAACTTTTTGTTACTTCAGCCCAGAATACAGTTAGGCCAAGATGCAGTTGGGTCTAATTTATCAATTTATATATATATATAGAAAAAGAGAGAGAGAGAGAGAGAGAGAGAAAGGAGGGATCAAGTTACTTTAAGAGTTACTCTCCATCCTCACCATTTATTTTCTTGAAATCTAATGGTTCTAATAAGTAACTAATCGTTATCATTACATTTTAAGAAAATTAATGGTGAGGATGAGAACTTAATCACTAGATTTTAAGAAAATGAATGACGAGGATAGAGTTACTCTTGAAGTAACTTGATCCCAAGAGAAGGCTGACAATAGGTCCAAAACAAGCCAAATAAAACTTGGATAACAATAACAAAACACAAAGACCTAATGAGGTTTGCAATATACTTACAGAGGGAAATAAATAATCATGTGGATAAACCTTCAACGAGAGCCCATTTTCAAAAAAAAATGTGACAGCCGGAAATCCATCATCAACACTGCAACATAAAATAAAATAGCCATTACACACCTAAATGAAGCTGATAATACTGACACGGGCATAGGATATGCAAAGGGAGCAGTCCAGTTATCGAAGCACTCCAACAATACATACTCAATAAGAAAGTTCATAGAACTAAACCTACAAAATATTGTAACTTAATTTCACAAAAAAAAATTTCCAAGTATCAAAATAATATTTCAAATGGCAAATATTTTTTGTCCAAATGTCAAACCCAAAGTCAAAATGGCAAGATTTCCTAGACAACTCCTTCAACATATAATATAGATTACAATTTACATGTCAATGTCATTATTATGATTATCACGAAAAGAATTTATTAAGACATAAAAGGAAGATACAGAGACAGGATAAGAAATCCTCAAGGACTACAGATGACGCCACTAAAAATAAAAAGAAAAAAAGAAACAGAAATCAAGACATGTGCAAGACAGAAAACCAACAAAGAGCATAAAGCCATAAACCAGCAACTGCAGATTAAAGTAAGAACATTAACATGATCAAATAAAAATCATAAAACAATCTGTGAACCAGTACTGTAAAACCAGCAACAGAATTACAAGGAAGAAATTTCAAAGCATACATTCATTAAGGGAACCGTAAAATTTCCCAAGTGAAACAACAAAGAGAGAGAGTGAATAGTCCTATCCTTGAAGATCCAGGAAAATAACCTCAAACACCAACCACTAGAGATGCCAATCTCATGACAGCAAGCTTAAACAATGCTAACATGGCAAAGGATGGTGGCTAATTTAAAAGAAATATTAACAAAACAATTAAATGAGTGAGTAAAGAACATAGTTTATACTAGATGAGCTGGTCTGATAAACATAATGGTGATTTCACCCAGTTCAAAAAAGATTTCTCACAAGACAATTTTCAAAGGAGATCAAAGCAGAAGAACAGAATTTGTCAAAAGTTAAAACCACATCTGATGTGTTTTCTTTCAGTCTTTTTGGTTTACTTTCCCACACATTGCTGAAGGGCAATTCTACCTAGAACAGAAGAGGCAAACACTCACCTCCCGACCATTTCTAATGTGGCATATGCCACACACCATGGACACCACAGCTATGGGAGCACAACTGTGCCATGTTCAATAGCCATGCAAAAGAAATTTTAGTCAAAGTGACCTTCAAAACACTATGCCATTACAGTATGGAAGCACTGTTAATAACATTGTCAACCCTGAACCACCATTATCAAAACCACACACTTTAGGCCCCACCCTTCCTTCCAAAACTAACAGGACAACAAAGAATTCTTCTAAAGCCTGTATGCCAAAGTAAGCTAGCAAAACACTTGCGCTTGTTCCAACCAACAGCAAGACACTATATACATACAATAAGCATATTTCTTTTCACGTGTGTTCAAGAAAGAAAAGATTATGTTAACAGTTAAACCCCCAGTTAAAGTAGCAACAGAGTATAAGGATTAGTTAGTATGCATGTCATGCATCATACCTCTCAGAATATTGAAAGCATGTATACTCGTCATGGAGAGTCTGAACTTTTAGATCCGGGTGCTGAGAAATCATCTAAGAGAAAGCAATTCAGACAACTGTACAATAAACTGTAATGTAAATTTAGTAATTTAGAAATTTGCAAAATTTAAGACTTTTATATACCTTATATACTAGCGGCTCATAAATTCCTTCAGGCAGATAGGCCAGGGTTGTACCACTGTCAATTATTGTCCCTTTTCTGTCTCCTTGTGCTGATGTATCTGTTGATAGACTAAGGAAAGTATGGCCAACTTGAACTGCAGTCATATTGACACTGTAGTGTGGCCTAAAAAAACACAATTTCAAATTTCTCAAAATATGGATTTTTGTAAACCACTATCTGGATAGAAGAGAGATTCTATTATTAAGATCCAATAGCTAAGGCTATGTTTGACCCAGCTTATTTTTTACTTAAAAGCTACTTTAAATGAAAGCTAAAAATAAAAACTTTAAAATAAAGTAGAAGTTGTTTGGTAGTCTTAGCTTAAAAACTCCTTTTAAGATAAAAGATTTGTTTCATTGTCCTACATCAACTAGTTCAGGATGAAAAGGAGGAGGCAAAGATATGTGGCTAATTTTAAAAAACTACTTTAGTTAGGTTTTTTTTAAAATGCTATTTTTCTCCCTTTTCTTTTATTAAATGGTCCTCAAATATTAAGAGTTTTTCTCCGAATGTGTTTGGCTCAGCCTCTCCTTTCAAGGAGAAGAAAAACCAAAAAAAGAGTTGGGCCAAACACTACCTACATATATGGCCTAGATACTACTTATAATGACTTGGGCAAGCTTCCAGGGTTGATTCCGCCCCAGTCTGATGTCAATTCTTATAAAAGTAAACAAAAATATGAGTGCATAAAGAAATTGACCAACATCCAGCATATAGAAGCATCAGGCAAGGACATGAACATTTAACAAAGATATCTTGTTTTTCATTTAGAATATAGGAGAAGAAAGTGTTTTTTATGGTTAAGACCACTGAAATCCTACTGCCAGCTTCAACTAGCATGAGTTCACTTTACATTCCAATTACAGTTTACACATGACACCTTCAGCTTCAAAGAATCTTTTAAACCAAAATTTTAATACCACTGAAATGATCACCTCGTTAACCAGTTGAGGCCTACATTCCATTTAGAGTGTAGATGTGCTGAGACATGTCACTGATGACTTAAGAAGAAATCACTAATCAATATCTAGCAAGGACAGGCAAGAGTAGAGCTTATAGAGGCTTGGGCAATCCTCACCTCATAAGCTAGTTTTTGGGTTAAGTTAGCCCAAATTCAATAGAAGCTACATGTGTTATTATATCATAAAAAATTAAAATATTTGCACAAAAAATAATGTAGTCACTAACAAAAACATGATAAAAAAAATAAAAAGAGCTTATCCTCAAAAGAATAATGAATAACGCTATAAGAAAAACTACTCTCATTCTAAAGTGTATTAAGTGAATATCATACTGGTCTGGTAATAATGGAGTCATGTTCACTTTAGGTTGCACAACATGCCCAATAGCAAATATACCACCTCCATTTACTCCATTTAAGCAATGAGCAAACATCTTTTTCACTTTGCCAGAGGAAGCAAGTTGTGAAATCATTGATGAATTAGCTTTTCCAAATCCAAGTATTCCATCAAGTGCTTCTTCATTTGAAGAACTTAGATCTCCAGATTGTCTAGCACCACACCTACAAAACAACAAAAAAACTCATTTAAATATTAAAAGAGGGATAAATATGAATCAATGTATTCAATAGACAACATTAAATTATTATACACAATAAGAATCACCAGGAAACCATTATAAACTAAATGCCTCCAAAATCACATCAAGCTGTATTAGAAAAAGGTATTTATATAGGAGTGCTCCATATGATAAGGTGTTTTATTCACTGCCTCAATATTTACTAAACCATGTTATTTACAGCATGTTTGGTAAAACTGAAAATTTAGCATTGAAAGATTTTAAATTCAAGCACTGAAATTGTGCTAAAGGAAGCTATTAGCATTTAACATATCCAACAAGGATAAAACAAAGGAATTGGCCAGGATAGTTCCCGTTGATACATCATTGACTGCACAAATGCCGAATTATTCAATATTCTTTTTACATATATTTATTTTCAGCTTGAGTAAGGTTCAAGCTTGGAACACAACAAAAGGAGGACCACAAGAAGTACAAGCCAATATCAATATTGACATCAGCAGTCTCAATCTCAATCTTACTCAAATTGGTAGCTGACCCAAACAATATCAAAGTCAAGTATTTTCTCAGGCACCAATAATAATTTTGGTGAGGAGTTGGACAAAATTTGTATGCGTTTTAATGAAATAAAAAGCATACTCAACCATTTTTTAAAAGCAATACCTGCACACCAGTGCACCCAATTTATGTTAAGATCATATCCAGATATGACAAATTATGGTATTGCAAGTTTGCAACTAAAGCAACAGGTTAAATTACTATTAACAATCATGCATGGTTTCTGAGTTCATGACTTGTAGAAAATAATGTCCACCAACAGCAACAGATCAAAGTAATAGACATACACAATACATAATAGCAAGCATTACTGCTAAAAGAAAACTCACCCAAATACAATACTTCCATTAGCCGAATCAGTTTTAAGGTCCCCAGACACTTGATCATAAAGTACGATATCCTTTACAAAGTAACCAGCAGTTGAGCTCCCATCGCCATATATCTCCAGATATGGACAGGAAATATTAGCAGTGCAACCAGTCAGCAGACCTCCATTGATCTCTTTGCAAAACTCTTGATCACAGGGAACTAATTTACCAGAGGATGATTCCTTTATGTCGTAAAGTGTAAGGTCCATCTTTGATACAAGAGAAAAAGAAATTCAAATGAATAAATACATCAATATCGACATGAGGAGGCTGTACATGATTCAGCCATGTGAAAATTGTCTTGCAAACCATGGTCTACCATAGTACACACCCTGACAGTGTAAAGGATTTCGGGCCTGTTTGGATACAAGCTAGAAGTACTTTTGAGAACTTCTCTATTGGAAATATAGAGCCTCCAGTAGAGAAGCTCTCAAAAGCACTGTATCCAAACAGACTCTTATATACTCTCAACAAATCAGAAACTCCGATGTAAGGTAATTTTGTTGACTTTTACAAAAAACTATCTTGAAAGTCATCCCTAGAATGATTTCCGATCGGTTATTAATAATGTAAAAACTCTCTACACAATGCATAGATTTTAAAAACATGTTCTTCTAACCCATCCTAATTTCGAATGCTCACACAAAAAAACACAAAATAAACCTAAGCAAGCAAATTGAGCAGGTGACGAAGGTAGTAAAGGTAGTCTAAACTCAAAAGGATGAGAAGCATACACCAAGGCTACTTCTGGTGGGGCACTCTTTGCACTGAATGCAATTTACCCACATAATATCACTGCCAGTGTCCACTTGTAAATAGTAATTCTTCGGAGGAGTTCCAATCCCTATTTTAGCATAATAAAGCCTACAAACAGAATGAATCAGTTCAGAAGATGGTTCAAAAATTTAATGAATTAGTGGTTAGGGAGTTACCCGACGGCGTCGGGGCGGCCGGAGCCGCCGAGGGGGAGGTCAACGCCGGCGAGGAGAGAGAGCTGGCGGCGGTAGTCGTGGGCTTTGAGGGCGGAGAGGGAGCGGTCCTGGTACTTGCACTTCACGTTGAATACGCCATGGGAGGCGTTAACAACACTGGGCGGTGACGGTGACAGCGACAGAAGCAACCACACACACGCGGAGACGAAGATTCTTCTGCTGCTTCTGCGTAGCATCTCCATCGTCGTCGTCTTCACGCGATGAGTGGAGTTTGTTTGTTTGGTGAAGACGAGAGAGAGAGAGAGGGTGTTGGAGTTGGGAGGTTGGGGTCCACGCGCCAGCACGAGAATGGAGAATCCGATTGGTGCGTGATACAAATAATAATAATAATAAAATAAATAGTTATTTTCTTCTATACCTCTCACAAATTGAGAAAAATTTTAATTTTAATTTCTAAAAAATAAAATAAAATAAATTTATTCAACCGTTAACTTAGATAAATTATAGTTATTAATCAATATTTTATTTATTATTATATTCATTATACTTTATATTTATTTTTTTAAGTAATATTATGTTTGTAATATTAAAAAAGAAAAAAATTAAGATTAAATTTGATTATGAGTAAATAGTTAATTGTATAAGGCGCTTACAAATTTATTCTTAAAAATGTTGTGTATATCCTTTCTTAAAATGATTATTTACTCATAAAAAAGAAAAAATAGCAATATACTATGCGTTTTCGAAAAAAAAAGGAGATGAGTCAGTGGAGGGTGACGTGAGAGACCCTTTCGTTTCGAATTTTGGATAACAGCCATTTTTTCTTTCTAGAAAGAAAAGAAAACTACAAGCACTTTCTGTTTCTCTTTATTTAAAAAAATCCCCTTTTAAGATTTTTTTTATTTTTTTGAGGAACACTTTTAAGACTATTGATCACGAGAATGGGGCACGTGATGACCAATTAACCATACAAAATACAGTGCTTTATGCTACCGAAATAAATGTATATTCGATTTAAGGAGTAGTATTTGAATTATTATATAGTTTGTTATGTACTTCGTATAGTTTCACGCTTTGACTGATCAAAAGCTATTTTTCCTCAAATTTAAATAATGGAACACAATTTCATTATGCCTATGCAAAATAATATATTATTTTGTGGACAAAACTCATTTCATACTTTCCGAACTAGAATTTGACGAGTACAAACGATGACTTAGAATTTAAATGAATATCTCTTAGTTATGTCTTCAACTTAAGGTCTAAGATATACTAATTAAATTAATAAATAGAAAAGTTTATTAAAAAAAAATACATCAAAAACTAGGTGTCTAGAGATTGGATAGTTAAGATTTATCATATTTATAGGGAACCTAATGTTGTAGCGGATTGGTTGGTCAATTGGGATCATTCGTTAGCTTTAGGAATGTATGAGTTCTCTTCTTCGTCGGGATTGTCCGATTTTTGTTTTTGCATAATGTTGAGTTTTGCCCCGTTCAATAATAAAAAAATTGTTTTTTTGGATTGGATTCATTGTAAAGTTGAGAACCAAAAACTAAACAAATTAGTTTTTTTTTTCATATTCATTTAATTAACTAGTTTTTTCACTTCAAATTCAAATCAAACAAATTGTATATTCTATTTTTCTTTTTCAACTCGATTAAATACTACATTCAACTAACTATTTATTTTGACTTTTATATTAATATATTTTAGGATTTAGTAGTTAAGTTTTTCTTCTACTTCTTCCCTGCCAAGCACCTCCTAAGAGAACATTTCTCCAATACAGAAAAAGTAATTTCATTTATGCAATACCAGGAAATTGAATGTTAAATTTTCTCCTCTCAACTGACGTTTCAAACAAGTTTAGTTGAAAATTGTTGAGTCATAAATTAAAATGCAACGTTTCCAAGAAGTTATATTAGCATTTATGCACACAAATTTATACGCTTTATATTAATTTTCAATCCATACTTCATCTCATCAAAACTATTCCACACCCAAAAAAAGTACTGTTTTTTTATTTGGTCATTGAAAACAACTGGTGACCATGAAAACACCAGTGTTTCACAGGTTTGTTGAAATATCATTAACCAAAATTAACTCGAGCTGTTTAAAAAACATGACAATAAATTCATTCAGAAAACAATCAGAATTTTTTTCTTTTTCGGTGTTGAATCTTCCTAAACACAAACTAGTGAAAAATTGATACTCCCCGCTAAACATGAATCGAGCTGATTGCTTCCCACAAAATATTTATATAATGAATGAACATAACTGTTTTACAACCTGCGGAGTAAGGGACCCTTAAAAAAGCTTTGTATAACCCAAAACTGATGCCTTCATCAATACTCATGGACTATACTCTCAACCCAAAAATAATGACTGAAAAAGGATGTAAAAAAAACAAAATTTTTTATATCATCCCTCACCAAAAATTACCAATAAAGCAATTGGCGACCCTACATACCCGTCTATGTGACAGGTACAAAATATTACAGAGTTGTATCCATGAAACAATAAGTTGGCACATACATGGAGACTATAAAAGGAGCCCACAAAAGGGAAAGGGGAGGAAGGGGACAACACAGTCTTGGCAAGAATGGGCACTTTCCTCCAAAAGGATAGCCCCAAAGCACCAAACAATAAGCTGTGAACTAAGACCTGGAGAAACTGCTGACTCCACAGTTCCTCGAATGCAATCCTCTCTCTGGACAATGGCAACTTCGGTGCACAGAGCTCCGAGCACTTCAAAACTGCAAACTCTTCATGATCAAAGACCAACAACTGGCGACCACAAAGCCGACAAATGCCTCAAATATAGGCAACCCTCTGATTCTCCTAAAGAATGGGTAACAGGGAACTTGAGAATTAAAAAATGCAGCAGTAATAATGTACATTCAGAAGCTTAAGAAGCTGTGGCAGCCGTCGACTTCTCTAATTTTTCTTTTTCAATTTCTGCCCTTCTCTGCTCAGCATGCTGGGCAACACCATTAGCAAGAGCTTGATAATTGAACTCAAGCTTCTGGGTAAGGTTCTCAAACCTCGATGGATCCAATGATTGTATCACTACAGGAAAATTTACTTTGTAAGGAGGGATGTCAGATAACAAAGAGAACAATGACGATGGCATTGGTGAACCTGAACATTTTTTAGCTTACCTTTGATTGAATCCACAAAGAAAACAAAAGGATCAACCTCATCAATTGGGGACTGCAACTCTTCATCATCACTAAAGTCATCATCTGAATCATCATCATCGTCATCATTGGGCCGGAATGACTTCGCCTATATGCAACAAATGCAGAATGAAAATAAGATTCTAAGATTTAAAAATAAAAGCCAGTAAACCAACAAATAATGAATATAAGATGAAACAAAATACAACAATTGTGTTTGGAGCAAGGAGATATAATAAAAAAAAACTCATTTAGTTCAACTTATTTTGGAGAAATAATTGCTTGTCTTTATCAGGTTCCTCAAAGAACTTTAGAAAATTAAACAATTATTTCTCTAAAAACAATTGTTTTCAAACATGTACAAAATTTGAATGAATCAAATCACATTTCTAAAAACTAGAATTGAACATTTAGTTCAACTGAAACCACTGCACATCCTGGTTTACTGGACCAGCAAAGCCCCAATAAACAAACAAGAAGTCAAACAATTAGCTGGTTGTCGCTGAAACTTGTCCAATTCTTTGACTGAATCAGTCAGTGAACCCAGCGTTAACCTAGACCCTCATTTTTACTAGGTGGACAAAGCTTTGAGCAAAAGATGTGGTATGGGGATCAAAACCAATGCAATGCTGCCATTAAGCACTGGCAGCAGCTGTACCAAGAGACTGATATGCCTAGATGGTTATGGTAATCAATAAAACATTTCAACAAAATAATTCAAAATTAAAATATGTCAAGTTTCAATATTAACAAATAATAGACTATTTTAATGTTAAATCTTAGTTTGTACACTACATTTATTTTAAAATTGAACTTCATAGTATAAATTGGACCACAAAGTCAGGTGCCTTAATGACCTGAGCAGAAGTCATACATGCATACAGACATACTATAAAAATCCTTTAATAGGCAAGCAGATGTTTTTAAGGTCTACATATCCACACCTGTTCAGCCAACTTTCTAAGTGTGATAGTATCAGCATCCTCTCCCTCATCAGCATCAACTCCCATTTCCTTGTCAAAACCATTTCCTTCCTCATCTTCATCATCAGTTTGAAAACCATCCATATCATCATCATCTTCAGCTTCTTCCTCTTTTGCAGCCTCTGCACAGTGAGTACACAATGGACTGAAAATTAGGCACTCACAAAACAAACTACTGTTAGGATTACTGAACAAGTCGATATAAATGACATCAATCTACCCCTCGTGAATATATACGATTGTGACATCTCAAAGTTACAGAGACAATGCAGACATACAGACCTGCAACTTGTTCCTTGTAGGCAACTAGAAGATCAAGATTGGCCCGGAACACCCGACCTAAAGCCTCCGCTGGCAATTGATCAGCTGGGAGTGCCAGTAATGATGTTAAACCAAGGCAGCATACTTTCTTTTCATGTTCCCTGCATGTCAATTTACCATCATGAGACCTTCAAATTGTCACACAATAATTTGACTGTTGTATGGAAGCACAGAAAAGTAGGAGTTGCAGAAATGAGAAAATTAAGATGGATGTGTGATTATACAAGAAAGGATAGAATACGGAATGAAGTTATACGAGAGAAGATTGGTGTAGCACCAATTGAGGAAAAGATGACAGAAAATTGGTTAAGGTGGTTTGGGCATGTGCAAAGAAGGCCACAGGAGGCGCCAATTAGAAGAGTGGATTGCATGATTTTTAGCCTGGGAAAAGAAGAGGGAGACCAAAAAGGACATTGGAGGAAATCATCAAGGGAAACCTGATACTTAAATAATATTTCTGAAACTTGGGTTTTTAACTGTGCCGAATGGCGTCGTATGATTCATGCATGACTAAGGGGTGGTGAAAGGGTAGAAAATAACAAACCTTTTAAAATTAGTACGCATTCCACTCTTCTTAACTTGTTGAAGCAAATGGAACCAAAGATGGAATATTTCTGATGCAACACCTAGCTTTTGCAATATGCTGAGAGTCAAAGCTGCATTGTAGTAAAGAGCATCTGCAATCTGAAAATATTATCTCCTCTTAGAAGGAATTAACTTATGATGCCATTTCCTGTCAGACAAATAATCTTTGAAACCCTAGGCAAGCTTACAATAGATAAACTAAACTCACTGGGTGAATCAGAAAAGGACTCAGTTTTGTTATTAAAAAATTCTTTACATTTATTCTCTTCCTATTTTAAATAAAGAAACCTACAAATTGTAACACTTAAAAGAAGTGCAATTCATATTAAGTTAAGAACAACAAGAATTAGGTGTTATAGAAAACTACCATACAAAACTATATCTATCCAACTTTTTATAATCCATCCGCATTCAATAAATTGAAATTCAAAATATATCTTGCAACTCCAAACTAAAATTATTTAACAAAACTAGTTAACATAGATCCAGAACAGATGGGTAATTGGGTATTGAGTGTTCATCAGTACAACAAACCCCAAAAAATCAAGATATTGATTATGTCAGAACATTATAGTAAAGTAAAGAAGCAACAAAAGCCAATTTCCTGACAATTTCATTCATTCATGTAAATATTGACTGTAACAACCCCTTCTTACCACTTGCATGAAAAGACATTTCAAATATGATTTTTCAGTGTGATGCAAGCGTTCAACTGTAATTCTGAGATATGGCTCAACCCAGTGATCGACTTGTCCTCTGCAATTCTGGAAGACAACTTCGATAAGCTTTGGAGCCGGCACAATATCATTGTCCTCCATATTTTTATCTGACATAATCTGCAACGTGATATACAAATCACAGAGACATCAGTAATAACAGAAAAAATAATAATAATCATTATCAACCATCAGGCCAACCAAACAGGTGGCGACTCGAGTAATAATGTAAAAGTAACTCACAGATGAAATCATGTTCCATAAACTCTGTTGATAGTCGGGTTCTTTGCAAGTAAGGAAATGAGCAGTTCCCCTTGAAATATAGTTGTCCAAAGGAACCAAAATATCTGCAGAAGTTTAAAGCTTAACAAATAAATACCCAAAATAATATTAGAATATATTTCATTTGACCAGAAAATTGTCCATGATCTATTTTAGCTTGTTTCTTTATCAAAAAATGTTTCTAAGCAGTCCATAGCTGTGTATATATTCAGGTTAATTCAGAGATCAACTCATCGCTAGATTTAATATCAACAAACAAAAGAGACCATCCACAAATTATTCAAACTATGCACTAGGACATTATAAGAGAGAGAAAAAAAGAGTTGAAAGAGCACCATACTTGGAAAGAAATCAATTGCCCAATCTGCCAGTGCTTCCATCATCAATGGCCAAAGACTCCACATATCCAATGATATTGTTGGAGAGAAAAAAGTCATATATGATACAATCTCCAAAACTTCTTCGAAAACCTCTGCAGGCACACACAGAAGATAATGCGATTGAGCCAGAAAATACAAGGAAAATTAAGATATACAAACCATGGTATTCATAGCACAATCTAATAATGAAACAAGCACAAATACAGAGTCCAAGAAGTTAAAGAAGCAAACATATACAAGCTTAAGCATCACATTCATTTTACACAAATTTAAGCATGCAGAGAAAGCCCTGAATTCTTCTTATGATCCAGAACATCATTGATCATTCATCCATCCTAATTCCTAAACATCATTGGAAGGGGAATTAAAAAAAAAAAAACATTAGCCATGTCCATTTGTTACAGGAAAAAATATTTCCACAAGGCCTAACAACCAGTTTAATTGAACAGTTAGACTAAGTAAGCAATAACAGCCAAAAATGAGGTGACCCAGGTTTTTTTTTTCTTCGAGCATTTTGGCGACTTATAAGAGGGAATGCTCAAATATTAGGCCTTGTTTATTCTCTTGATGTACTTTGAATCTAGTTTGCTTCCAATGGATATTGACTGTGTCCTGAATCATTGGACCATTTTTTTATGATAAGTTTAAATATGGTCTTGATAGAATTAAAAAGGCAATTTTTTTTGTGGAAATGTGCAATATACACAACACTTTGGTGCAGGTGGTCTGAGTGCAACTCTTGTAATTTTTCAGGAGGTTTCTATAGCACAGCAATAGTTTGACATAAGCTTAGGCATTGGGCTTTTATTTGGTAGAAACCAAATGGTCTTTTTAAGGAGTTTTCCCTAACTGCATGCTGAGAGATTCTGGTAGCTTTGCTCCATTGATATTTCTTTTTTTTCTTTGTAGTTTGTGTAGTCATTATAGATCTAAGAGGATCCCCTCCTCCAAAAGTTTTATAATTCTTCTCTTCATGAAAAATTGAAGTGAATACATCCACAAACACAAATGGCATTGAAAATGAAAAGGGTTAAAAAAATAATTTAAGCCTCAAATTTAAACAAGTAACCATCATTCAAAGTGGAAATTACGTTTTGTTTATGAAAGAAAATTTCATAAACATGAGAGAGAGAGAGAGAGATGCAAAATGGGAAGAAGTACCTTGACCATCAGTTGTTAACATTCTACGCATTATGGGAAGCAAAGTTGGCTCAATTTGAACAAAAAGATGAGGAAGCCTGCTCACTGATTCAAGTATTGTGCTAATAGCACGTAAACAACCAACTGCAGCAAGAGCACCTGGATCATCAGCTTCTTCATCAGCTTCTGCAGTGTTCATACACCTCCAAAATGCAGCGGCCTGTTGTGAAAATAAAACTAAAATATTATTCTCCTACATCTATATCATAACAATTTCTAGACAATTGTCAATGGAAAAAAAATAATACCAAATTTTGGCATAGCCCAAGCGCATAAGGGGCCATCTCTTCCCCAAACTTGTCCACAATAGTCTCCAATGTAAATACAAGATCCTCATTCTCGACTTCATTCATAAGCTTGAAAAACTCTGGATAAAATTCAGCTTGATTAAAACTTATTCAGCAAGTCAAATAAAATTTTTGGAGTGAAACAAAATTCTCAAGCCTTCGTACCATCAAGGAGTTGAGGAAGAATAGGACGGATTTCATTCAAATCTGCATCCATACATCATGACAAAATAAGCATAAACAACATTAATCATATAAAAAAAAATATTCAATATACAGATACAAAAAGAAGGTAAAACACCACCTTTGCAAGCTTCAATAAAAGAACGCAAAGCAAAAACTGAATCAACACGCACAGGAAGTTCAGAATCCTGCATTCTGGATACAACACACTGCAAAGCGCTCCGAAAATTATTCTGATCTGAGAAGTTAATATGGGCATATTGTCCTGCAACCCATGCTGCCTGTTTTTCACAGGAAAAATAAAGTGTAGTCTAAATAATAACTCCATCGCATGGTTATTGTATTTTAGAAGGAAACTGGAATGATAAAAAAAAATAGCAGCATGCAGTTCTTTGATCTCTCTGTTTTTCTCTCTCTATCCTCTCTGTTTTGTTCTTCTTCCATCTTTTTCTGTCTTTCTGTTTCTCGCTTTCTTTCCCGCCTAAGTCCTATATCACATGGGGATTAATGGGGTAAAAACTAGAATAGGAGAACAGACCTTAGCCCTAAGGTGGCCAACAGGACAGCTGAACTCAGGAAAGACATGTTGCACTAACATATGCTCAAGTTCAGATTTGTATGGCTCAGTCTGCTTCAATTTGTCACAAAGTGCTCCAATAGCAAGAAGAGCACCATCTTTTTGTCTATAGGGCTTGTATTCTGCAGAAGCCTCATCATACCTAGCACAGAACAAATCCTAAATATTGCACCCAATTATAGATCATTCATTCTAACAGTAAGTAAGCTATTACCTTCTGAAAATTTCAACAATAAATTGAATAAATTTTTGAAGATTTTCTTTCCCACGTTTTCGAACCAACTCACTCACAAAATCCATGGAAGCAGTCCTAGGACTATAAAGATCTTCAATAATGTCTGTAACAAAGAATTAGAAGCTATAAGAAAGAAATCCCGGCACAATTTGTTGAAATATTGATTCCATGTTTACACAGCAAAACAACTTACCATAGCCTTTCCTTACATATTCATGTGGATCTTCATCCCAAAGCTTTTGATCATTATCATTGAAGCACATAAGGGGGAACACTATTTCAAAAAGAAGGGCATCAAGCCGTGGTTGCAGCAGAGTATACATACTATTCCTTGAAATGCTGCATATGTTAAAAAAAATCAGAGGGGGAGAATTAGTATGTGCCCACTTTAGCAATAGCAAATAAAGCACTCAACAACTCATAATCTCTCTTCAAATATGCCCTAACTTTGCAGACAACAGAAACTTTGTTCCAGGGTCTGATTTGACATTCAGAAATGAGATAGATACATCCATGAGGCACCTATACCAGAAATGTACTAGCATCACACATGGGGCTTTCATTTTCATTTGTATCAGTTATAGCTGCAAAGTATCAAAGACCACATGACCATAGACACTACTGCAATGTCAAGCACTGACTCCTCCATTAGCTTCTTAATGGAAATCTAATAAAACACATATGCATATGAATGGGCATAAGCACCCTCTTAATCCCCCCCAACCTCCACACACAAACACAAAAACTGTGTATCTACCCTTCCCCAGTTTTACTCTCAAGAATAAGGGGTTGGATTGGATCGAATCAATGATGCAGAATGACACTTCAAAGTATACCCACCTGTTGCTTAGATATTGAAGAATTAGGTTGATAACTCTGTCAGGTAAATAGCCCCCTACACGAATGACATTTAACAGATTTAAGTGGCACTCTAAAATTTTCCCCGCATAATGCTTCTGAAACATTTGAGCAAAGGCTCTATTTTCGGGGTTTTGCAGCTTCAAGTCTCCAAAACTGTCACGAGGTAATTTAAACAGCCATAGAAATTCAGAATCAGTCATGCAGCAAAATTGCTTATAACTATTATATAAATTAATCCACACCTCGACATACCGAGTGTAGAGCCTATTGAGAATGTGAACTGTCCATTTCTTGACCTTCCACCAACCCCATGATTTTCTAAGATCAGGATCAACAGGCTGACCTTCAGAGGGGACAGGCCTCTCCAATATATTTAAAAAAAGCATCATCCATGCATTGAAGATATTTTGATCAAACAACAGCTTAGGAATCTCCAACTGAATAAATTCAACAAAACCCAGAATTGCATATGTCAACTATGTTAATTTGAGTGGAGAAAAGCATCAAAATAATTGATGTAACAGACAATGCTATCTCAATTGTAAAATATGTGCTCTCCTTTCTTTCATTTTATCCCCAGTAACAGCAAGGTCAACCAAAAACAACAGAAACCAAGATTTATTCAAATACAAACACATTAATCAAAACTGGGATTTACATGGACATTGTAAAGTTGATTATTTTTTTGTGTTTTCAACGTTTTATACCATAAATTTCGCCTTATATTTGACATGAGAGGAAACATTCACTAATCACTGCTACATAAACTATAATGTGAAAAACATGTTACTGAAGGTCTAGTAATCCCAAGATAACTTTCTATCCTTTGCTTAATGAGATTTAATATGATGAAAAGGCAATATCAACCCAATGGCAAGAGATGATAAAGCAGTAACCTTCATGGTTGCCAAACTTGATAGTAGACTCATCAAACTCGCACAGAAACTCATCAAGCTCTCAATTTGATCATTTTAGTATGATTTTAACTTGTAATCAATGTTGTTAATGGCGGATGGCGGTTCATGGCGGAAAGTAAAAAATCTGCCATAAAAATATGGCGGATGGCGTAGCGGAAAATGGCGGAAGTCATGGCGGACCAAAAAAAAAAAAAAAACATATATATAAACTCATTGAAATTGAAAAAAACAAAGGATTGCATTCAAATAAACTAAAAAAGTTTCATGAGTTCATACAATAATCAAGTACCAACACCAAATAAACTCATTAAAGAGGATGATGGTTCAGCCATTTAAAAGAAGACTGAACAGAAAAAAAAAAATCGTGGTGTCAAATAGAAAAAAAATTAAAAATGGGACTGTCGAAAGTAAAAGGGGGGTGTCAAATAGAAAAACGGAAAAAAAAGCTGCAGACATAAAAAAGGGGTGTCAAGCAGCAAAAACAAAAAAAAGGCTTTGGCCCACCCACCAGTATAAGTCGAGGTCGCGGTTCTGGGTCATCTTCTCCGTTCGCGTCGCCGTCGTTCACGCCGTGCTCGTCGCCGCCGTTCACGCCATGGGTCGTCGCTGCTGGCTGCAGCGGGTCACGCGCGGCTGGTTCCGAGGCTGGTTGCAGGGGTCGTGGCTGGTTCCGAGGTCGCGCTGTGTTGAAGCTTCGAGGGTTACAGCAGCGTTCTGAAAGGTAGGGGGGGGGGGGGGGTCATGGTTTTCATTAAGTTTCCGGGTAGGGTTGGGTCGGGTCAGCCCAACTCCTACCGCGGACAAAAAAAAAAAATTCCGCCATTTTCCGCCTCCCCGCCACATCCGCCATGGCCGCCATGGTTATGGCGGCCACCATCTTTAACCCGTCACGCCACCGCTATTCGGTGGCGTTTTTTCAGAAAACCGCTACGCAACTCCGCCATGGCGCCGCCATGGCCGCCATTTAACAACACTGCTTGTAATATGAATCTTATGAAGATAGCAGGCCTTCAATAATGAAGGTCTATGTCAGAAGACATAGGGTGGACAGTAGGATATCAATGTCTTAAAAGGTCCCCAATGTAACAGAATATAAATTAACAGCAGTTAGTTGGTTAGTTAGGTGAAAGGAGAGAACTAATAAAAATAGAGGAGAACTAAGAGGGAGGGATATCACGTATTTTAGAATTCACTGGAGACTGAAAAGAAGAGCCCCAGAACTCTTGAACAGCTGGTTATTCTTTTCATTCTTCTGTTTGTTCATTCCCATCCCTATTCAGTTATCACATTGATACCAGATTGGGGATTAAGGTTCTCTATCAATAAAAAAGTAAGGTATTGTGTTGTTGTTTCTGATCAAGTTTCTTTATAGGGTTTGCTTAATTATGAAGCTGGAATGCAGAATATTATTATATGTTGTTTGGATGCTATGGTAGGGTTTTCTTAAATTGTAGGAAAAATCTTATGAGTCAAGTCCACAGACAATCAACAAGTTTACATACTCTCTCAAATTTGACAACCTTGGGTAAAAAAGGAATTCATGCTACACAGTAAATAATATTCCCTCGGGACTGAAATACAAGAAAAATTAACTAACTTCGCACCAATTAGTTAACATAATTTAATCCTACTAATCACATTTAAAAAAATGTTTTTCATAAAGTGTCCTTCATTGGAACTTGAATCAAGAATAAAAAGGAGTCATTGAAAATATAATATCTTTTAATTGAAGGGTATTTTTGGTATGATATCATTATAATAGGGCAAAAGTAGTTAAATTTGTTTATATTTAAGTCCGTCATTTTTTTGGTTGTTTATATCAGTCCAGAGGTAGTAAACAGAATCAATATTGATAAATGCAAATGAATCTTGAACAAGGTTTAATATACAGCATAATGCATAAAATAAATCCCTTAATTTAAGCAATACATATGAGCCTATGAGGAGAGAAAGCGTACATATATGGAGGACCAGAAGATTTTACAGATAAGCTTGATTAAATCAGCTACTTCAAGTGATGGATTAACAATCTGGACAAGCCTGTTAAATATATTGAGAAGGTGAGGGAATGTCTCGTCAACAATGCGATAAACTGGTACCCTTTCCTCATCTGACTTGAACCTGGGAGGAGAAAATAAAATAGTTTATTAAACTAACATATCAAATCAGATATCAATTGAAATATAAGCCCTTGCCAAATCAGATATCAAATGTTTGGAAATGCAAATCTTCCACCCACTTTGCATCTTATTGATGGAGATGGCAAAATAATAGTACTGACTAAAACATATGGGATGAGGTTTGTACCGTCCATTTGAAACAAAGTAAACTACAGTCTTTTTTATTTCAAATGTTTGGAAATGCAAATCTTCCACCCACTTTGCATCTTATTGATGGAGATGGCAAAATAATAGTACTGACTAAAACATATGGGATGAGGTTTGTACCGTCCATTTGAAACAAAGTAAACTACAGTCTTTTTTATTTCCTTTTCCAAACTTTCTGAAACATCTCAATTTATTGGTGACATCATAATCTTTCATTCATTCTCTTTGACACCTCAAAAGGAATTCAATATTATCATTCAAAAAATAATTATTGTTAATTATTTGCCCATTTTCTTTATTTTTTGTACTATAAAAGCAGAAGAAATTTTTTTGGTCACATGCATAACTAGTGTACAGTTTGTTCTTGATTTTTGTGTTTTTCTTTTTTCACGACATCTTGGATTCTTGAGGGTTTCTTATCCTTATATTTGTATCTTTCTCCACATTCTTCTGACTATAAATACACACACATTCATTTATAACAAATGTATAGTTCAATTAAATGATATAACCAAATTACCAAAATAGGATAACCGTATTCACCAAGGCAGCCCAATTCTTTCAATTAAAAATATAATATAATATATATACAAACTTACTCGTATTTTCTAGAAAGAATCCGCAGCACATATAAGGCACCATAGACTTGTTGATCCTGTAAGTTATGCTTCACCCAGTCAAGAAGATGAGGCCACTGCTCAGGATAATCAGAATGTATAACTGTTTTAAGGCATTCACCAAGCTGTACCCTATAAACATAACATGTAAGCAAAGAACGCAAGTCAATACAATGGAAAAAAACAGGCATTCACAAAAGAAAAATAAATATGCCAAAAAGTTTTGACCCACAAGAGTTGTGATCATCCACTAGGGTAAAGAGAGTCATGACAGCAACAAGTATCAAAATAGACAAGATGTGCTACCAAACACCAGGCAGCCAGAGGTGGTGAACAACTGTACCTCAACAAAGGAGGAACCTGGGTTACAAACACAAGAATGTGATCCCTCACCACATCCTTATCACTCTGTGAGATCTTCAGTTGCGTATCTACATAGTCAACTCAGAAAAACGAAGAGTATGATCAGAAAACTTCCGAATTCATTATCTAACTCGAACCTATGATAAAAAGAGCATACCATCAAGAGGAGACCAATTTTTGGCAATAAAGTTCTTGAAATGAATACTCGCCACTTGTCGTACACCCATGTCAACGTTGTTGTCTACAATGATTTGCAACAACCTCACCAGATGCTGAGGCGCATACTGAAACTGTATGTATATTTAATTTAATATAGTTAACAAAAACTCCTCAAATTAAAACACTAATACATTCAATTAGCACCCATAAATGCACACCGATACCAACAGACAACAAATTTTCAAGTGTCCGAGCTTCACAACCAATTTAGCGAAAATCAACTCTTCAGATTCAAGAAGATCATTAATACACACACAACCAAATTTAAATTCATCCAATTAAAGAACTGCTACATCCAATTAGCAATCACACGCCAAAATTCACAAGTACACCAAAATTACCACGTTTCACAACCATCCGTACTTGAAAAACACTTAAGCAGAAGCGAATCAAGTAAACAAGCGAGAACCGATCAAAACTCTGATCGGAATCGAAAGGAGAGTCGCACCTGATTCAAGCTCTGCTCAGCTGTTTTCCGTTCATCCGGATTGGGACTGAGAGCGGCTTGGAGTATAACAGCGAGACTAGGAAGATCCATGACCCCGAAAATTCGATAGAAAAAAAAAATTCTCCGATCAACGTGTAAAACACGAATTCCGAAATCAACGAGGAATCGAAATCTAAACCCTAGAAAGAGCGTGCTCTAGGGTTTAGAGCGGGAGCGAGAGAGCAAACTCGAATCAAACAGCGAGTAAGAAGTGCCTTGCGATTTGTATTGAGTTGAGAGAGAAAACAGTGGAAGAAGATGGAGGCTATTTAAACTACTAGGGTTTACGTTTACGGGTTTTTAACCATCTTCCTACTACTACTACTACCTAGTTAGTACTTTTCATTGCGACGAGAGAGAGAAAAAACTAAAATCACATGCTCTCTTTCTCTATCTGATTTGTCTAGTTGGACACTTCGCGGTGTGTTTGGGTACGGAGATACGTTAGAGGCGTACAGGGATAGGTTAAACCCTGTCACGTGCGTTAAACCGTTATGGAGTAGTTTCCGTTTGCGTTATTTGGTGTTTGGTGAGGACATTTGTAGCGGTTGGAGGATCTTTCACGCTTTTGGACTCGTGTTTAGGAAGCTGCCGTTTTGATGGGTTGGCTGCCAACTCCACCTAATTAGAGAACTGCATACTAATGATTTTCTTTTATTATTATTACTATGCGTGTTTCGTTTTTTCAGTTTCTTTTTTTCATGTTCAAATGTAGAGTAACATTGTGTTTGGATACCATATATAAATAAATTTTATCCCATAAAATTATGATGATATCATAAAAACAAAAGAAGTAATTATTTATTGTCTTACGTTTATTATAAAAATAATTAATTGTTATATTAATTAATTTGCAAATTCTTGAACTATTTAATAATTTGTAATTAGGTCATGATTTTTTCTCAATTTGATGCCTAAATTTGTAATTATTTTTAACTATGTGCATGTTGTTAACTCCAATAAAAAAATTAACGATGAAATCTAAAACATAAACAAATTCTTTAGGACCTAATTAATTTTTTTCAAATAATTTAGGAATCTATCTAGAGGGCGAGCCCTGGGGTAGCGGTAAAGTTGTGCCTTGGTGACTTGTTGGTCATGGGTTCGAATCCGGAAACAGCCTCTTTGCATATGCAAGGGTAAGGTTGCGTACAATATCCCTCCCCCATACCTTCGCATAGCGAAGAGCCTCTGGGCAATGGGGTACGAAGTTTTTAATTTAGGAATCTATCTAGTAGTTTTGGGATTTAAGAATATTGCATAGGTTGAGAATACTTAATTTAAAACTTGCAAGGATGATAACATTGACATGCTGATGTGAAAATGTTCCCTTTGAAATGTGAGAATACCTAAGGAAATTTTGTATATCATGCGAATTGAGTATGGATTCTCCCGCTAAATAGATCATTTTTATTAGGGATGTTCAAATCTAAATTAATCCAAAATAAAAACTGAAAATTGAATCAAACTGATTCTTTTTGGATTTGTTTAGATGATTTTTTTCTTAAATCAATCGTTTTGGTTCGAATTGTGGTTTGTGTTTTTGAAATAGAACCAAACCTCAACACTTATATTACTTTAGTGTTATGCATTTTATGTGTATATTACTTGAGTTTCACAATGTTTTTTGTAGTGTTATGTATATGAAATTTATAAAGTGTATACCATTTTTTAGACGACTTTTTTAAGACATGTTTGATAACCAAACTGTAAAATATTGATTTGGTTTGGTTTGGATTTTATTTTAAATGAAGATTGAACCAAACCATATATATTTTATAAGTTTGGTTCTGGTGACTTTTTGACGAATAACATATTCAAATTGAGTTGCGAACACCCCTAATTTTCACTTATGTGAACGCAATGAGACATTATACGGTTACGTCAACCCTTTGAATTCTCAACCCATTTTTTATCGGGTTAAGGGCAAATTAGGTTGATATTAATAGTACAACAGGTGTATCAATTGTATAAGTAATAAAATAAGAAAAATATGAGTTATTATAACCAAGATGATTTAGAAAACATTAAACCTTTTTTCCTTGTTTTCATAAGGTGGGTATTGACTGGTATAGAGTTGGGTATAGACACAAACTCTAAAGCAGATAAAGTAGGGTTAGTAGACTCATAATTTTGTGACTGAATAGGGATGGGTGCAGAAGAAGTGGAAGGACAAGGTACATAAACAGTTGTGATGGGGGAATGAGCAGGTAAAGGTGAAAAACCTGGAAGAATAAGAGGAACAAAGCTTGAATTAACAGGTGATGCTTGAGATGTATGAGGAATAGGGGCAACAAAAAGTGGAGAAAGGTTAGGACTTAGGCTAAAATAAGAATCAAGATTTTTTGTGGGATTAAAGGAAGAAGGAAAAAGATCAATATAGGGAAATCTCAACTCAATAAATAAAACATCCATAGATATGTAAATTCTACTAGAGGATGACAAGCACTTGTAACCCTTGTGAGACAAGGAATAACCTAGAAACAAACACTCTTGAGACTGAAAATTGAGCTTGTGTGTATGATATGGCCTTAGTAAAGGAAAACATGCACATCCAAAAGTTCGAAGAAAATGATAATCAGGCTCTTTATTAAACAAAGTAACAAAAGGAACAACAAACTTGAGAGAAGCAGTGGGAAGCTTGTTAATAAGATAAACAGCTGTAGTAAAGGCATAATCCCAAAATTGCAAGGGTAAAGAAGCATGATGCAACATGGTTAAACCCAAATCAACTATGTATATATGTTTTCTCTCAACCACACCATTTTGGTGATAAGTATGGGGACAAATAAGTCTATGAGAAATACCAAAAGAGGATAGAAGTCTGGAGAAAGGTCTGCATTCACCTCCACAATCTGACTGAATACTCTTGATTTTGGTGTTAAGCTATAACTCAACCATGGACTTAAAGTTTTGAAAAAAATAAATGGTTTCAGCCTTGGACTTTATAGGAAATATCCATGTATACCTAGAGAAAGCATCAATGAAGGAAACATAATATGTATAGCCAGCATAAAAGGTAACATGGGAGGGTCCCCACAGGTCAGTGAAAATGAGTTCTAAAGGTGAATAAACAGAAGTTGAGCTGTGAGAGGGTAACCTATGAGCTTTACCCATACAACAAGAGGAACAAAACTCTATGATGTTTTTATTTAGTTGAGAAATATTACACTATTTGAGAACAATTTTCATTACATGCTCATTAGGATGACCTAACCTAGCATGCCAAAGATTAGCACTACTGGAAGAGGTAACATCCGAATTTGAAACAATATTAGAAGTATTATTGGCAGTAGCAGCTGAAGTAGGAAACTCAGCATTTGTAACAGATGCAGAAGTGGACATCAGTAGAGAAGGATTGCCTTGAAGCTTGAGGTTGTGAAAATAATATAGGCCATCAACACCAACCACTCCTTGTAGGAGAATTTTATTAGTCTCCTGAGATTTCACAAGACACAAATGAGGGTGAAACTCAAAGAAAACAGAGTTGTCTTTAGCAAATTGACTCATACTTAACAAGTTGTCGCAACGTGCCCTTTTGCGGGCGAGCGAGGGCGAGGCTCACGGGTGCGCTTTTCAAAGGAGGAAAGATGCGCGGAGTCGCCACCAACGTTTATTTCTGGAAAACGTCAGAAAAACCGAAGGAAACCGGTCAAAATGAAAATTCTAAGTTCGGGAGTTGTATTTACGTTTGAGGAAGGTATTAGCACCTCTCACGTTTGTCCCAAAGGACAACAGCCTATTTTTAAGAATTGTGGAATTGTGTTACCTTAACTTTTATTTCTTTTTATTTTTTGAGGTCGACAAAAGCGGGGCTTTTGCTCCTACGTACCCTCCATCGAAGACGAAATCAGACCTACGTAGTTCTTTCTTAAGCGTGAATCGAGTGATTCTTTTTACTAGAAAGGTAATCATTTTAAGGCGTTGGACCTTAAAAATGATCCATTTTACTTGGTAAGAAACTGAAATGATAAACTTTCAAAACCCTATTTTTGTGAACGAGCTTGACTAGGCGAGTTAATTTTAGCCTTAGTTTCACTTTAGTTATTAGTCAACTCAATTAAGAATGAGAAATCCCAAAGAGAAAACGTCCGATTGATTTTTGTGCTTCATTTTACTAAAAGGTATTTTTTCCGATTATTATATTATTATTTTACCTCTTTTTTGATTTCCGACGTGGTTACGGCACGACCGAACGGTCGGAATTCATTTTAACAGAAATTAATGAATGATACAATTCAAATGATCGGTGGAAATTTATTTTATTTTTAGATTAAGCGAGAAACAACTTAAATAAATGACTGAAGCACGTCAAAAGGAGGTATAGAAAGCGAATGAAAACGAGAATAAAAATACACAAAACAAATGGGGACCACCACGGGTACATAGAATGAATTGAAAAGCTCGGTTTGAGGTACTTACCCGTTGAAGACTGAAGAAAACGAAGAACGAACGATGAATGTTGAAGAACGGTCGAGAATCTTCGCGTAATTACTCACAGAAACGTTACGGAAACGTTACGGAGGCGCCTCGGCTTGGATTTTCTTCACGAAAATAATTTTCCTCAGCAATTTCGAGAGAATAAGAAGTGCCAAGAAGGCTGAACCCCTTCTCCCTTCACTCCTCCCCCTATTTATAGCAAAATAGGGGAGGAGCTTGCCACCCAGCTCGCCCAGGCGAGCAAGGTTGCTTCCTCCAGAAGCAACAGCCTTCTGGAGGAAGAATCTGGAAGGCCCAAGTGGGCCTGATTGCTATTTGTACCCCCTTTTTACTAAATGCACCCCCTTTACCTTTTTTGGTAATTCTTTTTCCGTAACTTTATGAATTTCGTAACGATACTTATTTTCCTTCCGCAAGGTTACGAATCTTCACGGATTATGTATTTACTCTTTTTTAGCTTTCGAAGAAGTTACAAAAACTCACGGATTGCGAAAACACCTCCTTTCGATTTCCGTCACATTACGGAATTTTCACGGATCGCGTAAGCCTGCTTCCTTTTGATTTTCAACACGTCTCGGGACTTCACATATTGTGCAACAAAGGGTGCCCAGTATCTCGAAGCGGCCAATAAAAGGTTGTATATCATCCAATAATAATCCCCGGACGCAATTAGGGTATGACAGTTGTCCCTCTTTACTTACCTCTCATCGGAGATAAGAGGAAAGCAAAGATAAGACACTGATTTCGTCCGTCCTGCCCTTTCCGTGATGACGATTCTCGTCTGTACTCCTTCTTTTTCTTCTGCACAACACAAAACAAAATACAAACAACAACAAGAACAACGAATATAATATATATATACATATATACACATGTTTGGCAAAGGAACCGATCCGGAAAATAACAGAAAAACATATTTCCCAGTCACCAGAGGCTCCGCGCTTGATAATGGAGGACACATGAACAGCGCTAGGCAATGACATTCATGGGGCCCCGAAAAAAGTGGAGAATGAAGGATTGCACTTGAGGGTCCACACTTAGGCAATCATGAAGCATAGCTCCAAACTTGAAGGTGGAGGACACATGAACAGCGCTAGACAATGACATTCATGGGGCTCCGAAAAAAGTGGAGAATGGAGGATTGCACTTGAGGGTCCACACTTAGGCAATCATGAAGCATAGCTCCAAACTCGAAGGTGGAGGACACATGAACAGCGCTAGGCAATGACATTCATGGGGCTCCAAAAAAAGTGGAGAATGGAGGATTGCACTTGAGGGTCCACACTTAGGCAATCATGAAGCATAGCTCCAAACTCGAAGGTGGAGGATGCATGAACAGCGCTGGGCAATAACATTCATGGGGCTCCGAAAAAAGTGGTTTGTTGGCAGGACCGAACGGTCCACCGGGTTTTTCCACCTAAAGGCAAACATACTTTTTGCAAAGAAAAATAAATCATTCGTGAGAGCATCATATCTTAGAGAAACAATATACTTGTGTTAAGGGTAATCTTCCTTGTAACCGAGAATGAAGGGCAGGATGTCAACTTTTAGCTTTTAAATGAACATGCAGGGGAAACATCGGGCTAAGCTGAAAATAAATCACTCATAGTGTATAAAACTCACACAGGCAAGTGTTTTATCCTATTCCCAAACCATAACTGCACCATGACTTTATTTTGCACACGACTTCCTATCGAATCAAAGATCAAACGTACGATCACAGACCAATAGGATTTTCTCAAGGGTAGTGTTTTTGGAGAGGAAGCTGGGTGTTTCGGTGTTTTCCTCTTTGTTCATGTGGGGTGGGATATCGCCTGTCGAGAATGGCAATCTGAAAGGAAGAGACACCAAAAATGGGTTTCCCTTTGCCGGCAGTCACTTACCTTGCCGAGAATTTATCTGATCTGAAGATTTTCCATTCCCTTTCTTTCATTGACCCAAAATTATTCTGTTTGCCTCCGCTCTTTTCCATTTTCACTTTCCTTTGACCTTCGATCGGGAATCCTTCCTTTTCTTTTTTATTGTTCTTTTCTTTATTTTCATCTTTTTCTTTTTCTTTCTTTCCATTTATTCCTTTTCTTTCTTTTCACTTCTCCTTCCCCATCCCTTTGTTTGGGAAATCGGGTTTTAGCATTCTATTCGCTCTCCCTTGAGGAGATTCCGCTGTCCTTTGCTTCGGGGAAGGAATGAGGATTCTTTTTTATAGGCGAAGGTTCAAAAAGGTCTAAGGTTGTGTTTCAATGAGGTCTTTTATCGTGGGAACCCAATCTTGATATCTGGGGCGAAACAAATTTGGGTGTCAAGGTGTCAATTTCGGGCTGAACTTCCATATTGTTCTATAAGGCACGCGTGACAATGATGATTTGAAAACAACGTGCAAAATTAGTCATGGCTACAGCCAGGTGGGCACTCAAGCATGCCATTTATGGCATTGTGATACTACGGTTGGGAATTTACACAAACAGACCCAATGTTTTCAAATTATGTTCTTTCATCAGTTCAATGAATTCATTCATTCTTATCTCGGTTTATTCCGGAAAATAAACTCTTAGCATCAGTCCCTTGTTTCTAGAAGATACGTTTGCTCTTTACGAATGATTTATACTTCTTAACTATAACATGTCGACCTTTGCGGTCTTTCTTTCTTTTTCCTTTTTGTTTCATTTTTATATATTCACAAAATTATACACCTATGGTCCTTTATGAAGAAATTTTTCTTCGTATATCTACACTTTTATACATGACAAACTTTTTCTGTATACGCATTGGAACTCTCTCTCTTTACGTCACATGATCAAACCCTATTTACATTCAAAGATCTTTTTTGTTTTTCTCCAACGCACACCTATGGCTCATACAAAAGTTTCTTTATATACATTCGTTGCTCACACACACAAGAATTTCTCTCCATGCATCACTTACACACACAAAAACCTTCTATACACATTTTCCTTTTACATACATGTATATATACAAAAACATTTTTTCTTTTCCTTTATATATGTAGACATTTTATTCACAACATTTCTTTCCTTTTTTATCATGATTTTGGTTCATTTTATTTTTAGGACGACGTTCCTAAATGAAAAACTCTACACGGTTCCGGAATTTCAACAAACACTATTGACATCAACGAAGTAAGCACTAACGCAATAGTCCAAACAAAATATATGCACAAAACAAATGACAATCGCGACATCAAAAAACAAACGTTAGTCCCTCAAGTCATGTAAATGATAAATGATGAAACATAAAAGAACATGAATCTGGGGATCCCACGGTCATGTGGCTCCGCATGCCACCGGTCTCTTGGGACACGGTAACAAAAAGTGGGGTGGTCGACAAAAGCAGGGCTTTTGCTCCTACGTATCCTCAATTTGTGATGAGGAACTCAGACCTACGTAGTTCTTGACAACTGTGAGACTAAAAATAGTCTCGATGTTTTCTTCACCAAAATGCGAACATGTTTTAGTAAAGAGACAAAACTTCCAACTGATCAGAGCAACATATGCTTTTTGGATGAAAAACAATGTGTCTATCGGGGAATAAGAGTATGCTGATGAAATTTTCTCATAACCGTAAATGAGATTTTGGATGTTAGCATTTCGTTTCTAAACGACCATTTAGAGGAGACACTGGGTCCAACAAAGATAGGAGAAAATCACTCAAAGTGTATCAATCTCACACAGGTAATGTTTTATCCTAATTCTGAACCATAGATATGTCATGACTTGATTTTGCAAATCATTTCCTATCAAATCAAAGATTACATGCGTGATCATGGATCAATAGAACTTATTTTGGGAATGGTTTTTAGGTGGGGAATTTGTCTTTGAGTGTTTTTGCCTTTTCCTTTTCTGTTTTTGTTTAGTGCGTGGCAAGAAAGTCGCTAGCGCACAGGATTTTGTCGGCAATCAAAGGGAGAGGACCACTTTAGGTCGTGGTTTCCTTTTTCTTGTTTACTTGGTGACAATTCTGTACTGTTCAGATATTGTCTGGTCCAAAGACCTTTCTGGATGTTTCTTCTATTTTCTTCCGATCCTTGATCGGGAATTTTCTTTCCCTTTTTTGCTTTCTCCCACTCTTTGATTGGGATTTTTTTTTTCCGAGGGCAAGGATTGACATTCTCACCTTGGGTCGAGATTTATGATAAGTTGGGATTTTGGCTCAAGGCTTGTAGAACGGCTGGTCATGATATATGTCAGGGTTTGGCCAGCGGTTCGGGGATAAAGGGGATGTCCTACATTATTTCCATGATACACATGCAACAATGATGATTAGGAAATTTTATGCAAAACTGGTCATGCATGCACCCATGTGGA
This sequence comes from Glycine soja, assembly GCF_004193775.1. Lineage (NCBI taxonomy): Eukaryota > Viridiplantae > Streptophyta > Magnoliopsida > Fabales > Fabaceae > Glycine > Glycine soja. The sequence continues at coordinate 23,531,622 of NC_041009.1, read as the reverse complement.
CACTCAAGCATCAAGTTTTTATGATCATGTGACACTAGGGCTCAGGATTCATTTTCCCTATTTTAAGCCAACCCAGTATTTCCAAAATATGTTCTTCTATCAATTTGTGCATTCATCCGAGTCTATCTTGGGTGTTCGAAAAAACTTTTCACAGCATTTACCCTTCAAATGTGTACACACATTTTTTTATAAAAAAAAACTGGTTAAGATCAGTAAAATCTTTCAAAAAGTTGGAAATTATCTCTTTTCACAAGCATGTTGTTTTTTAGCTAGACAACTTTTTATTATTATTTTTTATTTTTCTTATTCTTTTCTTGCTCGCTCTCTCTCTTTTTCATGAGGTATTTTGCTACCTAAACATACGTATATTTTTGTGAGGTATTTTGCTACATACATGCGTGTCCAAGGTATCTTGCTACCTGAACATACATATATATGTTTTGTGAGATATTTTTGCTATATACATGCATATCCAAGGTATCTTGCTACCTAAACATACATATATATATTTTGTGAAGTATTTTTGCTACATACATGCATATCCAAGGTATCTTTCTACCTAAACATACATATATATATTTTTTGTGAGGTATGACTACCTTCCGAGCTTGTGCTTGTTTTATTTAAATTCTTAGGATCATGAGCAACTAGGTGTGTCCTGCTATGACTTGAGAAACAAAAAGTGATCAAATAACAAGAGATTTAAAAGTTACTAGGTTGCCTCCTAGTAGCGCTTCTTTAACGTCTTGAGCTGGACGCTTGATGGTTTGTCGGTCACGGACCTAGTACTTTGCTTACCTTTGGCTCTGAACTTGGTCGCCTATTGCTCGACCATGGGTCATAAGCAACGCTCTAACCTTTTTGTGGATGAGCTGAGGTGAACTCTAGAGGTGATGGCGGTGCGTCTGTTGCCCGCTGCTGGCCATCCCCAGGCTGTTGTGGTGTTTCGCCCTGCGCCTGCCTGGAGACGCAGTACTTCTTGATGAAAGCTCGATTAGTAGGGGGCCAGATGCCCTTGCTGGAGGTGACAGGTACTCCATAGAACTGACAGAGACCCGTAATTAGAGCTTGACAACTCCAAGACCCTGTTGGACTTCTTCGGGTCCACTGGGTGTCTTGCAGGCGCGATCTCTGCAAACAATAGATGAAATCAGAAATCAGTTAAGCGATGTGCATACTTACCTATGATGATGTGACCTTGCCGGGGGGAACGGGCACCCTGTAGGACTACAGAGGCCCGTAACCAGAGCTGGAAACCCCAGGGCCCTGTTGGACTTCTTCGGGTCCACTGGGTGTCTTTGTGAGTGTGATTCCTACAAACAATAGATGATATCAGAAATCAGTTGAACCATCTGTATACTTACCTATGTCACGATGGCATGACCTCGCTGGGGGAACGGGCACCCTGTAGGACTGACAGAGGCCCGTAACCAAAGCTGGAAACCCCAGGGCCTTGTTGGACTTCTTCGGGCCCACTGGGCGTCTTGTGGACGCGATCCCTGCAAACAATAGATGACATCAGAAATCAATTGAACCATGTGCATACTTACCTATGTCATGACGGCACAGACCAACTGATACATCTGCAGAGGGAGATTGGCATTGTGGTCGCCGGGCAGAATGTTACTAAATAGCAACGTCATCCATATCCATGTAAAAGTGGTCATGTTGGTGCGCATGATCCACACTCGTCTTTTTGCAGCGGCACGGGTGAAATCTTGCCCCGGTATGCATAGTAGATGCGTGATAGTCTCCCTCTCTGGATGTGCTCGCACAGTTGGTCGCCCTCTAATATCAGGGGGTGGCCCAAGAACTGATAAAAGGAAACTACTGGCCCTTTAACCGGGAGCACAAGTCTCGGTTAAGCATCTAAGGGCAAAGGACCTTATATTCTCTTAAGGTGTGGATATGGAGCACACTGAAAATGAGGACGCGTAGCCCTCTACAGGCGAGGACATATAGTCCTCTAAAGGTTATAGGTACTAGTACCCAAGGGTCCACCTTTATGAGAAAGCAAGAGATCGACTCATCGAGAGGGCCGGTCATCCAAAAAGATTGGACACGAGATGTAGGAAATCTATGCAGTTAACATGATTTTTAGGGATGCAGACGCACGCAACCTTTGTTGTGAAATTTGGTAATGCTGACCGCACATGAAACAATGCAATGCAATGGAAAGTTGTACAATGTTCATGACATTCTTTCCCTATTTCGTGATTTTGATTTTGATTTAATTTTTTTTTGGAAAACACAAATTGACTGTCCTTTTGAAAAAGGTGATAATTCATGCAACCTTATCCTATCTTTTGCAAATCTCTCCGGGAACTCCCTCAGAGTGTATATTCTGTTTGATTTAGTCACTTGACCATTTTGGAGTGACGACAATGGAGCCGTTTGACGTTTAATCAATCTATTTGAAATTCCAGGGTTTGTCCCCCCCCCCCTTTTCTTTTCTTTTTTTTTATTTAAAAACATCGACGGGTGAGGACTTTTGATCTGCCCCTATATTCACTTGAGACTCATGCACGATGCCCCTCATTGCCCCAGTGTAAGGCTTTGAGGTACCAATTGTTGTCTTGTTTTCACAACCTCGTAGTGAGGAAGAATGAAAGAAGCAGTTGATTCTTGCAAAAAGAATTTTCCAAGGACGAGAAATAGTTGAAGGATTTTTCAGTTGATGGATTAAGTCAAATGACTCCTATGTAGAAGCAAGATGTTTTGATGTCTTGATGATGCTAAAGGATCAAGTGCTTCTAAGTTTTATTCAAGACAAGAATCCAAGAAAATCAAGATATATGATCAAGTTGATCTCTAGAATCTTTAGGAAAAAGTTTCCAAATTGAAAACAAACAAAAGGTTTGACCAAAGAATTCTATCATTTCAAATTGAGATTTGCTCTCTGGTAATCGATTACCAGCAGTTGAAAATGTTTTAATTCAAATTTTTAAAACCTGTAATCGATTACACCAATCTTGTAATTGATTACCAGAGGGGATTTTCAGAATATAATTCCCAAGAGTCACATCTATTCAAATGGTTTATGAATGGCCATCAAAGGTGACTTGGAAACACGAACTTACAGGGAGTTTTCATTGCCCAAAAAATTTATCCTCTCAAAATATTAAGAGTTTTTCTGAACTAAAATGTTTTATCCTCTCAAAAGATTCCTTGGTCAACCACTTGCATATTCAATAAGGAATTTTGATTGATCTTCATTGTACAATCTATCTCTTTTAAGAGAGATTTCTTCTTCTCTTCTTCTTATTTTTGAAAAGGGATTAAGAGACCGTGGGTCTCTTGTTGTAGAGGATTCCTGAACACAAGGGAAGGGTTGTCCCGGTGTGCATTGTTAATCCGAAAAGAGAGAGTGAAAGTTTAATTGGGGCATAGTCTTTGTATCTTAATTCAACCCCCTTTTTCTTAAGGTAACTGAGGCCATTTGTCCAACATCCTATTCTTGATAACTCACTTCTCTCTAAAAGATAGACTTTCCGGAATGATAAAATGAGGTCACATGAACGTCTTGAAAACACAGTCAATCAAATGCTTTTTTTTTATTTTGAAACTTATTTGTTTTGAACTTTACACGTTGTTTTACGGCAGCCCCACCAACGTGCAAGACGAGTAATCTCTGATTGAATGGTCTTGGAAGTCCAAACTCAGGAGCACAGGTTGCTTGAGCAAATGGACCAATGGCTTGCCCTCAATTCTGGTGAAAGTTGAAAATCCTGATGAGTCATTAGAGACATCTAACAACAATTTTCAAAATTGCCCCATGTGTGGCATCTCTTGTTAATGTCAGGATTTACATGCAATTCTCCTTAAATTTCAGCCAGCCCGCATCAATTAGACCTTGCACCTTACGCTTCAGGCCCCTACAATGCTCAATGGAATGCCTCGGGGCTTCTCCATGACAAGCACACGTTGCGTTCGAGTCGTATTCTCGGAGAAATGGAGGTTGATGAACCTTGGTTAGGGTTATGGCTACCATTGAATTATCAAGTAGATATGGGAGCAAGTTAGCATAGGACACTGGAATTAGGGTGAATTCTAAGGCTTTCTCGCTGCAAAATTCATTTCTTGGTTGGTGTTTTGGTTTACGCTAAAGGTGGTGTTTGTCATTGGAAGTGTGGTTGATTTTAGGGATGGCCTTTGTGGATAACTGGGCGGTGGGTAAGGAGAAGGTTGGTTATTGGCTGAGTAATGACATTGTTGGGTTGGTGGGAAACTTGGCTGTATTGGAATGGCAGTCACAGCACGGGCTTCTCCTTCATCCTCACCCTCTTCATTTGCCCCAATTTTCTCATTCGTCCAAGCAGGATGACTAAATTTGCCTTTTTTCAGACCCACATCGATCCTTTCACTGGCAAAGACCAAATCCACAAAGCTTTGAAGGTGCGTAGCCCACCATTTTCCCTAGTAGAATACTGGTAATGTGTCTACTATCATTTTCATCATTTTTTTTCGTCATTGAGGTGCCACTTGAGCTGCCAGGTTCTCCACCTTTGGGCGTATTCTTTGAAAGATCCGTGCCCCATTTTTTGCACATATTTTGTAGTTGCATCCTATCCGAAGCCATTATACCGACACTGCCTAACGAAGGCAACCATTAGGTCCTCCCAGGAATGGACTCGGGAAGGTTCCAAGTTAGTGTACCAGGTAACAACTACCCCAGTAAGACTTTCTTGGAAGGAATGTATCAACAATTCCTCATCTTTTGCGTATGCCCCCATCTTCCGACAATACATCTTTAGATGGTTCTTGGGGCAAGTAATCCCCCTGTACTTGTCAAAGTCCAACAACTTGAACTTGAGAGGGGTGATGATATTGGGTATTGGGAACAACTCTTCTAGGTTAGCAAAGGAATAATCTTCACCTCCTTCAATGGCCCTAAGCCTTTCCTCTAGATGATCCAGCTTTCCCATTTCTGCCATAGCATGAGGGTTTTTACTTGTCATGGAATGCAAGAGGTGTAGTTGGGGGTGATACTGAGGGCCTTCCAAAGGGTTTTGTAGGGGTATACCACCAACTGATTGCCCTTTAGTGGCATATCCGAGCCAAGGCTCGAAGTCGGCTAGATTGTGATGGGGAATTTCATGTGTCTCTCTCACGGTTTAAGAGACATGTGCATGATCAGTTTGGGGTTGCTGGCTCTCAATGGGTATAGGAGTGGAGTTATTGACATTCTTATTGGGAGTGTACGCCACATTGGGTGGCGTATAGTTGAGAGGCAAGCCATATGGCGGGAAGGCGTGCTCGTTTTGAATTTGCACATCATGGGGGCCGCCCATACTTCCCAAATCTTTGCCTACCATATCTGAGGTTGCATGATTCATTGATGCCGGATGGGGACGTCGGGTTCACCTTAGCAACAACGCTGGTAGTGGCAATTGCAACCGCATTGGCTTCCATTATCTTCTTCACGCTCATCATGGCCTCCATCATTGTGGCCATTTTCTCTTTAATGGCCTCCATGTCGGCCTTCATCTTCTCTCGTATCTCCTCTACTTCACCCATTACTCTAGCTCTAGCACAAGTTCGGTAAGGGCACCGTAAAGCATGTTTTTTTTCTTTTTTATAACAATGATTAAGTTCTTTTTTTTTCAAGGAAAGAATGCAATGAGCAATGCAACCAATGAACAACATGGATGTATGCGAATGATGCACAGTTGAAGTATTGCGAATTTGTACACTGGATATGGGGTTGAATCAATTTAGATTTTCAACATGGTCCATGACATCTTCATCAAGGTGAAACTGGAAGTAACAAGGACATTAACAGTCCTAAATGTGTTTGGCAGTAGACGAAGCAACGATGTAACCCGATCCATCTTTTGCCCCAATTTTTTGCAAGATGGTTACTTCCATGCTTCAACTTGACTCGATGAACCTTTTCGTAAAAGCACGAGCTTGGTTCAACCCCATAACCCAAGGAATGACAATTTTGATCGCCAATACTTCATCAACAATTCATAGGGATGAAAGACTCGGGAATATGCATGCTATGCATGGAAAATGTAATTATGAGATCGAGATGCCCGAAGAAACATCCTTTCTTAATTAACCACACATTAGGTACCATGCTCAATCATTTTGTTTTGTTGTTTGTGTGTTTTTTTTTTTAATTTTAGAAATGGGTTTATGATCCCAACATGGTCGGCTCATGGTACCTAACACATGCAACTAAAAATGCATCATGAATTTTCATGCTTCCCTTTTTTTTGTTTTTGTTTTGTAGAGGAAAATACAAGGATCATGTATGAGCAAACATGTAGAACAAAAAGTATGTTGAACGCATATGCATGATGATGCAATGACTCATGCAAAATGGAAATGTGATAACGGACAAATGTAGGAACGATATGTTCATTATGATGCTGAAGAGATGTTTATGCGGTGCATGATATGAATGCATTTACGGACACGAGAGCCCAGAAAATTATCTCTCCTTATTGCGCATTTGGGGGGCGCAGTGCCCCATGTGTGCAGTTAAGAAGACGATATGGATCTTCCGGCTTCCCATGACAAAAGACGAGACCCACATACAACGCATGTGTGACGGTATGATGCAGATGCGCATGCATGAAACGGAAAGAAAACAACACAAAGGGGTAATTCACACATACGAGACTGTAGAGATCCAACTTTAATGCTACGTTTTGGGCATGATGGCGCCTCAACATAGTATTAAAATGGTTATGTATTACTCTAAAGAAACCAAACATCACTAGCAAAACTATAAACTAGTGCTATTTACCAAAAAATGCATGAGAACGAATGGCACGGAGCATGTTTGCTCTTTGCCCCTATTTGGGAACCTATAGGACAATATCTAGGGGTCTCTAATAACTACTCCCCAACAATTCATAACTCACACGACTGTTTTCTAGAGGTATCATCACTCAAGATAATAATATTGTGGCAGTATGGAATACCAGCGACAACACATTATAAAGAGAGAAAGCTCTAGACGAGGTTTCACTATTATCAAGTAAGTCGGAGACCTAGCATGATGATAGATTCACCTCCACTCCTTAAATTCCCATGAACCCGGGTATAGGGCCCTTTTTTTACTCAAACCCGTGGGTGCTTAGAATGCAATGTAAAGAATGCTTAATAGACAACAATTATTTACATTTTACACAGTTCAACAAATGCACACACGAAGTTTCACAAATCCACAATTCCTTAAAATAGGCCTAACTCACAAAAATAGTCCCCAGTGGAGTCGCCAACTGTCGCAATGTGCCCTTTTGTGGGCGAGCGAGGGCGAGGCTCATGGGTGCGCTTTCCAAAGGAGGAAAGATGCGCGGAGTCGGCACCAACGTTTATTTGTGGAAAACGTCGGAAAAACCGAAGGAAACTGGTCAAAATGAAAATTCTAAGTTCGGGAGTTGTATTTACGTTTGAGGAAGGTATTAGCACCTCTCACGTTTGTCCCAAAGGACAACAACCTATTTTTAAGAATTGTGGAATTGTGTTACCTTAACTTTTATTTCTTTTTATTTTTTGAGGTCGATAAAAGCGGGGCTTTTGCTCCTATGTACCCTCCATCGAAGACGAAATCAGACCTACGTAGTTCTTTCTTAAGCGTGAATCGAGTGATTCTTTTTACTAGAAAGGTAATCATTTTAAGGCGTTGGAACTTAAAAATGATCCATTTTACTTGGTAAGAAACTGAAATGATAAACTTTCAAAACCCTATTTTTGTGAACGAGCTTGACTAGGCGAGTTAATTTTAGCCTTAGTTTCACTTTAGTTATTAGTCAACTCAATTAAGAATGAGAAATCCCAAAGAGAAAACGTCCGATTGATTTTTGTGCTTCATTTTACTAAAAGGTATTTTTTCCGATTATTATATTATTATTTTACCTCTTTTTTTATTTCCGACGTGGTTACGGCAAGACCGAACGGTCGGAATTCATTTTAACAGAAATTAATGAATGATACAATTCAAATGATCGGTGGAAATTTATTTTATTTTTAGATTAAGCGAGAAACAACTTAAATAAATGACTGAAGCACGTCAAAAGGAGGTATAGAAAGCGAATGAAAACGAGAATAAAAATACACAAAACAAATGGGGACCACCACGGGTACATAGAATGAATTGAAAAGCTCGGTTTGAGGTACTTACCCGTTGAAGACTGAAGAAAACGAAGAACGAACGATGAATGTTGAAGAACGGTCGAGAATCTTCGCGTAATTACTCACGGAAACGTTACGGAAACATTACGGAAGCGCCTCGGCTTGGATTTTCTTCACGAAAATAATTTTCCTCAGCAATTTCGAGAGAATAAGAAGTGCCAAGAAGGCTGAACCCCTTCTCCCTTCACTCCTCCCCCTATTTATAGCAAAATAGGGGAGGAGCTTGCCACCCAGCTCGCCCAGGCGAGCAAGGTTGCTTCCTCCAGAAGCAACAGCCTTCTGGAGGAAGAATCTGGAAGGCCCAAGTGGGCCTGATTGCTATTTGTACCCCCTTTTTACTAAATGCACCCCCTTTACCTTTTTTGGTAATTCTTTTTCCGTAACTTTACGAATTTTGTAACGATATTTATTTTCCTTCCGCAAGGTTACGAATCTTCACGGATTATGTATTTACTCTTTTTTAGCTTTCGAAGAAGTTACAAAAACTCACGGATTGCGAAAAACACCTCCTTTCGATTTCCGTCACATTACGGAATTTTCACGGATCGCGTAAGCCTGCTTCCTTTTGATTTTCGGCACGTCTCGGGACTTCACATATTGTGCAACAAAGGGTGCCCAGTATCTCGAAGCGGCCAATAAAAGGTTGTATATCATCCAATAATAATCCCCGGACGAAATTAGGGTATGACAGTTGCCCCTCTTTACTTACCTCTCATCGGAGATAAGAGAAAAGCAAAGATAAGACACTGATTTCGTCCATCCTGCCCTTTCCGTGATGACGATTCTCGTCTGTACTCCTTCTTTTTCTTCTGCACAACACAAAACAAAATACAAACAACAACAAGAACAACGAATATAATATATATATACACATATACACATGTTTGGCAAAGGAACCGATCCGGAAAATAACAGAAAAACATATTTCCCAGTCACCAGAGGCTCCGCGCTTGATAATGGAGGACACATGAACAGCGCTAGGCAATGGCATTCATGGGTCTCCGAATAAAAGTGGAGAATGGAGAATTGGCGAACAACGCTAGGCAATGACATTCGCGGGGCTCCAGACTCGAAGGTGGAGGACACATGAACAGCGCTAGGCAATGACATTCATGGGGCTCTGAAAAAAGTGGAGAATGGAGGATTGCACTAGAGGGTCCACACTTAGGCAATCATGAAGCATAGCTCCAAACTCGAAGGTGGAGGACACATGAACAACGCTAGGCAATGACATTCATGGGGCTCCAAAAAAAGTGGAGAATGGAGGATTGCACTTGAGGGTCCACACTTAGGCAATCATGAAGCATAGCTCCAAACTCGAAGGTGGAGGACACATGAACAGCACGAGGCAATGACATTCATGGGGCTTCGAAAAAAGTGGAGAATGGAGGATTGCACTTGAGGGTCCACACTTAGGCAATCATGAAGCATAGCTCCAAACTCGAAGGTGGAGGACACATGAACAGCGCTAGGCAATGACATTCATGGGGCTCTGAAAAAAGTGGAGAATGGAGGATTGCACTTGAGGGTCCACACTTAGGCAATCATGAAGCATAGCTCCAAACTCGAAGGTGGAGGACACATGAACAGCGCTAGGCAATGACATTCATGGGGCTCCGAAAAAAGTGGAGAATGGAGGATTGCACTTGAGGGTCCACACTTAGGCAATCATGAAGCATAGCTCCAAACTCGAAGGTGGAGGATACATGAACAGCGCTAGGCAATGACATTCATGGGGCTCCGAAAAAAGTGGAGAATGGAGGATTGCACTTGAGGGTCCACACTTAGGCAATCATGAAGCATAGCTCCAAACTCGAAGGTGGAGGACACATGAACAGCGCTAGGCAATGACATTCATGGGGCTCCGAAAAAAGTGGAGAATGGAGGATTGCACTTGAGGGTCCACACTTAGGCAATCATGAAGCATAGCTCCAAACTCGAAGGTGGAGGATGCATGAACAGCGCTGGGCAATAACATTCACGGGGCTCCGAAAAAAGTGGTTTGTTGGCAGGACCGAACGGTCCACCGGGTTTTTCCACCTAAAGGCAAACATGTTTTTTGCAAAGAAAAATAAATCATTCGCGGGAGCACTATATCTTAGAGAAACAATATACTTGTGCTAAGTAGGGGAGGAACTTCTCCCCCTATTTATAGCAAAATAGGGGAGGAGCTTGCCACCCAGCTCGCCCAGGCGAGCAAGGTTGCTTCCTCCAGAAGCAACAGCCTTCTGGAGGAAGAATCCGGAAGGCCCAAGTGGGCCTGATTGCTATTTGTACCCCCCTTTTTACTAAATGCACCCCCTTTACCTTTTTTGGTAATTCTTTTTTCGTAACTTTACGAATTTCGTAACGATACTTATTTTCCTTCCGCAAGGTTACGAATCTTCACGGATTATGTATTTACTCTTTTTTAGCTTTCGAAGAAGTTACAAAAACTCACAGATTGCGAAAACACCTCCTTTCGATTTCCGTCACATTACGGAATTTTCACGGATCGCGTAAGCCTGCTTCCTTTTGATTTTTGGTACGTCTCGGGACTTCACATATTGTGCAACAAAGGGTGCCCAGTATCTCGAAGCGGCCAATCAAAGGTTGTATATCATCAAATAATAATCCCCGGACGAAATTAGGGTATGACACAAGTTTTTCGAAATTGTAGGAACATGTAACAACTTATGAAGCTTAAAGGTTATGGCAATATCATTAGGAGAAACAAAAACTGAGGAACGAGTGTTGGAGATACTTAAACCTTCACCATTGCCTATGAAAATTGTGGCGTCCCTAAATTAATGACTGGTTTAATGGAAATAATTTAGGTAACAAAAAAAACCATGGTAAATTTTTTTTTTTTTTTTCTTCTTTTTCTTTTTCATTTCTTTCTCTTTTCACCATAACTAGGGTTAGAAGGAAAATCCTCACTATAAAGTCCTGAATGGCCAGTTCACAACTCTATTCGGAGTCATTTCTTTCTTACCGCTCATAATTCTCTAAATTATTTTGCTGTTCCAAAAGGAAGAATGTACCAGCCATTACTTTAGGTCGTCACATGAAAGTAAAAGGATAAAGTACAGTCGGTAAATTCTTTTACAAATGAAGTTGCTAATGCTTTCTTTTCAAATAACAAGATCGATCATAAATGCAATCATCATTTAAAGCTGTCCAAAATATGGGAGTTTTACAAAATATATAGTGTCATCCAGAGCAAAGGTGTCCATAGTGGTGGCTTCAGCCACATGTATACAATCATCAAATGCCTATACATCAGGTCTACCCATACAAAAACAAAAGAGTAAACCTAACAGTTAGTCCTAGATACACCCACCCTCAAAATATACAAAACGAATCCAAAAAGTTGTCCACTAGGACGAAGAGCCTCCGCTGATCGCCATCTCCCTCGGGCCACTATCCTCCGTAGAGTCTGCCTCAGATGCCGACATGACTTCCTCGGGAGAATCCACCTCGAGAAGTGGATCCTCATCACCCTCTAGAAAGTCAAGGGCATCCACAGCAGGCTCAGGAGGTAGCTCCTCCAGGTCCTCCTCAGGGTCTTCCTCGGATGACGTTACCTCGATCACTTGAACGGGCTCCACTAGACGATATGGTGTAGGTGTGGGTAATATCCACTCCACCGTGCGCTGAAGCGTCCGTGCAGGTTCATCTGGATGCACCAAAGAAGTAGCCGTGAATCGAATGGTGCCCCGAAATCGGCACCTCGTGTTGCCTTCGAGGGTCTCCCAAGCTCCCTCTAGGCACTCCATCTCTACTCGATCACGGATTAGCTGCGCCGCCATCACGATCTACAAGAAAGAAGAGAAAGGGGTAGACTCTTTCACAAGAATCTAACTACGCTGCACACAATGCATCTCATAACCACCACATGACGTTAGAAGGAGTGTCTTGAGGCTTTTCATCTCTGGTAATCGATTACACAACCTTGGTAATCGATTACCAGAGGCTAAACTTGAATTACACAGCCTCAGAACATGAAATATGCAATAATACACTGTGTAATCGATTACACATGCCTGGTAATCGATTACCAGTGACCCATTCCTCTGTGTAATCGATTACACAGGCTGGTAATCGATTACCAGAGGCTCCCTAAGTTTCCTGACTTCGTTTTCAAGCCTGGTAATCGATTACACCCCTTGGTAATCGATTACCAGAGACCATCTTAGCCTCCTGTCCTCAATTTTAAGCCTTGTAATCGATTACTCACCCTTGGTAATCGATTACCAGAGCCACAATCCACATATTACACAAAATGCACAGCTGGCCAGCCACCACAAGCCTCCTTGCTTTGTGGTCTTGTTTTCCTTTTATCTGTTGACTGCCAGGAGCTCGCCTGCTTAGGTACATCACAGGTTCTCACTGACCGACTATGCCCGGGTTGGGTCGGGATTGGTCAAGCTTGGTTTTGGGCAATAGCACCCCACCTGACGTCCCCAAGGTCTCCTGACCCCCGCGACATATCTCCAGGTACCACTCTGTGGTCAACAATAAAAGCAGGAAGTTTCACCCTTCAACACTTCCTCATCTCAAGCTTGTAGGATTATGGGGTACCCATCACATGTGGTACTAGGTGGCGGTCGGGCGATGGTGCACAACAAGTTTTTCCACATCCACAATGCGCGCATAAACCCACCATCCCCTGTAGCCCACCTCCAACTGAGCTCACGTACTCCCACGTAGCCCATATCCTCGTTTCTCTCAACACCGGGTCCCCATCAATCCTCCCAAGCTTCCCCAACATCAAAGTAATACAACATTCAAACAGCACAAACTATCACAGCCAAGAAAACAGAGCAAAGGCAGAAAACTCTGCCAAAACACCAACCAAAATCACAGCTTTTCTCACTTAAAGACCCCAGTAACAATTCCTTCGTTCCAATTCGTTAACCGTTGGATCGACTCCAAATTTTTACTGGAAGTCTCTAGTACATAAGCCTACATTTTGACCGTTGGGATATACTAGCAAACATCCAGAACTCATTCTGCACTAGACTTTCCACAGCCAACCACACACAAGCATTTTTCTGCACTTGTGCAAAATTCTGCTGCACAATTTCACAGCAAAAACTCTGCATAAGTGCAGATTTCGAAAATCACCCTTCCTCTCATCCAATCTTGCCCAAATCAAATCCTACAAGTCCCAAATCATGTATCAAACATGTCTAAACCAAAGCCAAGCTTCAAACCACAGCAACACAAAATCTAGGTGTCCAAAACCCCTCAATTCAATGGCTTTTCTAGGCTTGAAAGGTGGAATTTAGAATGAGGTAAATTTGGAGCAAACTCTCACCTCACACAAGTCTATAACATCAATCTAAACTTGCTCAAACTGGATTTACACCTAAATTTCCACCGAATCAAAATTTGACTCCTCAACACCCAATTTTGCCCTAGAAATGGCTCTTGGTTCACTTTGGTCATTTGTTTTTCTCTCTAGCTCAGCCTAACCTTTCTCACATGTCCTAAATGACATTTCAAGCTATTATTAACTCACTTTAACCTCCATTTACCACAGAATTCAGACTTAGCCTTCCAACTCTCAAAGTCTCACTCTTTTTCCACTCATAACATCACATTCTCACTTTCTAACCTTGGGTTAGTTCTACCCTTTGTCTCTAACAGATTTCCATCAGCAATTTCAGCATATAAACATCACAAACATCATCACAAAAAAAAACCTAAAACAGAATGGGTATGTCTAACTCATCCAAACATGGCGATTTCAACAAGTTTTCAGCAAATGCCTTCACAAATAATCATCACACAGCAGAAAACTAACAAAACCACCCATCATATCTCCCAAAACCCCATACCCACGAAATTTAAGAGAGAAAGAAGTCCACCCAAACCTGAAATTTCGAAGTCCCACTCGTAGCCACGCACTTCACGACTCCAAAAATGCCCTCCTTTCGCGATTTGGAGTAGAAATGAGCACCAAAGGTTGGAGCTTTGTGTGGAGCTTCAATGGTGAATGAGGGAGGAAGAAAAGCAACGTGAGGGAGAGGGAGAGAGAAGGCTTCTGCAATGTTTTCTGCTGAGTGAAGAGAGAGAGAGAGAGTTGCTTTTTGGTTTTTAAAAGGCTTTTTCCTCTTTTCTTATTATTTTATTCAAGCTCTGCCACATGTCCCTATTTGATTGGAGCAAAAAGGGCCCACTTTCTCTTTTTGACTGTGACCCATACTCAGTCACAAAAGTGAGAAAAATCTGACCTTTGAAACGCTAAAATCCTGCCTCGGTTTGCGTGCCATTTCTCTGGTTCCAGTTTCTCGCGTTTCTCTGCGTCCGTCGGGGCTAGTTTTCGAAAGCAAGCAATATGTATATCAAAACGCTCAGAATAAAACCCCGAGCGTGGTTCAGAGGTTGGTTTCGTTAAATTCTAAGTCGCACGCAAAACGATGATTTTTAACTAATTAATTAAGAATTAACCCATAACCTCTCAGTTATGGATTTCTCTTCCTTAATTAGTCTAACCCGCGTATCTTGCCCCCCCCCCCCCGCTATTCCTATTTCTACCAAGAACATATAGGCATATACACTGAATAATACTTATATATAATCATTCAAAATACATCGTTTCCAAAAATTCCGGATAGAAATTTCCAGGATGTTACAATACTCCCACCCTTTTAGGAATTTCGTCCCCGAAATTTAACTACTCTATGAACAAACTTGGGTACAATTCTCTCATCCTATCCTCCAACTCCCATGTAGAATCACCCTCATCGGTTCCCCACTGCACCTTCACCAACGCGATCTCCTTTCCTCTCAACGACTTCGTCCTTCGGTCAGTGATCTTCTGAGGTTGTGCTTTATAGGTGAGGTTATCCTTCACCTGTACCTCGTCCACTGCAAGAATATGTGATGGATCCGGGTTGTACCGTCTCAGTTGAGAGACATGGAACACAGGGTGCAAATTCGATAAACTCGGAGGTAAGGCGATATGATAAGCTACAGGCCCAATCTTCTTCAAAATCTGATATGGACCTAGATACTTGGGTGTCAACTTCCTAGCTTTAAGAGCCCTTCCGACTCCGGTTAAGGGAGAAACCTTCAAAAACACATGT
Organism: Glycine soja; assembly: GCF_004193775.1. NCBI lineage: Eukaryota > Viridiplantae > Streptophyta > Magnoliopsida > Fabales > Fabaceae > Glycine > Glycine soja. The sequence goes on along the minus strand of NC_041009.1, from coordinate 23,516,398 downwards.
TCTCCTTCCTGAAAATCTAGTGGCTTCCTCCTTCTATCATAGTAGCTCTTCTGCCTATCCTGAGATGCTTTTATCTTCTCTCGAATCAACCTCACTTGTTCGTTAATCTGTTGTAGCATTTCAGGTCCAAGAAGTACTGCTTCTCCATCATCATACCAACAAATAGGAGTTTTGCACTTCCGTCCATATAGAGCTTCAAAAGGAGCCATACCAATACTGGCTTGGTAGCTATTGTTGTAAGTAAACTCAATCAATGGCAAACAATCCATCCAGCTACCTTGTTGCTCTATAATACACGCCCGAAGTAGATCCTCTAGAGTCTGAATGGTTCGTTCAGTCTGACCATCTGTTTGAGGATGATAAGCTGAACTAAGTTTCAGCTTTGTCCCCAAGGCTTCATGTAGACTCATCCAAAATCGCGAAGTGAACCTCGGATCCCTGTCAGATACAATACTAGAAGGAATTCCATGCAACCTTACTACTTCCTTGATGTACAACTCCACTAGCTTTTCCATTCTATACTTCATATTCACCGGAATAAAATGAGCAGATTTGGTGAGTCGATCTACTATGACCCACACGGCATCATGCCCACGACTAGTCTTGGGTAAACTAGATACAAAATCCATAGATATGCTCTCCCATTTCCATTCCGGAATCTCCAATGGCTTCAATTCTCCCGATGGTCGTTGGTGCTCAACCTTAGCCTTTTGACATGTCAAACATCTTGCTACATATTCGGCTACATCTTTCTTCATGCCATGCCACCAAAAACTTCTCTTCAAATCTTGGTACATCTTAGTCATTCCTGGATGGAAACTAAGACGACTTTTATGTGCTTCCTCCAAAATCTGAACTTTCAATTCATCTAGAGATGGCACACATATCCTCCCCTTGAATCTAATTAACCCGGTTGTATCCTTCTCAAACTCCACACCCCTATCCCCCATTACATCTAACACCTTGCCTTGCAAAAACGGATCATCCCCTTGAGCCTCGCGTATGTGATCTACAAATTCATTGGTGATCTGCAATGCTCCCACAAATAAGCTCTTGGGTCGCACCTCAATTGCTAGATTCAAATCTCGGAACTCCTCTATCAATCTCTGCTCCAAACTCATCATAGTCGCAACATGTAAAGATTTCCGGCTTAGCGCATCGGCTACTACATTAGCCTTTCCTGGATGGTAGGAAAGTCCAAAATCATAATCCTTGAGGAACTCCATCCATCTTCGTTGTCTCATATTGAGTTCCTTCTGATCGAACAAGTATTTGAGACTCTTGTGATCACTGAAAACTTCAAAACGAGTACCGTACAAATAATGCCTCCAAATCTTTAAGGCAAAGACCACCGCTGCTAGTTCCAAGTCATGAGTCGGATAGTTAACTTCATGAGGACGTAATTGACGTGAAGCATACGCCACTACTCTTCCCTCTTGCATCAACACACACCCCAAGCCTTGCCCGCTTGCATCGCAATACACTTCAAATGTTCTCTTAGGGTCGGGCAAAATTAACACTGGAGCTGTCGTCAACCGCCTCTTCAACTCTTGGAAACTTTGATCACACTTCTCATTCCAGAAAAACTTCTCATTCTTACGAGTCAACTTAGTTAGGGGCAATGCCAATTTAGAAAATCCTTCAATGAATTTTCTATAATAGCCAGCTAACCCCAAGAAACTTCGAACCTCCGTTGGAGTTGTTGGTTGTTGCCACTCCATAACCGACTCCACCTTGTTCGGATCCACCGCAACCCCGTCCTTAGAAATCACGTGCCCTAAGAACTGCACTTTTTCCAACCAAAAGTCACATTTTGACAGTTTGGCGAACAACTTCCTATCCCTCAGAATATGCAACACAATCCTCAAGTGCTTCTCATGCTCCTCCTTATTCCTTGAATACACTAGGATATCATCAATAAACACAACCACAAACTGGTCCAAGTAATCATGGAATATACGGTTCATATAGTCCATGAAGATGGCAGGAGCATTAGTCACTCCAAATGGCATGACTAAATACTCGTAGTGCCCATACCGAGTCCGAAACGCAGTCTTTGGGATATCTTCCTTCTTAACTCGGATTTGATGATACCCCGATCGCAGATCGATCTTCGAAAATACCGTCGCTCCCCTCAATTGGTCAATCAGATCATCTATCCTTGGTAGAGGATATTTGTTCTTGATAGTGACCTTGTTTAACTGCCGGTAGTCTACACACATCCTCATACTTCCATCCTTCTTTTTAACCAACAAGACCGGTGCTCCCCATGGTGATGCACTTGGACGAACAAATTGTTTGCTCAAAAGATCCTGCACTTGTGCCTTCACCTCTGCTAGTTCTACCGGAGACATTCTATAAGGCGCAATCGACACTGGATTCGCCCCAGGCACCAAGTCAATAATGAATTCCACTTCTCTCTCAGGTGGCAATTCACAAATATCATCCGGGAAAACTTCTGGAAATTCTGACACCACCGGTATACAACTAACTTCAGCGTCCTCTTCCACATACATAGAGAACAACACCATGTAAGTTCGAACATCCCCCGTTCCTTCGTTGGCCGCATCCCCTTTCAAAGATTCACTTGGAACTACATCTCCACCAAACACTAGCATCTTCTCCTTACAGTCTAGAAAGATATGGTTAGTAGATAACCAATCCATCCCCAAGATCACATCTAGATGGGCTAAAGGTAGGCAAATCAAGTCCGCCATAAAAGATCGACCCTCAACAATTATGGGACACTTCAAACACACCCGAGAGGTGGTTACAGGCTCGCTCGTCGGAGTAGACACCACCATATCATATGGTAACTCCGTCGCACATAACCCCAACCTCTCCACACATGCATGAGATATGAAAGAATGCGTGGCACCTGAATCATAAAGTACATCTAGTAGTTTATCAGCAATCAAACACTTACCCCTTATTAAATCGTCGGAGGCAGCCGCTTCTGAGCCACTCATAGCAAATACCCGAGAGGGTACTTTTGGTCTTCCACCACTAATGTTGTTGTTGCTAACATTACCGCTCCTTGTGGAATTAGTGGGTCCACGATTGACGGTGTTGGAATTGGCAGTTACCGTCGGTCTCCCGGTCACCCTACATTCTCGAGCATAATGGCCCACCTTGCCACACACATAACAACGATTCTCCTGTGTCTGCTGGAGCTGTGGGCAATTTCTCTTAATATGCGGTCCTCCACACTGAAAGCATTGTACCCCAGTCCCCCTTGACTGGCTCATGTTGGAGGCAGCCATAGGTTGCTTCCCCTTGTTGCTAGCATACGGCTTCATCCTCTTGTTACCATTCCCCCTAAAAGGATGGTTTCTCTGAGGTCCTCCAACACCTCTAGCTTGCCTCTCCTTCATCTTGTCCTCAAAAATCCTGCACTTTGTCACCAACTGATTAAAATCCGTAATCTGCATATAACTAACCGCCTGTTGGATCTCCAACCGAAGCCCATTCTCAAACTGAGCACACAGATCTTCCTCATTCCGAGCATCTTGGTATTGAGGCCAATACTGCAGAAGCTCATTAAACTTAGCCGTGTACTCCCCAACAGACATGTTTCCTTGCTTCAAATCCAGAAATTCCCTCGCCTTCCGTTTCCTGAGATCTCGCGGGAAGTAATTCTCCAAGAACTTGTCCTTGAAGGCATTCCAAGGAATCACGCCTCCAGGTGCAACAAACGAAGGTTTCACGAACTTCCACCAATTTTCAGCCTCCCCTTGGAGCATAAATGTCGCATAAAGAACCTTATGCTCCTCAAGGCAACCCATCGCCTCGAAAATCTTTTCCGTCTCAGCTAACCACAACCTAGCACCTTCCGGATCATAGTCTCCACTGAACTTTGGCGGGTGGTTCTTACGGAAAGCCATGAGTCCCCGATACTCCGCCGGTTCCACATCACGTTCCTGCACTAGAGTTTCCAGCACAGCGGTGATGCGGTCAAGGACGTCACGGTTCTGATCCCTACCACGTCCTGCCATACCTATCCTGTAGGAAAAACTATTAGCACCCAAGAAATCCTAAGGAGAGAGTGTACCACACAGGCTATGACAGTTATAACAACATCCTTCTCTTTATACATACTTATACACACAACAATCCTATGAATCAGTCACACATCCATGCTCAAGACAATAAGGCAGAAATACACACAATGTGTGACTTAACGTCACTCCCCGAAACCTACTCCCAAGTTTCAGAGAAACACAGCATTCACACAGCAAGACCATAACAGGTTCACTAGAATCCAACTTTTGCTCTGATACCACCAATTGTGGCGTCCCTAAATTAATGACTGGTTTAATGGAAATAATTTAGGTAACAAAAAAAACCATGGTAAATTTTTTTTTTTTTTCTTCTTTTTCTTTTTCATTTCTTTCTCTTTTCACCATAACTAGGGTTAGAAGGAAAATCCTCACTATAAAGTCCTGAATGGCCAGTTCACAACTCTATTCGGAGTCATTTCTTTCTTACCGCTCATAATTCTCTAAATTATTTTGCTGTTCCAAAAGGAAGAATGTACCAGCCATTACTTTAGGTCGTCACATGAAAGTAAAAGGATAAAGTACAGTCGGTAAATTCTTTTACAAATGAAGTTGCTAATGCTTTCTTTTCAAATAACAAGATCGATCATAAATGCAATCATCATTTAAAGTTGTCCAAAATATGGGAGTTTTACAAAATATATAGTGTCATCCAGAGCAAAGGTGTCCATAGTGGTGGCTTCAGCCACATGTATACAATCATCAAATGCCTATACATCAGGTCTACCCATACAAAAACAAAAGAGTAAACCTAACAGTTAGTCCTAGATACACCCACCCTCAAAATATACAAAACGAATCCAAAAAGTTGTCCACTAGGACGAAGAGCCTCCGCTGATCGCCATCTCCCTCGGGCCACTATCCTCCGTAGAGTCTGCCTCAGATGCCGACATGACTTCCTCGGGAGAATCCACCTCGAGAAGTGGATCCTCATCACCCTCTAGAAAGTCAAGGGCATCCACAGCAGGCTCAGGAGGTAGCTCCTCCAGGTCCTCCTCAGGGTCTTCCTCGGATGACGTTACCTCGATCACTTGAACGGGCTCCACTAGACGATATGGTGTAGGTGTGGGTAATATCCACTCCACCGTGCGCTGAAGCGTCCGTGCAGGTTCATCTGGATGCACCAAAGAAGTAGCCGTGAATCGAATGGTGCCCCGAAATCGGCACCTCGTGTTGCCTTCGAGGGTCTCCCAAGCTCCCTCTAGGCACTCCATCTCTACTCGATCACGGATTAGCTGCGCCGCCATCACGATCTACAAGAAAGAAGAGAAAGGGGTAGACTCTTTCACAAGAATCTAACTACGCTGCACACAATGCATCTCATAACCACCACATGACGTTAGAAGGAGTGTCTTGAGGCTTTTCATCTCTGGTAATCGATTACACAACCTTGGTAATCGATTACCAGAGGCTAAACTTGAATTACACAGCCTCAGAACATGAAATATGCAATAATACACTGTGTAATCGATTACACATGCCTGGTAATCGATTACCAGTGACCCATTCCTCTGTGTAATCGATTACACAGGCTGGTAATCGATTACCAGAGGCTCCCTAAGTTTCCTGACTTCGTTTTCAAGCCTGGTAATCGATTACACCCCTTGGTAATCGATTACCAGAGACCATCTTAGCCTCCTGTCCTCAATTTTAAGCCTTGTAATCGATTACTCACCCTTGGTAATCGATTACCAGAGCCACAATCCACATATTACACAAAATGCACAGCTGGCCAGCCACCACAAGCCTCCTTGCTTTGTGGTCTTGTTTTCCTTTTATCTGTTGACTGCCAGGAGCTCGCCTGCTTAGGTACATCACAGGTTCTCACTGACCGACTATGCCCGGGTTGGGTCGGGATTGGTCAAGCTTGGTTTTGGGCAATAGCACCCCACCTGACGTCCCCAAGGTCTCCTGACCCCCGCGACATATCTCCAGGTACCACTCTGTGGTCAACAATAAAAGCAGGAAGTTTCACCCTTCAACACTTCCTCATCTCAAGCTTGTAGGATTATGGGGTACCCATCACATGTGGTACTAGGTGGCGGTCGGGCGATGGTGCACAACAAGTTTTTCCACATCCACAATGCGCGCATAAACCCACCATCCCCTGTAGCCCACCTCCAACTGAGCTCACGTACTCCCACGTAGCCCATATCCTCGTTTCTCTCAACACCGGGTCCCCATCAATCCTCCCAAGCTTCCCCAACATCAAAGTAATACAACATTCAAACAGCACAAACTATCACAGCCAAGAAAACAGAGCAAAGGCAGAAAACTCTGCCAAAACACCAACCAAAATCACAGCTTTTCTCACTTAAAGACCCCAGTAACAATTCCTTCGTTCCAATTCGTTAACCGTTGGATCGACTCCAAATTTTTACTGGAAGTCTCTAGTACATAAGCCTACATTTTGACCGTTGGGATATACTAGCAAACATCCAGAACTCATTCTGCACTAGACTTTCCACAGCCAACCACACACAAGCATTTTTCTGCACTTGTGCAAAATTCTGCTGCACAATTTCACAGCAAAAACTCTGCATAAGTGCAGATTTCGAAAATCACCCTTCCTCTCATCCAATCTTGCCCAAATCAAATCCTACAAGTCCCAAATCATGTATCAAACATGTCTAAACCAAAGCCAAGCTTCAAACCACAGCAACACAAAATCTAGGTGTCCAAAACCCCTCAATTCAATGGCTTTTCTAGGCTTGAAAGGTGGAATTTAGAATGAGGTAAATTTGGAGCAAACTCTCACCTCACACAAGTCTATAACATCAATCTAAACTTGCTCAAACTGGATTTACACCTAAATTTCCACCGAATCAAAATTTGACTCCTCAACACCCAATTTTGCCCTAGAAATGGCTCTTGGTTCACTTTGGTCATTTGTTTTTCTCTCTAGCTCAGCCTAACCTTTCTCACATGTCCTAAATGACATTTCAAGCTATTATTAACTCACTTTAACCTCCATTTACCACAGAATTCAGACTTAGCCTTCCAACTCTCAAAGTCTCACTCTTTTTCCACTCATAACATCACATTCTCACTTTCTAACCTTGGGTTAGTTCTACCCTTTGTCTCTAACAGATTTCCATCAGCAATTTCAGCATATAAACATCACAAACATCATCACAAAAAAAAACCTAAAACAGAATGGGTATGTCTAACTCATCCAAACATGGCGATTTCAACAAGTTTTCAGCAAATGCCTTCACAAATAATCATCACACAGCAGAAAACTAACAAAACCACCCATCATATCTCCCAAAACCCCATACCCACGAAATTTAAGAGAGAAAGAAGTCCACCCAAACCTGAAATTTCGAAGTCCCACTCGTAGCCACGCACTTCACGACTCCAAAAATGCCCTCCTTTCGCGATTTGGAGTAGAAATGAGCACCAAAGGTTGGAGCTTTGTGTGGAGCTTCAATGGTGAATGAGGGAGGAAGAAAAGCAACGTGAGGGAGAGGGAGAGAGAAGGCTTCTGCAATGTTTTCTGCTGAGTGAAGAGAGAGAGAGAGAGTTGCTTTTTGGTTTTTAAAAGGCTTTTTCCTCTTTTCTTATTATTTTATTCAAGCTCTGCCACATGTCCCTATTTGATTGGAGCAAAAAGGGCCCACTTTCTCTTTTTGACTGTGACCCATACTCAGTCACAAAAGTGAGAAAAATCTGACCTTTGAAACGCTAAAATCCTGCCTCGGTTTGCGTGCCATTTCTCTGGTTCCAGTTTCTCGCGTTTCTCTGCGTCCGTCGGGGCCAGTTTTCGAAAGCAAGCAATATGTATATCAAAACGCTCAGAATAAAACCCCGAGCGTGGTTCAGAGGTTGGTTTCGTTAAATTCTAAGTCGCATGCAAAACGATGATTTTTAACTAATTAATTAAGAATTAACCCATAACCTCTCAGTTATGGATTTCTCTTCCTTAATTAGTCTAACCCGCGTATCTTGCCCCCCCCCCCCCGCTATTCCTATTTCTACCAAGAACATATAGGCATATACACTGAATAATACTTATATATAATCATTCAAAATACATCGTTTCCAAAAATTCCGGATAGAAATTTCCAGGATGTTACAAAAATCTGCTTAGGTGCATCAAAATGAGTAAATTGTTTAATATTTTAAGAATCACCAGTAACATGGAAACTGGCTCTAGAATCTGGTATCCAAGTGGAGCTAGATGCACCATTAATATAAGAGGAGGAGTTTGTGAGCATGGCATTGGGCTAACTGGGACCAGGAACAGTGGACTTAGTATTGGGATTAACCCAAGTATTGGAGGATCTGGTTGAACCAATAAAATAGGGGATAGGTTGCAGCGTGGTGGGATCAAAAAGGGTTAGGGACTCATGTGGCTGAAAACCAATATTAGTTCTGAAATGACAAACATTGGCAGTGTGTCCATACTTTAGACAGATTTGGCACTAAAAATTGGCAAACCGGCCACCTCCACGGCCTTTGCTGGAACCACCGCTACCACGTCCCGATTTCGATCAAAAAAGGTGTCGCGACCACCACCACGGCCAAACAAGCCTCGAGAACCACCAAAATCACTATTTTTATAAGTGTTTGGCTATGCATAACCTTGGGTGTAGTTCAATGACGCAGAACTGACCAATTGACCATCTCAATTGTATTGTGTGAGCCTAGTTTCATGACCATAGAGAAGAGTTTCGATTTCTGCAATTGATGGAGCGCGCTTCTTACTCTCATTGACAAAAATTACCAGTGCATAATCAGATGGTAATCCTTCAAGGAGCGCATCAATATACTCCTCATGCCAAACAGGAACACCTACACCAGTTAGTTCATCTACATATCCTTTCATCTTGCGCAAATATTCATCAGTCTATTTTCCATCAAGAGTGACTACACGCATCTTACTGTGGAGTTGATGCGCACATGATTTAGTGTGGAGACTGAAATATTCATGGATTTTGACCCAAACCTGATAGGAATGGTTGAAACCTATAACTCTTGACAACATAGACTTCGAAAGCGTAGACTACAGCCAAACAAGAAGCGTTTGGTCTTGAACTTACCAAATTCCATACTCTGGATTAACGCAATCAGTAATACGATCATCCTCAGTGAGATAACGAGGCGGAACGATTGGACTAACGACAAATCGTTGCAACTTGTGCGATTTGATCACTGGTTCAACGTGTTGTCGCCAGTGGAGATAATTCGAATCATCAAGCTTCTCTGCAATAGAGTTAGGGAACAACTGAGAAATGAGATTTGACATAGCAGAAGCCATGAAAGCACATAACAGGACCTTGAAGAAACACAGAATTACAAAAAAATGGCTCTAGATACCATTTTAGAATGTTAAGAATGTGAGTTGGCTTTATTTTTAGTCGATGTGAGACTTGAGTTTTTCCCAACACATCCCCTCACGCCCAGCACTTCTTGGGCTTGGTGCATGAACAACAATAGTGAATGGCCCTTTGGATTAATCTTGAATATGCTCCGATACCATTTTTGATAAATTGAGAGGAAAGTAGAGACATAACAGAGAAAAAGGAAAAGAACAAAGCTGATTTTATTGATCTGAAAAACAAGTTAGAGATAGTTACAATCTAGGTATTTATAAACCTCTATACAACATAACTAACTATAACTAACTCTAACAGAAAGCCAACTAACTCTAACAGAAAGCTAACTAATTGATCCTATTGAGGTGCAGTTAGCAAAATCTAACAGCCCTTGCAGACAAAATATAAAATTGTTTTCATAGTTATACATTGACATATACTGATAAACCTTGTACCCATATAAGGAGATTATAAACATTAAAAAAAATAGGGAGAATATGTGCAATCTCAACAAATCTTAAAGGGTGTTAATGTTATTTACTCTTAGGTTTATATTACATATCAATTCATAATGTATTATTCGTGGAAAAATGTTGAGCATAAACCCAATAACTAAATCAACATAACAAGAAGGATTCAAAAACAAAACCAATTACAATAGCTTTAAGCCCTCGACCAAGGTCCATAACCTAACCTAAAAAGGCTTAAAAACCCACGATGTCACCGAACACAAAACAAAGACACTAAAAAGGTAAAGATAAAGCCATGCACCATTAATAAATTGAATCTAAAGCCCTAGAGGTCCAATATTAGGTGATAAATCTTCAAGCATTTTTTCGTTTCTAGTACTCAAAGCAATAAAAGAAAATCCCTAAATATGTATATTTTTCCTTTAAGCATTAAGTTTGGGGTTTTTAGACTAATAAGACCCCTTTAGGCCCATTGGGGGAGCTAAAAACTACAAATATTAGAGACTAGATCCATTAGATAAGGTGAAAGAATGTTGGACAACTAATTCTCTGAAATCACATTGTACTAGCATTGGAGGAGCACTTAGACCCCTTGGGCGGTTGTGCCATGTGTATGACCCTCTAGGCAATTATGTTGCAGTAACCACTTGTCAGGAAACTATTTTATAGTTTATATGATCTTAATTTCCATTCTTGTTTTCTTTTTTTTTTATATTCTGTTACCATGTTAGGAATCTTTTTTTTTTTATGTTCCTCTTAGTTCTCTGTATTTAGGAATTTTCTCTTATCTACATTCAAATTTTATCCTCTCATTTGCTTATTTCTTCAACATTTACAAACCCAAATATTCAAGACAAATCAAACATTTATTAGATAAACAACACAAAAACATCGGTTGCATTAAAACATTATTGCAGTGGACTAACTAACTTCTTATTTGAGAACTTCATCATTCAAGGAAAGGATAATTGTGTTGTGTACCATGTCAACCATATATTACTTTTCCTTTCCATTGAGTTGTTGAGAGTTTGGTAATGCCTTCCAACACATCTTCAAGGCCTTGATGAATGAGAACGACTTCTATCTTGATCATCTTATTGTTAAAATTATTGTCACTAATAAACTTCTTTGTCAAACTTTGTTGTACTCATCACAAAAATGCCCCCAAAGTCAGCTTTAGATATCAATTGTTGTGCTGAGAATACAATCTTTTGATAGAAGATTAATTATTTTTATAAGAATGATACAAGAAAAATGGAAATGTAAGCAAAAAAGATAAACAAAGGATACAAAGTCTATTATGGTTTAAAGCAAATTCCTCCTAAAGCTAGATAAAACACTTTTATTCTTTGTTTAGTGTTTTGTTGTTGATGTAGGAGAAATTTACATCATGTTAAAATAATAAAATAACGATTAAGATAAGATATAAGATATAATACTATTCATAAACAATAATAATAAAATAGTAAAATAAACACATTATCGGTTATTATCATATTATCATATCTTATATAAAGAAGGTAAAAATAATAAAAGTTTATTTTATTTAAACAAAAGGATAAAAATAATAAAAAATTACTTTTCAAGTAAAGAAGAAGATAAATAAAATTATAATAATAAAATCATACCTTATGTAAAAAGGTAAAAAGAAAAATTAGTAAATATTTTAAGTAAAAAGGAAATAAAATATAATATTTTTTACATTAATAAAATATAAGAAGTGAAAAGGCATTTTAAAAATGTTACCTGAAGTAGTATATAAAAAAGTTTAATGTCTATGTACTGACAGTATAAACCAATCTTACATCGTCATCCAATCATAAATCACCATTTGAATTACTTTAAGATAATTATTTTAAAAGTCAACGCATCGTCATCCAATCATAAATCACCGTTTGAATTACTTACCATACATGGTGGGTTGTGATTAAATAGTTCTATAAAAAAAATTTACATTGTCAATGCATAGTCTTTTTTCTCTATAAAATATTTTGTTCTCGTGAATTATGGATTAAATTATACCCAAACCTTAACTAATTTCTTTTTATTTAATGATACTATCCTTGAAATATCATTTATTTAGTTGATATTCTATTTTTATTTTTATTTTTGTTCTTTTTTCTTGATATTAAGTTTCAAGTTTAGGGTATTTTTCTAAAAATATGTATAGTAAAAATAAATGATATTATCTAACTTTCATAATTAATAAGTAAATTAGTTAATTTTGCTTATATTTAAGTAAAGAAAAAAAATACTAAAAGAACTTATTTGCTAAATATTATTAATTAAAATTAATTAATAAATTCAAACAACTTTTAAGCTAATAAAAAAAGTTGAAAACCAATTAAAATGATCTGTCAAACATAGTCAAGAAGCAAACTACTTATGAACTAAGACATAAATCAAGAATTAACAAACTTGTAGGATCAACTTGAGATTGTTGTATCAGTGAGAATAGATTACTCAATTAGAATTTTCATTTGGATTTTCTTTAGCCAAAATCTCTACCATCAAATTTCCATACATTTTGCAAAAGATGGTGAGGTCTGCTAGGATTTTAGAGAAAGGATAAGGAGGTGCAACCATGGAGGAAGATGATCTATTAATGCGAAGTACGAAAAAAGGAATAGAGGACCAAAAGGAGAAAGGAAGTGGAGATTGTGACACCATAAAATTTCCTTCTCCATTTATTTTTTTACACGTGTAAAAATTTCACGGTTAAAGACTAGACAATGGAAATTTTGCACGGTGTAATTTAATTATATGACTGTGTGATTTAATTTATTCTCTGTATGATATTAATTATATAAGTTTAGAGTTAGTTTTATTTATTTTTAGTGTAAATAATTTATTTAGTTAGTTGACATAAATTTGGAAACTGTATGAATAAAAATGTCATCTGTATTGAAATTGCACAATTCACTAATTAACAATGTAATTTAACTCTATGTAAAAGTGTTCTCAGTGTAAGGATCACTCTGGGTACATGTATTCCTAGGAATATTAGCACAATAACCTAAGTGATTAAGATAAGATTTACTAGTTTTAGTAAAAAGCAAAAATACCCATTTTTTACAAATCTTATTCCTTCCATTTTTGGTAGTTTTGCAAAAAAGAAAAAGTATCCATTTGTGGTATAGCTTGGCACATTCAACTTGGTAGCCAAGGGGGTCATTTAAAGTGTCACAAAGCCTTGTCAATTGAAGCCTACATCATAGCTTATTGGTCTTTGTGAGAAAAAAAAATCTTTTGGAGCCTTTATCCCTTCATTTTGCCTGAATTCAAACTTGAGGGAGTGGAGTTCAGTTGTGCTTCTTCTTCTTCCAAGCTGGTTCTTAGTGTTCTTGAGCCTTTGAGTCATCAAGCTTAGGTAAATGAGCTTCATTCTTCATCCTAGACTTGATTCTTCTTCATTCTCTTGTTCTAGTTTCTCTAATAACTTGGAACTGTCATTTTGTTCTCATGAAGGAAAACTTTGAAAAAAATTGAATATTCTTCATTCTGCTTCAAGATATCATGAGTTCATCAATATGTAAGGGGGGTCTCTCCAACTCTTGAACCATGTGCTTGTTGTTGAACTTCATTGAACATGTGGTTGCTTTGAAATTTTTTAGCTTGTTGTCATATCCTGAATATGTGTGTTGAGCTATTTTCCTTGATTTTTTATGCCAAAAATGAGTTCGTTGCATGTTAAAACATAGAGTTAGCCTTAAATTCCACTTAAATAGGAGTTTTCAAGCAAAAGTTACAAATAAAACAAGTTTAAAGACCTTTAGTAAAATGAAAAATCTATCATGAATTTGGACTAAAAGTTACATAAGTATGAACTATTTTTATTAAAGTTTTGACCTCAAAAATGTTTTTTTTGTTTGAAAATATAGGGTAGCATATAAGATTTGTAAAAATCCGACTCTCGGAGCACCGAGAGCGTTAAAAATAAGTTAGGAGTAAAATTGTGAAAAACCAAGGGATAAAGTGATTTTAGACAGTAGATAACTTAACTTAGGAATCTGTGCCTCCGTATAAATTTTCTTAGAATTATTTATTTTGTGGAATTGTTGATTTATTTACTATTATATTGCTGAGATAAATGCAAGATTTTGATGATTGATGCATATTCTGAAATTGTGACAATTCTCTGCTAATAAAATTACTGAAATGTGTGCCTATATTTTTATTATGATTAATTAATGATAAGACCAACAAAGTGTGAACTCTGACAATTATATCTGTGGCATGCAAATTTATTTCTTGTGTGTGTGTGTGTGTGTCTACATATTGTCATTTTTACCTGTACGCGTTGTGGTTTGGGTCCGGGGGTGTTCGACCCTCAGCAAATTGTTTGTTATGATTGGTTAGATAGCTATAATTACAGTCTTTATGTTGTCTGATTGTTTGTATGGCAAGTGGTTTCTACCGCTTAAGGGATCATAATTGGTTCCTTGAGAGTAATACGCAAGCCTAAGCCTCGTCTCTTTTTTTTGTTTGCTAGTTTGTACACGTTTGTTCTATACGTGGTACGAGGACTGCGTATGCGATATGGTGGCAAGATTCAAGATGACTGGACAAAGGGTAAAAGAATCAGTGGTTCTATTTCCTTCTATGAAAAGGTGAGGTTGCATTGAGGAAAAGGATGACGGACAAAGATACACTGGGGTGTAGTGGACAGAGAGGTTTGAAGAACCTAGGGGAATTAGCGAGTGGTGACTACTTGGCATTTGGTGGACTCATTTAGCATAGGTAGCTCACAGACCTCACTTTGCTACTCTTGACGGGTTTCGAGACTAGGCTTTTTGAGTTGGAAGATGAAGGATCGGTGTATGATGTGTCTGTATGTAGCGATCACTCTCAGCTATCATCCACATGATTTTGTAAGACCATCAAGACCTGGGAGGATTGGTGGCAGTGATTGGGCCCAATGGTGAATTAGGTGTGATAGTTATGCGCTTAGGATGAGAGAGTGTTGTTTGTTTAGATAACCACATAGATTGTATGTTTTAATTTTGTTTTACTATTGCCTATTGTTTGTGGCGTTCGAGGAGCGGAGAACTCACCCTTACAACCACCAATTTTAGGGGGAGTCATGGAGCATCAGAAGAGGATGCTCAGATGGATCAATAGCTATTGCTACAGCTACATAATGGAGGAAGAGGCAAGCCTCCATGCACATTTTGGATACATTTGGTGCCATGTTTTGCTGTTAGATGAGCCTCATGTGCCACTGATCACCATAGAGGCAAACGCTTCATATCATTACCCATCCAAGTAGTGTACCTCTCTATCATTTCCTACTATGCTTACTATGGACTTGGGCGACCAAGAAACCCATTGTGATTCTTGTAGCAATTCTTCGGGCACGATGTCAACGAGAGGCCTACTAGATCTACCTTCTGTCAGGACATGGTCATTGAAGTTCACAAGGATGTGGGAGATTTTAGTGATGATGAGGATCTTACACCATTGATAACTAATGTGCATAAGCATATTCAGTAATTAAGACATATATGAATTATCAAATTTCTCCTCTTTTACTGCTTCTTTTTGTGTGAATCATTAGAATTTTGGCATCCTCCTCTGAGATTTTGTGTAGTAAATGCTTAAACTATTAGATTTATACTATTTGGTGGTTTTTTGTTTTGTAGGCATACAGTTGAGGGATTGGAAGAAAAGTTGAAGTCTAATGAATTTTGCTTAGTGCACCAGGCTCACTTAGCGCCCTGAAGCCGCTTAGCGGGAGGAAGCTGCTTAGAGAGCTTAAAGTCACATGAAAATGTGCTTAGTGCGTGTTATGCACTTAGCGCCTAGCCACTTACTTGCGCTTAACGCATAAATAGTGAAAATCTCATATCAAAATGGTTTTTAAGTGAAAATCAAGAGGAAAAAGATGACTACTGATTGGAGAGCATAACATAAAAACCTAAAGCTCAAGGAAGAAGATGACAACAACCATTGGGAGCCACCAAATACCTCCACATCCATCTTCTTTCCATTCCTCCACACGTTTTCATTCCTTTTGTATAGTTAAGCCTTTCATGACAATGAAAGGCTAAACCACCCATTGTTGGGGAGCTTTCCACCAAACTCTCTTGATGTAATGACTCTCACTATCTATTTAATGTTATTCATAGTTTTCATTGTATCTTTCTATGTGTATTCACATGTATTTGGTTTGATCACCCATATATATGACATGTTTAGGGTTTAGATTGGAAAATGTCTTGTTATCCTTAGAACTGGAAAGAACATCTAAATGCTTCATTGCTAGGGATAATGTGAGGTTGTTTAGCATCTTATGCATCTGCATTAGTCATGTGGTTCAACTAATTTAATTCTTGAGGGATTAAGAAGAATATTAGGGGAATTAGTCTCTCTCATATGAGGAATAATGGTTAGGGTACATTAATAGATGTAGGTGATAACTAGGGTAATATTGAATAGAGAAAATTAATTATATCGCATCAAGAGTAGTTTCGGTAGGAAAGCCCCCAACATATTTAAATCTTGAATTCATGATCCTTCGCCACTCCAGTGTTTGTTTTTCTTACTCAATCATAGCTTATATTAGTATAGTTGTTTACTTCACAAAAATGCCTCCAATTGCTCTTTATAAATCTATTCATTAATTGTACAAAATTTGGATATACATCATCTTGAGTGCAAACGAAATCCCTATGGAAGTGATACTCGGTCTTACTGTTTTAAATTACTACTTGAACGAATTGATGCACTTGCCAATGAGTTAACAATCATCCAAGATCACCTTCTGCCGGGATGTTATCGATGAAGAGATACTTGGGGGAGAGATGGTTTCATCTGACAAGGAATGCGATTCCTCGGGAGATGAGAGTGGCCCTTCCAAAGATATGATTTTGCCTTAGGTAGTTATGGGTCTTGGGTAGTGATTGCTTTGAGTGTAGGATGATTTTTCTATTTTGATGGATATTTGGGATGAGAAGATTTCTATGCTTAGTGTCGTAATATTTTGTTGTATAAAACCTTTCGGTGATATTGTGTGATGTTTTGAAGGGGGCAATGAATATTTATTTCTTTTTATAATTGTAATGATTCCAATACACTTATGTTTAAACCTTAAGGGTCACTGAGACTCGATATGGATGTTTATTATTTCTTCAAGTTCTTTTCATCATTTAATTTTTGTGCAAGATGTTTCTTTTATAATATGTACTTTATTATAGCATTGGAACAAAAGAAAAATGGCAACAACTTTCAAAATGTTTATTTTTTTACGCATTTTGATAATACATTTTATTCATGAACACTTAATTATATGTACATGTTTCAAGCTCAATAAATATATATACATGCATACATGTTCCTTCTTTTCCCAAAAGAAAAAAATATTGAGATATTTTGTCAACTTATAAATAGAAACTAAAATTTAATGATGTGTATTCCGCAATATTTATTATTTAAATGATTTTAAAGCTATATTTCTGAAAAAGAAATTGAGGCGTTACAAAGATGATGTGTCTTATGTTGATAATCTACTAAAACCTATTAGAGGAAACATGGAGGATGTAGTCCCTATGGATAGACTGAAGGATAATGGTGTTCTGGAGGAAGTCCCAAAGGAGAGACTAAGCACTATGGATAAAAAACCTGGGACCTATGATTCCGTTATTTGATATTGAACTGCTAAGGTGGGCATCCCCTTGGCCGAACACATTAGTGGTCAATGTCATGAACAAGGGGGTCAATTTTCGAACTCTAGAGACAAAGCTCCAAAGAACATGAACCAAAAGTGGAACCATCCAGATTATCGATTTACATGAAGGATTCTACCAGGTGGCCTTTAGCAATAAAAAAGACAACAATTTTGCACTTTTTGAAGGTCCTTGGATGGTGGCGGACCATTACCTCATTGTCCAGAGATGGAGACCATTTTTTCTTATGAATGCGAAAATAACGAATAAGGTAGCAATGTGGATCAAGATCCAACATCTCCCCATTGAGCTTTACAATAATATCTTCCTCGATAGGATAGGCATGAGTCTCAAAAAATTCCTTAAGGTGAATAGGTTGACATCAATTCACTCTAGAGGAAAATTCGTGAGAATATGCATGGAGCAGGACCTTAAGAAACCGCTTGAAACTCATATTTATGTTTGTGGGTTCAAGCTTAATCTGGAGTATGAAGGTCTTCACTCTATATGTTTTTGTTGAGGAATAGTGGGGCACAAAAGGGAGTACTGTGTGGAGTTGATAAGCGACCCAACAATGATGCAATAAATTGATAGTACATGAAGAGTGAATATGGAGAGAGAGACAAATATCTCAGGTGAAGCTACTGCATCAATGGCAATTGACACAGAGGTGCATAAGGAACCAAAGGTTGATGTCAGCATGTCATCAAAGCCCCCAATAATTATAGAGAAATTAAAAGAGCTGATTAATGACAAAGAATCTCAATTTAGGAAATGCATGATTGTCCAAAGAATTAGAAGAAAAAAAATATAATAATTACAACAATAGTGATGAGAATATTTTGGGGAGTATTAAAAGAGGCAATAATGTTATTACAATTACCAAATTTGGAGATATTTCCAATTATGGACTAGATATTGGTTCAAAGTTTAAAGTTCTGACATGTAATGAACGTGGTAACTACAATTAAGGGAAAAAGGGACCTAACAAAAATATAGAGTCAAGCATGATCACCAACAATCGCATAGGTGAGCATGGAAAAAATTATCCAAAATATATGATGAGGAAGAGCGGTGGACAGTCAAAACATCTTGATCATGTGGCTCAAAAAGACTAATTTGAAAATTTTGAAACAAAACAGTTAAGTTTGAGTTCGAAATGTTATTGGAGGAAAGAATCCGCAGGGAGGAAAAGGGGGTGAAATGCATATTGGAGGAAAATCAAATTTTAAAAACCAAAGTCAGCCCTTGATCAAGCACAAGGAACAAAAAGGTATGAAGCTAACGAGGAAGAAGAAAACCAATGAACCAGTTAATAGTAAACACACCAAAAGTTCCTATGAGGAAAGTCTTATTTAGTTGGAACACCATGGAACAAATGAGACTCATCAAGAAGTGTCTGGGTGTGCTCGTGACATACATGTGTAGAAGCAAAGCTTCAAGGTGAATCAAAGGTGATTCAAAGGTGTTTTGATGATAACGATGATGATGATAAAAGATGATGACAAAGGTGATGACAAAAAGCTCAAAGATCAATCAAAGAACAACTCAAGTGAATCAAGAATAATTCAAGAGTTCAAGAAAAGAATCAAGAAGAATTCAAGACTCAAGAAGAAAGCCTAGAATAAAGAATCAAGATTCAAGGTTCAAGATCTCAAGAATCAAGATTCAAGGCTCAAGATCTCAAGAATCAAAATCAAGATTCAAGACTCAAGATTCAAGAATGAAGAAAAGACTTAATCAAGATAAGTATTAAAAAGTTTTTCAAAACTTTGAATAGCACATGAGTTTTTGACAAAACCTTTTACCAAAGAGTTTTTTACTCTCTGGTAATCGATTACCAGATTGTTGTAATCAATTACCAGTAGCAAAATTGTTTTGAAAAAGTTTTCAAATTGAATTTACAACGTTCCAATTATTTTCAAAAAGCTATAATTGATTACAATGTTTTGGTAATCGATTACCAGTGCCTTTGAACATTGAAATTCAAATTCAAATGTGAAGAGTCGCATCCTTTCACACAAAAGCTTTGTGTAATCGATTACACTAATTTGGTAATCAATTACCAGTGACTATTTCTGAATAAATCAAAAAGATGTAACTCTTCAAAAGGTTTTTGACTTTTTCAAATTGGTTTTAAGTTTTTCTAAAAGTTATAACTCTTCTAAATGGTCTTCTTGACCAGACACGAAGAGTCTATAAAAGCAAGGCTTTGTTTTGCACATTAATTCATTCATTCAATACTTTTACTTTTCCAATCAATCCTTTACAAGCCTTGAATCTCTTTGAACTTCTTCTTCGTATCAAAAGCTTTCTGAAGTTTTCTGGTTTTCCAAACCTTGAAAACTTGTGTTATTCATCTTTTCATTCTCTTCCCCCTTTGCCAAAAAGAATTCGCCAAGGACTAACCGCCTGAATTCTTTTTGTGTCTCTCTTCTCCCTTTTCCAAAAGAACGAATGACTAACCGCCTGAATTCTTTTGTGTCTCCCTTCTCCCTTGTCAAAGAATTCAAAATGACACAGTTTGAGAATTCTTTTGATTCTTCCCATTCCCTAATACAAAAGTGTTCAAAGGACTAACCGCCTGAGAATTCTTTTGTATCCCCATTCACAAAGTATCAAAGGTTTAACAGCCTGAGATCTTTGTCTCAACACATTGGAGGGTACATCCTTTGTGGTACAAGTAGAGGGTACATCTACTTGGGTTTGACTGAGAACAAGAGAGGGTGCATCTCTTGTGGAGGGTACATCCACTAGGTTCAAAGAGAACAAGGGAGGGTACATCCCTTGTGGATCTTTGCTTGTAAAAGGATTTTTACAAGGTTGAAAGAAATCTCAAGGACCGCAGGTCGCTTGGGGACTGGATGTAGGCACGGGTTGTTGCCGAACCAGTATAAAAACTGTTGTGTGTTTGTTTCCTTCTTCCCTACTCTTTTACTTTCCGCTGTGCATTTAATTTCCTCTTTTACTTTCTGTTAAGTTTCTCTTCTACTCCTCATTCTCTTAACAATTTAGTAAAAGCCTTAGAAGAGTAATTTTTTTTAATTAGTAAAGGTTTAGGAATAATTAATTCAACCCTCCCTTCTTAATTATTCTGAGGCCACTCGATCCAACAACATGGATGGAGAAGTTATCGAGTTTGTGAGTTGTATGAAGCAAAAGGAAAACGCTGGGGATCCCTAAGTTGAAAATGAAATAGTGTTGAACTTTCATATGATGGTGGACAGTAATGATTCGCTTGGCCTTTTAAAGGTCACCCCCTCCTAATTTTGTGATCATGAATGTTCTAGCTTGGAACTATCGTGGAACGTGTTCTCCTAGGTTTGACCATCTCATTAAAGATTTTTGTAAAGAATATGAAACTACCTTATTATTTCTTTTGGAGACCCATGCTTCTAGAGATACAACAAATAAAAATATTCCTAGGTTGGGGCTGAATAGCCATTTCATCCAGGATGAACATGGACAATCTGGATGAATTTGGTCTATATGGAAGTTTGATATGTGGAGGGTTAAGGTGATTGAAAGTGACCACCAATTTTTTCATATGAAAGTGAGTTGGAGGAAGCAAAATAGTTGGTATCACATAACAGTGTATAGGAGCCCCAAGCTTCAACAATGTAGAACTTTGTGAGAATCACTGATTTCTATATCTAAGAATGTTAAGGGTGCCTAGGCGGTCAAGGGGGACTTTAATACAACCTTCCAGTAGCATGATCAAAATATAGGATCCTCTAACCCTTCCTAAATATGAGCTTTTGATTTTAAGGAGATGATTTCAGAAGCAGGCCTTATTGATGTAGGCTTTAAGGGACTAACTTTCACCTGGCACATAGGTAACCTTTAGGAGAGACTTGGTCGTGTTCTAATTAATTTGAAATGGAGGATTAGGTTTTAGAATGCTCTTGTCCTTCATTTGCCTGTCTTTAAATTTGATCATAGGGTGATCCTAATTAAAATGTCTTACAAAAAAAGGAGAAAATATAAGAAGGAGACCTTTTAGTTTCCTGGCTTCCTGGATGTTGCATGAGGGATTTAGGTCTCTCATTAGAGATTTTTGGGAGAATGATGGTGTTTGGAGAGAGCGAATTCTAGCTCTTTAGGAAGATTTGCGAACATGGAATAAAGATTGTGGAAGCAAAGCTTCATGATGAATCAACAATGATTCAAAGATGTTTTGATGATAACAATGATGACAACAAAAGATGATGAACAAAAAGCTCAAGTGAATCAAAGAACATCTCTAGAGAATCAAGAACAAGTCAAGAGTTCAAGAATCAAGAAGAATTCAAGATTCAAGAAGAAAGCCTACAAACAAGAATCAAGATTCAAGATCTCAAAAATCAAGATCAAGATTCAAGACTCAAGATTCAAGAATGAAGAAAAGACTCAATCAAGATAAGTATTAAAAAGTTTTTTCAAAACTTTGAATAGCACATGAGTTTTTGACAAAACCTTTGCCAAAGAGTTTTTACTCTCTGGTAATCGATTACCATATTGTTGTAATTGATTACCAGTAGCAAAATGAGTTTGAAAATGTTTTCAAACTGAATTTACAACGTTCCAAATATTTTCAAAAGGCTGTAATCGATTACAATGTTTTGGTAATCGATTACCAGCACCCTTGAACGTTGAAATTCAAATTTAAATGTGAAGAGTCACATCCTTTCACTCAAAAGCTTTGTGTAATCGATTACACTTATTTGATAATCGATTACCAGTGTTTGTTTCTGAAAAATCTAAAGATGTAACTCTTCAAAAAGGTTTTGACTTTTTCAAATGGGTTTTAAGTTTTTCTAAAAGTTATAACTCTTCTGAATGGTCTTCTTGACCAGACATGAAGAGTCTATAAAAGCAAGGCTTTGATTTGCTTTTCAACATAACTTTTTACATTCATTCAATCAATCCTTTGCAAGCCTTAAATCTCTTTGAACTTCTTCTTCTTCTTTGTACCAAAAGCTTTCTGGTTTTCTAAACCTTGAAACCTTGTGCTATTCATCCTTTTCATTCTCTTCTCCCTTTGCCAAAAAGAATTCGCCAAGGACTAATCGCCTGAATTCTTTTTGTGTCTCTCTTCTCTCTTTTCCAAAAGAAGGAAGGACTAACCGCCTGAATTCTTTTGTGTCTCCCTTCTCCCTTGTCAAAGAATTCAAAACGACACAGTCTGAGAATTCTTTTGATTCTTCCCATTCCCTAATACAAAAGCGTTCAAAGGTTTAATCGCCTGAGAATTCTTTTGTATCCCCATTCACAAAGTATCAAAGGTGTAACAGCCTGAGATCTTTGTCTTAACACATTGGAGGGTACATCCTTTGTGGCACAAGTAGAGGGTACATCCTTTGTGGCACAAGTAGAGGGTATATCTACTTGGGTTTGACTGAGAACAAGAGAGGGTACATCTCTTGTGGATCAGTTCTAGTGGAGGGTACATCCACTAGGTTCAAAGAGAACAAGGGAGGGTACATCCCTTGTGGATCTTTGCTTGTAAAATGTTTTTTACAAGGTTGAAAGAAATCCCAAGGACTTCAGGTTGCTTGGGGACTGGAGGTAGGCACGGGTTTGTGCTGAACCAGTATAAAAATCTTTGTGTGATTGTTTCCTTCTTTCCTACTCCTTTACTTTTCGTTGTGCATTTAATTTCCGCTTTTACTTTCTGTTAAGTTTCTCTTCTACTCCTCTTTCTCTTAACAATTTAGTAAAATCCTTAAAAGAGTAATTTTTAATTGGTAAAGTTTTAGGAATAATTAATTCAACCCCC
Source organism: Glycine soja (assembly GCF_004193775.1). Classification (NCBI taxonomy): domain Eukaryota; kingdom Viridiplantae; phylum Streptophyta; class Magnoliopsida; order Fabales; family Fabaceae; genus Glycine; species Glycine soja. The sequence continues at coordinate 23,493,127 of NC_041009.1, read as the reverse complement.
CCTTCTTAATTATTCTGAGGCCACTCGATCCAACAAAGATGTCTCTGGTAACATCTTTAATCGTAGGCTTCTTAGGAGATTGAGTATAATTTCTTTTCAAATGCGTAATAGGAATTATTCATGGCCGAAAAAAAGACAAATAAATTTAGGAGGAATACCAAGAAGTGTTGAGACAAGAGGAGGTTTTATGGTTCCAGAAATCTTGTGCTAAATGACTATCCTTTGGTGATCAAAACACTCGTTATCTCCATGGTATTACTACTGTGAGAAGGGGGAAAAATACTTATAAAGCCATTCAGGATCTTAATATTGACTAGGTTAGTGAAGAGGAAGATCTAGAAAGGTTAGTTATTGACTACTTCTCTTACATTCCTTATGGTGTTAAAGAAGCCTTCCCAAAGATCCCAAAGATTAAAATGAAGTGTTTTAAGGAAGAGGTGACTAATGAAGAGATAAGAATGACACTTTTTTCCATGGGGAACAACAAAGTGTCTGGGGTGGATGGTTTGTAGGTTGTCTTTTACAAAAGCTAGTAGGATGTGGTAGGAATCTCTTTTTGTATTCTTATCAAGGTAATTTTGATGTCCCTTCTAAGATTGCAGAGATTAATGAAACACTTATTCCACTTATTCCAAAGATTGAGCAAATAGTTAATTTGAAGCATTTAAGGCCAATAAGTTTATGCAATATCTCCTACAAGACAGTGACTAAGATATTGTCTACTAGACTAAGAAATGTTATGAAAGAGTTAATTAATTCCTGCCAAATGTAATTTTATTCCCCATAGAAATAGTGGGAACAATATTATAATTGCATAGGAAGTTATTCACTTTATGAAAAATAAGAAGGGCCAATAGAGATGGATGACAATCAAAATGGATATGGAAAAGGCATATGATAGGCTGAAAATGGGAGTTTGTGGTGGATACATTGAGAGATATTGGATTTCCTAAAAGTTTTGTCAAGTTGATTAGATGGTGCATTTCATCTCCTTCCTTCCAGGTGATGTGGAATGGAAAAGCTCTTGAAAAATTCATTCATTTTAGAGGAGTCTGATAGAGGATCCTATCTCTGTATATCTATTTGTTCTTTGCATTGAGAGATTATTTCAACTGATTAATCATGTAGTGGAGCAGAAAATTTGGAAGCCTATTGAATCATCTAAAGGTGGTCCAAAAAATTCTTACCTTGCCTTTGCAAATGATTTTCTATGTTTTGCAGGAACAAACTTAGAGCAGGTTGATGCTATTAAGGAAATACTAGACATTTTCTGTACTAGTTCGGGCAAAAAAGTGAATGTTGACAAAACAAGAATTTTATTCTCTAATAATCTTCATTGGAATATTAGAGATGATATTGTGCACAAGCTTGACTTTCTGAGGATGACATACTTTGGGAAGTATCTTGGTGTCCCTCTCCACCATGATAGAGTGTCCAAGCAAAACCATCAATTTATTATTGACAAAGTTAATCAAAGGTTGAGCAATTGGAAAACGTCCAATTTATCCATAGCATGTAGAGTAACTTTAACAAAAGTTGTTATTCAAGCCATGCATATCTATGTGATACAAACTACTTTATTACTGTCTTCGGTGTGTGAAGAAATTGAAAAAAATGTTGTAATTTTGTTTGGGGCCACACAAATACCTCTAGCAAAATTCATTGGCGAAATTGAGATTCTCTATGCATTCCAAAAAGAAATGGCGACCTTGGTCTGAGGAAAACTAGTGTTATCAACCAAGTTTTTTTAATGGAGGTGGGGTGGAAATTATGTATGCGACCTAATGATTTTTGGGTACAAGTTGTAGTACAAAGTACAAATGTAGTAATGATGTACTGCTTATTAATGATAAGCATCAACCCATAACTAATCTATGGAGGGGGATCGTGAAGTGTTGGGATAAGTTATCGTTAAATTTGATTTGGAGAGTGGGCAATGGTAGAACAGTGCAATTTTGGAAAGATAACTGGGTCCCAAATCATGGTAAGCTAGGTTAACATTGGAGTGGGCAAACCAGTAATGGGGAGAACATTACGATATGTTTTTGTGCCAATGCTAAAGGAGATTGGGATTTGGAGTGAATAGTTGTTGATTTATTAGTGAATGTTGTTGAAATTATAAAGATGCTGAAGCAACCTTACATGGCTAGTAAAATAGATTATTTGGAGAAGAATAATGTTGTTGATGACCGCTTTTAATTTATAGATGCTTAATTTGAATGGTCTAATGCTCATACTCTTCAAGAATCTATGTCGTTTGAAAACATTTGGTGTTGGGATGACCCGAAAAGGATTAGATTTCATTTATTAAAAAATTGGTCTTGGAGTGTTGCCCACGAATGAGTTGGGATTTCGACAGCATATGACAAATGACGCCATTTGCTCGTTGTGTAAAGATAAGGTAGAACATGTGATGTACGTGCCCAAAGATTGTAAATAGGTGCAACCAATATGGTTAGAATTTAATATGAATGTTGGATCTGTGTTCTTTAACCGTGGTATGCCTAACTGGCTTACCATGAATGTTTGCAGCACGAAAATAGAGGGAGAGGAGAGTTAGAGCACTATGTTTAGAACTATTGTTGATTGTATTTGGTTGAGAAGGAATGGATTCATTTTCAATAATAAGTGGAAAAACACTCTGGGTCTAGTGCTGAGTGTTTGGAGTGGTGTACATGATATATGTAGAAACAAGCTCACTTATATGATATTAGCACCAAGTGATGATAATGACAACCATGATGCTTCTGGAAGGTGGATGAAGCCTTTGTAGGGTACTTCGAAAATTAATTGGGATGACTCTTACCTTGCCTTGGCAGCTCTTGTTGCTTGTGGTGCTATGCTCCAAAATGATAAATGTGGTTTTCTAAAAGCGTTGTCAAGGAAGCTTGGACATTGTACTATTCTCGAGGCTAAAATTTGGGTCACTCTATTTGGTATGAATATGGCCTATGATTCGAGTTATAGAACAATTATTATTGAGACTCATTATGTTGAAGTTGGAGGGTCCTAGATATCATGAAGGTCAATTTGTAGATATTGCCTTTGAGACTGCGAAAACCAAGGAAAAGTCTACTTCGTGTTCCATTGTCCATGTATTGCGCCGGAAAAATAATATAACAAATTATTTTGTCAAAAATAATTTAAGGATATATGTTTTTATGATAATTTACATAATTTTACTTTAACTTTCATGAGAATAAATATAAATATTAACCCCTCTATTTAAGTAATATATAATTTTGTCTTGGGTCTTATTGTCCAAACAATTTAGAAAAAAAAGAGTCACATTTCATTGGATAGAAAATATGAAATGAGAGTATCCAAACCCTTTAGCATTATGTCACCCACATTAATAATCCACTTTTCAACATATTTATTTAATGAGTTAAAAAAATATTTATTTAACATTTTTTTTAAATCACTGCTAAATTAACATTAATAATCCACTTTCTAACGCATTTAATCAAATCATTAATCCAAATTCATATCAATCTCCATAGACAAAACGTGTTCGAGTGCTATTTGTCAATTGAATCAATAGATTGAATAGAATTCACATAAAAAAAATTCAATTAACAACAAAACAAAACGAAACGGGTGTTCAAACGATGATGACGAGGGTCTTGTAATTCTCTTTGGTAGTACGAGATATATCGTAATCTAACACTGATGATAGATTCCTTTTCTTTATTGCCTTTTGTGTGTGTGTGTGTGCGCGCGGACAACAACACAAGTGCTGCACCTCTTTTCTCTTCTTTCACTTTGAACAAGAAGGAGAGAGTGAGAGGAGTGAGAGTGTATCTCCACACGGCGGGAAACAAAAATTATTTGGGCGAATAACCCTCTCCCTCCAAACCAAACACACATCACACCATCACCACCCTTTTCCTTTCTAATTCTCTCTCGAAAACCCTAACATAACATTTTCATATTCCTCTTTCGATTCCGCTATTCTCATTTCTCACACATGGCAGCAGCGTTCCAAGAAGGTAGCGGCGGTGGCCGCGGCGGCGACGAAGACGCGACCATCGACGTGCACACCACGCGCGGCACTCCCATCCGCTACCTCCCCCTCGACCACCTCTACTCCGCCACCTCACCCTGCCGCGTCACCGCCAGCGGCTCCTCCAACGTCATGTCGAAGAAAATCAAAGCTCGCAAACTCACCCTAACGCATAATAATAATAATAATAATAATAATCATTACAACAACCACGAACACAAGAAAACGACCTCGTCTTCTTCTTCGTCCCTGGCCCTTCCTCCCAAGCCCCCTCTCCTCTTCGTCTACTCGCGCCGGCGCAAGAGGCATTCCCCTGCCGCTGCGACGACGGAGAACGACGAGAGCGAGAAGAGGTTGCTCAAGAAGAGGAAAATTGGGAGCACCGAGTTGGAGAGGTTGGGTGTGGATTTGAATACTGCGATTGGGGATGTTGACGGGCCCAGATTGAGGGAATGTAGAAATCAATTTGGGAATTCTGGTGCTGCTGGGAATGCTAAGTATGGTTCCTTGGAGAATTTGCCCAAAGTGTTGCCCGAATCTCGCAATGTGAAGAAATGGGTCGGGTAATTCTTCTTCTTCTTCTTCTTTTTTTTACTATCTGTATGGTGCTTTGGGAGAAAGTGTTGGGCTTGTAGAAATTGGGGATTGTGGGTCTGCTTTGGAATTTTGTGGGTTTTGAGAAAAAGTATTGCTTGTTTGGACTTTAGAAGCATAAGCTCCGTGAGTTTCAGCTTTGCTTGAATTTCTGCTTCGTGTTTTGTGGTAGGGAGGGAGATTTGTGGGTTCGCTTTGGAATTTTGTGGGTTTCGAAAAACGTATTTATTGTTTGTGGATTTTACAATAGAAGCTCCGTGAATTTGAGTTTTGCTTCGTGTTTTGTGGTAGAGAGGGGAAAAATGAAAAATCTTAAGTTGTTAGATCTCAGTATCTCACTAGCCAAAATGGAAAATTCAGATTCGGAGTATCGGCTTTTATTTAAGTGTTTATTGTTTCTTTTGAAATGTAGTGTTTGTTTGGACTGAAGGAATTAGAGTTTGTGATTTGGTTGATATGTAGGGGGAAAAGAAAATGTTTAGTTCTGTGGATAGGGTTGTGATTTCTGTGTGATAGGAGTTACATGGTTTTTAATTGCACTTGCTGCAGGTTGAGTTTTGATAATGCTGATCCCGAGGCATTTGTTGGATTACGATGCAAGGTTATGTTTTATAACGTTTGTGCTGTATGTTCATTCCACTGAGTTTGTTCATGCAATTACAGTTTTTCAATGTTGGAAATTGTTTTCTGCAGGTTTACTGGCCCATGGATTTAAAAGCATACATTGGCTACGTCAGAAGTTATGATAAGGAAACTAAGATACATCATGTATGGCCCTTAATGATCTAAATTATCACTCTAATATGAATCACTTTGAGCAAAATAAATTGGTGCATCTTTGATCTATGTGTATTTGACAATATTGAACATGTTTGAATTTTCATCCTTTCATTAATAACTATATGCAGGTCAAGTACGACGATGGTGATGAGGAAAATTTAATTATTGCAAATGAAAATATAAGATTCCATGTTTCCTGCGATGAGCTGAAACATTTAAAATTGAATTTTGCCAAAGTTCGTGACAATAATGTCTCTGATTATAATGTTGAAGAGATGCTTGCATTGGCTGCAAGTTTGGATGATTGTCAAGACTTCGAGCCTGGGGATATCATATGGGCCAAGCTAACAGGTTTGTGCTCAATCTTGTTCTGCTGTTCCATTTGCAAATGGTTGCATGCAGAAACCTTTATTTGAATTGATGTCCTATTTTTTAGAATTTTAGTGGACCATGTCTTTAAATAACTTCCATTATTATTTTTGTTGCATTCATTTCATATGTATGCATTTTAAAACTAGTATGGTAAATATTAACTTATATCTGGTATCATACTGAAGTAGACTGGTATGCATTCTATCCCATGGTTCTCAAATTCAAGTATTAAAGTTGAACTTAATATAGTAAATTATTAAGTTATATCTCGTATCATACTTAAGGAGGCTGGTATGCAGTGTATCCTCCTTAATGTCAAAACAAAACTCGCACAACATAGAACAAAGCAGAATATAAGAAATTTTAACCTTACCATTGTTTTACTTCCTTCCTGTAAACTCTATTTTCAGGAGATCACACTATGTCTACTTCAAATTACCTTATTTCTTTATTACTTGCATTTCCGGTTACTATTAGACCTTGTTAATTTTGTAACATCTATAATGCTTGTGTCTTTTTATTATTTTGCTTATTTTGCAGGCCATGCAATGTGGCCAGCTGTTGTTCTGGATGAATCACTTGCTAGCAACTGTAAGGGTTTAAAGATGTTTTTGGGAGGAAGCTCAGTTCCTGTCCAATTTTTTGGCACCCATGACTTTGCAAGGTTTGATATTCTGTGAAAATTAAGAAAAATATTGGTTTGGATGTTTAGTGGGAGATTGTTTTCTTTATACTGTAAGATTCTTTCCTCCTTTTTAAGATGCACTTCTCTGTTGTATATTCTTCCTGTTTTCCAGGGTTAGACTGCAACAGGTGAAATCATTTCTCAGTGGACTTCTTACTGATCTACACTCAAAATGCAAGAAACATAGTTTTATTGAAGGTTTAGAAGAGGCTAAAAGGTAATGTTAATCATGCCTTTTCTTTTCTCTCCATCTGTTATTATATTTGTTACATAGAACATTAAATGCTGTGAACCTTAAAATGTTGCTATTGCAATTTTTTGGACAAATTTTGTGCTAATTTGCATGTTTTCTTTTTCAGCTTCTTGTAGTTTGTCTAATATGCTAGAGTGGCTACTATACAAAATTGCATTGTGGACTATGAATAAAGTTATATTAAACTGAGGAAGCAAGTTTGATAATCTTCTTTTCCTTTCTTATCACCTTACAATGGCTTTAATTTTTTTCAAGTTGTCTAATATTTAAGTAGTTTGGTTAATGACTTGATGTTTTCAGTTTTTGGTTGACCTGTGATATTAGATTCATTCAAATGCACTATATCATATGTGTACTTTAGTTGCTGTGGGTAATTCTTAAGGCATTGTGTGCCCTGCTTAGTCTGCATAATTAAATTAACGAACTAAGCCCTCATTCTCTGTAATGTTGCATTTTGAAATCTCTCTCTGCATTGATACTCAAAATGGAAGAATTTTCAAATGGTTGCTCAAATTTGTTGGTTTTGCAATTATTTCACTCAAACAGATATTTAAGTGAACAGAAGCTTCCATTGGAGATGCTAGAGTTGCAGAAAAGATGTACAGCTGATGGCTGTAACAACGTAAGTGGAGAGGATGGAGGATGCTCATATTCAGGTGATGATTGTTTAAATGGCAAGGGGACTTTGATGGCTCTGGAAACCGTTGAAAATTTTCCATATGAAGTTGGAGACCTCCAAATTCTAAGCCTTGGTAATTTTTCTTCATTACCATTATTTTTTTGTTCACAAGAACTTCATGTTAACCCTTTTTTTTTTACCTGATTAGATCTTTATTTTATTAATCTTGCAACATAGCTATGTTTTCTGATTTCCCTTGTTGATTTCCAAGATAAACATCAAAACTTATGTATTATTCTTTTCATAGGATAGATTGGGTTTTTGGAAAGGCTTCCTTGGCTACATAAATACTTTGTTATTTTAGTTAGTAGTGGATAGCAAATAATGGTTATGAGGAGTTTCATTGAAATCAAACATTGGCTTTTGTCTTATACATATAGAAGAGGCAAAATCTCAAGGATGCAGTGATTCTTGTCATTATCTTTTTGCATGTCAAAAATAGCCATGATTTGACTGCCAAAGAGAAATAGTAAATAAAATCCTATATTCTTATTTCATAACATATTTTGGGGCAAAGAGACACACTTAGATGCAAGCATTCTACTCCAACCAGATACACTCATACACAAAATGCTGCTCCAAACTATTAAAAACTGCCTGATAATATGACAAAACTTATCCTTGCAGAGAAACCTCTGCACTGAGTCACTAGCACAAATACAAGGAGGCTCATGAATCTGCCACAAGGCATTTTATGCTAAACAGGGTTAAGTACCAGTGTCCAAACAAAAGACTTGAATTTTGAGAAGCCTTTTGATACCTGGATATAATTTTGATTCATTGATTTGCATTGCAAGACAATTTGAATCTAACAATCAACCTTGTGATGCCATGTATATAAAACTGTTAATTTGTTTTTAATAGTGAAATGTTTTAGCAACTCCAATGGTATGACACCTTCTTGCTTAACGATAGTGTACAGACTTTTACACTGACATTGGATCAAATTTAAATTCTTTAATATTCTTGTATTCAAGAGTGAACAAATTGTACTGTATAGTATACTGCATTTTCAACCAAAATTGACCTTGTTTCCTAATAAATGCAATGGCTGAAAAATAGTCTCTGGATTTGTTGCATGCATATTTTATTAATTATATATTGGGAAAGAGGGTGACTTCTTTCTTGCTCTCTCCCGTGTTGTGTTACTTCGAGGTTATTGGCATTTTGGCTGTCACCAAATGGCCAATGTAATCATAGGGATGCTAAACTTCCTTTTTTTTCAGGAAAAATAGTTAAAGATTCTGCTTTCAGGGATGGAAGATTCATCTGGCCTGAAGGGTACACAGCAGTGAGGAAGTTTACTTCAGTTACAGGTGAAACATTTATTGTTGTTGTTTGGGGTGTTGACATATCATATTCTTTTTATTGATATACATGTCATATTCTTAATTCTTGTAATTCTGTTTTTTGTTGTTGTTTAGACCCTAAAGTTTCTGCTCCTTATAAGATGGAGGTGTTGAGAGATCCAGAATCCAAACTTCGTCCTCTGTTTAGAGTGACAGTTGAAGGTGGTGAGCAGGTTGGTTTTTACTATACGACTTTTTATTTTTTTATAAGAAATGATTTTGCGCCAGTAGACATTTGTTTCTCTGATAATTTGATATTGAATTATCTAAATTTTATGCTACTATATTATTTTTTGTCAGACCCCCCCCTTTCCCTTAAAGCCCCCTTCCCAACAACCACTAAGCCAACCTTATAACTCCCAACAGTCCCACCAATGACAAGTTATCAATGTTTGGTTGCAGTTCAATGGTTATACACCATCTGCTTCCTGGAATGAGGTATACGAAAAGATAAAGAAAATGGAAAAGGATGCTTCTGAAGGTACTGTTGCTGAAGGTGGGGAAGAAAAGGGCTACGAATCTGGGTCTGATATGTTTGGTTTCTCCAATCCTAAAGTACTTAAACTTATACAGGTATGTTCTTTTATTAATTCTTTGTTTAGATCTGGAACATAAGTCAATAATTTGGAAACTAGTGGAATTAACCTGAAAAAGTTTTAATTTATTCCACAGAAGGAAGACATAGTGAGCTAAGATTGTTTGGTTTTTTATATAGATCAATGGCTTTTTTTTTTTTTTGCTCAGCTATATAGATCAATGGTGTCTATCAGTTAATATTAGCTGATCACATCAAGTAGGATAAGGCTTGGTTATTGTCGTACCAAGTTGACACTTTTGCAGGCATTGCCATTCTACTCATGTGCTTCCCTTCTCTTTACTATTCTGCATCTTTTTTGCTTGTTATTGGCTGCATATGATCATTGCTTAGCTTCATCTCTCTCTCTCTCTCTCTTATGCTGTAATCTTGAGCCAACCAAGTGTTTTTGCTATAATACATGTACTTTTCAAGTTGTGTACCTGGTGCTTAATTTTAACTGAAAGAAATGTTGTTATTTTCAGGGATTGTCTAAATCCAAAATCTCTTCAAAGAACTCAATTTGCAAGTTAGGTTCCAGAAGATGTAATAATAACTTGCCTCTTGGTTATAGGCAAGTTCATATTAACTGGTTTGACCTCGATAAGTGCAATGTGTGCCACATGGATGAGGTACAGAGTTTTGTTTTCCTCTTCAATCCCCTAGAGCCCCTGCTTGTTTTATACACTTGCTTGCTCTTTTGGTGCAGTTTATATTTCTTATTTCTACCTTCTCCTGTGGTTTAAATTCATTCTAAGGAAATAGAAATGTTGTTACCTTTCTTGCTTGTTTGCTTATAATTTTAATCCATGTTTTGCTTGCTAAACGTGAGTTATTTATGTTGTAGGAGTATGAGAACAATCTGTTTCTGCAGTGTGACAAATGCAGAATGATGGTATGGCTTCTGTAAAAAATTTATGCAATCCCCCACAATGTGATACTGCTTAATGAATCATTAAAGCTCTACTACTTTATCCATTTATTGATATTGAACCGTGAATTATAATGTTCACTTAGGTCCATGCTAGATGCTATGGGGAACTGGAACCTGTTAATGGGGTGCTATGGTTATGCAACTTATGTCGTTCGGGTGCCCCTCCTCCACCTTGCTGCTTATGTCCACTGATAGGTATGCTGAAATCTTTTAATATTTATGCTGTGTTAAAGTTAGAATTATATGTCTTTGGGTATTTAATGGAGTTTCTTCTAGGTGGTGCAATGAAGCCTACTACAGATGGCCGGTGGGCTCATTTGGCTTGTGCCATGTGGATACCTGGTTTGTTTGTGTACGCCTTTATTTACTCTTTTTTCTCCTAGTTTGGTTATGCTTACTAAGTGTTAAATTTTTTGCCAGAAACTTGCTTAGCTGATGTCAAGAGAATGGAGCCTATTGATGGTATGAGTAGAATCAGTAAGGTAGGCTTTCATTACTTATTACTCTTTATTTACTTGAGTTTTGCTTTTGTGTTTCTAAGTTTTTTGGCTATGAACATTTTTGTTAGTTTTTCATTTTTTACCAAATTGCTCGTGTCAATGATTTCGTCATTAGTTCAAAATCAGTACCGCTGTAATTCTGTTTGCTTTCCTTTTAATTCTGTATCTGAACAGGACCGCTGGAGGTTGTTATGCAGCATATGTGGTGTGTCTTATGGTGCCTGTATCCAAGTAAGTCATCTGAGTTTTAAATTAAATAGTAGTTTAAGTTGGTCTTTTCTTGGTCAATAGGCAGGTAATTCTTGACAGCTGGAGCACCAAATCTCTGTTGCCTAATCCACATCAAATGATCAAACAACAACCTTGTGTCTAAAGTGACAATCAAAACATGCATGAATTTCACTGTCATTTTTTGAAAAGATTTCATGTGTGTGTATGTTGGGAGCATCAGGTGTGACCTTGAGGGGAGCTACGCTTAACCATACAAATGCACAAGAATGGTCAAGATTATAATTAAGTAAAACCAATCTTGAACATCAATGCTTGATTGTATGGGTCAATATTAGCTTCTTACTCTTACTTGATGTGCACCATGTGTGTGTGTTTATGTATTTTGTATGCATGTATAACACATAATTCATGGGGATTGTCTAGTATTTGTTATATGAAGTGATTTTTTTTCTTATGTCAATTCTTTAGTGTTCAAATAATTCTTGTCGAGTAGCATATCATCCACTCTGTGCACGTGCTGCTGGTCTCTGTGTTGAGGTATTTCTCCTTTCCCCTCTTCCTTTTTTCAATACATGTTTTTTTTTAAGTTATTTTGTTTTAATTGATACAATTTTTAGCCCAAAAAGTATTTTTTTTTCATTTATTTATTTTTAGAATTTTATGATGTATAGCTTGAGAATGAGGACAGGCTGTATCTACTTTCTGTTGATGATGATGAAGATCAGTGCATACGCTTACTTTCTTTCTGCAAGAAACATAGGCAACCATCTAATGAACATTCTGTTGCTGATGATCGTATAGTCCGAGTTTCTGGTCTATGTTCAGACTATGAACCACCGCCTAATCCGTCTGGTTGTGCTCGAAGTGGTATGATATTGGACACTTGTTTTACTAAAACACATCGTCACTTTCATATTGTTTGCTTGCTTAACTTCCAGCAACCAAGAAAAAATGGAAATTATGTTTGGTGACCATTTGCTGTTGCTCTGTCTCTTAATCCATTCTCTTGTTACGTTGCTATTTTATATAAATTCTTGTTCATGTTCAACATTTTGGAGCATACAATCTTTGGCTCAGTTCCAGTTATTCCTTATTTAACATAAATTGAATTGAGTTGCAAATAACATACTTCGATTCATACTGGACTAATGGCAAGGCTAGTCAAATCGCATTGCTTGAAATTGATTTTCTTTTGATTTGATTGGGTCTACAATTGTCTTCTTATTAAACAGTGTTTTTAGTGCCATCTGGAAAGGGAAATAGTAGTGTGCTAGGAGCTGGGTGGCAGAGTAGCTGAGCTGATGTGTAAAAATGTCCCGAGTGGTGTTTTTTTTTTCAAAGATCAATGCCAAGCCACCCATTTATAGTATCTGGCAATATCAGCCAATGAATACATACAGGCAACCTCAATCTGTCATTTTGGTTCAGAAAATGGGTTATTTTGCACTGGTACAAAGGATGCTCTTTTATCTCTTGCTCGATTTCTTAGTTGTCCAGCTTGTTATGCTGTGTTTGGGTTGGTTATTTTAGGTGTGAATTATATCATTTGGTTACGGATGGTTTTTGCATTAATACTTCCAAGGCTCAACTAGAGGCCATGAAGATACATAAATAAGATTGAAGTATGTGGACCACTATTTTATGTTGCTTGGATTGGGTAATGGGTACGTAAGACAAGTCACTTTTTCACTTTGATGAGTTTTGCACTTTTTATATCTTTCATGGAAAAGATTTTGCTGGAGTTTCTCATCTCTGCATTCTAGCTCTCTTATTGGTCAAGGATATGCACTTCTTATTATCTCTATTTGGTCCTCTTAACTTATAAATTACACAACTTATATTTTAAAGATAAATTTATTAAATAAGGACTGGCTATATTCTTGGGCAGAGCCATATGATTACTTTGGCAGGAGAGGTCGAAAAGAACCTGAAGCACTTGCAGCTGCATCGTTGAAACGTTTGTTTGTGGAGAATCAACCTTACTTAGTAGGTGGATACTGCCAGCATGGTTCATTAAACAACCTAGAGCCTTCTGGCAGAGGAGTCTGCTCTAAATTCTTTTGTAGCCAACAAAGGCTGAGAACCTCTCGGATTGACACATCAAACAGCATACTTTCTATCTCTGAAAAATATACGTACATGAGGGAAACCTTTCGGAAACGGCTGGCATTTGGTAGGAAAAATTCTGCTTAATATTTTTTGAAAATGGTGGGGGAATGGGCAATTGTGATTTTTTTGTTGGAAAGTTGACTATTACTGAATAAGGTTGTAATTTGAGATTTAACTATGGAGTTATCCTGTCTTACCATTAAATATTTGATATTTTTAAAGGGAAATCAAGAATTCATGGATTTGGCATCTTTGCAAAGCATCCATATAAAGGTGGAGACATGGTAAAGTGAATATTTTCCATTTGAATTAGCTTCCCTTGAGAGAGCATTTCAACTTTTAAGGATGAGTGTATTGATTTTATTTATTCAGGTGATTGAATACACTGGGGAACTTGTTAGACCACCTATAGCTGACCGGAGAGAGCACTTCATATACAATTCGTTGGTGGTAAGTGTTTCTGAATTATCAAATGTGCTTGTATAGTTGTCTGCCGCTAATTTGTTTGAAAATGACGTGGCTTAAATCAGCTAGTAAAGTTTAATGGTATTCTTAGATTCTTTTCAGCTGGCCTTTTTTATTTTTATTTCTCTCCCTCTCTCTCTCTCTCTCTCTATTTTCTCATTCCCAAGGGGTGCTTGTATTTTCAATATTAGCTTATATTAATTTCAAGTTAATAAATGTTACTGTTGGAAAATCTTCAACTAAAAGAGACAATATATCATGGAACATTTGATCGTCACCATGAACAAGAATGCTTCAACTATTACACCTTCTGTTATGAACAAGATATTTCTGGAATGTTATGTAGGTGCTTAGGAAAGATGAAGTAACTTGTGTCTCTTTCCCTGATGCAGGGTGCTGGAACATATATGTTTCGTATCGATGATGAACGAGTCATTGATGCTACTAGAGCAGGAAGCATTGCTCATTTAATTAATCATTCTTGTGCAGTATGTCCTTTCACACTTAAATTTACATTTTCTATGAATTCATTTATTTCTTGTTAAACATTTCCATTTCAATTAGCCTTAGTTTGATGTATGATATTCACTTGATAGTGTTTTAATGCACATTTTTAGCTTATTATTTGAAGACTGGAGCCTGGAGGATTTCTAATTTTTAATATTGGCGGATTGTATGCTTGAGAATACTTAAGCCCTGTTATATTGTATTGACAAATTTATAGCATTGTTAAATGACTTTTGATAAGATGGATTGCATTATGGAACAGTTTGGTAAGACCTATAAGGCCTTAACTATACATAGTTGCCCCGCCACATGAAAGTAGTCCACAGTAGTCAATTTTGCATGATCACGCTGCTCTAGCAGTGTCTCGTTGTGACCCTCTTCCGTTTCTGTATAGCTTGTTGCGGATCAGTTTTGTGTAGGTTTGCAACTTGTGGCTGTTTTTGTGTGAAATTGTGGCCATCTTGGCAATTTTTCTTCCCACTAGTGAAAGTCCCTCTTCTCAGTCTTCTGGCCATCGAACGGTGTCGTTTGGTGCTAGACAATTTTGTAATTTTGTCCCAATTTTCATTTAATCTGATCTGAAACCCTACTCTCATCCTTGCTTGCCCTGCCCGTTCAGTAAGGAACTTCAGACCTTCTCTCTGCAGAAGACCCAACTTTCTCTGGCTAGAGTTCTGACATCACACAGCATTTTCCAGCCACTTCTGGCTGACTCCTGACTTGTTCAATATTGCTCTGTTTTATCCTCTATTGTTTCTCCTCTCAAAGTTTGTGAATTAGGCCTTTTGTGTTTTGTTCTGTGCTCTCCAGTTCTTCTAAGCTCTACCCTTCAATTTATTTTTATTCTAATTGGGTATGAACATCCCATTGATTAACTTTTTTTCCCAACAAATATATGTGCGTGGCATAATTTATGTAATGCATACCTTGACTTCAAAATACAAGTCGTCTTGCTACCTTCTATACGGCTGCTCTGCGCCGCTATATGGAATTGACTACTATGCTTTTGAATTTGACATTAGTTTGGAAATACTGCAATTCAACTTGTTTATTTACTGAAGAATTCATTCAGCCTTATTTTGGTTGCTTAAGAAAAAAATAATTGCTTATAATTTTTGTTCGAGTGCAGCCAAATTGCTATTCCAGAGTTATAAGCGTTAATGGCGATGAACATATTATAATATTTGCGAAGAGGGACATTAAACAGTGGGAAGAGCTTACATATGATTACAGGTTTCCCCCTTCTCCAGATGAGTATTGATACGTGCACAAAAAAACATACAAAACTCACTTTTGTATTGGTTTTAGTAGTGTGTAGACTACACTTAGCAAATATTGTATTTCTTTTTAATTTAATATTGTGCTAACTTTATTTAATTTATGTGACAGATTTTTCTCAATTGATGAACGACTTCCTTGTTACTGTGGCTTCCCAAAGTGCCGAGGTATAGTAAATGATACTGAGGCAGAAGAACGAGCTGCTACCCTATATGCACCACGAAGCGAATTAATAGATTGGAGAGGAGAATGAGGTAAGCAACCGTGATCTTTTTTTGTCTGTCACCTTTGGTCTATATTAAACTTTTAAAGCACCACTTTTATTGACATGGACTATTCGGGTGGGCTGAACATGTTTGCTTCGCATTAGCTCTTTGGAGTAATTTGCTCATGCTTGTGCATGGTTACACCATACATGATTTGTAGGTGGCAGGGTTTTGTTTCCTATTGTTTTTAATTTTAATATAGATGGGATATGTTATTAAGGTTGCATTGTTTCTTGTATTTCATGCAATGTTGTTAATGGCGGATGGCGGTACATGGCGGAAAGTCAAAAATCCGCCATAAAAATATGACGGATGGCGTAGCGGCAAATGACAGACGTCATGGTGGACAAATATATATATGTGTGTATATATATATATATATTAACAAAACAATAGATAAAAAATAAATCTAAATAAAAAATTTAAAAAACAATGGATTGCATTCAAATAAATTAAAAAAGTTTCATGAGTTCACACAATAACCAACACCAAATAAACTCATTCAAGAGTTCAAAATAGCAAAATGATAAAAGCATAATGCAAAGTGCAAAGTAAAGGTTGAGGCTCTAATCATCTTCTCCAATCCCAACATAATCCTCTTCATTGTTATCATAAGGTAGTGGAGCATTTCCCTCTCCCTCTTCTCCATCAGACGCCTCAAAATTAACCATGATTTTTTCTTCTTCAGATAAGTTCAATATCCTCAAACACTAGATCCTCATCATTTTCTTGAATTGTTTTTTGCTTCCTTGATGAAGATCCAACAACCATTGCCTGTTTTTTAGATGTGTGGGCAGCAGCAGCAGTAGGAGTAATACCAGCACTTGTTGGTTGCTTTTTTCCCTTTTTTTTCGCCTAGTATACATCCTACGCTCTCCAACCCCCGAAGCCTCATACACAGTTGCCCAATTTAGTGCATCATCATCTTCAAATACCAAATCATTTCCAGCATCATTATCATCATCTTCATCCATCTTTCCCACGAGCCATTCATTTCACACATCAAAATCATTAAGAGAAATTGGATCAATTTCATCTCTTGCATTATATCTTTGCTTCAATTGTTGGTTGTATTTGACAAACACCAAATCATGCAACTTCTTGTGCTCAAGCCTATTTCTTTTTTTGGAATGAATCTACAACATAACAAATAAATATTGATCTCAATCTCAAATACACTCCAAATATAACTTGACCATCAAAATTAAATAAAAAGCATAGCTAGAGTTTTGTCACAATTACTTGCTCAAATACACTCCAATTTCTTTCATATCCTGAAGCACTGCAAGTCAAACTCAAAATTTTAATAGCTAGCTTTTGCAAATTTGGAGTTTGTGACCCAAACATTTGCCCCAATATGCTACAATACCAAGAGCATAACTTAGAATTCTGAATTGTAACATTAATACGTAAAAAAAAAATAGTATAGTATTTGTCATTTGGTAAAAGTTTCTTACTAGGAGAATGGGTTTTCCTTTGAGCCATTGCAAACTAAGAACCAAAGTGTTCAGCACCAATCTTGTAAAGATGCAACTCAGTTAGAATTTTCTGTTGCACATCAAATTGTGGAACCAACTTCTTAATGCTATCAAACAATCCATTGGTGACCTCAAAATCAAACTCCAAATCAGTGTTGTCATAAAATAACTCTGAATTTAAGAAGTAGGCAGCTGCATGCAACGGCCTATGAAGCTGACAATTCTATCTTTTATCAATAATTGCAAACATATCTTTGTACTTGCTTTCGTTGTTGTTGAAAGACTTATAGTTGTTTCTTTTGCCTTGTCCATTGCTTCATAAATATAGCCCATGGCTGATTTCCTTTCACCATCCAGAAGACGAAGCACTTTGACAAGTGGAGTCATGACTTTAAGAGTGTAAACCACACTATTCCAAAAAGAAGGCATAAGCACTACCTTTGCAGCTTCTTTCCCCTTAGGCTCCTTAGATAACTTGCTTAAGATCCATTCATCAGAAATAAACATCTTTCTAATATTAACTTTCTCTTTGTGGAACCATTCTAAGGTTAGATAAGAAGTGACAAATCTAGTAATAGCATGTCTCACCAATTCCCTCTTGTTTGTACAATTTCTCAACAAGCTTAAGGTACTAGAATGGACATAGATAAACCCAACTGGATTAATTGCCCTTCTAATTGTCTTCCTTATCAAGGGAAGCTTTCCAATGTCTTCAAGCATCAAATCAATACAATGGGCTGCACAAGGATTCCAATAAATATGTTTCGTTTTGTCCTTTAACAACTTACCCGCTAAGACATAGTTGCTCCCATTATCAGTTACAACTTGAACAACGTTCTCTTCTCTAACTTCCTCCACAATAGCATCAAGCAACTCAAAAAACTTTTCACCTGTCTTCACAAAATCAGAGTCATCAACAGACTTCAAAAACATTGTACCAGCTTGAGAGTTAACCAAAAAATTAATGATGCATCTTTGTTTCCAATCAGTCCATGCATTGGACATAATAGTACAACCTTACTTGACCCATTGCTCCCTATGGCCTTTCATCAAATTTTCAGTGTATTCAACTTCCTTTTGCAGGAGTGGAACTCTGATATCATGATAGCTTGGAATGGGCAAACGTGGCCCATATTGACCAATGACTGCAACCATATTCTCAAAGCTTTTCAATTTAATGAGGTTGAATGACAAACCAGCTTGGTACCAAAGCGAGCAATATATTGATGCACCTTCAAGACTTCATTCTTATCCATTGACTCTCTTATGTTCCTTTGCCTCAACATTTCCATTTTTCTCCAATTGATTGCATTTTTGGATTTTTACAAAACTTGTCCATTGGCCCTTTTTTAGTCTCACACTTTGTCTTTGCGGCCAAAGCAGTAGCATTGCTAGAGTCCTCAAACTCATCTTCACTTTCATCACATCCAATTGGTTCACTAAATTCAAAATCTCTTATATTTGGCATATTACCACCACCAGTACTATTGTAAGTGGCCCCACTTTTTTTGTTAGCCATATATCCCTTGAGCTCTTCGACTACATCTGGTGGAGTTTTCTTGCAAGATGCAACGTTACTCGACTTCCCAATCAAGTGTTCTTTGGCTCTCGTTATTCTTCCCTGGGTGATTTTTTCACAGTAATTACAAACAATGGTGTTTGTATCCCCTTCCACAAGTGGATGACAATACTTCCAACCAGGGTCTATCCTATTTTTCCTTGTTGCAACATTAGATGATGGTTCAGCCATTGTAATTAGTAGAAGAGGGCTGAACAATTAAAAAAAAACAGAACCAAAAAATAAAAAAGGAAGAGTGTCAAACTTAGAATAGATGATGGTTCAGCCATTGTAGATAGTAGAAGAGGGCTGAACAATTAAAAAAAACAGAACCAAAAAAAAAAAACGGAAGAGAGAACTCGTCACTGTCGGGTCGCCGTCGCGTTGCCGTCCTTTGCCGTCGCTGTTGCGAATGGGAGAACTCGTGACTTCGAGGTGAGAGAACTCGCATGGTGCTTGTGTGTGTCATGTTGCTCGTCTCATTTAGGATTCCAAACCCAGGGTTGGGTCGGGTCAGCCCAAGACGGCCCAATTTGTCCTTTCTGAAAAATTAAAAAAAAAAAAACGTTTCTTCCGCCATAACCACCATTCTTCCACCACCGTTAAACCTATGACGGCCACCATGGTGCCGCCATTTGAAACTTGCAATGCCACCGCTATTTGGTGGCGTTTTATCAAAAATCTGTCATGCCATACTGCCATGGCGCCGTCATAACCGCCATTTGACAACACTGATTTCATGCGAATGTTAGCACTCAGCAGTGATGTTTTAAAAACAAGATTGATTATTGAACTGGTGTAGACAATAACTAGTTCATAGTTTATTGGTTTAACTGTAGTTGAACTAAATGATGATAATTAAATACCTGTTTTTCAATGTTATACAATATATTAAGTAAAAAAACTGACATTAATCATGAGAAGTCAAGTTAAAAAATTTGAATTTGCGCAGAAGGATCATTGTATGTTGTATAAGATAAATAAATAATAAAAGACTAAATTTTCAAATTTTAAATTAATAAAAAATATGTTGTATACAACCCTTGAACCTTTAATTGTGGTGTCTCTTTTGTCTTGAGTTTTGACATAGCGGGTCATCTCTTTTTGTCTTTGGTTGTATTTCTGAGGTTCCTCTGCATTCCAAGTTTTTCTTATTAGAGTCAACGTCATATTTCATTGAATCTGGTGATTAAATTAGTTCTGCTTTGTTTTCGAATTCACTAGTTTGCTACTTTTGCAATTCATTATTCAGCCATATTTTTCTCCTTTTTATTGATTTTTTGTTTTGCAGATTTTTGACTGTAATATTATGCATGTAAGTTCCTTCTGAAGATGAATTGTTTGTCCAACAACTTCTCTCATGGATTGTACCATTTCCCTGAAAGGACAGTGTTGTACATAGCACATCTGATTCTTCCCATTGTTTCGTCATAACCCCAACTGAGCGGCATATGTTGGCGGCTCAAGGCTTTTTCCACTGGTGTTCTGGTTATAATGAATGGAAAGATGTCACCAAACTTTTTGCAAATGTTTCATTTGAAATTCATTGCCACAATTTCGGCCCGTTTAACTTCAACCAACTTGCTGAGATATTGTAACTTGTCATTGGATAGGTACAGTTGTAACATCAAACCTTCATAAAAATGAAAAGAACCTGAGAATTCGAATGGAAGTACTTGCTGATTGTGTCATTGCCTCCGGAGTTTGGGTATGATAAATGTGCATATATAACTAGTTTGAGTAGTCATAATAGAAGTTAATGCTATGCAAACGAAAAAGTCAATACTTTTGGCTATATGAAACTCAATACACAATTGAGTCATAAAAGTGGGACCAAACATCACAATACCAAAGTGCCTGATATATTTATTATTATTATATTGTTTGTTTTGGGATTGATGAATCATATTCAACCATATTTAGTCTAATGACAAACAATAAGTAGATTAATGATTCATATTAAAAAAAATGGATCTGGGTTTCCTTCGTAGACTTGGTTTTATAAAATAAGTTGAATGAATACCTTGATATATTTCTTGGAAGCTTATATTATGTGGTTTCTTATGAGTTTAGAAATTATGTTTATTTATAATAAATGGGACTTGGACTTGATTGGTAATTGTTAGGCTATGATGTAAGGTTAATTTACCACTCGTGATGATAGACCTTTTTTTTGTGATTTCGTGATGATACTCACGCTTCTATTGATGCTCTGATGGCATTTTACACCATCTAGATTTTTTAATTGAAGAGTGGAGGCTAGATTCAGTAGATCTTGTTCGCATGCACTTGTGTGCTTGAAAGATCAAGATCGATTTATAAAAAATGCTTCAAGAGAGGTATGTACTCCTGGAATTGATCATATGATTTGAGATGTTTTAGATATAAGTTTAATGAAATTGTGGTTTCTGAACTCTTGGCAATTAGGCCATACTTTGTTAGAATTTGTCAATAAACATCACTGACTTGATTATATTACTGTAAATACTATAATTTTTAGGTTAGGATGTAAATTCCCTGTAAATTATAAAACCAGTCTTTGTAACATTGAGATTGTGCTAGGTATTTGTGATTTCCTTTCTTGTAGTAACATGCCATTTATAGCATATTATTTCTCGTTCTTGTGAGAGGAATTGTACGATGCAACTATTACCTTACTAAACCTATAATGTTCAATGTCAAGTACCCAAAATCATAGTCATGTATCATCAAACTCTATTACCAAAAGTGATAGGTTAGACATTGGATGGGAACATTGCCCTCCTATCAAAGAAAATTGGCAAAATTGTACTTTTGGTTCCCCACTTTTGCTCCAATTTTGCATTTGGTTCCCCGATAATTTAATTCACAAATTTGGTCTCCCTTTTTATAAAATCATGTAATGTTGGTTCCCAAAAGCCTCAATTGGACGTTGACCGCAGTAACGTTGATTGCCACGTGTCAACGTCTGATAGGCATGTGAAACAGTTTGCAATTTTTAACCCTCAGTGGTAATTTTTTTTATTGAAAGAAACCCTAAAAGCAAATCCCTTACAAATCCCTAACCTTAATTAATTATCTTTAATTTATTTTAAATATTATTAAAAACCAAAAAAACTCATTCTAACCCCCCATACCCACTGTTGTCAGCACACACCACAACCACCTTCACCAATTTCACTCGCGACCCTAATCCTTATACCCACCAACAGCTATGAACACAAGAACAACAATGAACACAAAAATAACAATGAACACAAAACAGAGTCACAGCTTAACAGACCCTAACCCTTATACCCCACACCCTTACAATGAAGCCCAAAGGTTGAAGCCCAAGAACCAAATCCTCGGCCTCATAGGGTCTATCCATTAAACATAAGCCGCTCACCATGTACTGGTAGGCCATGCGTTTCACGTGAAGGGAGGAGGAAGTGCGAACAAGGTTATGGAGGTAACCAAAAGCGGCGTCGAAGGCGGTGTGGGAGTTTCGCTTGGAGTGTGAATCGATGAGTTTGCCGTAGAAAAGAACGAGGTCGCGTTGGCATGGCTGTAACTTGGAACTGGCGTTGAAAATGAGGGATTCAGATTGGGAGTGGCGGCCGAGACTGTGGAGGAGGGCGGTGAGTTCGGCGGCGGTGGTGGAGTTCCAGGTGAACCATGGGGCTTGGCTGATTCCTGTGTAAAGCTGCGAGGTGAGGGGAGAGAGGTGGAGGTAGGAGGTGGAAGGGGAAAGGAGGCGGGAGAGAGTGCTGAGAACAACGACGCTTGCAATTGTGGATTTGCTTTTAGGGTTTCTTTGAGAATAAAAAAAAATTACCACTGAGGAATAGAAGTTCAATACCAGGTAAAAGAAATGCAAGCCTTTCCAGGGAATCTCTTAGGCGTTGACATGTGGCAGTCAACGTCTGAGATTAACGGTCAACGTCCAATTGGGGCGTCCAAGACCAAAATTGCAGGAATTTATAAAATCGAGAGACCAAAATTGTGAATGAAATTATCGGGGGACCAAATGCGAAATTGGAGTAAAATTGGGGGGGACCAAAAGTGCAATTTTGCCAAGAAAATTAAACCAAAAAAATTGTTTATAATAACCGTGAAACGAGGAATTACAAAAGGAAAGCGACATCTAAGGGAAAAGAAGGGCAGTGTTTGAAAAATAAGAAGATGAAAAAGAGTGAAGGATTATGAGAAGTGATGCAAGATAAAAAAGAGAGGCTTAAATATGTTTGACAACTCTAATATATACTTGAATTTTGTTTTTGTTTTAAGTCTTGATAAATTTTATCGTTGTTTCGAGTTACTGATATATTAAAAGTTTTGTTTTGAGTTTTTGTCGTCGATTAAGTGATGTGACACTGTTTCAACAACTCTTTCAATATATATCGGTTGTTGGGATGATGTTACGTCATCACTTAACTGATGATAGTTTTGGAAAAAGCTTTTAATATATCAAAGACTAAAAATAACGAAAAAATTTATCAAAGACTCAAAATAAAACTCAGATATATATAAGAGAGCTAAAAGTTATTTAAGCAAAAAAAAATTTAAGTAAAGTATACTTAGCACTCATTGGGGTTTATTTACAACAACTTCCCTTAGAGTACACAATATAATGTTTTTCAAACAACTAAGGGAGGTTAATATAATGTATAAAGATATCAGTGTAAAGTTTTTCAAACAATTAAGGGAATTAGTGTAGAGATAGAAATTGGAGGAATATCACGTGCAATTTAAAAAAAATATGAGGAAATATCAACATAGTTTACTAAAAAAGATTATACATTGGAGGAAGGAGATTTTAGAGGATTAAAAGCTCAAATACCTCTTTAGTAGTTAGTACTGCTAATAAAAGTGCTTTGAAAAGACCTACTGATTGATCAAGTTTGTAGACGACCGAAAACTGTAATTGGGAAAAACCGAAAGAAGAAATTGAAGTATAAACGAGGTTTGTGACTAACAAGCTACAATAAAGGTCCACCAATATATTGCTATGTTTTGGTACCAAGTTGAGATTTCTTTCAACATGATGAAATTGCAAAGCTTTTATGTCATGCTTGTAGCTGTTGGAAGTTTTGGACCGCCTTTAAGACCTCCAAGCTATCATGATATAAGAGTCTCTCTCCTAAAAAAGGAATTGGAGTAATGATGGGTCAAAGGGAACAATTGGCAAGT
This sequence comes from Glycine soja, assembly GCF_004193775.1. Classification (NCBI taxonomy): domain Eukaryota; kingdom Viridiplantae; phylum Streptophyta; class Magnoliopsida; order Fabales; family Fabaceae; genus Glycine; species Glycine soja. The sequence goes on along the minus strand of NC_041009.1, from coordinate 23,469,358 downwards.
TTAGCCTATGAAGCACGAGGATGCTTGTTGGGTGGCATTTTCCGTTTCCGGTATTGAACTGGGACGGGACAGGTATAACAAGGAGATGGCATTAATTTCTTGAGTACGACTGACCAGACGGAGATGACAGTGACTTTGTGGGGACCTATTAGTGAAGTGGTGGCATACACGTCCTCACAGTCCAAAATTTTAAAAAAGGAAAAACATAAATTTAAATTAGGGCTTCCAAGATTGCAGCCGATTTCACTCCCTCTCTCCTCTCTTTCACTCTCTTGAATGCGGGTGGAGAGTGCGGACCGGAAGTTCTGCCGTGTGCGCGACGTGCGGCGTACAGCGGCAGCGCGAGCCAGCATCAACAGGAGAACTGCACTCCAGAAGGTTGTGCGGTGGCGGCGTACGGCGTACACGAGCAAGAGAATCGCGCGTGCGAAGCTGGCGGAGTGCGGGTTGACGCAGTGGGAACACGGGTTGACGAGGTGGGAGCGCGGTGGAGAACCACGAGGCACTAGCCAGGTCCAGGTTTGCTTTCACTCTCTCTTTGAATTTTCTTTTTTTTAAGCTTCTATTTGTTGTTATTTGTCAAGGGGAGCAGAAATTGGTGGTTTATGTTAAAAGCCAACAAAAATCAAGAGAATGAAGGTGTCAAAATACTGAAAATAGACGTAAGCCTTGTAATTAACGTTTGAGGGGTGAACTCTGTGGTTGCTAGTGTTGGCTGACTGTGACATACTCATTTTTCTTCAACTGCATTTTGATATGTAGCCTTTGTTTAAATGAGTTTTGATATACTTGGATTTTGTGGTTAGCTACTTTGCTTCTCCTCTTTTGCAATGTCAGTGTCTTTTAGTCTTAAATAATTTAATGTTTTTTTTTTTTGTTTTTTATTAACACTAAACATTGACTTTCAATAATTCTAATGTTGGTCAATGCTCACTCGATGAGCTAGAATCAGAGAATGAGTTGATCACGAGAATGTTGATAATGCTTTATGTTTTATTTTATTGGTTGTTTTAGACATTGAATTAACTTCTTTCTAGTACTTTTTAATGTTAATTTTGCACTTTACACCTTAATGCTTTATTTTGGTAAATCATTGGATTATCTTTAACTTTATAATATGCTAGTGTTGTTACTTATTCTCATGTTTTATAAATTTTTCAGTTCTTTTTTAAATAATAAAAAATATTAAAAAAATTTACCATTTCCTAGCCGTACAGATCTTGAGATTTCTAGATTATCGTTTCTTGTCCCCATCCCTGCACCCGTATATGTTCCCGTCTCCGTTTTGGTGCATCCTAGATAGAGTTTAGGATGTTTTATAATGTCATGCTTGAATAGAAATGAAGAAAAGTATTTGATTAACTTCTTGGTGAACTCTTTTGTCGGGGCAATTCTTACCATGTTAGTTGATGGGTCTAACTTTTTGAAGATAGGAGAAAAATTATTTGAATTGCTTGATTCTATTGCGGAGAAGATTGGAGATGAAAAAGTTGTCCAAGTCATAATGAATAATGGGGGTAATTATGTTCTTGCTAATAAGAAGTTGGAAGAAGAAAGACTCAAAATTTATTGGACTTCTTGTGAAACACATTGCATAGACTTAATGTTGAAGGACATTGGTAAGCTTCCCAATATAAAGAAGACAATACAATGAATAATCTAAATTGTTGACTTTATTTATATCTATTTAAGTACTGAGTTTGTTGAGGTCCTTTACAAACAAAAGGGAGTTAGTGAGACATGCAGTCACTCGATTTACAAGATGCCGCTTTCTTTCCATGGAAAAGATTCACCAAGAGAAAACAAATCTTAGAAAGATGTCAGTCTTAGATGTGTGGAATGCAAACAAGTTGTCAAGGGAGTCAAAGAAACTGGCAGCAAGTAAATTTAGGGGTGGGTAAGTGGGCCGGTCCACCCCGCGTAAGGCCCGCCCGCATAAGTCTGTATTGGCAGCTGACTGGGCCAGTCTGTCCCGCATTCTTACACGGATCAAATAAATTGGTCCACCTCCGTCCCGCGGGTCAAACGCGTCGGTTCGCGGGCCTAGTTTCAAAAGAATTTCAATTTCAATAAAAATACAACACAATCAAATTAAGTTCAATACAAATGTGAATAAAATCTTAACAATTAGTCAATTACGTCAATAAAATAAATAATGTCTTAATAAAAGAAAATCCAAACAATAAATCTAAAATATGAAACATCTCCAACAATAAATGATTCCATATTTGAAGCAATAAAATCCTAATGCGGGCAACCCGCGGACCCCACAAGCCAAACCCGCATAGTCCGTGGGTTAAGTAGGGCGGTCCCAAAAATATGATATAACCATGGACCGTTTAAAAAAATTAGTTCGTTACCCGCACGGGTCTTGCATACCAGTTTATGGACCTGGGTCCGTTTACCCACCCCTAAGTAAATTATGTTGATGTTGAGTTTTTAGGAGAATGTGATGTATATACTTAAAGTCAAGACAGTTCTTGTGAAAGTGCTCCGGCTTGTTGATGGTGAGGGAAAGCCAATTATGAGCCATATATGAAGCAATGGACAAGACAAAGGAAACTATTATGAAGTCTTTTGTTAGTAAACACAAGGATGTGTTTGAAATCATTGATAGAAGATGGAATATTCAGCTTCATCACCCATTACATGCGGTTGTCCACTTTTTGAATGCAGAGTTCTATGACAATCCTCAAATGCAATTTGATAGTGAGGTTATAAGGAGGTTATGTACATGCATCAATAAGTTTGTGGGAAATCTACAGGTGGAGCAGAAGATAATGTTGAAGTTGCACACTTCTAAAATTGTCGGTGATATTGTCATATTAATGAGGAAAACTGTTTCACGAGTAGCAAACAAATCATATACAACTTTTAAACTTCTATTTTTTAAGCCAGTTGCTTCAATACTGTTCAATACATTTTCTTTGGCTTTGTAGCTCAATTCCCAATTTGCAAAAGCTAGCTATAAAGATCTTAAGCTTGATTTTAGTGCATTCAATTGTGAATGTAAATGAAGCGTCTTTGAGCAAATAATCAATTTGCTTTTAAAAGTCAATAATCAATTCCAAATCTTATAATTATTTCTTAATTATTTAAATCAATAATGCATATTATATTGAGAAAAGGAATAGGTTTGAGCATAAATGATTGCATGACTTGATCAATGTCAAGTACAATTAACCTCAATATGATATTGATGAATGTAATGAGTGACTAGTTAGAGAGATGGATGGAGATGAAAGGGATTTTGAGGGACATAATGGAGTTACATGGAGAGATGTTTATAGGACTTCATAGATTGGAGAACCTAGAAGGAAGGAACCTCCAAGTAGAGAAGGTACATAATCTCAAAGAGCTTAGGTACATTGTCCTTCAATCCGTAAGCTTACGGATTGGCCCAATGCCTATAAGGCTTACAAATTGTCCAGTAAGTGGCTCATATGATTTTTTTTTTTAATTTTTTCAAAAATATGTTTTCCAAATTAATTTAAAATTAATGGTTAAGTAGGAATTGAACTTGTGACTTTTAAGTTATTAGCACCACAATCTAGCCAACTAAATTAATAGGCCAATTATGTTATAAAATAATTAATGTCGCTATATATTGCACTAAAATTTCTAATGCACATGTAAATTTACACAATAAATTTTGAGATAATTAATTTTGATCTAGTAATTAATTTGTTTACATATATGAATTGTAAATGGAACCTATGATTTTTATTTAAAATCTATATATATAAAAAAAATACATTATTAGATCAAAATTAATTGTAATAAGGTCAAAAAATACATTAGTAACCGTATTTACAATTTTTATTTCCGTATTATATTGCTCAATACGTTTACGGATAATTTTACTAATTTCATCTGCACGAATGATTACCATGAAAATTTCTTAATTTTATTTTTTTAGAATATAATAACACCTATACTCTATTTTATAATAGAAAGACTAATTAGTTATTTTTTCTTTCATCGTCCATTTACAATTTATATATGTAAACAAATTAATTATTGGATCAAAATTAATTATCATAGTGTAAATTTACATGTGCATTAAATATATATTTAAAGTTTTAGTGTTATATATAACGATATTAATTATTTTATAATATAATTAATTTATTAGTTTAGTTGATTAAAAAAAAAAGTATGGTACACGTAGCAATGGTGCACGTAGCAATTCCCGAGAAAGAATTGCCAAATGCCCAAATGTGACCAATAGAAGTTGGACCCGGACTTTCCTGAAACATTGTCTCGTAGACAAATATGTACTTTTCTCAATGGCTCAATACTCCTCGAGCTCAAAGCCTCTTTATTCCCATCCTCGTAGCACCGTCTCTGTCTGTATGACTAACATACTGTATTGATGAACTTTAGGAAAACAGAATGATTGCAATCTTGATTGACAAACTTTCAATCGCTAGTTTAAAAATAAGTTATCAATAGTTCAAGTATTTTTGAATCTTTATTAAGTTGTGTTTATGAGGGGTGTAAAATATAAAATTCTAAGCTAAGAATAATAAAGTTTGAAAATAACATATACAAATTCAATGTAATTCATAGAGATAAACTAGTATGACAAAAAAAAAAAGGCTTTCAACAGCACACGGGCATCATTTCCTTGGCCACCATTATTGAGCTTTAGCTCCTTTAGGGCTTGAATCAAAACATTTTGACAAGGTGATATACTGCTTCCTATGACTCTAATCAAGGGCATTTGGGAGTCTGAATATTTACTTCTTTTACTCTAATTTTTTTTCCAGCTAATTTATCTCCCTTTTCTATGTACATTGCAGGTGGCTACATTATTTGATATATACTAATGCCACTATGCCAGGGACAGAAGTCAATCATATCTGTCATTATCCGATCATTAAGGATATCTGGAAGTCATTGATGACCTAACAACTCAAATTAGTGACAAAAATCCATAATATTGTGAATTCATCTACTTTTCTTTTTCTTTCTTTGGATAGGCTGAGATGCTAATTAATAATAGTATTATGTTATTATAAAAACATGTGACAAGTCACTTGGGTGTCAATGTAACTATTATGTTATTAGTTAATGTTGTTTCTAGATAGAAATAATTAAAACTGTTAAAAAAAGAAAATTATAAGGATAAAAAGAAGTTTAGAGATTAAAAATAAAAATTTGAAAAAGTTTAGGAATTAAAAAAAAATCAAACCCTTTAATTATTACGGTTTGGAACTATCATATTTAATTTTTGAAATCTTTATGACGCTAATCTTATTCATGATGGTAACTATATATAGTAATCATGATGATATAAAAAGTAAACTTAAATGAAGTATTAATCATAAGATAATGATAATTCACGTATAGGTGGTGACATGGCAGATATGAGACATGTAGTATAAGAGAATGGGGAAAGAAAAAGAGACATCGGCTAAAAATGACCAAAAGGAAGCAGCATTAATGAACTTTGTTTCAAACTTGATAAAGCATTAACAGAGATATATAGCACCAATTTGAACAACCATATACAAATTGAAATTGAAACTCCAAATATAATCACAGGTGATCTCTCTACTCAGTGAGGTAGACATTGAAATGCAGGATGGTGTCCACCCCATCTGTGGTGTGCTGGTCCTCCTTGAGAAGAGTCTCAAGTGAAGCATACCCTCTAGCATTCTCATACTTGCCAGTCCCACCAATCACTGCTACCTCAGATTCTGATGAAGCTGTCCTATGAATCCCAAAGAGATTGATACTGTCATCCACCAAATCATGATGTTCATGTTCACCACCATGCACCAAAACTGTCAGCAAAATGGTCTGGCTAGTACCATCCAATGAACTTGCCAAGTAGAACCCTTGTGCCTTTCCAATCACAGCAGAATCAAGCTCGTGCCCTTCTGTCAACTGGTCATCGATGACGGTCACGGACCCGAACATGAGCTTCTGGATGGTGAATCCTGCAGGGAGGTTACCTGCTGAGACAAATGGCTGGTTGTTGCTGCCAGTGACAGTGTTGCTGGTGCCACTGTTCTTGAAGACAGTGGAGGATTGTGCACCACTTAGGCCTACAAGGTTTGGGAGATTGTTGTTGGTGATGATGCCGTTGAGCTTGGGGTTTACCAGTGGGATTCCTCCAGTGATTGGGAAGAGGTTGTTGTTGAGCTTCGAGAATGGTAGGCCAGTCACATCAGTGTTGGCCACTATTCCTGCAACCACTCTTGCTGATGGACGTGACCCTCCAAGGATGTCATGCATGAAGAAAGAGAATGATGCTTCTTTTGCCACAGGGTTTGGTGTCACTGGTGCTGCATTATCTGGAACTGGTGGCTCTACTTCATTATCATCTTCATCTCCAGAGTCTTCTGTAGTACCACCAGGGTTTACGGTGCTGGCGGCTGCCGGTGTTTGCCCACTTGCCGAAGTGGTGGCAGGGCCAACCTGCTACCATACTTGTATTAGATCCGATACAGTATACGTACCCACGTAAAATATATAATTATAATTTTGCAAATCCAAATTAATAACATACTTCTAGGACATTACTGAAAATGAAATGAAAATTATAAATCATGGTCTCATATCTAATTGTATTAGATTTTCTTAGCATTTTTAAAGGCATGGATACTTTACATATATGTATCGATAAAGTATCCAAGAGTATAGATAGTATCTGATGTGTTTCGTAGCCTACCTGTGATGTGGTGGTGGTTGCAGGTGTTTGGCCAGGTGGCAAAGTGGTGGTGACTGGACCTGTTGTGAGTGAAGGATTGACAGCTCCAGGTGCTGGTAGAATGCCTATGGCTTGGGGTTGGGATTCCACTTCATCTAGGATCCTTGCAGAGTTTGCAATAAAAAGGGTTGGGGTTAGGAATAAGAGGCAGAGGATAGCCTTGCAAGTGTTGCCCCAATTGTGTAGGAAAATGTTGGCCATTTTACACACAATAACTTATACTTGAGTGGTGATGTATTTTACTGTGATTTGAGAGGAAGATTTTGCTGTTGATGAAGCTGATTTCGGGTTGTGTTATATACACTCACACGTACAACTGGAGGGTATGTATTTCATCTTTACGTGGAGCTGATACAATATTTGGTCAACTTAAAAGTGGAAAGAAAAACTATAAAGGAGTGGTTGGATTTTGGTCTGTTATGGGTTTTTTTTTGGTTAAAACAACTCCTCATCAATTAGTATTGGTATTTGTTGCTAACAGAACTACATGATTAAAGTTATTACATTGCTCAATGCTGAGATAAACAATTGGATGCTCATGTAAAGCTACGTATATAAAAGTTGTATTTGGAGCGGGTGATACAAGATTCCAGTAGCCATTTAGTCTTGTAACACATCATTGGCAAGGGATACTATTAGATTGTAATTTCCTAAAGAAATGAAGTTAGTCAAGCTACCAAAATCAGATGCAATTAATTTACAATTCCCACTAACAAAAAAGTTGGTTTCCAGTAAAAAATATAAACGCAAGGTGTCCTAACATATATAGCATAAAAGATGTTTCCAGTGCTGAAAGTTGAGTCATTTTTTTCTCAGGGATTATAGTTATAAATCGGACAGTAGTAGGGATTATAGTTATAAATCGGACAGTAGTAGGTGATTCTCCTTTTAATTTCAACCAGCAACAGTGAAAATGAGGTTGAAAGTTAGATGAAAATTTTCGTCCTTACATTTAACTTTTAGATTTATTTTTTTACATGAAAAATTATATTTATATTTTTATGCGATAAAAAGTTTACAAATTAGTTTCCAAAATTATAATGGTATGGAGTTTTTTTTTCATGTAAGGACCAAAAGTAAATGTATCAAAATATATATAGAGACGAAAATATATATTTTTTCACGTAAGAATAAAATAGAACATAATTGATATAGTGATTAAAAAGAAAAATATTGTCAAATAATTTTTTGATGCAGAAAACAAAAAGTAAAGTTTTAACATGTAGGGGTTAGAATAAAAATAATGTCAGGTTTAGGAATAGAGTTTTTAATTTAATCGACATATAATTTTCAATAGTTCAATTTGAGCATAGCAAAAAACTTTTAAGAGTGGTTTACTTGGGCTATGAGAATGGAGACCAACTTGGATACACCATATCATTGGGAAGCTATATTGCCAAGCAACTCCACGATAGCCCAAATCAAGATTAGAAGGCCAGAAAAATGAGGAAGTCAAAAGGGAAGGCGTGTTTGTTTGTTGCTGTTTCATTAACTTTCTTCATCTAAATCATGTCACTCATTAGCAAAAGCAATATGGAATTATCTCTAAATCATGTTACTTTGAATGTTAAAAACCCTATAAAAATATATGTTATTTTTAGTTTTTAATGTTATTAAGTTACAATTTTTTTATCTATAAGAATTGAATACAATATCAAAGTTTTATAATACTTATACACTTTACTCAATCAATTGAGTTGGACTCCTTATATTCATAATTTTATTTTATAATTATTTAAATATTATTGTTATTTTTTACCAAAAAAATTATTATTATTTTATTAATACCAGTTCAATCACTTAATCTTAAGTGCTTGGATACTAGTTCAGTTTTGAGAACACTGGTTAGAATTAAATTCTCATTGAAGAAAAAATAATTAAATTATTTCATTCTTGTTTGATATAACAGAACTTTAGTTTGCACTTGAAATTGTTACAATATGACCCAATGGATAAAAACAAAATGAAAATAAAAATAGGGATGATGATCCTTTTGCAAAAGTGTCTCAAACATATTTTTGCACTCACGGTGAAAATTAATTTTACATTATCGGTGTATAATTTTTTTTCTCTATTTTTTTTAATTGATGTAGAGAATGATGAATGAATAGATGATTATTTTACACGGTCATCCAATTATTAAACATATCCAGTGTAAAACTTTATGTACCTATAATCCTTTTTTTCTATTTTTTTTTTAAATTTATGTAGAGAAGGATGGATGGATAGATTATCAACAAATGGATTTCTTTGTAATCCCTATCTGTCACCGACAATGTTTATTGAGAAGTTTGTTAACCCTAGCTAGCTAGCATCTATTAATTTTGCCAATTTTGCTCTGCGTATTTAACGGTGTAGGGTGCCATTGATTTGATAGGGGATCTTTGTCGATGCCAGCAATTCCCCTCTTTTTCTTTAGCACCAAGCAGGCAATTGCTATTGTTGATCTGCTTTTAGCTTTCAAAAAAAGTAAATGCTATATAGGAACCTGTTTTCAAAGTCGCACATCAATGTTTCACGTAGGTAACTATTAAAACGCAAAGCAGAAAAGTGCAGTAATTGTTTTCTTATTCACCAACTGGTGCATGAAAGAGTTGCTTGTGGAAAAAAATAAACACTACATATTTTTTTCCAGTGTAGCAGTAATGGAAACAGCTCGTGAGTGGGTTTAGGCTTTGATTTTGTTGTACCTGTATTGTGGTACTATCATGCAAGTACCCTTTGATCAATTAGAAGTACTGTTCATTTTTAGATAATCTTCTTAAGAGTCCAAAATCTCACTTTCAAACCTCCTAGCCTCTTGTGTTTCAAAAATTAACTTTGTTTCTGTTCCCGCATAATTTAGTTTTAAGCTTAGCAAAAGTTGTTGGACATTTTAGTGTAATTGATCTCTTTATTGTGTTAAAATAAGAGTGCACGCTTGTTTTAATGTAATAACGAGATGTTCGGTTTAGGCAAAGGTTGGAAGTTACATGGAAGTTACTAAAACTTCCATCAACGGTTGGAAGTTACATGGAAGTTACTAAAACTTCCATTAACGGCAATTTTTAAAAATAAATAACTTCCATCAACCGCCAAAAACCACCTGTTCTTTGATTATAAATAATCATCCTGGTTCAGAAAGCATAACATGTGAAAAACTCACAAGACCAAAACAAAACTCTTGAATTATAATCTTCTGATTTTATCCGATTGAACAATTTTGGTTGAACCCCGAAATTTGATTCAATCTGAAAGTGTTTATACACGACTTCAGATTTATCCAGGATTATCTCGATTTTCAAAATTAACCAACAAAAGATTGAATCAAATCTTTCGAGATGACGAACGATAGTTCGAAGATGACAAGCAAGTTTGCGAAGTTGGACAAGTTTGAAGGGCAGGATTTCAGAAGATGGCAGAAGAAGATGCACTTTCTCTTGACAACATTGAATGTGGTGTATGTGCTGAGTACACCGATGCCGGTGTATATGGAAGGCGAAACTCTGGATCAAACAAGGAAACGTTCGAAATGGGAGAACGACGATTACATTTGTCGTGGACACATTCTGAACGGTATGTCTGACTCTCTCTTTGATATTTATCAATATGTTGAGTCTGCTAAGGAATTATGGGACTCTCTTGAATCCAAGTATATGGCAGAAGATGCCTCAAGTAACAAATTCTTAGTTAGTAATTTCTTTAATTACAAAATGATTGATTCGAGGCCTGTTATGGAGCAATATAATGAACTGCTGCGGATTTTGGGTCAGTTTACTCAACATGATTTGAAAATGGATGAATCCATTGCAGTTTCATCTATAATTGATAAACTGCCTTCTTCTTGGAAAGACTTCAAGCATACCTTGAAACATAAGAAGGAAGAGTTGACTCTGGTTCAACTCGGTAGTCATTTCATGATTGAGGAGTCGCTGAGGGCTCAGGAAATTGACAAAGTCAATGATAAAACCGAGCAGGTTCCTCTTCCGTTAATATGGTAGAGGAAAGTGGAACAGTTAAGCAAAATTACAATGCTAAAGGTAACAAACGAAAATTTCAAGGAAATAAGAACAAAGGTCCAAACAAACAGACAAAATTGTCATGTTGGAAGTGTGGGAAACCTGGTCATTTAAAGAGGGATTGCCGGGTGTTCAAAGGAAAGAACAAGGCTGGTCCAAGTGGGTCTAATGATCCTGAAAAGCAACAAGGTCAGATTGTAGTGAATAATTTTAATTCGAATACGAATTCAAATTATGTATCACTAATATCTGATGCATTCTATGTGCAGGATGATGACGTTGCTTGGTGGTTTGATTCGGGAGCAACAAGCCATGTGTGCAAAGATCGTCGTTGGTTCAAGGAATTTAGACCAATCGATGATGGCTCTATTGTGAAGATGGGCAATGTTGCAACTGAACCAATCCTAGGATTAGGTTGTGTGAATTTAGTTTTTACTTCCGGAAAAAGTTTGTATTTGGATAATGTCTTATTTGTACCTGGTATTCGTAAGAACTTATTGTCTGGTATGGTTTTAAATAATTGTGGTTTCAAGCAAGTACTTGAAAGTGACAAGTACATCTTGTCAAGACATGGTTCGTTTGTTGGATTTGGTTATCGTTGTAATGGAATGTTTAAATTAAACATTGATGTTCCTTTTGTTCATGAATCTGTTTGTATGGCCTCGTGTAGTTCTATAACTAATATGACAAAATCAGAAATTTGGCATGCTAGATTAGGACATGTTCATTACAAAAGATTAAAAGATATGTCAAAAACAAGTATGATTCCTCCTTTTGATATGAACATTGAAAAATGCAAAACTTGCATGTTGACCAAGATCACTAGGAAACCTTTTAAGGATGTTAAAAGTGAGACTAAAGTCTTAGACCTTATTCATAGTGATTTGTGTGATTTGCATGCTACTCCATCATTAGGTCATAAAAAATATCTTGTTACTTTTATTGATGATGCATCAAGGTATTGTTATGTATATTTATTAAATACAAAAGATGAAGCTCTTGATAAATTTAAAATTTATAAGAAAGAGGTAGAACTTCATCAAAATGGGCTAATCAAAACTCTTCGTACGGATAGGGGAGGTGAGTATTATGATCCGGTTTATTTTCAATCTACTGGAATAATACATCAAACTACAGCTCCCTATACACCACAACAAAATGGTGTAGCCGAAAGGAAGAATAGAACCTTGAAAGAAATGGTGAATTCCATGTTATCCTATTCGGGTTTAAGTGAAGGATTTTGGGGTGAGGCTATGTTGACAGCCTGTTACTTGTTGAACCGAATTCCTAACAAAAGGAATAAGGTTACCCCATATGAACTTTGGCACAAAAAGACACCAAATTTGAGTTATCTCAAAATTTGGGGATGTAGGGCTGTAGTCAGGCTTACAGAACCTAAAAGGAAAACCATAGGTGAAAGAGGTATAGATTGCATATTTATTGGATATGCTGAACATTCTAAAGCATATAGATTCTATGTGCTAGAATCTAATGATTATGTTGCTGTGAACTCGGTTATAGAGTCACGAGATGCTATCTTTGATGAACAAAGGTTTACATCTATACCTAGGCCAAAGGACATGAATTCCATGTCAAAAGTCTCAGTTAATATTGAGGATATACCTTCAACTAGTACTGAAACTAGAAAGAGTACGAGAGTAAGAAAGGCTAAGTCATTTGGTGATGACTTTCAACTCTATTTGGTTGAAGGGTCAAGGAATGATATTGAATTTCAATATCAATATTGCCTTAATGTTGAGGAAGACCCAAAGACTTTTAGTGAAGCAATGGCTTCAAGGGATGCTGTATTCTGGAAAGAAGCAATCCAAAGTGAGATGGATTCCATCATGCAAAATAATACCTGGAAATTGGTTGACTTACCTCCTGGATGTAAGCCATTAGGATGTAAGATGATCTTTAGGAGAAAGATGAAAGTGGATGGTACTGTTGACAAGTACAAAGCCAGATTGGTTATCCAAGGCTTTAGGCAAAAGGAGGGTATTGATTTTTTCGATACATATGCTCCTGTTGCTAGGATATCCACTATTAGACTGTTGTTAGCACTTGCTGCTATCCACAATCTGATGATTCACCAAATGGATGTGAAAACTGCATTCTTAAATGGTGAATTGGATGAAGAGATATACATGAAACAACCTGAAGGGTTTGTTATGCCAGGAAATGAAAATAAGGTGTGTAAACTGATGAAATCTCTTTATGGCTTGAAACAAGCGCCTAAGCAATGGCATCAAAAATTTGATGAGGTTGTGTTGTCTAGTGGTTTTGTTATAAACCAAGCAGATAAATGTCTATACAGCAAGTTTGATACTCATGGCAAAGGAGTTATCATTTGTCTGTATGTAGACGACATGTTGATCTTTGGTACCGACCAAGATCAAGTTGATGAAACTAAGGCATTTTTGTCTTCTAAGTTTGATATGAAAGATATGGGGGAGGCGGATGTGATCTTAGGAATAAAGATCAAACGTGGAAATAATGGTATTTCCATCTCTCAATCACATTATATTGAGAAGATATTGGAGAAATTTAATTTTAAAGATTGTTCTCCGGTAAGTACTCCCATTGATCCTAACCTGAAGCTATTACCTAATAAAGGTGTAGCAGTGTCTCAACTTGAATACTCAAGGGCGATAGGATCACTCATGTATGCAATGATTAGTACTAGGCCTGATATAGCTTATGCTGTTGCTAAACTCAGTAGGTTTACAAGTAATCCTAGTTCTCATCATTGGCAAGCTATGAATAGAGTATTCAAATACTTAAAGGGAACCATTGATTATGGTTTGACATATACTGGATTTCCTTCGGTTATTGAAGGTTACTCTGATGCAAGTTGGATAACCAATATGGAGGATTATTCATCCACAAGTGGTTGGGTATTCCTCCTTGGAGGAGGTGCTATCTCTTGGGCATCCAAGAAACAGACCTGCATTACAAATTCAACAATGGAATCTGAATTTGTAGCTTTAGCAGCAGCTGGTAAAGAAGCTGAGTGGCTAAGAAATCTAATCTATGAGATTCCATTGTGGCCCAAACCTATACCTCCCATGTCTATCAGGTGTGATAGTCAGGCAACTTTGGCTAAGGCATATAGTCAAGTGTATAATGGGAAGTCTAGACACTTGGGTGTTAGACACAACATGGTTCGGGAGTTAATCATGCATGGTGTGATATCAGTGGAGTTTGTGAGAACTCAGCATAATTTGGCCGATCATTTAACCAAAGGGTTAAGTAGAGATCTCATAAAAAGGTCGGCTGTGGGATTAGGATTAAAGTCCATCTGAAATCTCTTATGTTAAGATACCTAATTCCCATCTAATATGACATTAGGTGCTGAATTCAATGTGGAAAGCTTAACATGTAGAGATTGGAACACATCATCGAAAGTATCCCAAAAGGTATGTGTTCGGTTCTGCAAGTTAAGGAGGTTGAAGTATAACTTCTCAATGGTTCTTTTGAAAAATTGCATTTGCAGGTGCAAGAAAGAAAAGGACTACCTATATAAGCATGAAGTTTAGCCGCTTCAAGAAGCTGGGACTTGGCTTTGATATGCTTATGAAGGATAGGGACACAGGCTAGTAAAACTAGTGTCGAGCAAGAGTAATGTTATAAACTATTGTGCAGATTATCTTCATGTATTCATTATGAATAGAAAGGGTTCAATCCTTAGTGACACCCTGATATTCGAATATTTGAAACGTGTAATTTGCTAAGATGAAATTCAATCGTCACGATATTTCATCTATGCAGTAGTTTGTGGTATGTTATGACTTTGGTGATTTGATCGGTAATTACACTAAAATGGGGGAGGTTTGTTGGACATTTTAGTGTAATTGATCTCTTTATTGTGTTAAAATAAGAGTGCACGCTTGTTTTAATGTAATAACGAGATGTTCGGTTTAGGCAAAGGTTGGAAGTTACATGGAAGTTACTAAAACTTCCATCAACGGTTGGAAGTTACATGGAAGTTACTAAAACTTCCATTAACGGCAATTTTTAAAAATAAATAACTTCCATCAACCGCCAAAAACCACCTGTTCTTTGATTATAAATAATCATCCTGGTTCAGAAAGCATAACATGTGAAAAACTCACAAGACCAAAACAAAACTCTTGAATTATAATCTTCTGATTTTATCCGATTGAACAATTTTGGTTGAACCCCGAAATTTGATTCAATCTGAAAGTGTTTATACACGACTTCAGATTTATCCAGGATTATCTCGATTTTCAAAATTAACCAACAAAAGTTACTTGTATCTTGAATTGGTTAGTCTACTGGAAGTAAACTATGTCAATCTGCTTGAGTATTTTAAGGATATGTTTCTGTTATCTGAGACAAGGAAGCTAAAATTTGCAAAACAAAAGTTTACTTGAGATCCACTCTGGCTTCAAATGGTATATGAGAACAAACCAGAAGTTACAATTAATGAAAGGGCCTATCCAAAATATTTACCCAAACAAGACTTGTTTGGCCTCTTGGAAGACATTATTTGGGTCAACAAAGAAACAAATAATTAACAATCCTGATTATCGTTTTAATTTTTTCAAATCCTTGTTTTATTTTTTCTACTTTCTCTCCTATGTTTTATTTATAGTGCTAGATTTCTCCTCTAGCCAATTCATAATGTCTGAGAACACAATCTTCAAATCTTCAGGAGTCTCTGACTACAATAGAAACATACAACATTCATATATACAGCTCTAGTGTCTTATCTATGCTCGAGGCCACACCACATCATGAAGTTGCTTGCTGATTGATTTAGCAGTTACTTGTTCATGCTCACCATATAGAATCCAGAAAGGTTAGTCAAACCTAGCTTCTAGTATATGAAATTTAGTATTGAACAGAATGTTAAAAACCCTCATGTAGTCTTTGTGCAGTTTCTGAACTAACCTTCAAAAGTACCAAGCCTGTTTTCAGTTTTCAAGCAAGGCTTGTCTTTGAGGTTGTTCTAACCTGGAAAACATGAATATATCACCAAAAAAAACCCTGCAAAATATGAATATCATCTAATATATGTAGTTTACCAAGGGTTTTTGCTATTTAGTCAGCGAGCATTCAACCTGAGCACATACAGAGGTGGAGCTGATAGACGAATCCATAACTTGTAGTTGTATGTGCTTTAGATATATCAAAGCACAAAATTCCAGGGTAAAATAAAATTTTCCAATTATGAGGATACTTTCCTCTACTAAAAACTGACCATTTTTCATTAATTTAATTAGAATAGTTTCTTAAAATTTGACTTTGATTTAATGCATCACAACATTTATTGTGATCTGTATACAGTAGGGGAAGATTCGGGTCAATCTAGTCCTGAAAATAAGATTTCACAAGTATATACTTTCAAAAAAAAAAAACTAAATTACATGGGAGGACAAAATTGAAGTATCTACCTCTAAATCATGAATATAAAAGGTAATGATACATAGAACCAATTATAAACATTTATTTGATACTTGTCATCTTTGTTCATTTTTCCAAACGTTTTCCTCTTATTATATCATCATATCACTTAATTGTAATTGTTTGTTGTTTTTTTTCTTCTTATTTCTGTATCAACAGGGTGAATGCAAGCCGTAAATATATAAAGACAAAAATATTATTATTTATATTACATGCTTTTTGTTTGGACAATTATATATGTAATTTTACACATGACTTTTTTTTCATTTTTTCTCATACTAAACAGTCTAAACTCTAAAATATCATCTTACAACTTTATTTTTTCCTTACTTTTCCTTCCAAAACCAAACAGAGCATAAATCTGTGTGGAAACCTCTCCTGATTTTGGGAATTTTGAAGGCGATGCCATTTAATATCTTGGGCTGGGATTATTTTCCACGTTGGAATGACCTTGCTCATGCTGAGTGCGATCGGGTTGGTCTCAATTCATCTCCTTTCTGCCCAATATTTCATGATTTCAACTTGGAATCGCTTTCATGTGAAGATAGAGTTAATGAATTACTCCACTTTTCTTTTTTCTTCCTCGGTGGCACAATTAATTCAAAATAAGTTGTCAAACATGTATTAGTTGTTATGATTATATATATTTAAAAGATTTATATGCATTTGAGGCACTAAATAATCTATCCTTAACAAAATTCATACATATATTATAGGCGAAGCCCCATTTGCATAGCAACAAAGTTGTTATTCTTCTCATTATTTATTATTTATTATTACAGCTAAATCCGCTTAACAAACAAATTAACAGTAATAAAGCACTTGGTCAATCGACGAGTCACTTTCTTAATAAAGGGTTTTCTAGATTTTACATTGCATGAGTTGGAACTGGGAACAACTGGTTAAACGACTTAACTTGCAAAGTTCACGACTAGGATTTTTCCCTTGGCCACTCAATCTAAAGGTCTGCTTCTAAACATAACATTTTTTTTGTATAGACTAAAATACTAATGTATATTAACATTTTTATAGAATGTTT
Organism: Glycine soja; assembly: GCF_004193775.1. Taxonomy (NCBI): domain Eukaryota; kingdom Viridiplantae; phylum Streptophyta; class Magnoliopsida; order Fabales; family Fabaceae; genus Glycine; species Glycine soja. The sequence continues at coordinate 23,452,170 of NC_041009.1, read as the reverse complement.
CACCACATATTAACGTTTATTATATAAATATATATAGTCTTATTAAAATGAGTGAAGTTTTGCAATTATTTTTCCACGAATGCTCTAATTCATGAGGTATTTCATAAGTTATGGACAGTGTAAATAATCAAAGGGTAAAAATTTAGTATTTGATATTTAAAAGACTTGTAGCCCTTGCGGGCTCCAGGCTAAACGGGCCTTCCATAGACTCTACTCATATACCCAACTCTACAAACACCACTCATTATCAATGTGAATAATTGTAAAAATGGAAGAAAGCCATGTTTTAAGTTAACAAACCAAGCAAGATAATCCCTTTAAAAAAAAAAACCAAGCAAGATAACTTAAGGTAATATTCTAATGAAATTAATATTTTTTATAGTTAGAAATGACGAGGTGTTGAGGATGGTGGTTATAATTAAATTGGCAATGGCGAGCGCTAAACAATTATGAAGAAAAAAATATTAATAATTAGTGTCTATAAAAAACTCATGAAAAATTTATTTGAAATCATGTTAAGATGCACTAAAGATTATCGTGAAAATATATTAAAAATAGTTTCAATAAAAGCTTTTCATTTTGAATTATTAACCAATATTTTTAGAACATTACTTATGATTTGTCAAATTAATTCTTAACCATTGTTCTAAAGATACAATTTTTTTTTAATTGTCTATCGTATTAGTACAAAATTGTCCCTGCTAAAAATAGTGATAAATTTTCGTTGGAGTCCCTAAGTGCACTCAAGGTGAATATTTTTCTTTCGACATGATTTTTTTCAATATCTAAGGACTAATTAGGATTTGAACTCTTTGATTAAGGGATAAAGATTGTTATCACTTGTGTCAACCATTCTTGATTCTAAAGACAAAACTTACATACACTTTTATAGGTGCGTATGTGCTATTTTTTAATTAAAAATAAAAATTTAACTTAATAGTATGCCTAAAAAAGTTTGTATTAAAATATTATGCATATTATCAAGATGAAACCTCCATTCTAATTTAACTATTGGAGAATGACACATAAAAAATCTATAGAATTGTATTTAATTAAGTTTTTTTTCTTGTCCAAATTATGCCGCTAGCTAGTTAGTATTTGTAAAAAAAGTAAAGAGAAAAAAGACCATTTAGAAGGAAATATTTAGGGTTTGAGGACATGCATATTAAAGGTTTTTTTTCTCAAACTGCAGGTTCTCTCTCCTCTTTATTTTCAATATACACTAAACTTAAATCCTCAAATGCGCTAGTTTTGTGTTGATAGTAAGAAGTTGGGATTGGGGAATCCGACTTCTCAAGGGTAGTGTGTTTTTTTTAATTTTTAAATTTATATTTTATGAAAATTAATTTTTATTGATTTATTTTTTAAAATATTCTTATTTTTTAAATAATATTTATTTTTTAAGAAAATGATGTTATTGAATATAATTTTTTTGCTTATATTATTTAATTTTTAAAAGTTGATAATATTTTTGGTTTAATAATAATTAATTTATACAAGACTTTCAAACTTTTGATTTTTTTAAATATTTTTTTATAAAAAATACAATGAATATATAGTTATCACATGTTAGTTATATTATATAAAGAAATTAAAACACTCAAATAATAGAAAAAACTATCAATAACAAATGAAAATAATAAAATGAAATTGAAACATAATAAATGAAACATGATAAATAAAAAATAACGGAATGTACTAACAATAACAATTCAAACATCAAAATGAAAAAACTAATCATAATTTGAAAGATGCTATGCAACGGGCATGTCTTTATCCAATAGTTGGATTATTGGTTTGTTAAAAATAGTTAAAATTTCTATTGGACAAAAATGTTTCCAGTAGTTGAATTTTGTTAACACCTTTGACATGTCTTCGTTGATTTTCAACTCTATTATTTGATATTTGATTAATTTTTTTGAATATTTTGTATGACCTGATTGTTGAAAGAACAATTGTCTGACCAGTTCTGATTCGTGAATTTCATAAGGGGAAAGGAGTAACCCAAAAAACTATCTTGTCGTGGTATCTTCCACTTACCGTTGTAATACAACATTGCATCATGAGTAAGAGTAATGGTGGATCGAAGTAGGTTGAGTATACCATCTAGTATTTTGTTGATGGTACATAATAAATCCATAGGGCCAACACATGGGTATTGCTCATTGCACATTAATATCGTGCATACATTATCATCATTTTTCAATTGCAAAGAATAAAAAAAAATTGTTGACCTGCATCTATAGATGATTGTCGGTATTAGATTTCATCTACAAATTGGTCATTGATTAGCTGAAGGATATTGTACATTCTACTCTTGAGTGTCTCAAAAGAACACTCATCAGGAACTCACATTGGTATTGGAGTAGGACATTGAAACATTAGTTTGGTTGTGAATGATTGATCCATTTGGAAAATGAATGCTAATCATGAGTTAGAAATGGTCTGAGTGTTTGTTTCTCCTAAGAATGTCATAGTATTGAGATTGAATATGGTTTGTGAAGGTATGTTATGTGGAAGTGTGTGATTGTATTAAGGGTGTTTGATGTTATTTATAGTTGTTTGAATATTTGTCCTGTTGATGTTTATTGAGACATGCCATTATTGTAATTTCACTTTTATCGATATAGTGTAATGTTGTGAATTTCAACTGTGATTTTACCCTGCTACCTGGTGCACCAAATATCCATTATTACTTTTAGACTTGAATTTAAATTGTGAGTTATCAATTTAATGTTAGTTTTGTTGGTGAAACATCTATTATTTTTCAGAGACATGGGTAGATTGCAAAGTGTTGTCAATTTCGATTGTGATTTTACCCTGCTACCTGGTCCACAAGACGTCCATTATTATTACTTTCATACTTAAATTTAAATTGTGAGTTGACAATTCAATGTTAATTTTACTAGTGAAACATCTATTATTTTTTCAGAGATGTGGGTAAATTGCAAAATGTTGTTAATTTCGAATTTGAGTTTACTATACTACATTGTGCATCACATGTCCATTATTATTTTTAGACTTAAATTTAAATTGTGAGTTGTCAATTCAATGGTAGTTTTGTTGGAGAAGCATTAAGAGACTTGGATAAATTGCAAAGTATTATCAATTTCAATTATAATTTTACCTTGCTACCTAATGCAGCAGACATTCATTATTACTTTCAGACTTAAATTTAAATTTTGAGTTGTCAATTCAATGTTATTTTTTTTGTAAATAATAGAGGCTTGATTAATTTGCACAGACTTATAAAAAAACAAGTGTATGGATTTTAGTTAGTTGTCATTTTTTGGACCAAATCGTCAACATAAACTGAAACAAATGATTTATTTCATTACCTAAATTAAGTACTACAAACAACAACTACAGAACGAAGTAGGCAATGCAAACTCTCAATGACTTAATGTTAAAGCATTGAACATCGACATACCACACCACAGGAAAACCTCAAAGCAGAAAGAACTAACACAGGGATCATCCCCTGATTATCAACTTCGTTTGAATATTGGTTCGTGAGAATGAGACATGTTGCATCCTTTCGGCCCAGAAGAGGAGTCACTATCACTACCATGGTCTTTGACCCAACAACTCTCGTATTCATATAATAGGTCCTCAACATTCGAGGTAGTCATGTTGGTTGTTTGGTGGGTTATTATTGTCACAAATTGTGACAAATAACTCCACGAATGGTAGTGTTGGGTTGTTGTAAAAAATGTTGAACATTTGTCAAATGTCAGGATCATCTCCCAGAATAAAACATATGTACATATATGATTGTCCTGGCTCAAATATGGGGCATTGAAAGCGGAAATGTTGGATATGTTGGTGTGGTTCAATGTTTATTTTTTGGTGAACAAGTTCAAGCAATTGTGTAAGGGTTATGACCTTGTTGATCATGAAAATTTTTGTGTTGTTACTAATGAAGGTGGTGCCCTTATTAGTGTTGTAGATTTGGTCATTATAGTAAATACAAACATATGCAGTTAGATGACACATTGTGGTAGGAGTTAAGATGAATATTTGAAAGTTCTATGAACGTTTTTAGCTGGTAGTGGTATTTATAGAATTTGTTGGTTGCAAGCAGGTGTTCACTGTTTAGTCACATGCACTGGTAAATGGCATGTGAGCCTATCCAGCACATGGCCTTGAGATGCAATAAAGGCCAGTGGAGATAAATTTTATAAATTACATAAGATGACCACTTAAACATTGTTTTAAGGGTGAAAAACATATTTTTTTAATTTTGATTTGAGGTCCTTCTCGATGAAGCTGTTACACAATATAATTTTTTTTTATTCTTTGACGTGAAAACTATGAAATAAATTTGCCATGAATATTTTTAATGTATTGGATATAAATTTTATAAATTGCATAAAATGACCACTTAAACATTATTTTAAGGGTGTAAAACATTATTTTTTACATTTTACTCTTAATTTGAGGTCTTTCTAGATGAAACTATCACACGATATATATTTTTGGATTGTTGGACATGAAAACTATGAAATAAATTTGCCACGAATATTTTTAATCTATTGGAGATAAGTTTTATAAATTGCATAAGATGATCACATAAACATTGTTTTAAGGGTGAAAAACATTCTTTTTTTTTTTTTATATTTTTTACTCTTAATTTAAGGTTATTCTTGATGAAACTGTTATACAATATATATTTTTTAATTATTTGATGTGAAAACTATGAAATAAATTTGTCACAAGTATTTTTAATGTATTGGAGATAAATTTTATAAATTGCATAAGATGATCACTTAAACATAACATAACATAGCATGTCCCTTTAACATAATTTTGAAATCTACATTACAAGGGTAGTTAAACATAGTCGATCCCATTATCACAACATTTTATAGTTTAATGACCAAGACGATGACCAGTCCCACAAGGTCGTGGACGTCGATTACGTCGCGGATTTCTTTTCTCTTGCATAACTGATTCTCCCTCATAATGTTGTTGTTCTATCTCAATGTTTTCAGTGTGGGTTGCTACAGCTAAAAAACTTTGTCCTTGCTCTCCAAATGAATATGGTGCATCGAACTGTTGTAAAGAAGATAAATATGATGCCCCAAAATTTGGTGTATTCAAATCGACACCAAATAAATTAGTCATCCATTCATGGCTAGTTGCATTGACTGACTCGCGAGTCTGGCCAAAAGTTTGATGAACAGGTGAAGGAGTACAAAACATTGACTGAGGATGTGAAACCGAGAAATGTGTTTCTTCAACAGTTGTCCCTTGAACATTATGGGTAATTATTGGTTGTACGTGGATCATTTAATTGTTGTGCAATAGACAAGAACAAAATAGTGTTTTGCTATACCATTCCATATACTCCGGTGTATGTGTCATTAGTCCTTGAACCCATTGTCCAGACCTAAGAAAACTGAAATATATGCTAACAATTAGTAAATGTTAATATGTACATATTGATGGTGCAGTTGATGATAGTATTATGCCTGATGACTCTTTATATGATCTATACGAGATCTATACTCGACCAAATCACCATGAGGTATGCCCTTATGTTATAATCTACCACCACTCCATTTGAAATGTAAACGAAGCAAAACCACTATTCATTGTAATGTTATAATGTGTGTCATTGGAATTAAAAATTTAGATTTCACTATTTGTAATAACCTTTTAGCAAGTGGATAAGTTGTTTCGGACTGTGGGACTCTTGGAGTAATAAAAGGCACGTGGTACCAAGCCCATGACTACAATAGTATGACACAATCACCCATAACTATACCAACCTCTTGTGATGCCTGACATAGTTCTTTGTACAAGTTTGCTAAACAGGCAGAACCCTAACTATATTTTTTTATGTTGTCAAAGTCACATAATGGGTTCAAATACATCAGATGAACTCTATTTTTAGATTTATCAGGTATTAAAGCACCACTAATCATGTACATTATGTAAGCTATACACATGCATTGTAGTTGGTGTATTGTTAGTTCTTTAGGTAATGGTGCACATAAGATGCTAAGCAACCATGTTAGCTTCAGTGCGGCTCTCTTACGTGCATTATCTAGAGGGACTTCGCCTAGTAACTCGTTGCAAAACTCATCCAAATGTAAGAAGCTAGGTTCAGTCACAGCACGACCATTGACCCTCATGCCTATATGCAGTGCAACATCTTTGAATGTGATGATGCATTCACCTCATGACAAGTGAAATATGTGTGTTTCAGGCTTTCATTGTTCAACCAATACAGTGATTAATGCAGGATCAATTTTGCATTGTTTGATTAGGTTAATATTTTGGAACCCAGTAGAACATAATAATGATATAATTTATAGTTGTTGTTCATGTATTATATGGTAATACGAAGTGATTAAGTCGTTAATTGTGGTACGTGAATGGTGAACATGTTAATGACACAATAAAGGTATATGAGCCATGACAATGAGGTTAAATGGTAAACCGGGTACAAATGATATAAAATTTGAAGTTGGGCGATGAAAATATGGTATTGGCATGCATCTCCCATCTATTTATAATATAAATCATGTCAAGATTCCAAAGCATAGAGATTTGAAAGCACGTTAACATGACTATGTTACTGTCATGCATCAAGATTCCAATTCACGTGAACCATAGACTCGTGATTGATTGTATATATAAAGGCACCATATCACCTTAGACTTTGCATAGTTGCATCAAATCAAATTGTGCGAGAAAACAGAGAGAGTAAGCAAAATGAGTTTAGACCCAATTTGTGCGTACATTTATAACAATGGTGAGATCATTCCCAGTTCAAGTGCAAATGCAGTTTTCAGAAGTAATAAGACAAAATTGTTACCGTTGAATCCAACAATAACACTGACAAACATAATCACTACAATACAATCATCAATTAAAGATAATGATGTTACTCCTATAATTACTGCACTTTGGTATCGTTGTCCTGTATACCAATTCAATGGTCGTGTTGAGTATAAGGCAATTCAAATTATTGACGGAGAAGGTGTTTGGTGCATGTTTGATACTTTTGCAAATATGGCAAGTGTAATATGTATGAAACTTAAAGTTGATGTTCATAATTCATTATCACTTTCTTAAGTTAATGACCTAAGCTAGGCCAAGATGGAGTAGAAGTTGCACAATTCCTTGAAATTAGAATGAATAATTTAACATATTTTGTTGTTGTATTGCGTTTTAGTTTTTGTTAGTCTTTATTATGTATTTGTAGTTGTTCCATGCTTTTCAGTTATTTTTTTCAATTTACTTTAATAATATGATCCTAAATGCTTGATTGCAAAGATGCAGAACAGTGCCGTGAACAGTTATGGTGCAAAACAAAAAAGACTATCATCTGTAATGTGTGTAGCTGCACATTGTTCACTCACATACACCAACAATCGCATTAATGCAGTTCTCAATAATTCGAGTGAGCTCGATGCACGATGCGCAACAATGCGGTCAACAGTCATGATGCAACAGACAAATTATTGTTTGTAATGTTTGCAGTTACACACTGTTTAGTCACATGCACCGGCAATCGTACTAATGCGGATCTAAATAATCTGTGTGGGCTCAATGCGTGATGTGGAACAATGTCGTGAACAGTCAAGATACAAAAAAAAAGACTGTCATCTGTAATGTGCGCAGCTGCATGTTATTCACTCACATGCATTGATAATCCCATTAATGCAGATCTCAATAATCTACGTTGGCTCGATGCGCGATGCAGAAGAGTGTCATGAACAATCACAACACCAACAAAAAGACTATCATCAATAATGTGCGCAACTGCACACTATTCACTCACATGTATTAACAATTGCATTAATGCAGATCTCAATAATTCGTGTGGGATCGGTGCGCGATGCGGAACATTGCGGAACAAAGCAGTCAACAGCCATGATGCAATAGACTGACTATCATCTGTAATGTATACAGCTGCACACTGTTCACTCACATGCACCGAGAATCGCATTAATGCGGATCTCAATAATTCGTGTGGGCTCGATGCGCGATGCAGAACATTGCGGTCAACAGTCATGATACAATGGACAAACTATCGTTTTTAATATACGCAATTACACATTGTTCACTCACATGCATTGACTCTTTTAACTATGCCTCCCACCTAACTCTCGTACCAAACTTTCTCACCCTATATATAATCCCACCATTTCACAACACATCAAACACAACAACATTTTCACAAAACTAACCTCTGTTCCTGACTCTCATAGTCTTCCCACAAGCACCACCCATAGCTCCACCTAAAGAAATATCGATTGTCATTCACCACCATGGTTAGATTGCAGACGACTCGGTTCAGGGATCGATGTACTCATGTGCGAACCTAATATTTCTATACATGATTCGGTCTATTACGTTAACACAATTGATTCGAAAAATTAACAACCGTCTCCCTACTTTGAAACAGTTGTTCAGTTGTTATATTGTGTCCCTATGTCATTTCATCATGGTCATACACGTTTTATTTTAGCACAATTACATGACAATGACAATCTCGGAGACGTGCTGGAAACAATTGTCCAAAATTTAGAATTGAATTATGCCGAATCGTATGTTGTTACTGAGCTTATTCCTCAACCACAATTATTGTTTCCACAATTGTCGTGTCCACAACTACAATTACCGTCTCCACAACAATTACTGTACAACAACCTAGACCTTAATGATCTAGAGTCTTAGTACAACAACCTTGAAATATAAAATATCTTTGACATTTATACTTCATACACACAACTATTATCTCAAAATGATTCTTTTTCTGATGCCCAACAAACCTCTTTTGACCAACAAAACTATCATCCATCATAATATTTTACGTCACCCTGACAACCACAAACACAAACATCACACTGAAATGAACATCCTATCACTAATGAAGATTATATGATTTCACGAAGAAAAAATAGATGATTTTAGTGACCAAAGCGATGACGAGGGTGTTGTCGTACCAACGTCACCTCTATCACCTCCGTTGTAATATCATTAACCTAGGTGTCTAGTAGAGTTAAATCTTGACCACCTATCACAATACATTGATAAGCTCCATTTTGTTCAGCAATAAGACCGTGTACAACCACCAACTGGTGCACTCAAGGTTGGCATGGCTTTCGATAAAAAAACACAATGTATTCGAGTAGTCAAAGAATACAACACCAGAAATCATTTTGATTGTAAAATAATATATTCTGACCAGAAAAGGCTAAACTTCGTGTGTAAATCACATGAAAATGGTTGTACATGGAGCTTAGGCACATCAATTCAAAGAGGCACAAGAAATGGATTATCAACCGTATTAGAGGTTATCACACTTCACGTCAATGCTCAAATGATATCATCAGCAACTCGACAAACACGTCATAGCACATATCATCCAACCCATTGTCAAAACAAACCCAACAGTCTCCATCAAAACGTTGATGACAAAGATCAAAACATTCATGAATTATACTTCATCCTACAAAAAGACATGGTTAGCAAAGCAAAGAGCATGACAAATCATTCATGAAAATCGGAAAGAATCATATGCTAAGCTGCCAAAAGTTTTGGGAGCTTTGCACTCTTGTGTGGTTTATACCACAAATAAATTTGACAAGAATACGAAGGAGATCAGTGGGGTTTTGATCCAAGGAAGGAGAATGAGTGTAACTTTCCCTTAGACAAATATTATTGTTTATGTATTTTATTTATTTTATTTATGATGTAATGTATTCTTCTATAGATAAATTGTTAAAAAAATATTATCATTTTTAAAAAAATTAAATGACAAACAAAAAAATTATATTTAATAAAATAATAATATTAAAAGTTTTAATTATTTTATTAATACAAAAATAATATTAAAAAATAAGTCAATAACTTTTTTTTAAAAAATTAAAATGTTAATTTAAAAAATTAAAAATTAAAAAAATTAAATTGAAAAAAAGAAACACCCATGATAAGTCGGATTCCTCAATCCCGACGTCTCACCGTTAACATAAAATTGGTGCATTTGAGGATTTAAGTTTCAAATCGGAATATATTAAAAATAAAGAGAAAAGAGAAAGCGCACCCAGATTAAAGGCTCAAGGCGTTATTTTTGTTTGTTTAATTATGAATTAAATACTACATATGTTAATGCATATTCCTCCTGCAATATTCGTAAATGCCTATATATTTGTGCTTTGATAAAATTCAGCAAGCGTGGTCTGCAGTGCAGTCATGAGACAAGGATATACAGAACAATTCTAGTTAGAGCAGAGGTTCTGTGGCAGCATCCAGCATATGCTCGTCTATGTATACAAAATTGTTATGCGTGCTAGCTCGGTGTGTGTGTCTCTCTCTCTATATCAAATGATTAAAGACATTCACTTTGTCTAAGCAAGTTGATTTGACTTTTATATTTCTCAATTGTATATTAAATTCCTATTTTAACAGAAGTTGGAAGCCTCTTCCATGTGGTTCCGGTGATTTTTTTGGGTGAACCCGCTATTCTTTGGCCGAGAAATAAGGGTTAATTTTTTAATTAAGTATTTAGTATTAAAATTTGTGTAAGGAATTGATTTTTCCTATAACAATTTTTTCATATTTACAAATTAGAGATAAAATTTTTAATTACATTTAAAGACAAGATTATCTAATAATCTTGTCATATTATGATAGTTTGATTATTATAAAAAATGCAGACATTTGGAAAAAAAAATTGCAAAATCGTGGATATAATTTGAGGTGTACGTATATATACAAAAACTGAGAAAGGGTGTAGCACTAGACATTAATTAATCAATTAGACATTGAGATATTGGGCTTTTAGGTATGTTGGTCCCTCATAAAGGACGCCTACCCTATACATAGAAAGATGAGAAATAGCTATATTTAACAAATTACATAAATGAAGAACAATAATCCACAAAAGATTAATTAAAAGATAAAAGTTGAAGAATATTCTTGAAGTCATGAAAGAGGGTTTGCTTGCGTTCTAAGGGGACATGCAATACAAAGTGCTAAGCCGAAAGGAGGAATTTATAGAAAGTTGGCCTCCTTTTCACCCTGGAGAGATGAGTAATGACTAATGACCAGCCAACATACAAAATGGGATCAAGACCATGCTAAAAATACAAAAGGCATCACTTTCTCCCTCAAATTTTAATGTTTTTGGATATAAGCAGGCACAGCCATAGCTACCTTTCTTTCACAGACTAGTCCCTGTCACAGGATTACAAAAAAGTGATCATGTTTGTGTTTGTATTAGTACTTCTTATCCAAAAAGAAAGAAAAATTAGTACTGTGGGTTCCTGCACAGGTGAGGAAGAAAAGAGCATGGCACAGAATATTGTACTCATGTCACAGAATGTACTACCATATATAGTTTACAGTTTTCTTTAATAATAACAATATAAACATTTCTGATTGAACTATTGTTTACTGGATAATATAAACATGTCTTATGACGAAGATTCAAATCTTGTTTTAGCACATTATGGAAGATTATATATGGATATGTTTCCTCTCGTGAAAGCTTAATAGCATAAATTCCAATGCATACATAAGTAATAATATTAATTGGTGTTTCGACAAAAAAAAATGTTAGAGTTATTTTTAATGTTAATTCAAACCTGCATTAACTCGCTTACTAAATTCTCATTGTTTATTAGTACTACTTAGGTTGTGCACAATTTATATTTTTTAAAAACTTGAACTGAATCACTTTATAAAAATCATTTATAAAGTAGTTAAGTTCAATTTTTTTTCAAAACAGTTTGATTTTTTTAGGTTCGAGTTGATAAACTCATTTGATTATTAATTTGATATTTTTATACAATTTGAGTTTTCAAAGACCTGAACCAAATTGTTTAAAAAAATTAATTGATTAACTCGTTCATTTTAATAAAATGAATCGGTTCAATTTCTTCTCAAAATAGTTCAGTCGTTATAATTAGATTCGGATCAGTTTTGGATCATAGTTTTTTTCTCACACTCATATACCATCGTTATCATCTAGTTTCTCTCCAATAATATTCTTGCATAGGGTATTTGGATATCGATGTGCAGTCCTACATCTATCCTTAATAAAAGAAAATCTTTTCATTGATTTATAAGTGTCTTGCAGCTTTTTATTTGCTGAGCTTAGAAGCTACGCAGCGCACTGTATAGGGAAATAATTAATGGTTTTCCATAAAAGATGAAGAATCTTCACTTGCATGACTGACTAGGAGGCCATGTCATTTCCTTTCCTCCTCCATTAATCATCAATTATATATATGTGCATGCATAGTGATGACAATTCAGTCTGTAATTTGCATACTTGCAGTGGAGGAGGACATGCCCTATATCTATCTTTTTTTTCTCACTTTCAAAGCTATGTATGTATGCAGCTGGGTCTAGGATGATTAGACTAGCAATCATCATTTTTGTAAGTTCCGTGTTTCCAAGAGCCACAGTAAAAAGAAAGAATATACATGATGGTGATCCATAATATCTGCACATTTATTTTCTATTCTTTATATTTTTTAATAATTATTGACCTCAATGAATTTTAATATAACAATCGTGTAAAGATAATTAAATTTGAAATAAAAAAGTACTACAAATAAATATTGTAACACAAAATGTATTTCAAGAGGAAATAAAAGAAAGTTGTGCCTGTTTGTAATGTTGTTGAATTATGTTTCAGATGGGCAGAATCAGAATTTCATTTGCCTGTATTAAATTCCCAAGTTAGTCTTCCCTAGCTTGACTCCTAACTAAGAACCAATGTAACTCTACAGTAGAAACACATAAACTTGAGAGTTTGTTTGTCGTACTATGCACTATGCAGCCCTGGCATTTTTAGAAACCATAACATTAAAAAGTCATATCATCATTAAAATTTCAGATTTTATTAATAAAGTTAAATAAAAAAAATTGAATTGCCCAAAGAGACAGACAGATGTGATGCCAAAATATCTTGCAGTAAATCTCAATTTAATATCTTAAGTTACTTTCACTTTAGCTTATTTTCTTGTTTTATACTTGATGTCTGACTCATTTGTAACAAAAAGAAAAGTATAAAAATAGTAATATTTGCAAAGTCCTTTTATCTATAGTCAATTTCTACTCTAATGGATTGTAAACCCTTTATGCTTTCTTTAATTTATGAAAGAAAATAGAAAGTGAGATAATTTTGTAAGTTGTCTGATAAGAAAAAAATGTTAAAATTTGTATATATAAAATGACATAAATATCTCTAAGAGAAAAAATAATATTAATTTAATTTTTTATTATCAAAAAAGAATAATTATTCTTTATTTATTCTTTTATTTTTAAAGAGGATAAATTAAAACGGTAAATTTGGATCAACCTAATTCATTCATGTTGATCCATTGCAAGTAAATATTTATTTCTTTTGGATTGGGCCAATTTAATATTAAGTTAAATTTTTTTAGTCGAGTTCAACTACTAGTAGGCCACAAGTCAAATAAGTCAACTCATGGGTCAATCATCTTTCATATATAAGAAAATTTATTAAAATAAAAAATGCAAATAGTTAATAAAATGTTTTAAATCATTATAAACTAAAATAAAAAACATAATTAGTTATTTGTACTGTAAAACAGGAAAATCATAACACGTAATAATAGAAATAAAATAAAAACAAAACTAAATATGCATAGAATGTTAGCCCTGAAATAGAAATTAAAAATAAATGTAGAATTAAATTTATCGTCTATGATTTTAATAATAATAAAAAATCAAACCATAATAAGTTAACCCATCCCATTTGGGTCAAAGAAATTTTGACAAGGATTAGGCTAAATTAAAATATTTTCAAGTCTGAATTTTTAAAGCTCAATCCAACCCTTTGTCGAACTTAATTATTGAATCGGTCCATTAAATTAGAATCATTTTGATACTCCTAGTATCTAAAAAGAATACTTTTGTGGGTTCTGTTATTATTTTTCTTTCCTCCTAGATAATTAAACAAACCAAACGAGTTTTTGTCTTTTTCATCTTGCATTTTCATTCTTTCTTGAATCACTAGAACCAAACAGACGGTTGAGATTGTTAGGTTTAGAAAAGAAAACGGGAGGTAAGAAAGTAAAAAAAAAAAGTTTAAAATGAAATCAATTTTAGGTTAGATAACATAGAAAATAAAAAAAAATAGTTGCAGAAAATGAAAAGTAAAATATTTATATATGGTAATATTATTATTTTGCCCAAATAATATATTTTGGAGAAAATTTATTATTGGAAAGAATTTTTATATTATTATTATTATTGATTTAATTAATATAATACTTATTTATTATTATTTTTGTTATCATAAGTATTTTGGATAAATAAATAAAATAGTAGAATCTCTTGCATGTTTCCCTTTTAAGAGAGATGACCAAGAGAGGTGGGGAATTTTTCTTGTGAGTCACTAAAACTTTTCTTTCATCTCTCTTTCCAGCCTTTCATTCAAAAAGAAATGATGATTTTTTTTATATATTTGTATTTTTCTTTCATTGACTTTCTTTTCCTCAACTTTAATTTCCCCTAAACTACACGAAGCCTTAGACGATAAGAAATACAAAAAAGTATATTTGAATAATAATAATAATATAAAAAATAATTCTCATATATATATATATATATATATATATATATATATATATATATATAATTAATTAGATGATAATGTAAAAAAAATCTTTTCAATACTATCATTGCATTTAGATAAAAAAAAAAACGTGGAGTGTGTTCTTACTCGTCATGATTGAGGTAAAGTATTTTCCTTTTGGTTTTGCATGCAAGTCCAAATACATACGATTAGTCTACATATAGTATGACGACTTTAAAACATGGAGAAAAGGCTATTATTAAAGCATTATATTTAGGAGTCTATATGAAAAAATGTCGTCACACCCCATTCAACAACATTCTTATTAGGCGAGGCGTTTGTATTCATGTACTAAATGATTTCCAAAAGATGCATGTAATAATATGTTATATAGTAGTATTTCAAATATATCATTCAATATATTTTGAAGCATTGTTGATTTGTTGACCAAATGTTAGTGGATTGAAGGTACTAGGCTATAAATTACGATATCACATGGCACTCCTATCTTAAAGCCCAAAAGTGGACCGTGCACACGAATCTGACAAATTTTAACCCCCATAAGCCATGCAATATTCTCTTTTTTCCCTCTCGGTTTCCACAACTTACAGTTATCCCCCAGACTCTCACATGCATGGACTGACATGGCCACTCATTATAACACATGCACATGCAAACACAACACTACTAAACAGTCACCCCCTCTCTCTTGGTTTTGATAATAACAAGTTCAAAAAAACAAACTCCTTCCTCTTCCTTATCACACTTTTTTCTCAAAAGTCAAGAGTCAATGCCCAAGTATATATACACTTTAGGGCCTTTTTTATTTTTAAAAAAAGGCTATATAGTAATTAACTAGCCACCTATATAGTAGCAATATTTTTAGTGTGTTATATGTGTTAAATTGGGCCTCACTCTCGTCTCGATCTTGTCTCGTATGTGTGGATGGATGAAATTGGTGATGATGGTCGTATTGATGATGGCATGATGACGATATTAAAGTTGATAATTCTTTTCTATACATAAAATTAAAATATAAAAATATACACAGTGAAACTTGTCTTTCTTCAATTGTCCACTCATCTTTCGAAGTGGGAAAAAGACACCATAGCGCTAGCTAACCCACTTTCTCTGATGGGAACATGTACATTGCAAATGTTATCATTGTTTGGTCCCCTTCCCTTAGTACCGTGCTAAATCAAAATCAACCTAGCCCATGGAATCTGTTACAATTTCTAAAAGTCATGCCAGCATCCCATGCATGATTATTACGTATTCGCTCACAACATTCAATTCGTACAATTTTTTTTCTTCTTTCCTTTCCAAAGCCAATTAAAGTGATTTTCTTCTTCTCTTCTTCCTCGGACATTACATAGTTTGTTCCTCTCTTGTAGCCACTTCCAAATTCATGGTTAATTCAATATATATGTTGAAGGATTTATTTTTGAGAGAGTAATTTTGGACAAAGTGGTGACACATGGACGGTACTCATTGTGAAAAAAATGGGAGAAAGAAAGATGGAAAAGGCATAAGAGAAGAAACACAAAAAGACAAACTCCTAATCTGGAGTTGTTTTCAACGTCAACTTTTTAACCAATAAACTCCTCATTGGTCGCAACTATATATTATATTTTAAATTAACTACTTACGTCTAACTTAGTTTGTCCACACTTAAAGATATATATTAAGATTTTGTGCTTATGAAATATACTCTTATGATTACTATGAAGAATTTTTTGTGGTAAAGTGGAGCTCCTCGTCTTTCCTTTTTGTTTTTATAATTAAAATGATACTCACATATATTATACTAAAGGAGTTGTATAAAACTACTATCACGCACTGTTACATATAAGTTTTTTAAACTAAAATAAAAACCGCACTATTGAAAAAATTACATTAATAATATGGGCGCTGCGATCACTGTCTATGTGTATTAATTTCCACTGAAACAATACATCATGCATGTATCTTGAGGGTGAAATTTTAGGGTAGAAAAATATCGCCATCATCAAACAAAGTGTCCCTTTGATTCCAATCCATGCACTGCCACCAGAGTCACGCTTCTCATCTCTTTGGTTGCTGCCTTCATAAGCGCATGACACATTATATCTTGTTTTCTTCATTTGGCAAACATTTTTTTTCCCTGTAGAAAAATGAGATCGAAGGGAGTGTAATTAAAATATACCTCCAATTTGAAACTATATATCCAAAACTTTCCCAAATTTTCTAATTAATGGATGCATGATAAATTCTTAGATAAGTACTACTTATTTTAGACACTTAATATGTGTGTAAGGTTTATATAGGGAATCCTTTTATATATATATATATATATATATATATATATATATATATATATATATATATATATATATATATATATATATATATATATAAGAATTTCTCCAAACGATATTAGAGTTGGAATTGGTCCGGCATGTCAAAGACTCGTAAAAATTTCCAACATAATTTAAGTCAGGGAATTTGGTTGATTGACCCCTCATCCTCCTGTGAAAGTCCCGAATAGTTTCTTTCGAAATAAAGCTGTTTTGCTTTATAGAGAGAGAGAGAGAGCATGTTAGATGGGCTGGAAAGAAAGTTCCAGCTTTTCAGCAAGGGTCAGCCAAGCTCGTTGTTCATCTTTAAACATCCACTACTTAACGGAAGTACTGTTTTGAACATTGAAATTTATATACTACTATATGAGAGTATGATTACAATTTGTCAGTGTGCAAGATTGATTTTGATGACCCTCCTGATATTGGTCCTCATAAGCCCTTCCCAAGAAGCACAAAAAAAATACTATAAAAACATACTATCACACAAATTAAGAGAGAGAGACCGTACAAATAGATGCAAGGAGGGTGGGAGGCACATGGCTTTTGCAACGAATGTTTTACAATAAAAGCCCACATCGCAGTGTTTCGATTCTCGGGTTGTGTGGAGACACCATCATCATCATGCATGCCCAAATGAAAGAATCCTATTCTCTATTTATTTCTTTATAATTGCCTCTTAATAATGAATTAATGACTTGTGTCCAATGTGTCCTTTTCCCCTTGTTTATTATATGTCTTTCTATTTTATACCATTTTTGACAGGTAGGTCATCATGCCCTCCCACTTAAATTACTTATATTCCTTCTCTCCATCTCCTCCCCCAATTCCCAGTGCAACAAAAAAAATACACACATAACAACAAAACACCCAAAAAACTGCACTTTGTTTGATCTCTCTGCTGCTTCATTATTTAATTTGAACTTTTTAGTATTTCAATATACCCTTTTCTTTAAACAACAATTTTGTGTAACCATTTTGCATGATCACTGATCAGATTCATTAATACAATATGATCTCCAGCAGCCTGTGTGTCACAGATATTTAATTATACGCAGAGGATGGGCAATATGAAGCTAAAATATTAATTAATAATAATATAGTATGTGGGCTAATTAAGTTTGGTATTGCTGCCATGCCTTTAGAGTTACTTCTTCGAAAACTTGTAATAAGAGTCACTGTAAAAGTAAACTTTTGACAACAAGATTTTCAAAAGTTGCATTATTCCAAAAGCATGCAGTTGAATGTTCAGGAGAAGTCCATTGATCAGGATCACCTTGAATACATAAACCAAAAAAGTTCAAAATGAACATGCAAAAATATACTAGAAGAAGACAACGACCGAATAATTTTTCAAAAGAGAGAACAACATGAAATTAATTTCAACAAGCCATTTACATGTAAACCGTTTTTTAAAGTAGTATGCATCTCTACAAGTTGCAAAAGTTAAAAAATAGCCAGATAAATCAAGATATATATTTCTAAAAAATAAAATAGTCTTAATTATTATGATTTTTTTTATCATTTTTGGCTATCAAATATTATGAGTAATTAAATATTAATAATTAGGGTAACCCGACCAGAAGGTCATTAGGGCTAAAGAGGAGCTTTTAGCGACATAACCAAAAGGGTGAGACCCTTTGCAGTCATTTTCTCCACGGAACATGGCCCAAAACTGTTCGCTGGCAGGACCCTTCTCTTTGTCCACCCCCCCAATATTATATTACACACTAATTAATAGGCATATCAGAATTATTTTGATAAAAAAGGTAGAAAATTGTTATCATACTTCTCGATTTCCCGAAAATTGTTAACATATAAAGGTTTACATACATAACTATTTACATTAATTACGTCATTCTTACAAGAGGACATTTTATACGATATTCAATCATTTTATAAAAATTAATTATAACAAAACTACTTCATCTTCAATTGTCATTATCAAATCAATGATCTCGAGCAAGTAAAATATTTTAATCACATAGTCGTCGTTATTAGAAGTTAAAGAAAATTATCAAATAATATAGGCACATAAACTCTTGTTAGAATAATGTTGAAAGACATGTATACAAATATAAAATAGAATAAAATTAATTATTTATTCAACTGACAGAGAGACCACCGTCCTTCGTTCTTTCATTCTTTCTCTTTCTTTCTTTCTCTTTTTTCTCTCATAGCTTCTGCAAACAGTTCCATCCCACAAGCTTCCAAACAAAGAGAATTAATGGAAAGTGAGATTTGAAAGAAAGAAATATTTAGTTCTCTTTGATGTTCTTGCTGCAGCTAGCTAGCTGCTATTCTGAGAATATTATTTTGCATATATAGTTGATGGCTTTCTTATTACTATTAATAAGTCTCTTCCTTATTGATCATGATATAGATGATGGCAAACCACTATGCAATTCCTATGCCTAACCCTTTATATAAACACCAGATCCCGAACCCCTTCTCTTCTTTTTCTCCTTCTTCTTCCTTTCTTTTTCTTATTGCTCGTGTTGAGAACGGACACGTGTCCAACAACAACATCATCATCATCATCATCATCTTCATCGGGTTTGGTTTTTTCATGGTTTTCTGGTGTGGAGTGAGAACTCCAATATGACCATGGTTCCTTCTCAAAACGGGAAGCAACAACAGAACAACATTAATAGGAGTGGTGATTATGTTATTTACGGTAACACAACAACGAATAGTGCGATGAACCAAGTTGAAGGAGGCTACAATTGCTTGTTAGGAGCTGATATTGTGGTGAGGAGGCACATCATGGCCGAGGCTGAAGAATCATCGAGACACAACAACCCTAACGAGGAAGATGAAGTTGGAGGTTGTGGTTCAACCTCAAAGGAAGAAGAAGAAGAAGAAGGAGCACACAACAACAACAACAAAAACAATAACTGGCTTCAATTAAGCATAGGTTTGACAAGCACAAAGCAAGAGCGTGATAATCGAACCGCTGTTCCAACAACAACCGGTTCAGGGCTTGTTGAGTTAGACTTGCTTCCTTCACGGCGGAGCTCAGAGCAGCAGCCATCACCGGCGATTTTTCCGGGGGTGGCTTCAGGGAGAGGAGGAGGGTCTAGTTTTGGTGGTTCTTCTTCATCTCGTTTGCTTTTTGAGCAGCATCACCCAACGACTTCGTATTCTTCTTCTTCTTCTTCTTCTTCCTCTTCCATGTCGTCGTCGATGATGTCTATGGCAAGTGGTCCAATTACATCATCAACCTTTGGTCATCACGAGATGATGAACCGGGCATTTGGTCCACTACTTCCTCATTCAATGCCTATTATGCCCTCTTCTTCTTCTTTCACTCCTCTTCCTATTCCTTCTTCTTCTTCCTCTTCACAAACTTGTTACTCTTCTTTGAGGCCTCATCCCTTAGGATCTTACTTTCCCACAGTACCCTTTCATCACTTCCCTTCTTCTACTTCCTCTTCCGGGTTTGATCAATATGACGTGGCAGCAGCTGGGGCTGGACCAAGCTCCGATAATGTCACCGTTCGGGTTGTTGATCCTCCTAGAAGACCTCATTCTGGAATATGGTTTATGTTACTAGTCTCTCCAAATCAGTAAGCTAGCTAACAATAAATTAAAAAATGCAAATTAATATTTGTTATAATTTCTAGTACACTAATTTTTCTTATATATATATGTGTACATGCATGCGTCTAGCTAGCTATAGGCTAGGCTAGCGCAGTTTAATTGCTTTTTTTTCTGATAAAACTCACTTGGTTTTCATTTGTACAATGCAGAGCGAGAGAACCATTCTTGTCACAAATACCTAAGAACTACCTTAGAATTAAGTGAGTATTTGTTTGTTTTTTCTTTCTTTGTTTATTTGTTTCTTATTCTCTCTCCCTTGAAGTGCTAGCTTGAGGCTTTTCTTGTCAGTGTGTTATCAATGTCGTTTTGATCATGATTTGATCGTATTTGGAGCTGCAAAAACTCATCATTTCTTTTTGACTTAAAACTTTCAGGGATGGAAGGATGACAGTTCGGTTGCTATTGAAGTATCTGGTTAGCAAACTCAGACTGGAAAGCGAATCAGAGGTACTTTCAAGTTTTAACCATCTCTTTACCCTTTTATATTAATACTATAAATTAATAATTATAATCTATTTGTTATGTGTATGTGTATGTGCTTGTGTGAATTAGTTATAGCTAGGGATATGATTTTCCATCGTTGCTCTCTCTCTTTGTCATATCATGCACCTTCCTAATCCCAATTGTTGTCTCCTTTATTAGCATGTAATTAAAGAGAGATGAAGAAAATGAACATAGGGGATTACATAGGAGTGTCCGAAAAGGAAATGGAACTACGTTCTCATCAAAAGTACCAAAGTACATTAAAATAGAAACCTAGTGGGGGTTAGAAAGATGAAAGATACAGCAGAACTAAAGCAGGTTTATCTATCTAGTGATGGGTAAGTATATATAATGTTTCTTGCTCTCCTCATAAAATCCTATTAAAAAATAAATGCGTATGCATCAGGTGAGAAGTATGTTTCTCGGAAATCGATCGTCTTCCATTTCCGTTTTAATTTCATACTCATATTCTGTGTCATGGCAACATGATTAATTAGAATCATGGTGTTTGTCCATCCAACAAAGACAATATATATATATATATATGGAGCTTCCACATAGGATCCTAAGAACCTTTTATTAGAGTGTTGTGTTTGGTGGTGCACGGGAATTGGGGTATTAGTAGTTAGGTGTGTACCACAATTGTTCAAAAGGAGAAACTTAATTAAAGATATATAATAATTACTAATTAATTACTTCACAGGAAAAATTAATATATACTCCCATGCACTATCTTTTTGTTAGTTTTTTCTAGCCAAAAGTTAGTTTCATAGAAGGAAGCTCCTTGTTGATATTGGAGTAATACTCTATACACCCAGTATCATCGTAATAATCACCCACGTATGCTCGAGTAGTTTATGATTTCAGTGTCTTGCCACTGATTTGCATGAAAGTAAACTTTAAGTGGTCTACACCACTTGTTTTTAGAAAAGAGGGATGAAATTGTTAAAACAAAATGATAATCTTTTATGGCAAATAGAACTAAGCATATATGTATATATAGATTTTAATTAGATATGTGTAGAATGTAGATAAAAGAGAGTTAAATTATGGATAGTTGACTATTTCCCTAAAGAAAATTATGGATAGTTGATATTGTAATATTGGAGTATAAGTTATATATCCCAAGCCAATTAATCACCTGAGGAATGGTCCCAAGCACACAGCAAACTAATAGGTAGACTAGAAGAAACAACTTTTCGTAACCTAGGATCTAATTTAAAAGAAAAATGGTCATATATGTACTAAACAGGATAAAGAATAATAACTAGCTAGTTTAATTGGAAAACTAATCTGCATCGTCTCCCTAACTAATAATATCTAGCTGAAGAGGTTCCCTTTCTTTAACATCTCAGCCTCTCAGGGCACAGATTATACAGTAGTAATAGCTATATATATGGTCTATGTATTTTCATCTAAGTGGTACTACTTATACTATAACCCTAGTATTAAAATAGTTATTCAACATATACTCTTGAGATTGTGCATGTTAAGTTTTTCGAAACTTAATGATACGCGGTATAAAGTACAGAACTAGTATTGAATTCGGTTGGGGATTTAGGTGTACTTTCAGATACTCATGATCTACGCTCATTATGAAACATGTGCACGAGGCTATATATTCATTAAGTGATATTATTAGAATGTGCGCATTATAGTGTGTCGAGCCAGAACTTTACAATCCTTCATGCACACTTCATCATCGAACACCACTACTACTTGTTGCCTAATAATTACTAAAAAAAGGTTTGAATCCTTAGAGAAAACGAAGCAACACATATAGAACCTACATCATAATATCCATGCATGCCCTTAAAATTACTAGATCTGACCTATAGGAGAAAAATTAAGATCTATATATATACAATGATTAGGTGTTCACCCCACTCGTTTATCATTTGCATTAGCCGATGATGCCATACTCAATTTTAGCATGATGAAAACATTTACAAAACAGTTGAAATTTTTGAAGACTGAATGAATTAAAAAATTGGTAAAGAAACTTCGCTTGCTTATCCTCTTTTTTTTTTTTGTAATGTTTTAAGATTGACATAAAAAATTGATTTCTTTTTAGCTGTAACCCTTTTAAATCTTCTCTTATTTTTAAAACTTCCCTCCTCGAATGGAAAAGCCTCAAACACTTCTCTTATTTTCTTTTCTTTTTGTTCTAAAAAGATTGGGAAGTATTTCAGTCTCATTGTTGATCTCATTTGATCTTTATCAGTGTATTATTGGATTGGCTTATTTTGTGGGTCAATTTTATGGAAGAACTTCAAAAAACCTACAGTTCATTTTTCCTGAAAAATAAGATTTTGTAAAATTCGTTTTAATAAATAACTTGTCTCCAAAGCTGATGATTTATTGCAAATTAATGTGATCTTTTTAATCTATATTCATTTTCTTACAATAACAAATATAAAAATATTGGATTTTTTTTCAAATATTACAAATTACCTGTCCTATTTACTTTGACATGTTTTTTTTCTTTCCACAAAGGCCAATCTTTTACTAGAGTTTTGTTAGCGGTTGAGTTTGGTATTCATTTGTACATGTTGCTTGGCAATGAAATTGAGAAGGAAATATATATATATATATATATATATATATATATATATATATATATATATATATATATATATATATATATATATATATATAATTTCTAGGTTTTCATTGTCGAGTACCTATTTTGTCTGTATTTGCCATCCACAAAACAACAAAACCAAGGTACATGTTACAAATAGAATAATGGTCTTAGACTTTTCGTGCCAAACTGACAGGAAAAAACACAAGCATGAGTGTCAAATGTATCGAACATGCATCACAACTTTTCATTGAGAAACCGATTTGTTTAATTGAATTTGTAGTCCACACTACGCAAAATCTTATATACGTTCATAGTATGCGTTATCAAATTGCCTTAAATATAGATCATGCGAGGCTGCAAGACACATAAAATCGACATTCCATTCTGTTGGTCAGATTTTCATGCAAGTTACTTTTTCGGTCAACCCCCTCGTTGTGTTTTTGATATATATATATATAGTATGTTTGCCTTCCAACTCATGCTTTCAAGATGAGATTAAGACGGCATATTATTCTCTTTCTCATCCTTAAGATCACAGATTAATGCAGCATATATGTATCTGCAATGATCATACATACATATATATAAAGAAAGCATATTAGGTGAGAACATATTCTCGTAAAGGACTTAATTTTGACTATAAATGATTATAATAGATAATTAAATTTATATTGAAATAAAGTAATTTAAATATTTATATATGGTTAAGCATTTTTTTATTATTAAAAATCTATATGTATATGCAGAGATGTCATTGAGTTGTATAGGGGATTTGTTTATTCTAAATCTCTGTAATTTTGAGTATGACTAGTATTAACGCGTACAAATCTTTATATTATTTCTATAGTAGATTTTAGTTCTTGATTTAAAGAGAAGGTTATTTTAGGAATGATAGGCATTAATTAAAAAAATTATATATGCTCGTTATTATCATTAGAGTAATCTAATTAAGTTTGGTGTAGTTAGAATGAGTGACGCACACAACAATATCCCCTCTGGCTGCTGGTTTCAATTTCTTTTTGCCTTGATATGTTGTTTGTTTGTTATGAGAAGTCAACCTAAGACTACTCGGTTTTACACTGCACATCATAAAAAATAAGAATATGGCTAGCTGGTTTGCATGTAGTTCCCATGCCGCCCGGAACGGCAAACCTCACACATAAATAGTTGACACATCACTTGGATTTGGAAACAAAAGATCCAATCATTAATTAGCTTTATAATGAGTGTGATAGATTATCCAATTTAACAACCTATAGGGAGATATATGGTCTAGCTAGCTTAATCTCTTGCTTATATATAAGATTATTAGTTTCTTGTCGTAAATTCAGAAAAGGTTGGAGGGTAAATGGATAAGTAAGGCCAACATATTTACTTCAAATATCTTTAAAGATTATATATAGTGTTATCATTAACACATATCTATATTTTCTCCATCTCTTTTTCATTCTTTTTTTTTTTTTTATCTTTCTACTCATGCAACCCCAAGCATAGAGTATACATTTTCCATATATATATATATATATATATATATATAATGATACCCACACTTTTAAATATCTAATCACGGTCATAATACTTATAATATCTATTTTTTTTCTCTCACTAAGTATATATATTGCAGCATATTTCATGTCCACGAATACTTTTCCATATTATAGAGCCACGGCTTTATAAGAATTAATAAATACAGTGACTAAACATCTTACCCATAAAAAATACGGTGAAAGTTTTGTTTAGAAGAAACATATATAGCTTAATAGAAAAAAATGTATAGATATTCAAATTAAAGGGTTTAAATAAGAACAAACTGTTTTTTTTTGTTTTTACAATAATATGGACATGGATATGAATAATAGATAGTCAAGGCAATAATGAATGCAAGAAAGCATAAAGATGTCTTTCATGGTGGAAGGTGTGTATCCCTCGCTTTATTATTTGTTTTTCCCTTGTTGCTTTTGTAATTTATAAAGAGCGCATTGACTTTAGGATGTAAAAACACATCTTCAACTTGGATATATATTTCTTTATCTTGGCCTACTTAGTTGGCAGCACTACTCCTTCTATTCATACAAAAAAGGTTACGAGATATTTGTTTGTTAATTTAACTCAAACATCATATCCTAGGGCTTCGAAAATCGCACGTGGACCCTGTCGTTCTCACCACTCAATTCCTATCTGCATGCTCTCTCTCTCCTTTCGTCACGCTTTCGCTTGATATCCCACAGCTAATGTAGGCCCTTCCCATTAATTTCCATTTGCTAGTTCTCCTTTTCTACGGAATATTTGGCTTAAAAGCTCCATCAAACTATCAAGTGCTGCACTCTCATCTCATGGAATGGAACCAAATGAAAAGAATCCCATTATGTTTAGGCAGCATCTTCCACCACAACCACAGTATAAATCTGTTCTAAGTCCCTAATAAGAACAAAATCTTAATCTAATTCACTGTACATCAAAATTCAGTTTATATATTTTTATCATAACCGAAAAGAAATTAATTTCATGCACGTCTATTGAATAAAAACAAAAGAAAAGGTAAGAAGATACGTGCATATCCTATAATACTATTAATAATAACAATTAAAGTTGGTGAGTGATATGCATGCATCATTAAAAAACTAATCGGAAGGATATATGAAGCACTACGCCACTTTAATTAGTTTTTTTATTAATATGTTTTCTCAAGTTCAAACCGGTGGTAATATTATTAAATAAAGGATATGGAGTTGGTTTTTTATTTTATTTTATTTTATTTATATGACATATAGAACTAGTTAGCTAGTCGATGATGAAAAAATCAAAAGGGCTATTATTTCATGTAGTAATGTTGACGCTCGCATGCATTAGGGTTTGGGTGGCGCAACGTGATAGAGACGTGCATGATGACCATGAAAATTTAGTAATATAAATGCGTGATTAGGTCCCTCCGAAGGATGAAACGAAGAAGAGAATACAAGTTATATATATTTATTATATTAAATTGCGACTTCTTTTTCTTTTCTAGATTGAGCCTTTGCCTATTCTTCGCCGTGCTTCATGGATCTGCCATTGCATCATATTATATTGTACGTTATGTATGTATGGTGTTCATTTTATATTTTTGGTTTAGCTTCAAACTTTTGGATTTATTTGTTTGATTGTTAATAATAGGTTATTAGTGATTTGTTTATTGCGAGAGGATAGTATTTGACTATTTGTTATGATAGTAGTAGCATTAACCATATGATAACACATATAATAATAGTATTGGGGGCATATATAGAATAGAATAGAAAACACTGAAGTCTAAGGGATCATGATTCTGGCTTGGGAGCAAAGTATGAATGGGCCCCCATAATGATTAAAGAGAGGGCAGTTTTTAAGATCGTGGGTTGGGTGGGCATTTCCACGATTGCCCGCTGACCCAAATATGCGTGCATGCTTAAGGATTTAGGAATCTCTTGACTTAAAGGAGGAAATTACTTTTCTGAAACATTAAAATGAAATAGGAAAGTGGAGATGTGGATCAATCTTATGCGTAAAGTAGAAGTTACAAAGATCTTATATATGCGTTGGTAAGTAGGCCCAAGACGTAAGCCACTGACAAAGCATGACTTCATATTCACTATATTTACAGCAGAAAAAAAAATAGTATTAGATTAGATGTCTTTAAAAAAAATACAGAGAAAAATTAAATAGGTATTTTTGAAAATTATTTTGTCTTAATCAAGATTTTCTATGTGTAGCATTACTGTATATATAATTTATTATGCTAGATTAGTGATTGATTTGCAATAATTTCTGTAGGTGTGTCCAGTCTCTTAACATGTAAATTTACGTGTGCATCTAAATTAATTAAGTGTAAGATTAATTAATGATGGGATCATTTAGTGGAAGAAATTAATAATATCGTAAAATGTTAAGACTTAAGAGTCAAATGTTGAGTATAATTATATCTCCTTGCATAGTCAGTAATTAAGAAAGTTACTTTTAACAGTTGTGTTTCTCTTATATTTCTTGAACCCATTTGTTTGGATGAAAATAACTATCAGCATTATCAATATGACATATTGTGTGTATGTAGTTTCAATATTGTAGGGAGTCTTTACTTGAAAGTGAACTAAAGCGAGCCGTCGCGTAAAGACATATAAATATTAGAATGAGAGATTATATATGAAAAAAGTAAACATAATAATGATTTTTAGTATATCAAAATAATGCACATAAGAAAGTTATATAAAACTAGAAAAGATGGAAAGACGCATAATGAACATTATGACTATCATTTCTTATAATCACGCACTTGATGTAAAGTTATCATCATGATATGTATATTGAGTTTAACCATTGCTAGCTAA
This sequence comes from Glycine soja, assembly GCF_004193775.1. Taxonomy (NCBI): domain Eukaryota; kingdom Viridiplantae; phylum Streptophyta; class Magnoliopsida; order Fabales; family Fabaceae; genus Glycine; species Glycine soja. The sequence continues at coordinate 23,424,249 of NC_041009.1, read as the reverse complement.
GGTCATGTCGTATTTGTATTACTACTTTTTTTTTTGTTCCACATGATATATTTTCTTGTGGTGGTCGATATATCACTGTATAGCCACGTGATGAGTGTATATATGTGGAAGATGATAATGATAATTAGTTTGGTTGGAATGACTGTATAATAAATGTGCAATGAATGGAAATACTGTTGCAGATAGAGATAACATGCAGAGGGCAGCAACTTTTACCTTTCTTGACGTTGCAGCATGTGAGGGATAACATTTGGAGTCCGAGGGACACCACAAGACCTTTGCTTTCAGATTCCTCAACCACCACAGATCATGTCATGGTGCTCCATTACTGTAGAACCACAAACTGATCGAAACTGAGGACCCCCAAATAACTTCAAATACGTCGTGTTAATTAATTGTATCCCTAATTGTTAACTTATGATCGATCTAAACCCTTTTTCCCTCTTTCTTTTTCCAATTTTTCTATTCTAATGGGTTTTTATTATTATTTATTTTGATTTTTCTTCCCCTTTTATATTTCTTTAATTGACATGGAGATTACGGAAAAACACATCCCCCAAAACAGTGTTTATTCAATTAGGGTTTTGGGGTGAGTAGCATTACCCAAAATTGTATTCCCACGTGGGTGAGTAATTATCATCAACTGTATTAGCAAGCACAAAACTCAATCTAATTTGATCACTAACCCATTTTCCCCTTTTAGTCTCTTTTTATTCTCATTTATATCTTTAATTTTGCTTTAAAAAAATTAAAATATAATTTTTGTCTTTCTATTTTTTTTCTATTTTTTAAAAGAGTAATTTTAATTTTTTTATTTTTAAATTGAGATATTTTATTCTTAACTTTTAAGAGGTTCGTGATTTTAATCTTATTTTTTAATTGAAATATTTTGTCTCTCATTTTTAAAAAATTCACAATTTTTATTTTTAGGTTGATGCTTGACCTTCGTAAAAGTCCATCAAACTCGTCAGCTCATTTAAATGTTTGTTTCATAGAAGTGTAAAAAAAATATTTAAAAAAAAACCAAAGATTTTCATTAAAAACAATGAGAAAAATTTAAATAACAAGAAATGGGCAAAAATTGCTTACAAATATTACATATGATATGCTACCAAAATTTTTCAAGTCTCACCAAAAGTAAAGAGTCCTTATTTTTGTTATCCATTCAGGCTTATACAAATTAACTTATTTCAAACATTAATTGAAATTATTCAAATTATCAAACTACTAAAATAATTTATTAATTTAAATAAAATAATGATAATATTATATATCATATTAATAATAATATTTTTATTATAAAATATTATTGTCAAACGAATGGGCTCGTCAGATTTAATGGATTTTTCTTAAGATATGTGATCTAACCTATTTAACCAAATAGGTTTTTTTAAAAAGCTTGAACTTGACATTTTTACTAAATGAGTTTAGTTGGATTTTGGGTTGGGCCTTAAACGGATCAAGCCATAGGCCTCCGACGAACAACCCATCCTACTTCCTACCCTACCTATGATCATTTCAAATATTGATCTATGTACTTTATAAATGTTAACTGACACATATTTATTTATTATTAATATGACAAATGTTTTTAAAAATCATTTAATTGCTACCATGCTTAATTTATTAAAAAAAAGAATTAATGTAGTACACAGTCAAGTCTTAAATTGATCAAGAAAACTAAAGTCACATATTTTTTTAAAAGTAGGGAACAAATTATTTCAATTAAAAAAAACTAAAATCACGGATTTTAAAAAAATAAGAGCGCAAAAATTAAATTTTTAACCTAAAAAAATTATAGTATCATTTATCCTCAAGCTACAAATATACTAACATAATGACTAATTGATATCAATTTATTTTGTGCGTAAGTAGCGTCAAATGTTAATTATTAGTTAGATATGCATTATGTATGTATACTATGATACTCAAATTATGTCCTAATTGTGCATCTAAAATTTTTCCATTAGGAAAATATTTAGCTTTGAAGACCTTTGAAACTATAGTATCTTGGTTGCATAAAAGTTTCCAACTTTGCTTCCTTAGCATGGATAAATTGAAAGCATGAAGATATTTGAAACTCGTATTGCCATCCTCCTTTTTCCCAATTGATGCCACGAGTTGCTTCACTTCTTTTTCCCCACCAAAAGGAATTCATTATTTTTTCTAATTCATCTTCAAGTGTTGATGGAAGAAGGAAAACACTCATACAATATGTGGGAATTATTTGTGCAACAGATTTGATGAGAATTTCCTCGCTTGCTTCCATTGTCTATCTTCAAGTGTTGATGTTTCGTGGACCAATGGTTGATTTGCTTCCATTGTCTATCTTTGAGAAAGCCAAACACTTGTTTCTTCTTGCTTCCAAAGAAAGATGGGAGCCCCATATACTTGCTTGCTCCTAAAGTTTCATGCATTCCTAGGAGAGATGAGATTTGTTGTCATGTTGCCATTGAAGTGTTGTTGAAGAAGATTTCAGACATCTGGTAATTGATCAACTAGCCTGATGCTTTTCCATAAATGTCAAGAGTTTCCTTAAGAGAATTGCTCTCTTTATCATTTGTCCTATAGAATAAGAAACAATCGTCAGCAAATAAAATGTGTGAGGAGAGGAGCTCCTCTACACACTTTGACACCCTGGATTTCTCTCATTGCCTCTCTTTTTTTAAAGATACTAGAAAGGCCTTCATTACATAAAATGAACAAGTATGGGGATAGTGGGGCTCCTTGTTTGAGACCTCTTTTTGGTTAAATAGGACCATTTAGATCACCATTGATCAAATCATACTACTTGACTGTTTCATCCATCCAACCCATTTTTCATGGAAATCCAACTATAACATAAGGCTCAAGAGATAATGTCAATTAACCATGTAAAAAGTTTTATTTGTGTCAATTTTCAATGCAATTTCTCCAATTTATACCACTATTTTCTTTGAATGAATAATTAGTTAATAAAAATTATTTATTTAAAGCTTAAAGACACGTGAGGAAGGAGAGTATTTATTGAAATTATTTTACTTTCAAGATTAAGGATTCAAATATGATATAAGGGTGGATTTTTTTTAAAAGAAATAAGTTTTATTGAAATTATTTAATTATCATTATAGAAATAGGTAGGCTAATAGATTTAAACTTATATCGGGTATGTACTGCATTAAATATTTAGAATGATAGTTTTATCACTCATGGTAATCTTATTGGTTCAAGTAAGATTATCTTTCATAAAGGTTTCTCATACTCTATACTAAAAAAAAACTTTTACACAAGTCAACAAGCTTTAACCTTTAAACAAACAAACTAATATATAATTTCAAATTTTAATGATAAAAATCTAATACAACAACAATTAAACTAATATAGGTTATATTGTTACTCATTTAAATATGAAAATATATTAGATATAAAATGTTTTTCAAACTAACTAAATAAAAGAGTGGATGCATGTGTAGGTTAATAGCCTATAACTAAAACCTTTATAACATAACATTTGTTTTTCTCGAGAAAACATCTCACTTGTTTTAGGGTGTTGCTACGTGTACCAATCATATTACTTGTGCACCCAGCAAAAAAAATTTAATTTCGAAAATGCTCTTATTGCTTTTTTCTTCCCTTTAAGTTTCTTTTTTTACAATAACACAGTCATTCTTTCATTTTCTCGGTCCATTTCTTTTGGTTTATTCATTGTCATGAGAGGTACATTGTGCCGCTTCGGTCGAGGTAAAAGTGTTACGGAGGTACGTCAGTGGTGGTTGCTTTGGTTGTTAACAAAGATACGTCGAAGGTGCGTCGGAGTTTTTTTTTTGAGTTATATGGATTAAAAGAAATTTTAAATTTTTTTAAAATTATAAATATGTTAGTATGATTGTTAAAAAAATTAAATTAATGTGTATAAAAAATTTATTTTTTTATTTGTTTATTTGAAATGTAATTTGTATTATTCTTTTAAATATTTTTAAATAAGTGTAGATTGATAATTAATTTGTAATTACTTATTGTTATATTTTGGAAATGGTATTAAATCTAAGATAATTTACACTTGTAATTTACGTATAATTTATTTAAGTCGTTGTGATCTAAAATTGATTGTTTTGTGTGGTCATAATTTAATGAATTAGAATTAAGTTGATTAAAATAATTTATTTTACTACATATGGTTCAGTTATAATTTTTTTATGTATTATATGGTTATGAATTGTAAGTAGAAAAAGTTTATGTTATTGGTTTTTAAAATATACGGTTATCAATTTTAATGTTTTATAATATTATATAAAATAAAAAATTACGTAGGATTTTGTGTGATTTAGTATATGTATGGTGCAGTTAGGAGTTATTTGTTTGTGATGCTCAAACTTTTGAACGTGTTGTTAAGATGAACGAAGATCGATGAATGTATGATAGTATAATGTCTGAAGAAGTTGATATGAATGAACAAAATGAAGACGAAGCTGATGTGAATGAAGAACATGTTCATTGTTCTGATGTGTTCAATACTTCTCAGGTATTAATGTGATTTATTGTTATTAAATTAATAATATGAATGTCCCTTTGAAGACTAAAGTTGTGTGGATTTCATTGTAGGTGTTTGCTACCCGAGATGATATTTTGTTGTGGGCTCGATCTGTTGCTGATAAAATTGGATTTGTAGAGGTGATTATGAGGTCATACACAAACATTGGTATTAGAGGAATGACTTCATTTTTCTTAATTGGTTGTGAAAGGAGTGCTCAGTATTGGTCTAGGAAGAAAGATTTTGTAAGAAGAGATACTGGCAATAGGAAATGTGGGTGTCCCTTTAAGCTTCAATGGAAACTAGTGGTTGGGGGTCAAGGATGGATGGTGAAGTTAATGTCTGGGAGTCACAATCATAAAATGACAAAGTCATTAGTTGGATATCAATATGTTGGTCGATTGACTAAGGAAGAAAAGATAATTATTACTGATATGACAAAGTCAATGGTGCAACCAAGAAATATTTTGCTAACGTTGAAGGAGCATAATGTCAATAGTTGTACAACAACCAAACAAATATACAATACAAGAAGTGCATACCATTCTTCCATAAGAGACAATGATATTAAAATGCAACATCTAACACATCTTCTTGAACGGGATCAATATATTCATTGGCATAGGTTAAAGGATGAAGATGTTGTATGCAATATCTTCCGGTGTCATCATGATGTAGTGAAGTTATGCAATGCTTGTATTTTGGTATTTTTGATAGATAGTACCTACAAAATAAACAGGTACATGCTCCCGTTACTTGACTTGGTTTGTGTGACACCAACAGGGATGACATTTTTTGCTAGTTTAGCCTATTTGGAGGAAGAACGTCTAAATAATATGGTATGGGCTCTAGAACGATTTCGAGGTTTTTTTCTAAGACGTGATTCCCTTCCTAGAGTTATTGTTACCAACAGAGACCTAACATTGATGAATGCAGTGAAAACTATTTTTCCTGAGTGTACCAACTTGTTATGTAGGTTTCATATCGACAAGAATGTCAAGGCAAAATGTAAATCCCTAATTGGTAAAACAAATGCATGGGATTATGTCATGGATGCCTGGGGGAGTTTGGTTGATTGTTATTCCGAGCGTCAGTTCTATGATTGCCTTAAGAAGTTTGAAATTGCTTATTCACCATGGCCAATGTTTGTTGACTATGTCAACCAAACATCGATAATTCCCCACAAAGAAAAATTTGTTAAAGTCAGGACAAATAAGGTGATGCACTTAGGAAACACAACAGCAAACAGGTATGAAAATTCTCATTTTTTTATTATGGTTTAGGACTTAATAGATAAAAATACTTGTATTTGTTTATTGTTTTTTGTGTATTTCATATGCAGGGTTGAATCTGCTCATTGGGCTTTAAAAAGACTATTACAGAATAGCCTTGGAGACCTATGTAGTGTTTGGAAAGTCATGAACAACATGATCACGCTGCAACACACTGAAATTAAGGCACCCTTTGAGACAAGTACACATGTGGTTGGACATGTGTTTAAAGTTACCTTATACAAGAAACTACATGTTTTCAAGGTATGCTTTAAATCATATTGTTACTGAGTTTGAGCGTGTACATCATGCTGGCAAAAACCCTTCTCGTTGTGGATGTGTCATGAGAACTACCCACAGTCTTCCATTTGCATGTGAGCTATCCAAATATGTTGTTGGTACCATACCACTTGAGACAATCCATATGTTTTGGTGGAGGCTAAGTTTTTCAGACCAAGGGTTATCTGAGCCCCAAGTGACCATAACCGAACAGATGGAAATCATATCCAAGCGATTTGAAGAGCTTTATGTTTGTGGCAAAGTTACTCTAAAGAGTAAACTTTAGGAAATTGCCTACCCTGATCTAAACTCTATGTGTCCTCCTCCAGAAAAGGTCAACATCAAAGGTGCTCAGAAGAAACCGATGACCAAACATCAAAGATCAATAAAGTGCAATCTGTCTTACTGGGAGTATGTTGATGCTTTACATTCTGTGCAAAATAGTAATTCTTCAGTCTAACCTAGTGCATCATCTTCTGACCAGGCAATTCGAAGAAAGACTATGCCAATGTTGGGATCAATTTCATTTGTTCATTCATAATTCCATTGAAAACATTGTCGATGTCAAAGCTGACGGTGATTGTGGATATCATACAATTGTTGCCTTATTAGGTATGGATGAAGATTCATGGTTGTTGGTGCGCAACCATTTGCTTAATGAACTTGGCAAATGGTCTAATGAGTATATTAACCTCCTTGGTGGCATAGATAGATTTGAGGAATTAAAGAGGCCCCTACATGTTGATGGATTATCCATGGTATGTAATTTATGTTTTGTTTTTTTATTTAAAATTTAGTTTAATTAAATGTAATTCATATAACTGGTTCATGCAGGTTACTATGGATAAGTGGATGGATATAACCGACATGGGATATTTCATTGCATCAAGGTATAATGTTATCCTTGTATCGTTGTCTCGACAACAAAGCATGACATTTTTTCCTCTTAGAAGTCAACCACCAACAGATTCTTCTGTGCATCGCGTAATATGTATTAGTCACGTCATTGGCAATCATTTTATTCAGGTAGATTCATCATAATCCTGTTTTTAAATTTTTTAAATTAATTGTGTTATTATAACTTGAAATTATTTGTGCATGTGTAATAGGTTTATTTAAGAGATCGTTATCCCTTACCACCTCTAGCTTTGTTATGGTCTAGGAATTGTCATTCTCAAGCAAAGCAGTGACAAACTCCATATATTAGTAGAATGCGGTAGTACAAAAATTTGATGATGTTGAAAAGAGACTATATTGATTGAAGTGAAGACTGAACATTTTAGGTACCTATGACATTGTCATGTATTACAATAATATATAGTTGTTTCATTGGAAATTCACATAATTACGTGTTATATTTTACATTAAAATGGTTTAGGGTTACTATAATACTTAGGGTTTAGTGTTACGTGCGTTGTTAGAGTTAACTGTCACGTGAAAAGCAGGGTTTAGTACAACATCAAAAATGCTTTAGGGTTAAATAATTTACGTTTGTAAATAGTAATATAAAAAAAACAATTCAAATAAAATTGTTAAAAGAAAAATGTTGTCAAATAAAATAAAATGATAAACATAGTGTGTATTCATGCGTGATTCGTGTGCTGTCTTCGTCGCAATCGCACATATACATTGTGATCCACAGTGACACCTCTAGTGATCCTTAGATAGTCTGGCATGACATTGTATGTTTATGTGCCTTCAGTCACTATCCTTAGGTTGAGCAACCGCTCCAACCTTTCAACTATTGATTGGCAAGCCTCTTATGACATTCACAACAACGGATTAGGTATAACCATATTGCATGTTTAAATCAAATGAAATTAAGAGTAAGATGAATATATATGTTACCACTGCACGTCTAGGCTGCTCCATATCAGAAGGTGCATGCGCAAGTGCTTCCTCCGTAGTTGTTGCCGCCATCGGGTACCGAGGCATATATGGTTTCACATATGTCTCCCCAGGCTATGTCAACCTCATGAATAGATGCAAAATCATGTAAAACCATTACATGTAGTCCGGTGCACATTGTCCAGGCACAACACAAATCTGGCCTACCAGTGCAAGGTAGTCAGAGAAATGCATCTATTTGTCGTCAATATCTTCCAAGCATAATCTTGAACCCGGAGAGTGTGGAGGAATCATCTGAACATACCCAAACTGCCGCACAACCCTCTCTGTTTAAACATGTACTGGTAGTAGAAAATGTGGGTGTCCATTTAAGTTGCATGCAAAACCAGAGTTAGGAGGTGAAGGATGAATAATGAATTTAATCTGTGGGAGGCACAATCATGAATTGGCAAAGTGTTTAGTTGGACATCCATATGCTGGTAGACTAACTAAGGATGAGAATATAGTTGTTGTTAATATGACAAAGTCAATGGTCAAACCCATAAATATTCTTCTAACGTTGAAAGAGCACAATGCCAATAATTATACAACGATCAAACAAATATACAATGCAAGAAATGCTTACTGTTCTTCCATAAGAGGCAATAATACTGAAATGCAACAACTAATGAGACTTCTTGAATGGGATCAATATATTCATTGGCATAGATTAAAGGATGAAGATATTGTACATGACATATTTTGGAGTCATCCTGATGCTGTGAAATTAACCAATGCTTGTAATTTGGTCTTTTTGATAGATGGTATCTATAAGATAAACAGGTACAAACTACCGTTACTTGATATTGTTGGTGTGACACCAACATGGATGAAATTCTCTGCTTCCTTTGTCTATTTGGAGGGAGAACATCTTAATAACGTTGTTTAGGCTCTAGAAAGGTTTCGTGGTCTTTTCGTCAGACGTGATGCACTCCCTGGAGTTATTGTGACTGACAGAGATCTAGCATTGATGAATGCAGTGAAAACTATATTCCCTGAGTCCACGAATTTGTTGTGTCGGTTTCAAATTGATAAGAATGTGAAGGCAAAGTGTAAAATCCTTGTTGGTAAAAAAAATGCATAGGACTACGTAATGGAAGCCTGAGGGAGTTTAGTGGATTGTCCTTCTGAGCAACAGATTGATGACTGCCTTAAGAAATTTGAAATTGCTTGCTCACCATGGCCAATATTTGTTGACTATGTCAACCAAACATGGGTCATTCCCTCACAAAGAAAGATTTGTTAAAGTCTGGACGAATAAGGTCATGCACTTTGGAAACACAACAACTAACTGGTATTAAATTGTAAAATATATCAAATTGTTAGCTTTTATGATTGAATGCATAAAAAAAATAATGTGTTTCCTCTATTTGTTGTGTATCTCATATGCAAGGTTGAGTATGCTCATTGGGCCTTAAAGAGACTACTACAAAATAGCCTTGGAGACCTATATAATGTTTGGGAATCCATGAACAACATGATCACACTGCAACACACTCAAATTAAGGCATCCCTATACAAGAGACTACTTGGCATGGTATCAAGTTATACTTTAAATCAGATTGCTGCTGAGTTTGAGCATGTACATTATGCTAACAAAAACCCTTTTCATTGTGGATGCATGATGAGAACTACTTACGGTCTTCCATGTGCGTGTGAGCTATCCAAATATGTTGTTGGTAGCATACCATTTGAAACAATCCATATGTTTTGGCGGAGGCTAAGTTTTTTAGACCAAGGGTTATCTGAGGCCCAAGTAAGCATAACCGAAGAGATGGAAACCATTTCCAAACGATTTGAAGAGCTTGATGTTTGTGGCAAAGTTACTTTGAAGAATAAACTTCAGGAAATTGCTTATCCTGATCTAAACTTTATGTGTGCTCCTCCAGAAAAGGTCAAAATAAAAGGTGCTCAGAAGAGACCGGTGACCAAGCAACAAAGATCTATAAAGCGTGATCCCTCATCCTGGGAGTATGTTGATGCATTACACTCTGTGCAGAACAGTAATTCATCAGTGAAACATGGTGCATTATCATCTGAGCAACCATTTGAAAGAAAGATCGTGCCAATGTTGGATCAATTTCATCCATGCATTCATGATTCTATTGTAAACATTGTTGATGTGAAAGATTATGGTAACTGTGGATGTCGATAGTTGTTGCCCTATTAGGTATGGGTGAAGATTCATGGTCATTGGTGTGCAATCATTTGCTTAAAGAACTTACAAAATGGTCTGATGACTATATAAATCTGGTTAGTGGTATAGACCGATTTGAGGAATTAAAGTGATCCCTACTTGTTGATGGATTATCCATGGTATAATATATAACTTTAATGTTATGTTTTCTGCCATTAAATATGCAGTAACTAAATTCAATTTATTGACTGTTACATGTAGGTTACCATGGACAAGTGAATGAATATAACTGACATGAGATATGTCATTGCATCAAGGTATAATGTGATCCTTGTTTCTTTGTCACTCCGACAAAGCATGACATTTTTTCCTCTTAGAAGTTAACCACTAATAGATTATTTTGTGCATCGTGTTATATGTATCGGTCATGTGTATAGTAATCATTTTGTTCAGGTGAATGCATGAGTCATCCTTCCTGTGTAATTATTGTGAAAATATTTGCACCATGGTATTTTTAATGTGTATGTTCTAATGTAACAAGCATTTCTAAGGGATCGTTGTCCCTTACTGCCAATAGCGTTATTATGGTCTACACATTGTCATCAGTAGGCAAAGCAGTGGCTCACACCATATATTAGTAGAATGCAACAGTATAAAGATTTGTTAAGGTTGAATACAAAATATGTTGATTTAGATGAAGATTAAACATTTACTTACTTTTGTGCTTGTGATCTAAAATGATGATATATGCATGTTTCATTCAACATTGACATTTACTTACTTAGTGTCTTTTATGTGACATTGTATCCAATAATCACATTATTAGTGTTACTTAAATAATTAAGTTAGTTTCACTAATTAGGGTTACCAAAGGATAAACATAATAATGTTAATTCATCATTAATCAAAAATTAAAAATACAACTTAAACAATTAACGTTCTTTACTCATATAAAACCAAAAATTATATAAAACTAGGTAACTAAAATAACTCTTCACGCATCTTCAGTGTGACGCCTTCGTCGCGACCGTACATATACATTGCGATCCACAGTCACACCTCTAGCGATCCGCAGACAGTCCTCCATCACATTGTATGTCTTTGTGCCTTTAGTGACTTTCCTTAGGTTGAGCAATCGCTCCAACCTTTTGCCCATTGCTTGACAAGCCTCCTACGACATGATAAAAAACAAAAACAAATAATGTTAAGGGTTAATGAATGTTCACATAAATTGAGTAACAATTACATTTGAAAAATTATTTACCACAGCATGTCGAGGTCGCTCTACACCAGCATATGCATCTTCAGCTGCTTCATTCATACCCATTGTCGCCATTGGATGTTGAGCAACATGTGGTTCCTTAAATGTGTCATGCTGCTGCACAGGGGGCTGTCTAGGAGGATCCCCAGACTATGCTGGACTCATGAAGGAATGGGATATCGAGTAGAACCAATCCATGTAGTCCGGTTAACACTACCCAAGCGCTACACATATCTGACCAATCGGTGCAGTGTATTTAGAAAATTGAATCCATCTATCATCAATGTCTTTTATACAGAGAAAAGTAGTAGCAAGGTGTGGAGGAATGGTCTAGACATACCCAAACTTTCGTACAACCCTCTCTGGTGTATGACAATAAATAGACCCCATCTGATATGTCCTAAAAATAAAGAGATAACCTCAAACTCTCTGGAGGCACGGTAGTCACCATATGGAATCCAACATACAACATCAGACGTCAATCTATCCAACCGCCTACGATATATCGATATTGGTGATGCCTTCCCAGACTTCCAAAATTAGGCATGTGGTTTCCTCTTATCATAATCCTCAGCATCAACAACACAACCAACCAAGGGAAAGTGCTCGCAGATCCAACACTGCACATATTTTTTGAACAAATCAATTAAACACATTTCTCAAAATAGAATAAACAAGTTAATATGTATTTTGAATCAAAATTCAAATGACCTGTAAAAGTGTGATGTATCCTACAAGTTGTCTAGTCATGCTCTTTGATGCATCATTCAGACTGTCATACATATGCACCAGTGTAGTAGCTCCCCATGTATAGCTTCCAATCTGCGTTAGGTCCATCAATGCGTCCAAGAATACGACATGAATGTGTGTCACACTCTTGTTAGCAAAGAGTGTGCAACCAAAAAGGTGCAACAAATATGCACGAGCTGCGGGTGTCCACTGTGTTGCGTCACATTTGCTCCGATATATGTCTCGCAACCAGGAAAGTCGAACATATGCCCCATGGCATTGTACTGTCTCAGCTCATGCCTCTTCACCACTTACTTCAAGCAATTCCACTAGCAGCAAGATGGCATCGTCCACATGAAGAGACTAAAAACTATGGAACGCGCCTGTAATGGGCAAATGCAGCAACGAGGCCACATCATCCAAGGTGATAGTCACCTCTCCAATTGGCAGATGGAAACTACTGGTTTCCTTATGCCACCTCTCAATGAAAGCAGACATAAGTCCCCGATCACCAATGTCCAACGAACATGTGATCATAGGACTTAATCCAATGGCAGCCACTAAGCCTTCGATCTCAGGGGCAGGCCTGCGAAACTTCTCGACCTTTCTTTCATGGGAGCATAATTTCAACTCAGGACGTTCTTGAAAATTGTAATATAAATCATTTCAACAAAAATTAGTAATTACTTAGGGAAATAACATTTATTTAAAATTACAAATACCTCTCCACTCCAAACTTTCACGGCCACATGATAAACATAGTCTTGCAACACTAATGTGTCGTGGGGTTTGCCTAGAAAACCCTCGACATCAGTCGGGACATCAACGCCAATTGCTTCTTCAGACTATTCATGGACTTCCTTATCGGCATGATCCATATTGTCAACATCCTCAGCAACAAGTGCAACTTCCCATTGCCTACGTGCGGATGCTGTGGGCCTTCGCCGCTGAGGAGCATCATCTACATCACAGTTGACTTCTCTCCCGAGGGCTCTTCTGATAATCCTTCCTAAAGCTCGACCCAAACCTCGTATTCTAACCATGATCTGCTCATTAAAGGAGTCATCAAAATTCGTAAGCGAAAGAACAATACTACAATCAATCCCAAATTACTATCACAATAAAAAAAATTAAATTTTATTGAAAACTTAAAGTAATCACCAAAATAAAACTACAATTTTGTTTTTCACTTAAATTTTAATGCAAAGTTAAATTAATGAAAACTGACTAATGATAAAAAAAAATTTATTGTTCCATATCATTACTAAATTGTCAAATATATACTAATAAACATTTCAAATTTATCATATATAACAAATTTATAAAACACTTTTTAAACTATCAAATATAACAAAATTACTAAACTTATTAATGCAAAATATTAATATTTATGTAATTAAAATAACAAATTTAACAAATTCTAATTTACTAATACTTTTTAAAAATAATTAAATAATATATATATATACATTTGTTTTAAAATAAACAAATTACTTAATTTCTTAAAAAAAATCAACTACACAAAATAAATATTTTTAATTAATTATAATTACACAAAAAAAGCAACAACATTTACTTATTACAAAAGCAAATTTTAAACAAAAATATTATTTAATTTTAAAATTTTGAATAATTATAAAATAAATTTTGAAACTCAAAAAAGAAAAAAAAAACAAATTATGGATTACTCATCGGTATGCGGATTACTAATCCATATAAAATATGGATCCCCTCCCCCATGAATGTAATGCAAGGTTAATCAAATGAAAAACTTACCGTGATGGCGACGCGGCGGTGGCGTGACGAAAACACCAACGGGAATAAACAAGCGCGGAGGAGAAGCAGCCCAGGTTTTACGCAAAATACTGTAGTGGCAGGGAGGGAGGAATTCCAAAAGCTTTTAAAAAAAAGATGGAGGATATTTTTGCCATTTCACCAAACATGCTGGGTGTACCAGCAGTTGGACTGGTGCCCAAAGCAAGTCCCTAAAGATTATGGATTGGACCACTTTGTTCCGGTTTAAGAGCCCATTATGTGGACAACTCTTGGATGGAGGTCTTCAAAAGTATTCTAAGTACCAAAAAATCGTTGCCTTAACCTCTGGTTAATGTTTCAACAATTTTTTTAACCAGAAATTTGGGACTTCTTATTTGACATCCAACTAACGTTTTTTCACCTTTGAGGTAAAGTGCTATCTCTATTTACAATTCATGTCCAAGCCAGAGAATGAACCTCAAACCTTGGTAAAGAAACTCAATTATCGAATTAACTGGGCCAACAATTTTTAAATGTCACATATGAAGTTATAACACATGTCATATTTTCGAGTTAAATTCGAAATATTAAATTCTATAAAATTGAACTAGTTTACAAATTATTTAAATAATACACTTGACTTGATTCTCATGTTACTTTTTTTATATATGATGATGAAAATCAAATTTGAACCTAAAACTTTATGTAAACTACTTAAATCTCTCACAGTTAAACTTAATGTAAACTCTGTTTGTTGAACGTGTGAGCTGTTATAAATTCCTTATACTCAAGTTTCAATTTCTGCTAACCAAAAAATTCTAGTAGGTTTGATTCTCATGTTACCTAATGGACATTAAAACCAACCGTTTTTATTTTAAATCACACGTCATGAAAGTTATTGGAAAAAAACTATATATGAAAATTGAGATTGAAATTGATCGCAGCATGATGTTATTTGTAATTTACCCATAATAAGAGGCCCAAATGCCCAAATTTGAAACCGAGGTATGAAATGATGCCCAAATGCATACGAATAAATGATATACAGCTCCATTACACTGTGAATTTGCTATTCTGTTAGTTTTGCTTACTCCTGAAGAGGCATGAGCTGCACTCCACTGACCAAAGAAAAAAAGATGCACTAAAAAAATTGCTTACTCCGTTACACTGCTAAAAGTCTATGATAGAATCGGTCCCCATATCTGAAAATTGTTTCGTTCTCCTTTCTCTATGTTGGTTTGGCCATTGATTCCTAAACGAGAAATATTAACAATATGTTTGGTTTGCATTTTATTTTCTGAAAATTATTTTTATTTTCAAAAGATTAGAATTTTAAAAACATGTTTGGTTTAACTTTTTGTTTTCTGTTTTCATAAAATAAAATACTGAAAATTTATTATATTAACTTTTTGTCTTTTTGTATTTTTAAATTTGTTTAAAATTACATTCATTGTTACCACAGTTTCATTTTACCTAAAATGAGATTTCTATTATCAACTGAAAACATTGAAAATGAGATTTTATTATTTTTATTTTTTGGTTGTTTCCTTTTTTTATTTTCACTGAGGATGTTTTCAAAAATCCAACCAAACATATTTTCATCACCATTTTTTATTTTCAATAAAAATAAAACAAAAAACAACCAAACCAAACACCTCCTAAAACATCTCAATTACTTTCTCTCAAATTTCAGCCTATCCTATAAAACACGACAATTAAATATATGAGTCATTACTCAAGTATAATTTGAAAACAAATAAAACATGACTTATATTATTACATGAGATAATTTAATTTAATTTTTTGTTTTTTATAATTAAAGTCCAAAGATCTTTTTGAAAATATGATATTTTAATTTTTAATTTAATGTTTTATTAAAAAAACATTTTTACCCTTAATTAATTCGTATTCTTCTTGATTTTAAACCTAGTCTTTTCTTCTTTACATATAATCTTTTTCACCCATCAACAATACAGCATTCTTCACAAACCACTTCCTTCTCAAGAAGTAATTACAAAAAGATCCTTAAACTTTAATTACAAAAACTAAAAAAATTAAACTGAATAGTTTGATTTGATGATAAAAATCACATAACATTACATAATTGAATAATAAATAAGATACACTAGTATGACTTATTTTAAAATTACATCGATGCCTTATAAAAAAGGAGTGAAAATAAAAATTTCTTATTTGGTGGAGTCCCAGATAAGAGGGGGTGATAGTAAGAATTTGTTCTGTTTAAGATACTATATTTACATTCTCGCAAGAGTGGTTGAGACTTAAAGGATACTAGAGACGGGGTAAGGCGTAAGCAACTGAAACTCCTCTCATCATTATGTGGAAGCTAGAGGAGGAATCTCTAACAACAAACAGAATAAATTCTTAACTTGTTTGAAAGGAGGAAGATATTATTTAAATGAGCCAGACAGAATACAGATTTCAGAGGTGAAGAAATGTTTATTATACAGTGGTGCGTTTAAAGCAATAAGAGGAAATACTAGTCTTAATTAAAAAAAAGTAAGCTTGAAACCATGATTAGGTTCATAAGTCTAAGTTGGTTTTAATTCTATGCAGAAGCAGCAAGCAAATCTCTATTCTTCAAAGCCAGATAAAAAGCTTCATCTCTCTCTTGAACCAATCCTCCATTATATTATGAGTGATCAATGGAGTCAAAGGGTAAGGAGTGAAACCAGCCCTTGAAAATCTAGACCTACACTTTCCAAGCAGCTCATGCCGTTCCACCCTCCAAGCTATCATGTTAATTATGTAACGTAATATTCAAATATTGATTATATTCTACCCTTAAATCATGAAACAGATCATAAAATATTTTAGACGAAATTCATAATATTTTAAAATTTAAATAATATCCTAAAGATTTAAAACAAATACCAATTTCTAATATATAATAAACAAATTTATAATATTTTTAAATCTAAATAATGTCTTAAGATTTAAAACAAATAACAAATTCTTAAAAGATAATTGTTTTAAACTAAAGATATAAGAAATCCTATCCTTAACAAAAATAACAAATCCTAAAATATTCTAAACAAATTCATAATATTTTAGAGTTTAATAATCATTCGTTCCAATATAAGATAGTTTAGTGTTGATATGATTTTTAAGAAAAATGCTAAATCAAAGTCTAAATTCATGGATTTTTTTTTTATATAGAGAGCAAAAAAAGTGTAACGTGATATTCAAATATTGATCAAATCCTATCCCTAAAACATGAAACAAATCATAAAATATTTTAGACGAAATTCATAATATTTTAAAATTTAAATAATATCCTAAAATTTTTAAATGAATAACAAATTCTAAAATGTTATAAACAAATTTATAATATTTTAAAATCTAAATAGTGTCCTAAGATTTAAAATAAATAACAATTCTTAAAAGATGTTAGAAATCCTATCCTTAAAACAAAAAAACAAATCCTAAAATATTCTAAATAAATTCACTATATTTGTAAAGTTTAATAATCATGCACTAGTAATTTCTAATTGGGTGAAAATATAGACTATTTTACCGTGTATAGTCCTTTTCATCATATTTTTAAATATTAATTTAAAGATTTGAAACAAAATTTCGAGTTAGTGAATGCTCCAGCACACGAGGAATACTAAATTTCGAGCTAGTATTTTCTTTATGGATGGATTATAGCTCACATTTAATCTATTTTTCTTCTGCTAGAAGGTTATTCTCTTAATGGCTTGCTAATTAGACTTTCTTACTCAAAATATCATTCATCTTTGTCAAAGGTTTCGAGCGTTTAAATTAGTATTTATACTTGCATTATCTTTAGTAGCGATTATCTTTTTTTAAATTAAGTTTGACATTATGTAACTTGAGATTGTTTCCTGTTCGTTTGCTATTTATACTTGCAGCAGCTCAGGAAAACTGTGGCAGTCAATTGATCTATATTTATACTTGCATAGTATCATTGTTGCATTGCAGAATGTAGTTACAATAATGATCAAGTAGCTGAAAGATTAATCATAAGTCATAACATACAGTCAATGAGAAGAAAAGATGCATCCTCAGCCACCATAAATATTATGACTATTTATTAGTCACTTCGCAATTATACAGTCTACAAGATCAGCAAGCAAAATATCACATCTGATTCACATGAATGAAAAATGAAAAAGATTACTCCTGTTGCATTATCAAAGTTAGAATACAGACAGAGTATCTCAAAGGTTAATCGGAAAACAGAAACAAAATTCTATCAAGCCATCAAACATATATATACAAATTTAACGAGGGGACAAGATGCATAGTTGTTGAGTATATGGGACCAGGAAATGGCAGAATCAGAAGAAAATGAACAAACATTTTTCAATATAACAGCGCTCGAAGGGACACAGAATACACAAGTTATAAACTATAGGACAACTTAATTACACTACATATTTCTCATTTCTATTTTACAAAACCTCATCAATCCTCAGCTTAACCAGAAGCTAAATGAGCATTAAATTGCACATTATTTGAAAACATATTCAGCATCAGATTCATTATTCTCCCATGTTCAAGAAACCTTCAGATCAGGTAAGCAGCTATTTCGATTAGGCGACAAAATCACACAGAAAACATGCCATCAAGAAATTTCAACCAGAAAGCAAAGATAACCAAAAACTCTTGTACATGCATACATTACATACATGCGTTTTTCTATCCACATTTGAAAGCCAGAACAAAGAAAAACTACACATACATATACATATACATACATTCATCTTGATTTGATCATGTGGTCACAGCAAGCATTTCCTCAGCTTCTGGATTGCAGTGTACATTTTCCTTCTTGAACCAACAGCATTGATCCCCATATCCTTGAGATCCTCCAAAGTCAACATCGGAAGCAACTCATCATCGACCTCATGGATCTCAAACATAGGCGCATACCGACTCAACCCTAACTCGTAAAGCCAAGACCTCACTCCATCGCTCTTCCTCCGTTCCCGCGACTCCGATTCAACGCCGTCGTTTTCCGAAACCCTAACCCTAGGATCCTCGTTCCGATCCACGTGCCAATAATCCACTCCGTTGTCCTCCACCGAGTGCACCGGACTCTGTTCGTGTTCGTGTTCAAAATCCCTGAAACCTTCTTCGTCACCGTTTTCGTCGATTGTTGCTGTCGGAGCCCAATTTGTTCTCAATCTCTTTGTCGCTGGTCCTCGTTTTGCTTTCCCTCTTCGGCTGTTGCTGTTTCCGAACTCTTCGCCGCCGTTCGCGAGGTTCGTCACGGAGCGCGCTTTTGAGGTTCTTGAAGATTCCTTCGGAGTACGCCAGCTCCATGGCGGCATGCTCGGGCGTCGCATGTGCAATTCGTGGCCGTGTGCGGAGGCACGTTGGTCGCCGATCTCCCCTAGACGAACGCTTGGACGGCGCTGCCGCTTCGGAGCTAACGCAAGAGGGACGACGATTTCAGCGCTTGGTTGCGACGTTGTTGCCGTAACCGGAGCTGCCGTTTCTTCCACGGCGGCCGGTGCGGATGGGATTGGAGGTTCCGGCGGCGGTGGATTGGTTTCAGGCTCTTCCGTCATTGTGGTTACAGTGGCGGCCGTAGCGAGCACAGGATAAGGGAGATGGAAAGTTTTCTGGTGCGGTAGAGTGCAATGGTGCAATCACCTTCTAAGGTTTTTGCGCCGTTGGATGGTTGTGATGCGGGTTGGTGAAAAAGGTGGATGGAGCCTAGTTGATTCAGCACTTCAGGACAAGTGACTGATTTGAATATTTGAATGGATCGCGTATGCCACGTGTAAACCAACTGCACTGGATATTGACAATTGACAAATTAACCCCTAATTGAAAGACTGTTTTTTTTATTTGGTGAATTCCTAATTGAAAGACCAATAATAATCATAGGTCTTAGGATGACTTCTCCGAGGGGTGGGTTAGTCTTTCAATTCTCTTTTAAAAAAATGGAGTATAATTATTATTATTTGAGTGTCTCTCTAACTTTTTATATAAATAAAAAAAAACGCTAAATTATAATTTTTATCTCCTATACTTTTAATTTGTAATTTCAGTTTTTTATTTTAAAATTAAAATATTTAGTTTTACTATTTTTTAAAATATATAATTTTGGTCCTAAGAATTAAATTCATGATATTTTATTCATAAACAAAGTAATAAATTAATACGATAATTATTATGTTTCATTATTTTATAAGATCCTTTATTAATAAGAATAGTTTATATTTTTTTATTTTATCATTTTTAATTAAATTTCATAAATTAATATGTAAATTATTTACATAATTTTTTAAAAATTGATTTTAATATACAAATTATTTTTATCCTAATTCTTTAAATAAAATTATTCATTGACAAGATAATAAAATACTTATTTTATTTTTTTAATTATATTAATATTATTTTTTATGCTTAGTTAATCAAGAGTTATTAATTTTTTTAAATTATTAAAATTTATAAATTAAAAAATATGTAATATATAAATATTTTTAATTTTACATAAATAATTAGAGTAAAAATAATCTGTATATTAAATCAAGTTGCAAAAAAAATTATATTAATAAGTTGCATATTAATTTTTGGAATTTAATTAAAATTGGTAAAACAAAAATAAAAATATGTAAACTATTTAAAATAAAAACATATAAAATGATATAAAATAAAATTAAAAAAATATATAGTAAATATTTTAATTTGTAAATTCTGATCATTTCAAAAAAATAATATTTCTTGATTGATGATATATAAAAAATAATGTTAATGGGATTAATTAGACAAAGTAAGTGTGTTAGTGGCTTACTTTCTTCTTTCTTATTTATAAATAAAAGTGCATGAGTTCAATACCTACAAAGACACTTTAACTTAATTTTGTGGGTCTTACAACGCTTGAAAAATATGTTATGTATGATATAAATATATAAATATTTAAATAATTGTGCTTATATAAACAACTTCATATCATCTACTCCAATAAATAAAAAAGTTAAACAAGATTGTTTAAATATAAATAACTCATGTAAACACCTCCATTGGAGATGTTCTAACGAGCTTTTAACCTATTAGTATTACTTCACTTTATTGTCAGGTGATCATTGTTGCATTTATGTACATTTTGAATAAAAAATTATAACAATTATCTTATTTTCTCTCATTTATTGTAATTTGTCCTCCTTTTTAGGTAGAATTGCTCATGGTTTATAATTAGTTTTGTTGTTATTTTGTAGGAACTTAAAGACACCTTGGAAAAATAACACGTGGAAGAAAAGTCTAAGATAATGTGTTTTTCACCTAGCGGAGCAAGGAGGTTTCTCAACAATAAAACCTCACCTCAGGAAGCCACATAGCATAAGGATATGTTAAACAAATTCTGGTCACTTAGTGAATTTTCTCTAAAGTTAACAAGTCAAAACGTGATTTTTGATCAATGAGAAGTTTTGGTAATTGAGTGGAATACTTTTGGAAGGCTACTTAAAGAAGAATTAAATTTCGCTGAGAGTATGTTTGGATAGAGAAATTTAAAATTCTAACGAATTTTAAATTTTGAGAATTTCAAATTCTTCAATCTAAATTCTTTCATTTTCAAAATTTTGTGTTTGGATAAAGAAATTGAATTTCTTCATTTTTAAAATTTCTTATTTTGATTAAATAATTAAATACATTCTTTTTTAAAAATGTGTGTTTGTTTTTGTTGAAAACCTCGACGGCGAGTCTGACGTGGCCATACTTACAGAGCGTGTCGAGCAAGATGCAGATGTCTTCGGGCGTCGTTTTGGTTTATGAGAAGGCGTCGTGTCATGGAAGGTGCATACGGCTTGGTGCGTGAGGCCGGCGTAGATGAGGCGGCGAATTAGGGTTAGGAAAGTAGAGGGGGTTGGGGTGAGGTGGCTTTGGTCCATTTCGACGATGAGTTACCATGCACATCGAATTGGCGAATCTTGGCCATGGTGTCTATGATGAGGGTGTAGGATGAGTGGGAGAGAGGGGGCTTGGGGAGGGTTTTGGCGCAGTGGAAGAGGGTGAGGGCGATCTTGGAGTGGTTTTTGAGGCGGAGGAGGGTGGGGGTGAGGGTGATGCTGTGGAGCTGGAGGCTTGACTCGGTGGCGTGGAAGGGGTTGTGGTGCTGCAGGAGGAGCTTCGAGACCAGTTCGATGTCGCTTTCGTCGCAAGGTGACAACGGTGGGAGGGAGCAGAAGCAACGGAGGAGTGGCTCTGACGGGGTTTGGGAAACGTCATGATGGTGTTGCTTCAAACTTGGAAGTACAGTACATACGAAATTTTAAATTCTTTATTTTTTGAATGAATTTGAATTTATGTGTTTTAAGTTAACTAAAATACTCCCTTAAAATGCTTGAATTTTAAATGCTTTCTAAATGTTTTGTCCAAACTGAAAAATTTATCACATAGCATTTCAATTTCTTTAAAAAAATGAATTACTTCATTCAATTTCCACATCCAAACGCACTGTGAGTGAATTGTACATGTCTCAAGCAAATTACACTTATGGAGGAAACACAAAACAAAGATTAAAAGGATTTTGAGATGGCAATCATTGGGAAACATTCATGTATCAACCTAGGGTTTGTTGGTACTCCTTCATCTTCATCCCAACTCCATTTTTGTAATTCATTCAATTTGTAGTTGCCTTTCATGTAAATGAGATACTAGTTTTCATCCTTGTTTATGAATTTGATGTACCAAACAACTTTCATGTAATCATTATCACTCTCTATTCAATGTCTGGTTTAAATATCAATGCTTATTCTTTGTATTTAGTGTTTGTTTTTTGATTGATCACCCAATCACATGATTCTTTTAGTTTAACTAACACTGGAAAATGCTTTTAAAACTAATAAATGAAAATGGTGTCCAATGGATAGTATAACTTTGAATAGAGTAATTTTTAATAGTCTCTTTGGAACCTTTGATCATGTATTCAAGTTATTTAAATTAGCTTGCTAAGAAATTAAGAGATGAATTAAGTAGCATAATCTCATTCAGTTGAGTGATCAAGATTAAGGAAGTGTTAATCAAATATTAAATGGAGTAATATCATTATATTATTGCTGGTGTTAGCTTAGTAGTGTCGAACCCTCAACTCTTTCGTTATATTGCATAAAATCCTTTTGCACATCAACCATTTGATAAATTGATCTATTGTTTTTGCTCATTTATTCCTTTAGCTTTGTTACATTGAATTTAAATTTACTTTTTACAGATACAATCTTTAATTTTAATTATCATTGTTTAAGTGAAAACATGCACAAATTACATAATGTAAGCAAGTTCATGTGAAGACGACCTTTACAATATCAAAAATACTACATATAATGCCAACTATGAAACATCACGAAATCCAAAAAGTTCAATTTTAGTTATCTTTTAAAGTGTGTTTAGATAGGGTAATTTAACTAGGTAATGTATTTTTTATAGGAAATTAAATTCTTTTTTATTAAAAGTAATTGTTTGAATATTTTAGTAAAAGGAATTCAAAATTTTAGAATTTTAAAAGGGATTTTAGTTAGTTGAAAGAATAGAATTTCAAATTCTATCTTTAAGGGAGTGAATTTGGAAATTCTTCTCTCCGTCGCTGTCATACCCCTCCTCCGCCACCTTCACCTCGGCGGCAACTTCTTCTCCAGCTAGATCCCTCCCAAGCACGGCACCTGGCAGCACCTCCAGTACCTCGCCCTCTCCGGCAACGAGCTCGTCAGCAACGAGCTCTCCAACAACATGCTCTCCGGCGAACGTTAACTCAGAGGATTGTTTTAGGGATTTTCAACTCAAGAGGTCTTACTTGTTTGGATTTGAATGGAGTCTAGCGTCGGAGAGGATGGTGATGAAACCGGCGACAGCATCGTCATGGCGGTACTAGAGAAGGAGTAGTAGTTTCTGGAGCAAGAGGCCTTCGCCATTCAGATCATTGGGGAAGCCGAGGGTGTTTTCGTTCAGGTATTATAGAGGGATGAAGTCACTGTTCTTCTAGAGGAGGGGTTTTTTCCCATTGTCGAAGTCGAGTGTGAGGTATGGCAGCGGGGGGAGCTCGTCGCGGCGGAGCAAGTCGATAGTGAGTTCGATGTTTCTACGGTCGTCAGGGGTGGCAACCGCGGCAGCGTTCTCGTCGAGCCGGCTGAGGTGTGAGGATCCTGAGGCGTTGTTGTCGTCGAAGAGGTTTAATCTGAGGTAATTCTGTGATTGTTGAAGAAGGTTGTATCCAAACACAAAATTTTAAAAATAAAGGAATCTAAATTGAAACATTTGAAATTCTCATAATTTAAAATCCTTTAAAATTTTAAATTGCCTCATCCAAACACACTCTTAATTACATTGAAAGATCCAAAATTTTGGCTCTCATTTGACTTCAATCAATGTCTTTTCCTTGCTTATGTGTTTGACTCGGACTCATTTAAAGTTTAAAATAACATTTAAAATTATCAAGTAAATTGAAAGGAAAATTGTCAACATGTTTTCTTGAATTTTTCTAAATGAAAAATAATAAATAAATTTGGGGTGTTATCCTAAGTAGGATCCCTTTTAATTTAGTGATAGTTTGTATATTTTCTTTTGACTTTATTTTTTTAAATGATTTAATTCATTAAAAATGATTTCCTTTTTAATTATGTTTTTAAAAACAAATATTGTAATAAATTATTTTAACTTCAATTTAAAATATGTCCAAAAATATTTTCCCAATTTTCTATTAGTTAACAGAAATAAGTGTCATATCCAATATTGATTTAAATTGTTTATATAATTAAACGAAGATTATATATATGATTATTTATTTACTTTTAATTTATTCTGATTAGTCTAATATATATATATATATATATATATATATATATATATATATATATATATATATATATATATATATATATATTAGATAACAGATAAATTGATTGATGTATTATATAAAATTAAAATTCACATGACTTAATAATTCAATTTATTAATTATCCATAATTTACAATAACTTTAATTACTATAATTATATTTTATGAATTACATGATAAAATAAAGAATTCCAATAACATATTAGGGGGAAAAATCAATCTAGTGTTGATCATAAATTTGATGATATATAGTTATATAACAAAACTTAATTTTAAAATCATTTAATTAAATAATTAATGTAATTTATTTGTTGGAGTATTTTACACGATAAAAATTGCTTTAATTACCAATTCTGCTTATGCTTTTAATTTATTTATTACCTTTTTTAATTGATATTTTTAATAATGCATTAGTGTTTAGGAAAAAGTAAAAAATCATTAGTAAAATAAAATAGATACTTAATGAATGATAAGTCGCATGAATCAATAAAAAGATAATAACTTTAAATATTTTTGTTCTAAAAGTAAAAAAATACGCAGATTATAATAATATACGAATGTGTAAATTAAAATTTTATTCTTAAACGTGAGTTATTCTTTGTTTCTTTCTTAAAAAATATGTATCACATCACATATCACTTTTAAACACATTTCTAATTTTGTTTGATTTTTATTTTTTCTATTTAATTTTTCTTTAATCATATTGATATTTTCAATTACGACAATTTTATTAAATTAGTTTTAATAACTATTATACTTGTTTTAATTAACATATTTGCCTGTCTTTAAATTAATATATTGATTAATAATTTAAGATTTAATGGAATGATTAAGAAAATGATAAGTAAAATATTTAATCATTAATTAATTTGAATCAATCAATTAATATATATATATATATATATATATATATATATTATAATAATTAATTTAAGATTTAGTGGAATGATTAAATCAATTTAATATAATAAAATATAAAATATGTTTTAATAAATTTGAAGGGAATGAATATATCATGTAACATCAAATCAAATATTCTTTTATACTAATATTAGATAGTAACCATTTAACGCACTAGTAAATTTGGAGGGAATATTTTTTTATGGATTAAATAAAATATTATTTTATTTATTTTTTTATTATTAAAAATCTAAAATCAATTCAAATGTGCACAATATAGATTTAATATTAGAAATTTTCTATTTAATTAATTTAATTTAATGAGTAGTAGTTTCAAATTGAATCAAATATTTAACTGATTTAATATCAAAACAACAAATACGGCAATTGTTATTGATTAAAATCAATTAATATTTCATTTAATGAATAGTTCACAAAAATTCTTATTAATTTTTTGACCTGTAATAACAGTTTATTATATTAATTGTCTTAGAAATTGGTCATAAAAATTGTTATATCTACAAAATATATTGCACACTAAAATTCCTATTAATTTTATGACCCGTAATAAAAGCTGATTATATACATTTCATGATAAATTAGTTATTTTATATTAATTTTATCACAAATTAAAATTTTAAAACTGTTAATATATTTTTTTAAACATTAAATAACGACTTTTGATATTATAGTCCAATTGTGTATTTATATTCTAGTATCGATACACACATCAATATTGATTTTAATTTTTTATAATTAATTTAAATATATTTTAATAACTCAAAATGTAGATTTTGAAATTAGTTTTTATTTAATTTATTATCCAGTGTATATTAATTTAAGTGATAATAATAATAATTATGATTATTATTATAATAATGGAAATACTATTACAAAAATTGAATACATATAATAGTAGGGTTTACAACAACACTCATATGCTCATGCTTAATCAACTGAATTAATATATTGATTTATAATTATAAAAATGGGAAAAAAGAAAAATAGTATAAGAAAGTGTAAAATAAGCATTTTATTAAAGAAAAGATTAAAAAAATATATAAAGATGCACTTAATGATATAACAAACAAATTTTTCATAGAAGTATAAGAAATATAGGGACAAAGCATTTAAATCTAATCTTGTATTCAAACTATATTCTAGATGAATTATTTTTATTTAAAACTAATATTTTTTTAAATATATGTTGGACAAGTGGCCTCAGATCTCTTAAGAAGGGAGGGGTTGAATTAAGATATTACAAACTATTTCTCAATTAATTTTTTTTTCTTCTTTAATGATAATAGCAATGTTCCCTTATTATGAATTACTATAATTCAATTTAAAATAAACTTCCTTAATGCAAAAGATAAATAACAATAAATAAAGGAGTTTAAGGGAAGAGAAAGTACAAACTTAGTTTTATACTAGTTCGGTCACACCCCTGTACCTATGTCCAGTTCACAACCAACCCGCTTGAGAGTTCCACTATTTTGTAAAAACCTTTTACAAGTTCTGAACCACACAAGGACAACGCTTCCTTTTTGTTCAGATCGCTTTACAACAAGAGACCCTCGGTCCCTTAATCACTTTCCTTGAGTAAGAAGAAGAGAATAAGAAATCTCTCTTGAAAGAGATAGATTGTACAATGAAGCACTCTAATAATTCTTTATTGAATTGCAAGTGTTTTGGCCAAGGAATTTTTAGAAGATAAGACAATTTACTCTTTTAAGAGGATAAGACTTTTTGGTCAGTAAAAACTCTGAGAAAATTTCGTGCCCAAGTCACATATATATAGGTCTTTGATGGCTATTCAAAATTTAAATGAAAAGATGTGACTGTTGGGAATTATTTTCGAAAATCCTCACTGGTAATCGATTACCATAATGGTGTAATGGATTACACAGTTAATTTTGAAGAGTTATGACTCTTCACATTTGAAATTTGAATATTTAAACATTGGTAATCGATTACCAACTTACTGTAATTGATTACACAACTTTGAAATTTAAATTAAAATTTCTTATGACTGTTTTAAAACGTTCCAAATCACTGGTAATCGATTACAAGCCATGTGTAATCGATTACATGCTTTCTAAAACATTTAAAAGCTTTTCACAATAGGTGAGGGGAGTTTATTATAAAATTTACCGTTTTAACACCATAGTTAGGGTCAGGGAATCTAGCTATGAGGATAATTGTCTGTCCCTGTTGCATGCTGATAATGATAATTATGATGATATTGATTTGAGATGACGTTGTTAATAAAGACCATGTCAACATGA
Source organism: Glycine soja (assembly GCF_004193775.1). Taxonomy (NCBI): domain Eukaryota; kingdom Viridiplantae; phylum Streptophyta; class Magnoliopsida; order Fabales; family Fabaceae; genus Glycine; species Glycine soja. The sequence goes on along the minus strand of NC_041009.1, from coordinate 23,396,409 downwards.
ATTGTTGTTATTGTTGATGAATATGTGAATATGAAATGAGGTTGTTGTTGTTGTTGATAACGTCATTGAGACGAGATGATATTTATGTTGAGAATGACATGGAAATGGAATGTTGATTGATGTTGGAAATGCATTGGCATGTGCATGTTGTGCATGTTCGTGGGGGGCAAAGTGCACTGACCTTCGAGGGTCTTTGGCACTTGATTTGGGCCACGTTCATACGTTGGATGTTGTGTATGTTCGTGGGGGGCGAAGTGCACTGACCTTCCAGGGTCTTTGGCACTTGCTTTGGGCCATGTTCATACGTCATATGTAGTGTATGTCATGGGGGTAGAGTGCACTGACCTTGTCAGATGGCCCAGACGTGGGTGACAAGCGTGGTTAGAGAATCTAAGCATTTCTGAGGGGATGCTTAGGCGCTTTAATTGGTCCATGGTATTTGGCACTTACTTTTGGCCATGTTCATAGCTCATACGACACAGAAAATATAATAGTTGTAGCAAAGTATACTTTGTACTGAGGGGGCTTGTCACCTGGTAGGGAACTCCTTTGGGCTCCCAGGTTGATCACCTATGGGAGGGGGGCAGTTATGTGCACAACCGGGTGGTCTCAACGAACTCTGCATGGTTCCCTAAGTGAGAGTTTCGTGTGGACACGCTTAGGCTATTTCCTGAGATTTGGTTGTTGGTACGTACCACATTGCATTTGAGAGTTAAGTCAGGTGCATGCATCATTCTATGCAATCTTGATTGGATCCATGGATGGATGATGAGATATTGTTGAATATGGATGATGAGTAATTGTTGAATGTGGATTATGAATAATTGTTGGATGTGAGTGTTGAATAATGAAAATTGTGTAAGCTCATAATGTTTGCCTATGTTTCTTGCTAATTGTGGTCATTTGGAATTGGTATTGGTTCTTTTTATAATGAACTCACCCTTGCAATTTTGTATCATGTGGTTGATACCTATGATGATCGTGAATGTTGTTCGTGGGAGCAGAATGATAGTGGCAGGGTGCAGGGAGTAAGATTCTGGTGAGGGGCCGCTGAGCCGATGTGATGATGTTGGCGTTATTTTGGGAGAGAGTTGCGTTTTGTGATCAACTCCTCCATAGTTGGTTTTCAAGTTTTATTTTATTGAATCAAAGATGTAAAACTTGGATTTTAATCATATGTATGAACATATTTAATCTTACCTCATGTGGATGACGTGTACTAAGTTGTTGTTTATATATATATATATATATATATATATATATAATATTCATCTAAGTAAACGTGTATGATTTAGTGAATGTATGTTGGGATATTTTCATAAGCAAAATTAAGGGAGTTCTTTTTATAAAAATTAAAATTAACGCATATTAGAGTGTTGATATCGTAGCGAGGAGGCGAATTGTTACATATATGATCAAGAAGGATTCCTTAGTCAGAGAGTTGTTGCTTCATCCATAAAATTTGGGCACAACAACTGCCAGCAGAAATATATTTCGCTTCAGGAGTCGATAAAACAACACTATTTTGTTTCTTACTATTCCATGATGCGAGAGCAGATCCAATGAATTGAAATGTCCCACTTGTGCTCTTTCTATTTGTTTTAGATCCGGCAAAGTCAGAATCCGAGTATCCTACTAGGCTATATATGGAATTCTTAGGATACCATAAGCCTAAATTAATTGTCCCTAACAAATATCTTATTATCCTCTTAACTGCACTTAGATGTGATTGTTTAGGATTGGACTGAAATCTAGCACACATGCAAACACTAAACATGATATTAGGTCTGCTAGCAAATAAATAAAGAAGTGATATGATCATACCTCGATATTGCTTGATGTCTATAGATCTACCGGTTTTATCTTTATCTAAATAGCAAGCAGTACTCATAGGTGTAGCCATGTGCTTAGCACTTTACATTCCAAATCTTTGAATCAATTCCTTGCAGTATTTTGCTTGGTTGACAAATATTCCTTCTTTAGTTTGCTTTATTTGTAACCCAAGAAAGTAATTCAATTCTCCCATCATTGACATTTCGAACTCGCTTTGCATGTCAAGAGAGAATTCCTTGCATAATGACTCATTAGTGGATCCAAAAATAATATCATCAACATATATTTGAACCAATAGAATATCATTTAGTTTTCTTTTTATAAAAAGAGTGGTATCCACTTTACCTCTAGAAAAGTTTTTATCTAAAAGAAATTTACTCAAACGCTCATACCAAGCCCTTGGGGCTTGTTTCAAATCATATAAAGCCTTTTTCAGTTTATAAACATGATTAGGCTTGTCTGAGTTTTCAAATCCTGGGGGTTGATCTACATATACTTCTTCTTGAATCAAGCCATTTAAAATGCACTCTTTACATCCATTTGATAAAGCTTAAAGTCCATTATGGATGCATAGGCTAATAACATTCTAATGACTTCTAATCTAGCAACCGGAGCATATGCTTCCTCATAATCTATCCCTTCTTCTTGATTATACCATTTTGCTACTAATCTAGCCTTATTTCTAATAATTATGCCATTTTCATCTAACTTATTTCTAAATACCCATTTTGTCCCAATGATAAGATAGTTTTCGGGTTTTTCAACTAGTTCCCAAACATTATTTCTTTCAAATTGATTTAATTCTTCCTGCATGGCTATTATCCAATGTTCATCTATTATGGTTTCTTTCAAATTTTTAGGTTCAATCATAGAAACAAAAGTCATATTATTGCATATATATTTGAGAGAATGTCTAGTTGTTACCCCTTTTGAGATATCACCAATGATGTTGTCAAGGGGATGATCTCTAGAAGCTTTCCATTCTCTTGGAAGATCATCATTTGTTTTGGTTTCATCAACTTGAGAATCCTCATTGCTTCCTTCTCCTTTTCCTTTAGAATCTTTTCCATGAATGTGCATTTCTTCTAAGGAATCTGAAATGTCATCTAGAATATCCTTTCTTGGAAGAATATCATTAGACTCATCAAAAGAAACATGAATAGATTCTTCAATAGTCATAGTTCTTTTGTTATGTATTCTATATGCTTTAATTTGCAATGAATATCCAAGAAAGATACCTTCATCAGACTTAACATCAAATTTTCCTAAATTGCCTTTTTCATTATTTAACACAAAACATTTGCAAGCAAATACATGAAGATGTGAAATGTTGGGTTTTCTACCATTAAACAATTCATATGGAGTTTTCTTTAAAATGGGTCTTATTAAAGCCCTATTCATGATGTAACATGCAATATTAACGGCTTCAGTCCAAAAATATTTTGGAAGAAGAGTATCATTTAATAAAGTTCTTGCAATTTCTTCCAAAGACCTATTTTTCCTTTCAACAACTCCATTTTGTTGAGGGGTTCTAGGTGCAGAAAAGTTATGCTCAATGCCATGTTCATCACAAAATAATTCAAATTCACCCCCATGATCACTCCTAATAGATATAATTTTGAGATTTTTCTTGTTTTGAATGATTTTTGCAAGTTTCTTAAATGCTTGAAATGCATCATTTTTATGAGTGATAAATAGTGTCCAAGTGTATCTAGAATAATCATCAACTATAACAAGGGCATAGTAATTTCCTCCAAAACTCATGATTCTAGAAGGGCCAAACAAATCCATATGTAGTAATTGTAATGGTTGAGCTGTTGAGACAATGTTTTTAGATTTGAATGAAGCCCTAACTTGTTTTCTCTTTTGGCATGCATCATATAATTTATCTTTTTCAAATTTAAGTTTTGGCAAGCCAATAACTAAATCTTTTGATATTAACTTATTTAAATGTTCCATGTTAATGTGAGCAATCCTTTTATGCCATAGCCATGGATCATCATCTTTACTAAGAAAACATTGATTATGATCTAGTTTTTTATTTAAGTCTATCATGTAAACATTATTAACTCTATAACCTATATGCTTTATATTCCTATCATGTTCATGTTCAATAACACATTTTTGAGAATCAAATGATACTAGATAGCCTTTATCACATAATTGACTAACACTTAGCAAACTGTGCTTAATTCCTTCAACAAGTAGAACATTTTCAATGGAGGTTGATAAATTCGTACCTATTTTTCCAACTCCAAGAATTATACCTTTATTGTTGTCGCCATAAGTCACATGTCCGCTTTTCTTGGGAGAGATATGTGTGAATTTTGATGCATCTCCCGTCATATGTTTTGAGCATCCGCTATCTATGTACCATCTCTTCTTCAAAGATACCTACATGATCAAGTTTGTGACTTAGGTACCCAAACTTTATTGGGTCCTTGTGTGTTAGTGTTAACTAAAGATCCTTTTGGGACCCATATCATTTTAATATTGTTGCAATTTTTCCTAAAATAACATGTAGATGTGTCATGCCCTTTTCTTCCACAACAAAAACAAGTGATGAAAGGGGAATTATATTTGTGTGGAAGCAAAGAAATTTTTATAAAGTTTTTGTTGTTTTTCAGGTTTATATCCTATTCCTGCCTTATCAAAGACACATCTTTGTTTTCTTAATATGACATCTAGGTTATTTTTACCAATAGAAAATTTAGCAAGTGAGTTTTTCTAATCTTTAATTTCTTTTACATACTCGCTACAACATTTACATGAATTAGATATTACTTTTTCATCGGGAATAATAGAAACATAAACTTTATCATTTAATTTAGAAATTGAAACTTCAATTTTAAGATGATCTAATTCTTTATTTAATTTTGAAATTTATTTTTCTAAATCTGAAATTGTTTTCTTAGAAGATGAAACTAACTTTACAAGTTTGATTGATTCTCTATGCAAATCAGCAAATGCATCTTATAATTCCTCAAAAGAAATGGATAAGTTGTTATTTGAAGATGTTACCTCTTCATCACTTTCATAACTTTTAGCCATTAGACTCAAGTTTATTACTTCATTTCCTGAATCCTCAAATGATTCCATATCATTGTCATCCCATGTGATGTAGGCCTTCTTCGCCTTCTTTTCACTAAAATTTTTCTTTTCAGATTTCTCCATTCTTTTCTTGAAGATCGGGCAATCAACCCTCAGATGTCCAGGTTGATTGCATTCATAGTATTTTGGAGTAGAGGATGAATCTTTTGTCCTTCTTTTAGGTTTAAAATATGGTCTCCTTTGATTTCCTCTGATTCTCAGGAACTTGTTGAACCTTTTTACAAAAAGGTTAAGATCATCATCTTCATCCAAATCAATTAAATCTTCCTTATCACTTTCTTCTTGGATTGAAGATGAAGCTTTAAGAGCAATTCCCTTCTTTTTCTTATCATTTTCTTCGTGTTGATTTAATCTCAACAGTTCCATTTCGTGTTCCTGTAACTTTCCAAATAATGTAGCAAGAGACATGTTAGTTAAATCTCGTGACTCAGTAACGGCTGTTACCTTAGGTTGCCATTCTCTGCTCAAACATCTCAATACTTTATTTATGAGATCTTCATTTGGAAAATTTTTCCCTAAAGATGCAAGATGATTTATTATATATGTAAACCTCTTTTGCATGTCTTGTATACTTTCATTTGAATTCATTCTAAATAATTCATACTCATGAGTTAATGTATTTATCCTAGATCTTTTTACATTTGTTGTGCCCTCATGTGTTACTTGTAGGGTATCCCACGTTTCTTTTGAACTTTTACAATTTGATACCCTAAGTACTCATCCATTCCTAAGGCAGATGTAATTATATTTTTGGCTTTTAAGTTGTATTGCACTAATTTCTTTTCTTCTTCACTCCATTCTTCCCTAGACTTTTCTATGGTTTTATTTCCTACCACCATAGTGGGAATATAGGGCCCTACTTCTAGAGCATCCCAGATATTTAAATCTATTGCCTCTATAAAAATTTACATACAGGTTTTCCAATAATGGTAACCTACTCCATTAAAAATAGGAGGTCTATTTATTGAATTCCCTTCAAGAAATAAATAGTTTGATGAAACCATTATTCTTGAACCTTCTAAACTTTATACAAGAATGAAGCTCTGATATCACTTGTTGGACAAGTGACCTCAGATATCTTAAGAAGGGGGGTTGAATTAAGATATTACAAACTATTTCCCAATTAAAATTTTATTCTTCTTTAATGATAATAACAATGTTCCTTTATTATGAATTATTATAATTTAATTTAAAATAAACTTCCTTAACGCAAAAGATAAATAACAATAAATAAAGGAGTTTAAGGGAAAAAAAAGTGCAAACTCAGTTTTATACTAGTTCGGCCACACCCTTGTGCCTACGTCCAGTCTCCATACAACCCGCTTGAGAGTTCCACTATCTTGTAAAATCCCTTTATAAGTTTTGAACCACACAAGGACAACCCTTCCTTTGTGTTCAGATCGCTTTACAACAAGAGACCCTCGGTCCCTTAATCACTTTCCTTGAGTAAAAAGAAGAGAAGAAGAAATCTCTCTTGAAAGAGATAGATTGTACAATGATGCACCCAAATAATTCATTATTGAATTGCAAGTGTTTTGGCCAAGAAATTTTTAGAAGATAAGACAATTTACTCTTTTGAGAGGATAAGACTTTTTGGTCAGTGGTCAGTAAAAACTGAGAAAATTTTGTGCCCAAGTCACATATATATAAGCCTTTGATGACTAAAACATTTAAAAGCTTTTCAGAAGGCACATTGACCACTGATAATCGATTACATATTTTGATCATCAATTACCAAAGAGTAAAACTCTTTTTAAAATACATTTTAAATTAAATCCTTTGGCCAAATCTTTTGTTGTTTCAACTTTCCTAAATATACATTTATTATTTATTAATTGTATTTTAATTAATTAATTAGAATTGATTTAATTCGAGAATGAATTATGACAGTTTTCCATTATATAAAATAATATTTTATATCATATATATAGATAATTAATAATTAATTTAAGGTTTAATATAATAATTAAATCAATTTAATAGAATAAATATAAAATATGCATTAATTGATGGGATTATCATGTGATATTATTCCAATAGAATCATTTTTTTCTTTATACTAGATATTTATATTTTCTGTATAAATCTTATTAGTTAATTATAAAATCTTGAATTCTTTTCAGTTATGCAACACATTTATTTTAAGAATGATCGCATAATTATATATGCCCTACATAATTAAAAATTAATTTTGAAGGTTTTTAAAGAAACAAATATATATATTTTTTGGAAAAGAAAGAAATCTATATCTACAATTGTAAAAAAAATCAAATATTAACAACTATCAGAATTATCGTTTAAAAAAATAGATAAGATGATTTCCCCGATAAAATGGGAAACACAGAAATACTGTTTACTGTTAATAGACTACATTGTACTTGGGTCGTTCTCGTTCGTAAGCACTAAGCACACACACACACAGGGTTTCTTTCGGGGATCACTGACGTGTACGGCCTAGATTCAAAATCCCATCACACTTAGATTCTCCTTCGCATCGTATCCCTATAAAAGCCTCCTCTCCCTTTCCCCGGTTCCCATTCTTCCGCCACCCTCGTGTATAATTTTCTTCGTTTTAACTTTTTTATAATCAATTTTTTTTCACTATTATCGTTACTGTTGTCATTCTTGTTCTCGCTTTCGAAACAATCCCGATTGCTTCATCACTCTTCGGATCTGAAGAATAACCTTCTGCGATCTCACGAAACAGATCCAACACCGTGAAATTTCCGATTTAGTTTTTGACACTGTTGTTGCGCCCTAAATCTGAGATTTTCGAAGGAACGAAATTGGAACCCTAATATAATCACTTCTCCCTAAAACTTTTCCCGCTATTTAGATCCCGATTCGATTATCGGTTGGTTTTGCTTGTTGTCTGGCTCTGCTTTCTATGGTTTTTGGATCGTTATTGGATTGTGAGGTATTGGGAAAATTGGAGAAGATGGGGAAGGAGGCTGAGGATGTGGAAGAGGGTGAGATTTCGGATACTGCTTCGGTGGAAGAGATTTCAGCCGAGGATTTCAATAAGCAAGATGTTAAGTTGTTAAATAATAACAATAAGCCCAATGGAAGTGATGCTAGGGTTTGGGCTGTTCATGATCTTTACTCAAAGTACCCTACTATATGTCGCGGCTATGCATCGGGCTTGTATAATCTTGCTTGGGCACAGGCCGTGCAGAATAAGCCTTTGAATGATATTTTTGTGATGGAAGTGGACTCTGATGCCAATGCTAACAGTAACCGCAACAGCTCCCATCGACTGGCCTCTGTTGCTGTGAATCCTAAGGATGTGGTGGTGGTGGATGTGGACAAAGAGGAAGGGGAGTTGGAGGAGGGTGAGATCGATGCTGATGCGGAACCCGAAGGAGAAGCAGAGAGTGTTGTTGTGGCTGTTTCTGATTCTGAGAAGCTTGATGATGTGAAGATGGATGTTTCTGATTCCGAGCAGCTTGGTGCGAGGGGTGTTCTGGAGGGTGTTACCGTTGCTAATGTGGTTGAGTAAGTGGAACTGTTGTTAATGGATTTTGTTCCTTTTCTCTGAATTGTTGGCATTGGAGTTTACATTACAAAGTTTGTAACATTAAATTGATTTTTTGCTTGTTGGTGATTTGTTGTTGTAGGTCGTTTGCTCAAACTTGCAGTAAGCTGCAAAATACCCTTCCTGAAGTGCTCTCTAGACCTGCTGGTTCTGAGAAGGATGATCTCGTTCGCTTGTCATTTAATGCTACTGAAGTGGTTTATTCTGTAATACCCTTGTCTGCTTTTGCTCATCATTTTTGTTTCTACTGGGATTTTTTGTCATCAATGTTTTATGATTTATTGTAGGTGTTTTGCTCTATGGACTCTTCGGAGAAAGAACAGAACAAGGATAGCATATTAAGGTTTTTAAAAATCTAAGTTTTTAGGTTGTAGCAGTGATTTATTTCAAGTTGCAGTGCCTTCTATCACTAACTATGTTTCCTTGACTACACTTTTCATGTCAGATTGCTTTCTTTTGTGAAGGATCAACAACAGGCTCAATTATTTTCTCCAGAGCATGTAAAAGAGGTGATGTTTAATGTTAACTGGATTTTGGAAATCGTTTTACTATTATCATCATAATCTTCAATTTAGAAATTCAACGATGGGATTGAATCTGAAATGTGGTTGTTTCTTCCTACAGATTCAGGGCATGATGACTGCAATTGATTCTGTTGGTGCTTTAGTAAATAGTGAGGCTATTGGCAAGGAGAAAGAATTGCAGACCACTGAGATAAAGACTCAAGAAAATTCAGCTGTAGAAGTGCAGATCCATGAGATAAAGACTCAGGAAAATCAGGCTGTAGAAGCTGCTGAATTGATTTCTTATAGTAAGCCTTTGCATAGGGACATAACTGGGACATCACAGGCTTTAAAATTTGGACAAAATAGTATTAAAGGCAGAGGGGTTCTGCTCCCTCTGTTAGACCTTCACAAGGATCATGATGCAGACAGTTTACCATCACCAACTCGAGAAGCACCTTCCTGCTTCCCTGTGAATAAGTTACTTTCTGTTGGAGAGTCTATGGTTAGATCTGGGTCAGCATCTGCTAAGATGGAACTTGATAGTGAAGGTTCTAAATTTCATCTATATGAAACTGATGCTTTGAAAGCTGTTTCCACATATCAACAGAAGTTTGGTCGAAGTTCCCTTTTTACAAATGATAAATTTCCAAGTCCAACTCCTTCAGGTGACTGTGAAGATGAGGTTGTTGATACAATCGAGGAGGTCTCTAGTGCTTCTACTGGTGATTTTTTAACAAGCACTAAACCAACTCTTTTGGATCAGCCACCTGTTTCTGCTACTTCCATGGATAGGTCCAGCATGCATGGATTCATTAGTTCTAGAGTGGATGCAGCAGGTCCTGGGTCTTTCCCGGTGAAAAGCTCTGCAAAGAATAGAGATCCCAGGCTTCGTTTCATTAATTCTGATGCAAGTGCTGTGGATAACCTGTCTACATTGATAAATAATATGTCTAAAGTGGAATATTCTGGAACAACAATCTCAAGGAAACAAAAGGCTGCTGAAGAACCTTCTTTGGATGTTACTGTATCAAAAAGACTAAAAAGTTCTTTGGAAAATACTGAGCATAATATGAGCGAAGTAAGAACTGGAAGTGGTGGTTGGTTGGAAGAGAATACTGGGCCTGGAGCTCAGTTGATAGAGAGGAATCATTTAATGGACAAATTTGGACCCGAAGCCAAAAAGACTTTGAATACAGTCAGTAGTTCCTGTACTGGTTCTGATAATTTCAATGCAACAAGCATTAGAAATGAGCAGGCACCAATTACAGCTAGTAATGTGCTAGCTTCCTTACCTGCTCTATTGAAAGAAGCATCTGTAAATCCAATCATGCTTGTTAACATACTTAGATTAGCTGAAGCCCAGAAGAAATCTGCTGATTCTGCTGCAATTATGCTGCTGCATCCAACAAGCTCAAATCCGGCAATGGGAACAGACTCAACAGCGAGTATTGGTTCATCAATGGCCACTGGTCTTCTTCAAAGTTCTGTTGGAATGCTTCCTGTTTCATCACAATCAACTTCCACGGTAAAATGCTTGTTTGTCTTAAATATACCTACTGAAGTAAATTTTTGAATATTCACTTGTGGCTATGGTCTTAATATCCAATCATCTATTTCTTCTAAAAATTGAATTGAAAATGTTAACATCACGATCCTTGATTATGAATGAATTTAGTTGTGGAATTTGAAAGTCACAATTTAGTGTTATGAAAGTCCCGTCAAGCTAACTGTAGTTTACATTTTTGCATTTGGTTGGCACAATCAGGCACAAACCCTACAAGATGATTCAGGAAAGATTCGCATGAAACCCCGTGATCCACGGCGCATTCTCCACACTAATAATACTATCCAGAAGAGTGGGGACTTGGGGAATGAGCAATTCAAAGCCATTGTATCCCCTGTGTCTAACAACCAGAGAACAGGGGACAATGTCAATGCCCCGAAGCTTGAGGGTAGGGTGGATAATAAATTAGTGCCTACTCAATCAAGTGCACAACCTGATATTGCTCGACAATTCACCCGGAATCTGAAAAACATTGCTGATATTATGTCTGTTTCCCAAGAATCATCAACTCACACTCCTGTTTCTCAAAATTTTTCTTCTGCATCTGTTCCGCTTACTTCAGATAGAGGGGAACAAAAATCCGTTGTGTCAAGCTCTCAGAACCTGCAGGCTGACATGGCATCTGCTCACGAAACAGCTGCATCAGTTACCTCTCGATCCCAGAGTACATGGGGAGATGTTGAGCATCTTTTTGAAGGTTATGACGAGCAGCAGAAGGCTGCTATACAGAGAGAGAGGGCCAGGAGGATTGAAGAACAGAATAAAATGTTTGCTGCTCGGAAATTGTGCCTTGTATTGGACCTAGACCACACGCTACTTAATTCTGCCAAGGTAATTTGCATGGAATGGGTTCTCCTTTGGATGAAAGTTTGTGTTATTGCATGTTAACATTTTCTCTTTCAGTTTGTGGAAGTTGATCCCCTGCACGATGAGATATTGAGAAAGAAAGAAGAGCAGGACCGTGAGAAACCTCACAGACATCTTTTTCGCTTTCCTCATATGGGAATGTGGACTAAACTCAGACCAGGAATCTGGAACTTCTTGGAGAAGGTAATAATGTGGATTCTTTTATATGCTTTAGGCATGACATTGCACAATGGCTTAATTTTGAAATAAAGAATTCACATCTTTCCCAAATGCTTTATAGGCTAGTAAGCTCTATGAGTTGCATCTTTACACTATGGGAAACAAGCTATATGCGACAGAAATGGCAAAGGTGCTTGATCCAAAGGGAGTTTTGTTTGCTGGAAGAGTTATCTCTAGAGGTGATGATACTGATTCAGTTGATGGTGAGGAGAGGGTTCCCAAAAGCAAAGATTTGGAAGGCGTTTTGGGTATGGAATCATCTGTTGTAATTATAGATGATTCTGTGAGGGTCTGGCCTCATAACAAACTGAACCTGATAGTGGTGGAAAGGTTCGTGTAACATGGGATTTCAAACTCATGCAATTCTATTGAGCATATGAATAATTCCTATATTAAATTTTAACACATTGCAGGTATACATACTTCCCCTGTAGTAGACGTCAGTTTGGACTGCCTGGCCCTTCCCTTCTTGAGATTGATCATGATGAGAGACCTGAAGCTGGAACTCTGGCATCCTCTTTGGCAGTGAGTTTACATTATTTTTTTTGTATTTAATTTGGGATGGCCTGTTCAGTTGATAATTTCTTCTCTTCATCTAGGTTATTGAGAAAATACACCAAATCTTTTTTGCCTCTCAATCCTTAGAAGAAGTGGATGTCAGAAATATACTTGCATCAGAACAGAGAAAAATCTTAGCTGGTTGTCGCATAGTATTTAGCAGGGTATTTCCTGTTGGTGAAGCAAATCCTCACCTTCATCCATTGTGGCAGACAGCTGAACAATTTGGTGCTGTTTGCACCAACCAGATTGATGAACAGGTTACTCACGTAGTTGCAAATTCCCCTGGGACTGATAAGGTATGTTTTTATTTCCAAACTGTCAGCATGTTATGATAGTCCTGTCTGTCTGTGTCATGTAAAAAAAATATAGATTCCTGCATTGCTAACAGGTCTTCATGATAGAGTAATTTAATGGGACTAAAGGGTAACCTATACGATGAAATTTAGTGCAAATCAAACTATTCATGATTTAGTTTGATTTAAGGGCATGCTTGGATAAACTTTCCTGAAACACTTCTAGGAAAATAAAATAAGAAGAAAAAATGAAATGAGCTTCTCCATGAGTTAAAATTAGCTCATGTATAGGCGAATTTGTAGAAGCTCTCTAAAAAACTCCTAAAATGATTTTTAACTTGAGAAGTTCATTTCTTTTTTTTCTTCTATTTTTTCCTCCCATTTTTTCTTTTAGAAGTGTTTCTGGATAAGCTTATCTAGAAAAATGGATATCCAGGTGATTCATCCAGCTGTTGCTCCCCTTTGCTCATAACATGGCAACTTAAACTGTTAACCGTCTATGGCATATTTACGGACATCAATTAATAAAAGACCATTTCCCTTTTATCAATTAGAAGGGAGCCCTTCCTTTTTCTCTGTTTTTTCTCCAACTTCTCTTCTTTGCTTATTCCCACCACGAACAAAATGCTGTAAAATCTTCATTTCTATGGTAGTTGTGGCAGACTGTGTTCTTGTGCATTGAATTTGAAGCCTGACAAGTGCTACTTTTTCTTTCCTTTTTCTCGAGCAGGTGAATTGGGCTCTTAACAACGGAAGATTTGTTGTCCATCCTGGCTGGTGAGTATCTCATAATTTACATTTTTATTTATCCTCTTTTTTTCTTCTTCTTGGATTTGACTCGTGCTGCTTCTTTCCCCCTCCCTTGTAAAAACAGGGTGGAAGCATCAGCATTGCTGTATAGGAGGGCGAATGAGCAAGATTTTGCCATTAAACCTTAAAAAAAACTGACCTAATTCTTTTTCATAAACTAAAACATGTGAAAACATAAATCAAGAATCACATTGATTTTGGGGGCGTGAAACCATTCGATCAGAACTGGTCAGCAGAGATAGTTTTAGTTCATGATGACTGTGTCCATTGGAGATGGGTGATTGGGGAGTGTATGTAATTTTACCAAGATGACTGACCAGTTGTTGAGGAGTTAAATGGAGGACAGTGAGTGCTGCAGGGCGTGACAGGGCTTGACAGAATTGGTTGACTGCTTTTAGGGGCTAGGTGAGTGATATCGTGGGGGTGACTTTTGTTAGTAGCTCCCAGTAAATTTTGCTTGGGATTGTATTGGGAGTGGAATTTATTTCTGTTGCTGACAAAGGACAGTTAAAGACCTCAGCATTAGAGAAGAGTTAAAATGTGGAGGAACCCGGCCTGAGGGAGGTATTGACTGAAACGAACCTAATTTGTTAGAACTTGAGTCCAAGGAGAAGTGGGTGCCAGAACAGTCGAGTCAGTTTGGAAATGGGTTCATGGCCCCGGCAAAATGAATTTCTGATAGACGAATTTCTATGTCAATGCGTCACTGAAAAGCATTTGGGGGTTTAAATTAATCACCATTCACTCTACTACCTTCCCCAAAACAATAAAGCTTGGCAGGGAGGGGGACAGGATAGAAAATGAAAGGAAGCATGTCTAACCATGCTTTATAGTCTAAACCTCTTGGTTGCTTTTACCATCAATTCATGCGGATTGCGTTGCTTTACAATTACAACAACCCAATTGGAAAATCTTGAGAATTTGTAAAAACGGCAAACTAATTCATGATGCCAGTTTTGGATATAAAGCCTTTGTAACCAAAATAGAAAAAGAAGAAAAAAGTATGTGCTCTATCATATACCCAAGAATAATGGTAATGAGATTCTTGTGCACTACCGGAAAAGGACCACACCAATTATACCCTCGAGTTGTAGTCATGTTGTCTTGCCTGTTCAATTTGGGCAACATTAATGAATCCTAGATTGCTGTCTGGGTCTCGTAGTTGACATCTGTGTCATGCTCTTGCAGTGATTAGAATCCTATTGGTCGACGTTTTTTAGAGAAAATCCGTCATTATTTCCCAATAAATTAAGTATCTCTATCAACTTCATTTTAATGACCAAAAGGTGTATTTTTATTCTGCAAAGCTGTTTATTTTACATTTTTTCTCTTTTTAAAAAAAAAAAAACTGAAAAACATATCCCAGTGTTTGAAGATGTGGAAGATTTTTTACGCAATAAACATTACATAATAGTGGGTCTTGTATGGAAAGTGCCAAACATTACAGTGCAAACTCATTACAAACAACCTCATGTTTATCATATGAAAATGCAAAACCATTGGTCCAGTTTGTTCTTTAACAATTCTTTCCCCCAGCTCCATTATTTTCTGAAAATTTCAAGCTACTAAATCAAATCAAATGTATTTAAGACAAGTTGTTAGATTTGTAATTTTGTACTGTGTAACTATTGAATCAAATTTAAATGTTTTATAAAAAGAAATGTAAAAACTAATGTTTGTGGTAGTAAGGGGTGGATGTGTCTTTCTGTAGAAGTTGATGTCCGTGTTAAACTTGAGAATTGGACTGGACTAAAATGGATGGTGGGTGAGACAAATAATGAAGTGTGTTTGAGAATATGTAGTTAGAACTTCTCTATAATTTAATTTCCTTCACAATAGCCTCCATTTAAATGGATTAAATTGGACTGACTCATTAAATAGTTGGTCTCTTTTTTTATTTGGTTCACTTAGCAGGTTACAAGGTTGGTTTTTGTATTGAATAATAAATTATTAAAATTAAAAATATTGAAATAGTTTAAAATTATAAACATTGATAAAAAAAACTAAATGATATCTAAGACTAATGAAAAACATAACAAATAAAACAAAATTTTAAATGATAATTCATATTTTAAAAAATTAATAAAATGGAAGCAAACAACTAATTTATATTTTAAAGAAGTAAATGAAACCTATTATTTTTATTTAAAATTTATATATATATATATAAATACATTATTAGATCAAAATTAATTGTAATAAGGACAAAAAATACATTAGTAGATTTATGTTAATAATATTTTTTACATATATAAATTTTTATTAAACCTATAATTTTTATTTACAATTTATATATGTAAACAAATTAATTATTAGATCAAAATTAATTGTCACAAAATTTATTATGTAAATTTACATGTACATTAAATATACATTAAAAATTTTAGGGTTATATATAACGCTATTAATTATTTTATCACATAATTGATTTATTAACTCAATTGGTTAGAGTGTCGTGCTAATAACGCGAAAGTCACACGTTTGAAATCATTAATTTTAAATTAATTCGTAAAACATTTTTTTTAAAAAAAATTTGTGCCACTTATGGATTGCGCAATCCATAAGCCTCATACGAATTGGGTCGATCCATAATTGGTTTATGGATTTGCAATTTGTAAGCCAATCACAAAAGGACAATATGAGAATTAATATTTTGTGCTGGGTGTACCAACAAAATGAATGGAGCACGTAGCAATTCCCTTTCAATGGTTGTCTTGTTTAAGATAGTTGTATTGTTTGGGGTCCACAAAATTATCATGCAACCTAGGATGCACCAAGACGGGACGGGGACATATACAGGGACGAAAAAAAGTAAATCTAGAAATCTCACGATATGAATTCGGCTAGGAAATGACCATTTTTTTTAATATTTTTTATTATTTAAATAAAACTGAAAAATTAAAAAAGCACGAGAAATAAATAGCAACACTAGCATCTTATAAACTTAAAGATAATCCAATGGTCTACCAAAATAAAGCATTAAGGTGCAAAGTGCAAAATTAACATTAAAAAGTACTACAAGCAAGTTAGTTCATGTTTTTTGTTGATTCACTTTTCGGGGTTTAGGTTTGGTTTGGTGGTTGTTCCCTTTCACGATTCTTTCTTTAGATCCTCTCTTGACTCTTTATTCTTTATAAAATTGTGCTTTTGACCCTAATTTCTTTGGGTTTGTTGATTCTGTGGTAATGATGACTGGTAGAGGAAAGGGAGATCGTACATGTTTTTCTAGTTCCATGCCTATTCGGAGTCCGTGTAGTTGGTGAGCCGTGTGATGGGAAACCTTCTCTCATGGTTCGGAGAGGTTCACCTCCACTGTTGGTGGTTCGTCGATGGTGTTCGTCCAATGAGGAGACAACAGAGTGAAAGAGAGGAGTGAGGAAGCCTTAATTTTTTTTGTCGATTCTCTTCTTTCCTCTTTTTTATGTTTTTTTTTTAAAATTTTGGATTGTGGGGACACACGAAAAGACCACTGTCGTCCCCGTCTTGGCTAGCCGTACCCAAGAAATTAACGTCTTCCCTGGGACATCCCCTTGTTGTCCTCTTCTGTTCTCGTCCCCGTGCAGTACTGGAAACGGGAGACACCACTTAGCAGGTGTCCCCATTGTAGCACCCTGTTTTTTTTGGCTAATTTTTTTTTATAAAAGGGGATTTAATTAAAATAAATGAGTTTTTTTTATTTAAATAAAAATAGAGGTTTGGAATAAATAATAAATACAAGTTTTTTAAAAATAAAAAAAAGTTTTAGAAAATAAGAGAGAGGTTTATTTATCCATTTATTTAGTAGAGAGAAAATATTTTTTTTATAATTAATAAAATAAACTAGAAAAAATAGGAATGAGAATTAGATCATCAGATTCTCACTATATAAAAGAACTTTTAACCCAGAAGCAGTTTTACGAAAAATTTACTATATATTTTGTTCATTTTCTCTAACGCTAAAGAATCCTAATAGAACAATCGGAGGAAGAGCTTTAGAGAGCATCGAAAACACCACCATTGCCAACGGGGAACGCTTGAGTGATTACATCGAGGTAAGAGATGAGTTACTCAAGTTTAAGGATTAGAATGAACATATGTAGAAATTCTTAAAAGATCAATTTTGAGTTACTTTGGGTTGTTTCTTTTTTCTTGAAATTTAATTATGTTTTTTTCTAAATTTTTCATTTGTTATTGTGATTAAATTTCACTCGTGTAAATTTGATTACACAAAAGTGGAACAAAACTATGTAGATATTGATGAAATTGTAAGAAAGAAATATGCGTCCTTACCATTTTGCCTAAATTTGAGTCAAATAGTTTTAATTATGCATATATTGTGACTAAAGAGTTTAGTTAAAATCCTTTTTCAATTAGCCAAATGGCCTTGATGCGTGCCTGGTTGCCCGTAGCTATTTCATCTAATGTACATACATTCATTAAGTTCCAATACGTGCTTAAGGTTCCCTGAATGCGTATATATTTCGTTTTGATATACTTGTGCATATCTAATCATCACGTGAATTATTTACACATGTTTCTTGATTTCAATTTTAAATTATATTATAATGATCATATATGTAGGCAATCAAATTATATGAATTATTTATACATGTTCCCTGGATGCGTATATGGTTTCGTTTTGAATTATATCTGATCATCACGTGCAATCAATTTTTTTTAAGTACATACATATATGCCTACATATTAAGCGTATAGTTATCTTAATATATATATATATATATATATATATATATTGATTATACATGTATATTACATTATTTATATTATAAATTGATATTTAGGACATCATAGTGTTATTATAGTACAATTTTAAAAATGCTTATTGTCATGAAATTGGAAATATTATGGTTTGATCGTTATATATGTGTATGTGTATGTTGTGTCATATGAACATTGTTATGAATGTTATGAAGATGTATAAATGAATATGAGGTGGATTAAGTGATAATTGAGATGTGAGCTATAAACTGTGTAATCACACAACTGTAAAATCCTTTAAGGACGACGAGTTAATACGTGACGAGTTTGCGATGGGCCCCATTGTGGGAACTAGATGAGTTTAATCACTTGAGGCGCGATGAGTTAAAATAATTTTGAAAATAATTGAGATTTTGAAAACAATTGAGTAGTTGTGTGTATTGCATAGTTTATAGGTAGAGTCCGTGTGTTAAAATATTTTTTGGGTTGGACTTGAATCAGGAGGGAGAGACCTTGACGTACTCCTCGGAGTCTAGGCCTTAGGGGTAAATATACTCGGTTTGAGTGTTCCTTTAAGCCTATGCCGATCACACATAGTTGGAACATTCTCATAAAATAGAGTGACCCTAATTGGTCTCTCAGTGACTTCACTTAGTGAGAGTGACCTAACTTATTCATTGTGAGGCATGTCTTGTCATATACTCTTAGGCATCTGACGAAATTTTTCACTGAAAATGATATCACATTCCATGTAGGCTTAAGTTTAGTTTTTCTGTTGCATAATGCTTGTGTTTAACTTTCATTGAGTTAACGATTGAGGTTTTGGTGTTGTTTTATGAAGTGTGTGAACTTGAATAATGTGTGTGATTTTGTGAAATGAGGTTGTTTATGTAAATTCAGCTCTAAGTATTATATGTTTTACATGCTCTAATGTTTTATTATATACGAATGTGATAACTCATTCCAGGTGTATGTTTGTGTTTGAGCTTAATGCCATTTTGTTCCAAGTGAGTTAGCATATGATGAGTTCTATACTGAAGATGGAGAGACTTAGCCTTTGTCAGGGAAATGTTTTGATAAATGTGACATGGGATTTTATTTCATATGTTAGAATTCCATGAATAATATAATTGTTTTATATTTTTGCTATTAGCTTGACTTCTTTTCCTTAAGAATGGACAACCTAGTTTTGAACCGAGATAGTTTTATTATTTATTTGAACAAGTTCTATTATGATTTTAGAAAAGTGAATGTGAACCTTTTATTCTTTTTGACATGCTTTTATTCAAATGTGTTTTAAAAACTTTTAATTAATTTTGCATTTTTATTCCTTTTATTATCAGTACATATATGTGAGGTAGAGAGTGTCACACGTGCTTCATAGCATGAAACTCCCTTAAGCAGTTGGGCTATTATTGGACCGATAAGCTGGTAATATATTTGATTTTTAATGATAATGTTATTATTCCCTTATCAAATTGCAGGTACCCACTCATCTAGCATGAGTGAATTATCTGTAAGGTTGTTGTGCTACTGTAATCTCAACCATCAATGTTATAAAAATCAGGTTCTACCTCTCATTTTAATTAATTCTCGACTCTTTCATATACTTACTAGAACATCACAGTCTTTTGTTTTGTAAGTCTCTCCTTGTATTTCCCAGGTGGAAGATATTTGTAAACGTGAAAGATCGTGGAGCCTATCTTGACTAAGTCAATCCCAACCTCAATCCGCTTTAGATTTTGATAGGTAAGTACAATAGTAATATATATTTTTAATGATATTCTTAATTTTATCTTAATTACTTAA
This sequence comes from Glycine soja, assembly GCF_004193775.1. Classification (NCBI taxonomy): domain Eukaryota; kingdom Viridiplantae; phylum Streptophyta; class Magnoliopsida; order Fabales; family Fabaceae; genus Glycine; species Glycine soja. The sequence goes on along the minus strand of NC_041009.1, from coordinate 23,376,603 downwards.
ATATGAAATACTACATGTGAAAAGAGAAATCAATTTCCATCAATTTTAAATAACTTGAATAATTAAAAAATATGATTAGCTAGTCAGGACATAAAATTGTTGACTGCAAAGCAATTACACGCTCTTTGTGGATATGGCACAGCATAGTTGTTGGCATCCACTAAAACAAATATGACGTCTAAATTTGCATGCAGCAACGTTATAAAACTTACAAGAAAATGAAGGAAAGAAGATCGTGGAAGAGACGCGTTCAAGTACTTCTAATGTCAGTAGACATGCAGTATATATTGATAATGTGGGAAATGGGTTCACGAAAAAGAATCACAGATGTGAGTGATCAATATGCATGTTAAAATAATAACAGTGGTTTGTCACATTAATGCGAACTATGATTTTACAGGTAAATTTTATTTATAATGCTAAAATTTTAAATCAAAAATCTAGAGGATTCGCTGGTTTTGGTAGGGTTTTACCTAAGCACTAACTGAAAAATAGTCTTGTACACTACTACAAATAAAGCTTTTTAAGTCGGTTCTCCAGGCCATTTTACGACGGTTTTGAACCGTTATAGCACGCAGTGTTGTAAAATGTGCCTACCTCTACAACGACGGTTTTGAAACCGTCTTTATAGATTGGTGATTTTAAGACAGTTTTAAAAATAACCGTCTTAAAATTTATTGTTTATTCAAGGCGGTTATCATCTATTAACTGTTATAATAGACCACCTTTCTACGACGGTTTTTGCAAAAACCATCTTAGAAAGTGAAACTTACTAAGACGGTTACGCCTTAAACCGTCTTAGTATGTCCTTTTTTTAGAAGGCTTTCTAAGACGGTTTTCTTAAAAACCGTTTTAGTATGTCATTTGTGTGTGAGACTTTCTAAGGCGTAGATAGTGGAACTTATTGTGTGTGAGACTTTCCTCTTCGCTAGACTTCAAAACAGAAGAATCAGAATCCCCAGGTTTACCACTGTCAACCTTCAAAAGTTCATTTGGAGAAGATGAGATCAAGAGTAGATAGTGGAACTAAATTTACCGTCAAGTCAAGACCAAGAACAAGACAGTTAATAAGTACGAATACTACTTTATTCACACAATCTCAAAACAAAATTAAATTATATACTAATTTAGGTAAAATATAGATTTAGATGCAACACACGCCTAACTTAGCAAGCCAAAGTAGTCGAACATGAATAATGAATACACGGAAAAAGAACAAATAACTCATTAAGAATACAATCACAAGAGGTTTTATAAACAAAACATTGGAAGACACGCATATCTTAAATTATGCAACATATCAACTTCCCACATACTCAATCAACAAGACTGCTCCTCACGGATTTCTATCAAAGATAACCATTACACCATCCTTACATTAATTTTTACAGCTTACAGTATTGAGTTAAAACAAATTGTAATAAGATCCCACAGAAATCAGACTAGACATCTTCTGAAAACCCATTTTCTTCTGTCAAGAATACTAGTACTGGATTTTGCATTTCTCAAAGATCACACTTCTACTCTTAAATGGGTTTAGAGATAAGAAAAAGCAAAGCAATTAAAGGGTAAATATGATTTATGACTGTTCATATGCAACCTCAAATGAATAACAAATGCAAAAGAATATGATTCAAAGGTAAATAAATCAACATTCTCAGGAGCACTTCAAGTAGACCATTCATCTGTGGTTTTCTAGGAGTAAAGATATGGGGAAAAGCATATACTCTCTAATCAATCAACAATCCTCAGTTCTTCAGACCATTCAAATCCCACTATTTGAATGCAGTCAACCAAAGAAAGAAAGAAAAAACTTATTTTCTAAGAACAAATTTTTGACATATTTATGGAACCTATTTGTCCATAGTTTAGTGATACTGTGATCATATATTTAACAGGAAATTTACCCTCAGAAGATTGGACCAGTCCTACTCCTGTCATTGTTTACCCTGCTTTCAATTAAAAATTTAGCCTCTGATAAAGTCCCCTTTACTTTCAATTAAAAATTTAAAACTTACGCAAAATCTGTTCAATGATAATGGATGATATCGGATATCGTATTCCTATCTACAAACAATGAACAAAGGAACCTGTTGCAGACTAATGTAAGTATGGAGTATGAACACACTTGCACTAGCATATATACATGTGTACAATTTTGTGAGATACCGAGTAAAGGGTGTTCAGCTCTAGATATTATGAAGACATGATAAAAAGAGACCATAGCTCCAAATGGGAACCTAGTGTTTATGCATTTGTGCAAATGTTGTGCCTTAAAAGGAGAAATTTATTGTCTTAAGATCTAATAAAAGATTGTTTTCTGTACTGTAGGGTTTAAATTTGAAGTTGAAATTTGAAGTTGCAAAGCATCATGGTGATATCATTTATTACTCTTGGGTGTTAGAATGCTATGAACAAAAGAAGCTTGTCTGCTGACAGCCTAAGTGACTTATATGATTGAATATAAACTTATTTGAATCCTATAGAAGGTTTTGTGATTGTATATTGATTTCAATATTTCCTTTTAAAGGTACTTCCTTTTTCTATCTGGACTGACAAAGAAGTTGCAGGAAGAAGTTGATGAGTTCTCAAATACTTACTACTTGGACCTTCATGTTGGAGACATGAAGCAGGAAATAGCATTTGCTACTAGCTAGTTTCTATCTTGTCAAATTTTGGACTCTATCTATCTTAAGTAAATATTCACATTGAAATGTGAAGGAAACAAAGCACCATGTTAATATGAAGCTTGGGGTATGGTTTTGAGTTATAGCCTAAATTGTTACTTGACAGGCAGTGTTTTACTAAGCATGAACCACAATCAGTTAATCAAACATCCATATTCAGTACTCTTTCTCATTGTCCAGACACAGAAAAACAAACTCACACACACAAAATTGACAGAAGACAGGTATTGCCAAACACAAACACCCTTTCTAGCATAGGGATTTGATCTCTCCACCTTGGTGAAAGCCTTGTGACCCATAAGGTAATGCATTCTTTATTAGTATTTTGCATGCATCATTTATTTTCTTTTTAAAATCTGGATTACCCTTATCTGCTAATAGTTTAATGTGTTTGTGATTCTTTTAATACAATAATTGGTCTTATTTTTACCTCGGTGTCCATTAGGGACATAATCATGGGTGTTTCTTCATCATCAACACAAAAATTAGTCTTTATTTTTGTGTATATTTTATTGTTTATGTTCATTTTATTATTTTGTTTGGTGGATTAATTTATTGACATGTCTGTGTGGGATTTTCCTGGCTTTTATAGAAGGTGGGATTTTGACTAGCAGGGTGTTTGGCTGTTGAGTTTATGGAGGGCCAAGTTCATTGTTGAACAGTGTTTATGTTGCCTTTATTTGCAACTTTTAATTGAACCAATCCTACCCTTTTTTGAGACCTGTTTATTGCCAGAGGTGACGGAGTTTCAATTTTGCAAGTGCATGATCTTAATAATAAGGTTTTTATAGAAAAGGAAAGTTGAGAATAACATGGGGGAAGATGGTAATTCTTGGATTAGGAGGAGAAATTTTTCACACACAGTGTGCCATCGTTTGGGCCTTGCTAGATTAGGGTCTATTCCTATTAGTGTTCAGTCAGAGCAGAAATCAAGGCCTTCCTCAAAGGCTCTATTTATATACGAATGACCAACAATAACAAAATCAAATCCATCAGGTGGACATATGCATGTAAGCATTCATTAAGCGGGTTTAATGACTTACATGTACGACGACCTAAGACGCGTATTCCACGGGCAAACGGCGCGAGGTCAGTATGAGGGAGACAGTCTTCACGACGCGAGCTCCACTGCTTCACGCCGAGGTTTCAAGGAGAGAGGGGTTTGAGGTCCACTGCTTCACGGAGAGGTTTCAAGGAGAGAGTGCTTGACGACGCGAGGTAGAGTGTTAACTACAGGAAGAAAATTTGAATTACTTGATACAAAACACACAACAATCTAAATAGGAAGAAATAAGGCACATGAGCACAAGCCTCAAGTTTTTCTATTAGATAAAAAGAGTAAAATCACTAGCAACACGAAGAAAGGGTTCAGGGTTCAGGATAAACTCACCTTTCAAATTTTGAAGCCGTAAGCAAGCTGCCCTTCGTCCATGTGTTGCTAATCGAGAAAGGCAAAATAAAAGCCCCTACCTACCAGCGAAACAAAAACCGTGTCTTGACAATGCCATTCAGTACACATTTTCAAGCAAGCAACACTAGGGCATGGGCACTTACCAGTTCATACAATCGGACTGCGGCACGACACACCTTGAACAGGGCTTAGTGATGGGTCACAGACTTCTCTTCGACAGGGCTTAGTGATGATGGGTCACAAATTTCTCTTTCAACACTTGGTGAAGACAGGGGATGCTGGTGAAGACGAAAGGGGACGCTGGGTGAAGACTGGAAAGGGATGGCTGTAAAATCCCTAATTTGAGGGAAATAAAACGAAGGCGGTTTTGGTCCAAACCCGTCGTTGAACTTCTTTCTATATTTACAAAAATGCCACCCAGCGAGTTACTAAGACGGTTATTTATAACCGCCTTAGAATTTACGTTGTAAAAAATTATTCTCAGCTTTGATAATTACAAGTTTGTCACCGCGTCACTATCTAAGGCGGTTCTGGATAACCGACTTAGATACTACGTCGTAAAATATAATTATTCTAGTAGTGGTAGCTCATAAACCTCGGAAGACACCGGGACAGAGGCAATATGCATGTAAATAAAACTTGGAAAAAAAATACACCGATGCCTTTGGAAATATGAGTTCTTTTCAAAATGGAGAAGACTCTGTCTCTCCAATGAAATATACCCCAAACAAGAACGGAGAACATATGCAGAAAATGGGATGGGACTGTTAAGGCCGTTGAATTGGTGGGGCGTAATTAATATCAATTGTTAATGAGGAATTACTTAGGTACGTAGTATCGAACTACCAAGTGTTTATATATGATTCTGGCTAATTTATGTAACATGATTTTAAGTTTTTAATTTTATTAAAATTAAAAAGAATTAATAATGCTTTTATGTCATACAAATTAGTTGGGATCATAATGGTACTAAACCATTTTATTATAATTTCTCATGCTACATCTTGCTTACTGCTTAATAAGCTATGGTGACCAAACGGTCTTGGGGCCTGGCTAAACTAGAGAGCTTCTTCTTCATATATATATTGCTTCCAAGTGATAGTGGATGATCAACTAGTTTAATATGATTATTATGAATAATAAAACTTTTTTTTAAGACACTTAATGTATTAATTATATATTTAATTTAAAAGATTATTTTAAAATAATGTGTTTTAGATATATGTACTAGGTGATGTGGATGCATGGTCAAATGTTAATGCGTGTATCATTTTTGTTGTTTCAATATTCAATTTTTGCTTTAGTCCAAGTTTAAGTTTTAATTGGATCCTTATGATCGCTAATTAATTTATCCATTAATTTAGTGTTGAAAATGAAAAGACAAACAGCTGGCTGATTTGTCAAACCTTTTTGCTTCTATGTGTATGCCCATGCCATGGCAATAGGCCAAAAAGAATAATAGAAAGATAGAATGTATGTAGATAAGACGAGGGGCATGCGGCATTTGAATTAATATTGTATATTATATAGTGGTCTCTGTCACAGACCAGTGATACCATACTCTTATAGCTGTTGTTGTGACAAGGAAAAAGCGAATTTTTTTTCCAAAATATACATAAAAAATTCATTAAATAAAACATACGTATCTTTCCATTATTTACTAAAAACATATATATTTATTATTCATAACATAAATTCAGGTTGGGAAGACTCAAGTTTACAATATTTTTTTCCCAAGAATTTAACAAAAATTCATTGAGAATTCGGATTCCCCCAATTAGAATTCTCAATGTGATTTAAAAAAAAATTTAATAGATTTAAAAATAATATAAATAAAGAAAATTAATAAAATTAGACAATATTCAGGAAAAAGCCTTCGATTCGTTTGGTAGAGTAGAAAGCTGCACAGTGCACACTGTGAAAGAAGAGAAAGAGAAACACGCCACACACATTCAAAGGAAAAGGTGATTTTGACGTCATTCTCTTCCTTGCCTGTCTTATCCAACACAATCACCCTTTTTTTTTTTTTTATCGGTCACATGGTTCTATATACAGCCTGTGCTCTGATTAATATACTATTTAATACTATATGTTAAATTGTTTATAAAAATGTGTTTAGTATCGTCCTATTATTCCTTTGAAGACATGATTAGTAACCACGGATAATCATCATCATTTCAGAAGCAAGGATTATGAAAGGCAAAGAGGATTTCCTCAACGTGGATGATGCATGTATATGGTTCTCCTTTGTGCTCCACCATAATTATTGCACTGAAATGATTATAAGCGATATTATGGTCGAGCAGTGACATTTTACAACTAATCATTTTCAACGCATTCTTTCTTTTTAATCATGCTTTATCAAAAAATCATAAAATTGTAAATATAATTTGTAAATAATTAAGTAAAAAATATATTTTATAAGTTCTAATAACTTTTAGTCAATAACAAAAAAACATTTCAAGAAATGTGTTATTCTATTACAATATTATTAATTAATAAAAGCTCATCTCATATTTGCTCTAAAATCTTGGTCTTGCTGTGAAAAAGTTCTTCTAGAAGTTAGTTTAAATGGACCAAAAGCAGAAAGGTAAAGAAAATAACCGGGCATTGAGGTTGAAGAACTTTGAGGAGGGAAATAAATAGGTAAAAATGCTTTTCAGAGCATGGAAACATGACCTTAATTATGATTTTATAAATGGTAGATGTAGCAGTGGTTGGTTAAAAAGAAAGAAAGAAGACAATCTTGTCTTGACAAACAAGTAGGGAGAAGCTTTTACCAACACAGTAAAGTGGTAATCATATAACCAACCAATGTGACCTCCATAGTCCATATTCTATTCTCTACTACATCATCACCTGCATGCCTCAGAGCGAGAAAGAAAGAAGGTGCAATTTCCAATCCTCCTTTTTATTTTTTCGGTTATCATGTTTGTACCTTTTACAAAACTTTTGTTTTTATTTAGTTATTTACTCCCCGTGAGTGTCACAGTTTTACCTTGGGAAGCATATAATAAGCTATATTGAATTAAATGTAATAATATTTTATTAGAAGAACATATATACTACACATGGAACAAGTTGAGTATTTTACCTTATTAAAATTATGGATTACTCTTCTCTCCCCTTTACCCTATCATCTTCCTTCTTGTTATAATTACCGATAAATTAAATAATTAAAAAAAAATGGGACCATGCGATTAAGGTGCTCGTGTTGCTTCAGGGTGTGGTATGAAGGTGATGGTTTAGGTATTACTGAAATCACATGATCCAAATAAGGGAAAGGATATGTTGTTTGCTAGTGACACGAGGGGTTGACCATCCATCATGTGATTCATATGTAGAAATCGTGAAGTTTTTTGCATGAAATGAGTAATAATCATTAGAGTTGAATAATTTTGCACATCACCAAAAATAGTAATAAGGAGTCATTTTTAAAAAAAATTAGAATAAAACTTTACGGTTGAGAATGAACCAAAACAAACTGTTACAAATAGAAATAAGCATAGTTAGTTAGCCCTATACAATTAATAATTTGCATTTGGGGTAATAAGACATTTTTATATATAGCGGTTCAAAAAACCAAGCACAAGAATTTCCAAACTGAAATTTGGACAAAAAAACTTGTGGCAAAAGCTCCACCTTTAGAATTAGTTCCCAGTACAGATTGTTGCAGGCGAAGGAACGTGGTATCCCTGACCCTCATCACGTCTTTTCTTCTCTCTCTCTCTCTCTTTCTCTCTCTCTCTCTCTCTCTCTCTCTCTCTCTCTCTCTCTCTATATATATATATATATATATATATATATATATATATATATATATATATATATATATATATATATATATATATCGAAGATTCGAAGTTATGAATTGGTGCCACTTCTATACTAAATTAAGGAGCTTTATTCTTGGTTGCACCTTCCTGTCACATTTCCCAACCATATATGATCCATTTCTTAATTGTTTTTAGAGTTTAATTATTTAAATTTACATTTTTTTTATTTTACATTGGGTATTATCTTAATTACTTAAATATAAAGTATTAATAAGAGTTTAAGAATTATTTTTCTTTTTATTTTTGCTTTCTCTTTTTAAAAGTCTGTCCATAAAAGACATGCGTAAGATTTATTCCTGCTCTGTCTGTTATTCAATTGACTAGATATATAATGATTTAGATTTAACCTTAATTAAAGGATTCCACAGAATCTCATTCATATCTTTTTCAAAGAGTAACCTAATTAGAAAAAGAATAAAAACTGTACAGTGTTTAATATATTGCACTCTTTTTCTTAGTACGTACATTATGAATCTCATTTTTCTTTTGATAGTGCCTTATATAAATTGGACTATGTATGTAAGTAGCTTTTCAAGTGAAGAGAAAACTTCAAACAAACCAAACCAGGCCTAGAAAATTAGTTTGTAATAACAAGAAAATAAATAAATTAGACTGAAACTTACCAAAATTTTAAACCATAAGCCCTAAAACCTGAAATATTTCCATCCCTACATCCCATCCATTAGTGTTTTGGAGAAATAATGGTAATAAGAAAAGAATGGCGTGATAGTAACTACTTAATTAAGGCTGTTTATGGAAAGATATGAAATGTGGGGACGAAAGCAAATATTGGCTTTAGCTTTAATGGTGGAGGTCCCATGCATGGCCATGAATGCATAATTCTCGGTTGGTAGTCCTGTTTCTTTGACAGACAGGTCAAACAAAAGCAAACCTCGCTCACGCAATCTGCTACCAGATACCTACTTATCATAATTCATATCATATCATATGCTATCACTTAACTTTTCATTCTTCTATCTTCACCCTTCTTGACGTGCAAATTCAAATGCAGGCACATATTTGCACCCATTATTCTCTTCTCTCATTTCACTTCAATCTGTCTCTTGGCTGCTGCATATATATACTGTACTACTGTGTCTCACTTCTTTTCCCTCCAAATTGGAGATTCCTACTACAAAGTGCCACTTTTATTCTATTTGATTTTGTTACTTTTCTACACTCCACTTGCTATTCACCACTCACGTGTTTGTCTCAAAATCAGAGATCGAGTTGGTGGTATTTACTATATATGATAGGAATTAGCATATATATAATACTTGAAAATGGCTGTTGCAAATATATTTTATATTTTAATACTATTGAATGATTTGAATCCAGTTAGTTTTTAAGATGTTCTCACATATTTCTTTAACATATACTAATGGGCTAACAGTGATATATGTTCATTTAAGTCCATATCATCTGATTTGATTGTTTAATGGACTCATTTAATTTGATCACATAAAATAAAATTCATAAATGATAAATAACTAATATAATTGTCTTACAATATTAGTCCACATTAATTATTGGAATAGAAAATTCCAACAATCTTTTACTTAGGCTACATATTGTAACAATTATATAAAATTTCCTTAAGCATGTATTTGTATGCTATTTACCTTTAGACTTCCACCTTGTATAACAACCTGATCCATCTCATATATCAATAATAAAATCACTGCGACTTTCGTCACTACAACAAATGTAACTAGACCCCAATGACCACCACATCAGTACACTTAATGACATAGGTCAATATGGATAAACAGAATGGAAATTACATGCAATGTGATCTTAGTCATGCATATTTCTAATTGGTTCAAACTTTATTCTTTATAGAGATCTATCCAAATACAACATAAATATTGCAAACAAAACAAGCTGACAATGAAATGATAAACTTCAACTTTATTTCTGCAGAAAATCCAAACAATAAAATATTTGTAAACAATAAGATATAAAACATAAGTAAGACTCTCACTAAACTAAGGTACTATCAGGAATTACATCCATATGAGCAGTATAAAACTTTAAGTGTCATACCTTTAGTAAGTGGATCAGCTAGCATGGAATGAACCCCTATATGTTCTATACAAATCTGTATTTTTTGGATTCTTTATTTAACAATCAAATACTTTTTGTCAACAAACTTTTACTTGGTTGAATCCTTAATAAGACCGCTAAAATATTGCCCCGATAAACACTTGATGACTATTTAATTTTGGCGACAACAGGCAAGCCAATTACAACAATTTAGCAATCATAAATTCTGGTATGATGGCTCATAGCAAACTATTAACTCCACCAACATGGTTAAATGTGGATCCTTATGTGGAGTGATTGCTATTAAGACATTCCGAAAAAATCAAAGTCAAAATACCCAATGATCTCTAAACTTCTAAACTTTTGATATGAAAATATGTAGTTTCTTATTCTCTTCAATTAACTCATAATGTGCTTTATTACTTTCTAGTGTTGCATACCAAGATTACTCATTTATCACCTTAGGACTCCCACAAAAAATTATTTTAGGACAATAAAAAAATAAACTTAAGCATACATGATAAATTGTAATATAACTATTTTGCAACAATAAGTATAGTAGGATGTCATCAACATATAATACCAAAATAATAAATTTACTCCCACTAAACTTTTAGCACACACAATCATCAACCAAATTTATCTCAATGCCATAAGAGATAATCTTGATGAATTTGTAATACCATAGACAAGAGACTTGTTTAAAAGCACAAATGAATTTCTTTAGTTTGCATACCATAGACTTTATATCATCTTAAACAAAGTTTTCTGGTTGCATAGTATAAATTGTTTCATCAATGTTTTCCTTTAGAAGCCTAATCTTTACATCCATCTATGCAAAACAATTATAAAAATGATCTACAGTATCATTATAGTTCTAAGAAAGTCTTTCTAAGAAATCAGAGAAAAAGTCTCTTTGTGATCAATGTCTTCCTTCTAGTAAAACTTTTGGCGACAAGACAATCTTTATTTATCTCAAAATTATCCATTGAATCCCTTTCGACTATAGATATTTATCTACAACTTATGGGTTTCACACTTTCAAGCAATTTGACGATATCCCAAATGTCATGTTCAACCATAAGTTTTATTACATCATTTATGACATCAATCCACTTGAGAGTTAGAGCACAACATGACTTAACTAAGGTCAATTAGACCTTCTCAGTCAACCTAATGTCATATTCATGTTCTTAAAGGAATATGACATAATCATATCAAATTACATTTTTTCTTTCTCTAATGGATCTTCTTAATGACACTTCTTGAGGTTATTGAGTTTGAACTTTAGGTGGTGTTTGAAAGGGAATCTTAGTATTTTTTTTGTTTTTTAATAATGCTAGGAGTAACATCATTATTTAATAACCATATTCGTTTCTTGAACAATGGTAAGTACAAAGGCTTATCTATTGTCATTAACAAATTATTCTTTAAAGACAACACTCTTTATGTTTCCTTTCCCTCCAAACTCAATTTTCTCAAGGAGTCTTGCACGTCTCAAACATGATCTTAAAGTGGGATTGTAAAACTTATACATGTGGGAGCTTTAAATGTAACAAAAAAATTATAACTAATTATCTTTAAGTTCAACTTATCTTCATGCAGCCTATAAGACATTGTTTCAACTGAATATCCCTAAATGTGTATATGCCTAATGTTGGAATTTTCCCGACTCATACCTAAAGAATAGTGACTACTTGAATTGGTACCCTAAAAGGATATAAATTGCATTCTTTAATGTCTTTCCCCAAAGCGACTTTGGTAGAGGAGAATTAAACATCTTGCGATATTTGTACATGTCTAGTTTCATCATTCTTCAACTTTGTTCATGCTAGGTTTTCCTAACATTACATGTTGTAAAACAATTTCACAATTATTGAAGAAAAACAAATAGGAAACTCCAAATGTTGTACCTTATGTCATATATACCATAGTATTCCCCATGGTCACATTTGACAACCTTAATTTTCTTTCTTTTTCTTAGTTGATGTTCAACTTCATCTTTGAAAGACTAAATGTCTAAAGGTCAAAATTTCTCATAATTTAAATAAAGAGAAATCATCTATGAACATAATCAAATACATTTGTTCATTCTATGAATCCATAAGGAATAGAACACAAAAATATGCATGTATTAGTTATAAGACATCCTTATTTCTTTCAGCACCTGAATTCTATTTTGTTTGTTTATTTTCCCTTTATATACTTAATATATAGACTATAAGGTCCAACCAATATAAAGGATCCAGAATTTCCTATAACACAAGCATCCAAATTCCTTATTAAGAGATATGACTTAAGCGCTTATGTTATAAAGTAACGAAATTCTCATTTAATTTTAAGTTTTGTAGCACCCAAAAATATTTGCAATAGGAACACTCAAATATCCGTAAAAGAATTCATAACTCGCAACATTTGAATCACAAGAGAGACTAACTTTATTATTTCTAATTAAACAAAATAACTGAATTTGTTCAAATTAGAAATAAAATTTGGTTTAATAAATAACTCAATATATGTCTCAACCAAATTCAAATGAAATTGAGTCTTTTAAAGTAACATAAAAGTTTTCATAGCTTCAACTATAACTTTATGTCATCGTCCACATAGAAGAATTTTTCATTATCACTTGGCAGATGATTCCATAGGTAGCATCATATAAACATATTTTTGTGAGTAGAAGAACCAAAATCTACCCACTAACGTCCTTCGGCACAAAACTAAATTAACTTTAAAACAAACAAAAATGAGAAGTATATCATTTTCACACATTAAATAGTGTAAATGAGGCCCTTTTTTTATATGCCTCATCCTACATAAGTAAAAAGAAAATTTCTTATCTTGTTCTCTTGTTTCTTCTCTAGAAAAAAAATTATGCAATATCTCCAACTCTCAACTGACTCCCCTCAAACTCTAAATTTTATAGGGATTTAAATAATATGAGTAATTTAAACCATAGTAGTAACAACAACAACAATTAAAGAAGAGAACAATAAACATACAATGCACAAATAATCTTTATGGTAAATTTCAAGATCCAAACAAGATACCTAGCGTATCATTAATCCTCAATCTTTGGATTGAAAAAGATTAACTGCAAGTGCTACTCTCCATGCATTGATCAAACATTGGTGATAAGTCCTATCAAACAAAGGTTGTCTTTGGACACTCCATTGCTCACATGGAAAACTTATATGATGATTACTCCAGTCAAATAATGATTGTCTTTGAACATTTCATTATTCACATGAAAAATCACACTATTTATAATCGTCACATGTTTACCATCGCAAGCATGTAATTATTCTGCCAAATTGTGTCTTCCTTTGGGTCGAACACAATTCGCAGGAATAGTTCCATGCAACATCCATGTAAATTCAATCAAATCAACTTACGCAAGAAAAGTTACTTTGGCAACTTGTTGTTTCAATTAATTTAACCAAAAATACAAGACAATCTAATATAATAAATGGGAGGTCTTAAAATTACACAACTTTCACATATAATTTAGTTATATAAAAGTATATATAACAAAACATGCAAATATTTTGCAGAACAGACCCATGACAAGATACCTAACACAACATTAATTCTTAGAGAAATTAATATATAATTGGTACTCTCAACGCAATGATCAAATATTGACAATAAATTCTGTCAAATAATAGTCTTTCTTTGGACTGACTATATTATTCAGATGAAAACATATTTATAATTGTCACACATTTATCATCATAGGTACACAATATGATTTGGCCAAATTGCATTTTCCTTTGGGCCTAACATAATTCGCATAAATAATTTCATACAAAATCTGTGTAATTTTAATTAAACTAATTTTCACAATAGGAACTACTTTTGTAATATATCGTGTCCATCAATTCAATTAAAAAATACTAGACAAACAAATAAATGTAAATGATCTGTTATTGCTAAATTTACACTCAATCATGATAGCAAAAATATAAAACTTTAATTACGAAAAGTAAATATCATATCCTTAAATTATATTTAATGCTATCATTGATTTATACTTAAAATACCTCAAGTAAATATTGTACCCGTAAATAACGTTATCACAAATATATGAAAGGAATTAAAAAAAAATCATGTGTAAATTCCTAAAAGAAATCTTTAAAAGATTTTATATAAATAATAAGATTATTCATAAAAAAATATTTTCTTAGTACTAATTTATGTTTGTGATGTTTGTGCAATGCACCTTGAAGACCGGAGAAACTTCACTTAACTTTAATTTGCTTTCATGTTAGGAAATCAGAGTTATATAAATAAAATATATAATAATAATTCTTTTTTAATTTATTAGCATTACAAGAAACATGAAGCACAAATTTTATTCAAAAGGAAGTGAAAAAAACCAATACATGATTATATGACGTTAAAAGCCAATCATTAGAAACCATGATCAAGAAAACAACAAAACAACTTTTTTTTTCTCACGAAACAGAAAAACAACTCAATTCCTACAAACCAGTCTATTGCAAAAAAAAAAAAAAAACTTTAATTCCCAATAGTCTTAAAGGATCCTTATAAAATACCAATAACCACCAAGAGTGTACGTTAGATCATCAAGAAGAGTTTTAGGAATACCTGGATCCAAAATGATTGATCAAACAAATGCAGCAGAATTTGAATTTGTAGGTGATTTCTGATCTATGCAGTCTTCTGAGGATCTGTTACGGAATGGATAACCGGCTAACAGCCTAACCGATGGCTTCATGATTATTCATCAACCGAAACTTCTTTATTCCTTAATAAGACCTTCATAACTTTTCATAGAGAGAAAATAAACTATATGTGACGGTTCGGTATACTGGGGACCATAGTCTTCTTATAATATGTTAACCTAATAGGATTCTCATTATCCCCTAATGGGAATTGACAACTCACTTAAGTCCATATCATTTGATTTGATGGTCTAACGGGTTTACTTAATTTTGATCATATAAAATAAAATTTATTAATGATAAATAACTAATATAATTGTCTTATAATATTAACCCATATTGAAACAACGATGACCCATTCTTTGGTCTCCCCATTGTATGCTGACCTCCCCCTCTTTCCCTCTTTCTCTTGCTGACATTCTTTGTAAGGATAGTCTCGAATAGTTTCTTTTAGTTTTTCCTCGGAAGAAAAGAAAAAAACAACAGATGTCTTCTTATTAACCAATTTAATCTACTTAAAAAAAAAACAAATTAATCTCTTCATTTTTTTTGCCAAACTCCTTTAAAGAGTTTTATTTGCTAAAATTAACCTATTTCAAAATAAACGTTAAGTTTATGAACAAGATGAAAGGTATTTGATAGAGGTTTTATTAAAAAAGACTGTTTTTTAAAAATTTCTTTCAAAATATTTTTTTAAAATTAATCATAAAGACTTGAAAATACATGTCTATGGTCCCGCCCGTCGTGTAGTAAAGTTTACTTAAAAAATTCTAGCGGATACACTAGATAAATAGTTCTAACGGATAACTATGGAGAACAATGATGAAGATGCATAACATACATTTCATTTATTAATATCAAAATAAATTTTGATGAAGAATGAATGTTTTTTTTATGAGAAAAAAATTTAAGTTAGACCTTAAGAGTTAATTGGAATTATAATAAACTTTAAGACTCCAAGAACACATATTTATAAAATACTTATTAATCATCCATTCAGAAGATTTTTACGGCTGTCATTCACGTTTTTTTTTAAATATGAATCTTTGTTGGTATGAAAGGATGAGTGCTTGAAAAAAAGTACAAAAGTGAGAGTGGAGAAGCAGAGAATGAATGACAATAATAAAACAACTCAAATTGTCACACGTGCATTTGCACAGTCACTCCACAGTTCCCTCCAGAGAATGAATGACAATAATAAATCACCACCACATTTCACTCCACAGTTCACTGTACTTTCACTCCTTCGCCATTTTCCAACCCCAAATTTCAAAACACACCAAAACTCCAAATAATAATAAATAAATAATATTTACAAAAAGCAAAAACGTTCCTCCTTTTTATATACACAATAGAGGCACAGCAACTCACTCTCTCACACAACAACAACTAGCTGCAAAGCTTTTTGTGTTCTGCAACTGAAAGTGAAGGAAAAGAAGCAGAAACCAAATCATGTGTTCTCTACTTTGGAGTTCCATTGCATTGTGTGTAGCTTTCCTACTCCTTGAGCTTGGCGTTGTGCACCCTTCACCCTCACACCATAGGATCACTCGCTTGCCGGGTCAACCCCATGTTCAGTTTCATCAGTTTTCAGGTTATGTAACCGTTGATGACAAAA
The DNA here is from genome assembly GCF_004193775.1 of Glycine soja. Taxonomy (NCBI): domain Eukaryota; kingdom Viridiplantae; phylum Streptophyta; class Magnoliopsida; order Fabales; family Fabaceae; genus Glycine; species Glycine soja. The sequence goes on along the minus strand of NC_041009.1, from coordinate 23,360,317 downwards.
ACCAGCGTGCACTTTTTTTCTACTTTGCTGAAGCCGAAAAAGATGCACTTTCCAAGCCCCTTGTTCTGTGGCTCAATGGAGGTGCTCCTCACTAGTAAATAAAAAGTTCTCAATCAGATAAGAATTTGAAAACTTATTCTTTGTGTTGTGTCATGTTCTTTTGAAGGGCCTGGTTGTTCTTCTCTTGGAGTTGGTGCATTTTCAGAGAATGGACCATTTAGGCCCAAAGGTAAGGGCTTGGTTAGAAACCAATTCAGCTGGAACAGAGGTAACTACCTATCTATCTTTTTGAACAATTTTTTGTTTATACATATCTATTGTTTTCAGTAATGGTGGTGGTTTCACTTTTAGCATAACTTTGAGAATATGACACGCTGATTAGCATTGTGCACATATATATGAGTTGCAGAAGCGAATATGCTCTATTTGGAAACGCCAATTGGAGTTGGATTCTCTTACTCAACTGATACTTCCTCTTATGAGGGTGTGAATGACAAAATTACGGGCAAGTTTTTAATGTTCACCCGTCTCTACTTGACATCACCAACTTTCTACTTTTTTAGTCGTCCCTTGAAATAATTCTCAATTTCATTGGTTTGAATGGTGATTGGTAAATAACCATTAGATGCAAGCATTTTCACATGGCTAAAGAAAGAGTTTCTAAAGGAAGATCCGGGTCAACTTTCTTTCTTCTTCATTTTCCCCTTCTTAATTAGTTCTCACTATCTCCCTTTTGCTTTTCTTGTTTGTTATCTTTACCTTTCACAAAATTCTCTCCCAAGTTCCCAGAGTTTTGCCCAAAGTTTTGCTTATTAACATAATGTTATTTCACAACCTCCTATTTTTCTTTACAGTTATGCCTTGTCCTCTTCCTAAATAGTGCTGTTTTTCTTTACAAAATAAACAGATATGCTCCTTTAAAGATTGCCTTGGTTTTCTGAAACATTTTGTCTTTCTCTTTATAGCCAGGGATAACTTGGTGTTCTTGCAAAGCTGGTTTATAAAGTTCCCAGAATACAGAAACCGAAGTTTGTTCATTGTAGGAGAAAGCTATGCAGGTAACTCTAACATCTATTTATGTTTTTTCATTTATGAAGAAGCTATGGTTAAAATATGCATATATTCATGTATTTTGTAATTTATGTTTAGGTCATTATGTTCCTCAGCTGGCTGAACTTATGCTCCAATTCAACAAAAAGGAGAAGTTATTCAATTTAAAAGGCATTGCTGTGAGTTATAGCACAAACTTCCGATTATTCTTCTTTTCCTATTCCCGCCACATGTCTGCTTGCTTTTATCCTTCTGATATCCGTTAAGATTTTGAAAACTAGAGAGCAAAAAAGTTCAGCTAAAGATTCATCAGTTTTGCAATTTGACTAAGGAATTTAGGCATCTGAAGCTAGTTTCCGTTGGTGCAGCTTGGTAATCCAGTTCTAGAATTTGCAACAGATTTCAATTCGAGAGCTGAGTTCTTCTGGTCACATGGATTAATTTCAGATACAACGTACAAAATGTTCACTTCTGTTTGTAACTATTCAACATATGTGAGGGAATACTATAATGGTGCTGTTTCTCCTATCTGTTCAAGTGTTATGAGCCAAGTTACTACGGAAACAAGTAGATTTGTTGACAAATATGATGTGACCCTTGATGTTTGTTTATCTTCAGTGTTCTCACAAACCAAAGTCCTCAATCCCCAGGTGAGTTTATCCTATAGCTTCTCTTCAATTCCAACTGTCACAACCACTTGATTTTCTATCTAACTTCAATCAAAGTACCGAGGGCATGAAATTCTGGTCTTGTTTTTTTTTTTTTTTTTGTCAAACAGCAAGTAACTGAAACCATAGATGTATGTGTGGAAGATGAAACAGTCAATTATCTGAACAGGAAAGATGTGCAGTCAGCTATGCATGCACATCTTGTTGGAGTTCAAAGATGGTCTGCTTGCAGCAAGTAATTCTCCTCTCTAGCCTTCACTTATATTTTGTGTTGTGTTTATGAGAACAATGAAAAAACATGTCAGAAACTAATCGAGTTAAACCTTGTGTTCTACCCTGCCTCTCTTCACATAAGCATGTTTTTTAGTGTTGTTGCTATTTCGAGTCTTGGACAGAAACATCCAGTTACTTTATGCTATATGCTTATCAGTGTCTCTTGTTAATATAATGAGTCTTATGCTATATGCTTATCAGTGTCCTGGATTATGAGCTGCGTGACTTGGAGATACCAACAATCACGGTTGTGGGGAAGCTAGTCAAGGAGGGAATACCAGTATTGGTTTACAGGTACATGATACATGGTTACATCCTTGTGAAGTGAAAATTCTATTCTAGATCAAATGAATTTGGCATAATAGATTACAGTGTGTATAATTGGCTTTGAGAATGAATTTGTAATTGTTGTTTTGCAGTGGTGATCAGGATTCAGTTATCCCACTGACTGGAAGTAGAACACTAGTACATAAATTGGCAAAAGAACTTGGATTGAACACCACTGTGCCATACAGGGTGTGGTTTGAGAAGCAGCAGGTGAACCTTGTTCTGTTGAGTTTTGCTGATATTACTGGTCACATTGAATTCGAGTTTACTCTCTATGTAACATCAATGTAAATAATTTTATAGTGTCAACCAAAAAAAAATTATGGTAGTTATAATTTTTAGGATAACTATCCTAAAAGTCAACAAATTTACTAAAAAATAGATTATGCACTAATAATATAAAAAATGTCCGTCCAATAATAAATTAATATGAACGATAAGTTTGATAATAACTACTACGTTGGAAGTCATGTATCATGATTTCTAATTGGTTGACTTGTAAATTTTTTTAATAGTATATAGCAATTAAATTCAACTTATATATAACAATTTGTGATTGAATGACATTATAAAAACTGAGTGCATATACTGTTTACTCATTGAAATTTTATTGTGCTTATGAAGTATAGCATGCTTGTTTCAGGTGGGTGGGTGGACTCAAGTTTATGGTAACATCCTTTCATTTGCCACCATCAGAGGAGCATCACATGAAGCTCCATTTTCACAGCCTGAGAGATCACTTGTGCTGTTCAAGTCCTTCTTAGAAGGAGGACCACTACCACAAGAGTTTTGATATGCATATATATGTCGGTTGTGTCGATAAAATGTGATTTTTGGATTGTAGTTTAATTCGTTTCACTGTTAATCAATGGTGCCCAATTTCAAGTGTAGAAAATTTTGTAAAGTTCTCAAGTAAGAAGGGAGGGAATTTGTTGTATTTTTTTTTTGTCAGTGCCTTGTTTACTTTTACTATTTATAAAGCTGCATTATGTAACTAGACGTAACTGTCTGCTCTTAATTATGTTAATCGGTAACTTAGTGGAATAATCTTCTGCTGTGTTTATTTTTCAAGAGTGGAAATTTAATTAGTAAATTCTGGAAAGTTACACCTAGTAAAGGGTAAAAAGAAAGTTACACTGGTAACATACATGCGTGTTTCAGAAGTGTATGGCTAAGCTTCATATACACTTGTCTATCTTATTTTTTTTAAAAAAATGAGCATCACCAGCTTATAGTTATGCAAGCTAATAGCTAATCATAATTAGAATTGCATTATTCAATGGGCGAAACTTCATTTATTTCTGGTCAAAAGAAGCAATTGTATGGAATGATTATTGTCTATGTCTGGCGGGACCTAGGCCAATGAGATACCGACTTATTGTTATGCAAACTAATGAGCAAATGGCTAACCATGATTCAAAATGTATCTTCCAAATAACACAATGGAGTAGACTCTAGGAGGCCAGTGGAAACAAATCACGAAATGCACTTGCTAGCTTTTGAAAAATTGGTGCACTGAATGGTAGGCACACTAGGCTAATAAATTATTCATAGAGGTTAATGGAACAATTTCAGGAAATTTCATCTTAAGGAACATTGAAAATGAATATTTAATTTTAAGGAATATAAAAAGTTCAAAATGTTAAAAGAGACCACATAACTTATTTAAAGAGAAGGACCGTTATATTTCAATTAATAAACAATAATGGCCTTATAAAGAAATTTGTAAGTTTTTTGTTCTTCATGAAAGATTAGCAGTTATAAGTGGAATTTTATTTTGGATACATGGAACTGGAAAAAAAATGCAAATGATTATTACTTTTGATTGACTAGTAATAGATAATTTTTTATATTGGACATATAAGGTTCAAAAAATTACGAATGAGTTATGAGAATTATTGTATGGCCATTTGTTGCCATTGCGTATCTAATAGTAAATAACATTGTTTCGTAAAATATACATAAAGTTATGAAAAGTTCTGTGTACAATAACCAGTTATTATAGAATCATTATTTGCAAGATTTATATTAAATCGTAAATTAGCAATAATTTTATGAATGGCTATTATTTAGTATTAAATAGTTATTTGTTCTATTAAATAAATAAGAATAATAAAAATAAGTTTATTTTCATAAAGATACACGAAAATTATAAAAAAAATGTAAATACTTATTATTTATTAATAAGAAATTATTTATTCTTAAGGAGTGGTCATTATTTTTATTTTGGGAATTTTTGCCCAATACCTAAATATAATTCCTCTATAAATTATTTATATAATATACTTTTAAAATATTTTAAACATCTGATATTTGATATGATTCAATATTCACTCATCATTTTTTTTGTTTAATCATTCATATCATTATTCATCCACGTTAATCTTTCCTACGACTTTGCTAGTCTTTTTTTTAAAGACGAACCACTTGTTTTAATGCAATAGGTCTTGTTCTAAGAGTTAATGAATTTAGAATTTTTAAATCAGATATTGAGTGAGTTCATGAAAGGAAAACAACATATTAAAAGAACTTGGTCTTGCCATCTTGGAAGAAAAATGCAATAGGTCTTTTTTTAGCAAAAAAAAAAAAGCTTCTTAGAGACCGTTGCATTTCTTCACCATAGATCATAAATACTTGTATGACTTTGGTTGTTCCTTTTGGTGTTTGGGTTGTCATTAGTTATTGTTTTTAGTGATATATGTTTTGGTGGCTTGATAGCTTAATAGCTTATAGCTAAATCCGAATTTTTTAGAGTTTATCTTTTTCTTTTTTTTTAAAAAAAAAAAAGTTGAATCCAATACATTTAAAGAAAACATTTTTAAACATAAAAGTGACTTCTTTTAAATGATGATATACTAAAAAAAATAAAGCTGTTATAAAAGTTAATTGGAAGGAATTTCTACTTTTTAAAGAGAAGAACATCTCAAACATTAGTTATGAGACAAATTAAGCTAAAACTTAGATTGTTACTGCTCCGCAAATCTGTAATTATTTGATTGTAACTTGAGTTATAGATGTCAGATTTAGTAATGGTAAAACATTGAGATAAAGGCTTTTCACACATACTTAAAGTGTTATTTTTTAATAGTTTGGTGCCAGCTTTTGTTTGACTTCATATCAGATTTCAGTTTCGCACAGTTAAAGCTTCTTTTTAACATTAATATTAAAATTCAATCTACCGATTTCACTTGTTGCACTGTGTGAATGCACTATCACTTGTTTAGGTTAAGGTGAAAGTTTGTGTGATACATTATTTATCCTGCCCCCTTCAACAATAACCATTCATATTTTTTGTATGATTAAGCACCAACTAGTGTTCTTTTTTGCTCTTTTTTCGTTTGTTGGAGCAACAAGTACCAAATATCTGAATGATTGAGTTGTGCCACATGAGAAAAAACAAATTAAGGAAACCACAAAAAGTTATGGCTTGAGTATGCCGACTTGCCCTTTTTCCTTTGATTGGAACCCACCAATTTATGGATATTTCATTTTCATGCCCTTGCCGTTATCTATTTCATTTGGATAGTGTTCAACTCTTTCTTCCTCTTTTTTTTTCCTATGGTTAATGTATGTTGCTCCTTTTCCATGTTTTCTTTTTTCTTATCTCATAACTAAATTGTGTCCTTACCTCTTGATAAATGCTTAGTTTGCACGAAATGCTTTCCAGTTTAGATATGCAAATCAGAGGCTCGTTCCTATTTATAAGACTTACTTTTTAAACATGTTTGTTTCTTTATATAAATACTCAATTCATATTATCTCATGCATTGATTATTATTAAATTAAAAATACATTAATATGTATATAAATTTTTGAAAAAGTATATAAATTTAGGACAAATTTATTGTAATCAATCAAATTAACTATTCTTAATCTTAGTGAATCAGATAACTGAATCTTGTAAATAGGAATAGAGGTAGTATTTTAAATGTTCACATTACAAGTAGAACTCTAAAAGAGATTCTCAGCAAAACGTTTATGTTAATAACAATCATGGCATTTTCTCCTAAGATAGAGCTATAGTACTGAGCAAGAAAAGAAAACTCTTGTTAACATGACTAGTCATTTACAAACAAAATATAATAGTGTGACCTAAACCCACCACAACCTGCAAAATCAGCCAAAAGAAAAAGGAAATAGAATAGAGAAAGAGAAAATGGAATATTAGAAACCACACCATGAAAACCAAGATCATGCAAAACAATCAATTACACCAAAACAATCAATTACACCAGAATCATGGGCACTAACCAAATTCCCCTATCATCTTATTACAGAAAGAGGGGATAAGAGAAAGAAAAAAATATCTAGGAACTGAAGAATCAAGGTTTGTTTCAAAAACTGTGCAGTTGCGTTAGCATGTGAACAAGCTCATCACTAGAAGGCCTATCTGCAGGCATATCAGAAAGGCATGCAGCAGCAATCCTAACAGCCATTAGCATCTCATCTTCCTCACCTTCTTCTCCTAACATGCTCTTATCTAGAGCTTCACGTGACTCACCGGCTTGCTGCAAGTGTCTCAACCAACATCCCAAACTTCCCCCACTGGCTGCTTCTCCAAAGAATGGATCTGTAGGGTCCTTACTGGTTAATAAAACACCTAGTATGATGCCAAAACTGAAGATATCACTTTTGTCGGTGTACCTGCTGAAATTGCAAAAAACACCATCCAATCTAAATACCATGAAGTTTCACATACAAGAATGGAATGAAGTTAAAATTAACATCTTATTGGCAATACCATACCCATATATGAAATGCATCAATCAAGCAATCTTTTTATTGTTATTACTTATTTTTAAGTTATTACTATTAAGATTGATGTATCCAGAGATATACACAACAATGAAAAACTAGAAATAAGTTAAATTGGAAAAGAAAAACCTTAGTAAATTATTATTATAATTTTTAATTGGGGTCTCAATCACCAATCTAGGTTTAGTAGTTTGCAGCATGTGAACTATACAAGTAATGGGTAGTTACAAAAACATTAGTTTTGCAAAGTCTTAATTATTAAACAATAGCAAATGACACCATGACAATACAGAACAATAATCACGTTTCACACTAAGAGTCTTTGATTAAGGTACTCCAAAGAAGGAGAAAAAACCAATGAGGAGTGGAGCTTTTAAAAAGGTAACGAATCAAGCAAGTGCCCAATATCAACCAACTAGTTACCCATTTGGTGTAAAAAGTGAAAAAACAGAAACAAACCAAGTTCAAAACACTAGTGAGTGAGTATGATTGAAAGCAATTGATTTGTCTTACCTGCAATTGTGGAAACATTCAGGAGGGGTGTAGAGAGAACTTCCTCTATCCAAGTTAGGCAGAAGTTTAGCCAAGCCATAATCTGCTAATCTAGGTTCAAACTCAGCATCCAACATCACATTAGTGGGCTTCAAGTTGTAGTGCAGAATCTGAGGCACACAAGTGAAGTGAAGATACTGAAGACCCTTCACCACACCAACAGCAATCCTGAGCCTAACTTCCCAACCAAAGGGCAACTCATTCTCCCTCACTCTATTCAACACATCAGCAAGACTCCCAGTGGACGCATAATCATAAACCAATGAGAATCCATCAGGCTCACGAACATAGGCTCTCAAACTCATCAGGTTCCTATTCCTAAGGCTTGCAAGAAGTTCAAGCTCAGTTTGTATCTGCCTCTTCACTGATTTCCTCTTGGCCTCCGGGGAATTGCTCTCAAAGGGTGTTAGCCTTTTGACTGCAATAGTGAGTCCATTGTCAAGCATAGTTTTATAGTACTTCCCATTAGGACTCGAGCCAAGCAAGTGGTTTTCCTTTGCCAAAGCTGATTGGAGTGTCTTGGAGGCAATTTTGGGGGAGAATATGACAGGGCCCTTGAGGATTGGTGTGCGGTTCAGATACTGAACAACACAACGAACCACAAGTGCAAACAGAACAGAACAAACTAGCCCAGTGACTGCTCCTAAAACCATGCTCAAAATTATCTTCCTAGGGTCATCCTTGTATCCTGATGAAGATGGTGCTGCTGATGATGGCCTAGAAGGTGAGGGAGGCTCTGAAGAAACATGCTTACTCAACCTTCCTTGACACTGCACAGTGTTGTGGTGCAAGCTGAACAAGAAGAGAAGAAAAAGTGGCTGGAGTGCCAACAATTCCCTTGCAAGAGAAGAAAGGATGTGCCTTTTCCTAAACATGAAAGCACAACAAACAAACAAACAAACAAACGAAGCCACAACCAGAAACCAATCTCAGAAGCTCCAAAATGAGAGGCATGAATCACTCACATGCTCAAAACCCCCATCACCTACCTCAACACTTGGAAACAAGACCAAGAACAACTTTTTATACTTGGTGCTAAAATGGGTTTAAAAAAAAGTTGCAAGCATAAGCATCTTCCTCAACCTTTTCAACCCAAAATCTTCACAAAAAAGCCGTCCCAAAAAAGCAAGCAGACATGTTATCACCGAATAGTCTTACTTTTTTCCAACGAATCCCATCTTTTTCCTCCTCCGGTGACCACCCATAAATTTTCCACCTTCACACGAATCAGAACAAGAATTTGAACCTCCAAAAGAAGAAAAAAAACAAAAACAAAAACAAAAACCCACTATTCCGAGGTGCCAGCAGGGACTAACAAACCCAACCAAAAGCAAACTAGACCCAGAAACAAGTTGCAATCTTTTTCCTTGGAAACCAAGCAGAAAGTCAAAAAGTTGAACAAAAATTGAAGGGGCATGAACATGTGGCGGTAGTAGTAACCAAAACTTGAATAACAATAACAGCAAAAAAAAAAAAAAAAACTCCTCTGAAACTAAAATGCAATGTGCTTAAACACAAAACACAGTGACAGAGTCACGCACACAGCATGTAGAGTGAGTGAGAGTGATTCAGTGATTGTCTCTTAGTTTTGTTTCTCTCTCTACACTCTTTCTCTCTCATCCGATGACAACAAAGAGCCATACCTCTGCGACAAAAACTGGTTCCCGCCTTTGTGAGTAGCCAGCACTCAGGACACAGTACTATGTGGGCCCCACATTTGGTCCGAAAGCGAAACATCGAAATCCGTGATAGAGAGAGGGAGAATGTACAGTTCGTATCGACCGTGTGATTTCATCAGACCGCATCTGGACCGTTGAATTGAGGGTGCATGGGAATTTGTGATATGCTGTATATGAGTGAGTGTGGTTAACAACTCTAGCGAACACATCTTATGTTTGGTGTGTGTCATTAGTAAAGTTATCTCTTTTTCCATCAAATAATTGTTTTTAATTACTACTACTTACATTTCAATTTCAATTATATATTTGCATGCTTTTACTTTTCCATCTTTCTATCTTATCTTCTGCTACGTTTAGGAACGACTTTAACCAAATTTTAACTTTCAAGTTCTCTCGTGAAATAGGAAAAATTCGTTGTGACATTGATTGGGTTGTTCTACGAGGAAAAATCAAGTTAGTTACTCAAAGAGTAATTTTAATTAGAGTTTCTCATTATTTTCACTATTTATTTTTTAAAATATAATAGTAGTTAAAATTAATTTCTCATTACACCCATTAAATTTTTAAGGATGAATCGAGAGTATGAGATTAACTCTTTAGATTATTGTGATGTAGGAAAAATAAAATCGAATTATTTAAGCATAATAAATGATTTATTCGAGTCCGAGGATCTAGCACTCAGTCTGGGGTGAGTGAATGAGCAACACATATATGTACAGGTGCAAGCAATAATAGTATGAATAAATTATCAAAGGATATAATTCATGTTTGTTTGGTTAATTTATGGCATGAGGCATTTTGAAATGAAAAATGACAAGTACTTAGATTTTAAATTACTATAATCTAAATCAGGCATTTACAAATAATTATTATAGCAAATATCCATTTGATAATTTACTAGAGTTAATTATTTTTACCGTGATATACATTTTAATATATAGCTGAGATTAATTTAAATATATATCATAACTATATTTATTGGTTTAAAATTATTTCTTTCAAAATCTAAAAACAGACATATAATTGGATACAGTCAGTTCCATTTACTTTTTTTAATAACCAAACAAAACAAAACCAAGACATAAGTTCAGTTTTTTTTTTCCTTGTTGGGTTGAGTTTTTTATTTGGAACGCAAATGCAACGTTTTATAAATAATTCAGATTGCGAATTTCACATATTAGGTGCAACTATCGTTTTCATAAAAATATTGATGTCGCTCAAAGACCAGTGGTGTCTTATTGAATGTCAAATTTTTGGTTGATAGTCAACTATTTACACAAGGCATTGTATGCTTTGACCCATTAGTCATAAATTTATACTTAAAAAGTGGTCTAGTGCAAGGGAATAGAATTGTGTGAAAATGACCTTGGCCTTTTAAAATTAATAGTTAATCAAACATGGGTACCAAAATTTATGCTTAAAACACACGCTAAACCATTAGGCCATTTTCCTTGAAAGTATTCTCCACAATTTTTAATTTAAATTTAGATAAAATTTTCAAAAAATACTCAGAAAAAATAGAGGTATAATGAAAAATAAATAAATAAAAATCTCCCACAAGTTAAAATTAACTTATCTAATCAATTTTAAGAAATTCTCTTATTTAACTTTTCCAAAAGTAAAAATACATAATTTGATTTTTATTTATGAAAGAAGTTTAATTTATTTGCCTCACTATTTTTTTCCTATAAGTATTCTTTTAGTTTATACAAATTGGAATTATCGGGACTATATTTAATATAAGATTTCATGAATCGTGGTCATATTTTATAAGTAACTCTTTATTTTCTTAAAATGCCAGAGATATTAATTTTGTCCTAAGATATTAACGTCACTTTTTTCTCTAAATAATTGAAAAATGATATGAAAATAATCTTTTGCGTGCAATACTTAAGATACTAAATCGTAGTATCATTTTGTAATATTGAAATGATGAATTGACGCTAATTTTTTCAGTAAATCAAATTACCATTATTTTCTTATAATTAAAAAAACAGAATTGATGTTCATATTTTTCAAAGACCAAGTTAATATCACTTGTATTCATTTGAAAGATTACAATGTATCTTTCCTCTAAGTTGTGGTCTCGTCATGAGTCATAACCCAGTTCAAGAGGCCCCACTTCAGGTATTGTTACTCTGTCACTAATATCAATAATTATGTTGAGGTCACCCGTGACAAAAGTTGAGTTTTAGATGATAGCTGTGTTAACACAACATGAGTGTTGGCCACCATAACCTACAAGATTCCTCACGGTTAGTTTTGTAGATAAAAAAAAGGAATGCCTATGTAAAACAGTGAAATTTCCCATTACAAAATATCTAGACCTCTTTAATTGTTGCATTCGTGCAGCAACGGTGATTCTTTATTGTTGGATACGAAAAATACAATGGACACTTCTACCCAATTCTCGAATTACCATTGCAAACTGAGGCTGAAATGGACCACTTTCACTTTTTGATTCAATTGACCAAAAAATTCTCATGCCTTCAACATGGTGCCCCACGCCGTCTTTTCAATATCGAAACTTTATAAGATTACAATAATTTGTGTTTTTCTTTTGGGAGGGGGGTCTCTCTAAATAGCAGGTGATTGATAGTCTTCTTTATCAATTTGCCTTTGAAAATATATAATTTTTTTTATCATATAAATAAATACATCAGAATATTAGAGAACTAGGGACATGACATCCTCAGCACCTGTCCCACCAAGGCACCAAGTAATCCCAAAAATACAAAAATGTAAAATTACAGCCACAACACCTTCACAAAAACCAATGTACACAACATACACAAATCCCTAGCCTAATGCATCGCAGCTTCACCTCAAAAGTAAACAAAATTACACAAACATCATATTACAAAGTGCTGGCTGGGTGCTACCAGTGCAGCAGAGGCATAACTCTTTTACTAAGACCAATGTGGCCATTTTTCATTACAGATCTTAGCACTATTTTGCACAAAATGACTAAGGGGCAGGCATTTCAACCTACCTCTCTCCCTTAATCCTTCACACTAGTGACATTTCAAAAAAACCAGCTTTTCAATTTATGAAATACAAATTTACATAATCCAATCTTCCATATTTTATATATGTATTATACTCCGAGATTTTTGCCTATCACTCTCATCCATTAGAATCAGTCAATGGAGCATGGACTTCCCTGTCACCACCAGCATTTGACTCTGCAGCAAGCTCAATAGGGGTTATTCCCTGCTCATCCACAGCCCGAGGATCGGCTCCCCTGCATTTTTAAAGATTTCGGTGTCATTCAATGAACCATGTCTTCAAAGTAAATTCAGGGTAAGTGCCTGGAATGGTCACTTAAATGACATTATCAGAGTTGAAGGTGACTATTAAATTGTTGAAAGAACCAGATAAACCATCATATAAGTTAAATCAGACTCACCTAGAAAGCAATAATCTAGCAAATGTAGATCTTCCTTTGAGAATACAGCGATGTAGTGGTGTTTGACCTCTCGAATCACTTGCATTAACATTTGCACCATACTGTAGGAGGAGCTCCACCATGCCAATATCTGCAGTTTCACATGCGAGATGAAGTAGGGTGCACCCTTCTAGATTGTCCATGACCTGGCCTTCTTTAGTGGAGGACCAGTCCAATGTGTTCCCTGCTAAAGTAGAGCCGTGATCATGGCTAGTTTGCTCTTGTAATAGCATTACTTTAGCAAGGGTTAAGGAGCTGCTGCATGTTGGCTCATAAACAGCATTAACATCAACATCAGAATTAACAATGTAACGGTATACAGCTTTTTTATCGTTAGCATGAACAGCCTCCCAGATTTGTTGTGCTACCAAGAGACAGTATTGATTGTCCTTTGGCTTGCGAACAAAAAGCTTCTCAGCATACTGCCATGAAAAAACAAGTGGTTCAGGGAGTCTGAAATACAGCAATCAGAAGGTAGCATAAAAGGCTCAATAGTAAAAAAAACAGAAGGTAAATACATGAGTACAGTTAATATAGTAAATACATCTCCAGGTGGTTGGCCTTACAGCCAAAAAATGAAAACAAATAAGCTATGCATTACTGTATATAAATCATTAACCAAAATATCAAGTCAAATGGAGAGCACCACCCCATTCATACCCTCTGGTCATTTTAAAAGCTAGTTAAAGATTATGCTTTCATCAATAAATAAAAATTATAAGCAGTCAGCAGGGACAATTTAGTCTCTAAGTTTCTGCACTAGTTTTGTCTCAGCGATATATCCAATTATCATTAATTGCTGCTAAAGAGCTTAGACATGTGATGCATCAATTTTATTTGATGCCTAGGTAGGAATTCTAATTGTGAGAATCCTACTTCCTTTTCCTTTTTCTTCAGCTTCCTCAGTCTAAACTCTCATCTGGATTTATTTGAGGCATATTACTTTAAATTAGACCAAAATCAACAAAACATTCATCAGCTTTCCTTCCTCATTCCCTAAATCTCACCCTTTTACAGGTCTTCAAGGAAAAAGTAGTAGAACATCTTTCTCTGTTAGAAAGAGTTGAAGTGTACAAGCAGAGTATAGTCATACCTTTGCATGGATGAACTTTTCCTTCACAGATAGAGAATCAGATTGACAAGGTTTGGTGATGAAGAACATCATTGGTTTATCAGACGTGCTTAAGCTTCAAATTAGTAGAAGAGAATATCAGCAATAATTGTCAAACAATAATAATAGTAATAATAACGAGTCTAATGCAAAGATATAATAATGGGGATTCTTTACCCTGTAGGGACAAGATCAACCTGAAAGGCACTTCTTGATTGTAATAATTCCTCCCAGACTGAGTTGGCAAAAGTATTTCCAAGTGACTGAAATAAACTTATGACAGAAGGTTCCCACACTTTAACATCCAATGTAAGAGACCTGACCTGTAACAATAGAAAAAAAATGATCAATATATTACAGCCTCATCACAAAATAGAAGTGACAGCTAAGATCTAAAAATCTAACCAGCTAAAACTTCAATTGCAATCTTCACCCCAATGTTAACCTCTAAGTTACGATATAAAAAAAGGCACTTACATTTGTGTAGTTTATTATAAGTTAGATTTCAAAGATTTTTCTTTTATAAAAGAATTTATAAGAGAAGAGAAATAAAGAACAGGAGAATCAAAACCGTCCTAAAAGTACTGAAGGAACTCTCCCTTCCTTCTGTATATCCAATAAAGAATTATGTTTGCTCATATTGGATTTCTAAGGATTATCAACTAGGCCAACAATGGCTCCAGCCATATAGTTATTTCATAAAGACAACCAACTGTTTTAAATTATACCATTTATATCGACTTCTTTTTCTTTTTTCTTTTATTACGCCATGCTCATTGTCAAGCATCCTTACAAATTATATTCAAAACTAAACAAATAACTATAACATAAACAAGGATCAACAAAGTGGACTCGTATGGTCTACCTTTGATATGTGCACACCAAGGTTACGATGTACACCAGAACACTCAATGCAAACAAGAACACCAAGATTTAGTGATGCCCAATCAGGTTCAGGAGCTCCACAATCAGCACATTTATCATTCCCACAAACTCTTCGCAGCACATCTATTGGCTTCTCACTTTTAGTGCAGGATCGCTGCTGTTGCAAACTTCTTGAGGGGCGCTCCAGATGCGCAGAAGTAAAACTTCTATCTGCTGCACATTCTTCAACAGCATAGTGATCAAAATCTGAACTTTCAAAAGAACTACTCTCACTGGTAGACCTATGATGACCACTTCCCATTGGGCTTGCAGGCAACATCTGATAACAATTGCAACATTAATCAAATTGACTTAAATTTTATTTCTACATGATCACCAAAAGTTCTTGGAAGTTACCCTTTCAGGAATTTGAGAACTCAGTAATGAAGCAATAACACCAGTGATTTTTTCAATCCAGTCCATTTGGTCCAGTGCACTCTCTGCCTGCACTGACAAGCATAATTAAGGAATGAAACTATAAAGCTTTAATCACCATCCATGTATGAATTAAAAAAATCTAAAGAACACATTAAATAACCTGCAAAGTATAGTTCTTGGTTGGTGAAATGATCCGGAAGCAAAACCTCAAATCTGATTGGTCAGCATCTACTTTAATTGTTGATGTAAGCAAGTTCACAGTGTGATGAGCAACAGATTTCTCATCATGTACTCCACCATGATGATGAGAAGACAGCCATCGACTTAAAAGTCCAGAACCAAGCTCAGAGCTATTCCTCTGGCCAGAATGTTGACTACTAGACCCCTACACATGATAAATAACCACAAAAATGAGGTGAAATTTGTTATAAAGAAGCAATTATTTTAGTAGGCTTAGTTTAAGTCCCTCAAAAACCAACTTATTTTTCACATTCTTACAGATGATTTACTGCACTGTTTACGGTAGTAATACAGCATTCCCCGACTATCAAGAACAAAAAATCTCCTTTTCCAGTCCCCCCTTAAGTTAGAGGAACGCTTTGAGAGATAACCTTGTCGAATAGTTTGAACCTAAAATGATGATAAGACAAGAAAGTTATAAAAGTCAACCACTGGGAGAAAGTAATTGTTAATAACTTCAATCAACAATTTCCAGGCCTCAATTCAACCTTTCCCTTGGCAGCAGATTGCATAACTGCCTCTATCATCTTATGTGAACTTCTACCAATGGCTTGTATACCATCTCCATTAGGAGACCCATTAGAACCATTTGAAGCCCACCTACTCTCCCGATCAATCTGTCGTTTGTACTCTTGCATTCTTTCATTTAGGGCTGCCTGCTCATAATTGGACCTTTCTCTTGATTGCTGAGCATAAGTCAAGACCTGCAAAACAACTAGCCTTGAGTGAATCAATTTGTTTTCACCGACTCAAATGTTCGCCAATTAATCACCCTCAATGTATCACTTGATAAATGTTTTTTATAAATGGCATGCACTTCCAACAACCAAAAAATGAGTGTGTAAAGACAAAGCTGATTCCAAACCTGGTTAATATATGGCTCCATTTGGTGCAACAATTCATACCCCTACAAGTGAAGTAAATTTAAGATGAGCGAGTTGAGACGAAGAATGTTGAAAAGAATAATTTAAGCAATATGTCTACCTGTTTGAAGTAACGAAGATGTGCATCCATGGTCCCACTGACTGCTTCCAAAAATTCAAATCTCTTCTTTGCTTCAACATTTGACAAGGCAGTAACCTGGACAAAAGACTCTTCGAGTTTATTTGTGAAAACATATGCATGGTAACAGTAATTATTTATGTACTTCTGATCAAATTAATTTACTAACCAGATTAAACCGAGCTTGCTCAAATGTAGATCTTGCACTATGAAGCTCCTGAAACATCTCCAAACATTTGAAGGATTAAAGAATTGCATATTCCAGAGTGAATCTAAGCTGAACAAAGACATAAGACACACAAGGGCCTACCTCTTCTAGGGCAGTAGCTACACCAGTTTTTGTGCCTTTTCTTAGTGACAGAAACCTTTCACGAGTCTGCAAGAATAGCATATTTGGCAATCATTAGAGAAACTTGATTTTGCAGCTTCTAACACAGTTGGCTCCAAAACAGGTTACTAAAGGTGTATTTTAACAGCTTTGGTTCATCTTAGTAGTCAATTCAAATTGTTAAATTCATTTATTCATTATATATCCATTGATCTCATTCTACTTGAATGGATCATTATCATAGGCAGTACGCTAAGCATTCATATTTTTTCTTAGAATGTGGGTTTGGGTCTAACTCAACCCTACAAAATCGGCTTGTAAGGTGAGAGTTGACCCCCCACTTATATACACTAATTAGGCCTCATAACTAGTCGATGTGGGATCTCCAACATACACCCCTCATGCCAAGGACTGGACATCTGCACTCTGCAGGTGGTCAGATAGCAGCCCGATAGTGGGTGGCATGATAGGCCCAACAACAAATCACTAGGATAGGCTCTAATACCATCTTAAAATGCGGGTTTGGCCTAACTCAACCTTACAAAACCGGTTTGTAAGGTGAGGGTTGCCACCCACTTATATACACTAATTAGCCCTCATTAGTCATTACTAGTCGATGTCGGATCTCCAACATTTTTCAAAGCAGGAGGAATATACATGGGGAAATTAGAAATAATTTGTGATTGAGAATGCACCTGGTCATAAATAAGGCTAGCCTTGTCAAAGCGTTTCCGTGCTTCCTGCATTAAGAGAGGATCCCTTAGGACAGAAACTAAGTGCATAAATTGCTCACAGAAATTTTAATGTTGGAAGTAAACATCAACTATCCTTGTTATGAGGTGATATTTAGAGTCGACATTACCAAAATCAAACCATATATAGCCTGTAAAGTTTAAAATGCTTCCTATAATCACACTAACAAAATCATAACATGGAAAATGCAACCTAAATATTTAGCTCATATTTAAAATGGAAAATCTTAAAATATTGAGAGTTGGGAGAGAAATTTAGCTCATATGTAGGATCCTGCTGTTTTGTTAAAAAAACCAAATATTTGACAAGCTTCTACAGGAGTGACAACAACAACAACAACAACAACGCCTTATCTACAGGAGTGACATTTGTCCAAAATTTTTTATAGAATCTAGAACAAAAATAAACAATAGTACTACTCTTTTCACAAGGGCTTCAAGAGAATTCCGGCTCGAATCCTAAACCTGTGCATGTTTGGATTAGCTTACTTTGAGGAAATTATTATTTTTTTGGCAGCTCCCTGGCCTGGTTGAGCTTTTGGGGAAATAAGGCGATTTATTCTTATAATTTAAACTCTCCCAAACATCCTCATAACTAACCAAAGAAACGAAAAACCAATTAAGAGCAAAGCAGATATTACACAGGGTAAACAGAAAATATTACAATAATTTTTTTCTTTAGAACAGAAAAAAGAAAAGGAAAAAAACAGTACCTTGACCTCTTGTAAATCAATATTGACAAACTGAAGCAATCTGTCATTTAACATATGCTCAACCTGACAAGAAGAAAGCAATCTATGTTACTTAACGGTGTGGCAGACATTGTGTTACCAAGAACTGATGGACAATGGCCAAAAATCCAGGATGAAACTCCAAAATAGCTAACTGCTAAATGTCATAATGGGAATCATCTTCCAAGTTGTATTCTTTACACTTTGACGTATGTGTTGGCAGTAGATCATAATTATTGATAACTAATTTTTCCCCTTTTTGGAAAGGAAGAGATTCATTAAGATAAAAAATGTTACAGAGAGATTGGAGTAAAAGATCCGCTGCTTTACATTTTCTTTCTTTAAAAATGCATCATTAGGAGTCTGTAACAACTAGAGAAGTATTAAAAAAGCACTTACAAGTACAACACAATGGTTTACCTGTGATCGAAGAACTTCCTTGTATGTACCAATTTCTCGTAAGGCTATGGTGAATTTGGTCATAACAGGACCTGTAATAGAAACTCAGTCATAAATCATTTCATCACCATTAGACTTTTAGAGTTAAAGGTAACATACAGACTTAAAATCAAATTATGAAGTCAGTTTAGTCCCAAGCACAGTCAGTAGTCACTAAATTATAGAGAAAAACTGCAAGCAAATTATCTCAGTAAGAATTGAAATTAATAGAATGAAATGTTAACTGAGTCAAGTATTAGAGTCATCGTTTTTATGATTGACAGCTCATCTGGGGTGCTAAAAATGGAAACATAATCAACTACCAGGAGGAACAGAGAACCTTTCATCAACCATCATAATATTGATGTAAAAAGGGAGCATACCTCCAAAAGCCACACTGATTGGGTCATTATGCCCACCACCAAAAGTTTCCAAGGCACTTGCAAATGCAATATCTCCATCATAGGCCTCCCCAAGTCCTTCACTGGAAAGTACAAAAGTGAAAGCAAATAAAGCCTATAAAGAAAATACATATCTAACATCTTCAAAATCAATATTCAATATATTATGATAAGCTGTGAGAAACTACTAAGTATTTATAAGAACAGGGAGAAAAAAAGCACTAAAATTTTCCTCTGGATGATTGACAATGATTGTTGTATAAAAACAATAAGGGGCATCAACCCTAGAGGATATAATAGTGTAACACAAAAAACTATTAAGTAGTATCGCCAGTTTCTTCTTTTTCCCTCATGAAAAACCTATTAATTTTTTTTAATTAAAAGTTTGTATCATATTTACTCTGTAATATTGGATATAAACGTTCTGGAAGATAAAAAAATACAGGATGCTTTTGAAAGGAGATGTTCAATACAATAGGCTCTAGCTTGGAAATAAAATGCAATTTATTTTTACACAGCCCATTAGCCACTTTCATGTAGAACTTTGTGTTTAATTCCAAAGGTTTGCCACAAATATGACAGCTAAAATGTTGCAATGCCATGCAGCTTACGCTGTTTTTTGGTTGAAAGGGAATGCCCTATATAAACATACGTTTCTGCCCTTAAACATGCTGCCACGTATGATTGTTTTCATGCTACTCTTTGGTGTTCTGTTATCTTGATTGCTTTTGCGGTGATTTATTTAGAGCCTTTGTCAAGGACATCTCACCCTCTTCTTTTATCTCCTCTGCATTCTCATTATAAAAACTATTTTTTCTATAAACTGCGAAGCTGATTTCATCTAGTCATGAAGAAAACAAATCATAAAAACTGACCTAGAAAATAACAGATAAAAGAGCTAAGCTAATCCAGAACTAAAAACATTCGAAAAGAAAAAGACATGATACTTAAAGAATAATTAAAAAAGATATATATAAACTGCAATTTGCATGGCAAAGATGCTTTCACGAAAACGAGGATAAGAGATATTATGTGACCAATTCATCATGTTTCTCAAAGGTTCATGGCTATCTATTAATACAAATTAATAATGATAAGATCCAAAGACAAGGAAATACATACGTGTATTTTCTACATCCTTTGTAAAATTTTAAACTTCTCTCTCTTAAAGATTCAGCACTTTCCTCCATGCATTGTATCTGTTCATCAAAGAATCAAGGAAAAACAATCTAAGAATACATCAAATTGGTTAGGCGAGAACCCATAAATCTGTATATATGAAACTTATGAAACAAAGGGAGGGAAGTGAAAAGACCAGCATCTGTATTTGAATGTGGTACGCACAACAACAAATTATCACGCATACTATACAAAAATAGTCAATAAATAGCTCCAACCACCATTAACAATAACCTCAAAGAGAGGAACCACTAAATTTCTATATTTACAGAGAACTTCAGTTATCATATCATTCAACCAACAAGCAATACACTATATTTCAGAATCTTCAAAAGATACCCAAATGGTTTATTAGAGCATAAAATATTATTCCAAGATTTACAACAGAGCCCAGTAATAGAGAAGAATGGATTGTTGTTTAATACAAGAATACCAACAAGATTTAAAATAGTAACAGGGAATGAATTGCTAATATGGTGAAGTAACCAAACAGAGCAATGCATTAAACAAGAGTTTAACATAAGGATAAGTTTAGTTTGCAGGTAACGGGGGGAGGGGGTGCCAGGGATTAAAATTTTAAGAATTTATTTATGTTCGGCATATCAGTATTAGACGAGGAGGAAGCTTTCTTGGAGCAATTTCTCCACAATTAGGGTTTATGTTGCTTGACACTTGATGCCTCTCTCACTCTCACTGCTCTACCTAAATCCCACCCTTGATGCCTGATCAAGTGTGCCAACCATCCCTGACTAACCTCAAAGACCAGCAAACCGTAAATTAACTCACTGAGATTCTCTTCCAGATTCTGGAACCTTCCCTCTCCATGTATGGCAGTGGTACATACCATAAATCTATGAAGGGAATCACAATCACCAGGCCATAACCCATTACTAGAAAACAGAGAATCCCATGAAGGGAACCATTTTTTTCCCTTTTGTGGGTTTCACAGAATCACAAAAGGAACCTTAGGATTCTAAGCAAAAACCAAGCTTGACACGACCATTCAGATTTCAGAATATTCACATTCCACTTGACAAGACCACAACATGCACAAAATCAAGCTTTCATTTCCTAACATGTTACTCAATAAACCACTAAAACCAGCCGATCAAGCTCAAAAACAAACAAAACCCTGCCCTATGCATACATTACACACAACATCAAAATTAATTTGCAACAAATCCAAAAAAAAAAAAAAGTTTCTAGAAAAAGAAGAGCGCGTGACCTGCTTGCGGAACATAGGAGAGTCATCGAGCTTAGCGAATTGCATTTTGATTCGAACCTAGGATTCGCGCGTTGTTGTTCGTGTTGGTGTTGGTCTAAGAGTAGGTATGGTTTAGCATTATCGCACCACGAATATTCGATCTCGGAATCGAAGTCTCGAACAGCAACACGACCATTTGCAGGGCCCTCAAGCTCACTTCGATTTGGTCGCGAACCCAAAACCCTAGCGCAGAGACAACCTTGGAGTTCGAGGTTGCATGTGATTTTGATTTTAATGTGTTGGGTATTATCACTTCCCTATTTGTGTGTGTTGGTGTCACTTCTTCTTCTCACTTCTCAGCAGGGGAAATGAAATGAAGAAAGAAAGAAAGTAAAAGTATATTGGGAATTGTTTAACCAAATTTTTTCACTAATCCAACCAAAATTCTCGAATCCCATGTGTGTAACAGACACTCACTTGGACTAAAGTCACACCCATTGAGTTCCTTTTCATGCACCTTTCCCTTTCTTGCCCCCCTTCTTTTTCTTTTTTATCTTTCCCTTTTCATTTTTTTCGTATTTTAATCATAATATTATAATACCCTAGTAATAATTATCATCACCTTGAAGAACCAGCTTAGTAAGTGTTGTCAAATTTGAGTTTTTGGGTACATGACTTTATTGAAAATCTGGATAAACAATTTTGTTGTCCACGAGTCTGTCCAATTCGATTAACATTTTAGTTTTACAAATACTAGTAGTATCTTTCTTTATAATATAATATGTTTGAATCAAAAAGATTATTATTAGGGTCAAAACACAAAGCCCTTAGACTTGTAACAATGGGTGGTTAAACTAAAAAAATCTCTGTAATCTTATCACGTCAGTTGATCAATAATTTGATAGTGAGCAAGATTATCTTTCCATTTTTGTATTACAAACAATAAATTCAAGAATTTAATAGAACAAACAACTCCACAATCTTGTGCTTCAATTGTTTTAAGCATTACAATCACACCAATTGATCAACATTCTAGGTGAGGAAGATTATCTCTCCATTTTTGCTCTAAAAACAATAAATCCTAGTATATAACAGAGCTAACAACCTTTCAACCATTTCGTGTCAATTGTTCAACATACTGAATTATAAGCAACATTATCTTTCAATTTTCACTTTAGCTCCTAATATTTAACATAATTACATGTCTCATGATTTAAGAATATTTGCTATTAAACTATAATAATTTCACATTAATTAATCAAAGTACTTGTGTGGAACAGAATTACTAGTAATTCTTTATTCTGTGTTTTTATATCGAAGACAAAGATAATATTTTCTCAAGCAAGATTATTTTTCATAAAATGTCTATACCTGCTTGAATAAGATTATCTGCAGGAAAAAATATATCTAACTTCGTTCAAAAAGAAATTAGCATGGCACATTGGTCTTGTATATTTTCTTGCAATACAATCATGAATTGGATTCCTTATAGTAACTTTTTTACTAGGAGTTATTGAAATATTCCTATAAAGAAAAAACAACGTTGTATGCTGTCGTACGAGACGAGAAGAGAACGGCGTTACTATGCTAATCTAATCTACTACACCTTGTTTGATGGGTTGTGTTGGAGCACGCGCTACAGAGGAGCGTGGGATGAATAATTGTTTCTGTGAACTGTGAAAGAGGGAATGGCTTGTGGGGGTGCGAAAGTGGGCCAAAACTGAGTTTCCCTCAATTTCCTCGACCGTGGGTGGGGCCCACTCTCTCTTCCCCCGATACATCCTCGCATGCTCATCAACAATAATATTCTTTAAAAAAATGTGTTTTTTTTTTCATTGTTATTGCTCATATATTTTGGATATGCAAGAAAACTGACAAGTCTGCTTGTGACCACGATGCATTATTTATACAAGTAATTATAATTTATGTAGTTAGCTTATAAGTTTATTTAATTGAAAGAAAAGTATTTGATGATTGGCTTTATTTTTCTATTTTTTAGATTATTTTAGACATTATTTAAAGTGGTATTTGAACTTTCAATTTATATATATAATATATGATGTTTAATTTTTATTTAAAATATTTTTATAGAATTTCCTATTTACTATTTTACAATATTATATTATTTATTTTTGATTTAATCCATCATTTCCTTTAATATTAAATTATTTTATTTTAATTATTGTACTATTTTTTAATTTTCAATAAAATATATTCTCTATAAACCAAAAATAGTTCAAAATTAAATTATAAAACTAAACTTGTAAGTATCTAAAAATATATCCATCCAAAAATTATATAAACATAATTTTTATGTTATTTTTTATATATATCAACTAATTTTATAATGTCTTTAGTTTAATAGGTTAGCTTAGCAATATTTCGTTTTTAATTCATTTTTTTTTAACTTTCAATTGATTTTTCATCTACCTTATCAATTGTTTTTTCTGCATATAACAAATATGTTACTTACGATTTATTGAGAATCTATCTTCAATCGTCAGTTTTGCATATGATTGAAATAGTTTTTAATTAAAGTTTACCCTTATTTTGTCCTTTAAATATAACGTATATGTATCATTGTGTGTAAATTTTTATATAAAAAAACATTTCTTAAAAAAATCATCTTGTCCAATTTAATCTTTAAAATTTTTATTAAATACTAGTAGTTCATCAAGATTATTTTCATTAGACATAGTAGTTCCTCTCTCAGTGTGACCTCCTCGTTTAACATAACAAAAATATCAACGTTAACAAATTAATTATTTCACATGTTAATTACTACTTTATTTGCCTATATAAAAAAACGTTAATTACAACTCCAGTTCTCTCCGGTTCATCAAAATTTAGTCTTTATGATTCTGTTATGCCTTTTATCGCTTTGGCTGTAATTGATCTTATTGGGGTGGGTTGCTCCTTCAATTCATAAAAAAAAAAAAATGTTTTTAAAATCTCGAATAAAGATTAAACATTATTGTCTATTGATACGATGCACATAGTCTCTTAAATGATACTATTAAGTTTGTGCTTAAAATGGAAACCATGACTCTTTATATGTTGAGAAAAGTATAATCAAAAGTAGTTATGATTTTCTCGTGAAAGAAATTCACCTTTTGTTGTATATTATTACATTAAATAGAATTTTGTGAATTCACTGATCTTGTACAACATGTTTCACAAGAATTCAAAATTATATAAGTGAAGAGACGTCAATATACCCACCCTTGTGAAAGAGTTGTTCCAAATATGGTGTACAGCTTCTTTCACAAGAACTCAAAATTATAGAGTGCATAATTAGTTAGCATTCAAAACACTCCTATCTTGTAAAAAAGGGAACACCTAGTCATCAGCCATCATGCAACAATTCATAAACCAAATGGCATGAAAATAAATATATTATAAATTTGTTAATAGAGTGGTCCGTAATCAAACCACCTTTTGGGTTTCACCAAGAGCAAGATATATTTTGGTGCCTAATAGGGGTGTTGGACTTCTGGGGAGGTTTCAGGGCATAGTGATGATTATGGAAAAGTGACAGAGTGGTAGAGGATGTGGGAGAAACACGAATGATTATAAAAATAAAAAAACATTTTTAGATTTGAGAGATTAAATTATACTATTCAATAATTTGGATTAATTAAGTTTTTACTCTCTTAATTTTTTTAAATTTCAAATTTTAGTTTTTCAATTTTTTTTTACAATTTTTAGTCCTTCGGGTTAATTTTCTGTTTTAGTTCTTTTAATTTTTTTTAGTTTTTTGTTTATTTTTATTGCTTAAAATCAATTCTTATTTTATTAATTTTTAGTCCCTTATTTATTTTATATTTAGAAGTAATTTTGTAAAAAAATGAAAGAATAAGAAAAACTTTTAAAACAACTAAGAATCCTAACAAACCAAATTGAGTCCATATTAAGATTTTAAAAAATATACTTTAAGCGTTAAAATTTATGAGATATCATCTCAAGTTCTTAACTAGCTAACATATATAAATATTTTAATTAAGTTAAACGAATTTCAACCGACGAGAGATTAATGTGTTAAAGTGAAACAATATTAAAAAAAACTATTTTATGCGTTAAAATTTATGAGATATCATCTCAAGTTCTCAACTAGCTACCATATAAATACTTTAATTAAGTTAAACGACGAATTTCAAGTGACTAGAGGTTAATGTGTTCAAGTGAATCAATATTATTGTAAAAAAATGTGAAACAATATTGAAAAAACCGTTTGGGTATTTTTCTTCAAAGACCAAGTTAATGCTTATGTTTTTTTATAACGTAAGTTTGCCTTTTACTAAATCAAATAAATTGCTTTAAAGAATATTGCTTTACAAATTGCGGGAAAAAAATTCTCAAATCTAGTTTGATACCTAAGCTGCGATTCAAGACTGTTGTCTGTTAATAAAGGATTTGATCGTTCTGGAATGCAGAGCCTAACTTAAATAACAATAGAATGTCTAGCTCAACTTTTTTTTTTTATAAAGAACAATAATAAATAAAAAAACACATATTTGGCATCTCTGATTTCTTTCTATCATTTTTTTTCTTTTTTTCTCTCACACTATCAAATAGCATAGAATATCTATGCATTACTATTCAATATTCATCCATAAATTTGTAGAAAGATAAAAGAAGCAAAATATTATAAGAGCACGCAAATAATAAACAACTAATAAAAACTCACCTTAATTAATAATAAGATAAATAATTAATTTTGTCTCGTATAATTTGCTGACAAATGCGTCTCTGAAAAATGAAAATATAAAATTTAGTATTCGAAAGTGTGAAAAATATATCTGACTGTTAACTTATGTCCGTACCGTTAATAAAATAGTTTATGTGGCATAGAGAAACAAATTTGTCACTGAAATGATTGTCAACTTGATCATCTCTAATTGTCAACATAGAGACATATTTGTCATATAATATTTTTTTGACTTTTCATTTTTTCACTCTATGAATGGGTAAATAGTCAATTTTGTCTCTGAATGTCTAATTCACTGACAAATATGTCCCTAAAAGATGAAAATACAAAATTTAGTTCTCGAAAGTGTAAAAAATGTAACAAATATGTCGGACCGTTAACTTCCATCTATCACCGTTAATAAAATAGTCAAGATTCAAATAAGTGAAATATGAGATATATTTATCTTTTAGGATAATTTGGAAAAATTGTAATAATTGATACACTATTACAATGTTTTATTTTGGTAAATTAGTACAATGTTTATTTTGAATAATTTCTATTGTGACAGACAAATTAGGATTGATAATTAATATTATGTTTGTTTTAAATTATGTTTATCAATATATTTTTTTAAGTGGTTATTGTAATATTATGCTTGTAACGATAAAAAAATAATGAAAATTTATCCTAAAATTATATATTACCCTTAAATAAAACAAAATTTCAGGTCTAACAAATTAGTTCAATAGAAACATACTGATATTTATGTCCAATAAAAAATTACTGATATTTTTCGTCCAATAAAGATAACTTATTAATATTTTTTATCCAATAAAAAATTATTGACATTTGCATCTAAAGATGACATCTGACTGATATTTTTGTTCAATCTAATTAGCGTAATTACGTTAACAATCATTTCAGTGACAAATTCGTCTTTTTGTGTCACATAGACTATTTTATTAACAATGACAAACAAAAATTATCAGTCAAATATATTTGTCACATTTTTTATACTTTCGGAAACTAAATTTTATATTTTCATCTTTTAGGAACACATTTATCAACAAAATACACATTTAGGAATAAAATCAGCTATTTACCCTTAATAATATCACCTAAGATATGCAGAGGTTATAGGTTCCAAGATGCTAAAGACATTTTTTTTAATTAAAAGACTTCCCTTTAACTTAGTTAAAGCCATGAATCTAGACAAAACATGTCACCCAAAGACAAAAAAACAAAACCAATTTAACTTAAGGTTAACCTGGTCAGTTCCACTTTTTGCCTTTGGTGCTATATCCCTTAATACCAGGGAAAGTAAAACGGACTAATTCGATGAACTTGACTCCTTTTTCCTAATAGTAAGGTTAACTCAACAAAAAATATTTATAAATTTGTGGAAAGATGACTTATACAAGAGAAGCAGCATATTGCAAGAGCACGCAAAGAGATACCACTAATAAAAATGTACCTTAATAAGTAATAGTAATATCATTATCATCTGTACAACCACTATTATTGACCGGAGAAAGATTCATATAACCTCACTGAAAGAAGAGAATAAATAAAATGCAGTAACCTCCAAATTTGTGTATAAAATGCCTTAGTGGCAGTAGTAAACCACAAAAAAGTGGCATAATGCAGACAGAAGATTAAAAAAAAGAAAGGGTAACTAGTATGATGTTCATCTTCTAGAAACTATCCTGAGATAAATTATGGGAACCACTACTGTTGACTCCAAATTGTTATGTACACTATTCTATTCTGATCCTCCTTGCTCTACAATTTATCAGCAATTCTCCCTAGAGCATCTGCAAGCTTATCTAGTACAGCAACTATGTTACTTGCAGTGTCTTTCTGCTGTTGACGATCCAACTGGAAATTCAGTTTCTGAGCTTCAAGTTGATCACGTAGCATTTTGCCATTCTTTTCTAAGACATCAATTAATTGGCTTTGCAAAGTTTCCTCCTCTCCATCGGTTGCTAACCACTTCCTCTTCCGTTCCCCTTGAGATGTAGAACCCATTTCTGGATTTGGGTTTGCCTGTTTCTCATTGGTAGTACCTACAGAATAAAATTAAGGAATGTCAAAGCATTGAATTTACAATAATGTCATCAGCTAAGTCCTTGATACTGTGATTGTCAAAGGAGAAGCTTTGACCCTATTCTTCTAGTTTATACCTATTATAGGAAGCTATAGCCTAGCTAGAGCTCAAAAGTTAGGGTAATAGCATAATGAAAGCTTGTGCTAATGCACAGCTTGCCATTTATTATTAGAGAATAACTTTCTTTTTTAGACATGAATTGTGAAAGATAGTTATTCGTACTATTAGGGTAGGCTTAGGATGTGAAACGTTAAAAGAAAAAGTGACAATGAGATCTAGAATGCAATTCAACGACTTTCCAGAAATGTGCAAACGTAAGCATGTGTAAGCAGCACTACTCGGGCAAATATATGAGTATACATCATTCAATTCAATGAATGCAAACTCCAATCAAATTCATTTTGTAGACATACATGATTTATACCTGAGCATCCAAGATAATTTTAAGTAAAAAATGATACAGTAGATGATCCAAAAGTAAAACGATGGGCTTATTGCAAGCCTATTACCATTTTCATCTTCAAATAACCTATCACATTTTGTTTGTACTGGAGTAGACAAATTTGATATGCAAGAATCGGATTTAAATACAGCAAAAGCAACATGGTACAAGAAGTATGGATAATAAAGGAATGGAAAAAAAAATGTCCTGCCATTATTGAAATTCCAAAATGTAATAACATAAATTTATGGCAGAAAATGGGTAACCAATTAACTTTACATGCAGTTAGAAAATGCAGCAGCAACAAAAACAATGGGAAACAAACACATATGACAAGGTGGCAAGCTGTCACAAATGAGTTTTTAGCTTGCTTTGTTAAGCACTGAATTCATGATATTTTAAAGACATGGAAAGGACACTGAAGTAGCTTCCACATTTTTGTTTGGCTATCCTGTCATTGACATTGGATGCCCTTTAACAAGCATAGGCACTAGGTTTAGGGCCTACTACATCATGTTGGTCATATCAAAATGACCATGGGCCTAAGCTTTTATGCGAAAATATCAAGGCTGTCTCCAGAACACAACAAGAAGCCATTTCGGAAACAAATATTAAGGTTTCAATTTTCAATTGAGAATGATGACAGTGCTAATACTACAGCTAATCATATCATTCCAGTCTTAAAACCAAACACAAGATTTTCAATCCATCATCAAATATTCAAATGCATTAAGAACAATAGGGTAAAGAACTCCATTACCTTGAGGGTTGCCTTCCCCTTCGCAGCCTTGGAGATGGGGCTGATATTGCTTCTCTGCAAATCAAAAGAAAAAGCAAAATCAAGAAAAAACAAATATAGAATTGAAGAATGCCATATGGGAATCCCAGTATCCTCCCCTCCACATTCCACTACTTCCAACTTTATAACAAACAACATCATTGCTAGAATCAAAAAATAAAATTAAGAAAAGAAAAACACTAAAAATTAGTCTTTCATAAAAAAAAGAAGTGTCCCCAAAGCAATGAAAGCCAGTAACATACCTATACACTTTCCAACTTCACGAGAGACAAGAAACACAACAGCATTAGTATATACCAAAAAACACCAGACATTACCAACAACAACAATAATATCAACCAAATCTTTTTCCACCGAGCTGAACTTGCTACATAAATCAAATAATAATGCCATAATATTTAACTTTGAACTCTAAGTGTGTGTTTGAGTGAGCATTTGCAAAAATAATTTTGCAAGACTAAGTTTGGTTAAAATTGATTTAAACTAAAGTGATTTATGTTTAAAAAACTAACGTATTCGATAAAGTAATTTATGTTTAATGTTTTAAATTCTAAAACCAGTTAGTAGGAAAACTCTATAAAATAAATTATCTAATACAAATATAAGTCAAAGTTATTTCAACTCAAAAATCAATTATGAATCAGAATCAATTCCTCGGTATAAAACTAATTATGTGAGTATATTCCTAAAATCACATTAGTTGTATTTCAATGTAACTATAGATAATTTAATGCAAATCCAAACACATGCTAAATCCCTCTCGGTGCTAGTTTGTAATTCCGTTGAAACGAAAGCCAAGTTAACGCTTCCATTCTCTTGCTTCTGTGTTTCTGTCTCCAAAAGTGTGAAATGTCCGTTAACGGTTATGCAAACAGTCCCTTAGTAGTTTCAAAATTTTGTCACTCTCCTTCATCCTCTAAGTACGCTTCTTACTTGAACATCAATAAATTTTCAACATATACCCCAGTGGCCCAATCATAAAACCAATTTCTACCATCAGTTTCAGCAACATAATTTTTCTGCAATGCCATCATTCTTGACAAATAAACAATACAAAAAATGATGGCAAAAAGAGAGAGAGAAAAAACCCTAACAATAAAATAATAGTAGTTCATAAAATCACAAACAAAGGGTGTCCAAAATTGAACCTGAGATAGGAACAGGTGCAGGAACATCCTTGGTAGTAGCTAAAAGCAAAACCTCGTCCTTCTCAGAATCCGAGAATAACCCATCCTCACTCCCCACCCTCCGATTACTATCATAGAGGTGCACCTCCTCCTCAACCGTCGCCACCGGCACCGGAGTCTCCGCCGCCGCAGCCGCAGCTGCAGCCGCAGCCGTTGACGACGGCGAATCGAGAATATTGTAAACTTCCCTGTCAAAATACCCAGGCAATTTCCTCTCCCTCCTCAAATCGTTCCTCATGAGCCAAAACGACTCCGTTTCGTCCCTCACCTGCGACTCCCACTCCTTGATCTTCTTGTAATCGCCGGCGAGGTTGCTCCATCGCTTCCGGCACTGAACCGGTTCCCGGTTCACGCCGTGCTTCTTGCAGTACGAGGACACCAACGCCCATTTCGGTTCGCTCGAACCAAACGCCGAACCGCTCCCACGGCCCGGTCTGAACCGGCTCTCCGCATCGCTCTTTCCCTGAATCAGCACCAGAATCTCCTGTCGCGTCCACCGCGGCAGCCTCGCAGCCGGCCTCCCGTCCTCGATGCCGCCGTCCACAGCGGAGCACGGCGTCGCGCCGTTACCGGCACCGTCAACGGCGTTGGGATTCGAAAGCTGGTCCAGAGCCATGGCAAAGAGAATTCACAAAAACACGTGACTCGCACGTGAGGGTTTGTGACGGTGCCTTTGGGAATGCCCGTTACGGCGTTAAGAAAAGAGAGGGTTTAGTTTTATTGTGTTTTTCTCTCCTAAGAATGAAGAAGAGAGGGAGAGAAAGGAAGAAAGAGAGATTGAGGTTTTGGTTTTGTGTTTTGTGGCTTTTGCTATTGAAATTGGGGTTTTATTTTTAACTTTTTTACTATTATACTAAACAGACTTTTGACCCTTAACTCCTTAATAAGGGTTTTAAATTATTTTTTAATAATAATTATTGATTACTATTTATTGGGGTCATATCCTTATCTTTAATTCTCAATTAATGAGATTTTCTTTGTTTGCAAAGGTTACTTGTTGGGTTGGTTTGACATCAAATTCCTCAAACAGCACCCTCATTTCGCTGTCCATCCGTAGTATTTTTCTAATTCCTGTTTTTGGTCATTTTCTAAAGGGTATGAGATATGAAAGAATGGTTATGGTGGCTTTCCCTTCCTGTTTGGGGGTTCAATGTAACGTGTAAAATACCACCTTCAACCTCTTGATGTTACTATGGGCATTGCAATTTTACCACATCTCATAATACCCTTTTTTTAAAAATAAAAGATTTTAGAGATTTTGAATGAAGGCTTGAAAATCTTCCATCAATCAAAGGGGAATAATACCGAATCCTCTTTTAAATAGTTGTTATTCATTCATATATTCACAGAAAAGCATTAGTCTATGGCAATGTATGATGTGTGGACCATGAGTTGACAAGGGCATGCTACCCTACCACTACTCAGTAATCCTTTCTTTCCTTTCTCAACCTCCCTTATCTTATCGAATAATTTCCCTCTAATCTTTGCTTAATGCTTAATGTTTGTGCTTATGGATGGCCCCCTCCATTAAAGCCACTTTCTTCTTTTTCTTTGTTTGCACTTTGACATAACCTTGATTAAGGTAGCTGCACTGATAGGCACTACTCTCACACTCTGGAGTAAATGAATTATAATTTATCGCACGCCTATTACGTAAGGTGATATAAGTATATTAAAAAGAAAATTATTGTTTATTAGCTAGAACAAAAAAGTATTACTTTTTTTATTATAATACTGATCATTTAATTTAAAGATCGTGTGATTATAGATTTTGATAAAATTAATTTGGCCAAAATATATTCCAAGGCTCTCCAAAATATGAATTTGTCTAGTTTTAATCATAGTAAAAAAATGTTACTTTTAAAAGTTTAACATTTTCTTGCAGTCAATTTTTATTTTTTTTACATTTTCTAAGTGCTCTTTTTAATCCTTATTATTAATTATAGTTTGTTTAATATTAACATGGCTAACAAAATAAAAAAATATTAATTAAAATAATTAAGGTAACAAAAATATTTTTAAATTAAGATAAGATAATTAGATTATGTTAGATACGTAATTCAATTAAGTATTATATCTATTATTTTCTATAAATAAGGTAATTACATATAATTTATTTTTATTTTAATATATTAATAATGATGACTTTTATTGTTTGTAATATTTTTCTTGTTTTTAATTCACTAATTTGCTTCTAATATTGTAATTTTAAAAATTATATATAATTAATAATTTACTTAGAGCATCTATCTAGAGTACATAATTTCTTAAATAAGTTTTATCATAAATTTTTTTTTATCATCGAGACCGAAACCCAAAAAAGAAAGACTACACTAGGATAACTCTAGGATTACATAAAAGAGAAACAATTAGCTTTAAAGAAGCACGAAGGTGATGATAAGAGATCAAATTAGAATGACTCTCATAGGTTAGGTTAGCCATGGCATCAGCACACATATTGTCCTTCTGTGTAGACATTAACAAGACGAATATGGCAACTATCATCAATAAGCCTCTTAATAGCCTTGATCAAGCTCCAATCATAGGCATAGATTTAAGAACTTTAACGATGTTTAACTTAATTTTCCTTGTTTTTATTTTAATTCTTATATTCTAAAGTATTTTTTATCAATAAAAATTGTTAGGCAACGTCGTTTGTATAAATAACAATACTTATCCCATGTAAATACTTCGATGTCAATTTTTTTTTTTGTAAACAAGGCATCTTATTTTTAAGTAATTCATATAAACAACCGCATTATAGAAAATTTTAATGGTTTAAAATTTATTTTAATACATTACTTTTGATATTATTTTTACATTTTCAATTCATTAATTTTGACTGTTTGTAATATAATTCATTTTACTACTAATAATAAATATTTTAAGAAAAGGGATAGTAATAATAATAATAATAATAATAATAATAATAATAATAATAATAATAATAATAATAATAATAATAATAATAATAATAATAATAATTCCTTTTTTAAAAAATAATATTACAGATAGGGCCATAGGGGTAACTTTTTGTTTGCAAATAATAAAAATAAAAAGACAGGAGAAACCGTAAAACTACCACGCGGACTACCAATTTTATAAATACTAAAAAATATTAGTGTATTAGTAAAAAATAGTTTGTATAATAATTAGATTTAAATTATTTTTTAAAATTTTTTTTCTAATTTATTTAAAACAATACTCAAAATTGTATACGAATTAAATTTAATTTACGTTATACTATTATTTTAATATAAAAAATTTTGTCCCGATAAAATTTAAATTATATGTTAACATTATTTCGATCAGAACATTGCTACCCATACGAAGTGAATGAAAAAAAAAAAACGAAGCGAATGAGAAGAGTAGTCTTGGAGTGGTTTTCCCGTGAATGTGTGCACAGAACAGGAGTGCATGCTTGGAATGGAGGTAAAATTGTTCTGGCATGTGTTCCACATATTCAACATATAAAAGTAAGAATTTTGATCATTTGATAAAATTATTTTTTGTCTCAAAGTTATTTTGTATATTCTAAACATACACAAAGTGATTATTTACTATTGCCTTGCATCCCATTTTTTTCTTCTTGCACTCCCAAACAATTCAATATCCCTCGTTTATCCTTCTCCCCTCACTCACTCCCTCCACTTTCTTCAACATGGACATTGTCCCTCCTTTCTTGTGTCTCTGCCACAATCTCATCTTGTTGTCTTAGTCTCTCACACCTCACTTTCCTTGTGGTGTCACCATAGCCACTGACCTCCTTTGTATAGTTTTGGATTGAGTAATTTTGAAATGCATTTTCTATTACAGATTATTCAATCCAAAACTATACTAACATAATTTTGAAATAGATGATCCAAAAGTATAATATAGTTTTGGATTGATTAATCCAAAACAAAAGATGCATTCCAGATTGCTCAATATAGAACTATATTACATGAAAAGTCATGAAGTAAAGTTATAGGTTGAGTGATTTGTAATGCATATTGTGTTTCAGATGGCTATCCGGTTGAGAACCCTAACAAAGGCTCTCTCCAAGTTTTCGATGGCCTTCTCCAACAAATTGACAAAGGGGGGAGGTGGAAGAAAAGAAGGAGAATAAGGGGTGCTTGTGCAGTACATAAGGAAGAGGAAGTGCTAAGGTTGTGGTGGAATTTTTGTCCAATCATGTCTTTTTACTTCCCTATGGGGTACATGAAGCAAAAAGTAGGGAGCAGGAAGCAATAGCCCATAGGAGTAGTCTTAGTGGACCTGGCAACTAGTAATGAGCCAATTGAATCATAATTTGGAGAAAACAAGGAGGGCTTTGTTATTCTCACACAATTTTTTGCTAAGTTCTCCTCTAAGCTTGCATGTATTTTTTTTCTTTCAAAAATACCGTTAACAAAATACATATCCATTGTTCATATTATATAACAAAAGCATGTTTTCATTTTGTTAAAGGGTGTGCCAAAGCATTACAAAATGGAAATAGTAAATTACACCCTCTTCCCTTGTTCTTCCTCTTATGATGTTATATATATATATATATATATATATGAGGGATCACGTTACTCAAAATATTATTTCACTTGTAAATCTAATCACTTTTTAAATCACATATTTCAAACTCATGAATGACACCTAAGTGATTTAGGTGAACATGTTAATGTCATATCAATATCATTAATAGAGTCACGCGTCCTGATAATTTCAGTATCAAAGTGTCACATTGTAGTTAATCTTATTATGTTAAACTCAACATTAAAAATGGGTGATCAATTTTTTATTTACAAAATTGAATATAAGTATTAAGAAATCTCCAACAACTTATACATCATATCCTATCAATTAAGTTATATATACTTGATAAATTGATGGTAAATAACGACATGACCAAAATTATAACCAAGGGAAATAAAATGCATTGTTAAAAAAAAAGATCAAAATCACCTATAGAAACTACACGGAAATTAAAAGTGCAATGAAACAAACATATTGAAAACTAAGAAGTAATATTTTTTTCTAAAAAAAGAACTGACATGCTTTTATAAAGTAAATAATCGATTAATTCTATGAAGCAGTGAATCTCTTAGTAAAACATTAAATATATACACTATTTACACTTTCTAAAAAATATAGAAATATTAAAGAAACAAGAATAAATTATAATTTTCATCCCTCAAAGTGTAATGTGGTGATAATTTAGTTTTTGAAAATGTAATACATGATAGTTTAGTTTTTGAAAAAACAAATTTTCTAATTCGGTCATTAGATGTGTAAAAATATACGCTAATTACATCATGTTGTATAATTTTATATAAAATTCATCTTTAAACATTATAATTTAATATCAATTGGTCATCTCGAAATATAATTTAATGTCAAGTTCATTCTTAAATATTATAACTTAATAACAAAAAATATCCCACAAAACTTAACAACATAATTTATTGTCACACTTTTTACATATTTAAAAATTAAATATGATTTTTTCTTTTTCTTTTAGAGACTAAGATTTTGTTCAGTAATACATTTAACTAATTTTTTTATTAATTGAAAAACTTGTTTAACTATTCGCTAAATAAATTTTTTAATAACTTTTAGCGTTTTTTGAAATACTACTTTAAGTAATATTTTTTAAAATACAAAATTACAATTTTGGTCCTCTTAGTTTTTAATTGTAACATTTGGTCCTCATAGTCTTATGAATTGATGATTTTGGTCCTTTTGATAGATTATTAACAAATAAATATGATTAACTAAGTTATTAAGTTGATTATAAATTAATCAAAATCATTAATTATTAAAAAAATGAATAAAAAATTATTAACCATAATTTTCTACAATACTTTATTCCTTCTCTTCTCTGCAAATACCTCTTCTATTTCCATTGTCGCACATGATTCCACCATCATTAAAACCACATTAGTGTTAATAGTCTTTTATTAAATAATTATAATTTTTATTTAATTTATAATTAATTTAAGATTTCTAATAATCATAATTATTTGTTAATAATCTATTCGTGAAACTAACATCACAAATTTATAACCAAAATTACAATTTAATCCTTTTAAAGCTCTAGCTTCTACTTTTTTTATATTTTTTCCTTTTATCCTTAATATATTTATCAATTTTTTTATTATCCTTTTTAAATAAATTATAGTTTTATTATTTTTATATTATTTTATATTTTCAACTATTTCATTAAACACTTATAATTTAATAAACTAATTTTTTAACTTTCAACTAACTTTTTTTTCAAGTAGTTTTATTAACCATAGTCTAAATTGTCACTTTATATTTTATAGATGAAAGCGGTCATTTACAAAAAAAAAAAAAAATCTTACATATTTTGCTTCCAATAAAAAAAAAGGTGTCAACATACTTTATAGCACAATTTATGAACGTAATGACACGAGTATAAGTAAGTCACCAATAACGAGTGAGTTTATTTCAACTTAATTTTTTTTAAGATAAGTGTTTTTTATATAAACGTTTCTTTAAAAAGTAAATAGAATTTATTTCTTAAAATAAAAAAAATATCTTTTTAGCAAAAATAATTTATACAAACATATTAAAAAATGACCTAATTAATATTTACATCTATATAACAAAATTACATATTTTGCTTTCGAATTAAAAAAAAAATGTTCCCACAATAGCGACAACAAATTCCCCAAGGTAAGGTTGAGAGGGGAGGAAGAGACGGAGTTGTTATCGGTGGCTTTGGAGAGCAAATCTCTCTTCGTTGCTCTTTATTTCTGAAAAATCACTCGTAAAAATTAGAAACAAGATAATATCGAGATATTCAAAGAGAGTTGCTGTTTTCACTTTTCACAAATTTATCTAGTTTTGCATTTCACTAGCTTGGAAATCAAGATTAATTAATGGGTGTTGTGTACGTGTTGGAGAATTAAGGGAAATAAACATTGGTAGAGATTTAGAGAAATCACATAAGAGAATTTGACATCACTGTTTAACCCAACAACTTTAATACCAGGTTTATGAATTTTCTCTT
Source organism: Glycine soja (assembly GCF_004193775.1). Classification (NCBI taxonomy): domain Eukaryota; kingdom Viridiplantae; phylum Streptophyta; class Magnoliopsida; order Fabales; family Fabaceae; genus Glycine; species Glycine soja. Next base: position 23,322,643 of record NC_041009.1, on the reverse strand, counting down.
CACTTAATGTTCAACTTTTTTACTTTTATTATGTAGAACTTCACCTTACACTTTTATTCCAACATTGTGAATGATTGTTTAAACACTTTTAATTATTATATGATACTTAATCTAAATAATTTCTCAGAAATAGAATTTTCTTTCGTTAATTTTGTGTTCTAATGTTTTTAGTTTTTAAAAGTTTAATTTAGGATTCATTTAACCTGTGTGCATAAAATGTAATAAATACCTATATAGATATGAGATATGAGTAGTATTCATCATTTGTAGGATCGTTATGTTTCAGTTTTTTTCTCCACTCAGGAAATCATGAGAGGAAAGTAGATTTTTTTCTCTCAATTATTATTAATGGTTGAATGTTTAATGTGATTTAGGGTTGTGCAGCGTATTTGATTTTCTTACTTTGACTATGCATTAAACTTTGAAAGCAACTAAAAGTCTAAAACATTGTTAGGTGGGTATTTTTCACCAGAAAGGTTTAGTGCTGTAATTTTTTGGATAAGTTTGTGCTGGTAATTTTAATATGCCATTTTTTTATAGGATACCAAAATTATGAATTGAAAAAAATAAGTTATTTTTAATCTATACTTTCAAGTTTTAAAGATAGGCACATACAGATCATAAATATTTAAAATGATTTTTTGTGTAGGAAATAAATCATGGAGAGGGCATGTAGTAAAAAAAAGCCTAAAAGTATCTAAATACTGGAATGAAGCTGAAAAAATAGTAAAATATAGGTGGAAGTGCAGCAACCATTGTGAAGATAGGAGTGAATTGAAGAACATATCACTGCCAAAGAAAAGAATATTATAAAATGCCCCGCTTATCAAGGCAATGAAGGAGGTGACAACATTATTGCTTCCGGTTCAAGCAATCCACAATACATTGAATCCATTACAAGGTAAGTAACATGCTTAACATTCAGTTTTAGACATAGAAATGAGAAATGTGACTTGTACTTTCGTCACACTTGTTAAATATCTTTAAATATCAAGTATTTCGTATTATGATTTCAACATAATTTGTCACTATTTTGCCAACTAAAAGAAAACACAACTTGTTACTATGGAAATAATGTTTAACTATTAAAAAAAAAGAGAAAAAATGGGAGGTGCAAAAGACTGAGAAAGAGAAATATAACACACCAAAACTTGACTGTAAAAAGAAATAACAGACCAAATTTTTTCTTTAGAAAGTACTGTCTGTTTCCGATTGTGGAACACCTGAAACACTTCCCCCTCAATTACTAGAAATTGCTAGATTTGTTGCAATGAAATCCGACGACGGTTTACCACTTGGAATCAGTGTGATCATGAAAGGGAGAAACGACATCCATTGAATAAACTTGACAAATTGGAAATGGGAGAACAGATGAATGAAGAAGTCTTAATGGTATTAAAACGTAGTTATGATAATTTAATTGAAAAGGACATGCAAAAATGTTTCTTACCAGATGGCATTGCAAGAAATGATTTGATAAGGGACATGTCATAGTGGATAAACTCATAGACCATTCTTTGTTGTGCTACGACCTGTACGAGGACAAAAGCAAGGACATGATTGGAATGCATGGTCCGGTTTGATCAATATGCAATATCTCGATCTTCGTGATTGTCAACTTGAAGAAGAAGACGTGGAAAACTGTTATGAGTTTAATCATCGAGTTTCTGGTTTGGAGATTGCAAAAAATTGACCTATTTACGTAACAATAACCAATGGGTATACTTAATTATGTGGTGTTTTCTCATCTAATGTTTCTTCTAATTCTTTGGTTTATCCAGTTCTTGTTCCTCCTGCACTAGCATCCAAAACGGACCTTTGTCTCGACGTGGGTGTTCTCACATCTCATGCATTTTGAAATGATGGGTTGCCATGGAATAAAGACGTTGCTGACGACAAAATTAGTGGCACAACTTCAAGAGCTGGTGCTAGAACTGTATTGTATCATGCTGTGATTCAATGCAGGAGATATTTGCTGTGAGTAACAATGATGATGATCATTTCGAGATTACACTCCCCAAGTTGACCAAATTGAGTTTGTCAAAATTACCAGAATTGAAGAGCGTGTTAGTCTGTGGATCTATCCAAGTATTGGACAGACATGACTGTCACAATTTAAAATCACCTACAATAGTGCCTTTCAAAAAATAAAAATATAAACCTTACAATAGAAGAGTTGTTAGATGCTCATGATTATGTTTTTGTTGATCCTAATCATTCTCATTTCGAACGCAGTAAAATGGTGTCATTTATAGATAAATTTCCTAATGAGTTGCATAAATATATTGTGAGCGTTGTTAATGTTAGTTAGATCAGACGGAAATTGCGGATATTGGGAAATTGCAAGTTTGCTATACATGGATGAGGAGTCTTGGGCTAAAATACGACATGATTTGATTCATGAACTTCAGCAAGACCAATTTGACTATACTCAACCCTTTGTCACAAAAGATCGATCAATTAATCTCCTCTTCGGAGGTTAACAATGACACAATACTAAGTCGTGATAATGTGGTGTTGGTTCACTTGTCCAAGATGCAAACCTGGACATTTTTTCCACTCAAGAGTCAACCCCCATCATTTCAATAACTTATTGCTATTGAACATGTTAACAATTGTCATTTTGTGCAAGTAAACATTTTTCAATTATTCTGTTATTTACCATTGTAAGATCAATTTGTTCATTAACTTTACTTGGGTGTTTCTTATTGGTTAATTTAGAGTATGGGTGTCCCTTACCTACTATTCACCACAATGACATAAATAAAACAGTAAAAAAGTTCACTCACGACTAATACCATACTTGAACTGCATACAGCATTTCAATTTTTTATTTCAAACTAAAGGAGATGAATATGTAGTAGATATGACTAAAGACTCAATGTAATCATCTCCTCATTTATATTTACTTTATTCATAGTACATGTGTTACTTATTGTAAGACTAATTTAGAACTATGATGATTGATGTAATGGTATGATTTTTATTACATATTATGGATTCTGTTATTGATTTCAATTTGGTCTATTATTTCGTTGTGTATTAACTTTGCACCACCATGGTATAAAAAAAAACATGATTTCATTGTATATTTTTTTAATAAAAACTTAATTTCATTGTATATTTTTCTAACAGAAACATGTTGTTTTTATTGTGTAATGTATTTTATACAACAAAAACATGTTTCCCTCAGATATTTCAAAATCCAAAATTTGCAAACAAAACATGGGGTGCGAAGAGAAGGCAAGGAGGTAAGAATAACAATGCGCTTTCAATACGTTTTTATTCCTTAAATCAGATTCGACGCTTAGTCCATTTGATAAAAAGAAAATTCGTAAGCCCAATCACAACATGATGAAGCGAAGTACAATAATAATTTATTTTTTAGTGCTTGAAATTTGGGGGCAAATCCAGCTTTAATTTTCTAAATTTTTAAAAAACATTTTAGTTCCTTAAATTAAAAAAAATGTTTTTAGTCCATAAGAACTAGATTTGAAGGACTAAAATGATTTTAGAAAAATCGTTTTTAATCTCTAAGTAGTATTGAGAGACAAAAATCGTAATTTTTAAATTTTGAGAGGCTAAAATATTTTATTTTATTTTTTGAAAAAATAGGATTTATTTCAAATTTGTGGAACTAAAAATATAATTAAGTTTTTATTTTTATATTATAAATTAAAATACACAATTGGGATGGTGAGAGTGTGACATTTTCCGTTTTCTCTGTCAATTAAATATTCTCAATGCTATCTCTCTTCTCTTATTTACAAGTGAGTTTCCCACACCGGTTCTTATCAACTTTCCTCTAAAATAAATAGTAACTAATGTTATTTTGGACTTTTAAATAGGCAAATAAAAAAAACCTTTTTATTCCAAAAGTTGTGAACTAAAAAGAAAACTGAAGCAATAATAGAAGCTTTCTATTTAGGTTCCTGTTTATTTATTGATTTTTTTAGTAAAACCTAATTTATATGAACTAATGTTACTTAAGAAATTAATAAATCATTTTTTTATTAAAAAAATGATAAAAACATTGAAGACATTAAATATTATATTATTATTTATTTATTAGAGAATATTTGTTGACTTTCTTGTTATTTTACTCTTGATAATAAAAGAATTCGATTAGAATACACTTAAAAAATCCATCCACCTATTCCAAGTGTTAATGTCATTGTTGGCTCAATGTAGTTGATAAAACATCTGTACGGATATTGATGGATAAATGAGACAATCACTCTACGAAGGGCAAGAAAGTCATTTCAATGGGAACCTCGTTTTAACCAGCATTGACGTCTCGTTAACGAATAAACGGAAAAAAACAACAACCATCTCTCCGTCCCTTCTCGCCGGAAAACTCACAGGTCCGGCGAGACCTCAGAAATTCCGTTGAAGTTTACAAAGAAGAAGAAGGAGTGAAGGTGAGGAAGTTGAGAAGTTGAGAGGAGCTAGTAACGTGCAATGCAGGGAACGGTAATAGGGTATGGGAAGATTTGGATGGAGGATCTTGCACGCCACACAAACAACGCATACAATTAATTACAAAGATGATGATCCTCCCATTTTGCAAATTCCCACCTTGCCTTATGCCCTACTTTATTCGTTTTCTCTCTCACACATCTTCTCTTCCTCCTCTTTCCATATACTACTATTTAACTCATTCTCACCCCTTCCCTCCACTTCCGTCTCCTCTTCCAATTCCCCTAAGGTCAGTGTCTTTCTTTTTGCCACCCCTTTTTGCTCTTCCATCACGGGGTTTTGGGTTTACGTGAATTCGTATCTGTTTTGTTCTCAAGTTTTGATTTTTGACTTTCTGGTTTTAGAACATCGAACACTTCAAGTGATTTTTTTTTTTTGGGGAGCGGGGGGGGTGTGAATTTTAAGATTTGTAAGTTGTTTGAAATCCTCTTGATCGTTCAGAATGTTGGTGGATTTGTAATTTATGCTGTGTGTTAATGTGGGGTTGTAACGTGCACTAAGAAATTATTACATGATGTTTGGACTATGTGGTCATCTCTACACGTGATAAGGAACCACAAAATTTAGTTTATAAAAAGTAGTTAATAACATGTTACACGGAAATTGGTAAATGTCACACAGAAATTGATTGTGACCACAACTCGCACTTTAGTACTGCATGATATTAGTTTAATGGACATTGGTTTTTCATAATCTATGGTAATTAAGAGTTTTTAAGTTTATAAAGTTTTATATTTTTCATCGTGTGTTGAACTTGGGAGGTTTATAATTCCTCGTAGCTTTCTTGCTGAAGAGGTAAAATGTTGAATTGACTGTCATGCTATGCTGTGCTCAACAGATATAAAAAGTTAGGAGATTTTCGTTTTTTGGGATACATATCTACGCATTCTGGGATTCATCATGCCTTCTGAGACAATTGACTTCAAGAGTTTTTCTTCATCGTTGTATTCTTCTGAAGATATTTGTTCTTCTAAGGAGGTATCTTCTCGTTTCATCTTATATATATTCCATTTTGAGCACGGTATTAGGGGCATTTGTAAAATTTTGGAAATTCAAACAATGTTGGCGGTTTCAGTCCTATTTATTCCTGTTTTCACTTTCTCTTGGCAGAGACAGGCTAGCTTATGGAAATCAGATAACATGCCCAATTGCTATGGTTAGTATTACTAATCTATTTGATTGCGTTATTATTATTGTTGTCGTGACTGCGCTATTAGAGTGCATTCCTTTGGAGTTATTTGGTGCCAAATACCTTTTCTTTTCTTTTCTTTTAATTTATATAATATTTTTTTACATAAGTTGTTAAGGATTTAGGAGTCATTTGCTTGCTTTGTACTTGCAAGTTGCTATGTTAGGAATCTCAGATTGCCTTGGTCAAGCAATTTTAATAATTTATCTGGTCACTCATTACTAGAAGAGCTTGGACTTGTCATGTTTGAGTGCTCTTGTACTTTGTTTGCTTCAAGCCCAAAAAGACTTTTGCATGATAAGGTGTGTTGAAATTTAAAAACCATTTCTACCCTTGCATCTGAAAACATAATCTTTTAGGTTAATTTGTTTATCAATACCTTAAACTAACAACTTATGACAGTTCTACATGCAAAGTACTTAGAAGTTAGAACTTAGAACATTGGAACTCATGCCAACTGTAAAAGAGCAGAAAGCAACTCATAGAGATGCATTGATTGTCAACAAAATTAATGGCAAAAGTAAATTATATACGACAGTACATTTGTTGGTATTTGTAACTGTTATTCTCTTAAATTAGGATAATCTGCTGTAAATGTATATATGGCAGTTTAGTTTGTAATTAAATTGTATTTATTTGAGAATTCTCCCGCAGGAGAGCACTGTTTTGGTCTGATTCTCTCTGAGTTTAACATGGTATCAGAGCACTAGTCTTGTGCTTTGAGTTTAACATTGATGCACTACTTTGTTGGTACAAATGGCACATTCAATCAGTTTCTGACTTTTTTGTGTTGTGTAGATTTTGATCAAGGAATAAAAACTAGCTTGAATGTACAATCATTATCCCATTTATCAGATAGTAGCAAAGTCAATGTAGTTGCTACTCAGCATGAAAGTAGTCTCTTTTCAAGTTCTTTGTCGGAGTTGTTTAGCAGGAAATGTAAGTTTTCTTTGCCTCTTAATGTGTGGTTCATCTCATTTACGTGGATAGAGGTTTTATTGTACTAATTTAAATTCTAAAATGGGTTTGAGTTGTATGTTGAGGTTTCTAAAGAAAACGGCTAGCTAATATGCCTTTGCATGACTTCCATTGGTGCAGTGAGATTATCTGCAAATAATGCTTTATATGGACATTCAGTTGACACTGTTGCATCCCACTATGAGGAAGAGAGACTTTTTGACTCTCTTGAAGAACTCGAGGCTCAAATTATTGGAAATCTACTCCCCAGTGATGATGATTTGCTTTCTGGAGTCACTAATGGGCTCGACCACATCATCCAAGACAGCTCTGGTGATGACACGGATGAACTAGACCTTTTCAGTAGTGTTGGAGGGATGGATTTAGGACATGATAATTGTTCATCTTCTGAACAAAAGAATTCTGAAATCCTTGATGAAGCTTGTAACAGTCAACTAGGGCTGCGTAGTGCCTCGATTGCTGGAGAACAGCCTTACAGTGAACACCCTTCTAGAACAATAGTCGTGAGAAACATTAATAGTCAACACAAAGAAAGTAATGTTTATCTGCATCAAAACAGCCTTCCTCTAAAGTCACCAACTAGCTTCCCGGGTAGAGTATTTGTTAATCAACTATCAATTTAGCAGCAGAAACATTATTTTCCCTCACTGATATTTTTACATTGGACCAGGTTTGCATGGGATTTCTAAATCTGGTAAGCTGGATGGTGGAAGAGTTCTTGGTGTTGAGCCTGCCATATGCACACCATCCCCGGAAACTGCTTTTTTTCATGGGGTCTCTTCAAGTGTTCCTAACTCCTTACCATCACTAGTCAGAGTTAAATCAGCTGACAACAGATGTGAAGTTACTGAATCTGGTTCACCTGGCCAGTTGAATTTTGATAGTCAAGCTGCTCCAGCTTTTCATCCCCATTCCCTTCCAGAATTTCATGATGGTTTAGCTAACAGTGTTCATCATATTCCTCCCGAGGTGGCAGCAAACATCAATCTCAAAACACAGGAAAGAATAGATAACATGCAGTTCTGTCAAGTAAACTCCAATGGGCGCTTCATGGAATTCAATGAATGTGGTAAGTTAAAAAGTGCAGTAGATTAGCAAGTGTAATAGTAACTTTTTCCTATAATTTTTTTTTCATCCTATGGTTGGTGAATCTATAAATCTTTGAACTCTATGGGTCAATATATATAGGAAACAACCTTTTTTTTTATGGTATATATAAAAAATATTCAATTGATCATATTTTCCGCTCCTTTCTCAGTTTTTAAATCCTCTGGTAATGGAAGCTGTCCTCTTCCTGGTCATCATTACAAATGGGGAAACTCCTATCAGCCTCCTGGAATGATGTGGCCAAATTCACCTTCGTATATTGATGGAGTTTGTGCAGCCACTAATCTGCCAAGATTGCATGGACTTCCTAGGTCACCATCACATATGATGGCCACTGTTTTACCCATAAATGGCCAGCATGTGCCTTCAGCTCCTTTTTGGGACAGAAGACATACCTATGCAGGGGAATCTCTTGGGAATATGCAATTTTCCGGTAACACAGCAGCACACTGTGTTGATTTTGTTTCTTATAATATCTTTCCACATTTTGGAGGAAATTGTGTTGACCTTAGAGTCCTACCCAAGAATCTTGGAGTCCATTTTCATAACCAAGGGGACCTAATGTTTCCCAGAAGAAACCACATGATTAATTCATTTGAGACTCACAAACAACGTACCAGAAGCCGCAGAAATGAAGGTTTGCCAAACTTGGATGACAAGAAACAGTATGAACTTGATATTGACCGCATAAAGAAGGGAGAAGATAACCGAACAACACTAATGATAAAGAACATTCCTAACAAGTAAGTAGCATTGTATATGTTAAATTAAATATTAGCTTTTTGTATTTAAATTTTCATTTTCGGCGATGCTAACATTTGTATATTCATTTGGTACATTTTGGGTTGTGCTTTTACTTTTCAAGAAATTTTGGAGTGTTCAGCCAAGCCTGTTAGCCTAGGATAGATTATTTGTTAAGCCAGTGATAATATGGGAAAAAGTCGCACCAACACTTGGAACCCTTTTAAGAACTAGAAGCTTAAGCAAATTTACTCTTCGTCTCTTAGTTTGCATTTGAATTTGCTCTAAAATGTCTGCTTTTATGAGATTCTTTCTGTGAAACTTCTTTTGGAAGAATCACTTTTAGAAAATTCAATTTTCATATGCCATCAAAGAAGTTCTTTAGATTTTGCCTTGTAAAATTTTGGTGGAAGCTGTTTTTGTTAACTTTGTTATTTTTTTTTTTTTTTTATTTTGTTAGACTTGGCAGTAGACAAGCTTCTATTTCCTGCCTTTTCTTGAAAATAGTAAAATAGATTCTGATGCCTACGAAAAGGGTTTGATTGTGGAAAAACATATCTATACTTGAAAGTGATTGTATGTAATATTGACATCATAGCCAAACAAACTTTAGTAGGGCTTTAGATTTCACAAATTGTTTTCTGATTTTATTTTCCCTTTCAGCTGGTGGTTACTGATCATTTTAGCATACTACATAAATCTATAATTTTTTTATTGCTATAATTTACTTGCCTCTTCTCTGCCAATGTTGGAATTAGGATGGGTGATTCGTGAAGGGCTGTGAATAAGAGCACAAAATTAAACTTGTGATTCTTTTCGTTGGTTTTAAGCATATATGAAATCTGTCATTTCTCTTAAATAGTTTTTTCTGAAAATGAAGAATTATGTTCAGTTCTACACCTCATTTACATAATTTTTTCTTGAAACATCTTTTTCTGGGACTGATTTGTTGTCTTGCAGGTATACATCCAAGATGCTGTTAGCTGCAATTGATGAACGCCATAGAGGAACTTATGATTTTGTTTATCTGCCAATTGATTTCAGAGCAAGTGCTTTTCTCTTTTTAAAATACTTGGAGTTTATGGTCCATTTGTTGTATAGAGAATATCTTTCTAGAAAATATTTATTGTACTTTCTCTGTTTTGTGCTACAGTAGAAGGAAGATACTTGTTTTTTTATTTTATTTTTGCATCTCAGTAAAGGAGGGGAAAATGAATTGCTTCAAGGACGGGAATGTCATTTTCCTGAACAAATCAAACAATAAGAAAATGCATCAACTTTTTTTGTAAAAACGTTCTCATCTGAACTTTTTCTGTAGAAAAATATCCTTGCTTGCATGAAAATGTGTGTTCCTTTTATTGAACATTTCCACTATGAAATTTAATTTACTTTAGTATTCCTTTCTCCTTTTTGTTTAATTATTCACATGGAATCGACATTAATTGCAGAACAAATGCAATGTGGGATATGCATTCATCAACATGATCAATCCTGGCTTGATTATACCATTCTATCAGGTATGCTATGGAAAATGATGATGACAATCAAAATGATTGCTGTTAAACTTATAATCACATAACATTCACACACACACACACACATACCCTGTACTAATAGACTGAAGCTTATGATGCAATTCTGGCAGGTGTTCGATGGGAAGAAATGGGAGAAATTCAACAGTGAGAAAGTGGCATCACTAGCATATGCTCGTATACAAGGGAAAGCAGCTCTCATTGCTCACTTCCAAAATTCAAGCTTGATGAATGAGGATAAGCGCTGCAGGCCTATCCTCTTCAACACCGATGGCCCTAATGCCGGTGACCAGGTATAAATTTCTTTTAAGATCCATTAATCACTTACATTACAGGTATTCTTACCTGCTTGAAACATAATATATAATCCAGGCAGCCATTTGAAATTTGAACCTCTATTTTTATTAAGAGATGAAGCTACAAAATGGCTACTAACTTTGCTAGGAACTCAGGTTCCTTTCCCAGTTGGCATTAACATTCGCAACAAAGCTGGAAGAGTGAGAAACAACACTCAGGAGGATAACCTGCAAGGGAGTCGGAGTCTGCCTAATTTGGGAATCAGTAAGCTCTCATCTGATGGAGACAGTCATTCATTGGAGTCAGACTAAGGAAGCTATCTTTCTCTCTTCTGCCATGTCATTAATTTTAGTGGGTGCTAACCTTTGGAAACCAAATGGTCTAGTCACGTTAATAAAGCTGCTCATGTTTGGAGCACATAAGTACCAACACTAACTTTAAGCCGAGAATTTTTCTAGTTCTTTTGGCTTTTGATGCTAAATCCAAACATGGTTGAAGTATAAGCATCAAGAGGACTATATAAAAAATTACATGTACAGGAGTTTCACATTGGAGAGTGGAGAGGCTTGTAAAGTGGTTTGAGGAGAAACTTAATTAGTCTGTATCAATTTTACCTTTGGTTCCCCTCTTCCTCTCCTTGTTTTTTCTTCAGGCATTTTTTCTTTCTTTTGTAAATTGTTGATTTTGGAGTCCATCTCATCCAAAACTCTTGAAAATTTTGATGAACTATTTATGTGCTGTGCCGAAACCTTCTTCGGTTGTTCATCATTGTTAATGTTTGGTGTGCAAGCATACTCTTGTATTCACCTTTTCCTTGTAACATATTACCATTCGAATAATATAATTGACGTTTCTCGTCGTTTGAGTGTCTCTATTATCACTTGTAAAGGTATAACTGGATTTCTAAACCACTACATCTTTTGAGTTATGCTAATTTTTTTTATCGGCAATTGTTAGTTTTTGTTAGCAGAGAAGTTCGAATTTATGATCTTTTTCCTCTCTTTTTCTCCCTTAATTATTCAATACACCCTATATCTCCTCTGAGTTATGTTACTTGAGGAGACTCAATATAGAAGGTTTGGTGTCAAATCTGATTTATCAAAACTGACAATTTCTGATTTTGCCATTAGTTTGTTGGCTTTTAAAAAAGACTAAGATTTGTGTAAGGAAGGTGTTTGATTTTCCTCTACTTGTAATTTTAGATAGTGCTTAATATTTTTCGCTTTAATGACATTAACAGGCAACAACAGAGAGCACTTGAGAATGTTTAAAATCAAAATCATGTCGAACAATCTTCCAAAATTAAAAAGGAAATGGACAAAGTGTCCATTGCACTCTTTGACCCGAAGATCCACATGAACCCCAATTACCAACTAGGCTTAGAAATGTTTTTATTTATTTATTTTTTTTATTTGTGACATAATGAGAGAAAAAAGGCAAACCGAAGGCATATAAATAGATTGAATGGGATTAAACTTTACAAATTTTAATTTGACTTATTTGTCAAGTTTAACCTTCTTATTTTATGTATGTTTTTTTTAATAAAAATTGGTTTAGTTGTTTAAATACATGAAAACTTATTTAAAAGTTTACTATATGAATCAACAAACTTATTTCTAAATAATTTAATAAACTTAAATTTATTTATTAAAATTAAGAAATTTTGAGAAATTAAGATACCTCTTAAGATGTGGATATGTAATTATAATCTTCTTGTCAAGTGAATGCATATAAAGTATGCTGTATTTTTTTTATTTGACTATTGGTCACTAATTTTTTTTTGGTTTCAATTTGGATTTTTAGGTTTAAATATTTTTACATTGCTCCTTGTAGTGTTTTTGTTAAACCAAATTTGTTGGCTTTTGTCATATTTTCGATATTAGCTATGTTAATTTCGGCTAATGTGACAAACTTTAATCTCACATAACATCTATCTTAATTTATCATATGTCACCAAGTTGACAAAGTTAATATAATAAATTATCAGAAAGACGAGTTTAATTTAAAAGAAAAGAAACACTTTAATTAAAGAATTAAAGCGAAGATCAAACTAAATGTAAAAAATGAGATGAGAGATCAAGAATTTTAGTCCTTTTATTTTTGGTTAAGCATAGAGTGAAGGAAAATTACATGTAGAAGCTGTGACATGTTTCATTAAAAACAATCATATATGAATATCTTTATATGTGCTACAAATACCTCTCTTTTTATCTTTTTATTACATCATAGTAGTATTACACAATGTATTTATGTTTTTCTCTCTAGCTCGTATATCTCATTACATCTCTCACTAGATGAGATCATGAGAAATAGGATTGAGGTTTTTAGAAGAAAAAAAAAATAAAGAAATATAGGATTGAGGTATCTACCAATATTTTCCCCTTCATATAATTTCTTAGCTACCGCTAAAATTGGGTGTCTATCAAGTGAGGAATTGTTGGCAATAGAATCTAATATTTTCGAGTGGGAAAAAAGGAAGAAGAAAGAAAGCAGCAACTTCTTTTGACACTGCCTAGCTTAGATATCTAAAATGAGAATAAAGAGTACCAATGGTCGAAATGGACCTGTCAGAACTCATGGGCCAAACTAGGTTTGAACTGACAGGTATTGGCGTATCGCTACAGATAAAATAGCTTCCAAATAGTTATGAAAAAATGTCTTTTTTCAAGGGAAGAAAAATATTCGAAATATGTTAAAAAAAATTGTAACTAATACTACAAAATACATCCATGATAAATGGTGAGAAATTTTAAGGAAGACTATTATTAGTCTTGGGGGAATGAGTCGATTCAATTGAATTTGTGATATTTTTATTTTATTTGTATCGATTAATTTTAACTGATTAAGTTCAGATAAAACTTTTCCTAGTTTGGATCTCCCAGCCGAACTAAATCAATTTGACTATGATCAGATTAATTTAAATAGAGCCATCAAATTTATTATTAAAATTAAAAACTTAATAATTTAGAAATTGATATTGTGAAGTATGAAGTGTGAACTGAGTGTATGATTATGAATAATGAAAAAATATGGGCTTGGCTAAATCCCTAACTCTAAAGGTTAATATAAAAAATGTAAAAGAAAATAAAATATATTATGTCATTAAGTGTGTCGATAAGTTCTGGTGCTAAAATCAAAATTCAAACTCAAAGTACTAATCAAATTTAAATTTTTTCAATCGAATCCAAATCAATGATTGAAGTCTATTTGATTTTTTTTTGTTTGTTTGGATTGATTGGGTTATAAAATTGATTTTGATTTATGATCATCCCTAATTAATATCATAGTCAATCAAGAATCAAAATTCATAAAAATATACCTCAAAGTTCTATTAAGAAGTCAAGACCCCTAACAAAAGAAATGTTATAGGAACATATTTTTTAACAAACTTTTTATAGAATACAATCTCATATTAAAACTAAAAATAAAAAAGAAGTTCATTATATAAGTGTGAAACTCATTAAATTTTATAATTTTTTTAATAAATTTTAATTAATGATAGTGTATGTGTTAAAAAGATGGTATTAAAATGTATATTTCTAAGACTACTTTCTTTTTGGGTAGGGTATTATAATAATTTGTGAAAAATAATATAAGGTGGGATCTTGGAAGCATGTGAGAGTGATGTTGACATAGAGTGTATAATTTAGGTGTGAATGGGCACATGAAAGGACGGCCATAGCATGCGAGGCGAGCAAACTGAAGGGAAAAGAGGAGAACAATCCTGTGGTGACACCCACATGCAAATGCATGCGCACATTGCATCATACATATCTATATCCCATGCAACTTGCTCCTTTGCTTTGCGGCTCACATGTTATGCAATTTGGATCAATATCAATCATCACTCACGCCTACACCCTTCTCCCCCCAAATCTTTTCTTTTTGTCCTCAATCTTGTATAATTGTTTTGCTTTATTCTTGGATATTTACCAATCTTTATTAGTTTGATGTGCCTTTCTTCACAAATTGGTTCATTGAATGTTACTTGAGAAACATGCAATCACCGTCCGTCTAGTTTTTGTGCGCGCTTATGCGATTTGCTTCAACTATTTAGTACTCATAAAGCAATGTAGGTTGTGTCTCAACTCTCAACTAAAGTATTAAAAAAGTAAGATCAGCAATCATTATATGAGATACGATTACGATGAGTGAAAAGTTCACGTACTAGTTGATGCTGATTACTCAGTAATGCTAGATGTGACCCATTAAGCTATAGGGATGTTGGTTCCATTTGGATTGATGCTAGCTAGCTAGTGTTAGAATTAGAAACGAATTGCAGCATCATAGTTGGATTTGGACGCAATGAGGTTGAAAACGAACTGCAACATATATATACAGTTATAAATCCGTATCATACTGATTAATTGTCTATCTTACTTCAAATAAAGATGGAGAAGTTTTGGGATATAAACCCCTCCACATACTTTAAGGAGAAAATTATTTAATATTTTGTCTATATTTTTTATAAATAGGAGAGAGAAATATGAAATAAAATATTACAGGTGTGATAGACAGGGAAAAAAATTGAGTAAATTTTTTGCATATATATTTATTGGTTAAAATTATATTTACATTTTTTTTTATTGAAAATACAGTATTATTTTTATGAATATATGAATTCTCTATGGTTATTACTATTTTTATTGGAGAGTTTAGTCAATAGTCATCCATGTTAGTTTCTTTACGTACTGACACAGTTGACTCTTAGACATGGGTAGCCAAGTAGGTAGCGCAGCGGTATCAGTAGGCCATAATACTAGCCACATAACACGCACAACAATTTCATATATGTCAGCCTGTGGCAAGATATAAGATACAAACCATATTTTATTCCAACAAGAAAGGTCCTAGAACGTTCACGACTTTCCAAGCCTAAAATTAGGAACCAACACATTGCTAATTATGTTGCCACACACACACACAACTACGGTAAAATTTCATCATAAGTTAAACTCTTGCTCTAGTAAACTGACGTACTGTTTTTTTTAAATGTAGAAATCACGTATATCTTTCAATGATGCAATGTCGTTTGAGGTGATATATAGAACTATAATAAATAACAAAATTTCTTTGAATATTGAATATTTGATATAATTACATAAAATTTGAACTCACACACATCTACAGGGGATACTAGTAAAAATAATATCGAACAAGTCATACGTTCTGTAAAAAAAAAAGTCATATAGAAATGATTTAGTGTAATATATAACTGATGCATGATATACTATTATATCAAATAATATTTTGTATTTTACCACATAAGGTATGATATATAATTACATAATAATCTTCATCACTATTAGAAAAAAGAGTCTTTAACATCATCATATTAACATATATTGATTTTTGAAAAATCGATATTAATGAAACAATATTAACATCAATTTTTTCAAGAATCAATGCTATCGTTTTAATATTAATGTCGGTTTTCATAAAAATTGACATTGCTTTTTGTATATATATAATTGAATTTGTCCTGTTCTCGCGCCCACTGTCAGTTTTCTCACTCTCACCCTGAACTTCTCACTTTTGCGACATTCGTAGTCTCAGTCTCCTCCCTCGCATTCTCACTACTCGCACTCGTACTCTCTCTCACAGTCTCAGTGTCCTCCTCACTCGTAGTCTCAGGTGTCATTCACTCAAGGTCACTCTCAAGTGTCAGTCACTCATGGTCACTTACTGTCGTCTAAAGTTTGCGGCCAGTCTCGATCACTCATGGCCACTCTTGGTCTCAGTTGTGCTCTCACTCTCTGCGACGACAACGAGTGTACCTTTTACCTTTGTCTCGATGTCTTGATCTCGGTCTCGGTCTCGACAATGTTAGTGTTCCCCTTCTTTTACCTTTGTCTCCATTAATGGTTGATAGTCTGAGGCTGTCTCCATGCCTGTTGAAAGGAACTGTTAGTTCTAGTGTGATTATCTTTATGTGATTAGGACTACTTAGATGTACTTGTAAGTTCTACTGAGGTTGTGATTCCTTCATGGATAAAAGGGAGATCCTATCAATATTCTGAGAAGTAAGAACACTTAAGTGATGAGTTTTAGGTTGCAAAATGATTTTAATTAAAGACAGACAAAATTTGATGTGTTGGATTAGGCAAAATTAGTGTAAAGAGTAAACGTTTTCCAACTCTGACAACTATAGGAATATTTGTAAAGACGGCTTGATATCTGTTTTTTTGTAAGTGATTTGTCGGTTGGTTGTTGTTTTTTGTTGATGCATGTTTAATAAAATGCATTGATTCATTTAAAAGAAAAGAACCTCATTCCCTTATGTAGAGATATAAACTCTTAGTTTCCTAATTACCACAAGTATAATTGTTAGTGGAAAAATTGCATTGACCTCCCCTAACTGTAGTTTTTAAAAAGCAAAGACCATTCCTTAATGTTAACTATGTTAACTTACCTTGGTTAAGTTATCTTTTTTCTGCATTTGTTCTCTAATTTTGTTAAAAAATTTCTACATCATCTTTCTTCAATTTGTGGTGCATCAATGGAAACTTAGTTCAAGTTGATGAAGTTGGCCATATGATCTGTTACACGAGCCCTTAGAAGACATTGAGCTCTAGTGACCCACCAAATTGAATATCCAATTTAAGCGTTTGATCATTTTATTCCAATAAACAAAGTAATTTTATTGAAATTAGCTAAACAATAGCACAAGTAGTGCCAGGTTAAGCTTGTCCATTAGTACAAATAGCACTATTATTGACCTTGAATATTTGAACATTAAGAGGCAATAATGTTTGCATCTCATATTTGAACTTTATGAAAAAAAAATAAAAAATTACATCATGACTCCTGAAGGTCTCGGTGTCACGATAAAACAATACTTTGGACCGGCTTCAAGAAGCTCTCGCACGCCTACGTCCATGACTCTCGAAGACCCAGAGTAAGGGACACAAAAAAATCAAGGACCAACTGGAGGAGTCAATCACTGAAAAAGTGACTCGACAATTAATGTTGTCTTTCAGCCAAATGCAGTCCCAAATGCAATCGCAACTGCAATCACAAGGACTCACACTGCCTCCTGAGCTTGAGGTTGGTCTTTCTGCTGCTCGTGTTAGCACAAAGGGAATTTGTGTCGACCCCTCGGGATAGGACCTAAACATGGGTGAATCAAACAAACGTGAGTGGTATGTTGATGACAATCCTTCCCGCCTGGTTGCCCTTGGAAAAGTTTATGAGGGGTCAACAACCATCCACAAAGTCCCTTTGGGCAATAATCAAGTGAAGGTCGGTGTTGAGAGAGTTCGAGATGTTGATGCTTGCCTCCCTATACCCACTCAAGAGGTTCAATTAGTGGGGCAGACCTTTAACACCTTTCTTACTTGACCGACACATCTTGTACAACCTTTTTCAGAACAAACATTTCCTTTTGTTGTGTTTGTTAATATTAAAAAAAGATTTGTTACAAATAAAGTGTTGACTGTCATTGACTTATGTTTATTAATTGTGTAGGATAAACATGGAGTTGAGGGACCGGTGAAACCTGTAGATAGGGCACAACATGATGATGATCCCTTATACCAAATGACATTGACGATCTCACAGCTTTTCCTTAAGCCTTTGTAGGTGCTGTTAGATGCAATTGTGTTTGGGGTGTATAATGATAACTTTCCCTTGTATATAAAACATGAAGATCTTTCTGAAGTAGCACACGGTGGTCAATGTCTCAACATCTCTATTATTCAAATGTGGATTCTGTAAGTCACTTTACATTATTGTCCGTTACCTAACTAATTGTTTTAAATTGATGCATAATTTACTTTATTTTAACAACAATAAGCATATGACTGAGACAAGTATGCAAGCGGGGAATGTCTCTGTATATGGATTCCTCGAGCCACAGTCCATTCAAAGACCTGAGTAATCTCAATTTGAATCAGAGGATTATATTAAAAAATGAATGCAAAATTCACAAAGAGATACCTACCTTGGAGCTTACTTGAATGGGTAAGTAAAACTGAATAAATAAATTTAAATAATATATGCACTATAATAACTTAATGTTCTCCAATGCAATGTACATTGACCACTGGTCGTTATATGTTCTAAGGACAATGTTGTTGTCTGGTTTTACTCGTTGCACAATAAGTTCGACAATTACTTGAAAGAAATTATTAATAGGTTAGTTGTATTTTGTAAGACATTTACTTTATCATAAAATATTTGACATCAATATTTTAAAATTGTACAATATACATGCACGTTTCTCTTAACACTGGTTTGAAGGCATTCAATGATATTCAAGGAAGTAAATCCAATACTACTGCTAAATGGATTGCAATTAAAGTAAGTCATTTAAACAATGGTTGATATCTTAAAAATTACATTTTATTATCGTGTATACTAATTTTCGATTAACTTTGAATATCTTATTGAATTTAGTGTAATAAGCAAAGAGGAAGCACTGAGTGTGGCTATTATGTGATGCATTGGATGTCAACGATAGTCCTAGGAGGTTTCAAGGATAATTGAGAAATGGTAATTGTTTACTTCAAAACTAATTTTATTTGTTATACTTGTTATTATTTATATTGATTAAGTTATATTTTATTATATCATGCAGTATGTGATTCAAGACCATTGAAACCAGAGAGATGAAAGGCAATTCACATTCAGTGGGCAAAATTTTATGTCAAAGTTAACAATGAAACACAAGGTGTTTAAGGAATTTTACAATTGTATATAATTATGTTTAATTAGATTTGGTTATAGTAGATGATTTTATGTATTGGTATTATTATTTTCTTTAACTATTTCTTATAATTGATAGTAATTATTCAATAGTAATATAAAAATTTGTACTGTGAAACTGCCTGGATTGCTTTGTTTTTAAGTTTGCAGGTTTCGTTAATATTAAAAAACTAAGCAAGATATAAAAAAAATGTAGAAAAATCGATGTTGTGGTATAAAAAAAATCAGTTTTTTTTTTGAAAAATTGATGTGGTGCAAAAAACAACATCATTTTTTTTAAACCGATGTTATGGTGCACTCACAATATTTCATCTGTTATACTTATTATTATTTATATTGATTAAGTAATGTTTTATTATATAATGTAGTATTTTACTGATCGAAGACCATTAGAACCAGAGAGATTAAAGACAATTCACATTAAGTGAACAAAATTTTATGTCAAAGTTAAAAATGAAGCACTTGATGTTTAAGGAATTTTACAATTGTTTATAGTTATGTTTAATTAGATTCAGTTATAGTAGATGATTTTATATAAACATTATTGTTTTCTATAACTATTTCTTATAATTGATAGTAATTATTCAATAGTAATATAAAAATTTGTATTGTGAAGTTGTCTGGATCGATCTATTTTTTAATTTGCAAGTCAGGGTGATATTATAAAAACAAATAAAATATTAAAAAAATTCAAAAAATAATATCAATTTTTTCTAAAAATTGATGTTGTGGTGCAAAAAATAACATTGATTTTTTAAAAACCAATGTTGTAGTGCATAAATCAACATCGATTTTTAGAAAAATTGATATTGTTTTTTTACATATTTTTCATTTTTATGTTTATTGTGTATTATATGACATCGATTTTTTTTTGTTCTAAAAAATCGATGTTATGTATTGTATGTTAACATTGGTTTTCCAAAAACTGATGTTAACATTGAGTTCGATCACGTTGGTGGTTTTAACATCGGTTAAAAATCGATGTTGAAAGTCGAAAAAACCCATTGTTAAAAGCCTATTTTCTAATAGTACATATTCATTAATCCTAATTCAAGTCATTAATATTATATAAAGTGCCATTTTTTGTTAAAATATATAATAAAATTATTTGCACATCCTTATTTTATTTAAATAATTTAACTTTTTATGATTGTTTTTTGAATGCAAAAAACAACTTATTGAAAGCTTTCATGACTGTTTGATAAAATATTATTTGTGTTTAAAACCAAATAATTTAGCGTTTATTGATCCTTTTCATTTTTAATTAAAAAAAAAAATTATTGCAAGATAGGTAAATTTGTGTATTACCTACATTCTAAGTAATTAAATTCTTTTATAAAGAGACATTTAAAACAAAACATAGTACATAAAATTATTATTCATGTATTTTAATTAACATGATATATATATATATATATATATATATATATATATATAAAACTTAAGCTTTTTAAATTTGGGTTGATGACACATATTTTTCTTCTTTAAGAAAACCACACTTGCTATTATCTTAACAATACTGGAAAAAGAGCTTTCTACAATGGTTTTTTTGGCACATTCAAAGACAGTTTTGAGTCATTTTTGAAGTCAACATCGATAGATAGATATAGATAACTTAAGCTTTTCAAATTTGGGTTGATGACACATGTTTTTCTTCTTTAAGAAAACCAGACTAGCTATTATCTTAACACTACTGGAGAAAGAGCTTTCTACGATGGTTTTCTTGACACATTCAAGACTGTTTTGAGTCGTCTTTGAAGTCAACGTCATGGAAAGTTTTAACTTTTCACGACGGTTCTTAAAAAACCGTCTTAGAAAAACTATCATTCTAAAACGATTTTTAGGCAAATAACTGTCTTAGAATGTTTCTTTTAAAAAAAATTGAAAATTCTAAGACAGTTCTCCCAAATATCATATTAGAATGTCTATGATCTAAGCCGGTTTTTAAAAGAGTCATCTTAAAATATTTTTATTTTTTTTAAAAAAAGTTTAAAATAAATTGAGAATTCTAAGATAGTTTTTCAAAGAACCCGTTTTAGAATGTCTTTTTAAAAAAAATATAAAATTGAGAATTGTAAGACAATTTTTCCAAAAATTGTTTTAGGATGTCTACAATCTAAGACAGTTTTTTTAAAAAAATCATCTTAGAATGTTTTTTTAAAAAAAAATTAAAATAAATTGAGAATTTTAAGACGATTTTTTTTTAAAATTGTACTCTTAAAAAAATAATGTTTTTTAAAAATACACAATAAAATAAAATATCATGACTGTTTTTGTACAAATATACAGGTCTACCTCCCTGCACAAATGTTGGAGAATAAAAATGGCCTAACAATCCAAATCTATATGCAATATATTACAAGAAATTGCAAGATTGCAAAAGCAAGACACCACCACACATATAAATTGGAGGCAAATTATTAGCAAACCATGCAATCAATCATTCCCAAAAATCATTTTAAGTGGTTCAGAACATTAAACAATGAAGCCAACATCATTAATTAATAACAAATGAGTTAGAAATATTACTTATTGGGAGTAGAAATATTACTTAAATAATACTCAATCACAAAGAAATTAATTATCATTACTATTATCATGACAATGAGTGCTCCTTCCCTATCTCTGTTGGTACTTTGTACCATCCCACTCATTGCCACACTTCAATTATCCATACTCAACTCTGATTGTAAATAAAACAACCAATATTACAAATATATATGAAACAATAAACATATTATAATAAAATAAAAGCAAAAGAAAAAAATAGTAAAATAAAATGAGTGATATTAGAAAAGAGACTATAAAAATATTCTTGGACTTATTATATGAATGTTATATCTCTTATCTCAATGACTAAATGATTTGTAATCATATACGTAGAAAATAGCCACAAAGTACCAACCAGAGACATATAAAATATGGCAAAGATAAGTACATTAGCTCATCAATCTATTATTACATTAGTCCACTTTTGTTCTTCAGTGTTTCTCTTTGTTGCTCGTTCCTTCTTTGATAACAAATGAGTCCAAAGGAATGAAAGGATTATGACAAGTGCGAGACCAAAAATTGTCATTGCTCCAATTAGCACCCCTTTCATGTAATGTGAAGGCCTTTTGGTAGGGATTGCATATATTGAAATGTTATTATCTTACAAATGTCAACCATGATTCTTAATATGTATATTGGTTATAAATCATGTAAATCAAATATCATTTAGAAATCAAATCCAAGTATATGACTTGCCTGCAACTTCATCACTTTCAGCATGTGGTATCACCACAGGGAAACCAAGTGATGTTTGACATGGCTTTTGGACCTGTCTCCAACAATGATCTACATTGCCAACAAACCTATTTACAAGCAATGAATTTGTTAATACAAGTACAAATATAATAAAAAAAGCTTACAGGTCATGGTGCAAATACATTAACAAAATACCAGAGATGATATAGAAAGTTTAAGAAAATCCAAGATTTTCATTATCCATGTTCAATCACAACAACTATTGTTGTCTGTAAAAACTTAACAATCGCAACATGTAAGAAGTATAGAAAGTAGAAGTCCAGAAAAAATAAGATATTGAGTTTAATCTTTGCTCCACATATTACAACCATAAAATTGAAATTTAAAATTTTATTTAAATTATTTGAAATGAACTAAAAATTGGAAAGCAGAAAAACTTACCATATTTCCATGGATGCTCCTAAATATAGAGCTTTGAACAAAACCAGCTCTCATTAACAACAATTTATTTTATTAATCAACAATATCTTCATTAAGGGCCAATAACTTTCTTTCCCTTCGAACAAAGGTTATGGAAAGGCCTTTGCTAACAAGTGTATTAGTAATCCAGACTCCCACATTTGCAAAAATATCCATGGTTAACCATGCCTAGACACAAAATAGCCCAGATTAGTGAGATTGAACTTTAGACCCTGAGAAAATGACCTGTTAGTTAATTCATTAAACGGACAAAATATTTTAGGCAAACTTTTCTTTATTAGTTTCTCTATGATCACCTGATCATTCAAGCTATTGATCAAGACAAAAATTCACATATATGAAAGAGATGCCCAGATTTAAGAACTTACAATTCTTCTTCTTTTCCACTTTTCATGGCATTCTTTGTCATGCATTGGAATGCTTCTTCAACATTAAGACCTTCTTTGGCAGATGTGTTGACCACCAGTAGAATATCTGAGCTAAATTAATTGGTGATATCCTCATAGAATTAACATTTGGGTAGCATAAATAATGAAATAATGAAATTCCTAATTTTAATCAGTTTCATACTGTAGAAAACATTGCTATTTCTTAATAGTAATAGATTCTATATCAACAGTTTCGATTGCACTCAAGGTTTAAGAAGGCTAATTTGTGCTCTTTTTCTTACACACTACTTTCCTTCTAAAAGAAGACTATAATCAATTCACTATTACAACTAATAAGCTTATCAACTTCTACCAGTGGATACAAATATTTTAAGTACCATAATCATAAAAATATCACTAAGCAGAGTACTAGCCTAATATATTTTTGGCAGATACAAACAACTTAATTGAAATACCAAGCATCTATAATTGGACAGAACCATTCAATTACATACATTTTATAGAAGATAACACTGAATCAACATATCCAAGCCAAGATAACATTGAATCACCCTAGCTTATACAAAATAGATAATTTCATAAAGGAAGCCTGCTAAGCGAATTTTGTCTCGCTAAGCGGCCAATGTCTTTTTCAGTTTTATTTCTCAGTTTTTAAAATTTGAATAATTGTGTCCTGATTAATTGTTTGATTTCGTTGTCTGCAAATGTCTTCCAAGAAAAGAAAGAGTGGTGGTTCAAGGCCCACCACTCAATATGATACAAGAAGATTCCGCTATTTTGAGGCTTGGACCAGATACACTGATAATGTCCTGGGAAGACATATATTAGCTGAGAGGAAAGTGGAAATATATCATACAGAGCTGGATGAATTTAAGGCTGAATTGGAGAGGCGTAACTTTCATAAACGCCTCACCAATTTAGCTGACAGTAGCATTGACCTGGCATTGGTGAAGGAGTTCTACGCCAACCTCTACAGTCCCGAGGGGCCTTCACCAAAACAAGTCAGAATACAGGGCCACTTGATAAGGATTGATGCAGATAGTCTCAATGCCTTTTTAGAAACACCTGTGGTGCTTGTTGAGGGTGAATCTTTACCCGCTTACTCAAGATACTACAGGATGCCTACTGACATAAGGGAAATTGAGGTTGCTTTGTGCATACCCGGGCGAGGGTTTATTTTAAATGTTGAAGGTCACCCTGGGAAGATCATCAGAAAAGATCTAACCACTCTTGCTCAGGTCTGGAGTGTTCTCTCTTACTCCAACCTGGCTCCGACTTCCCACACCTCAGATTTGACTGTGGATAGAGCTAGGTTAATCTTTGGCTTAGTTACTCAGCTGGACATGAATGACGGAGCTCTCATCTCTAGACAAATCACATCAATGGCCCAGTCTAACTCCTATAGACTTGGGTTCCCTGCTCTTATCACAACTTTATGTAGGTCCAGAGGAGTTGCTTCTGACAGCTTGGTCTTTGAACGTTTGAGCCCGGTCATTAATTTGGCCTACATAAGGAAAAACTGTTGGAACCCGAATGATCCAATAGTTATTATTAGGGGGCCAGAACACCAAGGGCAAGGCCAGTTGAGGCTCCTTCTACAATAGTAGCTCCTCATCCAGCTTCTACATCAGCAGCTCCTCCCTCAGCTCGTATGACAGCAGTTCCTTCTACCCTACCTCCTGCAGATTTTCAACATTTCGAAGCCATGCTTCGAAGCATACATCAAGGGCAGATTATTTTATTGCAAAGCCTATAGCTGGTAGCGCCTCCAGACTTCATCCCGACGGTAGAGCAATTTAATGAATGGGTAGCCTGGCCAGGGACTCAGCCTCCTCTTCACAGGGAAGACGAAGATCCCGCCACTCAGGTACCCCATCAGCCAGAGGATGAGTCATCAGAGTCTTCCACTCCTGAGCCCTTGATCAGGAAGAAGAGGGTAGTTGTAACCCAGGAAGTTGCAACCACCTCTGAAAAGTCTCTTGAAGCCACTCTAGAGCTTCCGACACCAGTGGTAGATTCCACTTCTCCACAACAGGCAACAGACCCTTCCACGCCTGAGGATCAAAACAACCCAGTCCTGTCTCCGAACACCTCTCCTGTAGCTACTCTTGTACTTCATTTGTCGAAAGAGGAGGAGGGTCAGACACAGAACACCCAGGACCAATTACAGGATCTTTAAATTCTTGTTGATTTTTTTGTGCTTTTTGATCTATTAGTATAATTATGGTTTTAGTACATTATTTACTTCTTGTTAGATTTGTGTATGTGTAGTGTAGTTGCTCATTCTGAAGCATCTGAAACAGTTCAACTTAACTTTTGTTGGTGTTGCAGTAAAATAGTTGATTTATTTTGAAAAATGGATGTATGCCTTGTTTTAAATTGAATGCATGCTGAAGATGAAATTTGTGTTTCTTTTCATGAACTTGAATGAATATGCATGTTGAACGAAGAAAGAACAAGAGTGTGAACTCACAGTAGAATTGTTAGTCAGTAGACAGATTGATTGTGAAAGAAAAGCTTGAACCAAAACCGGTGATAGTGTGACCTTAAACTGTGAGTGAACGACTAGCTGTGAGTGATAATCTTTGCATGAATCTCTGAATTTTAGAAAGAAATGTATAAATGAGGACATGATGAAGGCCATGATTATACATACACAAGCTCTTTTGACCAAACAACTTACCTTAAATGATAATTGCATCCTTTGCTCCCTTTTTGAGCTGAATGATATTGTAAAAAAATTTGAACCCTAAACTTAAATAAATATCTCCTAATACCTTGTTTAGATTCTAGGAGAGCATGCGGTTCAAGGCAAATTTACTCTAAATTTGGGGGAGGGAAGTCAATTCCAATGAAAAGAAAAAGGTTAAGCATCAGCACACACAACAAATAAGTTGTATGTTAAAAAAAATAATAAATTGTGCTGTTATAATAAGGTCAAAAGCAACTTGAAAGGAAAAGATAGTGAGAAAGATATTGGTATACTACAAGACCATTGGGATAAGTCAAGGATTTGTGCTCTCTTAGAACCTAAACCTTTGAATCCTAGAAAAACCAATGAATTTTTGTAGCCAAACCTCACTACAAGCCTGAGAAAGTCCTTCTGATTTTGTTTATACATTTCTGACTTGATGGCATGAGATGAAATGCAAAGATTGGACCTCTTGTTAGTTGTTATCAATGAATAGCTTAAACACTTGTGCTTGAGTGAAATAGTAGCCGTGAGACTGTGGTTTCAGCTACTTTCCTTGATATCTGTCTTATGATTAACTTCATCTAACTGTATAGTTCACATTTTGTTCTCTTATTTGTCTAGCTGCATATTCTGTGAAAACAAGTGATAGGTACACATTGCTTCATCTTTCTCATCATGCAATCAATAAATTTTGATGCATACACCTTTGTACATAAACACTGCATCTTTTACCACTTGAGAACAAGTGAGCTATTCTCTTTTGCTTGAGGACAAGCAAAATTGTAAATTTGTGGGAGTTGTTAATCGGTGAAAACGACTAACTTTTATGTATAAAACTTGTGTCTATTGTATCAAACTTCTCCAATTTATAGTTGTTTTATAATATTATAAGTACTTTATGTTAAATATAGGTAATAGATAATTTATACTTTTGTTTTGTGTGTTTAATAATCAATTTCTCTCAATTTCAGGTTAATTAGGCAAATTGGTAAAAGTGTTGTTTTCACCTTCTTGCTAAGCCAATCTGCTGACTTAGCGAGCATTCGCTAAGCATGAAACTCAGTGACTAAGCACGAGGAAGAATCCAAAAGAAGATGAGCTGTCAGGTTCGCTGAGCGCACTGCTCCAGGTCATCAAGCGCACCGCTTCAGCTCATTCGCTAAGCGAGAGAAGTGCGCTAAGCCATAATCCACTTATGCGTGCTAAGCGATCCAGATTTGCGCTAAGCGAGCGAGCACAGACCAACCCAACTATTTAAGCTTGAAATCAGATTTTTTGATGGAGTTTGACATTTTTCTTGAAGAAGTCTTTGCATGCACGAGAGTCTGGCCTTGGCTTGAAGCTTTTGCATGTTAGTAAGTTCTAGAGAGAGAAAGGTCCAAGTTCCAAAGAGTTATGAGAGATTTTGTTGTGTGAAGATCTGCAGAGACGAGAGCTCGAAGCGGAAGCCGTTATGAGAACTTGAGATGAGTTTGTGAGTGATTGTGAGATCTTAGAGGTGAATGAGACATCCTCACCACTTGTATTTTTGCTATCTTTCATCTTGTTCTTCTCTATGTTGTAAAGGAGGTTTCTAGATCATGGAAAGCTAAATCCTCTGTTGGATCTTCCCTGTAGGTACCTAATGTAAATATATTTCTATCTATGTAATGATGTTTTGTGTGTTCTTTGTGCTATTTGTTTTTCATTCCAGTATGCCTTTACCTTGATCACGTAGATGCATACTTTGTTAGGGTCATTCAACAGTAGAAACTGATATGATTCTAAAGTCCTTGATAGTACGGGGCTAAGTTGTTGTGCTTTCCCGAGGAATCGGGGTACAAGAACTTAGTTTTGTATGTGTGTCTTAATGCGGTTCTGGTTGAGTTTAGTCTTATAAGAGGAATCTGCGGACGAGGCTTGATTAGGATTAGGCTAGGCTATCATGAGGAATCAGGGTCTAGCAGTCCAGGAGACAACATAGGAATACATGGGCATTGTTAGATAGAGAACATTTGTTTTAGCATCAGGAACCTATTAGGAAGACCAACGAGTTCTCTACTTGTTTTTACACAACATTTCTCTTGCGTGATTTTCTTTCTTTTTGCATAGATAGTTTACATACCTATTCATAACCACAATCATCTTTTCTTACCAGACACCTATTTACCGAAATAGCTTGTCAGATAACACAAGTTCCTCGAGAGTTCGATACTCGGTTCTTACCGTTTTATACTACTTGTGTGATCCAGTACACTTGCCGGCTGCGAACATGTTGCAAAATAGTCCTTTCATTAAATTTTAAAGTAATGCTGTTAGTGAGGTCAATTTTAGTGCCACGTCATTTGATGATGATAGAATGAGTGGCTTCTTCAAATCTGATGGTTTTGAACCAATTGAGGCATATATACGAAAAAGAATCCACACACACTTGCACAAATAAAAAGAACCAAAAATCCACAACAACAACCTTATCTCTGTAGCCGTCAACACCAATGGGCGAGGTCTGCATAACCATTCTTTTTTCCTCTTTTTTTTTCTTCAATTACCATCAATGTATCATTTCGGGTTTTGATTTTTTTTTGTGTTCTGAATAGGAAGAGAAAAAATCAGAGGAAAACAAAGTGGAGGAGAAAAAAGCAGAGGAAGAAGAAAAGAAAGAAGAAGAGAAAAAACCAGAGGAATCAAAAGATGACAAGGAATCCAAGGAGGAATCTGTGCTACCAGAAATCGTGTAAGGCACAACCTTCGCAATGCATGGACACTTTAGGCACGATTTCTGACATCTTTTAAGTTAGGGACTATTTTGCAAAACTTATGTAAAAGATAGCGACTATTTTGAATTTTTCATTAAGTTAGGGACTAATATGCAACAGGGGTACAAAGTCAGGGACTAAATTGCCTATTTACTCGTTTTGTTATCATCAAATGACGTGACATCTTTTATGAGGCACGTCCATGTGCCATGCCACATCATCCTTTAGTGCCACGTTGGATAGTCCATGTGGCACTAAAAGTGACCTCACTAACAGCGTTACTTTAAAATTTAACGGAAGGACTATTTTGTAACACTTATGTAAAGATAGGGACTATTTTGAATTTAACATTAAGTTAGGGACTAATATGCAAAATGTGTATAATCTCAGGGACTAAATTGCCTATTCACTCGTGTAATTTCTCAAATGATAAAAGTTGAAAAAATGCACACACAATACCTCTATTTATAGTCTAAGTGTCACACAAAATTGGAGGAAAATTTGAATTTCTATTCAAATTTCACTTGAATTTGAATTTGAATTTGTGGAGCCAAATTTGGAGCCAAAATTTCACTAATTATGATTAGTGAATTTCAGCTATGATTCAGCCCACTAATCCAAAATCAAGTCTAAGATTCTCCACTAAGTGTGCTTAGGTGTTATGAGGCATGTAAAGCATGAAGGACATGCACAAAGTGTGACTATATGATGTGACAATGGGGTGTAGCAAGCAAATGCTCACCTCCCCCTTAGGCTGGTCCAAAATTTAATAGGATTGGGCTTCTCACAATTCAATTAATTTTCTCTCCCAACACACACACCAAATAGTGCACTTAATGCACGTGAAATTATAAAACAACCCCTAATACAAAAACTAGTTAGGTGCCCTGAAATACAAGGGCTGGAAAATCCTACATTACTAGGGTACCCTCCTTACACTATGGAGCCCTAAATACAAGGCCCAAAAATAATGAAACCCTAATCTAATACGTACAAATATAAGTGGGCTCATACTTAGCCCATGGGCCCAAAATCTGTCCCAAGGCTCATGAGAACCCTAGGGTCTTCTCCTGCATCTCTGGCCCAATCTTTTTGGAGTCTTCTATCCAATGCCCTTGGAGGATAGGATTGCATCATCTCGATCTTTTCTTTCTTTTTTTTAATGGACTCACAATGCATGGTTGCAAATTTGTGATATTAGTAAGGCTGAATTTGAAAAGGTTTATCAATGTCTTGGAGTTCTATTGGAAGCAAGGGTAAGGCTTCGAGTTTCCTTTTTTTATTGACTGAGTTCAACTGTATCTATTGCATGCTTTGTACCTTCCAGGGGGATATTCTAAGCTTTTTAATTTTTTTTTATTATTTTATTGTTTCATATGAACAATACATGACTACCAGCTCTATTCATGGTTAAAATTTTTTGGATTAAATTTCTGTCTTTTGACCATATCTCCCATATTCTTTATAGTTTCTATTAAGTCTTGTGTCTGTTCTCAAACTAGCTAAAGAAAACTAAATAATTTTAGTTAAATGATATCATATATTGTAACTAACCATGACCATGAAAATTAAAGGGTACCTAAAAATGAAACTTCCTTCACTCTTTCTAGCTATTTTTATTTTGAAATGTTGCTTAATTCAAGGAAGAGAGAAGCACATGAAGTTGTATATGCAATGTGTTGCAATGTGGAACAAACATGGGGTATGGTGAGACTTGTGAGAATGCATGGCCCTAAATTCTGAACAATTACAGTAACTGTCTCGCCGAAGGTAACAACAACTCTAGAAAATAGCATTAATAATTGCATTTCTTGTATTTGGCTTTGAAAATTTGAAATATTCTGCTTTGATTTTCAGACAAGTTGTATCCAATTCACAGTTGTGCAATCCAAATTTGGCCGCAAAGGTGGTAGTCCCATGGAGAAGAAGTAGGTTATTCATTCAATTTTCATAATCTTTTAATGCATTCTTGGTTATATGAATGGTTTTTTTTACCTGGAATGCAAAAAAGGGGAAAAAGACAACAGGAAAGAAATAGCACCACTTGTGGAAAAGTAGAGATTCTGCTTAGTCTGGCCAAAAGGCACTTGCTCTTGTTAGGACTGTATGTTTGCCTACCCATTGCTATCCTTTTCATTCAGAATCTTAGGTTTGGGGTATTACTGGATTCTCCACATTCATTAGCACTGTCATGATCTGATATTCGTCATCCTGTGTATTCAAAATTAAACTTAGTTTGCCACTAAAGGGTTAGTTTGGGTTAATTAGATTTAGTTATTTTTTTAGTATCTTTAACTGTAACTTAATTTTTAGATATATCATATTGCTATTATCATTTTATAGATTGAGCACATTCATTTCACTCCAATACAAAGAGTGATTTATCTCTTTTTTCTTCTGGTTTCTGGAGTTTTATAACTCTCCCTTAATTCCTTTACTGA
Source organism: Glycine soja (assembly GCF_004193775.1). Taxonomy (NCBI): domain Eukaryota; kingdom Viridiplantae; phylum Streptophyta; class Magnoliopsida; order Fabales; family Fabaceae; genus Glycine; species Glycine soja. The sequence goes on along the minus strand of NC_041009.1, from coordinate 23,291,628 downwards.
TTCTTGATTTCTTATAAGTTATCAGATTATGGAGGTGTAAATGAATGTGGAGAAGTTGGTAATACATGGTATGAAATGGACCATTTATTAAATACTATGAATTGATTATAGAAAAAGTACTGAGAAAATAATTTAATGAACAAGGGGAGGGTTCTTTTAATTTTGATCTTGTGCATTGTGAAACTTGAAATCACAGGTTTATAAACTCCCTAATGAGAAAGAGGTTGTTTATGGGGCATTAGACAAACGAACAGATTGGGAAACAAAGTTCCTAGTGATTGTAGTGTCTAAGGCTTTAAAAATCTTTAAAAAAGGGTAATTGGGTTCGTGTAATTCAAGTAAGATCATAACTATTCTAAAAAAATTCTTGTTTTGCATCATACCAAGTGCTTTGTTTGCCTTTATGAGTTTTTAAAGAATATTTGAAAACAATGGGAGCCATCTCCGCACGCTACCTTAGGCACATTCAAGCGCTCAGCCCTGCATGGTTTTATGCTCATGCAAGTGTGATCATCAACACAATTCTACATATTACTCATTAATTTCAACCATTCATATTTTTAGTTTGAATATTTTATTTTTAAAAAAATAACCATATACATGTTTTTTTTATATAATAGATAGTGAAAAGCTAAGTACCAGTGCTTTCCTTCCTGTTTGTGGAGGTCTTCTTCAAGCTCAGGGCTAATATCTTGGGGAAATGAAATTCAGCTCTTCATGCAAGGTTAGAATCTAAGTTATTGAAGGCTTTGATGAAATGATGTTTGGAGTTCATAATATGAGTTCATAATATGTTAGCTTGAACTGTTTTCCTTGTGCATTGGAACTAATATCGGTTACTCTTCTACTTTTTTAGAATAAGTGGGGAACAATAATCACATCGATTGTACAATCTCCTGACAAATCATTTTCTTTGGGTCTTGCTCAAGCCTTGGCTTAGAAGCGATTTGGTCTCGAGGTGGGGTCATCCGTTCAATTCAGGTAAAATGTTACATAGTGGCAGGGGAAATGAGTGGTGGTGCTGTGATTATTATTGGGGTTGCTAAGACACTTTCATAATGTTATCCTGTAGAAAATATTTGTGTTGCTTCACTTAGTTGATGTTGTCTATATGTGATGATTGTTTGCATGTCTACCTGCTTTGAATTTAGAATGAACTTCTCTAGTCTAGATAAAATTGTTTACTCTGAAGTATGGACAAATTTTTGTTCTTAAAAATTCAAACATTGTATTCGAGTAGTACACTAAAGTTTGAAAGCATAGTTCACTCTTTAAATAAATGTAACATAGTTTGATGGTTTCATTCATGAGAAAAAAGAAGCTTTTGAAGCTATGTTTTCTTGATTTTAATCTTGGTTAAGAAGCATCGGACTATGTGACCAGCCATACTCTATTCTTTAATTTAAGATGTAGTTCAGAGTTGAGAAATTTGGATGTGTAATTTAACTTCTAGTTTTCTGAACTGTGTTTTTGTTGTATTTGTTTTGCCTTTGCTTGGAAAACTATTTGTTTCAAATATTCTAATAACATAGTCGATCAAATGGTTTTTAGCCCTGTGTAAAAGGGTAGAGGGAGACCAAGAAGGACATGGACAAAAATAATTAAAAGGGATTTTATAGTGAATTAGTCCTTGAGAATTTGGTTTTTAATCGGGTCTAATGATGTTGTGTGACCGATCTAGCTGATTTCACTTAATGGGATTAGACTATTGTTGTTTTATTCTGGAAAAATAATAGTGTTTTGGATTAGTTTATTTTTGTTCAAATAGCTTTTGATCAAAATCTTACTGAGAAGGCTTGAGCTTTTTAGAAAAAAAAGCTATTGGCCCTGCAAATTATGCCAGTCTAATATATCTAATGCATCTATAATACAAATGTAACTAATCTTTTGGTGTACTTCATTATTGTCTCCAATTCTCTCGTTAACTTGCATTTTCAATTTCATTCATACACCCGATCTATTTTGATATTCTATATATGGTTAGTGTGTGTCCTATTGTTGGTGGAAGCAATCCAGGGTTGGGGGCATAACTCATTCATTCAGTTAAAGAGAAACTTAATCTAATTTTTGGATGTGCTTTCATGACATATCCTTCTGCCATTGCTTCAGTATCTATAAGTTGTTTCTGAATAAGCATAACTTGTTCTTGAATTATGCAAGAGTTATTTTGGATGTTTTCTAATGTTGAAAAGCATGTTTATGATAGAATGTGAAATCCACGTTATAATTCTTAATGTTGTTCATTAATCATAAAATGACTGTTATCAGTTGATCAGGGAAATATTGGTTCACTAATCATAAGGTGTTGCTTAGTTGCCTAACTGAGCCCTGTAGGATTTTAGGGATTGGGTTGCACGCTAAATTGAAAACTACAATGTTGTAATGCTAGATACTCACATAGGCATGTATACCCTCAAAATATTTTAATTTTTTTTTTGAAAATACATTCTAAGACGGTTTTCTGAAAAACCGTCTTAGAATGTAAAAACAGTTTTGGAATCCTCAAATATATTTTAATTTTTTTTATAAAAAAATACATTCTAAGACGGTTCTTTGAAAAATCGTCTTAAAAAGTCTACTCTTCTGAGACGGTTTTTAACTAAAAATCATATTAGAAAAATATCTTTTTAAGATGGTTTTTAGTTAATAACCGTCTTTGAAGGATACCTTTTACTAAAAAGATTTTTTATAGAACCGTTGTAGAAAATAAATACTTTCTATGACGTTGGCTACGACGACGGTTAATAATAATTGTAGAAAGTGTCTTTTAACTGACATAATAAAATAATTTTTTTCTAGTAGTGTATGGTCTTTGTTTGGTGCTTAGTGCGGGTTTATTTTAAGGGAGTTTCCAACACAATTACAAATATGGAGAGAAATTGGAGGGATCTTTTATATTGGTGAATTACTTTTATTTCTGATTTTAATGAAAAAATAAGGGATATCGAAAATTATTTAGCACTCAATTTGTATCATAGCCTAACCATGAAAAAAACGAAAATTCATGACTGGAAAGATTAAAGCCAACTCATTTTTCACCAATAAAAAAAATCTACTTTCCCAATAGAGAAAAAAGAATACTAAAGCTATAACAAAACAACAATATCCAATCTTACTCCAACTAGGCAAGGTAACTACTATATTCTTGTATGATGTTACTATTCTAGAGTTCAAGGGTTTTAAAAAGAAAAGGATCAGATGCAAAATAAAGCAATTGATTGCTTGAACAAAATATAGATTATAACATGATCTAGTCAAGCAGATTCTACATTTATGGAAACAAGTTATAAAGAAAGTAGAAACTAGTTTAACACAATAAACATAGCAACACTTAACAAACTTTTACCACATAAAAAATTTTGCACTACTATTCCTATTTGTGATGAATAATATTGCACTAGTGGATATTGTAGAGCAAAAGAACAAATTTATTTCACACAGTTTACCATTTGAAAGAAATTACATTGCCTACTAATGAGAAGGTAATCACAAAAATATTACAATATGATACCCAACTATAATCAATTTTAAATTTTAATACATGGAAAATAATTTCCTAGGAAGCTAACCTTGTGATCTGAAACCTCCTTAATGCTACGTTGAAGACTTACAAAGGCAAGTATCCTCTTTACAAGATCATCATCAACAATCACAACAATACCTAAAACTTCAACGAAAACATCAGCACAACAACGAATTGCAGGCATTGAAGTTTGAGACTTTTTTGACGGAGATGCCTATAACCAAATCCTTAGCCATCTAATTATTTAATTCCACTAGAGAACTTCCAAATTCACAAATAAACACAAAACAATTACTCATATAGTTGCATAGGGCGTCTAATATGCCCTTGTCACGGATGCACTACTGCATTATGACCATTCTAGGTAGCCATGCAATAGAAGCTTTCACACCATCAAGAAACCCCCATTTAGTATTCCTTTACAAAAATTAACAAAAACATCATAAGGCTCTCCAACCAGTAGTAGTCTACATCACAATCAAACCAAAAACACATAATAATATCTTCCTAACCTTGTATTAAGTATTTGTACTATTCGAACAAATTCAGGCTTGTCATGGTATGGCAAAGCACACAACATCAAATCCTCGTTGTTGTATACATGAGTCCTAAAAATCAAAACAAACCACATCAAAAATCACAAAAAAGGTAAACTAGGCAGAGGCGAAATGTGATTATCAACACCCCTAGGAAGAAAACAATTCATAACACATTGTTGAAAGCTCACAAGCTTTCTACGTATCAAGTACTCAAGTGTTAAAATAAAAACATAGCTCGATTGAGAAATAGATATTGCACAATGAAAGGAAATTGGATTAAATACCATTTACCTCTCTAATTCATTGATATCATCTTGAAGTTCTGAGTGTTTAGTATCACGATTGGATTGAAAGTAATTTTCCTATTTTTCAAGATCCTAAACCAAGAGTGAATAACACAAGCAACAAATCTACAAACGAAAATGACAATCACCAAAATACCCACTCAATATGGAAGATCGAGGATCAAGAACACGAAGAGGGGCTTTAAGAAACGGAATGAAACTAATCGGGCTTGAAGAACACAGAGAGACCAAAGTCTGTGCCCTTAAGCGGCGAGTTGTCGTCCTTGTTGAGGAACATGAAGTTCTCTCGCTTGAGATCCCTGTGCATCACTCCCATGGTGTGGCAATCGAGGACAACCGTCATGATCTGGCGGAATGGCATGTTCGGAGTAGTGGCCCTTGGCGATGATCCAGTGGAAGAGCTTGCCGATCCCATAAAGCTCCATGATGAGGTTGGCAGAGTGGTGGTCCTTATAAGCACCCTTGAGCTCCATGATGTTGCGGTGGTTGGTGAGGTGGTGCATGATCTACACCTCTTGTTGGACATCCTCCAAGTCGTCGCAGTGGATATGAGTTTGTGCATGGGTCACAAGTGAGCGCTGCAATCCAGTTCGCGTCCTTCCAATTCCTCATTCACTGGAAACCCTAAGCGCAAGAGAGTGGAGGGAGAGACATGTCGCATGCATCATTAAAAATCCCACTTACTTAGAATGACAACCTTTTAAGACGATTTTTTAAAATTCATCTTTATTAAAAATTTCATTTACAAAATTGTAACCGCCTTACGTATTAACATGTTTTTTGGAATCGTCATCGAATGCCTGTGGTAAACAATTGTTTTACAAAACATGGCTCAGATTGTTTTACGATTGATGACAATGAAACGAAAGAATATTGTACATATATAAAGATAGGAATTCAATCATGGGATGACGTTGAAAGAAGAGATTATATTAATTGCATGTGATGGAAGGACCAAAGGCAAAGGAAAAGATCGATCATGCCTGAATTCAATCAGGGACGAGTGAGGACAATGGTACTGCGTGCATGCCTGCGGCGTACAAATTAAAACTTCGGGTGGTGCATGCGTGCCTTTCATCTACGTACGACTCAACTTTGTGTAGTGTTTAAAAGAAATTAATTTTTTTTGGAAATATGGGATATAGACAAGTGAAATGATCCTTGAAAGCAAATAATTCTAAGTCACGCTGCACTATTAGGAGACTAACAATTATCATTCTGTTGTTAGGCCACAACATGCAATTTGATTCTAGCTGCTTGTATATCCATTAAGAAACCTAAGTCTATGAATGGTGACGGGTGTTGTCAGCAAACGTCATTGACAAACTTCTAATTATTTAAACTTGATATGGATATATATGTAAGAAAGTGTGTCAAGTCTATATCATGCATATATAAATGGATATGTATGTATATGTAAAGATCATATGTATCAGGTAGCAGGCATATGACCAAAATGTTTTTTCTAATGACTTTGATATTAATAATCTTTTCCCGAGCTAACTTTTAAAAATCTATTTATTTTTATTTTCTGTTTCAATATTTTTTTTGTGCTTTTACAATAAGACTATGAGATTTGAACATAATATTTCATGTAAACAACTCAAATTTTTATATGTGAATATATTTAGGTTCATTGTCTATTTCAATATGATAGAACATATTTTGATCTTAAAGTTATATCTAGTTAAATGTTTATATAATTATATAAACTTCACGTATGCTTGTAAATATTTAATTGGGAGCATGAAAGAATATAATATTCAATAATATGTCAAATAGAAATATGCTTAAAATACTTCTTATAAAGACTTTTCCACTACAAACTAGCTTTGGGTGTTTAAATCTAGTTTATTCCCAGTTATAATAGTACAATTTAAAAAAAAATAACTTTATCAATTTGAAAACTTCCCATAATACATTTTAGGTCAAATTAAACATTTGGTCCCCAATTTGTTTCCAATTTTAATTTTGGTTCCCCTTTAAAATTATTGACGAATTTTATCCCTATATTTTTTTCAATCAGGCAATCTTAGTCCCCTAGTCCAGAATTGGACGTTGACTGTTATAAAAGAATATTGACTGTCACATGTCACGTTTTTATTGAATGATAACTACCACATGTCATGTTCTGATTGACGAATGACAACAACAATACATTTCATCTTCCATGGAGTTGACATCCCATCAGAACATGACACGTGACAATCATCATCCAATAAAAACGTAATATATGACATTCAATATTCCTTTGTTCCAATTCTGAATTGAGGAACTAAGATTGTGTGATTGAATAAAATAAGAGAACAAAATTCGTCAATAATTTTGCAGAGGAACCAAAATCAAAATTGAAAACAATTAGGGGGACTAAAAATATAATTTTGCCTATTTTTTATTAAGAAAATAAGATGATTACCATTAAATTTAGGAACGAAAACTAAAAAAAAGATAAAATAATATAATAATTTAATTAGAATATAGACTCTAATAATATAAATATTTTTTATACCGTCAATCAATTATATGGTTGTAATGTAATTCACACAAATTATTTTTTAGTAATAATTACTTTAAAGATTTTGGGAAATTTGAGAGTAATTTGGGAATAACATTTTGTTTAGGGAAAAAACTATTGAAAATAATCATAAATTTCAAATTTTTTCAAATGCATGAAAACACTTTATTTTTTATTTTTTAAAATAGCAAATTTCATTAGCTATCCCAAATACACGGATTATTTATCAATTTTTTTTCTTAGAATGAGCTCGAATTTCTCTAACAAAAAATACCCTCAAAGATTAATCCCACTCATCAATGAAGGTGTTGAAAAACCTTATAATTTATTAAAAAGAAAAATAACCTATAATAATTAAAGAAATGTGTCTTTCTTTTAGTCACTTATAATCGTGTCACTGTCATTATTCTTTAAACGTTATGAAGCCACTTGTTCCAGAGCCAATTGGTGTAGAAGAATATGACAAGAGTCAAGAGATATGGATTTCGTCTAGCAATTGAGATGTGAGAGCTGTAAAAAGAATGTGAATTATGTAGATACTACCATAAAGTGGACATCCCAGTTATAATTTTCCCTCTTTTTTCACTTAAAAATATATAAATTCATAACTACCGTAAACTTGCACTCATTCCTAATGCCGTTAACATTAAGAGAGGAATAAAAAATTAAACAGATATTTTAACAAAATAAGAAGACTTTACTACAACATGCTGAGTGTTTATGGAACCACTTTAAATAAAAATTCAAATGAGAGTCAATCATGGTTAATTATGGGAAAAAAGAAAGTTGAGAGAGTGAAGAAAAAGAGAGAAGACCAAACTTGAATTAGGATTTTTGGGTCTTTCATGTTATTTGCGTAAGATTCCTAAAAATGTTACTGATATAAAATATTTATTGATTTTGTTATGATTAATTTTTATCTAAGAATCATATTTTTTATCTACAAAATTTAAATGTGAGTCCAAATTCAAAAACTTTTTTTCTATAGTAATCAAATTTTGGAAGGGATATCCGAGAACTTGAATTAATATAGGAATAACAATATAACATTTATTTTTTGCTTTGTTCTCAGCCCTTATGTTTGCCTGGTATGAGTGGGTTATATACCAATACTGACATGACCACACGATCATATTTCATAAGAAAGAGAGTATAGAGCAGCAAACTAAAAGTGGATCCAAGAATGCAATATGGCAAGCTTCCACTATCTTCACAAGCATCAGAGGAGAAAGAGGGGACAGTAGAAGACTTTGATGCTTATAATAATTATGCATCTTGGTCTTCAGAAACTGACATGTCTGAAATGGTTTCTGCTCTTTCTCAAGTTATGGGAACTACCAATCGGAACCCACACATGCCACAATCAAACTCCTTTCCTTCCTCAACTTCCGTGGTCAAAGATCAACCTCAACCATACCCATCTCAACCTCCTCCAGATCAAGGTTAATTTGCTAGCTATCTTAATTTATTTTAATTAATTAGCATGTTTAATTTCCTAAAATTGACACAATTTATATATGTTATAGTGATCAATCGCTCATTGTTTTGTTTCCTAAAAAACAAAACACTTTAGTTTCTGTATCTTTAAATTCCAATTAATGGAAATGGTGGATTCGTGGATCTATGTTGAATCAATTTTGTTTTCTATGACAAACTAAAAGTGAAAATAGAATCCATTTGTTTTTGGAATTTGCGATACCTCCTTCCTTGTTAAATCCAAACAAGTATATACTTACCATCTCATAAATTTATGAAAATGTCCTAGACTCCAACTCTCCAAGCCACGAACAACGATCTATGATCTTTGTTGTTAATAAATATATGGTAAAATACGTTTTTTTTTCAAAGATTCTCAAATTACACTATTTTCCACCCCAAGAAAATTGCACTGCTTTTCGCCCCAAGAAAATTGCACTGTTTTTCTCTCGTGTATTTTGAAAAATTACATTTCATTTATTTTTCACGAAAAATATTACTCCATTTTAATTTATTTTAACGTAAATATTTATTTATGGTATTGAATAATTAGGAATGAGTCTTTATATATATATGTCTCCTAGCTAGTATTATTAGTAGCTAATTGTAAATACTAAATATACATTATTAGTTTTATTTTTTAAAAAAAATATAATTTTATATTAACAAAACCTGTCAACTTTGAGATTTTATTTCTACAATTTTTTTTGAGATTTTATTAATTAAAATCTCCATCTCATTTTCTAACATTTCAAAATTAATAATTGAAGTTCAAAATGACCTATAAATAACATCGAGATTCATATATAGCAAAAAAATAACCTTAAAAAACCTTAACTCATTTAAATAAAAAGGAATTAAGATATAAGTTACATAATTTCTCAAAAGAAAGAACATATTTTTTTAAAATAGCGGTAATATGAATTAAGCATATAAAAATGTAATTAGTTTAACCATAAATGTAATAACAGTTGATACAGTACTTCTTAAATACCATGCATCTATATGTAACACATATTTAATTTGCCTTTGTTTAGATCCATGTGCGTCTGTATATAAATGTCACGTTATATATATTGAATGATATATCCACATACCACGTAAATGATGCACAAAATTTATCTGATACCAAATAATTTATATGTTGCTTTCTCACTTTCAGGAAAGAAACACACATATATATACATACATATATATACATATATATATATATATATATATATATATATATATATATATATATATATATATATTGTGTCTCTGATCACATCTTGTTTAGAAAAATAAAAAAAATATTCAAAACTAAAGAATTGAATGCCAATATTAGTATAAGTCGCATGTCGACAACTTGGTAAATAAAGAAATTCAATGCATGCGCCTGTCTTATATTCAAGTTGTCGTGACATTTCTTCTTTTTTCTTATCTATTCATCTCTCGTCTTTGGCGAAAATGTCGAAAAGTAAACATCAAGGGAGCTAAAACATGAGAGTTTCTTCACGTAGCAGAATATATATATATATATATATATATTTACACCATTTTTTATTTATATTTACATTTTATCCCTACATTTAGACAAGTGTAAAATTTACACATTAAAATAGAGTTATGTAGAAGAGCACATTAAATTATAAAGTCCAATCTGTTATTGATATGCATGTGATGGTGTAGAGGTGACAAAGAAGCCACACTACAGAGGAGTGAGGCAGAGACCATGGGGGAAATGGGCAGCAGAAATCCGTGACCCAAAAAAAGCAGCAAGAGTGTGGCTAGGAACCTTTGAAACAGCAGAGGATGCAGCCCTTGCATATGACAAAGCAGCACTCAAGTTCAAAGGCACAAAAGCTAAGCTCAATTTCCCTGAAAGACTTCATCAAAATGTTCCCTATATGCAACAACACCAACAAGGTTCCTCAAACAGAAACGTTTTTCCCTTCCATGCTACTTCCTCCACTTCTTCTAGTGCAACTGGGTCTGTTTCTTCTCTTGATGCTGTTGCCCCTCCTTCATTGTCCACACATGACCACCAAGTTTTCCCAAATCTGTATCAATATGCACAGATTCTTTCAAGTGGTGATGAAGAGTTCCCTTATTACACATCCCATCTTTTCAACCAACAACAACAACACCAACCTTTCAGTTCTCAATTCTCTACCACTTTTTCTTCCTCCTCATCTCCCTCATCCTACTTTTACAATCAGCAACAACAATATGATCAACAAGGACATGATCACTCAAACCACTAGCATGGTACTATTATTCTGTGTGATTTCCAACGTACCGTAACATTAAAGTTTTTCAAGTCTTAATTAATTTGTAATCACAGTATTGTAACGGCAATATTGATCGCATGCATGGGCATTAATTAGTCGTCCACAATTTTCCTTTCTAAAAATAGCAAGATTTTTTAGGTATGTAACGGTGGCGGCAATTTAGGGGCAAAGCAATTTTAAAGCTTGACTAGCTAGTAGTATATGCATCTGTCAATTTTGCTGTAGAATATTGAGTCAGGGATTAATGTATCTTTCTTTAAGCGTGCACAAGACATGGTTCCCACATTTAATTTCCAATTTAATTATGGATATGTATAAGTTTTTGTTGGAAAGAATATCGTGTCATTTTTAGTTATTAAATTAATTTGTATGCTTTTGAACTGATTGATAATTTTTAATTAGGTTCTTAAATTTTTATTTTTTAAATAAGATTAGTGATTTTGTATTTATTAAATATTTTTCAATCTTTAAACATCTAAATTGTTGAAAAATTATCATCAAATTTATAGATCAATTCACATCAGATTATGACAACCTATCATTTCTCTCTGTCTAGTCTAAATTCACAGTGGTTGTTTTCACTCTTTTTGAAAGAAAGAAAGAAAGAAAGAAAAGGTGTGGAAAGTTTTAGCGTTGAACAAAGGTCTGCAAATACCAATATACGAAGGATAAGTCGTTCAATATTAGAAGGAACTCACTCTGTTTCGAGAAATTAAAGGAGGGAGAGGTGGAAAAAAAAAGGAAAAGAAAAAGAAGTAGTGAATTGATTGAAGTATCTTTCGTCCATTGTTACACCCGTTTTTCGCAAAGCAAATCATGTCTCATGACGCATGCTTCATATAGAAAGTTCCAAAAGTGTATATGGCTTTACGTATTTGGAGTTCCGACACTTGATATTAATATATTATGTTAGAATGTTGGATTTACCGGTCTTATCTCATATTTCAAGTCTTGATCAAATTAGTTTTATTTTATAAATGATTCAATCAAAATTTTAGGTAAAATAAAAACAAAGATAAATTTATCTTAACTCATTACCTATTCACTTCCAATCTATATATGGGAATCTGAAACCAATTTTGTTGTATGATTTGTGATGGAAATCATAAATGATGGTTGTTTAAGAGTAGCATTATGGATTAGCTTTATTGAAAGAAATTCTAGAAACTAAATGGTATCATTGTCATAAAAGCCTTGAAACATGTTAGACCACACAAGTAGGCCGTAGGCTTGGCCTTAAAAATTATTATAGTATTTCTTAACTTCCCTATATTTTTTTATATTATAATTTCTATTTAATTATAGAAATAACTCATACATAAATACTTACATGATAAATATTTATTCAATACGAACTAGATTATTTAGCCAAAGAAACCAGTAAGTTTGGTTGTGTTATGTCACAAACTCAACCAACCAACACCATGAGAAAAGAGCTAAAATTAACAAGTTTAAAGTCGTTATGAATCACTTTTTCCATTTAAAAACAAATAAAAACAATTAAACATTTTAAAGTTGGGAATAAATAGAAAATTCTAGCAAATATGCATTCAGCAAGTGGAGTACAAATAAATGGCCACTGACAACATAATTAATTCATCACTTGGACCTAAAAGTCTTGAAGATTGCAGCAAACTTAATTAAGACATCAGGAAATAAATCCTCTCTTACGTTGCGCACATATACAAAGTTCAAAATTTATGCTTATTTCTCTCAATAAATATTGAACAAGTGCCCTGACCTTCACCAAATGTTTTTTTGAACAAGTGGTATTCAAAATTTGAACACGACCATCTCGTATCGATACAAATCATTTGACTTTTCATCCCAAAAGAAAGCTTAAAATTGATCCTAAAGCACCTGATGTTTTTTTCTATATAGATAGTGATTTCACGTGAAGGAGTTATTCTGCAAAAAAAATTATACCAGAATTGATATGCGTGATTAATACAACGGCAATATGCTCAAGGTGTTTCCTCAAAATACAGAACCAAATCATTCTTTAAATGGTGCATCACCATGATCACTTTGCATGTGTCTCTCGTATTTATCAGACATCATAGGCAGAGATGGGTGCAACTCTGAGCGGGGAAATAAAAGTTTCAGACGGAAAGCATCAACTCCATTCAAATAGTAGTGAAAGAGACGCTTGGCCCTAATAAAGCCAAGGCGACCATACAGTGCCAGTGCTCCTTTATTTGTCACTTCCGCTTCCAATGTAACCTATACAAATAAATATATAACTCAGAATGTGAGTCTAACCATTAAGTTTGGTTTCTAAAGTCAAGTTCTAAACAATTTAGGCTTAAGCTAAGTGAATATAAGTCTGGTTATACTAGTCTTTTCACTACATGCACATGAATAAAAAATCTATCATGGCACTATGGCAGTAGGATTAGTTACTTCAAAATGAACTAATCTCGTAACTAGCTGTCAGCACTCAATAAGGAAAAACAAAAAATTTAAGAACAGGGGTTATAACAAAATGAGGGACGGAAAATATGCTACTCCAAGAGTTCTTTTACCAAACAAAATGGAAGATAGCATAAAACAAGAATTCAACTGAAGTTTTAGAAGCAGAGAAAAAAGAGGCACAGGCACTATCATAATCCAGCTTTAATTAATGAAGATTGTAGAATCGGACAATGCAAGGCACAGTTCCATAACATGGACATGTTCTCACTGCTATATCTAATTCAACTTTAGAAACAGAAGTTAAAACAAACATCTTTCCATTTTGATATAGGTAGAATTTAGTAAACCTGTACTTTTGAATCTTTCTTTTCCACTAAATATTCACACATATTAAATCAACAAATAGTTTTAGTCTCGTCTTTGCGCCATATATTTAAGAGGTGCATGCCTGCATGGAGTAAACTGCAAGGAGGAAAAGGATTTTAATATTCTAATATACATTCAAGTTGCATGTCCTGCTCTATATCCAAGTGCCCATCCTTGCCTTGTTTTCTCACATGAAACAACATCCAAGTCAGCAAAGTTAAACAATAATCACAAATAAACTCTTGGTACCAATTTCAATTTCTTATCAGTTTCTACATTTTCTCTATTTGCAATAATATATCATAATGCAACTGATAGATAAATGACATAAGACCATGGCTGACAGTAAGATGGTGAGCCGTTGACCTGCATACACATAAGGAAAGGGAAGAAACGAAAAAAAAATGGGCCTTTAGGTGTGTTAGAGAAGATGAGAAAAGGGGGACAGGATGGGATTTGATGAAAGAAGGAAGAGAAGGAGCGGAGAAATCGGTTCAAAGAGGGAAATGCTTAACAGAAAGCACAGTTGGCAAAAGGAGATTGGGAGGAGAAAATTGGAGAGTCGTAAGAGGGGATGGATGAGGGAAATCATATAGGGGAGGGGCTGGAATGTGAGGGGATGAGCATTTTGGGTAGTAAAGGTGGCCTTGGCCTAGGGAGGAGAGTGCACTATCCTGGTAGTATTATGGGGCTGTGTTCTCTAGTTCACAAGAGATTTGGATTTGTGCTCCATTCCTTTAAGCTGAATATGAAATTTTTTTTAAGGTTTCCTGAATTAATAATTATAGGAAATCAACATAATCTTAAAACCTATAATTCTTATAAATAATAGATAAAAAATGTGTATCTTTCTCTATAGTGAGACTTCTCTTCGGTGTACTTTAATTTTCTTAAAAAAAAGAGAAGACAGAACTAGAATTATGAGTTTGACTTCCTTAACTATTCTTTCTATCTCTCTAAGTTCGTGATAACTAGGAATTAAAAAGAATATTTTTTTATTAGGAAGGGAACTTTTCACATTAGTGACTATTAACTCATTTTATAATCACTTATCTTTATAAACTTTTCTTATTAATCCAATTTTAATTTAATTCTTAATTATTATTTATTTATTTATTAATTTCTACATAAGTCACGTGTCTCTTACGTGAGACATTAATTTTAACATAATATTCTTCCTATTTTAAGTTTCATATTCACATGAAAAGGAAATAAAGAAAAATGAGTAATAGACAATGAAATTGCAAAAACTAATTCTTTGCTCCGCATGTAAAGGAATAAATAAGTGTGAATCATATTTGGGAGTTTGCCATTTTCATCCAATCAACAGGGTAATTATTGGACATGTACACCTTAAAGCATTTTAACTGAGATGCAATCATCAAGAAGAAACACATGAATTCTATGATAAATACATAACAATCATTCCCAAATTCCGATCTACTGACTTTTATTGTTTAGGATGAAAACACAGCGAAATTCATGTTTTCAGTTTTTCATACCGACCAACAGGGAAACTAAAAGCTTTCTCTATTTCTCTCCGCCTTCATTCATTTCCACATGCTTAAACTACAGAACACTGCACATACATACCTCTTCACAACCTGATTCCATAATCACCTTGATAGACCTAGTAACAAGCTCTGTAGCCGCAGAAAAATTAAGCAAAAAGCCAAAACCCAAGCATTAGAATTTTTTAGAATATATAATAATAACATCACAAAACAGGAAATTAACACATAAATTCTTTAAAATTTGGTACCAATGCCTCTTCCTCTGTAGGGCTTGATGACAACCAGCATGACAATGTAGCCTCTGAAAGTGTTACGGTGTTCCCCATCTTACATACCATCTGAAAGTGAAAAAGTTGAGGAAGCACCAGGAAAGAAAGCTGAGGCCAGAGATAGACGAAGTAACGGTACGTGAAGATGGAGTAAGGCTCGCTGAGTTCTTGATCAACAAGGTTCATTACGAGAGGGAGGTGTTGCTCCCCACCGTAACTAACGTACTCAATCTCCCAAGCATCCAATTCCACATCCTCGTCCATCGTCCCTCTCTTCTTCTTCTTTCTCCTCACTCGCCACAACCAAGGCTTATTCTATTTGGACCTTACTTCAACACTCCTTTTCGCAAATAATTTCTGGCGGTTCCTATTTCCAACTCTCCTTTTATGAGTATTTGAATATATTATTGTCTCTAAAGATGTTTTAATAAATAGGATACAGAAAATTAAATAGTTTTCAAAATTTGATTTAAAATCAGAGTTTCACTTCTAAAGTGTGAGAGGTCTTATGGGGAACTACCAAATTTAAAATAACTCACTATCCTATCACTTTAAATTAATCTCCAAATTTAATTATTTATTATCACTTTAAATTCTAAAAATATGTTAAAATTAAATTAAGTCATATAGTTATTTAAAAAAACACAAACTAAAAAAATCACATTTTTTTTGTCTTAATTACATAATAGAAAAATATCTATTTTATCATTTTTAAGTTTTTTTTATTTGATGCACCGTATATTTATCTTTACCATACGTAAAAAAGTACAACCATTTTGTAAAAAAAAAGCACGATCATTTAAATTATTAAAATTGTCAAATAAAATTTAATTAGGACAGGGATTGTTTCAACTTGACAAGTATAATATATCAAGTTTGAATTTTATGTATATAATTATGTTAAATACTTGTAAAATAATTTTATTTTTAATAATAATCTTATCCGACTCGAATAGGATAATATCCGGTGAATGAATGAAATTTATAATTTTTATCCAAACACAAAAAACATCATTTTAATTTAAATTTTATTTAATTTTTCATTTTCATTTAAAATATAATTTTATGCTAGTTTTTTAGAACTACTTTTTAACTTTGAAAAATAAATAATAATTGCAAACAAAACATAATTAATCGTGTAAAAGAATAAATGTTTTTTTAGGATAGAATAAAAATTAAAAATGAGATTGTAAAAACTGATCCAAGAATAAATTGGTCCTGAGGCCCAGAGGAACAAAAAGGCCCAGCCCAATGTGGGAAACTGAGGGCTCTATATTATCTAACGAAACGACAGCATAGCAAACCCTAGTGGCAGTGACCAAACTCCATTTCTCACTCGCCGTCGTCTCTTCCGTCTAGGGTTTCTCCTCTTCACAAAAATGGTTGCCGCAAAAAAAACTGTATGCTCTCTCTCTGCAATTACCGTTTTTGATCTGTTCATGGTTATAGCTTTTAGATTTAGGGTTTTCAATTCCAACTCGATTTTAATGTGTTTCTTTTCTGTTATTTATTTTAACAAATGCAGAAGAAGACCCATGAGAGCATCAACAACAGGCTCGCTCTCGTCATGAAGAGTGGCAAATTCACCCTCGGTTACAAGACCGTTCTCAAATCTCTTAGGAGCTCCAAAGGTATCGTTTTTGTTTTACACTTTCAAATTCTCTCTTGTTTTTATTTTTTGGCATTGATTTTCTACACTTGTCTCAGTTCCAGAACTGTTGAAAAATGGTGCATTGAATTTCATATAGTTAAGGTATTATGGTGTTCCGTGATTGAATTTCACACTGGTCCCACTAATAAGGAATGGACCAAGGTTATTATATAAGATCAATATGAGAAATTTTCCCCAACAACAGAAAAAGTGTGTTAAAAAAGTATATGCTAGCATTTTAGTGACAAATGCATTTGATAATGTTAATGTTCCTTGCTGCTGGTTGACTAATTTATTGACTAATTTGATCTCTAAGGATGATGTAATGTAATTTGAATTAAGTTATTGTGGATGTTTGCCTTTGTTTATATTTTTGTTGTTGTATAAAATGATTTATTAATTATTGAATTATCTGCAGGGAAATTGATTATCATTGCTAACAACTGCCCCCCTTTGAGGAAGTCAGAGATTGAATACTATGCTATGTTGGCAAAGGTTGGGGTTCATCATTACAATGGGAGTAAGTTCTTAATCTAATGCTTTTCTTCCGTTTCCAATGTTTTTTTCTGATAATTTTAATGTTAATTTTATGCTAGTTTAAGTAACATGCCTTGCATTTATTCTGATCTATATGGGGTGGGATGTGGGTCTGCAGACCCCATATCATTTAGGTCAATTTAATCTTGTTGGATTTAACTTAGGATACTGTGTTAATGATACTTGTTTATTGATACTGTGTTAATGATACTTGTATCTGTTTTCTGTTAACTTCTTGTTGTCAATTCAAGTCAATGTTTGGCTACGTCTAAAATTATCTATATACATTTTGGAGTCACTGGGAGACCTTGGGTCGGTCATATGTTTGAATGTCCTGCATTAAAACCTGAATAGTGGTTTTAGGCTTATTTTTTAAACACCTGGTGATAAGGTTTTTGGAAGTTTAAATTATCTGCATTTGTAGTAGCCTATTGAAGTTTATAGCTACCGTTTTGATAATTACACATATGATATAGGTTGCTGACCTTTGTATGCACTACTTGCAGCTGTTTCTCTTGTATAAATTATTACACAAACAACCGGATTGTAATTTTACCTATTGATGATAATTGTTGGATGCTATGATAACTGGTAGAAATTGTCATTTAACTCTTTAAGGTTGCTGTATATTTTTGTCTCATTAACAAAATATTTTGATGTTTATAGACAATGTGGATTTGGGCACTGCATGTGGCAAATATTACAGAGTGTGCTGCCTTAGCATTATTGATCCTGGTATCTGATGCCTCCCTTCCTATTTCAATATTAGAAACGAGCTTTTGTTTTGTTTTTCTAATGCTTTTTTTTTTTTTATGAATTTGTGGTTTGCAGGTGATTCGGATATCATCAAGACACTGCCTGGCGAACAGTAAAGTATTCTTGAAGTTCCTTGCTTGTTATTTTCTGGTTTTAGTTGTTGATTCAAACTTTGAAAGAATATCTTGTTGAGTTGTAGACATTGGTGTAAGGTGCAAGGTTTTTGGGTATTCCAGCTGAGCATCTAGTAATTTTGACTTCAAATTTTTCATGATGTTTCATTGTGCCAATTTCTAGAGATGATATGATTATATTTTGGTCGCGCTTGCTGTTAATGCCTGTGTTATATTTTGAAAGAATGTCGGTGTTCGCTTGCAAATGGTTCCCTTGACATTGAGTTTGCATGGTAAACTCCATAATTAAGAACTCTAAATGGGTGGAATTTCTTCATAGCATTTAGGCATCAAGGAAAATACTGCCCAGGATTTCAAAATAAGACTATCATTCTTAACAGACGGAAAAACAAAAATTATTTAGTTTTCTTAACACAAAATTATGTGGGCATATTAAATGCAAATTATGTTCTGTTAACACATAGTTTTTGATGCATTAAAAGGATTGAAAAAAATCAATGGAGCCGCAATGCTACATGACAGATATAGGTGATATAATAAGATTGAGGGAAATAATGAAATGTTAAAGGTTATGTTTTGATTTCATTTTGCTGAAGCTGCTCTGATGTAATTCACGATTCCAAAACATCAACTACCGTTCAAAATATATTTGTTGTTATCGGAACTAAATTGTTAATAATATAGCTTATATTTTGTTTAGTACCCAATTATCTACTTAATTCCTTTCTCTTTTGATATAAAAAAGATTAGGTTTGTGTATTTTCTATTTAGGAAAATTAAACCACAAGATGAAACAAAAAAAAAAGGCCATTTCTATAAAGACCAGTCCTATAAAAGGTATCAATAGATTCATTAGAACTTAGAAGCCATAAAGGCAGCTAAAAAATGGAGGTCCCATGAAGCAAGCCTCCCACTTAGACTTGATTTATTAATAAATTGGCATTGTATATTATTGTTTCTGATAACAAATTACTTTCTACAAGATCTGTATCAACTCAAAATCGATACCACTTAGTATTACTAGAGGCATCCATTAGTCCATCAAGCAACAATCTAATCAAAATTGCACTTAGAATGAACTGAAAAAAATTGCAAAACTGGGACGAGTCAATCAATCAACCAACCTGAATATGTTTACAAAACTGGGAGCAAAACATTCTTTAGAACTGAAACTCAATTGATCTTGTCCATTTTCTTAACTAGTTGACCCATCTGAAACCTCCAAAAGCAAAAATAAGCTAAGCCAATACCAATGAGCACAAAGATCCAAATGCTCTCATCTTGACCCTCTTTTTTAGATCTTAACTCAGCAATCCCAAAACTCTCTCTTCCGGAATCCCCCATTCTCCCTTCATCCAAGTGTCCGTACAACACATACACCCTCTCCTTATCTCCGACCACCACCGACGTCGGGAACCGCCGCACATTAACCTCCACGTTGTCGTACACCGTTCCCTCCGCCCAACTATCAATGCTCTTCACCAACCACAACTCCTTCAACGGCGACACCACCGCCGCCGCCCCGTCCTTCCTCACCGCGATGTCGTCGGCGCCGACGAGGTCCTCGTTCAGCAACACTTTCCTTGCCGTGCCGTCCACCGCGTCCACCTTGAAAACCTTCCCGGTGCTCGATTGCACCACTAAAAGGTAACCTTTGCTGACGTAAGCGATTCCGTTGAGTCCTAGGGAACCGTGAGGTGCGGTGTCGTTGTCGTTTGCTGGAATTTCCGTTGCCGTCTTGTACATCGGAGATGTGGAGAAGATAGAGGCGGATCCGTCAGTGGTGACCTTCCAGATGAAGTTTCCGCCGGAGTTTGTGACGAAGGCGTTGCCGCGGTGGTCGACGGCGACGTCATTGGCGGCGTCGATCTCTTCGGAGGGGAGGGAGGAGAGGAAGAGGCGGCGGCGGGAGCGGAGGTCGTAGGCGGCGAGGGCGTTGAACGGAGGGAGGGAATAGCTGGAGTGGACGACGGCGAGGAGGCGGTTTCGCGGGGAATCGACGGCGAGGCCGAGGAAGGCGACGTCTGCGGGAAGGTCGGTGTCTGAGATGAAGGTTTCCACGACCCCCGCGTCGGAGACGGCGGCGATGATGCGCTGGCGGAGGGATCCGAGGAGGAAGTGCTGCGCGCGTGGGTCCCACGTTAGGGATTCCGGGTAGAGGTTCGGTGACCGGAAATTGATGACGTGGGCGTTGCGAGCGAGGATTGGGCCTGGGCCCAATAACAAGATGGTGATTAAGATGGTTACGAGGAGGAAGGGTTGTTTAGGTGATGAGATTAACATTGTGATTGAAGAGTGAGAAGTGAGAATGGTGGTTAAAATTAGAGTCAGTGCATAATGGAGGGGAAATCGGAAACATGAAAGCCAAATCAAACAAATATAGCAATTGATGGGTAATAGACACTCGAATTTGTAACTATGTTGAGCAATTTAGGGGTTGACATGATGCTTAATTGGAAAATAGTTAAAAAAAAAAAATAACAACTGGAAAACCAATGTGTAACAAATATAAATTAAATTTAACTACAACATTATTTCACAGCAAAAACTCAACTACAACACCATTCAAAACCGTTAGTTATACATTCTCTCCATGAATGTCTTAAGTGTGGTATTTATATTTATATGTACAAATTAAACAAGGTGCCATGGAATGTAGAGGATAGACTTCTTCACTGTAATTCAAGATTGCTCGTGCTAGAAAGGCTAAAAAGAGTTGTTCGAGAGATAGAAACTTTGAGCGTATTTTACAGACAATTATGTTTTCTTCTTTGAATAGTATGTATGAATGAATAAAAAAGAGTTGAACAGTCTATATATAATCTCGGAATCTCCTCATCAATAGTTGTTGGTGTCTATAAGTTATTTTTCTATAGAGTTTTGATAGAATGAATCGTAACTCTGAGTATAATTTGTTCTCATTTTAGTGATCAATTAAGTCATTCATCCCCATATCGTCAAGATCGTAATGACTCAGATAAGTCCATAAATTCTGTTATATTGATTCTCTTCGTATTACACTATGAGAGCATATGCTATAATCTTGAATTTACTTCTTGATGATCTTTTGTGTGTATGAGGTTGTGACATGCATCTTTTAACACCTCGCGTGATGCAAATAGACAAATTTAGAGCATAAAAATACAACAAGAAATGTCATGCAAATACGCATATGGGCATTAATAGTCATGCCATACATGATGTAAAACATATTTGTGGTTGATCTACTTCCTATTATGTTGTTTTTTTTATTATAAAAGAAAAATAATTTGTATATATTTGGCTGCTTAATTATTTATCTGAACTCTGATAAGAAAACTTCTTAGTTCAACAGAGAATGTCATGCAATGAGAGCTTTTAGTATCGACCAAAAGTAACAAATAGTAAGTGAACAAAAATATTCAAGATTGTCTAACAAAATACGAATTTGGTAGCTAAGTATACGCTACTCATGTGATTTTAAGACAAAAAATAGATTAATTCATGGCACTAGATTGTGGAACAAATTTACAAATCACAGTATATTCAGCACCTGATGTTATTAACACGATTATCTGAAGGATGAGGAATGCTGTAGCCACAAAATGACACACTCTTGGGCTGCAAGACAACATTAATTAATGACGAGGAATAAAGTGAGTCATCGAACAGGCATTCATAATTTATAATGTAAGGTCCAAAAAAGAAAAATCCTTCAAACTCCATTTAACAGAAATGCAAATGGGTGAATTAATCATGCACAACAGAAGGAAACGAAGTCAAAGGATAAAGCTGAAGTCAATTATGTTTTGGTGAGCATGGATTCCTACTTTGGAGCAGTTTTATGGCAATAATGGAATAAGCTAACCTAACCTTCATAGGAACTCAGAAAGAAAAAAAGAAAGTTTGGCAGAGACTTCAACATTTAGTTTCTCATATTCCTTGTTATATCTCGAATTTACTGTTTGGCAGGGATATCTTATGAAACAGCATAACACTTTGGAGGAAACTCCAAATTATAAGAGAGAAAGAAAGAAAGTTAAACCAAATTAGGAACACAGAAATTAGAGTATTAGTGACATAATAATAACTAACTTACTCTTGATTTAAGGTGAATCTGACAGCGTTTGCAAAAGTATGATCCTCATATCTACGAGAGAAAATGTTGATGTACTCTGATCACCAAGGACCAAAGGAATAAATCCGACGTCGTTTTTCTACAAACAAAATAATAATTCTTCCCCTTTCTGTTATATAATCCTCGCGTAAGTCATCTGTCTTTGTTTATGATGGGTAAATTATAACTTAAAATATTAGTTTTAACCGACTTTAGTATCATTGGAATTCATGCAATCGATTTTACTTAATTAGAATAAAGTTGTTTACTCTACCAATACATGGAAAATTAAACTCATAAATAAATTTATATTTAATTGTCATCAGTAGCATGGCATCAAATAGGAAAGAAAGAAAATATAAACAATAGTTTATGAAAACATATTATAACAAATTATCATTATTATTATTAGATAAAAAATTTCTAATAATACTCTCAAATACTCTTTAATATTGTTTCTTCCCTCTTTTTAATCACCAATTTATCTATGACACATCACACTTTTTTCCCTGAAAAATGATAAACCTCTGCCCCAATTTGGGGCAAATGGAGGAGAGACAAAACAAAAGATAGAGAAAAAAAAAGGATAGATGTGATATGATGAAAAATGCAGAAAAAGATAGAGTGAAAAATAGGGAGAAAGTGAGTTATATGATAATCATAATTTATTTTAACTTGAAAATGCACAGTGTAACATACTCTTTCCACCCATCACAACCTCCCAAGTCATACCTTAATTTCATTCTCCCTATTATATCACCTTTATCAAAATTATGATCGAACCAACAAATAGACATTTCAAATAAAGAGTCATAAACATAATAAAATTTGCTTGAAAAGTGAGTCTTATGAACAAATAAAAAAATTGATTGTTCATCACATTCACTTATTCATAAATTTTTTATCATGTTTATAATTTTTTGACCGAACATTAATTAATTTTTATAATTTTGATATAAATGAATTTAATTGAAAAAATTTCACGTCTTAAAACAATAGAAAAAAAAGTAAAATATGAAGCATTTTATGAACAACCTCAAGTAACATGGCTTTTATTACACACTACTGTTCATGGTTGTGTTAATAAATGGAAGAAAGGACAACATTTTAAAATTTGAAATAAATGTAGAAATTGAAAAGAAAAAATTGAATTTATTAATGTTCAAATTAATTTTCTTTCCTCTTTACTTTTTTCTTCATTATCATTTCAACAAAATAAATAAATAAATAATCTTTTGAAATTTAAGAATTTCCTTTCTACTATACGGGATAAATGTACAACCACGTACGTCAATAGTTTTTTATGCAAATGGTTATATAACCCCACCACATATATTTATTATATTTTCATATTTATTTCTTCCAGAGCTATATTCTTTCTCCCACATGTATCCTCCTGTAAATACAAAGATATAGAAATTTTATATCATGAGAAGAATAATCATATACATAAATTTGTATCAAGGGTCTAACCTTATTGATTTAGCACAATAAGTGAATAAATATAAATTTCATGGTATAAGTTTTTAACTTTTACGAATAAAAAAAATACATAAATTTGTAGGAATAATTCTCATATTATCAATTAGGTTTTTATACTACACTTGGGAAAATTTGTAATCATACATTATATTAGAAAAAATTAAAAGATTGGGGGTAATTTCCCCAATCACTAAAGAAAATTAAGCATTGATGACAAAATTTAACTATGAAAATTACTTTTTCATCATTAATTCAAGCATTACAAAAGATTTAGGGACAAAATTTTAAAATTTACATATAAATTAATTCTTCACAAACATATCTTTATGTAATGAATGTCCATAAGATGGATCCGTCCTTGTTAGAACTTCGGAAATAATCCTATTTAAAACGTGTCGAACACAATGAAAAGCTCTATTTTCATATTTATTTCTTCAAAAGCTATCTACATATAGTATTTTAATTATATTATTCATATTACCATTGATGAATTTTACATCAATAAACAAGTAAATATCCTGACTAGTTGTTTAACAATTGACTTGTAAGACGAAAGTGATAAGAACCTCCGTATACGGATTCAAAATGCAGAACAAAAGCATGCACGTGAAGCCCGAGCTGTCAGCCAAATTTCACCACAAGAACACAACAAGCCATGCCATCACTTACTATTTTACATAAAACACAAAAAAAATGGACCACGAGAGATAGAGAGCGACACACACGCCACAGTTCATCCCCTTCATATTACAATTTGAAATTGCTCTTTGAAATTTGCAATTGCTCTTAACTTCTCTATTTTCAGTAATAAAGCACTGTAAAAATTGCTTGCATGTGTGTGAGTGAGAAAGAGAATCTCAACCATCATGCATGTACCCCCTTTATCTTTTTTTCAGCCTCTTTATCTTTTGCCAGCTTTGAAGTGAGTGAGAAAGATGTTATTCCTTCTTTGTCTTTCTTTTTCTCTTTCTCCCTTTTTTTTTCTCATCCACGAAAAGCACCCACTTTGTTTGCAAAGTTGCTCCTCTTTCTTCCTCCACACCTTCTTTTCTCTTTTTGTTTCTCTTGTCTCCCATGTTTCTTCATCTTTCTCTTCCACCTGCACATGCATTTGCCACTCTCACATCAATGTCATGCTTGGTATGATGTGCCTTCTCAATCCCATTAATCAGTTCGGAATGTTGCTAATTTAGGAAACACTAATCAACATCAGTTCAATCATGTGTCATCTTTTGTGGGAAAATATTCGATCATGAATTTTTTGACATGGAAGTTACAAACCCAAAGGTTGAATTCAAGTTTGTTACATTTGGTAAGAAAGCTCAGTAAATTGGTAAAATCTTTGTGTACATATGTAAGCCAATCTTAGATACTGGCTACGGGTGTTGTAGTACAATGCAGATTCGTCAATATATATATATATATATATATATATATATATATATATATATATATATATATATATATATATATATATATATATATATATATATATATATATATACTTTTACGAGCCTTTTGCTAAGATCAAGTGCAGATCATTTAAGCATACACATAAATCAATTGAATTTTAATTTTATGAGATTTTTAAAATTTTAAATTATTGTATTGTAAATTTTTTTATTGAATTGATATATTATTTTAATTGAAGGAATTTATTTATTTTAATCTGGAATACAGTTTTTCTTAAGTAGCTATTATCAAACTCAAATTATTTTAATAAAACAAAAAAATCGAAGATGATTTTACACTGCCACTTTTAATTAATGCCAAACAAATTAGTAAAGCAGATTTATAAGCAAACCAAGTTTTGATTGACGATAGGTCTCGAAGGAAAACACCTAGTTTCAAGTAATCCATTTTCAATTTTTATTTGCAAAATTAATATTCTCAAAGTAATGCCTTTTAAAAAGTTTTCCTTCATTTTAATCTTAAAATAGAGAAAATAAAATGAAAGAAAAAAAAATAGTTTAGAATGAGTGGGTCATATGGGTACGATTTTTCATCTTACAGAGAATTCATTTCTTTTCGATTATTCTCATATCCCTTTTTGAATTTTGTCTTTATTATATATATAAAAAATCCTTTCTATTTTGAAAACTCACTCAAGTCTCTCTATTTTGAAAACTTCAGAAACTTCCATGTCTGGGAAGGCTTATTAAAAAATTACAAAAAAATAATCATAACAACTGGATCAGTTTATTAATCTAATCAGGTTTCCCCACACCCTAGCTAATTAATGTGAAACTATTAACAACTATTATGTTTATTAATTTTATATGTTAATATTTGCATATACATTAAGAATGGAATTGAATCGGTGCAAACACAGTATATAGTAAACCAATTAGCCAAACCAGATAAATAATATGTCCAAATCAAACCAAATCAACCGTCGGTAATAACTATATAATTTGATTTAATTGTAACAACAAAATATCTATAGTACTGAACCAATTATGCTTAGATATAAAACTAATCCTATCTTAATATCAATGTTTTGAAGGTTAAATTGAAATAATGTAAAATGATTTTTTTTTTTTGGTATAGATAATACTTTTTGATTTAATGCACCTGTGCCGTGTTTCTACCTAATATGCCAATTTTGTTTGGATGTTACGAACCGACATTTTCTTCTGACACAGAGAGAGATTGGCCAACTTATCGATTGCAGAATTCATATAAATTTAAACTGAAGCAAGAGATGTTCCATTTGAATAAGCAAAAGACAAAAGATCATTATTTATGACTAGCTTACGTATGGAATAATAATTCAATCTCTAACAACTTTGTTGGCTATATCATGTTCATGTGTGTGACATTTGCAAAAAAAACTATTGGAATGTAGCACAGTTAGTACAACAGTTACGGGAACCATTTGCATTATCCTTAATTGAAATACGAATCATTTACAGTTTCCCGTGCCATATTTCCTTAATGTGACTATTCTATGATGTTATTATTGCTATACAATAATTTAGTTTACATTCTTTACTCTCTCTGTTCATTTGTATGTAATTCTAATGAAGGAAAGGTACGTAGCATGACAGTGAGTAGACATTTTGTTGAAGTACCCATGAAGGTAAACTAATGTACTTTGGATTTCAGAATCTTCAGTGCCTTCATATGAGACAAAGGGAAGAGCTATATATGTTCAAAAAGAACCACACTGCTGCCATGTTTAAATCATTCAAGAGGAAGAACAAGGTTTGATTGAAGAGTTATGAAAAATTTGACACTCGCATCTGAGATCACACTTCGATGAGTGAAAAATTGATTCCCAAAATCACAGACAAGTGCAACCGTATGTGTAGTATAAAGCAGCCTCCTAGGGGGGAAAGTAAGTAGGGGCCAAAAATAAGTGATACACTTAAAACATGAAATCCAGTGGGACAATATAACTATCACTGCCCCACACTTGAAGGTTATAATCTAGACAACAGATTTGATTCTTTAATCTTGGAAACTGCACTATGTTGTTCTCTTTCTTTCCTTTCGATTTGAATAATTTTGAAAAATTGAAATGCAACCTGGCTTTTTATCTCATTTTTTGGATACTTCTTTAGATCATACATGATATTAGATAATACATTATATGTATAATTTTTAAAATAATTATTATAAAAGTAAACAAATTTACTACACATTATACTATGTAATTAGATTGGATTATACTTTAAGTTCATACACTATTTACTCTAGTTTTACAATTTCTATTTTGTCAAACAAGAGGAAAATAACAAATTAAGTACAATCCAAAAAAAGAGGCACAAACAAATTACAATAGTTTAAAACTCTAGCAATTTCTTGTGTCTTGGTGTTTTTATCTTCACTCACTTAATGGCATTCATAATTGAGGACCAAAGAAAAGGGAAATATGAATTGAATCTAAAGTGTTTGAGGTCTTGATTAGAACGTTTATAAGATTTTGAATTTCTGATAAACTCATTAAAGGAAATTAAATACAGTGAAAAATGTGTTGCACATACCTCTTCGTCGGAATTTGTTGTTTTTGCATTTAAGTTAAGGGAGTCAGAAATTCGAGGTTTTGATCTCTCTGTGATGGATGGAGTTGAAGCAGGGCTGGGACTGGTTGAACTAAGATAAGGGGGTGTGCTTTGAGTACCAACATCTCTTGTGATTCCCTCTTTCTTCTTTTCTGAATAGAGAGAGAGAGAGAGAGAGAGAGAGACAAAGTAGAATCGGGAAGTAAATTGAACTGTTCTTGCAATTAAAAAGGAAATAAAGAACATCATGGCTTGCTAATTAAGTGTTTGAACCTGGATTGGGAAATTGAAGAGCCACTTCTTCTTGTATGTAAGTTGCTGGCTTTGTTGGAATGTGCTTTGAGGAATAAACTAGAGGAGCAGACATGGCAATTCTGTTTATTGAGTTTCTAAAAGATCTTCCACTAAGAGTTTTTGCAGATAAACACTCCAATGGTACCTCCCCTGAGAGAGGGTTGCATATATACCTTTCTGCTTCATTCCACTTGGAATTTAAAGCAAAACCATCTGGAGATAAGCATCCCCACCTGTTATAGCCTGCCCTTGCTTGCAATGCTGCAATGGACCACCACCATCATTTATTTGATTAAAAAACCTTAAGCACAAAAAAAAAAAAATCATAAACATGCTATGCTAATGATCAATGTGGTTCAATGTTCATTCACTTGTAGTTGTACCTTTAAGAGCAGTTGTGAAAGAATATGTTGAAGGGTCTATATCATCTGCAACAAATGAGAGAATTTGAGGTGAAAATGAGATTAAGACTTAAAACAATGAACTCCTTTGAATTGGAGGGAGGAAAAAAAAGGTACCTTTTAAGGGGTATCCGGGTGAAGAAGCAGTGCTAGAAATGGTTATGTTTGATCTAAATGACCTTGTGTCTTCTCTAAAGCTTCTCATGTAAGATCCTGAGTACCTTCTAGAGTTGGTGTTCTCTCGGCGGATTCTAGCTTTCACTGCCCATTCTCTCAAATTGAACTCTGACTCATCTCTTCTTCTTGAGCTATAAGGAAGTGGTTCAGCTGTTGAGGCCATGAATTTGAGTTAGAAAATAATTCAGCAGAGTGGAATGTTGTTGTTGTTGTTGTTGTAAATGTTGGTTCAAGTCACTTTCACTCCAACTCAAACTAGCACAGTTTTGAAAGTGGGTGCTGCATGTTCAGACATGACAAAAAAAGAGTGTTCTGAAGTTGAAGCTTTTTGTCTAGGTAAGGTATAGGTAGGTGGAATGTGCCTTTGGTTTGATATCAAAGACTAGGGCCTGCCTAAGTAGTTCTGTGAGGAGTGTTCGTCTCTCCTAAATTTTGCTCTTTCACTTTTTGAATCTTCATGGTGCAACGACATAGCCTCAAATAATACCATTCTATATTGCTAGTATCTTATTTCTTTTTTTGGCCTCTGCATTAAATTCATTGGACTCTCTCAGTAACTTTTATTCTTCTTTGACCCCTAATATCCTACACCAGTAGGTGAGTTTTAATCTTCAAGTGAATCATGGGACACTAACTATTAGTACTCCCTATTTTTTATGTGGTTATTTGCTGAAGAAAGACAAAATGGAAATTTGTCCATCTTTTATTTCCTTCTAGTTCCATAAAATTAGGATGCTGTAATTCAGGCCAAAATGACGTTGATATCACAATCCATCCAGCACACAATTCCACATGGAGAAAATTTTAAAGCTTATAAAAAGGAATGGATTTCTCATTTAATTTGTTAGACATTTCATGGTGAATTTTCATTTTATTCACATTGCAGAAAACAACACGAAATAATGGATTTGCCCCATGTCCTTGCATCAACATCACCCACCTTTGGGTGATGATGGCTTCTCATATTTGCTGTAGCGGATTGTCACAGCACCTACTTGGCATACCAAAATCTAAACTCATGAAGGAAGGATTATTTTGACCTAAGAAAGGAAAGAACAAAACAATACTCTAATAATGATGAGGAGACCCATAAAAAACTAAGAACTAATCCATCATTTTAAGAAGCCAGATTCAAAGAGCAATTTGAACTTAAAAAGATATTTAAAACTATACAAGTTAAATCCATAGAAAACTAGATAAACCAATAAACTTATGTGTAAAGTCACGAGACAGGCAATATTTTTATTTTAAAAAAATTAAGCTTAAATTTATATTGCAACTTCTAATTTTAATTGCCAGAAAAGCTATCCTTTTAGCTTTTCAAATTAATTCCCATATCAGATGGACATTGACGTGGCCTTCATTTTGTTGGTGTGGATTGTGCATAACTGCATATCATTTTCGTATATAAGTTAGTAATTAAGTGATCCACCAAATTATATGTCATACTCACAAATACGCAAAGTTCCTCAATTAAGACAACACCGAATTGATGTATGTGTGAACTTAATTGCGTCGACTTAAAAATTCTGATAAAGTCCTTTAATATAGCTAATATTGTATATCAGCAGGCCAGGGGATATAAGATTGTGTAGCGCAGTGCAACAAACCCTTTTCTTTACAAGCTTCCTTTTTCTCTGTCTTGAGCATGAGATTAATTACTAGTTATCACTCCAATAATTCGTTCTTCTATTTAAGCAGACAAATCTGATTTAGATAAAAGTTTTCATATACCAATAATGTTTAGGGGAGTGGTCAGAGCCTCCATTAGTATCCATCGAATCCACCTTTAATGATACTCGTATTATATTTAATTTAAATGGTGAAAGTGGGTATAATTTAGATGGAATTTTCAATTCACTATAATAGTTTCCTCTCCTAATAGGGTTGGATGCTTGATGAAATTGATTATTTGCTCATAGTCAATATATTTGGTTACAATCACACACGAGGACGATGTTAATAACATGAATGATTAGGGTAGGTGAGGATTTAAACAAAACATATTCTTTCTTTCTTTTTGTCTTTTTGGTGAGGATTTAAATGAGAAAGGTTAAACTCCCTACGACAACTCCTTAATTATGTTACCCTAAGGTACAAAAGAAAACAACAATTGGTCCGGTACATAAATAAAAAATAACAATACATTGTACCCAAGAAAAGAGAATAACCATACATTTAGTAGGCCAACATTTATTGTAATTATGGCAATTCCATTGAGAGAGGCTGACACATAATGTACCAGGCTCAACAAATCACTGATTTCTGTTTGATAAAATACAATTTTTTTTATTATCCTGATACCCAAACCCAATTCAGGAAACTCCATTGTATTGCAAATGCAATCAGGTAAGTTAGATGCTTTTTCAATAAAAAACACATGGGAAAAAACAACTAGGAAAGAATCCGGGAAGCTTCTCAATCAAAGACAGAGAATGCATAATTGAATTGTTTACTCTAACAAAAGTTTCTTTTCATGGAAATTTGAAGAGATAAATTTGTGGTACATGTTTTAAATTTTAACAACAACTACTAGCTAGGAAGGCTAAAGATATAGGTTAGTTAAATTTTGCATCTGTCAGTACTGGATCAGTAGCATGTAGCCATATATATATTGTATAATCTTTTTAGAATAAATATCTACTTTTGTATTTGAATTTTTAGGAAATTTGAGTTCCTACAAGATGAATTTTTTTAAATGTGTAAAAAATATGATAAATTTATTTCACAGTTAATTTTTATATTTTAATTTATTTTAAATTTGAAGGAGTAGTTCTAGTATAGAATGGAGTTTATTTTCCCTCCTATGACTAGTCCAAATTTGAGCTAGTTGTAACCTAGTGAAAGCCCAATGGGGATGAATGCATATCTGATATTAAGTTGAGGATGTGGTTTTCCAAGTTGAGAATGAGGTATGTGTAGAGAATACTGCATAGCATCATAAATAATATCATGAGTTTGCAGTTTGCATTGCTGGGTTGTTTTCAGTGTAGGTTGGATGTGGAGATCAAAAGAGTGGTTGTCAGCGCATGCAGTGTTGGAGGGAATGGTTATGGTGTGTGAGTGAGAATGTCTTCCTTCCGGGTTCAGCATGTGCATGTCACATTCTTGTCGTGACCCTGTGAAAATGAGTGAGGATGGGGCCCTCACAGGACTAGGGTCCCACACTGAACCTCATCATAGCCCTCAGTTTTGTCTGATGTGTATGCAAGGTTGGTATCAAGAAAGAGAGAGGTTCTGTTACCCCCCTCAGCTCTGGGCCCCATTTACTTCATTTATTTTATAAAGTTTTTTTTCTTTTTTTTTACTTTTCTAGTTCAAGTTCCAGGAGATATATTTTGTCCCCGCAAACTACTTTCCACTAAATGTATTGTCTCATCTTAACTTAGTAGTGTTTGGTTTAATTATATTTGGATGTATTTGAAATAAATTTTTTAAAAATTAGTTTGAATTTTATAGATTCATCACAATCGTCAAGTCATGTCAAAAAAACTTAACAGGTAAGACTTAAGAGTAAGAACATAACTATGCACTATAAGTTAAGAGAGCAGAACTAATGTTCGTTAACATGTAAATATCGTGGATCAATTGACAATAATTAAACTGTAATTGTTAAGTTTGAGTCTTGTATAAGTAGTTACTTTAAACATAGGGAGAAAAAATTGTCATCTACAGTGACTTTATCTTATTTGAAAGAGAATTATGTGGTCTTTGCCCAAAAAGAAAGTTGAGATGTCTTGTCAGAATATCTCTCAAAAAAAAGAAGAAAAAAAACTAGTATAGTAGTATAGTGGCTAGAACGAGGAAAATTGCAATATCAAAGACACTATGTTGCAACAAGTAGAGTAATACAGTTTGCCGAGATTGCGGCTTTTCTATCAAACATGGGGGAGTCAAACAAGTTAACGAAAAGCCAACATTCATATATTTGAAATCATGAAGACCTATTCTTGCAGGCTGTGATAGAGCTTGTTCATGTGCATGTGGCCGTAAAAGCTGAGCTCTATACAAATATTTAACTAGACCCATGATCGTAGGTGTCAATCTCACACATAATCACGATAGCATTAGTAGAATTAGCTATATATTAATTGAGCACGTACTACTTGAGTTGTATTGTAGTTGTGTATCTTCAAATAAAAGAACCGTTAAAATTCAATTCGATGTTTCACCAAAAAAGTGTGGCAAATTAAGTGGATGAGGCCACTAAGAGATTCAACAATAAATAAATAAACAAATAAATCGACTTATATAACAAATCCAATTAAAAACTGATCTTTGAACCAATACAATGAGTGGGAGACAAAATAACGGTCTGATTGTGTTTTTTAGTCGTGATATATTTCTGTAATGACGTCGAATATATTATATCATTGATAACTTGATGTTCACGTCCAAGAACCCGTTTCCAAAATAACTTCACAAGAGGTGATTGCCAGTGCCACAAAGGTTAGATCCGAGATGGGAAATGATGTACATATGTTACTAGAGTTGTGTGTGATTTGAGGGAAAAATAAATCTAACCTGATTTTTAAAAAAATAATTTGAGTAACTTACTTTAGTCTCTCTTATCTTGAATATTTTACGCAATATTTATAAGTATCTTGACAGGATTTTGTCAAAATTCTCCATGGCAATTAAATTTTTCTCAAAGATATGTTTATAAATAAAAAATAAAAATCCAAAAGAGTGGAGTGGGGTGAGAGAGAGATAAAAAAGAGGAGGGAAAAAGAAATTAATCATGGGCCGGTTTTGTTTTGCATCTTGTTTTTTACAAATATATATAGGACCAAATGGCAAGCCCAACTATGCTTTCGGTGGGTCTCATATTTTATGTTCAGTTTCTCACTTTTCTGCATATTTTAATGTTCTCCACAATTTTTTATTTATTTTTTATCAGTAATTATTAGTTTGTTAGTTTTATTAAAAATATTAGTTAGAAAACTCAAACCAACCACCTCTTTTGCCTTCTTTCTTTCTTGTTCTTTGTTAATTACTGGATCCATTTTATATCTTTATACAAACTTTTTGCTTATGTCTCTATTGGCATTATGGATCACTTTATGTGATTTTGACATTTTTAGTGCATGTTTGGATATTTTATAAAATTAACGTTAAAATAGTAATTAATATGTTTTATGTTAATATCCACATTAACTATGTCTTGCAAACATTCACCCAAAAACACACTTGTAAAATCTGGCTGACTTGATTACAACTTATTCATTAATGTCTAGAACTAGTTCGAGTAGAGAATGGAGATAAGAAATGTAACACTAGCCGTTAATACAAAGAAAAACATGTCATATGATATGAGCTGTGGCTAACAGCGGGACACTGGAAACTAGATATGTGCCTCTTTCTCTTGAAAAACAAACCGGTTCATAGCAGAGATGAAAACAGTAAGTAAAAACAAGCAAGCATTCTCTCACATGGCTTTCATATCAAAGGACATTCACCCTCACATAACATCAGCAAACATTTCTATCTTGCTCTTTCAATGACTCCTGCAATGCAAGTTCTCTGACCTCCTAACACAACACAACAACAAAAAATGAGAATTAAACTAAATACTCGTTAGTCAACCAAATGTTTATTCCTTTTTTTAGGTTCATTGCAATCGAGTTTTGTTCTAAAAAAAAAGCCTTAAATAACCTGTGTGGGTTCCCGAGTAGACTGGACCATGTTGTGATGAGAATCAATGGCAGTAATGGATTTATATCCGTCAACACCAGTTAGCCTAATTAATGATATACTGTGAGAAGATAATGGGATTTCATTTTCTTGGCGTGATTGCTGCCATTGATTCCCATCACAACTTGATGCAGCCAACTCGGCTCAATGAGATGCAACCATTATATTAGCGGGGATTGGTGGCGATCTGTTACATGCAATATATTATTCATTGATTGATACTGTATTTGTCTATCGTGGAACATGCACTCGATGTAGTACACAAGCTTCATTGATTAATTAATTAACAAACACTACGTAACCCGTTAAGATTGCACTGGCTTCTTGTACTAGAACCTAAGAACCCTGTACTGCAACGTCTCCTTGGTAAATCAATTGTTCTACTATTCATTTTTTTTAATTACCTACATGTGCATACTGTAACTCAGTGGCTACCTTGAAAAAATAATTTGAAACGACTAAAATAATTAAAACAATTTTGTTAATATAATAATCTTTTATGAATGATGTTAGGTATTTAATGATATTATTTTAATATTAACTATTTTTTATTAAAATATTTTTTTACTTTATTAGTAACACTTTTCAAGTTTCTTTATTTACAACATCTATAGCGCCTTCTCCTATTGAATCAAAAAGTTTAGTTTTATATGTGAAACAAAAAGTTGTATAAGAATACCAAGAAAAAAAATAATCTATGAATTTAACGAGTTTAAGAAAATAATCATATATTTGCTAAAATTGTAGCAAAATTTTTAGGAAAAAATAATATGCATAAAAAATTCATAAGAAATATAAAAAATGTTTCATATTAAAAGCACACTCTTCAGCTTCTTTATTGGCTCTTTCATATTACTCCCTGTCTGTCATCTTGCTTGGATTCTCTCTCCCCTCCCATCTTATTTCAATATTAAAAAAGTTTTCCTTTTATGCTCAAATCGGTATTATTGGAAAGAGAATACAACTGGGTAATTTTTACTTACGTCGATTAAGCTGCTTTGGAAATCTTTTCATCACCCTCATCATCTAATCTAATTAAATTTAAGAATAGTATTTGACATCTCTCCTTGCCAATTGTTTAGTCACGTATATATTCCTTTTTTTTAAAAAAGAGATCACGTATATATTTTTGGAGCAAGTGGTTCACACACACAATTTCTGTTTAGAGAGAAATTAAGAGGATGAGAGAGTAAATGAAATTGAGAATGAGAGTTCTATTATTGATTTCTGTAGAATGTTTTACAAAGAATAATTTTTATACATGGAGGAAGCTTGCAACAACAAACTCGATTAGTTATAATTACCTAGTTGTCTAACCGTCTCAATATACTAACGGCCACAAATTAACTCATATAAGCTTTTGAATTAGTCTACTGCATCATCCCCCTTAATTCAAAATGCTACAACACTTAAAGCTTTCCTTAGCTTCTCAAATCTTTCAATCTTTATTGTCTTACTCATCACATATGCTACTTGTGATTCAGTGAGACAATAGACAATTTTGATCACACCTTTATTCATGTGTTCCCTTAGAAAGTGAATTTTTGTCCCAACATGTTTGCTCCTTCTATGGGAGATTGGGTTCTTGGCCAAGTTAATTGTAGATTTATTATCTACAAACATCTTTATAGGCTTCTTCAACTTGATCCTCGATCCTGTCACCAATTAATGAATTAAGCCAAATAGCTTGACAAGCAACAAATAAGCCTGCTATATATTTTGCTTCACATGTTGATAATGCAACTACTGGTTGCTTCTTATAACACCATGAAATTGGTGCTCCTAAAAACTGAAACATGTAACTAAAAGTGCTTTTTTTAATTTGACTTATCTCCACACCAGTCAACATTAGAGTACCCTACTAATTAAGCTTCTCCCTAATTTGATTCACATAGGAACAACACTTCATAGTTCCCTTTAGGCATCTCAGTATTCTTTTGGCAGCCATGAAATTTGATTTCCTTCGTTCAACAACAAACTTACTCACCAAGCCAACTGCAAAACTGATATCTAGCCTATCGTTGCACAGATATCTCAATGATCCTATCAACTGCTTGAACAAAGTTGGATCAACAGGCTCATCATTACTTGTATTATCCAATTTCAGTACCACTTCAAGTGGAGTAATTGAAGGATTACAGTCAGTCATATTGAACCTCTTCAATACATCATCCATTGCATACTTCTTATGATGCAGACTGATCTTACTTTTGGATTGTCACAAACTCCATTCCCAAGAAATAAGCCAATTTGCCTATATCTGTCATTTCAAATTTAATTTTCATCAATGTCGAATTATTCAATTTCTTCAAATTCACTACATGTTACTAGCAAATCATCTACATACAATCAAATTAGTAAAACAGTTCCTGCTTTGCTTCTCACATACATGCAATACTAAACTGAAACACTTAGAGAACTCATTTTGGATAAAAAAAATGAGTGTATTCTCCTTTTGCAAGCTCTAGGAGCTTGCTTAAGGCCATATAGAGCCTTATTCAACTTGTACACCATTGATTCCTTGCCTTTAATTTCAAAACCTAGTGTTTATGTAACATAAACCAGTTCATCCAAGAGAATGCAGATTTAGCATTCATATGAGATAGGGACCAACCATTGCTACTGGCCAAAATAACTACTAAGCTTACTCTCTCCAGCCTAGCAATCGGTGCAAACACCTCAGTATAATCTACATCGGGCTTTTGTTTGAAGCCTTTTACCACTAGTCTGGTCTTTTATCTTGCTATAGATC
Organism: Glycine soja; assembly: GCF_004193775.1. Taxonomy (NCBI): domain Eukaryota; kingdom Viridiplantae; phylum Streptophyta; class Magnoliopsida; order Fabales; family Fabaceae; genus Glycine; species Glycine soja. The sequence goes on along the minus strand of NC_041009.1, from coordinate 23,254,452 downwards.
CATCAAGATTCAATTTGAGTTAAAAAAAGCTATTTAACATCAATTGCCTTCTTGTTTGGTGATAGTTCAACCAACTACCAAGTATTGTTCCTCTTCTCAATATCTTTTCATTCTTCTATCATGACTTGCTGCTGTGACACCCTCTACCATCACAAGTAACGAATAAAAGGAATTAAAATCATGTAGATTTTTTTTTTAAAAAAAAAACATTGACTTTAAATTGATTTCAAAAGATAAAGGGTTCGCATTCACTTAATGAAAACATAGTAGAATTTTTTCGAATAAAAACAACAAAGTTATCCCGTCTCAAAACAAGGTCGTCCATGCTGAATGAATAATAATAATAAAAAAAACTAAAACAAAAAACATAACACAACTATATCGTTTATGGAAAATATAACATGTGAAGTAAAATCCTATGCCCCAATGTCACACTTATCAGAGCATGTCTCTATCACAGACTAAGTCTCTCCGGCTCTAACATGGAATTCATCATGTGATGGCTCACTTGAACAAATGACAATCAGCCCAAACACAAACACACATCAGGAATGAGTTATCACATTCATATATAATAAAATATTAGAGCATGTAAAACATATAATACTTAAAGCTGAATTTATATAATTAACATCACTTTACAAAATCACACACATTATGCACATCCATTCAAGTTCATCCACCCTAGAAAATAACATCAAACCACAATTGTTAACTCAATGAAAGTCAAACACATGCGTTATGCAACAAATACTCTAGACTCGAGCCTACATGCAATGTGGTACCATTTTTCTAGTGAAAAACCTGGTCGGGCGCCTAGGAGTACATGACAGGACATGCCTCACAATGGGTAAGTCAGATCACTCTCACTAAGTGAAATCATAGGGAGACCAGTCAGGGTCACACTATTTTGCGAGAATGCTCCAACCATGTGGGATCAGCACATGCTTAAAAGAGCACTCAAACCGAATGACCCCCAAGGCCTACACTCCGAAGAGTCCGTCAGGGCCTTTCCCTTCTGATTCAGGTCCAACCCAAAAAAACGTTTGAACACACAGACTCTACCTATGAATTATCCAATAACTACTCAATTGTTTTCAAAATCTCAATTATATATATATATATATATATATATATATATATATATATATATATATATATATATATATATATATATATATATATATATATTAAAATATATTTTAACTTAGTGCGCCTCAAGTGATTAAACTCGTCGGGTTCTCACAGTGGATCCCATCACAACTCATCGCGAATTAACTCGTCGCCCTTGAAGGGTCTTACAGTTGTGTGATTACATAATTCATGGCTCACGACTCAAAACATACAACATCTCAACAATCATGTAATTCACAATCCATTACGTACCAAACAATTGTCACTTACACGCAATCTCAACCACAATTCCATAATAAAATAATTTATCGTATCCTATGCATCATACACATATCATTCAATAGTAACATTTACTTGACACAAAAAATAAATATAAATTAAACCGAAATATATTAATTCAACAAAAAAAAACTTCTATAACAATTAATCTATAAAGTCACAACAATAATCACTATGAAACAATAATATCTATAACCTTAATTTTTTTATTTATTATTATTATTATTACACATAATAGTGAAAGTGCATACTTAGAATACACTAAGACAAAAATAAATAGAGTACTAAACCATTTTTTTTATACTTCCAAATGTTTCTTAATGCTCAAATATATTAATTCAACAAAATAAAAATAAATATTATTAAGCAATAATTTTACACAATATTTAATTTATTATTATACAGATATAACATATACAATTGAAAAGAAATAAACTAATAATTTCACAACACTATTTAATTTATTTCTAAAAAGCAATAAACAATAGTTTCACAACAGTATTTAATTTATAATATTAAACATATTAGTTTACACAAAAAAATAGCTTTCTTACATATGTATTTGATAGTTACAATATAATATTTTTTTCTAAAATAAAACTTACTTTATTATTCATTGTATTTGCTAAACAAATATTAAAACACGTAACTAAAAAGAAGAATACATACCTGCCACTTCCAAACTAAAAACAAAATACGTACCTGCCACTTCCAATCTAATTAATGGCCACTTTATTAGGTACCAACCAAATGAAATCAATTAAATCCATTAATTAGTACATTCAAAAGCTTTTATTTACAAAAAAAAAAACATCTCAATTAAGGTGAGCGTCAATCTTCTCATCTTTCTTTTCAAAAAAAAAATTAAAATCAAACCTCAACAGAGGAATTCCTTAACCCCAATCCCTCACCAAAAAAAATGATCAAGCTTCAATTCTTACAACAAATTTTGTGTGCAACTCAAAATATTACCTTATAATAATCAAATAACTAAGATTAAAATTAAATAGAAAGAAACAAAACACAACAGTGTTTTATCCATGCTTGGTGATATAATAATAATAACTAATAATAATAGTAACTATACACGTTAATATTTAGTAATATATGTATCTACTAAAAAAAATTTGATTTCATTAGGTGATTAGATATAATTCAAAATCAGTCATATACGCATCCGGTCAAACGTGGGTAAGCAATTCATATAATTCATATAATGTGCCTACATATATGATCATTATTATGTAATTTAAATTGAAACCAAAACATTGAAACAAGAAAATAATTCACATGAAATCAAAACTTGCAATATATGTAAATAAATCAAATTTGTAAAAAGTGAAATTCAGTCACATGACAAGCATAAATTTGGGAAAATAAGTTAATAAACAACCCAAAATACCCAAAAATTGATCCTCTAGGGATTTCTATACATGTTCATTCTAAGCCCCAAGCGTGAATAACTCATCCCTTACCTCGACATAGTCCCTCAATCGTTCTTCGTTAGCAATTGTGGTGTCTCTGGTGCTCTCTAGAGCTCCTCCTCCGGTTGCTCTGTTAGGGTTCTTGTGCGTCAGAAGAAGAAAAAGGAATAAAAGTGTTTTGTAAAAACTGCTCTAGGTTAACATTTGGTTTATATAGTGGAAATTTATGACCTAATTATTTTTTTTACTTATTTATTTATTTTTAATTTATTAATTTCTTATTTATTTATTAAAAGTTACGGCTGTTACAGCTTCTATGCATTTTCCTTCAAAGAATCTTCATGATTGATAGGTTCTACATTTGTTAGCAAAGAAAAATGCACCATGTCCCCTTTAGCAATTACTTCACTATCATGCAACATCTCAAAGTTTGCATACCTTGATGGGGGTTGCCTTTCTCTAACTGGTCTCTGAATCTGAACGCCTTGAGGAATGGTGTCCTCTTTAGTCTCATTCAGTTCCTCTCTATTTCCTTCATCATCAATATGCATTTCATCAAGTTGTATAGGAATGATTGAGTCATGCCCATTTCTCTGATTTTTCTTGTCCCATGACTCATTTTCACACACCACTACATCCCTGCTAATTTCAATTTTTCTGTTTGGCTGGATTATACAGTTTGTAGGCACCATTTGTTGGATCAAGTGGTCTCGGAATAATTAAGAAGGGGGGTTGAATTAATTATGAACGTGTCTTGACTAATTAAAAAATTTATCCTTCTTAATGTTACTAGATTCAATTAGGCTTTACTACTAAGTTATGAGAAAGAAAAGAATAGAAACAATAACTTAGACAAAAGTAAAACGGAAATAAAAAGTACACAGCTGAAAAGTAAATAGTGTAGGGAAGAAGAAAACAAACACAAGATTTATACTGATTCGGGCACAACCCGTGCCTATGTCTAGTTCCCAAGCAACCACCGGTTCTTGAGATTTCCAATAACCTTGTAAAATCATTTACAAGCAAAGATCCACAAGGGATGTACCCTCCCTTGTTCTTTTTGAACAACGAAGTGGATGTACCCTCCACTTGAACTGATCCACAAGAGATGCATCCTCTCTTATTCTCAGTATTACAACCCAAGTAGATGTACCCTCTACTTGTACCACAAAGGATGTACCCTCAAATGTGTTAAGACAAAGAATTCTTAGGCGATTAGTCTCTTGAATTCTCTGTGATGGGGATACAAAATATATCTCAGGTGGTTAGTCCTTTGAAATCTTTTGTATAAAGGGAAGGAAAAAAATATATCTCAGGCGGTTAATCCTTTGAAATCTTTTGTAAGAAATAAAAGATATCTCAGGCGGTTAGTCCTTTGAAATCTTTTGTAAGAAATAAAAGATATCTCAGACGGTTAGTCCTTTGAAATCTTTTGTCAAGAGGGAGAAGGAAGATTCAAAAGAATTCTTAGGCGGTTAGTCCTTTGAATCTTTTGGCAAGAGGGAGAAGGAATGAAGAAGAAGAATAACACAAGTTTTTGGCCAATGACCTTTTCTTGAATAAAGAAAGTATTGAACAAAAACTCTTAGAAGAATGCTTTGAATGAATGAAAGAAATCTGAAAGTTATTTTTGAATGAAAGGAATCTCTATTTGAAATTCGTGCCATGGTCACATATTTATAATCATTTGATGACTCAAGTTAAAGTTTGTGACTCTTGGCAATTTCTTTAAAACTAGTCACTTTAAAAGTTGTGACTCTTTTTAAAAAACTAGTCACTTTAAAAGTTGTGACTCTTTTTTGAAAACTAGTCACTTAAAGGTTGTGACTTTTTGAAAAACTCTTTAGAAACAAGTCACTTTAACAATTGTGACTTTTGGTAATTTATTTTTCAAAATAAGTCACTGGTAATCGATTATCATTGTAGTGTAATCAATTACACATCAACAGATGTGACTCTTCATGTTTAAATTTGAAAATCAAAACGTTTAGAAATACTGGTAATCGATTACAAGTATTGTGTAATCGATTACACAAGTTTGAAATGATTTGAAAATATTTTATCACAAGTTGTGACTCTTGAAATTTGAAATCTAATGTTTTAAAACATTGGTAATCGATTAATGCTTTGTAAATCAGTTTGAAAAGATTGTTGGCTACTGGTAATCAATTACCAGAGAGTAAAACTCTTGGTAAAAGATTTTTCTTTGAAAAATTCTCTTGAACAAAATTGTGCTATTCAATATTTTGAAAAACACTTTTAGTACTTATCTTAATTGAGTCTTCTGTTGAATCTTCAACTTAATCTTGAATTTTGATTGAACGACTCTTTGATTCTTGAAACTTGCTTTGATTGAACGACTCTTTGATTCTTGAAACTTGCTTGACTCTTGATTCTTGACTTGAGTCTTTGGCATCATCAAAATAATCTTGGAAAGCATTGCTTCCACACCATTGATATGGTATCCAACCAAGATCATGGCTTCACTTTTATCTTGTAATTTCTTTCTTTTCTCATCAGGTACATGCTTGAAGCATAGTGAGCCAAACATTCTCAAATTACCTACAGTTGGTTTCCTGCTAGACCAATATTCTTCTAGTACCTTCTCTTTAAGTCTCTTTGTAGGGTATATGTTCCACAGATAGGTGGTTGTAGTTACTGCCTCACCCCAGAAATTGTGTGGCAGATTTTTCTGTTTTATTGTGATCCTAGCCACATTCAACACAATCCTATTTCTTCTCTCAACCAAACCATAATGTTAAGGAGTATATAGGGTTGTAACTTCAAGTAAGATACCAAACTTCTCACAAAATGACTCAAATTCACTTGATGTATGCTCTCCACCACCATCAGTTCTTAGAATTTTAATGATCCTTCCACTTTGCCTTTCAGCCATAGCCTTAAATCTTTGAAAGATATTAAACACTTCATTTTTAGCCTTAATAAGATACAACCACATCATTCTATTATATTCATCAACAAATGATGTGACATATCGATTTCCTCTTAGTGAAGGTATTTCAAAAGGCTCGCACACATCAGAATGTACTACATGAAGTAATCCTAATGCCCTTCTTGGCAAATGTGCATTAAAACTATGCCTAGGTTGTTTACCAACAAAGCATGCTTCACAAATTTTCTCAGGCACACATACTTTTGGTTATCCTATCACCATCTCATTAGAATGTAACTGTCTTAAGCTTCCTAAAGTTTAAATATCCAAACCTAAAATGTCATAGCCAGTTCTCTTGATCAGTTACTGTGGTTTAGAGGCACTACACTTTAGTGGTTCTGATATTGGCTTGAAGGATCCTATTCTTTGAAATAGGTGATCTTAGCACCAACCTATGACTTGGCACTTGGATCAAATAGCTCCAGTTTGTCATTCTTCATGACCACTGAGAAACCCTTTCCAACCAATTGTTCAACACTTATCAGATTTCACTTCATTCTTGGCACAAATAATATGTTTTCTATAATAGTTGTTTCACCATCATTCTTTTTCACCACAATGTTCCCAACACCTTTAGCAACCAAAGTTCTACTATCAACCAACTTGATCTTAGTCTTTCTGCTAGTGTCAAGATCAACTAGGAAATCTTTATGACCTATCATGTGATTTGAACACCCAATGCCCAAATACCAGGCCTTTACAAGTGAGTTTCCTTCAACAGTTGTTACCATCAACAAAACAAGCTCCGAATCTGAATCATCATCTTGTGCCACATGTGCCTCTTGATTGTCACTTTTTTATTTTCCTTTGCTTTTTCCTTTACCATGCCAACATTCAGCTTCATAGTGGCCCTGCTTTTCACAGTTGAAGCATTGTATCTTCCTTTTATCTTTCTTCTTTTTGTATCCTTGATTTGAGGGACCAGTTTCTCCCCTATGAGAGGGCTCTAGTTTGTTTTCAGCCTTTGGCTTGCCTTGGTTATAATTTTAGTCCCTTTTGACAAACTTCCCTTTGTCTTTCTTTCCTTTCCGCCTTTCTGATTCTCCTTTCTCTTAGGCTTGCAAAGCTTGATCAGCCATTTTTTCTTGATTTCTTTGAATCAATTTTAATTCTTGTGCCTCCAAAGAACCTTGAAGCTCCTCAAACTTCATATTTTCTACTTCTATGTATTCTTCAATGGCTACAACAATGTGATCAAAGCTTTGAGTCACCGCGGGCATGACTTTTTCCATGATTATCACGTCTGTGATTTTTTCACTGCATCTTCTCATCTGATTGACAAGATTCAACAACTTGCTGAAATAATATGCTACCCGCTCTCCTTCTTCCATTTGAAGTAGCTTGTACTACCTTCACAATGATTGAAGCCACACCTTTCGAATCTTTCCTCCACCAATGAAGCATCTTCCTTGGTTGTAGATGCCTTTAAGATCTTATAAAAAAAATACTTGCATCCACACTCTGAAGAATCAAGAACAAGGCTTTGCTATCGCATTTTATAGCATCTTTGTAGGCAACTTTTTGTGCGTTTGTAGGATTGTTTTCTAATTCTAGGAAGCCTGCTTGAACAATCTCAAGAACATATTGAAATCGAAAACAACACCTTCATTTGAATGTTCCATTGTCCCTAATTCTTGCCATCAAGTATTGGTAAATTTCCTGGAAAACCCGAATTCCTAGCCATGGTTGTAGCAACGATGATCAATAGTAGCGAACATTTCTTAGTTTCAATGGAAGCTCCCTTGATTGCACAAGGCTCTAGATACCAAATCTGTTAGAGCAAGGGTGATTCACACAGTTTTTGTTTAGAGAGAAATTAAAAGAGTGAGAGAGTAAATGGAATTGAGAATAAGACTTGTATTATTGATCTCTGCAGAATGATTTACAAAGAATAGTTTTTATACATGGAGGGAGCTTACAACAACAAACTCTATTAATTATAACTACCTAAATGTTTGATTGCCTTTTCTTCCAATACTAACTACCACAAACTAACTCACACAAGCTTTTGAATTAGTCTATTACATCCTATATTCCTTGATCGGGATTCATGACTACTTTAAATGAACATCAATTTTGGATGAATTTCACACTTATTATTACGTGAAATACACATGTTTGATATTCATTTCTTCCACGTACATAACAAATTATTATATACTATACAATTTGTTATCTCAAATTCAATTATATGAATGCCTAAAACCCATAATAAAATTGAAATTATCTAGTTAAATATATTTATCATGTCTATCTTTCAAGTAGACCCTTTTTACAAAACATTTCCAAGTTTTTGAACATATAAGCCACAACATTAAAAATATAAAATTGAATTTATTGAGTTATGAGAACTTGAATAGTAAGGAAGAGTGTTGCACACCCAAAAATAGAAGCAATGCATTTAACCTTTCGGGGAGTCCTTCAGACTCAGACAAGTCAATTCAGAAAGGAAGCCAGCCAATTTACAAACATTTTTATCTAAATAAAGGAACTGAAACCAAACACCAAATGTTCAAAAGTAATTTGAAGTAATGGATAGCTGACCTATGAGAAAAAAATAGAGGAGTTCCTACAAATCATCTCTAAACAAATAACATTGCATCCTTGTTAGAACTGGCACCTAGAACCAAGGGGATGAGAAAAGTATTGAAAAATACTTCTGTTTTATTGACGAAAACCAAATACAAGAATTCTCAGACATTTCAAATCGTTGGCCACTACTAATCCTAGTTTCCTCCTTTTCATCCTGGATACCTAAAATCCTGATTAAATAGCCTACTTATACTTCATTTTACTTATCTACCTATTTGGGCCACTATTAACTATTATATTTTTGTGCCCAAAATAATTATTCTATTTGTCAATGGTAGCCAAAATTATAGGTTATATTCGACATAACTAGTTGAAAAGCTAACAGGAAATTAAAAAAATAACGTATTAAATTATAAATGTTCGATAAAACTACCTATTGAAGTAACTGAAAAGTGTAAAATGACTGAAAAATAATAAAATCATAATTTATTTAAAAATGATAAGCATAAAAATTGATAAATGTATTAAGAATAAAAATGAAAGAAAATATAAAAAGTTAGAAGCTTTTAAAAAATGTTACTTCAAGTAACGTTTAAAAAAATGCTAGAAGCTATTGAGAAACTACCAAATAAAGATTATTTACCAAACGGTCAAATGAGCTTTTTAGCTAGTAAAAAAAGGTTAAAAATTTATTGAAATATCTTATTGCACATGACCATAGATTACAAAAGCATGTAGAAACATTCAATATCTTATTTAACTAGTAAAAATATTAGTAGAAGGATGCATAGGAGGATTTTTAATGTAATATTTACAAACTAAACTTTCTAAAATAAGTACATAGAACACACATATTTTATCATGCCACATGTGTGAAATATTTAGCAATCAACAAAAAGATTCAACCAAGAAGGAAGGTAATGCTTAGACTACTGACTGTCATTTACCATTGCTATATTATAAGAAACACAAACAAATAATTCAATTTGAAAGAATAGAGTCATGGGAAAGAAGAGACATATTTTTCTCAAATCCCTTTCAAATATAATAAGATATATCCCTTCTAGCCTAAGTTCATCCACTAGGAACTATTCCCTTAATAATTCATAAATCATGTCATTGCATGTAGCAACTACAAAGAATACAGGGTAGTGCATCTAACCTTGTTGTTAATATATACCTGCTCCACACAGCATAAGCAATATGGATAACATACAACAAACTGAGCAATAGAAGCTTGAACACATAATACAAGGAAGCCTTGACTCAAGCAAGAACAAATGGACAGGACTCAGAGAACTCATGCTTGCCATGGATGAGTGCAGAGCTAACCGAGAAAGCTTGCAAAGGAAGCTAGAGAGAAAAAAAGATATAGGAAGCAATGAATAACATGGAATGAAATAAGCTTTTAAAGTTGGTTGTTACAATTGCTTATATAGTTAGTTGCAAGAATAACTAACTCACAACTAACTCTAGTTACATAGTGATTAACCAACTAAGCTAACTCTAGTTACAAGATGATCTATGCTAAGAGTCCCCCGCAAGCTAGGAATGGATATTAGACATTCCTAGCTTGGAATAAAGAAACTGGAAAGCGCCATGAAGTAAAGCCTTAGTGTAGATATCTGCTAATTGGTTTACAGGAGGGATAAGAAGTTGTTGGATCAAGTGGCCTCGGAATAATTAAGAAGGGAGGCTTGAATTAATTATTAACGAACCTTTACTAATTAAAATTTACCCTTCTTAGGATTTTACTATGTTGTTAAGAAAGTAAAGAACAGAAATATAAACTTAACCAAAAGTAAAAGTGGTAATTAAAGTGCACAACGGAAATTAAAAGAGTAGGGAAGAAGAAGACAAACACACAAGAGTTTTATACTGGTTCGGCAACAACCCGTGCCTACATCTAGTCCCCAAGCGACCTGCGGTCCTTGAGATTTCTTTTCAACCTTGTAAATTCCTTTACAAGCAAAGATCCACAAGGGATGTACCCTCCCTTGTTCTCTTTGAACAACCTAGTGGATGTACCCTCCACTAGAACTGATCCACAAGAGATGTACCCTCTCTTGTTCTTAGTCACAACAACCCAAGTAGATGTATCCTCTACTTGTACCATAAAGGATGTACCCTCCAATGTGTTAAGACAAAGTTCTCAGGCGGTTAGTCCTTCGAAACTTTGTGAAGGGGGAAACAAAAGAATTCTCAGGCGGTTAGTCCTTTGAAATCTTTTCTTTATGGGAAAGAGAAAAATCAAAAGAATTCTCAGACTGTATCGTTTTGAATTCTTTGACAAGGGAGACACAAAAGAATTCAGGCGGTTAGTCCTTTGTTCTTTTGGAAAAGGGAGAAGAGAGACACAAAAAGAATTCAAACGGTTAGTCCTTGTCGAATTCTTTTTGGCAAAGGGAGAAGAGAATGAAAAAGATGAATGACACAAGTTTTTGAACAAAGAACTTTTCTTGAAAGAGAAAATTTTGAACAAAAACTTTTAGAAAGATGAAGAGAAAAAGAATCAGAAAAATTCTGTAGAAAGAAATGAAAGAAGATGTTGAAAGATAGAATAATTGAAAGAGATGATGGATCAATCTTAACTCATGCCATGGTCACATATTTATAATCTTTTGATGACTCAAGTCAAAGTTTGTGACTCTTGGCAATTTCTTTTAAAACTAGTCACTTAGAAAAGTTGTGACTTTTGAAAGAATCTTCAAAAACAAGTCACTTGAAGAATTGTGACTTTTGGAAATGAATTTTTCAAAAACAATCATTGGAAATCGATTACCATAAAGGTGTAATTGATTACACATCAACAAATGTGACTCTTTATTTTGAATTTTGAAAATTTTAACGTTTTAAAACACTGGTAATCGATTACTACAATCTGGTAATCGATTACCAGAGAGTAAAACTCTTTGGTAATGATTTTGTGAAAAACTTCTTGTGCTACTCAATGTTTTGAAAAACTTTTTAATACTTATCTTGATTAAGTCTTCTCTTGATTCTTGAATCTTTGAGTCTTGAATCTTGATCTTGATTATTTTTGAATCTTGAATCTTCTTGATGAAACTTGAAATTAATCTTGATCTTGAACTTAATCTTGAAATCATTCTTTGGGCTTTTTGTCATCATCTTTGTCATCATCAAAACTTCTTGAATCAACTTGATTCATCATCATGAAGCTTGCTTCTACAGAAGCAACTTCACAAGACCATTCAACATCTTCTCTCGAACTAAATGACAGTCAATCTTAATGTGCTTTGTCCTTTCATGAAACACAGGATTTGCAGCTATATGAAGAGCAGATTTGTTATCACAATACAAGGTAGCAAGCTACTGGGAATCAATTTTAAATTCTTCCAGCAGATAGGTGAGCCATTGTAGCTCACAAGTGGCACTGGCCAGTGCTTGATACTCGACCTCTAAAGAGTTTCTAAACACAGCGGCTTGCTACTTGGATTTCCATGAAATCAATGAGTCACCAATGTACACAACATAACCAGTGATAGATCTTCTGGTGTCAATACAACCAGCCTAATCTGAATTATTAAAGTCTTTTAAATGAATGTTACTTGTAGCAGAAAGAAAGATCTCTGCACTTGGAGTTCCCTTGAGGTATCTAAGGATTTGAAAAGCAACCTGTTGATGAATTGAGGTAGGAGTAGAAACAAACTAACTTAGATATTGCACATACTAAGTAATATCTGGCCTGATGTTAGTTAAGTAGATTAATCTCCTAAAAGAGGAAGCATCTTCTGCTGAAAGAAAAGTTCTTGAATGTTGATACAACTTGGTGGTATAATCAAAAGGAGTAGATATTGGCTTAGAGCCAAGCATACCAGCATCACTGAGAATGTCCAGAGCATATTTTCTCTGACATAAATTGATACCAGCAGTTTTTCTGGCTACTTCAAAGCCTACAAAGTACCTTATATCACTTAAGTCCTTTATCTTGAAAGCATTATCTAGTAGTTGTGTAATGCTTTGAATTTTAGTCAAATCATTGCTTGATAATACAATATCATCTACATAGACCAGCAGAGCATTGATTGTCTTGGAACCATGTTTAAGAAAAAAAGAATGATCATAAACACATTATTTATATCCATGTGAAATCAGAAAAGATGAAAATTTGGCAAACCATTGCCTACTAGCTTGTTTTAGGCCATATAAGGACCTTTGAAGCTTACAAACTTGTCCAGGTTTGGTCACCTGCATGCCTTGTGGAATAATCACGTACACCTCTTCATTCAAGTCACCATGTAAGAAAGAATTGTTCACATCCAATTGCTTAAGATACCATTGATTGATAGCAGCTAAGGACAACAAAAGTCTCATTGTGGTTAACTTGGCCATTGGAGAAAAAGTGTCTAGATAATCATGTCCTTCCACCTGAGTGTAGCCCTTGGCCACTAGTCTTGCTTTATACCTTTCTATCTAATCATCAGATCTGTGCTTGATCTTATACACCCATTTACAACCAATAACATTCTTGTGTTAAAGAAGATTAGTAAGAACCCAAGTATTATTAAGTTCTAATGCTTGAATCTCTGCATCCATGGCCTTAATCCAATAAGGATCCTTAGATGCTTCGCTGTAGGATTGAGGTTCAACACTTTGTGTAATGGATAGAATGACACTATTATAAGAGGGAGACAATCTGCTATAAGAAAGAACAAAGCTAAAAGGATAGAGACTAGTACTTGTAGAGTGACTGGCAGCAGTTGAGGATAGGTATGAGACATGGAAGTCCTTATATTTGCTTGGTTTATGTATTTGTCTTATAGATCTTCTAGTTGTATGAGTGGGCTGCTCTGAAGTTGAGGAATTAGAATTATTATCATTGGCTACAGGCATGGTATGATCAGTTGGTGATTCTGGAAATGAATCTTCAAACTGATCAACAAAATTATGTAAGGGGTAGAAAGAACAGTAACAAGATCAAGCTTATCCCGATTAGTGAATGAAAAACAATCCTCATAGAACATCACATTCCTAGAGACCGAAATGGCTTTGGGTTGGAGATCAAAGGTGATAAATCCTTTTGAATTTGGCTTGAAACCCAAGAAGACAAAAGTAACAGCTCTTGGATCAAGTTTATTTTGGTTGGCTGCCAAAGTGCTAGAAAAGCATAAACAACCAAACACTCTTAAATATTCAATATCACAGATGGTTTCATGTAGTTTTCCCTAAGGAGTTTGATTTCCAAGAAAAGGAGAAGGCATGCAATTAATAAGGACATCAGAATGAATCAAAGCATAAGACCAGAAAACAATTGGGAGATTTGATTGAAATAATAAGGATCGAGTCACATTGAGTAAATGTGGGTGTTTCCTTTCAACAATCTCATTATGTTGGGGAGTTTCAATACAAGAAGTTTGGTGTACAATGCCAATGTCATCATAAAATTCTTTCATAATGAACTCTGATCCATTATCTGATCTAATCACTTTTACTTTTGACTCAAACTGTCTGTAATAAAACTCTTTAAATGATATTGGGTTTTGACTTTTGAATGCATGAGGAAAACCCAAATAAGACTTGAATGATCATCTACTATAGTAAGGAAATACTTGTAACCATTTAAGGAAGTTACATTTCAAGGACCCCATATATCAACATGTATAAGAGCAAAGGCACAAGAAGAATGATAATCATTGTTAGAAAAGGACAATCTTTTATGTTTTGAATGATGGCAAGTCTCACATACAAATTGTTTATCTGTTGTAAGTATAGGATAAAACTATTTTAACAACAACAATCTTTTAAAAGAGGGATGACCAAGTCTAAAATGCCACAAATTTATAGGTGTTTTATTACATAAGAAAGCTAAAATACTAGAAATACTAGGACAAACTGAATTAGGGTTGTACTCAAGCTTGAAAGGAGTCATCTTGAGTCTATAAAGACCTTCCACCATCTCAACTGTACGAATCCTCCGTAAATTTTGTATATCCTGGATAAAACATTTGGCATTCATGAAATCAGTTTGCAAGGCATGGAAGAAATCAACTTGGATGTTGAAATCAAATTGAATTGAAAACTAGGTATGTACAGAACATCTTATAGGTATATAAACTGAGAAAACAGAATTCTGCCTGCATGAGTTGCAGTGACTGTGTGACCATTAGGAAGTCTAACAATTATAAGATTTATTTTCTTGCATAAAGAGAATAAATGAGGAAAGTCTGTGACATGATCTATGGCAACCGAGTCAAGGATCCCCTCATCTTGACTTGTCTTGCTTACAATATAAGTAGTGGATAGTACACTACCTTTATTGTTGACTGTACCAATTTGATTCACTTGTGAGTTGTTGTGGGCCGAGCCTTGTTGTTGAAGCAATGTCATCAAAGCTTTGTACTGCTGAGGAGTTAACTTCACTTCTTCATTATGTGTCTCTTGATTTCAATATATAGTCGAGTTGACACCTTCTTCTTTCACAACATTGACATTGTTGATGTTTGAACTTTGAGACTTATGAAACTTCTGGCCAGGTGGATAGCCATGTTTCCTGTAACACTCATCGACAGTGTGGTTAGTGAAACCACGATGTATGCAGAGTTTGTTTCCTCTTCCTCTTGAGTCCCCTCTGCTAGAACTGCTTTGACTACCTCTTTTTCCTCTAGAAGCATAGTTATGAGGAAAACCATTCTTCTTATAGCACCTATCAACAATGTGATTGTCTTTCCCACAATAGGTACATGAGTATCCTAAATTTGATGAGTTGGTACTTGCTGCATTGATCAAACTTGTGCTCCCTATCATTTCATTGTTGTTAATTTGTCTTTCTTGTCAAACAACATATCAGAAAACCTTAGCTATGCTAGGTAATGGATCCATCATGAATACATTGGATCTAACAGTGCTAAATTGATCATTTAAGCCTCTAAGAAACTACATAACACGATCTTGTTGTTTCCTTTCCATGACACTAGTAAGAGCATTACACACACACTTTGGATCACATGAACACACTAGATTAGGCCTATAACTCTCTAGTTCATCCCAAATAACACGCAATCTTCTAAAGTAATCAGTTATGGTTTGATCATCTTGTCTTATAGAAGTCATGTCTTGTTGTAATTATGAAATTCTCAACAAATCTCCTTGTGAATACCTCGACTTCAAATCCTTCCTTATGTCACATGCATCATCCATCCAAAGGATGCTCTTTCTAATCGAAGGTGAGACTGGGTGAATAAGCCAAGAAACCACCATATTGTTGCATCTCTTCCCAGCTGCATGAAGATGATGATTCGAGGCATATCTCTAGATTGATCCATCAACAAACTCAGCTTTATTTTTCACACTTAATGCAATAAGCATCAAACAGCTCCACGAATTGTAATTCGTCAAATCTAGAATTGGAGAAACCAGTACAATCGTAGGATTTTCTCATGGATGAAGATAGTATGGACTGTGAACATTCAAGGATTGATCTTGTGGAGGTAAATCGTTGGCCAAGATGAAGGAATCGAAAGGAAACTAGAAAAAGATACAAGAACAGAGAGTTGCGCATCAGAGCTCTTTAATGGAAGAGCTCTGATACCATCATAGAACTCGTGCCTATCATGGATGTGTGCAAAGCTAACCGAGAAAGCTTGCAAAGAAAGCTAGAGAGAAAAAGAGATAGGAAGCAATGAATAGCATAGAATGAAATCAGATTTTAAAGTTGGTTGTTACAATTGCTTATATAGTTAGTTGCAAGAATAACTAACTCATAACTAAGTAAATTAACTCTAGTTACATAGTGATTAACCAACTAAGCTAACTCTAGTTACAAGATGATTTATGCTAGGAAGGACAGCTAAGGGCAAACTTCCATAGACAAACACATTCATTCAAATGATAAGACAAAAACAGAATTTCTGGTTTGATTCTCTAAGACAAACTAATGACACATCCTTCAACAGCCAAACCCAAAACTTAGCAAGAACATCCCTAAAAATATGGTATGACCAATTTGTTCTCAGCTTTACCTGTTACAAATTTGAAATTTAATTGCTTGTTGAAGTAAACAAATAATATATAATCAAAACCTTCCCTAATACATGAACAGGTTAGCTCTTCTGCGTACCTCCTGGTACCATTAAACAAATAAAAACATCCACTTTCATTAGAAGTCTCAAAGCACCTCGTAAACAAGGCAATTACAATGTTGCAAGCTATAATTTGCTGTACAAAAAGAGTATTTAGGACAAGGAGAAAGGTAAGCATAAAATAGACAAAAACTGGATACTCTTTAAACTTCTCTACTTGAAGAACTAAGAACGGATATCATTTAAAAAGGTGTTGTTTGTGAATGATATCAACTTTGTAGGCCATTGGAGTGTTTTGAAGCAAGTACTCCAGTACTGTGTTGACTTTCTTGTTAGATATTGTGGCAGATACCTGCTGCTTCACTATCAACAGCTCCAATCTAGCAAAGTTAGGAGGTTGAGCTTTCATTGAAATGGGATTTGAGAGTTCCTACACAATTAGAGTAATTTGGAGTCATATTTAAATGAATATTTCAAAAGGCCAAAAAAAATTTGACATATGAATGCCAACACGTCATGAACATTAAAATAATAATAATAATAATAATAATAATAATAATAATAATAATAATAATAATAATAATAATAAAAACATATAACTTATAAAAACATATAACTTACAAGATGCAATATGCGAATGGCATGCACACACAATGCCAATATATTTACATTGGCAAGCACCTGCAGCCATGCTGTGATAGCTTTCCCAATGGAGAATTGAAGCCACACGTCAATCTGACTGCATTTGGAGGAGAGTTGGTGACCAACAGAAGCAAAGATATTAAAAGAACTCAGAATTGGAGTAGAAAGCACAACACTGTTAGCAAAGCGGAAAGGGTGGAATTAGATATATAGAGGACTCGTGCATCATCATTCAGACAACAATTAGAAAGGTACAAAGTATCTAACACATGACAGTTTGAGAAGGAACTCGTCCTGAGTCCCCGAAAGACACCTCCACCTTTTTGCCGTAGTGGAATATCCAACGGGTCTCCGGCGGGGGAAGTGGTCGGAGCTGGTGAAAACTCACGGTTGATTTCTCCGCCACGTTAGGGTACAGGACCAGGAACCTGTCGGAAAACCATGACCTGCCGAGTGCACCAGCACCACCGTCGATGCTGACTTCCACTGCGGAACCCGGTTCGAAAGCCATATTTAGGGTTTCACGGTGTGAAACTGTGGATTGTGTATTGTCATGTGCAACGGTTCTGTGATTGCCAAAATTAAGAAACGGAAGCGAGAGGGACAGGAAGAGGGAGAGTGGACCAAAAGAGTTTTCGAAATCCATCTTGGCCCATTTTGTATATTGTGGATAATTTAAAAATATACGCTTATGACTTTGTGGTGAGTCAGGAAGTAAGATTAGTCTTCTTAAAGAAATTTTCTAATTGTACCTCTCTTTTTCATAAGTACACCCTAATCTTTCTTTTTAAATTAAATACACATTATATCCTTTATTTCATTTCTTTCACATGTAGGCAACGGTATTACCTGTGACGTACCCACTGATATGATACTAGTTATGTGCATAAAAAAAAAACAATCATGTGCTTGGAGGGAGAACTGCATGTGTTTATTACATATACAAATTTTTAACTAACCATTACTATTTCAAAGATTAAATTGGGATTCAATAGCAAACTTCAAAATGGTAAAAAAAAAGAATTTATTTTTTTAAGAGTTTAATCTCTATAAATTAAAAATGTAAAATACTACACTGTCCATAATAGATGACTGTGTTTTACACCATCAATGTATAAGTTTTCGTTTTCTTTCTTTAATAGGACAAATTAAAAAAATAATAACAACCCTCGGACCAAAATATTTGCTCTCTATGTTTAAGATCAATCTCACAAAATAATTATTTTTTAATAATTAAAAGGTATACGATAACTAATCAAACTATGAAAAGTTAATATAAAATATAGAGAAAACTTAATTACATTTTTTATCCTCAATTCTTTATTTTTAAAATTTCTCTCAATAAATTAATTTAACATATTTTATTTTCAACTTCAACTTTAAAAAACTGCAGATTTTACTTAGTCATTTTACTCCAACTTTATAAAAAAAAATTATTTTTTTTCTAACAAATTGCACCCTCAATTTTTTTTTTTTTACAAATTTTACTCTATTTTTTTGTTCTTATTAATGAAAAAATAATTAAGATAAAATTTACAAATGTCTTAAAAGATAAGAATAAAATATGTAAAATGAAAATATCTAAGAATAAAATTTGTCAAAAATTAAACTTATACAAAAATAATATTACAACCACAATTCGAAAAGATAATGAAATGGTGGCAAACACACTTTTCCTTTCGTTATTCATTATATTTATTAAAACACCACTAACTGAATAATGTCAAGCTTTTCATCATACTCCCCACATATTATTACTCAGTAACTTAAATCAGACTACAAAGGCCAAAGAAAATACAAAAAAAAGTTGATGAATTAGTCGGTGAAGCCAGCAATGGTAGCATTTGGCTCAAGGGCCTTAGCAGCAGGGGAAGGTTCAACAGATGGAATTGGCTCAACAGTCTTGACAAGAAGCTCCTGAGGCAAATCCTTGATGCCCTTTAGATAAAATGTGTACAAAATCTTAAAAGGATACACAATCTGATGCAGCTTCACTTGACCTTTAACACCCTCAAATATGCCAGACCCACCAGTCACAGCCAAATATGAGTCCTCATAGGTCAGGTAAGGTCCCTGCACTGCTATGTGACCATAGTCTCCAAAGTAGAAGCTGAAGATTGCTTCATACCTATCCCCTTTCTTCTCAGCTTTGTTTTGGATCAAAATACAGATACCAGATGTTATCCCAATGCGCTTTTGCAAATCCCCAGTGTACAACTGCATAATCCAAAAACAAAATCAATTACCAAAACATAAGTCACTTTCCTAACAACAATTGAAGCTATGCAGTTGAATCATAACAACAGAGAATATATACCTTTTGCAGCTCATAAAGTTAAGGTTTGAACATAATACAAAAACAACAAATAATTCAACATAACAAGATAAACTTCAGAATATTATAATGTTAAAATAAAATTACCATAACAAAAGTAAATGCGTTCAAATGCAGCAAAACAGTGAAGGATAAAACTTATGTACTAGATTTTTATTGTTGCTATCCAATTAGAATTGAAATTTCAATTTATTAATTTGCATAATAAAACTTTGCATTAAAGTTCAATATAGGTTATTTAGTTAAAATTCCAATATTCACTATAAATACTTATGAAATTATATCTAAATGTTGTCAAAACGAAACCGAAGAAACTTACCTTGTTGCTAAAGGGGACTAAATCACCTAGGGAATTGACACTTTTATAGCTCAATCGAAGATAAACAGGGCTTCCACGGTCACGCTCGTTGATCTCATACACAGTCAATTCTTGGACTTTTTCTACAAATTAATCAAGCCAAAAAAACAGAAGGGTCAACGCATGATCAAGCCAAAAGAAAAAAGTACAAAAAAAGAAACAAAATTGAAAATTGGGTATGTCTACCAGAGTCAACAGGCTCAGCCTGGCTTCTACAAGTGAAAGATTTCTTGGGGACTGAAGACAAGCAAAAGTGTGGCAAAGTGGAGTTCAGCTTAAGGTTTTCGGTGAGAGAGTGGTTTGATGAGGTGAAGGGTAAGAAAGGTTTGGTATTTGAGGGTGTGAGGTATAATGATGTTGTTTTGGCACTAACAGTAACTGGTTTCACGAAGGAAGAAGGGATGGTTTTCAAAGCATGGCTCGAGTAGGTTGCCATTGTTGCTGATCAATGTGCGCTTACTCTAACTAAGTTTAGATGACAAAAACAAAAGTTTATGTTATGTGTGATGAAATGAAGGCAAAGGTGATTTATATATATATATATATATATATATATATATATATATATATATATATATATAGGAAAGGAGAAAGATTGTGGACGGTGGAAGAGAGGTGTGAATCATATGGTGAGAAATAGAAATGTAACAATGGGAACGACACACTTTGAGAAGGTCAAACGTTCAATAATGGCTAGAGGGATAGTGGACGATCTCATGAATAGTCTCTCATTTTCTTTTGTTGGAAATCAGAGTGCACTTCGTTCTGGAGGGGGAAATAATAAATTAAGGTACTAAATTAATTAGTTAATGTGTTCATGAGCAGAACCTTTTATGTAGGCCTTCCTATGAGCTTGTGTTCTCTATTTTATTTGTCTTTCTTTTAATCATGTGATGTTATACTGATAAAAAAAAAACATGTGTTGTTCTTGCAATTTAGAATTGCCCAATGAATGCTGCATGCGTCAGCTTTGCATCTAATGTAGCGCACAATTCGAAGAATTTGTTATGAAGAATGGGCATGGAGGAATAATACAGTACTCTTGAGGAAGATGGTTATGTCTTGCGTGAGTGGCGTTCTACTTCTACAGGGGAAAATCCCACTTGAATGTTGGAGGATTATTACTCTTCTAGACTTCTAGTTATTTTTCTTATATTTGTATTTTCATTTTATGGATTTTATTCATTTTTTGTGTGTATTTTATTAAAGATTTAATTATACAATTTTTCTCTTAATTATATTTTGAAGTTTAATTATACATTCTTTTACATCAACGGTCAAGCAATTGATCTGAAAAACATAACATTTTTATATTAATTGTGTTAACAACTGGTACAAAAAGTATCAATTTTGTCAAGTAATTAATGGAACTAACAAAAAAAAAATAATTATTTCATTTGAAACAATTGAAAGTTGAGGGAACAAATTAAATTTTAAAATATAATTAAGCCTTTATTCAATTCTTACAATATTTCCACTGCGTCAAAGTTTCTTGGTGCAACTTATAAAAGAAAAAAAAAGAAGAAAAAAATAGGTTTTCTTCTTGCAAGGAATGTGGTGGGAACTTTAGCAGTAGTGGGTAAATTGATGTCTAAAGTCCTGACTCGTGAGTTGAGAACCCAAGGGACTATGACTCTTAGCCCAAATGTCCATTAATCATTATTGAATAATCCAGTAGTTATGCAATTAGCTAGAATGGCAGGGAAGCAAACACAAGCTCTTATTAATATATTAAAATCTGTGTTAGTTGGTTGAATAAGGTTTCTAAATGATTGTAAATGATTGAAATTCTTAATACTTATCTTTAATTTCTACATAAAAAAAACTCTTATTATTGATAAGTGATTTTGAAGCATAATAGTATTTTTTTATTAAGTTATACTACTATTTATATCCATTCTTCTTACTTTCTTTTTTTAATGATAACTATTAATTATTAATTTATTAATTTTTGTTAGTATAAATCAAACTCACAATCTTTCTCTATTTATTAATTTTTAACCATTCAATCAATCTTATATTTCCATCAATTAGGTAAAAGGAGTTCATCACTAACATATACAGGATGTACTTGTTACATCACAAAATTGGTATGCACTATGCATTATTTTAGAAGATACATGAGAACCAAAAAGGGTGTTGCTTGAGGCACCCAACAACTCGGGTGAAAGGACGAAAATGTCGTTCAGCCTTCTTCTTCCTCTCGTTCAGCTTCTTCTTCCTCTTCAGCCTTTCACCCTTTGTTGTTCGTTGTTGTTGCTGCTCCATAGGACTTCTTGTGTTCGTGCTTGGGCGAAGTTCATCTTGTCTTCGTCCATTGCTGGTTCTTTTTCTTGTATGTGAGTGGTTCTTCTTCTTCTACGTGGTGCTTCATCTTCTTGTTCGTGGTCGCTTTTTCTTCTTCTATGCGGGTTCTCCTTCGAGGTAAGTCATTTGTTGAGTTTTTTAATTTGATGAGTGTTGTCGAAATGTATGCTTGTTGCTGCTTGTTGTTGTTCGTGATTGCGTTTTTCTTCTTGTGGTTGTGGCTGTTATCTGTGGAAAAACCCATACGGATTGGATTGTCAATCCCAAGGAGGAATGCAAAGTTGTGATGACAAGGAGTAAGAGGCTTATGGAGGCAGAGGATGAGGATAGTGTTGTATCCAAGAAGAAAGCTATTGAAAAGAAAGGTATTGATGATAAGAAAGATGATGTGAGAGGTGAAAGCAATCAGCAAAAAGAAAAACAAATAATGGTCAAGAAAAAGGAATTAAATGACCAAGAAAAAGAAAAAGAAAATGAAAAAAATTGAAAAAGATGAAAAAAATAAGAATGAAGAGAGTAGAAGTGAACAAGCTAGAGAAAAGAAAAGAGAAAAAGCTGTGAATAAAGGTGTGGAAGTACCATATCCTGTGGTACCTTCCAAGAAGGAGAAGGACTGCCATTTGGCGAGATTTTTAGATATTTTCAGAAAACTGGAAATATCCATGCCCTTCAGAGAAACTTTACAGCAAATGCCACTCTCCTCCACGTTTTTAAAGGATATGTTAATAAGGAAACACAAGTATATTCACCAGGAAAACATTGTTGTGGAAGGAAATTGTAGTGCTGTGATTCAAAAGATCCTTCCACCTAAGCATAAAGACCATGGGAGTGTAACCATTCCTTGTTCAATTGGAGAAGTCACTGTGGGAAAGGCTCTTATTGATCTGGAAGCCAGTATTAACTTAATGTCACTCTCCATGTGCAAAAGGTTGGGAAATTTGGAGATCATGCCCACTAGGATGACTTTACAACTTGCTGACCGCTCCATTACCAGACCATATGGTGTAATTGAAGATGTGCTGGTCAGAGTAAAACATTTTATCTTCCCGGCAGACTTTGTGGTAATGGATATCTGTGAAGATAATGACATTCCTGTAATATTGGGAAGGTCATTTATGTTAACTGCAAGCTGCATAGTTGATATGGAAAGAAAGAAGTTGGAGCTAGGCTTTGAAGATCATAAAATTGATTTTGATTTATTTGTTGAAGACAAGTCTGCTCCAGAACAAAATGTTTGCTTACAGGTAATGGAAATGGATAAGGAGGTTCTGGAAGTACAGACCAAAATGTGATCACCCATTTAGTTAAAAGCATCAAGCTAGTGACGTTAAAGAAGCGCTTCCTGGGAGGCAACCCAGTTTTAATTTTTGCTTTCCTTTTCTTTTATGCATTGTATCATGTGGAACTTGCTTCATAATCAGTACATTGAGGTATATTAGCTTGTTTTTGAATGATAGATATAAGGGTTCCAATTTCTTAAGGAAGGGACTGAAAAATAACTCAGAATTTTTTTTTTCTTCTAAAAAACAGTCCTTTCACTAAGCGCAAGACTCGCGCTAAGCACATCTTTGGTCATGCGCTGAGCGGCGAGCCTCTAGCGCTTAGCGCTCAACCCTTGCATCTCAGGCTGATTTGGTCCGCTAAACTAACCAAGGCTGAGCTAAGCCGATTTCAATTCGATCTGAATTTGGCTAAGCGATGGCCTGATCGCTAAGCGCATTGCATTCACTGACTAAGCGCCACTCATGGCAGCTAAGCTCAACTCTTTGCGGCCTAAACTGGGTTTCATCGAGCTAAGCGCCACTCATGCTAGCTAAGCCCAAATCCTTACGACAATGTCAGCACTAAGCGATCCATTTTCCGCTAAGTGCATGCTCCTCTGTACTCAAGATGCATCAATTTAGCTAAGTCGGCCTAGAGCCTGGCTTAGCGAGAGTTGCAGGTTTTATGACCTGTAGAATTCGCCAAGCGCTGCTTCTGTGCGCTATGCCCAACTATTTGTTCAAAAAAAATAATTTTGAATTTCAAACGTGGGCTAAGCACGCAGATCCGCTAAGCGAGCCTCTTTGAGAAACCAAACGTCTCTCTGGCTCGCTTAGGTGAGTGTAACATCAGTGACACTCACAATTGCCAAAATTTTCAGAACTACCTGCATCTTCTCTCTCGCACCCAGTTTCCTGCATTTTCGCTTCTTCTGCATCTTCACGCATCAAAGCATCAACGATACAAGTAAGTTCCTTGCTCCCTTTATTCTTTTATTTTGTTGAACCATAGGGTACAAAACCATAGATTTTAGCTTTCAATGTTTAGGGTTTTCATGATATTAGATTAGGTAAAAATTAGGACTTTATTTATGATTGTGCTGTGTAGATATTTTCGATTGTCTTGCATGTTTGATAATGCCTTTTAGAGGCTCAAAAAGAGAAGAAAACGAAGTTCGTTTTCTGTGTTTTTTTCTTCTGGAAAACGCGATGAACTTGTTCAGCCCGCCTACCGCACTAAGCAAGTTCATCAAAATTGCTTGAGTTTTTGCATTTCTAGACAAACTCGCTAAGTGCGCTTGCTGCGCTAAGCGAGTTCATCTTTTTAGGATGAACACTCATCCTCCTATTGAGATACATGTGGCTAAGCGAGGCTTAATCGTTAAGCCCAGGTAACTTAGAAAATTTTGTGTTG
This sequence comes from Glycine soja, assembly GCF_004193775.1. Taxonomy (NCBI): domain Eukaryota; kingdom Viridiplantae; phylum Streptophyta; class Magnoliopsida; order Fabales; family Fabaceae; genus Glycine; species Glycine soja. The sequence continues at coordinate 23,229,773 of NC_041009.1, read as the reverse complement.
AAAGCCGTGCGCTAAGCCGAGTATACCTGAGCTAAGCACATTTCGTCGCGGCAACCATTGGGCTAAGCGAGCCTTGGTTCCAGCTAAGCCGATATGTTATGTTTCTGAGGACGCGCTTAGCAAGCTATATCCCACTAAGCGCCCATCATTAATTTCAGCCTTTATTTCTGTTTTTAAACTTGAATAAATTTGGTCTAAGGAATTTTGAGTTCTTTTTATTTACAAATGGCATCGAGAAAAAAGGGCTAGAACAGATGACATCCCTTCATCATCCACTCCAGCTCCTCCGTCAGCAACCATAGGACCGGATGTCCAAAGCTCTCAAACCTTAATCCCTATGCTAGAAAGCTTATTCCGAGGACAGTTTATTATCATGCACAGCCTGCGAGAATTGGCTCACCACAGGCCAATCATACCTATAGAGCATTTTTTTGAGCAAGTAGCCTGGCCTGGAGCTCAACCTCCATTGGTGAGACTCAACGAGGCTGCTCCTCTTGAGCCCACACCTGCACGAGTTGAACCAGTGCCAACTGATCCACAATCTCCAGTGGTGAATCCACCTTCTTCTCCTGAGCTTGAAGTAGTTCCCCCATCTCCACCTTTGATTATCATCTCCGATTCCCCATCTAGAGAAGTTGCTGCTCCCCCTGAATCCCTAGTTGGAGGAGCTGCTGATCTTTCTGATTCCTTATCTGGAGAAGTTATTGCTCTCTCTGATTCCCTAATTTTTCCATCTGATAGATGAGGAGGATGTTCAGACTCTGTTGATTTCTCTGATTATAACTATATTAGTTTCAATACATTGTTTTGAGTAATTTTGGTGCTGAGTGAAGGGTCATCCCGCTAAGCGCACCACTTCATCCACTGAGCGAGAAAAGCACGCGCTAAGCCGAAATCCACTAATGCGCGTTGAGCGGTCCATAGTCGCGCTAAGCGCGCTAGCACAAACAAAGCCACCTATTTAAGCCTAAAATCAGATTTTGGAGAGAAGTTTGGGCAATTCTCGAAGCTTTTGCATGTTTAGAGATTTCTAGAGAGAGAAAGGTCCAAGTTACAGGGGTTTTGGCCATTTTCTCAAGGAGCTTCTGCATGTGAGAGATTCTAGAGAGAGAAAGGTCCAAGTTCCAGAGAGTTTTGAGAGATTTTTTTGTGCGAAGACCTTCAGAGAACGGAGCTTGAAGAGGAAGTCGTCCTGAGAGCATGAGATGAGTCTGTGAGAGATTGTGAGGTTCTAGAGGTGGATAAGACATCCCCACTACTTGTATTTCTTCAATCCTTCATTTTTCTCTTCTCTTTGTTGTAAAGGAATCTTCCCAGATATGGAGAGCTAAATCCTCTGTTGGTTCTTCCTTGTAGGTACTTGATGTAAATACTTGTATATCTATTTAATGATATTTTATGTGTTCTTTGTGCTATTAGTACTTCATTTCAGTGTGCTTTTGCCTTGATCAAGTAGATGCATGCTTTGTTAGGATCATTAAACAGTGGAAACTGTTCTGATTCTTAGAACTTGATAGGACAGGGCTAGTTTATCATATTATCACGAGGGATTGGGGTACGGTAACCTAGTTGTTTATATGTTTGTCTTAATGGGGTTCTAGTCAAGTTTAGTCCAACAAGAGGAATATGAGGATGATGCTTGATCGGGATTAGGCTAGACTATCATGAGGAATTGGGGTTTAGAATTTCAGGAGACACCATAGAACACATGAGCATTGTTAAGTAGAGAATATCATTTTAACATCAGGCACCTACTAGGAAGACCAACGTGTTGTGTACTTGTCTTTACGCATCATTACTCACGTGATTTTCCTTTTAATAGTCAGTTTACATACCTGTGCATAATCCACACATCTCTTTTCATACTAGATACCTATTCACTGAAGTAGCTTTACCAAGTAATACAAGTTCCCCAACAGTTCGATACTCAGTTCTTACCGTTTTATACTACTTGCGCGATTCGGTGCACTTGCCGCGACCGAACAGATACCCGGAGTGGGTGGCTAACATTGTGCCGGTCCCTAAGAATGACAGGGAAGTACGAATGTGTGTGGACTACTGTTAGTCATCTTATACGACTAACTTTTGTATAGAAAACTTTTACAAAATGTATATATTTTCCCCAATTTATGGTTCTTTTTGTAGGATTGTAAATAAATTTTGCTTTGTTTTTATTTGTGCTCAGTAGAAGCCTTGCTCATGAAATTAATGTTAAATTCTCTTCAATTTCAGGCAAAAAGGAGTTATTTTGAAGAAGTGCTAAGGTTGATGTCTCGCTAAGAGAGCTCAATGCGCTTAGCGAGTGTCATCCGCTAAGCGAGACATCAACGTGCTTAGCGGATAGGAGGAATCTTGAAGGGAATTTGTCACGTAGGCACGCGCTCGGCGAGTCGTTTGTCACCTTCAAGGATTAGTGCGAGTTTGGCGCTGAGCAAAAATTCACTTACTCGCGCTAAGCGCGAGAATGGCGCTAAGCATGACATCAAGGTTAGTAAGCCTTTTTTAAGCCTAGAATAACAGAGGGTGCGAGAGAGAAACGCTGAATAGCCGTAAGAGCTTGAAGAGTGAAATACACAGAGGCAAAGAACAAAGCAAAGAAGCCATGTTTTGATCTTTTAGGAAGATTTGTGAGTTTTTGAGTGATTGTGAGATTCCTAGAGGTGGAGGAGACATCCCCACTCCTTTGTAAGCAAGCAATTTCTCTTAATTCCTTTTCTTCATTGTAAAAAGAGTTTCCTTGCTATGGAAGGCTAAACCCTCAGTTGGGGATTCTTGCTGAGTAATTGATGTAAATTATTTCCCTATCTAATTAAGGTTGTTTTATGTGTTCATTATTTCTATCAATACTTTATTATAGCATGCTTGTGGCTTGATCACCCATATGTATGTACTGTTAGGGGATTTAGCATTGAAAGATGTATCGTCTCCTTAGAACTTGATAGAGCAGGATTGGTGTTAGTCGTCTTATACGACTAACTTTTGTATAGAAAACATTTTTCAAAACTTGTATTGTTCCCCAATTTATGGTTATTTCGTAGTAGTTTGTAAATAAATCTTGTTCTATTGTTAAAACTGTCTCTAGAATATTTCCATTGGATTTAATGATGAAATCTGTGAAATTTCAGGTGAAAAAGAGGCTAAGTTATGAAGTGCTAAAAGTGACAGTTGAGCTCAGCTCATCAGTTGGGCTAAGCGCGCATCCACCGCTAAGCGCAGCTTCAGCGCACTTAGCGCAATAGAAGAATCTGGCAGAGCATCAATATCAAGGCTGCGCGCTAAGCGTGAGATCAGTGCGCTAAGCGTAGCAGGTGTCTTCAACCTGGCTCAACGCACGATTGGCGCTAAGCTCAAATCCACTTACTCGCGCTAAGCGCGAGGGTGGCACTAAGCGCAACATCGTGGATTCAGAGCCTATTTAAAGCTTGTTTTGTGCAGAATTAGGGTACACACACTTTTAAACACACTTTTCAGAGAGCTTTTGCAGAGCACACCACAGTGCCTATTTTGGGAAAAAAGCTCTGGAGGAAGCAAGAGGAGCAACTTTTGCAGGGAGACCTAGGCTTTGTAATTAGAGAGAGATTAGTGAGTTGCAGAGTGATTGTGAGATGCTTAGAAGAGGAGGAGGGATCCCCCTTCTTGTGTAAGGAGTTGTCATTCTCTACTTTAATCTCATTATTGTTAGGGTTTCTCTGTAATGGCTGGCTAAACACCCTAATTGGGGATTTCTAAATAACAACTGATGTAAATACTTAATATCTAATTGATTATGTTTTCTGTGTTCAATGCTTCTTTCAATGCTTCATTTTTGCATGCTCTTGGTCTGATCATCCATTTGTGTGCATAGTTAGGTGACTTTAGCATTGGAAAATGTATTGTTGCCTTAGAACTTGATTGAAGTAGGATTGAAACTTAGTCTTAAATGAGGGATCTGCGGATTAAGTTTTGGTTTTAATTATGTTGTTACAATAATGTTGTTTGATCTAAGCCTAGTCTTACAAGAGGGATCTGCGGACGAAGCTTAGGTTAAATTAGGCTAAAATTTCGTAAGCTATTTAAGCTGTGTCTAGTCCAACAAGAGGGATCTGAGGACGAAGCTTAATTTAAGTTAGCCTAGACCTAGGAGGGCTGTCTAAATTAAGCCTAGTCCAACAAGAGGGATCTGAGGACGAAGCTTGGATTGATTCGGTCTAACTAGGGATCAAGGTTTAGTAATTTAGGCTACAATATAGAACACAAAAGTATGATTGATTAGAGAAACATCTTTATATACATCAGCTTGTTCGTTAGAAAGACCCAACATTTTACCTACTGTTGTCAATTTTACTTACTTGCATTTTGACTATCTTTAGCCTAGATTTTAGTTTAAATTCTATTTTCAACCATTAATCATTAATGTTTCTTTCAACAATGCCTTATTTCTTAATTTAACCCTGTCTAACATTAGTTCCCTGAGTTCAATACTCGGATTCATCCGTTTTAATTTTAACGCAACTTGCAAGAATAGGAACGCAGAAAGGAATAGGAAGTTTTTGCAGGACATTGAGGCAGCAGTAATTCAGGAAGAACCTCTATCTTCTGAGGCATCTTCTAGTTTTCCAAAATAAGGGGAATCTTACATAGTATTATTTGAAGCCAATATCATGGCTGATGAGCCAAAAAGAGTTACTCTTGAAGATTACTCTAGCTGGAGTGTGCCGCAGTTCTTTACTAGCATTGCACGTCCAGAGGTTCAAGCACAGAATATAACCTATCCACATTCATTAATTTAGTTGATTAAGAACAATTTATTTCATGGTCTGCCCAATGAAGACTCGTATGCACATCTAGCCACTTTTATTGAGATTTACAACACTATCAGACTGGCTGGTGTACCTGAGGATGCTGTTAGATTGAGCTTGTTTTCATTTTCTTTGTCTGGAGAGGCGAAAGGATGGCTTCATTCATTTAAAGGCAATAGTCTTAAAACTTGGGATGAAGTGGTTGAAAAATTCTTGAAGAAATACTTCCCAGAGTCCAAGATTGCTGGAGGAAAAGCTGCCATCTCATCCTTTTATCAATTTCCAGACGAGTCCTTGAGTGAAGCTTTGGAAAGATTTCATGGGTTACTAAGAAAGACACCTACTCATGGATTTGCAGAACCAATCCAGCTCAATATTTTCATTGACGGGTTAAGGCCACAATCCAAGCAGCTTTTAGATGCTTCTGCAGGGGGAAATAAAATTGAAGACCCCTGAAGAAGCCGTGGAATTGATTGAAAATATGGCTACTAGTGACCACACAATCTTGCATGATAGAGCACACATCCCAACCAAAAGAAGCCTGCTAGAGCTCACATCACAGGATGCATTGTTGGCACAGAACAAGTTGCTATCCAAGCAACTTGAAGCATTAACATAAACATTGAGTAAGTTGCTAACTCAATTACATTCTGGACAACCTTCACCCTCTTTTGTTTTCTAGGTTGCAGGCTGTGTTATATGTGGTCGAGCACATGATTCTGGCTGCTGCATTTCCACAAAAGATACAACACATGAAGTGAACTATATGGGGAACCAGCCAAGACCAAACTTTAATGCAGGTGGGTATTTTGGATTTCAACATGGCCAGCAATATAATCAGCAACAGGGACAGTGGAAAACTCACCCTAGTAATCAGTTCAATAAAGACCAGGGTGGACCATCTAACAGGCCACAACAACAAGGGCCTAGTCTCTATGACAAAATGACAAAGCTAGAAGAGACTCTTGCTTAGTTCATGCAAGTATCCATGTCCAATCAAAAGAGAATAGAGTCAGCCATCAAGAATCTAGAAGTCCAGGTGGGACAATTGGCAAAGCAATTGGCAAACCGACCGTCAAGCATCTTTGGAGCCAACACAGAGAAGAATTTGAAGAAGGAGTGCAAGGTTGTTATGACAAGAAGCAAAAGGGTGAGCATGAATGAAGGTGAGAAGAGGATAGGCGAAGAAAAACAACAACTGGTGACTGAACCAGCAATTGACCCAGTGATGGAACCTTTGAGTGAGACTGAGGAAGAAGTGGAAGTAGAAGATGATCAACAGAAGGAGACACCAATAATTGTGAGTGAAAAAGAAATAAATGAAGAGAAGGAAAAGGAAGAAAAAGAAAAAGATAAAGAAAAGGAAAATGAAAAAAATGAGAAAAATGAAAAAGAAAAAGAGAGAAAAGAAGAGAAGAAAAAGAGCAAGAGTGAGTGGGCTAGAGAGAAAAAGAAAGAAGCATCTCCAACTGAAAGGAGAGAAGTACCATATCCCTTGGTACCTTCTAGGAAGGACAAAGAAAGACATCTGGCTAGATTTCTGGATATTTTCAAGAAGCTAGAAATTACCATGCCCTTTGGAGAAGCTCTACAGCAGATGCCACTCTATGCTAAATTTCTGAAAGATATGCTAACTTGGAAGAACAAGTACATTCATAGTGACACCATAGTTGTGGAAGGGAACTATAGTGTCGTAATTCAATGCATCCTTCCACCAAAACATGAGGATCCAGGCAGTGTCATTATACCTTGTTCTATAGGTGAAGTTTCTGTTGGCAAGGCTCTTATTGATTTGGGAGCCAGTATTAATTTGATGTTGCTTTCCATGTGCCAGAGGCTTGGAGAGTTGGAGATAATGCTGACTAGGATGACTTTACAGTTAGCATATCACTCCATCACTAGACCCTATGGAGTGATAAAAGATGTTTTGGTCAGAGTTAAACACCTTATCTTTCCTGCTTACTTTGTGGTAATGGACATAGAGGAAGATGCAGATATTCCCTTAATTTGGGACGTCCATTTATGCCTACTGCAAGTTGTGTAGTAGACATGGGAAAGAAGAAGCTAGAAATGGGTATTGAAGACCAAAAGATTAGCTTTGAGTTGTTTGATGAAGGAAAACATTTGTCGGACCAAAATGTCTGCTTAAAGGTGAATGAGTATGAAAAAGAGGTTCTAATGGAGGGAACCAAGTTTGATCTAAACCCATGAAAGTGCTATGCGTCAAGCTAATGACGTTAAACAAGTGCTTATTGGGAGGCAACCTAGCCTTTTTTATTTTTGTTTTTCTTGCATTTAGTTAAGTTTGATTGCTTGTGATTGTTTGAATTTAGCATGTTTAGTATTGGAAAAGGGGTTAAAAACATTTTGTGAAGTTGTGGACAGAAAAATAACTTGAAATTTTTTTTTGTAGACCACTCGCTAAGCGCACCACTTGCACTAAGCGCCATCTTCTTCACGCGCTAAGCGAGCTGTTGTTCACGCTAAACGTATTGACCCCTGATCATTGGCTGGATGGTCCCACTAAGCGCATAACCTGTGCGCTAAGCCCAAAAATCTCTGTCCATTTAATTTCGAGAATTGGGCTAAGTGAGAGCTCTCGTTAAGCCCAATTCCTTCTCTGTTTGGAATAGCGCTAAGCGAGACGGACGCACTAAGCGTGGGCCACTATTGCATTTAAGGAGCATTTTATTCGCTAAGCGTGGCCTTGGCCCGTTAAGCGAGAGTTGCAGGATCAATCAAAGTTGCAGAGCTCGCCCAATGCATACCTTCGTGCTAAATCCAAAAAGTTCTTTGAAAATTCATAATTTAGTATTGGGCTTAGCAAGTAGATCCGTTAAGCGCATGAGCTTTAAAACTCAAACGTCATGTTGACTCGTCATTCGAAACTGCCAGCAAATAAGGCAACTGCCTTAGGCAGTTACCATTTTACTCCCTTTGAGCATTTTTCTCCCATTCATTGCATTCCCCTCTGCACAGTACTCCAATCTCCCTGCATTGCCTGCATTTTTGCTCCCTCTTTGCACTCATATTCAATAGCACAAGTAAGCTTCTTAACTTTGTTCATTTTATTTCCAAGTTTCAAACTTTAGGCTAGATAACTTAGTTAGTGTTAGGTTGAATTTCTATTAATGCTTAGTCTGTTACGTTAGTTGTTCGTTAGACTAGAATTAGGGTTTTATTTTGGTTGTAATGTGTTTGTTTTGATTAGGGTTAGATGGCCTAATAAGGGCATAAGTGAAGGGGTGAGAAACCTTTGTTTTTTTTTTTTTTCTGAAAATCGTGATGAGCACGCTAAGCGCAGCTGTGTGCTAAGCGAGTTCATCATTTTTGTTGAATATTTGGATTTCTAGATGAACTCGCTAAGTGCGGCCCTGTCCCGCTAAGCACATTCATCTTCTCTGATTGAAAGTTCATGAACTCGCTAAGCGCGTCTATGCGTTAAGCGAGTAATGTGTTTCAGACACTTAGAAATTTGTGTTTTCTTGTGCGCTAAGCGTGCCCTGTCACGCTAAGCGCAATTATCTCTCTGTTTTGCAAATTGTTGGAATTGGGCTTAGCGAGCCTGCTCGCTAAGCCAGTGTTGTCCAATAGAGTAGTCGCCCTAAGCACGCCTTGCCGCGTTAAGTGCAAATCGTTCTCTACTTTGAAAATTTGTGGAATTGGGCTTAGCGTGCTTGCTTGCTAAGCCAATTCTGTAGAAAAAATTGGATATGTGTTCACTCGCTAAGAGCGTGGCTATCGTGCTTAGCATATGAGTAAATTTTCATAAGGCGCGCTAAGCGAGTCACTTGCGCTAAGCGCCTAGTCTGATTTTCAGTTTTACTTTCTGCTTTTCAATTTGAATAAATTTCTGTCTAATCTTGTGTTTTAATTCTTTTGTGTTGCAGATGGCTTCTTGTAAGAGAAAAACCACAATTTCAGTGTCTCAGGCAGGTTATGATAGATCAAGATTTGTATCACTGGATGCCTGGGATTGTTAAGCCAATAACATCCTCGGCCGGAACATTCTTCCAGAGAGGAATGTGAAGCTTTACATTACTGAGTTTGATGAATTTAGAAGAGAATTGGAGAGGAGGAACTGGCACAGGGAGATCACTAATTTTTCGGAGGGAAGCATAGATGTAGTAGTGGTTAAAGAGTTCTATGCAAACCTATATGACCCTAAGGACAAAGCACCGAAGCAAGTAAGGGTTCGAGGGCACCTGATTAAATTTGATGTTGATTCCCTCAACACCTTCTTGAAGACACCAGTGGTCGTGGAGAAAGGGGAGAGCTTACCTTTTTGCTCCATATTTGCTAGACTGAGGCCTAATCCTCAGGAGCTTGCAGCTCGACTTTGTATAAGGGGATTTGTACTTAATGTCGAGGGTCTACCGTGGAAGCTTTTGAGGAAAGATCTTACCACTCTGGCCCAAACCTGGAGTGTTCTATCTTATTCTAACTTGGCCCCGACATCCCATACTTCTGATCTTAATCTGGATAAGGCCAGGTTAGTCTACGTGCTGGTAATGAAGATGAAAATGAACTTAGGATCACTTATTTCTGGTCAGATTTCACTCATTGCACAGTCCAACTCCTCGCGGCTTGGATTTCCAGCCCTGATTACTACCTTGTGCAAGGCCCGAGGAGTTACCTCAGATTCTCTTACCTTTGAGTCACTCAGCCCAACCATCAATTTGGCTTATATTAAGAAGAATTGCTATGTCAAAACAAATTTGTCCCAAATTTGGGGGAGACACTGGGTAAGAAATAAAATGGTCAAAGAAGAGCAACATATACACATTGTTCTGTATAAAAAAAAAACAGTAAGTACAAACAAAAGTGTTTAAGTGTGTGTGCTGCAAATCAATGAAATAAAGCTAAGTGCTTAAAAAGAAGCAAGCATTGGGGTGGGAATGAATGAAAAGTAGAGGTTTATCTATGGATGAATGCTTTCCTAGAATCTAAGCTTTTGAATCCTAGAAAAACCATGTTTTGTTGGCAGCCCAACCTCATTACAAGCCTAGAAAGTCCTTCGGATAGATTTTGTGTGTTTATTTTTGTATGGTATGAGATGAAATGCAAAGGTTAGGACTTGTGTTAGTTGTTTATGATGGAATGAGCCTAAACACTGGAGCTTGAGTGAAACAATGACTGTGAGGTTTTGGTTGATTCCTTGAGGATCCATTCCTTAGGATCCACCATCTGCACCAGCATTGGATCTGAACGAGCATGCAGAGGATCATTCACAGGATGATTGACAGGATCTTTATATTCCTGCATTTTGAACAGTTTATTATTATTCTATTTTTAGTTCATTTTATGTTTATGTTCCAGTCTTTAAATTTCAGTTCATTTTTTAATTTTAGTATGTAGTTTTTAGTTTGTTTGGTAGCTTGTGAAAAACGTGATTGAACAGTGAACTTATGTTATTTAGTGGTTTGATGTTTGATTTAAAATTCAGTGTTTGTGATTGGTTTGAAATGATTAATTGTATGATTTGAGTGGATTGGAATGCTTAAATCATATTATAGCAGCACAAGCGTATTTGTTGCATCTCCTTGGATGCACACTATTTGCTAACAAGAGTGTCACACATGTGCACGTGGTATTCTTGGATGCATTGCGTGACCTGACGTAGAGTGGGGGTTACGCTTGGGGCACTGCTGCACTTGTCCACATGTATGATAATTTAAATGACGAGTCCAAGAGCATGGCGAGGCAACTTGCAGGATATATCACTCTGTTACAGGTTAGTTAAGATGTCACGGAAAGTTTTTTCATTGAAGTGTATTTTTAATAAATATGTTTGTAAAATATATTTAGTGTTGGATCTACAAGCATTTTCTGTCTGTTGCTACCGCTGTTCCTACCGAGGATTACGACGAAAGGAGACCGCGTGCATGTCGATGGACCTCTAGCAAGGCACTGCCCGTTTCCACGTATCGGAGGAGTCTGGATAGACTGACCCCTGACACGGTGTGCTGGATTATGTACGGTGACCACCGTTCATCTAGAAAATTTGAGGTCATCTCATTATTTTATGACCATCTTAGATGGGGCCCCTTGACGGTCATTCACTGACCAGAGAGGGTTGTACGATAGTTTGGCTACATCCAGACTATTTCGCCACATCCTGCTGCGTCTTCGCTCTTTGTTGAAGAAATTGATTATAGATGGATGCAGTTTGGTGACTACATTGCATCTCTAGGGCAATTATGTGCAGTGTCTGACCACTGTTCGCCAGATTACATGGATTGGTTTTACATGATCTCGCACCCATTCATGAGTACGCCACAGCCAGGGGATCCTCCTAGAGTTCCTCCGATTCAACAACATGAAGAATTTGTTGAACCAGATATGTATCAAGAAACGATGGTGGCAGTGGCACCTACTAAGCCAGTCGTTGATGTGCATCATCTTTGACATGCATGGTAATATTTTTTTTTGGTATTTTTGTTTGTTGCTTTCTTTAGTATTTTATTACTAACAATTGTTAGTTTTATTTTTTTTCACTTGCTAGGATGACTTTGTAGCAATTGTTGATAAGTTGGAGAGACTACTGAACCTGAGGATCCTGGCCAAAGGAATAGAAGCCTATGTTGTTGTTGAAGAATGTATGGGCATTGCAAGACGCTACACTGGGCAGCCAACTGTAGGTCACAGGTCAAGGCGTAGGCAGCGTATAGACGGTCATTGAAGATGTTTTATTTTTTCCTTTTATATGTCATTTATAATTTTTGGTTAATTTGGAATATTTACAATTTTATGGATATTTTATTTATTTGGTTCTATTCATTAATTTATAATTTTAATCATTATGTAATATATATTTTTGGCATTCGTTTATCGTTAATTAGCCGTTAAGAAATTAATTAATTCCTGCAAAAAAAATAAATTACACATGTATGGTATGTCGTTGTCAACACACTCTGAAATGTCAGCACGCGTGTATTATTTTAAAACATAAATATGCACGCATCTCTTTTTTTTTATAAAAAAAATGAAAGCAGTGCTAGTGAACACCAGTTATATATATCACACCAACACTCTCAAAAATCACACATTCTCTCCAAAACTAACTTGACAAACCAAATTTTACAACAAAGTATGGCATTTTTGGGAGAAACAAGCAGTCAAATGATTGTGAACTCCACATTGGCTTTTATTTTCCCGAATGGATCAATTATTTACAATGAAACTGGTGTTTATTTCCAAACTTTCACTCCAATACCCATTCGAGTACCTAATGCTAGTGGTTTTGAAATGCTAAAAAGCAGAATGCACAATATCCTTCAGCTAATTGACAAACAATATTTGGATGAAATTTACTACCGGCGGCCATTCGTAGATGCAGGTAACCAGTTTCTCTTTGAATCTATGAATTGAAAAATGATGATGATGCTAACACAATGTTAATGTGTAATCAACAATTCTCTTGTGTTGTCCCTATTGAGTTATTATGAACCATTGGTAGAACACCGGATGGTATATTAAACTTACTTCAAGCCACTATGACCCTTACTCATGATGTCCTGCTATATTACAACGGGAGGTGGAACATGTCACGCCAACACGACTTTGTCGGTTACTCGTTCACAGGAAAAAATCCAAAAACTTTTGACATTCCTTCTGGATATACCATTGATGAACTAAAAGATTTGATCAAGCAAGTTGCATCTCAAGGAATTCCCCCTCATGGTATTCATGAATCACAAATGGTAAGGCGATTATTTTTTCGACAGCCAGGTCATTATGAATATTTAGACAAAGTTATCAAATTTGAAATTATTGAGCTGAAAACTAACAATGACGTGCTAAAGGTCTTAGTACAGTCTAACTACTAGAAACAATTTGGGCCAATAGAAATTTTATCTATTTTTAGTAAACATGTAATGGAAATGGAAGACGACGTGTCTCAGTCCTAACTAGATTCAATGCAAAATTAGTATTAGTTAGTTGTAGTTTTTCATCCATTTTTTTTGTTTTGACTATGATCAAGTTAATGCAATGTTTGAATTCGTGTCCATTAGCGCATGAAACCGTACAATTTTTAGTTTTAAATTTGACTTATTGTCTAACTTTAAAATATAAAGACTTAAACAAAAATTTGAAGTGTCAACAAACTAATAGTGTACACAAATGTGAATGCTAATAATATTTTATGTTCATGGTTCATTTAAATCAACAAATTCAGTTGTCAGCCTAGTCAAATTTGTGTAACACTGCATTCTACCTATGTATGGAGTGCCCCACTGCTTTGCCTGAGAATGACAATGTGTACTCCACAGCAAAGCCACTAGTGGTAAAGGACATTGGTCTCGTAACAAAACCTGTTACATAACGACAAACAAATTGAGGCAAATTTCCCAAACTGGGGTTCTTTTAGAAACTTATTCCCCAAATGGGGTTGTTTCTAAACATATTCCTGAGGGGTGCTCTTTTTTCACGTAGACTCCATGCATGGCGCCACCACCATTAGCGCTTTCGTCAGGGACGTGCCACGTGGCGCTGGTGTCACCATTCCCACCAGCGCCTCCCCTTTTGGCTACGTGGCGTTGAAGACGCCAGCATGAATGGCGAGTTGCTCATGGCGCTAGTCAAGCTGGCGACTTACGTGTAGGTGATGCTTTTTAGGTATTGCAGGGAGAGCAGTAGCTTTTCAGGGTGACAGGGAGAGCAGTAACAGCAGTGAATGAGAAGCGCAATTACAATTGGCGACAATAAAGAAAACGCCAACATCCTTAGCGTTTTAGGGTGTTTAAATACACCATCTGCTCCATCATTTTTTTAGCTGCTATCCCTTGGTTTTGCTTTCGTTTTCGTGGCTCATTTTTTTAGCTGTTATCCCTTGGTTTTGCTTTCATTTTTGTGGCTTTGGAAATTTCTGTGGTATCAAATATTTTTTGTAAGTTATTTTGTTAAGTTTTGCTTTCAGCTTGGTTTTTGCTTTCAGCTTGGTTTTCCCTTTCAACTTGGGTTTCCCTTTCAATTTGTAGTTTTTTTTAAAAAAATTAAATTAGTTTTTATATTTGATAGGCTTGTTAGTGTGTGTTTAAATGTCAAAAATAAAAGAAAAATTGTGTAACAATATTTATTTGAAGAAAATATTTTCAGTCAAAATAAAATATTTTGAATATGAAATTTGTATTATTTTTTTAATTAGATTAGGTTGTTGTTGATGATTTATTAGTGTGTTAAAAATTAATGAACGTTTGAACTTTGAATAAAAAAAAATTGTAGATCATATTTATTTGAAGTAAGTATTTTGAGTACGAATTTTTTTTTTAACATGAAGTTGTAGTATTATTTTAATTAGATTAGGTTGGTTTGTTGGTGTGTTAAAAATTTATAAGCGTTCAACTTGAAAGTGTTATTTGATGCTTTGTTTTTTCTCGTATCATATCTATTTTACTATATTTGTAGTAATTTTGTAATTACCTTTTTCCATTTTAAAGTTATTATTGTTAAGATTAATTATTTATACTATTAACTTCGTTCATGAATTATTTTGTCTTTAAAATTACTATGTTGAAATTGTTCATTTTTTTAAGTGTCTCCCATGAAATTTATTTGAAGTTAATTAATTTTTTTAAAAAAAATTGAATGTGAAGTTCCAATAAAGGGACCTTTTGTGATTACATTTTATTAGTTTGGATTTAAAGTTTTATAAAATCATTTGTGTTATTTAAAATTAATAATTTTGATTACATATTGATTAGTTTCAAATTACTACATTGAAATCGTTAATGTTTTTAAAGTGTGTTAATGTGAAACTGATTTGAAGTTAATTTTTTTTAAAAAATAAAGTTTTATTTTGAAGTTTCAGCAAGGACTTTTTGTGATACCCATTTTATAATTTATTTGACGTGTTAAAATATTGTTTTTGTAGGTACACGATGAATTCGGTTATAACAGTGTTGTATTTCAATGGAAGGGTATATGAAGATAATGATGGTGTAATATTTGAAGGCAGTAAAAAAGCGATTCAAATTAAACGTGGAATTAGTTTCAATGCTTTGAAGGAAAAAATTAGAGATAAGGTAAATTTACAAAATAATGAAATTATTTCTGCTATCAGTTGTAGACTTTTAGTGTTAGGAAAATATATTGCCTTGCAAATTTGTGATGACGAAGACGTTGAAACGATGCTAGAAAGTTTTAAACAACAAGAACAAATGTCAGTTCTGGAATTGTACATAGAAAAGGATGTGGCTGGTGGTTCAATGTTTCATTCTGCAAATTCGCTTACACCATGAGGAAATTATTTATCTAATGATGAGACACAACCACCAACAAATATGAGCAATTTAAATGTTGACGAAGATGATGATGATGATTATCTTGTGTCTAACTCATACGTTGAAGAGTCTTTAGACGAAGATGATAGTGTTGACGGTATATCTGATACAGACGATAAAGTCACTGACATGATTCAACCAGTAAGAATTGTTCACCCAGCAGAAGGTATAATTTGCTGTATAAAAAAAATTAGACAATACATTTATTATTTGATGAAAATTGTATTTAATGCTAAATAAGTATGATTTGAATTTTTATTTTGAACTGTTAGGTGCACAAGGAATTGAAAATCCATTTTGGAATGATGCTTTGCATTATAACAATATCAACTAGAGTTATCCTGATGAGGAGGACATTTGCGGTTTGGAGATCCCATCGACCTTTAATGTTGGCCAATAATTATATGTTGGCATGGAATTTGATAGTAAAGATGCGGTCAAAAATGCAGTCAAACAATATGTTATGAAGATGCATCAAAGTTTCAAAGTTGTTGAAAGCAAATCAAACAAGTATGTGGTTTGTTGCTTGAATAAAAGTGCAAAGTGTCCTTGCCCTTTCTATATGAGGACAATTTTATCTTAAAAAAAAGATACATGAAAAGTCACACAATGGGGTGGACCACACACATGTTTGAATAAGACCATGACACAAGATCACGAGAAACTTGATTCAGATTTAATTGTCACTTGTGTAGTAGGTACGTATTTTATGTTCATATTATGTTAATTTTTTGTTAATTGTCATTTAAATTTTGTTATGTTATTGATAGGCATGATCAGAGAAGATCCATCAATAAAAGTTTCTTTGATTCAAGAGAGGATTAACAGTGAATTTGCGTACAAAGTGTCGTACAAAAAAGCTTGGTTGGCGAAACAGAAAGCCATTGCAATTGAATATGGCGATTGGGATGAGTTATAGGCGAAACTTTCATCGTGGCTAACACACATGCAAAATCATTCTCCTAGATCATATTTTCAAATACTACATGACGATTTTATCGTTGGGAATACGGTTAGCCGCGAACACCGTCAATTTCATAGAGTTTTTTGGACTTTTGGGCAATGTAAAGAGGCTTTCAAGTACTGTAAGCCAATCATACAAGTTGACGGCACACATTTGTACGACAAATACCGTGGGACCCTCTTAATGGACACATCACAAGATGGAAATGGTGGTGTGCTTCCTCTAGCATTCGCGGTGGTCGAAGGTGAGACGTTGACAACGTGGTCATGGTTTTTGGCACATTTGCGAGAACACGTTACAGATAAAAATGGTATTTGTTTGATATCTGATCGACACGCAAGTATAAAGTCCACTGTCGCTAACGAAGCACTTGGTTGGCAACCTCCCCACGGTTATCATGTCTACTGCGTGCGACACATAGCAAGCAACTTCAATCGGAAATTCAATAATGCCAAACAAAAAGAAATGTTGAAGAAATTGGGTAAGATTTCATATTTGATGGTCACGTTTATTTAAATTTCATATATACTTAAAATTTTTATTCATAACTAATTTTATGCAGCCTACACTCCTTGCAAGCACATTTTTTTTATCAAAATTTAGAAAAATTTCGTCTACTAAGTCCAGCCATAGCAACATGGATTGATCGTATTTCAAAGAAAAAATGGACGATGGCTTATGATAGAGAAGGACGTCGATATGGCCACATGACAACCAACCTCTCAGAATGTATCAATAAGGTTTTGAAGGATTGTCGCAACATTCCCATAACAGCATTGGTCAAATCAACGTACAGTACGTGTCGAAAGTACTTTGTTGAGCGTGGCCGCCAAGCCCAAAGACAATTAAATGAAGGACAAGTATATTGTTCAAAGCTTGTTAAAGAACTTAGAAAAAATCAAGAACAAACTTGTTCGCACATCGTTCGCGTGTATGATATCCACTCCACAAGGTTTGAAGTAGAGGAGTCCTTCAATCCTATTACGCAACGTGGTGGACAAAAGTGGGCAGTTAACTTAAATGGTCATTATTGTCAATGCGGAAGGTATTCTGCACTTCACTATCCATGTTCACACATTATTGCAGCTTGTGGTTACGTGAGCATGAACTACTACCAATATGTAGATGTTGTTTACACAAATGAGCACATCTTAAAAGCTTACTCCGCACAATGGTGGCCTCTCGGGAATGAAGCGGCTATTCCTCCTTTTAATGACGCATGGACACTTATCCCTGACCCAACTACAATTCGTGCGAAAGGTCAGCCAACATCAACAAGGATAAGGAATGAGATGGATTCGGTCAAACCATATGAGCACCGACAAAAATGTAGTAGATCTGGAGCCGAAGGGCATAACAGGCATCACTGTCCAATGCAATTTGAGCGTGGGAGTTGTTCAAATCATTGATTTATGTATGCTAGTCGAGTGACTTGTATTTGTTTAAGTTCTCTTCAATGTATTGAATTTGTAGGGTTGAATGAATTCGTTAGTTAAAAATATTACTTATTTTGGTTTGTGTACATTAGTTATTTGTGGGGTTCAATGAATTCGTTACTTAAAAACATAACCATAAACCCTAAACACTCAGCCCAAAACCTAACCCCAAACCCAAAACTCTAAGCCTTAAACCCTAACCCCTAACCCCTACACCCCAAACCCTAAACCTTAAACCCTAAACCCTAAACCTTACCCCTAACCCAAAATCCTAACCTTAAATCCTAAACACTAAGCCCTAAACCTAACCCCTAACCCAAACCCTGAACATAAACCACAAACCCTAAACCTTACCCATAACCCAAAACCCTAAGACTTAAACCCCAAACCCTAAATCCTAAACCCTAAGTACTAAACCTTACCCCTAACCCAAAACCCTAGGTGTTAAACCCTAAACCCTAAACCCTAAACCATAACCCCTCAACCCTAAACATAGGTTGAGTGAAAGTGGGGAGTCCAATGCTGTAGTTAAGGGTATTCAAATTGATACTAAAGGAGAACTATCTATAATGATGAACTATGGACTTAGTCAATGTGGAGCATCTGCACATATGGCGTTGGTGTTCGGCTTTAGTTACTAAAACTACTTATTTTTTGTTTGTCTACTTTAGTTTAATTTTTAAACTTTCTTTATTATTATAGTTTGATGCGCCACATAAACTGTATACATTAGTAAGGCATAATAAATGAGATGCGATAGATTAACTGTCAAAATCAAATTTCATACATACAACAACAAATTTACACAGAGACATCAAAATCATTCATTATGGTGTCCGTGATGTCGTGAGGATGTGCCACATGTTCGATCTCATCTTCGCGCTTGATGATCATGATTTCTTCAGTCGCGTTGTCTCCCCGCTTCTACTTGCTCAGCCTCAGTAGAAAACTCTTGACGCAAATCAACACCTAATAAGTCGCCCATATCAGGTATTGCTCCGGGTACATTCCATTGCGGAGCAAATAGGGCGTTAGGTGTTGCCATTGGGGCATCGTGTTGCTGTGAAGGAGTCATAGTGGGCCATGAAAAATGAGATTGTGTTTCCGCAACACCACCGTACAAATGTTCGCTCGTAGAAGTATCAGTGTGATGACCTTCAAAAGGATACTGATACATCTGTGAAGGATATTGGGAAAATGTTGTTGGCGTGTAATACATTCCATGACCATGCTCCATCATTTGTTGGGAATATTCTTCTGCTTCAACAGGCTCCCTTCGTCTGCCTATGCCCCGAGTTTCAACACTTGACTGAAGAATGTGAAACTCTTGTGCTGGGAATTCACGCTCTGATGCTGGACCATGTGACACTGGCTCAGTGATTCTCTCTTGCTCTTCGGATATAATCGCTAACTTTTCCACGTAAGGCACAAGATCATCAACTGTCCATGTGTTCCTCCCTTATGGTGACACCATATACTGTAAAGTCTCCACAACTTCACCCTGCAATTATTAGCGTTAAGAAATTAATGCTCATGCTTAACAAAATAATTTGAAGTTAAACATTGAAAAACAAATAAATACCAATGTAGTTGTGTTTGCATTGTTTGGGTCGACAAACATCTTTGTTTTACGCCTGTACCAGACCATGTAGTCGGAGTTAAAACCCAGTAGGCCCTCCTGTCGAGGATAAAGGTCAACCCTAAACTCGGCTCGATTGTTCCACTGACTAATCATTGGGGTCAACAGGTGGAACCAATTCTCATCTTGTTTGCCTTTGAGCGTTATGCCATGGAGATTCTGCGGTTGTGAAGGACATCAGGGAATAGGTTGTTGCAATCCAGATTGTCGTAAAGCTCTATCAGGTTGGTGCCACTCAACAACATGGAAACAAATCAGTGGCACCACCGCGAACCAGGCTACACTTCCAACCACACAAATTGGAGGCAACGCTGCCATCACAGTTGTTGTGTATGGCTCCTAGACAAACTGCATATAACAACACACTTGCCAATTTTCAATCAAACATAACATATTAACATTTCATTTAACCAATACATTACAATCTTCTTACCTCATGTCGTTTCATGAGATCCAATTTGCGACGGAAAACTCTAAGATCATCATTGCCAATATGCTGATTTCCACATCGCAGCCACCTACAATAAAAATGAAATCATCATTGTCAACACGCTCCATCATTAATTATTTTCAATTCAAATCTAATTTTTTAAACGACAAACCTGTGACCGAGTGGTTTATTTTCTATTACGGGTGGCGTCCTCTTTGGAGCCAAAGTCGTGCATCGTTCCCATGCCCACATTTGGATTAAGATGCACATACCTCCGATTGATTTAACTTTGTAATCGGTGGCGCTGGACATCTCTCTCTATAAATACGCAAGCACGACAGGTCCCCATGCATACATGCTGCACTGTTCAAAGTCACGCAAAAATTGTAGGTACCTTAAGGAAACTCTACTACTGCTTTTGTTAACAAAGAGGACACCTCCTATGAATCGAAGGATCCATGCACGGGTAAACCTTTGTAATTGTTCAACGTTACCGTCATGAATATTTATGTGAGAAAAATGGTGAGCCAACCAACTTAATTTTACCACACTGTCTTCAAGTTCGCCTTCCTGTGGTCTGACTCCTAATAATTCTTCACATAAATCGGTCCAATCAAGATTTGTTGAACCAATTAATGGTGCCCCGTCAGTACGAAGACCTAATAAAACTGACACATCTTGAAGAGTAATGGTAGCCTCCCCGCATCTCAAGTGAAACATGTGGGTTTTGGGCCTCCATTTTTCAATCAACGCACTAATTAAGGCCGCATTTATTTTTAGGTATCACATCTTCATTATCCAATAAAACCCAAATTGTCGAAGCAGAGGAACAATTTCCTCGGATATTTGTTCTTCACCTTGATACGTCGGGACTGCTCGTCTGATGTGTAATTTTCTGTCTATTTCCCCATTCCAAACATATTATGAAACATGCTTAGGTTGCATCCACAAAACGTCACCATCAATTGGACCAGAACTAGTTTGTATATTTGATGAGCATGACGACGAAGATGTCATTGATCCTGCAAAATAAAATATAATACAATAAAATGAATAATAAAATTTAAACATACTTTCCAAATTTCAAATAAATAACAAATTATATATTTACAAATAACCTAATTCATATATATTCTACAAATAAATTAAATTACATACAAATATAAATTTAAATATATAACATAATTTTTATATTTGCGACTAAAAATTAAAAACAATATATATATATATATATACAAAATTAATAACTTAAAATACTTACGAGTAAAATAATTTAGCATCAAATATTTAAACTAGATGTATTGTACCATATAAAAAATTTAAACTAAACCTAATCTAAAATTAATAAGTTACGGAACCTAAAACTATTTTTAATCTACTATATAATTTTTTTTAACTAAACCTAATCTACCATATAAAAATTTAAACTATTTCTAATTTATCATATCAAATATTTAAACTAAATGTAATCTACCATATATAAAATTTAAACTAAACCTAATATAAGATTAATAAGTTACGGAACCTAAAACTATTTTTAATCTACTATATAAATAATTTTAACTAAACCTAATCTACCATATAAAAATTTAAACTATTTCTAATTTATCATATCAAATATTTACACTAAATGTAATGTACCATATAAAAAATTTAAACTAAACCTAATCTAAAATTAATAAGTTACGGAACCTAAAACTATTTTTAATCTATTATATAAAATTTTTTAAATAAACCTAATCTACCATATAAAAATTTAAATTATTTCTAATTTATCATATCAAATATTTAAACTAAATGTAATGTATCATATACAAAATTTAAACTAAACCTAATCTAAAATTAATAAGTTACGGAACCTAAAACTATTTTTAATCTATTATATAAAATTTTTTAACTAAACCTAATCTACCATATAAAAATTTAAATTATTCCTAATTTATCATATCAAATATTTAAACTAAATGTAATGTATCATATACAAAATTTAAACTAAACCTAATCTAAAATTAATAAGTTACGGAACCTAAAACTATTTTTAATCTACTATATAAATTTTTTTAACTAAACCTAATCTACCATATAAAAATTTAAACTATTTCTAATTTATCATATCAAATATTTAAACAAAATGTAATGTACCATATACAAAATTTAAACTAAACCTAATCTAAAATTAATAAGTTACGGAACCCAAAACTTTTTTTAATCTACTATATAAAAAAATTTAACTAAACTTAGTCTACCATATAAAAATTTAAACTATTCCTAATTTATCATATCAAATATTTAAACTAAATGTAATGTACCATATACAAAATTTAAACTAAACCTAATCTAAAATTAATAAGTTACGGAATCTAAAACAATTTTTAATCTACTATATAAATTTTTTAACTAAACCTAATCTACCATATAAAAATTTAAACTATTTATAATTTATCATATTAAATATTTAAACTAAATGTAATGTACCATACAAAAAATTTAAACTAAATGTAATGTGCCATACAAAAAATTTAAACTAAACCTAATCTAAAATTATATTTTTCAAAACCTCAAACTATTCTTAATCTACTATATAAATTTTTTTAACTAAACCTAATGTACCATATAAAAATTTAAACTATTCCTAATCTACCATATAAAATTAATAACTTAGATTACCTAAAACTATTCCAAATCTACCATATAAATTTTTTTAACTAAATCTAATCTACTATATAAAATACAGAACTCAAACTAATAATATTAACAAATCAACTAAATCTAATGTATCCTATAATACAAATAATAACATACTAACTAAAATTATAACATATACATATAACACAAATAATATTAATATTTCAAATTACTACTTAAAATTTATAACTACCACCTAAACATACATAACATATAACATATAAAACACACCTAACCTAAACATACATAACATATAACATATAAAACACACTGTCCTCTGGCTACGCTGTTGCATCCTAGGGCCTTCAACACGCCAGTTTGACTGGCGTCTTCCTCAACGCGCCATTGCTGCTTGCGACTCCAGCGCCATGTAGGCACAAAGGCAAGGCACTGGTGGGAATGGCGATACCAGCGCCACGTGTCAGCTCCTCCCCGAAAGCGCCAATGGTGGTGGCGCCATGCATGGGGTTTACGTGAAAAAAGAACACCCCTTAGAAATATGTTTGGAAACAACCCCATTTGGGGAATAAGTTTCTAAAAGAGCACCATTTGAGGATTTTTGCCACAAATTGAATGTTAGATACCAAACTATAGTGTTAGCAGTTTTACTAACGTCATAATTATGCAATTACCTGTACAAAATGATTTCCATACACATGACCAATGCACATTACACGATGCACAGAACAATATGTTGGTGGTTGACTTCTAAGAGGAAAAAATGTCATGCTTTGTTGTCATGAAAGATAAACAATGATGACGTTGTATTGTGAAGTAATGACGTATCCCATATCCATAATGTTCATCCACTTGTCCATGGTAACCTACATGTAACAGACAACAAGTAGTGGTTACTTAAATGTTATTTAAACTAAAAATGACATAATAATAAAATTGCGCACCTTAGATAAGTCGTCAACAAGTAGAGTGTAACACATCAACATACTCCCAATAGGACGAATCACGTTTTGTTGACTTCTGGTGTTTGGTCACTGGTTTTTTTGGAGCACCCTTGGTGTTCACCTTTTCTGGAGGATGACACATGGAGTTCATATTAGGATAAGCAATTTCTCGTAGCTTTGACTTCAAATGTACTTTACCACAAACATCAAGCTGCTCAAAGCATTTCAATATGGTTTCCATCTCTTCAATTATGGCCACTTGTGTCTCACATAACCCTTGATCTGAAAAACTAAGTCTCCGCAAAAAATGTGGATTGTATCTAGTGGTATGGAGCTAACAATATATTAAAACAACTCACATGCATATGGAAGACCGTGGGAACTCCTCATCACACATCCACAACATGAAGGGTTTTTGCTTGCATAAGCTACACGCTCATACTCAGCAGCAATTTCATTTAAAGCATACCTTGATACCATGCCAAGTAGTTTTTTTGTACAAGGTTACTTTAAACACATGCCCAACCACGTGCGTGCTTTTCTCAGAAGATGCTTTAATCTTGGTGTGTTGAAGTGTCATCATATTATTCATTGCTTCCCAAACACTACATATGTCACCAGCAGAGTTTTGTAGGAGTCTCTTTAGTGACCAATGAGCACTCTCAACCCTACAGATGAAATATACAAAAGCATGTAAGCAATCACATCATTTTCATTTAACTCAACACTTCAACAAATGAACACAAACAAAATACAATACTGATACCTGTTAGTGGTTGTGTTACCTAGATGCATCACTTTGTTGGTCCATGCTTTCACAAATCTTTCTTTGTATGGAATCACCCATGTTTGACACACATAGGCCATGGAGAGCAAGCCATTTCAAAGTTTTTAAGGTACTCATCAAAAGAACTCTCATTGGGACAGTCAACCAAGCTCCCCCAAGCCTCCATCACATAATCCCATGCATTCTTTTGAGTAACCAAGGTTTTGTACTTTGCCTTCACATTTTTGTCAATGTAGAACCGACACAGCAAGTTCGTAGCATCCGGGAATATAGTTTTTACTGCATTCATCAAAGACAAATCCTTGTCGATCACAATAACTTCGGGGAGTGCATTAGCTCTCATGAAAAGACCGTGAAACCATTGCAGAGCCCAAACAACATTATTAAGACATTCTCCTTCTAAGTAAGCAAAAGCAGCGGAGAATGTCATTCCTGTTGGTGTAACACCAACAATATCAAGCAACGGGAGTTTGTACCTATTTGTCTTGTAGGTACTGTCAATAAAAAAAAAACAGATTACAAGAATTGGTTAACTTTACTGCATCAGGATGACTCCAGAACAAGTCACGTACAACATTATCATCCTTCAGCCTATGCCAGTGAATATATTGATCTTGATCAAGCAGCATCATCAGTTGTTGCATTTCGGTGTTACTGCCTCTAATGGAAGAACGATAAGCAAATCTGACATTGTAAATTTGTTTGATTATTGTATAATTGTTGGCATTGTGCTCCTTCAACGTCAACAAAATATTTTTTGGCTTCACCATCGACTTCGTCATATCAACAACATTCTTTTCATCCATTGTTAGTCGACCCACATATGGATGTCCAACTAATGACTTTGCCATTTCGTGATTGTGAACCCCACAAATTAACTTCACCATCCATCATTCTCCTCTCAAAACTGTCTTCACACGCAACTTAAACGGACATCCACATTTCCTACTGCCAGTGCATGCTTTTAGCAAATTATGTTTCTTAGGCCTATACTCACCACTCCTTTCACAACATATCAACAAAAATGAGGTTCTTTCTCGAACACCAGTATCAATGTTTGACCTCATTATAATGGCAACAAACCCAATGTCATGAGCCAATGATCGAGCCCATTCTAAAACTTCATCACGACTAGCAAACAACTATAGCACAATTCAAATAAGGTCTGACATTAGTAAACATGTATGTAATATAATTATTGTACCACCACCAACAACAAGTTAGACAAATGCCTTAGAAGTATTAAATGCATCAAAGCAATCAATGTGTTCTACTTTGATGCCAACATCTTTCTCATTTTCAACATTCCTATCAACTTCTTCAGACATCATACTATTATACATCCACTGCTCTTCGTCCATCTTAATAAAACAATAACAAATTCAATTCAATTGACACAAATATAGTTGTTTACAAACAAAATTATTTTACTGTACATTTTCATTAAAATGTCATAAATCTAATACATGTAAATACATCATCATTGACATATAAATTTCTTTTATTAATATGACTATAAAAATAACTATCACCAAAAAAATTAATATCACTATAAAAATTAATATCACCAAATCAAATTTTTTATAATTACTAAAACTAATACAAAACAAATAAACAAACATAATAATAATTAAATTAACAATTTTTATCTAAAAATAACACAAAATCAATATAAATTAATGATTATAATTTAATAAATAAAATAAAAAATAGATAAATCTGTATGCACATACGGATTGTCAATCCGTATGGCCATACGGATTGCTGATCCGTATGACCATACAGATTGTTGATCCGTATGTGCATAACATTTTTCGCCTTACCTGTATGCTCCTCACAAACGCACGTACACCATCGGAGAATAAATAGCTTCCAAACCACCCTTAATGGAAGCAAGATACACTAAGTTACGGAAAATCTGCAGAAAAAAAAAATGGCGCTATAGAAATGAGAAAAGGCAGCTGCTATTTAACCGAAAATACCATAAGGGTATTTTTGGTATTTTTGAAAGTTGTTGGGTGCCCCAGCAAAAAAGCTGGTGCCCCAAACAACACCCAACCAAAAAATGGGAATCTGGTGCTGGGCTTAATCGAAGAGCCCAAATTCCAATTGAACAAAAGGATTTGCTAGGGGCACCCAGCAGAATTGCTGGTGCACCCAACAAATTTTAAAATTCCCAAAAATGCCCTTCATGCTTTTTTGCAAACTTGTTCCGTTGACAGGGGTGGAAGAAATCTTCCGTGGGACTCCACGGAAGAACCTTCTTCCGTAGTTATAATGTCAACTGCGGAAGAAGGTTCTTCCGTGGAGTCCCACGGAAGAATTCTTCCGCCACTATCAACGGCAGAAGAACTGTGGAAGAACCTTCTTTCGTGGGACTCCACGGAAGAACCTTCTTCCGCGAGACTCAACGGAAGAAGGTTCTTCCGTGGAGTCCCACGGAAGAAGGTTCTTTCGTGGGTTACTTAGTTAAATTATTTTGTTAATTTTAAGATTATTTTGTACTAGTTAAATGATTTTTCCTCTGAGAAGTTGACCAATGGCCGATTCTTCTACGCACCGCATGATATGTGTCGGTCACATTTTTCCTGAAATTTTTTACAGTAAAATTCATTTTGGACTCCTCGTTCTTCACAGTTACACACACTCCAGTCACACACTTCTTCCTCTCTCCATTTCTCTAACTCTGACCATGCAATTGGCGTTGGTCTCATTGCATTCTTTGTAGAAATGACGAACAAGGCCAAAGGAAAAGGCAAGGAGGTCTCCTGAAAAGGTTCTGACGGCAAGCGCAAGGGCGCCTTCGACGACAACAAGACCGGTGGCGGCCGAAAGATAAACAAGTGAGGTGTCCTTCAGTTTTTTCTGACGACGAATTAAATGCCACGCCAAGAAGGATGGACATGCCAGATAATGGCCAAAGTAGCAGGCCACGTGTCGTCCCTAAAGAGGAAATGTTGGCCCGAAACTAATTTTTTTTAGTTTTGGGCCTTCTGTTGTAGGCCCTTTCCGAATGAACCGGTGTTTGCTGTTATTGTTTTTTTGATTCGTTGACGTGCAAACATGAGGCAAGACACCTTTGGAGAGTCTCACGGCTTTCCCAGATAATTTTAAAAAAACCCCGAACAAGGGTACTTAGGCAAGTTTACATGGTCCGAAACCAACTTTTTTGAGTTTTGGGCCTTCTGTTGCAGGCCCTTTTCGAATGAACCGGTGTCTCCTGTTATTTTTTTTGGATTCGTTGACGGGCAAACATGAGACATGCCACCTATGGAGAGTCTCAAAGCTTTCCTAGATAATTTTAAAAAATCCCCGAACAAGGGTACTTAGGCAACTTTACATGCCCCGAAACCAACTTTTTTGAGTTTTGGGCCTTCCGTTGCAGGCCCTATTCGAATGAACCAGTGTCTCCTGTTATTTTTTTTGGATTCGTTGACGTGCAAACATGAGACAAACCACCTTTGGAGAGTCTCGCGGCTTTCCCAGGTAATTTTAAAAAATCCCCGAACAGGGGTACTTATGCAACTTTACATGCCCCGAAACCAACTTTTTTGGGTTTTGGGCCTTCCTTCTGCTGACTCTTCCACGCAAGGTTTTGATGAAATAAGCAGTTTTGTGAACTGGGTTTGATGTTACACAATAGTTAATGACATCAGACGACAATGACTGACGTGACCCGACAGTGAACGACGTGACAAGGGGTTGCTTTAGTTTTACGCTTCACAATGTAAAATAGTCACGGGTCTGGTAAAAGTGAAGCCATGTGCCTGGCTGGGCCATCTATATAAATGATAGATGGGGATGTCCATGGTACTCAACAGCAACTGGTATTTAGAGTTTGTCAAATTAATTTTTGATAAACAATGGCATTCTTAGGAGAGACTTCGTCCCAGACGATCGTGAACTCAAGGTTGACATTCATTTTTCCAAATGGAACCGTCATTCACAACGAGTGTGGGGTTTATTTTCAAAGTTCTAGTCCAGTGCCCATGTGAGTACCAAACCTATGCGATTTTTCAACTCTCAAAAGCAGAATACACAACAGCCTTTAGCTAAACAACAATCAAGTTGTGGATGAAATTCATTACCGGCGACCAGTGGAAGATACAGGTAACAACATTCACTTTGAAAGTATGCAATTGAAAAATGACATGGATGTGAACACCATGTTAATGTATAATGATCAATTTTCATTTGTTGGACCGATTGAGTTGTTATGTATCGTTGGTAGAACAACAGATGCAATTTTAAACTTACTTGAACGCCCCAGCATCCCTACACATGATGCGGTTTTGTATTACAACAGAAGGTGGAACATGCCACGCCAAAACAACTTTGTGGGTTATGCGTTCACCGGAATAAATCCAAAAAAATTTGATATTCCAAAAGGATGTAGCATAGATCAACTGAAGGATTTGATCAAGCAAGTAGTACCTAAAGGGAATCCTCCTCATAGGCATTTGTTTTATCGACAACCTAGTCATTTGGAGCATTCTGAGAAAGTTTTAGAATTTGAAATTATTGAGCTGAAATGTGACGACGACGTGCTAAAGGTGCTGGTAGAGTCCAATTACATGAAACAATTTGTGCCAATAGAAATTTTGGCTCTCTTTAGTAAAGTGGTTATGGAAAATGAGGACGATGTGGTTACGTCCTTGCGTGATTGAATGCTAGTTAAATGTTAGGCTGTTTCGTGCAAATTAAATTTGTGTCCATGATGTTGTAGTCGATGTAATATGTCTTAGTGTGTCAATTTGTTATGTTTGTGACCCGTTTGTAACGTGTAATATGTATCAAAAAGGAATAAAAGTTTTATCATCAACTTTTATCAAAAAAATTTCTAACTTATTGTTGTTTAAATTATATAATAATTTTCAGTATAAATTAAAATTTCTAACTTATTTTGTCCAATCAATTACATTTAACTAAAATTTGTAACTTATTTGTTTCAATGACTAAGTTATTTTTTTAAAATTTCTAGCTTATTTTTTCAAATTTCTAACTCATTTTTAAAAAAATTTAACTTGTTTTTTTGAAATTTCTAACTTATTTTTTTAAATCTCTAACTTATTTTTTAAAATTTCTAAGTTATTTATTTAAAATTTGTAACTTATTTTTTTGAAATTTCTAACTTATTGTTGTTTAAATTATATAATAATTTTCAGTATAAATTAAAATTTCTAACTTATTTTGTCCAATCAATTACATTTAATTAAAATTTCTAACTTATTTGTTTCAATCAATTAAAATTTCTAACTTATTTTTTTAAAATTTCTAACTTACTTTTTAAAATGTCTAACTTATTTTTTAAAATTTGTAACTTATTTTAAAAAATTTCTAACTTATATTTATCACATACATAAACAAATACTAAAATTAACAATTTAAGTAAAAAGATAACTTAAATACATAAAGAAATAGAAACATTATCTAAGTCAATGTGTTTTAACAAATACAAAAACAAATACTAAAATTTAAATACATAAACAAATACAATAAAAAAGATAAATCATAATCTATGTGGGGTCTCTGTCGCGGCCTAAGACTATCATCTGGGTCGTCATCTCTAGCTATCCTCAAGCAAAGATCCATGATATCATATAATTCAGTCCTTGCAGTCACCATTCTGAGGTTGATGACGCGCTCCAAATGCTCAGCAATCCTTCTCATCCTGACACATGCTGTGCAATCAACCTGTCTCAGTGAAAATAACAAGTCAGTATGAATTTATAAAAAATAATTAAGTTAACAAAAAGTACAGAGCTTACCACAGAATGCGTAGGGGGATCTAATGCGACTGGAACCTCGACGACAGGTGGCTCGACGAAGTCATCACCAGTGGGAGGGGGAGGCGCAGGTCTCGGCTCAACAGTGTCCTCCGTCGGCGTCACAAAGGGGTGCGAAATCTGAAAAAACCACTCCATGTAGTCTGGGGCCACCTGCCCAGGAACTACACAGAACTCCCCTGTAGGTGCCACATGATCTGAAAAGTGTACCCACCGGTCGTCTATATCAGTACCTGTCAACGAATCACGAACCGGTGGCGGAGGAACGGTCTGAATGTACCCCATCTGCTGAACCACCCTCTCTGGTCAAAGGTAGACAATGATCGGACCCCATCTGACTTGCCCCGTGTACGAGGAGATCAAGTCATAGCCCCGAACTCCCTGATGCTCAGCATACGGCATCCAACAGACGTCGGTCACTATCAGGGTATCAATACGTGCTCTGTAAGGGGCTCCCTTAATCCCGGTCATCTGGGCCTTACCTGTAAGCCACCTACAGGCACGTGGGCTAGCCTCAGCATAACCATCGTCAACAACAGACCTGTGGACTGATGGAAAGTGCTCGTAAATCTAGCATTACAAACACAAAGTCAACATCAGCAATCAAACATGGATTGAATTTTCAGCGACACTCACCTGAAGTAGTGAAATGTAACCAGCCATATGCCGTGTAGGGCCCTACGATGCCTCGTTAAGTTGATCGTACAAGTGGACCAAAGCGGCCGCTCCCCGAGAGAATGCCCCTGCCTAGCCCAGGTCTCTGAATGTCTGCAAGTGCACAACATGGACATGGGTTGCACTCTTGTTAGCGAAAAGAGTGCAACCAACCAAATGAAGTAGGTACGTCCGAGCTGCAGCAACCCACTGCCTAGCCCGACACCTACTCTGGTACATGTCCCGAAGCCAGGACAACCGAACATGAGGCCCATCTGCCTGACGTGTCTCAGCTGTAGCCTCGTCTGCGGTGACCTCAAGTAGCTCCGTCAACAGGGCGACTGCGTCAGATGTAACCAGCGACTCGAATGAATGCAGCGTGCCAGTAATCGGAATGTGCAGCAGTGACGAAACGTCGTCTAGAGTGATCCTCTTCTCCCCTACTGGGAGGTGGAAGCTGCTCGTCTCCCTATGCCACCTCTCAACAAAGGCGGATATAAGTCCAGGATCAGTGGTGATCACAGAACACCTGATCAATGAATCCAATCTGGTGGCCGCAATCATACCTTCGATCTCAGCAGCCGGTCTCCCAAATTTATCTACTTTCCTACCATGGGAGACCAACTTGAGATCGGGTCGCTCCTAAATTGAATAGCAGTTTATAAATTTGTGTATTTCAAAATAAAAGAAACTACTTTCTAATTACTGGAATAAAATAAGTACGTACCTGTCCACTCCATATGCTGTGTGCCACATGATCAGCAAATCCTATCAAAACAGATGGATCGCGTGGCCCACCGGGGGACCCCTCATCATCATCAACTGTACCATCACTAGCCAATCGATCTATCTCAGCATCATCGGCAGCTGCTGTCTTCTATGGGCTACCATCAGACCCATGAGGCACATCCTCAGCCAACTGAGGAACATCCTCGACTCTCTGGGTAACCCGTTGCCTACGTGCTGAGGCAGTGGGCCTACGACGCCGAGGAACATCCTCAGCCACATCCTGACTAAGGTCTCTGCCTCTGCCTGTGCCTACCACACGACGTAGACCTCATGTTCTAACCATGATCTGAAATCATGAAGAACATTTACTTTTATTCGTCAAATTAAACATTCAAATAATTTGTAACAAAGCTTTCGAATCCTAACTAATCCACATAATTTATCCAAATCCACAGATTATATATTTAGTTCAACATAATTTATCCAAATAATTGACATACAAATGCATATATAAATCGCACCAAATATAATTCAATTTACATATAAATGCAATTTTTAATAGCAACTAAATAACACTTTTCTCTAGGTCTCATTTAGCTTTTAGATGTCCTTACATTACAATAAGACTAATGGTATGCAATTTATGATTGCAGATTTCTTTAGTTCACTCAGGGCTAGAGTATATGATGATGAGGTGAGGAAGTGGATTTCTGTTGTTGGTGTTGACTTCATTGGGAAGAAGCTTGTGAATTTGACGATGACTTCATTGGACCTCCAACCTTTGACCAACCGAAGATGACTTCGACCAACCTCTTGGAGTATGGTAACATGCTTGTCCAAGAACAAAAGAATGTGAATACTGACCTCAGAGAATGATGAGACACTTGATCTTATTCATGTTAGGTAGGTTTACACCATTTTTGTTCTGTTTTGTGGCTATGATTCAGTGGGCTCGTGTCCACTGAAAGGACTAGCTTGGATTGGACGCCATGAGTTGTAAAACTCAAATTACTTAGGGGTGGATTTTTTGAATTAGATTCATGTGGAGTCAAACACTTTGATTGATATTGAATTGAGAATTTATAAAAATATAGAGTATGGTAAAATATTCAAAAAGGGCACACGGCTTGGGGATCCATGTGGGTGCTTGGATTTGTAATCACCAACTGCACATGAATCTTAGTTACAATGAAAGTATATGCTTTGATAAGAGCTTTTCATGGTTGTGGGTGCTTAGATTCATTGAATTTCTCCTAGTTGTCTATTATTCTTTCAATAAGAGCTTTTCATCCTTGTCAAGGAAGGGATTTAACGGTCAGAAATAGACAACTAGGCTTTATAAGCAAATAAGGATATTTGGTTTGTATTGAGTATTAGTAATACTAATTACCCATAATTCCTGCCAATTTCTAGCCTTATTTTTATTTTTTAAATTTTAATTAAGCTAATTATGTCAAGGTATATGCTTTGTAAAGAAATTCCTACTAAACTTTTTCATACCATTTAGAGTGCATTTGGTTTGGAATGGCTTGGATTTGTAACTAATACAAATACATGTAACTAATACAAATGTGGGTGCTTGGATTTGTAATCACCAAGTGCATCATTTTGTATTCAAAATTCTCAACACATCATTTTGTATTCAAAATTCTCAATACATCAAATTAGAGGAATCAAGATGCTCCATCATTCCGTGTTCAATTTGTTAACTAGCTATTTATGTTGTATTTTACAATATTATCTTCTACTAGCTAAACTCGTCTCATGCTCAATCTCTGTCCCGTAATAGGCATAGCACAACATTTCTTTTAAATTGTAGCTGAGGTTCCTCACCATAGTGTCATATTTCCTGTGAAAAGGAATTGGATAACCAATTTAATTTTGCTCTTTCATGTTGTGTTCCACATAACAATTCAATTTATGCAGTGTATACAGTTATTTACACATCCTAACCAAATGATAGCAAATAACAATTCAATTTAGACATCCTAATGCATAAATCAATCACACCAAAATGACAGCAAATAACAATTCAATTTAGACATCCTAATAGCAACTAAAAAACACAAAATTAGGGAGTTTGTGTAACTTAAATACCATATACACTTTGTAACACCTAATAAATAAATAAAACTAACTAATAATATCAATAAATTGTTGGTTCAGACATAATTTTCAAGAAAAAAAAACCAATATACAGCAAAATGTATCCAGCGGAAGAAGTTTGGCAGGTTCTTCCGCGAGAAGGATTGAAAGCCTGCGGAAGAAGGTTCCGCAGGTTCTTCCGCGAGAAAAAAATGGAGCCTGCGAAAGAACACCTTCTTCTTCCGCTGGCTCCATTTTCATCCCCTAACACAAGCGCGGAAGAAGCTTCTTCTCGCGGAAGAACTTCGTCTTCAACCTCCAGCACCAAACAACAGCAATGTCGTCTATCCTAAGGCCATTAACGCGATTCTAACAGATAACCAAAGCCAATGGGGTTAGAACACTAACCTCGATGGCGGAAGAAACGCTAACAGAAAGCCAATGAAGAAGACGAAGGGATCGATGGAACCAAAATGGAGAACCAAAGCTTGTGCCGGCGAGAAGAAGACTGCTGCGAGGAAGACCACTGAAGAACACGAACGAGGAAGGAGCGCGGAAGAAGACTCTGGACCAAGAAGAAGAAGGCGAAGAAGGGGAGAAAAATGTTGGGTGCACAGACGAGGTAGGAGCGCGGAAGAAGAAAGGTTTTTTTCTAAGTTTATTAACTTTTGATTTTTAAACGAAGGGCATTTTTGTAACTTCAATGAATTGCTGGGTGCACCAGCAATTTTGCTGGGTGCACCTAGCAACAGCCTTGAACAAAAAAGGGAAGTTCAATAAGGAATAGATTGACCCAATATCCACTTAAAAAACTTGGTCTAACAATATCTCTCTATCCCCATGGGCCTTTCTCTTGCCAGCTAATTGGGATCATCTTTGGGTCATAAGGTATTACTGCGTTACTATTCTACATATTCTAAAATAAATTCACGACTTCATTAATTTTATTATTATAATAGATAATTTCCCCTATTATATATGACACTCGGTATTAATAAACTAGAAATTTGAACATAGACAGTTGTTGAAACATCAATAGAAATCTAATATCGGTGAACGTAGCATTGCAACCAATGATATCACTTGGATTGCGGAATTTTAAATTTTTAATGAATATAAAAGTTTTTATAGGCTAATTACATTAACCTCTCTAGATAATAATGCTAATTAAATTTATATCTTTCTGGTGGAAAAGCTACATTATTTTCTCTTATTTGTACAAATCTCTCAAACTATCATCTGTTATTTATTTAAAAGTTTATAGATACATCAGAATAATAATAAAATAATTATAGATACATTTCTTATTTGTATTTAAAGATTATACACACAATATCCTTAACATACTAAATAAGTAAGGAAATTATAATTTTCTAGTCAAGAAAATGGTATAGTGTAATTATTATTAATTTCAAAAGAAAACATGTAATTATCTCATTTTTATAAGAATGCTCTCTTAATTCAAACTTAAAGAATTTTTGCAAATATAGCTTAGAAAAATGAATATGATATGATATGACATAATAAAATCTATATTGAAGAAAAACAAAGAAATCAAATGAGATGTTATATATAAAAAAGTAAAAAAAAAAAAAAAAAAAAAAACCTTCCGAGTTCCATATTATTGTTGTGTTCAATATTGGCCAAATGCTATTAAGATTCTTAATCTCACCCAAAGGTATGAGACTCAACGTAATGGCGGATAAATTCAGTAAGATCTACAAAGCCATATTTAAATCAAATTGCTAGCTAGCTAGCATTCTTCTTGTACATTGTCTTGTATGTAATCATGGCAAAACCAAGTACACTGAACCGTACTAATGAGATATATGGTTATATGTGCATAATCTTTGATTAAACCAAGAAATTTACAAGATCAGTTATTCATTTGTTTTTATTATTTTATCTGGAAAAGAATTTCGGAATGTTAATGGACAATTAGGATTTTATAGAAACATGAAGTGGACAAGAGAGTCA
Organism: Glycine soja; assembly: GCF_004193775.1. Classification (NCBI taxonomy): domain Eukaryota; kingdom Viridiplantae; phylum Streptophyta; class Magnoliopsida; order Fabales; family Fabaceae; genus Glycine; species Glycine soja. The sequence continues at coordinate 23,194,638 of NC_041009.1, read as the reverse complement.
CAAATTGTGAACGCCAAGCAAAAAATCATGGTTTTGTCTACAGTATCAAAGGCAGTAACCATGCCCACTCACGAGCATTTCACGTGCTGGCATGTCTTCTTAGTGCGTTACAGCTTTGCATTTTGCTCCATTAAGATATTCTTAGACGAAAGCCCGAAAGGAACATGGTTCAGACAAAATTGATAGTGAAGGCCTTCTAGACATATTTAAAGTTCCCATGTCCCTTATGGTCAGACCCCTTCTTCCCACACCTTCGGGTAGAGCTAACACAATGGTTCAATTCTTTGGATCCCATTCAGCATGAAAATCACATTTTTAAATCACGCCCATACTCATCAACACTCACCAACCTTACATTACAATTTTCAACCTCTTCTTTTTCTTTGTTTCTTCATTTTTCAATGATTTTATATCCTTAACTCTTTTTTTAACGTGATCGAGGATAAATAAATGTAAAAGATCCAAGTTTTTATATCGAGGATAAATAAGCTATCTTATTTTGCCTTTAACTTTTTTTGTTTTTTCAAAAGGATAAGCTATTTGGAACATCAACTTAATTTTTATATCGTATATAAAGAGGGGGGGAAATCACTAATTTGACATTTTGCATCTTGTCATCATGTAAGAGAAGTTCAGTTGAAGGAATATATAGTGTTTCGATGATGCCACAGCTTAAGGGCCTAATAGAGCACGACAAAACTTTTCTTTATGTTTCCAAAGAGAAAAGAAATAAAATAAAATAGATAAACAACGGAAGCTGCAATTCTAAGTGATATGGGTGAAGCACAAGACACAACATGTGGGATTATGCTTCGTGTTAAATTAAGATGAAGCCCTAAATATGTAACAATTTGTCGGGTTTGAAGAAGTCTCTCGGATTAATTTCAGATTCAGCTAGCAGTACTAATTTTCTAGCTTTTATTATTACATACATTTTTCGGCTTCAAACTTATAGGCTAAAAAGGTAGACGGTAGTAGATAAAAATAAAGGAGTCATTAAATATCTTTGATCTTTTATTATATTTGTGGACTTACTTACATAGACAGTGAGAGAATCTTGCTCATTGCCACACGATTAAGCACATTAGGCCATAACTCGTGGAGCCACAGCCATTTTACATTTATACTCTAATGTCCTTTAAGATAACCTTCTCTGACACACCTTTGTCTTTATATCCCATATTTGAAATCACATGCCTAACTTTGACTATTATTAGCCTGCCATTACAGTTTTCGGACGATCTAGTGTAAGATAGAAAAGGTGGCATATCTGTTAGTTTTGAACCAACAGGAACATGGCTAAAGACCAAATTAAATTAACTCTAGGCAATATTTGTGCTTTTTACCTAACTATAGTGTACAACATATTTTACCCGTGCTAAAACAACAACTATAAAGCTCAAATATAGAAATAAAAAAAAGGTAAGAAATCATTATAAATAAACTTAATTATAAGATAGAATGTATTCAGATAAGTTATTAGAAGTTCTTTCAAATGTGTCATTGATTAAATTTTGAAGAGGGAAATTTCACACGGATATAGGTGTCACAAATAATTGAAGAATATAGTCAAAACGACATGACAAGGAAGCTTCATTGTTTCTAGGCCTAATTATGAGGTTCTTATATTATCCCGAAACCATGGAATGGAAAGCTCAAAAATCTAAGATAACATTGGCCTTCTACTACTTAGCATCACCTAAACATTAGTATTATTTGTTAATTTTGCTTAATTCAATGGCCGACCACTTATTTTGGTGGTTGATGCCACATAAATTTTGGTGCAGAGAGAGAAAGAATGGGAGCATGGAATCTGAATTGGGGGGCCTATAGACATTTTCTTTCGGAACCATGGACCACACATTTCGCTCTATAAGAAGCCCTTTTGGAGCCCCATTTGTAACACTGCTTCAAGGGGTTTCAAGTTAATTTCAACACACACACTGTCTCTGTACACTCCAAAGTGTAAGTTAACAAAAAGAAAGGAAGGAGCATAGACACAAAGATGAGCAAAGACTCCACGAGAGGTTCAAAGAAGAAAGTTTCATGCAGAAGGCTTGGAGGGTACCTCAAAGAGCAGAAAGGAAGACTATACATTATCAGAAGATGTGTAGTCATGCTTCTCTGCTGGCATGACTAGAATCATTCTCATCAACAACCATTATAGTGTTTGACGTTCTTCTTTGCTCATCATATCGATCGTGGATCAGCAGCACACACTAGAGTCCTAGAAGCCATAGCCAAGGATCAAAGTTAAAGCATGCAGAAAAAAGATAAATGTTTTGCTAGCTCTTTTTAATATTATTATTATTATTCCCTATGTAAATAGCAGAGAAAGTAACGTTAGAGACAATTTTCCTTCATATCATGCCTAAAAAATGTATGTTCTCTACGTGCAAATGGTGAAATTAGTGAATAAAAATTCAGTTTCTATTTTGCACTTGATATAGATCGATTTGTTTCTTTTGATTCTGAATCAAGAACTCTTTAGTTTGAAAGAATAAATTATAATTGGCTTATTTTGTCCATCTTGTATGGGGTACGTATGCTACAAAAACCATTGAGAATAAGCTAATGATAATAAGGTGTTTCTATAGTTTTTAATTAGTAAGTTTCAAGGTTTTCAGCTTGTAGTGATTAAAAAAAAAAAAGAACACTAAATAATTGAACATTTTCTCGATTAAATGGAGGAGAATGTTGCCTTTAAAGGTCAAAGTAAAAGTTAAAAATGAAGATGTTTAAGACCTATATTTATATACCTACAAAAGAAGGGCACAAATTGGTGCTTATGAGCTCATGAGTGTGTTGTGTCTTTTACGTAGGCTCTATTTGTTGAGGTCTTGTCAACTCAAAGTTACATTATATTGCATTTTGAAAAAGAGTTTGTGCATCACCTGTGGGTGCGCCCGATGATATGACCCTTATTTCCATTTTTTTATCATGGTTGCTTGGACATGATTTTTTTTTTTTTTTTACAGTTTTATCCACTTCTTGATTTGTCTCCTCTGAGTCACTGTTTCATAAGACTTCCACACTGCAATTTTTTTTTTTAAATTTCTTCGGAATAGTTTTGTTTGGGTAGGTTGATATTATTAACCTTGCTGGTTTATCTTGACTTAGTTGTTAGTTACCTAACTAATTAAGTCTATTATAATTAGTTAGAGGTAATTAATTTTCTGTTATAAAAAATATTTAAGTAATGCAAAATACTATATACTCATCAATCAATAATAAACACAATTCTGATCCATTTTTTCTATAATGATATTCTCTTTATTCTAATAGTTTCATTCACAAGATATTCCTTTTTCATTTGAGTTCATCCATGACATTTAATTGAAGAGCTCTGCTGCGCTACTCTATCCTTCATATTTTTCATGTCTGTTTGTTCAATCCGTTTAGTACTCTGTTGATTCTTAAAGATGAGTGAAGAACAAGATGAATCTCTCAGTGTTCATAGTCCCTACTACCTATGACCTAGTGAAAATCCAGCAATCGCATTAGTTTTGCCTCTTCTGGATCCAATAAATTACAATTATTGGAGAAGATGAGCTCTCACGGCCTTGAGTGTGAAGAACAAAGTAGAATTTGTTGATGGTTACCTTCCTCAACTAGCCTCGAATCATAGATTGTACGCAGCTTGGAAAAGAGTGAATAACATGGTGGTTTCATGGCTTATACACTCAGTTGCAACTTTCATTTGTCAAAGCATTTTATGGATGGACAACATTGTTGATATCTGGAACGATTTGAAAGCACGATACTCACAAGGTGATTTGCTTTGAATTTCTAATTTACAACACAAATTAGATTCTATTAAACAAGGAGACATGAATATTAATGATTATTTTACAAAGCTAAGAACAATTTGGGATGAGCTTGAGAGTTATCGACCCGATCCTGTGTGTACATGTGCTTCTAAATGTGGTTGTGATGTTGTTGTTGAAGTAAAGAAAAGGAAGATCAAGATAGAATAATGGAGTTTATTTGTGGTCTCAATGATCAGTACAATCATGTTAAATCAAGCATACTCATGATGGATCCCTTGCCATCGATTAACAAAGTTTTCTCTTATACTGCACAATAAGAAAGTCAATTTGCAAGTTCTAATGCACTTGGCAATCTAAGTTTGGTTAATGTTGCTACTAATACAGGATCATCTAATTCTTGCAGCTAATGCGGTAGAGATAATCACACAACAGAAACATGTTATAAGAAAAATGATTTTCCACCTAATTTCTTCTCCAATAGAGGAGGTAGAGGAGGTTTTGGTAGAGGGGGATAGGAGGCAAAAACAACAATGGTAAAGTTTGCACCTATTGTGGTATCACTAATCATACAGTGGATGAGTGCTATAAGAAGCACGACTATCCACCTGGTCACAAATTCTATAAACCTCAAGGAGCTTCAATTAATAACACAATTAAGGGAAAAAAATGTTTCAACTTCATAGACTAATGATATTGGTCAAGATATTAAAATCACTTATTAACAGTATCAAGCACTTACGTCTTTACTGGCTGCCAGCAATAATAGCTCTCGTGGATCACAAGTTAACTAGATTGGTACAAGTTCTGCTCATACATCAAGCATAGGTAATATATACTATCCCTTATTTGTAATGCTCACAAGCTTGAGGCTACAACATGGATTTTGGATTCTGGTGCTACAGATCATATTGCATCCTCATTGACTTGTTATTCTACATATAGAGAAATAAATCCCATAGTAGTTCGCCTGCCTGCTAGTCAACAAGTCATAGCCATACACTCTGGAACAGTCAAATTTATTGAATTTTTACACTTAGTAGATGTGTTATACTTGCCATCTTTCAATTTCAATTTAATCTCTATATCAAGTTAACTTTCTTTTCTAATTCATGTTTGATTCAGGATATAAGTAGCTAGATAGGTACAATTGATGTAGTGGAAGGTCTATACAAGCTTAGAGTACTTGCTGCCAATTCATTTCCCAAGGCTAGCAACAATTTCATTTTTGTTAAGTCTGTGTTAATAAAGAAATCATTGATGTTTGACATTTTCGTTTAGGTCATCCTTCATATGATATGCTGCAATTGTTAAAACAAACTTGTTGATTTGTGATAAAACTTTTGTTTGTGACACTTTCCATATAGCAAAATAGAGAAAACTTTCATTTCCCAATAGTGACTCTTATGCTTCTAGTCCTTTCGCTTTGATACATGTAGATATTTGGGGCCTTGTGCCACAACTACTTTGAATGGACACAAGTATTTTCTTACCATTGTGGATAATCACACTATATTTGTTTGGATTTTTATAATGACTTTTAAAGTTAAGACTCAAACTCACTTACAAGCCTTTATTTCGTATGTTGAGAGGCAATTTAATACAAAAGTGAAAGCTATTCGATCAGATAATGGTGTTGAGTTTACCATGAAACAATTTTATCGGTATAATACACCAGATTTCCCGTGTCGAAACTCCACAGCAAAATGGAATAGTAGAGAGAAAACATCAGCATTTAAATGTTACTCAAGCACTTCTTTTTTAGTCCAAGTTACCACCAATTTTTTGGTCTTTTGCTTTACAACATGTTGTTTTACTTATCAATTGTTTACCAACTCCATTTCTTAATAATATGTCTCCTTTTGAAAAATTATATGGCACTGTATATGACATTTCTTCCTTAAAAGTCTTTGGTTGCTTGTGCTACACTAGCATTCTCACTAATAACAGGAAAAAGCTTGATCTTAGAGCTTTTGCTTCTGTTTTCTTAGGCTTCAAGCCTCACACTAAAGGGTACATTACCTTTGATCTTTCCACTAGAGCCACAAAGGTATCTAGACATGTCATTTTCTATGAAAATTGCTTCCCTTATGCCTCTCTTAGTGCCTTTCAATATTTTCCCACATTCCTTGTGCATTCCTATCCTACCATTTATGATCATGGTAAGGATTTGGATTTTTCTTCATCATCTTCACACTTTACTATCCCTGATAATTCTCAGTCACCTAACATTTTTGTTGATCATTCACAATTGGGCTCCTCAAACACTTCTTCTGATCCATCAAATTCACCAATTATTATTGCTCCTAGAAGATCTGACATGGAAAGAACTATACCAAAGAAGTTTCAAGACTTTCACACTACATTCACATCACTTGTTACTGGTCAATCCTCAAGTACTCGTTATCCTTTAGTCTCTGTTTTATCTTACAAAAGTGTCTCCTACATACCATAGTTTTATCATGGCTACATCCTCTAAGACAGAACCTAAGTCATTTAAAGAAGCTTCCCAATCAGACAAATGGATCAAAGCAATGAATGCTGAAATTAAGGCTTTAAAGGATAATCGTACTTGGATTTTGACTGACCTCCCTCCTAACAAATTTTCTATTGGATGCAAATGGGTTTATAAAGTTAAATACAAGGCTAATGGGTTACTAGAAAGATATATGGCTAGGTTAGTAGCAAAGAGGTATACTCATATTGAAGGTCAAGACTACCTTGATACTTTTTCCCCAGTGGCTAAGATAACTAATGTGAGATTATTACTTGCTTTAGTTGTTGTTAACAACTGTCATTTAAAGCAATTAGATGTGAATAATGTCTTTTTGCATGGAAACCTTAATGAGGAGGTTTACATGAATTTGCCTCCTATTATGCACTCAACCAAATTTAATCAAGTTTGCATATTACATAGATCTTTGTATGGCCTTAAACAAGCCGGTAGATTGTGGTATGTTCGATTGTCCACTTTCCTCACCTCACATGGTTATAGACAATATTCCTCTGATCATTCTTTGTTTCTTAAACAACATCTTCAGTCTTCTACTGCTTTACTGGTTTATGTAGATGATATTGTCTTGTTAGGCAATGATCTTCTAGAGATTAAATCCATCACTGAGCTTCTGGATGAAGTTTTTAGAATCAAAGACTTTGATGACTTGAAAATTTTTCTTGGATTTGAAGTGGCTCACAATAAATAAGGGATCAATATTTATTAAAGAAAATATGTTCTTGATATATTGCATGATGCAGGCATGTTAGGAAGCAAACATGTCTCTACTCTAATTGATTATGGTGTAAGACTACACCAACAATCATCAATCAATAATAAACACAATTCTAATCCATTTTTTCTATTATCAGATATTCTCTCTATTATAATAGTTTCATTCACAAGATATCTCTTCTTCTTTATTTGAGTTCATCTATGGCATTCCTTCGTACCTGTTAGATATAATGATATGCTATGAATGGTGGTGCAATGAATCAAATTTGATTTTAATACCACAGTGTCTTTAAAGCTAGCTACTCGATCGTAAATTGCTTCAGAAAATTTACGAATTATCCGTCACGATTTTGGTAATATGCAAAGACACTCACTATATGTTGTTAGTAAAAAATGTACATTCAATATACTTAACCATACTAACTTATGCGTTAACATGGCATAAAGATGCTATACCAAACGCACTAATTATTATTTCCACACTTTTTACCGGCGTAAATTTGTCTTCCTTACTGTTGCATCTTTTACGTGTAGGCTATATTGTTGATTTCTTTTCCCTTTGACAATCGTGAGAACTTAAGAAATGTATAGTATGAATTATTCCTGAGGACCATATTCAGCTGCTGTAATATTCTACTCTTTCAAATAAATATGAATTTAGAAAAAGAAATGGATATGAAGCTCTAATATTCCTCTTTGACACTAGTCAAACATAGATAACATTTGTGTCTCTATATATATATATATATATATATATATATATATATATATATATATATATATATATATATATCTGCTCCTTAAAATTGTCAAATCACAAAAATACTTCCTTTAATACGTTTAATCGATTAGTGGTGTGTGTGGTGAATATTGTAGGAATATGCTTAATAGATATTGAGCTGAACTAGCTGTTTAGTAGCAGCTTTCTTCCTTCTCTTTCATTCTTTTCATTATTATTTTTTTACTTGTCTCTAACCCCAATTTAGCTTTGAGATATGAGGTCTTGATTACGGATAGAAAATATTTTTTTTATATAATAAAAATAATTATTAATATGATATATTATTTATAAATATAAATTTTTAATGTCTATATTAATAGATTGATTTTTATTAATAAATAATTATACTATCAAGAGTTTTAGTATCAAATCATTTTAATATGATACTTTTTTTAATATATATTAAAAATATCTTACATCCTCAAAATTCTCGTTGAATGCGCAAAACATGAAATTAAATGTTATATTCTTTCTTTACGTCATTTAAAAAATTATCCATTTAATTAAGCTCGACTAAATAAGAAATTTAATTTTTTTTAGAGTAAATTAAACTCCCACTTTTTATATTTTTTTTTTCAAATTACACATGACATTCTTTCCTTTTTCATCCTACAAATACCTTCTAATTCTTTAAAATATTTATTTTTGATATATGACTAGGTGTTTGATATAATGTCTCAATTAAGAGGTATATCTTCTTCAAGTGTTAACAACAATGAAGTAAGAGTTAAATATTAAAGAAAAAAGTATTATTGTCTTAATAAAAGTTCATTCACAAAATTAATTGTGAATTTGTTAGAGTATTTAATCAAGATGTTAAGAAAATTTCATCTATTCATATATTGTAATTGACGTTAGTTAACAACGTTAACAAAAGGAGAGTAAACTTAATGTAAAAAAGGGAAGGAGTTCGAGTGTAATTTGAGAAAAATAAAAGAAATACGAATGTAATAAAGATATTAAAATAATTTCATTTGTTCACATATTTTAATTTACGTTAGTCAACAATGTTAACAAAAGGGGAATAAAAATAATGTAACAAAAATATCGAGTGCAATTTAAAAAAAACAGATAAAATATAAGTATAATTTACTATTTTTTTATTCTTTTAGATTCATAGCGATTAAACTATATTAAGTGACCATTCATAACTTAGTTTATAATTTCTACGGTATACTATAGATTTTCATCTAATGTTTGGAGCTAATATTTACCAACGTAGTTTGCTTGATCTTCATATTTCAGAACATATATATATATTTGCATTTAGTGGCCGAAAGGGCACCGGAAGAATATCTTCAGCATTTGAGGTTCATTCTTCTTGTGCACACTTTTGTTCGGACTTGATGTCTCTTTTTTGAATACATGTTTCTCTATGAATATACTTGTTCTCTAAGTCTAGTCAGATTATGTATGTTGCATGTCCATCAATTCCTATCCAAATAAAATAAATGCAACATATATGCAATGTGAATTTTATCATTATGGTATTGTATAGTTGACAAATAATTATATTTCTTAAATATGTTATTTGAGAATTGATTCTTAAGTTTATGAAAAAATATTTGATGTGAGAAGGTAATTTCTTAAATAAATTTTCATACTTGAAAATTTTAATTTATGATCTAAGTGATACTAAATTTAGAGAGAACAAATTTTACTAAAAATCGTTAGTTAGTTATTCAATAAAAATTAATCATAAATAAAGTGAATATATTTTATAACATTGTCACAATAAAAAATAATTTAACGTTACATAGTTAGAGCTTAATAATGTTAATATTTGAGATAGAAAAAAATGCCCGAATGTGTATTTGAGAATAGATCATTTTAGGAAAAGAACTACTTTTTTAATTTTTAAAATGTTTATAAAATGATTAGCTGAAAAACTATCTGTGTGAGGGTGAATAAATGCTACGGGGATATAGTTCAAGCCTTCACTAGTTTTTTTTAGATACAATCATTTTCACTAGTAAATGCTAGAATGATTAAAGTGGGGTTAGGATGATTTAGCCCACCAACTCAACCAACTTATCACGCTTAATTCACTAGCTCGGCGGGTTGAAGACAAGACAAGGTGGATTGACTTGTCAAATTAGCCTATTTAATTTATTCAACTTAGTCATCATTATTTAAAATATGTTTAAATATAAATTTATATTTGTAGATAATTAAGAAAGAGACAAGTAATTTCGTACAGAAAGCAAAATCCGGTTGTGGGCTTATGATAGCAATCTATTTTTTTTTTTTGTACTGTATTGTATTTATTTTTTTACTTTTCAAACTAATTTCATGATAAATAGAATTATTTTTTCAATGTTAAAAAATAACATTTATTAAAATTCAATTGTGAATACATATATACTATATATAGTTCGTAAAATATATTTATACTTTAAATTTAATTTTATTTTGTATATAAAAAATAGTTTTAAGATCATTTTTTAAATTTCATTTATTTTCAAAAATAATTAATTCATAATCAATAAGTTAATTTTTTTTTACAATTTAAAACAACTAATATTCTTACTAATCATTTTGATATTATGATAATGATAGTTAATTTTGGCTTCTCTTTTGACAAACACTCAAATCTTGTCTACAGTCTACCCAAAAAAAAAAAAAAAAACTCCCCTTCTCCCAACTTTGTTAAGGGAAAACAAAGAATTCATATAGCATCAAAGTTCAAACACAACTCTTTCAGTCTCTTGCACTCGTGTAATCTAGTGCCATGCGTGTAATATTATAGATGATGGATCAGATTTTAAATACTGTTAAACTTCTCTCACTCTTTGCTTTATTTTTATATACTCTTTGAAGAAAAAATATTTTTTTAAAAAAACAATTACTAGTATATTTACATCTACAATGTAATAAATTATATTTTTTTAAAATATATTTATTTGTTCACATTAAAAATAAACTTAATTTTAAAAAAAAAATACTATATCTGTAAAAAGAGAATGGAAAATCTTGATCCGATATAGGGCCCTATGAACAGAGGAAACCTCATGATTCAGTTAACCAGTGAGAAAAGGTTTGATTGGTCAAAGTGGCAGCTTTATGATGCACATGTGCACTCCAAATCCACATGCTTACTCACACACACTTACACCCCTACATTGACCCGTGGTCGCTTTCATCATACCACCCCCCATTACTCTTTGTTTTGATTCTTTCACAATACAAAAAGCCTGGGCCCACTACTTATAGATGTGGGACACATCTCCAACCCAATTCATTTGTCTAAAATCATGGACTCATGAACATGAATGACTCATCTTACTTCTTCTTACTCGTGAAAACAACTTTATTTGTGCATAAGATAAAAGGGAGAGTAAAAAGCCAACAAGACATAAGCACCAGCATGTAACATAAAATTATGGGACACGATCCTCTTGCCATACAGATTTAGCTGCACCTAATATAATTGAAATCATTTTAAGGATGTTGATTAACATATGACTATAGGTAATTGTCTTTTCATTGCTAATTACTATTACTATACTCTCTCTCACACTCACCTTTAGGTATTAACCACTAACCGAGTTTAATGAGGGAAAATGGGAAATTGGTTATAAGAGAATAGTAGAAGGAAAATCAATGAAGTGGAAAACCATTTTTTTGACCTAAAACATAAGAGCAATATTACGCATATCCACATCGTGACATGTTGTTAACATGACACCTATGTATTTTTGTTACTATGAATTGATGTTATGGGACAACATTAGGATTCACATTTCAGGAATCTCAAGAATGATTTTAGCCTCTCAACCACTAAAATAATCAACATTCGATCTGTCATGGAGTAAACTGACTATTTACTTCTCCTCATATTTTTTTATTAGTTTTTTCTCTCTCTCTAAATACAACTACTTGAATTTATTTCCATGTTCATAATTAAATTTGATAATCATTATTTAAATTTTGACGCATCATATATAATTAATTTACACAAATTATTTTTATAACTTATCCTTTAATTTCAAACTACTACACAATTTATTCATGTATAGTAAAATAAAATTTTGAATTTTGCTACGTAAACCTTTCTTTCAATAAACTTTATTTAAGATAAATAGTTTCACCATTATTTGACAATGGTGATATTCTTTTTTGTATATAATTTCATCTTAAACTAAAAAAGTCGATCTAAATTTAAAAGTATATTTTCATTGTACAAAAATGCTTTTATATAATACTTAAGGAAAATATGTATTAAATATTGTCTATGTTTTTATATGATAAAAAATATTAAGAAGTTGTGGATAATATTTGGTTATGAAATTACACACACACATACTTGTTCTCATGGGTGTACTTCTACTCCAAAAGTATTCTTTTATTAGTATCCATTGCATTCCACAATATTGCATGCCTAGAGGAACCTACCTAACTACTAATTGTGTCTCACTCATAGCTTAGTACTATGAATAAGCGATTGGTAATATACCAAGTACGTAACTATTATGAACACAGTTACACTATTGGGTCAAATACAAACTTGAGTATCAAAATATTTTGTAAGTGTTTCCTATCATCACTTCGTCTTATACCAAAAGAGTCTTCATTATTCTTAAGTGTTTGTCTGGAATCTTATCAGCTTCAAAATAGAGATACAACAATACTTAATTTTTATTAAATATTTATGTATTATTCAGTACATATGTAGTTACAGCCAAAAGATACAAATTAGCTCATTTTAGTACATGTCATAGATTTTAAAGTTAAAAAGAGTAGTTCCTAGACCTAGAGTATGAAACAGAAACTAACTATTTCGATTTTGCCGTTTCAAAGTGCTCCACTTTTGTTGGTAATTAAATTGGCCCAAAGCCACTATTATTTATTGGATGTTGCTAGGTGCACCTAACACTATTGCTGGTGCATCCAACATTTCACTTCAATGGGTAAAAATGCCCTTTGTTTAATTTAAAAATTAAAACGCGCACCCACCACTAGTTCAGCTTCCTCTTCTGCGTTTTTCTTCTCCTCCGTTGCCGTCTTCTCTCCTCCGCGCATCTTTGTCCTCCCCTGTTCGTGGCCATTTGGAGCTGCATTTTGTTGCTTCTTCTTCGTCGTCGAGGTTAGTATGACCTTCCTCTCCATTAATGGCTTGCAACATTAGGGTAGAGGACTTACCTTAGAGAACTTAGGTTAGGAGAAGTTCTTCCATTAATGGCCTCCGAAGTTGTAACGTTAATACTGAAGAAGTTCTTCCGTATTTCATAATTTACAGTTACGGAAGAAGTTCTTCTGTAAGAAGGTTTGCAAATTTTTTTATTAATTTTGTTAATTTTTTTATAAACTTAGTTGTATTTGTTTGTTTTGTATTAAAAATAGGAATGTTTTGTTTTTTAATAAATAAAATATATATGATTGCATGGTGGTATGAAAAAAATTTAAACTTTAATAGTATATATTAGGTAACATTTTTGTTTTTTATGTTTAATATATTTGCATCAAAATAGATATTAGGGTTAGTGGCTAGGGTTTAGTTAAGGGCCTAGGACTGGCTGTATGTGGTTAGGGCATAGGGCTTAGGGGGTAGAGGTTAGTGTTTATGTTAGGGATTAGGGTTGAGCGTAGAGTTTAGTTTAAATGTTAGGGTTTAATATTTATGAGGGTATGTAGTTAGGGTTGGTTGTTAGGGTTTAGTTTAGGGCTTAGGGGTGACATTAGGGTTTGGTGTGGGGCTTAGGGTTTAATATATGTTGTGGTATGTTGTTGGTAGGTAGTTTTAGAAATGGTAGATATGTAAATGGGTAGGGTTGGTGGTTTGGGTTTATTGTAGTGCCTAGGGTTAAGCTTGGGGTTTGGTTTAGGATTTAGGATTTATTTTAGTGGTTATGGTTAAGCTAATGGTTTAGTTTAGTCATTAGGGTTTAATATATATGTTGGTATGTTATTCAGAGTTTTAGAAATGGAAGATATGTATGGGTAGGGTTAGTGAGGATGTTGCTGAGATGAGTGCGGACGTACCTGCACCTAGTGCAAAGGGCTTAGCCGGCGATGGTGCCGAGGGATTAGCTGCTGATGATGCTGAGGGATTTTGCACATAGCATATGGAGTGGAGATGTATTATAATTTTTACGTAAAGTTATTTGTTATTGTTGAGTTGTTTGTGATAATTAATTTTTTATATACTGTTATTTGGAATCATCTATGCTTCAATTCAGGAACGTCCTGAATTGAAGTTGGTCTCCCACGGAAAGAAGGTTGAGAAATTTGGGAGGCCAGCGCCTAAGATTGAAGGGCTAGTCGCTACCACATGATTAACTCCTTTGATCGCATGTTCAGTAGTCATCGGCGATCCGAAAGTTATATCCACTTTTGTCGAGAGGTGGCACAGGGAGACTAGTAGCTTCCATCTTTTAGTAGGAGAGCTGACCATCACACTGGATGATGTGGCTTTACTCCTCCATCTGCAGATCATAGGCGCCTTCCACATCTTCGAGCCTCTACTTATGGACGACGCGATCATCATGTTGGTGGAGTTGCTTGAGGTCTCGGGTGAGGAGGCTAGAGCTGAGACCTTTCGGTGTCATGGGGCATATGTACGCCTGTCGTGGCTATGGAATATCTATCAGATAAGATGCGAGGCCCGATAGTGGACTGTTGCAGCTTGTGCTTATCTGCTACACTTGGTTGGTTGCACTCTTTTTGCTAACAAGAGTGCAACACATGTTCATGTAGTGCATTTGGACACTTTTCGAGACTTGGCTCATAGTGGGAGCTATGCCTGAGGAGTTGTCGCGCTGGTACATATGTATGACCAGTTAAATGAAGCTTCTCAGAGCACTACACGACATATTGCTGGGTACCTTACTTTATTACAGGTAAATTTTGTGTTTGTAATATATTAAATTGGATTATGATGTAAATATGTTTTTTTTATGTGTATTTGATATTGATTTTATGTTCATCTCATGTTTGTAGTGCTGGATATATGAGCATTTTCCCAATAAGCATGACTGCGTCACTGATGATGGCTACGATGAGACGTCCCCATGTGCCTGCCGGAGGCTTACTACGAAGGCTTGTATGAAGGGATTACTAGCATTGTCGTACCAGACACGTTTAGATGCTTTGACAATCACTAACGTGTGCTAGATGCCTTATGGTGACCACCGAGGAGTTAGGGCGTTTGACTTCATTTCATGCTTTCAAGGTTAGCTTAGATGGGGTCCTATTATGGTCACACTTCAACCAGAGAGGGTGGTGTGACAGTTCGGCTATGTTCAGACCATCCCTCCATTGCCTATTAGTGCCACATTGTCATATGATGATATCGACAAGTGGATGCACTTCTTAGACCATCTAGCAGAGGATTTGGGTCAGATTTGTCTTATGCCTGGGCAGGTTTCAAGAGATTACATGGAGTGGTTCTTCCTGATATCTAATCCGTTCATGACAACCACACAGCAGGTGATCAGCCCAGACATCCACCTGTCCCACAGCATGAGGCATACGTGGAGCCAGCTATCTCGGAGGTCCCAGTGGCAGCAGAAGGTGGACTGTCACAGGCATCTGATCCCCCTAGACATGTAGTGGTAAGATTAGTTGCTTTGATGTTTTATAAAATGTTAGTTATTTTAAATGTTGTAATAAATGTGTTTTTATGAATGTCATAGGATGCTTGTGAAGCGATCGCAGAAAGGTTGGAGCGTGTGCTCAACCTAAGGATGGTCACTGAAGGCATAGAGTTACATGAGATCATGGAAGACTACCTCAGGATCGCTAGGGGTGTCACCTTATATGGAAATCTGTATGTTAGGACGCGATGAAGACGACGCATAGATCATTCATAGATCATTTTTATGTCTTGTATTTGACAAAACTTTTGTAGCTATTACATTATTTTGGTTATAACGTTTATTGAAAGTATTTGTTACATTATTTTATTTTTTGTGCACTCTATATCACACACCTTCCAGAATTGTAACTTTAATAAATAATAATATGATGATAAAATTATCTTAAAAAGAAATATAAAAAATATAACATAAAAAGTATATGATAGAAATAAAATAAAAAAGACGTGTATGGTCCTCGAATGGGTAAACCTAACATGATATGTATCATTACTTTTCTTTGGTTACATTTTCTCGTGGTCACTAAATTATTAAATGCAACCTAACATGATATTAAATACATTTCTTGAAAGCAAGTTCATGTGAAACATGCGAGCTTAATGCACTCATGAGCAAGGTTGTCAAACTCTAGAGTCAACTCGTAGACTCTTACGAGTTTACTTGGAAGCCGCGAGTCCCACGAGGTCCACGACGAGCTAGAGAGAAGCAAAAGCCACGAGTTCGGGTGGGTGAGAATTTCATAAACAACATGTGGTTCATTCACACCACATTCTTCTTCATTTTCATAATCCATATCAACTTCTTCAGACATTGTATTGTCATATGTCCATTGATCTTCGTCCATCTTAACAACAAATAAAAAAATTATACATCATACACAAGTCTACATAATCTTTTAGTGCACACAATATTAGCAAAACTAAAATTAGTCCCTCGTGGTACTTTTTATTTAGCCCTTAACATCATAATTTGATAAGTATCATAAAAAAATAATAACTACATACATATTACCAACTAATACAACTACATTCAAAATTTATAACTAAATAATTTACTTAAACTAAATAGAAATTTTGGACCTAAATAATTTCAATTTTGACTTATACTATACTTAATTTGTAATAACTAACTAATTTTTAATTTCTACAACAAATTACACAATACGGACTACAAAAACACAATAATAATAAATTTTACGAAATATTTAATTTGACAAAAAAAAATACTTCAAATAAATACAAATTTTGCACACTAATTAACAATAAAAATATATAAAACTATAACTAACAACTAATTTAACATTTTACTACTACAACAAAATACAATTATTATACCTAAATTATTTAATCTTTTACATTCACTATAAATAATTTGTAATAAAGAAATTATCCAAAATTTCAAAAATATGTAATAAAAAATATAACATATTAATAATATTATTAAATATAAATTATTCACAAATTTAAAAATAATCTAAAAAAAATTACACTTACGGAAGAACTACTTCCATAAGTGTAAATTACTAAATACGGAAGAAGTTTTTCCATAAGCTCGGAACTTCTTCCGTAAGAAGCTTACGGAAGGACTTCTTTCGTATGTTACAACTTACGAATTTAACAGTTCTACTAGAATATCAGTTACCTAGAAAAACCATAAAATGTGTACCAGCAATAGTGCTGGATGCACCTAGCAGCCCCCTTATTTATTTACATATCTCCTTCACCAGGAGGGACATGCTACGTGCACCCAGCAACATTGCTGGTGCACCCAGCAAATAGTGAATGGACGAAATTGCCCTTATGCAATCCCATCTTCCGGAAGAACCTTCTTTCGGAAGACATTCTTCCAGAACTTCATCCGGTTTCGGATGAAGTTCCAAAAGAACGTCTTCCGGAAGTTCATCCGGAAGAAGGTTCTTCCGGAAGACCAACTTCTTCTTCCAGAAGAACCTTCTTCTGGAAGTTGTTTTTTAAATGAATTTTTTTTCTAATAAATCAATTACGTTATAAAATAAATAATATTATTATACATAAATTATTAGTATACATAATTATGACTAATATTTGTAATTCATATTTTACGTGCATGTAAATTTGAATAATAAATTTTGTAACAATTGAGTATAATTTGAATCATACAAATTACTTAATTCGTATATTTTTTTTAAAAAATATAAAATATTTACTATGATAACATTTTATTTGTATTACAAAACTTAATATATATAATAAATAAATAATTTTAATTTTATAACAACGTGAAGTAAATATAGATTTCATTTTATAATAATAACTAGAATTAAAATAATATTTAAT
The DNA here is from genome assembly GCF_004193775.1 of Glycine soja. Classification (NCBI taxonomy): domain Eukaryota; kingdom Viridiplantae; phylum Streptophyta; class Magnoliopsida; order Fabales; family Fabaceae; genus Glycine; species Glycine soja. The sequence goes on along the minus strand of NC_041009.1, from coordinate 23,176,951 downwards.
GCATATTTAATGACGATTTTGTCCTTGTGTTGTTTTCTTTAAATTTACTGCGCTGCTTTTCCATTTTACACCTTTTTGCTTTCACTTTCATCCCGGTGTTCTTCGTATTCCTTTTCCGTAAAAAGATTTCGAAGTTCTGGTGGTTCCGTTTGTGTGTTTGAAGTAGCCGTTAAGTGAAGGTTAAATATTGGTGGTACGCATTTTGTCGTTGTTGTTGGTATTCGGTCGTAGTTGTTGTTCCTGTTTCGTCGGAGGTACGCATTTATTGGTTTTTTTAGTTTTGCATTTTTTTGTGTAGATTTGTTAGAGAAGGTGAACAGTAAAATGGTAAAAACTTTTTCCGAAAGAAGAACTGTGAACTTCCAGAAGAAGTTGTTTCGGAATATTAATTTTTTAAATTTTTTTGGAAATTTGTTTTAAAATTGTGAATGTATGTACACATGATTTTGATGATGTCAAAGAATAATCTAACAAGGCTGCTTCAAATGATAAGCATTTGCTTCAAGAATAATTCAAGATTGCTTCAACAAACAAAGTCTTGTTTCAAGATTCACTAAAGACCAAGCCTTGCCTTAAAACAAAGTGCTTTCAAGACATGCAAGGCTCTGGTAATCGATTACCAGGAAGTGTAATCGATTACCAGAAGACAGGGTTGACAAATAGCTGTTGAAAAAGGTTTTGAATTTAAATTTTCAACATGTAATCGATTGCCATATGTTTGTAATCGATTACCAGCAACGGAACTTTGGAAATTCAAATTCAAAAGTCATAACCCTTCAAATTATAACTGTGTAATCGATTACACAAACATTGTAATCGATTACCAGTGGAAAGTTTTCAGAAAATTTGCCAACAGTCACATCTTTTCATTAGATTTGTGAATGGCCATCAAAGGCCTATAAATAGGTGACTTGGGCACGAATTTTATGCAGAGAGTTTTGCTTGGCAAAAATGTCTTATCCTCTCAAAAGACAATGAGAGAGATTCCAAAAGAACTTCATTGTCAAATGCTCTCTCAAAAGAAATCCTTGACCAAACACTTGCAAAATCTATAAGGATTTTTACATGATCTTCATTGTAATATTCTTCTCTTGAAGAGAGAATTCTTCTTCCATTCTTCTTATTCAATGAGATTGGTTAAGAGACTGTGAGTCTCTTGTTGTAAAGCATCTGAACACAAGGGATGGGTTGTCCCTGTGTGGTTCAGACTTTATAAAGGATTTTACAAAGATAGTGGAAATCTCAAGTGAGTTGCTTGAGTACTGGACGTAGGCACGGGTTGTGGCCGAACCAGTATAAAACTGTGTTTGCATTCTCTCTTCCCTTATCTTATTTATTTTGTTGCAATCAATTGTGTCTTGCATGTTTAAAGAACCTTGTTAAATTGATTGTTGTTGCTTCTTCTACATTCTAAGCCTATCCCTCTTAAGATTATTGAGGCCACAAGGTTTAACAAGTGGTATCAGAGCGGGATTCTTGTATAAAGTTTAAAAACTTCCAGAATAGATATGGCCTCAACCAAATTTCCATTTTCTGAGGAAAATTCTATCAATAGGCTCTTATGTTCAATGGTGAGGGTTATCATTATTGGAAAATCCGAATGCAGATCTTTATAGAAGCCATAGATCTAAAGATATGGGAAGCCATTGAATTTGATTCATTCATTCCTACAATGGTTGAGAGAAATGCAACTACATAAAAAAAAACTAGAGAAGAAAGAAGAAAGAAGAAGGTTCCTCTTTAGCCCCAAAATGCTGAGTGCGATCAACTTGGGCACATGAGATTCAATTGTCCCGTGTTTAAAAGAAGAATGGAAAAATCCGACAAGATGAATTTCAAAGAGAAGAAAGAAAAGAAAGGATATATCACTTGGGAAGATAATGTCATAAATTATTCAAGTGATTCAAAGAAGAAAATCATAAGTCTGGGTATCATGATGAAAGACTATGAAAATGGAGAAGAGCAAAGTCGTTACATTGATAGCAATTTCTCCAAACACATGGCATGCATTAAAGTTTATTCATATTTCTCTCCAAGATAAATGAATATGTGATTTATGAAGACAACAAACGAAGGCCACATTTCTCCCCAAGAAAAGTGAATATGCGATTTATGGAGACAACAAACAAATGCCACTTGATCAACAACCGCAACAAGTAATATCAAATGATACCAACAGGTTACTTGTCTTTGATTGATTACTTTTGATGCTTGTTTTGAGTTTAGACTGTCCTTGATGATTGTGATTGAATTTGATTGACTGTGTTTGATGATTGATTGATTGTATTTTTGATTGTGTGTTTGATTGTCTTTGATGTTTGTTCCTGATTGAGTTTTTGATTGTTTTTAAAGAATCTATTAAACTTTTCAAATTAGTTTCATGTTTTAAGAAAACTATTTAAAATTTAGAAAAGGAAATTTTGAAATTGAAATTTGAAATTGAAAATTGAAATTTGAAAAGTTAAATTTGAAAATTGAAAATTAAAATTTGAAATTTGAAATTAAAATTTGGAAGTTGGAAGTTGGAAGTAGTTATTGGAAGTTGAAAGTTAAAAATGGAAGTTGGAAGTGGAAGTTACTGGAAGTTGGAAGTTGGAAATGAAAGTTATTGGAAGTTGAAAGTTGAAAATGGAGGTTGGAAGTTGGAAGGGGAAGTTACTAAAAGTTGAAATTGGAAGTTGGAATTTAAAATTTAAAATTTAAATTTTAAAATTTGAAATTTGAATTTTGAATTTTGAATTTTTTTTTAATAATAGAAATTATTGTGTATAGTTAGTTGATTGTTAATTTAATTAATTTGATTTGAAATATTTGATTATTGATTGTATTTGATTGTGTTTGATTGATGTGTTATTGTACTTGTTTTTGCTTGATTAATATTGAATGATTGTTTTAATGCCTTTTGGTATCACTTGATTCTCATACATTGCAACAAGTGGTAACATCTTTCTCCTCTCTATTCATGATTTGTTTTTGATGTTGACAAAGGGGGAGAGAAAGATAAAAGATAAAATAGTAAGAAAAATTATCTATTGTTTTTTTAGACAACTTTTTATATATGAAAAATATGAAATCTTCAATTGTCTCATATAAGCAATCAATGTAAAACCAAGGGGGAGTAAACTATATGCAAATAGATATTTTCTTTGTTGTTGCTCCTAACCTACAGGTGGTTGTCATCATCAAAAAGGGGGAGAATGTAAATCATGAAGATTTTGATGATATCAAGAAGAATTTGCTTGAGAAAGGGGGAGATGTAAATCATGCAAGCTTTGATGGTGTCGAGAAGAAATCACATGTTTGTCATCATCAAAAAGGGGGAGAATGTGAATGTATGTATACATGATTTTGATGATGTCAAAGAAGAATCTAACAAGGCTGCTTCAAATGATAAGCATTTGCTTCAAGAATAATTCAAGATTGCTTCAACAAACAAAGCCTTGTTTCAAGATTCACTAAAGACCAAGCCTTGCCTTAAAACAAAGTGCTTTCAAGACATGCAAGGCTCTGGTAATCGATTACCAGGAAGTGTAATCGATTACCAGAAGACAGGATTGAGAAATAGCTGTTGAAAAAAGTTTTGAATTTAAATTTTCAACATGTAATCGATTGCCATATGTTTGTAATCGATTACCAGCAACGGAACTTTGGAAATTCAAATTCAAAAGTCATAACCCTTCAAATTATAACTGTGTAATCGATTACACAAACATTGTAATCGATTACCAGTGGAAAGTTTTCAGAAAATCTGCCAACAGTCACATCTTTTCATTAGATTTGTGAATGGCCATCAAAGGCCTATAAATAGGTGACTTGGGCATGAATTTTATGCAGAGAGTTTTGCTTGGCAAAAATGTCTTATCCTCTCAAAAGACAATGAGAGAGATTCCAAAAGAACTTCATTGTCAAATGCTCTCTCAAAAGAAATCCTTGGCCAAACACTAGCAAAATCTATAAGGATTTTTACATGATCTTCATTGTAATATTCTTCTCTTGAAGAGAGAATTCTTCTTCCATTCTTCTTATTCAATGAGATTGGTTAAGAGACTGTGAGTCTCTTGTTGTAAAGCATCTGAACACAAGGGATGGGTTGTCCCTGTGTGGTTCAGACTTTGTAAAGGATTTTACAAAGATAGTGGAAATCTCAAGTGGGTTGCTTGAGTACTGGACGTAGGCACGGGTTGTGGCCGAACCAGTATAAAACTGTGTTTGCATTCTCTCTTCCCTTATCTTATTTATTTTGTTGCAATCAATTGTGTCTTGCATGTTTAAAGAACCCTGTTAAATTGATTGTTGTTGCTTCTTCTACATTCTAAGCCTATCCCTCTTAAGATTATTGAGGCCACAAGGTTTAAGTTGGCATAGATTGAAGGATGAAGTTGTGGTGCGTGATCTGTTATGGTGTCACCCAGATGCAATAAAGTTATGCAATGCATGTCATCTGGTGTTTTTTATAGATAGTACATACAAAACAAGCAGGTACAAACTCCCACTACTTGACTTTGTTGGGGTGACACCAACGGCGATGACATTCTCTGTTGGGTTTGCATATCTGGAGGTTGAGCGTGTTAATAATATTGTATGGGCTTTGGAACGATTTCGAGGTCTATTTTTAAGAAACGATCGCCTCCCTATTGTTATTGTCACTGACAGAGACCTAGCACTGATAAATGTAGTGAAAACTGTGTTCCCGGAGTGTACAAATTTGTTGTGCAGGTTTCATATCGATAAGAATGTGAAGGCGAAGTACAAATCTTTAATCAGTAAAAAAAAATGCCTGGGACTATGTAATGGATAGCTGGGGTACTTTGGTTGATTGTCCATCCGAACACCAGTTCGCTGAGTCCCTTCAGAAGTTTCAAATTGCTTGTTCGCCTCGGCCGATGTTCGTTGACTATGTTAACGACACATGGATTATCCCCCACAAGGAAAAATTTATTACAACATGGACGAATCAGGTCATGCACCTAGGCAACACAACAACAAACATGTATTAAGAACTTATTTTTTTTGTTAGTAAGGATTATTAATAAATGGTATTTAATTGTTGTATAATTTTCATGTTTGTTGTGTATTTTAAATGTAGGGTTGAATCAGCTCATTGAGCTCTAAAAAGAGTATTACAAAATAGCCTTGGAGACCTGTGTAGTGTTTGGGATGCCATGAACAACATGATCACGTTGCAACATGTTGAAATTAAAGCATCCTTTGAAACCAGTACGCATGTGGTTGGACATGTATTTAAAAAAACCTTATACAAGAGGCTTCTTGGGATGGTTTCAAGGGACGCTTTAAATGAGATTGCTTTTGAGGTTGAGCGTCTATGTTATCTCGGCAACAATCCCTCTTCTTGTGGTTGTGTGATGAGAAGCACGCACGGTCTTCCTTGTGCATGTGAGCTTTCTAGGTATACTGCTGGCAGCATCCCAGTGGAGTCAGTCCATATTTTCGGGAGGAAACTTTGCTTTTCAGACCAAGGGTTATGTGAGGCCAAAGTCAGCATCAAGGAAGAGATTGAGACCATATCTAAAAGGTTTAAGGAACTTGATGTGTGTGGCAAAGTAACTCTGAAGAGTAAACTTCGAGATATTGCATACCCTGATCATAACTCTATGTGCCCTCCTCCATCAAAGGTCAACACTAAAGGTTCACTGAAGAAACCGATGAAAAGAAGTCAAAGATCCACAAAGCGTGATCCTTCTTACTGGGAGAATGTTGATATTTTTCATTCTGTTCAAAGCAGCAACTCTTCAATGAAACATAGTGCATCATGTTCTGAACCGCCTCAGCCAACAAGGATCATCCCAATGTTGGATCAATTTGTGCCATTCATGCAAGGTTTCATTTGTGACGTTGTGGTGTGAAAGCGAACGGTAATTGTGGATATCGGTCGATTGCCGCTTTATTAGGTATGGGGGAAGATTCGTGGCCGTTACTGCGTAACAAATTGATTAAAGAACTTGGCAGATGGTCGCATGAGTACATCAACCTCTTCGGTGGCACAGAGAGATTTGAACAATTAAAGTTGTCCCTACTTGTTGATGGGTTTTCCAAGGTATGTTTTTAGGTTATTTTTTTAAGAACAAACTTTAAATAACTTACATGTGTATGTTTGCTTGATTCAGGTTAGTGTGGACAAGTGGATGGATATAACGGAGATGAGATATGTGATTGCATCACGGTATAACGTAATCCTTGTATCGTTGTCCCGACAACAAAACATGACATTTTTTCCTCTTAGAAGTCAACCACCACCCGATTCTTCTAGGCACCGCATGATATGTGTCGGTCACGTGTTTGAAAATCATTTTGTTTAGGTACATTGAAGATAATTAGTATAAAAATTATGAAATGACTTCCCTGGTTCATTTGAGTTAATAATGTTTGTCCAATGTGTCGCAACCTACCCTTCGGCGGGAGGGTGACGCAGGGCTCGCGGGTGCATCTTCCAAGGAAGGAAAACGCCCAGAGTCGCCACCAACGTTTATTCGAGGAAAACATCAAAAAAACCAGAAAAGGCGTGGTCTACGAAATTTAAGTGTGAAAGGTTCGAGAGTTGTATTTACGCACGGGGGAGGTATTAGCACCTCACGCGTCCGTTACAAGGGACGGCAGCCTTTAATCAAGTGTGCAAACATGACTTCAATTTGTTTTATTTTCCCTTTTTTACGTTTTTATGTCTTTTTACACCTTTTTGTATTTTTTATCTTTTTGTGGTCGACAAGGGTGTTTCCCTTGCTCCTACGTATTCCTCATTTGTGATAAGGAAATCAGACCTACGTAGTTCTTTGAGAACTAAACGTTGGTTAAATTGTTTTTATCCTTTTTTGAAAGATATTTTGATTGAATGAAAGGTCATTTAAGGCGTTGGACCATTAAACGATCTTTCGATTCTTTTGAAAGGAGAGAAAACAATAAGGCATTGGACCATAATGATCTCTTGTTTTTTTGAAAGAGGTGACAAAGCTATGTGTTGTTTTTAGGCTTTTAAAAATCCACGTCTAACCAATAAAAGTGAAAAAGACCATTTCAAGGTGTTGGACCTTAAAAACGGTTTTTAGGTGATGACAAAAGCTTGGTTTATGAATTGATTTTAGTCTTAGTTTTACTTTGGTTATTAGTCAATTCGATTAAGAAAGAAAATCCTAAAGAAGAAAACGTCTGATTGATTTTTTTGATTATTTTATTTAAAGATATTTTTTTATTATTATATTATTATTTTGCCTCTTTTTGGTTTTAAACGTGGTTACGGCATGAAAGATCGGCCGGATTTTATTCTAACAGAAATTAAAAGATATTACAACTCAAATGATCAGTGGAAATTTATTTTATTTTTGATTAGGCGAGAAAGTAACTTAAATAAATGACTAAAGCACGTCAAAAGGGGGTACGGAAAGTAAATGAAATAAAAATAAAAGCATGCGAAAAAAGTGGGGACCACTAAGGGTACATAGAATGAATTGAAAGGTTCGATTTTGGGAACTTACCGGTTGAAGACCGAAGAACGACAAAGAACGAACGAAGAACGATGAAGAACGGAGGAAAACCTTCGTGAAATCGCCCACGGAAACGTCTTGGAAGCGTTACGGAAGTGCCTCAGTTTGGATTTTCTTCACAGAAACAATTTTTCTCACTAATTTTAAGTGATTCTCAGATACCAGGAGGGTTGAACGAATTTGTTCTGCCCTCCTTCCCCTTTTAATAGGGGAAAAGAGGGTGATGGTTGCCGCCCAGCTCGCCCAGGCGAGCTGGGTTGCTTCCACTAGAAGGCACCGCCTTCGTTTGGAACATCCTGAAAGGCCCAAGTGAGCCTAATTGCTATTTGCACACCCCTGTTTACTAAATACACCCCCCCTCTGCCCTTTTTTGCTGATTCTTTTTCTATAACGTTACAGAACTTTACGAATTACGTAACGATACTTGTTTTCTTTCTGTAATGTCACGAAACCTTACAGATTATGCAATCGTCCCTTCTTTGGCTTCCGGAATGTTATAGAACTTTACGGATTGCGCATTAACACTTCTTTTTAACTCCCAACATGTCGCGGAACTTCACAGATTGCCTAACGATGGGTGTCAAGTACCTCGAAGTGGTCAAGCGAGGGTCGCATCCCAACAAACAGATGGTCCCCGGACGAAATTAGGGTATGACACAATGTCTTAGGCGACTCACATATAATCCAAAAAAAAACCGCAAACATGGGTACTTTAACATGTAAAAAGGGTCTGATTCCTATTTTTTTTCATTTTTGAGGTCTTATTCGATGGAACCGGGGTACGACATTAAATTTTTCTAGGTTCTTTGACATCCAAACATGAGAAACAACGTCCCTCCAATGTCTTAGGCGACTCGCACATAATAAAAAAAAACCCCAAACATTGGTACTTAAACATGTAAAAAGGGTCTGATTCCTATTTTTTTCAATTTTGTGCCTCTTTTTTGAGGTCTTATTCGATGGAACCGGGGTACGACATTAATTTTTTTGGGTTCTTTGACATCCAAACATGAGAAATAGTGCCCCTCCAAGTTCTTAAACGTATAACAACTAAATAACAAATAGGATGAAAATTACATAAATACAACATATCATTTACATCATTTTACTTTAAAAGTTCTTTCCGGCTTAAATATCATTTTCATCTTTTTACTTTAAAAGACAAACAATTACTTATCTTATTTTTAAAAATTTATAATTTTAATGTCATTCTTATGAACGAAAGTCATGATTTTAGCTTCACTTTTTAATCAAAAATTCATAAGAGGCCAAAACTTAGCTTAAGGACCAGGATCGGAATCAGAATCGATACTTCAGTTAAGATCATAAAATAATATACAGTGCAAAAAAAGTAAACTATATTAAACAAAAAAGTGTAACAAATACATAAAATTATGTCAACTACAAAACATAAAAACAATAATCAACGGTCTGTGCGCCGTCTCTGTCGAGTCCTGACACTTCCATCTGCACTGGCACCCCCCTGGCGATCGTGAGACAATCTTGCATACCATCATGTAACTCTGTGCCTGCAATGGCCATCCTAAGGTTAAGCACACGCTCCAACGTTTCTGCGATCGCCTCATAGCCTTCGTAATCATCCTGTGATAGTCATAAAAAACATTTATTACAAAATTTAAAATAAAAAACAATTCATCAAACATTAAACGCACAAATAATCTTACCACTGTATGTCGAGGGGGGTCAAATGCCACTGGAACCTGTGGGATGGCCGACTGCATGTAGTTCTCATGATCTGGGGCAGGTGCATATCTGGGCTGGTCACCTGCCTGGGTCGGTATCATGAATGGGTGAGATATCTGGAAAAACCACTCCATGTAATCTGCAGATACCTGCCCAGGCACTACACAAAGCTCACCCACAGCTAGTACGTGGTCCGCGAAATGCATCCACCTGCCATCTATATCATCATATGACAATGAAGCGCTAACAGGCGACGGAGGGATGCTCTAAATGTAACCAAAAGGCCATAGCACCCTCTCCGGTTGAACTGTGACCACCATAGGACCCCATCTCAGTTGACCTTGGAATGATGAAATTAGCTCAAACCCCCTAACCCCTCGATGCTCACTGTAAGGCAACCAGCGCACATCTGTGACTATCAAAGCATCGCAATGTGCCCGGTACGACGCTCCTGTAATTCCCTTCATATGCGCCTTTGTCGTCAGCCACCGGGAAGCACGTGGGGACGTCTCCTCGTACGCATCATCTGTGACGCACTGATGCACACTCGGAAAGTGCTCATAGATCCAGCACTACAAAAAAAATGAGGTTAACATAACATAAAAACATGTTTAAATAATAATCCAATGTAACATATTTAAAAACACAAAATTTACCTGTAATAAAGTCAGGTACCCCCCAATCTGCCGTGTCGTGGTCCTAGAAGCTTCATCTAACTGGTCATACATATGAACCAGCGCGACAACTCCCCAGGCATAACCACCACTCTGACCCAGGTCGCGAAAAGCCTCTAGATGCACCACATGAACATATGTTGCACTCTTGTTAGAAAAAAGAGTGCAACCCACCAGGTGCAGCAGATAAGCACGAGCTGCTACAACCCATCGTCGTGCCTGGCATCTCATCTCATAGATGTCTCAAACCCATCCCAGCCGTACATATGCCCCGCGTGAGCGTGTTGTCTCGGCTCTAGCCTCCTCAGTAGACACCTCAAGCAACTCTATCAACAAAAATACCTCCTCGTCCACAGAAAGAGCATGAAAGCTGTGGAAGGCGCCACTGATAGACAGATGGAGGAGTGACGACACATCATCCAGTGTGATCATCAACTCTCCTACTGGAAGATGGAAGGTGCTGGTCTCCCTGTGCCACTTCACCACAAATGCGGATATAAGTCCAGGATCGCCAATTACAACTGAACACCCGATCAATGGACTTAATCCTGTGGCAGCAACCAGTCCTTCAATCTCAGGCACTGGCCTCCCAATTAATGTCACCTTCCTCCCGTGCGACACCAAATTCAACTCAGGACATTCCTGAATTGATGTACAATGTAACATCCTGGAAATTTCTACCCAGAATTTTTGAAGACGATGTATTTTGAATGATTATATATATAAGTATTATTTAGTGTCTATGCCTATATGTTCTTGGTAGAAGTAGGAATAGTGGGGGCAAGATACGCGGGTTAGACTAATTAAAGAAGAGAAATCCATAACTGGGAGGTTATGGGTTAATTCTTAATTAATTAGTTTAAACATCATCGTTTTGCGTGCGGCTTAGAATTTAACGAAACCAACCTCTCAACCACGCTCGGGGATTTATTCTGAGCGTTTTGATATATATATTGCTTGCTTTCGAAAACTGGCCCCGACGGACGCAGAGAAACGCGAGGAATTGGAACCAGAGAAACGGCACGCAAACCGAGGCAAGATTTTAGCGTTTCAAAGGTCAGATTTTCCTCACTTTTGTGACTGAGTATGGGTCACAGTCAAAAAGGGAAAGTGGGCCCTTCTTGCTCCACTCAAATGGAGACATGTGGCATTGCTCAAATAAAATAATGGAAAAAGGGAAAACCCTTTCTTTTAAAACTAAAAAGCAACTCTCTCTCTATTCACTCAGCCCCACAAAATTTCAGACAGCCCTCTCTCTCCCTCACGTTGCCATTCTCTTCTTCTTCATTCTCCATTGAAGCTCCACACAAAGCTTCAACCTTTGGTGCTCATTTCTGCTCCAAATCGCGAAAGGAGGGCATTTTTGGAGTCGTGAAGTGCGTGGCGAGTGGGACTTCGAAATTTCAGGTTTGGGTGGACTTCTTTCTCTCTTAAATTTCGTGGGTATGGGGTTTTGGGAGATATGATGGGTGGTTTTGTTAGTTTTCGGCTGTGTGATGATTATTTGTGAAGGCATTTGCTGAAAACTTGTTGAAATTGCCATGTTTGGATGAGTTAGACATACCCATTCTGTTTTAGGGTTTTTGTGATGATGTTTATATGCTGAAATTGCTGATGGAAAACTGTTAGAGATGAAGGGTAGAACTAACCTAGGGTTAGAAAGTGAGAATGTGATGTTATGAGTGGAAAAAGAGTGAGACTTTGAGAGTTGGAAGGCTAAGTCTAAATTCTGTGGTAAATGGAGGTTAAAGTGAGTTAATACTAGCTTGAAATGTCATTTAGGACATGTGAGAAAGTTTAGGCTGAGCTAGAGAGAAAAACAAATGACCAAAGTGAACCAAGAGCCATTTCTAGGGCAAAATTGGGTGTTGAAGAGTCAAATTTTGATTTGGTGGAATTTTAGGTGTAAATCCAGTTTGGGCAAGTTTAGATTGATGTTATGGACTTGTGTGAGGTGAGAGTTTGCTTCAAATTTACCTCATTCTAAATTTCACCTTTCAAACCTAGAAAACCCATTGAATTGAGGGGTTTTGGACACCTAGATTTTGTGTTGCTGTAGTTTGAAGCTTGGCTTTGGTTTAGACATGTTTGATACATGATTTGGGACTTGTAGGATTTGATTTGAGCAAGATTGGATGAGGGGAAGTGTGATTTTCGAAATCTGCACTTATGCAGAATTTTGCTGCCAAAATAGGTGCAGCAGGATTTTAGCTTGGTGCAGAAAATGCTTGTGTGTGGTTGGCTGTGGAAAGTCTAGTGCAGAATGAGTTCTGGATGTTTGCTAGTAGATCCCAACGGTCAAAATGTAGGCTTATGTACTATAGACTTCCAGTAAAATTTTGGAGTCGATCCAACGGTTAACGAATTGGATCGAAGGAATTGTTACTATGGTCTTTAAGTGAGAAAAGCTGTGATTTTGGTTGATGTGTTGAGCAGAGTTTTCTGCCTTTGCTCTGTTTTGCTTGGCTGTGACAGCTTGTGCTGTTTGAATGTTGTTTTGCTTGGATGTTGTGGAAGCTTGGGAGGATTGATGGGGACCCGGTGTTGAGAGAAACGAGGATATGGGCTACGTGGGAGTACGTGAGCTCAGTTGGAGGTGGGCAACAGGGGATGGTGGGTTTATGCGCGCATTGTGGATGTGGAAAACTTGTTGTGCACCATCGCCCGACCGCCACCTAGTACCACATGTGATGGGTACCCCATAATCCTACAAGCTTGAGATGAGGAAGTGTTGAAGGGTGAAACTTCCTGCTTTTATTGTTGACCACAGAGTGGTACCTGGAGATATGTCGCGGGGGTCAGGAGACCTTGGGGACGTCAGGTGGGGTGCTATTGCCCAAAACCAAGCTTGACCAATCCCGACCCAACCCGGGCATAGTCGGTCAGTGAGAACCTGTGATGTACCTAAGCAGGCGAGCTCCTGGCAGTCAACAGATAAAAGGAACAAAGACCACAAAGCAAGGAGGCTTGTGGTGGCTGGCCAGCTGTGAACTTTGATTGATATGTGGGTTATGGCCTCTGGTAATCGATTACCAAGGGTGGGTAATCGATTACAAGGCTTAAAAATGAAGACAGGAGGCTAAGATGGTCTCTGGTAATCGATTACCACGGGGTGTAATCGATTACCAGGCTTGAAAACGAGGTCAGGAAGCTAGGGAAGCCTCTGGTAATCGATTACCAAGGGGTGTAATCGATTACCAGGCTTAAAAAGGGAACTGGGAGATGGTGGAAGCCTCTGGTAATCGATTACCAGCCTGTGTAATCGATTACACAGAGGAATGGGTCACTGGTAATCGATTACCAGGCATGTGTAATCGATTACACAGTGCATTATTGCATATTTCATGTCCTGAGGCTGTGTAATTCAAGTTTAGCCTCTGGTAATCGATTACCAAGGCTGTGTAATCGATTACCAGAGATGGAAAGCCTTAAAATACCCCTTTTACTTGCATGTAGTGGTTATGAGACAAATGGTGTGCAGTGCAGTTAGATTCTTGTGAAAGAGTCTACCCCTTTCTTTTCTTCCTTGTAGATCGTGATGGCGGCGCAGCTAATCCGTGATCGAGTAGAGATGGAGTGCCTAGAGGGAGCTTGGGAGACCCTCGAAGGCAACACGAGGTGCCGATTTCGGGGCACCATTCGATTCACGGCTACTTCTTTGGTGCATCCAGATGAACCTGCACGGACGCTTCAGCGCACGGTGGAGTGGACAGCTCCTTGGATTAGTTTTGTGTATTTTTGAGGGTGGGTGTATCTAGGACTGACTGTTAGGTTTACTCTTTTGTTTTGTATGGGTAGACCTGATGTATAGGAATTTGATTATTGTATACTTGTGGCTGAAGCCACCACTATGGACACCTTTGCTCTGGATGACACTATGTATTTTGTAAAACTCCCATATTTTGGACAGCTTTAAATGATGAATACGTTTATGATCGATCTTGTTATTTGAAAAGAAAGCATTAGCAAATTTATTTGTAAAAGAGTTTATCGACCGTATTTTATTCTTTTATTTTCATGTGACGACCTAAAGTAATGGCTGGTACATTCTTCCTTTTGAAACAGCAAAATAGTTTAGAGATTATGAGCGGTAAGAAAGAAATGACTCCGAATAGAGTTGTGAACTGGCCATTCAGGACTCTGTAGTGAGGATTTTCCTTCTAAACCTAGTTATGGTGAAAAGAGAAAGAAATGAAAAAGAAAAAGAAGAAAAAAAAAATTTACCATGGTTTTTGTTATTTAAATTATCACTATTAAACCAGTCATTAATTTAGGGACGCCACATACAAAGCATTCCAAATTTACAAATATAAAAAAAATAAATTAATGACAAACAAATCAACAATAAGAAATAATTAACAAATTAAAATACCTGTCCACTCCAAATGGCATGTGCAACATGGTCTGCAAATGAAGTCAGCACTGATGGGTCACGTGACCCACCTGGGAATCCCTCAGCACCATCATGACCTAAGTCCTCTGCAACAGTCGCCTGTACATCCGCAGTCATCTCAGGTGCATCCTCAGCCATATGAGGGAGATCCTCAGTCATGTGAGGAACATCCTCAGTCATCTGATGAACCCGTTGCCTACGGGCTGATGCAATAGGCCTGCGCCTCTGGGGAACATCAACTGCATCATGCTTATCCTATCTATCTCTGCCTATAACCCTACCTATAGCATGACCTAAACCTCGTGTTCTAACCATGATCTGCAAATCATGTAGAACACATATTTTTTTGGGTCAAATAAACTATTCATATGATTATTTCAAAACATACACAACTTTCTTTATAAAAATAAAACAAGTTCATTTATAAAAAAAAGAGACTAATTTAAAAAAATTTATTTCAAAACACACACAACATAATTTAGAAAAAAATAAACAACTTCATTTATAAAAAAAAACACAACTAATGTAAAAATAATTAATTATTAAACATCCACAACTTAATTTATAAAAAAAAACAACTTCATTTATATACAAAAAACACAACTAATTTAAAAATAAATAATTAGTAAACATACACAACTAAAATTATATATAAAAATAAAACAAAACTAAATAAAAAAATTTCAAAACATACATAACTTAATTTATAAAAATAACCAACTTCATTTATAAAAAAAGACTATTTTTTAAAAAAAAAAATTCCAAACACACACAACTTAATTTATAAAAATAAACAACTTCATTTATAAACAAAAAAATACAACTAATTTAAAAATAAATAATTATTAAACATAAACGACTAAAATTATATATAAAAAAATTCAAAACATACACAACTTAATTTATAAAAATAACCAACTTCATTTATAAAAAAAACTATTTAAAAAAAACAAATTCCAAAACGCACAACTTAATTTATAAAAATAAACAACTTTATTTATAAACAAAAAAACACAACTAATTTTAAAAAAATAATTAGTAAACATACAGAACTAAAATTATATAAAAAATAAACAAAACTAATTAAAAAAAATTTAAAACATACACAACTTAATTTATAAAAATAACCAACTTCATTTATAAAAAAACACTATTTAAAAAAAAACAAATTCCATAACACACACAACTTAATTTATAAAAATAAACAACTTCATTTATAAAAAAAAATACAAATAATTTAAAAATAAATAATTAGTAAAGATACACAACTTAAATTATAAAAAAAGCAACTTCATTTGTCAAAAAAAAAAAAACAAACCTAATTTTTTTTAAAAAAAATTCTAAAATATACACTACTTAATTTATAAAAATAAAATAACAACTTCATTTATTAAAAAAAACAAAACAAAATTCTTTAAAAAAAACTTCCAGAAGAAGTTGTTCCGGAAGGTTCTTTCGGAAGAACCAAATGGTCATCCGGAAGAACCTTCTTCCGGAAAGTTTCCGGAACAACTTATTCCGAAAAGTTTCTGGAAGAACCTTCTTCCGGAGAAACTTCCGGAACAACTTCTTCCGGAACTCTCGGAAGAAGTGGTTCTTCCAGAAAGTTTTCGAAAGAAGGTTCTTCTGGACGAACCAAACATTCCAGGTCCGCTTTTTCCCCATTTTTTCCGACAACGTCTTCTACCCTAAGGTTCCACTATCCTAGGCTAAATGCTACAAGACCATTAGACATTAAAGGGGAGGGGAGTTAGGGGAGACTAACCTTGACGGCAAAAACGCAGCAACGACAGCTGATCAAAAATGGCAGCAGGAAGGCGTGGGGGCGCGAGGAAGAAGAAGGAGCAGAAGAAGAAAAGAAAGAGGCCAAAAAGGTGGGGGAGGAGGGAGCTGCACTTTTTTTAAATTTTAATTTAAGGGCAAAATGGTCCATTCACTAAATTGCTGGGTGCACCTAGCATATCCCACACCAAGATGGGATATGCTAGGTGCACCCAGCAATATTGCTGGTGCACCCATCAATTTTAGTGAATGGGCCATTTTCCCCTTTAAGTTAAAAATTTAAAAACGCGCTCCTCTTCTCGGAAGACCACTGCTGCTTCTTTTCTTCTTCCATTCCTGTTGATCCTCCGTGACACCGCGAGCCAAGCTTTCATCTTCTTCCGGACACCACGAGCCAAGCTTCTTCTTCTTCTCTGTCTTCTCCACGAACAGCGTTCGAGGTTAGTCTCCCTAACTCTCCATTGCTTTTACTATCCAGTATTGATTCAGCAGTGGAACCTTAGGATAGTAACCTTAGGGTAGAAGACGAGAGGGGAGAAGATTAGAGTACGCCGGAAAAAATGGCGGAAAAGGATGACGGCGGTGTCTTCCGGAAGACCCGTTAGGGGTTCTTCCGGAAGTTCCGGAAGAACATTTTCCGGAAAGTTTTCGGAAGAAGTGTTCTTCAGGAAGTAACCAAACAGCTTCCGGAAGAACACTTCTTCTGGAAGACTCCCGGAAAACCTCTTCCGGGAACTTTCCGGAAGAAGTGGTTCATCCGGAAGAATTCCGGAAGACACGCTCTTCCAGAAGAACTTTCAAATTTCCGGAAGACCTTTCCGGAAGAACCACTTCTTCCGGAATGGTTCCAGAAGAACCACTTCTTCCGGAAGTGGTTTTTTTGTTTTTTTGTTTTTTGCTTTTTTTTTAAAAAAATTTTTAAACAGAAATTGTTTTGTTTTTTTTAAAATGAATTATTGTATTTATTTTGGTTATTTTTTTTTTTAGATTTTATGAAAAATGAGGTTTGTGTTTTTGATGTCATGTTTTTTTTATAATATAAATTGTGTATTTTTACTAAATATTAATTTGTAAATTATTTTTTTTATAAAAGTAGTTGTGTTTGTTTTTGTTTATTGTTTATTTTCTTAAATTAGTGTTTTTTCTTTAAAAATGAAGTTGTCTATTTTTATAATTAAAGTTGTGTGTTTTGGAAGTTTTATAAAAATAATAATTTTTTATAATTAATTAGTTTTTTTATTATAAATGAAGTATTTTATTTTCTAAAAAAATTGTGGATGTTTACTAAATAATTTTTTTTACATTAGTTGTTTAATTTTTTTTTTTTAAAATTAAGTTGTGGATGTTTAGTAATGAATTATTTTTATATTAGTTGTGTTTTTTTTTATAAATGAAGTTGATTATTTTTTTTTAAAAAAAAATTAACTTGTGGATGTTTACTAAGTAATTTAGTTGTGTTTTTTTTAGAAATGAAGTTTCTTATTTTTTTTTTAAATTAAGAGTTGGATGTTTACTAATTAATTTTTTTTACATTAGTTGTGTTTTTTTTATAAATGAAGTTTTTTAATTTTTTAAAAAAATTAAGTTGTGGATGTTTAGTAATGAATTATTTTTATATTAGTTGTGTTTTTTTTTTTATAAATGAAGTTGTTTAATTTTTTTAAAAAAATTAAGTTGTGCATGTTTATTAATAAATTTTTTTTACATTAGTTGTTTTTTTATATAAATGAAGTTGTTTAATTTTTTTAAAAAATCAGGTTGTGTATGTGTGAAAATAATTTGATTTAAGTTAGTCTTATTTGTTTATAAATAAAGTTGTTTTTTTATAAAGAAAATTGTGTATATTTTGACCGAAAAAAATACGTGTTCGACATGATTTACAGATCATGGCCAAAACAAGAGGTTTAGGTCGTGCCATAGGTAGAGTTGTAGGCAGAGATAGAGCTGCTGACGAGGATGCTGGCGATGTTCCTGAGAGGCGTAGGCCTACTGCCTCAGCCCGTAGGCTACGCGTTCATCAGATGACTACGGAGGGACGTGATATGGCTGAGGACGTCGCTGACATGACTGATGATGTCCCTGAGCAGCCTACGGAGGCACCTGAGATGCGTGCGGACGCACAGGGTGCTGATAGTGGTGAGGGGTCAGATGGTGATGATGCTGCAGAGGGATTCCCTGGTGGTCCACGTGACCCGTTAGTGCTCACATCATTTGCCGAGCATGTTGCACATGCCGTGTGGAGTGGACAGGTATTTTAATTTGTTAATTATTTGTCATTGTTTATTTATTTGTTTATGATTAATTTTTTTTAATAATTGTATAATTTGTACTTCAAATCAGGAACGTCCTGATTTGAAGTTAGTGTCACATGGGAGGAAGGTGACACTGATTGGGAGGCCAGTGCCTGAGATTGAAGGCCTGGTGGCTGCCACAGGATTAAGTCCACTGATAGATTGTTCAGTTATTACTGGCGATCCTGGACTTATATCCGCATTTGTGGAGAGGTGGCACAGTGAGATCAGCACCTTCCACCTTCCTGTAGGAGAGCTGACGATCACATTGGATGATGTGTCGTCCATCCTACATTTGCCCATCACTGGCGCCTTGCACAGTTTCCACGCTCTTTCTACGGAGGAGGCCAGATTCTTGCTTACGGAGTTGCTGGAAGTGTTTGCCGAGGAGGCCAGAGCCGAGACAGCACTCACACGTGGAGCATATGTACGATTAGGATGGGTTTGTGACATTTATGAGACCAGATGTCAGGCCCGGCGGTGGATTGTCGCAGCTCGCGCTTATCTGCTGCACCTTGTCGGTTGCACTCTTTTTGCTAATAAGAGTGCAACATATGTGCATGTGGTTCACCTTGACGCTTTCCGGGACCTCGCTCATAGTGGTGGTTACGCTTGGGGGGTTACCGCGCTGGTTCATATGTATGACCAGTTAGATGAGGCTTGTAGGACCACCACCCGACAGCTTGCGGGGTACTTGACGCTACTTTAGGTAAATTTTGTGTTTATTAATATGTTAGGTTCGATTATGATTTAAACATGTTTTTATGTTATGTTAACCTCAATTATTGTGTAGTGCTGGATCTATGAGCACTTCCCTAGTGTGCACCAGTGCGTGACTGACGATACATACCAGGAGACGTCCCCACGTGCTTCCTGGTGGTTGACGTCGAAGGCGCACACGAAGGGCATCACAGGAGCACCGTACAGGGCACGTTGTGATGTTTTGACCATCACAGATGTGTCTTGGTTGTCGTACACTGAGCATCGGGGGGTTAGGGCGTTTCAGGAGATTTCATCGTTCTAGGGTCAGCTCAGATGGGGTCCTATGATCGTCACGGTTCGACTGGAGAGGGTGGTACGCCAGTTCGGTTACATCCAGAGCATCCCTCCGCCGCCTGTTAGTGCACGATTGTCACACGATCAGATAGATGACAGGTGGATGGAGTTTGCGGATCACTTACTACCTGCGGGTCAGCTTTGTCTAGTGCTTGGGCAGGTATCTGCGGATTACATGGAGTGGTTTTTCCGTATATCTCACCCTTTCATGACACTGACCCAGGCAGGTGACCAGCAGAGGGATGCACCAGCTGCAAACCCTGAGGACTACATACAGCCGCCCAGCCCCCAAGTTCCACATGTGGTAAGATTATTTGCGCGTTTAATGTTTTATGAGTTGTTGTTTATTTTAAATTTCATAATAAATGTTTTTAATGACTTTGATAGGATGATTACGAGGGATATGAGGCGATTGCACAGAGGTTGGAGCGTGTGCTCAACCTTAGGATAGTCACTGCAGGCACAGAGTTATATGACATTATGCAGGACTGCCTGACGATCGCGAGAGGGGGACCCAATGCTGATGGGACGGTCAGGGCTCGTCAGAGACGCCGCACGGACCATTGATCATTGTATTTATTTTTTGTGTTGTAGTTGACATGAATATTTGTAATTATTACAGTTTTTGTTTAATATAGTTGACGTGTTTTGCACAGTTTATTATTTTATAATATAGTTTATTATTCCGATTGTTTGTTGTCCTTAAGCGAAGTTTACGGTTGTTTTAAATTTATTTTTAAAAAAAGGGAACCTATAATCATGAGTTTTGTTTGTAAGAATTATATAAAAAATAAAAGTTTTTAAAATCATTAATAATTCATAATTCATAATTTACACCATTAATATATAAGGTTGTACCAAAAACTAAATATTTTTAAAAAATTACATGACAATGAAATCGCCATATAAGATACTACAAGGTTGACTTTAAAAAAAATCCATGTTCAAGTACCCATGTATGGGATTTTTTTTGCGTGGGTGTGCCAGTGTCGTGAGACAATGGAGGGCGGCCATTTGTCATGTTTGGACGTCAAAGAACCCAAAAAAAATAGTCCCGTTCCTCGGTTCCGTCAACTAACACGTCAAAACAAAGCCTCAAAATCCAAAAAAATAGGAAATTGACCCTTTTTCAATGTTCAAGTACCCATGTTTGGGATTTTTTTGCGTGGGTGTGCCAGTGCCCTGAGTCAATGAAGGGTGGCCATTTCTCATGTTTGGACGTCAAAGAACCCAAAAAAAATAGTCCCGTTCCCCGGTTCCGTCAACTAACACGTCAAAACAAAGCCTCAAAATCCAAAAAAAATAGGAAATGGACCCTTTTTCAATGTTCAAGTACCCATGTTTGGGATTTTTTTGCGTAGGTGTGCCAGTGCCCTGAGTCAATGGAGGGTGGCCATTTCTCATGTTTGGATGTCAAAGAACCCAAAAAAAATAGTCCTGTTCCCCGGTTCCGTCAACTAACACGCCAAAACAAAGCCTCAAAATCCAAAAAAATAGGAAATGGACCCTTTTTCAATGTTCAAGTACCCATGTTTGGGATTTTTTTGCGTGGGTGTGCCAGTGCCCTGAGTCAATGGAGGGCGGCCATTTCTCATGTTTGGACGTCAAAGAACCCAAAAAAAATAGTCCCGTTCCCCGGTTTCGTCAACTAACACGTCAAAACAAAGCCTCAAAATCCAAAAAAATAGGAAATGGATCCTTTTAACAATTAATTTTTTAGACCACTGAAACAACACATTCAACTTTATTATGGGAATTAAACACGCCGTAAATAGATAAAGGTTACATCAACGAAAAAACAAAAAATTAAACATCACATTCAGTTGTTTAGCGACGTCCCACTGACCTCGTCTTCAATATATTTAGTAAAGACAGCTAAAATTTCTATTGGTCCATATTTTTTTCCAGTAGTTAGATTGTACTAACACCTTCAGCAGTTCTTCGTTGGTAATCAGCTCATTTATTTCATATTTTATAACCGTATCTGAATACTCAAACCGAGCTGTTTGGCGGAAAAACAATCATCTTACCGTTTGTGATTCGTGAATTCCAAGAGGGGGAATCCCTTTAGGTGCAACTTGCTTGATTAAATTCTTCAGTTCATCGATGGTACATGTTGAAGGAATTTGAAATTTCTTAGGATTTTTTCCTGTGAACGCGCATCCAACAAATTTGTTCTGCGGTGGCATGTTCCATTTCCCGTTGTAATACAGGATCGCGTCATGAATACGAGGCATAATGCGTTCAAGTAAGATTATTATTCCATCTGGTGTTCTTCCAACGGTGCATAATAACTCAATTGGACCAACACAAGAAAATTGATCATTACACATTAACATTGTGTTGACATCGTCATCATTTATCAATTTGATACACTGAAAGCGAATTTGGTTACCTGTATCGGTGAATGGCTTCCGGTAGTGAATTTCATCCAAAAATTGTTTGTCGGATAGCTGAAGGGTATTGTGTATTCTGGTTTTTAGGCTTGCAAAATTACACCTATTTGGTACTCGAATGGGCACCGGAGTTGAAGTTTGGAAGTAAACCCCAATATCATTGTGAATAATCGATCCATTTGGATAAATGAAAGCCAACCTTGAGTTGACAATCGTCTGACTGCTAGTTTCTCCTAAAAATGCCATAGTTTGTGTATCAGTTGGGAGATTATTTGAAAGCAAGATAATGTGTGATTTAGTAGCCTAGTCTGCCATATATATAGATGGTTGTGACCGAGCCTTTGTTTAAATTTGTTTACAAAAAAATAGACACGCGTAAATGTGTAGTCAAGTCAGCCAATGTGTTGTCGAGCGACTGCTAGTTTCAGAATGTGTACTGAAGTCAACCAATGTGTTGTCGTGCTCAAACTGTAATACGCATGCATGTCATTATGTGTTGTCAATTATGACAATGATGTATGCTGCACGCGTAAATGATTTTTGTTGGACCAACAATTTCCTTGCTTAACCAAACGAGTACTTGATAATATTAATTGGTTAGTAACGGGTTACAACAAATTATATCGCATAATGAATACAATTACATAAACAATGCATGTTTAGTCTTCATTTAGGTCTACATAGTGTGTTTTGAATGACATCAAGCTTGTGTATTGCTGCATTCTACTAATATATGGAATTGCCCACTGCTTTGCCTGAGAATAACAATTGCTTGACCACAACAGCGCTGGAGGCGGCAACGGACAATGGTCTTTCAAATAAACCTGTTGTACATGAACAAACATTATATCATGCGCTGACCGTGCCAAACGAACCAGCGAAGTCATTGCATAATTGTTACACTAACTATATTCAATGTACCTGAACAAAATGATTTCCAAACACGTGACCGACACATATGATGCGGTGGCCAGAAGAGTCAGGTGGTGGTTGACTTCTAAGAGGGAAAAATGTCATGCTTTGTTGTTGGGACAACGATACAAGGATTACGTTATACCGTGAAGCAATCACATATCCCATGTCTGTTATATCCATCCACTTGTCCACACTAACCTGAATGAACCAAACATACACATGTAAGTAATTTAAACATTGTTATTAAAAAAAATTAACCTAAAAACATACCTTTGAAAAGCCATCAACAAGTAGGGACAACTTTAATTGTTCAAATCTCTCTGTGCCACCGAAGAGGTTCATGTACTCATGCGACCACCTGCCAAGTTCTTTAAGCAATTCATTACGCACTAACGGCCACGAATCTTCCCCCATACCTAATAAAGCGGCAATGGACTGATATCCACAGTTACCGTCCGCTTTCACATCCACAACGTCACGAATGAAACCTTGAAAGAATGACGCAAATTGATCAAACATCGGGATGATCCTTGTTGGCTGACGCAGTTGAGAACATGATGCACTTCGTTTCACTAGAGAGTTGCTGCTTTGAACAGAATGAAAAGCATCAACATACTCCCAGTAAGACGGATCACGCTTTGTGGATGTTTGACTTCTTTTCATCGGTTTCTTCGGTGCACCTTTAGTGTTCACCTTTGACGGAGGAGGGCACATAGAGTTATGATCAGGGTATGCAATTTCTCGAAGTTTACTCTTCAGAGTTACTTTGCCAGCCACATCAAGTTCATCAAACCTTTTAGATATGACCTCTATTTCTTCCTTGATGGTGACTTCCGTCTCACATAACCCTTGGTCTGAAAAGCAAAGTCTCCTCCAAAAAAGATGGACTGACTCCAATGGGATGCTGCCAGTAGTATACCTAGAAAGCTCACATGCACAAGGAAGGTCGTGCGTGCTTCTCATCACACAACCACAAGAAGAGAGATTGTTGCCGAGATAACGTAGACGGTCAATCTCAGAAGCAATCTGATTTAAAGCATCCCTCGAAACCATCCCAAGAAGCCTCTTGTATAAGGTTTTTTTATATACATGGCCAACCACATGCGTACTGGTTTCAAAGGATGCTTTAATTTTGATGTGTTGCAGCGTGATCATGTTGTTCATGACATCCCAAACACTACATAGGTCTCCAACGCTATTTTGTAGTACTCTTTTGAGAGCCCAATGAGTTGATTCAACCCTACATTTAAAATACACAACAAACATGAAAATATACAACAATTAAATACCATTTAATACTAATCGTTACTAACAAATAAAATCAGTTGTTAATACCTGTTTGTTGTTGTGTTGCCTAGGTGCATGACCTTATTCGTCCATGCTGTAATAAATTTTTCCTTGTGGGGGATAATCCATGTGTCGTTAACATAGTCAATGAACATCGGCCAAGGCGAACAAGCAACTTGAAACTTCTGATGTGACTCATGGAACTCGTGTTCGGACGGACAATCAACCAAAGTACCCCAGCTATCCATTACATAGTCCCACATATTTTTTTCCCCGATTAAAGATTTGCACTTCGCCTTCACATTCTTATCGATATGAAACCTGCACAACAAATTAGTAGACTCGGGAAACACAGTTTTCACTGCATTCATCAGTGCTAGGTCTCTGTCAGTGACAATAACAAGAGGGAGGCGATCGTGTCTTAAAAATAGGTCTCGAAATCGTTCCAAAGCCCATACAATATTATTAACACGCTCAGCCTCTAGATATGCAAACCCAGCAGAGAATGTCATCGCCGTTGGTGTCACTCCAACAAAGTCAAGTAGTGGGAGTCTGTACCTGTTTGTTTTGTAGGTACTGTCTATAAAAAACACCAGATGACATGCATTGCATAACTTTACTGCATCTGAGTGACACCAAAACAGATCATGCACCACAACTTCATCCTTCAATCTATGCCAATGAATGTATTGATCTCGTTCGAGAAGCTTCATCAGATGCTGCATTTCGGTATCAGCTCCTCTTATTGAAGAACGATATGCACTTCTTGCATTGTAAATTTGCTTTATCGTGGTGCAACTGTCGGCATTGTGTTCCTTCAACGTTAGCAAGATGTTTTTCGGTTTCACCATCGACTTTGTCATATCAGCAATAATTTTCTCTTCTTCCTTAGTCAATCGCCCGGCGTATGGATGTCCAACTAAGGACTTCGCCAATTCATGATTATGAATCCCACAGATCAACTTCACCATCCAACCTTCCCCTCCATGCACTGGTTTCCCACGAAGCCTGAAGGGACAACCACATTTCCTACTCCCGGTGTCTTTTCTAACGAATTCTTTATTTCTACACTTGTATGTACCACTCCTTTCACACCCAATTAAGACAAATGAACTTCTTCCTCTACTACCGGTCTCTGTGTCAGATCTCATAATCACTGCAACAAATCCATTTTCATGGGCAACTGTTCGAGCCCATTGCAAAACATCATCTCGAGTAGCGAATACCTACAACGCAACCCTAACATATTAATTTTCATACAAACCATCAATTCAACCAATGACTCAAATTATCTATGATTACCTGAGATGTATTAAAAGCATTTGAACAATCGACATGTGGTTCATTCACCCCACATTCTTCTTGATTATCATAATCATAATCCATATGAACTTCTTGTGACATCGTAAAGTCATACCTCCATTGATCTTCGTCCATCTTAAGGACATATGCATCATACACAAGTACATTCAAATTATCATATAACCACATCCAAAAATTTACTACACCTTAAATAACAAACATATTAATAGCACATATGCATCATACACAACTATATTAAAATTATCATATAACCACATCGATAAATTGACTACTTATTAACTAACAACTAATACAAATATATTCTAAATTTATAACTACATTATTTACTTAAACTAAACTTATCACTATAATAAACAACTAATAAAACATTTTTGTACCATTATACATTTAAGTTACCTAAATCATTTAATATTATACCATTATACCTAATTAAATCAATAATCCACAACATATATAAAACAGAAATAAAAAAAATTATAAAACAGAAATATATATATATATATATATATATATATATATATATATTATAAAACAGAAATAAAAAAATGCTAATAATTTAACATTCCGGAAGAACTTCTTCCGGAAGTTACTAAGTCCCATTCCGGAAGAAGTGCTTCCGGAAGTGTTTTCCGGAAGACCTTCTTCCGGAAGTGTTTTTCGGAAGCACTTCTTCCGGAATAGGCCTCAGTAACTTCCGGAAGAAGGTCTTCCGGAAGTGGTCATTCCGGACCTTCCTCCTGCTGTGCCTAAAATTTCTTCCGGATACACTTTTTTTACTATTTTTCTTCTCTAAAAACTAACTGGAAAACGAAAAAAATACCCATAAAAGCGTACCTCCGACGAAATAGGAAGAACAGCCACTAACAAAACTTCAAAAACGGAACACGGGACCACCGAATCTTCAAATACTTCACGGGACCACCAATGGAAACTGCAAAAGGGACCACCACCGAAACAACAGCAAGCAACCAAAATGGAAGAAACAAAGTAGAGAAGAAACAAGCAGAGAAGAAAGCGCAGTAAAAAGAAGCGTGTACGCGTTAATTTAAAGAAAATTACACAAAGGCAAAATCGTCATTACATATGCATTAAATATTATTTTATTTTTACTTTTTATTATAAAATGAAAATTCTTTTTTCTTCATTTTGTTATAAAATAATAATCATTTTTTTATATATTAACTTTTGTAATAGAAATTAAATGTTATCATAATAAATAATTTATATTTTTAATAAAATTTTCGAATTAATTTATTTTTATAGTTTAAAAAACAAATTATAAATATTAGTCATAATTATGTTCACTAATTATTTAATTATTTATGTATAATAATATTAATTATTTTATAATTTAGTTTATTCATTAAAAGTAAATTATTACAAAATAATTTTTTTTTAAAAAAAAGCTAACTTCCGGAAGAATCTTCTTCCGGAAACTTCCGGAAGAAGGTTCTTCTGGAAACATTCCGGATGACGTTCTTCCGGAAGTAGTTTGTGGGTACTTCCGGAAGTCACAAATTCTTCTTCCGGAAGAAGTTTTTTTCCGGAAACTTTCCGGAAAACCTTTTTCCAGAAATTTTCCGAAAAAACTTCTTCCGGAAGAAGAATTATTGAAGGGCAGTTACGTCACTTCACTGTTTGCTGGGTGCCCCAGCAATAATGCTGGGTGCACGTAGCAACTCCCCACCAGGATTGTGTGTCCCGCTAGCCTCACACCTTGGGCCTATGGCAATGCTTGGACACTTTGTTTTTGGTCCAGATGCTTGGACACTTGAGTCATTATAATCCATGGAACTTTCAAATGATAGATTGATAACAAGACAATGCTATTGTCACCTCCATTTTCCTCTTTATACCCCCAAATTTTCTCTTCTTTTGTGAAATTTATTCTATCCCTTTCTTCACATCCTCCGCCCCATCCCCCTTCCTTTACCTCTTTTCTATTCTACCCCTCATTTTAAGAAGCCCAATTTCTGAACCTTTTCCCATAACGCGATAAATTCACATACTCTAACATAATGGGTATGTACTAGGACACCCCCCACAAGCAGCCCAAATAATAAGGTATGTACCTTGATTTAATCTCTCTATGTACATAAATCACTTTTAATATAAGCCTAGTTAATAAAAAAAAATAGTGTAGCAACCAAATAAAAATTGAATATTATTTTAGGATAATTTTCTTAAAATGATTGTCGTGTTTAAGAGTTCAAAAGCTGGCGGAGCTCTTGTTATAAACATCAGTATCGCAAATTAAGGACCCTGCTGCGCGTGCACGGGCGCACCATCGGTGGAGGCGTGGGGCTTGTAAAAGTAATTGTGTCTCCATTCATTGGGCATTAGTACTATTATTATTATTATTATTATTGAGAATGTTTCTTTGTGGACAATATTTAAGAATACATCATTTCTAAAATAATGAATTCAAGAGGTAACTATACCATTTATTTTGGTGTTAGTGTTAATGACTTTATATCTTCTCATTTAAAAAATTATATTTTCCATGTTTTTTAGTATTTTCTAAGAGATTATATGTATAATGTGAAAATAAAAATAAAAGAAATAGTATTAACTAAAAAATTTAATGTAATTATTCTTAAATTTAATTTTGTTCTATGCTTTTTATTTGAAATTAAGAAATTGTTAACTATTTTTTTTTTGCCACCGTTATTGTCACTAGAAGTCATAATTATTGTTATCGATATTGTGAAGGATAGTTATGTTTACACTTTCTAAAGTTTAATAAAGTTACACTTTTAATATCAGTTTTTCTTATCTTATATAGATTTCTCTCAATTGTATTATAAAATAACAACAAACGTCCTTTGTTAATGCAAACTCCCCTTCATTTCTTATTTTTTCTCATGACTTGAAAGAGGATATTTAGTAGTGTTGAAAAGGAGTACAATATTAAATTCTTTCCGAGACTTAAATATAAACGAAATTAATTTTTGTACTACGTAAGAAAATTAGTTAGTATCCTTTAGTTCTATTAATCAAATTTAAAATATATTTTTTTACTAAAGTTATTAGAAATAGAATATCATTTAATTTAAAGATATTTTTGGAATGATATTATCAAATAATTTTAAAATAATTAAAATTTATTTATATTCAAATTGAAATTTATATAAAAAATTGTTTCTTATAATAATTATATAAGTAAGGAAGAAATATAATTTTTTTTTGCTGATATAAAAGAAATATAATTTTATTAAACTTGAATTGATTTAAAAGAAATATAATTTTATTAAACTTGAATTGATTGGATATTAATTATTTATTACATATTTAACTATTAATTATTATTGCATCATTTGATTATCATAATCAACTTTTAAAAGAATTAATAAGGGTTTTCTTTAGTGAAGGATGGAGTGTTTTAGCTACTAGGTAATGTTTCCGTACGTTAGTCTCCTTTTCATATGACAATTATCATTATCATTATCAATGAAAATCCACGCCTGTGTCTTTGACTCTCAGCTAAGGGAGTAACGCAATGCCATGATCATGACCGCCACGGTATCTTGGAGGCCATTGATCTGCCGTCATCTTTTAATCATTGATCTTTACATGGAAGGAAATTATGTAGTTCATCAATTTTAGATCACTCATTATTTTGTTTAATTTACATATTCTCTGTGTTGAAATTGTGGGGATTCAATTCAATGCTTCAATAAGTTTTGTCCCCAGAAGATATCATTAAATGCTTTTCGGAACAATACTTGAGAAAAAAGAAAATATTTGAGAAATAGAATGTATGCAATGCTAAGACCCCTGGGCATTAAATGAATATTTGATACATGTGATGTGAGTCTAAGCGGGTAATTAATTAATTAATTAATTATGCAGCAGGTAGCGAAGCCAGCTAGCATGAATGCGATGAAACAACTACCTGACACTAGCCAAAAGTCCCAACGTACCAAACTGTCTCCAGATCATGAGAAATGCTTTTTCACTGCACATGAATACTTGTCTGCGGGGTTTCTTTCTTGGTGGGGCATGCATGCATGCATGCATGGCAGTGGCAACAACAAATCAAGAGATCGATTAGCAGATCCAAGTTTTGTTATGGGACCGCTCTACCTCTAAGAACCAAATATCTTAGCCATTGGCACATGACATGAAACGCACAAAACCGTGCTTCTTTGGCTTGTGCTCTGCAGATTCTAAGCTAGAAATTAACAACTTCTTTCTTTCCCGTTAACACTGTCTACCACTTTTTCTCTTCGTTGCTCTCCCAAGGACTAAAACGTACCAGTCTCTTTCAACCAATGACCAGTAGGACAACTTTCATTTGGCATGCATGCTTAGGATTATAATTGATACACATATATAGTTTTCTTACATCTATAAATATATATGTCTAAAAATTATACAAGATATTTAAAGTGCGTATAGTATATATCAAGTGTCAATAATTAATAACTTTGTAAAACTTGATATACACGTTGTCATATTATATTGTTTTTATATATAATTGTAACATTTTAAAAATTATATGAGTAACTATAGCGGCGTTATTTCAATTTTCAATACCAAATTGAATATGTTTCATCATAACAAATACTCATGATCCAAAAGTCCAAATTGTAGTAAGTCTAGTTCTTATCATTTCCGTATTTGCATATCTTTTTGGAGGCAGTTGCTCTCCCGGTTAAATTCAAAAGGTAATCATGATCAACTTAAAAGCAAATATTCTAAAATTTCCTAATCAATACTCATAAATTTTTTTAGTGGCTATTTATAATTTTAGACATATTTATTATTTTCTTTAATCTTAATTAATTAAGTAATTCAATCTTACAAATAAAATCGAATAGAGTTATTATATGTACATAATCCTAAAGGTAATATATACATATATATTATATATATTGAGTAATATATACTTGTATCTTAGAGTTATTTTTTTCTTGATTGCACACAACACTACTATAACATTGATCTTCAACAACATTGGATTTAAGACGTTTTTTTTTTTAAACAACATTGGATTTAAGACGTTTTTTTTTTTAAATTGTCATCGCTCAAAACGCGGTAACACTTTTGTAAATAATTGAATCTTTTTAATGACGATTTTATAAAAATCGTCATAGAAATTAAGTGTTCAAAGATGATTTTATAAAACTGTCGTAGATATCAAGTGTTTCATTATTCTTGCACTCTCTTAATCTCTCACTCTCTTAGGCCTATCTCTTGTCCCCTCTCTCCTTCCATCTCATGTCGTCATCAAAGCTCTCTCCTGTGCCGCTGTCGCCGTCAAAGCTCCTTCTTTTCAATTTCTCTCGCTTCATCTTGCTCCCAATTTCGTCCCACCCACCCATACTCATTGTACACTCCTCTTCAACACTCTAATTCCCACTCGCCTCCTTCCAAACCGCACCTTCCTTCTTAATTCACCCTCCACACACCTATTCCTCTCTCGCCCCCTCAAATTCAAAAGCGTTAGCGCCATCAATCCCAAGAGACCTCCCCCGCAATGAAAGCGTCAATGGCAGAGACCAACAACAACATTGCCATCGAGGTCTTCGAAAAAGAGGATCTTGTCGTGTCCCTAGCCAAATACGTTGTTCTCTCAAACAAATTCACTTTCGAAAGAGGGGCTTACACTGTTCACTGATATCTTTGGTGAGGGTTTTAAATGTTATTGTTTTTTGGTTTAAACCTAATAGTGATTGATTCAATTGAATTGGATTGGATTAGGGTTAATGTGAATGTGTTGTTGTATGTTGGGGTCTTAGGAAACTGTTGGAATCGCCTTATGTTGATACTCTTGAATGGTCCAAATGGCACGTGTTTTGGGTGGATGAGAGAGTCGTGCCCAAGATGTAAGAATTAATGTCTCATGTGAGATACATGTGACTTATGTAGAGACTAATAAGTAAATAATTAACGATTAAGGGCTAAATTATAATTGGGCTTAATAGGAGAAGTTTCTAGAACTAACTGCTACTTGATGGGAGTAGTGGTTATAAAAGGGGCTTAATACCCACTAACGTGAAATAAGGTCCCTTTCCTGACCAGAAAGTGTTCTCTCTCACCCATAGCCATCACGAATGGAGAGAGGCAGAAAAGAAAGGCCTAAGAAAGTGAAATCTTATTTCTCTTCTCTTTCAAGGAAATCAAAGTGCATTGGAGAGAAGTTCCTATGAAGAAAGGTACAAGTCTTCCTATGGAGAAAGGTACACATCATTATCTATTGTTGTTTATTAATTGTTTGTGAGAATCATAGGTTTCAAGATCCTGTTGTTTCCTATCATTGATAGTCTAGGAAACCCCTTAAGAATTTTACATGTGGTATCAGAGCATGTGTTATGAAATTTATGATTCTCCAAGAATGATTTAATTTCTCTCAATTATACATAAACCCTAATTATGAAATTTAGGGATAATTTAATTTCTTTCAATTATGTATGAACCCTAATTATGAAATTTAGGGATAATTTAATTTCTCTCACTTATGCATAAATCCTAATTATGAAATTTAGGAATTTTATTTTTCGCTGCATGTATTGTTTTATTGGCAATATTTTATTATTGTTGAATACCAATTTTTGGAGAAAGATTATTTGAAAACTTATGATTATCGAAGAGAAAGCTGCACAACATGTATATATTAAATTTGGAGAAAGTTTTTACTTCTAATGTCGAAAGAAAGGAAGCATGCCTAAACGTAAAGATTCAATTTCAATTTTGAAAAGCTGCGCAGGTACGTTATGAAATTTTGGAAATTGCTATTTGCAACCTTATGTTTGTTATTTCCAATCCCACTTGATCTTTTTTTTTCCCGAAAAATTATTGTTGAACGTGATTAAAGGATTGAAAGTTTATGTTCTGTAATTAAATTAATGTGAATGTTTTGCAATTATTGGTAGCAGTAAATATATGTATATGCTACATATTTGCTTGAACGTGTTTGAATGCAAAAACACGAACAAATGCAAATATTATTTTATGGCCTGGAATGAAATTAATAGAATGGCTATGAATTGTTAATAGCAATAAGTATGTGCATGCCATACATATTTGGTTGGAATTAAATGTATGTTGAATTTGTTAGTCACCAAAGTGGCCAAATTTGTAAGGTTATTTAATTCCAAATTAATGATTATTTCAATAATATTTGGTTGGAATTAAATGTATGTTGAATTTGTTAGTCACCAAAGTGGCCAACTTTGTAAGGTTATTTAATTCCAAATTAATGATTATTTCAATAATATTTGGTTGAAATTAAATGTATGTTGAATTTGTTAGTCACCAAAGTGGCCAAATTTGTAAGGTTATTTAATTCCAAATTAATGATTATTCCAATTACTCATAGAATAATGGATGCTAAATTATATGATTATTGCTTTATGGGTAATTGAAATTCATTGTTATAAGGCATTTATGGATCGCCCAAAGGTTGATTAGTTGTTCTTATAATTAATGAATATAATTGTAGGCAATTTGTGTGTATCATTAGTTTTATTTATATGCCCAAAGGAAATAAATACTACTAATTGGTGCATATTTAATTGTCAAATAATGTTAAAATTTTATTAGCATCATTATGCTTGTATGTTGTATGTTGGTGTATCACCCAAAGGAGAACATCAATATACATTGTCCATTATCTGAATGAATCATTTGTATGACATGTATTTTATGTCTCAAAACACTTATGTGAATTTTATTATGTAATACATGTTTTGAATTCATTGGATTCTTATGTATCATCTGAGCCAATTTTAATGGGCTTAACTTTTCTGACTGAAATGAGCAAATCCAATTTCACCTCGGTGTTTTGGATCATAATCTTGCTATGTTGGAAGAGAAGTTTGTTACTATTATTGATGTTAGTAGCAATGAAGAGAAAGTTCATTATAAAACTTGGGAAAGACCTAACAGACTCAGCCTAATGTTGATGAGAATGACTGTTGCAGACAATATTAAGATAACTCTCCCTAAAATCGAAAGTGTTAAAAAGTTTATGGGATTAGTGGGTGATGAGGACGTGACCAAGAGCAAGGGCAAGGATCCACTTGAAGGACTTGGAGGACCTATGACAAGGGCTAGAGCAAGGAAAGCCAAGGAAGCTCTTCAACAAGTGTTGTCCATACTATTTGAATACAAGCCCAAGCTTCAAGGAGAAAAGTCTAAGGTTGTGAGTTGTATCATGGCCCAAATGGAGGAGGACTAAATGACACCACTTTGTCTCAATTTTAGAGTGTTTAGTTTGTCTAAATAATGGCCCAATCCTTGTAAAGTTGGCTGACCAAAAATATGTTTTGGGTTAATCAACTAAAAAGGCTTTAGGTAGGTTTAGTTCAAGTTGTAATAAGGGCCCAATTGGTAACCTAGGCATCAGCCTTTTGGGAGACCAAATGGTGGCTAACTTGTTGGCTGTTGGGGGTGACTTTTGGTTGCCACAATTTTAGTTACACTCAGCCATTAAGTTTTTTTTTTTAACTCCCTAGGTTAATGGCATTAAGTTATTTTAATTTTAGGTTAGTGGGTCATTACTAAAATATGTTGTAAAGCTTCTATATAAGTTGAACCATTTTATCAATAAAGACAAGTTGAGTTTTATTCAAAAAATTAGAGTTTATCTCTTTTATCTTAGTGAGAGTGATTCTCCTAAATTCTTGAGTGATTCAAGAACACCCTGGCTGTATCAAAGGACTTTCACAACCTTTGTGTGTTGCCCTCGCCGGAAAGAGTGATATTTTCCTTCCTTTCATATTCAACCTTGTTCTTTCAAACCACAATTCCAGAAAATCCACTTCTGCCCAGAATTATCTCGTGGCCATAACTCTTATTTTACGCACTCAAATTAAGTGATTCTTGAGCCTAAATTTAATTTCAAGACGAGACCTTTCACCTCATTTTGGAATCACCTCATTTGGAGCCCTGTAGCTTGAGTTTTTGCCATTTCTATATTTCTGTCCAGCCACCACTTAACCTACATTTTCTCATCTCATTATTCCATTTTATGCCAAGAACCACCTTATTAAGACCCACGAAATTAACCACCTTATTCGTCATCCTTTCCTTAATCAATTTCCGCATTTTCCATCAAGGTTTAATCCTAGACGATCCTAAGTCAGCCCTTGTGCCATTAGGGTTTATATCATTTGGTAATCAGAGCTCCAGTTCTAGGATCAACACTTCCTTTGCTGGAAATATTGGGTAACATCCTTCTTTATTCTCTTTGCCATTTATATTACCTTCTTATTCATATATTTTTTTTTAGGCTGAACCATTGCAAAAGTTAAGCCTTTTGATCTCTTTGTTATATAAAAAAAGAAGAAGTAGAATTTCGTATAAGCAAAAATTAAAAAAAAAAAATTGGGCTGAATGGTTCATGCTTGAAGAACTTTTTAAAAAAAATCTCTTTAAGGTAATATATTGGTTGCATGAAGGATTGTTACTTGAATTCCTAAATTCTGAATTTTATTTCCTTCATTTGTGCCTAAAAACATTGTTAGCCTTTTTCTTGGTTAACCTTTTCCTTGTCTCTCTAGCCTTATCTTACACATATTGGTGAATTTTTCTTTGTTGTGGCCATAATCTCTTGAATTGCCTAAGAACTCAAGGGGAATTAGAGTGGTAAAAGGCAAGAGTGTTTCATTAGAGAAAAGCCATAATTGTGTGATACACTTGAGTGGGTGAGGTATTCAAACAACAACTATAATTGTCTTGTTACGTTTGATTTGTTTGTTTGAGATGTCAGGTACTAATCCTAATGATGGAGTTGGGCTTTCGCAATTCCAAATGCAAGCTTTGATGCAACATTTGGAGAGGTTAATGAAACAACGAGAGGATGCGCTCCATGAGAGGTTGGATCAAATGGAGAATAGAGATCATAATGAAGAAGAAAGGATGAGAAGAGGGAATGATGGTGTTCCTAGACAAAACCGAATTGATGGTATTAAACTCAACATTCATCCATTTAAAGGAAAGAATGATCCGGAGGCCTACTTGGAATGGGAGATGAAAATAGAGCATGTTTTCTCATGCAACAACTATGATGAGGACCAAAAGGTGAAGCTTGCCGCCACGGAGTTTTCCGACTATGCTCTTGTGTGGTGGAAAAGGCTACAAAAGGAGAGAGCAAGAAATGAAGAGCCAATGGTTGATACATGGACGGAGATGAAAAAGATCATGAGGAAGCGGTATGTGCCGGCTAGTTACTCAAGGGACTTGAAGTTCAAGCTCCAAAAACTAACCCAAGGCAACAAGGGGGTTGAGGAGTATTTCAAGGAAATGGATGTGCTCATGATTCAAGCAAAGATTGAAGAAGATGAGGAGGTAACTATGACTCGATTTCTTAATGGTTTGACTAATGATATCCGTGATATTGTTGAGCTGCATGAGTTTGTTGAAATGGATGATTTGCTTCACAAAGCAATCCAAGTAGAGCAACAATTAAAAAGGAAGGGAGTGGCTAAGAGGAGTTTTACCAACTTTGGTTCTTCTAGTTGGAAAGACAAAGGTAAGAAAGATGGGGCTGCTACTTCTAGTAGTTCCACACCTATCCCATCAAAAACTCGCTCAAAGTCCCAAGAGAAACCCTCTAAAAGGAGTAGAGATGTGAAGTGTTTCAAGTGCCAAGGCCTAGGACACTATGCTTATGAGTGCCCTAACAAAAGGTCCATGATTCTTAGAGATGGAGAATATATAAGTGAATCTGATGTTGAAGAGGAAGATGAGAGTGAGTACGTAGAGGAAGAGGAGACTCCGGAGGGAGATTTGTTGATGATTAGACGGTTACTTGGTGGTCAATTGAAGCATGAGGAGGAGAGCCAAAGAGAAAACATCTTTCACACTAGATGTTTAATCAATGGCAAGGTGTCCATGGTGATCATTGATGGAGGTAGTTGCACCAATGTGGCTAGTGCTAGATTAGTGTCAAAGCTAAATTTAGCTACTAAACCACATCCAAGGCCATACAAACTTCAATGGCTTAGTAAGGATGGGGAGGTGCAAGTGAGGCAGCAAGTTGAAGTGGACGTTTCCATTGGGAAATACAATGATAAGGTACTTTGTGATGTTGTTCCTATGGAGGCCAGCCACTTACTTTTGGGGAGACCATGGCAATTTGATAAAAGAGCCAATCATGACGGTTACACCAACAAGATCTCTTTCATGCACTAAGACAAAAAGATTGTGCTCAAGCCATTGAGTCCACAAGAAGTGTGTGAGGATCAAAAGAAAATGAGAGAAAAACTTCTTCAAGAGAAAAGAGAAAAAGAAAAAGTGAGCAAAACACTTGAGAGTGAGAAAAAGAGGGAAACACTTGAGAGAAAAAAGAGTGAACAAAAGAAGAGTGAAACACTTGAAGTGAGGGAGAGCTATTTAGCCACAAAAAGTGAGGTCAAGAGGTTGTTTCGTGCTAAACAGTCACTGTATATCTTGTTTTGCAAAAATCAGATTTTGACCACTAACACTTTTGATGATTTTGAAGTGCCTTCTAGTGTTAAAACTCTTTTGCAGGATTTTCAAAACATGTTTCCACCAAATGTGCCAAGTGGACTACCACCTTTGAGGGGAATTGAGCATCAAATTGATCTCATTCCGGGAGCTTCTTTGCCCAATAGGCCAGCCTATAGAAGTAATCCACAAGAAACCAAAGAGATTCAAAGACAAGTGGATGAACTCATTAGCAAAGGTTGGGTAAGAAATAGTATGAGTCATTGTGCTGTCCCAGTGATTTTGGTCGCTAAAAAGGATGGGACATGGCGCATGTGTTCCGA
Organism: Glycine soja; assembly: GCF_004193775.1. Lineage (NCBI taxonomy): Eukaryota > Viridiplantae > Streptophyta > Magnoliopsida > Fabales > Fabaceae > Glycine > Glycine soja. The sequence continues at coordinate 23,139,893 of NC_041009.1, read as the reverse complement.
TTGTAGAGCCCTTAATAACATCACCATTAAATATAGGCATCCTATACCTAGGCTTGATGATTTGCTTGATGAATTGCATGGTGCATGTTACTTCTCTAAAATCGATTTAAAAAGTGGATACAATCAAATTAGGATTAGAGAAGGGGATGAATTGAAAACTGCTTTTAAAACAAAATATGGTTTGTATGAATGGTTGGTTATGCCTTTTGGCCTAACTAACGCCCCTAGCACTTTCATGAGATTAATGAACCATATCCTGAGAGAGTTCATAGGAAAGTTCGTTGTGGTGTACTTTGATGATATTCTTATCTATAACACTTCACTTGATTTGCATATTGATCATTTAAAATCTGTCTTGACTGTGCTTAGAGAAGAACAATTGTATGCCAATCTTGAAAAATGCATCTTTTGTACTAACCATGTTGTGTTTCTTGGTTTTGTTGTGAGTTCAAAAGGAGTGCAAGTTGATGAGGAGAAGGTTAGGGCTATTCAAGAATGGCCTACACCTAAGTCCATGACCGAGGTGAGGAGTTTTCATGGCTTAGCAAGTTTTTATAGACGATTTGTGAAGGATTTTAGCACATTGGCAGCACCTCTAAATGAAGTGCTCAAGAAAAATGTTGGTTTCAAATGGGGAGAGAAACAAGAAGAAGCTTTCAATCTTCTTAAGCAAAAGCTAACTAATGCCCCTATACTTGCGTTGCCAAACTTTCAAAAATATTTTGAAATTGAGTGTGATGCTTCAAATGTTGGGATTGGGGCTGTGTTGATGCAAGAAGGCCATCCAATTGCTTATTTTAGTGAAAAGTTAAGTGGTCCTACCCTTAACTATTCAACTTATGATAAGGAGTTGTATGCCTTAGTACGGGCTTTGAAAACATGGCAACACTACCTTTATCCCAAGGAATTTGTCATTCATAGTGACCATGAGTCCCTCAAATATATCAAGGGGCAAGGCAAGCTTAACAAAAGGCATGCGAAGTGGGTGGAATTCCTAGAGCAATTCCCTTATGTTATCAAACATAAAAAGGGAAAAGGTAATATTGTAGCCGATGCTCTTTCTCGGCATCATGCCTTACTTTCTATGCTTGAAACAAAATTGATTGGTCTTGAATGTTTGAAAAGCATGTATGAAAATGATGAAACTTTTGGAGAAATTTTTAAAAATTGTGAAAAAATTTCAGAAAATGGTTTCTTTAGACATGGAGGCTTTCTTTTCAAAGAAAACAAATTGTGTGTGCCTAAATGTTCTACTAGAAATTTGCTTGTTTGTGAAGCACATGAAGGACGCTTAATGGGGCATTTTGGGGTCCAAAAGACTCTAGAAACATTGCAAGAACATTTTTATTGGCCTCATATGAAAACGGATGTGCAGAAATTTTGTGAACATTGCATTGTATGTAAAAGGGCAAAGTCTAAGGTAAAGCCTCATGGATTATATACTCCATTGCCAATTCCGGAGTATCCTTGGATTGATTTATCCATGGATTTTGTTTTGGGGCTGCCAAAAACAAGCAATGGTAGAGATTCCATTTTTGTGGTTGTTGATAGGTTTTCTAAAATGGCTCATTTTATTCCATGTAAAAAAGTTGATGATGCTTCCCATGTGGCTGATTTGTTTTTCAAGGAGATTGTGAGACTCCATGGTTTGCCAAGGAGCATTGTTAGTGATAGGGACTCTAAGTTCCTAAGCCATTTTTGGAGGACTTTGTGGAGCAAGTTGGGCACTAAATTGTTATTTTCAACCACTTGTCACCCACAAACCGATGGGCAAACGGAAGTTGTCAATAGGACTTTGGGAACTTTGCTTAGGACAGTTTTGAGGAAGAACTTAAAAACATGGGAAGCTTGTTTACCCCATGTTGAATTTGGTTACAATAGAGCTGTTCATAGCACCATTAATTGTTCTCCTTTTGAAGTTGTTTATGGTTTTAACCCACTAACTCCTCTTGATCTTTTGCCTATGCCTAATGTTTCTGTTTTTATGCATAAAGAAGGTCAAGCAAAGGCGGACTATGTGAAGAAGCTTCATGAGAGAGTCAAAGATCAAATTGAGAGGAAAAATAAAAGCTATGCTAAACAAGCCAACAAAGGGAGAAAGAAGGTTGTCTTCGAACCCGGAGATTGGGTTTGGGTGCACATGAGAAAAGAAAGGTTTCCGGAACAAAGGAAATCAAAGCTTCAACCAAGGGGAGATGGACCATTTCAAGTGCTTGAAAGAATCAATGATAATGCTTACAAAGCTGAGCTTCCCGGTGAGTATAATGTTAGTTCCACCTTCAATGTCTCTGATTTATCTCTTTTTGATGCAGATGGAGAATCCGATTTGAGAACAAATCCTTCTCAAGAGGGAGAGAATGATGAGGACGTGACCAAGAGCAAGGGCAAGGATCCACTTGAAGGACTTGGAGGATCTATGACAAGGGCTAGAGCAAGGAAAGCCAAGGAAGCTCTTCAACAAGTGTTGTCCATACCATTTGAATACAAGCCCAAGCTTCAAGGAGAAAAGTCCAAGGTTGTGAGTTGTATCATGGCCCAAATGGAGGAGGACTAAATGACACCACTTTGTCTCAGTTTTAGAGTGTTTAGTTTGTCTAAATAATGACCCAATCCTTGTAAATTTGGCTGACCAAAAATATGTTTTGGGTTAATCAACTAAAAGGGCTTTAGGTAGTAGTTCAAGTTCTAATAAGGGCCTAATTGGTAACCTAGGCATCAGCCTTTTGGGAGACCAAATGGTGGCTGACTTGTTGGTTGTTGGGGGTGACTTTTGGTTGCCACAATTTCAGTTACACTCAACCATTAAGTTTTTTTTAATTCCCTAGGTTAATGGCATTAAGTTATTTTAATTCTAGGTTAGTGGGTCATTACTAAAATCTGCTGTAAAGCTTCTATATAAGCTGAACCATTTTATCAATAAAGACAAGTTGAGTTTTATTCAAAAAATTAGAGTTTATCTCTTTTATCTTAGTGAGAGTGATTCTCCTAAATTCTTGAGTGATTCAAGAATACCCTGGCTGTATCAAAGGATTTTCATAACCTTTGTGTGTTGCCCTCGCCGAAAAGAGTGATTCTTTCCTTCCTTTCATCTTCAACCTTGTTCTTTCAAACCACAATTCCAGAAAATCCACTTCTGCCCAGAATTATCTCGTGGCCATAACTCCCGTTTTACGCACTCAAATTAAGTGATTCTTGAGCCTAAATTGAATTTCAAGACGAGACATTTCACCTCGTTTTGGAATCACCTCATTTGGAGCCCTATAGCTTGAGTTTTTACCATTTCTATATTTCTGTCCAGCCACCACTTAACCTACGTTTTCTCATCTCATTATTCCATTTTATGCCAAGAACCACCTTATTAAGACCCACGAAATTAACCACCTTATTCGTCATCCTTTCCTTAATCAATTTTCGCATTTTCCATCAAGGTTTAATCCTAGACGATCCTAAGTCAGCCCTTGTGACATTAGGGTTTATATCAATGGGAGAGTACTCTCAAACATCTGATAAGTCTGTTGTTGGGACATGAATGAGTACATTGACCACCATGAAGTTTGATGGTTCACGTACTATGTATGAACATGTCATTAAGATGAAAAACATTGCAACAAGACTTAAGACCTTGGGAATATAATGGCTGTGAATGAGAACTTTCTTGTTCAGTTTATTCTAAACTCATTATCATCTGAGTTTGGCCTGTTCTAAATGAACTATAATACCATGAAATATAAATGAAATGTGCATGAATTGCACAGTATGTTAGTTCAAGAAGAAACGAGGCTTAAGAATCAAGGAAGTCACTTAGTTCATTATGTTAACCACCAAGGGAATCAAGGAGCTTGAAAAGAAATTTATCAAGAAGCATGATAAAGGCAAAGGGTCATTAAAGAATAATGACGACTCTTTGCAAATCCATAAGAAAGGTATCAAAGGGAAATAATTGTCAATTTTGTGAAATCAAAGCATTTCCAAAGGGATTGCCTAAAGTGTAAGTCTTGGTTCGAAAAGAATGATGAGCTTAATGCTTATGTATGTTTTGAATCAAACTTAACTGAGGTTTCCCATGATACATGATGGATTAATTCTGGATGTATGACTTATGTTTCTAACATTATGCAGAGATTCCTTACAATCCAAACCATAAGCCCAAATGAGAAGTTCATTTTCATGGGGAATGAAATGAAAGTTCCAGTGGAAACAGTTGAGACTTATTGTTTAAAACTCAACACTGGACATCGTTTAGATTTACTGGAAACTCCTTATGTACCTAGTTTATTTAGGAATTTAGTTTCATTATCTAAACTTGATGTTACTGCATACTCTTTTAATTTTGGTAATGGATGTTTCAATTTATTTAAGCATAATCATCTCATTGGTACTGGTATTCTTGTGATGGTTTATATAAATTGAAATTAAACAGTTTGTATGCTGAAACTGTTTTAACTCTGCATCATAATGTTGGCACTAAACATAGTTTAGTGAATGAACGATCTGCTTTCTTGTGGCATAAACGTTTAGGTCACATTTCTAGAGAAAGGATAGAAAGATTAATAAAGAATGAAATTCTTCCTTATCTAGATTTTACGGATCTAAATATTTGTGTGGGTTGTATTAAGGGAAAACAAGCCAAATATACAAAGAAAAGAGCTACAAGAAGCACTCAGCTTCTTGCAATTGTGCATACTGATATTTGTGGACCTTTTGATGTTAGTTCTTTTAGAAAGGAATGATACTTTATCACCATTATTGATGATTATTCACGTTACGGTTATGTCTATTTACTGCCCGAGATTTCTTAGGCAATGGATGCCTTAGAAATTTACTACAATGAAGTAAAAGGGAAATTAGACATAAATGTGAAAATTATTAGATATGATAGAGGTGATGAGTATTACGGAAGATATGATGAAACTGGGAAACACCCAGGTCCATTTGCTAAGCTTGTTCAGAAACGTGCATTTGTGTGCAATACACATATCCCGGTACACCACAACAAAATGGTGTATCAGAAAGGTGTAATAGAACTTTAATGAATATGGTTAGGAGTATGTTAATCAATTAGACTTTACCCGTATCTTTGTGGATGTATGCTTTGAAAACTGTCATGTATTTGTTGAATAGGGTTCCTAGTAAGGTAGTTCCAAAGACATCTTTTGAACTGTGGACAAATAGGACACTTAGTATAAGGCACCTGCATGTTTGAGGTTGCCAGGCAGAAATAATAATTTACAATCCGCAAGAAAGAAAATTGGATGCAAGAACAATCAGTGAATATTTCATTGGTTATCCAGAAAAATCAAAGGGGTATATGTTTTATTGTCCTAATCATAGTATGAGAATTGTAGAAACTGGAAATGCAAGGTTCATTGAAAATGGTGAAATAAGTGGGAGTACAGTTCCACAAGAAGTGGAAATTAAAGAAGTTAGAGTGTAAGTCCTTTTAGCTTATGCCTCTAACAGTAAGGTGATTGCTCCTTCAGTTATTGTTACAAAATTAATGAAGAGGAGCAACACAATAATGAACCCATTGTGGAAGAACCACAAGAAGTAGCATTAAGGAGGTCTCAAAGAGAAAGAAGACCAGCTATTTCGAATGACTATGTGGTATACTTACATGAAACATAATCAAACTTAAGCATTAATGATAATGATCCAGTTTTGTTTTCACAAGCTATAAGTTGTGATAATTCTGAGAAGTGGTTAAATGTCATGAAAGAAGAGATAAATTCCATGGAACATAATGGCGTTTAGGACCTTGTAGAATTACCAAAGGGTTGTAAGAGAGTCGGTTGTAAATGGGTCTTCAAGACTAAACGTGACTCTCATAGCAACCTTGAACGTTACAAGGCTAGACTTGTTGCTAAGGAATTTACTTAGAAAGATGACATTGATTATAAAGAGACATTTTACTGGTCTCACGAAAGGATTCTTTCAGGATTATCATGACAATAGCCCATTATGACTTGGAGCTACATCAAATAGATGTGAAAACCGCCCTTCTAAATGGAGATTTAGAGGAGAATGTATATATGGACCAACCAATGGGGTTCTCAGTTAAAGGAAATGAACACATGGTGTGCATACTGAAGAAATCAATATACAGTCTTAAAGCAAGCTTCTCGCCTATGGTATTTGAGGTTTAATGATACCATTATTTCCTTTAGATTTAAGGAAAATACTGTTTATCACTGTATGTATCTGAAGGTCAGTGGGAGTAAGGTTATTTTCTAATTCTGTATACTGATGATATCTTGCTTACAGCTAACGATCTTGGTCTTCTTCATGAGACTAAGAAATTTCTCTCTAGAAACTTTGAAGTGAAAGATATGGGTGAGGTAAGCTATGCGATAGGGATAGAAATATTCCATAATAGATCACAAGGATTATTAGGCTTATCTCAGAAAGTATATATATCGATAAAGTGCTAGAGAGATTCAAGATGGAAAGGTGTTTAACATCGCCTATTCTAATTTAGAAATGAGACAGAGTTAGTCTCGCATAATGTCCTAGAAATGATATGGAACGAAAACAAATGAAAGTAATTTTGTATGCATCAGTTGTTGTTGCATCTGAGAGCTGAATTTGTAGTATGTTTTGAGCCTACAATTCAGGCTAATTGGTTGCGGAACTTTATTTCAGGGCTTGGAATTGTCGACAGTATTGCTAGGCCGCTGAAAATGTATTGTGATAACTCCGCAACAATATTTTTTGTAAGAACGAAAAGTACTCTAAAGGTGCTAAGTATATGAAATTGAGGTACTTTGTCATGAAGGAAGAAGTTTAGAAGCAAAGAGTGTCAATAGAATATATCAGCACAAACCTTATGATAGTTGACCCTTTGAATAAGGGATTATTGTCCAAGACATTATAGAACATGTTGAAAGTATGGGCATTATTGTTATTGATGATCATTAAGAGTAATTTACCTTATGTAATTTTGCTGACACTTTGAGCTCAATTATGATATGTTTCTGATTATTTGTTCTCTATGTTTGCATGCATGTTTGTGTTAAAGTAATGTTAACAGGTTTTGTCTTTAATGAAGACATTATGTTGGACCAATTATGTACTCCTAACTAATGGTCATATTAAGGAGAAGACTAATTTGTAGTACATGGAAGGGACTATGTCGATTAGATGATATACAACCGCCATGACTCGAATTGGTTCCTATTCTTAATCATGAAATTATGATGTACCCAATGTATAGAACAATTTAGTCAATTTTAATGCGCATTATGGTAGTTAATCTATTTATTTATTTAGTTCATAATGTTTATTAATGTCACATGAGTCAAGTGGGAGAATGTAAGAATTAATGTCTCATGTGAGAGACATGTGACTTATGTAGAGACTAATAAGTAAATAATTAACGATTAAGGGCTAAATTATAATTGAGCTTAATAGGAGAAGTTTCTAGAACTAACTACTACTTGATGGGAGTAGTGGTTATAAAATGGGCTTAATACCCACTAACGTGAAATAGGGTCCCCTTCCTGACCAGAAAGTGTTCTCTCTCACCCATAGTCATCACGAATGGAGAGAGGCAGAAAAGAAAGGCCTAAGGAAGTGAAATCTTATTTCTCTCCTCTTTCAAGGAAATCAAAGTGCACTGGAGAAAAGTTCCTATGAAGAAAGGTACAAGTCTTCCTATGGAGAAAGGTACACATCATTATCTATTGTTGTTTATTAATTGTTTGTGAGAACCATAGGTTTCAAGATCCTATTGTTTCCTATCATTGATAGTCTAGGAAACCCCTTAAGAATTTTACACAAGACTCACGAAAGATAGCAACTACAAGCTTGTTTTGGTTATTAAAGGAGTTCTTGCTTGTTGAAACACATAGTGGCTTTGATATTGAAGGAGGAGGAGACAAAGGTGATGTTATCTATGCAATTTTCTTACTCCTTCTCGAAGGAGATTTCAAAGAAGTTCTTCAGGGAATGATCAAGACGAGATTGAACTTTGTGTGGAAAGTGATATGTGATCTCTAGAAGAAGAAAAAAATTCAATAGTTTATTCACATATATATGGGGATTTTTTTTTGTTGTTGTACAAAGTGATGAAATTTGTATTTGATTTCAGGTTGTCCTACTATGGAGGAATTTGATAGGACTCATTTGGTTTATATTGGGGCTGGACTCGACCTTTTTGAAGTCATAGCAAATTTTGTCAATTGATTTACAACCTTTCAATAAATTTCATCTATGTTTTCCCTAATTTTTAGTTTATACCAATCATCGAAATCAACAAGGCCTTCGAGTTGGGATCATCATTCGCTTTTAGTTATTACAAAAATTGAGTTTGAAAGTTTGTTAATTGAAGTTTAATCTTCTAAAGTAATATTTTTGTTTTAACATAACTGCAGTTTTGGATGTGCAGTGTTTTATATGCCTTGACAACTCAAGTTATTGATTTTATTTTAGTTTTTTTGTAATTTTTTTAGGACTTTTGAGAAACATTTATAGACCTTTTCACATCGCGAGCAAAAGAAGGTACATAGCTTCTCCCTCCTTAAAATGGAAATTCCATAGATGGTCTTATTTTCGAGCACTTCATCTTAAAGTTCACTACCTATAATTTTACTCCGATCTCTGAAACTAGGAGCAAAATAATTTCTTGATTATTGTATATAAAGTTAACCCTCAAATTCTCTCTCTGAGATTCATCAAAGCCTAATCATATAACTCATATCTTTGCATCTTCTTTATTATAAAATCATACTCCCCTTAGTTTTGTTACTTTTGCCAGATAGGATTACGCATTGGAACCTGTCTGAGCATTGGGTTTGAGCTCTATAACATGCTAAAGGCAAGAAAATGAAAATGCAATGAGTTTGCATTAATGGTTGACCTGGCATGCATATGTAGCTATGCTCAGACATGCGTAGTTATGTTTCAGCTTAAGATTAGTCTCTTTATTTACTTTAATTAGCAAAAATGGACATAGATTACTAAGATGTTTCAGTAACTATTGGTTAACAATTTAGATTTTATTATATATATATATATATATATATATATATATATATATATATATATATATATATATATAATTTTATAAAAATTATTAACTAGTCGTTTATATTTTAATTGCTGGAATCTTATTTGTATGTGAAATATTAATATTATGAAGTAATATGCATTAGGAATATGTGCAGTTTTTTTTATTGGGATACCTATGTGATGCTTGGAATCTTATGAAGTAATACACATTTCCTATTCTATTTGTAAATAACACTAGCAAAAAAAAACCCATTAAGAAAAGCCTTTGCAAATGTATAGCTACCTGAGTAAATATGTGACCCTAGTTTCTAACTACTAGGAAATGTGCTCAATGTCCTTGACCTTGGATGAGCCAAGGCTTTTCTTAATGGGTTTTTTTTTTTTTTTTTTACAATATGATAATAATCTCATAATATGAGGCATGGTTTAGCGAGGACCAAGTCCCCTAAAAGTTGTTAAGTCAAGGTACAAGAATGGTTTTATATCTCTAATGTGCCCCCTTACACAAGAACTCTTTTAGCATAAAACATGGCAACGCACTGTGCATAGACAAGCTTTACCTTATGCTACATTTAACTTATTTATGAAGACTAGAGTGGAACAATCACACTCCTAACCACTTGGTAATAGGTGTTCTAACACCATGTCAAAGTTCAACTCTCCTAAAACCTTAGTTTTTTTTTCCTATGGAGATACAAGAATGGAGGGTTTTACATTTCTCTAACATTGCACGACTAAATGTGAACCTTTCTTTTTAAGTTGTCAGCAGTTGAGAAATGTAAAACCTTGTACCATTCATGTTGTGTGGAACCTTGTATCTGTCCTTTATGGAAAATTCTATGCATGTGATTGGTTGTTACCTAATAATATATTTTTTAGATACAGGTATTGTATCTTTCCAAAAGTTAACAGTCTTACACCTCTCCTTATTAAGCCTTCCTTTTTCTTTTATTTTATAAGAGATAAAGTTTTGAGAATATCAATATAAATAATAGTGTACTTTTTGATTTCATCACCAACACTAGTGAATATATTTTAGATCTCCCCCACACCAGGAAATTGGAATGCCTTCTCTTTCACCTACAATGACATATGTTCCTACTTTATTGAATCTTATGAAATTGTTGTATAATGGGTCATGATTTCTCCTAAATTATTTCCCAATGATATGAAAGGTAAAATTGCTTGCAAGATGGTTGAAGAAAGAAGGTGATAAAATCTCTCCCGGGGAAGTGCTCTATGAAGTTGAAACTTTATGGTTATTGAAACTGTATGTGAAGGGCTCATAGCACATTTTATTTTCTCCTTCTGTGTGTCAATTTAATGTAATGTTTTGATCTTAATATATCTTGTGCAAGCATGAGTGATGTTTTTTTAAACAAAACTATACATATTTTTACATGTCACAACTTCATGGCTATTATTAACGAAACAAACTATCCTTCATTACTATTTAACAGTAGCTACATGTGTTGAGAAACTCATGAGGTAAGTCTCTATTATCAAATATTCAATAGGTTTACTTGTCACACATATTATTTTTTATTATGTGAACTCCTTATCTATAGCTTGGAGTTGACAATGAAATCTTGGTAAAATGCAGCTTTAATTTCACATTTTAGTTGCTTAGGAATTCTTTTTACCATGTGTGTGAATTGGCTGGTAAATGACTATATGCACAACTTTTTAACTTGGAAATAGTTTTTGTACATGCTAGAAGTCCATGATGCAGAGCAATAGTTGATTTATATGCCACAATGTAGCCTGCAAACAGTAGTCTAGGCTTGTCCTCCCAAATTTTTGGCCCTAATCAGCATAGGAGCATGTAGATGACTGATACTTACTCCGGCAAGAGTTATGAGAAGTACTTCCATGACTTATAAACCAAAGAACTGATATAACCATCTAGTTCAAACATCTCTGGAAGTTAAATTCACCCTGATGTAGACTTTCCTTACTAGCTCAAAGCCTGTTCAGGAGCTTCTATGGTTGTCAATAACCCATTTGATTCTTCTTTCATGTCTACAAGGCATCATGATGCTTATTAGTCAAACTCAGGATCATATTTCAATATCAACATCGTCATCACCAAAGAAATATCACAAATTTCTTAGACCCCAAGAAGTTGCTTTATGAATGTGCAATTGCACTTTCAAAAATAGATGAAGTGGAAGGATCATCTATGAGAAACAATCTCCAACAGATGGTCTCAATTCAGGGAGCGCCTTCTCAGAGAATTGAAACCTATATGGTTGAGGGACTTGCAACTCATTTAGTCTATATTAAAAGATGGTCTTAATGTAGGGAAAACCTTTTCATCTAGTATTGGTAGTGTAGTGTTTGCTTGCTTATTTAGTCGGTAGAATAATTTTGATGTTTAGTCTATATTAACAAATAAACCCTTTTTGTTGTTATTGAGATATTGAGAATGTTCTTGACAACTTAAGTGTAATTTAGATATTGAGATATTAATTAGTTGTAAATATCAATAGTTATTTATGATTTGGTCTGGACTATCTCGGTGTATCTTTAATATTTATTTGTGATGGTCTGCTTGCGTCTGTTCTATATTAAACTACAGGTTGGGTTGACTGTACAACAATTTTTTTGAAAAAAAAATCAAATCTACATTGGTTCCCAAAAACCATCATAGAACATGTAATTTTAACAGTTTTCTTAAAAACCGTCATAGAAATAAGAACTTTCTATAACTCTTTTCTAATAAATCGTCATAGAACATGAATTTTCTATGACGGTTTTCTAAAAAACCATCATACAACATGTATTTTCTATGATGGTTTTTAAGAAAATCATTATAAAACACACATAAATAAGACTTAAAGTAAAAACGCAATGAATTCTACATCGGTTTTTAAAAAACATCATAAAAAAATACATGTTCTATAACGGTTTAAAACCTGTTGTGGAAAGCGATGAACTTTCTATGATGGTGGTTTCCACGATGGTTAAAATTCGTCATGGAAGGCCCTAAATAACCTTTATTGAATCCCTTATTTGTAATAGTGCAATACTTTACCTTTTACTATTTTTACACAAATTTATTTAATTTTTTTCAAAAACAATACATTGACACTCCTTTATACATTATGCTAATACCCCTTAATCATTTTTAAAATAGTACATTGTGTATGCCCATAAGGAATTGTGAGATTTCATGTTTTACCCAAATCTATTATAGTAAAATTATGATCCCAGACTTATTAACTGTTGGATCGCCTTAAAATTTGGACTGTAGGTTTGTAACACACATCTTCATGCTTTGACCGTTGAGATTTGGAAAATAACACTTTTAGACATCTCACTTAGTGAGACAAGCGCACTATGCATAATTCCAACCAGAAGAGAAATTACGCTCAAACCCAAAGTTGAATTTCTCTTAACCAGATGAGCTCACTAAGTGAGATCTGCATATTATAAATATGTTCTTAAGTGTGAAAAACACAATTTTTTACTCTTCTTCTCTCCAAACACCCACCCAAACCTTAACACCTTTTCCACCACCCATGACTACCGGTGGCCACCACAACCCACTATCGCTTGCCACTAGACCACCGCACAGAGAAGAATGTTTTAATCGGAGCGGAATCCTTAGATTCTGTAGAGAAGCAAGCTTTTAATCCTTTCATTCTTAGTTTCTCTGAGGTAACCTTGACTTTTATGCATTTTTCCTAGTTAGTTTGAGCTTATCTTAGTATCCTTTGTGTTTTTGGTACTGTAATAGGATATTTTTACACTTCCTTTGAAAATACATTGAAAATGAGACATTGTAAAAGTTACATTTTTATAAAATTGATGTTATTTTTGTGACCTTCGTCAAACCTCGATCACATTGGCGTGATCGGAATTTCAAAATGACTTATCTTTGTAGTAGAACTCGAAACACCCCTTAACCCCTTTTATTTTGATAAGGGTATTTGACCCTAAATGTTGATATTAACCTTGTTTTTGAAACCTATACTAAATTGTCTTCGATTTGGTATATAGAACTTAATGTTTGGATCGACGAATGTGAACGTGAGAGAGGAGTTGACAGAGAGTTCATGATAGGTGAGGGGAGTTTATTATAATTTATGGCTTTGATACCATAATTGGGGTTAGGGAAGCCAATTATGAGAATGTATGTCTGTCCATGTGCATGTTGGTTTTCAAGAAAGACAATGTTTTTGACTAATGAGATGCAATACATCTATTATTGATAAATGGCATTATCATTTTATTAGACTTATGTTGTCTAAAGACCTAGGGAGTGTGAATTTTAGGCATGAAATTTATATGTATGTATGTGTGGAATGTGATTATTGATGATGTTGTTATTAATGATCATAACTGATATGAGACGATGTTGGTGTTTATGATAATATAGACATGAGATGATGTTGTTAGCATCTCTGGAGTGAAGGAATGACTTAGAATCTTTAATTATCCATGGTCAGTACATTGATGGTGCCCATGTGTTATACTTCATACTACATGAAAATAGTATAAACTTTGTCAGTAGGTACTTGTAGTTTTTCATGAGGGAAAATACTTGTACTTAAGGGCATGTCACTTGGTTTGGAACTCCTTTGTGACTAAAGCTAATCACAATGGGGGGCAGGGGGAGGGGGGGGGGGGAGGTGCCTATGCACGATAGGGTGACCTCGACACTTGTTGCCTAATTTTCCTGAGTGTGAGTGTCGCGTGGACACGCTTAGGCTATTTCCTGACGAATGGTATCACATTGCATTTGAGAGTCGAGGTCATATGTATGCATCATACTAAGCCTGATTAATTGGAATTGTGGAAAAGTTGATGAATAGTTGTTAAGTGTATGTTGAATTGATGGATAATTGTGTATGACCATGGTACTAGTTATTATTTCTCTTGCTAATTATAGTCATTTGATAATTGTTGGTTTCTTTTATAATAAACTCACCCTTGCAATTTTGTACCATGTAGTTGGTACCTGTAATGATCGCGAACCTTCGTTTGTGGGAGAAAATGGACAATAGTAGATTACATGAAGGGATATTCTTTTTGTTGGAACCACCAAGCCAACGTTATGATGTTGAGATTATTTTGGGAGAGAGTTGTGTTTTGTTAATCAACTTCTCTGTAGCTGGTTTCGTAGTTTTTTTTTATTTGGGGATGTAAATCACAGATTTAAATATATGTATGAACTAATTTATTTTTCGTCATGTGAATAATGTATATTGGGTTAACATACATACATACATACATACATATTCAATTAAGTATTTGTGCGTTGTTTGATGAAAGTGTATCGTGAAAAATTTACACGTTTTAGAGTAGTGATATCGTAGTGATGAGGCGGGTCACTTTGCTAACCATATAGGTGGATGAGTTTGGTTACAGTTTGTAAGTAAAAGCATAATTGGAAGAATGGCATCTACTAAATGGGAAGAATGCAATTTGTGTCTAAGAATGGGGTATAGTGGTCATGTTAACAAACCTCATGAGCGGTATTTGTATTTATCCTTTTATGGTTTAGGCTTAAATATTTTTTGTGTCTCTACAATTTAGTTTTTTTCATTTTTATCCCTACAATTTTTTTGCCATATTAGTCCTTGTAAATATGTTTGTTTGGTTTTTTGTCCTTAAAGTACTTTAGATAATGTTTTTTTTTTCATTTTTCAAAACATTTTTGTACTGTTCAAAGCATTATCAAAAATACTTTAAGGATAAAAACAAAACGTACACATTTTGCAAGGACTAAGATGATTTTTTTTTGTAGGAATGAAAATGAAAAAAAAACATTAAATTGAAAAGACGAAAAATGTATTTAAACCTATTATTTATTATATGCATATAGATTTTATTATAATTTGAATCAATGAGGTATAGTGTAATAGAAAAAAGCTAGTCTTTTGCAAAGTGATGGATTATAGTTTGAAAGAGGGATATTTATATTTTTTTTCAATTGTGTATATATCCAATAAGATTATATAAAATACACCTGTAGTAAATGATGAAGGTTTGATTGAATTTATATATAATTGCAATTTGTAAATCTCGATTGCCATTATTGTTATAGAAATAATAACTAAAATAGGGTGGAGGAGTCTTTAGTTAGAATCAAATTCAAGTATGCTTTATTCAAGCTTTCAAATGTTCAAATTAAATATATATGGTCCCTATACTTACCAAAATCCGAAGCTAGGACACGTCAAGGTGGACGTGACCAAAGTGGGCTCTTGGACTTCACAAGTCGGCTTTAAGGATGGCCATTGTTGAGAGTATAGGAGGGGGGGACCTGCAAAACAAAGGACTCCAACGCTCAAGTAAATATATGAGTTAGGAGATAAAGCAAGTATATGCTTGAATGAAGCTCGAGTGAGCAATAGAGAGAGATGTGCACAAACTTGTTGCTCGTGTATAGATGTGTGTGGGATTGTGATGAGGGTTCAATGGAACTTGGTATTTATAGGAATGAAGCGTAGTTGTGGGTCCTTGTTTGTAGGAGCTGTTATAGCCTTTGCAGATAATTCTCAACTTATGGATAATAGCCGATAGCTTGCAGATAATGTTAGAGATAAACTGTAGCTTATAAATAAAAGTTAGAAGATAATTGTATCTTGTAGATAATGAGTGACTTTGTAGATAATTAACTACCTGGTAATAGATATTGTTAGACAAGTGGCCTCAGATATCTTAAGAAGGGGGGGGTTGAATTAAGATATTCCAAACTGTTTCCCCTAATTAAAAATCTATTTCACTTTTTACTCAAGTTATGAATTCCCTTAATGACAATCTTCTTAAATATTAATTCAAATGAAATAATTTGAATATGAATATAAAGCAATAATAAATAAAGGAGATTAAGGGAAGAGAAAATGCAAACTCAGTTTTATACTGGTTCGGCCACACCCTTGTGCCTACGTCCAGTCTCCAAGCAACCCGCTTGAGAGTTCCACTATCTTGTAAATTCCTTTTACAAGTTCTAAACACACAAGGACAATCCTTCCTTTGTGTTTAGAGATCCTTTACAACAAGAGACTCACAGTCTCTTAATCCCTTAGAGAATGAGAAGAAGAAGAAGAACAAATCTCTCTAGAAAGAGATGGATTTTACAGATTGAGCACTCAAATAATTCCTTAATGAATTGCAATTGAATTGGCCAATGAATTCTTAAGAGGATAAAATGAATTTTCTCTTTGAGAGGATAAATACTTTGTTGTTCTGAAAATCTCTAAGCAATTTCGTGTTTAAGTCACATATATATAGACCATTGGTGGTCATGAATAAAGCCTTTGAAAAGTTGTGACTCTTGAAATTATTTTTCTGAAAATCCTGTCTGGTAATCGATTACAGTAATTGTGTAATCGATTACAGCTTTTAAAATTTGAATTAAAACGTTTACTAACTGCTAGTAATCGATTACCAAAATTGTGTAATCGATTACACAGTCTAAAATTTCGAATTCAAATTTTTGTAGCTGTTATAAAACGTATTTGGCCACTGGTAATCGATTACATCCTCTGGTAATCGATTACCAGAGAGTAAAACCTTTGAGAAACACTTTTTAATTTAAATCACTTGGCCAAACCTTTGCTAATTCAATTAGGAATTCCCTTCCTAATATTCTAGTGATCATCTTGATGTTGTGACTTGTAATCTTGAAGTATTGTCTTGAATTTTAATCTTGAAAAGCCCATTTGCATCATTGCAACACATCATCATGATCATCATCAAAACATCAAAGCCAATTGCATCTACAGATATAAATATTCAAATATTAATAGATTAGAAATAACTTGTCAGTTAGGGAGACCGACTGCTAAGGCTGAGTGTTTGCGTTCCTGTTGCAGGACTAGCGTGGAGGGTTGACATGCATCTCAGAGTGCCATGTAGGGTGCCACATGTATTTTGTGAATCCTGGACAGTTCAGTTCCCTAACTGGTGTCTTCAGAATCGTTGGTTAAATTGTACAAGTTGGTGTCATCTGATGCACTGAACAATGGTTACACTTGGTGGAATTTTCCATCGGCTTTTGATTGATATGAGCTCTTTAGGTACATGCAATTAAGGACTCCCATCTTATAGGTTCAAATGGTTTTGCTTTCTTGGGTTTGGATTAGTCCCCAAGTATTTGTTCCTTCTTTGCTTATTAATATATTTTAGTTGTGTCTCTTTTGAATTTAAGAATTGAGGTGCCAATATAGTTAGGATTCATTTCCCCAATATCATGCCTTAGTATACCATTTTGATAATGAAATTACCTTTTTTTGGAAGGCAAAATTGTTTATATATATATATATATATATATATATATATATATATATACACACACACACACACACACATTAATAAGAAAGAGAATTTTAAAAAAAATAAGCATGTACAAGGTATACAGTATAAGAGGCAAAAAAAAATTGCCTCGGTACTAACTTCCTTACATACTTATAGAGTCATCCCAAAAAGTATACCCCCAAAACATCAAATAATCATAAAATGTAGTCCAAGGATTTATATACCAAAAGGAGCAGTGGTGAATCCATAAATTTTTCTTAGTGGGGGCAAGAAATAATTTCTAACAAATTCAATATGAAATTTTTTGGATCTGCCATTGGAGTCACTCCTTCATTAATAATAATAAAAAACAAATTCTTACGCATTTTGTGGGAACAACTTCTATATTCAAATGAATAATATATTCTCTTTTCACCAAGTCTGGTTGCCTGTTAATAGCAACTTTAATAGGTTGTTTTCTATTCATTAATGCTTGACAACTTCTCAAAGCTTGATTGTAAACACTATCAAATTCTCCAATAGAGATTTTCAACCTATCTTTTTTTTTCCAATATGAAAAATCGTCAACCCAAAATGAGTCAACATTTTTTTGTTCTCTAATGCCAGGTCTCATAAGATAACAATACAAACAAAATGTAGCATCTTTTGATATATTATATTCCAACCAATTGCTAAATTTCAAAAACCAATCAGGATTAAACTTTCAAATTAGAGTCTTAAATTGTTGTTTTGGAAAATCATGCTCTCTTGGTTGACAAGGTTCTTTTTGCAAATAAACTCTTCGGATGTTATCCCAATTATTAGGATGATAACATGATATTTGTTTCCTCTCTCCTAGATTAGCATGAAAATATTCCAAATCAACTTCTAAGAATCTTTTTTTCACATATGACTTTAATGGTGTTGTGGACTCCTTTTTTAAAAATTTCTTCATTTTTAGCATACTATACTAAAAATAAAGTTAATTAAGGTAAAAAAAAGAGAACAAAATAAAGCTAATCTCCCTATTACTTACAAATAAAACCCCTTACACTATGTTAAGCCTCATCAATAATTTATATTCAAAATTTGAAAAGAATAAAATACTTTTTTTTTTATAAAAATCTTACCGTAATTTCGTAAAAACTGCAATTCCACAAAGACTGCAATGCTACCAATGCACATAACACACACGTCTATAAGTGAGACCATCGTGATTTCGTGAACATGAATAACTAAATAAGTTTAAGAATTAAATCTAATTAGATTTAGGGAAAATGAATAAAAATGTGTAAGTAACAAGAATAATTTAAGATGAAAGATGGTAGTGAGGTACAATGCACATTGTAATCAAACATGTACAACAAGTTACTAATTTAGTGTCTAAAACAATATTCTCTAAGGAGTGTGGGGTGTGTGTGCGTGTTTTTTTTGTTACTGTAACAATAATGAGAATTGTATTAAATAATTTGGGTTCGAAGATGTAATTTTTATATTGAATGTTTTATATTTATTTAGACTTTAGGTTAAAAAAAATCAAATAAAGACAATATATAATTTTTTATGAGAACAATTTTTTTATATACATTAATAAATAAATAGAAACAATTGCCCCTACACCCAGCATACATGCATCCGCCAATGAAGAGGAGTAAGGTATTTCAGTCTTAATGCACCTTTTGTAAATCAGTCATTGCCATGATAAGGATTTGATATGTGCCAGTCTTAATGAAATTACTTATTTTGGTTAGGTATAGTAACCTTAATTGAAAGAGAAAAATTGAAGCGGGGCCCTTCCCGCCGCTACCGACAATGAAATTGAGTAGTAGTATATTTTCAACGTCATTCAGCCCTAAAAAGAGATCATACTTATTATGGGTCACATTTAATTAGGTTCAACATGTATCAATGATCCGATTTGTATTACGTCGAGTTGTTATCAGGGACCCAACCAGTTTTATTTTATGTATTTTTAAGGAACAATACTTATTCATCCTATCTATTTCAGTGTATAAAGTTTGAGATGAATAAATAAATAAATAAAATTTAAATTTAAATTAAATAAAACAAAAAAGAAATTGAACTCAATTTTTAACTAAAAATATACATTATTATTTCTCTTTCACTTTTTTTTTTCCTACGTTCTTTTTAACAATCAGCCTAACATAAAAATGTCAAAGCTAAAAGCTGAAAAAGGCCTCACTGCTGAGCATTACATATCAGCTAGGGGCACATTTTGGTTTTCCTGATTCATAAATAGTAGTAGTACCACTCGAATAGAGAGAAATTAATTTAAGGAGCGATTTTGTTTTACTTTTCTATTATTTAGGCATGACAACAAATCAAGATAAATTTAGGGTAAGGTTTTGGAGAAATAAGGTTAAAAAATTTAAACCTAAAAACAGGTTTACTTAATACACTAGTTTTATGTAACTCAAATAATTTTAAATATTTTAAAATATGTTGATTTAAGTTTTTAAGACTTTATAAAAGGTTAATTGTTTGAAAAATAAGTGGAAGGATATTAAGAAATATTTTAATGGTTGATTATCACAAAGTTATTTTAATAAATAGTCATGTATGATTAATGAACTGTTTTTTGACAGCTTGAATATATATATATATATATATATATATATATATATATATATATATATATATATATATATATATATATATATATATAAAAGAAAGATAGAGATGTATATCTTGATGGATATTTACTATTATGACCTGTTGTTTTAAATTACAATTTTTTTTTTGTTACCCTAAAATCATGCGATAGCTGCATGCCCTTAACAGTGAAGAGTGAAACACTGAAGTGAATGGTGAAAATGGGATTACTAGTTTACTACTAATGGTAGGGAAAAGAATGAGGTCAAGATCGAGACCGTTATATCCCGTTTTTGGATGCCTTTGGAGAAACGTAACATGAAAATTGAAATCCTTCATATATACCTTTACTTTATTTAGATAGTTGGGTTTTAGTGCAATGGCATCAAAGCCTTTGTATCCGCTCAAACATATTTATAGTTTGTACCATTTACCAATGCACAGTTCTGATTTCATGTTGGGAAACAAAAGTATTACTCTGTATATTTCATTTGATTCATTTCTTATTGTGACTATATATTTCAGTCTTAAAATATTCGTAATTTGTGTTGACTGCAGAGAAGGAAGAAGTAACCCCCACCCCGCTGTACAGCAAAGCAATGTATGTGTGTCAGGCATTGAAAGAGCTTTCTAGCTAGATTGAAAATGACAGTAGGTGATACAATACGACCTAGTCAAAAGAATACAATTTCTTACGATTACCGATTTTCTTTGAGCGTGTGTCTACCGTGCACCAGTTTTAAGTGGTGAACCGGTTAATCACTTTATTTTACTTACAATAAAAGGTTAAGTACCGGTTATCTTTTAATCCAAGAAAAAACACTATCAGAAAATAAAAAAAGTAATCGTTGTCGCAAGTGGTGTGCCGTTCCCATAAGCACCACGGCCCCACCGTAGCGTTCGTCCCTGTAACAGAAGAGCAAAATAAACAAAGCAAGGAAAGATAAAGGAAGGAAGAAAGTAGAAAAAATATGAAAGAGGGATTAAAAAATACCAACAAATCGTCACACTCCAGCGCGTGTGTTGTGTTTTGGATTCTCTATTGGTGTTTGTGTTTGTGTTGTTGCTGAAGAAAGGGAAAAGGGGAAAGAGGGGATGCTGACCACAGTGCCAAAGAGGAAACGGGAATGAAAGAGTCCAGAGAGAATGAAAGAGAGAGAATTCAAATTAAAACAATTAAAGCTTTAATTAATTGTTAATTACTTAACTATTTTAAAATTTATTTTTAATGATTAATGCAAATATATGATAACCGATTAACATACCTGCTATTACTCATAAACTCCATGTATGCCATGAATGAATGTTAAGCTTATGGAAGAAGCTTGTAGAGGAAGAAAACTATGAAGGAAGCAAGTGAACACCATAGAATGAATTGGCTTACTAAAATTGATTATTACAACAGATTATATAGTTAGTTATAAGGATAACTAACTCCATTAACTGTAGTTACATGAGCTTAACCAATTAATCAACTCTAGTTACAATGTTATATGCTAAGACTCCCCCTCAAGCTAGGAATGTCATAGCTTGGAATACAAAAACTGAAATGCACCAGGCATGAGAGCCTTAGTGTAAATGTCTGCTAGCTGATTTGCAGAAGAAATAGGAAGAAGCTTCACAAAACCATTCAGTACTTTCTCACGAACAATATGACAGTCAATCTCAATGTGTTTGGTCCTCTCATGAAAAACATGATTAACTACTATATGAAGAGCAAATTTGTTATCACAATATAGGACAATAGGGTTCTGAAATTTGATCTTCAATTCTTCGAGCAAGTAAGTAAGCCGTTGTAGCTCACAAGTAGCACTTGCTAAAGCGCGATATTCAACCTCTGTGGAGCTTCTAGAAATAGTAGCTTGTTTCTTAGACTTCCATGAAATTAATAAATCACCAATGTAGACAGCATAGCCAGTGATAGATTGCTTAGTATCAATGCAACCAGCTCAATCTGAATCACTAACACCCTTTAAATGAATTAGCAACAGACAGGAAAATCCCTGCACCTAGAGTCCTCTTGAGGTATCAGAGTATTTGAAAAGCAGCTTGTTTATGATCAGAAGTGGGATTAGCAACAAATTGACTTAGATGTTGCATTGCATAAGTGATATTTGGCCTAGTATTAGTCAAATAAATCAATCTCCCAATTAATCTCCTATAAGAAGATGCTTCCTATGTTGAAATTGGAAGTCCTGAGTGTTGATGCAGTTTAGATGTGTAATCACAAGGAGTAGACACTAGCTTAGATCCAAGATGCCAGAATCATTAAGAATGTCTAGTGCATACTTCCTTTGACAAAGATTGATACCATTAGAACTTCTGGCTACCTCAAACCCCAAGAAATGCCTTAAATCTCCAAAGTCCTTTATTCTTAAAGTATCATCCAACAAATAAGTAATCCTTTGAATCTTAGATAATTCATTGCCTAATAAGACAATGTCATCAACATAGACTAACAAGACAAAAATTCTGTTGGAACCATGTCTAATAAACAAAGAGTGATCAGAAGCACGTTGTTTGTATCCATGTGAAAACATAAAGGATGAGAGTTTGGCATACCATTGTCTACTAGCTTGCTTCAAACCATATAATGACCTTTGAGGCTTGTAGAACAGCCCTGGTCTGGCCATTTTAAAAAGGCATTGTTCACATCCAATTGCTTGAGATACCATTGATTAATGGCAGCTAAAGCCAGTAAAAGTCTCATTGTGGTTAGTTTAGCCATTAAAGACAAAGTTTCTAGATAGTCCTATCCTTCTACTTGAGTGTATCCCTTGGCCACCAATTTAGCTTTATACTTCTCTATTGAACCATCAGATCTATGCTTGACTTTATACACCCATCTGCAACCAATTGTTGATTTGTGCTTAGGAAGATCAGTAAGAACCCAAGTATTATTGAGTTCTAGTGCTTTGATCTCTACATTCATGGCCTCAATCCAATTAGGATCTCGAGATGCTTCACTGAATGGTTGTGGTTCAACACTTTGTGTGATAGAGGAAAAAATATTGTGATAGGAGGGAGATAGTCTATGATAAGTAAGAACAAAACTAAGAGGATACAGACTATTACCTATAGAGGGATTGGAAGCAATTGATGATGGATATGTAACACGAATGTCTTTATATTTACTTGGTCAATGTATTTCTCTCAAGGATCTTCTGGGTGTATGAATGGTCTGCTGAGGAGTTGAAGAATTAGAATTATCATTGGGTACAAACTTGACAGAATCACTTCTTGACTCCAAAAGGGAATCATTAGGCTAATCAATGATCTGGAATGAAGAAGTAGGCACATGTAGGACAGTAATAGGATTTGGTTTATTCTAACTTGTGAATGGAAAACAGTCCTAAAAAAATATGACATTCCTAAAGATAGAAATGGCTCTGGTTTCAAGGTCAAAAATGATATAATCTTTTGTGTGTGGCTTGAAACCTAAAAAGACTAAAGTTGCGGCCCTTGGGTCAAGCTTTCTTCTATTAGCTTCTAAAGTGCTAGAGAAGCACAGACAACCAAAAACTCTTAAGGATTCAATGTCATAGGTTGGTTCCATACAATTTTTCATAAGGAGTTTTATTACCAAGAAAAGTTGGCGAACGGTTAATAATAATAGTAGAATGGAGTAAGGCATAGGACCAAAAAATATGAGGTAAATTGGACTGAAATAGTAATAATCAAGTTACATTTAATAGATGTTGGTTATTCCTTTCTACAACCACATTATGTTGGGGAGTTTCAACACAAAAACATTGATGTATAATACTAGTATCCTTATAAAAATATTTCATAATGAACTCTAATTCATTGTCTAATCTAATGGCCTTTATTTTTAATTCAAACTGTCTTTCAACATTGACAACAAATTTCTTTAAAAAGGAGTTACATTGCAAGGATAATCTAAAGAAATATAGAATAAGCATCTACTATAAGAAATTATTTGTAACCATTCAAAGAAGTTACATTGCAAAGATCCCAAATATCCACATATATAAGAGCAAAAGCACAAGAAGAATGAGAATCACTATTAGGAAATGATAATCTTTTCTATTTTAAATGATGACTAGTTTCACAAATGAATTGTTTATTAGAAGTGAAAGTGGGATAAGGTTGTTTTAACAATAACAATCTTTCAAAAGATGGATGACCAAGTCTGAAATGCCATAAATCTATGGGTGTCCTATTACATGAAAAAGTTGAGATAGTAGAAACTCTAGGACTAACAGAAACATCAACGGAATTTGAGTTATACTTCTTATTAGGCTTAAGTGGAACCATCTTAAGTCTATAAAGACCGTCCACCATATATATCAACTGTACCAATCATATGTAGGTTATGCATATCTTGTATGAAACATTTGTCATTTATGAAAATTAGTTTACAGGATAAAAAGATATCAATTTGGATACCGAAATCAAAATGAATAGGAAACTAGGTATGTACAAAACATCCTTTAGGTATAAAAATTGAGAAAACTGGATTCTGCCTGCATGAGTTGCAGTGACACTATGACCATTACGTTGTCTAACAATCACAAGATTTATCTTTCTGCATATGGAAAACAAATATAGAAAGGTTGTGACATGGTTTGTGGCACACGAGTCAAGGATCCACTCATCTTGATTGGTCTTGCTTACACAACAAGTAATGGACAGTACACTACCTTTTTTGTTGACAATACCAATCTAATTCACATGTGAATTGTTGTGATTCATGTTTTGCTATTGTAGTAGTTCCATCAAAGCCTTGTACTGTTGAGAGGTTAACTCCACATCCTCATTTTGTGTTTCTTGGTTTCTTTCTTGAGCTGAGCCATCACCTTTTTCTTTCATGTAGAAGTAAGCTTCATTGCTTCATGATGATGAATCAAGATTGATTCAAGGTGTTTTGATGATAACAAAGATGATGACAAAAAGCCTATGAGAATGATTTCAAGATTGAGTCAAGAACAATTCAAGAATCAAGAGAAAGATTCAAGAGAAGTTTCAAGTTTCAAGTTTTCAAGAATCAAGAATCAAGAATAATCAAGAACAAGATTCAAGACTCGAGATTCAAGAATCAAGAAAAGACTCAATCAAGATAAGTACTTAAAAGTTTTTCAAAACATTGAGTAGCATATGAATTTTTCACAAAACCTTTTACCAAAGAGTTTTTACACTTTGGTAATCGATTACCAGTTTATTGTAATCGATTATCAGTGGCAAGTTTTGTTTTCAAAAAGCTTTCAACTGAATTATAATGTTCCAATCAATTTCAAAATGGTGTAATCGATTACAATATATTGGTAATCGATTACCAGTGTGTTTGAACATTGAAAATCAAATTCAAATGTGAAGAGTCATATCTTTTCACAAAAATGCTTTGTGTAATCGATTACAATGATTTGGTAATCGATTACCAGTGATAAGTTTTGAACAAAAATCAAAAGATGTAACTCTTCCAATGGTTTTCAAGTTTTTCTAAAGGTTATAACTCTTCTAATGGTTTTCTTGATTAGACATGAAGAATCTATAAAAGCTAGTCCTTAACTTGCATTTTTAAGTACAATCATTACAATCCTTTACAACCTTTGAATCTCTTTAAGCATCCTCTTGAATTTATTCTTCTTCTTCCTTTGCCAAAAGCTTTCTAAATTTTTATGGTTTTCCAAACCTTGAAAACAAAACGTGTGCTATTCATCTTTTTCATTCCCTTCTCCCTTTGCCAAAAAGAATTCGCCAAGGACTAAACGCCTGAATTCTTTTTGTGTCTCTCTTCTCCCTTTTCCAAAAGAACGAAGGACTAACCGCCTGAATTCTTTTGTGTCTCCCTTCTCCCTTGTCAAAGAATTCAAAATGACACAGTCTGAGAATTCTTTTGATTCTTCCCTTTCCCATAAACAAAAGATTTCAAAGGACTAACCGCCTAAGAATTCTTTTGTTTCCCCCTTCACAAAGTTTCAAAGGACTAACCGCCTGAGAACTTTGTCTCAACACATTGGAGGGTACATCCTTTGTGGTACAAGTAGAGGGTACATCTACTTGGGTTGTTGTGACTGAGAACAAGAAAGGGTACATCTCTTGTGGATCAGTTCAAGTGGAGGGTACATCCACTAGGTTGTTCAAAGAGAACAAGGGATGGTACATCCCTTGTGGATCTTTGCTTGTAAAAGGATTTTTACAAGGTTGAAAAGAAATCTCAAGGACCGCAGGTCGCTTGGGGACTGAATGTAGGCACGGGTTGTTGTCGTACCAGTATAAATCTCCTGTGTTTGTCTTCTTCTTCCCTACTCTTTTAATTTCCAATGTGCACTTTAATTATTGCTTTTACTTTTGGTAACATTAAGAAGGATAGATTTTTTAATTAGTAAAGGTTCGTTAATAATTAATTCAACCCGCCCTTCTTAATTATTCCAATGCCACTTGATCCAACATTTCATAGTACTGACATTATTGATGTTAGATCCTTAGGACTTATAAAACTTGTGTCTAGGAAGGTAACCATGCTTTCTATAGCAATCATCCACAGTGTGGTTAGTGAGACCACAATGTGTACAAAGCTTGCCTCCCCTTCCCCTTGATTTGCCTCTGCCAAATCCACCTTGGTTTCCTCTTCCTCCTTTAGAAAAATAATTTTGAGGAAAACCATTCTTCTTGTAACACTTATTAGCAGTATGATTCTCCTTACCACAATATGTACATGAGCTACCTGAATTGGATGAATTGGTATTAACTGCATTTATCAAGCTCATGTTTCCCATTACATCATTATTCGTTAGTTGTCTTTCTTGTTGAACATATGAGAAAACTTTAGCTATGCTAAGCAATGGATCCATCATCAATAAATTGGACCTAACATGTTAAATTGGTCATTTAAACCTCTAAGAAACTGCATAACCCAATCTTTTTTCTTTCTCTCCATAACACTAGTGAGAACATCACACATACACTTTGGATCACATGAACACACTGGATCAGGTTTGTAACTTTCCAATTCATCCCAAATAACACGTAATTTTGTAAAGTAATCAATTATGGTTTGATCACCTTGCCTGATGGATGCCACATCCTGTTGCAATTCTAAGATTTTCAGCAAATCCCCCTATAAATATCTCCATTTGAAATATTTCCATATGTCTCGTGCATCATCCATCCAAAGGATGCTCTATCTAAACGAATGTGAAACTAAGTGAACAAGCCAAGAACAACCCTATTATTACACCTCTTCTAAGTTGTATGAAGTGTATGGTTCGATGGATATCCTTGAATTGATCCATCGATAAATTTGACTTTTATTCTTCGCACTCAATGCAATAAGCATTGATCTACTCCATGAGTTGTAATTTGTTGAATTAAGCACTGGAGAAACCAATGTTGTTGTAGGATTTTCTCCTGGATGAAGATAATATGGACTATGTATGTTTAAAGATTGATCTTGCATTGATGAATTGTCTGTCATGATGAAGGAATCGAAAGGAAGCTAGAGAAGAAATGAAAACAAAAATTTGCACAATAGAGTTCTTCAATGGATGAAAACAAAGAGTTGCACAACAGAGCTCTTCATTGATACCATAATAAACTACATGTCTTCCATGGATGAATGCTAAGTTATGGAAGAAGCTTGCAGAGAAAGAAAACGATGAAGAAAGCAAGTGAATAAAAAAATGAATTGGCCTACAGAAATTGGTTATGACAACAAATTATATAGTTAGTTATAAGAATAACTAACTTTTAACTAACTCCACTAACGATAGTTACATGAAATTAACCAATTAACTAACTCTAGTTACAATGTTCTATGCTATGAATTACCAGTAAAATAAAGTGGTTTACCGGTGGATCACTTAAGATTGGTCCACGGTAGCCACACCCTTTCTTTCATTAAGAATGATTTTCAACACATTTGAGGTTGATAAAGGAAAAATTGTAAAAGTATCAATTGTATAATTACTAATTTTAGTACTCTTGAAGTGCACAAAAATGTAAAGAGTTTATGCATGAGTATTGTATTAAGCTATTGAATAAAATTTAACTACAACTTTTTTTAAAACATTATTTTTTACAATATGTGGCTTAGTTGTAATACTAATGTTTATTTGTATATTTATATAAGTATAATTTATATATATTTGACATGTAAACATGCATGTCCTCCAATCCAAGTTAAAAAAATAATTAAAAAAATTAAAATAAAAAACATATTAAAAAAGATATAATAAAAGTGAAGGAAAAAAATAAAAGAAAAACTTTTGCTATAATAATATTTTATAGCTACTTTTATAATTAAGAAAGAGATATGGGAAAATAAAAAATACTTGTATAACAGAGAAAAAATATAAAATAAGAGTTACAAAAAGTGTTATAATATAAAGTTTAAACTCTATGCATAGTAGTGTGAAAAAATTATAATGTCAACACTACTACGAAATATACATTTAACATCGTTACTTAACATCGATTTTCGACAGAATCGATATTAACAAAAACGTGATGGCAAAATTGTAAATAATGTGACTTCGTTAACATTGATTTTTCGAAAAATCAATGTTAACATGATTGAGTTAACATTGGTTTTTACTAAAAACCGATGTTAAAACTTACATTTAAAAATATCTGAAGTGCCTCTATGAGCCATATTTTCTCTCGCGTGCACTCTTCCTCGTGTTTTTGTCTGTTCGCCTCCTCGCGCCTTTTCACCGTGTTTGCTCCATTAGTAGGTAAGTTTGTCAGCACGTCCTCTTCCTCGTGCCCCCTCTTCCTCGCATTCCAACATTCTATCATCACCACCTTAGCCGCATTTCATGTTCTCCATACCTCGCAACAAATAATCCCTATTTGGTTTCAAGAAGACAAAACATGGATGAGGTGGTGATGGCATCGCAACGCGTTTGCTTTATGTCTAAAAATTTGGTCTCTGAAATTGATAATGGTGTAAATGTTATTGTGATTCTCTAATGCAACTTGTGTTCGTAAGCTAAGGTAATGTTGCTGTTTGTTTTTTATTTTTGTTGTGGCCTTATGGGTCATGTATATGGTAGTAGCTTCATGTACATACGACTAGAAAATAGGCTTTGGTTGCACAGTTTTGTTTCTTGTTTGCATGGTTCTATGTGTATGTGCTTGTTAATGGGACTTTGTGCTGGAGTGAGAATTATGTCACAGCCTTAGGCCCCCAAAATAGGAATATCATATTGGTATGTCAAATGTATCATGCATATTAATGTCATGTTTATATTCTAAACGACCACGAATGAACATCAACAGAACTGAAAGAAAATGACTAACATAATGATGAAGATTACACTACTAGAAAATAGGATTTTAACATTGGTTGTTAAGGACTTTCAACATTGGTTAGTAACTGATGTTGAAAGTACTAACATTGAAAGTAATATCGTTAACATCGATTTTGGAAAACTGATGTTAACATAAAAATGACAACATCGATTTTTTGAAAACTGATGTTGTATAGTGAGAATTATAAAAAAAATGTCAAATATCCACAAATCAACATCGATTTATACCAAAATCGATGTTAACTTATACATACAACATCAGTTTTTAGAATATATCGATGTTGATTTGTACTACCCAACATTGGTTTTTGTGAAAAACATCAATTTCAAAAAAATCGATGTTGGGTAGTACAAATCAACATCGGTTTTTTAAAAATCGGTTGTGAGTCCAAACTAACATCGATTTTTACTAAAAACCGATGTTGTTTTTTGGATTTTTTTAATATACTGTCTGTTTTTTTAATTATCCTAAATTAACCTGCAAATTTAAAAGTAGAATCACAACAGATAAATTTCAGTCTGTTTTCAGACAATTTTTAGCAAAAATTCCATAAAAATTGAATATTTACTATGAATAAAAGAATATTTAATGTGCATACATTACATGAATTGTAAAAAATGTAAATTAACTAAACTACAATTTCAAAATTACTTAAACACTAATTGTTTCATTTTAACCTTCAAATAGTAGTTTGCCCACTGGATGCGAAACACCTTCAATATCTCTGGTTCCAATTGTCTAGCATCATTGAAATACTACATGATATAATAAAACATAAGTTAATAATATATAATACCAATTATAACAAAATGAAATACGTTTGAATTAAACAATTACTGTTTCCCAATTATTCTTGAAAATTCCTAAGATTATAGTTGACATCAAGTGCATGACATAATATCCGCACTCGGTCCTTCCTTTTTGTCTATTACACTAAATACATTATGAAATTTAGATATTCAATGTTAAGTACAAATTAGTCTACACAATAATAAAATATAATTAGAAGCATTGTTTAAATGACTTACTTTAACAACAATCCACCTAGCAGCAACTTTGGATTTACTTTGTGGATTATCGTCAAATCCTTTCAAAGCACTGTTCAATACAAACATGGATGCATATTATACAATTAAAATATTGATGTTTCCGAGTAATGATAATGTAAATGTATTGAAAAATATAACTAACCTGTTAATAATTCCTTTCAGGTAGTTGTCTGGCCTATTGTGCAATGAACAAAACTAGATGACAACATTTTTCTTAGGCAAAATGACGACCATTTGCCAATGTGCACTGTAGTGGAGAAAAATATAAGTTATTATACTATTATACATTATTTAAATTCATTTGTTCAATTTAACTTACCCATTTAAGTAGGCTCCTAGGTACACATCCCTCTTTGAATTCTACATTTAGTTCTTAATATAACTTTCTAATTTAAATTGTGATTGCCCAGATCTTTATATGGATTGTGGCTCGAGGAATTCATACACATCGGAATTCCCCGCTCGCAGACTTGTCTCAATCATATGCCTATTGTTGTTAAAATAAAGTAAATTATGTATGAATTTAAAACAATAAGTTAGGTAATAAAAATAATGTAAAGTGACTTGCAAAATCCACAATTGTATAATAGAGATGTTAAGACATTGACCACCGTGTACTATTTCAGACAGATCTTCATGCTTTATGTACAAGGGGAAGTTGTCATCAAACAACCCAAACACGATAGCATCCCACATAACTTGCAACGACTTTAGAAAAAGTTGTGAGATGGTCAATGTCATCAGATATAGGGGATCATCGACATCATGATCTGACCTATCTGCAGGTTTCACCGGTCCCACAACTCCCTGTTTATCCAACACAGTTGATTAACATAATTTAATGACAGTGAATACTATAATTGAAAAAAAACATTTAGTGACAGTGAAATACATGTTCTGAGAAACGCTTCACAAGATGTGTCAGCCAAGCAATAAAGGTGTTAAGTGTCTGCCCAACTAACTGAACCTCTTGAGTGGGTATAGGAATATGAGCATCTGCATCTCTAACTTCCTCAACACCAACCTTGAGTTGATCATTGCCCAAAGGGATGTTGTGAACAGTTCTCGATCCCTCATAAAGTCTTCCTAGGGAAACTAGGCGAGGAGGATTTTCTTCGACGTTCAACCTACATTTCTCTGAGTCACCCATGTCTGGGTCGTTCCCTTAGGGATCAACACAACTCTCCTTTGTGTTGACATGAGTAGTTGAAGGACCAACCTCGGGCTCAGGAGGCACTGTGAGTCCCTATGATTGTATCAACGATTGAAATTGGGATTGTATATGGCTGAAGGACAACATTAGTTTTCGAGTCACTTTTCTTGTGATCGACTCCTCCAGCTGGTCCCTGATTTTTTGCGTCAACTGCTCCAAGGCTTTGGGAGCCATAAACGAAGACGTGCGAGAGGTCCTTAGAGCCGGTCCAAAATATTGTTTGATCGTGACACTGGCTCCAGCAACATGAACACGACCAGAGTGTTCTGGTCACCCAATGACAACAGTCAGTACATCCTGACGTCCATGGGCGACAAAGGAACCCTGTAAGGCATGCTCCCTCCAAGGAATCCTGTAACAAACACATTTATTGGTTTACTCAATGAAACAATAAATATAAATAATTGCAATTGACAATTGAAAGTGACTTACAATCTTGTCATCAATTTCCTTTGCTGGCTCAGACGTCATTTGGTCAGTTTTCTTGGTGCGAGTCATCTTCCACTTCACGTGTCGTTTTATAGAAGATGGAGGATCAATGATGGTGTCAGTGCTTTCGGATTTAGCAGCTCATCCAGTTGTTTGCTTTTCTTCTCCTCCATCAACTTATTTTCTAGACATTCATAACCCCCACGAGATAACATGTGAGGGGAAGTGTTTTATTTATGAATGGCCCGTGCCTTCTTTCGCACATCCTTTACAACTTAAACTTTATCCAAAATCATTATTACTGACAATAATAAGTAAATTTAAAGTTTAAAACAATGAAAATCACAAAGTTACCTCCCACGAAGGGTCTTGGCAGTTTTGACAAAATTGGGTCCACTTCTCTTTGTTAATGTTGTATTTTCTTTTTTTGTCTTCAAATCAGATGCTTCAGGGATATCAAATTCAGCCTGACACATTTAAATTTTATTATTATTAATGGGATATTAAATTTTATTGTTACTAAATTACAATTTTATTATTAATCAACAACATGCAACATTTAAGTAAAATTCCTGAATATCCTCCTATATCAAATCCTTCTCGGCAGCAGGGACTTGTTTCCAATTCTCTGTATGTCACATCCACCTTATCACAAGTGACGATCCCCAAATATGTTCTTAATTTCTTTCTGTGGGGACCGTCGGTTTTCTCGGTCACAGGATCCACATGGACTAGGGGTCTCTCCGCCCCAACTGGTCTAGTAACCAATGATCTCAGGCATGTGGCTTTTCTTGTCCGCTTCAAGGTAGAAGGGGAATGTGATGCTGCATCAGTAGGAGGAGGAGGAGGAGAGTTGGGTGGTGTAGTAATTTGCCTGTAAAGAAAAAAACCATTAATTTTCAAGATGATCACAAAACTCAATAGCTTATGCAGTTGAATGGACTAAAATGAAGTACATAATAAAAAAAAGTTACATTAGACGATGTTAATTAATTCTCCTTCATCATGATCATTACGATTTGCATGAATGTTGTCAGTTTCTTCTTCTCTGATGACATTAGGCGAGATTTGTGTGGACAAAGGACTAATATAAGTATCAATGAGTGAATCATCATCTTCAACATCAAAACCAATTGTCTTCCTGTGTATAACCACTTACCACTTTTCATCACAAGGGTCTTGAACATAAAATACTTGTTTAGCTTGTTTTGCCATGATGAAAGAGTCATTTTGGTAAGCAAGTTTCTTAAGATCTACCAACATAAATCCTACATCATCGGTCCGCACACCAATATTGCTATCAACCCACTTACATTTGAAAATAGAGATAATGAATTTGACATAATTAAGCTCTCAAATTTCTTCAAAAAACCAAAGTAAGGGATAGAAGCTACACGGGGATTGTCATCATGTACACTAGCGAAGTGTTGAGATTCAGCCCTTAGGGTAACCCACTATTTTGCATTGTACTTTTCTTGTCTTGTGCTTTTATATAGAAGGAATACTTGTTTATATCATATCCTTGCCAAGTTATAACATTTCTTTTAGGCCCATCTACTAGCTTTCTCAACATTTCAGAAGCATTATCGTCACCAAAGATTGTATCCTTAAACCAATTTAGGAAAGTCTTGTTATGCTCTTTCAACACCTTATTCTTCGACATTTTTGGATTACTTTCCTTCACTAAACCTTCATGGCGAAGTATGTATGGCAAAACTTCATTACTGTTATTCAATACATATAAATGAGTTTGTTGCAAATCTTCTACACTTGGAATGATAACATACAATCCTTTTTAATCCTTACCTCCCACTCTTTCGTCATGCCGAGACTCGGGAAGCCTAACAGGTTTTGCCTTTTCAAGGTACTCTAAAAAAAACTCAATAGCTTCTTCTGCAATGTACCTTTTCACAATAGATGCTTTCGGACGGTGTAGATTCTTTGTATACCCTTTTAAGATCTTAATGTATCACTCAATCAGGTACATCCACAGTAAATAAATAGGACTACAACATTTGATTTCTCTGACCAGATGAACAATTAAGTGAACCATGATGTCAAAGAAAACAGGAGGAAAATACATCTCCAACTGACATAATATAATGGCAGGCTCGTTTTCCAGCTCATCTAACTTGATAGGATCAAAGACTTTGCTACATATGGCATTGAAGAATAAGCACAACCAAGTTATGGCAAGCCTAACTTTGTTAGGAAAAATGTCTCGTTTGGCCACGACTAACAATTGTTGAATCAAGATGTGGCAATCGTGAGACTTTAAGCTTACCAATTTTAGATCTTTCAACTGCACAAGGCTCTTAGTATTTGAAGAGTATCCTTGTAGGACTTTGACATGGTGCAGACACTAACAGAAACTCATCTTCTCCTTTCTAGACAAAGTATCAAGAATATTTTTTTACCATTAGACCTTGAATGTAACTGGGCTCGTATACCCATCTCAGCTAGATCTTGACGAGTATTCAAACCATCTTTCGTCTTGCCTTGAATGTTAAGAAGGGTCCCAATGACACTATCACAATTTTTTCTCTACATGCATAACATCAATACAATGTCTAACATCTAGATCAGACCAGTACGAAAGATCAAACAAAATCGACCTTTTCCTCCCAAATATAGTATTCAGGTGTTGAACCCGCTAAAAGACATGGTGACCAGTTAACAGTATCGGCGCACTTTCATGCTCTTGACTTCCATTAAATGATTTTTTCAATTGTCGGTAAGAGTGATAAGGTTTCAGAAAATGTTGATGCCTAGTGTATACTGTTTTTCTACCATGTTGCAATTGTATGCAGCTTGTGTCTTCTTCACCGATGAGGCATGCACGATGGCTTTAACATTGTACCTACTCAAATTCCCATATGCTGGAAAGTCATTAATGGTACAAAAAAGCATTACACGCAAATCAAAAGTCTCATTTCGAAACCCATCAAACATGAAACCCCCTCGTCCCACAACCTTTTCAAGTCTTCAATCAAGGGACTTACATAAACATCGATCCTAGTTGTCTTGGGCTCAATATCATTATAGACAACATCATGTATTTTCACTTCATGCACAACCAAGGAGGCAAGCTGTAAATTACTAGCAAAACTGACCACAAACTGTGTTGAGTGCTTAAACTGCCATATGGATTCATTCCATTAGTGCCAAGTCCAAGCCTAAGATTTCTTGCATCATTGCTAAAATCTGGATGCAAACAATCAATCTTCTTCCACTGGGAGGAATCAACCGGATGACAGAGCATTCCATCGCAGTTTCTCCCATTTGCATGCCATGTAAGGTCTTTTGCATCATCTCCATTAGCAAACAGACGCTTAAACCTTGGAATGATCAAAAGATACCACAACACCTTCACTGGGGGCCCTTCTTTGAGTTTTTGTCACTACTACACTCGTTATCATTCTTCACTTTGTACCGTGATACCCCACACCTAGGGCATTTGTGCATTTCTTGAAACTCATGTATGTACAATATGCAATCATTAGGGCTAGCATAAATCTTCTAATACTCCATACCCATCGGACACAGTATCTTCTTGGCCTATGATGTGTCATTATTTTTTCCTATTTCTTAACCTTTTTTGTCACCATTTTAATTACTGATTAGCCTTAATTGTCAAATTAATTATGCAGTTTTATCATTTGGGCCTACTTGACTAATTTTGTGTTTTAAATTTAATTTCAGGAGAATTATAAGCAATTAGGCTTGGATCCGGAATTGGGCTGAACCGGCTTGGACTTGAAAAGAGTAGACAATTTTATTTTATTTTGTCCAATTTTATTTTATTTGGCCTAGTTTTATTTTATTTCATTTTTGGGCTTGGACTTTAAAACAGATTTATAAGCTTTGGGGCTGAGGGCATATATAACAACACCAGGGTTTTAGTAGGGAGGAGACTGTGGAAATAGGAGAAGAATTTTAGGGTTTTGCATGTTACTGTTCACGCACACTGTTCACGTAGCAATAAATTTCATTTTCTGCCTCAATTTGCAATTTCATTTTTCTGCTTCTGCCCTTGAATTCGTTTTCATTTTCTGCTGATTAATGGAAGGCTGAGTTTCCAGTGTTATTTTCTCTTGAGGATCAAGCACAACTCTCTTTGAGGTTTTGTTATTACTATTGAATTCTGTTCAGTTTTTCCCCTTCACCAATTGCTTTGTATTTGTTGCTATTAATTCATGCATGTTTAATGCTTGATTAATTGTCTCTGTGCTTAATTTATATTCATGCTTAATGAACAATTTCGTTCATGCTTAATGGACATGTGAGAGTGATAATTGGTGTATGTGTTGCTTAATCACATAATGACAGCCTTATGTTAATTTTTGCTTAGTAAATTAATTTGGGGTTGGATTAAGTGATTGAACTGATTAGGGATAAATTTTCGTAATCTAGGATAAGAGACTTGCTTTTGAATCAAGGGGAAACAACATATTTTAATTCTATTATTTTCTTATTCAAGTTTGCTTGCTGTTTAATTTACAAAAACAAACAAACACCCCCCCCCCCCACTTTGTTACTGTTTGATTAACATATGTTATGAATGTTTGGTTTATCATTGCTCACTGAGAGACAACCTAGGATCACTTCCTAGATACTGCATTTTTAATGTTTATTTGATTCGGATACGACCTCAATCAAATTTGGTGTCGTTGTCGGGGAGTAGTGGTCCAAAGGTTCATAATAGTGCTTAGTTGTTTAGAGTCTAGCTCTGTTGTTTAGTGTGTGAGTGTGTGTAGTTTTGTTTTGTGTAGTGTTCTGTTTCGCATTTCAGTCGCGTCCCCTGTTTAGCGCTTCCCTGTTTCAGTTGATCACAAAATTGCGACTGATTTTGTGTAATGTTGATTTTTTTGTGTAATGTTGTGTAATGTTGATTTTTTTGTGTAATGCTATGAACAGTGTTTAGCGACTAAGAATTAGCGACTGATTTTGCAATTTAATTGGTGATTTTTGTTTTGATAGTTAGAGTTGTTATTTTTGGCTGATTTTTTGTGTGGTGGGTTCTTTTGGTCCATATTTTGTGTGAAAAATACCAGAAGCACTTGGTGTGACTGTATTTGAGAGAGACAAAAAATTTGGAAACTTGTTTTTAGCAAAACTTAAAACGACCATAATTTTTGCTCCGGGTATCAAAATGACTACTATTATATATGCATTTGGGGTAGAAAAAATTTTCCCATACTATGACAACCTGCTTTAGCCGGTTGAGGCTTCCCAAACTCAAAAAATCAGCAATTTACCAAGTTTTTTTTATTTTTCAAGTATTATTGTCCTATTTTTCTAAACTTTCCTTAGGCAGTATTCATAGTTAGACTTTGAATTTTTGTCTGAAAATTTTTGTGCTATCTTTTCATGATTTTAGGGTGTTGCTCACAAAATTCCAGCTCATTTGGATATCGTTTGACTATAGTTGTAGTTTTAACCCTCCCCTGGTGCTTGTTTGAGAAACACATGATTTGTTGCATATAGTGCATGACTAGGGGAAATCCTGGTGATTTACAACCTTTTGATCCTGAAATAGATAGAACTTTTCATAGATTACTTAGGCATAGTGTGCATCCTGATCATTCTGTGCATTTTAAGCATTCTGAGTATTTTGTTGCTGGTGATTCTGAACATTCTGATTTTGAGTATTCGACTACTAACTTTCATACTGAGAACATGGCTCAACCTCCACCTCGTGAGAGGACTCTTAGGAAGATGGCTACACCTGATTTCACTTATGAAAGCTTGTGCATTCAATATCTTGATGAGGGTGTTCCATATGTTCTCAAGACTAGACTAATACATTTGCTGCCCAAGTTTCATGGTCTTGCAGGTGAAGATCCTCATAAGCATCTTAAGGAGTTTCATATTGTCTGTTCCACCATGAAACCCCCTGATGTCCAGGAAGATCATATCTTTTTAAAAGCTTTTCCTCATTCTCTGGAGAGAGTGGCAAAAAATTGGATGTATTACCTTGCTCCCAGGTCCATTACCAGTTGGGATGACCTTAAGAGGGCGTTCTTGGAGAAATTCTTCCCTGCATCTAGGACCACTGCCATCAGAAAAGACATTTCAGGCATCAGACAACTTAGTGGAGAGAGCTTGTATGAGTACTGGGAAAGATTCAAGAAATTATGTGCAAGTTGTCCTCACCACCAAATTTTTGAGCAACTCCTGCAATATTTCTATGAGGGACTTCGCAACATGGAGAGAAGTATGATTGATGCTGCCAGTGGTGGAGCTCTTAGTGATATGACACCTGTTGAGGCTAGGAATTTGATTGAGAAGATGGCTTCCAACTCCCAACAATTCAGTGCAAGAAATGATGCTATTGTCCTTAGAGGAGTCCATGAGGTGGCCACGGATTCATCTTCATCTGCTGAAAATGAGAAGCTTGAGGGAAAACTTGATGCCTTGGTCAACCTAGTAACTCAGCTTGCCATGAATCAGAAATCTACATCTGCACCTGTTGCAAAAGTTTGTGGTCTATGTTCTTCTGCAGATCACCATACAAATCTTTGTCCTTCTTTGCAGCAATCTGGAGTCAATGAGTAACTTGAAGCTTATGCTGAAAACATTTATAATAGACCCCCTTAGCAGCAAAACCAACAACAGCAGAATAATAATTATGATCTTTCAAGCAACAGATACAATCCAAGTTGGAAGAATCATCCAAATCTGAGATGGGCAAGCCCTCCACAACAAGAATAGTTTGTCCCTCCTTTTCAGAATACTGTTGGTCCAAGCAAGCCATATGTTCTTCCTCCAACGCAGCAGCAGTAACAACAAAGACAACAAGCAACCGAGGCTCCTCCTCAACTTTCCTTAGAGGAGTTAGTGAGGCAAATTACCATCCAAAATATGCAATTTCAACAAGAAAAAAGAGCCTTCATTCAGAGTCTGACAAATCAGATGGGGCAGATGACTACTCAATTGAACCAAGCTTAGTCCCAAAATTCTGACAGATTGTTTTCACAAACTGTGCAGAATCCGAAAAATGTGAGTGCCATCACCTTGAGGTCTGGCAAGCAAATTGAAGTGTCTCCACCAGCAGCAACACCTGCACCTGAACCTGCCAAGCTTCATTCTACACCTAAAAAAATAGGACGAGATAGTTGCACAAAAGAGAAAGCTTCCTGATCATGAGGGAGCTAACAAAATTTTTCATGCAGGTGGACCTTCTTCTAGTAGTTTTGACTTGCAGCAGCCTCCTGTCCCTCTTCCATTTCCACCTAGAGCAATTCCAAAAAAAAAGATGGAAGAAGTGGATAAGGAGATCTTGGAGACCTTCAGGAAAGTAGAGGTGAACATACCTCTGCTAGATGCCCTCAAGCAAATTCCAAGATATGCCAAGTTTCTAAAGGAGTTGTGCACCCACAAAAGGAAGCTCAAAGGCAATGGAAGGATTAGCATGGGCAAAAATGTGTCAGCATTAATAAGTAAATTTGTTCCTCACATTCCTGAGAAATGTAAGGACCCAGGTACTTTCTGTGTCCCTTGCATTATTGGGAACAACAAATTTGAGAATGCCATGCTAGATCTAGGCACATCAGTTAGTGTCATGCCTCTGTCCATTTTCAATTCTTTATCTCTTGGACCTTTGCAATCTATAGATGTGGTGATTCATTTGGCAAATAGAAGTGTTGCTTACCCCGCAGGTTTCATAGAGGATGTGTTGGTTCGGGTTGGTGAACTTATTTTTCCTGCTGATTTTTATGTTCTTGATATGGAAGAGGGATTTTCCTGTGGTTTAGTTCCAATTATTTTAGGCAGGCCATTTATGAAAACAACCTGAACCAAGATAGATGTTTATGCTGGCACATTATCTATGGAATTTGGTGATATTGTTGTTCATTTTAACATTCTTGATGCCATCAAACACCCCTCTGAGGATCTATCTATTTTTCGTGCTGAGATACTTGATCAGATTGTTGATGATTATGTGTTTGATTTTGATTCTCTTTATGGTAGGAAACATCCATTTTTATCTGATCTGCATACTTGTTATTCCTCATGCAATGAATCTGAATCTGAGTTTGAATTTGATCCTGTCTCTGATTTTTATGCTAAGAGTAAATTTGAATTTGAGTCAGGTTTTGAATTTTTGGGTGTTGTACCTCTTGATGTTGATTTTTTAGAGTCAGAATGCACTAACCATGTTGCATAAAGTACATATACTTCTTACTTGCTTTATGAGGTACAGGCTATGGAACCTTCTTCGTCTCCTACTGTTCAGCCACCACCCACACCAGAGTTGAAGCCCTTACCAGCAAACCTCAAGTATGCTTACTTGGAGGACAAGGAAAATTTTCCAGTGATCATCTCTGCATCCCTTGCTGCTGAGCAAGAGGAGAAGTTGTTGCTAGTGCTCAAGAAGCACAAGAAAGCCATTGGATGGACTTTAGCAGACATTCCTGGTATTAGCCCATCTACCTGCATGCATAGGATACTTTTAGAGGATGAAGTTAAGCCAGTGAGGCAGCCACAACGACGACTCAACCCCGTTATTCTAGATGTGGTGAAAAAGGAGGTAACCAAGCTCTTACAAGCTGGAATCATCTACCCCATTTCTGACAGCTAGTGGGTGAGTCCAATCCAAGTGGTTCCTAAGAAGATAGGCCTCACAATGATCATGAATGAGAAGGATAATCTTATCCCCACAAGAGTGCAGAACAGTTGGTGAGTCTGCATTGATTATAGGAGGCTGAACCAGGCAACCAGAAAAGATCATTTTCCCCTGCCATTCATTGATCAAATGCTTGAGCGCTTGGCAGGTATGTCTCATTACTATTTTCTTGATGGTTTTTTTGGTTATTTACAAATTCATATTGCTTCTGAGGATCAAGAAAAGACCACATTCACCTGTCCCTTTGGCACTTTTGCCTATAGGAGGATGCGCTTTGACCTATGCAACGCCCCTGGCACTTTCCAGCGGTGTATGCTTATCATTTTCAGTGATTTTTTAGAGAGTTGCATAGAGGTGTTTATGGATGATTTTACTGTTTATGGATCCTCTTTTGATGCATGTTTGGATAGTCTGGATAAAGTTCTTAATAGATGCATTGAAACTAACCTTGTGCTGAATTTTGAAAAATGTCACTTCATTGTAGAACACGGTATAGTTTTAGGGCATATCATTCTTCCACACCAGGTGGCCATCTTGGCATACAGAGGACAGCTCGCAAGGTGCTTGACTGTGGTTTCTATTGGCCCACCATCTTCAAGGATGTGTAGAGAATCTGTAGCACTTGTGAGCCTTGTCAGAAAGCAGGCGACTCACCTTCATGGAGACAGCAAATGCCTCAACAACCCATGTTGTTCTGTGAGGTGTTTGATGTCTGGGGTATAGACTTTATGGGGCCTTTCCCTGTCTCTTTTGGTTTTGTTTATATTCTCCTTGTTGTTGATTATGTTTTAAAATGGGTGGAAGCCAAAGCCACCAGAACTAACGATGCTAACGTTGTTGTGGATTTTGTTAGATCTAATCTGTTTTGCAGGTTTGGAGTCCCTAGAGCCGTCGTTAGTGATCAAGGCACCCATTTTTGTAACAGATCCATGTATGCCTTGCTTAAAAAGTATGGGGTCGTGCACAGAATTTCCACACCTTATCACCCCCAAACTAATAGGCAGGCTGAGATTTCAAACAGAGAGATAAAAAGGATCTTAGAGAAGATTGTGCAGTCGAATAGAAAGGATTGGAGCACCAGGCTGGATGATGCTCTTTGGGCGCATAGGACTGCCTACAAAGCACACATAAGAATGTCTCCTTATCGGGTTGTCTTTGGCAAGACATGTCATCTTCCTGTAGAGATAGAACATAGAGCCTATTGGGTTGTAAAGACCTACAACTTCTCTATTGATCAGGCTGGAGAGGAAAGGAAGTTGCAACTAAGTGAGCTAGATGAGATCTGTTTAGAAGCCTATGAGAATTCCAAATTCTACAAGTAGAAGACCAAGAATTTCCATGACAGCTTGAACAGACAAGCAACAAAGGCTGATATATGTATTAAAATTGAAAAATAAAATAAAACCAATGGATCATTTTTGTTTGTCAATGATAAAAGTGCAAGGATACAATCAAAACCCAGTAATACTACTTATGCATATGCTAATTTCAACAGTAGGTAGTGAAAGACATTGAAGAACCCAATATTTCAAATACGTAAGACCCAAAAATATTTTAACCAAGACTCAATTACTCAATTTAACTCAAACTTTTTACCTAGAAATAAAAAAGATTGAGTGAGGGGTTGTTAATGTTATGCAAACAGAGAGAAGAGAAACATACACCCACATAACTAAAGCCTAAACATGTTGTTGCACAAACATTATTACTACAACAACATGCTAAATGTAATTATCAAAACTCAGTCATGCGAGGTCTAGCCAAGAATGTTGCAGCCACCATAGTCGAGGCAATGTCATGCCACTCCGCCATGGCACTTGGCAAAACCTCAACCATGCGAAGTGAGCCAAACTCAACCATGGTATTCAACACAAAAAGATGCAGAGAAAGACACAAATTTGAAAAATAAGCAAAAAAATACCTACTCACAGAAAGGCAGAGTCGCGAAGACGGAGCTCATACGGAGAAGAGGCAGAGCCGCGAAGACAGAGTTGAGTCGAAGAAGAAGAGAGCGCGAGGAAAATAGGACTCGTGTTCTGATATTTTTAAATTTAAGTTCAACATCAGTTTTTCATTGAAAGCCGATGTTAATAAAGTGATGTTAACGTTAACATCAGTTTTCTAGAAGAAACCAATGTTAACTTATCATACATTAACATTGGTTTTTCAGAAAACCGATATGAACTAATACACATTATTTACAATTATGTCACCGTGTTTATGTTAATATCGGTTTTGTCGAAAACCGATGTTAACCTAGCGATGTTAAATCTATATTTTCTAGTAGTGTTAACAAAGAATCAGATGAAATGTTCAACAATGTTCATGTTATTGATCAGGTTATAAATTATTTTAAGACTATTTTAAAATAAATATGACTTGATATATAATAGTACTTTTGCTTATATTAATTTGTTTGTTAAATGTAGCCTTACGGTGAAGTAAGTCATTTGCTATAAGATGGAAAGATGAACTAGAGCTTACACGACATTTACTACACTCTAGTGGCAACATGCACTCTGTCACATATAACCAAGATTTGGTGAGCCCAACTCTACTTGTTGGATGGACGCAACTTAAAGAGTTCTACGGGCTCACTAGAAATCGTCAGGTCACCTTGACCCAGACAAAGTGTTTTTCTCCTCACCATCTTCAAAAACAGCTTTGAACCAAAAGCTTTCCCTAAATGACACTCCTTGTACCACTATAGTTATCTAATATGAATTTCTTTTGCATTTCAGGATGTGTCAAGTACCGTGTACTCATTTATAAAAACTGTAAGATTCACTCATCTGAACTTGGAAGGGATGGAGTGTAGAATAATTTATAATCATCATAGGAAGACAACAAAAATTGGAAATGAATGGAAGACTTTTGCACAAACACAAAATTTTTTTCCTGAAACTCAAATTATATTTGAGTTCGCAAATGCAACTTCTAACTTTGTTTTATTCTGGCTTTATTTGTAATTAAAGTATATTACTACTCTCATATATTATCAATTTGTACATTTTTATTTATAATATATTATTTTGTTTATAAATGTTTATAATTACCCTTGGTACATGATATATTGATATACTTTGTTTATAACTTTTGGTGCATGACTGATTTATGCGTTTTTATACAACTTTAAATGATAAGTTGTGATCAGAATAAATTACTATAGGTTGCTAATTAAAAAAACAAATACAATATTTAAAATTAAATCATAAAACAACATCGATTTTTAGAATAAAAAAAAACCGATGTTT
This sequence comes from Glycine soja, assembly GCF_004193775.1. Lineage (NCBI taxonomy): Eukaryota > Viridiplantae > Streptophyta > Magnoliopsida > Fabales > Fabaceae > Glycine > Glycine soja. Next base: position 23,096,174 of record NC_041009.1, on the reverse strand, counting down.
TCTTCTTACGATGTTGTGTTTTGTTTATTGACAACATCGATTTTTCAAAAAAATCGATGTTGGTAAGAGTAAAACAACATTGGTTATTTTAACATAGATTTTTAAACAATCGATGTTAATGTTGATAAATTAACGTTGATAGTTTAAATATCGGTTAATAATCGATGTTAAAAGTCTTTAATAATGAATGTTAAAAGCGTATTTTTTAGTAGTGCAACTATTTAGAAAATATTAATTATTGATATAATTTTAAGATGCTTACAGTAAAACTTAACAAATTTTTCATGCATTAACAAAAGATACGTGATTAAACGATAGTATATATACATAGACTAATAAAGATGAATGGAAATCATCATTGTTTACCTAAACCTACTTTTAAATTTTATCCCATTTCTTCAAAGTCTCTACAAACCACGTTTAACCCTAAACCCAACGCACATATCACCCATATACGTATACACATATATTAACGGGCTCAAAAGCTGAATGATTTGACCCTCTCTTGCTTACGTTGCTTCCACATAATGAGGCACACAATCCACCAATTATGTGTGTCTTATCCTATGTGTTACTGTTACTCTCTCTCTCTCTCTCCAGACCCCACCCCACCCCTTTGAGCGAGCATGGTCCTGGACCAGCACACACACCCTGATAAATAAATATGGAGCTGTATTGCCAGTATAATGGAATCTGTGCAAAGCAAACCACAGTTCCATCATTACTTTCTCAAACCACTTTCTTCCCCCCCCCCTCGGATGATTTTTAGTATTAATTTAGCAAATAGTTAATTTCCCTTATATACACACAAAAACATTGTATAAAAAAAAAGGTGTATTCTTAGAGCTAAGGAAGCTAACTGGGAAGATAGATAAGATACCATCTTCTTGTGTTTGGTGTGGTCCTCATTATTCTCCAGAACCTGTCTAGGGTTTCTGCCCATTGGAAATAGCAAAATCTGCATATGTAAACATGTTCCCTTCCACTAATTACACCTCCTCAGGCTCTTACCCTCGTTTCCCTTCTTCATCGTCTTCTTCCACTTCACCCTACCCTTCTTTTACTCTCCTTCATCCTGAAAATTCTTCTTCCAGCAACACCTTTCTTTGCGATCCACTTGCTCTTACCTACATACCCTCTCATTACCATGCTCCAATAATCCCAGAAACACTAGCCAATTGGGCTGTTGCAGATTGTGCAATACTGAATCAGGATTTCGGTGGTGCCCTTTATGGCATCACCAATAAACCAGAGAAGAAAGCAACCAAAAAAGATAGGCACAGCAAGATTCACACATCTCAGGGTTTGAGGGACAGAAGGGTGAGGTTGTCCATTGAGATCGCACGCAAGTTCTTCGATCTTCAAGACATGTTAGGGTTTGACAAAGCCAGCAACACCCTTGACTGGCTCTTCACAAAGTCCAAGAAGGCAATCAAGGAGCTTACTCGAAGCAAGCACAGTGCTGATAGCTTCGAATTCTCCTCATCTTCGGATGGTGAAGTGGTTTCTACCATCCACCAAGACCTACACCAACAACAAGGGGTAGATTTGGAAGAGGGAAAGTTGAAAGAACCTGCAGCTTATTGTGTTAAAGCAAAGATGAAGGAATCTAGGGAAAAAGCAAGGGCAAGAGCAAGGCAAAGGACTAGTAGCAAGGTATTGTGCAACATAAGTGGCGAAGGGAAGGTGCAAGACTTGAAGAAAAAATGCCCTGCAACTGAAAACCCTCAAATCCTGAACCAATTAAGGTCACCCCTTCAGCCTCCTCATCCTCAAGATGTGGGTGGAGAAGTGCCAAGAGATGATGACTTCAATGTTATTGAGGAATCCATTGTCATCAGAAGAAAGTTGAAACACACTTTGATGTCTTCCATTCATCACCAAAACGCTGTGATCCCTAAGGAAGCAAGTGTAAACAACAGTGACTACCACTCCTTCCCCAATCTGTCTCCAAATTGGGAAGCTAATAATAATGGTGCTAATGGACGCTCCACCTTTTGTGCAATAGCCAGCATGAATCTATCTACAGGTAAGTCATAAGTTTTTCTTTTTCATGAACAAGTAGCTGATATTTTTTTTAGCCCATGAAACCGCTTGTGATCTTTGTGATACTTACAGTCCTATATATGTCTTGAATTTTAGGGCTTCAAATTTTTGGAAAATCTTGGGAGGAGTGCACCAATCCTCATCCAAGCTAATATCTTAGTTTTCAGTATTATCCGATGATTGTCTCTAGTGTTTTGCCAAGGAATATCATGGTCATGGAGGCATCTTTCTGTGTTTTTCTACCTGTAACTTTTTCTGTCCTATATTTCCTTTCTACAATGTACTGATTTTTTTGTTGCTCTAGATCTCAGCCAAGGCATGTGACAGTTGGCAAAAAAGGATGCTGCGTGTATAATTTCTGACCAATATTTTAAGTGTGGCTGATATTATATATAAGGGTCTATTGTATTTATCAATAACCGACCTTTCTTTCCAGTAAGTTTCAATGTTTTTAATTTATATAATTAGTTTATGAACAATATATATTTATTAGTAATTGTTGGAAACTTTTAAAGTAGCTGTATCCTTTGGTCATTGTAAGAGGAGAAGGATGTGCAGAAGAAAATTCAAGATCTTTTTGCTTTTGATTGAAGTACTGAACTATAAATGTTAGGCATGCATCTGCTGATTTACCTTAGCGATCAACCTAGCTGTAAGAAACCATTTTCAAAATTTTCAGACAATAAATTCATGTAAAGCTATTCATATATATAGTATAACACTTAAATATAAATGAAACACACATGGAAGAATGTAAATTTTCCACCTAGAAATTTCACAACTGATACAATAAAAACCACACAGGAATGCCGTCCAAACCTAGAGTAATTAATCTGCACAAGGTAAGCTTCTTTTTGTATATTTTTTTAATTTTGTTCAACAATCTTTTTCTTCATTCAAACACAGTCTTTTGTTCTAAAAGGTTCAAGTTAAAAGCATCTGACAATTCTTTTTGTTTTCATATTATAAATTTATTCATCTTAATCATTGTCAATTTATATAATATCCAAAGGCTTGGTGGTATAAGATAATTTGCTAAATGCATACACCAATTAAAGCAATAGAGAAACTTCAACCCTAATATACTTGCTAACAAGTATCATAAGTATATTTATTAAGAATAATTTAATACACTATCAAATTTTTCAATTACTTAGAAAACAAGTATTAAATGATTTTGATATTTTTAACAGAATTTAGTTGTTCCTCTAAAAAAAACATAATTTAGTTGTGTTTATCAAAAAAAAAATATTTCCACCAATGTCTTACATGTGAATCATCTTAAATCCATGTGCAAATTATAAGTCTTCATTTTATTGGCACATTTTCACTAAAAAATTAAGAAGGATATTTGTCTCTACAGTCCATACATAATAGTTATTTTTCATTAGAATTCTAAGATACCTATTGCTAGAAAAAATCGACAGCAATATGTATTTCTTGATGGGCACATTGAGCAGGGTGAAGGATGATCTCATAACTATTTATTTAAGTTTGCATTCGTTTTTATCTTTGCAACTTATGTAAGACTTGGCTGCATCAAGTACGTAATTATTGCAACATCTCTTTCTCACAGAGTGAACTGAATTTATGAACCACTATGATATATTGTCAGCTACATATTTTGTAATTCTAACCAAATAATAACTAGGTTAGCACTTCGGAGTCCATGCACTCAAGACTTAACAATGACTTTGTCAGAATTTTTTTAAAATATCAGACTTTTATGGATCGATATCAAGCGGTGAACAAAATAAATATTATCATATATTCAATCTGATTAAGTACTACACCCTTGACTGGTTGTTCACTAAGTACGAGAAAGAAATTAAGGAGGTAACTCAAGATGCAACTATTCAATCTTTATTTTGTTCCCTTTCTCATTACAACAGCAGCAATGATCTATTCACTTTCTTTATCTTATTTAATTTCTCTTCCAATCATTAATAATAGGTTGGTAACTTCAAGAAGTGAAATGTACTTAGATTGCTTTAGCAGATTACTGATGTAGTGATTATAGGCATTTGTATTTCATGTTACAAATTAAGAGAATTTACTGTCTGACAGGTCAGACAGACTATTTTCTATAATGCTGATTTTCTACCTACTGGCAGAAACTGGTTCATGTTATAATTTTCTTCTTATATAAAAAAGAAATTAATTATAATCACCGTCTGACTAATTGAATCTGGATCACATTCAAGAACTCTGAATGCGGACTTTAAAATTTCCTTGTTAAGTACTTGGCCTAGCGTAACAAACTAAATTGTGGGGTTGATACAATAAGCTGCATAAATTCTTTGGTCTTTACATATATAGAAATTTATAGCCACGTCTGGTTTTTGTAGATCTAAGTAAAATAATTATATCAGTGGAAGCCTAATATTAATCCATATATTTATTTGCCTATCTCCCCTGCATGCTAGTTCTAACAAAGCAATACCACTCTCCAATCAAGATTTCCTGTAGTTTAGTATAGTTTGCGTTTGATGGAGAAATTAGCTTGGGCGTCCAATAAGCTCAGAGACAGCATTCAAAGGGGTGCCTATAACTTTTCTAGCCTCATACAAAGGTATTCTATTAACTATTTATTTTCTTACGCTAAAGATATATTCACACATCAGACTAAAAAAACAGAAAGAGGTCCATTTCTGTAAGGAAATTATAAGAGAAAAAAACAGTGTATACAATATACATTCTCAGTCACCTAAACATGTTCTCTAGATATCCCAGCAAAAAAGGTCTAATAGAATATTTTAGACAACCCTAAAAAGCGATAGAACTTTCACTAGGTTTGGAAAATAGGTAGAATAGAATCTACTCAATCTAGTACAAAGGTTTTTCTTTATATATATATCTAGTATAAAGCTTTTTTTTTTACATAGATAGAAGTAGAGCTCATGTCAATGCATAACACTCATTCATTGTTTGTAACTCAGAATTTTAGGCCAGTACACTTCAAAACTGGATCTGAAGTTTTGCTGAAATCCAAGAGAAAGAAAATATCAAGGTTTATTGTGAACACTGCTCAAAACACGAAATTTGTTTCAATTAAAGAGTCAAGAGTGACTTATCATCAATTAATATTCTTAGCACCACATCTTAAAGTAAAATCTTAAATCATTAATTTTTTATATGATGATCACTTTATCAATACACTTTGATATAAAAATTTTAAAAAAATTGTTTGACACTCCAAAGAGTGTATCCAGAGATAAAAAAGAGTGTATGTGTACAACAAAAATTAGAATGCAAAAAGGAGTGTACTCTTACAATCTTGAGGCATCCATTTTACTCTCTTTTTTCTTACCGATTTACGGTCATCATACTTGCACACTGGTGCTTATATACTCATTTTTGACATTATATCATAAATCATTGAATAATACACTTGGTCTATTAAAGAATCTACCTGTTTTTTATAATCAAAGAGAAATTTGACTATTACTAGAGTAATACCCAAACAAGACACAAACAAATTAAGTATTTTCTGTACATAAACTAAAAACATGAAGGGTACGTAGATATACTACTACTACAGAAAAGTACTCTCTTTTAACACACGCACATTAGTAGTAATATATATCATTCTGTTATAATATCACAGTTTGAGACGTATTAGCTTGTTTGTAGACCTTTATGTGAACTCTAGTTGCATACCTCACAGCAAAACTACTTTTCATTACCATCAAGCGTTTGTTTCTTTACAAATTACATAACTAAGCTTGCCCCTCTTTATGTTCTTTTTTGGTTTACTTCCTGGTATTTCTTTTTATGTCTCTATACAGATTTACCAATCCTCTTAATGATAAAGGAGAACATTAAGGACTTAGGCTATTTAAATTGCTTTTACACATGTAAGAGAGCTATTTAAGATCCTGTTTAAGGCAAAGCAATTTTGCATGTGTAAAATGGGGTAGGGAAGTGTGGGAATGTACTTAACATACATATATAAACCGGGGACAATCTTCATCAGATTGTTTATAATACTTCTTTTGTTGGTTTAATTAGTGTAAATATGGCTGAATGCGGTGTTACCAGGATGCTGTTTTGAAAAATTATAATTCATGAATATAGAAACTAGCTAAGTATGGAGAGTTGAAGGCTTGAAGAAATTGACTGATTTCACTATATATGAAGATTTTTTTTTGGGTGAAAATTTCACTATATATGAAGATATTCGTACTTAACATTAGCCTATATTAATTTAGAACAGGGAGATTGGTAAATATTATGTTTGCAACAAACGTACAGTACTATTGAAGGCATGTTAGGTACTCAAAGGTAAGGATGGCGAGATGATCTTATTGTCACCGAAAATCATTAGATTACTATTGCTAGCTCGGATTGCATCCTACCTAACCACCATCATCCATACAAAATGCACAGTTTAATTGTACTTTGTACAATATAAAATATCACACACACAGTGAACTACGATAAACAGCACATATAAAACCAAATCACACGGGGTAAAACATGGTCTTAATTAACTAATATTGTAATATTATTATAATTATAATATAAATTAAAAATCTAAAATACAATTTACTCACACTGATTTCAATTTATCTAACATTTTATTAAGTAGGAAACCGGAGACAGCGACAGTTAATCAGTAATAAAAGCATACAACTTTACCAAACTCCTGACGTGCACAACATATCAATTATTAAATAGCTTGTTTCAACTTTTCTTCCATATGTGTGATGTTTTTAATTTTAACAGTATAAATTGTTCCAAAGAGTATTTGCTCGTCCAAGTCTTTAAAATAATTCTGTATTTTATATTTAATACATATATCATCCTGTCTTTTTTTTTTTAATTTGATTCTTATTCATAAAAGGGTTTAATTTTACGTATAATAAAAACTGAACTGAAAATGAGTATGGAATAAAGTATTTTTAATTAAGTAAAAAAAAAAAAAAGATAATCATTGCTTACCAGATGGCTGCAGTGACCTTTATACATGGCTCGCTTCCCTGTTGTCTCGTCGTTCTATCATCAAAAAGTCAATATCTTCACCTGAAAAGTTGTAAGAGAGAGATTTGCAGTTTGGCTAGTGACGAAAGAAAGTAAGACAAAATCATAATAATTAGAAGATCGATCTTTAAATACCATCAATCCATAACAGCATATATAATATAACAGATCGAGTCTGCGCAGTGATTAGAAGGAAAATTATTGATGGATATATTTTTTTTACAAGATGGATACTTTGGGTTAAATGGTTAATCTACAAAGGAAGAGATGAAAAGATAGAACATAATTTTTTTTAGATGCAACATATTATATAATGTAATAAGAAGAAAATATAGTGAGCAATGAAAAGTATCAATTATTAAGAGTATGTATTATTCTCTTAAAAAATATGTATATATTATTATATTGATGTTCATATATAATCATCTAAATTAAAAATATAAGGTTGGGCAATACACAACAATATGTATGGATAGTTAAAATTAAAATTAGTTAGCAATCACGTAATTATTTAAATTATATATACAATCATTTAAATATATAAATAATTTCTAAATTTTTAATTTTTATTTTTCACATTAAAATATTGTTCCTTTCTTTATTTTTGAATGACGATAAACTGTATATTGATTCAACAAGTGGTATCAACTATTGAGTTCAAATTTTGAGTATATAATTATATTAAAAATTAAAAGAAATTATCACTCATAATAATATTTAACTTGAGTGAGCTATTATAATTTCAATTAATCTTGACACATAATCAATGAATATTTATTTCTTAAGGACTTATTTGATTCAATTGTACCGTGTAATCTTTTAAAGGTCCAAATGAGTTATTTCAATTTCATAATTTTTTTTCTTTGACTAAAAATGATAAGTATTTTTACTTAAATTTTTCTTATGAATTGAAGAGCTTAAATAGATGATGTGTACAAAAAGATTGCTTGACATCATAGGCATGGGATGACCTAGAACTACCTAGAGGATGCATACATGTGGGTTTTTTTTATTAAAAAAAATGACAATGAACTTGTGAATCCTCATATGAAATCAATGAAGAGTAAAGAGACTCATACAGGGAGGTGGGGGTGGGGGATAAGAACTCCGCTTGTATTTTTGGATCCATTATCACACACTTGATACTGAAAACTGAAAACTAATGTTTTTACTTCATCGATTAACATTTCATACATTATAATCAAAGAAACGAGCTGAAGTTGTCATCAATCCCCATATTGATTTAAAAAATACCCTGGTAAAACCACATCCATAAGTAGAAAATGAGGCAAAGTAAAACAATGCAACATGATTGAACATCCAGTATGTAGTACATTATCTAGCTATATATATATATATATATATATATATATAGCTTCAACGATTAGATCTTCACAGTCTCACAAAACAAATTAAGAAATAAAGTTCTTGAACAATATATACACATATTGAAACATATATAGATGATAGATCTCATTAGCTCGTACAATTTACCAAAGAAAATTAACAAATTAAATGAGAAAGAAGTTAAAACGTACGTATGTTGTAGTTTACCTACAAGAAGAACTTGCTGAACAGAAGCGGCATAATATTCAGTATATGGAAGTAGCTGGTGCTGTACGTAAATAACCTCAAGTAAAACTCCTGGAAAGAACAGTATGAAAGCAGAACAGTGGCAATAACCTCGCGAGAGTGAGACTTAGATAAAGATCTAATTAAGCCTCAGCACTAGTCAGAGATAACAAAGAGGGTACTAACAGTAAGAGGTATATAGAAAATGAGGTTAGGTTACTTACTATTTGCAGAAGTGTCCGATTACTGCATGTTTTGGTAATCTCTTCTGCATGCTCTACCTAACAACCATTACTAGCTAAGTTTCTGGGTCCCTATACCATATATAGGAAAAAAAGTTAGTGTTGATACATGATAGAGAGAGTGATGGATATAATTTGGGGATGATTTATGATGTAGTTTTTACAAATTATTATTGTATTATTTTGTTTACCATCATAATAGTACGAAATATCTATTATTCAAAGTGATGGTTAATCTCCTTCAACTTAGTTAAAAAATGCAAGCAGCTTGTTACAACTTGAGCTAGACTCAACCAGTTTTGGTTTTTTGCAATTTGTTGTTTATAATTTAGAAAATTATTATAGATATCATCATTGACAATGATGATCAGTGCATGGCATGAAGATACCCCGCTGCTGAATTTGTACGTCTCTCTTTCTCTCTGGGCCGTATATAACAGGAATAAAATATAAATTAATTTCCTGCAAAGGTGTTCTGATGAACACAGCTACGGCAAAGCTATTAATATTATATTGGGGGTAAAAATCATCTTCTTAGATATTATTCTGACTAATGTTCTTCAGAAATTTCGAAATTGGTACGTTTACATGTATGCAGCACTGTCTCATTGGTTTGTGTAAGCTAGACGTAGTTCATGACCCATCCCTATCTTCAGCTATTTTTCTGGGTCTCATGTGAATTAGGAGAATGTGAAGATCACTAGCTCAGCTACCCCACGTTATTTATCACTCTTTACCTAATCCAGCTTACCTACCTACACACCTTGGTTAACTTTTACCTACACGTACTCTTTTTTACTCGAATTATGACTTGGTAAAAATGCATTCCAGAATCACCTTTATACACAAATTTCCCTTGTTTTCCAAGTTTATCAATGGATTTTCAATCCACATAACTTTCGTATGGGCTTGCTAATATTGAGATTTCGAAATCACTCATGTATACAATTGTAAGTGTTTGTTTTTGTCTTGAATTGTGCTATTTCGAATCCTGAAATTATACGAACGTAACTAGAAAATTAAGAAAAATGATATTCATAAATCCTATTTTTGGTGTAGATGTAGAAGAACTTATCTTTCTTAATTTGATATATTTGATATACAAGTAACTTTGACAAAAAACGAGAATTAGCTGCTAGCCACCGTGCACGTCCTTTATTTAATTTAATATGAACCCCATCTTGTACATTAATTAACAGCAATTATATATATATATATATATAGTAGCTTATTTTTCTTTGACTATCAGACAATTTTGACCAAAGCATACGTCTTGGTGTACAACCCTTTTATAAGTTTAAATTTAGAAACATTAACCCTAGCTATCTATATAGGCCATGATGAAAATCTCCTTTATCATTCATTATTAGCAAAGCCAAAATTAATTTAGCCAAAACTACTCGTCATGACCCTTTGCTACAATCATGACTGAGAGATTCTAGTTTGACAGGAAGTACACCAGTACAATTTTACAGAGTGAAGCATATATACATATGAAGTCTAATGTTTTTTATAATAAAACTGAATAAGGGATCCAATTATTATGTGTTTGAAATTTGAATATTAGTAGATTTTATGGGGTTTTGTTGTCAACTATAGAAAAGTGGTGTAAAATATTATTTTCCTAAACTTAATTATTCTTAAGCATCCATTAGTCAAAATAAAATAAAAAAATTGAATTTTACGATAGAGTAACGATGATGCATGTACATCCCAAAATGGGGCGGATCGGATGAAAATAAGAGAGATAGGAAGAAAATTAAAAAATGTGGAGAGAGAAAAATGAGGTGAAAGTGTAATGGAAGAGAAGATGAATGAATGATAAATCGTGAATATTTTTTCTTTAAGAAAACATGAATCGTCAGCAACGTGTATGGATAAGAATGCAAGAATTTTTTTCACTCATTTTCTCTCAATGTACGTACATTTTTATTTTTTTTTGCAATCTGGAAAATAATTTTTGAAATATACAAAAATAATTTCAATTTTTTTTTTTGGAGATGTTAAAAATTGGATGGTGTAAAGTGGAAAAAACAAATCAAATAGAATCACCCTAAATATGTTGGTAAGGTCCAGTAAGCCGCAGACGAATTGCAGTAGAGCCTCAATCCAGAGAAAACTATGGGCCTGCTAATCCTGGCCTTTGACAAGTGATGTAAGGTCAAAGTCAAATCCAACTATGATGCGGTGGACAAAAGTAAAAATGAGAAATGGCATATGTTTTTGGCATAATATAAGTGAAAAATACAACAAATTAAACCTACTAAGAACGTCATTAAAAGGTACTTCTATAATATAGTTATTAAAAAAAACTAAATAAATATCTCTTAACTTGTAAAATAATGTATAGCATAAAAAATGATATATATGATCTAAATAAAATTTAGTAGAAGAATATCTCAAAATATTATTTTAGTGAAGTTGAAGCTTTTAATTGGTCATCAAAGTTTTTCTTATCGGTCAGTTTTAATTGTTAATTTTTTTTAATTGGTCATCAAAGTAATTAATGTCCCTAATTCGTTATTATCATACCAAATGAAAGTTGGGAGCAATTTTTCTAAACATTCTCCATTTCTTTTATTATTAATGATCTATTTATTTATCTATATAATTATATTGAAAAATTTACACAACTATATTACAAAGTTATACACACTTCAGTATTTTCTTCTTTTAGGAATAATAGATATCATTTAAAAAAAATGATTACAAGGGTGACAAACACAGGTTAAAGTTAAACTCATCAAGTCAAACAACATAACTCGTAAAACATAATGGGGCGGATTGTTATGTAATTCTACCCACTTAATTAGCTAGTAAACCACTTGATTTGGCTTGTTTCTAGCTTAATAGATTGACTTGTGATCAACTCACCATTTTAGATTTTTTTATTATTTAATTTTCATTTCTTTTAAGGACTAATTTATAGTAGACTTGTGTTGAAGGATTAATTTGTGTTTTTGGATATATTGATAATTGATTAAAGCATTTGATTTCTTAATATTATTGTCTTTTGTTTGTGTATTGAGAAATTTCATTTTGTTATCAAGCGTCATATTGACGATTGTTTGTTGAATTTGTTGAGAACAAGAGAATTGTCTATAAAAAAGTAGATGAGTACTTAATACATATCATACATAGTTCCTTTGAATAAAAAAAAAATTAAACTATAGAAGTTTATGAGTATTGAGATGATATTTAAAAAAATGCAGATTTTAGTGGGTCAACCCGACAAATAATCATTTTATGAACAAATAAAGCATGCTTGTAGTCTTCCACGGAAGAAAATACCAGATTAGGTGGTGGTCCTATGACATATTAATGATTTCAATAAGCCCAGCTCTTGCCCAATTTCTTTGAAGTTTTCTTTGGTAGTTTCTCATTACCACCATCTCGTTAAGAACAATATCTTTTACACGCTTAAACATACTTTCTTCAAAAGAAAAAGCATTATTTATGACTCTCTTTTAGATTGAGAATCATAAACAATGCCATAGGCCAATAAAACTTTTATTCACTGGTTGAACCAAAGCAATTACCAGCTACATGAATTGTAATTTCAACCAGTAAAATGTGAAAGTAAGAAAAGGATGTCTACAGCCTTCAAAACCTTTACGAAATCTACAATCCCTCCTTTGCGTCTCCCTCTTCTCTTGCCATGGCTAGAACACCGAGTCATGATGGTTCTTGAAGCCACGGGTGAGATCTAAAATCCCTTTACGAAATCATCGAGATGTTAACACCCAACGGACCCTCATGTGCAGACTCACCGGCGTGCTACTTCCGTAGTGCTGCCACCGCTATGAACTCGATCATTGATGGTCTAGGAGTCTTACTGCGAACAAGGGGAAACTCAAATCACAAAAACAAGGCCGAATAGATTGGTTGGGAAGGAAGATGTAATAATTTTGGACTTAGAAGATCAAGTGCTCCACTAGTTTAAAAGTTGAAAGGTTTTTGTGTTGTTTAGGTATTGAACCAATGACCTAGAGTTAGAGTTACCAAATGTCACATGAGCCACTGGCCATTTAAAGCTCTTTGATATTTATTCATTTTCCCATATATGCTTATGTGTTTTCTGTTAACTTTTACAATTTGTACAGTTTTGATTTATTTTAAGCATGATTATATTCTGAAAAAAAATTATTTTATGTATAATATTTTGTTTCAATTATGTAATTATATATGAAAATTTTATTTATCATTGTATTATATTTTAATCTTGAAGTACATAATATGATTTATTTTCATATGACTAAGTTTTATGTTCAAGTGATCTTTATAATTTTGATTAATTATGGATTAATCACAACATCTATAATTTGATTAAAATTATATATTAAGTTGTTTAAAGATTATGTAAGGAATTAGACATAATATGATGATTAATTGTAATTTATATAATGAATTTTATCCCACTTTTTATTATATTTGTATAATTAATTAGGATAAAATGTCATTATTTTTTATAATTTACCCACAGGGGTCATGAGGTAATATATAATTTGACAGTCTTATCATAAAGTAAATATTTGCGATAGAAAATCAAATTATTTTCATGTTGTACTTGTAAAGCATAAATTTGAGTATACAATTTGATTATTCTATCATAAACATTAATTGTATCTTATTGAATTAAAAAATTTAGCCCACGGGCAATTTTTATGTCACAAGATTCAATTTTCTAGTATGTTTACATTGGTAAAACATAAAGATTAATATGCCTCAAATTTTTACATAAGCCTTTGGATTTTTGTAGATTCTCAAACTATTAATTTTTCTGATATTCAATGTTATGTTCCCAAATTCAAAAAGAGATAACGGTAAGATATGGAACGATAGAATTCTTCTACAATTGGGGTGGATGGACATAGACTATGCTATAAGAAAAGACGAACCACCTACAATCAATGATAAAAGTAGTCTAGTTGATGTTGCGCTATATGAGCAATGAGAGCGATCCAACCGGTTCACTGTCATGTTCATTAAGACCAAAATCTCGACTGTGATACGTAGTTCTATCGACCAACATGAAAAGGTTTGAGACTTGCTTAAGGCTATTGATGACCAATTCATCACTTTAGATAAGGCTTTAGAAAGCACCCTGATCATGAAGTTTTCCTCTCTCTTTGGCTCACTAGTGTAAAAGGTGTGTGTGAGTACATAATGCAAATGCGAGATATTTCGGCTTAATTTAAGAAATTGGAGGTTGATATGTTTGAGTCCTTCCTGGTGCATTTCATTTTGAACATCCTTCCATCAGAATATGGACCGTTTAAGATTTCCTACAACACACATAAGGACAAATGGTCTATCAATGAATTATAATGAGCATTGGTGTTCAGAAAGAAGAAAGGCTTGTAATGAAGATGACTGAGAGTGCATTGCTGACAACTGCTTGTGGGAAGAACAAAACTACTAAGTCTCAAGCTAATTAGAAGGGGAATGGTAGAGTACCACCTCAAACTGATATTAAGAAGGTGGCAAAGTGTTTCTTCTGTAAGAAGAAGAGACACATGAAGAAGAATTGCCCCAGATTCTAGGAATGGCTTGAGAAGAAAGGTAAATCAATCTCATTAGATATGCCAAAAGGTCTAAAGTTTATAGGTTTTATTGTCTATATCATATTACTAGGATTGTGGAATCAAGAAATGCCAAGTTTCTTGAAAATGACTTGATCAGTGGGAGTGATCAATTGAGGGACTTGGGTTCTGAAATTGATCATATAGAGTCTTAACCTTCCACATTAAGTGAAAGATTGGTTGTAATTCATACCCTTCAAGCTCAAAGGGATGATGAACAATCAATTACTGACATTCCACAACCTGTTGCTGATAATCCAGTAGATCAAGTTGATCATCAAATTCTAAAAAATGATGAACAACCAATTGAACAACATGATCCACAAGAAAATATTGATGCAACATTAATGAGATCTACTAGAATAAGAAAATTAGTTATTCCCAGTGATTTCATTGTATATTTGCAAGAATCTGACTATAATATTGGACTTGAAAATGATCCTAAAACTTTTTATCAAGTCATGCATTGTAAAGAGTCAAATTTATGGTATGATGCCATGAATGGTGAGATGAATTCCATGTAGAGTAACGGAATTTGGAACCTTGTAGAGTAGCCTAATAGGACAAAGACCATTGGTTGTAAATGGGTCTTTAAGACCAAAAGGGATTCATTAGGAAACATTGAGAGATATAAGACAAGATTCGTTGCTAATGGATTTACTCAAAAAGAATGAATTGATTACACAAAGACTTTTTCTCCTGTATTTAAGAAAGATTCTCTTCGTATTATCTTGACATTTATTGCCCATTTTGACCTTGAGTTGCAACAAATGAATGTGAAAACAACATTTCTTAATGGTGATTTAGAGAAGGAGGTTTATATGAAACAACCTAAAGGCTTCTCCTTTAGCAGTGGTGAGCATTTGGCTTGTAAGCTTAAAAAATCTATATATGGTTTAAAACAAACTTCTCGTCAATGATATCTTAAGTTTCATGGGGATAATTTCTTCATTTGATTTTCATGAAAATTCCATGGATCAATGCATATGTCACAAGGTCAGTGGGAGTAAAATATGTTTTTTTATTTTATATGTAGATGATATTTTACTTGCAGCCAATGATTAGGATTTGTTACATGTGGTGAAACAATTTCTCTCTAAGAATTTTGACATGAAGGATATGCGTGATGCATCGTATGTCGTTGACATTAAGATTCATAGAGATAGACCTGAAGGTATTTTATGTCTATCACAGGAAACCTATATTAACAAAATTTTAGAAAAATTTTGAATGAAAGATTGTTCACCAAGTATCTGTACATACACTCATATAAATGTTGTTTCCTACATAATGAATGAAGTTACCCGAGTCTTTCTGGGTGCTTCATCAATGTTGTCTAATGGAACAATTTATTCAGGAATTGGGACTACTTGTGTTGCAATGGTTGCCCTTGCATTCTGTGTCCCTATTTTAGTATGTTGTGAGGCTTATAAATTTCATGAAAGGGTACCGCATGATTCTATATGCATAAATGAACTTGGTATGTAAACAATGATAGATGATGAGCCTTATAGTGAGCTCTTGCCTTATGTCTGGAAAAAGGTTGATGCATCTCTGATTTTCTTATAGGTGATCCAAACATCATTTCTACAGTTCAGAGTAAAGAGGATGCCAACCACTTGGAAGCTTGGGCCAATACGGAAAATCTACAACTTCTAAACCAGATGTGAGGCATTTTTATTTACATAATTCAATGCCAAAATTGTCATTTACTTAGTCTGGCCCTGCATTGTCTTATTGATGCCAACTATGATGCAACACCTTCAGATTATGTTTCCATGATAATAACAGATTATAGCATGGTAAGTGCTGGAATTTGAAGATTTATTTAGTTGCTACTAGTAGATACCTATGAGCATGCTTTGTCCCGGGCACCCCTATGTTAGATTGTTAGTATAGTATGGTTCTGTCTCACCATTTTTAATTTTTTAGTAGAATGACACAATCAGGACTACGATAACAGTAAGAAATTTGAAAGGATAAAAAAAATAATAAAAAAATTATTTTTATCCTTCCTCCTAAATATTAAAACAAGAAATAATAGATGAAAGAGGTACATTAAAATAGTGGGCAACAAGAATCTAAACCAGGTTAATCCTCATAACAATAAAGCCCTCTATCCCTGGTTAAATAAATGCATTTTTTGTGTAGTTTTAAGGAGCATTTTCCTTTTATACTTTTAACACTTAGTCACGATAATGTAGAAGATTTAACAATTTAAACTTAGCAGGTTCCACCCACAAGTGTACCTGTAATTGTAAGGGAATATACCAGAGAACAGGTGAGGATATGAATGCTTCAAACGTGGATCATCTCAATTTTGTATGCATGTTGCGAATCCCTTTAGCAATAATCACTACTACAGCAGGCGCATTCTACATCGATTAAATCGGTCATTCTACATCGGTTATGGACCGATGTTGTAAAAGACGATGTAAAAAGGGGTTGGTGTTTTACGATGGTTGTGGGAAATGATGTAGAATGGTGTGAATTCTACAACGGTCACTTGGTTGGACCGATGTAGATTGGCTTCTATTCTACTACGGTCCCTTGGCATGGACTGATGTAAATTTCCATAATTTAACATCGGTTGTCTAATTAACCGATGTAGAATGTCATGAATTCTACATCGGTTTTCCAGCTAACCGATGTAGGATATTCATAATTCAACATCGGTTGTCCTAATAACCGATGTTGAATCATTGTTTTTTTTCATATGTCTTTGTTAGTGACAATAACAACATTATATCTGCAGTTCTTTTAAAAAAACTTTAAAAAAATTCAAAAAACTAGAAAACGAAGAAAAAATAAAATTGAAAAATGTCTATCATAAAAACATAAGAAAATATGTATGAATTAATGAAATAAATATAATATGTACGACATTTTTTTATGTTATACAAAGTGGTGAACTGTTTAAATATCATTTATGAGAAGCAATATTTATAATTGTAGTTAAATGTTTTGACCTTTATTTTTAATCTCCTTCCAATGTTTTTCTCTAATTGAACGATCTATATACAAGAACCGCATGTAGACTGGTATTTCACACCATACACTAAAATAAAGGCTCAAACACATAAGCTCCACTACTTGTTTGGCATCGTACATCCAAACATGGAATCACAAAATGCACTTACAATTTTGACAATTTTGAGATGTTGCCATAAGATTCTGGAATGCTATTTCCACCAAAGTCATTGTTATCAAGTTGATCTGCAAGAACAACAAGATCAGAAAAATACTTTAAAAATCTATTTATCAGGAAGGGAATACTTACTGAATACTACTGTAGACACAAAAACATTAAAAAAATAAACAAAGGATCTAAAAGCTTTATGATAATAAAAATAGTAACTTTCCAGTATTATGACACGTTAGGAAAATTAAAGCATTTACTTAGTTTTTAAATTTCAACGTTTTAGAATTTCACTTGCAAACTAATGATTTGGAATGGAAACAATAAATGGCATCAATTCCCATAGTGGGAAAGGCTTTCCTTGTTGTTCTAGTCTGCCAACCCATAGCTTTACAGATCTTAATTACATTTCGTTTAATTACGTTACTTCAGCTCTATGATTTAGACTTGCATAAATCTATAATTTCCTTTTTCTTCTTGGATCCGGAGGAGATCTAAAACCTGTTGCGGGGAGGCTATAGGGGGAGAGCAAGCCAAAGCAGTGCAAGGTGATCTATGCACAAACTACTCACATTTTGAGAGTTTGGCATAGAGTTCAGGAGGGAAATGACCAATGGATTAACGATTTAAAGATGGAAGGGGTTCATCATAACATAAATTTGCCATTTCTAAATAGTACATTTGTTAAAATTTTCCATGGAAAAGCATATTTGAATAATAAATTAAAAAGAAACTAAATGAATTCTTTTGGTACCTTATAGTTGAAATAAAAATATTTTCAATTTATTATAGAGTCTAATTAGAAAGGTAATTTAGCCACCTAAGTAAGAATTAAAAAAAATAGAGGGAGAAAAGAAAGGAAAAAGAAAAACTAAAAACCAACACATATTTTAATATGTAAAAATAGATGTTCTCATGTCAGTTTTTCACATGATAAGTCAAGTGAACGAAAAACAGTGAATTAGCTAATAGAGCTTAAAATTTAAAACCGAGGGGAAGAGAAGTGAAATGTTCTGAACCCACATAAAGAATATGTGCTCTATTCATCCAAACTAAATGAGGTTAAAGACATACATACAAGCATATTTAATACAATTTAATAAACCATACAGTATCCTGTTTACCATGACCATTCAATTACAAACCTATTTTGGGCATGAAAGATAGCTTTCTCCCCACCCACCATCCTCTTTCTGTGTTGAAAGTAGAAATTTAACGGCTTTGCGAATGGCAACACAATCAGTGTAAGTTTTACCCGCCGCTGCAAGACCACGAAGTGCAAACCAAGTGACATAAATGTAGCAAACTCCCCAACTTCCATACCATGAACTGCATTGGCAATGGAATTCTTTATCTCTGTCTCCCTATGCCTTGGATATAGCTTCTTAAACAAAACTAAAGCTTGAATAGCAGATCCAGTGCACTCAGCATAATCATGTTCAACCACAATGTTCCCTAAAAAATTTGTGGGATTGAGTAACTAAAAAGTAATGACAAAATTGATTAGTTTATTAATTAATGGATGACTTTTTTTTTTATCGGTTAATGAATATGTACTTGTTGCATGCATTACTCTAAGTAAGTTGGCATAGGAAAAAATAAATAAAAAAGAAGCACAATCATTACTCTAAGTAATAATTATGTCCACTTCAAGATGGAGTTGGATGGAATTACGGAAAACAAAGTAAGAAAAGATCAAGAGAAAATAAAGTGATGGATATAATATTGTAATGAAAAGATTAAAAAGAGAAAATAATGCAAATAATATGAAAGTGTAAATAGAAGTAGCTGGCTTCTAAGGATATTAAGGCCCACGAGTTTTGTATATATTAGTCATATTAATTAACCTTGAATTATGATTGGATAAAATTATTTTATGAAATATAGTTGACTTGCTTGATTTGAATTAATAAAAAAAAAAACTAACCGCGTGTAAAAAAAATTGATATACTTACTCAGATTTGGAAATCAGTTTTAGAGAATTATTGATGAAAAAAAAAATAATTAATACCACTTGTACATGCCTAACAAATTATAAATGTATTAAAATATTATTTGATAATTTTTTTCTTCAACTTTTAAAATTGCTTGTTTATTTTTGCTATTTTAGAATAACCAATTAAATCTGCACAACAAACACTTTTTCATTTTTTTTATTAGAATAAAGTTAAAAAGAAATAATTTTCATAAGCTGAGAAGAAAAGTTAGATGAAAACAAATTACTTGGATTGATATTTTCTTACAAACATCATACGAAACTTAACCACCCACTAAATCAGACCCGACAATTACTTAATTTGTATAGGAATTAATATTTTAATTTTCCTTTTATTTCTTACTACTGTAAGGCAATTCGAAAAAGAAGAAGAAAAAGAAAAATAAAGAGAAACAGAAGCTGAAGAAGGAAGATAGTATGGATAAATTGATATTGGGAGTTAAGAAAGAAGGTAGAGTTAGTTACCTGTAGCTCAGTGGTGACAGGGTGAAAGATAGTATGGGAAAAGGAATATCAAAATCTAAAATACTCAAATACAATAAAACCTACAAGTTAGATACATATTGGGTGAAAGAACAGTCACAAGAATAGAGGTCAATCTTTCAAATTTTAATACAGTAAGAAATAAAGGAATCTTATTTCCAATAAAAGACTTTGTACAATGGCTTGAATGTTTAGAGTCAATTTCAATTCCCAATGCTAACATTTGCATTTGAACTTGAATTTCTGATGTTAAATTGAAGTTAGTCACGTTTCTAAATAATGGATTGGACCAGAAGCATAACAACCATTGGAAACAATCAGACTTCCGAAGAAGCACTCAGCTATGGCAATTGTAACATATAGCAGACCAAAATTCCATTAACATGGATAAACTGCAAAAATTCATTATAAATTAAGAAAAATGGAATTGCTAATAGTAACAAAAAAGGCAAATCACCTCATCATTTAGTTCAGGTTGAATATAGTGGATAAATTTTTTAAGAAACTTAATTATAACATTCTGTTATATTTGACAAAGACACATGAGTCCTTATCAGCTTCATTTTCTCTTCCATATCTTGAGCTCCCATCAAGTGCTGCCTCACCTACATTGTTACAAGTTAATTAGAATAAAAGAATTTTGTAGTATAAGCATGTCTTTAGCATTTGAAAACTTCTTATCTACCTCCATCAACAGCAGAACCAAATCAATGCATACGAAAGACATGCTCTAATATTCGACGATCAATATCAGGATCCATTTGATCCAACACAATAAAAAGTAGATCAAATCGAGAAAGCAAGGAGTCTGGGAGTCCGATATTTTTGGTTGGAGTTAATGAAGGATCATACTGTAGAATTGAACAATAAAAGCCACTAGTTAGAAAAAAAATTAAAGGTTCAGTACAATATCAGGAACTTTGGAAGTTTAAACTTCACAGCAAATTTCTCTCACAATGCCACTTACAGTTCCATATATATAGTCCATGACGAATGATCGCCAACCATCATCATGTTGATGTCACTAAAGAAGCAAGATAGACTAGCATTACAATCTTATATTAAGAGAAAAGGAGTTGACCAACTTGGATTTCAATAATACCAACTTCAACTAACAGAAAAGGAGCTGACAAAAAAACTAACAGAAAGGAGATCAAGATAAAACTCTAACCCTCACAAGTGAGTGCCATTCTTTAAATTCTTCTCCACCCCACTAAGCATCAACAAAACCGCTGCTTTCTTTATCCAAGAATGCCCATATATAGAAGGTGCAAGTGAATTACTTAGCAGATCAAATGCATCATCTCTTGCAGCTATCTCTTTAATGTTTTTGACATCTTCAACACTGTAGATTGGTACATTAGCCTCTTTGTTGAGAAGAGAAACATTGTTGGCTATGAGAACAGTCCTACATGAAAATCAGTCAATCAAGTTTCTGTTCAAGAAAGCAAGCAAGTGCAAAGGAGTTATGTCAGTATATTTTCTAGAGCTACCTAAATACTCCATTCACACTACCTTTTCCTTGCAAGAGCCTTATATATCCCCACAATTGCCACTCGATCTCCAGGCTTGCAAAAATCAACAAGGTCGTCTTCTGCAATTACATCCACTGTTCTTGGGAGTTGACCAGGAGCAGAATTCTTAGGATATCTAAACTTATCATCAAAATAAAAGCTTTCTATGCCATAAAGCTTTCTTAGCATAAACAACACTTACAAGAACAGCCCATACGGGCACCGTGTTTTTATTAAAAATGACTAATGCAACACAAAATTAACCAGAATTTTTATTAAAAAAAATCAAATACTACTGTGTGAGATGAACAATTTATAAAATTGACAAAAAAAATGATGAAATTATGAATTTTATTCTTCTGTGGACCATTTTATTTGATTTTGAGAGTATGCTCTGCCGGACTCATCTCATTCGATTTTACTAATAGACTAATATCTTTTTTGTTATCAGAAATTTGGGGATGAAAAATAAACAAATAAACAGAGTGCTACTGCTACCACTACATAGGAGAAAAGGAAACGATAGAAAGCGGAATCGGAGAGAAGTTAAATTAAGAAGTACCTGAAACGGTAGCCAAAATCTTTCGAATGAAAAGAAATTAGCACGTGACACCGACTCCATGTGTACAGAAGCAGAGAATTTGCAGTCCCTAAACTGTGATCATGAAAGAAAGTATGAAATTGAGGCAATAATGGTGAGAGGATAGATATAGAGAAAATGACAAGTCCTATCCCAAACAGAAACGGGGAAAATAACATACGGGAGGTATGTTAGAGCTGAGCTATACGAGAGCGCAACCGTCGTAGTGCGCTTCGACCTTCAAGACATCGGTGATGGTGGTGTCTTCGTTCTCCTTGTTGTTGCCGTTTTCGCTGCCATTCTTCTTCTTATGCAACATCATCAACACAACACACACTTTAACAAATTAAGTACTAACATGTGAAGAACAAAATCAACGCAGTGAGTGAGTAAGTGAGTGAGTGAGTGAGCGAGTGAGAGAGAGAGAGTTACGGCGCCTCTGCATCATAACAGAACTAAGTGGAGCCTCTGCTTCTGATCCTTCGCCCGTTTGGGGCTTAGGGTTTCTGCCCAATGAGAGAGACGATGCCACAAGTGAGAGAGAGATGATGCACTTCGACGAAGGGCTTCACCGAGGGAAGGAAAACTTGTTGACGGAGGGCGGCCACGAAAGTTCGAGAGATCGAGCTGGCTTCACGGAAGCTCAAGAGGTCATGGAAGCTCAAGAGCTCGAGAGGTCGCATAAGTTAATTTGCTGCCTGCACGTGGACTCATATTAATTGGGCTTTTAAATTCAATTGAGATAACGATGGGTTTTTAATAAAACCCATCGTAATTTTTTATAAGGAACAACATTCTAAGGCGGTTTTCAATAACCGTCTTAGAATGTGCATCGTAAAAGGCTTTTTCAGACACATAATTACAAAAGTGCCACTACCTTGTTTTCTAAAGCGGTTCCGAAAGAACCATCGTAGAACGCCTGTCGCAAAAACACACTTTCGTAGTAGTGAATTTTTTTAAAGGTTGGGATGATGCATATTTTTGTATCATTTTCTTATCCCGGAATAATGTAACGGTCCTTTTGTTCTTTTCGAAGTTTTGATCGCTTGTCTGTAGTATTCACCTGCCGCAGTGAAGAGTGCGAATTGTCGCCTCTCCAAACAGATTTTGGCCATGCATTCTCACTTGCAACAGTTTTTATTTCTTGTTCCAGTGGTCTCAAATTTTGGATAGTTGTTCAGTCAGTTTTGGTGGTTAGTTATTCTATACCCAATTTTTGGTATCTTCGACTATAAGACCATCACCATGAGTTACTGGTGAAATTGTCACTAATAATTTTGTTTTATGTGAATACTCTAACTTGGATACATAGAAAAGGATTGCATGAAAACATTAGACTAAGCAGTCACTTCAACTAAATCTGAAAACACATTGTCATGGTATATAGTTAGGATGGTATTTATTGCAGTTCCATATTTGCTTGCGGGGATGCAAGCAGACGTGATATAATCACATCATCCAAGTGTCTAGCTATACCTAGAGCCATAAATATGCCTGAAATTGTTAGCTATACCTATAGCCAGAAAGTGCTTCAATTATCATGTGGAAAGTTACATGGAAAATGAAATGATTGTTATCGACTTATCGGAAAAGACTGCGAGGCCACCTCTTAAATTCATTACCCATGCGAGAATGAGATGCGCAACTGCATGTCCTAAATCAGTCACTGTCACAATGGTTGGAGTCGCTATTTTTCTCCATACAAGAGTCTCTGTATAAAATGGTTGAAATTATGACAATTATGCGGGGTTTAATTTTTAAGTGTCCAATTTTGTAGAAGTTGTTGATGGTTGATGTAGCATTAGTTTGGATACTCGTGGTAGTCCCTTGATTTTGGAACGTAGTGATCTGTTTTTCATTAAATAATTTCAAAGCAGGTGTTAGAACTTAGAACAAATTAAGAGTGAGCATAATATTCTTCTAAGGGTCTAACTTAGTTAATTGAATAGAGTATATAAGTGTTGTAAATCTTTTTATATCTTGGTTCAATTCCTACAAATAAAAAACAATATTACCTTTAATTAATGAATGCTCCAAAAGTATAAGGTTTTTTTTACACTACTAAAAAATGTATTATTTATGTCGGTGATTCTAAGACGATTCTAAAGAATCGTCTTAGAATGATTGGTGGTGGCATTTTTGTAATAAAAAGGAACACAACGACAACATTTGTATATAACCGTCTTTAAATAATGCGTAAACATTTAAGCGATGGCAAACTTGTAAATTTTTGCTTTTGTACAAAGACGTTTTTTTTTTTCCAAAACCCATCTTTGTTTGCTTATTGATTCCAGCATATTCATTCACTCGCGCGCGACATCCTTCACTAACCTGAGAACGACACCTCTGCGCCCTAGTCGTTTCCCGTGAATCATATCATCGTCCCGTCCGTCAACCCCAGGCCGCTCCACCGTCTCCCGTGCCGCTCCGCCGTGGTGACATCCTTACTAGAGCTCAACCCCAATTTAGGGTTCAGAATTAAAGCAAATTGTAGGTTGGATTAATTATTTTATTAAATCATGCATTACTCATGCTTTTTGTTTTTCCATGTTAAGTGGCCTTCGTAGTTCATATCAACATCGTCAAGTTGTTGAGACCAAAAATAAATGAATCAAGTATGTTGACATGCATAAGGAAATTATTTTATTATTTATTTTAGTCACTTAGTGGCCATAGAAGATTTTAAAGTATATTGTAACCGGTTTAGCTTGCAGCAATATATATCCTATCTTGTAGCAGTTTGTGATTTAAGTTTGTTTTATGTAACGGCCGATTGAGGTTGGTAGGAAGTAGGATGATACTATCGGAGCCTGGTTTGATAGGCTTAAGGTCATGTTACTTCAATTTGGCTTTTGTACATGAAAGTGTGATATCCTTCTATTTTTGTTTATTCCAAAGACTCTATTGTTATTTATGTACTTGTCTACGTGGACGATATCATCACTGGAAGTCATAGCTCTCACATTCGACATCTCACTCAACGACTGAACTCTGGTTTCTCTCTAAGAGTTGGGTGATCTTGATTACTTCCTCGACATTGAAGTCAAAATGCCAATGACTCTTTTTTGCTTTCTCAAGGTAAATACATTTGGGACCTCTTGAGCAAGACCAATTTAGCTTAAGCTAAACCAGAATCTTCCCCTATGATGCCTCCCAAATTAAGCTTCTCAGTCAATAAGGTCTGTTAATTCATGTCCAGAACTTTGGACTTTCATTAGACAACACTATCTCCTGGGTTCTTGTTCTACGACCATCTACCTCTACTTCTCCATACTCTCAAGCTTTTTGTGACCCAAATTGAACCTCGAATTTGGATCATAGGCACTCCACTTCAGGTGTTTGATGAGTTTTTTTCTCAGTCCTAACCCCATATCTTGGTGGTAACAGAAGCAACAAGTTGTGGCATTGAGGATGAATACCACAGCCTAGCTCATGTTGCTCCTGAACTCATTCGGCTACAAACCCTTGTCTCTAAACTCAATGTACACATGAGCAACATATTAGTCCTCAAGTTTTTTGTGACAACTTGAGTACAATTTCCTTGGCCCACAATCCCACTTTGCACATGGGGAGCAAGCACATAGAACTAGACCTCTTTTTTGTTAGGGAGAAAGTTCCCAGCAAGCAACTCCAGATATATCATGTCCCAGCCTCTGCACGGTGTGCCAATTTGTTTACCAAGGATCTCTCTCCAACCAATTTTGAGGCATATTGATCCAAACTCAGTGTGTGATCTTTGGGGAGGGGGGTATTAGAGCATGTACATATATTGTATCACTTACATGTTCTAAACCTTTCTGATATAATTGTTACATGTATTCAGTTAGCTATAACATTTTCTGTTATGAGTCAATCAGAGAGCCTCTCCATTGCTTAGGCTCATTTTACACAAGTTCATATTCACATTAATGAAATTACTCTTTACTACTTTCTCTCTCTCTCTCTCTCTTCTTAAGTTTAATAGAGGACAAGGTGTCTTTCCTAAGAGGGAGTGATGGCATAACACTTCCCTTACAAACATATTTCAGGAAAAAGAAACGTGAAAAAAAGGCAGAGTTGGAATGTTTTGACCAAGTTAACAATAACCTCCCCACTATTGTAGTGCAGGCTGAAACAATGTTTTTAAATTGCGTCCATGGGGCTGCCATGGTGGAATGGCATGGCTGACTTTTTGCCAATCGCCATAGGCATTTTGTGAAGGGTATCCCAACATGGCAACATCATAAGTCACAATGGCATGTTTACATGGTCGAATTTTGGCCTTCCACCATGTTCCGCCATCCCTCATTGATAGCACTCGGCTGAAAAGAAGGAAGTGAAACCGTGTGCATGTTTGGCATTAGTAAAAAGCAGTTTTTTTAGTTGTGGGTGCGGTTGTTATTTAGGTCCTGTATGTGGGATACCATAAATACACTATTTAGATTAGCAAAGGAAGTTTAAGTATGCCTATGTAGCTTTTGCTAGAGTTAGTCCACGTTAATGATTTCTTGTTTGTATTTTTTCATTGTTGTGGAGTCACTAAACCACATTGCAAACTCCCTCCCTCCTCCTTATTCACATTTTCTTTATTCTCACCATTGCATCCAATACCCTGTTGCCACATTTACATTTGTTACTCTCCCTCCACCATTCTATCCTAATTCACGATAGCATACTTTCCTATCTCTCATACATATGTATGTCTCCTTCAGTCCACCTTCTCAAATCCAATTCATTATTTTTTGTTATATACATGTGCAAATGGCCCTTAGGTATACTTGTTCTCGATTTTGTCTTCCTTTTAAGCTTTAACCATGAGAATCTATTCTGCCCATTATGGCACTATTTTGTCTTTGTGAGGAGTTTGTAAGATATAGATGTGAGTTGGAAGGTTCAAAGGTTTTAAGAATGAAGAAAATTGACACCAAATGAGGGATTCTCCTTTCTATGGTTAGTACATACATAGTTGTAGGTTGCCCATCCAGATAATAATACTTCTAAGTTTTAACACCAAGTTTTAAACTGAATTATACTCGGGCATGCTGCTCTACATGTCTTTCTTAAAAAAAAAACAACACCGAGTTTAAACATAAGAACACCCACTTCAACCCCAATTGGCCAGAAAAGGATATTCAACTTTCAACATTCAAGTACATATACAATAAAATTATTTTAGAAGCAAAATGTACAAATGCAGGCTAAAAGATGGTTAAATGGTACCAAAATTATATTCTAAAGCACTTGTCCAGACAACCATGAAAAACACTGTGAAATCAAAACACTAATCAAGGTTTCAAAAACTGAATTTCTGCAAATTCTTCAAAGAAACTAGATTTCAAGGAACAACAAGATTATATTTTTGTTTCACAAATAAAATTATTAAAGTTGTTCTTTTAGGGGGGGGGAATATTAAAGGCAGCTTACAATTACCAAACAGTTCAACAAAGCCCAACAACTATAATGCTACAGTTAAAATGCTACACTAGAACTTTACAAAGCAATAAAAAAGGAAAAGAATAGAGGTAAAAAAATGTATAAACTTAGGCATAATTCAAATCAAATTGTAATCAAGCATTTGTCATTCATAAAACATAATTTTGTTTTTACCCGTCTATCATTGTTCCCATTCTCTTGTATCCTGATAATTAATAAAGTAGTGCAAACTAGCAAAGTCATAACAACAACCGAGCCTTTTTTTCCATAAAGTCATGCCAATTCATAATTTGTCAAAATTCCAGGCCTTGATAAAGCAATATATATATAACCATCAAAACAATACTAATAAAAATGGCATACCTATTATTTAAAACATGGAAAATCAAAGTGGAAGTACTTACATTTATTGGCCAAGGAAAGTAGAAATGCTTCGAAAGATGAAATCTCTCCATATCAAAGTCTCTAACTCTAGAGTCATTGTTTGAAGCCATGAAATGAATAGCTCCACTGATAAATTTATCAATCATTAGTAAGAAGCTCTATTTGAGGGTTGAGCACAGTGATTGCTCAAACAATTTATGAACCAAAAAAATTAAGGAAAAGGATAATAAGAAAGAAGAGAACAAAGACCTTGGGTGCTCATAAATCTCCACAACATTTGTGATTGCATTGTCCTTGACCGGTACCCCAACTGCCTTTACTAATTCCTCAAGCATGTCATTTGCAAAAGCCTGATCCAGTTTTTTCTCCCTAATTCCATGGTTCAACTTGTGAATAATAGCAAGTTGAGATTGTGAAGCCTCAAACTCTATCGTTTTCATTTCATTTTGCAACCTACTAACCTGATTAATAATTATTGATAGGACTTCAGTTTTGTGACATATAGCATAGGCAGAGACATTCAAATGTCCCTTATGACTTGTTGAACTTTCTTGACGGTGTATCTGCACCTCATCAGTAGGTAGAAGCGGCCATGATTGATGAACATCTGAACCAAATTATTTGCCTTTTTGACATTTGATTCAAGAGACTCCAGAGTAAGCCTCGCAGCTCCAGACTCATTCAAGTGTCGAAGCTACAATTCCTTTAGGACTTGTGCAGTATGAAGCAGATGTTTTGAAAGGACCTTGAAGCTTTGTTTTTGAATAACATCATTGATTGTTGTATTAGATATTTTGACAACCTAGCTGCTTACAACAATCAATATTGTGCAGAATGGGTATGAGTTCCAATCCAACCATTGTACAATATATGGACTAAAACTTTGAAATTTCTTATTTAATTGAGTGTGTAAGGCCCAGAGGTTTGAAGTTGAAAGATGAATCCAACATCACAATTCACATGTATAGCTTAAGTATGTAATTCACAACAGTGGGCATTAATTTTCCATCAATGTTTCTACCTTTTCAAGCACTATTGACCTCTATTTTGTTTTTGTGTTGCTAACACTGCAATGTATGTATATAATAGAAATGAACACAAGCTGACATTCAATCCCCTACTGAAATAAACGAAAAATGGAGGCATAAGTTGCAACCATTATAATTATAATATGCATAGGGCAATGGTGTTAACATGGTAAAGTTGTACATGATAAATTGGAGACATAAACAAAAACAGGGGAAAATTACAATTAAATAGACCTGCAAATCATGATACAAATCAAGTAAATAAAGAAGAAACATGAAGAGCTACATTTCAATTTATTCAAAATTACTGCTAAAGTTTCTCACCTACTCATATCGCCTCTTAATTTATTGTAGGTACGACTATTTCAGTGGCATAGGAAGTGAACGGGTGTTTATCTTGTTTTTGCTTCATTGAAGTTAAATTAATACGATTTGAAGCTCCCATCGCCGCTTTGATAGTTATAGTCACAAGCATCTTTCGAGGTATGTATGTTATTCTCTCACTTATTTGGATATTAGATTTTTGTGTATATATGAATGTTGTTTACTATTAAAATTATATGTATTATGAGTGAACCTTAGTTTCTCGTTTGAGATTCAATACAATGATTAATACAAAAATTTTGGATTAATCGTTGTATTGAATCTTGAATTGTCCATTCGGACAGTTTGGGAACACTCATTTTATTACTTCATTCACAGACATAGGTTAAGTATGTTGTGTTATATTTGATGAAATTTCGGTTTTGTGCATATTGCTTTGTTCTCCGGGTGCATACTTGATCATGGTCATTTCATGTGACCGCTTTCATTTCATGTACTTGGAGACCAATGCGAAATGCTGCCGAAATTTCATCAAATTTACCATAACATACTTAACTTGTACACATGAATGACGTAAAAAAAAAAAGAGTTCTTGAATGGGACCTCACCTTTTTATGGAAAACAAGAGATTTTCATGCATACACCTTAACGTAGCTGGTATCAAAGACCACAAAACATGAATCGAAGTTGGATTAAAGCACCGCGCATAAGTGATGACTATCAAAATAGGGTTGAAAGTTTCTTGCATTTTGCGCAAGAAAATGGAGCATCATTAGGTGGAAAATATTTGTGTCCATGTGTTAATTGCGTGAATGGGAGACGTCAATCATTGGAGGACATTAAATCACATCTTATATGTGAAGGCTTTAGTCCGACTTACCCAAATTGGATATGGCATGGTAAATTTCCATAAATGTCAACAGCCCCTAACACTGACCCCGTTAATGTACAAACATCATATCGTATGGAAGACATGATACGTGATCTTGGGCAAGAGGGTTTTCAGCAAGCTCATGCACCTTATTATGGCAAATTACAAATAGATTCAAAGATGTCATTGTATTTGGGATGCACAACCTTCACTCAGTTATCAGTGGTATTAGGTTAGGGGAACTTGAAAGCTAGATTTGGGTGAAGTGAAAAAAGCTTCACTAAGTTGCTGGTGTTATTGAAAACTATGCTTCCTAAGGATAACATGTTACCAAAAAGTCACTACGAGGCAAAGAAAATATTATGTCCTGTGGATATGGAGTACCAGAAAATTCATGCATGCCATAATGATTGTATTCTGTACAGAAATCAGTTTGCAGAAATGCGTAATTGCCCGACATGTGGGGTCTCATGCTACAAACTGAACAATGGCCAAAGCAGTGATGATGCAACCACAAATAATAGTCATCCAACAAAGGTTTGTTGGTATCTTCCAATAATACCATGGTTTAAGAGAATGTTTGCTAATGCAGACGATGCAAAAAACCTTATATGGCATGTAGATGGTCGAATAATTGATGGGTTGCTCTGACATCCAGCTGATTATCCACAATGGAAGACAATTGATCGGTTGTATCCGGAATTTGGAAAGGATCCAAGAAACCTAAGGCTTGGTCTTGTTTCAGACGGAATGAGTCCTTTTGGTAACTTGAGCACCAGCGATAGTTTGTGGCCTGTTTTGCTAATGATTTACAACCTTCCTCCTTGGTTGTGCATGAAGTGAAAATACATTATGATGTCTATGATGATAGCTGGTCCAAGACAGCAAGGAAATGATATAGATGTGTACCTGACTCTATTGATTGAAGACTTGAGAAAATTGTGGGTAGACGGGGTTGATGTGTATGATGGGAGTCTTAAAAAAACCTTCAGGTTACGTGCAATGATATTTTGCACCATTAATGACGTTCCAGCTTATGAGAATTTAAGCAGGTATAGTGTGAAAGGACACCACACATGTCCTATTTGTGAGAAAAAAACAAGTTACATCCAACTGAAACATGGAAAGAAGACAGTATATACAAGACACCGAAGATTTTTTAAACCTTATCACCCGTAACGGCGATTGAAGAAAGCATTTAATGGAGAGAATCAGATTGAAAGTGCGCCTAAACCCTTAGGGGGACACGAAGTTTATGATCAGGTGAAAGACATTGTAACTACCTTTTGTAAGACACAAAAAAGGGATGCATCTGGGAATAACATTTGGAAGAAAAGGTCAATATTCTTTGTTCTTCGTTACTGGTGTGATCTACATGTACAACATTATTTGGACGTTATGCATGTCGAGAAAAATGTGTGTGATAGTTTGATTGGCACACTTCTTAACATTAAGAGCAAGACAAAGGATTGTTTGAAATGTCGTCAAGATTTGGTCAACATGGGTATACGAGACTAGCTACATCCAGTTTCACAAGGTGATCGAACATATTTGCCGCCAGCATGTCACACAATGTCAATGACAGAGAAGAAAAGTTATTGTCATTGTCTGAAAAATCTCAAAGTTCCACAAGGATACTCTTCAAATATGAAGAGCCTTGTGTCAATTAAGGATTTGAAATTGGTTGGCTTAAAATCTCATGAGTGTGGATGCAGTGAAAGGTGTTGCTTGGCGCATGGTGTGCGCTTAGCGTAATTGCCATAAAGATTATGCTAGAGACGTTTTTGGGCTTAGCGAGAAAGATACGCTCAGCCCAATTTGCATTAAAAGCCACCCAGAGAAGTTTTTTGGGCTCAGTGCACTCTTATGCTTAGCGAGAAATTTGGGGCTTAGCGAGAGAATGTCTCGCTTAGCGCAAGGAGTTTGCACTTATCACGTATAGTATGCGCTTAGCGAGATGAGAATGTGTTAGGTCTTAACAAAGACTTATCCTACAGCCAATTCCAGAACTCCAGGCATGCAATGAGCCAACACCAACTTCTAGAATTCAATTACCACCTAAATCTTATGCACTACATCCATAAAACAGCCTAAAGAAACTAAACCAACATAATTAAATAACACAAACAAAAATGGTTGAAAGGGTTAGAAAGTTGGGTTGCCTCCCAGTAAACGCTTCTTTAATGTCACTAGCTTGACGAAGAACACCCACTAAGGGTCTTGCAGGTTGAGGATGGTAGTTAGCCTCTTGATGTTGTCGCCATGATACAGTTTTAACCTCTGACCATTTATCACCCATCTTTTCTCTGGATTATCTGAAGTTGGATCCATCAATTCCACTGCTCCATAAGGTTTCACATCCTTAATAATGAAAGATCCCGACCATTTGGACTTAAGTTTACTTGGAAACAGCTTAAGCCTTGAATTGAAGAGCAAATCCTTCTAGCCTGGTTGAAAACTCTTCTTTAACAACTTCTTGTCATGGTAGGCCTTCATCTTCTGCTTGTACAACTTGGAAGATTCATATGCATTGAGCCTCAATTCTTCTAGCTCCAAGAGCTGAAGTTTCTGCTTTTCCCCAGACAAGACTTCATAAAAATTTAGAAATTTGAGTGCCCAATAGGCCTTATACTCCATCTCTACTGGTAAATGACAGCCTTTCCCACAGACCATCTCAAAAGGTGATAGTCCTATAGGAGTTTTGAAAGCAGTCCGGTAAGCCCACAGAGCATCATCCAATTTGGCAGCCCAGTCCTTCCTTGTAGACGCCACAGTCTTCTCCGAGATCTTCTTTAACTCCCTGTTGGACACCTCAGCTTGACCATTTGTTTGAGAATGATAAGGTGAGACCACTTTATGTGTAACATTGTAGTGCCCTAGCACTTTCTGTAGTTGGGCATTGCAGAAGTGCAAACCTCCATCGTTGATCAGGACTCGTAGTACCCCAAAGCGAGCAAATATATTCTTTTTCAGGAACTTGATGACAGTCTTTGCATCATTCTTTGGTGCAGCAATAGCCTCTACCCATTTGGACACATAATCTACAACCACCAATATGTATTCATTCCCATAAGATGAAGGAAAAGGCCCAAAGAAGTCGATACCCCAACAATAAAAAACTTCCACTTCAATGATATTCTGAAGAGGCATTTCATTCCTGCGTGATATACCTCCGGTCCGCTGACACTGATCACAATGCAACATATGATCATGTGTATTTTTAAAAATTGTAGGCCAAAAGAACCTGGATTGTAGGATTTTTGCATTTGTCTTATCACCACTGTACTGACCTCCACAAGAAGAGTTATGACAGTGCCATAATATACTTCTAGACTCCTCCTTGGTCACACATCTCCTCAATAAATTGTTAGCTCTAATTTTAAACAAATAAGGATCATCCCTAACATAGAAGTGAACATCATGTAAGAATTTCTTTCTCTGGTGTCAATTCAGATCCTTGGGGATGATTCCTGCAGCTTTATAATTAGCAAAGTTAGCAAACCATGGTCACTCATTCACAACTAGCAATGACTCATCAAGGAACTCATCACGAATTTCCAATTCCTTGTGTGTTACTTCTTCATTAATAAGCCTTGATAGGTGATCAGCTACTAAATTCTCTGACCCCTTTTTGTCTTTGATTACAAGGTCACACTCCTAAAGCAAGAGGATCCATCTGATGAGCCTTGGTTTGGAGTATGCCTTTATGAGAAGATACTTTATGGCTGCATGATCTGTAAACACAATTACTCTTGATCCAACCAAGTGCGATCTAAAATTTTTCAAAGCATACACAATGGCCAACAATTCTTTTTCAGTGGTAGCATAATTCAACTGTGCATCATTCAAGACTTTGCTTGCGTAGTATATGGAGTGAAACACTTTTTCCCTCCGCTGCCCCAAAACTGAACCAACTGGATAGTCATTTGCATCGCATATTAATTCAAATTCTTTTCTCCAGTCAGGAGCTGTAATCACTGAGGCGGACACCAATCTATCCTTCAAAGTTTCAAATGCTGTCAAGCATTCTTCATCAAATTGAAACACAACATCCTTGTTGAGTAGATTACTCAATGGCTTTGCAATTTTTGAGAAATCCTTAATGAAACGCCTATAGAACCCAGCGTGTCCTAGGAAACTTTCGATGCCTTTTACATTGATTGGTGGAGGCAATTTTTCTATGATATCGATCTTGGCTTTGTCTACTTCAATGCCTTTGACAGAAATCTTATGTCCCAACACAATTCCTTCCTGGACCATGAAATGACATTTCTCCCAATTCAACACTAAGTTTGTTTCTTCACAACACTGCAACACTAACTCCAAATTGATCAGACAACAGTCAAACGATGAGCCAAACACTGAAAAATCATCCATAAACACTTTGATGCATTTCTCCACCATATCAGTGAATATTGCCATCATACACCTCTAAAATGTGGCTGGAGCGTTACATAGCCCAAATGGTATTCTCCTATAAGCGAATACACCGAATGAACAAGTGAATGCAGTCTTTTCTTGGTCTTTACGATCGAAAACAATTTGATTGTACCCTAAATAGCCATCAAAGAAGCAATAAAATGATTGATCGGCTAACCGCTCGAGCATCTGATCCATAAATGGAAGAGGGAAGAGATCTTTTCTGGTGGCATCTTTCAGCTTCCGATAATCAATACACATTAGCCACCCTAAGATTGTTCGTGTAGGAATAAGGTTATTCTTCTCATTTCTCACTACAGTCATCCCAACTTTCTTGGGGACCACTTACACTGGACACACCCAAGCACTGTCTAAGATCAAATAAATGAGCCCTGCCTCCAAAAGTTTGTGGACTTCCTTGCGCACCTCTTCTTTCATTGATAGATTAAGCCTTCGCTGCAGTTGTCTTACAGGCTTATACTCTACTTCCATCATAATTTTATGCATGCAATATGAGGGGCTAATTCCTTTAAGGTCTAAAATATGCCATCCAATAGTAGCCATGTGTTTCTTGAGAACTTCAACCAATCAGAACTCTTCACCAGAGGATAAGGTATTTCTAATCACCACCGACTTTGCTTCATTCTCTTCCAAGAATACATACTTCAAATGCGCTAGCAGGACTTTCAAGTCTACCTTGGGTTTCTCTATTGTGGGATTCTTCTTTAGCTCTTCAAAGACACATTCCCCTAAAGGAATTACCTTTAGTTTATCTAGGACCTCCAAACAGGCCTTAAGATCTCTCTCCTCTTTTGTGAGACAATCAATAGCATTCATCAACGTCTTCTCAAGTGGAGAGTGAGAGGCCATGTTTTGCACCACCATATTAGCTTCTTGCTCAATTGTTTCCACTTTCAAACAAGCCTTGTGATCATTGGGATATTTGATTTCTTCAAATAAATTGAAGGTAACTTTTTTATCATCAACACTCATTTCTAAGTTACCATTGCCCATGTCAACTACACACTTAGCTGTCAACATGAATGGGCGACCCAAAATCAGTGGAATATATGAATCTTCCTCAATGTCCATAATGAAAAAATCCACGAGAAATGTGAATTGGCGGACTTTGACTAGAACATCTTCAACTACACCATAGGGCCTCAGGATCAAGCAATCTACAAGTTGAAGTGTCATCCTTATAGTGCAATCCTCAAGTTCCCTATTCTCCTATACATCGAAAGTGGCATTAGATTGATGCTTGCTCCCAAGTCAATCAGTGCCTTTCCAACTGATACAACTCCTATGGAACAAGGAATGGTCACACTCCCGAGATCTTTGAATTTCTGTGGCAATATTCTTTGAATAACAGCACTACAATTTCCTTCCACCACTATACTCTCATTATTGATATATTTCCCTTTTCTAGTGAGAAGGTCCTTTAGGAACTTAGTATACAATGGTATTTATTGCAAAGCCTCTCCAAAGGGAAGCGAGCAAAGTACCGCTCCTTGTCCTTCCTTGAAGGCAGCAAAGGATATGGGGCTTCCTTGGCCAGAATAGGGATTGACTCTCTTTTCTCACCCAAGCCAACTGAATTTTAGTTCTCATCTCACCAGCCCCTTCATTACTCTCTTCTCGCTCAATCTCTTTTGTGTCTCTATTTTTGTTCTTTTCTTCATTTTCTACACCCTTCTACTCATTTATTACTTTTTTTCTCGTCTGCTCCTTTTCTTCTTCCCTTTTCTCATCATCTTCTAACTCTCCCTCACTATTCTTCTTCCCTCTTTCTACTAACACTCTCCCTCACTATTCTTCTTCCCTCTTTCTACTAACACTCTCCCTTGACTCCTAGTGATCACAGCTTTACACTCCTCCTTTGGATTCTTCCTAGTGTTTGACCCAAAATTTCCAAAGGATTTTTCAGCTAGCTGCTTGGCCAATTGCCCCACTTGCATCTCCATATTTTTAATCGTCGACTCTGTGCTTTTATGGTTAGACATAGAGACCAACATAAATTGAGTCAGTGTGTCCTCAAGTTTGGTGGTCCGCTCATACAAGTTGGGTCCTTGGTCAGGAGGCTGATTAGATGGACCCCTTTGGTCTTTATTGAACAGATTCTCAAGATGTGATCGCTAGCCTTGACCTTGATTATGAGAGAAGTTACCCCCTTGCTGATATCCTGTATAGCCACCTGGATGGAAACCTTGTCTACTCTGATTAGCCATATAATGAACCTCCTTAGAGGTTTCATCCTGAGTCATGCATGCACCGGACTCATGAGTTCCCCCACATATGTTGCACCCTCCAACTTGCATGACTGTGGAATGGGTAGGTTGAACTGCATGCAGCTATGTCGGAAGTTTAATCAAATTCTCTGTGAGAGTTTCAAGATGTTTAGCCAACAACTTATTTTGTGCCAACAAAGCATCTTGTGATGTGAGCTCCAACAAACTTCTCTTTGTGGGAGTGTGAGTCATGTCACACTCCATGGCCTCATCAGGAGTCTTTAACTTAATTTTCCCCCCAGCTAAAGCATCAAGTAGTTGTTTAGATTAGGGGCACAATCCATCAATGAAGATGTTAAGCTGAATGGGTTCGATAAACCCATGAGTGGGAGTCTTCCGAAGTAAACTACGAAAGCAATCCAAGGCTTCACCTGGAAACTTATGGAATGAAGAAATCTTTGCCTTCCCTTCAGTTGTCTTTGACTTGGGAGAATACTTCTTCAAGAATTTTTCAACTACCTCTTCCCAAGTTTTCAGGCTATTCCCTTTAAATGACTGCAGCCATCTCTTAGCTTCACCAGCTAGCAAAAATGAAAACAGATTGAGTCTTATGGCATCTTTTGGAACTCCTGCTATCTTCATGGTATTACATATTCCAATGTATGTGGCTAAGTGATCATAGGGATCTTCATTTGGTAAACCATGGAAAAGATTGCCTTGAATGAGCTTAATCTAGGAAATGTTTGTTGCTTGAACTTTTGAACGAGCAATGCTAGTGAAAAACTGCGGCATGGTAGAACTAGAATAGTCCTCAAGAGTCACCCTTGGTGGTCTGTCTTCTGCCATTGTTGTTGCCTCAATGGTACCAATTTCAAACTCTCTCAGGTAGATAGGAAATGAAGAAGATGACTCAGATGAC
This sequence comes from Glycine soja, assembly GCF_004193775.1. Taxonomy (NCBI): domain Eukaryota; kingdom Viridiplantae; phylum Streptophyta; class Magnoliopsida; order Fabales; family Fabaceae; genus Glycine; species Glycine soja. Next base: position 23,058,452 of record NC_041009.1, on the reverse strand, counting down.
AGAATCCTCTCGTCGCTAAGGTCAGCTAACCTATGTTGTAGTCCCCTCTTTTCCTTATTGCGTTGTTTATTCTACAAGTCGCCTCAATCTCCAAATCCAATGGAGCGAAGTCCTCTACTGGAGTTTTACCTCGCATACAAGAAACAAGCTACAACAGAGCAGTTAACCAAGACAAGGGATTAAATTAGATCAGAGAGAAATAACTATACAAAAAAAAAACAAATTAATGAATAAAAAATGGTTGCTTCCAAACTGCAATATGCACACTAAGTAAAAATAAAATCCCCGGCAACGGCGCCAAAAATTTGTTAGCTAATTGGCAAGTACACCAATTCGTTCAAGTAGTAATTTAAAACGGTAAGACCGAGTATCGTGTCCACATGGATTTTCTTATACTCAAATAATGTGTATTCAATTTATATGCAATTAATAATTGGATTTATATGAAGTTTAGTAAATCATTTGAGTTGTGACGTAAACAATAATTTAGTTCTATGTTAAAACTGAGTAATAGAAATAAACACAGAGCTTAGTCAACCAAGGTAAATACAGGGTTGATTATGTCGGAGAACATCTTACTGGAACCTCTATTGACGTAATTGTTATAATTTTTCTCTATTTAATATTATTCTAAATGTCACTTACACCTATAAATTTACTCTAACCGCAACTCCTCACATGCAAGAGTCTAATCCTCCTAGTTTCATTCTCGATTCCTCAAAGAAATCAAATTAAGTGAACAACATGGCAAATGAGATGCAAGCTATAACTAAATTACTTCACACTATCCCTAGAAATGAAGAATTTTACCTACTTTACCAAGTTCTAATGATTAACCTCATTTTCCAATACTTAAACCCTAACATAGCATATAAATGGATGATCAAACCAAATACATGGAAATAAACACAGGAATCAGCAAAGACAATAGTAATAATATTAAATAGATAGTAAGAGTTTTTACATCAAGAGGGTTTGGTGGAAACTCCCCAACAATGAAGTGTTTAGCCCTATATTAACATGGAGAGTTCAACTACAAAAATGGAAAAATCAAGGGAAAGATGATGTGATGTAACAAATGAGAAAGAGGTGGGCTAGTAAATGCCTTCCTTCAGCCTAGGCTCTAGGGCTACTGTTTCATTCCCTGCAGAATGTCCCATCTTCCCCTCTTTCTGCCTGCTTTAAAGCCATTTGGGTTTCACAATCCACGAATACGCACTAAGCGCACAGGTTGCACTAAGCACGAGTAAGTGGCAGGGCGCCGGGCTCGAGAAATTGTTGGTTGCAGATTCTAGAGTTTCTTCTTCATGTTGGGCGAATGCATTCCGCTGAGCGGCTAAACTCACTAAGCGAAACATGTGCGCTGAGCGCGAGCCTTCAAACTTCACCTCCTAACTTCCCTTACTTGATATCTACAAATTTTCAAATTAAAACAACATAAACTATCATGTCAAGACCCCCACTGTGTAAAACTCATAGGAAGCCAACTTTCTAATGATTTACACAAAAAGAAGCAATAAAAATGGAGGCACATTGCTAATTTTCATCTATTTTTAGTGCATATTGTACTCCTGAATATCAATTATCATAGAATAGTGGGGTCAGTGTCGACGGTCATTCTGATCACTTTTGTAGTGCTTATGATAACAATCCAATTCAAGCATCAATGCCTTACTATGGAGTAATTGAAGATATTTGGGAGCTTGATTATAGTGAATTCAGAGTGTCTGTGTTCAAGTGTTGTGGGTTAATGGAAATAGCAGAGTACGTAAAGACAAAATTGGATTTACTTAGGTTTACTTTCAAAAGGTTGCTTACAACAACGACCCATTCATCATGGTAGCGCAAGCTAGAGAGGTGTTTTATGTCCAATATCTGTGTGACTCAAAATGGTTAGTGGTTCTACAAGGGAGAACAACTTGTATCGGTGACCATATTGATGGTCTAACGGTTGATGTGAGCGAGATGCCACCTTTTTGTCAAAAAATGCCTTTCATAAATGGGGAAGGTGAGGAGGATGATGTACATGCAAATCGTAATGATCATGATGAAGGTTTATGGGAGAATATTCCTACGTAACTGCGTATGAACAAAGTAATGTCTATAACACATCTCATAATTGTAATACATTTATTTATTTTAATATTTTAAAGTTAATGCTTATATGTTGATTATGTAACTGATTATGTCCTAACTTAATTTGTTTGACTTGCGCAGACTCATGGCAACACCCCTAAGGTCCCCTCCACATTCAGATATTCCTTCAGAGGCTACGTCTAGGAGGACTAGACAATCCACCCGACTGAGAAGGTAGATTATCCGAACTTTGGATCAGCCACGACCAACGGTCAATGTTAATCCTGCCACTAGGAGAGGGTCCAACCCTCATAAAGAAAAGTTCCACAATTATATGCAGGTTGTAGCGCGAGAAAAATTCCTATTCTCTACAACAATTGGAATGATGTACCAGACTCTTTAAAGAACTTAGTATGGGAGGACATTTTGGTAAGTGTGACATTAACTTGACATTTGTATTCGATTTACTTTAATTAATTTTAAAATATTATGATTGACTAACTGTTACATAACAAATTCGATTTAGAGGGCAAATTTGACATCCCTGATGGTAACAATGCCAAAAAGAAGGTGATGTCAATGGTCGCTACTAGATGGAGGCAATTTAAGTCATCCCTGACGATAAAGTATGTTTATGCTGACAATGATGGTGTCCAAAAAGATCATCCTTTTGTTAAGTATGGTATTGATGCAACTACTTGGGTCAAATTTGCAAAAAGCCACCAAACCCCTAACTGGCAGGTTTATTTAAGTAGTTTTGTATTTAAAATTGTATTTCTTATCATCTTATTTATTTATTAATTTCTCCAAAATGTTTTGTTTTTTTTTGTAAGGGCATATGGAAAAAGGCCAAGGAAATTCAAAAATATAATGACTGCCCGCACTTACTGTCTCGTGGGGGTTATGATCTCCTTGAAAAAGAATAATGGATGAGAAAAGGAAGCCACAAGAACACCAAGCTGAATTTACTGAAAATTCATCATTGAGTATCGACCCACCATCACCTATTTCAAGACATGTCAAGTAGAAGATGGCCCGCACAAAGCGATATGGCCAGATGACCTCTACAGCGGCCCAAGAAATATCAGACAAAATTGTGAGTAACTACCTCCGTGTTTCACAGTCCAACTTAATTTATTGTACAATAAGAACCTCCATTGGATTAAACTCGTGTTGTGTTGTTCATAAGACTTTTTAGAAGAAAAAACGATGCAAGGAAGCTTTGTTCCACATGGTCATCATGACATATTGAACACTGCCATTGGCCGGCCATAGCATCCAGGTCGTGTACATGTGGCGGGGACAGGTGTGACAATCAGCTAGTATTTTGGACACGCATCTTGTGACTCCAACACTTCCTTTGCATTAATCACACAACATCAATTGGTTGAAATCATCGGTAACCTGAAGGAAGAGTGGCGGAAAGAAGTAGAAGAAGAAAACAAGAACCTACAAGAAGCGTGGAGGAAGAAGGTCGAAGAGGAAAACAAATGCAGTTTGGAAATAATTAAGCAAGAGTTGAAACAAGCAATAAAATTAGTTATCCCAAATTGCATCATAACACTCACCTCCACATGAGGCACCAAATATAAAAGTATTAGCGGCACATGTGAGCACCAAGGGTAGTTGTGTTGAAGCTGACACAAATCCATTAGGTAAAGATCCTTATGATGTGCACGTGGATACAATGGGTTTGTACTTATTTGGTGACCAGTGTACTCAACTAGTGGCATTGGGAAAAGTGTATGACACTTCGTCCACCATACACAACGTTCCCTTATGGGAATGATGTGGTTAGGGTGAGTGTTGTCAAAGTTTACCACGGTGACGCTTAGCTCCCATTTCGGACATCTGAGCTTCAGTTTGTGAGGCAGGCCATTGGGACATTTTTGGGCTGGCCGACACATCTTGTGAATGTTGAGGTTTTTTATGTTCCCTCTGATCATTGCTCTTACACACATTGTTAAAAAAACTAACTATTATTCATATTTTCATTAACCATGTAGGAATCACACAACTATTTGCCTAAAACGGTTGCATCTAGTGAAATGGACAATGCAGTGGCTGCAGTTGATCCATTAGGAGAATTGGTGAAGAACTTGTATGATGTTTACCAAAGGCCAATTCAGTTGACGTGGGATGGGGCAAAATTTGGTATACCTGATGTCAAAGATGGCTTTTTCATCACACACACAGATGTAATTGAGATAATTGTAGGTGATAAATGTTTGAACATATTCATACTACATTTATGGATGATGTAAGTAAAATTGGTATAGTAGGTGTTTAATTTATTAACTGATAATTAATGTTTGTTACAATTTACCATTAACAATATTTATGCCAAATGTTTGAAATAGGTTTATGAATGATTGGAGTACAAGCTTAGGTTATGAATTGTTGTATGGTTTCCTTGAACCTCGGTGTATACACAACGCAAAGGATAGACATCAAGAATGTGAACATTACATTGAAACATGGCTCAAGGAATCACAATGACAAGTCTACTTAGGAGCTTACCTTAATCAGTAAGTGAAATTGATGTTTGTGCAGTGTGGATATTATGTGCATTATAATTGCCTAAGTAATGTTTTTCATGTTCAGGGCACATTGGTAACTTCTTGTTTTGTGTCCACGAGACAATGTTGTTGTTTGGTTTTGTTCTTTGCCAAAGAAGCCTGATGTTAACATCTAGGCTACAGTTAACAGGTTAGTTTTTAAATTATAAGTCAATGAATGTATACCAATTGTATCGTATAAACACAATGATTTGGATGTTATATATGTTAGCCTTATTTTGAAACTAGTGCAATGAAGGCATTAACCACTACTTTGGAAGGAAAGCCAGGTCAAGTTGTACATCGGTGGATTGAACCAAAGGTATGTCATAATTTCATGAATAGGTATCTCCAATTACTGGCATGTGTTACTTTGAAAGTACTGACTTTAGTAAATATATTTGATATTGCATTTAGAGTCATGTTCAAACCAGAGGCTATAAGTGTGGATATTATGTCATGCATTGGATGTGGTGCATAGTGAGCAACGGTTTGAAGAATGAATGAAATAAGTTATGTTTAACCTAACAAGTTATCGCATCTAAGTCTAATTCAATGTTTCATGTGCTTCAGTAATTTGATATTTACAATTTTATAGTGGTTTTGTGATGGAACGTCGTTAAACAGAAAAGCCATGGTAACACTTCACAAGAAATGGGCAACATATTTTCTCCAGCTTAAAAACATGAAATTTAGAAAAATGTAGATGACAGGAACATTTTTGTTTGGAAGTAAACATTTTCATTGTATATTCATAATAAACAATTATGTTCAGTTGACATTTATTTTAGTAGTAATGTATATTTGATTTAGTAATACTTGGTTACCCTCCATTTTTGTCCGATGAGCGAATAACCACATGCAAAAAGGTGTCATCCTTAATTGCCTTACTCACTTTTGATTTGTGGGTAATAATTTCTTGTATTTCATTGGAGCAATCATTTAACATTTGCAGATGAGGCCAATGAAATAAAGGTTAGGTGTTGATTTATTTTAATTATTATTATTATTATTAGTTATTGTCGTAATGTTGTCTCAACTTTCTTTCTTTTTTGTCATATAATTAATATACTTTTTGTATATAGCAGGCTCATCCTTGGTTCAAAGGTGTGGAGTGGGACAAACTGTATGAAATGGAGGCAGCATTAAACATCAAGTCAACGGGGACCTGGAGCCACAAATTTTGATCAAGTTTGGTTTAATTGTATTTTTTACATAACTTGTTAATGATTTAGGCGTCATTTGCTTGCTTTGTACTTGGTAGTTGCTATGTTAGGAATCTCATATTGACTTGGTCAAGCAATTTTAATAATTTATCTAGTCACTCATTACTAGAAGAAGTTGGACTTGTCATGTTTCACTGATGTTGTACTTTGCTTGCTTGAAGCCCAAAAAAAAACTTTTCATGATAAGGTTCGAAATAATTTAAGAACCATTTCTAGCCTTGAATGTGAAAACATTTCCTTTTAGGTTAATTTGTTTAAGAATGCCTTCAACTAAAACCTTATCACTATTCAACAAGGAATTGAAAATCCTTAGAAGTTACAACTTACAACATTGGAACACATGCCAACTATAAAAGAGCAAAAAGCAACTCATAGAGATGCATTCATTGTCAACAAAATTAATGGCAAAAGCAAATTATATGTGATAGTACATTTGTTGGTATTTGTAAGTTTTTTTATCTTAAATTAGGATAATCTGTTGTAAATGTATATATGGCAGTTTAGTTTGTAATTAAATTATACTTATTTAACATTTCTCCAGCTGAAGAACACACTGTGTTGGGCTGTTTCTCTCTGAGTTTAACATGGTATCAGACCACCAGTCTAGTGCTTTGAGTTTAACATTGATGCACTTACTTTGTTGGTACAAATGGCACATTCAATCAATTTTTTACTTTTTTTGTGTTGTGTAGATTTTCATCAAGAAGGAATAAAAACCAATAAACTTGAACATACAAGCATGGGATTTGTAAATCTGGTAAGTTGGAACCTTACATTTTTTATTTGGTTCTACACTTCATAGTGTTATACCTCCAACAGAGAATATCATTTGATGAATAACAAACAATGATTACTAAATTTAAAGGATATGTGTAGGGACTGAATTGAAAGTTTATGTCATGTAAGAACCAAATAAAAATGAGTGTAACATATAAAGACCGAAAATATATTATAACTCTTGTTTTTTGGAATACCATTATGATATTGCTTGAGAGAAGAGAAATCAGGTGGAATATAGAAATTTTTATTATGAAATTATTAATTTTATGCATTGCAGGATACTATCAAACGTGCAGGCATAGAGATTTTTGGTGAAGGGATGATTGAGACATTTCATAATGATGATGAAGCACTGGCTACTATGGACAATGGGGTTACAATATGTAATTTATTTGGTGTGTTTTTTTATGCGTGTAGCTAAATGTGCTTTCTCATTCTCTTTGTTTGAACAACTTCATTTGGTAGAAACAATATAAACCACAAGAGTGAGTACTGATGTAGACTCTTAAACACATTATCCTATATAGTACTATCAACTCTATCTTACAACTACTTGTCCAATAAAATATAAATATATGCACTTGACCACACAAAACCACATACAACTGCCTCAATCTTTCAACTAACCTTTTACCAAGTTTTGTTCATTACTGAGTATTGTATTCTCCAATTGGGTTGGTTTGTTTTCATCAATCGGAATACATAAGCTTGGTTCTCTCACTTTTCTATACAAAAGCCATAGAAAGGTATGTTCCTTTCAAATCGCCCATCTTTCTGTTATTATATCTGAAGTCTTTGTTCTTTTATAAGGAATGGTTTTAAGGAAATTCAACTGTTTTGAAGGTTTTTCCCCCCTCTTTTTGTTTGAGCATCTCAAAGATGTATGGTGTTTAGCACTATTTTCATCATGTTTCTCACTTTATCTTATTTTATATATTTTTTTCGTTTTCCCTTTTTAGATTTAGGTTCTTTTTGGTTTTTTTAAGATTCTTCAACTTAAATGAAGGAGGATGGTTAAGGGAGAAGGAAAGAGGGGAAAGTCATGAGTTTGATCCCTTCCGCTAATAAAACTAAATTTTTCCAATAAAAAAATAAAAAGTGAAGGGTGTTTCATTCTTTAATAGGGTAGGAAAGGGGAAGGACCAAAGTGTAATGCTTTTATTTATATTTGAAGGGAAACTCCAGAATTCAGATAGAAACAATTGACCTGCATACCTTTCTTGTGCTTGGTTGGATGAAGTTCTCCTTTTCTGTTAATCAAATAGGTTGTTTGTTTGAGTCAGCAAATTCTGCATATTTCCATTTATAAAAGGCATTTACTAAAAGCTAAATGCTAATATGCTCATGTTTTAAACACTTTAAAGACTACTTGGGATGGACTGGTACTATGGATGTGAAAGTAGTGATTTTCTTGTTCCCAAAGATCAAGAAGATTTATTGGAAAGGCGTCCTTCACTAGAAAATTGGTAAGAATTGGGAATAAATGCACCTGAAGGCTTTAACTCACCCCATAAGTATTTGATTTGGGAACACGGATGAAACAGAAGTAGAATTCAATTTCATTGATGAAAGTTTCGAAAATGAAATTGACTTTGACCCTTTTCTGTATGATAAATATCAGTCTAGTAGTTCAAGTGCATGTGGAGGATTGCCTGAGTGATCGTTTCAACAAAACGACACTTTCGTGTGATCACCAGCTTCAAGACCAATCAACTTTAGAGCACAAAAATTTTGCATATTTCCTTTTTAGAATGATAATTATAGTACAAAATTTTATTTCTTTTATTCTTTCTTTACATGTACACCAATAGAGACATTCAATATTCAGTGGCTTGCCATAGGCATGAAGTTAATCCAATTCATTTGACTATATTTTGTCTTATAGTCTTCGCATGTTTTAATGAATGTAGGGATTCTGTACTTGAAGATTTTCCATGTGTTAAAAGTCTATGCAAATCTTTCTTTTACACTAAAAACCAGTGCAGCAACACAACTGGTGAGAACTGCATTTTAGTTTCTGAACAAGTAATTTCTAAAAGATCTATAATATGGATGTACAAAATTATGAATTTGTTCTTTCCATCAGGTGAAGGGCAGAAAGATATTGCAGCTTCAGGGTTTGTTCCATGTAACTCGGACTCCAAGGATTGCCTAGATATAGAGGTAATAATTACATTTTGTCTAGTAGTTGACTAGTGTTTCAAACTCATAACTTTGTAGTCAACTAGTCACCATATAGTCAGCAAAGCACTTGTAATCAGATGAAAATTCTTTGGTGTATGCCCTGCAAGTCGTTTGTTTAGCAGTAACAGAGATTACATGCCAGTTACCAGCAGAATGCTTATGGACAAAACCTAGATTCAATTTCTCATGTGTTGTTGGTCTTGTTCTCCAATCAGAGTTGGAATTTCACCTCAGTAATTTGCATAATCCTTTAATGCATACTTTTAGTAAGTTAATTACCAAGGTTAAAATACATTTCTGCCTAAGAAATTGTATCTAAGTTTTGTCTAATGCTTATTCGTGTATTTTGTGGATTTGGATGGCATCATAACTTCTGCTTGGTATGGACTGAAACTATTTGACACAAATTGCAAGTTGTTGTCAATTTCTTTTTTTATATTTCATATTATAATACATGATTAACTAATTGGGTCTCTAACTAAAATCCTTAGGGATGTGACACTGTTTTTGTAACCTCAACAACACGAACAAATAATATCGCACATGCGTGGCTGATGGTGATTTGATTTTCTTATCCTTCTCACATAATTCATTTGTTGGTCTTTTCTACAATATAATTAAATATCATGTGCCTAACCACTTTCTCTTGTTGGTTATTGATAGAAAAATGCAATAACAATAGTGGTTTCACCAAAGACCTGTACAACCATTACTAAAATGTTGAACAAGTAGGTAATTTCTTGTTAGTTGTGACGTAAAACTAACATTGCAAAGAGAGAAACCAAATAGATGTCTTTCCTGATGAATATTATCAAATACATGAACTAAATCTTTTACATGTAATTATAAGGTACATAATTTTTGTTGATAAGGAAGAGATTCAAGATATAACTAAGCAAACCAGTTTTTTGGTTCGGGGTGACCCAAAAGAGACCAAGTAAGTTACATTATTATACCTATTTTTGTGTCTAGAATGACAGAGTTGGTAATTTTCAATATAATGAATGGGCAGGTGATGGAGAACTTGAACCTTGGTGATCTTGTTGGAAAACCATATGGCACACAAGTATAATATCTTTCCACATTTTGGAGGAAATTTTGTTGACCTTAGAGTCCTACCCAACAATGTTAGAGTCCATTGTAACTACCAAGCAAGGGACCTAATGTTTCCTAGAAGAAACCACATGATTAATTCAATTTGAGACTCCCAAACAACGTACAACGACAACCCGCAGAAATGAAGGTTTGCCAAACTTGGATGACAACAAACTAGTATGAACTTCATATGTTGATAAACAACATTCCTATATGTTTTAATTAAATATTAGGTACTTGTATTTAAGTTTTAATTTTGGGTTGTGCTTTTACCTTTCAAGAAATTTTGGAGTGCTCAGCTAAGCCTGATAGCCTATGATGTAGTTTAATTGTTAAGCTAGTCATAATAAGGGAAAAAGTCGCACCAAGAAATTGGAATCCTTTAAATTTTATTAAAAACAAGTTCTGTCAAATTTACTCTTACTCTCTTTAGTTTGCATTTGAATTTGGTGTAAAATGTCTTCTTTTATGAAATTAGGTTTTTGTGAAACTTCTTTTCGGAGAACGACTTTTACAATATTCAAGTGGTTGCAATAGTGTGTGTGAGTGTGTGTGTATATATATATATATATATATATATATATATATATATATATATATATATATATATATATATATATATATATATATATTAAATATGACTTTCTTTCATTACACATGTATAAAATGATAGACCTTTTTACAAAGTATCAGGTGGTAATGAAAACAAATCATTTTATTAAAAAAACAACATATTCTAAGACGGTCTGGCGCCACAACTGTCTTAGAATGTGGCACATTCCAAGATGATTTTGGTGTCGAGACCGTCTTAGAATGTGTCACATTCAAAGACGGTTTTAGGGAACTATCGTCGTAGAAGCCTACACGTTCTACGACGCCCGCTACAAAGACGATTCGTAACCGACCTTGTATGTAGCAAATAACTAATGTAAAAGGTTGTTTGTATAGTAGTGTTATCAGACTCTAACATTATATTATATAAGTTAAAAAGATACTTAACGTGGGAGACTCATTTAATATGTTAACGTATTTTTTTATTTTTTGTTTCATGTTATTTGTCTATAAGATAATATATATGTTAATAAAATTATTAACTACACAAATTATTATAATAAAATGATATTCTTTAATCAAAATAAGAATCTTATGAAAAGAATTAAAGCATAATTGTAAATTCATTTCATTGTTTAGAGAAGATACAGAAAATGAAAGTATTATTAGAAAAAGTTAATGTTTTCTTAAATGAAAAATATTTTAGGGATTAATACTATATCCTTTTAAAGTTGACCCAATTACCAAAAACTATATATCCTTTTGTAAATATTTCTACCAATTTTCCTATTGTCTCATAAAGAAAACATTAAATAGAAAAGTACAAATAGTAATATTTAATGTCCTAAAAATACAAAACACATTCAATCCCTAACCATGTGTTTGGATGGGGGATTTAAAAATTTCTAGAAAATTCAAATACATAACATTTTGATTGTCTTGATTTAAATTCCTTTCATTTTGTAAATATGTTGTTTGGATGAGGCAATTTAATTTCTTGTATTTTAATTTCCTTGTTTGGATAAAGTAATTCAATTTCAATGAAATTTAATTTTTTGTTTTTAAATATTTATTTAAAAATTACAATTTCAATATTGAATGAAAATAAATGAGTCATTTTTTAAATAGTTAAATATTCAAAATAAATTTAATGCTATACAATATTTAATAATCAATTTTTTTAATATTTAATTATGTATATAATTGAGCTAATTATGTATATAAGTGAAGAAAGAGTACTTCACTTGTAGGTGTGGAGCAATTCCAAGTTTGGCTTCCCTTGAATGCGAAGAAGAAGAGAGGACAAAGCGATAGCATGTGTTGGGGGAACAACTGTGGTTGATCCAAGAGAAGATGTGGTTGAAAACCGCGATTCCGAGGGTGCGCCCCTCGTTATCATGCACCTCCATGGCGTTCGTTAGCACCGTGCTAAGTGCAATCGTGGCTTCCTCCAAAACGGCATCGTCGTTGGGGATGCCGCGCTGCTTCGTAATCGCTTTTGCCATGGCGCCGGCACCGACGCTGATTCTCTCTGAAACTTCGTCTTCGATAGAGAGAGAGGTAAGGATGTGGCGATTGGAGAGGAGGCCGGCGAGGCGAGAGGAGGAGGAGGAGGGGCAGTGGGAGAGGAGGAGGCAGAGGGCGGTACGGAGGTCAGAGGAGTGAGCGGAGGGAGGTAGGTGGCGCTCGACGCCGCTGGTATGGAGAAAGGAATGAGTATCCATAGAGAGTGAGCGCTGCTAGTATGGAGAAACAAATTGAAATTCTTTGGTTTCTAAGAGAATTTCATATGACTCATTTTTTGTTAATTAAAATTCTCTATTAAAATTTCGGATATTTAATTTCTCTTTAAATTATTATCCAAACACTAAATTTAAAATAACAGTTATTTAATATCTCATTTAAAATGAATTAGGCAAAATTGCACTTTTGGTCCCCCACTTTATCTCCAATTTCGCATTTGATCCCCCGATAATTGAATTCATGAATTTGGTCCCCCTGTTTTATAAAATCCTGCAATGTTGGTCCCGCACACCTCAATTAAACGTTGACCGTTAAACTCAGACGTTGACTGTCATGTGTCAACATCTGATAGGCACGTGAAACCGTTTGTGATTTTTAACCCTCAGTGATATTTTTTTTTTACTCTCAAAGAAACCCTAAAAGCAAATCCCCAACCCTTTCTCTCCGCCTCACAGCCTCCTCTTACTCTATCTCACCCCCGCACTCGTTTCTCTCTCCTCCCTTCTCTATGCCTCCTGCCCCATTTCTCTCTCCTCCATTCTCTCCGCCTCCTGCCCCCGTTTCATGATCTTGTCCTCGACATCCTCCACAGCCCAACCAATGCATCCACCCTAGCATCTCAATAGCCTCTCACCAGCATGACGAGCAACAATGAGTGATCGAGCCATATGCACAGTTTCACTACCACTGCATTTTGTCGGAAAAACCGCCAACGAGGATGTTTTCTTCGTGGAGGAGGGGCCTCCGCTGCCGGGAGGGTGGTTGTTTCTGCCAGTGGCGCGTGGGGAATCATCCGAGCGCGGCGAGTCGGCTCGACATGACTCGTCCGAATTGCGAGGGAGTTTGTTGAGGAATTGCTTGAGCATGGCGACCCAGAAGGTTGAAACGATAAATTTCAAAACTTTATAGGATGCATGAAATTGAGACCAATAATTTAAATGGGTCGAAGGAAATTTACGATTTTGCAGCATGCGTTGGTGAGAAATTGAATCTTGAAGGCCGAGAAGTGGTAAAAAATGCAAATGAAATGTTACAAAAAGTGCAATGACTCAGATCACAAAGTTTTGTGCTGTGATTTTTTTGGGCAATGAAACCCTCTGAGCTGTTTCTTCTTTTGTTGTTGATAATGAATAATGTGATCCACCATCATGGAACTCATAAATAAACAAAAAAAGGAAAAAGTACAATGAGGCAATGGCTGGTCAGGGATCGAGTTAGGGATTAGATTAGGGATTGGGTTAGGAATTTTTAAAAAATTGGTTTTATAATTTTTGTCAACTTAAATTTTTTTTACCACGGTAAAAAATTCAAGGTGCCTATCAGACGTTGACACATGACAGTCAACGTCTAAGATTAACGGTCAATGTCCAATTGAGACGTCCGAGACCAACATTGTAGGATTTTATAAAATAGGGGATCAAATTTGTAAATTAAATTACCGGGGGACTAAATGTGAAATTAGAACTAAAGTGAGGGATCAAAAGTACAATTTTGTCAATGAATTACTTGTATCCATCCAAACACATAGTAGAGAATTTAAAGAGTTATGTATTCTTTAAGAAGACATAATACAAAATGAAATGAGTAGCTAATGCATTAATTGTCGAACATATGTCAACTGAACAATAAAAAAAGACCGGCTAGCATTTGGTGGCACCTGAGATTATTTCTAAAAGCTAAAGTTGAATTATCTTTGTGCATTTCCGATTAGGTAAAATTAATACATGAACATCAGTTTCATAATTTCAGGTGTAATTATAATTATAATTAAATTAATCTATCCGTATTTTTTTTTATCATTTTTTAATTAATCCATCCATATGTTTTAGTTTGTTTTGAAATATTTATCATTTTTAAAAAAGAAAAGTGTTAGTAAAATATTCTTCCCCTCGTGATTTTATAATTTTCAACATATTTTAATAAGTACTCCTTTGGCGATAAAACTATTATAGTTTTAGCTTTTTTTTTTCTTTTTCTAAAACTATATTTTAGAGAGTATTTTGGGGAGTATTTGCAAGAACCTTTTTTTTTTCCAAAAATAATAATAATTTAATATTATATTAATTTATTGATATTTCTTTAAATGTTTAAATGCATTGATAATTATATTTTAACTCACGGTCAACTGACATAAAGTGAGGCCTAAAATAAAAATTAAGAGAAATTTTTTCTACTTTAAAGAAAATAATGATATGTGAGACTTTTAAGTCAAAACATGTAATCTTTCTTACTTTGAAAAACTAATAACAAATGTTAGACTTAAAATTCAAACTTTAATTATTTTATTCTTAGCCTGATGTTGTTTTAACTCTTTCAACGATGGTATTTTTGTCAAAAGAAAACCATTTTATAACTACAACTTATGCATTTAAATATTTAATAATTTTTGTAAGAGAAATATATATAATATAGTATTATTATCAGTTAATCCTTGACACAAAGATAACTTATATCACGAGGTAATTCTTTTACAACGTTGTTATAATAAAAAGCCATGAATGCATTTATTTCAGAATAATTACTTCAAATGACGTGAAATGATTACAAAGAAGAAAGGGATGGAATAAGAAGAAGAAAAAGTACAACAATGAATGGGTGATACTATACTATATAGTATTATATAAAAGAAAGAGAAAAATAATAAAAAAAAGGAAGAGTGTAATAAGAAATATAAAGAGAAAGAGATAAAAGATAGTATGAGAAAAGAAAAACCATTTATTTATTTATTTATTTTTTATAAAAATCTTGAGCCAATGGGTAAGGTTCCTGATAGCACAAGCTTCCCATTGTCATTTTTATCTGAAGTATTCCATACTCTATGGTACATGAAACCGCTCCCAAATGACAAACGGTGCCTTGTTCCTAGTAAGTGTCAACAACATAACATATCCTTGATTCTCCTTCTAAGCTCACACGGTCATATTTGTTCACCTTCCTTTATATTGCAGCAATGTTATTAGATTCGACGCGATTCGACCCATTGAACCGGTAAACGAATTCTTTGTTGAGCCGATTCCGGTGTTAGATCGTTTGTATTTTTAACTCGTTGACACGTCACTAAATCGGGAGTTGAACTAGAATAAATTGGTATTGTTGGCTCAGATCGGACTACGAGCTCATCTACTCAAGACTTTCTTCTATAACGTTTTTTTCTCTCTGTTTGTATAAGTTTATTTTCATGTTTCTCTAAATCTTTACCGGTTGATGCAAACTTGCCACGTCTCTTTCCTTTCTCTCTGCTGGTCAGTACCCATTTCAGTTCCACTTTTATTACTCAATTCAACATTATTTAAAAAATAAACAATTAATGATGACACAAAATGACTCAACATTAGCACAAGCTACTTTCTAACACGTATCCTCTAATATGTTAAGTAATTAATTATCACTAAGTTAACTAACAAAATCCAACCGATAGATAATTGGATTCTTTAAGTATGTTGAGGGTTCATTTCCTAGGGATATCTTGTTTCTAACAAAAAAAAATTATCACTAAGTTAATTATTACATTTGTTGTGCATAATACAAAATAAATATATTTTATACAAATATAAATATTTAAATAGATTATGAATTATTTAATTATTTTAATATGAACTGAACCATGGGAGGATTGACTCAATAACTCAATATCCCAATGAAATTGATGGATTGTAGCCATTTTTTTTCTTTTACTTTTTCCTTTTCACTCCCTATATCAATTCTAACGAGGCAACACCAATCTTAACAAAGACTACTACAAGAGTGTGACTAATATACAACATTAATCCAAAATTAAAATCCTTTGTAATTTGGTCAAAGACACATTAGTACTCCATCTTTAAGCGGCTTAAGAAAGTACTATAGTACTAGTAGTTAAATAGCTATAAGTCGAGTACATCATTATCCATTAAATAGTGTACTTACCCATCCTCTTTCATTTGCTGTTTTCCTCGTGCATTGGCCAAAGTCCCTTATTTATTGACGGCTTCCGTTTCCCAAAGTCCCCCTTTCTTTTTTGTTCATATGTTTTACAAGCAACCAAACGACATAAACATAAAAGAGCCATCGTTTCTTGTTCATAAAGTTTTTTTAAGATAGTCGGAGAAGACTCGAAGTAGAGAAGTAAATAGTAGTTGTTGTTTGTTCACTCTAGCACAATGATTAAGTGTGTTGCAAGCCAAATGGGACAAAAGCCATGCTTATCTCGAAACCCCAATTGGCCAAATCTCTTTTCCAACTTAACAGCTCTAGCACACCGTGGCATTCCCAAGCGCATGTTCTCTTAAACTAGATCACCATTCATTTTACCAAAACAACCCCTCACCCAAATCTCTTCCCTATATTAAGAAACCTATTAATATATTCCTTAAAAGTTAAAACAGTTTTTAATTAATTACTAAAATTCATTAATACTATTCTTTTCAATCATTTATATAATAAATAAATGAATGTATTCTTTTTCCTAATTTTAAATATATTAAAAAAATTACATATAATTTTGAGGAGTATTAACAATAAACTTCCTAACATATTTATTCGAATATTCTACTACTAATTAAAATTTATTAAGAATATATTTTTGTGAGCTCGGCTGCTTATTTAATTAATAGTAGAAAGCGCCTTAAAAAATATACCATTAAAAAGGATGTTAATAACATTTCTCTATATTTGTAAGTATTATATGTGTTATTCTCTAATTAAAATTAAAAATTTATCTTAATAAAATGTGCAATTTTCATTACACATATTTATCAATGTAAAATTTCAAATTTGATTAAATACTATGAGAATCCATTTGGTGGAGTGAAACCAAATAGAAACAAAATAAATGGAGATGAAAATTTTAAATTAAAATAAAATGTAAAAATGTGAATTTAATGTTTATTGTTCATTTATACTCTTTTTCTCTCTCTTACTCTCCAAAAAACACACTAAACAATCAATACCACCTAAGAAATTATTTTATTTATTTTTTAATTGTATTTAAATTTTATCATTAAATAAAAGAATCAGTTTATTCGAATTTATTTATTAAAAAGTGCTTATTTTAATAAAATAGATAATTTTTAATTTTTAATATATTTGTCTAAATTATTTGTATTTAAACCAACAATTTTCTACTTATTTAAGAAGTAAATTATATATGTTTCTTAGAAAAGCATGTATTCTAAAGTTTTTTTCAAAATATTCGTTTCTTTCATTTTTTTTTTACTCTACCAACCATGGCCAATACCGTCACGCCAAGAAAAATACACGAGAACCCACGTTTCTAACCAAAAAGCCACCCGCTGAATCCCGATATTACCCTTCACAGTGAGGCGCAACAGAAACAAAGTCAAGGGCAATTACGTACTTTCCATCACGCTCCAGACATTAAACCGATAAAATAAAAACAAGGAACGTGGGCGATCCGCGCAAAAAGCATAAAAGAAGAGAGAGAAGACGAAAGAAGTAGAGAGAGAAACAGAGACATAGAAAGAGAAAGAGAACCGTTTGAGAATTTTAGAGACGTTAACGGACTTCTAATCCACAATTCGCCGGAATTTGGGAACCGGGGTCGCGTCCGGAGCCTCTCGGCTTAGTTAGTTAGGGTTTCTTTTTCTCTTTCTTCTCTTCCATTCGGTTTCGAATTCTCGCGATTCGCGATGGGGGAACGACGCTGAGGTTGAATTTCAAGGTTCTGGTTTTTCGTCGTCGCTGTGGAGTGAAGAATTCTGTGTTGCTGGTGATGTTTACGCCGCCGAGGGTTTGGTCGGGTTGGTCCCTGACTCCGAACAAGAGCGGGGTTCGGGGAGGAACCGGGTCGGGTTCGGAATTGGGTCCGAATTCGGGAGATGGAGCGAGCGCGAAGGGAAAAGGTGTCGTGGTTGTTGAGAATGGTGGGAACTTGGATCGCGAGGTTTTGGTTGAGAGGGTTTCCAGCCTCGAGAAAGAGGTTAGTTTTAGTTAGTTATTAATTATTTTAGTCTTTTGATTTTAATTGTTGAGCGATTCGTTGTCTTTTTGCTGTTTTACTGTGACGCATGTTTTAGATAAGGGTTATTTTTATTGTGTAGTTTCAAGTGTTGATAGCTTTTGGTTTTGATTTGAATTTCTTGGGTGTGTAGTTGCTACGGTGGAAATTGAGCTATTGCTACGGAAATGTTTTTTCTAAAAGGATTTTAATTTATGGGATATATTCTGGGTTGGTCATTTGTTAAATTTGGATGATATCTTTTTTTTTTGTTTTGTTTACTTTGTTTGGGTACTGAAACTTGAAGCTTGATTCTGGGGTGGTAGCTTGTTATGTTTTTGTTTCAGAGGATGATGTTTGAAGATAGTAATTACTGTGGATTTAGTTCTTAATTTTCAATTCCGTCCTCTCCCTTCTAGTCTTGTGATGATTCACATTAGAAGTTGGCGGTAAAGCTAAATGTGATATTTTATCTTTGGATCTGGGTGTGTTTTTAGATTGAGAGAACTGCTAGAATTTTTCAACAATTAAATTTCAAATTTACATTTAATTTGGACTAAAGGTGAACTGGCTCATTTGGCTTCTCTGAAGTGCTTGACCCCACCCTAGACTCTTGAAGGGGCTATTTACTATGAATTCTGTGAGATTGGGGATTTCGATGTATTATTATTATTATTTTGTTCTTGGCTTTGTCTTATCTTCATTTTTATATCCTTGTTTATCTATCCTTTTTTACTAACATTTTTATTGTTCTGTCAAGGAAGGTAGGGAATATTTAGCATTATTGTAACTAACTTTATTATTGATATTGAGAAGTAATGTGTTTGTTTGTGTGAATATGGCAGTAAAAGTAAATAGAAAAGAGATGCATTTCAATCTTCATGTTCTATTTTACTGAAGTTTATTATTGAGCAGTAATGTTGTATGCATTGTTTAAGTTGTCCTATAATTAAAACTAGGGTCAGACTTCTATGTTAGGTATAATACTAAGTTTTAGCTTATATGTTGTTTGAGTCAGTGCACTTTTATCTCACGATTTTGGTAGCTTCAGGTGTTACTCTTTCATTTTCATTTACCCAGGGTTCTCCATTTCTCTAAATGTTGTACTGTGAATGTGATAAATACTGATTGGCTTTAGGAGACTATGTGATGTTAAGAGGGATCTTAAAATGAAGATAAAATATATAGAAGGGGAGCTTAGTGAATAAAGACAATCATATGCTACTTATCTTTCTTGTCATTAATAATTGTGCTTTTTACCAATGAAACACAGGAGGACACTAGATAAGCATGCATGCCTGTGCAACTTTAACTGTTTTATTATTTTTCCAATTATATTTTGTGGATTGACCTGATTATAAGTTTTTCTGGGCCAGCTTTATGAGTATCAATTCAATATGGGACTGCTCTTGATTGAGAAAAAAGAGTGGAGTTCTAAGTATACTGAACTAAGTCAAGATTTAGTAGAAGTGAAGGATGCTCTAGAACGAGAAAAAGCTGCTCATTTAATTTCTCTATCTGAGGCTGAGAAGCGAGAAGAGAATCTGAGGAAGGCCTTGGGTGTTGAGAAGGAGTGTGTGCTTGATGTAAGTTTTTTGACATACTTATTTACATACGAATCAACTTCTTCCTTAAATAAAAATGCACGACTCTTGTATGAATTCTTATTTGTGGATAGTCTGTATCTGTATACTTCTATTGTCTTAACATTGAAATATGGTTATTTCTTACTGATACTTGGAAATTTATGCATCAACAGCTTGAGAAGGCTCTGCGAGAAATGCGGTCAGAGCATGCAAAAATTAAATTTACAGCAGACTCAAAGTTGGCTGAAGCAAATGCTTTAGTAGCTAGCATTGAAGAGAAGTCTTTAGAAGTAGAAGCCAAACTTCATTCTGCCGATGCCAAATTTGCAGAAATCAGCAGAAAGAGTTCAGAGTTTGATAGGAAATCACAAGAGCTGGAGTCTCAAGAATCTACACTTCGAAGGGATCGATTATCCTTCATTGCAGAGTACTGTTCTTTGTCGTTTTAGTTTAAATATCTTTTTCTGTTCTCCTTTTAATTTAAATATTTTTTGTGACTAATTGATTCTGACTTGTCACAGGCAAGAAGTACATGAGAGCACATTGTCTAAGCAGAGAGAGGACTTGCGGGAATGGGAGAAGAAACTACAGGAGGGTGAAGAGAGGCTGGCCAAGGGTCAAAGAATTATCAATGAAAGAGAGCAAAGGGCTAATGAGAATGACAGACTATGCAGACAGAAAGAGAAGGACCTTGAAGAGGCACAGAAGAAGATTGATGAAACTAATATAACACTGAGAAATAAAGAAGATGATGTTAACAATAGGATTGTGAATATTACTCTAAAAGAGAAGGTAAATTTTGGTTTGTGTTTGTAATATTGTTTATCTTTATGTTTGTTTATCTGGTGTCATGTATTAATTGGTCCATATCCTCTAATACAGGAATATGATTCTCTGAGAACAAACTTGGATCTCAAAGAGAAGGAGTTATCTGCATGGGAGGAAAAGCTCAATGCTAGAGAAAAAGTATGTTCTTATACCTATTTATTTCCTTATTATTTATTCTTGGAAATTTTGACAATGGCGGTCAATGGTCTTATGTAAGTTGGTGAATTTTATTGATTTATTTTTTCTATTACTGTTTTGCAACTTGGTCCTATGTAAGTTGCTGAAATTTTATTTAATGGTCAATGGTCCTATGTAAATTTCTGGAATTTTATTGAATTCTTGGAATATTGGTATTAAATTGTCAGACTGATCATAAAATGAGAGAGAGGAATTGTATATGCCCATACTCTTCTCCATTTTCTTTCTTCTCCTGAATACAGATTGGACTCTTTGCAGGTTGAGATGCAGAAGCTTCTTGATGAACACAATGCTATTCTTGATGTGAAGAAGCAGGAGTTTGAGGTGGAATTGGATGAGAAAAGAAAATCCTTTGAAGATGGATTGAAGAATAAATTGGTGGAAGTGGAAAAGAAAGAAGCTGAAATCACTCACATGGAGGAGAAAGTTGCGAAACGGGAACAAGCCTTGGGAAAGAAAGCAGAGAAGCTTAAAGAGAAAGAGATAGAGTATGAACAAAAAGTCAAAGCTTTGAGGGAAAAGGAGAAGTTAATTAAATCCGAGGAAAAAAGTTTGGTGACTGAGAAAGGGAAAATAGAAAGTGAGAGAGAGGAATTGCTCACACATAAGGCTGAAGTTGAGAAAATAAGAGCTAACAATGAAGAAGAGTCGTTGAGGATAAATGAAGAGATTGATCGACTTAAAGTGACTGAGGAGGAGAGGTCTGAATATCTGCGCTTGCAGTCACAATTGAAGCATGAAGTTGATCAGTACAGACACCAGAAAGAACTACTTCTGAAGGAAGCTGAAGACTTAAGGCAACAGAAAGAGACTTTTGAAAGAGAATGGGATGAGCTAGATCTGAAGAGAACAGATGTTGAGAAAGAGCTGAAAAGTGTGATTCAACAGAAGGAAGAAATATTAAAACTACAACAATATGAAGAAGAAAAGTTAAGGAATGAGAAGCAGGACACACAGGCATATGTGCAAAGGGAGTTAGAAACTCTTAAGTTGGCTAAAGAGTCATTTGCTGCAGAAATGGAGTTGGAGAAGTCAAGCCTAGCTGAAAAAGCTCAAAGTGAGAGGAACCAAATACTTCTGGATTTTGAGCTGCAGAAAAAGGAACTTGAAGCTGATATGCAGAATCAGTTAGAGCAGAAGGAAAAAGATTTGATAGAGAGGAAGAAGTTATTTGAGGAAAAAAGAGAGAGTGAATTAAACAATATTAACTTCTTGAGAGAAGTAGCTAATAGAGAAATGGATGAAATGAAGCTTCAAAGAAGTAAGTTAGAGAAGGAGAAACAAGAAGCTGATGAGAATAAAAAACATCTTGAAAGGCAAAGGATGGAAATGCAAGAGGACATAGATGTACTTGTTGACCTCAACAGGAAGCTGAAAAATCAGCGGGAACAATTTATTGTGGAAAGACGACGCTTTATTGAGTTTGTTGAGAAACTTCGGAGTTGCCAGAACTGTGGGGAAATGATCTCTGAATTTGTGCTTTCTGATTTACAATCCTCTGTTGACATTGAGAACTTGGAAGTGCCATCTCTCCCAAAATTAGCAGCTGATATTGTACAGGGAGTTTCTAATGAAAATTTAGCTTCTTCAAGGCAAAATACTGGATTGTCTCCTGCAACTGATCCCAAGTCACCTGTTTCTGGTGGCACTGTCTCTTGGCTACGTAAATGCACCTCTAAGATTTTTAAAATCTCCCCGATTAGAAAGATTGAATCTGAAGATTCGGGTACTTTAAGAGATGTTGTGACTTTGTCTGTTGAGCAAACTAATGTGGAAGATTCACCAGGAAGAATTCCTGATGCTGAAAATGAAGCAGAGTTGTCATTTGCTGTTGTAAATGATTCTTTTGATGCTCGGAGGGTACAATCTGGCAATGATATCATAGAGGTTGAAGCTGACCATGATCCTTCAGTTGAAAACCTGAACAATGTTGACAGTAAGGCACCAGAAGATTTGCAGGCTCCTGATTCAAAGGTTGGGCAGCAGAAATCCCGCAAGGGAGGGGGAAGACCCAGAGTAAAGCGTACACACACTGTGAAAGCTGTTATCAAAGAGGCTAGGGATATACTTGGGGAATCTGCTGAAGCATTACCTGGGGAATCTGTGGATGATCATGAGACTGAGTTTCCAAATGGAAATGCTGAGGATTCTGCCAATGTGAATTCTGAAAGTCAGAAACCATACAATAGAAGAATACCAGCGAATGTCAGGAAGCGTAACCGGGTTCAAACATCATCTCAAATTTCTGTAAGTGGGCATGATGGCGATGCCAATGAAGGACATTCTGATAGTCTAATACCTGGGCAGCGCAAGAGAAGGCGACAGAAGGCTGCTGCTCCCCCCGCACAAACTGCTGGTGAATCAAGATATAATTTGAGACGACTCAAAACGTTAGTACTCTGATTTAGAATCATAATTTCCATTTTATTATTGAATATGATAGTTGCTAAATGTTTTTTTTTTTTGCTATTTGTGCACTTTCTTGTGGATGTGCACTGAATTTTTATAGTGGAGCAACAACTTCATCTGCTAGAGCTATGTCTGGTGGTGGCAAAGAAAGTCAGGGAGAGGTTGATCGTGTAAAAGATACAGAAGAGGGAATTATTGACTCAAAAACTTCTCATTCACATTCAGTGGGCATTACTAATGAGAATGGTGAAAGCATACATCTTGAGCAGGTAAGCCTGGTGTAGCTTTTTAGTAATGCAGATAGTTTAAGTTCTATACCTTGCCTCATAAACCCCTATGTGTGTGTGTGTATGTGTGTCTTATGAATCACTGAGTTATTGAAAATTGGGATTTTGATAGTAGGATCCAGATCTTAACAAGTTTTGGATTTCAGTTTAATGTTTTTTACCCCTCCTGGTGAACGGTATCAAGCTAATGTTAAATTGCTTGTCATTATTGGTTTCAGTCTCTGAAAGGTGTGGAGACAAGGGCCGGTTATGGTGGTGATACCACGGAGACCTTTGCCAACAATATGGCCTTGAGTGAGGAGGTGAATGGAACAGCAGATGATGTGGAGGAGAATGATGCTGAGTATAGGAGTGAATCCCGTGGGGAAGATGCTGGTGGAGTTGACAATGAGGATGATGAAGAAGATTACCTGCAACCCGGTGAAGCTTCAATAGGGAAGAAGCTTTGGAATTTTTTTACAACATAACAACACAAGCTTATTGATAACAATGAAGCTGTGTCTTGACCTCATCAACTTTAGGGATGATGTCGGAAGTTATCTTGTATTAACACAATTGGAAGTAGATCTCTAAATTATAACCACGAGGGGTAGTACTTAGGTGAGGTGATTGAGTTTCTCTATTTTTTTTTTCTTGTACGTTTTCATGGATGTTTGGATGGAACCTCTGGTATTTGTTTATAGTTTTAGGCATTCGATAGTGTAGCTAAAGTTTAGATATTGGATTTTAGCTACCTCCCCTTGGAAATTGATTGAATCCAAATGTTTGTATCTCTTATGCTAAATGTGATTGTTTGAATTTATTGAGGGTGCTTTTGTATCCCATCGTGTGAACTACGGGTGACAATTTGGGTTTGCCAGTTGGGCGTGTCAAGGAGTGGGTAATTTCATTGAGAGAACCCAAGGGGTTGGCGTAGTAGTATGAGACACCTTTGTGTTTCCATGAGTGAAAATGTTTTATTAAGTTGAGAGTAATCCAAAGGAACTTGCTTTTGATGCTTATCATGTGTAAAATTTTCTTGACTTAGTGATATGCATGGTGAGCAGAATTAGTTGTTGATGCATTAGATTAAAAGACACATGTGGTCTTTGATCTTGGATAAAAAAAATTCAAATGAGCACACTAATTATTTTAAGTAATTGTCCTTCAAAAAACTTGGATTATCATGACTTTAGATGCTCATATATAGTTAACATAATACAGAGTTACACTGATTCATTATACAAAATTACGTGGCTTACATTGATTAGAGAAGTGCTAGGTAACACTAATAAGGCTTGTAACTTATTTTTTCTTCCGTATATGACTGAGTTTTTATATACAATTTTCTTTTTTCATAATTGAGTGCAACAGTTGAAGACACGCCGAGATTCTTCGCTGGCTTTGCAAACCTCTCATTGGAGATTATAGGATTTATTGTTCATTCTTGTTCTAATAAGAACTTCTTTGCATTGGTTGGAACTAACCACCAAAACAATGAATACATTGTTAGTTATTATGGCTCGGCTCCGGTGCATGGAGGTCCTGGGAAGATGCGTCTTTCTGATTTAAATTTTGTTTATCTGCGGTAAATGGTTATGTTTGGATTTTGATGAACTTGTGGCTGGTAAAATACACACACTTTGGTAAATAGTATTTATTTCATACAAGAGAATTGTGAATCACGGCTTAACACAGTCAATTCTAACATTTAGAATGGATGAAATTCTTTATCTCCTCCATGAGACAGTCGTAATGATGATTATTAGGCAAGAAGAAGAAACCAATGGCCTTGACACCTTCCACATATTCCATATACCAATCTCGTGAAAGATTCAAACTTGAGTGAGACCTGCAAGACTTTTGTCCCTGGGGCAATCATAAGGTCCCAAGTAGCTGGTGGAACAATACTCTGCAAAGACTAAAGATGTTATTAGAACCTTATCTATATGAACTAAGCATTCCATTTAACATTGTAGTACTATAATAAGAAAAACTGTAGATTGAGATTCCTTTAATCAGATAACACAGGCATGCACTAAGCAGAAAGGATCATAGATAGCACTGTTAGCAGATAAATGGGAGAAAAGAAAGAATTTATGGAAAGGAAAGATGACCAATTAGGACAGAACCAATGATTACAGAAGGAAGCACCAAACTAAATTTATACATGTGTCTTTTCCAATTAACTTAAAGTGGATGCTTTATAAGGTGAAAGTACCCCTTGCCATGTCTCTTCCCCAAGTGTACTAAACTAAATTATGTATAACAGGTTCTCTTAAATTTATACGTGTCATACTAGTTTGTGTTTGAAAAAAAGAAGATAAAGCTTAATTTGTTATTGTGTACGTAGCAGGCATAGTTGCCTTTGAATTAGGCAGTCAGGATTGAAACATTTCAATATTTATAGACTTGTTCGGCACAGGGTATATGGAATTAGCAGTATTTGCAATCCTATAGTGGTATAAGACTTTGTAAGACAGGTTGGATGTTATTGTGCCACTGTCAAACGAGATCCACTCCTCAATTTCTGCTGTGGAGGGAATATTTGCACTATATCACGGGGGAGGATGGGATGCAGGAAAAGTGATAGAATGCCTCTCAAAGAATTCAAAAAAATAAGATGTAAGCCTTCAAAAGTTGATTTCTTACAAAATGCAGGACTTTTCTAATGTAGTTTGATGCAGGGTGTATTGTGAAACTAATCCAAGACTCGTTTGATCCTATGTATAGTAACGAACAATGTGCAGAGATAAGTTCACTTGCTTTAATTAACTTTTTCCTTTTTAATTGATGAAATTTCACCTCCTGTTGTCAAACATGATACAACAGTTTAACGAACAATTGCATAGCCATAAAAATAATTAGAGGGATATAGAATCATCACGTCTTTTCCCCCATCTAATATTAAAGAAAGGTAGTAATACTGCAAGATTTTACTTTATGTACTACTTTTGAAATTCTGGTTACCTCTAATGTTTGGTGAACATTATTATAAACACGATTGTTGTAACTCATAATTTCAAGTTACTTAGTTCTAGCTGTATATGAAATCAAGTATCAACTCTTGGTTTTGGAAATTTTCAGCTATATATATCTGTCATCACTTTATTTGACGAAAGAATGAGTCAATGTTTTGATAATTGAAATATCTTCCAAAATAAGATATTTCTGTTGCTATGATGGAGATGTTCATTTTGTCCAACAACAAATGCTAATGTGAAGGATAAAGAGATGACATAGCATATATATACTTTTTCAAATACATCCTTCCCCGAATCGATTATGACTGGTAGTCTGGTACAAATAAAAGTCACTATACTTTTCCAAAAAGTAAATTATAATTATAAAGAAGTAAGTAAGAGACCTCAAGTTAGACAGTGAATTTGGCAAAGACGTTAACTCATTATTTTCTGATAAATCAAGTACCTCTAAAGCACTCGTGTGTGAAAAAATCAATCGGTGGGCAATTAGGTGATATGCCCTTTGGGATTTCTTCTATCATGTTACCCGCCAAAGAAACTATCTCCAAATCAACTGTCCATTCCTGCATGAGAGGTATCTTCCTCAACTTTTCATGGCATTTTACCATGCAAGTGTGACTCTGGTTCATGATATGGCACGCCATGTTCCTCACCAGACCATGCATTCAAGTTCATCCATCAATAAAGAATGGTCCATGAGTTTATCCACTATGACATGCCCCTCATCAAATATTTCCTCCAACCTCCTTTTTTCATTTAAGAACCCACTCTTAACAAGCATCATAAGTATAAAAAACATTTTTTCAGGTCCTTTTCAATTAAATTGTCATAGCTACGTTTTAGTACGGTTAAGACTTCTTCCTTCAATTCTTCTCCCATTTCAAATATGTAAAGTTTATTCAATGCATGTCTCCACCAATGGATATCATTTTTCCCATTCATTAATCGAGCCACCACACTGATTCCAAGTGGTAAACCATCGCATTTCATCACAACAGATCTTGCAATCTCTAGTACACGAGGGGGAAGTGTTGCAGGTGTTCCACTGGGTCCAAGTTTTAGCAAAAATAACTCCCAATCTTCGTCTTCTTTTACTTCATGAGAAAGAGTGAACATTGTTATGGTATTTACGTGGTAGGCAATCCATTTGTCCACACAGATGTTTCAGACGACTTGTAATAATCAATTAATTGCCATTCACTCTTAAGAGGAATCCCCACCTTTTGCAGATCAATATATTTCCAAACATCATCCAAAATAAGTAGTTTTTTTTTTTCTTTCTATTTTCTCCAAGGCCAATGACAAAATAGCTGCTCTAGTTCTCTCATGGCTATTGTTTCTGCAATTTGAAAATGGTGAAATCATAGGACAGTGACCCAAAAGACATACTTGAAAGTTTCCTTTCTTTTAATCTCATTCTCCATATAAGTTGCTAGGAATGTTTTCCCCACTCCCCCCATTCCATTTATGCCAATGATGATGACTTGATCATCCTCCAGAAGATGCCACATCTTAACATTTTCCTCAAAACGTGAGGCTTCTCTGCCTTATACCATTTCACTTGGTCAGTCAATAGTGGTATCTCCTTCAGCACATCGAGATCAAACTGATCCATTGAGTTTTCAGTATCAACGTCTCAATGAACTGGTAATTAAAATGCGTGCCTGCTAATTAAAAAAAACACAAACTCAATGAACTGGTAATCAAAATGCGTACCTGCTAATAAAGTTACTAATTGAGTATTAATTGTTTACATGGTTAATTGAACCACCAACACTATCAATCATTTCGTAGGCCCCTCCAGCCAATTCAATGTAACATGAAATGGATTAAAAATAATCTAGTCATCATTTTTAAACTTCAACCGAAATCAAGAAGAGAAAGTAAGTTAAATAGTAATGGTGCCGCTAACCTATTATTACCTCAAAATTAGATGATATAGAATACCCAGTAATAAAGCTTATAATCAGGGAAAGTTTCATGACACAACTCTCTCTCTCTCTCACACACACACAACAAAATAATAAAATTAAGGACTGAAAATTAAAAACGAAACTAGGTTGTGTGACCCAAAAAAATAAAAGCACGTACATGTGTGAAGAGAAGGAAAACTGGAAAAGAACACAACGAATTTGGTAACCAGAATATGGAAATATACCTCCTAATAAAGATGTTGATTCTATTTTTGTTTGATGGTTAATTGAACCACCAATAGTATCAATCATTTTGGGAGCACCTTCAGCCACTTCAATGATACATGATATGGATAAAAATAAAATAAGGAGCAAGTCTCACAATTTTATAATTTTCAACAAATTTCAATTAATAATAATAAAATAAAAAAGTGTGTTATTAAAATTTCTTTTTCCTTGATAGCTGGAGAACATACATGCATACATATATACGCACACACGCATGTATTATTATTAGTAACACATAATCACCTATGAGGCTATGATCAAGGTATTAGGCAAGCTTGTGGCGATAACTTATTAATGAGTGTTGTTTTGCAATGAAAGTGCCCCTTCTATGTCTTTTCATAAGTGTACTAAACTAAACTATGTATATTGGGTTTTGTTAATGGTACGAAAATTGACCAAGAGGAGTTGAAAATCAAAACAAGTGACATTCAAAGGGAAGTTAATGGCGTGGGGGCTGTTTGGAATCCTCATCAAGGGCTGAGTTTAATTACTTGGCTATTTTAAGCATTTTCATCAGTTAAGACAAATAAAATTCAGCCATTCAAAACCTTTCCAAGATGGTTACAAAAGAAGCATAAATGGGACATTCAAGGCCTTAAATAGGCGTGTGGCTAATTATGGAAAAGGAATATCATGAGCTGATTGCATTAAGTCATTAATTGCATTTTATTACTAGTTTTATTGTGTTTAATTAGGCCTTACTGTTTTTTCGGCCATATATGGATGTAATTTGATCATTTGCAGATTATTCAATAAACAAGAACAATTCAGTCCAATTAGAAATTGTGTTTACATTTTCGCCCGATTATTTGCAAGCGTCGTCTTGAAAATAGTCCGATTAGCTCAATTGGTGTTGAGTGCTAATCTCGTATTAAGCTATTGGTGTAGTTTAATATTGCTTATTTTTCCTTGCTGATTTTCGTAAAAACCCAAACACACAAATACCAAAAATACTTAAAAGAATTCGACTAATAAGGGTGGTACCTAGTACCTTCGTTATTGGTTGTTTGCTTCCGTTACCACACTCTGATTTCGTATCAGTTAAGTAGTTAAGCTTATACATGTGTCATACTTATATGTGTTTCAAAAAGAGAAAATAAAGCTCTTTTTTTTTTGTGCAGCTTTTGTTCTTATGTAGCAGGAGTAGGGATGGAAATGAGCTAAACCGCTTGTCAAGGGCCTATGGTTCGGCCTATTGAAGACTCGGCTTGGCTCGACTTGACTTGTCTTGTTTACTATAAAGGCTAAGCTCAAGCTTTTTAAAAAGTTTTTTTTAGATAAGAAGGCCAAAGTCAATCTATAAAAAAAGTTTGTTAAGCTTGACAAGCCGGCTTGTTTAAATAATAATAATAACTATTATCTATACCATTTTTATGGCATTATGAATGACATGATGAAGTAACATAAAATGCTTAGAGAGTTCACTTGCATGTGAAAAATTTTCAAAAAGAAAAAGACTCAAGTTAAAAGGATAATGCAACCAGATTAATACTTCCAAAGAAAAAAATATTTTGTAAAGACATTTTAGACAATTTAAATATTTTTATTTGGCTATATTAGTATAAATCATCTCTAATCCATATATTTTTTAATATTATGTTCTTTTTTCATTTTCTTTTGATATAGTTTGTGTTTAAATAACTTGAACTCAATATGATTTTGTTTATCAATTATTTTTGAATTTGTACATTACTTATACGAAATTTTATAAGTTTCTTTTTTTAGTTAGTATTTTACTAGGTTTTAAAATAATTAATTGGTTAAAGACATATTTAAGCAGACTTTTAAATAGGCTCGTAGGTCAAATCAGACTTTTACGTAAGCCGAGTCGAGTCTTTAAAAAAAGACTATGACAGATAATGGGTCAAGCTCGAACTTTGCATATTCAACTCAAGCCGAGCTCAAACCTAATAAAACGTGATTTGACTTGACTCATTTACATCCTAAGCAGGAGTAGTAGTTGCCCACGAATTAGGCTTTGGTTGCAATTTAATTTGACGCCTTTTACTGCTTTTTTTTTTTTATGCGGAGAAGTTAAGTTAGTTGTACCTTGTAATGTAGTCATGGCATTTATAGCTTCTTGCGAATTATTTGAAGCTCATATGATACTGTTCTGAACATCATGATCAATGGAGGAGCATATACGAACGCCTATCCTTTGAATTCCATCCACACGTGCTTTAATTCTTGAAACACCTCCTTTAAACTTGAGTCCACACTGCTTGCACTTCAACGCACCGTTTTCTTCTTTGCTAACTTTATTCCAGTAGTGCTCTCATCCTTAGGCCTACCCATGATTAAGATATTTCTTGAAATGAACACAAAAAATTAAATTTAAATATTTATGCACATATTTTTTTATCTGTATAGGAATAGAAGATAAATATTAAAATTTTACAATAACTCATTCACTCTATTTCAAAAACAAAATTAGACTCCCTTAATATGTATGCACCTGTATGAAGTATGTATGACTTTAATAATTATGTTACATATTTTTCTTACAAAGATATATATATATATATATATATATATATATATATATATATATATATATATATATAAAAGGAACATGAGATAGCATGTCTATTGTGCTCCTTTATTATAAGTATATATGTGAACATATAGAGGTATTTGCAAATACGGATATCACCATACTTCTTGCATTTAGATCAAAGTTTGAAACCCTTAGTTTTTAGTTTGATAATTTTGCAATGCTTAACATGTTTAATAGATAAAACATTTGTATTGAATGTTTTAGACTAAGTATGTGTGTGATAGAGTCTTAGCCTTTTCATGCTTAGTGATTGATCAAATATGAAGTGGATGAAGAATTATTATTTTCTAAGTTTCTTAAGAACTTCTAATTGAAATTTGGCTAGCAATATTGAATTAATCATTTGTCTCCTTTAATAATTGAATGTCCAAGTCAATTTAGGAAGGAAGGATCTGCAGTTTAGGATACTCAATTATTCACTTACTCAAAACAAAGAGAAGCTCTTTGTGTGATTCTATAATCAATTACCGCACATGATAATCAATTATACAATCAACACAAAAAGAACATAAATTTTCAGATTGAAACGAATTAATTGATTATTCTTTTGATAATCGATTAACCAGTTTCTAGAAATGCAAAATAAAAGAGATTTTGATGAATTAATTGATTACCTAATTTTATAATCAATTAGATATATTTTAACTATCAAATTTTATTAATACCCCTATGTATTTTTTTTATGAGAGACTCTTAATTCGTTCAGTTTTTTAGAAAAACATTTCAAGAGAGTTTTATAAAAGAATAACACTGCAATTAGTTTGAAGATTGAAGTTGATAAAAGAATTATTCATTTTACCATGATGAATTAATCATCTTGTGAAGAAATATTGACAATTAAAGATCTACACATTTTTGTAGTATTTGATCCCTTATCTCTTATTATTTTAGGTGTATTCCATTCTAGATCTTTTTTTGTAGGATTCAAGAGAAAGATTTGATTTCTATTAGAGAATTGTGTGTGCATAGTATTTGTACTTGTGTTCTTTATATAATGGAAGTTCTAAGAGGATTTAAAACAAATGAATGTAGGTTCGGATATAACTAAACCAATATAAACTTTTGTGTACTTCTTTTATTCTCTATAACTCTAAGTTTTTTAATCATCTTGATAGTGAAATTAATATTAAGGGTCATCATAATAGTTTTTGTCTTTTAAAAATCTTTTAAAAGAACTTTGATTTATTTAAAGGGGTATTTTTAATCGGTGTCAAGAACAAATTGATACAAAATTTGAAAGAATTTTTCTAAATTCTCGACTTGATCCAACACTTATTACTCATGAATACATTTTTTTCTACTTGTTACATATTTTATTCTCCATGTGAGTTTTTTTGCCACTCTTGGGACAATAGTGATGATAGAAGAATAACAATAATGATATATATATATATATATATATTATTGGATCGAGTGACCTCATAATAATTAAGAAGGGGGGTTGAATTAATTATTCCTAACCCTTTACTAATTAAAAATTTACTCATCTAAGGCTTTTACTAAATTGTTAAGAGAGTGAGGAGTAGAAGAGAAACTTAACAGAAAGTAAAAGCGAAAATTAAATGCACAGCGGAAAGTAAAAGAGTAGGGAAGACGGAGACAAACACACAAGAGTTTTTATACTGGTTCGGCAACAACTCGTGCCTACATCCAGTCCCCAAGCGACCTGCGGTCCTTGAGATTTCTTTCAACCTTGTAAAAATCCTTTTACAAGCAAAGATCCATAAGGGATGTACCTTCCCTTGTTCTCTTTGAACCTAGTGGATGTACCCTCCACTAGAATTGATCCACAAGAGATGTACCCTCTCTTGTTCTCAGTCAAACTCAAGTAGATGTACCCTCTACCTGTACCACAAAGGATGTATCTTCCAATGTATTAAGACAAAGATCTCAGGCGGTTAAACCTTTGATACTTTGTGAATGGGGATACAAAAGAATTCAGGCGGTTAGTCTTTCGTTCTTTTGGAAAAGGGAGAAGAAAAACACAAAAAGAATTCAGGCAGTTAGTCCTTGGCGAATTCTTTTTGGCAAAGGGAGAAGAGAATGAAAAGATGAATAACACAAGTTTTCAAGGTTTGGAAAACCAGAAAACTTCAAAAAGTTTTTGGTACAAAGAAGAAGAAGAAATTCAAAGAGATTCAAGGCTTGTAAAGGATTGATTGAATAAGTGTAAGAGTGTATTAAAAAGCAAATCAAAGTCTTGCATTTATAGACTCTTCATGTCTGGCCAAGAGGACCATTTAGAAGAGTTATAACTTTTAGAAAAACTTAAAACCAATTTGAAAAAGTCAAAAACCTTTTGAAGAGTTGCATCTTTTGATTTATTTAGAAACAGTCACTGGTAATCGATTACCAAATCAGTGTAATCGATTACACAAGACTTTTATGTGAAAGGATGTGACTCTTCACATTTTAATTTGAATTTCAACGTTCAAAGGCACTGGTAATCGATTACCAAAACATTGTAATTGATTACAACTTTTTGAAATTAATTGGAACGTTGTAAATTCAATTTGAAAACTTTTTCAAAACAATTTTGCTACTGGTAATCGATTACAACAATCTGGTAATCGATTACCAGAGAGTAAAAACTCTTTGGTAAACATGTTTTGAGAAAAATCATGTGCTACTCAATTTTTGAGAAAAACTTTTTATACTAATCTTGATTAAGTCTTCTCTTGATTCTTGAATATTGATCTTGATTCTTGAGATCTTGAACCTTGAATCTTGATTCTTGACTCTTAACTTTCTTCTTGAGTCTTGAATTCTTCTTGATTCTATCTTAAACTCTTGAATTGTTCTTTGATTGACCTTTGAACTTTTTGTCATCACCTTTGTCATTATCTTTTGTTATCATCTTTGTTATCATCAAAACATCTTTGAATCGCTCTTGATTCATCATGAAGCTTTGCTTTTATATATATATATATACACACACGTGTGTGTTTGAAGTGGGTGGGCATTTTTTTAAAAAAATAAATAAAATATCAAATTAATAATTAAATTTCTGAATTAACAAGTGTAATAAAACTCCTAGCATGTGCATGCTAAGGCTAAAGTGCCAAACCCATATATTTTGAGAGGGACCAAAACCGAGGCTAAAGAAAATGCCTAGTATCTTTGTATTGATATCCTTATCCACAGCCAGAAAGTGAGGCCTCATTTTTTAATCAAATTTCATGCTAACCTACACACCTCAAACAGGTTTAAGACACATAACAGAGTGTTTAATTTAAGTATCAAAGAAAATTCAATAGCAAAATCAGTCATGCGACTGTTGCGTTCCGTTTTACCCATAATGCAGTACTCACGACTCACGAGTTAAACGAAAGCTCATAAATATCAATAGATATATATTGATTTTGGAAAATAAAAAAAAAGTTAGAAAACAAAATAAATGAAAAGAAATTATATCTGTAAGAAGTTAATTACATTAAATTCAATTTAAACAGTTAAAAGTGTTTAAGTAACAATTCACATCACCCATTAACTATTGCCAAATGCAAAATTAGATTAAAAAAAATAAGCGAAAGAAAATCTGAGGTTTGACAAGTTGTAGTGCAGTGCAATGATGAAGCAATAAGTTTGATTAGAAAAACAAAGAGAAAAAAATGGAATTACCGAATAATGCCCTTGTTCCAGAAAAAAAAGGGGAAAGATTAACGATCAGAAGTCAATTTGAACAATTTTCACTGTGCATGAATTGGATAATATATTACTATATTAATATTAAAAAATATTTATGTTCAAGAGAATATTACATTGCAGATCTTGATTCCTGGGCATAAACTTCTTTTTTTTTCTTATAGAAGAAAAAATACAGACTTGGGTGGCAAGTGGCAACTTTGTGTATAGCCCTACGTAAAAGAGGAGTTAACCTCAACATGATGTGCTGTGTCCACATACACATAAGCAAGTACCAACTAAGGATAAATTGTGATTACAAGGGCAGTGTTGAATTCAGATCGATCATGGTATTATACATGAAATAAATACATTGCGTTATGTAACAAATAGCCTAATTTACAAAGAATAGCAAGCAAAATCATGTTAGGAAAATGAGATTTACATCACAAGAAATGAATTGGCAGGTAGATGTCTGTCTGTGTTGAGGGAGTGAGTCATGTCACTCAAACGTTCCAAGGCCCAGTTTTATTTTGGGAGAACATAGTATTTGAGTTGTGATCCCTACTCCTCCAGCTACTCTGAGACTCATTGAAGAAACTGGAACTATCTTGGCTCCCAAAAGCCATCCTCCTAAACATTCTGATTTGTGCAGATTGCTGTGCAGAATCAAACACTGAACTCTGCCCCGGTTTCATTCCGTTATTGAGATCTGTAAACTCATCTAAGGAATCCAAAGCTCTCACCACCTGGGAGCCGGGAGGGAAGCAAAGCATGCACAATAAGTATCTTTAAAATCACAACAAATATATATGCTGCCCTGCATGGCATGCTCTAGTTCAGAGAATAGCATTACCTGACTCATGCGTGGTCTCTTCACCGACGAGTGGCGTACACAGGCTGCAGCAGCCTCAATCATCCGAAACATTTCATTTCTATCGTAGTTCTTTCCCAATCTTGGATCCACCAAAATTTCAAAGTCCTCATTGTCAAGTGCTTCAGTCAACAGAGGCCGAGCCTGGAAACAAGTATTCAAATTACTAAAATGAGCAATTTAAATTTTAATGTGCTTGGGATTCCATTCCCTTGGGATTCAAAGAAAACAAGGAAAAAAATGTGGTGTTTGGGGGTGCTCTGTTTATACATTTTAAATTCTCTGTTTCCACTGATAATCGCAATTACTTTGTTTTTATTTTGTTTCCGGTTTTCAGAATTTTTAAATGATGAAAACAAGATTTGTTGTTTTACAATATCTGAACCTACTAAGCCACGTCAAATAATAATACAGGAATCCTTCACTAAACTACTACTAATCAAACATATGTTAGGGGAAATTTGTGACTCACCCATTCAACCAGGCTCTCATCACCGATTGGTTGAGATGCATCTACCGGCTTCCGACCTGTAATTAGTTCCAACAGCACAACCCCAAAAGAATATACATCAGATTTTTCAGTAAGTTTCCCACTTGTCGCATATTCTGGTGCCATGTACCTGGCAATTCAGACCATTATTCCCATTAGGTATACTCAGAATAGGAACAGTTCATACTTGAGTGATATCAAAATCCAAAAGACTCTTAAGTTTCACATGTCAAAAAAGGGCATAAAAAAGGCATAATAGATCAAAGATCAATAAATAATATCCATACAAGATACAACTTCAGAGGAACAAAATTTAGATGATAGTCAGAAAACATAATAAAATTGAAGGGGTAATAATAGGATTCCATTAATAAACACTAAATTATGTGACTAAAGCTACATCATAGACAAAGAACCTACCCAAAGGTTCCCATTACACGTGTAGTTACATGTGTATTTGAATCTAATGCCAATTTTGCAAGCCCAAAGTCCGAAACCTGATGACCAAATCATACCAAAAAATAAGATGAAGTCGATAAACAAAATAATTGAAGACGCCAATGCAGCACAAGTTGGCATTTAAGCATGAATCAATTTACTAAACAGACTTCATAAAAAATTTTAAAATGTATTCCACATCAGAGGTACAGATTATAAAAGTAGCTTACTCGAGCTTCATAGTTGAGATCAAGCAGGATGTTTGATGACTTAATATCTCGATGAATAATGCGTGGATGGCCTGATAAATTAGTTAAAAAGAAATAAGAAGATAAACAGTGTAATATGCTATAAAAACCAAAAAGATAAAGTGTAAAAACATAAGTAATTCAATATGAATGTGCAATCAACAATAAATTCAATAATGCAATCATGTCTGTTGCTACTTTTTAGCATCTCAATTGTGGTTGCAAAATTTCTACAGATCCCAGTGTACTTAGTTTAAAGAAAAATATATATTTTAAAAGAATGCCTCCAAGCATAAACGGAACATGTAGTGCCATGGAAACAGCCTGTCTTCTGTGGATAATTATACACTTGAGTTGAGAATACTAAGAAAAAGAAGAAACTTACAGTCTTCATGCAAGTAAGCTATTCCACGAGCTGCACCAGCAGCAACCTTGACTCTAGTAGGCCAATCTAAAACTGGTCTATTTTCACCTGCGAAAATTTAAATTTACTGGTCATGTTTTAGATCAAATTTTAGATGAACTATAAAGTCCTTAAACCTAAAACATGGATTTATAACAATGATGGGAACTTACTGAACAACCTACTTGGATTGTAAATTCAAGTGCAACAATAATGGTGACAATAATGAATTCACGGCAAACAATAAATTATGTGTTTCTATTACCTTAGTGAATACTGATAAAATATATAGTCCATAATTTTTCAATATTCTTGAAGTTCACCACTGAAATATTAAAATTAAAAATAATTTAAAAAGAAGGGTCCAAATCATTTGTTATCAGACAAATAAATGATCTTTATTAATGATACTTCTTCCATGATTTATCAAAAGGAGATATCAAACATGTTTGTTGAACACCTGTTTGTTTGGCACAACCCTAGTACAACACACTAATGACACATCCAACACAAGTATGTGTCCATTTTATTTTGGCTCTAGCATGGTGGGATGCAGCATTGTCGCATAGACATGACATGGACATTTAAAAACAAATAAGCATAGCTCTGTTATAAAAAAATAAAAAATAAATATAAGGCAGGGGTGCTACTGTCAATCTAGTAAATTCTTTTGATTCAGCATGTAATTGTACATGGCTAGATCTACTTGGAGGGGTTCATTAAGATTTTTTTAAAGAAAATGTCAACAGAAATGATGATCCATGTTTTCTGGAAGGGGGTTACAAAATAAATAACAAATATTGGTACGTATGACATATATCAAGATTTTGTAAATGTTGAAGTTTATATATAAAATTATGATCAGACATTCACACCTCATTTTCCCCTCTCTAAAAAGGGATGTCAAACACTCATTCTCCTTTTAAAAATTGATAGGTGCCGGTCTCAGTGTATATGTTTTATAGCTTGTTTTGTAAATTGGTAATGAATTCATTATTTTTGTTTATTCAAATTATTTAATCAGAGATATCTATCTTACCATGGAGATGGTAGTGAAGAGTATCGTTGGGAACATAGTCATATACAAGCAATCTCTGATGCTCGGATATACAGTAACCAACCAAAGAAACCAGATGACGATGATGTACTCGGCTAATAATCTCAACTTCTGCCCTGAATTCACGTTCCCCTTGCCCACCACCAACTTTGAGCTGTTTCACAGCTACTTCTCTTCCATCTATGAGCAAACCTTTATAAACACAGCCAAATCCACCTTCTCCCAACAAATTTTGTGCTGAAAACCCATTTGTAGCTTGGATAAGTTCTTCATATGTGAACCATGATCTTGAACTACTTACTCCACCAGGCTCTGATGGAGAATATACAAAATCACTACCAGAACCACTACCTAAAAAGTTGGCTGGAGACTGCGACCTCAAGAATAATGTACCTAGAAGAGAATATCAATGTTTAAAATAATTATTCCAGTGTCCATTTACAGATAAGTTGTAGCTGATGGAGATTAATACATTGACATTGGACTTCTGGTTTTAATGAAAGTTTTAAGAACTAGAATTGCAGGACTTCTCTGATTCAATTTGAAGTATCCAGGAACCAAAATCCATTATATCTGAGATTATCTAATCCAAGTTTAAGCACTACTGGGAAAATCTTTGATATTTATCTCAATAACAAATTATCAAGGTTAACAACAAACAACATGCAAGAACCAGCAAGATTATATATTCCTAAATTCTAATAGTTGGTAGTACATAACATAATGGGATACCTGAGTTGTGGGATGAGGTAAATGGAGAAGCAGCAGCATAACCACCTCTTGATCCTGTTCCCTTCTTCTTTTTCTTCTGTACAAACCACACGGCCATAACAAGGCTGAGGACAGTAAAACCAACTACAATTCCAATAGCCACAGATCCTCCAGTGCTCAACCCTCCTGAATGTGAAGGTGTGTTGTTTGAAGACATACTGTTAGTACCATCATTAGTTGGTCTAGCAGTGGGTTTTTCAGTTGGAAGAGACGGCAGCGACACCGTGGGACCCTGGGCAGCTGTTGTATTAGTTGGAGGGTCAGGCAAAGTAGCTGGAGGTGAAGATCCTGAAGTGTCTGAAGGCAATGTGGATGGTGGGTGAACATCAGAGGAAGGAGGTTTAGGAGGACTTTCAGAAACTGATGGAGGGGATGCATGTGAAGGAGTAGTTTTTGGTGGACTCTGTTTCTGTGGAGGAGTACTAGTGGATGGTGGCCTTGGAACATTGGCTGGAGGAGGAGGAGACGGCGAAACCGGTCGAGAAGGAGGTGGAATTGTTGTGGGAGGTGATTGAGGAGGAGGGGAACCATCTGGTGGAGATGGTGGAGACAAATTTGGAAGGGAAGGTGGAGTTTCAGCTGGAGGAGGGGCAGTGGTAGCTGGTGGTGAGGGGGGAGATGCTGGTGGCAATGGTGGTGGAGAATCTGGTGGTGAAGGAGGGGGCAGAGTTGGTGGTGGAGAGAGTGATATGGAAGGAGGAGGGGTTACAGGCACTGCCTGAGGAGGAGAAGGAGGAGAAGGAGGTGGAGCTGAAGGTGATGAAGGAGCAGGGGAATTGGGTGTTTGTGTTTGATTAGGCTGAGGAGAATTGGGAGGTGACGGTGATTTGGATGAATTTGTTGGAGAAGATGAAGAAGGTGGTGGTGATAAAATACCACCAAGTGCAGGAGGCACTGCAACAGGGGAAGCATTTGGGGAAGGGTTTGTTGAAGTCATCACTGCACAAATCTTCCCTCAAGAACAAAATGTACTAGTTAAAATTAAAAACTTCCATCTCCACTTCTTTGATGAAACCACTCACTAAACACTCCAATTTCCAATCTCTTCCCAGAATCAAACATCATCACAACACCCCAGATCAAGCATCAACTTAACATTTTTCAGATCAAACATTCCACAAGCAATGCTCAATTCCCTAAAACAACACAACCACCAAGACAAACCCAATTCCTTAAAAAAGTATACCTTAACTTTGGCAAAGAGCAAAAAGTCAATACCCACAAACTACTTTCAAGAAAGCTAATACTAATTTTGTAGGGTACAACACCTGACAAAAACCAAATTCAGTGGGGGAAAAGAAACCCAGCTCATGCAAACAAAACCTTTTTGCAAATCAAGGAACATCTAATCTTCAAGCATTATTATGACCCAGATTTGGCATTGGCTCATTGTTCTAACACACTGGAGAAGCCAAAATGCATCATACCCAGATCTCCAAAACTCGCCAATGAACTAAACATGCAACCTTCAGCAAAAAGGGTGTTTGCATGTACAAAAGAAAGGAAGGTTGAGCAGAACTCCACAGGAAAAAGCTGATTTTGCGGAATATGACAATAGTGGCACACACAGAACAGCACACACCACAATATGTGCAAAGGAGAACGTGGAGACGACTTTCAGAATAGGCACTGTTTCACACTCTCTCTCTCTCTCTCTCTCTCTCTCTCTCTTTGTGACAGTCCTTCTTCTCACTCACATGCACTGGCAATGGCAAAAGGTCGTGTCCCAATTGAAAATTGGGGACAAACAATCATTCAACATATGGTTTAATTTTTGTTTTTACTTTTTTTTTTTAATTCGAGGTACGAATGTGGTTCTGATTTTTTTTTTTTCACTTTGTCAATTATTTTTTGTTGAGAAAAAATCCCACTAACAAGATGATTTGAGTATACTTTTTTTAAAATAAATTGGAGTAGTAAGTTTTATTTATGATTTTATAAATTTTTTAAAAATTAACCAATAATAAAATATGTTTAAAAGTGTCTTATTAGTATTTTTTTTCTATTGATTGTTAATTTGCTGACATGAAAAGTATTAATTCATTAATACACTCTTTCTGGTTTTATAATACACCTTTTAGTAGTATTAATTAATAATTATTAGAAATTAAACGAGAACGGGTGTGAGTCATTAAATAAAAAATAAAAGTTAAAAGCTCGTTATTTCTAAGAGGATCTATCATACATATTTATTTAGATGGATTATTTATGATAATGGTATGAAGTTTTATAATTTCACTTA
Source organism: Glycine soja (assembly GCF_004193775.1). Lineage (NCBI taxonomy): Eukaryota > Viridiplantae > Streptophyta > Magnoliopsida > Fabales > Fabaceae > Glycine > Glycine soja. The sequence goes on along the minus strand of NC_041009.1, from coordinate 23,017,127 downwards.
AATTTAATTTATATTTGAAAAGATATTTAAGTTATTATTTAATTTTTTTATTAGCTGAAAAACTCATTTACTGGTTTGGCAAATAAATTTCTTTTAGTAACCTTTCAATGGCTTTTAATATTTTTTAAAATACTATTTGAAGTAATATTTTTTTAAAATACTAATTTTTATATTTTCTTTTAAATAGTGTTTTAAAAAACACTAAAAGTTACATAGAAACTAATAATAGAAATTTATTCATAAAATAATCAAATGAATTTTTTAACTTAACTGAAATGTCTTATCAAACATAATTAACATAATTGTAATTTTAAATATTTTTCATAAAATTTATTTTAATATTAAGATTGTTGGTGTATATGATTAATTTAATTTTGTAGGTCCTATAATACTTAAAAAATATTTTATTTATTGTATAACTTTATTAAGTAATTATTATTTATACAAATAACGGTGGCTATATAAATAATGTCAAATTATGGTTCCAGTGAAAAAAATTAAATAATTCATGTAAGAATTCTCGTTGAAGATTCTCTACCAGTGTGTGGTTTCCTTTTTTGGGCGAAATTTCCCATTTATCAGTTGTGAATTCCTATTTTCAGTATTTTTAAAGATTCTTTGCTATTTTGGTTAAATATTTCGTGACATTCTATTCCTCTTATCTCTTTGATTTTTTTCACTTTGTTGGTTCTAAAGAATAATATTTTGTCGTCAGCAGAAATCGCCATGTCTCTTTTGATGGCTTAAATTTTTTTTAAGAGTATCTCAAAAAGTTTTTGTGTATAATCATAAACAAATTAAGAATAATAATGGAGATATGCAGAACAGAATCAAGGGCCAATTGGTTAGCTATTAGCTTGAGTACTTGTAGTCAATTAGGAGTTTAATTATCAATCAGTTACAACAGCTTATTATTCTCTGTTATAAGTACAATCACTGTGTAATTTTGCATAGTGAATTTTCTTGATGACAAGAGTTTTATTTCTTTCTCTGATCACAGCTCTCCAAGTTTTCTTTTATTCGGGTCAATCCCTACTCCAATTTCCCATTGAAGTCTGATTCCTAAGAAACTAATTCTTAATTATATTTTTTTTATTATAATTGCAACTTTATCATTTATAATTTACCCCCAAAAAACCCATTTGATAAAAGAATACTTTTGGCATTTTAATTCATTTTCAAAAGAAGTTGTTTCTTTTTCTTTTTTTAATTATAAGGTGAGTACATCGTCATCCTCACTCCCATGCAACCAAATAAAATTTCGGAAATAAGTGAATTAAAGTAAATTACAATAAGCAGTACTCTACTCTACAATAATAATAATAAAAAAAGACTATTACAAAAATGATTTTATTATAGTTGGAGAGTAGTGGCATAGAGAATGTTGCACTGATTGGCTGTGATTGTGAGTTATGGTCGGCATTAAATATAAAAGTCTAGTAAGTGAAGAAGAAGCAAAGCAAGAGCATTAGTTGGAATAGTCAGAGGTTGATTCTAACTTCTATTTATTCTATTATTGTATTCGATTCTTGGATCTCATTCTTGCCATTGTCATCATAGTTCTCAAAATCACAAATGCAATGACATCAAGTTGTCCAATCAGTGTTGTTTATAGGCACATAATTCTTCAAAGCAAAGTTTACAGTTTGTTGAGCTAGTATATTTTAATTAGATGGCTTGTTTGCTTGCTGTCCCATTAAAAAATATAATGCTTTACTTGCTCTCTTTGCCAACTTTTCAAAATATGTAAAGAAAAAAAAATCAAAGAAAGAAAAGCATTAATAACGTGTTTGATATTTCGTCAATAAGAATCACTAAACACGTAAATGAAAAAGTAATAAGTAATACTACACACTTAAATAAAGTTACTGATTTAACGAGTTTATTTATCACTTAAAAAATTATATATCCAACGGATCAAGAGAGAGGGAAATTCTCCATTATTGGATTAAAATTAGAATAAGAAAAGAAACTTTCTTCTCCCTCATTTTAACGTTGTGGAAAAGCTGGGCAAATTTTGCCCCTCCCTGTCACATAGAATTGATATCAAGAAAGTGAAAAGATTAGAGATGTGAGTTTTAGAAAGAATCAGATCATTAAAGAGACTAGCGTGAGCGTGAGGCAAAGAGAGAGAACGTGAGAACAGTTTAGAATTAATTATTCAATTTATCCTTTAATTATATTTCAAGGTTTAATTTAGTCTCTAATTATTTAAAATGAAATAATTATCTTTTTCGTCACATCCGTTAATTCTTTGATGAAGATCGATATCTTTTACATTAATTAGCAATCATATCGATTGTTTGCCAATCAATTTTTAAAATTTTTAAGTTTCATCAAGCTTTATCCATACCGAGGCATATAAAATGACGTCTTTATGCTACATCTAACAACCTATTTTAAAAAATGTAATATTTTACATTAGTTGTGTTAACAAACCATACAAAAAATATTAATTTTCATCAAATAATTAGTGCATCTAATGAAAAAGTATAATTGTTTTATTTTAAAAAATTGAGGAATCAAATTAAGCTTTTTAATAATTGAGAGACCAAATTAAACCTTAAAATATAATTAAAATATCAATTACATAATTAAGGAAAAAAGGAGATTGAGAAAAACGAGATTAGTCAGGCAAATCAATAATAAAATAAAGTAGCTAGGCAAAACGAGATTGAGAAAAAAAAAATTGGGACTTTCCTCTTTTTAGTACGTTGGGCTGCTCAGTCCATTAATACTCTATTTGGGCCAAACATCATGACGCTTCAGAACCCAAACTTAACATTTAAGTATGTAAAAAATATTCTGTCAAAAAAAGTAAATAATAATGTGGATCATTAAATTATAATAATACATATTATGAGCCACTTGTGGATTTGTGGCTTTGACAACATTAATTAGGTAAAATATGAAAATCTCTGCAATATGTTTAGAGATTAAAAAGTGAGGCTCATTTGTAGTTTGGGCATTAAAATAGGAAATTTTAAAAAATAAATAAAGAATGGTGTCAAACGTGAATCGTAAATATAGAGGGTGTAAAAACCAATAAAATTTTATAATGGGCTAAACAAATCAATCCATCAAACTTAACCCACATATAACCAATAAAATTTAAGGAGTGTCAATAAAAAAAATGGAACAAATACAAAACTAAAATTAAAGCAGTGATTTGTTCGTGTGAACCATTTCTATTTTTTCATTTCGTGGAAAATATTTAAATTAAACTAAATAAAGGTTTCAGATCAAGTTATAAGCACTCGTCCATATAAGACATGAGATATAGCTCACTTCTCTCTTTACTTTCTTTTATATAAGGACAATTGCAGTGTGGTCCCTTTCTTTGCCAGCAAGTCCGCAACAAACTTCCCTTCCCTGTACATATGCTGAAGGGATTGAGATGTTAACAAAAAGTTCTAGTAAGTGCTTGATGTTCTCCACCAAAGAGTATATAGTACCAATGAGTGGATCTTGAAAAATGTTTATGCATATAAGGTATGAGATAGCTTACTCCTCTATTTTAAATATATAATTTTATGCACTACCTTACGATAGACTTGTTAATAAAGCTTATGAGATAACATCCATTCACAAACATATCTAAAAGTAAAGAGAGGGTTGAACTATCTCATACCTTATATGCATCAATGCTTATTCTATAACTATATATATTTTACTTTTAAATATGTTTATGCATAATGCAAGAGATATTCAAAATTAAATATTAAAAAAAAATTAAACACTTACGACATCTCTAACTAGAATAGTCTTGGTCTAAAAAAAACTAGAATAGTCTTCTAACATTTATGAATTATCACCATACAATAATTATACAATTTAAATACTTGTATTTTTATTTTTTTATACATAACAAAAGTATATATAGATCAATAGACATGCATGTAGTGCAACTGATTACGTAACAATAAAAGTTTTATTCAGAGACTTATAAGGTGGTATAGTAGTTGGTGGGAGATGTCAAACTGATATGGTAAGAATCATTATTTCTGAGTCAATCTTTTTACATTAGGTATAGAATGATATATACACGCACAAAGCATATTTTTAGCTATACACAAGTTAAGGCAGTTACCATAATTAGATAATTACTACAATTAAAGCATATCCCATAACTTTCTGCTAAGATTTCTCATAGATCAATTCTCACCATAACTCACTCAACAGGAGAAACACAAGAGTTGAAGTGATAATTAAGAAAGTTACAAATTTAAATCCTTCCACTAACCTAACATATAGTTACTAACATTTACCAATAAATAAGAAACAAAATTTATTACATGATTACAAGAATCACATAATATCGATCATTCAAATTAGTTACAAACCAAAATTCCTCAAAATATATATATATATATATATATATATATATATATCCTTTTTAATATTTTCCTCTAATGTCTTTCTTGATCTCTCTATTCTTTTCACATAATTAAAAACCATTCAATTCACTTTTTTCACTGATGAATCTTTTATATGTCAAAACCACTTTTAAAAAAATTGTAATTTATTTTCTTCATGAACATGACACCCATATCACATCTCTCCATATATGTACATCAATTGTTTAGGGTTTAATCATCATGTATATCGCGAATATATTAATATTTTCATTTACACTTTTCTTATCTTTTTCTCACACACGCGTATAATTAGACATTTAACAGTACTAGACTTGAATACAGACATTTAACAGTACTAGACTTGAATACAGTTCTAGAATAATAAAAAGAGTAATATTTTTAGACACCCAAAAAATACAAATACCCCCGGCACACTCCTTATTTCTTAACATCTTCTCATACTGTGAAACTGTTACATTTATCATTTATCCATCTTTTATTTTTATATTATTTTTATCTTTGAGAGTAGATTATTGATTGGTTCCATGTCCTCTCCGGAAACATCGAGATGTCCAAAAAACACAATCATTATTAAAAGCAAAAAACAGGAAGAAAAAAAAAACAAGAAACATAAAACCTAACAAACAAACGCAAGTTGAGCCACATAACCCCGAAGATGAGGTAACCTTGACGGACTCAACTCAAAGGGTTGTGACTCCCGAAGGAGCGAAAAGCCCGTAACACCATAGCCACCACCACAACAATGAATCCACACACAAACAACAACAATGTAGTAACAAGCAACAAAACCATGGCAGTTGGTATCCATATGGGGCTCGTCACGATCAACAACAGCGGCATTAAAAGGATGAAAAGCGCGATGACTATGCCCGCAAGAAGAAGGAGCATGACGAGGCCTAGTGTCACAAAACCACGAAGCAAGTTCCACAAAGGGGTGATCAACAGGCCAAGTAGCTGCGTTGGAGTGGGGGACTCTCTAAGCTTTCCAAGAAACGACGTTGCAAGAGATAAAACATAGTCCAAGAGTGAAAGTAGTAGGGTTGCGTTTAGTGCATTCTCTAGGGCAGTTTTAACAAGTTTTGTTGGGTTGTTCATAACATCAACGGCATTAGAAGGGTTTGAGATGGTATTTGAAGCGTTTTGGAGTGGTTTTTTTAGGTACTGATTTTGGATTTATTGGCAGCATTACCAGTTATCTTGGAAGTGACGATCTTTGAAGCAATCTGAAGTGGGTTTGGGACGAAGATGTTGGCGACATCTTCGATAGTGTTGGAAATTCCTGACACGGTGTCTGAGATGTTATCAGAAGCAATTTGGAGAGGGTTTGAGGAGGAGGAAGCAGTACCACCTGAGAGTGAGTTTGATGAGGAGACGATGATGTTGGAGACGTCTGAGATGGTGTCAACAATTTCTGAGAGAGCGTTTGAGACGATATCAGAAGTGTTTGAGGCGACGGTTTTGGAAACATATGAGATAGTTCGGAGTGAGTTTAAGGGGTTGATTAATTTGGAAGCACTTGTGAGTGAGTCAGAGACGATGTTGGAAGTTTCTGAGAGTGTGTTTGTGACGATATCAGAAGTGTTTGAAGTGATGGTGTTGGTGACATCTGAGACAGTGTCAGTGATGTTGGAAGCAATTTGGAGTGGGTTTGAGGAGTTGATTTTAGAAGCATTTGGGAGTGAGTTTGAGATGATCTTGGAAGCATAATCTGAAAGTGTGTCTGAGGGATTGGTCTTTGGTGCACCTGAGAGTGGGTTTGAAGAGTTGAATTTGGAAGCATTTGAGATAGCCCGTGAGGAGATAATCATGTTAGAAGCACTTGAGAGTGGGTCTGAAGAGATGATTTTGGAGACGTCTAAGATAATGTTTGAAGTATCTGAAAGAGTGTCTGAAGTAACATCCGAGACAGTGTTAGAGATAATCTTAGAAACCTCGTGAAGTGGGTTTGAGGAGATGAGTTTGGAAGGATAAGAGAGTGAGTCTGGGGAGATAATCTTTGAGACCTCTGAGATGGCGTCAGAAGTTTCTAAGAGGGCGTTTGAGACGATATCAGAAGTGTTAGAGGTGATGGTTTTGGTAACATCTGAGACAATATTAGTAGCACCTAGAAGAGAGTTTGTTGGGGAGAAAGAATGTCGGTTACTGGAATGGAGGGCTGAACTGCACTTGTGACTCCTTTTGTGAGGCCCTTCAACATCTTCCCGAGGTAGTGTTATACTAGTACTAATGAGTAATGAATGATGAGAAACCGATGAAGTTGAACTAGGAGGAAAACAGAAGATGGTAGATGCATGCTAGCTGGAGTTGTTAGCAATGAAGGGTTTGCTATATTAAGGGTATCTACTATGAAAATCTATTAAGACGTTAAAATGTATGAAGAATATAGCCATTATAGAATTCTTTTTTTTTATAAAAGGAATTTGTTTATTAAAGGGATATCTTGTTTTGTAATTTTGTTATAGTCTAGAACCGTTCATATTTAAATATTATATTGAGTAACTTTATTTAAATTTATTTGCTAAAATAAATAAATTTTTTATTTTTTTAGTATATTTGTCTAAGTTGTTCCGGCTTAAAAAAATATTTTTTATTTATTTTAATAATTAAATTTTATATATTTTTTAAATAATATTTATTTTAAAGTTATTACTTTTTAAATTTAAAAAAATTCACTCATTATCCATCTAATTAGTTTAGGTAAAGTCAGGTACGATAATCATAATTTGGTAAAACTCTTCATTGAAATTTTTAATGGTTATATTCTCACATTATTCGCGCGCATTTGAGGAACAAAATCATTCATTAGTTAATCTAGCTGTTTGTAGTATTTGTTTTGTTTTGGTTCCTAAAAATTTCATCTATACAGATTAGTCTTTAAAAGATAAAATTTTCTATAAATTAATAATTAACTTGATAAATAAACTTTTTCGTAAGTTTCTTTTAAAGGAACTTATTAATAAGTTTTCACTTTGAAGGTTATATATATACACAGATCATGTGCATTTTCATTCAAATTTAATATTAAATTTGTAAAATATAAAAATGATGTTTTTACTAAAAGATTATATACTTTTTTAATGAAGATTTAAACTTTTCTATAATGATACATATTTGTTAATTTTTAACAGAAATTCATGACTATCACTATTATTTCTTCCACCTAATGTAACCTTCGTAAAATATCTTGGTACATAAATGCATGGAGAAGTGGTGGGACCATAGTTCTACTTAAAGAAACTGGAAATGCCATTCGGGCAAGTATATACAAAATACTCTGGGGTGTAACTTCGTATTGCTATATGGTACGTAGTACTAGGGTTGTGTGATCCATTTGTCTCACGTAATTGCCATGAATGATTGTGGAATATCACATTAAGTTCAATTTTTTATTATAAATTAAAATACATATTTTAAGTTAAGCTTTTAATTTTTCACTCTCTAAATTATTTATTTTTATAATTATTTCTTTTAAATATACATTTAAGGCATTGTCTTAGTAATCATTAATCAACCAAAATAATTCTCCCAGCCATATCAAAATATTCTTAAAGTCAATATAAAAAGTATAGCTATTATAAAAGTTGTTTATGAAAAGGATAATTTGTTTTGTGTTTTAGTCTAGAACGATCGATCTTTAAATATTACATTGGACATTTGATTAATTTTCTACCAAAAAAAGAAGACATTTGATTAATTTAGGTCGTATTAAATTAGATATAAATGTGGTATAAGCTCTTCATTGAAGTTTTAACATAGCTTTATTTTGAAGTACATACTCTTACTCGAGATCCATAAGATAGGATGACTCTTTAGTTAATATATGTATTCAGTAGTATTTGTTTTTTGTTTTGGTTTTAAAAAAAAATCTGTATACAAACTCATTAATTAATTCTCAAGAGAAAAAAATTATTTTCTATATATTAATAACTTGATAAAATAAACTTATTACACTTTGACACTTTCAAGAATTAATTTATATAGACACCATCTAATGTATCAACTTTTTTGCCTAGAAGATGTGGTACAGAATACAAACCAATGACGATAGTATGAGAAAAAGAAATATTACCTTGGATAACAGAGATGCTTTTACCCATTTTGTAATTAAGAGGAGGAAACCACAAGTCATCTTCTTCATGCTTTGTAATAGATATATACTTCTTACCCCGTTTTAATATTTTGAGGAGGAAACCACAAGTCAGTTTCTGTTTTCATGTTCCTTCATTCTCTTCATCGATCTAGAAACAATGCTATAACTGGCTTGAGATTCTAATGGTGATGGCAAATTAAAGCATAGATCATTTTATGCAACATAGTTATGGTCTAATAGGGAAAGAAAAGTTTGGTGGGCCAGAGACTGTATGGTTTGCCTTGATTTATCTTCAAAGACAAAGATTTTAAATGTTGAATACATGCTGGACCTTATAAAATTTAGGTCTTGCTCCTGGTTAACAACCAAGGTGATGGAAATTTATTTTTCTAAAATGGTCTATGCACGAATCCTATACTTAGTTTGCATGAAAACCTTGTAATACAAGTATGAACTTTGCATACGGGTTTTGGTACCCTTTATATTTAATACTAGTAATTAACCCGTGCGTTCGCACGGGTAAACTGAGAAATACAATTTGACAATACAGATGTGAATGATATGGGTAAAAGACACTGTTTATCACAAAAGGTTGAGACACAAATAAGTGTGCAATTTACAAAAATTTACAAAAGTTACTTTAATATTGTAAAAAATTTATTATCAAGACATAATAAAACAACTATTATATAAAAAAAATGGTAATTAACAAAAGGATAATATTCAACAAATTGTTTGTAGCAAAAGCACAACTAAAAGGGATAATGTTCCAAGTTGTAATAATGTTGAATTTAATTCATAAACATGGCCAAAATAAAACATAGTCAACTGTTGGATTAGGGAATTTAAAGACAATTTTCATGTCAGCTTTGAAGGACTGGGATTCACAAAAATATTTTCATGCAGCTCCAGTTTTAGTTGTCTTTCTCCAGTGATTGAACACAATCTGACATTCTGCAATGTCCTCCAAATTTAAATGAGTTCAACCTTTGTCTTTAAGAAAATAATACATGGTGCTTGAAACGTCTTAATATTAAGAATAATGTTATGTGAGAAATAGATGAAATTTAAAACTTGGGAGATAAAGATTTGCTAGCTGAAGAAGTAAATTGGAATGTTGCTTACGAGGCTGCTACAGGTAATTTTGTGCTGAGTGAGAGCACGTTGAAAGTGACAGAATTTGACACTTGATGGTATAATGAGAGTCATCTTGGGAATGATTTTGGATAACTACTGTTGTTGAATATGGTAAGAAAGAATACACTTTTACCATAATGGGTTAACGACACTTGATGATCTCTGATCATGTGATAGAAATCCCTCAGTGTTGTCCACCCTACTATAATAGCTTGTCTGTCCAAATCTTAGTTGTAGAGAACAGTATGCAAATTTTCATCCTTATTAAGCAAATGCTACGTCTTTCCACCTCACAGCAAATAACCTACTAACTTCACCGTAAATCAACATTTGAAATAGATAAAACATTAGAATGAGACAAATAGGTTGGTTAGTTGCACAAAATAATTGAAAAATGATATGTGAATTAAATCAAAATGAAGATGATCTGGTCCTTGGCGTTAACGGTGTTTAAAATAGCCTCTGATGCAACTATGACCTTCAACATGATCTTGGCCATTTTGCAGCACTGTTCGTGCTCTTCATTTGTTAATTCTGACATAATTCACATTCAAGCCTGATGTTGAGTATCTATTTAAGTAGATTATTATACAATGATATAACAAAATTGTCATTGAATTAGCAGTCATGATGAACACCAGTTTATTCTTAACGTCACATAAGCATGGACATCACACACCTATTTTGCATGTTCAGTGTAGACAAAGTTACGCACACCATGAATTGAAACAGATAGCCTAATGAAGAGAACATTTTGTTAAAATTAGCATGTCTGGGAGTTACTGTTCATAATGTTTTCTTTATCGACAGTCGGTATCAGGCGGTTACCAAAGAAAGTGCATGCATAAAACATTAATGCTAAAATAATATCGTGTCTATGAGTGAAAATACAAATGCATTCAGTACAATGCAGGCGTTCAAACATTCTTACCTAGCAGAGTGGTAAGAACCATTTCCAGTTCCTTATTAAGGGTGATTAACCGTGATTCATCAATTTTGAATTCCACATACAGTTCAAGGGTGCACATTGTTAAATGTTGAGACATAAATAACCATTTAAGCACATTGTTATATAATCCTATACCAAAATTGACACTAATTTTGTTTCAGCATAAATGGCAGTTGCTCAATGCCTGAAATAAATATGTACGCTACACACCTATTATGAATTGATAAAATTGCAGCACTTATAAATTTCATATTATAAATTGATAACACTGCAGCATTGCAAAATTGCATATAATGTGTATCTAAATTATGCTTATTGCTGATTTGAAACAGAATAACCAACTAATACACAAATGTAATGACATTGAAAAAACTACAGCACTCATAAATTGCTCGAATGCCACTTTCAAAACATAACAGAACAGAGGTTTTATCATCAACTTTAAAATTACTGGGTCAATATAGACTACATGGTATATCAATGATACTCAAATAAGAGTATAAACATTGTGAATCAAGGAATAATATCCACTTGTTTTTCAATTGCAAGATTGGTATCCGACTCCCAAAACATAATACAATAACCTTTGTTTTGAACCCAAAATAGAACACAAACAAAACACATAACCATAGAAGTAACCAAAGACTAATATTTATGTAATACTTGGAATGTTATATAAACAAATTATTAATGTCTAAAGCACTTGAGGATGAACAATACATACTTGAGCAAAATATATGAATCCTAAGATTGAAATTCAACGCAAAAACAAACTAATGTCGTGATCAAATAATCAAATTTTGAGTATTCAAACACCAATAGAGATACATTCTTTTTTTACGGCCATCTTAAGCATATATAGTAACAAAACAATTTTTCAAATCATATTTTCAGCAACCTCTTCATATAAAAGAACATAACTAAGGACTATCTGCACATATTATTATCAGCAAGCCACACATGTCATCAATTAATATCAAAATGCCTAGTTTTATATTTTTTATTCCACACTGTGCAAACATTGGTACATAACTAAGAATGATATACTCTGTTATCAATGCAAAGGAAATACAGAGAAAACATATAACTTATATACACTGTGCTTGAACAAAAAATCATATCAGAATCGGTGCGTTGACGCGAGTTGGGTGTCTGGCTCACATTGGTACAAAGCGCTGGTGGCAGAGGAGTGGAGTGAGGTTGCGCTTGAGACGACCCAACCTCATCTACAACACCAGGTTCTTTATTCATTTGTGGTACACAAACGATTGTGCTTTCACTAGTAAGCGAATAAGGAAGACGAAGTGTTGGAAATGCAACTTAAGGAAATCGTGTTTGCAGTTGTCTCCACTGATATGCAATTTTACTTTGTGCACCCCACAAATATGCTTCCACACCGACGCTAGTTCCGATAATTCGTAAATTGTCATTTGGTGAACGTCATATGTATAACGAATCGATAAAACTGTTATAGATTCGTAATTGGTATCGATAAATAGTGATTATTTGACTGTTGCTAACCTTGTAAAATAAGATTGTCTAAAATTAAGCCTTTGGTGAATAAATGATCTTTATAGACATTATCATAAGAATCAACTTAATTTTTTAATTGCATATTTAATCTATTTTTGCTATTTGAATTAATGGTTAATAGAAGAATTTGATATTTTAAAAGATAAATTACAATTCAGTTGAAGTGGTTATAGAAAACATATGACTTAAGGTAGCATGAATGAATGGAAATTATAGTTCTTGTCTTAATTGTTTCTTGATGTGTTATGTAATTCTACAAAGAATAACACTATTGTCGTGTATGTTTGAACACCATAACATCAAGTTTTTGGAGAATTCGGTTGATAACATCAATATAGTATTGAATTTGATACAAGTCAAGTTGTTGTAAAACTCATGTGGAAGAAGGTTCTTCCATGAATTTTTGCGGGAAAACTTCTTCCGAGTGATGGCACGGAAGAACCTTCTTTCGCAGTTGTTATTTTCAACCGTGGAAGAATGTTCTTCCGTGCAATCTCACGGAAGAAGTTCTTCCGTAGGAATTCACGGAAGAACCTTCTTACGCAATTGAAATTTTCAACTGTGGAAGAAGTTTCTTCTGTGAATTTCACGCGAAAGAAGTGCTTCTCTGGCTTTCAAACATAACCTTCCACAATTCCCGTACCCAGAATAAACAACCATACACACAAAAGCTATAAAAAATGTACCTTGGTCAACAAATAACACACCAAAGCAAAGATCTCTAACTTCACCACACCCCAAACTCTCTCAAAGCTCCAAATACCACACAGCACAACCACGGTCAAACAAAGAAAGCAACAATGTAACCAAAAAACAAATAAACCAGCTTTTTGTACAAAAAATACGTTGGGGGTATTTTGGGGTTTATGAAAAATTGTTGGGTGCACCAACAATGTTGTTAGGTGCCCCTAGCAATACCCTGCTTTTTTTTCTTTGGATTTTTTTTTATTCTTTCAAATGTTTCATATGGGTTTGTTCTGCACAGAATATACATTGAGGAGCAGGGACGGATCCAGCAAATAATCGAAGTGGGGCTAGATTTTTTTTTTATTTTGTACTTCAGGGTAAGTTTGGTATGAAGAAAAGAAAGAAGTGTAAAAATGAATTGAGATGAAAAAAGATGAAGTATTTGAATAAAAATAGAGTGTGGAGGTGTGTGATTCACACTCATTTTTAAAAATTTTATCTTAAATACAGCTAAATGTAAATCAACCAAACACTGTCTTAATTAATTACTTAAATATTTAACTTCTAACAAATAAATATTAAAAGACAATGATTTTTATAAAATTATTTATTAGTTTTACACATAAAACTAAAATTTATTTTTATTCAATTGGTATAAGAAGAAAACACGTGTATTTGTAAATTTTTTATTTTAAGTTTTGAAAGATGTTTTGTCTCACAAACACAGTAACAATTAAATTGACAATAATTTTAGTCTCACAATAAAAAAACAAAAATAAACTTATTAAATATAATAATAACTAAAAGTTATCAAATTTTATAACAAATATATATAATAATATATATTAATAATAATTATTAATTTTAATAATAAGATATATAGATAAATAAATGAAACTTATAATAATACACAAAATATAATCAATCAAGATAATAACAATTGATAAAAAAAATTCATGGAAATGTCATTGTTATTATATCTATTAAAAAAAAGTCATAGAAATATCATAATTAATATATATATGGACTCTTTGGGTTATATTATAATTAGTGGTAACAAACTTTATTAAAAAGATACTATTAAAAAAGTTAGTATAAAATCAATGGTAACATATATTATTAAATTTATTATTTAGTGTCTTTATATTAATATTGTAAGTAGTTAATTATTATTATTATACACTTAAAGAGCTTTTGTGGGAGGGGGCATGAAGCCCCCCTAATTGTGGCGGTTGAAAAGAGATTATAAGCTTTTAAATGTGATTAAATTTTGGATTAAGGATACATTTTATAACGACTTAAATAATTAAAACTTGTAAGAATACATTAAAAGCTCACCCGGGAAATTTTATGTCCTAATTATATCCTTTAGAAAAATGAAATAATATATAATTAAAAGACATCTTTATTTTCATTTTTATGCTTTGTTGATTAATAACATGGATGATGGGTTCTAATAAAAGTCTTAAGGTCTTAGTTTTTCATGCATTGTTCATTAATAACTTGAGTGATGGGTCCGTGTGTGTGTATGTGAAATCATAATATTTTATCTTTGTAACAGGCAAAATATTTTGTACAAGTAAAATGTTGTGGTTCTACTATATGATCACAACTGATCCTTTTTTTAAAGCACCAGCTGAAAGATTTCTTACGAGACAAAATACCCCAAATTAATCAATATTATTTTTCGTAAAAAAATTCCTAATCTATCCTAAATTAGTCAAAAAGCCAATGAATATATAATTTTTTTTATAATCTAATATAATCCTATCACTTATTATTTTTTGCTTCTAGTAGTTATGCTTAAAATGGTCCAATGCTTGCTTCTGCACATTTATTTTATGTGCATTTACAAGCTTAATCATACTTTTATTAATGTTTCCGGGCATGTTAATTTGGGTAAACTGTTTAATTAAACATTTATTTAATAAGTTCTTTATTATATGAATAAGGGTTCAAGTCATAATTCTGATCATAAAATTTATTGAAACAAACTAAAAGAATCTTTATCTATCTATCTATATGACGTTTTAACGTGATTTTTTTTATATTAACATGTTAATAAAAGATGTCAAAACGCAGAACAATGAACTCAAGTTCCCACTTCCCATGTGCTAAACATTAGTAGTTTCTTTTGCCGCAGTCTTTGTCGGGGTAGGACTTGCTTGCTAGTTAATTCCGTTCTCTTGAAGCAAAAAGTAATACAAAACAGAAGAAATAAACATATTGAAAAGTCTCTGGCATTTGGCACCACCAATGAAAATGAGAGGCCTGAAAACATTAAACAGGATAGATGATGGATTAAAGGATCGATTATTCTGTTTGGACTTTCTTTTATCAAAATGAATTAAAAATCAAAATTAATTATTATAATAGGTTGATAAAAAAAGTACTTATTAAAATGAATAATTTTTATTACATAGGAAATAAGAAAGGTTATTGTATTTTTTGCTTGTACTCATAAGGTGTCATCATTCTGGTATATTTTATGTTGTCAGGTATTTGACGTAGGCTAAACATTCCTATTTAATGACTAAATTCAAGTTTATTTTTACTCAATTTAATTTTGGTCAAGCCAACACGAGATTTTAATATTTAGTTAATCTATTTTAATTCCTGTCTATTTTGTTAATCTTTATTTCAATTTTTAGTTAATATTATAAAATATAAGTAAAAAATAAAGACACTATTATAATTATAAAGTTTAGAATGAAATATAATTACATAATGAAAGGTTAAACAATAATTCAAACATGGTTACAATTGTAACTTTAATTTTTTATTTTAAAAATATATTTCCTTAATAAAATAACGTATTTTACCACAATAATCTAATTCAATTGGTACATAAGATGTGAATTATTGTAAATTTTCTAGTTCGATGACTACTCGAATAAATAATAATAATAATAATATTTTAGATAAAACAATATTATGACTAAATGAATCTTTTTATTATAGCACACATATATGATACAAATAAATTGAAGCTTAAAATGTGTTATTGGGATACTTGAAAGAATGGTGTACAAATGGATTTAAAAAAGATATTATATATAAAAAAAATTGAGGTTTAAACTATTTTTTTTTGTCTCAAAAATATATATTTTTTATTTGCCAAAACTTTTGATCAATATCATATGACAATAACGTATATAAAGGGATACTAGAGGAAAAACATATAACAATTTTTATCTATCCTGATTGAGAGTATATATTATAACAATACTAAAATACATATGTTATTACTTCATTATTCATTACCAAAAGAAATAAAAATACATATTACTATTATTTCATTTTTTATTACTAACAAGATGTACCTTTTTTTATAATTAATTATACATTTATATTTATTATAAGTAGTCTCATTAATATAACACAAAATCGAGGTAAAAATAATTTGTTGTAAGGTTAAGAGATTAATTTGGTAGGTATCATGTGTCAGCTTAATTGATGTTAAATATCTGATAAAATGAAACTTATCAAGATGACATCACCTACTTAGTGACAAATAAAAAACACTAGGTATCATTCAGGGTGACACCTCCTACTTTTTATGTGGCAAAAATACTCATTTTGGTAAATAATTTCTTGACCAACCCATAATGATAATTAGTTTTCGTTTTTAACCCATTTTGGTAAAAAAAAAAAACATTGTGAGGGTGTGAAATTTTTTACATTCATTATTATTGAAAAAAATATTAACATATATATAAACTGAATAAATTAGTCATAAAAAATAAAATAAATCAAAAATAAGATATTGAATTTAACACTATGTTCAGTAAAATTAGCTTAAAAGCTAACTAGAAGCAGAAAAACTAATTGGAAACGAAAAATAGGAAATTAAGAACTGAACGCTAAAAAATAAATTATTAAATTATAAGTGTTCATTAAAATTAATTATTGAAGTAACTGAAAATATAAAATGATTAAAAATCAATAAATCATTATTTATTTAAAAAAGATAAATAAAAAATTTGATAAATATATTAATGATAAAAGAGGAAAACAATAACTTATTGAATATAGTAATGATTAATATAAAAAACTAGTAGTTAGAAACTAACATTAAAAAAAACATTACTTTAAGTAACATTTTAAAAAATACTAAAAACTACTGACAAATTATTAAAAAAATTATTTATTAAATAATTAAATAAATTTTTCAACTAATAAAATAATTACAAATTAACTAAAATATTTTATCCCACATAATCTAAATTATTATACTTTATCATGAATGTATTGAGATGTAATATAAGGGGTGAAGACGCGAACCGGATACTTTTAGTTGAGAGATTTTTATTTTATTTTTTTTAATAGTTGAGGGTGATATTCATATTTAATAATATAATTATGTCAAAAGAAAATCTATGAACAAAAAAAGGTGTAGGGAAGAAATATTATTTATTTTTAACTTATAGCTTTAATTTAAGTTTTTTTATTTTAATGTAGATTTAATTTAAGTAGCATCAAGTTATTTAGGAGGTGTATTGAATTAAGATTGTAAAATATTATTTTAACATAAAAAAGTCTTATAAATTTTAAAGATTTTTTAAGAATATTATGACTTATCAGATTTTTTTACAAGAATTTTATGATAATTTTAATTTTAATGAATTTATATCATAAAAATTTGAAGGATTTAAAAGACTTTATATATTTATAAAATTTAAAAGAATTTTGTGAGTTTTTAAAAATACTTTTAAAATTACAAGAGTTAATGAAAAAAATAATAAGAAATTATGAGATTTGGATAAAAAAAAAAAGTAAAATCAATATAACTTTTTTAATTTTTTAATAGTTATATTGATTCTAGCTTTATGTCCTCTTATATTAATATTTTTTGCAATAACATCTTTTCATTCTTATTTTTAAATTTGAATAATAGATTTAAAATTACATGTTGATTTTTTGATTTTTTTTAATTGTTATAATTATTTCATGATAAATCTAATGACATGTTTAAATGAGATACAATAATAAGCATATACTAGAAACAAATAGTGAGAGTGAAAAATCGGTAGAAGGGTTATTGAGTTATGTGGATCACAAAATTAAGGATGACAGTCATAAAATATTACATCGAGCAAGTGATAAGTATAATCATTATAAGGAAAGGATGATTAGTCTTAGTACATAAGACAAACATTAACTTAATTTAGAAATCAAAGGGAAAAGTGTGGAGGGGGTGAATATATTTGATATTTTTTATTCCAAGAGAATAGGAAGAATAAGAGAAATACATATGACACACGCTTGCTTTTTGAAGAATGTTAAAGAGAAAACACAATATGTGTGATGAGAGAAAATAAAATTGGATAACCAATACAAAAAGAAATAAAGTGTAATAAAATCTCAAATGTTTGGATGAGATTGTTTGATAGATTTTTAAAAAGTATGAAATCTATTGAAATCCTTCTTAAAAAATAATTCATCCAAATTTATGTATTTTTAATACCAATTTTTTTTATAAGAATTAAAAAATCTTAATTGAATACCACAAAATTTTGTTGTCTTTCTTAAAAAAATCTTAAAAGTCTTAATTAAATATTATAAGACTTGTTTATACGATTTAGAAATCCTAGTTGAATACCACAAGACTTATTTATAAAAAAAGTTTTTTAAAATCCTAATCCAATATTTGAAAACTACTTGATATTTAGTAGATATTTAGTAGATTTTTATTGAGGGGGTTGGTGCACAAGTGAAGCTATAATTATTGGATTAAAATTCTTATAAATAGACGGTACTGATTAAAATCATAAAATGGAAAGTTCTTAATTTTTTTTCCCATTGCCCCTCCTCCTTCCGTATGTTAATCAATTACATATTTAAGTATATGTTTTAAAAAAAATTATAATTATAATAACTTACATACTAACATATTTCTAGTATATATATATATATATATATATATATATATATATAAACCATAATGAATACTAATTAACATATAGTCAATGAACATATGCAAGTTTGGTTTTATACTGAGTTACCAAACCAAATCTAATTATGAGATTTGAATTAAAAAAATAAAATCAATATAACTTTTTTAATCTTTTAATAATTATATTGATTTTAACTTTATGTTCTTCTATACTAACATTTTTTGTAATAACATCTTCTCATTCTTACTTATTTTTGGATTTGAACAATAGATTTAAAATTATATGTTGATTTTTTGATTTTTTTTTAATTATTATAATTATTTCATGATAAATCTAATGACATGTTTAAATGGGGCATAATAATAAACATATACTAGAAAAGAGTAGTGAGAGTGAAAAATCGGTAGAAGGATTATTAAGTTATGTGGATCACAAAATTAAGGATGATAGTTGCGAAAACATTATATCGAGCAGGTGATGAGCATGAGCATAATCATTATAAGAAAAGAATGATTAGTCTTAGCACATAAGATAAACATTAATTTAATTTAGAAATTAAAGGGAAAAGTGTGGAGGGGATGAATATATTTGATATTTTTTATTCCAAGAGAATAGGAAGAATAAGAAAAATATATATGACACACACTTTTTGAAGAATGTTAGAGAGAAAATAAGATAAGTGTGATGAGAGAAAATAAAGTTGAATAACCAATACAAAAAAAAAATAAAGTATAGTAAAATATCAAGGGTTTGGATGAGATTGTTTGATAGATTTTTAATACTAAAAAGTATAAAATTCATTTAAATCCTTCTTAAAAAATAATCTATCCAAATTTATGTATTTGTAATGCCAAATTTTTTTTATAAGTATTAAAAATTCTTAATTGAATACTATAGAATTTTGTTGTCTTCCTTAAAAAATCTTAATTGAATATTACAAGACTTGTTTATATGATTTAAAAATCTTGATTAAATATAATAACACTTATTAATAAATTTTTTTTTTAAAATTCTAATCCAATATCTCCTTAATTTGAAAACTACTTGATATTTAGTAGATTTTTATTGAGGGGGTTGGTACACAAGTGAAGCTATAATTATTGGATTAAATTTTTTTATAAATAGACGGTATTGATTAAAATCATAAAATGGAAAGTTCTTAGTCTTTTTTTCCATTGCCCCTCCTCCTTCCGTATGTTAATCAATTACATATTTAAGTATATGTTTTAAAAAAAATTAAAATTATAATAACTTACATACTAACATATTTCTAGTATATATATATATTAACCATAATGGATACTAATTAACATATAGTCAATGAACATACGCAAGTTTGGTTTTATACAAGTTACCAATCCAAATCTAATTTAAAACCAAAGATATAAATTAAAATTTAAAATGAAACCACTTTTCTTTTTTTAAACCAGTATAGGCATAAAATAGGATTTTAACTGTAAATTAGTTTTTAATTTAAAACCAATTTTTAAAATAAGAAATCATTTTTAAAAATATCCTTACATATTAATTATGTAAAAAAATAATTTTCAAACTGATTTAAGTTATGAAATAAGCATTGCTACATTCATAACTAATATGGGTAAAATTGAGAGGAGGTCCAAACATAAATAATGACTTTGCATTATTGTTAATTAATATAAACAAAACTTTATAGAAAGAGGTTCATAATATAAGTTGAGAAGAAGGTGGTGGGCTCGATCGCCAGCATGGGAATATACAAGTCAAGCCCAAATCCAAAACGCCACCTAAGTGGTCCTCGTCTCCAATATTGATAATTGCAGAACAAATTTTGGATTTATTTAAATATATATATATATATATATATATCTTTATTTCACCAAAATTCCAAAACACCAACATTAATTTGATCTAATTAATATCACCAAATATTTAAAATTAATGTTGATGAATAGATTGTAAATGATATAAACCTTAAACAATCTAAAAAAGTAGGAACAAACTTATATCAAGGTCATTTTAAGCAAGGTAAAAAAAATCAAGGCCTTTAGTAGAATAATAAAAAAGCTTAAGACAATAAATTATAAAACATAAACTTAAGCAAAACCTAGCTTAATTAACCTATTTCCACTCATATACCTGGAAAAGCAAAAATTAAAGCTTGCAACGCATTTCCTTAGGGTGACATATTCATCTCATATTTTTACCTGTCTACTAGAAACAATAAGATGTAGCAAATATGAAATATTTTGCTTTTATACGTATTTTTGTTTGCGTTTCAAAGGGTTCAATCGATGACATAAAAGACGGTACAAGTGAATGCACGTTTTTGTTAAGGGGTCTTTTTCTGTTATTTTCAAGATCGAGATAAGAAACAATCAAGTAAAGGTTGAATTTTAGCCACTTGGTTTGCTTTTGGTTGTATTAGCCTCCAAAAATTGGTACTATTAATAGTAATCGGTTGATTGCACCAGTACCAGTCGATTTATGATCCCCGTATTATTAATATCAGACTTGATACTAAAATAGTTATTTAACTATATATATATATAAACATATAAAATAAAACTTTTTACGGTAAGAAAATCAGTCATTATTTTTTACAGCAACTTCATGTAAGTATCTAATTTAATTAATCAATTAATAATAAATTCCACAACATTTTACCAGTTTTACTCATAAAATTAAAATTCATTTTTATTTCAAAAAAATAAAAATAAAAAAAATGTAAAAGAAAAATCATCAATTGATGAATCCAAATTGCAATGTATTTGTCATTCTTAACCAGTGTTGTAGACTCAATCATTCCAATATCTATTTAATTATTTGATTTGGTTATTGTTGTTATTCAGCGATGGATTAATTAGCCAGTTTTAGGAAGTTAGTTATAGTGTTTTTTAAAGGGAGTTAGTTCTAGTGTTAAGTCTATAAGGTGCAAGAGGGAGGGTTAGAGCCCCTGTTCACCCCTACTGCATCCGAATCATACTAATAACATGGTCAACAAAGAAAATATAAAATAAAACTTTTAGTAAATTCCCAACTCCTTCATTACCATTTCGCTTTAAGTACCTTCGAAATTGATGTCTTTGAAGCCCCTATTTTTATTCTAACCATATTCAATTCCTGGACAAATTTCATTGATTTGGATACTCAGAATATGGAAGGGTTTGGGTTTTATTCATTTCTACATGTTACTAATTTCCAATTCATGTCTAGAGTCCATCTCTACATTTGTTTTGATGCTTGTTCAACCTGAGAATTCGAGATTGTGACATCCAATATATATTCACACTTGCTTGATTGCATACTCTTGTTTTTCTTGCTATAAATGTTACAAGCTGTGTCACAAAACCTATAATGCAGTGGTGCTCTTAAGAAATACGTTTACCATCATGTTATTGCGCAATAATATACACGTCTCTTCAATGCTTGCTCTGAAACTTTGCATTTGGTTTGAGAGAGCATCTATAACTATGAGTTTTTTCAAGCGGTCCTTAAATACTGAATTGAGTTGATCTGTTATTCAATAATCATATGCACAACCTCATTATATTAAACTGATTAAAAAAAGTTTGTTATATTGTAAGATCGATAAAGATCAGTGTACTGTCAATTTGTTCCCGAAATCTGATCAATATAACACCACTGTTGCTTGCAAGTTGTTGTTACTTACTAAATTGTTTAATTGATATGATTTACCATTCAATGAAGAGGTCATGGATTGAAATTCCTAATTAACAAAAAAACTAACATAACATTTTCCGATCCAAAAAAAAAAAAACCAACAAAATATATATCAATGAACATGAAAAAATTATAAGCGGGGGTGAATCAAATTTGATCTTAGTTATAAAAGATTTACAATACATGTGCGCAAGGAAGTTTACAATTACATGCAAGATTACATAAAAAAAAATTTGATAAATGTATGCAATCAATTTCATTTGTCAATTTGAATGCAAATGAAGCCTCTCTTCAGCTGAGCTCACACCCTCCATCTTCAACATTCCTAGTAGAAAATCACTCCATGTGTCTATAGGCCCCGGCAAGCACCAATGCACACAATCATTGTACAATGTCACATTTTCATTAAGCCAGTGCCCATATCTACTTGGGTGACCATCTGGTCTTAGCAATGATGCTTGTGTGATATCAAATAGCCTATATTTCAAACCCTTCTTTTTGGCTTCCTTCTCCGCAATTTTGAACTCCTCTAATTGAATCATATAAAACTCCAAATTGAGGCCCTCTAATTGTGTCTCATTGCTCTTAAATGGCTTAGTTCTAATGCAATTCCCACCCTCATTCCACAATCCATTCTCAAAATGAGATGGAGCAAATGTCCTAAGAAACACTGTCCCTTTGAAGTTCTCTAATCTATTGATGGCTCTAAATGCAGTCCTAAAAGCCTTTCTGTAGCCATAGTACATGGTCAAGTCAGGAACATTTTCTTGGAGGCAATAATGGCATCCAACAATTTTTTGCTTCTCATAGAACACCATTGACCGGGTAAACCAATGTCCTCCATTAAGAATGACATAGTCAAAATCTTCAACTTGGGTTATCCATTTCTCATCTGGCTCATCAAGGTAAAGGTTGCAAAGGCCTGTTGGGCCTGGACCCTTTGCATCTGCTTCTTTGGATCTCACTAAATGAGTTGTCCAAAAAGCAGCCATGGTGAAGTTGTAACTTGGGTACCTCCACCGCATAAAATAGTCATCTCTTTTATATGATACATCTATGGGCCATTCCACCTGAGAAGTTTTAAAAAAATTTGATTAGTGAATGGTTGTACTAAGGACCAAAATGAAAGATGCAATTTTGCTAAACAAAATAAAAGTAAGGAACATTACACCTCTCTCCTGTAAATTACACCTTCCCCCATAAAAGTAAGGAGCAAGAATGGTAAATAAGGTAGTTCATCAAATAAAGCATCATTTGGTACCAAACAAAAGCTACCTGTCGTTTCTTTGAAATGTTTGTTATTGTACAATAATTTGAGGTGATATAATATTTAATTGATATATGTTTTTTTTTTTTTCATTTGCTAATAACAACAACAATAATTTATCAAATTTTTTATTAGCTTAATTATATACGCTGTTTACAAAAGAAAATTTCAAACTTGAAGAAACTATTCAGATCCATTCAATTAAGAGTAACTAATGCTATTTTTACATAAGCTTCTCAAATAATTTTGCAACAAAAAAATAGAGACATATAAGATAAAAATAAAATAGTATAATGTAGATAAACAAAAAAATATATATTATAAAGACGTGTTATAATAAAGTATTGCAAAATTATATACAGTCAAGCAACAGGTCACTTGTAAAAGTTTTTTAAGTTTCAAAATCATATTCTTTTAGTTTTATGCGAGGAGTCCTCTCTTTCAGCCATCTTCGTACTATATGTACTACTATACTTTTAAACTCTTAAACACTGTCCAAATTCTCAAATTATTCTATGTGTAAAATCACTTATAGAACCATTCCTTTTGGCCACCTTTATTATATATATATAGGTGTATCTTAAGTCATGTTTTTCTGTTTCCAGTGAAAAGAAGGAAACCCTGTATGTTACAAACTCGGAGGATCCAGCTCATAGCTACATTGTTTACATGTGAACTTTTCCACAAAAGACATAAATGAATAGCTAATCTCATTAATAATGCATTACGCTAATGCCAATAATACATTATGACATATTCACTTTTTTATTTAGAGTAAATAAAATAATTGAGTGGTCCCATCCGGTCCCTCATCTTGGATTTTCTTCAAACACTAACTAATAAGAAATTTTGTCCATGCATATATGGATTTAGTTGGGCAAGCTTTAATTCGGCATTAATTTCATATTCAACCAATTAACGACTTAGCCCAATGCGAAGTCGTAATATTATCAAGAGTATTTGACGTGGACAAAAGCATTTCTAGTTTTTTCTTTTTTCAGAAATGTGACCTCTCAACCAGATCTATTATTTTGGTTGAGCTTCAATAAATAATTATTGAGCTCTCCAGACCACCTTTTGTTCTCTCTCTTTTTCTTTTAGATAGAATTTGATGTTACAACTTAAACCTATAATAGCAAATCCCCCTAACTGCTTGATTTTGTTAATTACCTTTGTTCTTATACACAAGACCCTCAATAATTTACATAATTTTTCAGAATTATGCTAAAAGCTATAGAAATTAATTCCACTCTCTTAACCTATTCCTATCTAGCTAATTAATTAATACTACGTACATACCTACTTAAAAGTATTTTTATAGAAGAAAAAAAAGCATTTATTGTCAAAAACAATTTAGAAGGAATATTGTAAAAAGGGATGAAGACAAACTTAGAACTGTTTTATAAAAACAACCAAACGCAGTATAATAATTATACTATTCAAACAACCACTTAGCTAATAGCCCTATGCATATTGGTTGGAATGTCAAAAGACAATCTGACATAAAACAACAAGAAGCTGGGTCACCATGTGTTTTCTTTTCCCTTGTGTCATTCAGGAGAAATGCTAGTAAATACTCTATAACACGTTCTTTACATTTTATGTGTGTCATAGTACTAAATTATATGAGTTTTCTACATTCTTTATTTAGTTTCTTCCATAAATTTCTCTTAATAATTATGTTTTAACGCCATCGTATAATTAAATGTGAAAGCTCAATTCTCAACCATTTCTACTTTCTAGTTTGGCAGGACTTGGAACAATTATTGCAAACTGAAGTGCAAGTTGACACAGACTCTTCATAATACTCGTATATTCTAAAGAGGAGGCCAACAGAAAGAAAAATACTACTACCACCAACAGTGACTAAGTCATGTCAGAGTAGCTTCGTGCATAGGCTGATTGTGGGAGTACAATTGAGTATAGTTGAGACATCAAAGTTTGGTATAGTAATTTTTAGATATGAGAATTTTTTAAATCTCGTTTTGAATTTTGGACTAATTTAAGTCTAGCTAGTTAGGTACTAGTATATAAACTTGAAGGGTCAAGAATTAGACGGACACCTTTTTTTCTTTTTCAGTATAGAATACTGAATCTTTTCTTAGTGAAACGAATTACTATCACTGAAGTGATAAACTTAGATGATTTTGGTGAAGGAATTTACCGTCACTAATTTAAGGTTAGACATTTTCTTAATTTCATGTGGTAGACACAGACGAGGAGGACAGGGTGCGGTG
The DNA here is from genome assembly GCF_004193775.1 of Glycine soja. Classification (NCBI taxonomy): domain Eukaryota; kingdom Viridiplantae; phylum Streptophyta; class Magnoliopsida; order Fabales; family Fabaceae; genus Glycine; species Glycine soja. The sequence continues at coordinate 22,991,288 of NC_041009.1, read as the reverse complement.
AATGTGATTGACACATTTTCCCGGGAAAAGATTCGATTTCCTCGGCATGCATGCTTGATGCTTTCATGCATGTTACTTCCATTTGATCATTTACCTAATCCTTGAATTAGTTGAATGTCATAATGGGCTTAGGTGAACTAACCAGCTACAAGTAAAAGGACAAGGTATTGTATTTATATTTTTTCATAAAAAATTGTAAAATGAAAAAGAGATAAGAACAAAAAAAAAGAGATATTTAATAAGATGAATGATGTGATGAAAAAAAATCATGATATTATAAAAAGTGTTATAGCATATTATTATATGGATAACAACTCATCGTTATAATAAGAGTTGGGATAAAGACACTTGGAGCAAACCCAATGCGTACTGATTAAGTGTATATATTACATAGCTTTCAAAAAATAAGGTTTAATTATTGGTGAAATAATATGTTGAAGATAAAGTTAAGATAATAATTTATGGGTAATTTTGGTTAAAACCTTATTGACGTCTAATCTTCACGAGTCTACAGACATTAGAAGAATAGTAAGGATGTCTGTCCACAGATTTGAAATCCCATCTACTCCACTTCGAATTTTTAAATTTAAAAATTTACGAACCTTAGATTTCCATAAAGATATTATTCAATTATTAAGATATTTAATATTTATGGCTCTGAATTTCAGGTAAAGATAGTCTTGTCATGTGATCAGATTCTAAACTAATTTTAAAGTTTAGCCTAAAGTTTACAAGTTTAGTTTTTTCTTTTTAAGTATTATTTTGTCTAGATGAAAAAAATAATAATATTCTCTCAAACTAGGGTCAAGCGTTCAAATGAGACTCCTTCCAATAATATTTGAGTTCTTATTTTTAATTTATTTGTATAATAAGTTAGGAAAACAGCAAGATAAAAAAATAATTCATGTTTTTATAAATTATAAATGAAAAACATTTTTTTTTCAAATTAAAAGATCTTTAAGAAAACAAAACAACAAGCTATAACTAGCTGATATGCTCTCAATGGATCAAAAATTTACTTCAAAGAATCGCAGTACTCTTACCATAAGATAAAAAAAAAATATTAATTAAGAAACAATAAAACATATATATATATATATATATATATATATATATATATATATATATATATATATATAATAGTTGGTTGAAAATGTTAGAGAGAGAAAAGTAAAAAAGAAAGAAAAGTAATTATCGATAAAAGCATCCAAATTATCAAACTCGAGAGTATAAATAGACTCGTGAAAATTCTATACTCAATTTGTAGATCGGTAAGAATCCACTTCATATAAAAATAATAACAAAATATCTATAAATAACATATCAATTAAACATTTCAACAATATAATAAAGTAAAATAGTAAATTATAAATTTCATAATAGTTAAATAATCAAGTCTAGTAATGCATTCCTACTGGATAATAAAACTTACATATGTTATAGTAGTGTTAGAACATTCCTATCGAGGGTTTGATGTTATTAAAGAATAAATATTTGATATTATTAATACTGAGAATTTTTCGATTTGAAAATAACATACTAAAAGAATGTATGTTGAACACTAAACAGACAAAAGATAACTCAAAATGACTTATATTTTTTTAATTTATTGACTCGTTGGTAAATTCCCGAATTTATTTAGAATTTCCTGAGTCTACCCAACATTTATTATAAAAAAGTTTACAGACAAATTAATTCACACAAAATAAATGAACTCGTAAAAATTAACAATTTAACTCGAAATTTTATAACCATGGAAGCATCTAATTTTCATCTAAGTAATTAGGCAGAAGAGAGACTTACCCTTGATAAAAGGCAAATCATGGACTGCATCTGATTTCTGCCAACTGAGTCACCAACAAATGCCATGGATTTTCCCCTCATAATCTCTAGGAATTGGAAGGGGTTGAACACAGGTAGGTCACATCCGTTTGGCTTCCACTTCCACTTCATGAACTCAGAGTCTGGTCTTCCATACTTCATGCAGTTTTGGTGCTCATGAATAGCCCAGCATGTTTTGTTTGTGTAATATGGAGCCTTTGGGTTCGGCACCCATTCCCCAGTGAAAATGTCACACTTCTTTATGGAAGTTGAAGGCAAGCTTGTTGACTCATTCAGATCATCAAATGCTGACGATGGCTTCTCTGATAATTGCTTATTGCTCTTCAGAGGTGATGATGTTGATGATGATGAATATCTAAACAAAGGGTACGAGAGTGGTGTGACAGTGAATAGAAGTATGGCAAACACTGCAAGCAAAGTCACTTTTGGGACCATTTGTTTTGGGGTGCTTTTACCAAAGAGAAGCTCTATAACTTGGAACTTCATTTTGGAAGCTAGGAGGGAGAACGAGAAAGGGGTAGGGAGGGAATGGAGGAGTTTTGCTTATATAAATATCTTGTGTGTCTAAATTAACTTTAGAGAACTTTTTTTATTATTTATATTTGCATTATGATTGCAAGGACTTAAGGAAGTTTCTCCATACCCAAGGACTTTCTAAATTGGATGGCTCCTAGCTAGCTAGTTACACTTAATAAATACTATCCCTGAGGTTAATTTCATTTTATTTCACACATGCATGACATGTTTTGAAAATTAATTTTAGATTTTCGCTTGTCCTTGATGTATCCACCACCCCATGCTTTTTGCGCCATGCTATAAAATATTATGAATTGTCTTGTTCTGTGTCCTACTATATAACCTTAATTACGCAAATACTCCATATATTAATTAATTTATCAAAACAGATGCTCTTTCTTTTTTATTAAAACATACGGGAAGACTGGAAGAGGCTGCTTATTTCTATAACAACATATATATTGGACATATTGAAATGTCTTAAAGTACGTACGTAAGCAACTAATTAAGTTAAGTGAGCAGGTAAATGATAGTCATTATAACATGTTCAAGTGTTGACTTATACGTACTGAGTTTTGCTTTTATTTTGTTAACATAAAACAAAAATCTATATTAGTATTTAAGACAAATAATATTTTCAATCTTCGTGAAGGAGAAGTGTACTAGAAAACAATAGAAATAAAAAAAAAATTAAAGAATGTTTAACAAGTTAAGCAATAAACAATGGTATCAATAAAAGTTACTACTAAAAATAAATGTACAAGAAAAAGAGTTTACGTAATTTTTATACACGGTAAAAAATTTGTATTGTTAATTAATTAAGTACATGTCAATTTTAAACCAAACTACATCTAGATCTGAGATCATTCATCCAATGGCATATTTTCATCTCGAAACAAATGTAAATATTTGGGTTCTCTAGGTTCAAGGGTAACTTAGGTAGTTTGTTTCTAATTCCCTTCATTCCAAAATATAAATGGTTTAAAATTGTTACAGAAGTATTAAGAAAAATAATTAATTAGTTGAATTTCATAAAAAATATTAATGATTTTTCCAATATACCTTTTATCTCTAATTAAATAATACCTATTTCTACTCATTTACTTCCATTATATAGAATTTTTATTAATAATAACAAATTCTTATACAGACTTTTATATAAACTTGATGGAGTAAGATATTTTCATTTTATCTAATTCTATTATTCATGTGCTACTTGAGGAAAAACAACTAAGTTTTAAAATTAATCAATGATATAAATACATGAGTAAATATTAGTGACTTAGGAAAAAGAATTCACAATAATTATAAAGTCCGTTGTCTTAATACATGAAATATTAATTGAGGATAATTTTTAAAAAAATATTTAATGTAATATTAATTTTATAAAACAACTTTTATTTTGAAATAATTTTTTTTCTCTAAAATAACTTATATTTTAGAACAGAGCAAATAATTGGTTCAAGACCTTCAAACCCCATATTGTGATTGAAAAGTGTCAACATTCAGGAATACAATCAAACTTGCACGTCAGAATTTTAGATCTAGATCTCTATTTTTGGTATAATAATTCTAAATCTATTATACCATCGTTCAATTGATTGTCAACGAGTGTTTATATTTTTAAGATATTAAATATGAGGAGAGGAAAGATTAACTTATTCCAAAAGTAATTTTTTCTCTCATCTTATCGTTTATTTTTTTAAAATTTATCTAATAGTCATAATGAGTAATTAATTTTAATTATTGAATTTCAAAAAATGAATGGTTGAAATAAAGAGTAAAAATTATTCTTGAAATAATTTGATCCCTCCTTGTTAAATATATTTATTTTTTTTATACTTTTTTTATAAAATAGGAGAAGGATTTTATTACTAGAAATATATGATTTTCCTGCAGAAAAAATTCTGCAAGAGTTTTCCAAATATATGGCTATTTTTTGTGAATTAATATACGAAGAAATTTCCCTAATGAATTTCTTTTATTTTCTGCAGATTTTCTTGGGGAATTAATTTTGTATGAAATATTTAATATTATATATTTTAGTAAATCACGATAGAGGTTGTATGTAAGTATTCCGTGAATTTAATTTCTTACAGGTTTTCCTCCTAATTCCCCCCCCCCCCGATATTTTTCGCAAAAAGACTAGAAAATCTAGGTCAAGGATTTCAACATTTAAAAAAAAACGTCAATATTCTGTATCATTTTGTAAAAAAAAGTTATTTAAAAAACATTTTTAGATTGATTTCTTGTATTAACCAATTTTAAAAACAACTGATATGCAATCATATACTCTATATTACAAAAATATCACCACTACATACACCAATTTTCTAATAATCTAAGTAATTACAGTATAATTTCTTTTAAGACAAATGGCATGCAATAACAACATTTCTAAGGTAAGAGATCCTAACTAAAGTTTACACTCCAGACTCTATCAATCACATATATATGCACCACACCAGACTTATAAATTAAGTACAGTTATAAATTACTTATGTAAAGAGCATTTTGTATATACGAAAATGAATTCTCCTTGAAATAAGTTTTAATAGTACCATTTCATGGTACAAGCTGGAGTTTAATTATTATTTTTATGATGTCTTCTCCACTGAATTTTGTTGGTCGTGTTTAAAATTACTACTAAGTACTAACTCAAGTGACTCGTTGATTATATTGAGAAGTTCGTTTCCCGAGACTACCTAGCCTTGATGAAAAAATGATACTAACTTATTAATATGGAAGTTAACATGCATGAATGGCAACGGCTTCTTATATGATTCTAGATCTAGAATAAAATATCATAACAAATACTATTACAGGTCAATTAGACAACTACCATCATCAATGGATTTGTAAAAGAGGAAATGGCTAAGAAATAGATCGAGCTAGCTCGTTGCATATATTATATATTCAATTTGTACAGATAAAAAAACTGATGAAAATCATGAATTGAATGTAATGAATCTTATAAATAAATGTTCAGGTTTTTAATACCACTACTTTTCACATGTGAAAAAAAGGTATTGAGACATATACTTGTTAAACATGAACACATAAATGAATGTATTTACGAATCTTATTCTTTTCACACTACTAATAGTAGTGTTCGATCTTGTGTTCTAGCTGTACCTGACAATTATAGTATGTCGTATTTTTTTATATATATTTTCATTCTTTTTTAATTATTATTACTTACATTTAATAATTTCTATTTTAAATTTTAAATTTTGATAAATCACATCAAATCAAATATACACATAAAGAATAATATATACGTCTATATTGTTTCTTTATTGCAAAAAGTTTCATCTCTTTAATTTATTTTTAATCTAATAATTAAAATACAATCTTCATTATTATTAATGAAAATATCTCTTATTGTATTTTCTTTCTTCTTAAAATATGAGATTTCATCTTCTACAATCGAGAACGTGGATTAATATTATAGTTTGGTAGACCTAAACGCCTTTTCATGGTATAGTGCCTCACTGCCTCTAGTTTGTGAATTGTGAGGTTACCTTTAATTTTCCTATCCATTTAATTTGATTAATATGAGTCATTGCTCATTGGTCTCATATCTCTTTCTCCTTTTTCTTTCTATTGTTTTCTGTAAAATAAAGTGGGGACTAATGAATTAATAAGTGATTTGATATTTAATTAATTGAACAAGAACCAAATGAAAAGACAATTCGCGAGCTTATAAGCAGAATTTAATCATAGAATTGTTTGATTCGTCGTCTGTTTTTTTTATTAAAAAAACAGAAATATAAGTAAAAGTTGAAAAAAAAATCATAAAAGATTCTGAAAATAGGGCTGAAAACAAAAGAAGAGACGTATTTTGTGTTTTCTTCAATGTCTTGAAAACATAAACGATGCAAATTTGCGTCTTCGTGGTGCTTTCTCCTTTTATTACGTTTGACTGCAACGTGAGTTTTTTCACAAGTGAAATTCAAGTTCAATAGAGAAGAAAGATGAGACTAAGAATACTGCAAAACAACCTTCAATTCAATACCCTCTGTAAGTTCCTTTTGATGCCCATACTCATTTTGAAGCTGTGTGTTCATATCAAGGGTGTACGTAACGTACGTCCAAGTCGTGTTTGTGCCAAATTACAATTTACTGGAGACAGTGTAGGGAACAAGATTTGGTTGGAACAAGACACGTGTATTTACGGTTTTTAAAAATAAAAAATAGAATAACAAAACAAATATAATTTTTGAATCTCAAAATATAAAAATAAAAATCATTTTCTTAAAGTTTAAATAAAAATAAATATTTTCTCAAACTAATTGTACCGTGATATTTTCTATTGAAAATAGTTTTTTCCATTAAAATAACACATACCTTTGTATGTGTGGCATATTATAAGTTGATTAAATAGTCAAAATTAAATTTTATATTTTACACTTTCTTTTTACTTGTTGAGCTTTGTCTTTAATCATCTTAAAAAATTTAGAAGTATAAGTACAAAAGGTCAAATTTGTCATTGACATATTATTAATATATAGTTACCTACAAATTTTAAAGTACCTACAGCCCGAGATCATTTGCATTTTTTTTTTTAAACTTCTGCTTAAGTTGTCGTGGAGGAAGCGCCATAGCAATAATTGAGGAGGAACGTGGTACTGAAGCTAATAATGAAAGAAATTTTAGCTTTACACCTAAATTTAGATGTAATATTTTTCTTTGCCATTTCCAGATTGAGATGCTGGTCATTGGTCAAGTCCAATAATTCAGGCCCGTCCAACCCAACCCAATCCTTAATACTTGAAAGGGATGCCTTTTACGTTGGAAATCTTCAACATTCCATCCCACATGTCTTTTGTCTCAACTTATGAGAATGATTATAACTCACCCTTTTATCATGATCCTTTACTCTTTATTTATTTATTTATATTTAGGAAGGAAAAGATAAAGAAAAGATAGTGAAACAAAATAGAAAATGATATGATATTTTAGATTATTTGATTGTGTAAGATGTGGAAAGAAAAAAAAAATAGATGAAGGTATTTCTGACTTTTTATTCATTTAACTTTGTCTTATTCTCTTTCTCTTAAAACTGAGAAGAAAAAAATATTTGAGTGGGTCCTATCATTTTTCTCTCCCCTTGTTTTCTAACATGTCAAATGAGGAAAAGTCTTTTGATAAATGTATACCCCCTCCCTATTCTTTCCTTTTTGCTAGTTTTCTTGCCTTCTAAATGGAGTGTTAGATATAAAGAAAGTAAAATGCTAATCAATATAATAATAAGAACATTGGTTAAAATATATATATATATATATATATATATATATATATTAAAAAATATAATAGTCCATTTTTCATGATTCCTTAACAAGTGTCCTTAAGATCATAATTAGTAGGAGTGTTCCCAAAATGATTTATATTAATTGAGCTAAAAATCCATTCGAACCAAAGATTAAAACAACATGTGTTTTTATTCCTTAAAAAAAACAGTTTTGGTTTTGGTTTTGATTTCAATTATTTTCTTAAGATAACATAATCCAATCCAATAAAATGCAATTTTGATTTGAGTGAAAGATTCAAATTTTATCAACGCATCTTACACAGTTATATTACATTCAAGAACATATTACAATCCAATATTTCTTATTGTTAAACCAAAGAAATGCCAATTGTTAAAATTATAAAAAAAAATAAAATCGTAGCACATAATTGGAACCATAGGAAAACTTATAACTTTTGATCTTTAGTGTGCATGTGTTAGAGAAGCTAATAAACTTATTCTAGTAAACATTAGAACCAGGTAAATAATAGGTCAGTTCAACTTATCAAAGAATCATTTATATTTGGATTAAATGTGAAATTATTGGTTTAAGGTAGAATATTTTTAGTGCACATAAAAAGTAGTATTGGGTCATTCTTATTTATCAACAAGAGAATATTAAAATGGAATTTGAGAAAACAAAAATAGACAACAAGAAGTTGGGCAGCTTGTTTATACCCACACAGATTGCAGAAACTAGGCTGCATTTTTTTTTTTTGTTTTTAAAATGGGCTGCATTTCATAAGTTCAGCGATACACACGGATCACAAGTTAAACGTACTATATACGTCGCATGTGTCAATGGTGTCATTCTAAATTTCTAATGTCCTCTACAAATATTTTTATGTGATTGAGAAGAATAGAAACTCATTTCTTTTTTTCTCATGATTTATTATTAGAAAAAATGAATCTATCATATATGTTACACTTTGACCATGAAAAACAATTATTTCGTGACACAGATAAATAGAAATGGGAAGTACTCTTGGTTATTACTTATTATGAGAAGTGTAAACTATAAATTCAAGTCGTACAGTTATTATGATTAAAATTAAAAATTAATTAATAACCATATGACCATTTAAAAAATTATATAAATTTATCTTTTAATCTTAAACTAATTCAATTATGATTAAATAGTCTATATTTTTCATTTTCAATATTTTTTTCAATAACAAAACTTCATATTTGATAGTCTTCCTAATGTATATCGTAAGAAATTCTCTCTCGCTTCAAGATTGAGTGGCTGCACGTAAATGAGTCATCGTTATCTTTGATTATTCAAAACGATTAACGACATATAAAATATTGAATTTTAAATCTTATTTATAAATATAGATAATCGCGGTTAAAAAATTAAGGGTTTCATTTTTATATTCTATTAGTGTGAATGTTTTTATATAAATATTTATTTTATCATCATGTCAATGTGTCATGTGAATGAATAAAATAAAATAGTCAAATTTTATTATATATGTGTAAAAATGTTTCACGTTGACAGTATTATAAATAAAACTATACAAATAATAAATATTTGATTTGATAAAGCTATTACTTAAAAACAAATTTAATTCATTATTAATGTAAAAGTTTGAGTACTATTAATTCATTATTTGATTTGATAAGTAATAGCTTTTTGTGTGTGTGTGTAGGAATGTTCTCTCAATAATCGGATGCAATTTTTTTCAAACTAAATTTTATCTTTTCTAAAGAAGTCTTCATCGTGCACATGGTGAGACATACTTAAAACTCAACTCTTCAATAAATGTGTTGAGTTTTGTTGGTAAAAGTTTTATTCTATTAAAGAAAATTGTATTAACGTAATGTTCATTTAGTTTTCAAATTATTTTTCCATCAATTAGGTAAGACATTAATTTTGAAGATACAGTGAAACACAAATGTCATATATATATATATATATATATATATATATATATAATTAGTTTTTAAATTGTGCATATTGTTCAATTAACTTATCTTAATTTTCTTGATTTAAAACTATCTATTCAAAGAATTGAAACTCCTTTTTACTCAAACCCTTTTAACATTAACTGGTGAGGACATGATAAGGACTAAGAGCTAAGAACCTTTAGAAGGACTTGAATGACCTATGTCAAGGACTAGAACAAAGAAGGTCAAGGAAGCTCTTCAACAAGTGTTAACCATGCTATTTGAATTTAGGCTCAAGTTATAAATGGAAAAGCTTTGGATTATCAATTGCACCATGTTTCAAGAAGAGTAGAGAGTGCCACCTTTGTCAAGTAATTTTATTAGCATTTTATTAGTTGAAATAAAGGCCTAAACTTGTGTTAAAGTGACTACCAATTCTCTTTGAATTTGCACCACCTATGGGCTTATTTTAATGTGAAGAAATTAAGATTTAATAAGATGGAAACTCTAGGCTTACGGCTGCCTCTTGGTTGCGCATTTTTCCACATGTTTTATGTCTTAATTCTAGTTTTAATTAGGTATAATGACACCATCAATTGTTGTTATTGGTTATCATTTCATCTTCTCACTTTTGTAATCAATTTGATGTCATTCCTATTTATGGGTTGTGCATTTTCTAATAAGGGGGGCGGACCTTGAATTGAGTTTTAATCATCTTCTAAAGTGTGAGAGTGAATCTCCTTAGTTACTTGAGTGATTTAAGAAATTAGTTTATCTAGGAACCCCACCTTGTGTATAACACCAATTTCGGAGGAGTGATTCTTCCAACCACCTTTTTCATTCTCCTTCTTCATCATTCTCCATCCAAACACATTTAGACTTTGAATCAAATCCTTCAATCCTTCATAAACTTATCACTTTCTCTTTCTCCTTGTTCATTCTATTTTCTGAATTTTCATACAAGTAATAAAAAAAAAATCTTTGAAGATCCATCCTCAATCCTTGTGAAAATGGGTTTACATCATTAATCAAAAGAGTTTAACCCCTTGGATAATTATTTAGAATATTCAAATTCCTTTAATAATTTATATAACAAAACAAATATAAAAGAGATAAATAATCTACCCATTCTAGAGAAGGCCTTTTTTTCAATTAAATTATATATTCTATCTTGTTTCCATCACTTTTTTTTAGGGAATTTATTTGCATCACTTAAATATTACAACTTTTTCCTTTCGGTAAAAAGGACTAGTAAAATTAAAACTTTTTTTGTATGGTGCTGAATAATAAATACTTATGAAATGAAATTATTACAAAGAACTTGAATCCATATATTATATATCTTCATTGCTACATGCGTGGTTCTCCTTGCGTGCTCTTAATACCATTCCACACCCATTTACACATTCATAACCGCCCACCCCTTCAATTCATTCATTGCCTTTCGCCGCCCTCTATCTAACATACACACATATACTATTTAATCATCATATATAGAAGACCCCTTTATTCTTCTTAATTTCTACACTAAGTATCTAGTTTGTTTTTTCCAGTTTTTGTGCATTCTCTACCAAGTGGAGTGGAAAGTGTTCTTTTGCCAAACAGAACAAAGCCACAAGGTTTGTTCTTCCTCACCCTCATGTTTTTCAATTGTATTTTCTTTAACTTTTTTTGTTCTTATGCACTGCTTAGCGTTTTTAGCTTTCGCTGTTTAATTTGAGCAGAATTAATAAGCAAAGATGGTGATGCTGGGTTTGGGAAGGCTTGTAGTGACTCTAAAATCCAAAATAAGGTCTTTGAAACTGAAGAAACCTTATGATAAGATGGAGAAGAGTGAGAGCATGAGAGTGGAAATAAGAAGCAGGAAGGCCAGAAAGCTTATTGAAGAGACCCTCAAAATTGCTGATTCACCTAAGTCCAAAACCTTCACCTTATGATGATGTTATGCTAAGCTACCTTATGTTAATTGTATGTATTAGTAAAACTCTTCAATAATTAAGGTTCTGTTCTTCGTATATGTGTTGTTAAATTTCAATGAGGTAACTAGCTTTATCCTTTACTAACTCATAGCCTTAAATCACATGCACATCCACCACATACCAAGTATATCTTGTGCATAATCTAGAACTTTGTTGTTGTCTTAGATTGGTATGAAGCATGCAAAGACTTTGCAGAATTAGGAAGAGTTTGTTTTTTGAGGCCATTTGCTTCGATGAAAAATGGAAGAAGAAAAAAAACAGCAGCAAAATGGAAATAAAAAAAAAAGTAAAAATTTGGGGGAAAATCTTTCTGTTTAAACTGTAGGTAGTAGATTTTCTCTGAAGCTCCTTTCGTTTTCAAATTTATTGCGTATTAACATCAGGTCTGTTTTTGGGTGGACCATCCTATAGAAGAGTGCAGGGCAATTATGTCACATTCACTTATTTGAGTTACTTCTTTTCTATTAGTTTTACTGAATAGGGGAATTTTTAATATTTTGAAAATAAACAAAAAAAAAAGTCTATAATTATAGATTCTCATTTAATTATAAATTATGATGTTTAAGTGGATGTGTGGTTCAATGTTTTGAATAATAGACATCCAATCTCAAGCAAAAATCCACAGTTTTTGAGTTTTTACATGAATTTATTTGATGTGAAACTGGGTAAATATACGAATGTTCATTTGATGAGTTTGAACAGATGATAAATTTATTAAACTTTTTATAATAATTTACTTAAAAATTAAACATACCATGAATTCTGATTAATGGATAGTATAAATCTATTTACACTAATAATACATATAAATTATACTTAATAAATAACGTAATATATATATATATATATATATAAAGTAGGATTTAATTTCTCTAAAATGAGACAGTGCACCTTAAAGAATAAAATACAATTACACCTGATTGATTAAAAAAATTAAGAATTAATAATTGTGATAAAATTAATATACATAATAAATAAAATTAATTAAAATCAATTTTTTTATTACTGAATTTATCCTCGAAAGTAAAAGAGCCAAATCCGTGCAGGTATGTGCACTTTTAATTTTAAATTTAATGGCTGAGAATTGGCTTTCTTATCGTTAGATTGGGTAATGGGTAGGGATAAGATTTGACGATTGAGGAATGAATAATTGAATATCAGTTAATTGATTTTTTTGTTTCAAGATAAAATATTAAAATATTTTATTGTAAATATTTAAATCATTGAATTAATTTTATATTTAGTAATATTTGAAAAACAATTACTTATTATCTTTGAAAAATAACTCTCTACTTATTTAAATAATGTATATACAAAACCATAGTAAATTATGTTTTGTAATATGCATTGTACTGTGGGACTGCGTTAAACTTAAACCATGCAAGACAGTTAAGTACTCCATCCCTGTTATCGGTGAATAATAAAGTAATATGCACTGTGCCACTTCAGATTTTCAATCAATTTTTTAAACAATTAGTTAAATAATTAAGTATCATCGTAGAATTATAATGAATAGACAATTTTTTTATAGTTTGAATAAATTAAACTTTAATATTCGCATTCACGAAGCATGCATTAATTTTAAAATATTATTAAGAATATGCCACAACTAAACAAATAAAAATGTATTAATTAAGCAACAAAACTACTGTATACATTAATAGACTGAGATTGTTCTAATTTTGTTAATGATCTCAATTTTGAATCATATATATGCAGTTAAAAGAGGATGAAGATATCCAAAGAAAACAATTAAAAAAAAGTGTATTAAATTTGTAAAGTAAAACACTTTTAATATTTAATTGACATCATTTATGCCATAATTTCTTTTAAGTATCAAATCAGTTGATAGGGTGAGAAAAAAGAGGAAAGGAATACCAGAAGGAAGTGCTAAAAAATAATATTGACATAAAAAAAGTGAAAATTAAATAGTGTGTGTTAGTAGTTAGTGAAGTGGGTAACCACCAAGAATAAAGTTCAAGATTTCTGATGTGGAATTTGGCAGCACGTGAACCATGAGATGTAGTGATGACGAAGAAGGAGGACAAAGGATTGTAAATTACTTCTGATTTGGCAAATGCTTGCCCATGAAAATGCACTCTACAAGGTGCACAAGGACACCTTGGTAACGAAGATGACTAAGCAAAGTTGTTTCTTCCAAGAACTAAGTCCAAATTTATATCAATCACACATCTTTTTGCATTTCTTATGCCATTCCACAACCCCTTTTATTTTTTCTCCACCCTAGTCCATTATATATAGAGAGATTATTCACAATTTAATTATAATCATAATACAGAAAATATATGATGGATTGAATAATTAAAATAGAAAAAAAAATAAAAAGTGACGAATTCAATTTTTTCTATTAAAAAAATTAACAAACATACCATTAGTTTTTGCCGATAATTTTTTTTTATAACCGTAGCCTCTCTCCAATTGAATTTCTTTTTCTCCTCTGCCATGGTTATCATGTAACCCTGAAGCAACAGACATTTAAAGCAAAACAATCAGCAAAGAGACAGAAAAACATCAAATCAGGAATCAGCAGAAAGTAGATACTAATAAGGAGAGCCAAGGAAATTAAGGAAACTCATTTTCATTATTGTGGATGTTCTCTTAGGAAAAGTGGGGGCCATGAGACTCTCAACCAACATGTTGTCTTTGTTGGGATTTGGATGGTGATATATAGAACAGCTCATGAAACAATTTGATGTGATGTAACTAAAATGGATATATGCTCACACAGGAATTCACACTTCTCCAAACTCAATTCATTGTGATGACATGCTAAACAAAAGCAATTAGCAGTTAGACTCAAACTACTAGCCGAAATATACGACAAACAAAAGCACATATATCAAATAGAAAGACTCAAACAATGAAAATTTGGTTACTTCTTATATGTTTCCCAATGTACCTTAACTCTCAGGACATTAATTTGAATAATGATATTAAAATATATATTCACCACAATAAGTAATATATTATCTGTTTTAGTATATATATCCGGTAAAGTCTGTAAAATACACGTGATAAGTTTGTGACGGCTCTCTATTGCACACGTCAATCTTTCATGTCAATAACTCGGAGACAAGCTATACATTTCATTATTATCTATGGACTATTATCTACAAACCCGTAATTATCTTCAAGTGTTGTTACGTCATTGTAACACCCCCTACAAATAAGGATCCAGAGTTTTCATTCCCTTTTATAAGTATCAGGTTTCATCTTATTTTTTTCATACTCACTTATACTCTCTTAACTCATGTATTTATTTAAGTGTTGAAATCTTTTGTTTTACAGGTTCTCTTTTTATCTTCTTAATAAAAAAAACTCTCAATTTAATGTATGAGATCTAAGAGTTTACTTTGTTCACGTCCACCCTGGCATGGGACTCTTCTTCGGAACTTTGGTAAGTAGAGTATAACATAAGTCCATGGACCATGGTCTATAAGCATGTATCAAATTCAGACACGTAGAGTTAAATTATCATAAAGATATTTGGTAGATTTGACAATGACAAAACATCAAAAACTCATTAGTAGGAACCTGTGCAGTCTAGATGTATATCCTGTGCCTTTTATATAGGCATGTACTTGCAGAGAATAACAATCACAATCACAATCACAGTTGGACGAAATCCTTATCGTAATGCACAAATGAAATTCAATTGAACTCTTTCTTTCAAGTCATGATACACTTTAATCTCATAATCGGAATACTCCAAAATGGAGGTTCAGAACAAATTAATTAGAGCAGCAGATTAATATAGAAAATGGATGATCAAGAACATTAGGTGCAACATGAGAGAATGATGCTAAATACAGTACACTTAACATGTATCACCTCACATTTGCACAGGATATTTTGTTCACCTCACAACTTACCTTACACTATGATTAATTATGCTACTTCGCTTAGGCGAGAGAAAAGAGGAAACAAGAAGAATAAGCAGCAAGTATATTCCTATTAGAGATGCTTATTATATATTAGATATTATAAATAAAAGCACAGTACGTAGATTATGATTTTGCTTTAAATAACTGCACCCTCTGCAAAATCACAATATATTTCTTAAGTGCTCGCCAATGTCATCAGAAAATCCTTCCAATGATTGCATGTTCATTGTCAAAGCAAACAATACAAGAAGATCAGAAGAGAGAAACCTTGAAAGCAAATAATTCTGATTTCTGTGCACAAGCCTATATAGTTCTTTCCAAGTTTGTTCATAAATTTAGGAAACGATATATATTTTAGCTTTCCTCAATGTTCTTATAAACTGTGGTAGACACTTGAAACTTCCAAAGTGGCAGATGAGGCATTCTGTGTTTTTTTTTTCTAAAATGGAGACAATTGAATTGCAGTGATAGATAATTTTGGATAAGAGAAATCCAAACAACACATTATTCAATATACTTTTTTTCAACTTACTCATTGTTATTTGTTAAAATTTGTGTAAATTTTACTAAACTATGTGAGTTTAGCTCCTAGTTAGTGAAATTTTACCTACTACAGTAATAAAATAATGCGTATTCAAAGGAGAATGTTACCACTGGGGGGGGATTAATGATATTATGTGATTGAAAGTATCTTTTCAGGATTCTTTTATGTGCATTATCGATCAACATATACAATCACGCTTGTAACCTAGTATTACACTTCAGTATTATGTTACTTATAAATTTCATGGGGAACATAGCTGACCTGATAAAAACAAAACACAGCGAAGGTGAATATTTTAAGTGACGGACCATATATATCAATTGTCACATGCCCAAGGTCAAGACTGTTCAAGTATATATTAGTTTATACAAACAAGAAGAAGCCATAAAGTCGGCCAATCTCTTAAATGATCTCCAAATAGTGTGTATTTGAATTTGGATAACCAAAAAACACTTTAAAATATCAGTTAATATGATCTTAGATAAATATTCACATATTTAATCTTATGACAAGAAATTGATTATAAATTAAAAATTAATAGTGTATTTAGTTCCACATATTGGATCGGGTGTGATTGTAAGAAAATAATAATTATAGTTTTCACATTTCAAACATAATTCCTTCCTTTTCAATGGGATTTCAAACATGTAATTTTTAGTAACATAGTGATGGTGGCTTCAATGAGACACATGTATATTGATATAAAACTGTTATATTTAAAATATTTTGGTTAGTTTTTAATTTTTTTATTAGATGAGTAAATAATTTTTTTTAATAACTTCTTAATAGTTTCTAACATTTTTTAAAACACTACTTGAAGTAACATTTTTTGAAATATAGTATTTTTTAAAATGTTAGCTTCTAATTTTTTTTATATTTTCTTCCCTATTTTTAATATATTTATCAAATTTTTTAGTTATATATTTTTTTTAAAAATAAATTATAATTTCATTATTTTTCAATCACTTTATATTTTTTAATTACTTCAATAATTAGTTTTATCATATACTTATAATTTAGTAAACTGTTAACTTCCAACTATCAACTTTTGATTTTTCAACTAATTTTGATTAAGATAATCAACATGTATTCAAACACGCAATTTGAGTTAAAATTATTTTACATAACTTTTAGTTAGGATAAAAAAAAATACACTGAATCTTACAAACGCTAAGGCAAATAACCACATCAATATTGGAGCAAATGCCACAATCAGAAGTTGCCAACTCTCGTATTGGTATGCCACATTCAAGGGAGTTGTCTCGGTAAAGCATCAAGTGCTTATTTAAGTATTGGTGCTAGAATTGTTTGTTGCCCTGTTATGGGTACTTTTATAAAGCAATAATAATGATATATAATATTAATAAAATTTAAGGATGTGGAGTTACTTGTGGGCTCTTTTAGTTAAAAAAAATTAAGGCTTAAAAAACTTTCTAAAGTGGTAAAAAAAAGATAAAGATGAGTATTCTGCAGTGAAATAAAAAAAAGACTAATATATAACGGTAAAAAATATATATAAAAAGCGAAAGGAAAAAAAAACTGCTTTAGAGATGCTCTAATACTGGAGTATATTTACAGTTTTACACAGTTAAGAACATCAAGCTTTTTTGTTTTTTTTTTTTTTTTCTATGAGGAGAAGAACATCAAGTTTATTACGCGCGCAACCAAATTAATAACATTGTTCATGTTAGCAGTGATTATGGACCATGCTGTTATGATGGTATTATGGACCATGCTATTATGATGGTATTATGGACTATGCTTTTATGATGGTATTCTGGAGTATGGACCATGCTATTTATGATGGTAAACGCAAAAATTAATGGGCATAAATATGCGCAACTAAACAAGGTCAAAAACTAATAGCGTGATCATTTTAAAAAAATAATAATAACTAGGCAATGCCGACAATATATTGATAGCGTGTTATGTAATTATTTTAACATTTTTAAATATTACGAAATGGGTCTAATATAACAAGTCCATTTTTAAAGTTTTTTTTTAAAAAAAACTTTCAAGTTCTTTGGACCAAAAATTCTACATATAATATCCAACTTTGTGGATATCAAGCTATTTATTCATATTAAACTTTCAACAGCTGAATTGCATCTTGAATGACACAGGTATCCCATGCATTGTACAATTTATTTTCTTTTTTTTAAAAAAAAAATAGCCAAAATCAAAGTTGAAAACAGAATGCCTTTAAAATTCACCAAAAAAAAAAAAAAAAAAAAACAGGAATACCTAGAGAAGTTAGATTTGAAAAGGTTAAGAATAAAAGAAGAGAAAATTAACTCCCAAATAAAAGTACTCCAATTAATCGGTAGGGGTAGATTGTACCCTGTTCTGTTACCAAACTCATGTTCTCAACATCGACGATGCATTTAGTAAACATTTTTTTCCCTCGTCCACTATGCACATTAAATTACGGTAGGACAAAACCAGAAGTTTCAACCATTCAGATTTGAATGATTTGAATTGAGTGTCATCAATGGTGTCTCTCAAGACTCAAGGTCATCATCTCCTAGCAGGGTTTACACCGCGAGCAGCTTCGTATCCACCTCCACTACGAGCAGGCGGAGTTGTGGATCCATAAGGCATATTGTTCATTGGCGGAGCATGTCCATGAGGACCAGCAGCCCCTCTTGACTGTGCATCATAGCCATCAGCTCTCGGTGCATCATAAGCAGGTCCTCTCTGCATATCATAACCCGGACCTCTCTGTGGATCATAGCCAGTTCTTTGAGCATCAAAAATTGGCCCTCTCTTGGAATCATAAGCAGACCCTCTAAATGCATCATAACCAGTCAACCTCTGAGCATCGTAAGTAGCAACCCTTTGTGCATCATAAGCGGGCCCTGCAGATGCACCATACCCAGGCCCTCTGGGAGCATCATAACCAGTTCCTGCAGGAGCTGGACCAGGTTGACCTCCGGCAGTAATAAGTGTAGTAGCATTGCCACCACCACCACTGGTTGCAGGGAGGGGACCTCGTCCCTGTCAAACAAAATGAATAAGGGAACATTATATTTATATACGATACACATGGAAGATAAAGAAAAGTGGGTAGATTAAACTTGGACAAATTATTTGAACTTATAAACAGAATCAACCCAAGAGCATGGCCATTCTAATTAGTAAACCCTTCGTTTATCAGCATATCTCCAATGCTCAAGATAAGCCACGTTTTGAATTATTGATACAAATGTATAAATGCCATGATACGCAACACAGACATTCAGATTGGCACTGGAACTTGAGTTTTTGTTTGATTTTAGCTACTCAGGTAACTATAATTATCCCCAATTAGGGGACAAATGAAATGACCCTTCACCATAAATATGGATATATACTACACCACCCGATTACGAGTTATAATCTTTTCTTTTAATAACTTGTTTAATATTTTGAATATATATCAGATATTGATCTAAGTTAATATTTAGTTTTGAGGCACTAAGCAAACACGTTGCTTGAAAACTAATAACTAGTGCCTACACTATATGCAAATTAAAATCTTTCAATTGTTACACTATTTCACACTGTTTTTAGAGGAGCAGATGTAAGAGTACAACAGTTCAACACAAAGCATTCTATTATTACCACTGAACCATTGCAATTTCCTCTGCACACAAGTAATACTTCTCCTAATTGTTATCATCCAAAGCGCCTAGCAGATATGACAATAGCATGATAATCCTATAGATCCTGAAATTCTTTACCATGGTAACCAAAACTACTGCTTATGTTAAATTGGTACTATCAGAACAGTGATTATCAAAGATTTACGAGTAGCAATATCATACTGAAATCAGATCAAAGTTTTTTAATTCAGGTTTCTCTATATTATAGGAGAAAAAATAAACTAATGCTAGGCATTTAGTTATTTAAAAAAATCATCAGGCAGGTAGCATAATAGTCCTAGCAACACATCATTACTTTTTCATACCAGAGGCAGATAATTGTCAATTACAACTTGCAAGCATTAACTATTTGCTATATTTAAGAATAAAGAATTTATAAAAATAAATACAAACATGCAGAAAATCCAGAGATTAATTTTTATTGTAAAAATCAGAAATTAATAATATTAGACAATGAACTAGAATGCTGCACTCCCGCAAGAAACCCAAAACAGCGTTAACACAGGGAGGCATCACACACCTGCATAAACGAATAACCATCTTCATATGCATTTTGTCCCACGGGAAGACCAGAAGCCTCATTCTCATTAGTTCCAGAGGTGCCACCATATGGCCCACCTGAATTTTATTACCATTGAACAATCCACAAATCATGAAAAGTTGAGGATCAAGGGCTCTATTCTAACAGAGAAAACAGGTATGAAAGGAGATACATACTACTTCTCCGATCCACATTAGCGGTGTTTGTAAGCTCTGCTCGAAGTTTTTCCACTTCCCTACTCATAGAAACATAGTTCTTTTCCATCACCTGAAGTGACTCAAGGTGATCATTGTATAATTTTTTTTCATAGTCAAAAGTGGCCCTGCATAACCAGAACAAAAGATTATCAGGGGTACTTAACATGGTAGTCGGACACTATACCAGCATGCTGTAAGGAGAGAAAGTGAGAACAGCAATCAATGGGTTGGGTTCAGGGTTTGCTCGAGTGAATTATGGGTAAAACTAGGTGAACTGGAAGCAATAAATGGGTCTAAAGGGTCACATTGGTGGCTGTTGGGATGCCAAGTAGAATGGCATAAGAATGGAACATTCACCATAAACTAAAACAGGAACCTATAACTGCCAGACCTGTTTTCAACTTCTACGATTACCACATGCTGACCACCCTAGCTGAACTAAGCCAGTCTAAAAAGGGAAGTATAGGTAGATGCCTTACTATCACTTTGGCTGAGTAAATGCCTGGCTAGTACATTGTTTGGCAAATCCATGGATGTTTCTAATGAAGAGACTCCCATGAGTTTGAATAAAAAAGCCAAGGAAATGACCTCAAGATTCAAATTGCTAAATGAAATCCATCAAACACTGGTTACATTTCAAAACAAAACACATGACCATTGGCCACAATTCATAATATACAGATTTCAACTACAGAAGTCATGCAAGCAGATTCTATACTCAAGAAACTAGGATTTTCAGTTAAATAGTTTCTAGGATAAATTCAAGCTAAATAAATGTAAGATATAAAAAACAAGTTTTAATGAAATCCAAAGTAATCAGGGCGACCCCTGAAGCAGCGGTAAAGTTGCGCCTTGGTAACCGGTTGGTCATGGGATTGAATCCGGAAACAATCTCTTTGCATATACAGGGGTAAGGTTGCGTACAATGACCCTTTCTCATACCTTCACATAGCAAGGAGCCTTCTAGCACTGCATGTTAGTTTTTTTAAGAAATCCAAAGTAATCAGTTATGACTTATGAGAAATACATATATTTTAAAGAAAAGAAAGTTTATTAAAGAGATGGAAATTATAACTAGGGAGACTAGGGGAGAACTTTGGTGACTGATTAAGTTAGATAAAACAGAATGCAAAATGGAAGCTCAATGTACAAGCCCCCACTGTCATATGGGCACATGAAATGAAAGCAGAAGGGGGTTCAAAACCAAGAAATAAGCTATCAACCTAGGGTTTGATTGTACTACACAATCAAGATTGATGGCACTAAAAAAGAGCACCGTGCTATACTGGCAGAGCTTCAGCAAAACTAGGTAGGTAGCTTTCGCTAATGAGAGATGGATTTGGGGATTCGATTAGGATGAACACTATGGCACATCTAGGGAAAAAGTATTACACCCTACTAGAATAAAGAATAAAGAATAAATCCTAATCCTATAACAACTGAGTGACGTAGAGGAGAACCCACTTCTTCAAGGGGAGCTAGTGTAATCTATAAAGGGACTTCTTTAAACGAGAATTTCAATATTTGTCCCAACTGATGTGTGATTGACAGACATTCATCAAATCAGCTAAACTGGAAAAAAAACACACACACTAATAATAAACAAACCAGGCTCCAAATTAAGGGGACACACTCAACATTAATAAAAAACCTAAACATCTGTTTCAATAAAATGAAAAGTAGACATAGCACAATTTTTTAAGGAAGCACGTATTGTAAGCTTGAGGAGCTCAATGCAGTACAATTTATGACCTCTTTTCTTTTCTCCCATTCCAAACCAAGGAAAACCACTCAGATATGAAAGAGGTGTTTCTATCCCTGTAAATGAAGACAAAACAAGATTTTGAAGAAAGGAGAGCATTTATAACATTTGTTATTGATCAAGTGACAGAACCTGTATAGTCCATTAGTTCATTATATCATCACCTGTCTTCCAAATTGGTTCACTGATATTCATCTTCTACAATAATCCCAATTTCTCCATTCTCTACTCTTCTAAGGAACAAACTCTTCACAACATTTTCCAGCAAATAAATTACAAAAGTAATTTCCAGATATGCCAATTCACTTATCCTCTTCACTTCTCCAAACATAAGTTATCAACCTATATCCCTCATTAGCCATTGGATATCGACAAATATTAAGGAATGGACACAACTACCTCTAAACTCACCAAGCCACATCTCCAAAAAATCCCACACTACACCCCCACTAACAAAGCCTCTAAAAGAAAGCAACAAAAACCACACATGAATTTAAAGGTAAAATTACATCCCACGGAGATAGCTAGCATTCCATATCACCTAGTCCAGTGATAGCATAACACGGGAAGCAATGTCTTCAGAGACAACAGCTTCTTACATCCATCATTGCCACATTTTCCCTAAGACAAATCCATTACTTGGTAATATGCATTCAACCCTATATGGTATTCCTTTCTGAGGGATTCAAACTACCGAGTCCACAGGAAGCAATGCCTTCAGAGACAACATTTAACCAATGCTCTCATATATGCAGTCCATTTTAAATCATAATCACAACATTATCCCTAAGACAAATCCATAGCATAGCATTACACATTATGCGCTACGCAGTACTATGCGTATAAATTTTAACCCTAAACTAGAGGCAGCAGAAGAATACCTGCAATGTTGATACTCCTGTCTGAGGCATTCAAGCTCCGAGATAAGAGCAGGAATCTGAACAGCATCAGCATGGACCCTCTGAAGCTCCTGAGTCAAGTGCTGCGCTTTGGAAACAAGTTCATCCCTCGACACAACAAGGTTCTGCGCCTCCCCACGCGCCTGCTGCAGCTCCATCTTCACGCTCTCCGCGCCCTTCGCCTCGGCCTCCATCTTCGAAATCTTCTCCAGCTGCACGCGTATCTGCTGCTCCCGTTCCCCCTTAAGCGCCGACACGTGCGCGTGCAGCATCTGCAGCTCGTGCTGCGCCGCCGCCAGCTCCTGCCGCAGCACGCCGTGCGTCGCAGCCAGGCGCTGGTTCTCCGTGGCCAAGCGCTGCATCTCCGCGTGCTGCGACGCCAGCTTCTGCTCCATCACCTGCGGCGGCGGGAGCAGATCGAACGGCCCCGCGAGCGGATGCGGCATCGCGGCGGGGCCCGGCGGGTGCGGGCGCCGTAGGTGAGGGGGCGGCGGCATGCGGCCTTTGCTCCCCATAGCTGAAGAGAATGGAGTGATAGTGAAATTAGGGCACAGAGGAATCAAATTTGAAAGAAGAATTACGAAGTTGAGGTAATGAAGAATTGGAAAGAGGAACGAGAATGATGAATGAAGAAACAAGTACCGTGAGATTTAGGAGAGAAGCAGATAGTGAAGGTGAATCGACGAGGGTTTCGAAATGAAGGAACTGCAAAAACCCTAACCCGATGATGAAGAAAGCATTAAGCAAGCCTCAAATTTGCTATGCTAATCGCTTAATCTACTTTTTCTTAAGGTTTAAAGAAAAATTAATAAATAAATAAAAACTATTTATATTAAAAATGTAAAATGCAGGGGTTAGCGTGGTTCCAACGAACATAATCAGATTCAGACTTGAATTGACGCGAACCAAAATAACTTGTGTTGTGTTTGATTTTTCATTAGAAAATTTTTTAAGAGAAACTCGTGGAGTCAGTTGAATATGCTTAGGAATATGTGTTAATTGAAAACCAATCACATGCTTGGTTTAATTAGAAATTAACCTAATCAAACCAAATTGAATTATGGATTTGGTCTTCTAAACCTAAGATCCAACCCAACTCTTCTTAGGAACAAATAAATCAAATAATATGTTATTATTATCATTTTCTTTACCCAAAGACATTGATAGGATCACAACATATGCATATCCACCTAAACCTTATTTTTCTCTTCGTGCCTCATTGTCATTTTTTGTAGTCAAACCCACATTAACATTATTGACAACGCCATAGGTCATAGTGGTAGTGCCCTATCGCCAAAGCTTCTCCATTGTATCTAGTTGTCTTCTAGATCAACAAATCTCAAGTTCCATTTAAAACAGATTGCGGAGAAAGATGTTGCATTTTGTCAAATGTGGTAATTTTTTCATTTTTCCCTTTTATTCTCACATTTTCTTAAGTAACTTGAGACCCAACTCAATTTGATACAAATTTAACCAAATCATGTTAATTTAAATAGAAACTAAATACTAGTAATCAAAACCCAAGCTAACCTAACTCAACTTACTCTACACAATTCAATTGCTAACTCAAGTGATTAGTATTTTTGAATTTGAATCTCAAAAACGTGTCTAACTTAATACATTTGGATTCTTAAATAAGTCTCACATATATAAACATCACTCAATTTTACTCTTCCCAATACAAATACCTATTATCTCCAATTTAATACCATTGTTTGTATTCTTAATTGGTTTCACCAAAAAAATCCACATACTTATATTTTATCAATAATTTTATTTATTAAGTTATAATTATCTTATTTATAAAATAATTAAAAAACACAATTAAAGTTATGAAAATAATTTTTATCATCACATAAAATATCTTTCATTGATAATACAAAATAAAAATTAATTTTTATAAAAAATATTTTTTTGATAATACAAAAAACATAACTAAATCAAATTTTTATTTAAAATTATAAAAAATAAATAAAATCACAATTATCACGACATAAAAAATTTACATTAAGATGATAAAATCACATAATTAAACAATAATAAATTTTGTTGACTATCACATCCAAAATGTTTCGGTGATTGAGACCGAATTGATTTGGATCCATTTTATAAAAATAAATAAAAAGATAAAGTTGAGAATTTGGGATATGTGAAAAAAATTGGACGAGATTGAACATTGAGTAAAAGAGCAACTTTGAGAATAATGGTTGTGTAAAAAAAAATTATGTTAATCATATTTATATGCTACCTCCGTCTTGGCAAATGCTATAATTCCGAGCCATTACTTAACTAATTTATTTCACTTTACGTTTTGCCACTTATAAAAACGAAGGATAAAAAAGAAAAGAAACTAAAGAATTTGCTGAGATGAACCAAGGGCAACAGACTAAAGCTGTGATTTATTAACAAATGAATGGACTAACTATTGATACATGTAGATTTTCTTAACACAATTATTCGTATAAATATAGGTAGGATTGTTCAATTTAAACCGAACCGAACTGAATTTGTAGTTCGCCCCCACTGAATTGATACATCTAGATTGTTCAATTTAAATTATTGATACATGTAGATTTTCTTAACACAACTATTCGATTAAAATATTTGTAGTTCGCCCAAATTGAATTGTCAAATAGTTCGGATGAACTGAATCAAACTGTTTTAGAGGTAGGACAAACTGAACTAAACCAGTTTAAATTAAACTGCTCAAAATTAGTCCAAACTGTTTCTAAGAGTCATTTGTTTTGAAAAAAATAACTTTTTATTTTCATTTTTAATTACAAAATACCACATTGGTTAAACACTTTGCTTTATAACTTTAGATTTCGTAATAATTCGTATTCCCATTGAAGAATTATCTATAACACTAGTTTCTTTAATCATAACATTATTAAAATATAAGTTCACGTCTATTTCTGACACTATTATTAAAAAAAATACCAAGTTTTTTTGCATGAAAAGAATTTTTTTTTTGTGACATTTATATACTGAGATTCATATTGGTGTCCAGAAGACTACACAAATATATATAACATAGAAGTTATTTTATTTTATTTTAATATTGTTTATGTTTTTCTTTAATAGTATATGTAAATAATAATGTCAGATCTTTTTAATATTTGTATTTATTATTATACTATCATGCTATTAATAAATTAAAAAACTAAATTGTTTACTTTTTTATATTGGTAACTATAAATTTAATATCTATTTAACTAACTAAATTATATTGCTATAAAAACAATAAATTACTCAATTAACTAACTATTATTTATGTCATATTGTTTGAGATATTCCACGTTAACGTTAAAAAAAGGTTATTTGCAGTAAATCTCAAAAGTCCTGTCACTGTGCTAGGAAGATGCCAAGCCCATGTTCAAAGCCGTGTCGTGACTAGTGAGCGAGTAGAGGCTCTTCCGCACAGCGCTTTTTTTTTTTTTTTTTTTAATAATGATTCAATTCAATGTAAAGGTTCGGTTCAGATAGCAGTTTTCTTGAAGCAGATCAGTTTTTTAAAAACTGAACTGACTAACAATTCGGTTCAATTCTCAATAAAAAAAAAAGTATTTTTTTTTATCAGTTTCAGTCCAATTCAATTCAGTTCTTTTTGCCCAGCCCTAGGTATATATAGGAGCTTCTTGGCACCTTTGTTACATCATGTCCTCCTATTAATATGTGAATCTCCTACAAAACTCTGGTCACTTAAAAGAGAGAGATCCGTCGCTTAGATGGACGTGATGTGATGGCTGCATGAATAAATACTCCTCAAGCAGTTGTGCTGCTTTAGTGAACAATTTTGCCGAAAGCACAAGCAGAGCCAAATCCCTGTGATCAGGATTCAAATGCTGGTAATTTACACCAAGTTAGCACTTTGCACTTCATACATCTAGCTACAAGTTGTCTTCCATCTCATCTGGTACATGCAGTTTCTCAATGGCAGCCTGTTAAAGATGAAGTTTCAAGTTGAATAAGAAAATGTGACAACAAGTTCCAACACTTAGTACCCAACAGTTTATGAAATACAGAAGTAACTGGACTTTCAACCAACCAATCAGAAAGCTTAAGGATAAGCAAATGTAAATTGTGAAAATTGTTGACCAGTTAAGAGCAAAATGATTGCTGTTAGAAGCCAATCACCTTGATAGCAGCAGCATCTGTTGCAGATGGTTTCAAATCTAAAGAAATACCATAATGAAGCATTGCTCTCTCGTGCATGTTACGCCTTTTATAGATCCTGCCCATCAAAGCATAGACACTACTTTCGCGAGGAGCATGCTCTTTAAGCTCCTCTAGGACTTCCAATGCCTCGTCAAACTTTTCCAAGCTTATGAGTATATTCGCCTTCTGATACATTGGAAGGGGATTTTTCTTATCAGCTAAAATAGCCTTCTCCATTACCATCAGCGCTTCCTCACTTCTCTGTCAAGCATATAGCAAGTGTAACATGATTTCAGAATTCTCGAGGTACAAAATACAAGCCAAAGACAAATGTAGTTCTTATTTGTATGTACTACTTCAATTAGTGTGGCAAGAGACTAACCTTTAAAGCATGCAAAGCTGTACCAAGGTATGACATTATAACAGATGAGCGTGGATTGATATGGAAAGCCATTCGAAAATGATGTTCAGAGAACTCAAACTTTTCTTGGCGAAGGTACACCATTCCAAGTCCATACCAAGCATTATAATGCCTTGCATCAACCCTGAGCGCACTCTGGTAGCATTTGATTCCATTCTCAAAATCTTCTAGTGCAACATACCTGTAAGTAGCAATGAATTAGATGACCAGAAAAAGTTGCAGAAGGTACGCAAACACTCATGTATGTAATATAAACAAAAAGGCAGGCCCATACTCATGTCCGCAAAGGGTGTGTGCATATGCAAATTTGGGATTCAGTTGAACAGCTCGTTGAAAATTCTTCAGTGCAGTTTCATGATCCTTTTGCAGGCTATAGCAATTACCCATGGCACACCTACCAGAGCATTCAACCAAAATTATAAACCCAGATAGAATGATAATAATCAGAATAGATAAGCCAAATAGCAGGTAATGTTATGATATAAATATACTTTATGATTTTTTTTTGAAAAAAGATAGCTCAGGTAAGGCAAAATAGCAATATACACAAATGGGCTAGATATGGAAAACCTTGTATCTCAAATGGAAGTAGGTAAGAATATAGACACTAATGTTATCATATATATGTCTGAAATGTGGCATCAGCCAACAACAAATGCACTTGCAAACATGCAACCCAGTTTTGGCTCACACACATGCATACATGCCTGCACAAAGCCATGCAGTTTGAACCACTCTGGTAAAGTAATTACGGATAATAGCAAGTAGAAATGACTTTTAAGGGAAACAATTTTAAAACAGAAAACATAAAAATCAGTACATTGAATAATCAGAAAGAAGTTTGATATAAGCCTACCAAGATTGAGGAGCTAAACGATCAGTTGATATCAGTTCCTGAGCCAGGTAACTTAACTTCATATCTTCCTTTAGGTGCTGCACCAGAGATAAGTTAGTCTTTTGGTCAAGCACTACGCATGCAGACATGTATTCAATGATTAGACATGAAATAGAAGCAGCAAGCTAAAGAAAGACAATAAAGTAAAATAGCTCAAGAAGGCCATGCTGCACATAAATTTTCACGGTGTTTTTGTAATTTGCAGATGAGTGCCATAAAACAAGGAATTTATTTATATAAATAGCCTACAACATCAGAGAAGCCTTAGCCTCGAACATGCTCAGGAGTAATTTTACTGGTTAGGCTGACATTAACTATAATACTTTCCACCAAAAGGTGCATCAGACTATTAAGTGAAATTAGCTCTCTCTTTGGATATAATCCTCAGTTCCCTTGTATCATGAATTTGCCATCATTGATAATGGCATGATTTTTCTACCAAGAGGCTTTACTAATTGAACCAACCACAAATCTGAGCCAAAGGTAACAGAGGAAAACAAGTCACATGCTTTATTCATGCTAGAAACATAGAATATCAAGAAATATTTCATTTTATAATTATTTTACCATGGTATATTTTGATATCTTAGATGATCTCTTAAGAGTGATTTTCTCATTTTCATATATATTTCCTTATTTAATTAGGATTAGGATTATTAGTATAAATAGGGGTTAGTATATTGCATTTGTTAACACGTTTTTACACACCGCCACTATCCAGAGTTTGTTCTAGCTTTTCATTCCTCTCCACCCGAATCCCTCCAGGTTCATCAATTCAAAGAACATTTATTATTGTCTATATAATACATGATATATTACAGAAACTGATGAAATATAATATAAACTTACATAAAGGACTGTTGAGTATACATCCATTCCTTCCAAACTATAAGGCATAATCTGACGAGCAAGGCCAAAGGCCTGCTCAGCTTCTAAGTAATCAACCAATTCAAAGTACACTTTTCCGACCTGCTTAAAACATCCAAGCATCATATTACAAAAAGTCAGTGATATGCACCAGAAAGAATCTCTAGATCAATAACCATCAAGAATTTAAGCAGGTTTGGGCTTATGCTGATAGTACTACACTAGTACTTGAAAGTATCAAATATAAAATAAACATACTCTAGGTGTTTGAGCTTTGTATTTATCAATAAATGCAATCTCATTACTTATCAGTATTCGTATTCTCTTTTACTCCTTTTCCAACTAGACCCCAATTTTAACATTATTTTACAATCTTGAAAATATCAAACAACTCAAGTGTCATGCAGAACTATTCCAATAAAGAAATTGATTGAAACAAGATTCAAAAGATGATGATGATGATGACCACAAGAGCAGAATGAAAGGAAGACGAAGATAATGAATAAGACAAGATAATTTCAGTAAAAAGTTTCACTCTATTTGAAACCTATTTTGATGAATACTCTACAAGACGATAGAAAGATCACAATCTCAACAACTGTGGATGAGAAATTCTAGGAATCCAGAAATAAAAGATAATACATCAGGTGGGAAACTGAAGAAAGTAACTCCATCAAGGAAAAACTTTCTTTTCTAGGTACAGCCAACAAAACATTGGAATATAGCATCATAAATCTGAATGCAGTATAATGCTAAATTAATACACAGCCTATGAAAGACCAGAAATTGCAAGCTGAGCAACCAATATTACCTGGGAAAGAACCCAACCAGTATTGTAATGCTTATGTGGAAGTTTCATATAGGTATCCAGTGCATCCTGTTTAACAAATATACAAATATTAGACAACTAAATGCAATCCAGGACAAATGTATCATCTTCATTTCATTATGCCTTTCTATGTATACCTAAATAAAAAATAACAATGAATAGATAAATACATATTATGTTTTTTTTACAAGAAATGGTAATTAATTAATACCTGGCACCTATACAAATAGGACAGTCTACAGCCTTCACCAAAAATTCTTAGAATTGTCAGTATTTCTGAAGCACCAGATATGACTTTTGAACCACTCACTATTTGTCCACCAATTGGAAAATTTGCTGTTTCTTGCTCATAAGATTTAGCTTCCATGGTAGAAGAAGAACTAGAAGTAGTCGATGCGACATTTAAACGAGAATCATCTAAAACATCATTACGAATCCCTGAAGACAAAAAAAAAAGGACTCATTAAGTATTAGCTGTTTAAAAATATTATTAGAAATTTGGAATTAATATTATCATGGTAGAGCCTAGAACTTGGGAGTCTTGTTATGTTAGTAGAGCTAGTATTAAGCTAGTAAGTACAATATCAGTACTAGATTAGTAGAATAAATAGTATTAGGTTACTATTTTATAACAGATATCAATATCAATCGTTTAATTATCCGTACTCTATACTTATTCAAACTCAGTAATTATCAATTATTGTTGGTATAAACTATTTATCTAGCATCTCCAATATTAGGGATAGCCACCGTCCCACTATAGCATTTTTGGGGTTAGCCATTCAGAACTGCTATCTAGGATTGATAGCTATGCTTCTCATAATCATTTCAAAAAGGCAATAGCATAGAAGATAATTGCAGAAAAAAATACAAAATCATTGGCTGGGTTGCATTTCTGCATGAGAGAATTAACTACCACAGCATCAAAACAATCATCTTTACAAAGTATAACATTACAAAAGACACAAGAATACAGTAAAACAGTGATATGCTATATATAGAGATCCATCACCTTCATCAGCATTTTCATTGGCCCATGACTGCCCTTTACGAACTGTCATGGAACGAAATGCCATAGTGCTGAGCTTTGACCCTCCAAGATACTTAGAAGAGTTACTGGTTCCATTTCCCAATACAGCAGTTGCATTAGCGTTTGCATTTACACTTGCATCACTAGAGAGTCTTGAACTACGTCGAGGACCAGAATCAGAAAACAATCTTCCAGAAATCTGAAGCAATTAAACAGAAGTACAAGGAACAGTACAGAGTGAAAAAAACAAGAATATAATGCAATGCATAAGACTCAAGCATCCAACTGAGAGTTTTGATCAAAAGATTTTTTTTCCTGAAAGCAAAATAAACTAATCCAAACACACTCCAAGTCTACAACCACATAAATGAGAACAAATGGTGCCAGGGAAACAAAAGATAAATTAAGATGCAGTTTAATCAAACTCATGAGTCTTGACTAAATAAAACAATTGTGATGTCAACTAAAGTTTAAATAATAAAGCCTGGCTTTCTTATGATGAAGGACACTCCATAGTCCGTACTGAATGCTTGGAGTGAAGACTGTCAGTTTACTCAATCTTAAACAAAAAAATTAATATATCAGTACCAATACTGCCCAAACAGAAGAAAAAGAGTATCCACCATTGTCATGGTACATTACATTAAGCTACTCAATCAAATCAATTTCTATACAACAATAACCTAGCCATGCCCCACTAAGTGAGTCATTGTATAATTTTTTTTCTTTTTTTTTGTGTAATAGGTGAGTTGGGTCCTGAGGGCTCACCAGGGTCAGGGCATGCCTCAAGGCTCAACGAGCGTTTACAGAGTTACTTACAGATCACCCACCAACAAGGTCCTTACATTAGGTAAGTCATTGTATAATAAGTAGCCTTTAGACTCTTAAAAAGACAATTTTCAGATCAATGCTTAAAGGCATAAAATGCCAAGCAAGGAGGTCAGTTTATTTAGTGATGCACAGGAAGTAGACAGCAGAAGTCTTATAGCAATAAGGTCCCCAACCTTCCGTAACTTTCCTTCATCCACGAACTTTCTTCGAGGGGCTTGAATGGTAGAGTTCACTGTTGACTTAGGAGAAGTGTCAGCATTAAGTGAGCTCAGATTTTGGCCATTAGGCTGCACATTCCTACACAAAGGGGGTGGAGCAACACCTGACAACTAAAGAGGTGAACAAAAATATCAAATGTTGTAAAGAAAATTGGGCATGAAATACATATTCAATAAACCAAGCAACATGCATTCATTTATGAAATAATAGGACACTTTTGACTAATGTTTCTGATTCTGAACTTAGCTAACCATTTTCAAAAATCAAAATCACAGAAATTATGACTCAAATAGTTTAGCTTATCCAAAATATTTAAACATTAATGTGTACATGATATGAAATCAGATGCAATTACCTGTGCTGCCATTGGAGATGGGGTGTTATAAAATGATATGTTAGACAGACCACTATTAATTGGTTGAGCAGTTCCTCCTAAAATGGATGGCCCATGATGATTTCCAGGAATATCCTTCATGCTCTGCATGAGTTTCAGTTGCCTAGGACTTGTGTCTTCTGAGGCAGAGTGTCTAGTGTCAACTATATTACAATCCTCAGCTGATGAATGCAACTTAGAAGAGGTCGAGCAATGTAGGTATTGTTTTTGTATGCAAAGAGCAGCTGCTTCACCAAAAACTGCAGTTGCATCTTCAGCAGCACCTAAATAACAGCATGGTGATAATTGATGAAGACAAGACACAGACACAAACACACAAAGGTGACACTCAACACAGAACATCAATAAATTTTGAAATGGTTATATTGACAAATCTCAAGAGTCAAAAGCAAAGGGAATATAAACAATTTCTAGAGCATCAAGATCCAAGGCCAGTTT
This sequence comes from Glycine soja, assembly GCF_004193775.1. NCBI lineage: Eukaryota > Viridiplantae > Streptophyta > Magnoliopsida > Fabales > Fabaceae > Glycine > Glycine soja. The sequence goes on along the minus strand of NC_041009.1, from coordinate 22,958,194 downwards.
TTCAAGTTTTCAGTCCGTCACCCAAACAGAATGCTTAAATGATTAGTGATTGTGTTATTCTGATATCATACATTGTCAATTTAAAGGAGGGCGGCAAGCTTGCCCAGTGAGCAAGTTGAATATCATAATACAGACCTAATATGCACAACTCCTCATATGCAGCCCACATTAGAGGATCCATTGAGAGTGCCTGCTTAAAATTATGTATGGCACTTTTCCTTCTGTCAGTGTATCTGAAAAAGAGAATAACAGCCAAAGAAATTTAGAAAGGTGGATTTATCAAATGTGGCAAGCTAGCATGACATACACACATACATACATACATATGTGTACACACACACATACACAAATATATGGAATTGACTCCAGTTACAGCATCCAATGTCTTTCTATGAAATGTATTTTTCATTGATTCAATTGTTGAATTACAACTATCTATCATTTTTTTTCATGTCAAACTTTGAAAAACTTGAACATCAATAAAAAGGTAATTGAATAGATCATATTTTCATACATTTTGAATGTACAAAACTACAAATCATATATTAAAATAGTGATTATTAAAAGGAGTATTTTTCAATCCAAAAGAGGATTTTGTTCTGAAGTCCTCCAACAAAAAGTTATTTGATTATTTCTATTCAAGAAAAGTCAGATTATTCCCTTTCAAACAATATTAAAAGCAAATTTCAGATAAACTAATAAACCCTAGATGTTGATGGTAAGTAAGACAGATTAGCAACCTGTAAATCAGCCCTAACAGATAATGACCAGCTGCCCCATTTGGAACCTACATAGAGAAGAAAGCAACAAAACTTAAGTAGTCATTTTACTTCTCCTAGCAAATGTATTGACAAATTATAATAAGAAACAACTTAAAGAAGTGCAGCATGCTAGAACTAAGTCATACAAGAATAATGCATTTAACAATAGTAAATTTGAGAAAGAATACACAAAAACAAGAAAGATAAAAATATAACCAATGATTTATGAGACAAATGCTAAGGTCACCTAGAGACCATTAAAAAGTTTGGAAAACCATTCTTAATTTAAAATATATTTTAAATTACACTTTGTACCTCTACACTAGGCTCATTAGCAGGACACAGTGCTGCTTCAGCTTCACTAAGAAGACCCATCTGAAAGCATGATATTGCAAACAAGTACCGAGATTGAGCCATTTGCGCTCCTTCAAGCATTAATGACAAAAAGAACGAGATACATAATGAGAAGCACAGCTATGAAATAATAGCAAACAAAGGAAAGAAAACATTGTCTATTCAAAAGAAATTCAGGAAAAAGATGAGGTATGGTGATATTTAAAATTAATAGGATTGGGAATGTGATTCCAAACTGATTGGCACACAAATATTGAAAGAAACTTACCCTTTAAGATATGATACGTACAATAAGCTTGATTATTCTGCAAGTAACATTTAGCCAACAATTGGAGATTTGTCTGTATAATATCCAGGAAAAATAGTCATCCAACAATACTACGAAGAGAGTAAAGATATCCTTCAGCAAGTGATGTTCAATATATAGCTAAAGAAAGGACCACTAATGAACATGAAGAAACAACTAACAAGGATAAAAAAATCATCACTTGAGCATGTCTTAGGCACAACAAATAAGAAGAATACTCATCAACTCAAAAAATATTGAGACAACAATAACAACAAAGTCTTATCCCATCAGGTGAGGTCGGCTACATGGATCATACAACATCATTCAGGACAGCTAAATACCCAAGTATCAGAAATATTATTTAGCCTAAAAATATTGAGCCAACATCTATAATAAATCAGAAGAACAAACAAAGTCTAGATAGACATCACATTTACACACATAAATATAAATATAAATAAACATAATACTACATTACAAGAACCGAGTCCAAACATCATGTTGACATTTTTTTATTTAATTGATTTCTGCTTCAGACTTGTTGTATGGTACAAGTAATTTAAGGTACAAGTCTCTTCATAAAGTAGCACAAAAATATCTTCTAACCCTTTGCAAAAAAAAAAGCTATACCTCGTAGTAAATAGTCCTCACATGAAAAGAAACCCTTTCACTATTATCACAAAGTGCACACACGCAACTTAAAAGTTCAAACCTTGGAAGAGGGAAAACCATCATGTATAAATCCACTAGTCTCACAAAACTAACAAAGAGCCAAAATTAAACTTGAACCTTCAAATTACCATCATGAACCCAATTTAAATCATCATGTATAAATCCACCGATCTCGGAGCTTACAACAGTGAAGTTTTCGGAGCTTTTAACGGAGGGAGAGAAACTTCCATCTCTAATTCCATTTTCTCGAAGTTTCTGAGGAATCAAATGAAGGAGAGGAAAATTGAAGGAAATTGAATACTACCTCGGTGGGGAACTCGGCGCAGAGACGCTGGCAGAGGAAGACGGCGTTGGAGTGCATGAAATGCCGAAGACTCTTCTGCACGCAATCCACGAGTATCGCTTCCATGGCTGCTTGCTACTTTCGAATTCGATTTCAGAGAAGAAGAAAATAAATGGAAAAAAGAGAGGGTTTTGGTTTCGGTTCAAAATCAAATCAAATCAAGAAGGATTTTACCGTGCGAAAGTAAAACGTTTTTCGCACGGTACGAAAGTAATTTGTATCCGTCAGATTATTTAATTCAGAGATCTACGGTTGTCATTTTTCTTGTTTTCTTCTTTTAACTCTTTCTTTCTTTCTTTCTTTCTCATCATACCCTTTTCCCTCTCTCTTCCTTCTCTTTCTCTTTGCTTTACCAAAACGCAGATCTGGTTACACCTTCTCAACCGCGAGGCCATGATTAACGCGGTGGATCATCTCCGCCGTTTTTTTCCAACGATCTTGTTTCCTTCCCCTACGACATCCGCAACACGCAAAACCCAGTCGCGACCCTTCAACTCCGCGCTGGTCACCGCCGCCGTGGTGCCATCGGTGGTCGTGGGATACGGTAAAAGGATGAATAAGAAAAGCAAAAGGATGAAAGTGAAAAAAAGGAAAAGCGATAATGCTTTTCGCGGCGGCGCGTGGTGATCGGAGAGAAAGGAGGAAGGAAGGAGAAAATGAAACGCCGCCACCGGAAATCCCCTCCGGCGACGGTACACGGTGGTTCGCGGCGGAAGATGTTCCCCTTTTTCTCTCTGCTGCGTATCATGTTACAGGGTCAATTCCCAATCATTCTGAATTCCAGTTTTGCTTTTAACCTTAGCTCATTTCACATGGAATGTGAACAATTCATAAATTTAATAGTTATAGTTATTTCAATTCAAATCTTGATCTTTTACATGTTTTGACGGGTGTGATTTTGTGAAATTAGAGTGATTTCGTGTGTGAGAGTGAAAGAATGGTGGGATGGCGGAGGAAGGAGGGGGTTTGAGGTAAATAAAAGAAAAGAAGAAAAAAAAATCGGTAAAAAGAAGAAAATAAATAAATAAAATATATATATAAAAAAAACAGAATCCTTCGATTTTTAAAATAAACTCATCCATCGGTCTATTTTATTTTTGTATAGTGCGGAAAATATTTTATTTTCGTACGATAAAATCCGTCAACCCATCTAATTAAATGAAAATACAGCATGGGTGTGATGACACGTGCCTTGTCTCCAATTTCAAAATAGCTCACGTGACATTGTTGGTGATGTCATGCACTCATGCGTTGTTGCATCTCAAATGTTCTATTGCAATTTCATATATATATATATATATATATATATATATATATATATATATATATATATATATAAAATTAACGGCCATAAATTTAATCGTAGAAAAATAAATATTTTTATATTAACAAAGTAAAGGAAAATAGAATTACAAGGCATACAAAAATTATGTTAAGTGCATAAGCAGCAGTTATACAATACCAAACATCATATGTATCTCTTTTCTTCATCGTGAGGATATCAGCAGAAATATTCATTTTTGTAAAGTGTGAATGATATGAATCTAACATTAAAGAGGTTTAATACATGTAATTATTGTCACGAACGAATAAAATGAAGATGATCGTTGCTTAATCTGTGAATAACACAATTAAGGAGAATTTGTCTCTATACTGATATGTCTAAACTCATTTTTTTTTATGTATAATACATTCTTATAAGGATAACAACGAGCTTAACATGCATGTTCGGCGTGTGATCTTTAAAATAATAATGTGTATTAAATTTGTTTGGGTTTGTAATATATAAAAAATGGTTTGGGTAGAGTTACTTAAAAAATAAACGTGATCAAGTATAAAATAAAAAATAGACTTCGTTCGTCACTTTTAACATTTTGATGAGATAAAAAAAATTCAACATGATCATGATGTATGATGATGCCTTTCGAGTGCATTTACATTTATTAAGGTCAATTTGAATGATGTCACAATTTTTATTATGGATTAAATTTTTTATGTCGGAATGATGATAGAAGATTGGAAATGGAAAGAATAGGAAATCTCCAGATTAAATGTACTTATTTACAGGCTTAGAGTTCCACCAAAAAAAATTTACAGGCTTAGAGGGGAAACATGAATGATGCCATCATTCAGATGCGCAAAAACTTTTGACATAATATTAATAAAGAAGATTTAATAACCAAAAACTAATACGTTTAATTTCACAAAAACTATTTTTTTTGTTTTTTTTTTCTTGCATAATCAAAGTAACTCCTTGTACCACTAATATTTTATTTTATATTATAAACTTCTCGTTTTCGTTTACATTTATCGCATTTTTTTTTCATTTCCAATAAATGGATTGTTGCAGCTAATATGATGATTTCTTTTCTTTATGAGATTATATAATGATTTCTAGAGAACACATTCATGTCAAGTCACACAACAGAAGCTCATCAGAATTTCTTGAATTCATATCAAGCTTTAGGACTCTCCTACGAGAGTGCAAAAACAACAGAGAAATTTATTTAAGTTGAGTTTACATAGTTATTTTGAGAACAAAGCTTCTTATTCTACACTTAGTACAAAAGTTCAAAATTTGATTTTTTGTACCCTGAAACTGAAATCACTTTGATTTCAGAGTGAGAAAAGAAAAAGTCTCATAACAACTCCTAGCTTCCTTAGTTAATCAGTTCCCGCATCTAAGTTAATGAATTTCTTTATAATTCCCATCATTTCTCCCCCAGGGAAACGCCCCAGACATCCCTTTGCAGCTGCCACTTCATTCAGCTCATAAACCGAATCACCACTATAAGCTTCACAGCATTTGTCTCTCTCTTCTGTTTCCAAATCATCAAGCAAGTCTTCACCCGACTTAACACTTGGAATAGGAAATGGGTCAAGAGAAGATTTGGAAATAGTGGATTCCCCAATTGCACCAACAAAGTCTTTCAACCGGCAAATTGCGAACGGGACCGATTCAAAGCTATGATCTCCATATTCTACTGGAGTAGAGTGATCTCCTGTGACACAAAGGAAAAACTGAAATTTTCCTGTTGATTCTGCTTCCCATAGAAGCCTTGCCAGCTGTCCCAAGGCTTTATCTACAGCTTCTAATGCTTTGACTTTGAGGATGCTTGCTTTGTCATGGCCAGCATCATCTATTGCCTGTAATACCATATAAGGTCTCATCAGAATTAAATAATCCAAAGATTTATAAATAAATATAACCTAGAAGGCTAGAACAGGGTAAGAAGAAGGAGAAATGAAGGAGCAGCATTCTAAGAAAAAAAGATGGAAGAATTAACTCTAATATTGTGCTGTGGTGTCATATTCTAAGAGTCTAGGAATGCTTAATTTTTGTATGTCCGTTTTACTTTTCCTGGATTCAATATCATTTTTTGACAGTCTTATTCTTCAAGAGGAGCATGCAACAGCAGCACTAAACAGGAGGCATTTGTTTGCAATATGCATCATATCCTTTACATTAGGCCAGAGATTCAATTACAAATTAACACTTCTCAATTTCTGCATTGCAGCAAAAAGATGGTGGAAAACTGTCCATCTATAAAATGGGATTCTGAAACAGCTAGGAGGCAAATAGTAAAAGCAGATAATGAAACCAAAAGTCGTAAAATTATGACCTTAATATGAAGAAATCCAAAGTCATAGCCATCTGACCGGCCTGCTTTAAGCTCATCCTCTCCAGGTACAAAAACTCTGGGACAGGACTGTAAAGGAGCTGAGAGTGCCTTAGATATTGCTGATGCTTTTGATGTTAGTAAAGTTCGATAGTCCCCAGTTGCTCCAGGAGCATCTAGAATATCAATACCAAGTGATAAGCCCAGGCCAGCAATTATTTTCGTTGGAGCTACCATGCATGGCCACAAACCATGTCTATTTAAAAATGGGGTAACCTGTAATATACAATTTAGTGATAGATGCATACAGCAAATACGTGGACACACATTAGCTTTTATAACCTGGACTGCAGTTCATCATATTATAGTTTATTCTTATTGGCTCAGACAGAGGATATAATTAACAGACCAACTGCCATTTAACTTTTTATCCAAGTATTTAGGGAGTATATAGAGAATGCTGAAGTTACAGAAAAACCACTTCTGTGGCGAAACTCAAAATCTCAGTCACCTCCTTTTGAAAGTCAACAATATTAAAAAATAAAAAAGCAGCATACCGTGATGCTAAAAGGATTGGAAACTCAAAACTGCAAAACATACAATTTTATATTGTTATTTTATTTCTAATGATTGCTACATATTTGATGCGCTTTCCTTTGAAGTAGCAGAATACATAAATGGGTTAAGAAGTATCAAAGTTTGGTTTTTCCTTTAAGCATCACTTCACTGCTTGAAAGATAATGTATCAATTATGAAATAAACTGAAAGAACAGACCTCAATTCGAATGCCGCAGCCTCTTAAAAGGACTACATTTGCTATGTTCTTCCCTTTTGCAGCACGTTTAGCATTCACTGGATGAGAAACCAAAATTTTTGTTATTTCCTTGGACAACTCATTAACAACAGCGGCAGTGTTCCTTGCTTCATGAGAATCATCTAAAGCTTCTGCTTTCAAAAGTAAGCGGTTGTCCTTCAATGGGTCTGTTCCTGATATATTTCCACTCAGATTTGGTCCTTTAACAACTACTCCACATCTATGTTCTGTTGCATACCTAATAAAAGGAATAGCCAAAACATATAAAGAACTGCTAATTCTTTTGGTAGATAAGAATTGCTAATTTAACTCTGCATAAATCTTGAGTTCCCATACTAGTAAATGTTTGGTAGTCAATTTTACTTGAGTACGGAATTTTAAAATTTTGGAACGAAATCTTTTAGCCAGATAAAGCTCAACAATTAGTCCTTAAAAAATTAACATTGCCCATAATAATTGGTTACCTACATTAACAATTAACCCTTAAATGTTATAGCAACCTTAGGCATCTTCACCTGACTCTGACTTCATATTGAGGGAAAGATGGCAGCTTCAATCCATCTAGGGCAGCACAAAGGATGGGGCCTTCTTCTTCAAAGTGCCTGTCAGCTCTCCTACTGGTGACTATTCCAGTTTTCTCATCGAGAGTTGCAAAGTTTGACTAGCAGGAAAATGTTTTATTAAGTGATAGACATGGACAATGCAGAACTAACTTTGAGAAAATAATTTCAACATAACATAGAAAGAAAGCACAATCTATGTAAGGAATTCATCTGTAATGTAGCCACTAGGCAAGAATACTGATGCCACCCAAAGTTGTATTGGTAAAGCATTGCGGTAAAGCTGCACAAGTTCAGACTATTAAAGAATCCCCTATAATAATTTTGGAAAGACATGAAGTACCACTATGTACCAAAAAGATTAGCTTTTGAAGTAGCATTATCAATATGAAAAGTTAGGCTTCTTAGGATGACTATTTTTCTTAAGAATTTAGAGGACTGCACACACACCATTATATTCCAAAAGAAACCATGATTAGTTTTTTTAATTAAAAAACACACCACCACATCAAACAGTCTCCCACATAAATTACAGAGAATAGACATAAATTGAATGAGTGAATGCAAAATTGAATGAAGGTATGAGTGAACAGTGATTGAATGCAAAATACATGTGCCATAAGAGACTATCTTTAAGTCCAAAATTTGAGATCAACAGAAAGAGAGAAAGGGCTAACCATCTTCTGGCAGAAATCTGAAATATCTGATCATTTTTCTTTCCACTTGTTTTTCTTTTCTACAACAGAGAGCAGTCAACATATACTAAATATGGCTTAAATCTTAGAATTGAGCATGAAATCCTTTATAGAACTTATGAAATGAGAAGAAGTTGTGATCTGAAGTCATCACATCCACGAAAGCAAGGAAAGAAGACAAAACGTCAATAGGGCTTCCAATAGAGTTACTATTCTGTGCTAACCATGAAAAATATATTATAAGATACAAATCTTTCTATATTATACCAAGTACCAACATTTGAGAAAAATATCTAGGGGTTTAATATCAAATTTGCATCAAAGTTTCAACTGAAACAATCCAATACCCTAAACCATCTTGGAAGGGGATGGTTTTTGTACCAGGCATTAGTTACTAGATAAAAAGTTTAATAGCTCCAAACAAAAGTAAGCTTTGAAAAAACATAAATAGGGTCTTAACCAACCTTAAAAGCAATATCGCCAGGTGACATGGCCAATCCAGCCCCCATGGATTCAAATGCTCCTCGGCCGCGATAATAAACCCTGGGATCATAACCCAACAAGGAAAGATGAGCAGTGTCACTTCCACAAGCTAAGCCAACCTCAACAGGGTCCATTAGTCCATTAACTCCAGCAGATGCTATGGCATCCAAGTTGGGCAGTTTTGCTGCCTGAAGAGGAGTCTTGTATCCAAGCTTTGGCAGTGACACATCAGCCAATCCATCAATCAGCACAAATGCCACTCTTTTCTTTGGCACCTGTGTACTATTCATTCTGGTCCTTTTTTCCCGTGTTTCCCTCAAGTTATAAATAGTAGGGTTAAAAAGCAAATAACAAATCACTCTAACTGATGTCTTCACCACCAAATCCCTGCATGCATAATAAGTATCATACGCATAAACATTTTATCTATCGGCAATTTGGCTTCACAGCTTATATAGACACAACCAATAACATTCAACCATTTTTTTTTCTTTCAAAAGGAAAGAGAAAAAAAAAACTTAGAAATCTGCTATTGAGAAACAGGAATAAAATCCAGGGCAAGAAAATAAAAAATAAACCCATCAACAAAAATTGGAACTTTGTTTCAGTTTTGCGTTCAGTATTCAAATTGGAAACTTGGGTTCAATCGGAATTCGTTTCAAACCTTAACATGTGCAATTGCATCGATCTCCCATTTCTGAACTTAGCGTAGTGAACATGCACAGAAATGGATTAGCAACAAAATTAATAAGGAAAATAATATTTAAAAGAAAAATGTAACCTTTCAAAGTTGATCAATGAATATCAGCGATCCAGAGAGATGAGTCTGCAAATGACAGGGGACTAAGATGGAGGAATTAAGACAGACAACGCAATTTAATCACTTTCAGAGGCTCGCTTTTTTTTCATCTTTTTATTATTTAAATTGAATGTTAATTAACATTATTGTATTTTTAATAATTACATGTCATATTTAAAAATAATTTTTAGTTAACTAGCAGAATAAAATTAGAATACATTTAACTCTTTGATAATGAATGAATACAGCATGCTTATTATATTATTATGGATTCAATGTTATGTGCATAATCATTGTGTGTAATAAAAAAATTAAAAAAAGAATATAATTTTTAAAATAATTTTTCTCCTATTTATTTTATGAAAACAGTGTTTTTCTTTCAAAAGAAAAAAGGACTCCTTTTAAAATTGCTTTATATATAAGTAATAATATAGTTATATAGTAAATTTAATTTAAATTATATTATCGTTTTAACTTACCAAAATGTAAAACTAAATAAAAGTTTACTTACTTTACAGATAATTATCATTGTAAAAATAATGAATAAATCATGGAAAAGGTTTAAATATATCAACAATCCATTTTTATATAATAAAATTGAGCCTTTTAAGAGTGGAATATATCTATAAAATATTTTTTTAAATGATGATATACTTTTTATTGAATTAAATAAGTTTTTAGTTATTTTAAGATTATTGATTTTCCTTATAAATCAACACAATCACACACTTTTTACGATTGTTGTCTCTCAGACAACTTAATGATAGATTTGGTTCATGAAATTTATAATTTAATATTAAATTGGTCATTATTTTACGAAATTTTTAACTATAAGAAGTAATTGTCATATTTTTTAAATGTATTAAATTGGAATTTTTGTTATTTTGGGAACTAAAATGCACCAATTTACTCATTTAAAGACTAAAATTGTAATTTGTTCTAAAAATAACTAGTTTGTTTCACTTAAAAATGTTCATTTTAATTAAAATAAATATTTTATATAGACGTTTTTTTAAAACATGATAAAAAGATTATCAATAATTGAATTATTTATTTAATTTTGGTAATAGATTTCTAATTTAAGTGTTGTAATATTTAATAATATTTTTTTTTCAAAATTTCGTTATATTATTTATCATTTTATATAAGGATAGAAATGTCTCTATATTAAAATGCTATTTTCTTTCTTTAAGTTTTTCTATCTAATCAATTTTCTTTTCAAGGGAAGGCTTTCTTATGTATAAAAATAAATGTTTTTTAAAATTCTTTTTCACTGTTATTTTCTTAAAATTTAATTTTCTTCATACAATGATAATATAACTATTTTTACATTATCAACCAATTAAAAATTTCTTTAAATGTGGATTTTACAATAACTATTACAGAAACCAATAACCTCAATTTATAATTGAATAGCAGTATTTTAATTAAATTCGTTTTCTTATTATTGCCAACAATGGATTCTAAAACCTTTTATGGTCTCGGACCATTATAAACATGCTAAATACTAAATAGTAAGCCTTCATATTACTAAATACTATATGATCGATACGCTTGATTCTATAAATTTTCCTCTTGGCATTTATAACTCAATGAACCATAAACACATGTTGGCAACAACATTATTATATCAAGTGATTTTTCTTTGCGGATGATGTGTGTTGTTGTCATTCCAGGTTCAATCCATGTGCTATTCACTTATTATTCATTACATATATTACCATTTAAAAACTTCTTATGACCCAACACTGCAAACAAATGATTTCTGACATAGATTTGGGATAAAATCTGCAATCTCCTCTTAATAGCATTGGAGTATAGTTATATAGGATCAACTTTGAAGAAAAGAAACAATGAGAATGAAATTGCATGGAAACTTATATTTTTTTTATTGAAAATGTGAAAGTTGATTGTCTGGTACACAACCAGTCACATTAATCCGTCTGAAAAGGGAAATAATGCTGAAAGCAAAAGCATATCAATGCATAAATAAAGCCAAAAAACCAAAAATTGAAAGACATATATAATAATAGCCACTTAGAGGGATCTCCAATCCACTAGATTCATTTGTTAGCCCCAACTGCATTCTTGGCAGCATCAGCAGCCCCTTGTGCCTTTTGCTGCATTTGCTGGCCAGCCTATGCACAACAGCAAAACATTTTCCATCAATCAACAAAGTTCTCCATCATTTTGAGCTTAATTGTTCTATAGGAATAGAATCTAAGTCAACATAATATAGCTAAATTTTGTTCAAATAATTGGTCTAATTACTCTAACCTCTTGGCAGGATTCTTTGGCAGATTGAGCAGCATTCCCTGCACTGTTCATCATGTTGCTTGCCTTCTCCTAAATCAGCAGCAATAACATTATTTCTAGCTATTATATATGCCACTATAAATTGAGGATGGTAAGCAAAAAATTAAAGGGCATGAATGAATACATTGAAGACACTAAAACTCATTACCTGAGCCTGTCCCATGGCTTGCCCAGCTTGATGGCTCGCATTCTGGGATCGATCCATTTTTAGTTTCCCTGTTTTGGTCTTGAAAAAGAAGAGGGTAATTTAACAAGTACTACGTAGTGTGAAATGTAAGTAAGTAATTCTTCATTGTGAGGTGCATATATATAGTGGCTCAAATTAATCAGGTGAGTGACACATGTAATGATATGCACCATTTATGTGAGAGGATTCTGGGCTTAAGACCAGACACTTTCTGTTACTATTTGCTTGTGAAATTGACTGTTAAAACCACTACTAGTTAGAAGCCTAAAACTTAGGCTAATTGGAATGGATCCATCGTGCTAAAAATAGAAAGCGCGTAACTGTTCAACATCGAAAGGTATTAAAAAAAAAGGGAAAGAAATTGTATGTTAAGATATGCCAGTTAACTAGTACATAAACTTCATTCTTAATTAGGTTTAACTAAGTCTTTAGGACTTCAAGAACAAAGTTTAAACCCATCTTATTCTATGCTAAAATGCAATTTAATCAACAAAATAGAAAATATTTAACCATTTAATTAGCCGAAGAAACTTTGTTAAAGCAGTAAGAAATAAACTATCTCAAATCAAAATCTTTTAGCTGGTGCAACTCTAGAAAGTTCTTATTTAAGTGAAAAACAAAATCTCCGTATTTTTATTTTTCTTCTTCTTCTCTCTCGTTAAAATGTGAGAGCTTTTTCTATTCATTGGACAAGTTAATGGAAGAAATAGGCCATGCATGAAGATATAAGACATCTGGCAGGGGAGCTAATCAATTACGCTCAACACTGGATCCAGAGCAGGAACTAGCCATTTCCGGTCTCAAAATTGCTGGATCTTGATTCTTGAATCATTTCCTTAATGTTTGGTTTGATTTATTTAAGAGAAATAACAATAATACTTATTTATTAACTTTTAGAGAGAACTTTTGAAATCAAGTGATTGATTCTTCCAAAATAATCTCAATCAAACATTTAATTGAATATAGGAACAAAATTAAGAACTTTCACTATTTGTACTGCCCTCTTTGCAAAAGGTACATCCCAGAAGCCTTGCAGAGAATGATTCATTGATATGGTCAAGTGAGACTACTCAAGCTACAACATATATCTATACCCCACATTAAAAGTCTAATGATTGGCCAAGATACTACAAGGAATATCCGGTGACATTATCTTACACTCTCATGGCAACCAAAACAAGTTTAGCAAACAATTATGTAAAAGCATGGTTATCAAACTCTCAAGTTAACTCATTAACTCTTACGAGTTTATGAGTCTGCTTACCCTCTGTGAATTGATTCTTGAGTAAAATCTTTTTAGTAGACTCTGGGTAAACTCTTTAAACTCGGTGAACTCTAGAGTTTACCACCGAGTCAACGAGTCAGGAAGTTAAAAAAATTATACCAAAATGTAAGTTATTTTGGGTTTTTTTTGTCTGTTTAGTGTTCAACATACCTTCATTTAGTGTGTTATTCTCAAATATAAAATTCTCACCTTTAATAACATCAAACCTTTGTTCTCTAATAACATCAAATTCGCGATGAGAATGATTTACCACTACTATAACATCTGCAAGTTATTATCTAGTAGTGATGCATTAATAGACTTGGTTATTTAAGTATTGTGAAATTTATGATTTACTATTTTGCTTTATTATATTATTGAAATGTTTAATTGGTATGTTATTTATAAATATTTTGTTATTATTTTTATATGAAGTGGACTCTTACGAGTCTACAAGTTGAGTCCATGAGTCGAGTCTATGAAATTCTCACGAGTTTACGTAAATTCTCGAGTTTGATAACCTTGTGTACAAGCACTACAATAGATTCTAAAGCAACACAACTCTACTGAGACAACATGCGTCTTTAATCTGTCTGATGATCAGAAGAGAAACTTTCATTTTTCATTCCTTTCTTCTATTTCAAGGATTCATAAAGTAGTAGTAAAGGCAGGTTTCTCTAATGAGGAGGATCACCAACCGAGATTACTCACTAAGAGAGTTACAACCAGTGCACTTGATTTTAATACAGGATCTTTGATACATGAGTTTACAATACAAACACAACAGTTAATTAGGGTGTGCAAAAGTTAGTTCGGTAAAAAAATCGAACCGAATTGGTTTCAAATTGTTTTAATCAAACTAGTTTCAAATAGTCAAATTGATTTAAAAACTGGTTCAAAATCGAACTAATTTTAAAAAATTGGTTCTGAACTGAATTAATTTTTAACCAACTTTAAACTAGTTCTAAGAGTCGAACCAATTTCGAACTAGTTTTTGAACTATTTTTTCAAATAAAAAATATTTAAATGAAAATCAGTTTGGTTAATCCAACTGGTTTTGTAGAAATAATTCGATTAACCAAATTGGTTTTATAAAATAGTGCATTCATTTTTTCTTGAACTAATTCGGAAAAAAAATCAATTCGATTTATGTTGAGTTATAATCCCAATTCAATCTGAACCGGTAGTTGCAAGCTGACAGTGAAGTCTTGGAGGGTCGTATCTGAACTATGAATCCAGAATCCTTGAGAAGTCCAACCATTTTTTATAATATACACAAGTTCTTGGGGATATGATTCCATCTGGTGTAAAAAAGTTTATTCGTGGACAAACTCCACATGGAATGGAAGCCATGGCACCAAGTTTCTGCTATCATCTATTGCCATCTTTGCTTTTGCATCTATAACTAATTCTGCCAATAGGGACAGATGAAAAGTCCCCAAATCCAGTGCTCTTCACCTCTACAGTCTCATCATCCAAAACCAAAGTTTGCAAAATCTCAGTTGTTTGTTGTGTTTTGACTTCAACATTGAAGACACCACTCTTTCTACTCCACTCCAAAACTGCTCCACAGAAAATCACATTAAAAAAGCAACGAATTTTACGAAGCAATATATGAACGCTCTTCGAGAAATTCATGAACAAGAAGCAAGTAGTGAGAATATGGTTGGTTAAGATGGTTGCTTTCATTACCTGCTATGCATCAATGAGCGACTGATGTATGACGAAGACTAGGGTGCGAATGTGAAACTCCTTTTGCACCCAACGTAAGTTTAAAAAAAGTGATAATCATTTAGGTTCGTCTGATTTAACCATAAAAAAATTAAATGAACCAGATTTGTTGATGGCAACTGGTTTAATATGTAACAGGACAGAGATCTCCCCTTAGGAATAGGGTTCCCCTCCCCCTTTGGTGTAACGTTGCCCTAGCAGAGGTCGCGGTTAAACGATTGAAGTAGAGGGTTCTCCAATTTAGAACGATTGAAACAGAGGACAAAAGAAGGGTCCTCTATCTAGGTTTTCTATTCCATTGTACGCCAAAGTCCTCTCTTATTTCTAAACACAGCAGCGGCTTCTTCTTCCATTTTTGTGCATCGGCATGAATAATGGCAACATATGCTGCAATGAAGCCCACAAAGCCTGGCTTGGAGGAGCCCCGAGAGTAGATCCACAAGTAACGTTCTAGACCTTTGGTAATTCATCTAATATGAAATCCTTTCATTATGCAGTAAGTGGAACAAGTGATAAGATTATGATTAACCTTGTTCACTTGACATGTTTGATGTGTTAATTGTTGTAATATTGTCATTAATTTACTGTTGCATATGATGGCTATTTCTATTTTTAATATTAGCTCGTCTCTCTAAATATCTATTTGATCAATTCAGTGTTTTGTTACCAATCATATAATCTTGTATAATGTGATTCTTTTGTATTTATATTTCTATGATGCATATAGTGTTTTAGCTCTCCAATTCAATTAATGTATCTTTCATTTGTCATTTGTTGAGTTTTAGATCTTATGCATTAGCTCTATGGGCTTATGTGGCTCTGGTTTGGGTATCTGTAAGAAGCTAAACCACTTTTTCAATTTATTGTAGTTGTAGATGTTTAATGCCTTTATAAAAAATATACATATTCATTTATATATTAGCATGTTTGCATATTGTGTCTGTGTGTCTCAGGTTCCTAGTACAATCAATGTCAATGTAACTTCATTATCTAGTGTAGTTGAACCACCATGTCTTAAGATTTATTTCTGAACATGACAAGACTGATTATGATAAGTAGGATGCAACCCTTTCTCCATTACATCACAAGGTTAGCATCTTTCATAATTTCAATCTAGTTCAATTGCTCGGAGTTATGTCACCACTACCCTTGTAGAATCAATACAACTGATTAATTGATATTTTCTTCAAAAATATACATAACTTTAAGAGATATATAGTAAATAATATATAAGATAAAGAAGTAATAATTTGACAATGAAATTCATTTTGATGGGTGGAGAAGCAGAGCACATAAATGAGAAGACTAATTAAATCTCTGCCTTTGTAGTTGGAATTGGAGTGGAGTTAATGCATTTGTTTAACGATGAAGTTCCTAGTGGATAGATACTAAAATTTATTTATTTTTTTGATAGAAGATATAAAATTTATAACACTAGAAACATTGTTGTTCTTATGGAACATCGACATAACTTATTATTAAAAGAACATTTGAAATGAAAGGGATAGTATCCTACCAAAAAACTTAGCTATATGATATTAACACTTAGATGTATAAGTGTTTAGGCGGCTAAACTTATCCAAGTTTTGCATACTTAGTAGTAAGTTATGGTCAATGAAATGACGGTGTTGACGGGAGAAAGAAGATAGACGGCCAAATTTCAATACCATTTAAGTATAATAAAGTGTTATTAACACATTATCTAACTTATTATTATTTATTAAAATTTATTAACTACTGTAAATTATGCATAAACTCATTAAATAAAATGTTAAATATATAAAATCATATAATTTTTAATAAATTTTAATTTATAATAAAAAGTTTAGGGTATGTTAAAAAATATATTATTAACAAAAAAAGTTATTTATAATAAAAACTTATTTTAATTCTATCATTCTTGTTCTGTTAATGGAAGATACTAGTACATTGTTGTGTACCATTGCAGTCACTTAATGATAGAGAAATTACGATGTTTCAAAGGCATCAATTAGCTCATGTTTTTTTTTTTGTTTTTTTTTTTCAAATGTGTTGGTGTGTAGGAGTTGGACAATATAATGTTAGAGATGGAAAGTAGTGACAATTTTTGTAGCTCTGTCAACAGTGATCATGACAATGATGTTACTGAAGTGTATGATGATGATGACAAAGCTGATGAGGAAGATGTTGACCACAATCGTGTGGGGGATAGTGACAACCAAGATGATGACGGGCTTGAACATAAGGAGGAGGTGGATTCTGAGGTAGACAACGATGATTATCGAGATTATGATGATTTCTGGATTCCATGTTTCTTTAAAGAGGAATGTATAACTATGGATACCATAGTTGATATTAAACAGTTTGACATGGGAAAAATGTCCGTTGAAGATGTAAGCAGGCTAGATTTTTGTGACTTGGAGATAACATATCTCTTATATTGTTGGTATGCTAAAATTACTGGTTTTTCTGTTAGGAAGAGTCATATTCTTAGAAATACATGTAGGGAAATACTGCAACAAATATTTGTTTGTTCATGTGTTGGTTATAGAAGAGATAAAGGATCGACATCAAATACAAGGAAGCGTCGAGAAAAAAAAATAAAGCAGGTGTGGTTGTGATGCAATGTTTCATGCTCACATGCATTTTTTACGGGGCGATGGTATATGACATGTTGGAATTTTGAGCACAATCATTTATTGTTGAACCTAAAATTGTCATTTTTGTTGTCAGCACATAGGAAGATATCAACAACTGATATTATGTAAATTGAAAACTATAGAAAAGTTGGCATTAGACCTCCACACATGTGTGCACCATTTGTCAATCATTGTGGTGGATATGACAAAGTGGGGTTTATTAGGAAAGATATTTACAATCAAGAAGTGTGCATGAGAAAGCAACATACCTCTTATGCAAGTGGTGCATTGAAGTATTTACATGATTTATGCAAGAAAGATCCAATGATGTATGTTTCATACACCGTGGGTGAAGGCTCAAGACTACAACGGTTGTTTTGGTGTGATGCTGAGAGCCAATTGTTTTATGAGGTATTTGGTGATGTACTCGCATTCGATGCCACTTATAAGAAAAATAAGTATTTGTGCTCTTTTGTTGTCTTTTCTGGTGTTAACCACCATAATCAGACAATAGTTTTTGGTGTTGCTATCGTGGCTGATGAGACGGAAGAAACATATGTTTGGTTGTTGGAACAATTCTTGGAAGCAATGAAAGGAAAAACTCCTTTTTCAATACTAACTGATGGTGATCTAGCTATGAGGAATGCTATAACAAGAGTGATGCTTGGTGTTTTTCACAGACTGTGTGCAAGGCACTTATTCCGTAATGCATTGAGCCATGTTCGAGACAAACAAGTTTTGAAATGGTTGAAGAAGCTAATGCTTTGTGATTTTGAAGTGATCGAATTTAAAAAAAATGGAAAAGAGATGGTTGTTACCTTTCAATTGGAAGACAATAGTTGGATAGCTAAATTGTACGAAAAAAGGATGAAGTGGTCTCCTACGCATTTGAGGGGTAACTTTTTTGCAGGCATATGGACAACATCTCGATGTGAAGCCTTCCATGCTCATGTTGCAAAATATGTTCATTTGTGAACTAATTTGATAGATTTTGTAGAATAATTTCAAAGGTGTCTCACATATTTTTGATATAGAGTGGTTGTGGCAGATTATTTCTCAACACACGGGAATGAAGTTTTGCAAACAAATCTCCGATCTCTTGAGCGGTCTGCTGATTATTTGCTTACTAAGGAGATGTTTATACTTTTTCAGTCCTATGTCTCTAGGACTATTAAGCTAAGAGTCGTTGATTGCAAAGAGATGGTGATGTTCTCAGTTTACACGGTTGTGAAGTATTGTAGTGGAAGTGTTTGGCGTGTGTCCTATTGCCCATCCACAATTCATTTAAGTTGGTGTTGTATGAGAATGCAATCCATTGGCCTTCCATGTGATCACATATTGGCTGTTTTGGTTTGTTTAAATTTTACGGAGTTGCCAAGTTCTTTGGTTCTAAATAGTTGGTCAAAATCTGCCACAGAAGGTATCAAAGAAAAATATCCCGATTCTTCAATGTATTGAGATTCCCATTTGATGGGAAAGTATGTCACTTTGGTTCAAGTTTCTAGAGAAATATGCGAAGCTGCCTATCGTGATCAAAAGGAGTATGACAAAATGTTGCATTTCCTATCAAATGAGCTTAGAAGGATAAAGTCCAAGAAAAACAAGCAACCATATTTCAATGCGAATGATAACCAACAGGCTGATAATTATGATGGTATTTTAGACCCTATTGTTGTTCGAACTAAAGGATGCAGACAAGTTAGAATAGATGAATCTGGCAAGCGAAGGAGAATCCAAAGTTATGGCCAATATGGTGGGATGGGCCACAATAAGCGTTCTTGCACCAACCCTCCTCGAAATGCAAATGTTCCCGTTAGTGGTTCATTTATTTCATCTAGTAAACAAACTAACATTGTGTGTCAACCTACAGATGAATATAACTATGAACTGGTAATCATCTACTTGTTTGAGACAATTTGTTTTACAATTTTTATGTTATGCACTTAATCATGAGCAATGAATTCATTGATTCACATACTGTTTGGGACATTTTTTTTTGTTAAGGTTGCAGTTCATGTAGCACCCACACATATTTGTTGTTGGTAGCAGCTGTGTTGGTCGATAATCATAATTTTGTTGTGTTGAACAAATTGATTAGTAATGACTTAATGTCTATGTTATTTTTAAGTTTTGTTATCTATTTGGATATAAGTGGCTTAACCTTGTTGGCTTAACCTTGTTATTGTGTATATGTTGGTGGTGTTTTTTTTTTTTTTCAGGATTACCCACTTGAAAGTAACTTATGAAAGCATTATGCAATTATACTAGATGTGGATGCAATGTTTATAGCACATGAGGTTTTATTTGATCCATTTTTAACTGAAACACCAGTTTATATTTAATAGTTGGTGTCTTTATTTTGTATGTTGGTCATCAATAGTGACTCTAATTTATTATTTGGTTGTGTTAAATTTGCACAAACATATAGGACAATATGTTAGCACTTATAATAGTTACTGACATGTTTTGTTTAACTTGGAAGGAAATGAATAATGTTAATTTTGTATGAATTTCATGTTTACCAAACTTTGCATGTGATTGTATCTATTTTGTTCTTTGAACCATGGGTCTTGAACCCCTCATGATTGGTACATGAAGGAAGGAAAAGGAAACAAATGAAAAAAAATTGACTTCTTCAAATGGGGTCACCATTGATCCACTTCCTAAGCAAATTCTGTTAATGGGTTTCACTTGTTGAATGACCAAGGCAGAAAGGCGTGGGACATTGTTTGTTTCACTTGGTTTGGTGGTCTTTAATTTGTATTGGCAATATTAATTGGATACCATGAATCCATATTAATGGTTTATAAATAGACTTTGAGTTGTTGGTCCCTTGTTTTTATTCCTGCATTACTATAATGCCCAAAGGAAAAAATAAATGAGCCTCAGTCACGCTTTGTACTAGGGTCTCATCGGTTGCTTATAGTTGTAAGAAAAATTATTTTGGGTTTTTCACACTTACAGGTGCACCTCTAGTTAGCAAATGTGTTATTATGTGCAGGCTCAAATATGGGTAATTTTGTTGGATGAAGTCATAATAGGGGTTTTAGTTGAACCGATTATATATCCCTCATGTTATATAAATATGGCAATATCAATAGATTATTTTAGTGCAACAGGCATTTATATTGTCCCTTAAGAGTTCCTCAAAATAATTTACAATTTTTTTGGTTTTCCTAAATGTGAGTTTTGTTATTTGCTTATAAAATTATTGACCTGAAATCGAGTACAAAGTTTTTTTAATTGAAATAATTAGTTTAAAATTTGTTTAATTTTTGTATTTTTCTTAATTATAATTTTTCAAAATATGTAAAAAAATACACTGCATGATTAAATTGTAAATAGATGGAAATAATAATTTTAATAATAATTGTAATATTTTTAATGATAATTTTTTTTCATCACATGGCCTATTCCCTTATAATCACATCAACAATTTGTTACCATTTGCATTAACGTTAACGATGGAATTACTACTGTTGCACTAGGATACTGGAATTTAAAAAAAAAAAATAGACACGAGTCCATTCTATTTTTTAACTCCTCAGTTAATTCTCGTGAATATTAAAAGATAGATGTCATGAGATGGTATGATTCTTCCATTTTTTTCTTCCATTTTATCTTTTGTAACAATAATTTAAAATTGTTAATTTAGATTTTATTATTTATATGATCAACAGTTAACAACATCTCAAGTTATGTATGCAAGAGGAATTTGAATTTTGATATTATTTTACTTCAACACAAATTAAAAATATTATGGTTATAATTTTTTAATTCATTATTTTAAAAAATAAAAGAATGCTATCTCTTTGTTTTTAATTCAATTATATATAAACAAAATGTTATCTTTCGTTTTTAATTCAATTATTTTTTGAAAAAACTTGAGCAATTTTTTTTTGTTTTCCTTTCTACAGCAACCTAAATATTTTTTTATATAAAAAAATTGACAATTTTTAAATAATAGAATTTTGAAATTTTAAAAATAAAAATAAACAATAAATTTTTAAATAATAGTGGTTTATTTTTTTTAGAGATAAGAGTAGAGTAACGAGCTAATTTGGAATTGTAAGATTATAAATATGACCATTTTTACATAATAATTGGTCATGCCATTCATCCTTCAAAATTTGAAAAAAAGAACAATTTCTTTATATATTTCATCGAGTAATTAAAACATATGAAACAATTTAACATAAAATAGATATTAAAAAATATTGTTGTGAATAAATTTTCAAAAAAGAAATCAAAAAATTAATTTATTAGGTTTAATTTGATCCTTTAATTTTAAAAGTTTTAATTAGGTTATTATTTTTTTAAAATATATATGATATGGTCTTTTTATTTTTTAAGAGTTTAAATTAAGTTCTTATTTTTTAAGAAATTGATTCAATTTAGTCATATTTTAAACTAAATTTGACTATATTTTTTAAAAATGTTTGAAGCTAACATAATGAAATCACACCAAATTCAATTCATCCATGTGAAATTTGTGTATATTTTAATACATAAATTTTATTTTAAAAATAAGAGACCTAATTTAACCTATTAAAAATACAGGACGAAATTGAACATAATAAATAAATTAAGGAACAAGAAAAATTATTTTATTCAACATTTAATTTTTATAATCAAAATTTAAACAAAAATATTTTTAAAGTTTTTAAACAACAAATAATTTCAAATTCACCTCTTTGTTATGTCCCTTTGACATGCTTACTTCATAAATAAGTAATTGTGTATATTTAATTTTTTTAGATATAAACTAAATAGTCGATGATAACATAATAATAAATTAAATCAAGAATGTCATACATCTTTTGTAAGATTTGTTTAAAATTATGTTATTTGTTTAATGAAATAAAATGTATATTTAATTTATGAATTACATGTCTAAGTTTAAATACATAAATATAAATAGACATTATGTAGTATTATATCATGTGTCCATAAAATTTATGAACTGACCCTCATAAGTATAACTACTCATCGAGTATAAAATTATATATTATAATCATTATTCACATCAATTCAAAGCGAGTGCGAGTATTTTTTGTTAAACCACACATACAAAAATGAGTAAATTAATTTTCTAATTAAACTTGTCATAGATTTATTAATATACACATGCTACATACTAAGGCAACTAATTTGGGATAAAACCCTTAGGCATATATGCATGTCATATTATGACATACACGACACTGCACATGACATTGGTGATACACAGATAAATCTACACATCCACAAAAAAAGACACATGCTAGTAAGCCAAGGAAACCTATGTACCTAGCTAAGGCCATTAATTTTTTTCGACCTTTTTATTTAGACATGCATTAGATCCACTAATGTACTTACTCTTCAATCTTCAAGTCCATACGTGATGGCCAATAGACACCATTAAGTTAATGCATGGGAGGTTAGGTATTTGGTCTGGATAGAAAACATTCGGCGAACATCGTTATCGCTTTCAAGTTTCAATATCATGTAGGTCACAAATTTCAATATCATGTAGGTCACAAATTCACCAATTGGAAAATAAAGACATCGATAGTAAATCTGAGGTATGTTCTTCCCTAAAAAAGGATATAGCCCTTGGACATGTTGAACAATCTTCTCCTTCAACCCACACAGATTAATATATTTATCCAGACTAATAGTTGTTGCATAAGTGTTGCTAAATGTTGCTTCTTCATGTGTTGCTGTATGAATGGATCCATTGAACTAGACATGCACATAAAAGGGTGAAGCATGTTGTGAATGATCCATTGTCAATGGTTTGCTTGCAGAGTAGTTTAACGACCAATTTGGGCTGCCAATGATCAAAATGGAAGCTTGGAAAAGTTGTGAAATGTGCTGCATTTGTTGGAGCTTGTCACCCTATTAAATAAATAGTCTTGTATGTAGAGTCTATTATTATCACCATGTACTAATCAATGTTTGAAAATTGTTGCAGTTATCATACGGTCCATATTGAATCCCACAACACGCTAACAATGACTAGTTATCAATTGAAATGAGTCTTCTGCTATCAATACATCATATATCTTTTCCAACGAGCTGGTGTCTTTGTCTACATGTGACAAAGTTGGTGTTAGAGTACTAATGACAAGTACTTTTAT
Organism: Glycine soja; assembly: GCF_004193775.1. NCBI lineage: Eukaryota > Viridiplantae > Streptophyta > Magnoliopsida > Fabales > Fabaceae > Glycine > Glycine soja. The sequence continues at coordinate 22,934,566 of NC_041009.1, read as the reverse complement.
AGGAGACTTTACCGTTGTCTTGATCATTATAGGCACCCATAGCCAGCGTACGAGCACAATGTAGGTTGCAGGCATACACGAAATTGTGGTTCTTCAAATGTGAATTTTATTGGATACTCTACAAATTAAAATATGCACACCGTTGAAATGGCCATCAGTTGGGGATTTTTTTTTTTTTTGCAACTGTGTATCCATACGAAGAAAAGAGAAAAAGAAAGAAGAAAGAAGAAGTAAAAAAGGGTCAAATTTAGTAGTCATACTTAAAACAAGGTTTTAATAAATAAATTAATGTTTTTATTTTATTTTATGGCTTCTTTTCTATATAACTAAAATTTAAAAATATATATAAAAAATAAAATTTAAAAAATTACACAAGTTTCATGCAAGTTTACCAAAACTCCATAAAATTCAACGAGCGTGTGAATGAGTTTTGTAAATTTATCATCTCTTTTTAAACCAAATGATTCCTACCTTTTGGTTGTCTTATTTATATATAAATATTTATATGAATGTAAATTGATTTTAGAGATTTATATTGAATATCAAATGACAAAATGTGAGTAAAAAATACATACTCCAAACTTGAGAGACGATTATCGCTTTTTTATCCTCTTTTTTGTCTCTATTTATTTTCTCTTTCCACTTTAATCCATCGAAAGATATGATAGTGATTTGTTGGAGTATGTTTTGTAAGAATCTTCTTCTTTGGCCTAGACATCACTTTAGAAAAATGGATGAAAAACTTGGAGTAAGAGGAAACAAGAAACCTTTTGGTCAAGGGATAGTTCTTGGTCGACAACTGCCAAGATCAATTATTATTACAATGTATCATAAATATATATTTTAAATATTTAAATTATGTCAGCATTAAAATTAATAATAAGTATTCTTAATAAATCCATAACAAATAAATATTTAGAATATACAATTTATATTTTAATAAAAAAATGCTAGGCAAAGATTTGTCGACAAAATGTGAGTAAAAAATACATATTCTAAATTTGAGATACTATTATTGCTTTTTTATCCTCTTTTCTGTCTCTATTTATCTTCTCTTTCCACTTCAATCCATCCAAAGATATGATAGTAATTCACCGGAGTATGTTTTGTAAGAACCTCATTCTTTGACCTAGATATAACTTTAGAAAAAAATGAACGAAAAGCTTGGAGTAAGACAAAACGATAAACACTTTGACCAATGAAGAGTTCCTGGTCGACAACTGTGAAGATCAATTATTATTATTACAATGCATTATAAATATAGATTTTAAATATTTAAATTTTGTGGTCATTAAAATTAATAATAAGTATTCATAATAAATCCATAACAAATAAATATTTAGAATATACAATTTATATTTTAATAAAAAATGCTAGGCAAAGATTTATTGACAAAATGTGAGTAAAAAATACATACTCCAAATTTGAGAGACTATTATCGCTTTTTTATCTTCTTTTTTGTCTCTATTTATCTTCTCTTTCCACTTCAATCCATCCCAAGATATGATAGTAATTTTGTGAGAGTATGTTTTGTAAGAACCATTTTCTTTGGCCTAGACATAACTTTAGGAAAAATGGACCAAAAGCTTGGAGTAAGAGGAAACGAGAAACCCTTTGGCCAAGGGATAGTTCTTGGTCGACAATTGTCCAAATCAATTATTATTACAATGCATCATAAATATATATTTTAAATATTTAAATTATGTCATCATTAAAATTAATAATAAGTATTCTTAATAAATCCATAACAAATAAATATTTAGAATATGCAATTTATATTTTAGATTTATAATTTAGAAAATATTGTAATTGTGATATAATGCCATTTTAAAATTGAAACGAATGCAAACTTAAGAAACTTAAAGGACATTTGTTTCAGGCTAGATTTTTAAGTCCCAGAAACACAATAGGAAAGAAAAGTTTTGTTTGTGAAATTTGGGAATTTTACCAAAAGGATGCAAATATTTTTTGATTTTTTCATTTGGGGGTAGATTTTAAATTATTACATCTAAATTTTTTTATTTTAACATTTTTTATTTACTTTTATTTTCATTTGTTTTGTTTTTATTTTTTTTAAAATTAGTAAATTATTTTATTTATTAATTATTAAATATATATATATATATATTTTTAATTTTACTTGTTATTAGTTTTATTTAATATGTTGTATATAGTTTTTATATGGTTTTAAAAAATATATGTTGTATAATTTTTAAATATTGTTTTATCTAAAATATTTTATATAATTTATCAATAATTTTTTATTTAATATATTTTGTATATTTAAAATTTAGATGTTTTTAATAATCTTATTGAATTTAATTTGTTTGGTAACTGAAATATATTAAATATACAAAAATTATATAAAATATTTTAAATAAAATAATATTATAAAAATATATAACATATTAAATAAAACTATATACAACATATTAAATATATAATTAAAAAATTATTTAATAATTACAATAAATAGTTAAAATTAAAGTTACGAGTGACAAACACTCCCAAGTATATATGCCTGAAAGATATTGTTACTTGATTAGCTCATTTGAGAATCGAAATATTTACATGAGATCACTAATATTATAATAACTTCTTGAGAGACTTATACTAACAACCTATTAAAGAAACATCATTCCTGTGCTTGGTCACTCATTTAAACATGCTAAGTTCATCCTAAAAATACAGTTAAAATCAACTTCTTGACTCATCTTTTTAGAGGATGTCCTCTCTTTTTTCTCCCTCTATATGTATATTTCGAAAACAAAGAGAGAGAGAGGAACCACTTACCCCAACTTAATTGTCAGCATAGCATAATGAAACTCTACCAAAAAATATATTAAAACATGGTGCAATTCAGTAGGTATATATCAAAATCCAGTTGACTTGAAATTTAAGAGATCGATAAGCACCGAAATACTCATCTTCAATTATTATTTATTTTCTTAACTCATGAAAGCCAGTTGTTTCCAAAGGAAAGTTGAGCATCAACTACAATATATGCAGCACAAAGGAGCAAAAACTATGGAATATTAAAATGCCATTCTCGTGGATGACTTAGCCTCTGTTTCTTGTTTCATAAGTAGATTGTCGTTGTAGCCAATTGGAAGTGACTGCATGCATGGACCTATTGTATTAAATGCTTCTATGTTGATACTGTTAATTTAGTCACAAATTTATATCATTTTTGTTTTTCATTTCTTATGGTAAAAAAACAAAACCGTTTCAAATTTTCCAATTTTGTCAAATAAAAAAATTGAATGTTCTATTTTGATACAGTTCAATAGTGTCTGGATTATAAAAAATTGAATTTTCCTATTAGATAAATAAAGTTTGACGCTTAAAGTGATTGACAAGGATTCATCTACCCTTATTGGACTATTAATACCTATCACTAGCCACTTACAGACACATGCATGATTTCCCAATTAACATTTTAAAAAATTGTAAAATATAATTTGGGTTAAAAGACTAATTTTAATGCTAAGAGCTAGGATGATATGACATCCTACACTTTACAGAAACAACACGGTTTCAAAACCAATTTAGGGGATCTCCATGACCTACTCTTCAAGTTTTACATGGTGTTGGGCATCGATTATGAACAGGATCAAACATACATGGATTGTGACATGCTCGAGAGTGATGACAGAGGGTGAGTTACGTGGTGCTTCTTTATTTAGTTTGATGTTATTTATGACCAAAAAACCTCCTTATACTACTATTGTTGTCTTCGTGTATGTTACTACTCAATGTTGCTGTATGACTACAAGGAATGGAGATAATGAGGCTGAAAAATCAGTTGGGATTAAGGGTGAAGCTAGGAAAGAACATTTTTTAGAGGTACAGAATGTTTCATTGAATGGAGCCAGATGTGTATTTGGAATTTTGTCACCATTTTTGATTATTAACGTTTATTGCTTTCAACTTCCCTTTTCTACTACATTGCCTGGTACCATTGCCAACCAATATGGGTTCACTCAGGGTGGAAAAGGATAAAGTGGTGGTTGGGGATATCTCTGGTGGGGCAACCCTGGATGATGTGGTGGTTGCAATAAAGGTTACAACTTATACTTCAATTCAGTTTGTCCCTCAGTTTAAAACATGTTTTAACTTTTAATGTGAATTGATAAACGACTCTTACATTATGACAATTTATACATGTTTGACATTCGGCTTAAGCATTTGGGACAAAAAAATGGAAAACATGGATAATCATAACAAAAGGAGACTTGATGCCATGAAAAAGACTAACACAATAATGTTGAAGGCCATGTGCAACTTGGTTAAACAAGATTACAATCAGTCAGCCAAAGATGTTGTCAAGGATGTGGCAATGAGTGGAACTCACAATACCTCCTCCTATGATGAAACATTACGTTGTAGAAATCCTAATAAGGCGGTATCCAAGGCGATTGTAAGGTGTAGCAGAAAGGAAGCATATGGGAAATGTAAAGCAAATTTCAAAAATATAGAAACCATCTTCATCCCAGGGGACGATGATGATGACTTTCCAATGCCGAAACATAATGTTGTGAAGGCAAAATTCCTGGGTCAGGAAAGCAATAATAGATACTCCTCTCCCAAAACAATGAACCTGTCAGGGCCCAATGAGGAGACGACCACAGATGACTTCTCCCCATAACAACCATTATGAGCAACTATTAGAGGAGTGGAAGAAAAGGTGAAACATTTATTTAATAAAAATGTATTACCACTAAACGCTTACATAGCAAATATTGCATATAAATTTTTTTGTCACATGCATGTACTCCAGCCCGAAAGCAATAAAGAAACCTCAATGGTGCCTAGAAAGTTTTCGTTCCCCCATCATAACTCTGTTAGTCAGACCTCGAAGAAGCCAAAAATTGAGAAGCAACCACATATTTTGAATGTGCCAAAATTCCAATACACCAAAGGCACTTCCTTGGGCAACATGAGCAAGGCAAGCCGGATCTTTCAAAGGCCTCGGACTAATTCTAGTAGGGGATACACACATACAATTCCTAAGGTCTTGCAAATAATAGCATTTGTATTTGTTCAACTATACTTGCAAATAATAACATGTTTTACATGTACAAGATATGCCCTATAGCTTCAAGCCAATTATTGACATGAATCTTACTTTTGAGGAGACACAAGTTTATGCATATGTCTTCAATCCAAATGTGGACCCGAGGTATGTTGGCTCACCTTTTACTCATACAAATTACATAAGTTATGGTTCAAGTCATTTATATTCATGGTTATTATTTTACTGGATTTTGACTACTATAATTGTTTGATTTTTTGCGAATGCTTATATTAGTGGGAACGAAATTTTGTATAGGGTAAGAAACAACTTGGGGACACGACAAAACTTTCAGTCGTTGTGTCCTAATAAGCCAATAAGGGAGGAGCTATATGGTTCTTTCATCCCTAAGTATCCTATTGTAACATGGTAAAAATAATTCACAAACTTGGAAGTTGGAAAATTTGATAATTAATTGGTTGCAAATAATACTATTCATGACTTTGAAGGTTGCTTATAGCAAACTCTACCACACAAGGAGTGTTTGGTGTATGCCCCCAGCTTATGCGGTATAGGATACATTATATGGTTATTCAATACAACACAAATATTAATTAACTTATATAATTTATGTAATTAATTCCGAAGAGTGGCATTTCATTTTGATTTCAGCTGGATGTAATTGATGGAACCCTAGTGGAAACTCTCATTGAGCATTATGGGAAGGATTGGGTGCCTTCGTTTTCAAACTTAAAGTTGGTAAATAATTTTTATAAATTAAATGCAACTCATCATTGACTGATAAAAAATGAAAACAAATGGGTACAAAATGTTACAATAAAACTAAAATCATGTCCTGCTAATAAGGCACACGACAAAAATGAACTATTATTACAGGTTAAATATTAATTTAATGATAATTATTTTTTCTTTATATATATATATATATATATATATATATATATATACCCATCCTTCAAAATAAGGATCATTGGTATCTGATGATCATACACATGCATGACAAAAAAATGTATCATCTGGATTGTGACCTGACAAGTCAAATCACATATGATAAGAAAGACACTATTAGAATCATGGTTTGTTTATATATCAAATTTATAAATTATCAAATTAATCACATTATCATATGTACATTGACTAACAATAACAACATTGATATATATAAACAGGGCCATGTCATGCTCAATGTTCTCCAAACTGTGTTTGAAACACAAGATTTGCTTTTTGGATTTGATGGAATGGATAGTTGAGATATTGTGGAAGCCAGAGGAATCCCTAATTATGGATCCATGTTACTTTTAAAAACATAACCCATTGAGTATAAATTTATGTTATATTTCACAAATAATGAAATACATAAAATATGTTTTTTGTTTTAAAAAATGTAATTAATACAATTGCAGTGAGAAATCAACATTATGGGTCCTAAAGTGGATGCAAATAGAGGAGTCATTTGTGAGTCTCTTGTATGGAGTGGTAGGAATGTTGCACCTATGGTTAAAATTTGTTAACTTTTATTTTATTTTAAAGCAACCACATTTTTCTTTCATGTACTCCATAATGTACATAATAAATGTCCTAATTTATGACATGAAATTGCAGCTTGATGAAAAGGCAGTGAGAATGAAGGTGACAATGACCCTGCTACTAGGGACACACAACCATTACAAGAGAGACTTGATCAAAAATGTAGAACGCACTTGACATGACTGTATTCATGGCAAACATTGACGATTGCTATATTTTTTGGAGCATTTTTTGTTTGGTGAAGGGGATGTGCAATCATTTAATATATCTTTAATATTGCATATAAAAGGCAATATTAAAAAATATATTATTAATATCGATTTCGCTTTTCCCAAGATTTCAATATAAAGTCTAGTAGGTTCCATGAAAGATACTTTTTTTTTTTGTATTTTGGACTCCCCGTGCAATGCCAAATACTTACATATATGTTGCAGTCAAGCTAAATGTCCTTAATTCGTACTTTATATAATTTGCAAGGATTTACAATTATCCTAGCGGTTCATTACATACTGATGTGCCATCATTTTCTTCTATTTTCTAAACCCTTTTTGCACCATTTTAATTATTGATTGGTCTTAATTGTCAATTAATTAGGCAGTTTTATTATTTGGGCTCATTTAGCTAATTTGATGTTTTTAATCTAATTTCAGGAATTAATGAAACATTGGGCTTAATCCGGATTTTGGTTGTGGACTTGAAGAGGGCAAATAAAGCAGCGCTTACCTTAGTTAATTTCTAATTAGGAAATTTCGCAATTTTATTTTATGTTGTTAAGTGTTTATTTCGTTTTGGGCCAGAGTATTGTAATAGGGCCCAGTGACTTTGAGTGACTCTTTTTAAATAGCTGCCTTGGGATTCGTGCAGGGCATTCTATTCTGCTATGCTATTTTCATTATTCAGAGCTTTGGTTTTAGGTTTTCACGTTTTTCTGTTCCCTTGTTACAGTTTTCGTTCTTAATGCAAATTTCCGTTTTCTGCTTCTAATTACGAGTTCATTCTTGCTTCTTCTTCTACTTTCATTTACGTTTCTGTTCATTTACGTTCTTGTTCATTTACGTTCTTGTTCATTTACGTTTCTGCTTCATGTTTCATTTGCGTTTTCTGTTTGAATCCATGGAAGGCTAGATTTTCTGGTGTTGTTTCCTTTTGAGGACGAAGCCCAACTCTCTTTGAGGTTTCGTTTGTAATGTGGTTTCCTAGCAGTTTTCCCTTCACCAGTTATCCCAATTTCGTGAATATTAATCAGTGCACGCTTCGTGTTCGATTAATTGCCTCTGAGCCTAACTTGCGTTCATGCTTAATGGACGAAGGGCTAACTGGTGTATGTGGTGCCTAATCACGTATTGAAAACCCTAAGTTGATTTTCGCTTAGTAAATTGAAATAGGGTTGGATTAAGTGGTTGACTGTTAGGGACGAATTCTCCATAACCCAGGATAAGAGAGTGGCTTCTGAATCAGAGGAAACAACCCGTTTTTAATATTAGTAGTTTCATATTCCATTTTATTTGTTCTACTCTTTAATTACCAAACAACCAACCCCCCCCATCGTTACTGTTACTGCAAGTATATTATGAACATTTGGCTTGTCACTGCTCGTTGGGAAACGACCTAGGATCACTTCCTAGTTACTGCATTTTCATGTTTATTTGATTCGGGTACGGCCTCGATCACATACTTATGAATTAAAATACATGAGGTGATCTAAAATTTAATATTTTGTTGCATATAATACGTAGTGAACAAATAAAAAGAGAGGGGGTTGGAGAATATGATTAAACAAATGGAATTTCTTCAACTAAGTTGTAAAAAAGAAGAATAAAATGAAGTTTTTTGAAACATCCCCTCTTGCTACTATAACCTCCCCAACCACGATTTTTTTAATATATTTTTTTAAATATTCAACCTCAAAATAATAAATTGTATTGATAGTGGATATAAAAAAACATAGTAAGTAGTAGTAAATAAAATAGGACATCTATTAAAAATTGGGTGGGTTCCATCATTTCTAGGGTTTTTTTAGAAACGACCAGGAAATTGGTGCATTGGTTTCATTATCACAAAGCTGCTCCAAAATTGGCTTGGTTCCAACATGTAAATCTAAATTCAATCACCATTTGACAGGGCTCCCGGGGTTGGGATCTCTTTCTTGGGTAGGACATCATGCCATATTTAATTCTTGCCAGTAAAACTAGACACCAATTTTAGTATTGGCACTGAAAATGTTAAAAACTGCATTATATTTACATACCATTTAACTATAAAATTAACCATATCACATAACATCAACAAATCAGCATAATGGCTCATCCAAATGGGCTTATTTTTCATTTTAACAGTTATATGCAACTGCCCCAATACAATTAATTAATCCCATGTTGGTACAAACATGGATCAAATAAAATTGCATATGGTAAAAACATTGCTTCAATTTACTTTGCGGATTAGGGATGTGCCTTCTTTGTCTCGCGATGACAGCATCTTTGTCATTAACCAATTCAGGTCTAACCCAATAAAAAAAATTGCACCCACATTCTTCACCTTTTTTTTAACCTACAAACTAACATGACACGTTTTGTTCAAATACCATTTTTTATACAAAAATAATTTATGTTATAAGATTTGGAAAGTACAACCATGACGAAAATATGTTGTGCTGTCTATTTTTTTTTCTATATAAAAGGCAAGAAATAACAACAACCAATTAAAGGATCAACAATGCAATAGGGCTCTTGTGCATAAAACAAGTTACAACAGTTATCTTACTAAGCTTATTAAGATGTTCAATAAATTATTAACAGGGTACTTTTTGTCAGTCTAATTGAGATGATGGAAAATATTCCAAGGAAGACAATGCTTTAGTATTTCCCATAGGAGTACTCTTGCACCAAAGAGGAAACTGCCCCCTTTCAACTATCTAGCCTTTTTTATAATCTTTTGTGCAATAGTATCTCTAATAGAAACAACTTGTTGCCAAAAATCTTCATATTCCAAGGCCCTCTCTAAGGTGTAGTCTTCAATTTGGAATGCTAATTGTGGTTTTGTGCAAAAGGCCTTTCTTCCACCTTTTTCCTACTTGCCTCCTTTGCCATTGGTCTTCTCTGGCAACCTTTTCATTGCCAGTGACAGTTTCAGCCAACTTTCTACCAATCTTTCCAACCTCACCAACAACCATTTCAACCAACTTTCTGACTTATTTTCAGCAATCTTTCCGGTATCTTTATGGTGATCTTTTCCAGCCGTCACCTCTAGCTACTTTCAAATAAACTATTTGTCAAATCTGCAGCTGCATCAAATTTTCATCTGCTTCAAATCTCTAGCTACTCTTACAATGTTCAGTGGTCTTTTCTAGCCTAATCAAGCCCCATGTTGTCTTTTCAACTGAGTTTAATGGATCCCATATTAGTTAGACAAGGTTTTATTTGTACCAAGCTCAACGCTTAGCAAGTTTTTTGGCTTGAAGGAGAATGTTAGAACAATGTACAGTTCATGAATCACATGTTAAATGCATTTAGTTTTCATAAGAGTTAGTATTTGGCAAGTGGCTCCCATTTAATCTTTGCCTAGCAAATAAAACCCACTTTGTCTATTTCTCTTTCTCTCTCTCTCTCTCTCACACACACACACAAATATATATATATATATATATATATATATATATATATATATTTGTGTGTGTGTGTGTTTAATATCTTATTTCTGTCTTAATTTTTGGATGCAGATGTTGATAAAGGAATAACTCTTTAGAGAGGAAACCTAAGAGATTACTGAAAGAGAGGATAAGACACATTCCAATAATGATCTAATTAATGCCTTTAAAACATGGTAATTTCTCTATCATTAAGTGGCTGCAATGCTACACAACATTGACACTACTATGTTCCATTAACAAAAGAAGAATGACAGAATTAATCATTTGTATGCATTCTTTAAGGATAGAGATGACATAACTCCGAGCAATCGAATTAGATTGAAACTGTGAAAGGTGCCAACCTTGTGATGTAATGGAGAAAGGGTAGCATCCTATTGATCATAATCAGTCCTGCCATGTTCAAGAATAAATCTTAAGACATGGTGGTTCAACTACACAAGATAATGAAGTTACATTGACATTCATTGTACTAGGAACCTGTGAAACACTGACACAATATGTAAACATGCTAATATATAGATGAATATGTATATTGTTGATAAACACATTAAACATTTGCAACCACAATAAGTTGAAAAAGTGGTTTAGCTTCCTACAGATCCATTTGCTATACATAGTCACTTTTTTTTTGGGGGGGGGGGGAGGGGAGGGAGAGGAGTTGTAGGGGGGTATGGTAAAACTTAACTGTAGAGGTCAATCACTCTCTTGTGCACACGAAGTTCAAATCTGTCCTATGTGTTGGTACCTGAAAAACAAGCAGTTTCATGAACACAAAGGCTTAATATCATTCATTGAACAAAATACTTCAAAAATTAAATCAACAAGCTAAGTAACACAACTATTGGTGTTCCGAAGAAAACGTATGAACAACACACAAATACACAATTAAGACACTTGGGTAAGACAAGAAAGCACAACATTTTTCAAGCTTTTAGCCACAATAGTAGTCTTACGATGTTTCAGGCTACAAGAATGGTCATGCTCATAAGTAACATAAAATCAATCACATGATAACAAATGATAGAGGAGCCAATCCAGCAAACCACATGCATATGACAGTTATTTACATCACAATTTGTTGAAGAACATTTGGACTTAAGTACCAAATATCATTCAATAAACATGAATAAAGAAAATTATACATAAAACTTAAACAATTTGCTCCGCATTGCCAGTAAAAGAATGAAAATTGAAACAAAAACACTTTTTTTATCCCTCAATTAGAACTTTTTCAGAATGATAGATCACCCAGGTTCGGGTCCATAGACGATTGCCCTGTGAAGACTCGCTTTCACTATGACTCCTGTGGTTTCCCTTAACGAAGCCACTGCCTATGAGTTGCAGTCTTATTCTTCAACTCTTCAATAGACACACAGTTAGAGTCCCGAATCTCCAAAGAAATAGATTACCAATGAAACCTCCCAATCATCCCTTATTCATATTTATAAACATGATATAACTAACTTAATCTTCCTTTTTCCTTCAAAAGTCTCCATCCAAATTTTCCATTTAGCACATTCCAGACCTTGCAAACTAAGAGATATATTGCAAAACTGCTCCTTATACAAAGGGTATGCATGTTCAAAACTACAACAGATAACATAGCAACATAGAAGAACATTGAGGCAAACCCTATTGCAAAACGAACATCAATCAAAAGAGGAATATAAGAAGCAAAGAATAAAAGGGATAAGTGAAACAAACTACAACTATAATAATAAAAAGTGAGGAAAGAGTGAAAATACCTTCACCACAAAGGGACTTCCTGGAAGTGATATGAAGAGCCTTAGTGGGCATCCTGACAGGTCCCTTAACACTGAGCCGCTTGCCCTTTGCACCATGAACCAAGTCCGCACAAACTAAAAGTAACATAAAAACCGAAACATAAGCCTAAGGAGAGCGACAACCTTAAAAATGAAAACTACAATCTATTTGGGCATACCTTTCTTGAGGTTTTTGACGTGCAAGGAGGAAAGAGTGAACCTTACTTGTGGATCTGGTCCCGAGGCTCCTCCAAGCTGAGCTTTGTGGGCTTCATTGTAGCATATGTCGCCATTATTCACGTTGATGCACAAAAAGGGAAGTAGAAGCCGTTGTTGCATCTGGAAATAAGAAAGAGCTTTGACGTACAATGGAATAGAAAACCTAGATAGAAGACCCTTCTTTTGTGCGCGACCTCTGCTAGGGCAACGTTACACCAAAGGGAGAGGGGAACCCTATTCCTAAGGGAAGATCTCTGTCCTATTACATATTAAACCGGTTGCCATCAATAAATCTGGTTCATTTAATTTTTTTATTGTTAAATTAAACGAACCTAAATGATTATCATTTTTTTTAAACTTATGTTGGGTGGAAAAGGAGTTTCACATTCGCACCTAGTCTTCGTCCTAATGTATAATCTAAACTTATTAATAATGAAAATTATTTCACTTAATATGTACATGTTTCATTAAATAATCTTATCTTTAAATTATTTCTTAAATTTTAATTTTTTTTCTAACATATAATAACTTTTCACTACTTTTATATTATTAATTTTTTTATTTTGTTTTTTTATTAAGTGTATTTAAACTCTAATTTTTTTCTTTAAACAATTTAAAATGACATGGAATGTCTCTCTTGCCTGGTCAACGGAAAGTGCAGAAATTGATATTCAACTTTATATTTATTTATTAATTTATTGCCACTGCACTCCAACTCATGCAATAATTTCTCGTTTGGCTGTTTTAATTAGTATTTTATTTTATTTAAAGAAGTTTAATAATTATTTTTTAATGTGTATTCCATATTAACGATTTTTTTTACCAAGTAGAGCAATTTAATTAAATCCTCATAGTTTTCTAAATTTTTGTTATCAAATACTTAAAAATTAATACTATTAAAATAGTGTTAAAAGCTAACATAAATATATAACAATTTTTTGTTACAATTTCTCGTATTTTTTTCTCCTCCATCTCTCTCTCAACAATGCTTCCTGATTAAAAAGACAATTTGAAAAGAATAAAATTTAAATAAATTCCTTTTATCCTTACTTTTAAGTTTATTCGTAAAAGAATAGCATGCGAATGCTATTTTCAGTACAAATATATGTAGTATAAATTTAAATAAGTATTCATGTATTATAATTTGAAATAAAAACTTTGATAAGAATATAATTTTTTTTATCCAAGTCCTATTCATAAATAAAAAAGTGCTAGTAGCAAAATAAATAAATAAATAAGTGTGAATAGCTTGAAGTTGTAACGAATAATACATGAAAAGACGGATTATACATTTGACTCTGTAAAAAAATTATATAATTATCTAATTATAATTTTTTTTTATGTATGATAAAGTTTGTTATCTTTTTTATTATCTGAAAGTAATTTAAATGACGCACTCGTTTTTTTCAACGAGAGAAAAAAAATAGAAAATCAGTAAGAAAAAAAGAAAAAAAAAAGGAAAACAAATAGAAAATGAGAAAATATTTGATGACATTGTGTATAATTTTTTGTTGGTACTTTTTTTATAATATTTTTTTAATCTACTCCTTACACTTCAAAATTATTCTTATTTAAGATTATGTACATAAATTAATAGATTTTTCACTGGTGTAAAAATATTAATACCTCTATTATTATTTTTTAAAAGTTATGACATGCAAATTACTAAAGTTGCAATGAAAGCTATCATTATTTTCATTAAAATCTTGATCTGTTTTTTTTCTTTCTATTAAACCCATTTTCTATTTCTAAAACTTATTTGTTATTAATTATTATTATTTATTCAAAATAAGACAAGATAGTAGTTTACGTTAAAAAAAATGGTAGTATGTATCTTGACATATCTTGGGTGAGAAGATTGGAGAAGAGAGCAGCAAAACGGTGCGGATTGAGAAAGGGAAGAAAAGCTTTGAATTTAATTTCAGTTGAGTTTGCTTAACGCTTTCACTTTCAGCGAGCGAGATCTTTGTCTCTTCTCTTGCTTCCTTCTTCAATTCATCTCCGAACCGCGTTTCTCTTTTTGACTCTTCCCCTCTCTCTTTCTCTCTACTCAGGTTTTATTTTCCTTCTCCTCATTTCAATCATAGATCGCTTTATTTCTCTGGCGCGCCTTTGTTTGCTTTAAAGCTTACAAATTTTGACTCTGTTACACTTCTTTGCTATTGGGTTGTTCCCTGATTTGCTTAACGTTCTGGTTTTAGTTTTAGTTTTAGTTTTTTTTTTTTTCAAACGGGTATTAACAATCCCCATTTTCTCTACCTTCTTTATGTTTGTATGTATTAGTGAAGTAATTAGAACTTTCGTGTTGTTCTTTCTTAAACCCCCGTGGAGCATTGGGTAAATAATATGAAAATGAAATTAGTACATTGTCATCTTTACTTCTGAACTGAAATGGATCATTTCTTGGTATTACTTTACCTGATTATGTTTTAGTTGGATGATTTCTTCATGTGATGAGAGTTTTATTTCATCTGTGTTTTTGTTGATTTCTGCCTATTTAAGTTGTTTCTAATTACACCATAGTGAATCAAGTGGTTATATCTCATACTCTTTAGGCGGCTCTGGTTATGTAGTAGTGGGGTTTAACTTCAATCCCCACATTCCCATTTTTCCCTTTCCCCTTAGGTCCAATCATGATTTTAAATTGCGGTTGCAATCACAGTTTCATCGCATTGTGGGAAATTTCGGACAAATGTGGCCGAAGCAACCACAATTTTGGTTGCAAAGTCTAAAAACCTTGATGTCGTGGCCGAAATTGTGGTTGTAGTTTTTAATATCTCACTAGAACCTAGAAAATGTTATTTCTGAATTCTGATTGGTTATAAATGTCTTCTATTGTGGCAGTAAGAATGTATACTAATATTGGTATGCCACCGGGGGTACCTCAGCATCATCCTCAACCTCCAATGAGCTCGCAACCTAATCTGTTCGGGAATGCATTTAATTCTGCTGGTTCAGGACTCATTCGAGGTGGATTGGGTGCGTATGGAGAAAAAATATTAGGATCAAGCTCTGAGTACGTCCAAAGCAATGTATGTATCATTCTATGATTTTTTTTATTGGCTCATTTAATTTAACGTGCAAATTATTGGCTGATAATATTAGATCTTTTTCTGTTTCTCTTTTTTTTTGTATGATTATTTTTTTTTTTCATTGTCTTACTCATGGTGTTTGAATTTTGTGTGGAAAACTGCTTATTATGAAAAAGCTGAGAACCTCTTCAATCCCGTGTTTCTAAGCTGTTTGATATATCATTTGAACAGTGCTTATTTATTGATTATCAGAAACTATTTTACCATACAACTTAGCATTTTAATATTTGGTGTTCTCATTTAATCTTTTTCTTAGGAAATTTGAAATGTTCTGTAATTCACTTTTGAATCTATTTCATATATGGCATATACGTTCGCTTCAATAATGCTTACATGCCAATAAGGTAAGGTTCCACTGATTTTTTTTTTTGATCGGCAAAGATAAATATTATATATTAAAAGAAGTACCAGAGGTACTCAAAGTACAAAAGGACTCCATATAAATGGTTCCACAGTCAGACTTGAAATTCTGAAGGGGAACCAATCTATGGATACAAAAAGCAAATTACATGTATAAGTGAGAAAACTATGCAGTCCCCTGCTAATACATAAAACTCTGTGGTAGATTACTTGACCATTGATTATGGAGGGGAAAACCCACACAGCTGGAATATGATTTTAAATTGCCTTCATTATCTTGTTTAACTTAATTATAGATATTATCTCTAGGTGTGAATTCAACTTTTCCTTTTTTGTTAAATAACTTTATCTTTTCAACTACAGATAAGCCGGTATTTCTCTGATCCCCAATACTACTTTCAAGTGAATGACCACTATGTTAAGAACAAGTTAAAGGTCGTGCTGTTCCCATTCTTGCACCGGGTAAGCAGCAATAATGTCACCCTTTTTCACATTTATCTAGTTGGATTTTTTCATTTCATTATCTTATTGTATCTTCTTGCTTGCCCTTATCTTTTTATTCTCGTGTTCAGGGTCATTGGACTAGGATTACTGAACCAGTGGGAGGTAGGCTCTCTTATAAACCTCCAATTTATGACATAAATGCTCCTGACTTGTACATTCCATTAATGGCATTTGGTACCTATGTTGTTCTTGCTGGCATCTCATTGGGTCTTCGTGGAAAGTAAGTATAATATTTCCTTAATCTTAATTCTATAGTGTAGTACTAAGGTTATTATAGTTATTTTCCTCAAATTTAGAAGTTTGTATAAAAGTATTCCCCTTTTTGTACAGTTGTTTTATTACTTTTTCTTTTGTGCATCAGTAAGTTGCATTGCATATCAGGGACTTTTCAGCTTACCTTATATATTTTTTTTACTTATATTGGATGCATCCTAGATTTCCATACTTTCTCATCATGATTGGTACTTAGCATAAGTTTTTAGCTGAATAAATTTCCGTTTCATTCTGAAACATGTTATTGAGAGTGGCTTTTGCAAAAGTGACCTAAGGATCATGAAAATGCTCTTTGTAGTAACTAAGTTGCAAACTATTGCTACTGTCCTTGATCAGGAGAAATTGCAAAGGAATAGATAAAGCTGTTTTCCTCTTTCTAATTTGTCAGCTTGATAAGAACCTTGGGAGAAACACATCACAAAAGTTAGTTGTTGTAGTTGGAAAGCCCAAGGCCTTAAAATCCTCACACTAGAATCCCATACTTTCAATGTGGAACTCAAGTCCCATGCCTTGCAATTAGATCCTAATATCCCAGCATGCTCTACATCCCTGACGCCCATGCGGGTTGGCTGTGCACTAGTCCTAGGTGAACACTGCAATGATAATGTCACTAACCATGCCATTTATTTGCAATTGAGAGACTTGGTGAGAAGCTTTGATACCAATTGATAAGAACCTTGTCACAAAAGCTAGTTGTTGTAGCTGGAGAGCCCAAGGCTATATAAACCCCACTTTGAAATCCCATACTTTCAATGTGAGACTATCCCATACACAATTGGAACCTGACACAGTGCTTTGCTATGAAGTTTATTTACTCTGTGACGAAGAGTTGGTAATTCATTTTGTATAAAAAATTTGTGCTTCTCTGTGTGGTGGACTGGTGGAGGCAAGGCAAATACAAACGGTTATTTACCTTGTGCTATAAAAAACACTTATGGTATATTACTGGTAACTGAGTTGAACAATGGAACCTCCCTTTTGTATGGCGTTTATAATGGGTTTTGTTTTTTTAAATTCAATTATTCAAGTCCAAAGTTTATCTTTTTTCTTGTGTTTACAACTAAAATATATGAAACTTAATTGGAAGTCAGGCATGCAATGATCTTATACGTTAAGACTTAGGACATTGCTAGCTTCATTTTCATGATTGTTATTTTGATAATTCCATAGCTTAACTTTGGCAAGTTTCACTAAGAATTGAGTTTGATTTATAGTTCTCATTTTTGTTCCATCTCCACAGCTTTCTAGTTTGTCATAGTTTCTTATACATGCTGTGTGTGTTGTGGGCAGGTTTAGTCCTGAAGCTTTGAACTGGTTATTTATCAAGGGATTGGTTGGTTGGTTTATGCAAACAGCACTGCTTAAAGTTACTTTACTTTCATTAGGCAGTGGGGAAGCACCTCTATTGGACATTATAGCGTACGCCGGATACACTTTTCCTGGCTTGTGTTTGGCTGTTTCTGGAAGAATAATATGGAGTTACTCCTACTACTTTCTGATGCTGTGGACCTGCTTATGTATGGCAGTGTACTTGGTTAAAACAATGAAGAGAGTCCTTTTTGCAGAAGTTAGGAGTTATGATTCAAGCAAACACCACTATCTCTTGCTCCTCATTGCTTTGGCTCAGTTCCCATTGTTCACATGGCTTGGAAACATTACTGTCAATTGGCTAATATAGAGTGATAGCATTTACACTGTACTTGGAAGCACTTGGTGATTTTTTTTGGTTAACTTTGGAGAACAGTAATACATGGGCTTCTTTTTTTTTTAGTACTTTATTTTCTGCATGGACGATTACCCTGACTCACCATTAAGTTGGGTTTTTTTATGGGTCACTTTTGATAATGGTTCTCGACGGATTCTAGCCAGCAAAACCATCTCAGGTCTTGCACAGTGCAAAAAGATTTTTATGCCGTTGGATATGATAGCAAATTTGGTTAATGACAGAGATTGTTCGGATGTAACTTACTAACAAAGTACTGAATAAATAAGTGATAGCGCACGCGGTTCGATCTTACTGGAAGAAGTTTTCAGTTTTTTTTAAGGCTTTTTGCTTTTATTTATTGATTTTGGTTAAAAAAAACAAGCACTACTATATTGTCTTGGATTCGAACCCTGTTACCAATAAAATTTGGACGTGAATATAACCACTCCATTATCAAATTTACTATCACTTAATGTTTACAAGAACTATATATATTATTAAATGTGCTTAATTGCACTTAAATATAATTTATAATCTTTTAGTAATTTTTAAAAACTATTTAGAGATTTCCAGTAAATTAATTTTAATCAACCTAATGAATTCTTAAAATTTTTAAAATCAAAAGTTTTTTATATGTACATCTTTTCAATATAATATATATTATAAAAAATTCTTATATTTAATTAATCTCTAATTAAAATGTGTTTGAGGATATCATTTATTATTCTTAAGAGTGTTCACATGTACAAATCACTCACAAACTTAATTTGATCGAAACCAACTCAAACAATATGTGTTAGGATCTTTTAGTATTTTGGTACGAGTCACGTGTTTTAATTCTTATTCCGATGTTGACTTATTGATTTTTTCTTTTCTTGAAGGACCATTTATTATTATTCTTATTATTATTATTATTATTATTTTAAAACTAATAAGATACTTGTACATTCGTATGAGTCATTCTTATTTTTGCCTATATTCAAAACACATATGTTCATAAAATTAAATAGTATTTTCTAGAAGACATATATAGAGTCAACAAAAATATTGTATAAATACTAATCAATAAAAATTTTGTATATAAAATTATTAAACATAGAGTCAAAATATTATTTTATAATAAATATATTTAGTAATTAGATTTAAATTAAGTTTTAGTATAAAAATTTTAATCACATAATATAAATATCATTATACAAAATATTTATTTATGAAATTATTTAAAGTTATTTTATACGGTTTATAAATAAAAAATACTTTTATAGGATTTCAAATTAAGACAAAATATGCCTACAAACATTACATGTAACAGACTACCAAAGTTTTATTCCTGCAATCCATCTATACTTATAGGAATTAACATATTACAAACATTAAAATGATTCAAATCATCAAACTACTAAAATGATTTTGTAATTTCATTAAAATAATATATTATTGTATCATATTAATGATAATATTTTTATTAAAAAATATTGTTGCTAATTAAGTCTTATGGTTTGACCTATTTAACTAAAAAAAAAAGCTTTTTAAAAAGCATAAGCTTGACATTTTTGCTAAACGAGCTGAGTGGAATCAAGTCTTAAACTAGTTGTGTCATAGGCCTTCAACGGACGACTTAACTTACATCCATCCCTATCGACTTCTGTGAAATACTTGAAGAAAAAAATTGTTGCACTCGAGTAGAATATTGTGGGTTGGGTTCGTGTAATTTTTTAAAACCCAAATCAAACCAACTTGTTCATATACCAGATAAAGTACTCGCATCAGGGCGAGAAAACACTTAGTGCCTCCAAACTGAGTACCCTCTCGGTCACGTACTCACATATTTCGTATGACACATCTCAGTCTTCAACACATGCAAATGACGAGTACCATTTGACCATGATTTTCGCCTATAAACCCACTTAAGGGTAGTTACTTGATTAGAAGTTCTTAAGTTGGATTAAGAGGTGTATTACTTAATTGCTAATCAAGACATTCAGGCCGATAGACCCCAGTCCCAATAAGGATAGTATAAAAAGGGGTGAACCCCCAAGTTTAACATAACATCCACAACTCTAAGTCGAAACTTGACTTGACCGTTGGAGTGCCTTTTGTAGGTACCCCCCTCCCCCCGCTCTTTTGGACTCACACACACTAGAGGATTCGACAAAGAACCACCAGAGAAGACCCTTCGGCATAGTAGAAGACCCATCAACAAAAGGATAAATGTCTAGTTCATTTGTGATAGGTTTGATTTAGGTCAAGGGGTTTGTAAATTTAGATTTATGTTAAACTTTAAGATAATTTACAAAAAAAAATAGAAGCAAACAATGATGCATAATGCACAAGTCCACATCCACATTCTATTACATCTATCCTAATGCCTAAAAATCCAATCAACACAGGACAATTTTAGCACCTGCGCCTAGTATATCATTCAATTAATATGTAACATCATATGCAACATGAGCTTTCATCTCATCCTCAAAATCTTTTTTAACCTTACACAAGATACTTAAAGAAATTTATAGAGATGTAATAATAATATTTGTTTTTTAATTTTAAAAAATATAATAATATTAATAAGCAGGTCAATGGGTTTTAAAATGAAAATGCCACCCAACCTGTACATGAACAGTTTGAATGGGTTGAGTTGAGTTTTGCCCAAATACTAAGGTAGTGTTTGGTTTAATCCCACTTAGGTGCATTTGAGATGAAAGTTTAAAAAATGGGTGGAGATATCATACTTATACATTTTACTTTAATTCAAATGTTTCACTTCTTTTCATCTCAATTTACTTTTACACTCGTTTCATTCCTTTAAACTAAACAAACTCTAAAAACTCTATCCAAAATGTTTGGACTAATTTAGGTCAAATCGAGTTCGTAAATGACTCATACTCTAAACACCCCTAAGAATAACAAATAATGTCCTCAAATACATATTAATTAGCAATTAATTAAATTATAATAATTTATTTTAATAATATAAATTAAATTAAAACAATATATATATATATATATTAAAAATGATTTAAAATTTTTATTAAGTTGATTAAAATTAATTTACTCAAATTTTCTAAATATTTGAAAAATAGATTACCAAAATAATATAATCATATTTTTGTGCAATTAGGCACATTTAATAATACATGTACTTGGAGAAATGCTAGAGTGTGGCTAGCATTTTCTACAGATTTTGTTTTAATAAAAGCATTTCTCTATATAGTTATTAATTTATTATAAACATTAAGTGATCATAATGTGGTGCTATTGGTAGTTGTGTTCGAATCTAAGATGGTGTAGTTCAACTTGTTTTTCTTTTAACCAAAATAAATAAAAACGAAAAACCCTTTAAAAAAACCCAAAAACTTCTTCCAATAGGAATGTAGTAGGATCGAACCCGTATGCGCTATCACTTAAGAAAAAAAAACTTCTTATTTAGTAGTTTGTTTGTACCTTACATCCGAAAAATCTATACCATTAACCAATTTGCTACTATATTGAATGACCTAAAATTCCTTTTTCACCGTGCAATACCTGAGATAGTCTTGCACGCTAGAATCGGTCAATGATTCTCAGTCTCAAGTTATAGTGTTGTGCTGTTTGGCATGTACCATTTGTATCTACCGTTACACACTAATACATGAGTGCCTTCAATCTGTCTTATACTAGTGTAAAATTTGTGGAATTATAATATTTTCTCTGTATAAATTGTTCTTTTGTTTTGAAAATAAAATTATTTTACCACTCCAATAAAATATATAGGGTATATTCTTCTTAATTTTTTTTTAAAAAAATATACAAATATATACACATTTTTATGCACAAAGGTTAGTTTGTTATTGAAGGAATTGGAACCCGCCACTTTTCTTTCTTCCTCTTCTTTTCCATTCAGCTTTAAGTCTCTTATACCCAATCATCAAGTTGTTGACTCATAAAGAACCATAACAAGTCATATGTAATATTCTGATAAGTAATTATATTGTTCCCTCAAGGGCTCGCTTTAACAGAACTTAAAATAAAATAGTATTTTACGACGTTAAATAGATGATGGTTGCTTTGAAAAGATCTTAAAATAAAATATAGTGACAAATTTGTAAATAAAAGGAAATGAACCACGATAGTTTTTGAAAGAAATTATTTTAAAATGAAATGCTATGATAAATTTGTAAATAAAAGAAAATGAATCTCAATAATTTTTTTGAAACCGTCTTAAAATAAAATAGTGATAAATTTGTAAATATAAAAAATGAGCCACAATGCAAAAATCGTCGTTGTTGGTGTGTTCATTTTTTTCATTTCAGTCCGTTCATTCACTCACTCACTCGCTAACCCTCGTGTTGCCCTCACTCACTCACCCTCTGCTCATGCTCGTCTAGCGTTGGCGTCGACAAGTTGGTCGACGTTAACAACGGGAGGGTTGAGAATATTGAAGGTTCGGTGGAAGACATTCTCGATCATGCCCCTCCGGTTAACCCAATCGATGGACCCCACAAGAACCTTGTCCCCGACCATCACCCTCCGCTTAATCTTCTTCAGCAGCACCCTCCACCCCGTGGAAGCTTCTAGAAGGTTTGTCATTTTTTGGGACGATTGTGGCGTCCCCAAAATAATGACTGGTTTAATAGTAATGATTTAAATAACAAAAACCATGGTAAATTTTTTTTTCTTTTTCATTTCTTTCTCTTTTCACAATAATTAGGTTTAGAAGGAAAATCCTCACTATAGAGTCCTGAATGGCCAGTTCACAACTCTATTCGGAGTCATTTCTTTTTTACCACTCGTAATCTCTAAACTATTTTGCTGTTTCAAAAGGAAGAATATACCAGCTATTACTTTAGGTCGTCATGTGAAAATAATAAAATAAAATACGGTCGGTAAACTCTTTTGCAAATAAAGTTTGTTAATGCTTTCTTTTCAAATAACAAGATTAAACATAAGTACATTCATCATTTAAAAGCTGTCCAAAATATGGGAGTTTTACAAAATACATAGTGTCATCCAGAGCAAAGGTGTCCACTGTGGTGGCTTCAGCCACATGTATACAATCATCAAATTCCTATACAATAGGTCTACCCATACAAAAACAAAAGCGTAAACCTAACAGCCAGTACTAGATACACCCACCCTAAAAAAGTATATAAAACTGGTCCAATGAGCTGTCTACTATGATGAAGAGCCTCCACTAATCGCCATCTCTCTAGGGCCACTATCCTCCATAGAGTCTGCCTCAGATGCCGACATGACGTCCTCAGGAGAATCCACCTCAGGGAGTGGGTCCTGATCACCCTCTAAAAAGTCAAGAGCATCCACGGCAGGCTCAGGAGGTAGCTCCTTGAGATCTTCCTCAGGGTCTTCCTCGGACGACGTTACCTCAATCACTTGGACTGGCTCCACTAGACGGTATGGTGTAGGCGTGGGTAGTATCCACTCCACAGTGCGCTGAAGCGTGAGCGCGGGTTCATCTGGATGCACCAATGAAGTAGCCGTAAATCGAATCGTGCCCCGAAATCGGCACCTCGTTTTGCCTTCGAGGGTCTCCCAAGCTCCCTCTAGGCACTCCATCTCCACTCGATCATGGATTAGTTGCGCCGCCATCACGATCTACAAGAAAGAAAAGAAAGGGGTAGACTCTTTCACGAAAATCTAACTACGCCGCAACACAATGCGTCTCATAACCACTACATGCAAGTAAAAGGGGTATCTTTAGGCTTTTCATCTCTGGTAATCGATTACACAGCCTTGGTAATCGATTACCAGAGGCCAAACTCGAATTATACAGCTTCAGGACATGAAACATGCAAAAATGCAATGTGTAATCGATTACACATAACTGGTAATCGATTACCAGTGGCATGTTCCTCTGTGTAATCGATTACACAGCCTGGTAATCGATTACCAGAGGCCTCCACAACCTGCTGCCTTCATTTCTAAGCCTAGTAATCGATTACACCCCCTTGGTAATCGATTACCAGAAGCCCTCCTAGCTTCCTGACCTCGTTTTCAAGCCTGGTAATCGATTATACTCCCTTGGTAATCGATTACCAGAGACCATCTTAGTCTCCTATCTTCATTTTTAAGCCTTGTAATCGATTATCACCCTTGGTAATCGATTACCAGAGGCCATATCCCATATATCAATCAAAGTTCACAGCTGGCCAACCACCACACAAACCTCCTTGCTTTGTGGTCTTAGTTCCTTTTATCTGTTGACTGCCAGGAGCTCGCCTGCTTAGGTACATCACAGGTTCTCACTGACTGACTATGCCCGGGTCGGGTCGGGATTGGTCAAGCTTGGTTTTGGGCAATAGCACCCCACCTGACGTCCCCAAGGTCTCCTGACCCCCGCGACATATCTCCAGGTACCACTCTGTGGTCAACGAATAAAAGCAGGAAGTTTCACCCTTTTACACTTCCTCATTTCAAGCTTGTAGGATTATGGGGTATCCATCACATGTGGTACTAGGTGGCGGTCGGGCGATGGTGCAAAACAAGTTCTCCACATCCACAAATCACGTACAAACCCACCATCCCCTGTTGCCCACCTCCAACTGAGCTCACGTACTCCCACGTAGCCCTTATCCTCGTTCCTCTCAACGTCGAGTCCTCATCAATCCTCCCAACCTTCCACAACATCCAAGTAATTCAACATCCACTCATCACAAACTAACAAAACCAAGCAAAACAGGGCAAAGGCAGAAAACTCTGCCCAAAACTCAAACCAAAAATCACAGCTTTTTCTCACTTAAAGACCCCAGTAACATTTCCTTCGTTCCAATTCGTTTACCGTTGGATTGACTTGAAAATTTTACTGGAAGTGCCTAGTACATAAGTCTACATTTTGACCGTTGGGATCTGCTAGCAAATATCCAGAACCCCACATGTACTACCCTTTTCACAACCAGCCATACACAAGCGTTTTTCTGCACTTATACAAAATTCTGCTGCACATTTCAACAGCAAAATTCTGCATAAAGTGCAGATTTCGAAAACCACTCTTGCCTTCATCCAATTTTGCCCAAATCGAATCCTACAAGTCCCAAATCATGTATCAATCATGTCTAAACCAAGGACAAGCTTCAGACTAAAGCAACACAAAATCTAGGTATCCAAAACCCCTCAATTTAATGGATTTTCAAGGTTTGAGAAGTGAAATTGAGAATAGGGTAAATTTGGAGCAAACTCTCACCTCACACAAGTCTATAACATCAATTTAAACTTGCTCAAACTGGATTTACACCTAAAATTCCACCGAATCAAAATTTGACTCCTCAACACCCAATTTTACCCTAGAAATGACTCTTTGTTCACTTTGGTCATTTGTTTTTCTCTCTTGCACAGCCCAAGCTTTCTCATAAGTCCTAAATGACATTTCAAGCTAGGATTAACTCACTTTAACCTCCAAATACCACTAAATCCAGATTTGGCCTTCCAACTCTCAAAACCTCACTCTTTTTCCACTCATAACACCATATTCTCACTTTCTAACCCTAGGTTAACTCTACCCTTCATCTCTAACAGTTTTCCATAAGCAATTTCAGCACATAAACATCACAAGCATCATCATAAAAACCCTAAAACTGAATGGGTAAGCTTAACTCATCCAAACATGGCAAGTTCAACATGCTTTCAACAAATTTCTTCACAAATAACTATCATGAAGCAGAAACCTAGCAAAACTACCCATCATATCTCCCAAAACCCAATACCCACGAAAATCAAGTGAGAAAGAGGTCTACCCAAACCTGAAATTTCGAAGTCCCACACGTAGAGATGCGCTTCACGACTCCGAAAATGCCTTCCTTTCGCGATTTGGAGCAGAAATGGTGACCAAAGGTTGGAGCTTTGTTGGGCAACAATGGTGGATGAGAGAAAAGAAGAAGAAGGCTGCGTGAGAGAGAGGGAGAAAGCTTCTGAAATTTGGGGCTGAGTGAGGAGAGAGAGAGAGAGAGAGAGTGTGTTGCTTTTTAGTTTAAAAAGAAAAGCTTTTCTCTTTTCTATTATTTTATTTTAAGTTATGCCACATGTCTCCATTTAAGTGGAGCAAAAGGCCCACTTTTCTCTTGATGTGACTCGTACTCAGTCACAAAAAGGGAAAAATCTGACCTTTGCAACGCTAAAATCCTGCCTCGGTTTGCATGTCGTTTCTCTGGTTCCAGTTCCTCGCGTTTCTCTGCGCCCGTCGGGGCCAGTTTTCGAAAGTAGGCAATATGTATATCAAAACGCTCAGAATGAAACCCCGAGCGTGGTTCAGAGGTTGGTTTTGTTAAATTTTAAGTTACACGCAAAACGATGATTTTTAGACTAATTAATTGAGAATTAACCTATAACCTTCCAGTTATGGATTTCTCTTCCTTAATCAGCCTAACCCACGTATCTTGCCCCCACTATTCCTACTTCTACCAGGAACATATATGCATATACAATGAATAATACTTATATATATATAATCATTCAAAATGCACCGTTTACAAAAATTCCGGGTAGAATTTCCAGGATGTCATAACGATGACACGCATGAAGTTGGACTACGACGCCACCACCACACCGATGGCCTGGGATTCCGTCAAAGGAGGGCTTTCGTTGAGGGAGAGGACAAGGGCTAGAGAGGAATACTCTTTTAGTGTTTGTTTTTCCTTCATGAGCTTGCGGCTCAGGGCAACAACTTGTTTATTAGGGTTTTGTTGTTGTTGGTGTCTGGTGGCGATCATTGGGAGGTAGCAAAAGCGGCGAAGGAGGAAAGGGGAAGTGGATGCCACCGCCGCGCGATGCCGGAGCATGGAGAATGATGATGCGAACGACATGGAAAAATTGGAAATGGAGAAAATGAATCACTGTATGGAATTGAAACTAATTTTGTGTTATGGAGTTATATACTTTTGAGGTCACAGTTTGTTGGAGTCCATTTTTTGTTATGGAGTTATACACTTTTGATGTCACAGTCTGTTTGCTATACTATTTTTCAAGTTATTTATTGAGAGCATGACTAAATTTTCTCATTATTTAGGCCATCAATGCCATCATGTATTTCGCATTTTGGATATATATACAAATACTTCACTCAAGCAGTTGCCAACAACCTCTAGCTGCCAAGGATTGTGTTGAGAATTGGTGGAGTTTCTTCCTTTGTTGCTTTCACTGCTTTTCCAATACTTTGACAAAAAGGTTAGTTAGTTTCTAATCTTCTACTGTGTTCAAATTTTGGGCTTCTTAAGGCATTTTAGTTAGTAGGCCTACAAATGTTAGCTTTCATTACTAATTTTGCCAACTGAAAATTATGCAGAAGAACGTTAGTATACTACTCTATTAGACTCAAAGTACATTATTTTGTGATTAGATACTTGAGGGGTTATTTTTCTTCTGCAAAGAAGATGATAGTGTTACAATTGCTAATAGAGGACCTTTCATGCAAAGCTTTCCTACTGGTAATCCATCATTTCTAGTCTTTTTTCCATCTTTAAAATTTTGTTTTATGATTCTTAATTATTACATTTAATTTCATACAAGTCAATGACATGATTCGAAATGCAAGGTTCATGTTGTGTCTACAATCTGTACAAGTTCTTATACAATTACAATTTGATCTTGCGTTTCATGCATTTCATGCGTTTCTTATATTTTTTTGTGTGTCATTCTCAAGTGATCACCTTCTAAATTGAGCTGTTTGGAAAATGGCCTATACTAAGTCTACATTTAGTGCTTCATCCAGTCTTCTAGTTTAAGTGATTGTAGTAGTATTAATTGTATATTTATACTTTTGTTAGCACTTCATAACTATATTTTCATTTTGGTTCCACTTTCGTTCGACCTTAATTTTGTTAATACAATGTAGGGAACCCCAGTTATCATGGAAGACACACAATAGTAATTGCTCCTCAGACTGTAAATTTTCAACCTAATGTTGCCCCTTCCGTCATAGTAGATGAATTTAAGTCTTTGACAGATTATTTTGGCTCAAAATATTTCATTGGTGAGGGTGCATATGGGAAAGTATATCAAGAAGTAGTAATCAAAAAGTTAGATTCCAGTAATCAGACAGAACAAGAATTTCTTTCTCAGGTTTGGTTCAATTGCTATTGTAAACTTTTAATGATAAGATTGTAAAAGGGAATATGCTTTTATTCAGTACTTCTGATTCCCATCTTGTACAAGTCTCCATCGTATCAAGGCTAAAGCATGAAAACGTTGTTGAGCTTGTTAACTATTATGTGGATGGTTCTTTCCGCGCTCTTGCCTATGAGTATGCTCCTAAAGGATCCCTTCACAATATTCTATATGGTTAGTCATGACTTATATTGCATTATCTATCTCTCTTTTTCTGCATGTTATACAAATATATTCAAACTTTATTATTGTAATTTTAAGATCAATGCTGGCTGATTTTCTATAGAAACTTATAACTGGTTTAGCCTGTGATTTTTGAGAACAACATCATCTTTGGAAATGAAACTTAACAATTTTGAAATTATACCATCAATAAGATGTTTTTCATTTTTAATCCACATGCTCACCCACTAATCTTTTAATTTTTACTAATGGGATGAAAACAACATGAAAAGATCTTACACACCCCATTAATTTCTTCATTATATATGCAACTTTATTATAATTGTGGATATCCTATGTCATCCAATTATTTTGTGATTAGATACTTGAGGGGTTAATTATTACTTTATTACAATGAAATAGTTAGACACAAAAAAATTGAATAGAAGAACATAGTAATTATACACTAACTATGTTTTCATCATCAATATTTTTTCATGACGTAGACAATGAATATTCTATAGATAAAAAATAACATTAAATATTTTCCGTTGAAAGCTTTATTCTTGTTAATTCCCATCTCTTATAATTGATTTATTAGTTTGACATTCTGTTAATTCTCCCCATCTCTTATAATTGATTTATTAGTTTGACATTCTAGATTTGGAAATTCTGTGGCATTGTTACTATGTAAAAACATTTATCTTTTAATTTTATTAACAAATTACGAATTGAAATTCTTTTTCATTGTTGAATGTATAGGTTGGTAACCAATATTCATGCAACTACAAGGGCAAACTTCGGTATGAGCACAATTCATATTTTCTATATATCTTCCCTGTACACCTTTTATATTTGATTGACAATAAATTATAAAACCTTCTTGTTATGTCTAATCAGAGTATATAAATCTCAAATTTCTATCACATTATTTAAATCGTTAATTTATTTTTATCAAATCATAAATCAGAATAATATATCATTGAGTTATTAATTTACATTTTATAATGATTTTCTTAAAATTGTAGTATAAATTATTTAAAAAACCACTTTCAAACCGTCTTCAAATCCTTATTTTTTTTACACTTTTAAAAGAAAAAAAATTGTAAGATTATTTTTATAAAAAACTGATGTAGAATTTGAGATCCTAAGTCAGTTCAAAATCGTCGTGAAAAGTATGAACTTTTCACGACGATGACTTCAAAAACAGTTCAAAATCTTCGTGAAAAAGATATTATAATCGTCTTTGAAATTCTTTTTTGTAGTAGTGTAAGTTTAATGACCCAAAGATTACCAACAAACCATATCCTATTTCTAACTACAAGGTTTATGGGATGTTTTTACTACAATTCAAGATAAAGATAATATTTTTCCATCACAATCTCATATAAAAGTGATCATTGTTGGACGCCATGACATCTGGCTCTTAGAAATCTAATTAAGTACATGGACGTTAGAAATAATTCGTCGATATAAATTGCTAATTTTCTTGCTTTCAAAGTTCATAAAAATACATGGACGTTAGAAAAGATTAAAGGTGATTTATGTAGATTCTTGGTGGAATTTCACCTTAATATCAAACCAAACATTTATTATTCTCATTCTAGAAATATTTGGATTTAATGAAGCAATATTGTGTGATTTGGGTCCATAAAAAATATTCTGAAACTATTTGAATAATTGTGCTGGTGAGGCTTCAAGTGATTTTTCATAACAATTCTAGTATATACATAGCTAGGTGTCCAAATGTAAGAGACGAGTAGGGCATGTTCATGGGAGCGAGTTTAGCTTCCACATGGCATCCTGTCATGGATTTGAAATACCTTTTTCTTCACAAGTCATTTTTTGTCAATTATTCTAATTAAATTAATCATTAATACAACTATTTATTTTTAGCAAAGTATGTTCCTAAGCTAGCTGAACTCATCCATGATAGGAACAAGGACCCCTCCCTTTATATCGATCTCAAAGATATTCTGGTCTGGTCCTACACAATTTAAAAATCAATACAAAGTGCTTAATTAATAATATGACATAACAAATCTTTCTTTACTAAGAATATTTCCCATCTAGTCTAGCTACCATTTCTACATTTTAGTTCAACAATAGGATTTGCAAATAGACCTCTTATCCACATCATGTTGCACGATCTATAGCTGAGATATTTGTAAAGTTAATTCTTTAGTTGTCATCACTATAATTTAAAGTTTCCATTGTGATAGTTAATGGATTGAACCCTCCTCATTGACCTCTCTTATCATCACCATTTTAACAGTTTTAGGTTTTTATAAAAGTGCAATTCGGAATTGAACATGTCACCTGGAATCACACTTCAATTTGTTTTCTTACAAAAACAATGCTACAGGAAATGAGGAAAAATTTGGCGAAAGAATCAACCTTTATGAAAAGGCTACAGGCAAGTTCATTGTGAATTAGGGTATACTCAATGTGATGCACAGACATGGACACTGTACTATTGGGTAGAAAATATCGTTGTTAAAATATCATTTATTGTACATGTTGATGTGTTGTATAGTGTTTCAACCATTACTTATTACATACATGCCATGAACCTTAGAAATTGTACAATGGTCCTATGAGTATTATGTAATTAAATGATTTTATAATTGTTGAAATGATTTTATAATTGTTTAAATTGTGTGTTTACTATGTAATTAAATCATTTTATAATTGTTGAAATTGTGTGTTCTAATTAAAAGCAAGAGCTTTTAAAGCTACCAGAGATCACAAAAAAAACCATAAAAGAACAAAAAAAGTACCAAAAAAAAAATATTGTAGAAAAACTAAGACGGTCATAAGAATAACCGTTGTAAAAAGCCAAGCTCAAAAAAGTTATTTTAAGTTTTTCAAACATACTACGACGGTTCGTGTTTAACCGTCTTAGATTTTGCATGTTGCGGATGACATTTTAAGATGGGTGGACTAAAAACCGCCTTAGTATCTATTCGATTCTAAAACGGTTGTTAATATAACCGTCATAGAAAGTAATAATTACTAAGACAGGTGTATCACTAAAACCGTCTTTGAAAAGAGAACATTCTAAGACAGTTATTTAATAAACATCTTAGAAAATGCAACTATCTATGACAGTTCAATAACCGTTGTTGTAAGTGCAATATCATATTATGACATCACTTTCTAAGACGGTTCAAAATCATCTTAGAATGTAAAAACATTTGTCTTTTAATTTTATTAACAAATTACGAATTGAAATTCTTTTTCATGGTTGAATGTATAGGTTGGTAACCAATATTCCTGCAACTACAAGGGCAAACTTCGGTATGAGCATAATTCTTATTTTCTATATATCTTCCCTGTACACCTTTCATATTTGATTGACAATAAATTATAAAACCTTATTGTTATGTCTAATCAGAGTGTATAAATATCAAATTTCTATGAAATTATTTAAATCGTTAATTTATTTTTATCAAATTATAAATCAGAATAATATATCATTGAATTATTAATTTACATTTTATAATGATTTTCTTAAAATTGTAGTATAAATTATTTAAAAAAATGACTTTCAAACCGTCTTCAAATCCTTAATTTTTTTACACTTTAAAAAAAATTATAAAATGATTTTTATAAAAAATCTGATGTAGAATTTGAGATCTTAAGTCAGTTCAAACCCATCGTGAAAAATATGAACTTTCCACGATGATGACTTCAAGAACAGTTCAAAATCTTTATGAAAAAGATATGATAATCATCTTTGAAATTCTTTTTTGTAATAGTGTAAGTTTAATGACCCAAAGATTACCAACAAACCATATCTTATTTCTAACTACAAGGTTTATTGGACGTTTTACTACAATTCAAGATAAAGATAATATTTTTCCATCACAATCTCATATAAAAATCAAGCTACATGTGATCAAATCATAACAAGCAATAACTCTGACAATAAAAATGCTAATATGGAAGAACAAGAATATATATATATATATATATATATATATATATATATATATATATATAATAAACCCAACAAGTGGTCTGATTCTTATAAATTTTCAAACAAAATATTAGTAAAAAAAAAATAAAAATTGATAGGTAACTTCTTGGGTATGATTTAGAGTTTCAACTTTCCTAAGTTAATTTCTTCGAGAGAAGATTTAATATAATGTTAAAAATGAGAAAATCATTTAATTTTTTTGGAATATGAAAATTTATATAGAACAATTATGATGTATATTTATACTTTTAAAAATTTTATATTATATTTTTTATGCTATAAATTTATGTATTAGTATTATTCTCATTATCTAAAATTTCTAGATCCCTTACAATGATTTAATTACTCATCTCCATGTGTAACATTAGGGGTGTTTGCGAGCCAATTTAAGTCGGTTTTGATCAAATTCAGGATCAATCTAATCAAATTTGATCAATTCAGTTTTTATAATTTTTTTTTGAAGCCCAACCCAATCCATTCATAAATGATTTGATTCGGTTCGAGCCAACGAGTTATCCATTTAAATTTGATTTTTTTTCTTAAAATTACTAATTAATATCATGATTTATTAAAATATCCAATACAATTAACACAATATTATCAATTATCTGACAGTAGTAAAATTGGTTCATTTAATACCATTGACGTAATATTCTAAAATAGACTAATACAAATCAAAACAAAATATTTTTCAACGAGACTTATTATAATAGTTTGAATCACAACTGTTTCCTACAAACTAATTTCGTGTAATAAGTTTTGCTACAACTAGATTTGTTACAATCAGATTTGCTAAAACAAATGAACAAAATATGATCCATTAATATTATAAACATGGAAGAAAAAATAAATATGAAAAAATGTGAGACAAATAATAATGTACATGAAAGTAATACTTTAAGAAGTTCCAATACTAGTAGTTCCAACACTTGTACTTCCAACATTTAGAGTCCCAATATTAACAATATTTAAAGTCAAACTAAACAACTATAATAATTTTGGTCGATTTTGATAAGTTCGATTCGATTTTGATTGAATTTATAAATTTAAACCTGTGACTCAATTCGAACATAAATGGTTTTGATTGATTCGGTTCACTTTTGATTCGAATACATAAATAACTCAACCCACCCAAACTTTTTGAATCGATTTGGATGAATGCGGGTTCGCGGGTAACCTATACCATGAACGCCCCTGTGGAACATCTAAAATATTTTTGACAATTATTACAAGTTAGCCTTATATTTCCTTACAAATATATATACCTTACATCACACTAGTGTAATAAGTAATTACTCTCTTAGGATCAAATGGCAAAATCTAAAACATCTAGCGGCAAATTTCCCCATCTGGGGTTGTTTTAAAAAGTATTTCCCCAGATGGGGTTCTTTCATTATTATTTCCGGCAGGGGGTACTTTTTAACTTGAAAAGGATGCCATGCAGTGACCAACTCGCCAGAACCAGTGGCGAGTTTGGTCTCAGTGAGCAAATCGCTCCTGCTGCTGGCGATACGTGCATTGAGGGCTGAAACCGCCAGCTTCAATGGCGATATGCGGATTGTGTAGGGAACCGCCAGTCAAACTGGCGAGTTCCAATGCTTGAGGGTGCAGACTAGCCCTGCGAGAGCAGGCATGGCAATGCAGGGAACAGACATGGCAGTGCAGGGTGCAGGCCAAATCGCCACTCCCATTGGTGGTTTGCCTTGCACTGGGATCCATTGCTTCTACGTTTTGAAAATTTTCATTCATCTTCTTCCATTCTAAAAGCTGAAGAAGGTTCGAGAGTGAGGAGCTGCCTTCCTTTGCTTGCTCTTTGTTATTCTTCTTCCCTACTACACTGCATTCTTCTCATTGTGTTGCTGTATTTGGTTTTTGGTAAGTATCTTTTGAATGGCAAATATTATATATGATATATATATATATATATATATCTGTGAATATGAATGATAAATATTTTGATAATTTGTAGGGCTGTGCTTTGTACGTGGTTTCTCTCGTGCTCCTATTACGTGATTGCTATACTTGGTAAGTAGTTCTTAACTTAATAACTTTAGTTGATAGGTTAATATTATTTAAGTTAGGTTTTAAAAATTATATGTTAGTAGTTGTGTTATATATATAGATATATGTTAGGTTAGTTATAGTTAAATTGATATATATTATTTTCTTTAAATTTTATAAATTACCATGATATTAATTGTTTTATATATACATATGGCACGTTTGTTGATGTTAGATGAAATTTTTAAATTTTAAGTTGTACATTGAAATATTGATATTATTTATGTTAGATGTATATGTTACAAATTTGAGTTGGTATATTATAATTTGTATGTTAGTTGTAGTGGATTTATTAATATGATTTTGTTAAGATTTTTTAAATTTGTATGTTATTATTTGTGATAAAAATATTTGTACGTTAATTTTAGTTGTTATGTTATTATTATTTGGTTTAGATTTATTAGGTTTGTATGATATTATTTGTATTTTATATATGATATTTTAGGTTTAGTTAGAATGTGAATATTATTTAATTGACTTATTTATAGTTTTTATTGAAATATATGATATTTTATTAATTATATATATATATATATATATATATATATATATATACACGTTCTTAAAATTTTTTATTTCATGAAATTATTTTGATTAAATACCATTTTGTTGTGTCTAATATTTTTTATTTAATTTAAATTTTAATAATTGGAAAAAAAATATGGTCATTTAATTAAATTTATGTACGTATTTGAATATTTAATTTTGTTATGTATAGAGTATTTTAGTTAGTAAATTAAGTTTTGTTGTGTTAAATTTATGTACGTGTTTTATTTTATAATTTGATTATGTACATATTTTAATTTGGTCATTTATTTCAATTTATGTTGCTATGTTAATTTTTAATTTTGTTATTTGTAGAGTATTTTAGGTAGTATTTTAAGTTTTTTTGTGTAAAATTTATGTCCGTGTAACAATTTTTAATTTTCTTATGTATTTTAATTTGGTTATTTATTTAAATTGTTGTAGCTATTTAATTTTTAAATTTTTTATTTGTAGACTATTTTAGGTAGTATTTTAAGTTTATTTGTGTAGAATTTATGTACGTGTTTAAATTTTTAATTTTGTTATGTATTTTAATTTGGTCATTTATTTAAATTTTTGTAGCTATTTAATTTTTAATTTTGTTATTTGTAGACTATTTTAGGTAGTATTTTAAGTTTATTTGTGTACAATTATGTACGTGTTTAAATTTTTAATTTTGTTATGTATTTGAATTTGGTAATTTATTTGAATTTGTGTAGGTATGTAATTTTTATTTTTTTTATTTGTAGACTATTTTAGGTAGTATTTTATGTTTTTTTGTGTTAAATTTTTGTACGTGTAACAAATCTATGTATTTTAATTTGGTCATTTATTTTAATTTGTGTAGCTATTAAATTTGTAATTTTGTTATATGTAGAGTACTATTTTAGAACATTTATTTAAATTTGTGTAGCTATTAAATTTGTTAATTTTTTTAATGTAAAATTTTTGTTGTCAATTTTTTGTATTATATTTAACTTTACAGCATCAATGACATCTTCGTCATCATCTTCATCTAGTATACACATTAAGTCTGGTCCAATAGAAGGAGACGTCTTATGGTTGCAACCTAAACATGTTTCCGAACATGTTTGGAATGGGGAAGCAGACAGAAAACTACATATCAGACGAGCTGTACCCATCTATCAAGGACAAGAAGAAATACCAGAGGAAATTATTCCTCTGCTTCGCCAATCAGGATTCTATTGGATAATGAAAATGGGGTACCTGAAAATTAATTCTTCATTAATTACAGCCTTGATTGAAAGATGGAGGCCCGAGACACACACGTTTCACTTGAGAAGCGGAGAGGCTACGATTACTCTTCAAGATGTGTCAGTCTTGTTAGGTCTTCATACTGAGGGGGCACCATTAATTGGTCAGACTAATCTTGATTGGGCTGAATTGTGTGAAGAATTATTGGGAGTCAGACCACAGGAAGGTGAACTTCAAGGCAGTGTGGTCAAATTAAGTTGGCTGGCTCACCATTTTTCAGAAATAAATATCCATGACGGTAACGTAGAACAATTACAAAGGTTTACCCGTGCATGGATCCTCAGATTTATAGGAGGAGTTCTATTTGTTGACAAAAGCAGTAGTAAAGTTTCCCTAAGGTACCTCCAATTTTTACGGGACTTTGAACAGTGCAGCACATATGCATGGGAACCTGCCGTGCTTGCTTATTTATACAGAGAGATGTGCAGCGCCACCGATTACAAAATAAAATCAATCGGAGGTATGTGCATCTTAATCCAATTGTGGGCATGGGAACGCTGCACGACTTTGGCTCCAAAGACAACTCCTCCTATAATAGAAAAACAACCACTCGGACACAGGTTAGTTGTTTTGAAAAAAAATTCATTTGAAAATAATCAATAATGTAACGCGTCGGCACTAATTATTTCGTATTTTTTTTGTAGGTGGCTGCGACGTGGAAACCAACATATTGGCAATGATGATCTAATAGTTTTCCGTCGCAAATTGGATATCATGAAACGACATGAGGTAACAAGATCATGATGTATTCGTTAAATAATAAATAAAATGTCATGGTTTAAGATAAATTAACAATTGTGTTATTGTATGCAGTTTCTGTGGGAGCCTTACACAGCAACTGTTATGTCGATGTTGCCTCCCATTTGTTTGGTTGGTAGTATGTCGTGGTGCGCAGTGGTGCCACTCATTTGTTCCCATGTTGTAGAGTGGCACCAACCGGATAGAGTGTTGCGACAATTTGGAATGCAACAACCTATTCCGGAGTCTCCTTCGCAACCATGGAATGTTCACGGGCTAACACTGAAAGGCAAAATGGATGAAAATTGGTTCCAGCTGTTGGCCCCATTTATCAGTCAATGGAATAATCGAGCTGAGTTTAGGGTCGACGTTTATGCTCAACAAGAGGGCCTATTGAGTTTTAACTCGGATTACATGGTGTGGTATAGGCGCAAAACAAAAATGTTTATCGACCCAAACAATGCAAACACGGCTACATTGGTATTTATTTCTTTTTAATTATTTAACTTCAATTTACTTTTTAAAGCATCGACATTAATTTCCTTACCCTAATAATTGCAGGGTGAAGTTACCGAGACATTGCAGTATATGGTGTCACCACAAGGCCGAAACACATGGACAGTTGATGATTTCGTGCCATACGTGGAAAAGTTAGCGATTTTATCCCAAGAGCAAGAGAGGATCACTGAGCCTGTGGCACATGGTCCAGCATCAGAGCGTCGATTTCCCCCAAAACAGTTTCACATGCTTCAGTCAAGTGTTGAAACTCGAGGTTTTGACAGACGAAGGGAGATTGTTCAAGCGGAAGATTTTTCCCAACATATGGAGCAGCGTGGCCATGGAATGTATTACACGCCACCAACATTTGCTCAGTATCCTTCGCAGATGTATCAGTATCCTTTCGAAGGCCATGACATTGATATGTCTGCAAGCGAACATTCATTTGGTGGTGTTGCGGAAACACAGCCTCGTTTTTCATGGCCGACCATGACCCCTTCGCAGCAACATGATGCCCCAATGACAACACCTAATGCCCCATTAGGTCAGCAATGGGATGTACCCGGAGCAATCCCTGCTATGGGTGACTTATTAGGTGTTGATTTGCGTCACGAGTTTTCTGCAGAGGCTGAGGAAGAAGGGCGGAGACAGCGCGCAAGAAGAAATCCGGATCGTCAAGTCCGAAGGTGGGATCGACCATGTGGCACATCCTCGCGCCATCACGGACACCATGATGACTGATTTTGATGTCTCTATTTCAAATTTGTTTTGTATCTTTGTAATTTGAATTTCAGAGTTAATTTATGGTATGTCATTGTACTTGTTATGGAATTTGTTATGGAATTGCGTTTTTTTATCACCATTTGTTATTGAATCACCATCGCGGACACCATAATGACTATTTTTATGTCGCGCATCAAACTACAATATTAAATATGAGTCATATAGCAAAATTATAGTTGACAAATACAGAGTTAGGGTTAGGGTTTATGAGTTAGTTTTAGGACTTAGGGGTTATGAGGTAGTGTTAGGGTTATGAGGTAGGGCCAGGGTTATTAGTTGGGGCTAGGGTTTAGGGTTAGGTTTAAGGTTTTGAGTTAGGGTTAGGGTTATCAGTTTGGGCTAGGGTTTATAAGTTAGTTGTAGGATGAGTTATGTTTATGACTTAGTGTTTATGAGTTAGGTTTTAGGGTTTTGGGGTTATCTTATGAGTTAGGGTTATGGGTTAGGGTTAGGTTTATGAGTTAATTTTAGGGTTTATTACTTAGGTTTATGAGTTAATTTTAGGGTTTATTAGTTAGGGTTAGAGTTTATGAGTTAATTTTAGGACGTAGGGTTTATGAGTTAGGTTTAGGGGTTATAGGGTAGTGTTATTAGTTAGGGTTCAGGTTATGAGTTAGGGTTAGGTTTATGTGTTACAGTTAGCGTTATGGGTTAGTAATCATAATGACTATTTTTATGTCGCGCATCAAACTAGAATAATAAATAAAGTCATAAAGAAAAAGTAAAGTACACAAATCAAATAAGTAACGGTAGTAATCATAGTGGTTAGGGTTTAGGGTTAGTGGTTGATTTTTAGGGTTAGTGGTTATGGTTTAGGGATGTGTTATGGAATTTCGCTTTGAATGACTATTTGTTATGGAATCACCATCGCGGACACCATAATGACTATTTTTATGTCGCGCATCAAACTAGAATAATAAATAAAGTCGTAAAGAAAAATTAAAGTAGACAAATGAAAATAAGTAATGGTACTGACTAACGACAAACACCATTTTCAAGGTTTATGACTTAGGTTATGGCTTAGGGTTATGATATGAGTAGGGTTTATGAGTTAGGGTTAAGGGTTATGAGTTAGGGCTGGGGTTATGAGGTAGGGTTAGGGTTTATTAGTCAAGGTTTATGACTTAGGTTATGGGTAAGGACATGGGGAGGGTTTATGAGTTAGGGTTAGAACTTATGGTTTAAGAGTTAGGGTTAAGGGTTATGTGACATGTTTATGGTTTATGAGTTAGGGTTAGTACTTAGGGTTTATGAGTTAGGTTTAGGGGTTATGGGTTAGTTTTAGGACTTAGGGTTTATGAGTGGGGTTTACGGGTTATGGTTTAGTTGTATGAGTTAGGGTTGGGGTTATGAGGTAGGGTTAGGGTTTATTAGTCATGGCTTATGACTTAGGTTATGGCTTAGGGTTAGGGCTATGGGCAGGGTTTATGAGTTAGGGTTAGGTTTATGGTTAAGTAATCATAATGACTATTTTTATGTCGCGCATCAAACTAGAATTAGTGGTTAGGGTTTACGTTTAGGGGTTGAGGGTCAAAATTAGTGGTTTAGGTTTAGGGTTTATGTTTATGGTTTTAACTAACGAATTCATTGAATCCCACAAATAAGTTATGTACAAAAGGCAAAATGTTTTTGACTACTGAATTCATTGAACCCCAGAAATTCAATACATTGAACAGAACGGAAACAAATACAAGTCACTCGACTAACATACATAAATCAAGGATTTGAACAACTCTCACGCTCAGATTGCATTGGACAGCGACGCCTGTTATGCCCTTCGGCTCCGCATCTACTGCATTTTGTTCGGTGCTCAGATGGTTCGACCCAATCCATCTCATTTCTTATCCTTGTTGATTTTGGCCGACCTTTCGCACGAATTGTAGTTGGGTCAGGGATAAGTGTCCATGCGTCATCAGAAGGAGGAATAGCCGCTTCATTCCCAAGAGGCCACCATTGTGCGGAGTAAGCTTTTAAGATGTGCTCGTTTGTATAAACAAGATCTATATATTGGTAGTAGTTCATGCTCACGTAACCACAAGCTGCAATAATGTGTGAACATGGATAGTGAAGCGCAGAATACCTTTCGCATTGACAATGACGACCATTCAAGTTTACTGCCCACTTTTGTCCGCCACGTTGCGTTATAGGGTTGAAGCTCTCCTCTACTTCAAACCTTGTGGAGTGGATATCATATACGCGAACGATGTGCGTACAAGCTTGTTCTTGATTTTTCCTCAGTTCTTTAACAAGCTTTGAACAATATACTTGGCCTTCATTTAACTGTCTTTGGGCTTGGCGGCCACGCTCAACAAAGTACTTTCGACACCTACTGTACGTTGATTTCACCAATGCTGTTATGGGAATGTTGCGAAAATCCTTTAAAACATTATTGATACATTCTGAGAGGTTCGTTGTCATGTGGCCATATCGACGTCCTTCTCTATCGTAAGCCATCGTCCATTTTTCTTTTGAGATGCGATCAATCCATGTTGTTATGGCTGGACTCAGTTCACGAAATTTTTCTAAATTTTGATAAAAAATGTGCTTGCAAGGAGTGTAGGCTGCATAAAATTAGTTATGAATAACAATTTAAAGTATAAATGAAAGTAAAATAAACGTGGCCATCAAATATGAAATTTTATCCAATTTCTTCAACATTTCTTTTTGTTTGGCATTATTGAATTTTCGATTGAAGTTGCTTGCTATGTGTCGCACGCAGTAGACATGATAACCGTGGGGAGGTTGCCAGCCAAGTGCTTCTTTAGCGACAACGGACTTTATACTCGCGTGTCGATCAGATATCAGACAAATACCATTTTTATCTGTGACATGTTCACGCAAGTGTGCCAAAAACCATGACCACGCTGTCAACGTCTCACCTTCCACCACCGCGAATGCTAGAGGAAGGACACCACCATTTCCATCTTGGGATGTGGCCATTAAGAGGGTCCCACAGTATTTGCCGTACAAATGTGTGCCGTCAACTTGTATGATTGGTTTACAGTACTTGAAAGCCTCTTTACATTGGCCAAATGTCCAGAAAACTCTATGATATTGGCGGTGTTCGCGACTAACCCTATTTCCAATGATAAAATCGTCATGTAGTATTTGAAAATACGATCCAGGAGAATGATTTTGCATGTGTGTTAGCCACGACGAAAGTTTCGCATATGACTCATCCCAATCGCCATATTCAATAGCAATGGCTTTCTGTTTCGCCAACCAAGCTTTTTTGTACGACACCTTGTACGCAAATTGACTGTTAATCCTCTCTTGAATCAATAAAATTTTTATCGATGGATCTTCTCTGATCATGCCTGTCAATAAAATAACAAAATTTAAATGACAATTAAGGCTAAACAATAACATAATATGAACATAAAATACGTACCTACTACACAAGTCGCAATTAAATCTGAATCAAGTTTCTCATGATCTTGGGTCATGGTCATATTGAGACATGTGTGTGGTCCACCCCATTGAGTGACTTTCCATGAATCAGTCTTTTTAGATAGAGTTGACCTCATGTAGAAAGGGCAAGGACAATCTGCATTTCTATTCAAGCAACAAACCACATACTTGTCCCATTTGCTTTCAACCACTTTGAAACTTTGATGCACCCTCATAACATATTGTTTGACCGCATTCTTGACCGTATCTTTACTATCAAATTCCATGCCAACATATAATTCTTGGCCAACATTAAAAGTGGATGGCATCTCCAAACCACAAATGTCCTCCTCATCAGGATGACTCCAGTTGATATTATTATAATGCAAAGCATCATTCCAAAATGGATTATGAATTCCTTGTACACCTTATAGTCCAAAAAAAATTCAAATCATACTTATTTGGCATTAAATACAATTGTCGTGAAATAATAAATGTATTGAGTGAAGTATTTTTTAAGAGGAAATCATACCTTCTGCTGGGTGAACAATTCTTACTGGTGGAATCATCTCGGGGACTTCATTGTTTGTATCTGATATACCGTCAACACTGTCATCTTCGTCTAACGACTCTTCAACGTATGAGTTAGACACAAGATAATCATCATCATCATGATCATCATCTTCGTCAAGATTTAAATTGCTCATATTTGTTGGCGGTTGTGTGTAATCATTAGATACATAATTTCCACATGATGTAAGGGAATTTGCAGAATGAAACATTGAACCACTAGCCACATCCTTTTCTATGTACAATTCTAGAACTGACATTTCTTGTTGTTGTTTAAAACTTTCCAGCATCGTTTCAACGTCTTCGTTATCGCAAATTTGCAAGGCAATATATTTTCCTGACACTAAAAATCTACAACTGATAGCAGAAATAATTTCATTATCTTGTAACTTTACCTTGTCTCCAATTTTTTTCTTCAAAGCATTGAAACTAATTCCACGTTTAATCTGAATCGCTTTTTTACTGCCTTCAAATATTACACCATCATTATCTTCATATACCCTTCCATTGAAATACAACACTGTTATAACCGAATTCATCGTGTACCTACAAAAATAATATTTTAATTAATTATTCATAATAAATTCAAAATAGTCAATGGAAGGAATAAAAAAAATATTTTAGTGCAAACTAAGAAATAAAAAAAATTACTTAAAAAAATTACTT
Source organism: Glycine soja (assembly GCF_004193775.1). Classification (NCBI taxonomy): domain Eukaryota; kingdom Viridiplantae; phylum Streptophyta; class Magnoliopsida; order Fabales; family Fabaceae; genus Glycine; species Glycine soja. The sequence continues at coordinate 22,891,697 of NC_041009.1, read as the reverse complement.
GAAAGCTGAAAGCTAGTTTAAATTAAAAATTACTTTCAAAAAATTATAATACAAATTATTTTAGTGCAAACTAAGAAATAAAAAAAATTACTTAAAAAAATTACTTAAAAGCTGAAAGCTAGTTTAAATTAAAAATTACTTTCAAAAAATTATAATACAAATTATTTTAGTGCAAACTAAGAAATAAAAAAAATTACTTTAAAAAAATTACTTAAAAGCTGAAATCTACTTTTAATTATAAATTACTTAAAAAAATTACAATACAAATTAGTTTACTGGAAACTAAGAAATAAAAATAATTACTTAAAAAAAAAATTTTGAAAGCTGAAATCTAGTTTTAATTAAAAATTACTTAGAAAAATTATCATACAAATTATTTTACTGCAAAATAAGAACTAAAAAAAATACTTAAAAAAATTTACTTGAAAGCTGAAATCTACTTTTAATTATAAATTACTTAAAAAAATTATCATACAAATTATTTTACTGGAAACTAAAAAATAATAAAAAATTACTTAAAATAATTACTTGAAAGCTGAAATTTACTTTTAATAAAAAATTACTTAAAAAAAATTAGCATACAAATTATTTTACTGGAAACTAACAAATAAAAAAATTATAGCCTCATTCAAATATTTAAAACTGAACAAGCAAATACAAAACTTTAGTTTGTACCAAGATTACTTTAAAAAAATTACTTTAAAAAATTACTTAAAAAAATTACTTATATTTGCTTGTCCCAGTACCTTTATTTTTACCCCAATTTATATCATTTTGCGAAAGTTTTGTTCGCCCATGGAGGCACCCATCATTTTCTAAAACTTTCATACTTATTACACTCCTATCAAATGCTTCACCTTACCACTTTCATCTCATTTCAGCTGAAATCAATTTCAAGTTTAATTCATCGCCTTAAATCAAGCACACACTAAAAGGTTCTCTTACAATCATCTATAATTAGAGTGTTAAGGAGCTTCTTTATGATATGATCAATAGACAAAAATATAATGGATAAAAAATGAAAGATAATCCTCTTAAAAAAGAACATTTTTCAATAACAATAAGACATATTTATAGGAATGCATTCTCTGTTAAAATATAACCTAATTTTCTATGTATAATATAATTAATTATTCATAATAAAAAAATTACTTTGGCAAAATTATAACACAAATTATAGTCTCATTCAAATATTTAAAACTGAACAAGCAAATACAAAATTTTATGCGGAATTCCTAGACACTCACAATTTTAAAAACTGAAATCTCAGTACACAGCAACGTTAAGATGAATTTGACGCCCTTAAATCTGAGTACAGCAACGTTGAAGAAGCAACAAATTTAAAAACTGAAATTTGAGCACGCAGCGTTGAGATAAAAACTGAGATTTTGAGTTTATATAGCCCTTAAATCGCTACCAGGACTGGCTAATTCTTCTTCCCTAACTCGCTGGTGGGAGTTGCAACTTGCCCTCAAGTTGCCAATGGCAGTTGCAACTCCCTACCTGAAAAAACGTACCTCTGAAAAAGCTGGAACCTAGTCCTGCAAAAGCAAAACCGCCAGTTTGACTGGCGGTTTGCTCACCTGTGCACAGACTCGCTAGAAGGGGAGGCGATTTGCAGGTGGTATGAACTCGCCATCACCACTGGCGTTTTCCTTGCCACGTGGGAGATGGTCAGCAAACCGCCATTGCCAATGGCGGTTTGCTATGTTTCCATGCAGTTTACGTAACAAAACAACCCCCTCGTTAAATTTTTGAAAAGAACCCCATATGAGGAAATACTTTTTAAAAAAACCCCAGATGGGAAAATTTGCCACATCTAGCATATGTCAGCAGTTAAAAAAAAATGCTCAATTGTTCTTTAGATAAATCGGACGAAAAGAGAATAATGGGTTTGATTGGTTAATTTTGAATAGTTAACTACCCTTGTTTTCGTCAGATGCAAATTAACGACCATTTGCTGTTTTTTTTTTTTTAAGTCTACGCGTGACGTGTTCATTAATTAGTATACAAGTCTGGAAAAGAAAAAAAAGTTTCAGATAATTATAACATGCATCGATCTTGCGAGCTTTTTTTTTCTTCTTTCCCTCAGTGCTTTAATTTCCTTTCCTTCTCTCTATTTAATTTATCAGATAAAGAAATAAATCTTATGATGGTGACGCATACGCATGCAGTATCAGTAAATTAACACACGCACGTCAATACATGTATAAATAGGCATTTTCAGGCACGTACGTACGATTAACCGATCGAAGGAAGAAATCAAGGTGAAGAGCTTAATTATGTCTAGATCAAAGCAACCTCTTGCTATAAAAAAAGCAGAAGAAGAAGAAGATCTAATAGAAGATGTTTTGATTGATGATTGTAATAATTTCGTCGGTCTGAAAGTAACATATGGCTCAACCCAAGTTACCAACCGTTGTCGCCTCACCTCCGATCAAACCAACGACAGACCAATAGTTGAAATTAGAGGAGATGCCAATTCCTTTTACACCCTGGTAGGTAGTATTTGCTCTAACTTATTTTTAACTTTTTTTTTCTTTTATCTTAAAAGAAATTTTTAAGCTAAAAAAAGAAAATCACCAAATAACTTCTACTTTTTATTTTAAGTTCTTATTTTGAACTTTTACTTTTAAGTAGCTTTTAAGCCAATAAAAAGTTAGGCTTGGGCCAAACATACCCTTAAGTATGCATCCATGCATTATATTATCATTCATTTTAACTAATATCTATAGCTAATTAATATATAATTAATTTGCAGGTCATGGTGGATCCTGATTCACCTAGCAGAGATAAACCAACTGAGAGGGAACATTTGCTCTGGTAAGTACGTATGTCCCTCCCTCGCTTCCAAAATTAATTAATTTAGATCCTTCTTTTTAACCATTATTTCTCTCTGACTTCTACTGTATATAAATTAATCTCATCCATTGCTTATTTTTTAATTTGTTGGATGCATAGGTTGGTAGCCAATATTCAAGTAGGGGGAGCAACCTTCGGTACGTACTTACACAATTCTTCTTTGGTTAGGATTAAACTATAAAGCCATTAATTATTTGTTCTAATGAGTATATGATAATAGTAAATACTTTCATGAAGCAAATTAAAAAAATGTGTGTGATGCGATATAGACTGTCTTGAAATTAATGGATATTACATTTTTACTTTTGGTTATTACACCAATTAATGTTATTTTACAGGAGAAGAGGTTGTCCCATATGAAGGTCCATTTCCACATAGATGGATTCATCGAATTGTATTTGTGCTATTTCGTATGAAAAGTGGACGCATTGTGAAAGCTCCAGAAAAGCGCACAAATTTCAATACTACCGAATTTGCTGCGAAATATGAATTACAAGATGTTGCTGGTGTGTTTTTCAACAGCAGAAGGAGGGGATAATATGAAGAAAACCATTCTAGATATACATAATACATAATTTAAATGAATATATGTATATAGATCAGATTACATATGTTGCAATCAAGATGGTGATTAGGGCTAAGTACATATGAAATATTAGTTAGAAAACTGTAAAGTTAGTTAATTAGCTTAAAAGCTAAAAACTGTTAGGAATTATAAGTATTTTTAAATCCAAAATCAATCATTTGTCTATCAATTGTTTGCTCGATCAAAAGTGTAGTTAATTGGCTGCATTGCTATTAAACCATAATCTTCATGAAAATAATACTCTGCTTAACTTTAATACACTTATCATCATGTCTCTAACATTATATATAAATGAAAAGGGTAAAAGAAAAAGGAGTTACAAAAAAAAACACTCTAAACCATTCAGTTTACAGTTAGGGTCAACCTGCATCCAGTCCAAATCCAAAACTTCAACTAACTCGGACAAAACAACTTTTAATAGCTTTGACTAAATTTAGCATAAACTAAACTATATTTTTAATTCTTTAAAAAAAAAAAAAATTCTTAATGTTACCAAATTTAGAATGTCATCGGTAAGGAAATATGTGTTATAGGAGTATTGAAAATTTGATCTTCTACTTGGCCAAACCCCCACTACGTAGGTAGTAGTTTCCTAAAATTTGCTAGATTTAGGCATTTTTTTTAAAAAATAATTTTAGTGTGTTTTTTTTCTTCAATTTTGATGAACAGTAGCATAGCTGTGAATATAATAAGGAAAATGATAAAATAAAACAAAAGTTACAAGAGCTAGAGTGCAAAAAGAGAAAAGTGAAAGTAAAAAGAAATGAGAAAAATGAGGAAATTAGGAAGAAACACATAAAAATAAAAAGGAATTTGTTCAGAGGGACATGTTTTCAGTTGATAAGTTTCACTCCAAAACAAATATTTAAAAGCTAGAATAAAGCCGATTTTAGTGTGCCAATTTGCACAGTTGTTTTCAACCACAAACCATACAGTTATTTAATCCTTGAAAAGTAGTGGCTGAATTTGAGTTTCTCTTTATATTAACATGAAGAGAGTCACTTCGTGTTTTTCTAAACTTTTGAAATAATAAAAAAATAAGTTAAATACAGTTAGTAAAAAAAATGATAGAATAAAAAAACTTAATTATATAAATAATGAAAAATTAATGTAAGTTAGAAGAAAAATTTAAAATTGAAAAATGATTTTAAAATAAAATTTGTTCACTGAAATGTTAGAACAAATGGAATAATTTTTATTATTAATAGTTATAGATATATTTACTAGACCAATCCAATTGAACTAGCAGTGAATTAATGCCTTTACACCACGTTCTACTGTCCACAACTATATATGTGAAGTTAGTTTCTTCTTTACCTAACTATATATATGTATGTACATACAATCCTCGTGGTTTATGAAAGCTGGTATAATAAATTTCTTTAAAGCATTTATCTGATTTTTTCTATAATTTTTATACTGTATTACTTCTTTATTTGAAAATCCCCCTTCAAATCAATGTTAAAATAATTTCTCCTAAACAGAAAAAATAACTAAAACAATCAGAATTTCTGAATTTATTACTTGGTAGTATAATTTTTTTTCAAAGACATGTGGCTATAAATTTTAATTTACAAAAATAGGTCTAATTCAAAAATCTCATAGTAGACTTAGCATGCTGCTAAATAAATCCATTACCCAATTTATAAATTGTGCACAAAATTACTTATTTGCCTCTCAAATTTGCAATTAAGTGGAATAAGTTTTAATTTATAGCTAGGCACTCAGAACAAAATACTGTCTAATAATCTTTCTACCCATTCTTCGAGAGCACAAATTGCATGATGCTAATAACACAGTAAATTAAGTAGGACTTACACTTTAAATTGTGAATGGAAATTTTGGTTAGTTTACTCTTTTATCCATCATCGTAATGAATCTGCATCTTTTTTTTAACGACTCTTTAATTAATTAGCACATAGATTAGGAAAAAGAGCCGGAGTAAACTAATCTTATCAGTTCAAGTGGCCCTCCTCGATCCTTAAGTGACTAAAAAACGGAAAGGAATGATCACACAGCCGAAAAGTGTTGCAATTTCTAAGCTGGAATTTTAGTGATCACATAGCCGAAAAGTAAAGAAATGACATGTAATTAAGCTGTAAGCATGGTGCCTGATAAACTTTTTTTTTTTTTTAATGTATTTTGAGCATCCTAAGTTGGAAGAAATGGACTAATTAAACCAACAAATTAATTCAAATATATATAAATCGGTGACCAAAAAAGAAGTGTGAGGCTAGTTGTGAGCTAATAATAACGAGGAACTAAGTTCAAACTTACTTGCTAAATTCATAAACATCTTAAGATAGTAATATTTGGCAGAATTAGGAGTGATGCGAGACAAGAGATAACATCAGAGCATCTTGTACCATAATCTGATGACACAAAGCAATTAATTGAAGATCTGATCCGAAACATGACTAGCATTGGGTGTATGTGTATCCACGTAATTTGGTCCTTTGGTTCGTTGGTTAAAAAGTCTGGCATACCTGAAGTCTCTCTCAGCCCATGAGACTAAGTAAAAACACACCACTAAGATGGTAGTTTTTGCATAAAGACCCGACCTATCATCAAGGAAGCAATTAATTATTCAGACAAAGACCAATTAGTTAGTTATGCATGTATATATATATATATGTATATAAGGCACTTCTCCACCTTGTTCCAAAGTCACATTCTGCATCTCACGGCAATTTTATAGGTCCTCCAAGAAAGAGAGAGAGAGAGAGGAAAACGAAACCAAGGGAGAAAAACAACCACCGTCCAAACCACCACCAACAACGTACGTCTTACGTTGTTACATGGCCACTCGTGTTATCCCACCAAGAATCCTAAGGAAGCTTCGCTACAACACCGCCACAAAACCCCTCAACTCCTCTCACCCTCCTCTCTCCCCGTCTCTCTCTCCTTCTCCCTGCCTCCTACCTGCTCCGCTGCCGTCCCCCGCCGTGCTCCGTCCCTCCGCCGCCGCCTCCGACGACCTCAGCTTCCGCGACGTCGAAAAGCTCTTCTCCTCTGTCTCCACCACCAGCCTCCTCCGCTCCTCCGCCGTGCTGCACGCCACCGCCGTCGAGCCCATGGTTGACTTCGGCACATGGCTCTTGCGATCAAATCTCATGCACGTGCATGGCATCCGCGACCTCATCCTCGCCACCGTCCGCAACACCTTCTTCGACCACTTTTGCGCCGGCGAGGACGCCATCACCACCGCTGCCAGCATCCGCCACCTAAACCGTGCCGGCCTCCGCGGCATGCTCGTCTACGGCGTCGAAGACGCAAACGACAACGACGCCTGCCACCGCAACTTCAAGGGCTTTCTTCACACCATCGACGTCAGCAGATCGCTTCCCCCTTCTTCGGTATATTCCTCTTCTTTCTTCCCCTTTACTTTTCTAAATCAGAATTTTTGAATCTGTTTTGATGTGACAGGTGAGCTTTGTGATAGTGAAAATCACCGCAATATGTCCTATGAGCCTGTTGGAACGAATGAGTGACCTTCTTAGATGGCAACACAAGGACCCTTGTTTCAGTTTGCCATGGAAGCAAGATTGCTTCCCCATATTCTCCGAGTCAAGCCCTTTGTACCACACAAGCAACAAACCCGAGCCTCTTACCCCAGAGGAAGAAAAAGACCTTCAACTTGCCATCCAGAGATTCCATGAGCTTTGCCATAAGTGTGTGCAAGTCAACATTCCTTTGTTGGTTGATGCAGAACACACTTCTGTTCAACCTGCTATTGACTACTTCACATACTCCTCTGCCATCTTGCACAACAAAGGTGACAACCCCATTGTGTTTGGGACCATGCAGACCTACCTCAAGGATGCCAAGGAGAGACTCTTGCTGGCTGCAGAGGCTGCAGACAACATGGGAATCCCAATGGGCTTCAAACTTGTCAGGGGTGCTTATATGTCAAGTGAAACAAAATTGGCTGAGTCTTTGGGCTATTCTTCCCCAATTCACGACACCATCGAGGACACACACAAGTGCTTCAATGACTGCTCCTCTTTCATGCTTGAGAAGGTTGCTAATGGCCCTGGTGGACTTGTTCTTGCAACTCATAATGTTGAGTCAGGTACATATATAAGTTCATTGAGTTTCATGATTTATGATGAGATTGAATTCAATTGAGGTGTTTGATGTGTGTAGGGAAACTGGCTGCTGCAAAAGCACATGAGCTAGGGATTGGAAAGGTGAACCACAAGCTTGAATTTGCACAGCTGCATGGAATGTCAGAGGCACTTTCCTTTGGTTTGAGCAATGCAGGATTTCAGGTGAGCAAGTATATGCCATTTGGACCAGTGGAGACTGTTATGCCATATCTCCTAAGAAGGGCTGAAGAGAATAGAGGAATGTTGGCTGCTTCGGGCTTTGACAGGCAACTGATGAGGTAAAAAAAAAACATTTTAATTATTTTAACCACTTTTCATTCTGGCATCATGCACATGAATCAAACATTTTGATGTGTATGCAGGAAGGAGTTGGGAAGGAGACTAAAAGCTGCTGTCTTTTAATTTTTTATACTTTTATGGGACGAGTTAATGAGATGTAATAATGTCTTTTAGGCAACACAGGATTAGGATACTCTTTGTACAAATTTAGAGAATCCTGTAATCTCTTTGAATGATGCATTCAAATCAATGAAATGTGACTGTGGTTAACTCTTAAATATATTCCACTTCTGACCGAAGAGTACGTGCAATTAACTTTTTTTTTTCCTCAAAAAAATTATAGAGCAGGTCGGTAATTTCTAATTGAATTTGACTTGAAAATTATAAATACATAAAAAATAAGATAACAGCTAATACTACTAGGAGAAATGCTTACTAGGACGGTTCTCTAGTGCCTTTGACGAAGGTTTTTGACAGTCTTCATATGTGACGTCGTGGAAACTTCTCCAATTACGATGACGGTTCCTCAACCGTCTTAACGTGTGACATTCTAAGATAGTTATCAGCTGGAAACTATCTTTGAAGCCATGCATTCTACGACGATTTTTGGGATTAAAATCGTCTTAAAATGTCATATTCTAAAACAGTTCCCACGAAACAACCATCTTAGAATCTTAAAATGTATCAGATTCTAAGACGGTTGAGACATCAAAAAAGTCTTAGAATCTGATAACTTCTAAGACAATTTTGCTCGTAAAAACTGTCTTAAAATATGTTGGCTTCAAAGACGGTTTCGAGATCTCAGCTGTCTTTGAATAACTACATTTTTACGTTGGTCCTTGGCGATAAATCGTCTTAGAAGAGACCCCTTCTAAGACGGTTTTCGTGAAATAATAAATGTTGTTTTTGGTTTTGTTTTGTTTTTCCTATTTGATACAATTGATAATTAAGTGAAACACAACCATTTTGAAAAATAAAAAGTAAATATATCAATGTCATTTGCTATACAAAAATAGCCTAATAGGGAGTATACAACACATTGTCTTATTCCTATACAAAAATAGCCTTATATGGACACATATTATCTTCTTCCTATACAAAATTAGGCTAATAGATTGTATACAACACATATTATCTTAAAAAGTAAAAATATTAATTAGTCATGTGAGTGTATTTACTTCAAAAGCCGTTGTTGTCTTAACAAGAAGGAAGAGGGAACATCATTTTAAGCTTTCAAAGTTCTCTATGTGCCTATGTTCTCCATGAATGACCGATCTTTAGTCATGTTTGCTGACTCCATTGTGTCAACACACCCAATAGAAAAAAGGATAACAAAAAGTGAATTTGTTGGTTAATTTGTATGAGATGGACCAAACAAAGATAAAAGAAAAAAAAGGTAAAAAAAAAATGCCTTCATTGGAAGAGCACAGTATGATTTAACTTCCTATGTTCAAAAGTTTGTACAAGAAACATGAAAAAACAGAAAATAAAAATAGAAACCAATGAAAAGTTGTTTTTCACGTGAAAACAATTGAATTTGAACGGATAATGAATACACAAAACCTTTCACTAGCCCCAAAATGGAAACAAGGTGATAGTTTTGAAATTAAAAGTGAAAAATAAATTAAAATAAAAATTCTGAAACCAAATAGCCCTACTATCAATTTAGAATCAAAATGAAGGTCACTTTCTTTTTCACTGGCCTGCCTTTTTCAAGACTGCCACATCAGGAAATAGATAAATATTCTTTGTAAAGATTATACAATTATTTGAAACACCTGTTGATGCTTCAGATCCACCAATGAGATTGCTGATGAGAATGGATGAGAATCGACATGCAAGTAAAAGAGAATATAAATAATTAATCTTGTTATTTTCTTTCAGGTAATTTGATAAATGATTTAAAGGATAGCTCAAAAAAAGAATTGTATAGCTCATAGGCTGAAATTCAAGTCAAGGACCAATTCTTTTGAAAAAGTTAAGTTGTTAACTGGAAAATCGGATCCTCTATAGCAGGAAAAATAAAAAGGCCAGGAGATAGAATAGCGAAGTGTGGTCTTGAAGTTTAGAAATAGAGAAAGGAGGAGAAAGATAGAGAGGATGGAGCAAGCTGGAGATTTATCTGGACCCATTAACTAGAAGCTTGGGAATGGCTTATACCACTAAGGTGCCCCTGCACACAAAATAACTTTGGCCTTGAAGGTTGGACAGAGCTAACCTTTAATTAGTAGAATAGACATGGGTAGGATGAAACTCCTTCCTACCAAAGGAGCAGCCCATGAGCTAAAAAACTAGGTAGAACAAAGAGCTGAAAAATATCTTTCAGGAATTGGCAAAAATGATGCATCAATATTACATTCACCCATATTAGTGTTTAAGTGAAGAATGATAGCAGGGGGGAAAGATAGTAAGAAGTGTACTAGTCAGATAAAGCAAGGACAGAAGTAGTAAATTTCATACTAAAGCACTAGTGTAAAAGCCACGATCCCCACAAAATTAAGTATAGAGATACTTTGGATTTTGAAAACCTTAGCACGTATGCATATATGCCAAGTTTGAGTAAAAATAACAGTGGTATTTCCATCAAGACACAGGCTCGTAAAAAAATGTAAGAATAATCATTGTAAACATAAAAACATATACTCGCACAAGACTTAACATTGGCATAACTGAATGCCTTTTATTTTCAATAATGTAGAAATTCAAACTTTTTTTTATAAAAATAATACCTTTAATTAATCACGTTTCTGAGACTTCAATTGAGAAAGTTGTCTCTGCATCATGTAAACAATCATGAAGAGTTTTCTTCTCTGTAGAAAGGTTTGCAATTTCATCATCCCGTTCTGAGCGGATCCATTCAATCTGACTCTTAACTTCTTGAATTTGTTATGCTAGTTCCTTGTTTTCACAAGAATACCAACCGATCTCAGCCCTCATTTCAGATTGTTGAATTATGAATTGTGTTAGACCTAAATTCTCCATTAGCAATTAACGTGAGGTAACCACATTATTTTATCAAGTAAGACATGAAATACCTTCAAGCGATTGTTTGTGGCCTAAGATTCACTCAGCTTTTGTGATATCATTGTTTTTTCCTTAGCCATATTAGAAATCTCATTTTTGCTTTCTTCACGAACGCGTACAAATTCATCTTCACTAGCACATAAATGGAACCATAGAGCAGCCCGATCAACATTTGCAAGTTTAGCAACTTCATGCATCATACTCAAAACAGGCCTGATAAACTCCTGCTCCTTACAGACCAAAGTTACCAAGATATCCAAATCATAATCTACTTCATGACCATACTTTGTCTTTCCTTTAATGTTAAGAAGTGGGCCAATTAAACTATCACAGAGATTTTTCTCCACATGCATGACGTCTATACAATGTCTAACATTAAGATCGGACCGACATGGAAGATCAAAGAATATTGACCTTTTCTTCCATATGTTCTTCTCACATGCATCCTTCTTTTGGGTCTTCCCAAAGATAGTTAGGATGTCCTTCAGCCGATCATAAACTTCGTTTCCAGCTAAGGGTTTTGGCACACTTTCATACTCTTGATTTCCATTAAAAGCCTTTTTCAATTGTCGATACGGGTGATAATGCTTGAGAAATCTTTGAAGCCTAGTATATATTGTCTTTTTTGCATGTTTCAATTGGATGTAGCTTGTTTCTTTCTCATATACAGGACATGCGTGATGTCCTTGGACACTATATCCACTTAAATTCTCATATGCTAAAAAGTCATTAATGGTACAAAATACCATTGCCCGCAACCTAAATGTCTGTCCCAGATTCCCATCATACACATCAATCCCGTCTACCCATAATTTTCCCAAGTCTTCAATCAAGGGAGTCAAATAAACATCAATATCATTTCCTGACTATCTTGGACCCACTATCATCATACACAACCTAATGTATTTTCTCTTCATGCACAACCAAGGAAGGAGATTCTAAATCATCAGCAAAGCAGGCCATGAACTATGGCTAGTGCTTAAGTTACCAAAAGGATTCATGCCATCTTGAAGCGAACCACAAAGGATGTACCCTCCCTTGTGTTCACTATTACAACCAAGAAGCTACCCGCTTCTTACACAGAATTCTCAGACGGTTAGTTCTTTGAATTCTTTGTTTGGGGAATCAAAAGAATTCTCAGACGGTTAGTTCTTTGAATTCTTTTGGCAAGAGGGAGAAGGAAAGAATCAAAAGAATTCTCAGACGGTTAGTTCTTTGAATTCTTTTGGCAGGAGAGAGAAGGAATGAAGAAGAAGAATAACACAAGTTTTTGGGCAATGAACTTTTCTTGAATAAAGAAAGTATTGAACAAAAACTCTTAGAAGAATACTTTGAATGAATGAAAGAAATCTCTCTTAGAATGAAAGGAATCTGTTTTTTAATTCGTAAATGAATGAAAGGAATCTCTTATTAAAATTCATGCCATGGTCACATATTTATAGTCATTTGATGACTCAAGTTAAAGTTTGTGACTCTTGGCAATTTCTTTAAAACTAGTCATTTTAAAAGTTATGACTCTTTTGAAAACCAGTCACTTTAAAAGTTGACTCTTTTTGAAAACTAGTCACTTTAAAAGTTGTGACTCTTTAAAAAATCTTTGGAAACTAGTCACTTTAAGAATTGTGACTTTTGGTAATTTAATTTTCAAAATAAGTCATTGGTAATCTATTACCATCATAGTGTAATCGATTACACATCAACAGATGTGATTCTTCATGTTTAAATTTGAAAACCAAAACGTTTAGAAACACTGGTAATTGATTACATATATTGTGTAATCGATTACACAAGTTTGAAAATGTTTTATCACAAGTTGTGACTCTTGAAATTTGAAATCTCAACGTTCAAAACATTGGTAATTGATTACATGCTCATGGTAATCGATTACTGCTTTGTAAATCAGTTTGAAAAGAATGTTGGCTATTGGAAATCGATTACTGCTTTCTAGTAATCGATTACCAGAGAGTAAAACTCTTGGTAAAAGATTTTTCTTTGAAAAATTCTCTTGAACAAAATTGTGCTATTCAATCTTCTTTTGAAAAAATCTTTTTATACTTATCTTGATGCTTTTCTTGAAGTTCTTGCATATCTTGATGCTTTTCTTGAAGTTCTTGCATATCTTGAGTCTTCTCTTGAGTCTTTACTTGAATCTTGATTCTTCACTTGAATCTTGACTCTTCACTTGACTCTTGATTCTTGATTGAACGACTCTTTGATTCTTAAAACTTGTTTTGACTCTTGATTCTTGACTTGAGTCTTTGGCATCATCAAAATAAACTTGGAAAGCTTTGCTTCCACAAATCCATCATTTTCTCTACCATATGCATGCCATGTAAGATTTTTTGCATTATGTTTATTAGCAAACAATGACTTAAATCTTGGAATTATCAAAAGATACCAGCACACCTTTGCTAGACGGTCACTGGTTGTGGTTGCATGTTGACTACCTTGATCATCGTTCTCTTTGTACTGCGATACACCACATTTGGGCCATTTGTGCATGTCGAAAAACTGATTTATGTACAATATGCAATCATTAGAGCATACATGTATTTTCTGGTACTCCATGCCCACAGGTCATAAGATCTTCTTTGCCTTGTAGTGATTTTTGGGCAGCATATTATTTTTAGGAAGCATATTCTTCAACACAACAAGCAATTCAGTGAAGCTTTTGTCACTCCACCCAAATCATGCCTTCAAGTTGACCAAATCTAATACTATCGACAATCATGAGAAGCTAGTGCAGCCCGAATATAAAAGGTTCTTAGAATCAATTTGTAATTGGTCATACAAAGGTGCATGTGCTTGCCCAAAACCTTATTGCCCAAGATCGTGTATCATGTCTTCTATACGATCTGGGATGTCTTCATTAACTGCGTTAGTATGAGAGCCTGTTGTCATATCTGATGATTCACCATGCCAGATCTATTTGGTGTAATTTAGAATTATCCCCTCACATATAAGATGTGTTCTTATGTCATTCAGTGACTATCGTCTCCCATTCGCACATTTGACACATGGACAAAAATATTTTCCACCCATAAGTGGTGCATTTCATTCCGTAAATTGCAAGAATTGTTCTACTCCATTCTCATACTCATCACTTATGCGAGATGCTTTCATCGAACTTCGATCCATGTTTCGTTATCTGTCATACTTACAAAGTTAACTAGCTACATGCATGAACATCTCACTTGTTTTGTAAAAGGTGTGGCCCTATCTCATTCAGGAAGACATATTTAATACATAATTCATACGCATAGGTTAAGTATGTTTATGTTAAATGTGATGAAATTTTGGTAGCATTTTGCATTAGTCTCCAAGTACACCACGATCAGGTACACACCTAGAGAACAAAGCAATATGCCCTAAACCGAAATTTCATCAAATATAACACAACATTCTTAACCTATAAGTGTGAATTATGTATCAAAAATGACTCTTCCCAAACTTTCCAAACGGACAATTCAAGATTCAATACAATGATTAATCCAAACTGTTCGTAGTAATCATTATATTGAATCTCAAATAGAAAACTAAGGTTCGCTCACAATGCACATAACCTTAATGTAAAACAATAATCATATATGAACAAACATTTAATAAGCAATTCAATGTTACAATGACATATATACCTCAAAAGATGGTCAGTTTCATCAAAACAAGTGCGGTGATGGGAGTGCAATGTTATAAAACAGTGTTGACTGACGTACACTAAGGGCTAAAACAAGCCTTTAGTTCCTTTATGAGTAAAAAAGTTGTACCTATAATGAAAACCAATTGTTAAACATTAAGCTACAATTAAAAATGTTGGCATAACACACATGATAATACTAACAGATTAAATGTAACAACAATGACTATTATGTATACCAAAATTAGTCGATTTGTAAATATAGCTATTATTAGTTTACACTGAATATCCATGTTGTTTTCAAATTACAATGATTATGATGTATGAACATTAAACTTGATGAAAAACTTCACACACACATTTTTTTTTCTTGAACACGAATCTCAAACAAGAAAGTTGGCCTTTTTATTTATGAACAACAATCATCCAACAATTTGATAGTCAATTTAAGTTTCGTCAAAATTACAATAGCTAACTAGTTTGATTTTTGAAGTCCCCCCCTTCACAAACATAATCCCTCATGGCCCCTCATGTTGTGTGTCACAACCTACCCTTCGGCGGGAGGGCGACGTGTGACTCGCGGGTGCGTGTTCCAAGAAAGGAATACGCGCGGAGTTGCCACCAACGTTTATTTGAGGAAAACGTCGGAAAAACTGGAAAAGATGTGATCTACGAACTTTAAGTGAAAGGTTCGGGAGTTGTATTTACTCACGGGGAAGGTATTAGCACCCCACGCGTCCGTCACAAGAGACGGCAGCCTTTAATCAAATGTTCAAATATGACTTCAATTCTTTTCCCTTTTTACATTCGTATGTTTTTTATGCCTTTTTATGCCTTTTTATGTTTTTATCTTTTTGTGGTCGAAAAGGGTGTTTCCCTTGCTCCTACGTATCCCTCGATTGTGATAAGGAAATCAGACCTACTTAGTTCTTTCGTGAACAAAGCGTTTTGGTTAAGTTATTTTTTATCCTTTTTTGCAAGATATGTTTTTATTGAATGAAAGGTCATTTTAAGGCGTTGGACCATTAGACAATCTTTCGATTCTTTTGAAAAGTGAGAAAACATTAAGGCATTGGACCATTAATGATTTCTTTATTTTTGAAAGAGGTAACAAAGTTACATATTGATTTTAGGCTTTTTAGAAATCTACACTTTAACCAATAAAAGTGGAAAAGACCATTTCAAGGCGTTGGACCTTTGAAAATGGCTTTTTTAGGTGATGACAAAAGTTTGGTTTATGAATTGATTTTAGCCTTAGTTTCACTTTGGTTATTAGTCGATTCGATTTAAGAAAGAGAAATCCCAAAGAAAAACGTTCGATTGATTTTTTTGATTTATTTTACTAAAAGATATTTTTGATTATTATATTATTATTTTACCTCTTTTTGGTTTCCAACGTGGTTACGGCATGACTGAACGGTCGAATTTCATTTTAACAGAAATTAACGGATGTTACAATTCAAATGATCGGTGGAAATTTATTTTATTTTTGATTAGGCGAGAAAATGACTTAAGTAAATGACTAAAACACGTCAAAAGGGGGTATGAAAAGTAAATGAAATGAAAATAAAAGCAAGTGAAAACAAATGAGAACCACTAAGGGTACATAGAATGAATTGAAAAGTTCGATTTCGGGAACTTACCGGTTGAAAACCGAAGAACGACGAAGAACGTCGAAGAACGATTGAAAATCTTCGCGAAATCACCCACGGAAACGTTACGGAAGTGCCTCGGCTTGGATTTTCTTCACGGAAACAATTTTTCTCACTAATTTTAAGTGAATCTCAAATACCAGGAGGGTTGAACTTTTTTGTTCTTCCCTCCTTCCCCTATTTATAGGAAAAGGAAGGAGATGCTTGCCACCCAGCTCGCCCAGGCGAGCTAGGTTGCTTTCTCCAGAAGCAACCACCTTCTGGAGGAACATCCTGGAAGGCCCAAGTGGGCCTGGTTGCTATTTGAACCCCCATTTTTACTAAATACACCCCCTGCCTTTTTTGGTGATTCTTTTTCCGTAAAGTTACGGAAACTTACGAATTTCGTAACGATACTTGTTTTCTTTCCGTAATGTTGCGGAACCTTATGGATTACATAATCATCCCTTTTTTGCCTTCCGGAACGTTACGAAACTTTACGGATTGCGCACTAACACTTCCTTTTAATTTCCGGCATGCCACGGAACTTCACGGATTGTGCTACAACGCTTTTCTTTTGGCTTCCGGCATGTCTCGGAACTTCACAAATTGTCTAACCATGGGTGCCAAATACCTCGAAGTGGTCAAACGAGGGTCGCATCCCAACAACGGATGGTCCCCAGACAAAATTAGGGTATGACAGTTGCCCCTCTTTACTTGTCTTTTATTGGAGATAAAAGGGAAGTAAAGATAAGACACTAATTTCGTTTGAGTGAAACACCATTTGGCCAGTGAACCTCCCTGGCAACGGAACCTGCAAAAATTTGAAAATGATCAGTACCGACACATCATCCTGATACTGTCGAATTTGTTCCTCTAGGTTGATACAAGACGCAGAATGACCATAATTTGTCTCTGCGTTTTGTTGGACACGATCGAGCCTGGGCGGCGAGACACATAATGACCATAATTTGTCTCTGCGTGCCACCGAACACGATTGCCTTTGGATGGCGAAAAGGTGCGCGAAATGACCATAATTTGTCTCCTCCCACCTCTCGACTTACTGTCCCCGAATGACAAAGGGCGCAGAATTTGTCTCTGCGCGTTTATCACTCGACTTGCGAAATCTGAATGGCAAAGGGTGCAGAATTCGTCTATGCGCGTTTACCACTCGACTCGCTACTCCTGAATGATAAAAGGGGGCAGAATTCGTCTATGCGCGTTTATCACCCAATTTGCGAAATCTGAATGGCAAAGGGCACAAAATTTGTCTATTCGCGTTTACCACTCGACTCGCCGTTCCTGAATGATAAAGG
Source organism: Glycine soja (assembly GCF_004193775.1). Classification (NCBI taxonomy): domain Eukaryota; kingdom Viridiplantae; phylum Streptophyta; class Magnoliopsida; order Fabales; family Fabaceae; genus Glycine; species Glycine soja. The sequence goes on along the minus strand of NC_041009.1, from coordinate 22,874,256 downwards.
GCACAAAATCTGTCTCTGCGCGTTTACCACCTAACTTGTTGTTCCTGAATGATAAAGGGCACAAAATCTATCTATGCGCGTTTATCACCCAATATGCGAAATCTGAATGGCAAAGGGCGCAGAATTTGTATATGCGCGTTTACCACTCGACTCGCTGCTCCTGAATGATAAAGGTCACAAAATCTGTCTCTGTGCGTTTACCACCCAACTTGTTGTTCCTGAATGATAAAGGGCGCAGAATAAGTCTATGCGCGTTTATCCACTCAGCTTGCTGCTCTTGAATAATAAAGGGCGCAGAGTCCGTCTCTGCGCGTTTACCACCCAACTTGTTGTTCCTAAATGATAAAGGGCGCAGAATTCGTCTATGCGCATTTACCACCCAACTTGCTGTTCCTGAATGATAAAGGGCACAGAATTCGTCTCTGCGCGTTTACCACCCAACTTGTTGTTCCTGAATGATAAAGGGCGCATAATTCGTCTATGCGCATTTACCACCCAACTTGATGTTCCTGAATGATAAAGGGCGCAAAATTCGTCTATGCGCGTTTATCCACTCAGTTTGCTGCTCTTGAATGATAAAGGGCGCAGAATCCGTCTCTGCGTGTTTACCACCTAACTTGCTGTTCCTAAATGATAAAGGGAGCAGAATTCATCTATGCGCGTTTATCACCCAATTTGCGAAATCTGAATGGCAAAGGGCGCAGAATTCGTCAATGCGCGTTTACCACTCGACTCGCTGCTCCTGAATGATAAAGGGCGCAGAATCTGTCTCTGCGCGTTTATCACTCATCGAGCGTGCGGATAACTGCATGTCATCGGGCCCGCCACCTCTGGATGACAAAAGGCACAGAAGACGACGTTAGTCTCTGCGTGCTATCATGCTTTGAGTCTTATAGATAGCAAAAGTATTTTAAAAGTGCGGGACCAAATGGTTCCCGCGTGTCATCGGGCCCGCCGCCTCTGGATGACGAAAGGCGTAGAAGACGACGTTTGTCTCTGCTCGCTATCATGCTTTGAGTCTTATAGATAGAAAAAAGGTGTTGGACCAAATGGTTCCCGCATGTCATTGGGTCCGCCGCCTCTGGATAACAAAAGGCGCAGAAGAGGACTTTAGTCTCTGCGTGCTATCATGCTTTGAGTCTTATAGATAGCAAAAGAAAGTGCGGGACCAAATGGTTCCCGCATGTCATCGGGCCCGCCGCCTCTGGATGACAAAAGGCGCAGAAGACGACGTTAGTCTCTGTGTGCTATCATGCTTTGAGTCTTATAGATAACAAAAGAAAGTGCGGGACCAAATGGTTCCCGCATGTCATCGGGCCCGCCGTCTCTGGGTGACAAAAGACGCAGAAGACGACGTTAGTCTCTGCGTGCTATCATGCTTTGAGTCTTATAGATAGCAAAAGAAAGTTTAAACGGATAACCACTCGGGTATCTCCGCATGTCACGTGACTCCAAGGTCAGTATGACAGAAATTGTCTGCGCGGAAGATGACGTAAATCTCCGCGTGTCAACGGGCTTGTTGGCTGATAAATGCTAAATAATTGTGAATTAATAGTGGTTAATTAGTCAAATTTTGGCCTAGAATTAATTATTTAGCAGTTATTTATAATTAAAAGTTGAGAAATTAATTAAGTTGAATTTCTGGTTGCAGATACGAAAAATGAGGTTACATTAAGCAAAAAGGGCAACAGAAATAAAGAGAAAGAAAGAGTTCTGAAGCAGACCCAGCCCAACACTCAGGCTAAGCGCGCGTCAGGCGCTAAGCGAGAAAAGAAGGCAGGCGCTACGCGAGGCGTTAAGCTCGAAGATGCAGAATCCGTTATGCGCGCTAAGCCCAGCTACGCGCTAAGCGCGCGATCCAACAGAAGCATAGGCTAAGCCTGCAGGTCGCGCTAAGCGCGCGATCCGAACGCGCTAAGCGCGAGGTGTCGCACTGAGCGTGACTATGAAGGCCCAAAACCCACTTTAGCAACTATAAATAGAGAGCCAGTCCCAAGGAATCAAAACATCTCGCCTCAGAGCACTGTTCTCAGCACTCCAAGCCTGAGCTTTCCCTTCTTTCTTTATATTCTTTGTTTTTATTATCCCTATTCTTTCTTTCACCCCCAGTTGTAAAGCCCTCAATGGCCATGAGTGGCTAATCCCCTAGCTAGGGCCTGGTAGGCCTATAAAGCCAACGATGTACGGTGTGCTTCAAGAATTATCAATGCAAAGAAAATTTATTCCAGGTTTTTCTGTTCTAATTCTTTTCTTGTTATCCTGCATTCGTTCTTGAATTTCTTTTGGGTTTTATTCGCTCGGGAGAGGGTATTTCCTAATAAGGGTTTAAGATTTAATTCATGCATTAGTTTTAGGGGTTATACACTTGGGAAAGGGTAACACCTAATAGAACATCTTAAGAAAAGAATCCTTGGGTTAGCATTGCTAGGCATAGAATGATAACTCACTGCCCATGCATTTAGCAAACATATAGAACTTAACCTTAATGCATTTTAATTATTGAATCTTCGCAAAGGCATTTGGGAGATAGGTAGTTAAAATAGGCTTGTCAACGTGAGGCATCAGGGACAAGTAAAATTAACAGATGTGGGTAGAACTAATACCAGTGCATTGATAATGAATATCATATTCACATGCATCGTAGGCCAATTGGGTTTGCCCGGTCTTGGCATTCTTATTAATTGTCTTTCCTTTTAAACTAGTTGATTTGGTAATAGCAACCTATTTCTACACTTATTCATGTTCTTATTATTTTACTCTTACTTACAAATTGAGAAGTATTTAATAAAGTGCAATAAAATTCCTGTGGAAACGATACTCGGACTTCCGAGGTTTACTACTTAAGAGCGATTTGGTGCACTTGCCAAAGTCTCAACAAGTTTTTGGCGCCGTTGCCGGGGATTTTATTTTCGCACTTAATTACCATACTATATCAGTTTGTAAGCCCAACTCTTCTTTTCTTGGATTATTCTCTTAGTATTTTCTCTCTTCGCTTCTATTCTTTCTTTCTCCCATAATTGCACGGGTAGTGCCTTTTTGTTTTTATGCGACTTAGAACTACATCTGGAGACATTGTCCCTATTAACTTAGAAATTGAAGCTACGTGTCGGTGTAACAATGATGCAAGAAGAAGAAGGGAACAAGACACATAAGGAAGCAATTACACCCCACCTTCTCTTTCTCCACATCACACTAAAATGGACGGGGAACCGGCACGAAGAGTCACCCTAGAGGACTTCTCTAATACCGCCACTCCTCAGTTCTTCACGAGCATTGCAAGGCCGGAGGTACAAGCAGCCAATATTTCCTACCCGCACTCCCTTATTCAGCTAATCCAAGGAAACTCTTCCATGGTCTTCCGAGCGAAGACCCATATGCTCACCTCGCCTCGTACATAGAAATATGCAACACCGTAAAAATTGCCGAAGTCCCAGAAGATGCGGTACGCCTTAACCTTTTCTCCTTTTCCCTAGCAGGAGAGGCAAAACGGTGGTTGCATTCTTTCAAAGGTAACAGCTTAAGAACCTGGGAAGAAGTAGTGGAAAAGTTCTTAAAGAAGTACTTCCCAGAGTCAAAGACCGTTGAAGGGAAAATGGAAATTTCATCGTTCCATCAATTCCCGGATGAATCCCTTAGCGAAGCATTAGACCATTTTCACGGACTGTTAAGAAAGACACCGACACACGGATACAACGAGCCAGTACAACTGAACATATTCATCGATGGCTTGTGGCCTCAATCGAAACAGTTACTAGATGCATCCGCAGGAGGGAAGATCAAACTGAAGACTCCCGAGGAAGCGATGGAACTCATCGAGAACATGGTGGCCAACGATCAAGCAATCCTTCGTGATCGTACCTATGTTCCCACGAAAAGAAGCCTCTTGGAACTCGGCACGCAGGACGCGACGTTGGCACAGAACAAGCTGCTGACGAGGCAGATAGAAGCCCTTACCGAAACCCTCAGCAAATTACCTCAACAACTACAGGCGGTAAGTTCTTCCCACTCTTCTGTTTTGCAGGTAGAAGGATGCCCCACATGCGGAGGAACCCACGAGCCTGGACAATGTGTAAGCCAACAGGATACCTCTTGAGAAGTACACTATATGGGCATACCAAATCGCGGATTCCAGGGTTATAACCAGGGGAACTCATCCGGATTCCACCAAGGGGGAGCTGGATTCAATCACGGGCCACCGGGATTCAATCAAGGAAACACAAGGTTCAGGGTGGAGGAATCAGGGAAACCAATATAAGGAGCAAAGGAACCAACAACCATACCAACTGCCATACCAGCATCCTAGCCAAGGTCCAAATCAGCAAGAAAAGCCCACCAATATAGAAGAACTGCTGCTGCAATTCATCCAAGAGACACGATCTCATCAAAAGAGCACGGATGCAGCCATTCGGAATCTGGAAGTTCAAATGGGCCAATTGGCACACGACAAAGCCGAACGTCCCACTAGAACTTTCGGGACTAACACGGAGAAAAACCCGAAGGAAGAATGCAAGGCAGTGCTGACTCGAGGGCAGAAAAAAGCACAGGAGGAAGGTAAGGTTGAAGAAGAAGACCGGCAAGAGGAAGAAAAGACAGAGACACCAGAAGAAAGGACAAAAGAAGAAGAGAAGGTGGCATCACCACCTAAAACGAAGAGCCAGAAAGGAAGAGAGGCCAATAAGGAAGAACCACTTGCCCTACCACAAGATCTCCCATATCCTGTGGTACCCACCAAGAAGAACAAGGAACGCTACTTCATACGTTTCTTGGAAATATTCAAAGGGTTGGAGATCACTATGCCATTCGGGGAAGCCTTACAGCAGATGCCCCTCTACTCCAAATTTATGAAGGACATCCTCACCAAGAAGGGGAAGTACATTGACAATGAGAATATTGTGGTAGGGGGTAACTGCAGCGCTATAATACAGAGGAAGCGACCCAAGAAGTTTAAGGACCCCGGAAGTGTTACCATCCCGTGCACCATTGGGAAGGAAACAGTGAACAAGGCCCTCGTTGATTTAGGAGCAAGTATCAATCTGAGGCCCTTGTCAATGTGTAAAAGAATTGGAAATTTGAAGATAGATCCTACCAAAATGACGCTTCAACTAGCAGACCGCTTGATTACAAGGCCATACGGGGTGGTAGAAGATGTCCTAGTCAAGGTACGCCACTTTACTTTTCCAGTGGACTTTGTCATAATGGATATCGAAGAAGACACAGACATTCCCCTCATCTTAGGCAGACCTTTCATGCTGACTGCCAACTGTGTGGTGGATATGGGGAATGGGAACTTGGAGTTGAGTATTGACAATATGAAGATCACCTTCGACCTTTTCAAAGCAATGAAGTACCCACAGGAAGGTTGGAAGTGTTTCAGAGTGGAGGAGATTGATAAGGAAGATGTCAGTATTCTCAAGACACCACAGTCTTCACTGGAGAAAGCAATGGTAAATACTTTGGACTGTCTAACCAGTGAAGAGGAAAAAGATCTGAAGGCTTGGTTGGAAGACTTGGATCGATAAGACAGTATTCCTGAGGGAGAAGCCAAATTTGAGACGCTAGAGAAGAAAGTTCCGTCCGAGAAGAAGAAGATAGAGTTGAAGATATTGCCCGATCATCTAAAGTATGTGTTCTTGGAGGAAGATAAGCCTGTAGTGATCAGTAACGCACTCACAACAGAGGAGGAAAACAGGTTAGTAGATGTCCTCAAGAAACACAGGGAAGCTATTGGATGGCATATATCGAATCTCAAGGGAATTAGCCCTGCTTATTGCATGCGCAGAATAATGATGGAAGAGGACTACAAGCTAGTCCGACAACCCCAGAGGCGGCTAAATCCAACAATGAAGGAAGATGTAAGAATGGAGGTACTCAAGCTCTTAGAGGCTGAGCTCATATACCCCATCTCTGACAGCGCTTGGGTAAGCCCAGTACAGGTGGTTCCCAAGAAAGGTGGAATGACAGTGGTACGGAATGAGAAAAATGACTTGATACCAACACGAATTGTCATTGGCTAGCGAATGTGCATCGACTATCGCAAGCTGAATGAAGCCACACGGAAGGACCACTTCCCTCTACCTTTCATGGATTAGGTGCTGGAGAGACTTGCAGGGAAGGCATACTACTGTTTCTTGGATGGATACTCGGGATATAATCAGATTGCGGTGGACCCTAGAGACCAAGAGAAGACGGCCTTCACATGCCCTTTTGGCGTCTTTGCTTACAGAAGGATGCCATTCAGGTTATGTAATGCACCAGCCACATTTCAGAGGTGCATGCTGGCCATTTTTTCAGACATGGTGGAGAAAAGCATCGAGGTATTCATGGATGACTTCTCGGTTTTTGGACCCTCATTTGACAGTTGTTTGAGGAACCTAGAGATGGTACTTCAGAGGTGTGTAGAAACTAACTTAGTACTGAACTGGGAGAAGTGTCATTTTATGGTTCGAGAGGGCATAGTCCTAGGCCACAAGATCTCAGCTAGAGGGATTGAGGTTGATCGGGCGAAGATAGACGTCATAGAGAAGCTGCCACCACCATTGAATATTAAAGGTGTCAGAAGTTCCTTTGGGCATGCAGGATTCTACAGGAGGTTTATCAAGGACTTCTCGAAGATTGCCAGACCCCTAAGCAACCTACTGAATAAAGATGTGGTTTTCAAGTTTGATGAAGAATGTTCAGCAGCATTTCAGACACTGAAGGACAAGCTCACTACTGCACCTGTGATGATTGCACCAGACTAGAATAAAGACTTTGAGCTAATGTGCGATGCCAATGATTATGCAATAGGAGCAGTTCTAGGACAAAGGCACAACAAGGTATTCCACGCCATCTATTATGCTAGCAGGGTCCTGAATGAAACACAGTTGAATTATGCCACCACAGAAAAGGAAATGATAGCCATTGTCTTTGCCTTTTAGAAGTTCAGGTCATACTTAATAGGGTCGAGGGTCACCATTTTCACAGGTCATGCTGCCATCAAGCACCTGCTCGCCAAAACAGACTCAAAGCCAAGGTTGATTAGATGGGTCCTATTATTGCAAGAGTTTGACATCGTCATCAAGGACAAGAGAGGATCCAAGAATGTGGTAGCTGATCATTTATCTCGGTTAAAGAATGCATAAGTCACCAAGGAAGAACCAGAGGTAAGAGGTGAATTTCCTGATGAGTTTCTTTTGCAGGTTACCACCAGACCTTGGTTTGCAGACATGGAAAATTACAAAGCTACGGGAGTTATTCCAGAGGAGTTTAATTGGAGTCAAAGGAAGAAATTTCTACACGATGGACGCTTCTATGTGTGGGATGATCCTCATTTGTTCAAGGCAGGAGCAGATAATGTATTGAGAAGATGCGTCACAAAGGAAGAAGCACGGAGCATTCTTTGGCACTGTCACAGTTCACCATATGGCGGACATCACAGCAGGGACAAAACAGCAGCAAAAGTGCTACAATCAGGTTTTTTCTGGCCCTCTCTTTTTAAAGATGCTTACGAGTTTGTGCGTTGTTGTGATAAATGCCAGAGAACAGGGGGGATATCTCGAAGAAATGAGATGCCTTTACAGAATATCATGGAAGTAGAGATCTTTGACTGTTGGGGCATAGACTTCATGGGACCCCTGCCTTCGTCATATGGAAATATCTACATCTTGGTAGCAGTGGATTATGTCTCCAAATGGGTGGAATCCATAACTGTGCCAAAGGACGATGCCAGGGTCGTGATTAAATTTTTAAAGAAGAACATTTTCTCTCGTTTCGGAGTCCCACAAGCCTTGATTAGTGATGGAGGAACGCACTTCTGCAACAATCAGTTGAAGAAAGTCTTGGAGCACTATAATGTCCGATATAAGGTGGCCACACCTTATCATCCTCAGACAAATGGCCAAGCAGAAATCTCTAACAGGGAGCTCAAGCGAATCCTGGAGAAGACAATTGCATCATCCAGAAAGGATTGGGCCTTGAAGCTCGATGATACTCTCTGGGCATATAGGACAACGTTCAAGACCCCCATCGGCTTATCGCCATTTCAACCAGTGTATGGGAAGGCATGCCATTTACCAGTGGAGCTGGAGCACAAAGCATATTGGGCTCTCAGGTTGCTTAACTTTGACGACAATACATGCGGGGAAAAGAGGAAATTACAGCTTCAGAAGTTAGAAGAGATGAGACTGAATGCCTATGAGTCATCCAGGATTTACAAGGAAAAGACGAAGGCATATCATGATAAGAAGCTACAGAGGAAAGAATTCCAGCCAGGGCAGCAAGTATTACTCTTTAACTCGAGGCTAAGGCTATTCCCAGGTAAGTTGAAGTCCAAGTGGTCAGGGCCATTTATCATAAAGGAAGTTAGACCTCATGGAGTAGTGGAATTGGTGGACCCCAGAGAAGAGAACTTCGAGAAGAAATGGATCGTCAATGGACAGCGCTTGAAGCCGTATAACGGAGGACAACTAGAGCGATTGACGACCATCATCTATTTAAATGATCCTTGAGAAGGCCTACTATCTAGCTAAAGACAATAAACTAAGCGCTGGTTGGGAGGCAACCCAACATATATTGTAAAAATGCAGTTCTTTTATTTTTGAAAAAAAAAGCCCAATAGGTGCAAACAGCAAACAGGGGGTATGAAAAGCAAAGGCCCAATAGGTGAAGACAGCAATATGAGGGGTGCCAATAGCAGAAGTAAAGTGGGCTGCACGAAGCCACGCGCTTAGCGCGAGACCTCGCGCTAAGCGCCCAGGTAAGTTTTTGAATTTTGAAATATGAGGAATGCCAAAGGTCAGCAGGCCTTTGAAGCGCTTAGCGGCTACCTCCCGCTAAGCGCGTGCACCATAATTGCTGGGCAGTTTTCGAAAACTGCCCAACCCCTCGTTTGCCTCCTTTGCCTTTTAAAACCAGAGTTTTGCCACTGTTTTTCCCTTCCCTTCTTCCTTCCTGCTATATCTCATCCCCTATTCTCTTTCACATAATCTTTTGAGATTTTTTTACGCATCCTTCTTATATTCAGAGGTAAGCTTGAATCTGGATTATGCTGTAAACTTTGCAGGTATCATCACGCTAAGCCTTGCACATAGGCTTAGCGGGAACAGATAACATGAGGAACAAAAGAGAAGCACGCGCTAAGCCACAGCAAAATAACAGCAGAAAGCGAAGCACACGCTTAGCCGGCACCTCCGCGCTAAGTGCGCTCATGAGTACCAATGAACGCGCTAAGCGCATGCCAGAGGCGCTAAGCGCATGCCTCCTTCAGCAGACAAGGGCGCCAAGCGCGGGGCTGGGCCTTAGGGCCCATCAGCCCTCGCGCTTTGCTCTTTGCACCTGCACTTTCACTCTTCTCACCCCTTCTACTTACTTTCTGCACCCCCTTCTTTACTAACTTCACCCCTAATTTGTTTACTTTTTGCACCCACATGTTTACTAACTGCAATCTATTTTGTTTTTTTTAGATGGCCTCCCGTAAATGTCGTGTCGTGCCTATACCAGGGGAAGCGTCCAACTGGGACTCTTCCCGCTTTACCTCAGAGATTGCTTGGCACAGGTACCAAGACAACATTCAGCTTCGGAACATCCTTCCAGAGAGGAATGTTGAACTTGGGCCTGGGATGTTCGATGAGTTCCTCCAGGAACTCCGGAGGCGCAGATGGGACCAGGTGCTTACACGCCTACCAGAGAAGAGGATCGATGTGGCTCTGGTGAAAGAGTTCTATTCGAACCTTTATGATCCAGAGTACCACAGTCCCAGATTCTGCAGGGTGCGAGGACAGGTCGTTCACTTTGACGCTGACACGATTAACAACTTCCTCGGCACCCCAGTCATCTTGGAGGACGGGGAGGAGTACCCAGCCTACACCAGATACCTCAGCACTCACCCCGATCCTTACACCATCGCCGCCACACTATGTACTCCAGGGGGCGTTTTGTTCTAAACGCCGATGGTCTTCCCTAGAAGCTGCTGCGGAAGGACATGATGACACTCGCTCAAACCTGGAGTGTCCTCTCTTACTATGATCTTGCACCCACTTCTCACACATCTGATGTTAATCTTGACAGGGCACGCTTGATCTACGGCCTGGTGAGCCGCATGGATATGGACGTGGGAAGCTTTATATCTCAGCAGATTAGTCAGATTGCCCAGTCCAGCACCTCGAGGCTCGGGTTCCCAGCGTTGATTACAACGCTGTGTGACATTCAGGGGGTAGTTTCTGATACCCTGATTTTTAAGTCACTCAGCCCTGCGATCAACTTGGCCTATGTGAAGAAGAACTGCTGGAACCCCGCCGATCCATCGATCACATGTCCAGGGACCCGCCGCACACTCACCAGAGCCTCGGCATCGGCATCAGAGGCCCCTCTTCCTACCCAGCCTCCATCTTAGCCTTCTTCCCAGAGACCGCGACCTCCACCTGCCTCCACCTCAGCATCCCTGGACATGCATGGTCAGATGCTGAGGTCCATTCACATCGGACAACAGCTCATCATGGAGAACATGCACAGGCTGTCCCTACATCTGCAGATGGACCCACCGCTCATCACTCCAGAGGCTTATCGTCAGCAGGTTGCCTGGCCAGGAGACCAGCCCTCCACTTACAGGGGGGCAGAGCATTCTGGAGCCGCTAAGGATCCTGCGGTCAATGAAGACCTCATTGCTGACCTAGCTAACGCTGACTGGGGCCCATGGGCAGACTTGGGCGGAGGCAATTGATGTTTTTTCTTATATTTTGATGTTTTCTCTTATGTTTTGAAGTTTTCTTTTATGTTTTGATGTTTTCTTCTTTCTTATGTTTCTTTTATGTAGTCTATTTGGGTATTAAAAAGAAGTAGTAGTAATAATATCAGTATTTCAGTATGTGTTTTTTGAGTAATAATTGCATGATAAACTTGAGTAGTCATAATTTTTGAGCTTGTTCTGGAAGGTTCAAACACTTGAGATGCCACTAATCTTTGGAAACACTGGTTCTGGAAGCACAAGTCAGGTCAGGAAATGGAACATGAATAACACAAGGTGGGAAGGTTAGTATGATGGAACAAGGTCATAACTGGTACGCCGTATACTTGCTTAAATTCCGGTGAGAGTGTGAACTTAATTGTGAGAGAAAACGCCTGTTTTTAAGTTCCTGGTTTTGCATCATTCTTAGATTGTTAGAATAGTTACTTAAGGTGGATATGATCAAGGCCATGTTTGTTATGTTTAGCTACTTAGCCAAAAAGTCAACTCGACATGATTTTTTCCCTTGCACCCATGATTGAGCCAATATATTATTTTGAATTAACCCTTGAGCCAATAAAATGATAGTCCTACCCTTTTGGATGATAAGAGAGCAAAAATGGGTTATAAAGGTCTTAATTTGGGGGATTTTGGGAAATAGGTAGCTAAGATAATAGTACAGCACATAGTAAGACACCTTTTACAAACTGTAGGCCCAACTAAAAAAAAATAAAAAAATCAATCATCATCATGAGTGTAATAAAGGGCAAAAACAAAAGAGCAAGAGAGGTGTCAAAAGAAAAGTGCTGTGGGGAAATAAAAGGGTTAAGAAAAAGGCCTCGGAAGAATTAAAAATTTTTGCTCTCTTAATCCTAAGTTTGAATTCTCAAGAAAAACCATGATTTTTTGTAAGCCAAGCCCCAATACAAGCCAATAAAGTCCTTAGTGATCCACCTAAAGGTAACTAAAGATAACTGTACTTAAGATGAAATGCAAAACTTTGGAGTCTTACTTGCAGGTTGTTAGTAAAATTGCAAACACTGAACCAGACACTTGTGAGCAGAGGGAAACACCAGCCTTGTGAGGAAAGTAAGGCAAGCCAGTTTTGATTAAGATTCCAGAGGTATGACTAATTCCACTCGTGTTTTATGCTTTCATTTTGAGATGTTGACAGATGCGGAAAGGACCACTGAAAGAAGGAGGAACTGAAGCCATTGATAGTGTTGGAACACTCAGAACTTGCTTGAAAATTTATTTGCTTTTGTTCTTGGTTTGCTTGGGGACAAGCAAAGTTTAATTTGGGGGACTTTGATAACTGCTAAATAATTGTGAATTAATAGTGGTTAATTAGTCAAATTTTGGCCTAGAATTAATTATTTAGCAGTTATTTATAATTCAAAGTTGAGAAATTAATTAAGTTGAATTTCTGGTTGCAGATACGAAAAATGAGGTTACATTAAGATAAAAGGGCAACAAAAATAAAGAGAAAGAAAGAGTTCTGAAGAAGGCCCAGCCTAACACTCGCGCTAAGCGCACGTCAGGCGCTAAGCGAGAAAAGAAGGCAGGCGCTAAGCGAGGCGTTAAGCTCGAAGATGCAGAATCCGTTACGCGCGCTAAGCCCAGCTACGCGCTAAGCGCGCGATCCAACAGAAGCATAGGCTAAGCCTGCAGGTCGCGCTAAGCGCGCGATCCGAACGCGCTAAGCGCGAGGTGTCACGCTGAGCGTGACTATGAAGGCCCAAAACCCACTTCAGCAACTATAAATAGAGAGCCAGTTCCAAGGAATCAAAACATCTCGCCTCAGAGCACTGTTCTCAGCACTCCAAGCCTGAGCTTTCCCTTCTTTCTTTATATTCTTTGTTTTTATTATCCCTATTCTTTCTTTCACCCCCAGTTGTAAAGCCCTCAATGGCCATGAGTGGCTAATCCCCTAGCTAGGGCCTGGCAGGCCTATAAAGCCAACGATGTACGGTGTGCTTCAAGAATTATCAATGCAAAGAGAATTTATTCCAGGTTTTTCTGTTCTAATTCTTTTCTTGTTATCTTGCCTTCGTTCTTGAATTTCTTTTGGGTTTTATTCGCTCGGGAGAGGGCATTTCCTAATAAGGGTTTAAGATTTAATGCATGCATTAGTTTTAGGGGTTATACACTTGGAAAAGGGTAACACCTAATAGAACATCTTAAGAAAAGAATCCTTGGGTTAGCATTGCTAGGCATAGAATGATAACTCACTGCTCATGCATTTAGCAAACATCTAGAACTTAACCTTAATGCATTTTAATTATTGAATCTTCGCAAAGGCATTTGGGAGATAGGTAGTTAAAATAGGCTTGTCAACGTGAGGCATCAGGGACAAGTAAAATTAACAGATGTGGGTAGAACTAATACCAGTGCATTGATAATGAATATCATATTTACATGCATTGTAGGCCAATTGGGTTTGCCCGGTCTTGGCATTCTTATTAATTGTCTTTCCTTTTAAACTAGTTGATTTGGTAATAGCAACCTATTTCTGCACTTATTCATGTTTTTATTATTTTACTCTTACTTACAAATTGAGAAGTATTTAATAAAGTGCAATAAAATCCCTGTGGAAACGATACTCGGACTTCCGAGGTTTACTACTTAAGAGCGATTTGGTGCACTTACCAAAGTCTCAACATTGGCCGCGATTGACAAAGGGTGCAGAAGACGACGTTAGTCTCTGTGTGCTATCATGCTTTGAGTCTTAGAGATAGCAAAAGAAAGTTTAAACGGATAACCACTCGGGTATCTCCGCATGCCACGTGACTCCAAGGTCAGTATGACAGAAATTGTCTGCGTGGGAGATGACGTAAATCTCTGTGTGTCAACAGGCTTGTTGGTCGCGATTGACAAAGGGTGCAGAAGACGACGTTAGTCTCTGCGTGCTATCATGCTTTGAGTCTTAGAGATAGCAAAAGAAAGTTTAAACGGATAACCACTTGGGTATCTCCGCATGTCACGTGACTCCAAGGTCAGTATGACAGAAATTATGGGGCGGCCGACAAAAGCGAGGCTCTTGCTCCTACGTATCTTCAATGAGGAACTCAGACCTATGTAGTTCTGGATAACTTGTGAGACTAAAATTAGTCTCGGTGTTTTCTTCACTAAAATGCAAACATGCTTTAGTAAAGAGACAAAACTTCCAACTAATCAGAGCAACATATGCTTTTCGGATGAAAAATAATGTGTCTACCGGGGAAGGGGAACATGATGATGAAATTTTTCTCATAACCATAAACGAGACTTTGGATGTCAGCATTTCGCTTCTAAATGATCATTTAGAGGAAACAATGGGTTAAAAAAAATAGAAGAAAATCACATAAAGTGTATCAATCTCACACAGATAAGTGTTTCATCCTAATTCTGAACCATAGATATGCCATGACTTGATTTTACAAATTATTTCCTATCAAATCAAAGATTACATGCGTGATCATGGATCAATAGGACTTTGTCTTGGGAATGGTTTGTTTTTTGGTGGGAACTTTGGCTTTGAGTGTTCTTGGCCTTTTCCTTTTCTTTTTTTGTTTAGTGTGAGGTGAACAAGCCACCGACGCACAAGATTTTGGTTGGCAATCAAAGGGAGAGGACCACTTTAGGTCGTGGTTTCCTTTTTTCTTGTTTACTTGGTGACAATTCTGTATTGTTTAGATATTGTCTGGTCCAAAAGACCTTTCTGCATATTTCTTCTGTTTTCTTTCGATCCTTGATCGAGAATTTTCTTTCCTTTTTTTTTTGCTTTCTCTCAATCTTTGATTGGGAATTTTCTCTTTTTGCTTTCTCCCGCTCTTTTGATTGGGAATTTCCTTTTTTTTTTTTGTTTTCTTTTGAGGGCAAGGATTGACATTCTCACCCTGGGTCAAGGTTTATGGTAAATTAGGATTTTGGCTCAAGGCTTGTAGCACGGCTGGACATGATATATGTTAGGGTTTGGTTTAGTTCAAGGATAAAAGGGGATGTCCCACATTATTTCCATGACACAAATGCAACAATGATGATTTAGAAATTGTATGCAAAACTAGTCATGCATGCACCTATGCGGACACTCAAGTGTCAAACTTTTATGGTCATGTGATGCTAGGACTCAGGATTCATTTCCTCTATTTAAGTCAATCCAGTGTTTCCAAAATATGTTCTTTTATCAATTTGTGCATTCATCCGAGTCTATTTTGGGTGTTCAAAAAACTTTTCAGAGCATTTACCCTTCAAATGTGTACACACATTTTTTTTCAAAAATTGGTTATGATTAGTGAATTTTTTCAAAGAAAAGCTGGAAGTCATCTCTTTTCAAAAGCATATTGTTTTTTAGCTAGACAACTTTTTATTTTTATTTATTTTCCTTTTTTTTCTTCCTTCTTCCTCTTTTCTTGCTCGCTCTTTTTGCTCTTTTTTTTTTCCATGAGGTATTTTGCTACCTAAACATATGTATATTTTTGTGTGATATTTTTGCTATATAGATGCATATCCAAGGTATCTTGCTACCTAAACATACATACATACATACATACATATATATATATATATATATATATATATATATATATATATATATATATATTTGTGAGGTATTTTTGCTATATACATGCATATCTAAGGTATCTTGCTACCTAAACATACATATATATATTTTGTGAGATATTTTTGCTATATACATGCACATCCAAGGTATCTTTCTACCTAAACATACATATATATATTTTGTGAAGTATCTTTTTGTTTACATACATGCATATCTAAGGTATTTTCACTACCTAAACATACATATATATATTTTGTGAGGTATGACTACCTTCCGAGCTTGTGCTTGTTTTATTCAAATTCCTAGGATTATGAGCAACTAGGTGTGTCCTACTATAACTTGCTTAACAAAAGGTGATCAAATAACAAGCAGAAATTTAAAAGTTACTAGGTTTCCTCCCAGTAGCGCTTCTTTAACGTCTTGAGCTGGACGCCTGATGACTTGTCTTTCACAGACCTAGTACTTTTGCTTACCTTTGGCTTTGGACTTGGTCGCCTACTGGTCAACCATGTGTCGTAGGCAACACTCTAACCTTTTTGTGGATGAGCTGAGGTGAACTCTAGAGGTGGTGGCAGTGCGTCTATTGCCCGCTACCGGCCATCCCAATGCTGTTGTGGTGTCTCGCCCTGCGCCTGCCTAGGGGTGCAGTACTTCTTGATGAAAGCCCGGTTAATGCGGGGCCTAATGACCTTGTTGGGGGTGACAGGCATTCCGTAAAACTAACAGAGGCTCGTAATCAGAGTTGGAAACCCCAGGACCCTGTTGGACTTCTCCGGGTCCACTAGGTGTCTTGCGGGCACGATCCCTGCAAATAGTGGATGGTATAAGAAATCAGTTGAACCATATGCATACTTACCTATGTCGGGACAACACAGACCAACTGATACATCCGTAGGGGGAGATCGACATTGCGGTCGTTGGGCAGAACGTTGCTAAGTAGCAACGTCATCCATATCTGTGTAATAGTGGTCATGTTGGTGCGCATGATCCGCACTCATCTCTTTGCAGCGGCACGGGTGAAATCTTGCCCCGGTATGCATAGTAGCTGCGTGATAGCCTCCTTCTCTAGTTGTGCTTGCACAGTTGGCCGCCCTCCAATATCAGGGGGTGGCCCAGAAACTGATAAAAGGAAACTACTGGCCCCTTAACCGGGAGCACGAGTCTCGGTTAAGCATTTAAGGGCAGATGACCTTAAATTATCTTAAGGTGTGGATATGGAGCCCACTGAAAGTGAGGACGCGCAACCCTCTAAAGGCGAGGGCGTGCAGCCCTCTGAAGTTGAGGACATGTAGTCCTCTGGAGGCGAGGACGTGTAGTCCTCTGAAGGTGAAGGTACATGACCCTCTAAAGGTGAGAGCGTGTAGCCCTCTGAAGATGAGGGTGTGCAACCCTCTAGAGGTGAGGACGTGTAGTCCTTTAAAGGTGAGGGCGTGTAGCCCTATGAAGGTGAGGGCGTGCAGCCCTCTGGAGGCGAGGACGTGTAATCCTCTGAAGTGGAGGGTACATGACCCTCTGAAGGTGAGAGCGTGTAGCCTTCTGATGGCGAGGACGTGTAGTCCTCTGAAGGTGAGGACGTGTAGCCCTATGAAGGTGAGGGCGTGCAGCCCTCTGATGGCGAGGGTACTAGTACCTAAGGGTCCACCTTTATGAGAAGGCAAGAGATTGACTCATTGAGAGGGCCGATCATCCCAAATTCAAAAGATTTGGGCATTAGATGTAGGAAATCTATGCAGTTAACATGATTTTTAGGGATGCAGATGCATGCAACCTTTGTCATGAAATTTGGTAAATGCGGACTTCATATGAAACAATGCAATGCAATGGAAAGTTGTACAATGTTCATGACATTCTTTCCCTATTTTGTGATTTTGATTTTGATTAAATTTTTTTTGGAAAACACAGATTGACTGTCCTTTTGAAAGAGGTCATAATTCATGCAACCTTATCCTATCTTTTGCAAATCTTTCCGAGAACTCCCTCAGAGTGTATGTTCTATTTGATTTAGTCACTTGACCATTTTGGAGTGACGAAAATGGAGCTTTTTGATGTTTAATCAATCCATTGAAATGCCAGGGTTTGTCCCCCCCCCCTTTTTTTAAAACATCGACGGGTGAGAACTTTTGATCTGCCCCTAGGTTCGCTCGAGGCTCATGCACGGTGCCCCTCATTACCCCAGTGTAAGGCTTTGAGGTACCAATTGTTATCTTTCATCATGACCTTGTAGTTGGGAACCTATTGGGTGAGAACTTCTAATCTGCCCCTAGGTTTACTTGAGGCTCATGCATGGTACCCCTCATTGCCCCAGTGTAGGGCTCTGAGGTATCCATCTTTGTTTTCACAACCTGGTAGTAAGGAAGAATGAAAGAAGCAGTTGATTCTTGGAAAAATAATTTTCCAAGGACGAGAAATAGTTGAAGGATTTTTTTCAGTTGATGGATTAAGTCAAATGACTTCTATTCTTGATAACTCACTTCTCTAGGGATGATAAAATGAGGTCACATGAATGTCTATATTTTTACTTGAAAACACAGTCAATCAAATGCCTTTTTTTCTTTTTGACCCTTTTTTTTTATTTTGAAACTTATTTGTTTTGAACTTTACTCGTTGTTTTACGGCACCCCCACAACGTGCAAGACGAGTAATTTCTGATTGAACGGTCTTGGAAGTCAGCACTCAGGAGCGCATGTCGCTCGAGCAAACAAACCAACGACTTACACTCACATTCTGGTGGAAGTTGAATAAGCAAAGATGTGTTTGTGAGAGGACGAGAGAAACAAGGATGTCCAATTCATCCATTTTAGCATTGTAACTGTGGTTTACAATAATGACATAAACTTGGAAATCCTGATGAGTCATTAGAGACACCTAACAACAGCTTTCAAAATTTCCCCATGTGTGGTGTCGCTTGTCAATGTTGGGACCTATACACGATTCTCCTCAAATTTCAGCCAGCCCACATCAATTAGACTTTGCACCTTACGCTTTAGGGTCATACAATGCTCAATGGAATGCCCCGGGGCTCCTCCATGATAAGCACACGTTGCGTTCGAGTCGTATCCTTAGAAAAATGGAGGTTGAGGAAACCTAGCAGGGGTTATGGCTACCATTGCAGTATCAAGTAGATAATGGAGCAAGTTAGCATAGGACACCAGAATTGGGGTGAATTCTACAGGCTTTTTGCTGCAAAATTCCTTTCTTGGTTGCTGTTTTGGTTTGTGCTAAAGGTGGTGTTTAGCATTGGTTGTGTGGTAGGTGGGTTTTGTTGTTGATTTAGGGATGACCTTTGTGGATAAATGGGTGGTGGGTAATGAGAATGGCTGATATTGGCTGAGTAATGATGGTGTTGAGCTGGTGGGGAACTTGGCCGTATAGGAATGACAGTCACAACAAGGGTTTCTCCCTCATCCTCACCCTATTCATTTTCCCTAGTTTCCTCATTCATCAAAGCAGGATGATTAAATTTGCCTCTTTTCAGATCCGCTTCGACCCTTTCCCCGGTGAAGACCAAATTCGCAAAGCTTGAAGGTGCGTACCCCACCATTTTTTATAGTAAAACACTGGTAATGTGTCTACTATTATTGTGATCATCTCTTTCTCCGTCATTGTAGGTGCCACTTGAGCTGCCAGGTCTCTTCACCTTTGGGCGTATTCTTTGAAAGATTTGTGCCCCTTGTTTTGCACACTTTCTGTAGTTGGATCCTATCCGGAGCCATATCAAAATTGTACTGATACTGCCTAACGAAGGCAACCATTAGGTCCTCCAAGAATGGACTCGGGAAGGTTCCAAGTTAGCGTACCAGGTAACAGCTACCCTAGTAAGACTTTCTTGAAAGAAATGTATCCGTAGTTCCTTATCTTTTGCGTATGCCCCCATCTTCCGACAGTACATCTTTAGATGGTTCTTGGGGCAAGTAGTCCCCTTGTACTTGTCAAAGTCTGGCACCTTGAACTTGGGAATGACCATGTTCGGGTACTAGGAACAACTTTTCTAGGTTAGCAAAGGCACAATCTTCGCCTCCTTCAATGTCCTTGAGCCTTTCCTCTATATGATCCAACTTTCCCTTTTCAGCCATAGCAGGAGGGGCTCTTCCCACCGCAAAATGCAATGGTTGTGGTTGTGGGCGAAACTGAGGGCCCTCCAAAGTGTTTGGCATGGGTATACCACCAACTGATTGCCCTCCTGTGGCATATCCGAGGCAAGGCTCGAAGTCGGCTAGATTGTGGTGGGGAATTTCATGTGTCTCCCCCACAGTTTAAGAGACATGTGCATGATCAGTTTGGGGTTGTTGGCTCTCAATGGGTATAGGAGTGGAGTTATTGACATTCTCACTGGGAGGCGAGCCATATGGCGGGAAGGTGTGCTCATTTTGAATTTGCACATCATGGGGTCATCCGTACTTCCCAAATCTTTGCCCACCATATATGAGGTTGGATGATTCATTTGATTGATATCAGATGAGGGCATCGGGTTCACCTTAGCAACAGCCCTAGTAGCGGCAACTGCAACCGCGTTGGCTTCCATTATTTCCTTCATGCTCATCATGGCCTCCATCATTGTGGCCATTTGCACTTTCACGGCCTCCATGTCGGCCTTCATCTGCTCTTGCACCTCCTCTACTTCACCCATTACTCTAGCTCTAGCACGGGTTTGGTAAGGGCACCGTAAAGCATGTTCTTTTCTTTTTTATAACAATGATTAAGTTCATTTTTTCTTTTTTCAAGGAAAGAATGCAATAAACAATGCAACCAATGAAAAGCATGGATGTATGTGAATGATGCACAGTTGAAGTATTGCGAATTTTTATGTAGGACATGGGGTTGAATCAATTTAGATTTTCAACATGATCCATGACATCTTTGTCAAGGTGAAACTGGAAGTAACAAGGACATCAACAGTCCTAAATGTGTTTGGCAGTAGACGAAGCAGTGATGTAACTCGATTCATCTTTTGCCCCAATTTTTGCAAGATGGTTACTTCCATACTTCAACTTGACTTGATGAACTTTTTTCGAAAAAGCATGACCTTAATTAAACCCTATAATCCAAGGAATGGCAATTCTGATCGCCAATACTTCAACAACCTTTCATAGGGATGAATGACTCGGGCATACTTTAAGCTATGCATGGAAAATGTAATTATGAAATTGAGATGCCCGAAGAAACATCATTTCCTAGTTAACCATGCATTAGGTACCATGCTCACTCATTTTGTTTTTAAGTGAAACGGGTTTATGATCCCAACATGGTTGGCTCATGGTACCCAACACGGTTGGCTCATGGTACCCAACACATGCAACTAAGAATGTAGTGTGAATTTTCACGCTTCCCCTTTTTTGTTTTCATTTTGCCGAGGAAAATGCAAGGATCATGCATGAGCAAACATGAAACAAAAGGTACGCATTTTGTAGAACAAAAAGTATGTTGAACGCATATGCATGATGATGCAATGACTCATGCAAAATGTGATGCTGGAATATGATATGTTCATTATGATGTTGTGAAGAGATGCTTATGCGATGCATGATATGAATGCATTTACGGACACGAGAGCCCGAAAAATTATCTCTTATTACTTGCGCATTCGGGAACGCAGTGTCCCATGTGTGCAGTTAAGAAGGTGATATGGACCTTCCGGCTTCCCGTGACAAAAGATGAGACCAACATACAACGTATGTGTGACGACATGATGCAGATACGCAAAAGCGCAACAGGGGGATGTACACAAGATGGAAATATCCTCAAATAATCATACAACAAAGGCATACATGACATTTAGGTTATATGCATGGCAGGGTGTAAATGAATGCATGCTAGAGATAAAATGCGGGAGTGATTTGATTCGCACTGATCTTTGGAGTAAAAACATGGGATAAACTCATTTTATTCAGAAAGTTATAACTAGTCAAGATCTGAGCAACAATACAAACTTCCTAGCGGTTTCTAATTATATGGGCCATTAAGTTTATCATATGTTGGCAATAGCTGAGAAGTCCGTGGATCTCCTCGGGTGCGGAGTAGGTGTCCGCCATCGCTTTGGCCTTGGCTAGCAATCGGGGAAGTTCTTGACTCCTGTTCAAGGTAAGAGCAAATCGGTCCATCCACATCGTTGCCTCTTGATGTAACGAGTCGATCACCCTTCCTCTAGCCTCCTTTTCCGCGTACACTTGGGCATACTCGTTCGCCACTCTATGCTCGTGGGCCGTGGCTAGATTTAGTTCTTCTTGGTACTTGTTGATGATAGTTAACATGTTGGTCTCTGTCTCGCATAACCGCTGAGACAGGTTTCTTTTGGACCTTGAGCAAACCTTCAACTCATCTTTCAAGATCAAACTATCTACTCGTGATTGGTCCCTTTCCTCTCTCCGGAGCTTAAGCTCGCTGTTGCTGCCCCACAGAGCCCCTCGGAACTTGTTCTGGTCGTGCTCTTCTGTACGAGCCCTCTTGGTCTCTTGTTCCAAGGCCTTGGTGGCAACTATATTTATATCTCTCAGTTCGACATTCTCCTTTCGGATTTTAAGAGCTGCTGATTTGAACCTTTCTTTGACTGTTTGGGCTTGTTCGAGTTCTGCCCTAAGGGCCTGCACCTCTTCGTCTTCCTCCGGTGCCTCAACTTCCTCCCTTTTAGTGGTTCTCAAACTTGGGAGCCAATCCAAACCTTGCACGTGGGCTCTCAACCACTTACGATAGCCACTGATGGGCCTATTGTTATTGCCCCTGAGTTCCTTGTCCTTTTTTTTGCAACACCTCCCATGCCTTGCGGACCTTCTGAAGTGTCTCCACGTTGGTCTTATTGAAGCCTCGTGAAATGACAGGCACGAGCTCATCATCTAGTGGCGTCCCTCTCATAGGGTAGCCAAGTTGTCTTATAGCAAGAACGGGATTGTAGCTGATGCAACCCCTCGTCCCCATTAAGGGAACATTTGGAAATCCTCTGCATGGAATAAGAACTCCGGTTCTTCCTTCCTTCCATCGAGGGAACCAGTTGATAGACGCTCCTTCTTAATTTGCTAAGAGTTGGTCCCAATTTGCGTCTCCTTTCTCTGTGCATGAATAGTGACCTTCTAGCGGGCAAGCATGCCTCACCTCTTGGTGAAAAAGGTGTGAAACCAACCATACATAAAGAGCTGGAGTACAGCAAAAAATCCTCGTACTGCTCTTCTCACATCGTTGGTCGAAGGTGTCATATAGGTCGGCTAACATAGCGACAACCGGGCCTTTCTTGTGGTTATGATAGGCGAGAAAGGCGTCGATTGTTGCTAGGTCCACCAACCCATCCACATTTGGAAAGAGGACTCCTCTAAAGATCAACAACGCGAGAATGTCTATGAACGGGGCCCATTCGCCTTTACTTGCCAAGATTTTTGCTTTTGCCTCCAAATATTTTCTCGGTATTCCAACCACCCTATTTTTGACTTGCTTCCTATGGTCTAATTCCTGCGCCGAGATTTGGACTATCTTGGAAATTCTAGCTAATGAGGGATAGAACCCTAAGAAGAGGTAGGGTTTCCTTCCCCCTAGAGGGCATCCTAGGATCTCTTCAAATTCTTCTACCATAGGTGATAGCTGGAAGTCCCCAAAGGTGAAGCACCTCATCGGCTGATCATAATACTGGGCAAGGGAGGCAATGGCCTCTGTGGAGACTTCTACCATGGCTAAGTCCCAGATTTTACCGTAAGCTTTGCGAAAAGCTTGCCGCTGGAGTTGACCCATTAACTGCCCTAACTCCTTTAGACTGGTGCGCGAGCTCATCCTCTAGTGATAGAACCTCTTTTTAAGTGAAGGCATTTGACTTGATCCCATGTTTTACGGTTGAACAAAAGTCGGTGCGAATTAAAACTCCGACATCTATCATGCGTGGAATGGATGAATGCATGAAGAAATGCATATAACACGGATGCGATTTATGAATACGGGAGCCCGAGAAATTGTCTCCTTCTTAGATACAACGTCTTGGGGTAGCAAAGTGCCCGACGTATGTATTTAAGAAGGTGGTACGGACCCTCCGTTGGTTTGACAAAGGGAGGGGACCAAAACAGAATCCGTGCATGATGCATATGCGAAAGGCGTAACACGGGAGTGTACAGTATGACAATATTCACAAAATACAAGCAAAAGGGTACATGACACTTATGCATGGCAGTGTGAAAAAATGGCACGCAGCGTGTCCGCTTCGTGCCCTTATTCAAGGGACCTATATGGGAGAGAGCTAAAAGGGTTTTTAGTGATAATCCCCAAGGTGGTCATATCTCTCTTGATGGTCTCTAGAGGTATCATCCCCTTCGAAGAACATATTGCAGCAGTAGGGACTACCAGCAACAATATGCTATCAAAGAGAAAAACTCTAGATGAGGGTTCACTGTAATCAAGCAAGTCGGAGACCTAACATGATCACAGATTCACCTCCACTCCTTATGTTCCCACGAACCCTGGTATAGGGCCCTTTTTCAAATCACCGTGTGTGCAAATAGTGTTGGTGTTTGTGTGCATCAAGTGAATAAATATTTACCTCATGCATACATTTTAAAATGCACTAAAAGCATCAAAAAGTTATATACACAAGAACATAAGAAAAATAAAGGGAAACCAACAAAGGAGAAAGTCATGATAAAAACATTGCACAAGATTAAATGGCCTAACTCTCTAAAGACATTCCCCAGTGGAGTCGCCAACTGTCGCAACCTACCCTTCGGCAGGAGGGCGACGCGTGACTCACGGGTGCGTGTTCCAAGAAAGGAATACGCGCGAAGTCGCCACCAACGTTTATTTGAGGAAAACTTTGAAAAAATCGGAAAAGACGTGATCTACGAACTTTAAGTGAAAGGTTCGGGAGTTGTATTTACGCACGGGGAAAGTATTAGCACCCCACACGTCCGTCACAAGAGACGGCAACCTTTAATCAAATGTGCAAATATGACTTCAATTTATTTTCTTTTCCCTTTTTACGTTCTTATGTCTTTTTTATGCCTTTTTATGTTTTTATCTTTTTGTGGTCGACAAGGGTGTTTCCCTTGCTCCTACGTATCCCTCGATTGTGATAAGGAAATCAGACCTACGTAGTTCTTTCGTGAACAAAGCGCTTTGGTTAAGTTTTTTTTTATCCTTTTTTGCAAGATATGTTTTTATTGAATGAAAGGTCATTTAAGGCGTTGGACCATTAGACAATCTTTCGATTCTTTTGAAAAGTGAGAAAACATTAAGGCATTGGACCATTAATGATTTCTTTATTTTTGAAAGAGGTAACAAAGTTACATATTGATTTTAGGCTTTTTAGAAATCTACACTTTAACCAATAAAAGTGGAAAAGACCATTTCAAGGCGTTGGACCTTTGAAAATGCCTTTTTTAGGCGATGACAAAAGTTTGGTTTATGAATTGATTTTAGCCTTAGTTTCACTTTGGTTATTAGTCGATTCGATTTAAGAAAGAGAAATCCAAAAGAAAAACGTCCGATTGATTTTTTTGATTTATTTTACTAAAAGATATTTTTGATTATTATATTATTATTTTACCTCTTTTTGGTTTCCAACGTGGTTACGGCATGACTGAACGGTCGGATTTCATTTGAACAAAAATTAATGGATGTTGCAATTCAAATGATCGGTGGAAATTTATTTTATTTTTGATTAGGCGAGAAAATGACTTAAGTAAATGACTAAAGCACGTCAAAAGGGGGTACGGAAAGTAAATGAAATGAAAATAAAAGCACGTGAAAACAAATGAGGACC
Organism: Glycine soja; assembly: GCF_004193775.1. NCBI lineage: Eukaryota > Viridiplantae > Streptophyta > Magnoliopsida > Fabales > Fabaceae > Glycine > Glycine soja. Next base: position 22,849,290 of record NC_041009.1, on the reverse strand, counting down.
ACTAAGGGTACATAGAATGAATTGAAAAAGTTCGATTTCGGGAACTTACCGGTTGAAAACCGAAGAACGACGAAGAACGAACGAAGAACGTCGAAGAAAATTTTGAAAATCTCCGCAAAATCACCCACGGAAGCGTTACAGAAACGTTAGGGAAGTGCCTCGGCTTGGATTTTCTTCACGGAAACAATTTTTCTCAATAATTTTAAGTGAATCTCAGATACCAGGAGGGTTAAACCTTTTTGTTCTTCCCTCCTTCCCCTATTTATAGGAAAAGGAAGGAGATGCTTGCCACCCAGCTCGCCCAGGTGAGCTAGGTTGCTTCCTCCAGAAGCAACCGTCTTCTGGAGGAACATTCTGGAAGGCCCAAGTGGGCCTGGTTGCTATTTGAACCCCCATTTTTACTAAATACACCCCCTGCCTTTTTTTGGTGATTCTTTTTCCGTAAAGTTACGGAAACTTACGAATTTTGCAACGATACTTGTTTTCTTTCCGTAATGTTGCGAAACCTTACGAATTACATAATCATCCCTTTTTTGCCTTCCGGAATGTTACAGAACTTTACGGATTGCGCACTAACACTTCCTTTTAATTTCCGGCATGTCACGGAACTTCACGGATTGTGCTACAACGCTTTTCTTTTGGCTTCCGGCATGTCTCGGAACTTCACAAATTGCCTAACCATGGGTGCCAAATACCTTGAAGTGGTCAAACGAGGGTCGCATCCCAACAACGGATGGTCCCCGGACAAAATTAGGGTATGACATTGTGACATACATGTCATTCTTAAATTTAGTTAATAATCATGAGATGCTTGAAAAATGAACTGCTCATACTAACATGTATTTCCTTACAGTTGTATCATTTTCACATTCCTTAATCACACTATGCACACATTCCCTTCTATCTGGAATGTAGCCAGTAACTCAAGAGACCGATAGCAATAAATAATGTTTGTGTAACCAAACAAAAAAGTTGATGCCTTTGTTTGTGTGTCGTGAGTTTTATATTTCTTTATTTACCTTTTCAACATTTCTTTTATTTTCTTCTCCCATCTATGCAATGTTAATTTGTAAGCTTGCCTGCTTGCAATATAATAGTTCTTTCCCTACCGAAAACTTTGAAAGTAGCTATATTCTCAAGTATTCAACTCCAAAGAATTACAGTTACTTTGCTCTTAGTTGGACTATTATACCATGTTAGTGTCCATGAGGGTTCCTTGTCTTTGTTGGAGAGATCATCATGAGTCCTTCTGTTTGGTTATTTTAGTTCTTGTTATACTATAACTCAATGTTATATAGTTTGTTAATGTATGTCTTTAATGAAAGAGTAAATATGGGCTACTTCTTTAGAAGTTTTAAAATCCAATACTTTAGTTGACTTGATATAGTTATTTATATTCAAATACATCTCTAATTCAGATTCTCTCCTTTTGTTACTTTCAAATACTGTACTATACAAGAACAGTTTTTCTGGTACCATTCCCAAAGAACTTGGAGGTCTAGACAAGCTGGAGTTATTGGATTTAAGGGGGAATGACTTGACTGGATGTATCCCAGTAGAAATTGTCAGGGTGTTCTTGTCAAAACATTTTGTAAGTTAACTCTTTTTCTTTTTTTTTTCTTTGTCATATATTTAGTTATATTTCTAGGTTACCTACAATGAAATTTAATTTTTCCCTAGGTTGGTTTGTGACTAAATTTGAAGGCAGTGATTCTCAAGAGCTCAGATTGCCCTCTAATAACAATCATTTAACTCCTTTAGCAACTATATCTCATGGCAAGAATAGAAAGTTTGCACACTAGTAAGTGTATCTTCATTTTTCTCCCTGACCTAGTGACCTTATGCTTTCCTTCCTTTATATTCACTTAAATGTAGTGGCAAGTTAATGAGTTATAAGAACTACTATTGTCAGAAATTGTATTCTTTTGCAAACAATGAAGTCTTTTGGAAAAATCACTAGAAAATTATTTCCACAAGGTCACGCATCAAGTGAAATATATTCCACGTAGTCAATTGCACTCTTTATGTGCCTATACTTATTCTAGACATCCTTAAGAAATATATAAATGACGAATCATAGTGAAGATTTGTTAATGATGCCATTATTTAATTGGTTTAAGATGTTCTATTAATCAATCTGAGATCTCATATTGTCATAAATGAAAAACTTAATTTTCTGTTTACATGGAGTTTCGGTATATTGTCTTCAACAAATCTTCATTTTGAATTTCTGATGGCACTTGTCATTGATTTGTTTAACCTTTTTTGCACCAACACCATGACAATGCTTATTCTTTCTTAACTAGAGGTCTATGTAGGTAAAGATAAATTGAAATTTGTTTTTGTTTTCAGTTTTTAATTTATTGTTTTAACTCCTTAAAACCCAGTTTGTTTTCAGATACACATTTATAGTAGTAGAAGTCACACTCTGTTTTTCTATGACTGGCTCTTGTCAAATTGCATATGTGTTGCAAAGATTAAAACTTATCTAAATAACAATTATTAAAAACAATCTGCTCATCATTTGTCAATTCATAGCCCAAATTGTTGAAAACCCAAATTGTTATTCATTTCATTATGTTCATTGAAAGTTTGTGGTGTAGTTCAACCATATAAACTCAAAAAAGACTCACAGAATTGCGTTTGTTCAGTGTTTTTTTTTCATTTGATTTTCTTTTATCTGATCACCATTGTTATTTTTTTTGTTGCTATATGAGGAATTGGAATTTTTGTGTTGTCTTATAGTTGTGTTAAGGTGGTATGATTAGATTTAGTAGTAGCAATCTTTTAGTAGTACCATCCTATGAGATTGTATACTTATCTTAATATGTTGCATCCTTTATGGTTAACAAGAATGGTTGAGTTTATGATTTTTTGACCTTTTGATGCATGGTGTGAAAAGTATACAAGAACAAGAACAACATGGTGAAAAAATATGTGCCATAAAAATTTCAAGCAATGGAACATGGAAGTTAATTATGTTTCGCAACCACTTTTCTTCACAGTTTTGCATTTGTAATAGTATTACCATCATCTTCTGCAAGTTTCATAGTAGGGTTTGTTGGGATCTAAAATTTCTTAGCTTCCAGTAAACCAGTTTCACCAATCAAATAAATGATATACCTTCTTTGATAGAGGATACACTTCAACTTTGATTGACAATGTTGGATCGAGTGGCCTCAGAATAATTAAGAAGGGGGGTTGAATTAATTATTTCTAAACCTTTACTAATTAAAAAATTACTCTTCTAAGGCTTTTACTTATGTTGTTAAGAGAATATGGAGTAGAAGAGAAACTTAACAGAAAGTAAAAGCGAAAATTAAATGCACAGCAGAAAGTAAAAGAGTAGGGAAGAAGGAAACAAACACACAAGAGTTTTTATGCTGGTTCGGCAACAACCTGTGCCTACCTCCAGTCCCCAAGCGACCTACGGTCCTTGAGATTTCTTTCAACTTTGTAAAAATCCTTTTACAAGCAAAGATCCACAAGGGATGTACCCTCCCTTGTTCTCTTTGAAACCCTAGTGGATGTACCCTCCACTAGAACTGATCCACAAGAGATGTACCCTCTCTTGTTCTCAGTCAAACCCAAGTAGATGTACCCTCTACTTGTACAACAAAGGATGTACCCTCCAATGTGTTGAGACAAAGATCTCAGGCTGTTAAACCTTTGATACTTTGTGAATGGGGATACAAAAGAATTCTCAGGCGGTTAGTCCTTTGAACACTTTTGTATAAGGGAAAGGGAAGAATCAAAAGAATTCTCAGACTGTGTCGTTTTCAATTCTTTGACAAGGGAGAAGGGAGACACAAAAGAATTCAGGCGGTTAGTCCTTTGTTCTTTTGGAAAAAGGGAGAAGAGAGACACAAAAAGAATTCAGGCGGTTAGTCCTTGGCGAATTCTTTTCGACAAAGGGAGAAGAGAATGAAAAGATGAATAGCACAAGTTTTAAAGGTTTGGAAAACCAGAAAACTTCAGAAAGCTTTTGGTACAAAGAAGAAGAAGAAGTTCAAAGAGATTTAAGGCTTGTAAAGGATTGTATGAATAAGTGTTCAATATTGTAGTTAGAAAGATTGATTGAAAATGCAAAACAAAGCCTTGCTTTTATAGACTCTTCATGTCTGGTCAAGAAGGCCATTCAGAAGAGTTATAACTTTTAGAAAATCTTAAAACCCATTTGAAAAAGTCAAAACCTTTTTGAAGAGTTACATCTTTAGATTTTTCAGAAACAAACACTGGTAATCGATTATCAAATAAGTGTAATCGATTACACAAAGCTTTTGAGTGAAACAATGTGACTCTTCACATTTAAATTTGAATTTCAACGTTCAAGGACATTGGTAATCGATTACCAAAACATTGTAATCGATTACAGCCTTTTGAAAATATTTGGAACGTTGTAATTTCAGTTTGAAAACCTTTTCAAACTCATTTTGCTACTGGTAATCGATTACAACAATATGGTAATCGATTACCAGAGAGTAAAAACTCTTTGGTAAAGGTTTTGTCAAAAACTCATGTGCTATTCAAAGTTTTGAAAAAAAAAATTTAATACTTATCTTGATTGAGTCTTTTCTTCATTCTTGAATCTTGAGTCTTGAATCTTGATCTTGATTCTTGAGATCTTGAATCTTAAATCTTGATTCTTGATTGTAGACTTTCTTCTTGAGTCTTGAATTCTTCTTGATTCTTGAACTCTTGACTTGTTCTTGATTCACTTGAGATGTTCTTTGATTCACTTGAGTTGTTCTTTGATCTTTTGAGCTTTTTGTTCATCACCTTTGTGATCATCTTTTGTTGTCATCATTGTTATCATCAAAGCACCTTTAAATCATTTTGGATTCATCATGAAGCTTTACTTCCACAGACAATGTTGGGCTCAATCCAATGATCACTATGTACTTTCCCTAGATGAGACCTTCTACCATGACTCAAATTTGCTTGAGCTTTCTTCACCAATCTCAGCCTCACAATTACTTTCATTATACTTGACAGCTCACATGCCCCATCGAATCTTAGCCTAATAGACTGAATATAGGTTTTATTTCTTATTACTAAACAATAAGTTTTAATAGCCAAGACATAAGTTTTCTGAAATGCTGATGATCCGTCAAAAACTTGTTTCTCCTAAATTCTCAAATACCTTTGAATTCTTACATAGGTCCAACAAGAAGTTACATGGCATTATATTAAAAAAATTGATAAAGGAAAACATTTTGGCTCTTTTAACCTTCTACATGTCAATAACAAGTTCATATATGAAGTGACATAGGAAAACTTTCATTTCAAAAACAAAATAACTATGTTATGAGCCTATGCCCTACTATTATAACTTATAATCTCATTTTCTAATAGCTTCCAAGGGATTATTTTTTCAACCAAGCAATGAAGCATCATTATTTACTTAGCTGCATAACCTCGTGATAGAACTCTTAGAGTTTATCTATCTTTTTCTCCATCAGGTGGATTGATAATTGATGTGCATAAGTAGATTATGTAATTAAAACATATAAGAATTAGCAATATCTTCCCATTTTTATTGCTTCTTTTTATGTGAATCATTAGAATTTGGCATCCTCAGAATTTTTATGCAGCAGGTGCCTTAAATTGCTAATTCATACAATTTGATGATTTTATTTTGCAGATATACAGGCAAGGGATAGAGAGAGAAGTTGAAGCATGATAGTTCATGCTCAGTACGTCAAACTCGCTTAACAAGCTGTGTTGCTTAGAGGGAGAGTGTCCGCTCAGCGCGAAGAAGTTGCTTAGAGAACCTGCAATTAGGCGAGAGGGCCCTTAGCACACATGGTTCGCTTAGTGCCCATAAACTTACTCGCGCTCAGCGCACAGACGCACTCAGCCCGTAGTCTAGGGATTTCAAATTCAAGAAGGTTTTTAAGCGAAAAGAAAGGGGAAAAAAGGAAGTTCATTTAGAGATAAGAAGAAGCCCTAAAACTTGATCTAGAAGTAGGACAATCATTGAGAGCCCACTCTCTTTGCCCACTTCACCTTTATTCCCTATCCCTTCATCTTTTACACCTTTTGTATATTTGAACCCTTCATTACCATGGAGGGCTGAACAATCCATTGTTGGGGAGCTTTCCACCAAACTCTCTTGATGAAAAACTCTTGCTATCTATTTAATATTATTGCTAGTTTCATTGTTTCTTCTTGTGTTTATTTCCATGTATTTGGTTTGATCATCCATTTATATGTTAGGTTAGGGTTTAAGAATTGGGAAATGTGGTTAATCCTTAGAACTTGGAAGAGCATCTAAAATGCTTCATTGCTAGGGATAATGTGAAGTAATTTAGTTGAGGTGTGCATCTTTATTAATCATGCAGTTCACTTAGTTTAGTTCTTGAGGGATTAAGAAAGAAACTAAGAGAATTAGGCTTTCTCGTGTGAGGAATGATGGTTAGAGTAATTTCACAGGTGTAGGTGATAACTAGGACAATATTAAATAGAGAAAAATCACCCTAATTACATCAAGAGAGGTTTCGGTAAGGAGCCCTTGACATAATCAAATCTTGCATCCGCCTTTCATCATCAAGCTCAGTGTTTGTTCCCTTTACTCAATTTTAGTCTAGAATCACACCATCATTTAATTTTTACAACCAAAATGATTTACTTGGCATTTTCCCAATTCATTTATTAATTGCGAATAAATTAAATACGCACTAGTCAAGTATAAACAAAATCCATATGGAAACGATACTCAGTCTTACCGTTTTAAAATACTACTTGGACGAATTGGTGCACTTGCCAATTAGTTAACAAGTTTTTGGCGTCGTTGCCGGGGATTTTGATTTTTTTATTTTTTGCACTTAGGTGTGCATATTTCAGTTTGGAAGCAACTATTCTTTATTTGTTCATTTTTCATTTTGTATATACATATTTCTCCTTGTTAATTTAATCCTTTGTCCTGGTTAACTGCTATGTAGTAGCTTGCTTCTTGTATGCGAGGTAAAAATCCAGCAGAGGACTTAGCTCCACTGAATTTGGAGATTGAAGCAACCTGTTGAAGAAACAACGCAGCTAGGAAAAGAAGGGAGCTACAAGAAGGGTCAACTGACTAAGGTGATAGAAGGATTCTATCCTCTGAATCATCTTCTTCATTCCCAGCCAACTTAGAGGAGCTAGTGCTGTCTACCTTTGAGGCAATTACCATGGCAAAAGACAGACCATTGAGGGTGACCCTTGAGGACTATTCCAGCTCCCCCACACCTCGGTTCTTCACTAGTATTGCTCGGCCAGATGTTCAAGTGGCCAATATTTCATATCCACACTCCCTGATTCAGCTCATCCAAGGCAACCTCTTCCATGGCCTACTAAACGAAGACCCATATGGATTTTATCATTATCGATATTGAGGACGATTCTAACATCCCGCTGATTCTAGGCCGCCCATTTATGCCGACAGCTAAGTATGCTGTTGACATGGGCAATGGTAATCTAGAAATGAGTGTGGATGACCAAAAGGTGACCTTTAACTTATTTGAAGCAATCAAGCATGCCAACGATAACAAGACTTGCTTCAAAGTGGAGACAACTGAGCAAGAGACCAATATAGTTGTGCAAAGTCTGACTTTCCACTCTCCATTGGAAAGGGCATTAATAAATGCTATTGATTGTCTAACAAAGGAGGAGGAGAAAGATCTTAGAGCTTGCTAGGAAGACTTAGATAGATTGAAGGAAATTCCTTCAGGAGAATATGCTTTTGAAGAGCTAAAGAAGGATACCACAGCAGAGAAACCCAAAGTAGACATAAAGATCCTACCAACCCACTTGAAATATGTGTTCTTGGAAGAGAATAAAGCAAAGCCAGTGGTGATTAGCAATGACTTGTCCTCTGATGAAGAGTTTAGGCTGGTCGAAGTTCTCAAGAAGCACAAGGCAGCCATTGGATGGCATATCTTAGACCTCAAGGGAATTAGCCCTTCGTATTACATGCATAAAATTATGATGGAAGCTAATTATAAGCCAGTGAGACAACCACAAAGAAGGCTTAATCCTTCAATGAAAGAAGAGGAGCACAAGGAAGTCCTTAAACTTTTGGAGGTAGGACTTATCTACCCTATCTTGGACAGTGCTAGGGTGAGCCCAGTGCAGGTATTCCCTAAGAAAGGTGGGATGACTGTGGTAAGAAATGAAAAAAATGACCTTATTTCCACCTGAACTGTTACATGATGGAGAATGTGCATTGATTATTGAAAGCTGAATGATGCCACTAGAAAAGACCACTTCCCTCTACCATTCATGGACCAGATGCTTGAGAGGTTAGCAAACCAGTCGTTCTATTTTTTCTTGGATGGATATTCTGGATATAATCAGATTGCCATAGACCCCAAGGACCAAGAAAAAACTGCATTTACTTGTCCTTTTGGTGTTTTCTCTTATAGGAGGATGCCATTTGGGCTATGCAACGCTTCAACCACGTTTCAGAGGTGCATGCTAGCAATATTCGCTGATATGGTGGAGAAATGCATTGAAGTGTTTATGGATGATTTTTAGTGTTTGGTCTATCTTTCAATTGTTGTCTGACCAATTTGGAGCTGGTGTTGCAGCGTGATGAGGAGACAAATTTAGTCATGAATCGGGAGAAATGTCATTTCATGGTCCAAGAAGGAATTGTGCTGGGACATAAGATTTCTGCTAGAGGCATTGAAGTGGACAAAGCCAAAATTAATGTCATTGAAAAGCTGCCCCCACCCGTCAATGTAAAAGGCATCAGGAGTTTCCTTGGACATGCTAGTTTCTACATGCATTTCATTAAGGACATCTCCAAGATTGCAAAACCATTGAGTAATTTACTCAATAAGGATGATGTTTTCAAATTTGATGAAGAGTGTTTGACAGCATTTCAAACCTTGAAGGACAGATTAGTGTCAACTTCAGTGATTATAGCTCCTGATTGGAGCCAAGAATTTGAGCTAATGTGCGACACAAGAGATTATGCAGTCGGTGCTGTTTTGGGGCAATGAAAGGAAAAAGTATTTCACTCCATATACTATGCGAGCAAAGTCTTGAATGATGTGCAGCTAAATTATGCCACCATAGAAAAAGAGTTACTTGCTATTGTATATGCTCTAGAAAAATTCAGATCCTATTTAGTGGGATCTCGAGTGGTTGTATTCACTAATCATGCAACCATAAAGTACCTTCTCACAAAGGCGAACTCCAAACGAAGGCTCATCAAATGAATACTACTGCTCCAAGAGTTTGACCTTGTGATTAAAGATAAGAAAGGGTCAGAGAATTTAGTGGCTGACCACTTATCAAGGTTGATTAATAAAGAAGTGACTCGAGAAGAGCTAGAAATCTGTGATGAATTCCCTGATGAGTCATTTGTAGTTGTGAATGAGAGACCATGGTTTGCAGATTTTTCTAATTATAATGTTGCGGGAATCTTTCCCAAGGATCTGAATTGGCATCAGAGAAAAAAATTCCTTCATGATGCACACTTTTATGTTTGGGATGATTCTCATTTGTTTAAGATTGGAGTAGACACCTTGTTGAGGAGGTGCATGGCCAGAGAAGAGGCCAGAAGTATATTGTGGCACTGTCATAATTCTCCCTGCGGAGGTCATTACAGTGGGGATAAGACAACTGCAAAGGTCCTGCAAGCCGGTTTCTTCTAGCCCTCTATTTTTAAAGATGTGCATGATCATGTGTTGCATTGTGACCAATGCCAGCGGACCGGAGGTATATCCCGGAGAAATGAGATGCCCCTTCAAAATATAATCAAAGTGGAAGTTTTTTATTGCTGGGGTATTGACTACGTCGGTCCCCTTCCATCATCTTATAAGAATGAATATATTCTGGTGGCTGTGGATTACATCTTTAAATGGGTGGAGGTGGTAGCTGCTTCCAAGAATGATGCCAAGACGGTCATAAAATTTTTGAAAAAGAATATATTTGCCCGGTTTGGGGTTCCACGAGTCTCGATAAGTGACAGAGGCTCACATTTCTGCAATGCCCAATTGCAGAAGGTACTGGGGCATTATAATGTCACTCACAAGGTGGCTTCACCTTATCATCCCTAAACCAATAGTCAGGCTGAGGTATCCAACAAGGAATTAAAGAAGATTTTAGAGAAAACTGTGGCATCCTCAAGGAAGGATTGGGCTGCCAAACAGGATTATGCTTTATGGGCCTACTGAATCGCTTTCAAGACTCCCATAGGACTGTCTCCTTTCTAGATGGTCTATGGGAAGGCTTGTCATCTACCAGTAGAGATGGAGCACAAGGCTTATTAGGCACTGAGATTCCTGAATTTTTATGAAGGTCTATCTAGTGAGTAGCATAAATTGCAGCCCCTAGAGTTGGAAGAGATGAGGCTCATTGTCTATGAGTCATCCAATTTGTATAAATATAAGATGAAGCCCTACCATGACAAGAAATTGTTGAAGAAGAGTTTCCAACCAGGACATCAAGTTCTGGTCTTCAATTCCAGACTTAAGCTGTTTCCGGGAAAACTTAAGTCCAAATGGTCCGGCCCCTTCACTATCAAAGAGGTAAAACCTTATGGAGTTGTGGAATTGATGGATCCTTCTTCAGATGATCCAAAGAGGAGTTGGGTGGTGAAAGACCAAAGGTTGAAGTTGTACCATGGTGGAAACATCGAGAGACTAACCACCATTCTCAATCTGCAAGACCCTTAGTAGGCATCCTACGTCAAGCTAGTAACGTCAAAGAAGCGTTTACTGGGAGGCAACCCAACTTTCTAACCTTTTTCTCATTCTCTATTCATGTTAGTTTTATTTCTTGTAGGTAGTGTAGTGTAAGAATGTAGTAGCCCTTAGAGTAGAGAAAATCAATCCTAGGTAGAATAATGATCGACATTTGTTGAATATACAAACTGATGCTTGAATGTTAGGGCTAGTGTTGGCTTATGGTACCCAAGGAGCTCTGGAATTGGCTGTATGATGACTCCTAAATTTTGAGTGTAGCCATGTTTTAGTCATGTTGCACTAAGCGCACATCTTCGCACTAAGCGCCTATGTTATGATCTGGAGTGGTGCTAAGCGAGCCCAGCCTTGCTAAGCACCCTATCCTGCTCACTAAGCGCATCCTGTGATGCTAAGCCCAAAAACCCCTCTGGATGACCATATTCCATTCTGAGCTTAGCGCCAAACATTATGCTAAGCGTGGATCCTACTTTCTAAGCGCAACCTTCGCACTGAGCCCAAAATTCCTCTGTGACAATTTATTCAAATTGGGCTTATCGCAACACCTTCGCTAGGCCCAAAATGTCTCTAGAAGAACTCACTTGTTAATTGAGCTTAGCGACACCCACGCGCTAAGCGCGTAAAGCTTAGCCACTAAGCACGAGAAGGGCGCTGAGCCACACCATGTCCCTGCATCTTCTATCATTCAATTTGCTAAGCACAGTTATAATGGCTAAGCGTGCTGAGTTGGCTCTCTAAGCGGGCAAGTGCTCGCTAAGTGAAAGTTATAGACCGATCCTAGCTACAGAAATCGTTAAGCCTGCCAATCAAGCACTAGGCCTAAAACCTTCTTGGGTTGGGTATATCACAAATGAGGCTTAGCGAGCACACCGCCCTAAGCGCGATAAAAAAAAGAATTTATAATAATACGTTGGGGGGAAGACCAAAGGACTTCGTCCTCAGGTCACTAAGCGAGATGCCTTTGCTAAGCGTTTGGTACTTTAATGCCATTACTGTTGTCAGACTACGCACTAAGCGCATGGCCGTGGTAAGCGCACAATCCATAACTGCAGGAAGTTTCATAAACTGCCCTAAACCCCCAACCCTCCTCATTCTGCCAACTTCACTCTTGTTTCCCCATTCCCTCCATTTCTTTCTTTCTATCCTACACCACCTCACCTTCGTGCATTTCTCTTCCACATCTTTTCCTCTTCGTAGCGTACTGTCTATGTAAGCATAGTTCTTAGGATATTTTGCTTCTATTGAGTTTAGCATTCATTTTGCATCTGTGCATTGTGTTTCTTGCATTTTTTTTGTTTTTCATTTAGTTTGTTTCTGTTCTACTCACCTAGGCTTTGTAGTTTTGTTGTTGTCTTCATGGGAACTGTGATTCTCTAGCTTGGTTTCGACCGCTAAGCCTACCTTCATGGCTTAGCAAGCTCGTACCTTTCGAGTCTTACAAAAAGTCATTCTCACTAAGCCTGACCCATGCATTTAGCGAGTTCATGAATTTTCTGGGTTTTTGGATGAACTCGCTAAGCTTGACTTGTATGCTTAGCGAGTTCTTTTGTGTCTTCATATTTTCTAGGATTTTGGATGAACTCGCTAAGCCTGACTTGTGCACTTAGTGAGTTCTTTTTTGTGTTCATATTTTCTAGAATCTAGGTGTTCTGGGCTGGAGCTTAGCACGCTTGGTTGTGCTGAGCTCCAAAGACTTTTTGTGTCCCCTACCTTGGCTTAGCACATGAGTGACGCTAAGCCACCGACGTTTTTCAGCTTCAATACGGAGGCTTAGCGTGTTTTATACATTTCTGCCAGATGTGTCACCCACGTGCTAAGCCAGATTTCCTGTCACTCCCAGGCTTAGCGCACCTCTGCATTAAGCCCAAATCCCTCTCTGGTTGTGCCTAAGCTTAGCGCGAGTTTTGCGCTAAACCCAATTTCTCCCTTGTTTCCTATTTGGGCTTAGTGCGCCATGCCCACTTAGGCCTATTACCTCTTTATTGTGAATTAGGTTTAGCGCCGTAGTGGCGCTAAGCCACTTCTTCTCCTGATTCCATAGGGCGCTAAGCGCGAGATTCGTGGCTTAGCGCCCTCATTCCTTTTGTGCATTGGCGCTAAGCGTGGCCCTCGCGGCTTAGCACCTTCATTCTTTTTGTGCATTGGCACTAAGTGCGACCCTCGCGGCTTAGCGCCCTCATACTTCCCGTGCATAGGCGCTAAGCGTGACCCTCACGGCTTAGCGCCTTACTTTTGTTACTTGCATTTTTATCTGATCTTTTTCATGCTTTGATAATTGTGTTGATTTTGTTTTTTTTTTTTGTGTTGTTTTGCAGATGGCATGCAAGAAGAAGTGTGCTTCCTCCTCTCGCCCTCAAGAATCCTATGGCTCCTCCAGGTTTGTGTTGGAGGAGGCATGGGACTGGTACCAGACCAACGTTTATCTCCGGAGCATCCTACCGGAGAGGAACTCCGAGTTAGCATACTCCCATTATGACAAGTTCCTCCAACAGCTAGAGCGCCACCAATGTCACCGCAACCTCACCCGCCAGATGGAGAATCACATAGATGTGGCTTTGGTCAAGAAGTTCTACTCCAACTTATATGACCCTGAGGATCGCTCCCCAAGGCAATGCAAAGTGAGGGGGAAGCTGATCAAATTTGATGCCACTACCTTGAACACCTTCTTGGAGATTCCAGTGGTTCTTAAGGCGAAGGAGCGTTGCCCGGAGTACTCTCGCTACTGTCATACCTACCCCGACCATAGGGCCATAGCGGCCAAGCTATGCATTCCAGGGTGGGGATTTATGCTGAATGTTGAGGGAGCCCCCTCGAAGCTGCTGAGGAAGGACCTAACTACCTTGGCTTAGATCTGGAGTGTCCTATCTTACTCTAGCCTAGCCCCCACCTCCCATACCTCATACCTTAACACGGATTGAGCATGCTTGGTCTATGGCCTTGTGATGAAGATGAACATGGATGTTGGCATCATGATATCTTCTTAGATCTCTCTGATAGCCCAATCCAACTCCTCCAGGTTGGGCTTTTCGGCTCTGATCACAACTCTTTGTAAGGCCCATGGGGTTGTCTTTGACTCTCTCACCTTCGAGTCCCTTAGCCTGACCATTAATTTGGCCTACATCCACAAGAACTGTTGGAACCTCGATGATCCCTTTATCACTTTTTCGGGGTCCCGTAGGGCTCCAGCAGAGGCACCCCTAGTTGCTCATCCCCCTCCTAGACCGTTGGCATCTTCCAGCTCCCCCACTTCCTTGGACCAGCTCGTGCCTATGTTGCAAAGTATTCATCATGGTCTTTGTGGCGTCCCTAAATAATGACTGGTTTAATAGTAATGATTTAAATAACAAAAACCATGAGAATTTTTTTTCTTTTCTTTTTCTTTTTCGTTTCTTTCTCTTTTTCACAGTGATTAAGTTCGGAAGGAAAATCATCACTATAGAGTCCTGAATGGCCAGTTCACAACTCTATTCGAAGTCATTTCTTTCTGATCACGCATAACCTCTAAAATATGTTGCTCTTTCAAAAAGAAAAGTATACCAGCTGTCGCAACGTGCCCTTTTGCGGGCGAGCGAGGCGAGGCTCACGGGAGCGCTTTCCAAAGGAGGAAAGATGCGCGGAGTCGCCACCAACGTTTATTTGTGAAAAACGTCGGAAAAACCGAAGGAAACCAGTCAAAATGAAAATTCTAAGTTTGGGAGTTGTATTTACGTTTGAGGAAGGTATTAGCACCTCTCACGTTTGTCTCAAAGGACAACAGCCTCATTTTTAGAATTGTGGAAATTGTGTTACCTTTACTTTTATTTCTTTTTATTTTTTGAGGTCGACAAAAGTGGGGCTTTTGCTCCTACGTACCCTCCTCTAGAAAACTTCCAGAACCCAATATGTACAACCCTTTCCACAGCCAGTCATGCCTAAGCATTTTCTGCACAAACCCAAAATTTTGCTGCATACTTTAACAGCAAAATTCTGCATAGAAGTGCAGATTTTCGAAATCACTCTTGCCCTCATCCAAAATTGCCCATATTGGATCCTACAAGTCCTAAATCAAGTATAAATCATATCTAAAAGACAAGCTTCAGACCAAAGCAACTCAAAATCTAGGTATCTAAAACCCCTCAATTTAGTGGATTTTCAAGGTTTGAGAAGTGAAAATGAGAATGGGGAAACTTTGGAGCAAACTCTAATCTCAAACAAGTCTATAACATTAATCTAAACTTGTTCAAACTGGTTTTACGAAGAAAACTCTACCGAATCAAAATTTGACTCCTCAAAACCCAATCTACCCTAGAAATGGCTCTTGCTTTCACTTTGGGCCACTCATTTTCCTCCTTTGCACAGCCCAAGCTTTCCCACAGTCCTAAATGACATTTCAAACTAGGATTACCTCACTCTAACCTCCAATTACCACTAAATCCAGATTTGGCTTTTCAAATCCTCAAAGCATCACACTTTTCCACTCATATCACTACATTCTCACTTTTAAACCCTAGGTTAACTCTACCCTTCATCTCTATCAGTTTTCCATCAGCCATTTCAGCACACAAGCATCATCATAAAAACCCTAAAATAGAATGGGTAAGCTTGACTCATACCAAACATGACAAATTTAGCATGCTTTCATCAAATTTCTTCGCAAATAACTATCATAAGGCATAAACCTAGTAAAACTACCCATCATATCTCCCAAAACCCAATACCCACGAAAATTTATGTGAGAAGAAGTCTACCCAAACCTGAAATCTGAAGTCCCACTATGTAGAGATGCGCTTCACGACTCCGAAAATGACTTCCTTTCGCAATTTGGAGCAGAAATGGTGAGCAAAGGTTGGAGCTTTGATGGAGCTTCAATGGTGAGGAAGAAGAAAGGAATAGCAACATGAGAGAGAGAGGGAGAAAAGCTTCTGCACTTTTGGCTAAGTGAGTGAGGAGAGAGGGAACGTTGCTTTTTAGTTTAAAAGGCTTCCTTTTTTCCTTTTTTTTTTTAAAAAAAAACAAAAGATGTGCCACATGTCTTCTTTTGAGTGGAGCAAAAAGGGTCCATTTTTTTTTCTTGATGTGACTCATACTCAGTCACAAGAAAAGAAAAATCTGACCTTTTTGAAACGCTAAAATCCTGCCTTGGTTTGCATGTCGTTTCTCTGGTTCCAGTCCCTCGCGTTTCTCTGCACCCGTCGGGGCCAGTTTTCGAAAGTAGGCAATATATATATCAAAACGCTCAGAATGAAACCCCGAGCGTGGTTCAGAGGTTGGTTTCGTTAAAATTTAAGTTGTACGCAAAACGATAATAATTTTTTTAAGACTAATTAATTGAGAATTAACCTATAACTACCCAGTTATGGATTTCTCTTCATTAATTAGCCTAACTCGCATATCTTTCCCCCAATATACCTACTTCTACCAGGAGTATACATACATATACACTGAATAATACTTATATGTAATCATTCAAAATGCATCATTTACAAAATTCCGGGTAGAAATTTCCAGGATGTCACAATCTTTACCTCGTGATCCATAACATGTATCATCTCTCCTAGCAGTTGGTCATTTCCCTGCCAGACTTCATGGAGCAGGTGGCCTAGCCCGGAGTCCAACCTTCCATTGTTGGGGGGGGAGTGAGGCTCTTGAGGCTTAGGGCCCAACTGATCCAGGTGCTGAGATGGATTAGGAGCCAACTGATGAGGCAGATGATGCTGATGCAAGTGCCACGGATACTGAGATGGATGTGTGATGTAGTTCCATGTGGAGCTTGTAGGCCTTGGATCATCTTCATCAATGGAGTCCTTTGCTTCTTGAAGATCAATGACAGCGGAATGGAGAAGGAAGAAAGATGATTGGACACGTCACTTCAAGGAGAAGATGAGTCAAGAAGAAGCTCACCACCATAAGAAGCCATGGATAAGAGCTTGAAGGTAGGAGAAGATGAGTGGAGGGAAAGGGAGAAAATGAGCATGAAA
Organism: Glycine soja; assembly: GCF_004193775.1. Lineage (NCBI taxonomy): Eukaryota > Viridiplantae > Streptophyta > Magnoliopsida > Fabales > Fabaceae > Glycine > Glycine soja. Next base: position 22,832,642 of record NC_041009.1, on the reverse strand, counting down.
TTTTATGCCTCAAATGAGGTCTAAACTTTGAAGTGTAAGTCTCAAATGATCAAAGTGTAAAAAATGCACACCCAAGACCTCTATTTATAGCCTAAGTGTCATACAAAATTGAAAGAAAATTTGAATTTCTATTCAAATTTCACTTGAATTTGAATTTTAATTTGTGGAGCCAAATTTGGAGCCAAAATTTCACTTATTATGATTATTGAATTTTAGCTATGGTTCAGTCCACTAATCCAAGATCAAGTCCAAGATTCTCCACTAAGTGTGCTTAGGTGTCATGATGCAGGTAAAGCATGATGGACATGCACAAAGTGTGACTATATGATGTGACAATGGTGTGTAGCAAGCAAATGCTCACTTCCATCTTAGGATGGTCCCAAATTTAATTGGATTGGGCTTCTCCCAATTCAATTAAATTTCTCTCCCAACACACACACATCAAATAGTGCACTTAATGTATATGAAATTACAAAACTACCCATAATACAAAAACTAGTCTAGGTGCCCTAAAATACAAGGGTTGAAAAATCCTACATTACTAGGGTACCCTCCTTATCCTATGGAACCCTAAATACAAGGACCAAAAATAATGAAACCCTAATCTAAGATATACAAAGATAAGTGGGCTTATACTTAGCCCATGGACCTAAAACCTACCATAAGGCTCATGAGAATCCTAAGGTCTTCTTTTGCATCTCTGGTCCAATCTTCTTGGAGTCTCCTAGCCATGGCTCTAGTGATGGGTCCCCTACTTGGGAGGATTGCATCATCCCTTCCCTCTCGAGGAGGATGTGTCCTCAAATCTGTAGACCCCTCATCATCTGAATCAGCTACACGTGTAAAAGGAACCAAATCAGTAATGTTAAAGGTGTTGCTAACTCCATACTCCTCTGGGAGGTCTAGCCTATAAGCATTGTTGTTAATCCTCTCCAAGACCTAAAAAGGGCCATCACCTCTGGGGCTAAGTTTGGATTTTCTCTTAGTAGGAAATCTATCCTTCTTAATATGGAGCCAAACCCAATCCCTTTTATTAAGCACAAACTCCTTCCCCTTTATTGCCTTTAGCTGCATACACCTTTATTTGGTTCTTTATTTTGTTCCTAACCCTCTCATGTAATTTCTTGACAAACTCTGACCTAGATACCCATTCTTTATGTTTAAAAGAAGTGTCAATTGGAAGGGGAATTAGGTCCAAAGGTGTGAGAGGATTGAACCCATAGACAACCTCAAAAGGTGACTGCCTGGTAGTTCTATGAACCCCCCTATTATAGGCAAACTCCACATGAGGAAGGTATTCATCCCAAGACTTGTGATTGCCTTTTAGGAGAGCCCTTAACAATGTGGATAGAGATCTATTCACTACCTCTGTATGCCCATTAGTCTGTGGGTGACAAGTGGTGGAGAAAAGGAGCTTAGTTCCTAGCTTAGCTTTCCAAAAATAGCTAAGGAACTTAGCATCTCTATCAGACACAATAGTTTTAGGCAAATCATGAAGCCTCTCAACTTCTCTAAAAAAAGTCTTGAAATATGAATATCATCATCTACCTTGAAGCATGGTATGAAATGTGCCATCTTGCTAAACCTATCCACCACCACAAAGATAGAGTTTACACCCTTCTGGGTCTTAGAAAGCCCAAGGACAAAGTCCATACTTATATTTACCCAAGGTGCAAATGGAATGGGTAAGGGTGTGTATAGCCAATGAGGCATCACCCTAGACTTGGCTTGTAAACAAGCCACACACCTAGAACAATACCTATGGACATCTTTTTTCATATGGGGCAAAAAGAATTTTTTCTTGAGGAAGACAAGAGTTTTATCAATTCCAAAATGCCCCATTAGCCCACCCTCATGGCTCTCTTTGACCAACAACTTTCTAATGGATCCTTGGGGTATACAAAGCCTTCCCTCCTTGAACAAATACCCCTTAGCAATGTAGAATCCATCTAGGGCCTTGTGCCCACAGCTAGCATAAATAGGAGAGAAGTACTCATTAGAAACATACAATTCCCTTATGTTATCAAATCTTAAAATTTGAGCTCCAAGGGAAGAAAGCAATGTGTGTCTCTTAGAAAAAGCATCTGTAACCACATTGGTCTTTTCCTTTTTGTATTTGATAACATATGGAAATTGCTCTAGGAATTCTGCCCATTTTTCATGCCTCTTGTTTAACTTGCATTGCCCTCTAATGTACTTAAGTGATTCATGATCACTACGAATAACAAACTCCTTGGAAACAAGGCAATGTTCCCAAGTTTGGAGGGCTCTAACTAAGGCATAAAACTCCTTATCATATGTGGGGTAGTTGAGAGCGGCACCATGAAGTTTCTTACTAAAGTAAGCAATAGGGTGCCCACCTTGCAACAAAACGCTCTCACACTTATACTAGAGGCATCACACTCTAGCTCAAAAGTTTTAGAAAAGTCAGGGAGAGCTAGAATGAATGCCTTGGTGACCTTTTCTTTGAGCAAAGCAAAGGCTTGCTCTTCTCTCTCTCCCCATGTGAAAGCCACATTCTTCTTCACCAACTTATTGAGTGGCAAAACAAGTGTAGAGAAATTAGGAACAAACCTTCTATAGAATCTTGCCAACCCATGGAAGCTCTTATCTCCTACAATTTTTGGGGTGGGCCACTCTTGGATGACCTTGATTTTCTCAGGGTCTGCATGGACCCCATTTTTGCTAACCACAAAACCTAAGAAGACCACACTATCGACACAAAAGGTATATTTATCTATATTAGCAAAGAGAGTGTGTTTCCTAAGAATTAAAAGAACTTGCCTTAGATGTCCTAAGTGATCATCTAGGTCCCTACTATAGACTAAGATATCATCGAAATAAACAACTACAAATCTAACTATGAACTCCCTTAGGACATGATTCATTATCCTCATGAAGGTGCTTGGTGCATTAGTGAGCCCAAAAGGCATCATTAGCCACTCATACAACCCAAACTTGGTCTTGAATACGGTTTTCCACTCATCACCTTCTCTCATCCTTATTTGGTGATAACCACTTTTAAGATCAATTTTGGAAAATATATTTGCACCATGCAACTCATCAAGCATATCATCAAGCCTAGGAATGGGGTGCCTATACTTCACAGTTATGTTGTTGATGGCCCTACAATCTGTACATTTTCTCCACCTACCATCCTTCTTTGGCACCAAGAACACAAGCACAACACAAGGACTTAGGCTCTCTTGGACCCAGCCCTTCTCCAGCAATTCCTTAACTTGGGATTCAATCTCCTTGGTCTCTTAAGGATTAGTCCTATAAGTTGGCCTATTAGGAAGGCTTTTTCCTGGGACTAAGTCTATTTGGTATTCTATTCCCCTACGAGGAGTTTTTGGGAAATACATCACCAAATTCCTATAAAAGTTCTTGGACCTTTAGGGGAATAGTCTCAAGTGGGGGAATTGTAACAGTGCTAAGGGAAGTTTCCCTTGAAAGGAGAAGGTAGAAAGATTGCTTGAGAAGAAGAGCTCTTTTAATATCTCCTTTTGTTGCAAAATGACTCTCCTTTTTTACAACTTTCTTAGAGGAACACCTTCCCTCTTTTTCCTTCTCCTTGACTTTTGGAGCTAAGGCCTTACTATCTTTTTTTTCTTTTGTTTTTCTAACTTTTCCTCATCCCTCTTGTCCTTCATTGTAAGTTGATCCTTAGCTACCTATGAAGGTTTTTGAGTATACAACACAAATTTAGTGCCAAGATGGGTGAGGGTAATCTCATTAGTTAGGCCATTGTAAATGATATTCCTATCAAATTGCCATGGCCTTCCTAAAAGAATATGCCCTAGCTCCATGGAGACTATATCACAATTAACTTCATCCTTATATATACTAATGGAGAAAGGTACCTTCACTTGTTGGTTAACTATCATTTCCCCTTGCTCATTGAGCCATTGAAGTTTATGAGGTTTTGGGTGGGTAATGATAGTGAGGTTTAACTTGGAAACTAATCTTGTGCTACAACAATTACAACAAGATCCACTATCCACAATGAGAGAACAAGTTTTATCTAAAATTTTACATCTTGTATGAAAGATGTTCTCTCTTTGGGATTGAGATAGATCACAAGATTGAACTCCAAGGAGCCTTCTAACCATTAGGAGGTCACCTTCTTCATGGTGGTAGACTTCCTCACTAGACTCTTCACCCCTTACTTCATCTTCACTTCCACTAGAGGAAGGGGAAGAAGTAGTCTCCTATTTACTACTATAAATGTCTTGACCCCTCATGATCATGGTTTTCTTTGTGGGGCATTGAGAGGCAATGTGACCTCTCCCAAGACATTTGAAGCATTTAATGTTGCTAGTCCTTTCTTGGGAACTAGTCTTTTGGGTGTATTTCTCTATGGTCTTACCCCTATCTTCCTTGAGTTTTAAAGGTGCAGCCCCCAAAATTCTATGGGCTTGGTCCTTCCTTGGATAAGAGTGAGAGCTATAAGATTTGGAAGAAGGCTTTCTTTTAAGTTGTTGCTCTACTCTTATACAAAGTTGGACTAGCTCATCTAGGTCCCTATATGGAAGGAGTTCAACCTTGTCCCTCACTTCTATATTAAGCCCACTAAGGAACCTAGTTATGCTTGTTCTTTCCTCCTCCCTAAGTCCAACTCTTAAAAAGAGTAGTTCCATTTGTTGTCTATATTCTTCAACACTCATACTCCCTTGTCTAAGCCTTTGGAGCTTGTCCATAAGCTCCTTTCATAGTAGCAGGGAATGTGCCTCTTCCTAAGGGTACTCTTAAGATCATTCCAATACTCTACTGGAGGATCCCCATGAATCCTTCATTCCCTAACAAGGGAAGTCCACCAGTAGAGGGTATACCCTTGAAAGCTAAGGTTAGCTAATGGAACTTTTCTCTCTTCACTAATATGATGGCAAGCAAAAAGTTGTTCAACCTTCATTTCCCAATCTAGGTAGGCCTCAACATTATCTTTTCCATGGAAATATAAGAGGCTAATTTTAACCTCTTGAGGCCTTCTATCCTTTTCTCTTCTTTGGGAGTGATGTTTAGTATGTGACCTATGGCGCCCTCTACAATAGTCGCTAAGTTCTTCACTTAAACTCTTGCAAGAGTCATGACTACTATAGGAGACATATTATTCTCCTTTCATTTCTTTCATTATTTTTCTTCTTTCTTCCTCTTTTATTTTTTCTCTTTCATCTTGACTTATTTCTTCCACTCTTTTTTTCCCTTTTTCTTTTCTCTCTTGTTTTTCTTTCCATAATTTAAGGGATCTCAACTCATCTAATATCTTATACAAGGGGTACTTAGGAGTAGAACCCTCACCATTAACACTAGATGAAGAATGAAGACTCATGTTGGTTCCTAAGTTATGGTTCTTTCTTGTTGGGGGTTTGAAAACAAAAGGTAAAAGAAACTATGGTTGAAGCTAGCCAAAATAAACACTAAAAGAGGTGTGAAAGATAAGGTAAAACCTAATTGGTAAAAGGCAAGCTATCTAGGCGGTTTGACAATAGAAGGTAAAGGAAATTTAAAGCAAGCTAGACAGTTTCCTATGTGAAGGCTTGGATGACCCTTTGAAGGTCCCAACTAGCAATTCACTTAGTCTACACGGTTTACACTAAACTATTACACACAAATAAAGGTTTGGGTGGTATCTTGGAGACTCTCAATACACCCCTAAAGAATGTCCAAATACAAGGAATTGCAATAGAAAAAAGAAAACAAATTCAGCACTCAATTGTTCTATTACAACAAATTTAACAAAGCAATTAAGGTCTTCTAATTTTTCTTCAATACTTTTTTGTTTTCTCAAGTTTTTCACTCAAAATTTGGTGAGGCTTTGGTTGCTTCAAATCCAATGGGGCTCCTAGGATGGTTAACTTCCAAGACTAAAAAAAATTCCTTCAAGCAACACACCAGTTTCCTCTTCCAATCCTTATTGTAGGCAACACTTAAACACAAAAAAAAAAGGACAAGCAAGAAACCAAAAGATGAAATGAAAGATAAAACAAAAGGAAATTTAATGTAACATTAATTCAATGAGATTCAAGAAAAAATAAAGCAAAAGGACAACACCACAAGCCAATGTGGAACACAAAGGAAGTCCTAGAATGGCACTAGATTAGATTGACAAATTAAAAACAAGACTCAAATCAAAATTATAGTTATGTCAATTTAGCAACATGTCTAAAACATGAACAACTCCAAGCAAATCAAGCATACATATTTTTGTTGTTGTTCTGGACGTGAATTTTGATGTTAATCTTTATCACCTTTTCTTGCTCATTTCTTTTTTGTTTTTGCTCATTCTTTTTCCATTGTTTTCTTCCAGATGTCTATTTCATCCAATTAAAATTTCAGCTCAAAAATCAAAGTATTCAAGCCATGGTGGAGTTAAGAAGACAGTGTGCCAAAACTAACAACAACCAGAATTTCAACCTAGAAGTCAAGAGTAGTGTTTATGTTGCTTAAGGCTTGGATAGTTACAATTTGTCTTTGCTTATGCTCAATTGTCTTGAATAACACAATTAAAGAGAGCTTAAGACTTATTTTAGTTCACAAATCCAGCCACAACTCAGAATAATGAACTCAATTTCTTCATAGGCATCATATAGGAAACTTAGAAAACAAAAAAAAAAGTTCAACAAGACTACTTCTAGGAATTGATTTAGAACATGTTATGAACTAAATAACATACATGAATTAGACTCAAAATTCAAATGGTAGGCTAAGAATTGCAAGAATACATGAAAAATGTATCTAGAATTAAATCAACAAAATGAAAATTGAACACAAACTTAGAACATAATGTGACAATTATTATGACTAAACATGACTCTAAGACAACATGAATGAAGTGATTTACACTTAGATTTTTGTGTTTTCTTTTCTAATCAATATTTTGCAAGAAAATTGAGATCTAAAGGTTCAGCACAACAATATTATGACTGAAAAATGATAGAACCTAAAATCAACACAAAAACATGATTCAAGAGTATATTTATAAAATTTGAACCATAGAAATGCAAGAACAAGTGTAGATCTAAGATTTAATCGGTTTATTTTTTTGAATCTATTCTAAAAAGCACCAAACCACAATACAATGGAGGAGATACATGGAGAAGAAGATGAAGAACAAGGAATTAAAGTGAATTGACCAAACAAAAAGATAGAGGAAGCAAATGAACATCACCTGGATGAATATGTTGTTGATACCACATGATGTAGTTCCATGTGGAGCTTGTAGGCCTTAGATATTCTTCATCAATGGAGTCCTTTTCTTCTTGAAGATCAATGGCAGCAAAATGGAGAAGGAAGAAAGATGATTGGCGACGCCACTTCAAGGAGAAGATGAGTCAAGAAGAAGCTCACCACCATAGGAAGCCATAGATAAGAGCTTGAAGGTAGGAGAAGATGAGTGGAGGGAGAGGGAGAGAAGGAGCACAAAATTTTATGTCTCAAATGAGGTCTGAAATTTGAAGTGTAATTCTCAAAGTTGAAAAAATGCACACACAAGGCCTCTATGTCACACAAAATTGGAGGAAAATTTAAATTTCTATTCAAATTTCACTTGAATTTGAATTTGAATTTGTGGAGCCAAATTTAGATCCAAAATTTCACTAATTATGATTATTGAATTTTAGTTATGGTTCATCCCACTAATCCTAGATCAAGTCCAAGATTCTCCACTAAGTGTGCTTAGGTGTCATGAGGCATGTAAAGCATGAAGGACATGCACAAAGTGTGACTATATGATGTGGCAATGAGGTGTAGCAAGCATATGCTCACCTCCCCCTTAGGATGATCCAAAATTTAATTGGATTGGGCTTCTCCCAATTCAATTAAATTTCTCTCCCAACACACACACATCAAATAGTGCACTTAATGCATGTGAAATTACAAAACTACCCATAATACAAAAACTAGTCTAGGTGCCCTAAAATACAAGGGCTAAAAAATCCTACATTACTAGGGTACCCTCCTTACACTATGGAGCCCTAAATATAAGACCAAAAAATAATTAAATCATAATCTAATATGTACAAAGATTATGGGCTCATACTTAGCCCATGGGCCCAAAATCTACCCTAAGGCTCATGAGAACCTTAGGGCCTTCTCCTGCATCTTTGGCCCAATCTTCTTGGAGTCTCCTAGCTATGGCTCTGGTGATGGGTTGGGTCCCCTACTTAGAAGGATTGCATCAATGTGGATTATGTAGCTTATGTCATTGCAGCGTGTTTCGCCTCTACACAACTGCGAAATTTATCAGCAAGTGTACTGAGTCACTAGTAATATAAAACGGTAAGAGCGGAGTATCGAATCACAGGGAACATGTTTCATTCGGTGAAGCGTTCATCCAACAAATAGACATTTGTATAAAGACATGAAATAGAAATAAACAAAAGGTGTATACTGTAATTCTAAATTAACTACAAATTACTTTATCTAATCGTGGGAGAAAATAGATGATTAAAATGTTGGGTCCTTCTACTGAGTAACTTGATGCATTTAAAAGTTTTTCTCTATCTAATGTTGTTTTTGTGTTCTATGTTGAGGACAATTATCCCAAACACCGATGTCTAGTGCGAATGAGCTAATTCTAATTAAACTTTGTTCTCAGATCCCTCGTCGAACTTAGCCTAACCAAACAACATATTAAAAACTAAAACCATGCACTTTGTGTCCAATAATGCAGTTATCTAGCCCTGCTCTATCCAATTCTATGGATTCAAAACATTTTCCAATGCTAAAAATCCTAACTTTACACACAAATGGGTGATCAGACTAAAAACATGCAAGAATTAAATGCAAATAGAAGCAATGAACACATCAAAACAACTTAAATAGATAGTAAAGAATATTTACATCAAGACTCAGTAGAATTTCCCAACAAAAGCTTTAGCCTTTCATGGCAAGTTATCATCTTTCAGCTACAATAAGAGGTTTTGGAAGCAAAATTCAGATTACACAGTGGTAGGGATGTCTCCTCCACCTCTAGGAACCTAAAGATCACTCTAAAACCTAAAATCCTCTTGAAAGTTGAGATTTTTGGTGCCTCATTGCCCTGTTGCGTCTCTCACGTAGTAATTCTCCGGGTTTTCTACCAAATCTCCCACCTTTTTCACCAACTTCAGCTTTTAAGGGCTTTTTGTCCTCAAAGGCTCGCTGATGTAAGCTCCATTAGAGCTTGTAGGCCTAGGATCTTCTTCATCAATGGATTCCTTTGCTTCTTGGAAGATGAATGGCAGCGAAATGGAGAAGGAAGAGAGAGAGGAGACGCCACTTCAAGGAGAAGATGAGTCTAGAAGAAGCTCACCACCATAGGAGGCCATGGATAAGAGCTTGGAGGAAGAAGGAGATGAAAAGAAGAGCACGAAATTTTGTGCTCTAAAAGAGCTTTGAAATCTGAAGTTTAATTTTCAAATGATCAAAGTTGAAGAAAATGCACACACATGACCTCTATTTATAGCCTAAGTGTCACAGAAAATTGGAAGGAAATTTGAATTTCAATTCAAATTTCACTTGAATTTGAAATTGAATTTGTGGAGCCAAATTTTGGAGCCAAAATTTCACTAATTATGATTAGTGAATTTCAGTTATGGTTCAGCCCACTAATCCAAGATCAATTCCAAGATTCTCCACTAAGTGTGCTTAGGTGTCATGAGGCATGTAAATCATGAAGGACATGCACAAAGTGTGACTATATGATGTGACAATGGGGTGTAGTAAGCAAATGCTCACCTCCTTCTCTAAAATTTAATTGGATTGGGCTTCTACCAATTCAATTAAATTTATTTCCCAACACACACATCAAATATTCACTTAGTGCATGTAAAATTACAAAACTACCCCTAATACAAAAACTAGTATAGGTGCCCTAAAATACAAGGGCTGAAAAATCCTATATTTCTAGGGTACCCAACCTACATTATGGAGCCCTAAATAGAAGGACCAAATATAATGGCATCCTAATCTAATATGTACAAAGATAATTGGACCCAACCATGGCCCATGGGCTCAGAAATCTACCCTAAGGTTCATGAGAACCCTAGGACCTTCTTCAGCAACTCTAGCCCAATCCACTTGGAGCCTCTTGCTCATGGCTCTAGTGACTGGTCCCTTCCTAGGGAGGATTGCATCACTCGCTTAGTGCGAAAATGGTGCTAAGCGCAAGTTAGTGAATATCCGCTGAGCGGGCTGGGCGCACTTAGCGCGAGAAGAGACAAACTCCTCGCTGAATGAGCTAATGACACGCTAAGCACGCAGAAGCTTCTCAGATTCTCCTTGAGATTCTCCTAACTCACTAAGTGGGATGAGTGCCTCACTTAGCGCATGATTCTCGCTAAGCACACAAGCCTCGCTTAGTGAGACATCAGCAGCAAGCCTTCACAATCTTCATCATTTTTTACCTGAAACTAAAGTTGAAACACATTAAATTCACACTATTAGGCATTTCTATTAAACAAAATTAAACTAAACCTAAAAATATGTACAAACCTACAAAAAGAACCATAAATTGGGGAAAAGATAAACATTTTATAAAACTTTTCTATATAAAAGTTAGTCGTAAATGACGACTAACAAACTCCCCTAAATTTACAATTTTGCTTGTCCTCAAGCAAAGAATGAACAATTCACTTGTCCTCAAGTGACAAGCTCACAATGGTTATTCAAAATTGTGTTTGTTCCAAAGAATTCAATGACATGAACACAAGTGGGAAGCAATGCTTTCAACCAACAACTTCTCATAGAGATATGCAGCATTTCAAAGATAGGAACATGGCTATTAAGCAACACAAGTGAAATAAGCTAGCAAGCAAGATAGATATCAAGGAAGGATCATCAAGCCAAATCCTCACGATCACTGTTTCACCCAAGCATAAGTGTTTAGGCCATTTATCAATCAACAACCAGCACAAGTCCCAACTTTTGAATTTCATCTCATGACATACAATTACAAACACACAATTTGAATCTGAAGGACTTTCTAGGCTTGTAATGAGGCTAGGCTGCAAACAATTCATGGTTTTTCTAGGATGCAAAAGCTTAAGCTCTAGGAGAGCATTCATCCTTAGATCAACTCTTTTCCTTTTTATTCCAGCTTCAATCACTTTCCTTTTTTCATTTAAGGCACTTAGCTTTCAAATAACAGCCCACACGGTACTTATTTCATAACATTTATTCTTGAAATTTCTTCTTTTTGTTATTTTACCAGCTTTTATTTGTTGCTTTTTGACAAATTTCTGTGTGGTTGTTATTTGTCTTACCACTCTTATATTTACCCAATAATTTCCCCCAAATTTGGGAAAAATTTTCTTTAAGCCACAATGCTCTCCTACAACCAAAGACAAGGTAGATGGAGCTTAAAATTTACAAACTCAGGGTTCAAGTCACTCAATCAATTTTCAGCTCAACATGGGTGCAAGGGATAAATCATTCATGAACAGGGTAAGCTTTTTGGCTAAGTGGATGTTTCACTCAATCATGGCCTTAATCATCTTCAAACTCATGCATTCATTCAGTAATCAAAGATTCATGCAAAAATCAGTACCTAATGCTAGTCGTTCTCTCACAATTAAAGATCACACAACTCACCGGGTTGTGGCTAATGATTACCTTCATAATTTTTCTTTTAAACCAACTAACATTTTCAGTCATGCCCCTAATTCATGTTCTTTCTCTTCTAATTATTGCATACTTATTCAAAGCAAAGTGATCTATGCATCACAATTCACTCAATCCATGCAATCGATCAATTCAAATCATTCACAAACACAAGATTTTCATATCAAATCAAACCACTGCATAATCAATCAAAACTGTAACTATTCAACAAGCTTTAAAATTTTGCTAACTAAATAACTGAAACATAAATTGAACATAAATTGTATCTAAAGAAGGAAAAATAAATAAAGATCATGTCATTACTCCTCCTGTGGTGATGTTTGCTCGCCATGAGGTGGAGAAGGAGTATCCTGAGCTGGCTGAGGTGTCTCATGTGCAGCTGTAGGCCAGGGATCCCAAGTACTCTGTGCCGCCTGTAAATCTATTGCATAGTCTGTGTCCTTGGCGCCTTCTTCGTCCTCAAAGACCTCCAAAACTGGCGTGGTCGCAGGTGAGACCTGTGGAGTCATCTCTGGAGTGGCCTCCGACTGATGTTGTGGTTGAAGCTCCTGGGTTGCGGAGGCCTCACCTCCCCCATGAAGAGAAGGCTGGACTCCTGGCCAGGCCACCTATACTGTAAACGCCTCCATGCTCATGATGGGCCGATGCTGAGACAAATCATGGATACTCTGCATCACCAGGCATAAGCCATGGTGGAGGCTCTATAGCATCAGCACTAAAACATCTGAGCTCTACATGGGGGTGCTGGAGGGTGCTGGGACTGATGCTGATGATGGTGGAGCTGGAGTAGAAGGAACTGGAGGTGTAGAAGAAGCAGGAGCAGAAGTAGAAGCCTCAGGTCCTCGAGCTCATGCCTTGCGGGTCCCTGGAAAAGTGATCATGGGATCATCCAGGTTCCAACAATTCTTCTTTATGTATGCCAAATTAATGGTAGGGCTCAAGGACTCAAATGTCAATGAGTCTAAAACTACTCCTCGGGCCACGCACAAGGTTGTGATAAGTGTGGGAAAACTGAGCTTGGAGGAGTTGGACTAGGCCAACTGAGAGATCTGTCCAGAGATAAGTGAGCCCACGTCCATGTCCATGTCCATCCTCATGACTAGCCCATAGACTAACCTCGCCCTGTCCATATTCAGTTCGGACGTGTGAGAAGTGAGGGCGAGGTTGGAGTATGATAACACACTCCATGTCTGGGCCAAGGTAGTCAGATCCTTCCTTAGGAGCTTCCAGGGCGCTCCTTCAGCATTTAACACAAAACGGTGCCTTGGAATACAGAGCTTGGAGGCAAGCTCCTGAGGGTCTATGCACGTCCAGCAGAAAAGAATGTAAGAAGTGTACTGCTCCCCTGGCTAGATAATTGGTGGCATCTCCAGGAAGGCATTCAAAGAAGCGGCGTCGAACTTGATCAGCTTCCCCCACACACTGACTTGCTTGGGGGATTTGTCTTCGGGATCATACAAGTTTGCATAAAATTCCTTGACCAAGGCCATATCTATGTGCCCATTCATCTTGGGTAAAAAAGGGTGCTCAACCAAATGATGATGAAGGACACTTATCGGTTGAAAAAGACTTTTTTCTCCTTCAGAGTATTTTGGACAGGTTTGATGGACTTCAAACCAATGTTGGTGAGAGGTTTGACTCCTTGGAACATCAAGTGGACACACGATTCGAGGAGATAAACTCAAGGATTGCAAAGGTTGAAGAAGATGTCACCTTCATTCGCGACTGCTTTGATTTACCTCCACCACCACCATCAGTTTAGACATTACTATTATTATTAGTATTTTGATTTCTAGCCGTGTATTTGGCTATGCTTTGATACACTTATTAGTATATTACTTTCTAAATTATTTTTTTTAATTTGGTTATCTTGATGACTTTCTAATTATCTAACATTTTATTATAGTTTATGGATGAATTATTATCTTCATTGCTTAGTTTATGTATGAATTATTGTCCTCCTTGCTTGTTGTATGGATTAAAATACTTGGATGATTATGAGTGAATGTATGATTTTATGTATCTATACGCACTTTGAATTTTTGTTGATGCCAAAGGGGGAGAGAAAGTTGGGATTAAATCAAGAACTCATATAATTAAATAACTTAACTTTAAGATAAAGTTGGGATTAAATCAAGAACTCATATAATTAAATAACTTAACTTCAAGTGAAGCTTAAACTCAAAAACAAAGGGGGAGAATTAAGTGAGTGATCGATTAAAAGATAGATTTTGTATGTGTTTCTTGATTTCAGGTTTGTCATCATAAAAAAGGGGGAGATCGTAGAAGCAAGCTTCATGATGATGAACCAAGCAATTTTGATGATGCCAAAAGCCCAAGTGATTGATTCAAGATTGTTTCAAGACTTCAAGATCAAGCATCAAGAATCCAATCCAAGATTCAAGATTCAAGAGAATAAATCAAGAAGCAACAAGTCAAGACTTCATATAGGATAAGTATTAAAAGATTTTTTTCAAAAACCAAATAACACAGTTTTGTTTTACAAAAGAATTTTCTCAAGTTACCAGAGTGATTACTCTCTGGTAATCGATTACCAGTTGGCAGTAGTCGATTACCAGTGACCAAATTGATTTTCAAAATGTTTTCAAATGATTTGTAACGTTCCAAAATGATTTTCAAATAGTGTAATCGATTACACTATATTAGTAATCAATTACAAGTGAATCTGAACGTTGGAATTCAAATCCAATTGTGAAGAGTCACAACTTTTCATAAAATAGATTGTGTAGTCGATTACACCATTGTGGTAATCGATTACTAGTGAATAGTTTTGAAGAAAAAGTTAAGAGTTATAACTCTTAACATGATTTTCTCAAAAGTCATAACTCTTCCAATGGTTTTTTGACTAGACATGAAGAATCTATAAAAGCAAGACCTTGGCACGCATTTTACAAGCATTCAAAAAAACACATATCTCTTTCAAATCTTTTCTGACCATTGCCCATTGTTTTCTTTGCAAAAACTCTTGCCAAAAAGCTTTCCAAACTTCGGTTTCAAAACTTTGTTTTTCTGAAAGTGAAAATTCTGCAGAAAACAATAGTGTGCTATCTTTTCTTCCTTCTCTCTCTTGCCAAAAGAATTCAAAGGACTAACCGCCTGAGAATTCTTTTGATTCTTCCTTCTCCCTCTTGCCAAAAGAATTCAAAGGACTAATCGCCTAAGAATTCTTTTGATTCTTCCTCCTCCCTCTGAACAAAAGATTTCAAAGGACTAACCGCCTGAGATATCTTTTATTTCCCCTTACAAATATTCAAGGGACTAACCACCTAAGAATTCTTTGTCTTAACACATTGGAGCGTACATCCTTTGTGGTACAAGTAGAGCGTACATCTACTTGGGTTGTAATACTGAGAACAAGAGAGGGTACATCTCTTGTGGATCAGTTCAAGTGGAGCGTACATCCACTTGGTGTTTCAAAGAGAACAAGGGAGGGTACATCCCTTGTGGATCTTTGCTTGTAAAGGATTTTACAAGGTTAAAGGAAATCTCAAGAACCGGTGGCTGCTTGGGAACTGGATGTAGGCACGGGATGTTGCCGAACCAGTATAAAAACTTGTGTTTGTTTTCTTCTTCCCTACACTCTTTAATTTCCGCTGTGCACTTTTTATTTCTACTTTACTTTTGTCTAAGTTATTGTTTCTGTTCTTTACTTTCTCATAACTTAGTAGTAAAGCCTAATTGAATCTAGTAATATTAAGAAGGACAAATTTTTAATTAGTCAAGACATGTTCATAATTAATTCAACCCCTCCCCTTCTTAATTATTCTGAGGCCACTAGATCCAACACAATGAAAATACAACATAGATGGGTGCACAATGCAAATGATGAGAGTGAGAAGGAAATTTTGAAGTGCACAATGTAACTGCCTAAGGCAGTAAAGCCTTATTTTTTACTGCTTCGCACAATGTAACTGCCTAAGTGCACAATGTAACTGCCTAAGGCAGTAAAGCCTAAGGCACAATGTAACTACCTAAGTGCACAATGTAACTGCCTAAGGCAGTAAAGCCTAAGGCACAATGTAACTGCCTAAGGCAGTAAAGCCTTCTTTACACACAAATGGTTGATCAGACCAAAAACATGCAAGAATTAAATGCAGATAGAAGCAATGAACACATCAAAACAACTTCAATAGATAGTAAACAATATTTACATCAAGACTCAACAAAATTTCCCAACAAAAGCTTTAGCCTTTCATGGCAAGTTATCACCTTTTAGCTAAAATAGGAGGTTTTGGAAGCAAAATTCAGATTACACAGTGGTAGGGATGTCTCCTCCACCTCTAGGAACCTAAAGATCACTCTAAAACCTAAAATCCTCTTGAAAGTTGAGGTTTTTGGTGCCCCCTTGCATCTCTCACGTAGTAATTCTCCATGTTTTCTGCCAAAGCTCCCTCCTTCTTCGCCAACTTCAGCTTTTAAGGGCTTTCTGTCCTCAAAGGCTCGCTTAGCGCCATTTTCGCGCTAAGCGCGAGTTAGTGAATATCCGCTGAGCAGGCTCGGCGTGCTTAGTGCGGTGATGTGCCATCATTTTCTTCTATTTTCTAAACCCTTTTTGCACCATTTTAATTATTGATTGGTCTTAATTGTCAATTAATTAGGCAGTTTTATTATTTGGGCTCAATTAGCTAATTTGATGTTTTTAATCTAATTTCAGGAATTAATGAAACATTGGGCTTAATCCGGATTTTGGTTGTGGACTTGAAGATGGCAAATAAAGCAGCGCTTACCTTAGTTAATTTCTAATTAGGAAATTTTGCAATTTTATTTTATGTTGTTCAGTGTTTATTTCGTTTTAGGCCAGAGTATTGTAATAGGGCCCAGTGACTTTGAGTGACTCTTTTTAAATAGCTGCCTTGGGATTCGTGCAGGGCATTCTATTCTGTTATGCTATTCATTATTCAGAGCTTTGTTTTAGGGTTTTCGTTTTTCTGTTTTGACGTTTCTGAGTTCGTAATGTAATTTTACGTTTTCTGCTTCTAATTACAGTTTCGTTCTTGCTTCTTCTTCTACTCTCATTTATGTTTCTGTTCCATTTTACATTTCTGTTTGTTTACGTTTTTGTTCATTTATGTTTCCGTTCATTTACGTTTTTGCTTCATGTTTCAATTGCGTTTTCTGTTTGAATCCATGGAAGGCTAGATTTTCTGGTGTTGTTTCCTTTTGAGGACGAAGCCCAACTCTCTTTGAGGTTTCGCTTGTAATGTGGTTTCCTGGCAGTTCTCCCTTCACCAGTATCCCAAATTCGTGAATATTAATCAGTGCAGGCTTCGTGTTCGATTAATTGCCTCTGAGCCTAACTTGCGTTCATGCTTAATGGACGAAGGGCTAACTGGTGTATGTGGTGCCTAATCACGTATTGAAAACCCTAAGTTGATTTTCGCTTAGTAAATTGAAATAGGGTTGGATTAAGTGGTTGACTGTTAGGGACGAATTCTCCAACCCAGGATAAGAGAATGGCTTCTGAATCAGAGGAAACAACCCGTTTTTAATATTAGTAGTTTCGTATTTCAGTTTACTTGTTCTGCTCTTTAATCACAAAACAAACAAACCCCCCCAATCGTTACTGTTACTGCAAGTATATTATGAACATTTGGTTTGTCACTGCTCATTGGGAAACGACCTAGGATCACTTCCTAGTTACTGCATTTTCATGTTTATTTGATTCGGGTACGGCATCGATCATGCGGGAAGAGACAAACTCCTTCCTAAGCGAGCTGATGACGTTCTGAGCACGCAGATGCTTCTCAGTTTCTCCCATCTCGCTAAGCAGACTGAGTGCCTCATTTAGCGCATGATTCTCGCTAAGCGCACAAGCCTCGCTTAGGAAGACACTAGCTATAAGCCTTCACAATCTTCATCCTTTTTTACCTGAAACTAATGTTGAAACACATTAAATTCACATTATTGGGCATTTTTACTGAACGAAATTAAACTAAACCTAAAAATATGTACAAACCTACAAAAAGAACCATAAATTGGGGAAAAGATAAACATTTTATAAAACTTTTCTATACAAAAGTTAGTTGTAAATGACGACTAACACAGTGCAGGGAGCTTGGGACCCATGGCCCACCCATGACTGAGTGACAGGAGCAGGACTTCATTTATTTCTTTTGCATTACAGACATTTTATTTCATTATGGTTTTGCAGTAATTTATGGTTCAACACTTTGTCAGTTTCATAATTATGATAGCAGTGATGCATGATAGATATTTTGGTCTGATTGATTCATGGATTTTTTTTTTGTGCGGCCTGTGCTTTGAATCAATTGCATGATTTGGGTGAACTGCACTATGATATCCGTTTGCCAGAAATTTTTTTACTTCAAGTGAGCGTGCATTATTTTGATTGATAGAGTGTGAAAATGTTGCACATGAGTGAAACGGTTAGTTTGCATGACATGAAATTATGGAGTGATAGACTGATTGCTTGTAAACCAGTGAGTGTGTGAACCTTAACTGTGAGAGAACGATTGACTCTAAATTAATGATTTTGCATGAATCTTGGAATGCTAAATAGATGCATGGTGTGGAAATGATCAAGGCCATGTTGTGATTTTTTTCTTTTTAGCTACTAAGCCAAATATCCACTCTGTATCAACAAATTAAGGAACCCCTTGCACCTCTCTGAGCCTAACATAACTGAACTAATTTTTGAACCCTAACTAAATGAAATGATTGTCTGGCACACCTTGTCTTAGGTTGTAAGAGAACATTGTCA
The DNA here is from genome assembly GCF_004193775.1 of Glycine soja. Lineage (NCBI taxonomy): Eukaryota > Viridiplantae > Streptophyta > Magnoliopsida > Fabales > Fabaceae > Glycine > Glycine soja. The sequence continues at coordinate 22,814,299 of NC_041009.1, read as the reverse complement.
TAGAAGAGATATTTGATTCAAATTTGGGGGAGTGCTTGTAACTATTTATGTGCAGGGATCGTAACAACATCACACAGTTAATGTAAACTGCAAAAAGTGGCACAATGCCATTGTCATTATTTGAAAAAAAAACCCACTGAATGAGAAATAGAAACCTGAAGCAATTATGTCCAATAGAATATTGTGTGGTGTTAGTAGGGTAATCAAAGAAAATAGGGACGTAGTAAGGAAATCATGTTAGCAAGGAAACAAGGAATAAGTTAATGCTTTCCTAAAACCTAAGCTTTGCATCCGTGAAAACCCATGAATTCCTTCCAAACCCGACCATGTTACAAGCTTAATAAAGCCCTTAGGATCTACATTGTGTATATATGATTGCATGGAATGAGATGGAGTGCAAAAAAATTGGGAATTGATTGTTAGTTGTTTAGATGAATTGACACTTGCCTGAAACACTTGTGTGCTTGAGAGAAACACTGGCTTGTGAGGAAAGGAGCTTAGTCAATCATCCTTGATGCTGGTCATGCTTGCTAACTGATTTCGTCTCTTTTGCTTAATTGCACATGCTTGTAGAAACAAAGCTTCATGGTGAATCAAAGGTGATTCAAAGGTGTTTTGATGATAACAATGATGATAACAAAAGATGATGATGAAGGTGATGACAAAAAGCTTAAAGATCAATCAAAGAACAACTCAAGTGAATCAAGAACAATTCAAGAGTTCAAGATAAGAATCAAGGAGAATTCAAGACTCAAGAAGAAAGTTTAGAGTCAAGAATCAAGATTCAAGGTTCAAGATCTCAAGAATCAAGATCAAGATTCAAGACTCAAGATTCATGAATCAAGAGAAGGCTTAATCAAGATAAGTATGAAACTTTTTTCTCAAAAATTGGGTAGCACATGATTTTTCACAAAACATGTTTACCAAAGAGTTTTTACTCTTTGGTAATCGATTTCCAGATTGTTGTAATCGATTACCAGTAGCAAAATTGTTTTGAAAAAGTTTTCAAATTGAATTTACAAAGTTCCAATTAATTTCAAAAAGTTGTAATCGATTACAATGTTTTGGTAATCGATTACCATTGCCTTTGAATGTTGAAATTCAAATTCAAATGTGAAGAGTCACATCCTTTCACATAAAAGCTTTGTGTAATCGATTACACTGATTGGGTAATCGATTACCAGTGATTGTTTCTGAATAAAATCAAAAGATGTAACTCTTCAAATAGTTTTTGACTTTTTCAAATTGGTTTTTAAGTTTTTCTAAAAGTCATAACTCTTCTAAGGGTTGTCTTGACCATACATGAAGAGTCTATAAAAGCAAGGCTTTGTTTTGCATTTCAAGCATCTTGAATACTTTTCCAATCAATCTCTTACAATCCTTTACAAGCCTTGAATCTCTTTGAACTTCTTCTTCTTCTTTGTGCCAAAAGCTTTCCAAAGTTTTCTGGTTTTCTAAACCTTGAAAACTTGTGCTATTCATTCTTTTCATCTCTTCTCCCTTTGCCAAAAAGAATTCGCCAAGGACTAACCGCCTGAATTCTTTTTGTGTCTCTCTTCTCTCTTTTCCAAAAGAACAAAGGACTAACCGCCTGAATTCTTTTGTGTCTCCCTTCTCCCTTGTTAAAGAATTCAAAACGACACAGTATGAGAATTCTTTTGATTCTTCCCTTTCCCTTATACAAAAGTATTCAAAGGACTAACCGCCTGAGAATTCTTTTGTATCCCCATTCACAAAGTATCAAAGGTTTAACCGCCTGAGATCTTTGTCTTAACACATTGGATGGTACATCCTTTGTGGTTCAAGTAAAGGGTACATCTACTTGGGTTTGACTGAGAAAAAGAGAGGGTACATCTCTTGTGGATCAGTTCTAATGGAGGGTACATCCACTAGGGTTTCAAAGAGAACAAGGAAGGTACATCCCTTGTGGATCTTTGCTTGTAAAATGATTTTTACAAGGTTGAAAGAAATCTCAAGGACCGCAGGTCGCTTGGGGACTGGATGTAGGCACGGGTTGTTGCCGAACCAGTATAGAAACTCTTGTGTGTTTGTCTCTTTCTTCCCTACTCTTACTTTCCGCTTTTACTTTTGGTTAAGTTTCTCTTCTACTCCTTATTCTCTTAACAACATAAGTAAAAGCCTTAGAAGAGTAAATTTTTAATAAGTAAAGGTTTAGGAATAATTAATTCAACTCCCCTTCTTAATTATTCTGAGGCCACTCGATCCAACAATGCTTCTATCTTGAAATGTGACAAATGCAAATTTGGAGGAAATATTGATTGATAGATGTGTAGTTATCTCAGTTACTGTAGTTGATACTTGCTGAACAAGCCATTAACTTAACTTAGCATAGTTAGCTTCTTTTGCTTGAGGACAAGCAAAGCTTTAAATTTGGGAGAATTTGATAATTGATGTGCATAAGTAGATTATGTAATTAAAACATATAAGAATTAACAATATCTTCCCATTTTTGTGTGAATCATTAGAATTTCGGCATCCTCTGAATTTTTATGCAATAGGTGCCTTAAACTGCTAATTCATATTGTTTGATGATTTTATTTTCTAGATATACAGGCAAGGAATAGAGAGAGAAGTTGAAGCCTGATAGTTCACACTTAGTGTGTCAAGCTCGCTTAGCGAGCTGTGTCACTTAGTGGGAGACTGTCCGCTCATGGTGAAGAAGTAGCTTAGAGAACTTGTAGTTAGGCTAGAGAGTGCTTAGCACACATGGTTTTCTTAGCGCCCAACCACTTACTCGCGCTCAGCACGTAGTCGCGGGATTTCAAACTCAAGAAGGTTTTTAAGTGAAAAGAAAGGGAAAAAAAGGAAGTTCATTCAAAGATAAGAAGAAGCCCTAAAACTTGAGCTACATCTTTTACACCTTTTGTATATTTGAGCCCTTCATGACCATGGAGGGCTAAAAAATCCATTGCTGGGGAGCTTTCCGCCAAACTCTCTTGATGTAAAAAATCTTACTATCAATTTAATATTATTACTAGTTTCATTATTTCTTCTTGTATTTATTTCCATGTATTTGGTTTGATAATCCATTTATATGTTATGTTAGGGTTTAAGCATTGGGAAATGTGGTTAACCCTTAGAACTTGGAAGAGCATCTAAAGTGATTCATTGCTAGGGATAGTGTGAAGTAATTTAGCCGAGGTATACATCTCTATTAATCATGTAGTTCGCTTAGTTTAGTTCTTTAGGGATTAAGAAAGAAACTAGGAGAATTAGGCTTTCTCGTGTGAGGAATCACTCTTAGAGTAATTTCACAGGTGTAGGTGATAACTAGGATAGTATTAAATAGAGAAAAATCACCCTAATTACATCAAGAGAGGTTTCGGTAAGGAGCCCCCGACATAATTAAATTCTGCATTCGCCTTTCGTCATCAAGCTCATGGTTTACAGACTGTTTGTTCCCTTTACTCAGTTTAAGTCTAGAATCACACCATCGTTTAATTTACAACCAAAATGATTTACTTGGAATTTTCCCAATTCATTCATTAATTGCACACAAATTAAATACTCATTAGTCAAGAATAAACAAAATTCATGTGGAAACGATACTTAGTCTTATCGTTTTGAAATACTACTTGGGCAAATTGGTGCACTTACCAATTAGTTAACATGGATGCAGATCGATGATGACAATTATACAAAAGTTGTTGTTGGCACAACAATTAGTGATACAACTGATGGTCCATGTGAATATCTTGGCAGCCAAAGGCCCCACAGATATGAAAGCAGGGATATGATAGTTTTCAAAGATTATTTTAATGGTATCACATACCTTATGTCTTATGTACTCTTCTAATAAAACAGCGTGCTACACATTGGACCCCTGAGTGAAGATTATCTTAATGGTGTCACATACCTTATCTACTCTAATGGTTTACAGACTGTTTTCTTGCTTTACACACCTTATCTACTCTAATTACATTCATTTAGCTAGCAGTCATCTTTCATTTCTTTTCAAGGATTTGATGTAAGCATATAGACTGTGCAGATAAATAATTATGAGGCTTAACATTAATAGGAAAAATGTCTAAACTGATAAACAATACTAAATACTTTAAAGCACATAGACAAACAACTTATAAGCTACTATAAATAACTTACTTGAAGCCAACAACTTGAGTCAGTGTGATCAAATGGAACTCTACCACTTGTATTCAAAGTCCGAAACTAAATGTTTGCAAATTCAAACTAAATTATAAAACTATCATGGTAAAATGTAATTATAAAAGTATTTGTTGAGCTTGACCATGAAGTATTTAGCTACTAGTAGACACAGAAATAGACACACACGAAAAAAGAGACATGCAGCTCAACATGTAAGTTACTTATTGGAAAATGAACCACAAATGCTATGATGAGGACGACAAATGACCTTCCACAACACCAATGATGACGATGAGGACGACGACACAAATGATGACCATGGCAGTGCTGGAAAGCTTTGACGACCACTAAAACGGATAGAGAGAAAGGGCGCAAAAACACTCAAAGGGGGGCTAGGGTACAACTGAGCGAGGGAGTATGAAAATTAATTCAATTTCAAACATGTTTTTCCAAAATTGTCTTTGAATTATCCATTTCAATGATGGTGGCCATAAAAACCGTCTTTGAAATGCGATTTCAATGTCGTTTGGTACAAAACCGTCATTGAGATTTAAACTTTATTTACAAAAATGCCATCGTGTCGTAAATGACATGATTTTTATAAAATCATTGTTGAAACCCCGTCGTAGAAGCATTCTTTTCTAGTAGTGTAAAACATGGATTCATAATTATCATCAGCCATTGCTATATCACCCTAGACTATTAGTGTTGAAAGATTTGAACCAGAATGCCCAAAACTTTTGCAACTTATAAATTCCAAAGTGACTCATAGACTAAGATCATGTATATGGACAAGTGACTTCGTTAATCATGATTAATATTCCAATTCCAAGGGCACACAACACCAATTGTCCAAGTTGCATATTCTATTAGTATACTAATCTTATCATTTTTAAATCAAATTTGTCCAGTTCATTTATAAAAATGCAGATGAGATTATCACTAGTTCCAGTTGCTATGAAGAGTCCAATCGTGCTTTTCATCATCAAAGAAGTTCTGACAATTAATAATTATAATTTGTTCCTGTCGCAACCTACCTCATGAAGGGACGACAAAGGCAAAATCGATAAGCCAAAGCGACTGTCTCCAAGGGAGAAAATGAGCGGAGTCGCCATCAACATTTATTCGAGGAAAACGTTAGAAAAACCAAAAAGAAGTATGCGAATATTGAAAACAAGGGTCCGAGAATTGTTTACGCATAGGGAAGGTACTAGCACCCCACGTGCCCGTTACAAGGAACGACAGCCTTTAATCGAGTGTGCATAACATGACTGCAATATTATTTATTTTCCCTTTTTATATATATATATATTTTTTTTTTTTGGGGTCGACACGGGTGTTGCCCTTACTCCTACGTATCCTCAGGTGCGATGAGGAATTCAGACCTACGTAGTTCTTTAAGTCTGAATGTTTGTGTGTTAAATTGATTTTTATGTTTTTGAAAGATTGATTTTAATTGCGAACAAAAAGTCGCTTAAGGCGTTGGACCTTAAAACGATGTTTTAAATTTTGAAAAGCGGAAAGAATCATTAAGGCGTTGGACATTGAAACAATCTTTTAAATTTGAAAAGCGGAGAGAATCATTAAGGTGGTGGACCTTGAAACAATCTCAAGTGATATTTGATAAAAAGAAGTTAGTTATGAGTTGGCTTTATCTTGGTTTTGTTTATTAAATTTCAATCTCTTTAAAGACAACTTTACAACACTAGTGATCGGTTAAGATTTAACTTTACAAAGGAAAACGAGATCGCCGATGATAGATGGAGAAGATGAATGTGCACATAATAAAAAGGGGGACCCCTAAGGGTGCATAGATCATATTCAAAATCTTAAAAAAAACAAAACTAACAGACGGTCGCACGAAGAACACCGAACAAGAAACGAAGTAGGGATTTGATCACGATTGTGATTCGGTAGCGCCTCAACTTCGTTTCCTCTTCTTTCTTCTTCTTCTTTCTCTTTTCTCTCAATTCCCTCACCTTCTGAACCTTGGAACCCTTCATCATCCTCCCTAGCACACTTATATATAGAAAAAAGGGCACTTGGGACCATGGCAGCTTGCTCAGGCGAGCTAAGACTTACTCCTGAAGTAACTGGCTCGCCCAGGCGAGCTGGTTCCTTCAGCTTGAAGTCATTTGAGGGCCTAGGCAAGCCAAAGGCTAGCCTGTGTGAGCTAGGGTCTAGGAAACTCAATAAAAAGACCATTTTGCCCCTTCTTTTTGGTATTTTTTGCATTATTGATCACTGTAATTGGCGTTCAACACTATGAGCCAACTATCAAGGATTAAAAGATCAATGAACGATAGTCCCCAGACAAAATTAGGGTATGACAGTTGCCCCTCTTTACTTATCTTTTATTGGAAATAAAAGGGAAGTAAAGATAAGGACACTAATTTCGTTCGAGTGACCTTGCTATTCGACTAGGCAAGTGGCGAGAACCAAGGAAGAAAAACCTATAAACAAAAGGACATTGAAGTCCTATAAAACGTAAAAAGGGAGGACATGGAAGTCCTATAGAGCAAAAGACACTTGAAGTTATTTTTTTCAAAGCATAGAAACAGAGGATGTTGAGTCCTAAGAAGCACAAAGACAAGGACATTGAGTCCTATAAAAGATAGAAGACGTTGAAGTCTTATAAAGTGTAAAAGACAGAAGACATTGAAGTCTTATAAAATGTAAATGGCAGAAGACATTGAAGTCTTGTAAATGTAAATGAAGACATTGTAGTATTTTGAAAGCGTAAATGACTGAAGACATTGAAGTCTTTGAAATGTAAATGACAGAGGACTTTGAGTCCTATGAAAGCATAAAGACAGAGGACTTTGAGTCCTATGAAAGATAAAGGCATAGGACTTTGAGTCCTATGAAAGATAAAGGCGAGGACTTTGAGTCTTATGAAAGATAAAGGCGAGAACTTTGAGTTCTATGAAAGATAAAAGCAAGGACTTTGAGTCCTATAAAAGATAAAAGTGAGGAATTTGAGTCCTATGAAAGATAAAGGCGAGGACTTTGAGTCCTATGAAAGATAAAAGCAAGGACTTTGAGTCCTATGAAAGATAAAGGTGAGGACTTTGAGTCCTACAAAACCATAAAGTAAAGGATGTTGAGTCTTGTGAAACAAGCCAATAGGTACTAGTACCAAAGGGCTCAACCTTGTGAGAAAGCAAGAGGTTGACTCTTTGAGAGGGCCTCTCATCCTAAACTTAAAAGATAGGACATTAGATTTGGGAAATTGGTATATAAAGAGAAACCTATGCACTTATAGCCTAATATGAACATGATTTTTGGGATGCAGATGCATGCAACCTTCATCTTGAAATGTTAGTAATGCAAAAGGTTTTGAATCATGAAAATTGTGTAATGCTCATGACATTCTTTCCTATTTTTGTGATTTTGATTTGATTTTTTTGCTTTTTTTTCTTTTTTTTGTGGAAAACACATATTGACTGTCTCTTGCTAAAAGATGTGATAACTCATGCAACCTCATCCTATCTTTTGCAAATCTCTTTGGGGACTCCCTTAGAGTGTATGTTTTGATTTACTCACTTGGCAATTTTGGATGACGACAGTGGAGCTGTTTGACATTTAATCAATCAATTGAAATATTGATCCTAGGGTTTGTCCCTTTCTTTTTGTTTAAAACATTCTATTATTTTGCACAACAAGGAAACATAAGGCTTTGGGACCGATCGTGCACCTCATTGAAGGATGGCAATGGATTGTCACACTTTAGTATGTGACCAAGTGAAACTTTCTTGATTTAAAGTCATAGAGTGATGCCAAGGGTCTGTCAATCCCGCTGAAACTTGATGACATGGGTTGATCCCAAAAGAATTTGTACAACAAAGGCCACCCTTGGATTCAAAAGGAATTCTAATGAGTCTGCATGAGCGACTAACATCAAATGTACCTTACTATCACAATTGTCTTTGGTCATTTTCCACGAGCTCCTGGTCGAATGAGTTTTCTTCTCAAATGTGTAAGTGCGAAACCTCAAGGATTCTTTTTTTATTATTATTATATATTTTTTTCAACAATCACAAGCATGTGCGGGTTTCATTCCAGAATCCCAACTTAAAAGCAAGTTTAGTCATTCCTTGATCCACATGGGCTTTATTGGGCTTGTAACATGGTCAGGGGCAAGAAGGCTAAGAAAGAAAGGATTAGAGAGGCTCAAAGAGTGTTTAAGGGTTATATTGAGTAAGAATCTCGAGAGCGTTGCTTGTACTTTTATTCATTTCAACTTTTGGGTCGGGCTCTACTCCTTTTGTGTTATACATTAATCCTTATTGCACTTTTGTGCCTTCCTTGTAAAATCTAGAGATCTTTTGTCTCTCTTTTTCTTCACTCGCCTTTGGCGGATTCTATTTTTTTTTCTTTCATTGTTGCCCAACTTCATGCATGTGTTGTTTGCATTGCTCTTCCCACCGGTTTAGTGGTGGTTCCTACTCAAGATTTCTTTTTTTTTTTTTTTTGCGTTCTACACCATGATCCGACTAGCAAGGATCAAAAGATCAACGAACGATAGTCCCTGGACGAAATTAGGGTATGACAATTCCTCGTCATTAATTATGTGATAGCTAATAGCTATAAACCACCATTTAACACAATTGGGCAAGTGTCAAATTCAATTCACACCACTTGGAACTCCAATTTTCGGGCTAGAACGACCAAAGGTGTTGCAATTCCTAACATGGAAAGTGAACCAAGCCGAAAAGTAATCAACCCTAGTTTCAATCACAATAGGGTCAACACCTTGCACACTTGTTCCACCGTAGAACATGTTGAAGTGGATGAGGTTGAACTGGATGTGTGGATGAAGATGCAGGAAGAAGCCAGACTTGATGTCATTGTGGATGAAGGCGTAGGGAAGACGACGATGATGCAGGGAAATAGTCGTTCCAGAATGGGAGTGCTTGCTAAAGGGGTACTTTTGTCTGCTAGAGTCTTTTAGGAGGTGCATGATGCAAAATGGGTGGTGTAGAATATAAATGCCTAAGAGGGCCCATAAATACAAAGTAATAAACCCGCTTAAGGAATACGACAATGTGGCCACAAAAGGGGTTATTCTTCCTACATCCAACAAAATTTTTTTACACTCAATATATTTTAAAAATTTCCAGCTTTACCCTTTTTTACTCTTCTTCTTCGTTCCTTCTTGTTTTCTTTTCTTCGTATAGCCTATAGATTGACAATCCTTAAGGTCAATCCATATGGGCCATACGGATTGCCAATTTGTATGGGTTGCCAATCTATATGGATCCATACTGATTGGTTTTATGGATTATCAATCCGTAGCCTAAATGAAAAAAAAAAAAAGAGGAAAGAAAGAAGAAGAAGTAAAAAAGGATAAAATTAAATTTTTTTTAAAATATGTTGAGTGTAAAATAAATTTATTGAGTGTATGAAGAATAACCCCACAAAGGTGGAACTTGGAAGATCGAAACATGTTTTTTTCGGTAAATAAAATGCGAAAAGAAACGTGGAATCGCCGACAATTAAAAAAAAGTTCAGTCACTTGTACAACATTTTTCAATGTCAATATGGTTTTTTTTTATATTTATTACTACAACTTTTTTCCCTCTATTTCGCACCACAAAGATAAAATTATATATTTGGGTTCTTGAGAAATGCTCAAACAATATTCCCCAACACGTAAAGGAGCCCTAAAAAATGGGAGAATTTGGAAAGCGAATAAAAGAAAGCACGACGAGATTAAACTGTAATTTACACGACGAAATTAAGTGCCCGTGTAATCTAATTGTAGTATTTGTTTTATGTGAGGTAGTGTCCCGTGCTTATCTATGTCTTGGTTCTTGGTAGATATATATCCAAACATTAAAGGAACTGAAAGAAGAATATGATAAATATAAGTTGAAAAAGGTGGTATGAACAGGGAGAATTATATTCTAAAAAGTAAAAACTTCCTTCCATGCGTCCAGGGAAATTGAACCAGGATCATAAGTCATTCCAACACTCATACAGATTCTATATTCTTTTGAAATTGTGGGTTATACATACTTTATATATATAGATAGATAGATATTAACCGCTCTTTTCTTCAAAATTCCATCATGTGAAACTTCAATGACTTAACAATATATATGTAGATTCCTTCAATTTTTTATTCCATTTTCTCTCCCATTTCATTTGCTTTTAGATAATCTTTGGTTAGTGGTTTTAAGATTGCATTTGATTAACGTGTTAAAATAAGACAGAGTATAACGCAAAAAATATATTTTATATTTTGTGTATAAACAAAACAGGGCATAAAATAAAAGAGAGCATCTTTTAATTTCACAAAAAATATATAATAAAGAAAAGTAGAACTAGACATGAAAATATTATATTCTATTCTATTTACACGCTAGACACTATTTTCAAATATTTTCACTCCAAAGCTTATTATGATTTTATGATGTTCAAAAATTCCTCAATTGCTTTTGGACATAAATAAAATAAATAAATCTTACGGTTTGCCATAACTTAAAATTTATTGTATAATCCCATAGAATTAATAGATTTTTGTACTAAATAGCACAAGAACAAATTGCAAACTAAATAAGTAAATAGAGACTATGTATTTTCGTGATGGTGTTAAAACATAAAAACTGATTAAAACAGTGCATAAAAAATTTCACTATAATATTATAGTAGAAAATGTTTAGTATACCAATTTTCTTGACAAAATAGGCTGTAAAAAAATGTTTGACAAAATATCTAGTAAGTTTATTGAAAAACGTGGGATACTTGGTATGATTGAATAATTATCAAGACAGTTCATAATTCCTCATGTGCTAAACTTGAAAGCGTGGTGTTTGTTATTCTCATTCGATCAACCTAGATAATCCACAATCTTTTAAGCGTGAAGTCTAAAAAGGTCTGTGTTTTGTTTATGCTTAGTTGGTCTACTTAGACAATCAACAATCCTTCAAAGTTCAAATATTGAGAATAAAAAGGTGTGGACACTTGTTATGTTTGATTGGTCCATTCCGATAATCTATAATTCATAAGCATATAGATGATTGCTATTCTTAGATCCATCAACCAATAAGAAATTGGTCTACCTATAACTTTTAAATTCTTTGTAATAAAACTTAAGCCACTTATCATATTAGACAACATTTTTTTAAAAAAATTCTGATTAATTAATTTGAAATTTGATTATAAAATAAGTAAAATTTAACCATAAATTATTTATGTCAATGATCAAACTCAAATAATATCCACAGCATTCAATCTTTACTTCAGCATTTTAACCATTATATCCAATTGTTTGTTTATCATTTAAGACAATTGATGACTAAATATTTATATATACGTTTTAGCACATTATATTCAAATTTAGAAAAGTAATTATAAAAAAATTATCTTTTTTTCTGTGCAACTTAAAATTTTAGATGAGTTAGAATTTAACACTTTATCATTAGAGGATGTCTCAAGACTTAATGAACTTTAGACTATCCAAGCAATAAAATCTTTATATCAATAACTAAAATTAAAATCATCATGGGATAAGAATTGATTTCTTTATGCCTGGATCAAACTTTGTCAATTAAGGAATTGTGAGTCATGATCATGCTGGAGTGGAAAGCATATGCATGAGATGTGGACAGGAGAATGGATCCAATCCAAGTAGAACTGAGAAAGACGATTCGTTGTGGGGCTAATAGCGATGCAATTTGGACGTAGAGAGCAACCAGACAAAGAATAAAAGATCAAATTCAAAGTCGAAGGGAACCAAAACCAACCCCCTTTCATTATTTCATTGGCTTTGACTTCCCATTTCGAATATTGTTCACAAATCGCACACGTACCCTCGCCACACCTCCTATTTCCAAATCGTATATTTCCTCTCTTTTTCTTTTTTCCATTTACGTCCCTATGTTTTTTTGTTTTGTTTTGTAATGAGTAGAGATATTATTGTCGATGTTATTATTGCTTTTCTCTTATTTCTTGATTTATTTTGGAAAAAAAAGAATCTAATAGTGTCAATTAAATATATCATAATATTAATTTACTAAATCTGAAAATTTAAAATTAAATACTACATTCTTATCCACCTTTTTTTTTTTGTACATACATTCTTATCCACCTATTATTGCTTTCCTCTTTTTTCTCGATTTCAATTACAAAAAAAATGTAATCCATTCTATTAATCTAATGACTAATCAAAGAATTACTTGTTTGGCACGTAAGATTAGAGGAGATTCTTTGCCAAATTTATGGGAGGATATGGAAGCCGAAAGATAGAAAAGCACGAGGGCTTTATCGTAATTACAAGTTTACCTCGGCGCCTATATAATCGTCACCTCTGCTCCCCATAACAACCCAACGAATTTGCCAAACTCAAACGAATACGTTTTCTCTTTCTCTTCAATTTCACCCTTATTAGCATAGCATATTCATTTCCCTTTCTTGAATCGTTGTAAGCGCATTGCGATTTTGCCCTTATCTTTATTTCAATTTTTTGTTCTGTTTTTGTTATTCATTTGGGTTAATTTCGATTCGAAGCTTAACTGCGAGAGGGGATATCAGAGAAGTTGATTGGCCTCCCATTAATAGTAAGTACGAGTTTTTTTTTTTCTTTAAGATTCTTGTTTATGTTTTGGAGGAATACATATGAATATGGTTCGATTTTTAAATGAACTAATGAATTGAAAGGAGAGAGAGCGAATTCAGATTTCTTTTTTGGGCTTTGTGGCATTATTTCCAAGCTTTTTCCTGGTATGAAATATTTTTGCTATTTTCTTCAATTTTGTTAGGGTTTATGGGGACATGGAGGAACATTTCGGTTTTTCTGGTTTTTAATATTGATCATGAAAATTTGATTTCTTTTCCTCCAGTTTCTATAACCATCTCAGAATGCTCAATGTTTCTGAAATATGTTTGAGATTCAATTTGGTATCTCGAAATATTTCAAAAAACGGTGTTAGTCTGTATAAAATTGATGTGATTTTAGTTCTCATCACAGACTAAAAACTTATGTTTGATGTTTCAGTTAAAAAATAGAGATTAAATTCCTATTAAATTTTTATAGGATTTAAAAACCAATTGATATATTTGAGGGATAAAAAATATATTTTACCCTTGAAAAGATGATGCTTCTGTCTGCTGGGTACATTTTTTACTTTTTAATACTGTTGATTTACATTACATACAATGTAGGCATGAAAACATACTTCATTTTTTCTTATTGATCGCATTTGTATCAAATGATTATGGAATTGGTATGACAATTTGACAATAGTGTTGTATTTATTTGTTCGAGATGTTGAGAGGTTACACTACATAGTGAATTTGTTCAGAATAGCGTTTTGCCTTCATAATTTTTTTTTTTATATTTATTTTCCTCTCACACTATAAGACCCTAGAATTTATGTTTGTATTTCGATTACTTGCCTATTCTGCCATTGATTTTTCTTTGTTCTTTTGTCAGACAGATCTGAATGATCTGATGGAGTCTAAAGGTGGGAAGAAGAAGTCGTCTAGTAGTAAGTCCTTTTTGTACGAAGCTCCTCTCGATTACATCATTGAAGACGTTCGACCACACGGTGGAATCAAGAAGTTCAGATCTGCTGCTTACTCCAACGTAAGTTTCTGTTTCATTTCTTTCTGATGATTAAATGAAGACATGTAGTATCTAATGTTGTTGTTGTTTAACTCTCAAATTTTTTCCTGTTGCAGTGCATCCGCAAGCCATCCTGAGATTCCCTAGGTCGTGTGAGGACGTAGCCCCCTTAGTCCTGCATCTGCTATATTTTTCTAGTCTCTTCTCTTCTCCTTTTTCTTGTTTTCTTCCTTGCCCTTTTGTTCTCTCTACCTACACAGCAAGACTTTGTTTCTTTTTGAGTCAAGATGGCTGGCTCAGCTATTGGTTTCGAAGGCTATGAAAAAAGACTTGAGATATCATTTTTTGAACATGGTGTGTTTGCTGACCCTGAAGGAATAGGCCTCCGAGCATTGTCCAAAGACCAATTGGACGAGATTCTTAAACCAGCAGAGTGCAGTATTGTTGCATCACTTTCAAACGATTATGTTGACTCTTATGTTCTGTCAGAGTCAAGCCTGTTCATCTATCCTTATAAAATTATCATCAAAACTTGTGGGACTACCAAATTGCTTCTGTCCATCCCTGTCATCCTCAAGTTGGCTGATGCTCTTGACATTGCTGTGAAATCTGTGAGGTACACTCGTGGAAGTTTCATTTTTCCTGGGGCACAGTCTTTTCCTCACCGCAGTTTTTCAGAGGAGGTTTCTGTTCTTGACAGCTATTTCAGCAACCTTGGTTCTGGTAGCAAAGCTTATGTTATGGGTGACCCTTCGAAGTCACAGATTTGGCACATCTACTCTGCAAGTGCACAGACCAAAGGGTCATCTGAAGTTGTCTATGGCCTTGAGATGTGCATGACCGGTTTAGAAAAGGAAAGCGCTTCTGTGTTTTTCAAGGAGAATACATCTTCAGCAGCTTTGATGACCGAAAATTCTGGAATTAGGAAGATCCTTCCACAGTCTGATATATCTGATTTTGAATTTGACCCTTGCGGATATTCAATGAATGGAATAGAAGGGGGTGCAATATCCACCATCCATGTCACTCCTGAAGATGGTTTCAGTTACGCAAGTTTCGAAGCTGTTGGTTATGACTTTGATGAGATGGCTCTAGGTGAACTTGTGGAAAGAGTTTTAGCATGCTTTCGTCCAGCAGAGTTTTCTGTTGCTTTGCACATTGACATGCATGGCGAAAAACTTAACAAATTTCCCTTGGACATCAAAGGATACTACTGTGGTGAGAGGAGCTATGAAGAGCTTGGAGTAGGTGGTGCAGTTGTGTACCAATCATTTGTTCAAGGCTGTGATGGCAGTACATCTCCCAGGTCTATTCTGAAATGCTGCTGGAGTGAGGATGAGAACGAAGATGAAGTGAGGGAGATATAAGTACTTCTGGTTTTTATGTTCTGTTATTTATCTTTACTGTTGAGTGTGTTATTACCTAATAAATAAATTTGGGGGTTATGATGTGAGAGTGAAGCAATGAACTTATTGTGTAGCTTCACTTAATTTGTGTGATTATGCAGATGTTTTTTTCGTTTCTACTGCCAACTCATATGGGAGACTCTTATATGAGGCTGTTGCACTTGTATTTTATTTTATATAAATAAATATAAATATAATTATATTATAATGTAAATTGTTCAAGTTATTAGTGACACATTCTTAATTCAGCAATTCAACTTCGCCCGCAACTTGCTGATTGCTGATCACATTTCTAAAGCCAATGCCTGCTGTTTTTAGGATTTTTTTAAAATAATAATTGTGCTGGGACATGTGTTCCTAATTCATGTTTTTTGTTCTTTTCGTGTCAAATGGCACACACAGACGTAGATGGAATGTTTCCCAACGCAAATCCAAATATGCGGTTTGCCAAATATACAAGGATGAATAGAAATAAAAATGATTGACACCCAACCAATCATTAACTTCCACTTCTACTATATTACCAAAATATTTTTTTCTTCTTTTCATCTATTGAGTCTTTTTTTGAAATATAAATTAAAATATTTTAAAAGTTATAGATATTAATCAAACATAAATTGGAGAATATTGTTTCTTCAAAGGTTTTTGTGTCAATTTTTTTTTATCAATTGAGGGGGTGTTTATTTTACAGAATTTTGTAGGATTTCTGGAAATGTTACTCCTACCAATATTAGATGGAAACATATACTTGACAATTTTTTTTTTTATATTTTTTTGGATGATGGGTTTATGAATTTATTTTTTAGATAAGGACGGATTTATGAATTATGACCATAGATTCATAAAAGTTAAAAGGCATTAAGTCATTTTAGGAGTAATTTTTGGTAGAGCTGCTCTTTTCAATAGCTTTTTTTTTATAACTTAATTTTAATAATTTAATGGCTCTCGAAATAAATAAATAAATAAATAAATACTATTGAGATAATATCAAAATATTTAATAGTTGAATAATTAAAATTTAATATATAAAAAATATTAATAAAGTAAAAATATAAAAAATACTCTCCTAGTCCTTTTTCTACTGTATAATTTTTAAATGTTTTTCTATCACATTAGTTATCTTATTTACACTTTTTATATCTCTTTTATGATATATATATATATATATATATATATATATATATATTATTTATTTTTTATTTCTCAAGATGTGATGGATGGATTAGGAATATAGCAAATGTCTTATTCTCTATCAGGGGATTCAATTGCCTAACATTTAGTTACAGTTTGCTGAAATAAATTTATATTTATATTAAAATCAATTATTGTACGTAAGAACACCATTATAAATAGATGTGCAACATTAATTAATATATTATAAAGACATATAAACTTTTATTTCAAGTAACTTTTTATATTTTGTTCAATAAAATCATTTTATTTATTACATTGTTTTTGTTGTTTAATTGTTAGCTGATCCTGTGAATCACACGAAATCAAACACTAATTCAATTTAATATTCATCAAGGAAATCAAATTTAAAACTTCCTTTTTTAGAGTGTGTTTGGATGGAAGAATTTAAAATTATGAGAAATTTTAAATTTTAAGAATTTTAAATATTTCAATTGAAATTCTTTTATTTTTGAAATTTTGTGTTTGGATAAAAAAATTAAAATTATGAGGGTGAAAAAAAAATAAATGAAAAAGAAAAGATATGATTAATGTGTTAGTTATACGTGTTCCCTATATGCTAAGACCCGATCGATGTTTCACAATCTCAGATAGTGTTTTTTTAAGAAGACTTGTAAGAAGAGAATTTCAATTTCTCACCTTTTAGAAGAAAATTGAAATTCCAAATTTTTAGTGATTTAAAATTCTGTTTTAAAATTCCAAAATTTTAAATTCTTAAAAAAAAAAAACATTCAAACCATGAATTCTAGATTACAGAAATTTAAATTATCTGATAAATTATTTTTCTTAATTAAAATTCTCTACCAAAACATACTCTTACATTAATTGAACTGGTTGGACAAGCATTTTTCATGTGCATTCATCCAAGGCCAGAACCACAATTAACATAAAAATAAAATTATTACATATTCTCTAACTGTTGACTGAACTATACCAGACCCTTTCTCCCCGAATTAATGCAGTTCTTTTTCATTACATATAAATATATAATTATTAACTAACTACCAGGCACATCAGTGGGATTAATACACAGTTTTGATAAATTAAAGAATAATGAAAATAAATTGCGGTTAGCATCATTCTTAAAATTAGTATAAATCAAATTGTGGTTAGATATATATATAAAAAAAAAAAACATGAGCTACACTCTGTTGGTGAACAAGTGCTAAATCTTACTCCTCTACTCGCCTTTGTTGGTATGACGTGTTATCCTATAACAATGGAAATTAAGGAGTTACATTGAAATTTTCAATCTTAATTTACAGCCAAGAATTAAGGAAAACACGTGTTGGGCAATGCAATGTTTTGAGAAGCTATATAATAAATCTAAACAGATTTTGGAAAGTAATCTGAATCTCAAACATAACAATTCTTGACATCTTTAGTTCAATTCGGTTACAGTTTAGAAAAGTAGTGGATCATTTTACTGGATTTTTTTCCCTTGACATTGCTACGTGCCTTGTTGATTCAATTGTAGATTTATATGTCTCAAGTTGATCTCGGGCATATTCATAAGTTGATTTCATTTTATAGAAAATGTAATCATTAATTTCATTCATAAGTCTAGTGAAATCAAATTCATTTGTGGGTTGAAAGTTTCAAATTCCAGTTTATCGATCCCTGAGAACGCTAACTTCAAATTACATAAATGATCATATAAATTCAATAATCACCACCGATGCAAAAATTGACCTGAAAGAAATATATGGACCGGATGATTTTGACCTACAAGTAACACTATTAACTCCCACATTCTTTAACGTAACCAACACACTTGTACAAATTATTTCATTTGGTTCTAATGAATTGGAAAAGATTAGCCTTGCGTTGAAGGTGGATAAAATCCTTTGTAAACAACTTAAAATGTGACAGGATATTATAAGTGACGAAGTGATCTTGCTGTCATGATCCACTGGAATTTCAGTCCTTCTTGCTTTAATTTGTTCCTCCCCTCCCAATCCAATTGCAAACACCCCCAAACCAATCTACTATTTCTTAACACTACAGAATTCTAATCCTATTGTGTTGGCTTTTGGGATGAGAATAATGATTAATATGCTGGTTAATTTGAAAATCGAGATAATACTGGATAAATATGAAGTCGTGTATAACACTTTTAGATTGAATTAAATTTCGGGGTTCAATCAAAATTGTTCAATCGGATAAAATCAGATGATTATAATTCAAGAGTTTTGTTTTGGTCTTGTATGTTTTGTCACCCGTTATGCTTTTTGAACCAAAATGATTATTTATGATCAAAGAACAAGTAGTTTTTGGCGGTTGATGAACAGGTGGTTTTGGCGGTTGATGAAAGTTTTATCTTTTTTTAAAAAACTACATTTTCCTGAAAGTCACTTCCATGTAATTTCCAAAATTTGCTTAAACCGAACATCTCGTTATTACATTAAAACAAGCGTGCACTCTTATTTTAACATAATAAAGAGATCAATTACACTAAAATGTCCAACAAACCTCCCCCATTTTAGTGTAATTACCGATCAAATCACCAAAGTCATAACATACCACAAACTACTGCATAGATGAAATATCGAGACGATTGAATTTCATCTTAGTAAATTACACGTTTCAAATATTCGAATATCAGGGTGTCACTAAAGATTGAACCCTTTCTATTCATAATGAATACATGAAGATAATCTGCACAATAGTTTATAACATTACTCTTGCTCGACACTAGTTTACTAGCATGTGTCCCTATCCTTCATAAGCATATCAAAGCCAAGTCCCAACTTCTTGAAGCGGCTAAACTTCATGCTTATATAGGTAGTCCTTTTCTTTCTTGCACCTGCAAATGCAATTTTTCAAAAGAACCATTGAGAAGTTATACTTCAACCTCCTTAACTTACAGAACCGAACACATACCTTTTGAGATACTTTCGATGATGTGTTCCAATCTCTACATGTTAAGCTTTCCACATTGAATTCAGCACCTAATGTCATATTAGATGGGAATTGGGTATCTTAACATAAGAGATTTCAGATGAACTTTAATCCTAATCCCACAGTTGACCTTTTCACGAGATCTCTACTTAACCCTTTGGTTAAATGATCGGCCAAATTATGCTGAGTTCTCACAAACTCCACTGATATCACACCATGCATGATTAACTCCCGAACCATGTTGTGTCTAACACCCAAGTGTCTAGACTTCCCATTATACACTTGACTATATGCCTTAGCCAAAGTAGCCTGACTATCGCACCTGATAGACATGGGAGGTATAGGTTTGGGCCACAATGGAATCTCATAGATCAGATTTCTTAGCCACTCAGCTTCTTTACCAGCTGCTGCTAAAGCTACAAATTCAGATTTCATTGTTGAATTTGTAATGCAGGTCTGTTTCTTGGATGTCCAAGAGATAGCACCTCCTCCAAGGAGGAATACCCAACCACTTATGGATGAATAATCTTCCATATTGGTTATCCAACTTGCATCAGAGTAACCTTCAATAACCGAAGGAAATCCAGTATATGTCAAACCATAGTCAATGATTCCCTTTAAGTACTTGAATACTCTATTCATAGCTTGCCAATGATGAGAACTGGGATTACTTGTAAACCTACTAAGTTTAGCAACAACATAAGCTATATCAGGCCTAGTACTAATCATTGCATACATGAGTGATCCTATCGCCCTTGAGTATTCAAGTTGAGACACTGCTACACCTTTATTAGGTAATAGCTTCAGGTTAGGATCAATAGGAGTACTTGCCGGAGAACAATCTTTAAAATTAAATTTCTCCAATATCTTCTCAATATAATGTGATTGAGAGATGGAAATGCCATTGTTTCCACGTTTGATCTTTATTCCTAAGATCACATCCGCCTCCCCCATATCTTTCATATCAAACTTAGAAGACAAAAATGCCTTAGTTTCATCAACTTGATCTTGGTCGATACCAAAGATCAACATGTCATCTACATACAGACAAATGATAACTCCTTTGCCATGAGTATCAAACTTGCTGTATAGACATTTATCTGCTTGGTTTAGAACAAAACCTAGACAACACAACCTCATCAAATTTTTTATGCCATTGTTTAGGCGCTTGTTTCAAGCCATAAAGAGATTTCATCAGTTTACACACCTTATTTTCATTTCCTGGCATAACAAACCCTTCAGGTTGTTTCATGTATATCTCTTCATCCAATTCACCATTTAAGAATGCAGTTTTCACATCCATTTGGTGAATCACCAGATTGTGGATAGCAGCAAGTGCTAACAACAGTCTAATAGTGGATATCCTAGCAACAGGAGCATATGTATCGAAAAAAATCAATACCCTCCTTTTGCCTAAAGCCTTGGATAACCAATCTGGCTTTGTACTTGTCAACAGTACCATCCACTTTCATCTTTCTCCTAAAGATCATCTTACATCCTAATGGCTTACATCCAGGAGGTAAGTCAACCAATTTCCAGGTATTATTTTGCATGATGGAATCATTTTGGATTGCTTCTTTCCAGAATACAACATCCCTTGAAGCCATTGCTTCACTAAAAGTCTTTGGGTCTTCCTCAACATTAAGGCAATATTGATATTGAAATTCAATATCATTCCTTGACCCTTCAACCAAATAGAGTTGAAAGTCATCACCAAATGACTTAGCCTTTCTTACTCTCGTACTCTTTCTAGTTTCAGTACTAGTTAAAGGTATATCCTCAATATTAACTGAGACTTTCGACATGGAATTCATGTCCTTTGGCCTAGGTATAGATGTAAACCTTTGTTCATCAAAGATAGCATCCCGTGACTCTATAACCGAGTTCACAGCAACAGAATCATTAGATTCTAGCACATAGAATCTATATGCTTTAGAATGTTCAGCATATCCAATAAATATGCAATCTATACCTCTTTCACCTATGGTTTTCCTTTTAGGTTCTGTAAGCCTGACTACAGCCCTACATCCCCAAATTTTTAGATAACTTAAATTTGGTGTCTTTTTGTGCCAAAGTTCATATGGGGTAACCTTATTCCTTTTGTTAGGAATTCGGTTCAACAAGTAACAAGCTGTCAACATAGCCTCACCCCAAAATCCTTCACTTAAACCCGAATAGGATAACATGGAATTCACCATTTCTTTCAAGGTTCTATTCTTCCTTTCGGCTACACCATTCTGTTGTGGTGTATAGGGAGCTGTAGTTTGATGTATTATTCCAGTAGATTGAAAATAAACCGAATCATAATACTCACCTCCCCTATCCGTACGAAGAGTTTTGATTAGCCCATTTTGATGAAGTTCTACCTCTTTCTTATAAATTTTAAATTTATCAAGAGCTTCATCTTTTGTAATTAATAAATATACATAACAATACCTTGATGCATCATCAATAAAAGTAACAAGATATTTTTTATGACCTAATGATGGAGTAGCATGCAAATCACACAAATCACTATGAATAAGGTCTAAGACTTTAGTCTCACATTTAACATCCTTAAAAGGTTTCCTAGTGATCTTGGTCAACATGCAAGTTTTGCATTTTTCAATGTTCATATCAAAAGGAGGAATCATACTTGTTTTTGACATATCTTTTAATCTTTTGTAATGAACATGTCCTAATCTAGCATGCCAAATTTCTGATTTTGTCATATTAGTTATAGAACTACACGAGGCCATACAAACAGATTCATGAACAAAAGGAACATCAATGTTTAATTTAAACATTCCATTACAACGATAACCAAATCCAACAAACGAACCATGTCTTGACAAGATGTACTAGTCACTTTCAAGTACTTGCTTGAAACCACAATTATTTAAAACCATACCAAACAATAAGTTCTTACGAATACCAGGTACAAATAAGACATTATCCAAATACAAACTTTTTCCGGAAGAAAAAACTAAATTCACACAACCTAATCCTAGGATTGGTTCAGTTGCAACATTGCCCATCTTCACAATAGAGCCATCATCGATTGGTCTAAATTCCTTGAACCAACGACGATCTTTGCACACATGGCTTGTTGCTCCCGAATCAAACCACCAAGCAACGTCATCATCCTGCACATAGAATGCATCAGATATTAGTGATACATAATTTGAATTCGTATTCAAATTAAAATTATTCACTACAATCTGACCTTGTTGCTTTTCAGGATCATTAGACCCACTTGGACCAGCCTTGTTCTTTCCTTTGAACACCCGGCAATCCCTCTTTAAATGACCAGGTTTCCCACACTTCCAACATGACAATTTTGTCTGTTTGTTTGGACCTTTGTTCTTATTTCCTTGAAATTTTCGTTTGTTACCTTTAGCATTGTAATTTTGCTTAACTATTCCACTTTCCTCTACCATATTAACGGAAGAGGAACCTGCTACGTTTTTATCATTAACTTTGTCAATTTCCTGAGCCCTCAGCGACTCCTCAATCATGAAATGACTACCGAGTTGAACCAGAGTCAACTCTTCCTTCTTATGTTTCAAGGTATGCTTGAAGTCTTTCCAAAAAAGAAGGCAGTTTATCAATTATAGATGAAACTGAAATGGATTCATCCATTTTCAAATCATGTTGAGTAAACTGACCCAAAATCCGCAGCAGTTCATTATATTGTTCCATAACAGGCCTCGAATCAATCATTTTGTAATTAAAGAAATTACTAACTAAGAATTTGTTACTTGAGGCATCTTGTGCCATATACTTGGATTCAAGAGAGTCCCATAATTCCTTAGCAGACTCAACATTTTGATAAATATCAAAGAGAGAGTCAGACATACCGTTCAGAATGTGTCCACGACAAATGTAATCGTCGTTCTCCCATTTCAAACGCTTCCTTGTTTGATCCAGAGTTTCGTCTTCCATAAACACCGGCATCGGTGTACTCAGCACATACACCACATTCAATGTTGTCAAGAGAAAACGCATCTTCTTCTGCCATCTTCTGAAATCCTGCCCTTCAAACTTGTCCAACTTCGCAAACTTGCTTGTCATCTTCGAACTATCGTTCGTCATCTCGAAAAATTTGATTCAATCTTTTGTTGGTTAATTTGAAAATCGAGATAATACTGGATAAATCTGAAGTCGTGTATAACACTTTCAGATTGAATCAAATTTCGGGGTTCAACCAAAATTGTTCAATCGGATAAAATCAGAAGATTATAATTCAAGAGTTTTGTTTTGGTCTTGTATGTTTTGTCATCCGTTATGCTTTCTGAACCAGAATGATTATTTATGATCAAAGAACAGGTGATTTTTGGCGGTTGATGGAAGTTTTATCTTTTTTTAAAAAAACTGTCTTTTTCTGAAAGTCACTTCCATGTAATTTCCAAAATTTGCCTAAACCGAACATCTCGTTATTACATTAAAACAAGCGTGCACTCTTATTTTAATATAATAAAGAGATCAATTACACTAAAATGTCCAACATAATAGGAACAGTCAGGAACATTTGTATTTCATAATCAGAAGTGAAATTTTTTAATTTATGAAAGACGAACAACTGCAAAAACATTTATCAAAAATGTTTTCATCAATCAAAAACGAAAGTTGGAAATAAGTTCAAATGAAGAAATATGTATAAAATATGCAGAGGTATATATTCTGAGTTCCCACGATGGTGGCTGCAAGGAGTGCCAATGCAAGCAGAATTGGAAGACACTAAAGTAAGCACATTCTATTTGAAATTAAGTAAAGTGACGTCTCAATTGTGGTGAAAGGCTTGGATTGGGTTGGTCTGCTAGTTGTGCATAATGGCACTTCACACAATTGTTGAATTGATATTGTTGTTAAGGAGATCAAAAGTTGCAGTGATATGTTATTTGGTTTGCAACAATTTGGCCTTTTTAGAGATACAAGGCTACAAGCATGAGTTGAAGTTCAACCGTGGCTTTGATTATATAACAAGGCAAAAGGCCTTTTTTTTTACAGCTATGCCAACTGGGTTATGAATCTTATCCTTATAGTTTAACTTGTGAAAAAAAAATCATTTTTGTCTTCTTATAAGTGTGCATATGAAGAAACTTTTGCAAACATGGTCATCATGAGTTATGTTTGTTGGATCTTTGCGTTATGGGTCTAATGCTGGTAACGATAAAAGATAGTGGCTGAATTCTAGAGTTGATTCGAATGATAAAAACTCCATAAATAAAGATGTATGTATATATAAATATTTGTGCTTTATATTATTCTTTTTGACTTTATTTGTTCTTAATAGCCAGTAAATTTTCTCATGAAATACTCACTCTGCTTTTGTAAGTAGAGGCGTACCTATCTTCTAAACCTTTTTCTAATTCAACTGCAGAAATGAACTTTTTATGTTACTAACAAGTAACAATCTACAACCTTACTAACAAATAGAAATAGTGATCTCAATTCTGAATTCTCAACAGATGCCACTAATAAAAATAGCCAAATAGGAAAGTAAGACAAACAAATGACATCATAAAGCCAAAATATCACAATTCAGAGGCACTGCCACTATATCGAATTCATGATTCACATAGAACAAATGTCATAATTCAGATCATACAGGTAATACTGCATACCCTTACAAGTTTTTTAGTTAAAGAAAAATAGTAAAAAGTCTGACACATAAAAAGGAAAATATAAGAAATCTAAGCATTGTCCATTATAATAATTTTTTTAAAAGAAATAAGAAAATAAACAAGAAAACAGAACAAAAGATTGGAGAGCCATACGTATGACAATTTTTTTTATCAACTTACTTCTCACTTATTTTATGATCAAAAAGTTCAGATCATGTGTGACCAACACATTTTAACATACATAATTATATTAATTAATAAATTTTAAAGTTATATGCTTTTATGCAATAGGATTAAGTGCTAATAATTTCTTTAGAGCAAGATAATTTTATTTGTTCAATTGTTAAATTTATTTTTTCTATAAAATAAATTAAATCTATAAAATTCTATAAGATTTAATTGATTAACACTTTATTTTAACATGTATACTGTTATTTAAAATATAATACTATTTACTATTAGATTAAATATTTATAAATGTCTAAATAATAAAAATAATATATATCACAAGAAAGAATTTGTCCATGCATGAAATCAGCAACCACCTTCCTAAAAAATAGTATTGAGTTCTGCAAAGCTCTCCTGGTCAACCGGTTTAAAGCCTGTCCTGAAAAACAGCATAACCTAAGAACTCTTCAAAGTATAAGGAAGTGTTAGGAATATTCGTCGTGTCCCCTTGAACATGTGGTGGCCAAAAGTTCCAGCAATGAAATTCTCTAGGAAAGTTGCATATAAATATGAAGAGTGAAGGGAAATTAATCTTCATCTCAAACTAGAATCATTCTTGATCATCTTTTTAATTACATTCAATTCATTACATTCAGTTCTTAACAGTTTCAAAAGATATGGATCCCCAAAAGATGAACTACCAGGCTGGTCAGGCTCAGGGCCAAGCTCAGGTTTTCTTACTCTTCACTCAAATTCAGTACTTCTTTCGGGTGTGTGCCAAATTTTATATAATGTAATTAATTACCCATATATATATATATATGTATGTATGTATCACAGGAACAGACTAACAACTTGATGGACATGGCTGGCAATGCTGTTCAGTCTGCTAAGGAAACCGCGCAACAGGTTCCAATTTTTAATTCATCAAATTGAATGCTTTCTTATTGTGTTAATGTGTGTGAATATCATTGCATGCTTAGTTATATATAGACCAGACTACTAGACTAGATTTAATTAAATTTCATTTATTATATATATAGTTGATACATTTATATATATGTTTTTTGTAGGCTGGTCAAACAGTGATGGCATCGGCACAAGGAGCGGCTGATGGCTTGAAGAATGCAACTGGCATGAACAAAAAATGAATTAAGAGGGATGGATCATGATGATGATCATCCAGTTTCAATTAGTTTTTTTTTCCATTTTTGTTTTTTTATTTTCTTCTTGTTGCTAGGGCATTGTGTAAGAAGATGCTCTAATTTGGTTCTTGTTATGAGTGGTGCTCCTTTTTAGGAGCACTCTATGATGTAGCTCTCATTTCATTAATCAATGAATTTTATCTTAAAATAATTTAATACTCTCAATTTTTTAATCATGATTCATGAATAATTTTTTTAAAGTTAAACTAAATCAAAGATGTGTGTATTCCAATCCTTGATCATACAGCAAGAAGACTACTACTATTGGATTAGTAGAATTAATTAGCTAGTACTAGGTCATGGAATCATTTTGATCACATACTCGAAAAAACTAAGATTAAAAGCCAAGGTCTCCTACAAAATCAATCACTATGTATCTCAGATTACTAAATTATGATGATCAACACGTTCTCTTAAATCCTCTTTCTTATGTCAATATATTTTGGACCATTGTAGACCAATTCAATCAGATTGCAGTGATTGATTATATTGAAAACAAGCTCGTACTAATTTGAGTTTGTTTTTCCTTCTTTCTCATCTTGTTAGAAAACATTCTTAACATTATAAATCAATCTAATTGTATAAGCACAATGCCAAATGCTAATTTGTTTTTTCAAGGGCCGAGAGGGAGAAGATGACCGGGGATAATTGTAAAAACGAGAATATGTATTTTATTATGAAGTTGAACGACTGGACCAATGCAATGTAGTTTATGGAACTCGTTCATGAAAACATTGGATCTTTTCAAGAAAATGGCTCTCTAATTATTTCATCAATATGCAAGAAAGGCTTACATTTTTATGTGGTAAATCACGTATTTGAGTAATGGGATGGTTATGGTTGTAGGAAAAATTTCATGTTCAGACATTTGTATGTTCACTTTAAGCTTGAAGGATGAGCTTGGCAATATTCATCATGAACTTGAGCTTCAAATATAGGAGATGCACAAGTTAAATCCACATGTCGACAATTTGTTGGGTAGGTTTTAGCATTCATTGTGTTTTTGTGGCTGAGTTTGATGTATAGTGGAAACTTAATAAATTAAGTCAATCAATCACCCTCTGTCCTTCATTGGATATGTACTGTGTGGGAGTATTTTGGGTCACAGGGACAAGCAATTCTAGGATTCGAGGCCTAGAACCTCCAGAATAGATTAGAGGAAGGAAAGGAAGTTTGTATTATTGTCTGTTCATTGAATTAGATCCCTCTCATATTTATAGATGTTCTTATAAAATTCTGGATGAAATTTCTTAACAGATTTTGGTAGCTTGTGCCTTGGAGGAAAAACAAATTGCTACCAGGAGACAATATCTAACGGCACAAAGATTTGGGATATTTTGTTTCTAGAAGACTAGTACCAGCGCATCCTTACTTCATTGCATAGTCCTTCAAGTACTGAGGCTTGTACATTTCCCTTTTTGACCTTATACGTTCTTCCTTGTTTGGTTCTTCTGTATGCTCTGGTTTTTATGCCTCTTCTGCATCATTTGTTGTTGCATAATGCTCTATGTTTTGCTCCACTTCCATAACATCCCCACGAATGTCTAAAACAACCTTGTCCTCAAGGTTGTAGTTCTCCTTAAGCTCCTCCCACTTCTCCCATGAAGTATCTTCCGGAAATAGTCCCTTCCATTGGACCATAACTAATAACTGCTTGCCCGAAGCTGTCTTCTCCGACTTAGTATCGAGAATGGTGAGGGGTGTAATTAGTGGTTGATTATCTTCAGATAAAGCTGGTAGTTTCAGAGGAATGGTTGTCGTGTCTGATTGGAATGGCTTTAGTAAAGAGCAATGGAACACAGGGTGAATCTTCGAGGTTGATGGCAAATCTAGTTTATAAGCAACTGCCCCGATACGCTGAGTCACCTGAAAGGGACCATAAAATCACTTTGCCAACTTTGAGTAGCTACTGCCTGTGGCGGTCGTCTGTTGTTGAGGTCGTAACTTGACTAACACCATATCTCCTACTTCAAAGTTTACATCGCACCATTTCTGATCAGCGAATTCCTTTATTCGTTGTTGTGCCTTGTTCAATTTCCTTGCTAAGCTAGCGAGAACTTCGTCACGATGCGTTAGCCATTCATCCACAGCTTCCACCTTTGAAGTCCCCACTAGATACTAGGGCAGGCTTGGGGGTTTCTTGCCGAAAGTGACTTTGTACGGAGACATTCCAGTGGCGTAATACACCAAGGTGTTATATGATTACTCTGCCTAAACCAAGTAGTGGCCCCATGTCACCAGTCGCTGATGTACGAATGCCCTGAGGTACTATTCAATAACGCGATTCATGACTTCGGTTTGACCATTTGTTTGGGGATGGTAAACGAGCTCATGTGAAGCTTTGTACCGCTTAACTTAAAGTTCCTACCAGCATCGACTGACAAAGAGAGGATCCCTATCAGAAACCAGACTGTGAGATAGGTCGTGAATTTTTTCGGCAATATCCATGAATGTCTTCGCCATGCCGATAGTCGTGTAATTAAGTGGCAACATTCCTAAATGAACCCCTTTAGAGAAGCGATCCACCACAACAAGAATAATTGAGTGTCCTCTGAAGTTCGGCAAGCCCACGATGAAGTCGAGGGAAAGGTCTTCCCATGGACTTGCCGAAACGGGCAAGGGACAAAAGAGGCCTGATTGGCGCCGGTGATCGTATTTGGTTTGTTGACATGGAATGCAATTCGCAACATACTTGCGGACATCTTGTTGCATGTTTTCTCAGACGAAGTTTTTGCGAACTCTGGCTAACGTCTTCGTTACCCCCACATGGCCTCCTATGGGTGTGAAGTGAAATTCGGCAAGAATCGTTATTGACGGTGCGTTCTGGGGTAGCCAAATGCGGCCCTTTTGTAAAATCAACTTTTGCCGGAGAAGACAATCGAAGTGAGTGTGGGGATCATCGAGAATGCGTTGTTTGAAGCTCAGAAACTCCTGATTAGTTGCCAGCTCGTCCTTCAAGTCCTGCAAAAAAATACAATTTGGAATTGTTAGCATTAAGAGTTCTCCTGAGGGAAACTCCGGTCGACGTGAGAGAGCATCGGCTGCGGAATTTGCATTGCCGGCTCGATATTGAATATGAAAATCATAACCCAATAAACGCACGAGGTAAGTTTGTTGCTTTGGAGTTTGAATTGCTTGTGCCATGAGTTTTTTAAGACTCTGATGGTTTGTCATGATGGTGAAGTGGTGGCCTAATAAATATTGATGCCACTTCTTCACCTCCGCCGTGATTGTTGCCAATTCACGGACATATGTGGAGGCTCAGAGCAACTTCGGGTAGAAGGACTTGCTAAAAAACGCAATTGGATGGTTTTGTTGCAAAAGAACAGCCCCCATACTGGTCTTTATGTGTTCGTCTCGACTACAAAGGGAACGAAAAATTCCGACAGCCTCAAAACGGGTGTCGTACAAAAGGTCTCCTTAAGATTGCGAAAGGCCTGGTCTGCCGTGGCTGTCCATTGAAAGGAATCCTTTGCCAACAGAGCAGTGAGAGGCGTGGTTAGTGTAGCATAGCCCTTTATAAAGTGGTGATTAAACCTCAAAAGCCCCAGAATGCCCCGCAAGGCTTTGACAGAGGTGGGTGTTGGCCATTGATGAATTGTTTCCACCTTGGTTGGGACCGGTTCGACCTCTTGCTCTAAAACAATATGACCTAATTATTCAACCTGTTGGGTTGCTAATGAACATTTGGGTAATTTAAGGAAGAAACTATGATCTTGCAATGTCTGAAAAGCAATCTATAGGTGCTTAACGTGCTCCGAGAAAGACTTGTTGTAGATCAAAATATCGTCGAAGAAGACAATGATGAATTTTCGCAAGTAGGGGCCGAAGGTTGAATTCATAGTAGCCTGGAAAGATGACGGGGCATTATAGAGGCCGAAGGGAATCACCAAGAATTCATAGTGGCCATGGTGAGTTCTTAATACCGTTTTGCTTACGTCCATCGCGACCATCAGAATTTGGTGATACCCCTGTAGCAAATCTAGCTTGGAAAACCACCTCGTGCCGCCTAACTCGTTTGATAATTCATCAATCGTGGGAATGGGAAAACAATCTTTAATGGTGATTGCATTCAAGGCCCTGTAGTCTATGTAAAATCGCCAGGTCCCATCTCGCTTTTTGAGCAGTAAGACCGGTGAGGAAAATGGACTAGTGCTTGGGAGGATGATGCCGCTGTGAAGCATGCAGGCCACTTAGGATTCGATTTCTTGCTTTTGGAAGTGGGGGTAGCTGTATGGGCGAACATTAACGGGGGAAGAATTTGGGGCAAGGTGAATTGAGTGATTGGTGGTGCGGGAAGGTGGAAGAGAGGTTGGTGTTTGAAAAATGAAGGAAAATAGGTTGGTCAATTTGATGATGTCTGGGTGGACGATTGGTGTAGGTAGGTCTTGAGAGCAAACCCGAATGTGGAAGTACTCACTGGCACTCCAGGTTTGGGTTAAATGGCGAAGCTGAGGTGGAGAAATTACCGTTAATGGTGCATCGGAGTCGCCCTTCAGTTCAATCAAAGTTCCTTCATAGATGAACTTCATAGACAAGGTACTGTAATCAATCATCACAGGTCCAAGGAATTTAAGCCATTGGACCCTTAAGACAACATCGGCCCCGCAAAGAGGAAGGACATGAAGGTCCACCGTGAAAGCTCGGCCTTGTACATGCACCACGACATCGTGGCAGACGGTGGAGCTTTGAACTTCATTACCATTGCCGATGAGGACACGCAGAGTTGGGGTAGGTTGGGCTATCAAGCCAAATGATTTGACCAAGTGCTCCTGCACGAAGTTATGCGTGTTGCCTTCGTCGATGAGAATCACGATGCGGTGGTGAGTAATCCGACCAACCATGCGCAGGGTCTCAGGTGTGGTGTGGCCGGAGAGGGCATGGAGACTGATTTGGGCCGGAAGTGGGTCGAGTTGTGTTGCGGGTTATGTTTGGGTCATGATTGGGTTAAGTAATGGGTCATTGTGGGTTGGGTCAATTATTTGTGGGTACGACGTGCCTATTTTAGGGCTCAAGGTGTCATTCTCATGCTCCTCATCTACGACGAGAAGGAAAAATCGCAAAGCACAACGATGTCCTCTCATAAATTTCTCGTCGTAGTAGAAACACAGTCCCCGTTCACAGCGACTTGCAAGTTCCTCAGGTGTGAGGCGTCGTACTGGGAGAGGTGGGGTTTTAGTCGGAGATGGTAAAAGAGGGAGATTAGGGGTGGCTAAGGGTACAGGGGTTGGTGCGGGTGTGGAGGGTTTGATCATCAGAGGGAAGCGACTGTGAGGGCCCTTACGACATTCAAGGAGTTTTTCCTCCTACAAACGAGCCAAGCCTGCATCATGCACCAAAGACATGGGTTGAAGTACCTGCACTTCATGGCAAATGTTGGGGTCAAGACCCGATACAAAGCAGTTCAAAAGAAAAGAA
Organism: Glycine soja; assembly: GCF_004193775.1. Taxonomy (NCBI): domain Eukaryota; kingdom Viridiplantae; phylum Streptophyta; class Magnoliopsida; order Fabales; family Fabaceae; genus Glycine; species Glycine soja. The sequence continues at coordinate 22,782,708 of NC_041009.1, read as the reverse complement.
GGGGGCAATTCTATGATTCTATTGGCGAGGGTTTCAAATTGGTTCAGGTAATCTTGGACAGACCCTTTCTGTGTGAGTTTGAAGAGGAGTCCTATGGGATCCTCGTATGGTGAGTGGGCGAAACGCGCTTCAATGGCTCGTAGAAAACCAGGCCAAGTGGTGAGTTGATGATTTCGCATAATCCATTGAAACCACGCCAAGGCCGGCCCCTCCATGTAAAACGAAGCGATTGTAAGCCTCTCAGGTTCAAGTGTAGCGTGGTATTCAAAAAATTGTGTAATCTTGAATACCCAACCCGAGGGGTTTGAACCATCGAATCATGGAACGTCGAGTTTCATTCTGGATTGGCTAACTGTTTGTGGATTTGGTGTAGGGATAACGGAGGAAGACGAAGGAGATGGTGAATGATGAGGATTGGTTTCGAGGGCAGTAACACGAAGGAGCAGGTCATCAAGTTTCTCAGTGACATTTGAGGCCAATTTAGCTAGAGCTTCCTCCAATCGATCCATGGTTGATTTGGAGTGAGTGGATTCAACCATCAATTCAATGAAAGCACCAAGTTGTTTTGGGTCATAGGCACAATCAATTCTAGGATTCGAGGCCTAGAACCTCTAGAACATATTAAAGGAAGGAAAGGAAGTTTGTATTATTGTCTGTTCATTGAATTACATCCCTCTCATATTTATAGATGTTCTTATACAATTCTGGATGAAATTTCTTAACAGATTTTGGCAGCTTGTGCCTTGGAGGAAAACCAAATTACTACCAGGAGACAATATCTAACAATACAAAGATTTAGGATATTCTGTTTCTAGAAGACTAGTGCCAGTGCATCCTTACTTCATTGCATAGTCCTTCAGGTACTGAGGCTTGTTCATTTTCCTTTTTGACTTTTTACATTCTTCCTTGTTTGGTTCTTTTGTATGCTCTGTTTTTGCTGCCTCTTTTGCATCTTTCGTTGCTGCATAATGCTCTATGTTCTGCTCCACTTCCATAATAGGGAGAGTCAAATAAATGTTGAAGATCAAGGCATGAAGCTTTGTACATTTTAAAGTGCACTTGCATATAAAAAGATTAATGGAAGAAAAGTTTGCCATAAATAATTATTCAAAGTCAAAAGTGAAGATTGGAGAACTAAAATGTACTAATTAAGATGTTCTAGCCACCATTGATGGTGTTACCAAAAACACTTCAAAAGAATTGATCAAAAATGTAAAGTCATGCAAAGGCCCCAGAAATGTGAAGATTGGCATCAAGTTCCTGTGTTTCCTTTACAAATGACAACTAGATTATTTATTGGTAGTTTCATAATTCTTCTCATCATTTTAGGTTTTGGTACATGTAACTCATTCTACTATCAGCAGAGGTGTGTCCCCCATCCACAAGAAGATTGTGTGTTGTTATGAAGCCAGACTCATCACTAGCCAAAAACAAAGCAGCATGTGCCACATCTTCAATGGTTGCACCTTTCCCCTAAAGCAAAATTGCCCTGCTCCCAATCAGTTCCTTCAACCCTTGAGGGTTAATATGACCATGAGCAAACCTTCTACAAGCACTTAGAAGCATCTCAGAGGGGACCCCATGTGGGGAAATGCAGTTAACACGAATCCAATGCTCTCCCAATTCACAGGTACCACTTCTCACCAACCCATCAATTGCTGCTTTTGTCATTGTATAGCGATGCAAGGCCAATCCACCCATGATGGATGCAGCACTTGAAGTGCATATGATGGACCCTCATTTGTTGTTGTTACCTTTGATCATTGCCCTTGCAGCATGATTGATTCCATGAAGGTTGATGGAGAACAAGTGCCTCACTTGGTCCATGTCAAGGGTTGTGACGCTTCCCTTAGGGCCTTCAATTCCTGCATTGCTGAGCATGATGTCTAGATTGCCCTTCCATGATAGTGCAAGGTTTATGGCTGATTCAACATCATCTTCCTTCGACACATTGCAGTGTATGTAGCGGCCACCAATGGATTCAGCCATTGTGGTACCTAGATCATCAAGCACATCAGCAATTACCACATGTGCTCCAATTTCAGCAAACAGTTTAGCTGCAGCTGCCCCAATTCCTCTTGCACCACCAGTTATAACTGCCACCTTATCAGCTAGCCTTAACAAGATATTAAAAAGATGATTCAATTACACAACAAATGCTTTGCATATCATATGATGATATACTGATTTGCAGGAAAATGTATGATGATAATCTCAATACGCAACAAAGATTATTAAGTACCGACCCCTTTGTTGATGATTTTTGAGTTTCTATATTCTGATCAGTCACATGTTGTGGCTCCATTTTATTGTATTCTTTTATGCATCATTGTATTAAGCAATTATATATTGATCAATTTGAGTGCTGCAAAGAAAAGCCTCATCCCTTGTGTAAACATGCTTACAGTACCTTATAACTACTACTCAACTGAACTCACTTCTTTTTGTTTGTATATATTTTATTCTCTTCATCCCATGTTCTTGGTTCATTTAATTTTATCTAAATCTCATAACAAAAACTTCTGAAACTAAATACAATAACATCAAACGAAGGCAAAACAATATAATGCAATTTATTTTAACCTTCAAAAAAGGCAATTGCTCCATTTATTTCATGGAAAATAATTAAAATAAAGCGAGGTTGAGAAAATATTTGCTTTCCTTTGATTACAATATTTTATTTATAAACACCTTTTTTTGCAAACATCAAACACTTTAATCCCAAAATTTATCTTTGACTTTTTTTTATAAATAAATTAATCTCTTAAAATGCAAAAAACTCATTTTATTTCCAAAGTATCATCAATGGTGATAATATATTTCCAAGCACTATAAAGGTTAATCATACGTTGATTCATGGGAAAGACTCATAAAATTGATATTTCTAATATTTCGAGAATAGGATATTTTTTTAAAAAAAATAATTAGGTGTTAATAGATCATATAATCATATATTATTGTTATCTGTGATAAAATTATTAAATTTTATAATATTTACTTTTTCTGATAAATGAGTTTTATAATAATTATTTTAAGAGTTATATAAAGATTTTTACATTCATTCTCATTAAAAAAACGTATTAATATATTCAACATCAAATATTTGCAAAAATTAATTTAAAAATATTTTCTCCTTTTAATTTAATTTTCCTGAAATAGGTTGAACCCAATGGCATGGACAAACAGGCCTACTGTTTCTCCCAAATTACTAAGCCCAAATCAAAATCCAAAAGTACAAACGTAAAAAAAAAAAAAGTATCTCCTAAAACCGGGTTTTTATTTGCTCACTATGCAAATTGCTCACCATAACATGGCAATTCTAATTTTGTGACTTTGGCGTTAGCATGACAATCAATTGACTAGACTAATTATATTATAAAATAATTAATATTATTATAAATAATATTAAATTTTTTAATGTATAATATATATATAAATTTATATAATAAATTATGTGATATTTAATTTTTATTTAATAATTAATTTTCTTACATATATAAATTGTAAATAAAAATTATAAATTTAATAAAAATTTATATATGTAAAAAAGTATATTATTAATATAAATTTGTTAATGTATTTTTTATTTTATTATAATTAATTTTGATCTAATAATATATTTTATATATATATAAATTTTAAATAAAAATAATAAGTTTTATAAAAATTTATATATATAAATAAATTAATTATTATAAAATTTATTAGGTAAATTTATATATATATTAAATATAAATTAAAAAATTTAATATTATATATAAGAACGTTAATTATTCTGTAGCATAATTAATCTGTTAATTAAGTTTATTAAGTTTCATGCTACTATCCCAAAAGTGACAGGTTTGATTCCTGTTACCGGCTTATTTACAATGCGCTCAAAGAAAAAACCCCTAAACCCTTGTTAGCGTTTTTCTTTCTAACACTCAAAATCTCGATCCATTTCGTGTCAAATCCCAATCCCTCGATTCGTTCGTGTTGCAGCAATGAGACACCAATGGCGTCTTCTCCACCACCTTCTCCGTTTTCGCGACCGCATTCTCAATCACTCTCAGGTACTTCCCTCTTCCTCTTCAATCCCTTGTCGTTTTACCGCCAATTCCACGTTCCAGTTAAACCCTAGTTTCCGTCATTTTTCTTCCGAACCCGTTCTAGCACAAGCCGACACTGACAACCTCCTCGTCGTCGACATTTTCTCCAAACCTGCGGATTCCGAGGACTTCAAAACCCTCCTCGATTCGAATCGCGTTATGATTACCCACGACGCGGTCCTCGCAGTTCTGTGGAAGCTAGATTCCAACGTCGAGGCGGCGCGGAGGTTCTTCCTTTGGGTTTCGGAGAACCACCCCGAGAGGTTGAGCTCCAAGTGCTACAACTCGATGCTGCGCGTTTTGGGGACCAATGGTGTTGTTCACGAGTTTTGGGACTTGGTTGATGTGATGAAGAAAAAAGGGTATGGTGTTTCTAAAGGTGTGAAGGAGATAGTGTTGGAGTCTTTTGAGAAGGGTGGAATGGTTGCTGATGTGGCGAAGTTGAAGGGTTTGTATGATAACTTGAATGAGAAGAATATTGCTATAGTGTGTAGGATTGTGAGGAACAATGTGTGGGATGATGATGTTGAGAGGCAGATTAAGGACTTGAATGTAGGGTTCTCCGGTGATGTCGTTAAGATGGTTTTGGAGAGTTTGGCTTCGGAGCCAGCGAAGGCATTGATATTTTTCCGGTGGTTGGAGGAGAGTGGGATGTTTAAGCAAGATGGGGCAACTTACAATGCGATGGCGAGAGTGTTGGGGAGGGAGGATTCAATCGACCGGTTTTGGAAGCTTGTTGGTGACATGAGGAATGCCGGGTTTGAGATGGAGTTTGAGACCTTTGTTAAGGTTTTAGGACGGTTTTGTAAGAGGAGAATGGTGAAGGATGCTGTTGAGCTTTACGAGTTTGCTATGACTGGTGTGAATAAGCCTACGGTGCAGTGCTGTGTCTTTCTGTTGAGGAAGGTTGCTGCTGGGAAAGAGTTGGATATGGATTTGTTTTTGAGGGTTTTAAAGGTTTTTACCGGAAGTGGGAATTTGTTGACCGATTCTATGGCTGATGCTGTGCTGAAGACTTTGACAAGTGTTGGTAGGACTGGAGAGTGGAACAAGGTTTTGAAAGAAATGGAAGATTGTGGGTTTGTTGCAGGTGGTAATTTACAGAGTAAAATTGCCTATAGACTTGGTGCTGCAGGTAACAAGGAACAAGCTCACGAGTTCATGAATAGAATTGAGGCATCTAGGTCTAGTCCAGACCGCAAGACATGGGATTCTTTAATTGAGGGGCACTGTGTAGCTGGGAACCTTGATAAAGCTTTTGAATCTTTTAAAGAGATTGTTGAGAAAGAGGGGGTTGCTTCTGCAGGATATTCTTTTGATGTGTTAATGAATTCATATTGCCAAATGAATAGGGCAGTAGATGCAAGCAAGATTCTATGCCGACTAGTGAATGAGAAAAAGTTAAAGCCCTGGCATTCTACTTACAAGCTGCTGGTAACTAAGTTATTGGTTCAAGGAGGATTCACAGATGCATTGAATATTTTGGGATTAATGAGAACCCATGGATTTCCACCTTTTACCGATCCATTTATTGAACACTTGTCAAAGAGTGGAAGTGGCAATGCTGCTGCACTGTTTCTCAAGGCAATGACATCAAAGAGGTTTCCATCTACATCCATGTTTCTCTGCATGTTTGAAGCCTTTTTCAAGAACGGAAGGCATGAAGAAGCACAAAATTTCCTCTCTAAGTGTCCACGCTACATCCGCAATCATGCTGATGTCTTGAATCTCTTTTGTTCCATGAATTCCAAAGAAGCTGCTTCTTCTGGTATGTTGGCTGCTTAAGTTTTCAGAATATATCTGATGTTGTACTCTTCAGAAGTATCTGCAATTGCATTTGTTTGGAAATTTTGGTGAGTGCTTATTCTTTTTTCCTTCATCTAAATTAGTGAAAAAGAAGTTGAATTTTTCTTTGAATAAAGCCAAACAAACCAAAATTTTTGACATTCTATGATTTTTGACATATGTACCTCATAATTCTTGTCTACAGCATCATTATTGATTGAAGGACACCAAATGAATGCTTTGGTTGGTTCTTTGACATTGGTAGACTTTGTAGTTCGATGCATCCTGGTTTACACGGTCTTAATTAATGTACATTGTAGATTAAAGTGATGCTATATAAGCAACATTTTACACACAAAAAACTTGCAATTCTCCTCATGAGATTTACTTCCAGATTTGTTCAGTGTTATCTCACATTTTTTTGCACAAATGCTCATGCAGCTCTTCTGTATTGCAAACGTGTTTCCTTCAATGTTGCTTGAACAACATTATTAGTAGATTAACACAACCTTTAATATACCATGAAGACTTCATTTGTTATTGGACTGAACCCTTTTCATATAGGATAGTCGGATACTGATATGTTTCTAGTCAGGATCACGGTAATGCAACAAGATCAAGAGTTGTTGCTAAGCTTAATTAGTTGTTTCTTAGCTTGTTTTTTCTGTTTCTTGACCATTTACATGGGTCCATGGGGAGTCACAATCGTGTATGAATTGGGGGATGGCATGAGTATAATACTGTTTGAACCAAGACAATAGAAATTGTTGTTTAACCCGATAGTCTGTGGATCATTTTCTAATAATCACAATGCCGTCCTTTGAAATCACTGATCATTCTGGGTTGCCTTTATTCCTTTTTCGCTTGCTCTTTTGTTTCTATTTTTAATGTTAGTTTGTTGGTTTTGTTAAAAATGTCCTCGGGAAGGATTTGAACCTGTGATCTCTCCCTCTCCCCATCTCCCTTCACCTTTAAGCCCCCCTCTTGCTCTTGGCTATTCTTTATTCCTACTTATGACGTGTTCCTCTAAATACATACGTTGTCCAAGATATTTGATGGTATATAAGGCATCGATCTATGTTAACTTCCAAATGGGCCTTAGCGTTGTACTTTTCTAACTATTGCCTATCGATGATTTTATGAATGGCAACTTCATGCCAAATTGCAAAAGCGGATTTGGTTTAATGTCACTTTACGTGATCATAAACGACATGAAAATCTCCAATTCATTTTAATGGCTGATGTGAGGACAAGAGAGCTGAGTTCTTACTCAAGTCAGGAGAAGACGGCTTTTACTTTCAAGGGGAAAAGTTATTTCCTATGTCACCCACTCGTTAACCAAATAAAGAAATAATCACTCATTTTCCTCCAGCTCCCAAACTATTAACGGTCATTAGGGTTGAATAAAAAAACATTTATTACGTTGGTGTTTTTTAAGATTTAGGAACATTACTTTAAGAGTGTGTTTGAATGAGGGAATTTAAAATTATGAGAAATTTTAAATTCTAAGAATTTCAAATATTTCAATTGAAATTTTTTTATTTTCAAATTTGTATTTGGATAAAAAAAAATTAAAATTGTGAGAGTAAAAGAAAATGAATGCAAAGAGAAGAGAAAATATAATTGATGCGCTTTCAAATAAAAGAATAATAATGATGCAGCATGAGAAGTCGTAGGGGAATCAGGATACGGCGGCTTACACCATCACACTCGACCACAACATTCAGTCAACAACGCAAGGTATGACTCAGACCCTTCGTGTCGACGAGCATCTTCATCGCCTGATGGATAGCAACATCTGCTCTCGTGACTGACGGGTGTAGTTCTACGTGTCCTCCTATGCCCACATCCGATGGATACTCCACGATCTCAAACGGTGTTTCTTGAAGAAGAGGATCATCAGACGGTGAAAGAGGGGATGAAGGTTTATAAAGGAAATATGCGAATGTTTTAGAAGATTTTTCTATTAAGAAAAGAATTTCAAAAATTGAAATTTCACATTTTAAGTTATTTAAAATTCTGTTTTAAAATTCCAAAAATTTAAATTTTTCATAAAAAAGACATTCAAACAACGAATTTTAGATTATAGAAATTTAAATTCTTTGATAAATTACTTTTCTCGGTTAAAATTCTCTATTCAAACGCAATCTAAAATTTACCTTTGAGTATTTCTTTTTCTAACCATTACTTCTGTATATTCCAGTTAAATAATATTGGCCCCATTGGTAGATCCCTTTAAATCTGGTAGATGTAATCCGGCCTGTGGGGGATGAGGTATATAAAAGCACATTCTTGAGGAGGAAGCAAGAATTTCCATTTTATTGACTTTGCCGATATGGAATGACATTGAAACAACTCACACCAGTAAAGGAAGGTCATATCATATCAATGCCAATTTGCATCAATGTGGAAACTTAGTACAAAGTCTTATTTCAGGTCGAGTCGATTATAGTTTATAAAATTTTAATTTAATTTATTTCAGGCGGAGTCTTATTCATCCAAGTTTTGTATTTACTAAACATTGTTCAATAGATAAGATACTAATAAAATTAATATTTTAATTTTGAAGATTTATTTTAGTAAATCGAAAAAGTTATAGTATTGTGAATAATGTTCCGATCATTACTTTTTGGAAGCAATTGAATGAGTAAAAGATGTATTGGAAAAAATAATATTTTTTTTTAATATTAGATTCTGATTTATCCTTTACCACTTCATTCGATATCTTCAGTCCTTAAAATAAATTAAAATAATCCATATTTGATGAAGAAATTAATAAATCACTTAACTCCTCATGACTTCCAATACTTATATGATACACTTGATTAACTCTGGTCCAGTTCAATTTTTCAAATCAATGGGATGATAGTATGAAATATTAATATTGATTACAACAACAATCAAGCCTTATTTCACAGGGTGAAAATACTAAAGTTGATTAAAGGAGGATAATGAAAAGTTAGCAATAAAAGAATAGAAAGTTAAAAACAGATAGGAGTTTTAACAATGAAATGGAAAGGGGAAAGAATGAAGATAACTTGAATATTAGAAAATTTTATTTTTTTTAGGGGATAAAAAGTTTATAAAATTAAGTAATAATAATAATTTTGATAATAGATTTATAAATTTAATAATGAGAAATTATTTTAAATAAATTTTTCATTAAAATTAATAAGAAAAATAAAATAAAATTTATTAAAAGTATAAAGTTTTTGAAGACCCTAAGGTAATTGCCCTATTTGCTGAAGGCATCTCATGGTCGATATCCACAAAACTCAATCTTTTTTTGAAGTATTCAGTTTAATTTTTTTCTAAACAAGAAGCGTTTTAAACTTAAATGTAAGATTAATTTTGGGAGATAATTTTTATTTTTTTTTGCAGAGGAGATAATATTCTTAAACGAAGCAAAAGAGAGAACTTTAATTATTATTATTTTTTTATCCGTAAAAATTGAATATAATAACAGAGATTTAAAACACTCACACATTATTTCAATCAACTAGAAAAATGAAAATACCAACAAGCTATTGCCAAGTAAGAGAGACGTGAATATGTGTCTTTTCCTCGGTTGTTAATTGTTTTATTCCCAACCACGGACCACCCTGTTTCTTGTAGTTCCAAAATCAATGACCCTAAACTATGTTTCTAAGTTATAACCACAACCACATTCTTCCTTTCTTTGAAAGCAAAGTAAGGCTCTTCCCTTTATATGGTGGCCAATACTTTGAGCACAAATTGAGGCTCGGTATGATAGATAGTACAATTAATCACTGCATCTAAAACTAACGTTTATAATGTGACACTTTTTTCGTTTTTTTTACTTTCCTCCAACATTGCCTCAGAAACCGTGTTTTTATGTTTCTCAAGAAGAAAAAAAAGGCATAATGTGGCTTGCCATTGCACCCTCCCCTGATAACAACAAAAAATGTAACAATAATCAAACGAATGGAATAATAAACTAATAATAATGTGGCTGGAAAGAAGTTCCCTAACTTGCAATCAAAATTTGATTTATTTGCCATCATATTGATAAAGACTTTTGGGATAGTTCTAAACAATGTTCTTTAAGTTCAAACTCTGATGCATTCCTTATGAAACATTCTGTAATGTATTATTATGATATATATAATAACTATGATTCTAGAGTCTGGACAATGAAAATGTTGGGGTTTGTTGTCCTAAAGGAGATCACAACAATGCTGCTTGAGACACGGAGGTCATTTTGGTTCCTATCTGCATCAAAGCCTCCAAGGAAGTGAGAGAGAAAGAAAGGGTTGTATGTATGTGGGGGGGACCAAATCATGCATATGCTTTTTGTTGTTCATGCATGCTTTGAGACTGCTAAAGTGACTGTCATGGGGAGGGAAGGGATTTTTAAAACTCGCTTTTTATTTCCATTTTGTCTTTGCAACAAGCATGCGTGTGGTCTTTTTCTGCTCTTTGAATGCCATTTTGGCAACCCATTCTCTGCTTCATTCATTGCAATATATCCCATGAGGGCTTGTTGATGCTCTTTGCCTAATAACAGTATCTTCTTTTTGGCACAGAAGGTAACTTCGTAGTTAATTAAAATATAAAAAACAGGTTAGTCCCTTAGATGAATCTCAGTAAATGAATTGATAAGTCTTTGATTGTTGGCTAGAGGATAGCTGGTGCCATAAGGCTCCTCACTATGCAAAAGTACGAGAGAGGGTCACTATAAGTAGCCTTACCCTTGTATATGGAAAGAGACTGTTTTCAGATTCGAACTCACGACTAACCAACCGATCACCAATGCACAATTTTTCAATTGTATTAGGGCTCACCAAAAAGAAATACGATAAAGTGAAAGACAAGCAATTGGAATGTTCAATTTTTCATTAGCTTAATTAAAAATTGAAATCTCTATTTGCATATTACAAAATCTAGTTGCATACTCATCATTAGCTTAATAATATGCAACTATAGATTTCAATTTTAAAATGTGTCTCACCCCTAAGTCACAAACAGAAGAAGTATGAATATTAGGTGGTTTATTGTGTTTTGAGAAGCATATAGAAAATGATACTTCAAGTAACATATTCTTCATTTGTTTGAAAATACCTCATTCTTCTGGATTGTTTGGCTAAACATAACATCATTTTCATTTCTCAATCCGTGACAGCGTTGCCAGTCTGATAGCCAAAGAAGTTGAATGAGACTTATCAACAAACAAAACGTGATGACTGAAGAGTTGAATGTGACCAAAGAAGCAGCACAATGCTGTCTTATTACATTATATTTTTTTTATATATTCATTTTATTCCTCAAAATTATTTGCCTCGGCATCAAGTGCTTCTTTGAAGGTATTTTCCAAGTGGATATGTTTCTTGGAGCTTTGTGCAGTTGAACCTTTAGTCCTTTGGGACGACTTACAGAACCACAGATAAGAAACAAAAGACAAGTTATATTCTTACAGAAAATGTGACAAAAAATTCCATCATCTCGTGATGATTAGTAGCTATTGCTTCCCCCAAATCTAATGCGCATCAGTTCAAAAGGCCAAGATGGGACCAAACCTGTGGAGAAAGAATTAATGCTTGCATCATAAATTGAATATGAACTAATGGTATTAATAACGGTTAGGCTCAATTTCAGCTAAAGGCTAACTAATCAAGTATCAGTGACCCTTTTTAGATTTGGTTCACTTAATGGTGCAATTGACATGACTACTGATAACTGATGGTTTATGTTACCAAAAACCAATTCATAATGTACATTATGAATAACATAATGGGCAATATATATTACTTTCACGTGACTCAAAATGACAGTACATACAATACATGTGACTCAAAGTTTTGGCTAGCTTAGCTAGTTAAGTCTCTCGTAATAACTCAAAATTACATTCAGTCTCTAATTGGATTTAGAAAGGCAATTAATTAATTACCTTTTATTCATGTCACCCGTGCTGCTAAGATTAGATAACCACTAACAACATTCGTGTAGTGCTGCTGGAATGGAATCCATGTAACAATTTTAATCATGTCTATTCAAACCTTGTCGCCTGAGACCAAAGGTTTTGAGTTTTCTTTAGGGGTGGAAAGCAGTTTAAATGCTTCATATATATAACGGCTTCTTGTATAACTGCTTTACTACAATACAATATGATTCTATAGCCAATGAATGTGTCTTTTGACACTGTTACCAAGTGAAAATAGCAGTCTTTATTATTTGAAAAAGCTTAGGCCACAAATTCCCTAGTCTTATATATTTTTTTCCCTCACAGGTAGGTATTTTCTGTTAGAAACAATTTTGTTCGAGACTTACTGTGGATATCTCTCCCAACCATAATTTAAGCTTTAGTTCAACACGTTATGGGAAATTAACCCCTTCTGCTGGTTCCAACTCAATGTGCTAGTTATACTTGTAAAAATGATTAGAACTCACTAAGCAGGCCTCAAAATGTTTTATGCTGATCAACATTTGGTCGGCGATGTTTTTTCTTTAATTTACAAAAGCAGGCAAAAAAGAAAAAAAGGTGAATTTGGATAAGGGAGAGAAAATCATTGTTTGGATGTGGTAAGAAGTGAAAGATGAATAATGCAAAGGACCAAATAGTGAATTATTGTGGGGGGAGTGTACAGGTATAATATAAAGTGGGGTGATCAGTTTTTGGAATCTTTTCAAGATGTTAAAACATCATTCTCACAAAGTAAGAAGAAAACGGGACACTTTGTAGTAGAGGGCAGAAAAGGGAAAAGTGGAAAATAGGACAAGTTGTTTCCTCAATCAAAATTTCCCTAACAATGTTAGCTCCATCACTGTCTTTCATCTTGTGGACATATGAATCACTTTTACTTTCCTGTCAAAGACTCCCTTTGTCACATTTGCCCTGTTCTTCAACCATAAAATAATGTCAATTTTCTCTGTTTTTAGGTCTCTTGTTTCTTCTCTCCGCAGTTACTCAATTAATTAACACTTGGGGGTGATAAAATCAACAATAACAATGACTCAATGGACCTAGACTCTGTTTATACATTATATTAATTTCAAGGTTGTACAACAATGAACAATCTATTATAGACTGTAATAGGACCAAAGTTAATGCAAAATATCTATTTAATTAATTACTTCAACAATTGGTTGTTCATTTTGATCGAGCAAATTTCATATATAAGCTTGTAAAAATGAACTCATAACTTCAATAGCATTTTTTATTATTAAATTTATGATATCAATTTTCATATAATAAAAACTTAATAAATAAACATTTAATTTAATTATTTACTCAATCACACTCTATATTATATATCAATTGGAATAACCAAATTGCAATAACCATATGTTACCAAACAAACTGAGGGCTGAAAGTGTTTTAGAAAATGTTAAAATAAGGTCGCGTGGAATTATGGTAAAATAAATACTAAAAATTTTAGAGTTCGGAAGAAGAAAGGGGAGAATAAAATTAATACACAATATTCTTGATTTGCATCACTTAATTGTTTGAGTTGTTACGTTATCAATGGTTTCCAGACATCCCTAATGATCTTCATACAATGATGATGAGAAATATGGTTGACTTTTGAACCTGAAATTAGTGTATCAAATCGTGTAGCCACCTGCAATGCCAACATAGAGAAGAAAGATAAAATACTTAGTAAAAAAAGAAGTAAATTATTCACAGGCTCTCAAATGCCCTTGATTAGGGTCATAGATAGCAGTATAACACCTTGTCAAAAAGTTTCGATCGATTCAAGCCTTAAAGGAGCCGAAGCTCAATAATGTTGGCCAAACAAATGATGCCCACGTGCCGCAGAAAGCTTTTTGTGCTTTCTAAATTATCTCTATCAATTACATTTGATTTCTATACGTTATCTTCAAAATAAATTTTCTTAGATTAGAAAATTATGTTTTACTTTAATTAAGATTCAGAAATACTGGAACTATGGATAACTTATTTTTAAAACCAACGGATTGAAAAATCGTCAATCATGATTGTAATCATTTTGTTTCCCAAAAGTTCATCAATACAGTATATATAGTTATACAGAATTGACAATATACCCGTCAACATGTTTTAGAAGACAAATCTCTGAATACAGCAGTCACTTACAATGATTTTTAATATATACTAAAGAGACACTAGTGTATATATGCTTTTAAAATTAAAATTAAAGTTAGTTCAAACAAATTTTTATTTTTTTCCGATTGCAAAGGCAGCAAAGCAGTAGACAATATTTTTCACCATTGTCAATAATTATTATTCTCTAAGAAATCTGTCTTATGTAACAATTTTAATTCTAATAACATTTTTTCCTATTCACAAATTTAAATTTGAGACCATACTTAATATATAATTTAATACTATTTTAGTCCCAAACAGCTCATTAGCCTTTTACACATTATTAACCTAAAAATGAAGTTTGGGGGTAAACTGAAAAAAATGCTAAATTACCATTAGAGTTAATTGGTAAATTAATGTCTTGAACTTACGTTAAAGTTGAGGAAGGTTAAATAGTATAAAAGTTCACAATTTTTTTTAAAAGAAAGAAACTACAGGAATAAGGTGTAAGTTATCCAACATACATTTCAACGAAGAATATACATAGTTTACCCTTTTATTACTGTATATAAGATATATGTGAAACCAAAAGAGCATGTGTACAAGTACAAGGGGGGTGTAGACATTTTTAATACTCTAAAATGGACATTGTGTGATCATGCCATTAAATCCACTTTGGCAGCATCATTAGTTGATGAGGAAGTGGTCCATTTTCATGATGGAAACAGCTTCAATCAAATGAATAAGAAGAAGCAAAGAAGATTATAGAAAAGAAGAAAGTTGGGAAGGCATTAATTTGAAGAAGGAAAAAAGAGCAATTAGTACTAGATGTGGTATTTGTGATGCGATTGCAAGTACCTCTCCAATGAGAGGAGTGTAAAGACTCTCTCAGACTGGTTTTCGAAATTCGGTCTAAACCAATGGGGTCCAATAAATCTGAACTTGAGCTTGGATGTTCTGTATTGTCTTCTAACTGAACAACACTGTCAAATTAGTATCACGTGAGTGAGTACTTAAGTTTTTCAAAAGAAACCAACTTGATACAACTGAACTTGATACAAATTAATGTAGCACTCTTTTTTAATCTCCCAACTCAATATGTTCTGTAAAATTATCAAAAGTGAAAATTATCTTCACACATTGATTCTGTTTTTCAAATGTCCTAGAGAGTGGAGATAAAACGAATATATTAAGCTTATATTGTATCTAGATGAATAAAAGGTTTAACCAACTTAATTTATATGTTCGTTTCATTTTTAGGCTTAAACAGAAAAATACTTTTTTATGAATATTATAAATTGTTCTTAAAAATTGAAATTTGACAACTATTATTATATATAACATAGAAATTGGTTGGAAATGATCAAAACAGTTTTACCTCATTTAGTTTTTATGTTTGTGATGTGTATCTTTTATATTATATTCATTTACACAACGAAGTCACAAACCAACATACCTAAAATTTATAGGTACTTCACTACTAGCTAAACCTGCAGTGTACTAATTCTGATCAGGATCTTAGCTATTCAAGGGTACCATGATAAAGGGGTGGAACATATACATAGCCTAATTTTCACACAAATATGGTAACAAATTAATCTTGTGTAGTCAATGGCAACATCTCCAATCCAATGCATGCATCCTTTCAAATGAAAAATGATTTTCTTTTGTTACAAAAAAATTTTATGGGATCAAAGATTATGCTTCGGTTCAAGATAAGAAAAACTTTTGAATTTAAATA
The DNA here is from genome assembly GCF_004193775.1 of Glycine soja. Classification (NCBI taxonomy): domain Eukaryota; kingdom Viridiplantae; phylum Streptophyta; class Magnoliopsida; order Fabales; family Fabaceae; genus Glycine; species Glycine soja. The sequence goes on along the minus strand of NC_041009.1, from coordinate 22,767,071 downwards.
ACACTTACAAATAACTAATATTTGCCTCACTCTAAGAAAATAAGTAGGGAGAAAATTAAAAGGTATTAGCACTGGACATGCATTCTCATAAAGAGAAAACAAATAAGAAAAAACCTTGAATGAATTTATTTTAAAAATAAACAAGTAAAATATACTTATTTATATTGTTTAATAAATTATAATTAGGGCATGCAATATATATATATATATATATATATATATATATATATATATATATAATTTTTTTAAAAGAAAAAAAAGTAAATTTTTACTATCGAGTGTGTACGACTCAATCGATACAAGTTATTTGAGCTTAACCAGTATTTTGAATTAGATATAAGTATGTAATTATATTGAATATTTTAAAAGAAATTTTTTTCATACATAGTAGTTATATATGATTTGAGACGAATTGCCTTTGTAAAAAATACATATAGTTTATTTATAAAAAAAAAAAAAAGGAAAAAATCCCTTATAAGAATATATATTTTCAGATACATAGCATATGCTACCTCTACCAATCATGTAATGGCCTTGTGCAAATTAATTTCAAGATGCTTTCCCATTACATTAGACCAACCAGGTAACATCTTTGTCCAATTTAATGTGAAGAAGGTTTCTCATTATAAGAGGCCACTGTGTTAAGTCCAAGCAGGACGTACACTTGGCGTATTTTGATTGTTTGTCATGTTTGGATGTCCGTGACTGCATTGTCACCACAGGGTGATATCTGTAGCCAAAGACAAAATAGTAGAAAAGACAAAGAAAATGCAGACGAATGGAGAGTTAACTTAAATTTGATCAAAGGTTGCATATATATGGTCCTAAGTTATGATAGGGCCATTATTCCTTGTGGTTGTGATTTGTGAACAAAGGGCAATATATCCTAGCTGTTATCACTTTGCATATATTGGTCCTTAATTCGTGGATATTTTTGTTATTTTGTATTATTTAAGTGTTGTGTTCTTTTCTTATGTTGTGTCAATTTTATTTCCTTTATTACGTTATATAATTGGCCAATACCCTCAATATCCACCATACAGATAGACCTTATCTGCATGTAACATCATTTCCTTTTTTTATTATTTCTATTTTTTTATATTTGGTTTCCTTTGTGTGGAATAAGAGATATCATGCGGGCACTACTAGAAAAAGATGTTTTTACTACTCACGTTTCACATCGGCCTTTTGAAACCATCTTAGAAGCATATACAGTAACATTTTTGTAATTATGATGTGCATCAACAACAATGGTGTAGCAAAACTTGTCTTCGAATGCATCATACAAAGACGGTCTCTAATAGGATCGACATTGAAATGAGAATTCCACCACATTTTTTGACACATCGTCATCGTATGCACAATCATTTAAATGAGGCTGTTGGTTGAAGTCACTCACAGATGACCCTCTCATGTCTGAAGTAAGTGAGCTTGCGTATTTTTTCCTCACACACTCAACTGACGTCCCCCGTCACTCACTAGCCGTGGAACGTGGTGGGATGCCATCGTCATGTAAAACCGGTCGCGTTGAAGGCTAGGTTTGTTTTCAGGCTCATAGTTTTGTGTCTAACTTTCTTGGTTTTATGGGGTTGTATGGGAAACAAATTGTTGGGTCTGAATATACCATTAGTGGGTCTTGTTGAATGTTCAGACTATTCGCATCTTGATCTATTTCCTTGTATTTGTATAGTAGCTCTTGGGAAACATTTAGTTGATTTTATTGGTGGCTTGTTCACCTACCTGGAGGTCGTATTGTTCCCTAGCCAGGTTCGTGTATAACTGACTATGAGAAAATGTGCTGCATTTTTGTTCCTTTAGTGTTTAATTTCAGCTTTATGTGGAATGAATAATGGTGATACATTATGTTGAGTGTAATACATAGCAACATGATTGTGAAATTAGTAATTAGTAATTACTATGTCACAATTTTAATTCATAGTTAGGTCAAACTACATTACTCAATTTAACAATAAAACATTCTATTTGAAATAAGATTATAAACTTTGATCTATGGATAAGAATATGAAAACTTACATATAAAAGGCTAGAAATTTTCAACACTAAATCAGGAACTATATACTTATTGTTTTGTCTTATATTTTGGAACATTATGTTGCATATCCATTTTATTTGTATAATTTTCATACCTCTTGTTTGGAATTGCTTTCTTCTGCGGTTTAAATTTTTAATCAAGCGTGCCAGTAAGTAATTGATTACATTGTACATTGTTTTTTCCACCCCTAAACTATATTGAAATGCACCCTGCCACTACTACAATAATGTCATTTTACGACGCCGCAATTACAACGGTTAAATGCAACACGTCGTAGAAATAGTAGCGGTGACATAATTGTAATTTTTACAAAGTTTTATAAGGAAGCATGTTGGTATAACGACGGGTGTATTAAAACCATCTTAAAGATATGATGATACAAAGATGGTCTTTTTACAATGACCGTCTTTGAATAATTTTTTATAATTTTTACTGCGCGTCCATTCATATTTCACAAATTTCGCGTCCGTTCATATTTCACAAATTTCACGTCCGTGCTCCCTTCTTGTTGCTCGCTGAGGTCTTTCTTCTTCTCTCCTCTTCCCTTTTCCCAATCCAATCCAAAGCTCTCCACCTCCTCCAGCATCACCCTCCTCGCTTGCACCTTATGCGTCTCGCGGATGAACGCGAGCTCCTCCTGGTCCACGCGCCACCCACGAGGCGACCAGTCATGTGGCGACACGAGTCAAAGCTCACCGTTCTGAAGTCCTCGACGGGCCGCGAGATCGAGGCCCGCTACGAGCTGGGCCACGAGCGGGCGTAGAAGAAGAGGAGGCGGGCGATGCTGGAGTGGTCGTGGAGTTCGCCGATGGCTTTGGGGAACACGTGGTGGTCGAGGCTTTTTTCCTGGGAGAGGCATTGGGTTTTCGTGAAGCGGCAGGCGTAGCTGGCGGCAGGCGTAGCTGGCGGCGCCCGAGTGGAACTTCACAACATGGACCATGTCATCCCTGTCGAAGAAGTGGTGCCCCACGACGGGCTCATAGAGTGGGTTCGCGCCGTTGCGGATGTAGACGCATTCGATGCATTTGGGGATTTTTTCGATCACCGGGAGGAATTGATGCGCCAGGTGCTCCGGCACGGGGGTGAAGTTGCCAGTGATTTGGACACGCAGGTCGGCGGTTTTGGGGAGTGGGTGTTGCCGCTCGTGGGAGACCAAGGCTATTTCGACCATGTCTAAGGCTGAAGCTGCTGCTTTCTGGAGAAAGTTCCATTTTTGAGGTAATGGGTGTTTTGTTTCAGAGGGAGAAGCGATTACTGGTTTGGTTTCTCTTGCTGGGGTGGTGGTGGTGGTGGTTGTTGTTGTGGTTGTGGAGGTTGGTTGGTACTTTAGAACTACACAAAGTGGACTGTCTTTGAACATAGTATTTTGATGTAGGGGTTTTCAGTTCCTTATTTGGTTGGATAACTTCACTCCTTGTTGATTAAGGTTGTTACTAGTATTTTGATTCTCCTCTGTTATGCCAAGTTTATTGATATTGATTTCTGTTATTATTATTATATTGTGATTGTCATTGTCATTGTTTTTGTTTGCTATTTGAGGAGGAATTGATTGCAAATGAATCATCTGACAAGCAAGTAGTAGGTGAAACTAGTGTCCAAATTAACTGTTCTGATGGAGATGGATTAACTGAACTAGAGAAACTATTAAAGCAGAAGACTTTCACCAGGTATCCTTTGAATGATGTGCATGACTTTATGTAGCATCACTGTTTTTGGTATTAGGTTGGTTGGTCTGTGTTTGGTAGTTTGCCGCAATACCATAAAAAGTGCACATTTTTATATAATTGAAATAAGTAATTGATATTTCTTTTATTTGTACCTTAAAATTAATTAGATATGGAAAAAAAATATTAATTTCACGTACCATCGTGAAAGAAAAAGAACCCTCGGGTAAGTCTACACTCAACACAAAGCTTATTTAACCATTTTGCTTGATGTGCTATTTTTGTAACATGTGTGTGCTCTACAAATGTGCACAAGCAAAAGTAGCTATGCTTGGAAAGTGGAAGGTTAGATCTCTTCTTAGTATAGGTGCCTTTCTAAGACGGTTATAAAATGACCGTCTTAGTATACCTAATAAAATATGGTTGACGATTATTGTAATAATCGTTTTAGATTCTAAAAATTTTCTAAGACAGTTATTAGAGTAACCATCGCTAAAAATTTAACATATAAAAACAGTTATCTCAATCGTCATTATATTTTATTTGCTTTTTACGACGTCCGTTTTTACGAGAGTTCAAAGTCGTCCTAATATATGTAATTTAACCATCGTAAAATATAATAATTCCATTAGTCTGCAAATCTCGATCGATATGATCAGTATAAGCTTACTGACAGCACATATATGTATGAAACTCTATTGGAAATATGAATGCAACATTTTGATCATCGTATCCCTGCATTTATTTCAAATTTGCTGATTGTTTGTGACATCCATCTGACATACGCAAGCATGATCGTAAAAATTATTATATAAAACATTTGATGAGACTAATACCTAATAAATCATTAATGTGTTTTGTTATGTCATTCTATAATTGGTATTGATTTGCAGTAAGAAAAACAAAAAATTGATAATATTGGTTCCCTAGAAAAAAAAATTATTTCTAAATCACATGTATGATGTATGTTGTATAGGAGATAATGTTGTTCGAATCTTTATAGGACAATTATTATGGGCGTCTAAGTAGTAAATGCTCTCTCAAAATATTTAATTGTATAATCTAAGACTCAAATTTTTAAGTCAAAACATTTCATGTTAGTTGAATTACATGTTCAATAGTTATTGATATACAGAATAACACGGTAATGTAATATGTTAAACATTATTTATTAACTCAAATTAAAATAAATAATAATAATTTTCTAAATCCAATTATATTTTATAATTTACCTCATCACATCAAATATATAACATTATTAGTTGAATTTAGCGTTGTAAGACATGTCTTGTACATATATTTATTTATAAAGATTAATAACTAATTTACCAAACTAAATATATATGATTTTACGGTATGAAAAATTAAGTCTAAGTAAAATATTCCGAGCTAGCAACACGACACTAGGTGGAATTTAAACTTTGCTAGAACATGTAAAGCTTAGCTTCAAGGGCCACTTGGTGAACATGATGGATAAATTTTTCATTAATTGGAATTTACTCATGTTGAGCGTGCCTCTCCTGGAGTGCACGGAGGCAGAGTTCATGCAATTTAAAGCATATTTATATTCTTAATTCTGCTGGCTTTCCTAACATATACAATTTCATGATAGTGAAAATAGACTAAGGTTTGAGAATTTGAGATATTTGTGTATGTTTAATTGATCAATAATGGTTACTTCTTGTCGTTACACTTATTGAACTCTATATAGCATGTTCATCAAGTAACATATCTACCTTATCACAACTTTTCTCTTGGGACTCTAATTCACGAAACTATATAGCCTAACATTCTTCGTTTGAGAGCACCATTGGCAGTGTGTCACATCCCCCTTGATATAAACCATATACCCATCCACATACATTGCTATCATCCAATTCATTATAGATACAAAATTTATATAATCCGACTTTTTTGTCATATCATAATCTTTCACTCAAGTGGCAAACATTCTCATTACTGGATAGATGGCTTGTCACCTATTCAAATTATCTTATTAGTAAGCTATTAATGATAATATGTTATCATCCAGTCTTTGCCATGTCTGGATCGATGGCGATTCACCCATTAAAATTATCTTGTTAGTAAACTTCCATGCGCAACATGTATTATGATCTAGTTTTAACAAATAGATGACGTGTCTTCCACCCGAATTTTCTGCTTAATATACTTATATAGAATCAGCATCTAGTCTGCAACGAATCTATTGTGGGACTTGTGATGCGCAAATATGTCACATTCGATTTAAAACCCTATAAGAAAAATGTAATATTAATATTGGTCTGTATAATATAGAAACGTAAGTCGAGTTTATTTATTACATATTCTTCAATTATGAGCCATGTACGTTGCCCTGAATTTATGGACTATGTATTTTTATATATACAACAAGTGATTTGAAGTTTTTAGCGTGTATTGTTAGGGTTTTTTTCTTAATATTTTTATATATAAAAGCAGTATAAACAAACATATTAAAAAAATAAAAAATTACTTGTTTTATTAAAAAATAAGCGTAAGTAAACTAAATCCTTGGGACGCTGATAATGAAAATCTCTTTCAATAAAGATTTAAACCTTGGTTTGTCAAGTTATAAGGGACTAGGATTAGTCCCTTCTGTTAGATCTTACCCCAATTTATAATGTAAGACTATTAGATTGTAGGTAAAAAAATCACAATTCTAGGTAATCTTTTTAATCTTATTTGCATAAAAAATATATCATTCAATATTTTTGTTTTCATAAAAGTATTGATATTTTAATAATTAATGATTGATAATATAATAATTAATCATTAAGAGATAATAGTATCCTTATGAAAACGAATAACACTAACTTTTAAACATCTCCATTAAAATCTTCTGAACTATTTTAAACATATATCTCCATGTTGGTTTAATCCATTTAATAGAAAAGAGAAGGATCCTTGAAAACCCCGGTCTTTAAAATGTTTTACATAAACAATAAAAAAAATCAAACAACATAGGACATGTCTTGAATTTGGACGTCGAATTGCACAATTCTTTTGAAAATGCAAAGGATCCGTGGAAGAAAACTGATAAATTGTATAACTTTTTTTAAAAAAATGTGAACACTCATCATCGATATAAGAGATACACGAGATAATTATATAGCATAGTATACAATAATTTTGCAATAAAGTAATTAAATTTGAATTGATTGCAGATTAGAAAATTCTAAATATAGAATAAATTTTCTAAATATGGTTAGCTGCAATCTGGTTTATTTGTGAGATTGATTTGTGCCACTTAAAACAAATTAGTCTTCCAACAACTTTTCATTATCAGTAGCACAATTATAGGGATCTGGTTCCAACGACTCTTTGTTTCCTTTTTTTGCATGATTGTCATTATTAGTGGCACAATCATAGGGATTTGTTTCCAATGGCTTTTTGTTTCCTTTTTCTGCATGATTGTCATTATTAGTAGTACAATCATAGGGATTTGTTTCCAACTGCTCTTTGTTTCCTTTTTTTGTATGCAATAGGAAGTTGTAAGGCAGGAGATTGCATTAAAGGATTTGAGCATGGTGGGGCGGAAGCAGAAACTGTTGTTATTGTTGTTAGGTCTGCACAAGAACTGGAGTTAGTATGAGGTAGCCAAGAATCAAATATGCTAACTACATGTTGTGTAGGAGAGGAAATCGTATGATGACGATTAGTCTTATATGGAAAGAATGACTCATCAAAAACAACATGTCGTGAGATAAAAATTTTCTTACTAGAAGGATGAAAGCATTTATATCCTTTATGTATATCACTATATCCAACAAACACACAAGGAAGGGTTTTAGGACCAAATGTATATCACTATATCCCAAATGTAAGGAAAACATTTAGAACCAAAGATACGTAGCGATGAATAGTTAGGGTGTGTGCCATGTAAGACAAAGTAAGGAGTTTCAAAATTAAGAGAAGACGACGAAAGTCTATTAATAAGAAAAACAATTGTAGTGAAAGCTTCAACCCATAGACATAAAGGTGCACCACTATGAAATAGCATAGTCATACCTAATTCGCGTATTACTCTATGTCTCCTTTCAACCATACCTGTTTGTCCCGGTGTATATAGGTAAGAAACTTGATGTATAACACCTGTTAAATGAAAATGAGTTGAAAGTTTGGAGTTGATGAATTCACCTCCTCCATCAGAATGAAAAACTTTGATTTCTTTGTTAAATTGTTTTTTAACATATTGTTCAAAAGATAGATAAGCATTTAACAAAGTCAGATTTATGTTGTAAGGGAATGATCCATGTGTATTTAGAAAAATCATCAACCAAGCATGCATAATATTTGAATTTACTAATAGATAAGACAAGAGCAGGTCCCCATAAATCACAATGTATTTTTTCAAAGATAGAAGAGCTAGAGTGTTCAGAAGAAGAGAAAGGCAATTTAGTAAGTTTTCCCAATTGACAACTATCACAAAGATGTTTAGATTTCAAGGTTCCAACTACATCAATTAATCCTTTGTTCTTTAGTAATTGTAAAGTCTTTATTTGAGGATGTCCTAGACGTTGATGCCAAATGTCTGCTAATCCTGATTTGAAACGATTAGAAAAATATGATTCTAGCATAGGGGAAAGAACATATAAGTCACCCTTGCGCCTCCCAGTGATAATCGGTTTCCCTGTTTCTCATTCCTTAACACAAAAATCAACATTAGAAAACTCACAATTAATAGGAAATTGTTTTGTTAGTTGGCTTATAGAAAGCAATTTTTTTGTTAAATTAGGGACAAGTAAGACATTATGAAGAGGTAGAATAATATTTTTTTTGCTTAATGAATGTGTCTCCAATACCATGAATTGGGAGAGAAGAACCATAACCAATAAGCACAGAGTCTGTACATGAATATTGTTGGATATTACTCAATATATTGGCTTTACCTGTCATGTGATTAAAGGCCTCGGTGTCAGAGGTCCATTTTGTTTCAGCAATTGTGTTGTCTAAGGTAAGGGCTGCAAGTGCTTGAGGTATATCATCAGATTGAGTTGGTTTCTTGGACACCCACCAACATATATTTGCTATATGGCCCATTTTATCACAATATTGACATTTTTCATTCCGATATTGTTCTCATTTTTCAGGAGTCATACGACATTGTCCGGCTGGTGGAGGACGTCTCAGTTGTGAGCTCATAAAGGTTTGACTTTTATTTTGGTTCATGGGTTGTTGAGCCTAAAATCCTATCCTAGTTGACGTGAAGGTTTAAGAATTCCTTTGATGTTGGGAGGAAAACTGACGAGATCGTTGTTGTTCGCCATAGAAAGCCACTTGAGGAGTGGAAGAGTTGTGCGTATTGGAATGATTGGAGAACCAATTGCGACGTTGATCATGGCTTTGGAGTTGTGAGATTAACTCAGAGTTTGATGGCCTTGGAGGTTTTAGCATAGTTGTTGTGAATGTTTCATACTCATGCCCAAGGCTTGTGAAGAGATAGAAAACTCTCTTTGTCTGGGACAGGTATCCCAATTGCAGCAAGGTTGTCACATAAACCTTTGAAAGTGCGGATGTGTTCACCAATACTTTGATCATCTTCCTTGCGGAGGTATATGATTTGTTGACGAAGTGTGAATTCACGTTCTTGCGAGTCTTCCGCATATGAATCTTTAAGTGCAGTCCAAACGGCATGGACAATGTCTAAGCCAACAACGAGTCCAAGTGCTTCCTCAGAGAGTGTTCCAATTATCCACCCTCGAAGAAGACGATCTGTCTTGCGTCAAGCAATGAATTCGTCAGTTAATTTTGGAACAAAATTTTCTGTGTTTGTTGTGTCATTGGAATTTGGTGTGGTGTATTGAGGGGGGGGGGGAGGCTGGATCATCATTCGTAAGGTGACCAACCAAGTCTTGACTTTCTGCTAATGCTAAGGCTTGTTCACGTCATAGTGGGTAGTTTGCAGGTGTGTCTCAAACTGATGAAATTGCTAATATTTAGAGATAAGGAAGTCATGGTGTGGCAAGGTGTTCACAAAGGCTCTAGATACCAAGAAGAAAACTGATAAATTGTATAATCTTGTTTTAAAAAACGTGAACACTCAACATCGATACAAGAGATAATTATATAGCATAGTGTACAGTGATTCTGCAATAAAGTAATTAAATGTGAATTGATTGCAGATTAGAAAATTCTAAATATAGAATAAATTTCCTAAATATGGTTAGCTGCAATCTGGTTTATTTGTGAGATTGATTTGTATCACTTAAAGCATATTAGTCTTCCAACAACTTTCCATTATAGTAGCACAATCATAGGGATCTGGTTCCAACGACTCTTTGTTTCCTTTTTGTGCATGATTGTCATTATTAGTAGCGCAATCATAGGGATTTATTTCCAATGACTCTTTGTTTCCTTTTTTTTGCATGATTGTCATTATTAGTAGTAGCACAATCATAGAGATTTGTTTTCAAGTGTTCTTTGTTTCCTTTTAATTTAATTTCCCAAATATCTAAAGTTAACCTCAACAGTAACACAAGCGTACTCTTTGATAAATGATATCTCTCTCGCAAGTTATATATATATATATATATATATATATATATATATATATATATATATATATATATATATATATATATATCTTTAATCCCTTATAATGGAGCACGCGCTTTTGTTTGTTGAGTTAGAATATAGGACAATAGTACTATAGTAGTGTTAGTGTTAATGTAACTACTAAAATGCTCACACTATCATATAATAAGCACATAAAAAAAGAAACATAATTTGCGTAAAGAAGAAGGTGTGGGTCACAGAAAGAGAGAGGGGAATGGCAATGGCAGCTTTTGCTTTTCAAAGTTTTACTCTTTTTGAACAATTTTAGGGGAATGACTGTCTGCTGTGGGAATAGACCAAAGAGACCCAAGTGTGATCGTTAGCTCATAGTGGTTTATGGAATCTAAAAAGCATACACCCCTTGCCATCACCCAACATTTACAGCACAAAAGATATCAACTTATCTTATATTATTATTATTATCTATTTGTTTATATATAAGCTAACATAGATTTTCATGGTTCATCTATAGTGGGTCACCAAATCCATCATCAATCTTGAGCCCCCAGAACACCCAATGTTCTCGAGATTCTCACATTCTCAATACCTTAATATTATAAAAATTAACTTTAGGACTTTACTAAATGGCCAAACTCGAGAGTTTTGGATTCTCCACGAAAGCATAACCTGTTCATGCTAATTAAACTAGATTAACTCGTGTCAAGCTTTTGCTAATTCAACAAATTAGAAAGAAAAAAAATACTCTTGTATCTGTACTACTATTGAATAAAACACGTAGGATTTTGGTTCTTTGCACCCAAAAAGGAAATAAAAGCACTACGGTGTTTTTCTTTTATTCTAAATGTGTCTACATAATATTCATTAAAAAATCTAATGATATCTCTCATGCGCCAGTACTTTTTTTTTCTTTTTTCATTTTTTTGCTTTATCTACTACTTTGCTGATGCATATATAGTTTCATGAAAACTTCTTTATGCTTTATGTGCATGTGCGTGATTAAGCAACACTCAAATTGAATTTCCCATTCTCTCCCTGCCACACATACGCCGTTGAATTTCTTTTTACCTTCGTATGGTTTATTATTCATCCCTTGTGTTGTTCTAAGATTAAGGCCATTATATATAATATTTTGTTTACAGCTTCCTGAATCAGTGACAAGCATGCTAGTTCCCTTTATGCTGTCCAAAAACATGTCATTTTCCCCCCCCTTGGTCTGACAGAAGATTTTTCGGTGAATGAGATTCTAGCATGGAAAGAAGGAAGTGAGTTTCTTTTCTTATTTTGAACACCACAGTGATGAAACAACACCCATTTGAGGACTGTTAACGTTCCATATTAACATCTTTGTTGATTTACACTTACAGTTAGAAAAGCCTCAAGTGAAGTGTACTTGCATCTTGTTCTTGGAAAATTTCAGTTGAATATGGGGACTCCAAGAGGAATAGCTCTTCTCAGTTTCACATCCTTCTTGTTTTGGAGCTCAGCGAATGCTTTGCTTTCTCCTAAGGGAGTGAACTTTGAAGGTAAGCTTGAAACTTTGTTCTTTCTTTCTACTAGTCCATAGCTTCATATCTTTTCAATATGCAAAGATTTGAATTTGATCTCTCTCTCTTAATGCAGTGCAAGCTTTAATGGGCATAAAATATTCTCTAGAGGATCCACATGGTGTTCTAGATAATTGGGATGGGGATGCAGTTGATCCATGTAGCTGGACTATGGTCACATGTTCTTCTGAAAACTTGGTCATTGGACTGTAAGTCTTCCTTCAATCTTCTAATTGAATTTGAGAAGCGATGTTTGAAGTTTGAACACTCCGCAGGTGTACCAGTTTGTGGTGCAAATTACTTCAATCTTTAGATGAAACTTGTGTTGGGTTGTGTTGTTTTGGTGCAGGGGCACTCCTAGTCAAAGTTTATCTGGTACTCTATCTCCAAGCATAGGCAACTTAACCAACCTCCAGATTGTGTAAGTAATTGCAAAGCTCTATGCAATTTAGTTTACCACTCTCAAGATGGATGCTTCTTGTTGACTAAGAGGGATGTGTTGGACTACTTTTCAGGCTTCTACAGAATAACAACATAAGTGGACCAATCCCTTCAGAGCTAGGCAAACTTCCTAAGCTTCAAACACTTGATCTCTCTAACAACTTCTTCAAAGGGGAGATTCCTCCCTCTCTTGGTCACCTGAGAAGCCTCCAATACCTGTAAGCATATATGATCCAAGATTTGGAGTGTTGAGCTGAAGCAATTTTCATTATCAATATGTGATGTCTGATGCTGAAATTTTTTCAGGAGGCTCAATAATAACAGTCTTGTTGGTGAATGCCCAGAGTCACTGGCTAACATGACCCAGCTTAATTTTCTGTAATACACATGAACTCTTCTTTTGCATAATTGTATCTTATACTTTATTTCAGTTTATATTTTTCCAGTTTTCGTATTCCTAAAGATGCTTCTGATTATAATTCAGTGATTTGTCATACAATAATCTTAGTGACCCGGTGCCTAGAATTTTAGCCAAATCATTCAGGTAATTCTCTGTCTCTCTGAGATGTATGTGCATTTCTGCTTGGCTGGAAAACAGAAAATCGGGTACTAACTGATGGATTATTCTTATTCCCATTCCTTTTTATTGTTTCAGCATTGTTGGAAACCCCCTTGTTTGTGCCACGGGAAAAGAGCCAAACTGCCATGGGATGACATTGATGCCTATGTCCATGAACTTAAACAACACTGAAGGTAAATTGGTTTCATTCATGCCTTGTGTCATTTTCCCATGTACTAGTGTACTCTGATGCATTCTTTATAGTCATTGTTTTGATGCTGACAGCACTGTCTTTGCTTCCCTAGATGCTTTACAATCTGGCAGACCAAAAACTCATAAAATGGCAATTGCCTTTGGCTTGAGTTTGGGATGTCTTTGCCTCATAGTTATTGGTTTTGGACTTGTTCTTTGGTGGAGGCACAAACACAATCAACAAGCATTCTTTGATGTTAAAGGTACTTTCTAGCTGTCAAACCTTAAAATGGGGACCAATTTCAAATATTCAAGAATGTTCATGTGCATCAAAAGTTAACAATTTCAATTCAAGTGTGGTATAGTACTGTAGTTCCTCCTATTTATGACCTATTGTTAACTGTTTCAGACCGGCATCATGAAGAAGTCTACCTTGGAAACTTGAAGAGGTTCCAATTCAGAGAACTCCAGATTGCTACTAAAAACTTCAGCAGCAAAAACATACTGGGAAAAGGTGGTTTTGGAAATGTCTACAAAGGAATTCTCCCTGATGGCACTCTTGTAGCTGTCAAGAGGCTTAAAGATGGCAATGCCATTGGTGGAGAGATTCAATTTCAGACCGAAGTTGAAATGATCAGCCTGGCAGTGCACCGAAACCTCCTCAGACTGTATGGATTTTGCATGACACCATCGGAAAGGCTTTTGGTTTATCCATACATGTCCAATGGCAGTGTCGCTTCCCGTCTCAAGGGTAAGATCAGTTTTAAAGTTTCAAACTCAAATTTAGACTACCTGATTTAGTGTTATTTTGGAAAACATATTCTGTTTTTACTTTTCATTTTATCTTACTACATGAGATCAGCTACATGGATTCAAAGATATACTTTCACTTTCCATAAAGAATATCGAAAATGTGACATTTTTTTAATACTATTTGTGAAAACGAGAAATAAAAAATAGAATATATTTTCTGAAGCCAAATTGCACCTAAGGTGATTTGACTCTAGTACCAATTTGGGGATTGTCAGGGAAGCCAGTGCTGGACTGGGGCACAAGGAAGCACATTGCTTTAGGAGCAGGAAGAGGACTACTTTACCTTCATGAGCAGTGTGATCCAAAGATAATCCATAGGGATGTGAAAGCTGCCAACATATTGCTTGATGACTATTATGAAGCTGTAGTTGGAGATTTTGGGTTGGCAAAGCTTTTGGATCACCAAGATTCACATGTCACTACTGCAGTGAGGGGCACTGTTGGCCATATTGCACCAGAATACCTATCCACAGGACAATCCTCTGAGAAGACTGATGTCTTTGGATTTGGCATTCTCCTCCTTGAATTGATCACAGGCCAAAGGGCTCTAGAGTTTGGAAAATCAGCTAACAACAAAGGAGCCATGCTTGATTGGGTGAGTTTCTTTCCCTTTATTATGGGGATGAAAACAATAAAATGGATATATTTTGGAAACCAAAAATATATTTAAGTCATTTTTGTAATGGAGTCATTGGAGTTACTATATGGCTCCTTAAAATCTCCAGAAGAATAACTATTTGTGGCGGTTTTATAAAATCTAGGGACCCAATTACAAAATATTTTCAAATACTCTCACTGCTTACTCTGCATCTTTAAAGAACTTAAACAACTAATTATGTTTCTCTCAATGTTTAAAAAATAATAATTTTATAAACAAATGTATTTTAAATATATTTATTAAAATTAATTCCCCCTTCCCTCAAACCAAAAGTCACCAAGTCCTCACATTGTTGACATTATTCAGGTAAAGAAAATTCATCAGGAGAAAAAGCTAGAAATGCTAGTAGACAAAGATCTCAAGAGCAACTATGACAGGATTGAGCTTGAGGAAATGGTTCAAGTGGCTCTATTGTGTACTCAATATCTTCCCGGTCATAGGCCTAAAATGTCGGAAGTGGTACGCATGCTTGAAGGTGATGGACTAGCAGAAAGATGGGAAGCTTCTCAAAGAGTTGACACAACAAAGTGCAAACCACAAGAGTCCTCTTCATCAGATAGGTATTCTGATCTCACTGATGACTCTTTGTTGTTAGTCCAAGCCATGGAGCTCTCAGGACCCAGGTGAATTAATTGTCTAGTGGTACATTTTTATATTTTTGTTTTAAAGGTTTTTAAAAGAAAGCATATGAAATTCAACAGCATATGCATGATAGTTGAATCTTTGTTACAAATCCCTTGAAGATGATTATAATGTTGTATGATAGAGATCTACCAAAGCTGAAAAAAAAAAGGTTTGGGTAATGTTTAATTTCAAATGTACAGAATCTGATTCGTTGAATGTTAATTTTGTAATGCAAATTTTGTAATATTATTAAAAATGAATGAAGCCTGTATTGGTTTTGCAGTGAAACATCCTGTGATTGTGTGAACATTGATCTCAACTTGCCTTATTTTGTTTTTTCTCTCCTTACATCTATAAGCACTACAAAAAATTTGTTACTGTTATTTGTCTTTTTTTCCATTTCCCCCTTACTTCAATTTGTAACTTTAATTGATTAGTTATTTTAAATGTAAATAGTAATAGAGCAAGCATATAATTGTCCAGACACGCTAGGCTGACTGTCAGAATTGAATCAACTATATATACCGCGTAAAAATAGAGCAATCATGACTAAAATGTTCATTATTACTTCCTTGGATTATGTTTTGGATACATATTTACTTACTACCTTGGACTTGGATTACAATAAGGTCAAAGTTTCTTATAATTTTGGAAGACATGGTCAAAGCATCAATGAGTTAAAAGAGTATTTTTTTTATTTTTTTTTTACAAAACTAGCATATAAGTTAGTTAAAAGTTAGAAGTTAGAACTAGTTAATAAATTCATTCATTCATTAATTGAATTAAAAGTATTTAATAAAAATAATTATTAAATTAGTTGATACAGAATGACATAAAAATAATAATAAAATATTGAAAATAAAAAAGGGACAAATAATTAGGGGTTTGTAAGCTCAAATACCCGTGAAGTTACATTTTAAAGAATGCTAAATAAATATTACAAGCTAATAAAATAAGTTGTTTTTACCAAATATGCCTAATTTGATCAAATACCCGTGAAGTTACATTTTAAAGAATGCTACCTAAATATTACAAGCTCATAAAATAAGTTGTTTTACCAAATAGGCCTAATTTGATCTAACAAGTTTTAAGTTAGACAAATAAGCTAAATAGTGGCTTTAAAATCTTACCAAACACACTAAGAAAACCACTTATTTTCAGTAGGAACATGATAATTCGATGCCCATATGAACTACTCCATTCCAATTTGTGAACCCTTCAACAGATTAGAATGTCCCTGTATAAAGCAAACTAGCTTTTCTCTATTAGTTTTTTTTTTTTTTTGTTACACTTTCTCTATTATTAGTTAGAACATATCCGAGATATACGTCTAAGCAATTATTATTCTATTTAATTCATTCCCACCATAGTCGATCAATTTTGGCTAATGCGAATTAAAGGCCCCAAATGGAAATGATACGAAGGTTTGAGTAAAGTGAACAAACCGAGAGTCTTGCCTCAAAATTTACAATGTTACTTATGATGTTGAATTCAAACGACATTAACAATAATTACACACGATCATAAATTCATAGTCCATGTTTATGAAGATGTATGTGATCCACTTAAGTGGTCCCATGGTAAGGTGCAAACGGTCCTTATCTGTTTGGTAGCTGATCCATTTAGGTTTGTCCCATGGGAAGGTGCAATGGTCCTTCTATTAATGACCAAACATCTTTTCTTAAGTGGTCATTTTTTTTCATATAAAGCCTGGGATAAGTAGTATACCACGTTACATAACAAGAATACAAGATTAGGTAGGAGGTAAGTTCGATTTCTCGTAGTTAACCCCACACCTGTTTTCTCATTTCCCTAACCAACACCACCCATAAAATATTCATTCTTTTATTATAGCTCAAGTTATTCTATGTTTAAGAAGAGAATGGGAAACAATATTAACATTGTCACGAGGTATTTAACCTAGCTGAACAGGTCTTAGTAACTTTGATCTATATTTTGAATATAATACTACGGTTTAACCTATTTATTTGGAATAGCTTTTTTCTACTTGATCTAAAAGTTTATATAAAGGTTTACTATACAATAGTCTTTAAATAAATATATAAACATATATTTAATGAGCGCTTAATTCTTTATATATATAAGTTGATAGGTTAACAAGTACGTATATAATTTTAAGATATTAACTAAAAATTCAATAATAACAAGGATAATTAGTATATTTATTAAAGCAGGCAAACCCATTAAATTTTGAAGGACTTTAAATGGCATAAAATCAAGTAATTTTTAGTTAAATAACCTTTATTTGTCTCCTTTAATAAGTGAAATGAAATAGATTAAGCACATGTTTTTATTGTTGTTGGAATTGCGTCAACACAATATCCGATGCTTCTTCACTATAGAAGTATCAAACGCAATATTTTTGGAAATGTAGGTTGAAATAGCCTAAACAACAATCCAAACATGCGTTAAATCAAGCACAAGTAGATTTGGACTACGTGCACGTGTTTCAATTGGCTATCAAACTTATTTGTGCATACCCTTTTACTTTACTTTTCAGGAATCATTTGTTATTTGTCAATCCTCCAATGTAGGTTGTGATGGATACATGTTAGTACTAGAGTAATACCTTTAGCCTAGCTAGTACATAACTGCATATGTTTAGATTTATTTATTTATTTTTTCTTCAAAAGCTCTATTAACATGATATTGATTATAGTTAATTTAAATATAACATAATTTAATCCAAACGCACACATTTATTTGTGACTTAGGTAATTAATAGCTCTTGTTTACCGATGGGAACAACCATAAGAACAGTAGAACACCAACCAGGCAGGCAACCACCATCTTTGATGCTCATATGAACCAAAATCATCAACTTTGGTATGGGATATATATTATCTATGCGCTTAATTAACTATTCTTTTAGGGATTAAATAATGAATCATAATAACAGACTTAACACAACATTTTGACTAGTTTTGCATTCAATAGTCAAATACTGTTAGGAAAAATATGGACGTACACCTCGTTTTTTAGGGTGTATGTATAGAAAAAACGAGAGTAGAAAATATATAACAATTTACAAGAGCAAAGCTGTGTTGTACGTTCTGGCTGATGATATTTGCTCAGCCCCTTAAACAAAACTTGTGATTCCTGGATTCCTTTTGAATAGAAAAGTGAAGATGTTCAATCATATATATCAGTAATTAGATGACAGATCAATAGTAAAAAAATTGTTGTTGTCAAGATTTGGGAGAAGGAAGAGAAAAACAACTTTCAAATGGTTCGGTGGAAGAGGAAGTTTGATCCAGCAGATAAAACAATTATTCAGGTCAGAGGATTTGAAATTGGTTAGCATATGCATATTGTTACGGGGAACAAAACGCATTAAATGGTGATGGAGAACACTCAGAAGAAAGGAGAAGGAATGGGTAAGTATTCTAGCTACTTCAAGTCATTCAGACTTAGGCTTTCCATCAAAGAAGGAAGCTGATGGCAAATATACGGATGAGGCTAGCTGCACAAGGATGATCAATTGCAGCAATGACGTGGCCGAAAATGGAAACAGACAAATGTAAACTGGACGTGGGTGCATGCAGAGCAGGGGTGCGAGAAAGTAAAGGAAAGGTTATAATGACAGATCCAGACGCTGGGCTTGGACCAATGACATTCCAGAAATTTAAGTGAAGTGGCAAAAATGCCCTTCACTTAAATTTTAAAAACCCTCCCTCCTCGCATTACTGTTCCTGCAACTGGTTCGTACACTGTGTTGTCTCCTCTTTTGTTCATGTCATCTTCTTCCCTTGTGTTGTTGCTTCGTCTTCCTTGGTTCGTGTCGTGCCATTGCCGTTGGCTGCTTGCATTGTCGGGTTTGACGACGTCTCCACGCCGTCGTGCCGTTTCTGCCATCAAGGTAAGCTTGATTCGTTTGCATTAATGGTGTTAATGGCTGCCATTGGATTCTGTATACTACATACGTATGCATTATACAGATTAAGTAATCCGTATAACTCATAGAATTGTGTATTTGGTATGTTTTTTTTTCAATTATTAATAAATTAATTATATTTATTTTTTAATAGTAAAATTTTGTTTTTATAAAAAGTATTATTTTGTTTTTGTTTTTAAATAGGTTTTTTTGTATGAAATATAAATATATTATTTTGTTTTTTGTTTCTAAATAGTTATTGTTTATTTTATAAATAAAAAATAGTTTATTTTGAATTATGTTTTTAAATAGTTATTTCTTTTAATTCTAAATATATTCATTTTGTTTTTGTTTTTGTTTCTAAATATTTTTTTATGAAATATAAATATATTATTTTCTTTTTTGTTTGTAAATAGTTATTGCTTATTTTATAAATAAAAAATAGTTTATTTTTAATTATGTATTTAAATAGTTTTTTTTAATAGTTATTGTTCATTTTTGTTTTGAAAAAGCTGTTGTTTTATTTTTAATTATAAATATATGTATAATTATTATATATTTGTTTTTTATGTAAGTAATTAATTACAGTGTTTTCTTAAGTTGCTTTTTAACAAAGAAGTTGATTCACTAATAAAATTTGAATATATATATATATATATATATATATATATATATATATATATGTGTGTGTGTGTGTGTGTGTGTGTGTGTACATAATTTTTTATATTTATGAATGATTGTATTGTAATTGATTTAAGTATTGTTTGAATTTTGATATAAATTTGTTTGTATGTGCAAATTTGCAGATTATGATTAGAATTAGAGATTTAGGTCGTGCTTTAGGCAGAGTTATAGGAAGAGCCCTAAGGAGAGAAGATAATCGTGATTTAGACGAAGCTCCCCAGCAGCGAAGGTCCACACCATCCGCATGTAGGCAATGGGAAGCTGACGCTGTTGCTAAGGATGCTCCTCACGTGGATGACGCAACTGAAGAGGTCTTTCAACAACCTGAAGAAGCAGATGTAGATGCCCAGGGTTTTCCAAGCGGGCCGCATGACACATCAGTTCTGACTGCATATGTTGTTCATGTTGAAGTCATTGTTTGGAATGAAGAGGTATTTATAGTTTTTAATAAATTATATTTCAATAAGTATTTATTATTATTGTTAAAATTGTTAAAATTATTTAATTTTTTTTAGGAACGTCCTAAATTGAAGCTATCATCCCATGGAAGAAAGGTTTAGAAATTCGGGAGGTCTGTTGCTGAGATTGAAGGGTTAGTTGTTGCCACAGGATTAAGTCCTTTGATTGCATGTTCATTGGACACTGGCGATTGAGGACTTATATCGTCTTTTATCAAGATGTGGCATAAGGAAACGAGCAGTTTTCATCTTCCAGTAGAAGAGGTCACCATCACCATCGATGATGTGGCCTCTTTGCTTCATCTGCCCACCATAGGCGCATTCCACAGCTTTGACACTCTTCATGTCGACGAAGCGGTGTTGATGTTAGTGGAGTTACTTGAAGTCAGTGGAGATGAAGCCAGAGCTGAGACAGTACAGTGTCATGGGGCATATGTATGCCTATCATGGCTGCGAGAGATTTATCATACCAAATGTGAGGCCAAACACTGGACTGTAGCAGCTCGAGCTTATTTGTTGCATTTGCTAGGTTGCACTCTTTTTGCTAACAAGAGTGCAACACACAACATGTGGTGTTCTTGGACACCTTCTGAGACCTCAGTCAAAGTGGAAGCTACGCATGAAAAGCTGCCGCCCTAGTGCATATATACAATAATTTGAATGATGCTTGTAAGAGTGGCCATAGACAACTTGCTGGATATATCACACTATTATAGGTAATTGTCATTAAATGTTATTTAATTTTTTAAAAATATTTTTTAAAAATGTTCATTTGATATTTTTTTTTGTTCTAATGAAATTTGTGTAGTGTTAGAATTATTAGCATTTTTCATCTATTGTTGAGGCTTTTACGGACGAAGACTATGATGAAAGGTCACCTCGTGCCTATCGGTGGACCTCTACGAAGGCATTACCAGCACGACGTATCAGAAGCGTCTAGATTGACTGATGACTGCTGATGTTTGCTAGATGTCTTACGGTGACCATCGTGCAGTTAGAGAGTTTGACCTCATTTCATGTTTTTTTAGACATATCCGATGGGGTCCCGTTGTCATCATACACTGACCAGAAAGGGTTGTGCGACAGTTTGAGTATGTTCAGATGATTCCTCCAAACTCTTCGGGTTCAAGATTATGCTTCAAAGATATTGACGACAGATGAATGCATTTCTCTTACTACCTTGCACCGGTGGGCCATATTTGTGTTGTGCTTGGACAATGTGCACCAGACTACATGAACTTGTTCTACATGATTTCGCATCCAATCATGAGGCCAACACAGCCTGAGGATCCACCCAGACATCCACCTATCATGCAAGATGAGACATATGTTGAACCATATATGCCTCAACACCCGATGGCGACAACAACTATGGAGGAAGCACCTGCACATGCACCTTTTGATGTGGAGCAGCCTAGACATGCAATGATAACATATATATTCATGTTATTATTAATTTCATTTAATTTAATTATGCAATATGGTTATACCATATCTGTTGTTGTGAATGTCATACGAGGCTTGCCAAGCAATTGTAGAAAGGTTGGAGCGGTTGCTCAACCTAAGGATAGTGACTGAAGGCACAGAAACATACGATGTCATGCAAGACTGCCTAAGGATCGCTAGGGGTGTCAATGTGGATCATAATGTATATGTGCAGTCGCGGCTAAGGAAATGCACGGGTCACGCATAAAGACATTTATAATTTTTTAGGAAATTTTGTAGACTATGTTTATCATTTTATTTTATTTGACAACATTTTTGTTTTAACAATTTTATTTGAATTGTTTTTTATATTACTATTGACAAATATAAATTATTTAACCCTAAAGTGTAACACTAAACCCTGGTTTTTACGTCACAGTTAACTTTAACAATGCTCGTAAGACTAAAGCCTAAGTATTATAGTAACCCTAAACGGTTAACTTTAACGTAAGGTATAATACATAATTACATGAACTTCCAGTGAAACAATTATATATTGATGTAGTACATTACAATGTCATATGTACCTAAATGTTCACTCTTCACTTAAATCAACATAGTCTCTTTTCAACATCATCAAATTTTTGTACTGCTGCATTCTATTAATATATGGAGTTGGTCACTGCTTTGCTTGAGGATGATAATTCCTAGACAATAACAAAGCTAGAGGCGGTAAGGGACAACGGTCTCTTAAATAAACCTGTTACACATGCACAAAAATTTTCAGGTTATGATAACACAATTAATTTCATAAATTTAAAAATAGGATTAAGACGAATCTACCTGAACAAAATGATTGCCAAAGACGTGGCCAATACATATTACGCGATGCACAGAAAAATTTGTTGGTGGTTGACTTGTAAGAGGAAAAAACATCATTCTTTATTGCAGAGACAACGATACAAGAATAGCATTATACCTTGATGCAATGACATATCCCATATCAGTTATATCCATCCACTTATCCATAGTAACCTGCATGAACCAGTTATACGGATTACATTTATTTAAACTAAATTTTAAATAAAAAAACAAAACATAAATTACATACCATGGATAATCCATCAACAAGTAAGAACCTCTTTAATTCCTCAAATCTATCTATGCCACCAAAGAGGTTGATATACTCATTAGACCATTTGGAAAGTTCTTTAAGCAAATGGTTGCGCACCAACGACCATGAATCTTCACCCCTACCTAATAACGCAACAATTGCACGATATCCACAATTACCGTTAGCATTCACATCGACAATATTTTCAATGGAATTATGAATGAACGAATGAAATTGATCCAACATTGGCGTAGTCCTTCTTGGAATTGCCTGGTCAGAAGATGATGCACTACGTTTGACTGAAGAATTACTATTTTGCATAGAATGTAAAGCATCAACATACTCCCAGTAAGACGGATCACACTTTGTTGATCTTTAATGTTTGGTCATCGGTTTCTTCTAAGCACCTTTGGTGTTGACCTTTTCTGGAGGAGGACACATAGAGTTTAGATTAGGGTAGGCAATGTGAATCATGCGAGTTTTGATGATGCCAAAAGAATTTACTTGATGAAAGCACACATTGTTTCAAGTCAACAAACAAGATCAAGAAAGCACACATTGTTAAAAGAATCTCATTTTTTATTGCAATAGTTTGGCCTCAAAGTCTTTTATCAAAATTTCTTTATCAAGCTTAATCAATTCAAAAGTAAGATATTTTTGAACTGGTAATCAATTACCAGAGCCTGTAAGCGATTACCATAAGAGATCATGAACATGGCTTGTTTTAAATTTTGAACTTATTTGAATTTTGAACTGTGTAATCGATTACCAGAATCATGTAATCGATTACCAACGAAGACATTTCAGAAAAACTTTGAAAAGACATGAGTCTTCAGAAATATAACTGTGTAATCGATTACCAAAAACCTGTAATCGATTACCGGTGAGAAAATTTCAGAATATCTTTTTGAAAAGACACATCTCTTCAAACTATTTTGAAAAGGCACAATGGGCCTATATATATGTGTGTCTTACTTTGAAAAGTCACAAAGAGAGAGATATTCAAAGAACTTAATTGCCAAATTCTCTCTAAACAACTATTGGCCAAACTCTTGCAAATCTATTAGAAATCTTCTAGGAACTTCAATTTGTATCATCTACTCTAAAGGAGAGAAATCTTTATGTACATCTCATAAACTCAGTTGTAATCAAGAGACTGTTTGTCTCTTGGCTTGAGAGAATCTTAAACACAAGGGTGAGGGATCCCGAGGTGTGTTAAAAGATTGTAAAGGATTTACAGAAATAGTGGAAAATCTAAAGTGAGTTACTTGAGGACTGAACGTAGGCACGAGAAGTGGTCGAACCAATATAAATCGAGTTTTCAATTCTTTCTTCCCTTATCTCATTTATTTTATTGCAACTAATTTTGTCTTGCACGTTAAAAAAACATTCATTAATTTAATTGATTCTTCTTCTTCTGCATTTTGAGCCTATCATATATCATTTAAAAGGGGATTAAAATTTGTTAGTGGGAAAATTTTGAAACTTAATTCATCCCCCTCTTAAGTTATTGAGGTCACTTGTTAACAAGTGGTATAGAGTAGGATTCTTGTCTAAAGTTTAAAAACTTCAAGAATAATTATGGCCTCATCAAACTTTCTATTTCCCGAGGGAAACTTCATTAATAGGCCTCTTATTTTCAATTGTGAGGGTTATCACTATTAGAAAACTTGTATGCAAATCTTTATAGAAGCCATAGATTTAAATATATGGAAAGATATTAAAATTGGTCCCTTCATTCCTACAATGGTAGTGGGAAATGAAACTATAGAAAAACCTAGAGAACAATTGGATGAAGATGAAAGAAGAAAGGTTCAATATAATTTAAAAGTCAAGAATATAATTACTTATGCATTAGGCATGGATGAGTATTTTAGAGTCTCAAACTGTAAAAATGAAAAAGAAATGTGGGATACATTACAAGTAACACATGAAGGCATAACTGATGTGAAAAGATCTAGAATAAACACCCTAACACATGAATATGAGCTTTTTAGAATGAATCAAAAAGAGACCATACAAGATATGCAAAAGAGATTTACATATATAGTTAATCATCTTGCATCATTAGGAAAAATATTTCCTAATGAGGATCTCATTAACAAAGTGTTGAGATGTTTAAGCAGACAATGACAATCAAAGGTAACTGCAATTGCAAAATCAAAAGATCTCACCAACATGTCTCTTGCAACTCTTTTTGGGAAACTTCAAGAACATGAAATGGAACTTATGAGACTCAACCAACATGAAGAGAATGACAAAAAGAAGAAAGGAATTGCACTCAAAGCCTCATCTTCTTCTATTCATGAAGAAAATGACAAAGAAGACTTGAATGAAAAGAACGTAGAAGAAGATAATGATTTTAGTCTCTTTGTAAAGAGATTCAACAAATTCCTGAGGAGCAAAGAAAATTGAAGGAGATCGAACTTCAATCCAAAGAAGAAAGGAGAAGATTTCTCCTTAGTTCCAAAATGCTATAAATGCGATCAACCTGGGCACCTAAGATTTGATTGTCCTATCTTTAAAAGAAGAATGGAAAAATTCAACAAGAAAACTTTCAAAGATAAGAAAGAAAAGAAAGCATACATTACTTGGGAAGATAATAACATGGATTCATCAAGTGATTCAGAAAACAAAGTCATAAATCTAAGTCTCATGGCCAAAAACTATGAAAGCGAAGAAAAGGTAACATCGTCTAACTATGATTTATCTATTTCTTTTGATGAAGTCCAAGATGCATTCATTGGCTTGCATCAAAAATTTGTCAAATTCGCCAAATTAGTTTCATTTTCTAAGAAAACCATTTCAAGTTTAGAAAATGAAATTTTGAAATTAAATGTAGAGTTAGAAAATCTTAAATCTGAAGTTAAAA
Source organism: Glycine soja (assembly GCF_004193775.1). Classification (NCBI taxonomy): domain Eukaryota; kingdom Viridiplantae; phylum Streptophyta; class Magnoliopsida; order Fabales; family Fabaceae; genus Glycine; species Glycine soja. The sequence continues at coordinate 22,741,541 of NC_041009.1, read as the reverse complement.
CATTAAGATCAGTAGATAAAAACCAATCTTCAACAAAATACTTAATACAACAAAACAATAAAGCATCTCAACAAAACAATATTGTTCTTGCCAAATTCACTCTTGGTAAAAGTAATTTAGATATTATATTAGACAAACAAAGATGTGTTTTTGATAAGGCTGGATTAGGATATAATCCTGAAAATCAACAAAAGATGTATAAAAATTTCTTTGCGTCCAATCAAAAGACTAGTTCTCCCTTCTTAACATGCTTTTACTGTGGTAAGAAAGGTCATAGTGCATCAACATGTTATATTAGGAAGAATGGTAGTAGATTTGGGAAAATGGTATGGGTTCCAAAAGGATCTTTAGTCAAAACTAACATTCAAGGACCCAAGAAAATTTGGGTACCTAAGTCAAAAATATGATTATATGAATGAGGACTCTTTGATGCAAATTCGGATGAATGTATATTCCTTTGCTATTCTTTAAAGCTTTTAGAATATATAATAAAAGAACTATGACTATTGAAGAATCAATACATGTTATTTTTTATGAGACTAACTCTATTAGGCCAAGAAAGGATATACTTAACGATATTGCAGATACTTTTGAAAATACTCATATTCATGAAAAAGTCCACAAAAAAGAAGGAAATATTTGAGATCCTCAATCCAAAGAGAATCAAATAAACGTGGATCTTCCAAGGGAATGGAGAATTTCAAGGTATCATCCTCTTGATAATATCATAGGAGACATCTAAAAAAAAGTGAATTTGAAATGTCCATGATGGGTTTGAGATGGAAAATGCTAAACCAATGGCCACCCCTATGAGCATTGCTTGCTACTTGGATAAAGATGAAGCCGATCAATCAGTAGATATAATGAAATATAGAGGTATGATCGGATCTCTTCTCTATTTATCAGCAAGTAGCCTGGATATTATGTTTAGTGTTTGCATGTGTTCTAGATATCAAGCCAATCCCAAAGAATCTCACCTTAGTGTCGTCAAAAGAATAATGAGATATTTATTAGGTACTATAAATGTAGGCTTATGGTATCCTAAGAATTCTTCTTACAACTTAGTAGGATACTCTAATTCTGATTTTGCTGGATGCAAAACTAATAGAAAAAGCAAAACAGTGTTGCCTTATCAACTACAGAAGCAAAATATATTTCTACTGGAAATTGTTTTGCACCATTCCTTGGATGAGACAACAACTCTTTGATTATGGCTTAATGCTTGATCATATTCCTATCCGTTGTGCTAATACAAGTGCAATCAACCTATCTAAAAATCCTATTTTGCACTCTAGAACAAGACATATTGAAATACGACATCACTTCCTTAGAGATCATGTTCAAAAGGGGGATTGTGTCTTAGAGTTTGTTGACACAAAGAATCAATTGGCTGATATCTTTACAAAACCTCTGCCCAAAGAAAGCTTTTTTACTATTAGAAGAGAATTAAGATTTATTGACCAATCTGACTTAGATTCCTAGTCCATACAAATACCTATGATCTTTTCCTCCTTGCATTCTGCTTAAATGGTACTTTGAACGATATAGTATGCTATGCTTACTTATTATAATTGTTGTATGTTTTTCTTCTCTCTGCTCATGATTTGTTTTTAATGTTGCCAAAGAGGGAGAAATAGATCAGATAGTAAGGGGAATTATCTATTTTTTGAAAAAAAAATTATATATGAAATTGATGAAATCTTTAACTTTTTCATATAAGCAATTATTGCAAAATCAAGGGGGAGTGAACGACACAAATAGATATTCTTTTTACTCCTTACCTACAGATGGTTGTCATCATCAAAAAGGGGGAGAATGTGAATCATGTAGGTTTTGATGATGCCAAAAGAATTTACTTGATGATGGTTGTCATCATAAAAAAGGGAGAGAATGTGAATCATGCAGCTTTTGATGATGCCAAAAGAATTTACTTGATGATGGTTGTCATCATAAAAAAATGGGAGAATGTGAATCATACAGGTTTTGATGATGCCAAAAGAATTTACTTGATGAAAGCACACATTGTTTCAAGTCAAAAAACAAGATCAAGAAAATCATAGATAAGGGCTTAGTTAAATTGTTAAAAGAATCTCATTTTTTATTGCAATAGTTTGGCCTTAAATTCTTTTATCAAAATTTCTTTATCAAGCTTCATTAGTTCAAAAGTAAGATATTTTTTTAACTGGTAATCGATTACTAGAGACTGTAATCGATTACCAGTGAAGAGATTTTATAAAAACTTTGAAAAGACATGACTCTTCAGAAATATAATTGTGTAATCGATTACCAGTGAAAAAAATTTAGAATAAATTTTTGAAAAAACACATCTCTTCAAACTATTTTGAAAAGGCACAATGGGCATATATATATGTGTGTCTTACTTTGAAAAGTCACAAAAAGAGAGATATTCAAAGAACTTAATTGCCAAATTCTCTCTAAACAACTATTGGCCAAACTCTTACAAATCTATTGAGAATTCTTCTAGGAACTTCAATTTGTATCATCTACTCTAAAGGAGAGAAATCTTTCTATACATCTCATAAAATCAGTTGTAATAAAAAAACTGTTTGTCTCTTGGCTTGTGAGAATCTTGAACACAAGGGTAAGGGATCCCGAGGTGTGTTCAAAGACTATAAAGGATTATAGTGAAAAATCTCAAGTGGGTTGGTTGAGGATTGGACGTAGGCACAGGAAGTGGCCGAACCAGTATAAATCGAATTTGCAATTCTCTCTTCCCTTATCTCATTTATTTTATTGCAACTGATTTTGTCTTGCACGTTTAAAGAGCATTGATTAAATTAATTGCTTCTTCTTCTTCTTCTGCATTTTAAGTCTATCATGTATCATTTAAAAGGGAATTAAAATTTGTTAGTGGGAAAATTTTGAAACTTAATTCCCCCCGTCTTAAGTTATTGAGGCCACTTGTCCAACAGACAATTTCCCGGACTTTACTCTTTAGAGTAACTTTTCCACAAACATCAAACTCTTCAAATCGCTTGGATATGGTTTCCATCTCTTCGGTTATGGTCACTTGGGGCTTAGATAACCCTTGGTCTGAAAAACTTAGCCTCCGCCAAAACATATGGATTGTCTCATGTGGTATGGTACCAAGAACATATTTTGATAGCTCACATGCACATGAAAGACCGTGAGTAGTTCTCATGACACATCCACAATGAAAAGGATTTTTGCCAGCATAATCTACACGCTCAAACTCAGCAACAATCTGATTTAAAGCATACCATGATACCATGCCAAGTAGCCTCTTGTATAAGGTAACTTTAAAAATATTTCCAACCACATGTGTACTTGTCTCAAAGGATGCCTTAATTTCAATGTGTTGCAGCATGATCATGTTGTTCATGGCATCCCAAACACTACATAGGTCTCCAAGGCTATTCTGTAATAGTCTTTTTAAAGCCCAATGAGCATATTCAACCCTACATTTGAAATACACAAAAAACAATAAACAAATACAATAATTAAAATCCATTAATTCCTTAACCCTAATAAAAAATATGAACATTTTTATACCTGTTTGTTGTTGTGTTTTCTAAGTGCAACACCTTATTCGTCTACGCTTTTAAAAAATCTTTCTTTGTGGGGAATTATCCATGATCCATGTTTTGTTGACATAGTCAACAAACATTGGCCATGGTGAACAAGAAATTTCAAACTTCTTAAGGCAATCATCGAACTGATGCTTGGAAAGACAATCAACCAAACTCCCCCAGGCATCCATGACATAATCCCATGCATTTTTTTAACCAATTAGGGATTTACATTTTGCCTTGACATTCTTGTCGATGTGAAACCTACACAACAAGTTGGTACTGTCAGGGAATACAATTTTTACTGCATTTATCGATGCTAGGTCTCTATCAGTAAAAATAACTCCAAGGAGGGCATCCATGACATAATCCCATGCATTTTTTAACCAATTAGGGATTTACATTTTGCCTTGACATTCTTGTCGATGTGAAACCTACACAACAAGTTGGTACTGTCAGGGAATACAGTTTTCACTGCATTTATCGATACTAGGTCTCTATCGATAAAAATAACTCCAAGGAAAAAGACCTCAAAACGTTCTAAAGCCTATATCACATTATTTAAACTTTCTCCCTCCAAATAGTCAAAACCAACAGAGAATGTCATTCTCGTTGGTGTCACACCAACAAAGTCAAGTAACGAGAGTCTGTACTTGTTTGTTTCGTAGGTACTATCTATAAAAAATACCAAATTACAATTACATGCATTGCATAACTTTACTACATTAGGATGACACCAGAAGATATCATATACAATATCTTCATCCTTTAATCTATGCCAATGAATATATTGATCTCGTTCAAGAAGCTTCATTAGATGTTGCATTTCAGTATCACTGCCTCTTATGGAAAAACGGTATGCACTTCTTGTATTGTATATTTGTTTGATTGTTGTACAACTATTGACATTGTGCTCCTTCAGCTTTAGCAGAATATTTCTTGGTTTCACCATTGACTTTGTCATATCAACAATAATTATCTTTTCATCCTTAGTCAATCGATCAGCGTATGGATGTCCAATTAATAACTTTGCTATTTCATGATTGTTACTCCCACACATTAACTTCACCATTCATCCTTGGCCTCAAACCACTGGTTTCCCACGAAGCTTAAAGGGACACCCACATTTCCTGTTGCATATATCTCTTCTGACAAAATCTTTCTTCTAAGACCTATATTGACCACTCATTTCACAACCAATTAACATAAATGAAGTATTTCCTCTCATACCAATGTTTGTGTCTGACCTCATACTCATCGTGACAAATCCAATTTCATAAGCAACTGATCGAACCCACTGCAAAACATCATCTCGGGTAGCAAATACTTACAATTCAATCCACACAATTTTAGTCTTCAAAGGGGCATTCATTTTGTTAATTAATAATAATAAATCACATTATTACCCGAGAAATATTAAACGCATCAAAACAATCAAAATGCTCTTCATTCACACCAGCTTCGTCTTCATTTTGTTCATTCATATCAACTTCTTCAGACATTATATTGTCATACATTTATTGATCTTCAACCATCTTAACAAGACATTAAAAAATTTCAACATCACAAACAAACAACCCTTACCCACACCATACATATACTATCACACAAAACCCTACGTAATTTTTTACTGCATATAATATTATAAAACATTAAAAATGATAATCCTATAAATTAAAAACCAATAACATCTACTTTTTCTACTTACAATTCATAACCATATAATATATAAAAAATTATAACCGAACCATATATACTAAAATAAATTATTTTATTCAACTTAATTCTAATTCATGAAATTATGACCACACAAAACAATCAATTTTAGACCACAACAACTCAAATAAATTATCCATAAATTACAAGTGTAAATTATCTTACAATTAATAGTATTTTCAAAATACAAAAATAAGTAATTACAAATTAATTATCAATTTACACTTATTTAAAAATATTTATAACAATAGTATGAATTACATTTCAAATAAACAAATTAATTTTTTTAAACACATTAGTATAATATTTTTAACAATCATACTAACATATTTATAATTTAAAAAAATAAAAATTTAATATTTCTTTTAATTTAAAAAATTTAAAAATCGTATAACTCATACGGATTACATAATCCATATGCGTTATACGAATTATGTAATTCGTTTAAGTCATACGGATTATGTCATCTGTATGATTTATACGGATTAGGTAATCCGTATAAGTCATATGGATTAACATAATCCGTATAAATCATACGGATTACGTAATCCATAAGTTAAAATAAAACTTACGGATTAATCAATCCGTAAGTTTTATATAACTTATGGATTATTTAATCTGTATGTTACGGAAACAAAAAAAATTATGCCGACGTATCTTCGTTAACAACCAAACCAACCACCGTAGCAACCTCCACTGACGTACCTCCATAATACTTTCACCTCGACTGAAGCAGCACAATGCACCTCTCAGAATAGTGAAAAACCAAGAGGAAACCGAAAACACGAGGGAAGGAGTACGTTAGTGTAAGAAAAATCACTTAAAAGGAAGAAAAAAGCCATAAGGGTATTTTCAGAATTAAATTAAATTGTTGGGTGCGCAAGCAAAAATGTTGGTGCACCTAGCAACACCCATTGTGATAAGGTGATTAGCGTAGGGAAAAAAACAAGGCTTTTACTTCTAACGCAATGTTTTGCGAGATTATAAATCATTTGGCTAAAGCAAATGTTGGGGTCGTGGATGAAGCTTTCATTCAACATGGCTTCAATTCTACATCAAAGCATACAATAGTGAAGAAACAAAACATCAAAGAAAAACCAAGATATACTTATAGAAGGAAGCAACAAGATAAAAGTAAGAGGAAGAATAAGTTGTTAGCAATTAATCTTGTTCATTAATTGGATATGCTATTATGTGATGCAAAGACAAAGTGTCGGCCAATGGAAAGGAAAACTGTAACAACCCATTTTTTGTCAAATAAATTAAAAAGTGTTTTATTTAAAAATAAATATAATTTTAGAAAAATAATAAGAATTTTTTAATTAAATAAATAAGGAGAAATATTTTTATTAATTAAAATAATTGTTTTAAGGTAAATAAAATAAATGTGTTTTTAGAAAATATAAAAGACGCTATATTTATTCATTTAATAGGGAGAAAATATGATTCATTTTTATAAAACAATAAAATAAAGAAAAATAGAGTAAATAATAGGCTCAAAGTACCCTGACTATAAATAGAGACATATCAGGTCAATTTTTACATAAAATGTGTTTCTACGGTCTCTCTTCCTCCTAAATTTGTTCTTTCTTTTTCCTCATCCAAAATTATTTTTTTTTCGCATACACTCAAACTAGTCTCAGTAAAACTATGATCCCAGACTTGTAAATCATTGGATTATTCTAAAATTTGGACATCATGTGAGCCGCTTAGAGGTAAAGAATGAGTTATTCACAGCTGGGAAGTAGTGAGAACATGTGTAGAGATCCTTAGAGGATCAATTGAGATGGGTTATGGGGTGTTTATGAAATTTTGATTTTATTTGTACAGCTATAACTGTGAATTATATATGTTTGATGGTCAATTGATGTCCCGATACGAAATTGTTGTGAAATTGATGTGTTCTTATGTTGAGTGTGAACCCTAGAAATTGAGTTTTTTTTTCTAATTAGCATGATTTGATAACATTAAGTAAGGAGAGATTTACCGTAAGAGAGACTGAGATATTAATTTTGTATTTTCCCCCTTTTTGTGCTTTTTAGGGTTTTTTTATATAGTTTGGAATTAATATTATAATTTGGAATTAGAATAGGCTAACAAAATAACATTCTCGATTATTGTTTTAGTTTTAATCTTTAGTATGAGTTTATATATTGTTTTATATTGTTATTCTTCAAAATTGGTCAAAGTCTATTTAACTATAAGGTTTTTCGAAAGTTTTAGTGAACCCTTGGAGCAATTTTGTTTGATTATATTTCACTTTGTAAATTCATGATTAGAATATTTGTGTGTTTAGTTATTTATATACTATGTGTGTTTATATATATAATACTATTTGTATATTATGAATTGTGATTGAGATTGAGTATAAGTGGCAAGTTGAGCATGTGTTAATTTGTGAAATACATGTGAACATGTGATGGTGGATTGTGACATTGGGAGGTGTTAAATTGTGGGCATGACATATGGTTGTGAATAAGTGTGTGGTTAAAACTTGATGCGATATTACTTGTGTTTTGAGTTGTGAATTGGAAAAGTGTTTATGTGCGAGGTGTTTACCTTGAGAAAAGTGTTTATGCGCAAGGTGTTAAAAGGAAAGTGTAAGGTTCCAAGTTAAGAACCTGAGGTGTTGAATTGTAACATAATGAACGGGGTGTTAAAAGGAAAGTGTAGGGTTCTAAGTTAGAAACCTGAGATGTTAAATTGTAACACAATGTGTGAGGTGTTAAAAGGAATGTGTAGGGTTCCAACTTAAGAACTTGAGGTGTTGAATTGTAGCACATTATGTTAAACATGCTTTGAAAATAAGTGAGATTGTGGGTATTGTATAATTCACGAGCAGTGTTTGCATGCAAAATTTGTTTAGGGGTTGGACCTGAATCAGGAAGGTGAGGCCCTAACGGATTCTTTGGAGTCTAAGCCTTGGGGGTAAATACACTCGATTTGAGTGCTCCTTTAAACCTATGTTGATCCCATATGGTTGGAGCATTCTCACAAAACAGAGTGACCTAACTGGTCACCTTATGATTTCATTTAGTGAGAGTGACCTCACATACCCATCGAGTGGTGTGTCTTGTTATGTACTCCTAAGCGCCCTGGTGTTATTTTTCATTGACATGGTACCACATTACATATAGGATTGAGTCTTAGTGTATCTATTGTGACACCCTCTATCCTGACATACATATTTATATAATATATGCATGAAAATACGTAATTACTTAAAATGATTTTATTCAATAAACATAAAGAATCTCATATGGGTAAAGTTAACATTCGCGTTAATCACCAAATTAAAACTTATTAAATAAGTGTATGAAAGAATCTCTGACCCAGAATAAGGTCATCCAATTTTTTCAAAAGGAAACAAGTTAAGCAATGGAATAACATAAGGTAACATGTTTAACACATGACCTCACAATAGATACACACCGGTCATGAATTATACAACTTTTGCACAAAGACATTGCTCATGAATTATATAATACTCATGACCTCACACTTATTTTCAAACACATTTAACACAATGCGCTACAATTTAACACCTTGGGTTCCTAACTTGAAACCCTACACTTTCCTTTTAACACCTCACGCATAAACATTTTCTCAAGATAAACACCGGTCAAGTTATTGTATAATTCACAACTCACAACACAAGTAATATCACCTCAAGTATTAACAACACACTTATTCACAAAAAAATTCCATGTCCACAATTTTAACATATCACAACATCATAATCCACCATCACATGGTTACGTGTATCTCAAAAATCAACACATATTCAATTTATCCATTACACACATTTCAATCGCAATTTCATGATTCCAATATAACAATTTGTCACGCTAATATAGTAAATCATGTACAAAATACCAACAAATTATACGAAAATGCTTCTCACAACATGGGGAGTAAAAATCCTCATACAATTTCATATAATAAGAATTACAATACAATAAACATCCCAAAGTAAATCCTAATGTAATCCTTTAAGGATCTCTACACATGTTCATTCTAACTCCAATTGCGATAAACTCATCTCTTACTTATAAGCGGGATCACGTGTGTAGTCCAGCAACGATAGCAACGTATCTAGATGTTTTTTAAGATTCCTCAAGCTTCCTCTAGTTGCTTTGCTAGGGTTTCCAAACATTGGAGAGAAGGAGAACAGATTGGAGTCTCCATTTCACTATCTTCTTGCGAGGAAAATGTCTCTTTACACAGAGATTATTTCAACAATCCCAATGGTCCAGATATGCAACAACTAGTTTGGAACCTAGTGTTCAAATTTCACAACAATCCAGCGATAAAAGAGTCCGGGATCATAATTTTACTAGGATAGGTTTCGGTATATGCGGGAAAAAGAGGGCTACGTGCGAGCGACATTTCTCTTACCTTGCAAATCCCAACATTGGACATGCGGAAAAATGAGTTCCAAACTTGGTGTTCAAATTTTACAATAATTCAACGGTAAACGAGTCCGAGATTGTGGTTTTATTAGAACAGGTTTGAGTCTATCCGAAAAAAAAAAAAGACTACATGAAGAACATATATTTATTTTATTTACCTCAAAACAAGTATTTTAATTAATACAACTATTTCTCTTTATTTATTTAATTAAAAATACTCCATTATTTTCCTAAAAATCTATTTATTTTTAAGTAAAATAATTTTTAATTTATTTTACAAAAAATAGGGTGTTACAACTCCACCCCTTAAAAAAAGTTTTGCCCTAAAACATCACCGAAAGATCGAGAAGAAAGAGATTACACATCTAGTTTCTAGTACCAAGTTGTGTGCCCAGTTGAAGCGCTTTTTAGTGACTTGTACCACAAGACTCCTTTGCACTTAGTGACTCATAACTCTCACTTTGGTTCAAGGGATTCTAACGGTTTCACTCTAAGGTTTTCTACTTGATACTAACTGGGTGCTAATTGAATAAGCAAAATAGACAACTCCTCTTTTTGTTCTTCAAATTGATATCTTATTCCCTGTAAGGACCTCACCAAAGCTTCAACTCACTCGAGTCATCTTTAACAAGGGTTAAGGTTAACTCAAGGAATCCTAGAACAACTTCCTGGTCTGGCTACTACTTAGGGGTGTCTAATCTTAATCTTAGGTTTCCTCTCATACCAAAACAACTTCTAGCCAAGAAAGATCTATAGTTATCTTTCACCTAAATGTAACATACTCTAATAGTCATCCTCATCTAGGTAAAATGCGTACTAAAATGCCTACGACGAAAGGTGATTCCCAAGGGCCTATAACCTGTTGGATAAGTGGCCTCAAATATCTTAAGAAGGGGGGGTTGAAATAAGATATCACAAACTATTCCCCAATTAAAAAATTTACTTTTAATTTAACCCAACAACCCAAGATTCCTTTTACACAAGAACTCCTAGATAATAATGCAAATTAATCTTACTAAATAAAAATAATAAGCAATAAACAGTAAAGGAGTTTAAGGGAAGAGAAAATGCGAACTCAGATTTATACTAATTCAGTCACACCCTTGTGCCTACGTCCAGTCCCCAAGCAATCCGCTTGAGAGTTCCACTATCTTGCAAAATCCCTTTACAAGATCTGAACCACACAAGGACAACCCTTCCTTTGTGTTCAAATTTCTCTACAGCAAGAGACCCACGGTCTCTTAATCCCTTTTTAGAAATAGAAAGAAGAGAAGAAGAAATCTCTCTTGAAAGAGATAGATTGAACAATTTGAGCACTCAATTAATTCCTTATTGAATTGCAAGTGTATTGGCCAAGGAATTCTTAAGAGGATAAAATGATTTTGCTTTTTGAGAGGATAAGACTTTTTGTTCTGAAAAACTCTAAGCAAATTCGTGTTCCAAGTCACATATAAATAGACCTTTGATGGTCATGTAAAAACCATTTGAAAAGTTGTGAACCTTGGAAATAATTTTCTGAAAATCTCCTCTAGTAATTGATTACAAGACTTGTGTAATCGATTACAGACTTTAAAATTTGAATCAAAACGTTCAGTAACTGCTGGTAATCGATTACCATCCATGTGTAATCGATTACATAGTGTAAAGTTTGAATTCAAATTTCTAATAGCTGTTATAAGTCATTTTGGCCACTGGTAATCAATTACATCTTCTGGTAATCGATTACCAGAGAGTAAATCTCTTGAAAAAGACATTTTTGCTTAAATTTCTTGGTCAAACCTTTTGCAGTTTCAATTTGGAATTCCCTTCCTAAAAACACTAGAGATCTTCTTGATGTTGTATCTTGTATTCTTGAATTTTTGTCATGAATTAAACTTGAGAAGCGCATTTTCATAAGGTATCAAAACATCACGATCATATGGCATCATCAAAACATCAAAGGCAAAGTCTTTGCTTCTACAATCTCCCCCTTTTTGATGATGACAATTTAATTCCTGAAATCAAGATACAAGCAATGTATATGCAAGATATATTGCGTTCACTCATTTCATATTCCCCCTATTTTTTGGAATTGATGATCACTTAATACTAAACCACCACTTAATCACTTGATTACTTGATTTATAAGCTTCTATTTTTAAGCTTCTATACCACCCCATTTCTCCCCCCCTTTGGCAACATCAAAAAGCCAAAGTGCATGGTAAAAACAACACAATAGCATTCATATAATTCAATATAACACGAAAACACTAAAACCAAATATAATCCAAACATTCATAAGTTAAATAAATAATCCAAACATTCACAAGTCAAACCACATATAATCCTAAGCATAAAAGACTAAATACCAAATACTAAAAGATAATGAAAATCCAGATAACTAAAAGATATAGCCAAATACACGACTTATAATAAACGATAAGTAAGAATCTAAGACTTAGAAAGTGGTGGAAGATCAAAGCACCGACGAAGATAATTCACATCTTCTTCAAGCTGGGTGATGCGGGTATCCATGCCTTCAAAGCGACCATCCAAGGAATCGAATCGGTCACCAACATATGTGCAGAGGCCCCGTAACTCTGAAAGAACTTCATTCATAAGGGCTGAGGAATCATCTCGTTGAGGAGGAGGAGAAGGAGTACGCTCGTCTTGTTGAGGTAGCGCGTCCTTCTTCAGCCATTGACCATCACGATCTTTACGGTAACCAAATGAAGTTACAACACCAACACCAGCACCAATAGCAAAGGATCGCTTGACTTGAACAAAAGGTTCATCATCAAGAGGAATTTGAAAATGACGGAGAAATAGGGTGGCCAATTGAGGATAAGGAAGAGGTGCATTGGCCCGTAATGCCTTATGCATTCGGTACCTAACCAAGGGAGCCCAGTCGATCTGACGACTGGTAAGGAAAGTCCACATCAAAATCAAGTCCTCCTCAGAGGCTTGAGCCAAATTTGAAGAACGGGGAAGCAAAATTCTAACAATAATATAGTGCATGATACGACAATCAAAGGTTAATGATCCGGCCAGTAATCTACCGGTCATTTCAGTCTGGTCATTACAAACCATACAGCGAGCATCATGACTAGAATAATCAAAATTCCAGTCATCAACAATGGTGCCCTCAAAAGGTTCACCTTGACTAGGTAATTTAGTCAATGAAAAGAATAGAGATTGATCAATGATCATAGAAATACCATGCACCTCAGAAGAAATAATATCATCCTGAATTTTTTAATTGTTGTAAAAGACTTTAACAAGTTCAGGGTAGTAAGGCAATTTTAAAGACATAAAATCAACCAATCCAGAGTTTTGAAACACTTGATAACAGTCAAATGTCTCATCATTAAAGAAATATGTGTCTAGGTACTTAGGGTCTAAGAAGATCCTAGAAGAAAATTGAGAGTTGTACTGTAGACGTTGATCATCTAAAGAAAATAGAGTAGATGATCTTGGAGATGATAAGGAAGGATGAATTGGTGTTGTGGGTGCTTCAGAGGGTCCGTGGCGGCGATGGCCAGCAGCAACGATGGTGGAGGACGTTCCCTTTCTCTTCTTCGACTATTATGCTATTTGATGAAGTTTTAGCGATTTTCAATTAGTGGAATCGATAGAGGAGTGAAAATGATGAAGATTGGGCTTTGTGGGACATGTTTTGGTTAAGAATTGAGGGAGATATGAAGATTTGAAGATTTAGGGAAAAGGGGCACAAAGAGGAGAGGTTGGTTGTGCAGCGTGACTGGTTTACGTGAGTTTTTATAGAAGATGACATGATGTAATCGATTACAAGGTTTGGTAATCGATTAAAGGAGTATTGAGCCTTCTGGTAATCGATTACAGGCTATCTGTTCTAGTGTAATCGATTACACTTAAGGGTAATCGATTACCAGAACACAAACTACGCTTGTTCTTCTAAAAATTATCTATGTCTATGCCAAAACATCTAACTATACCACTCATATGTATTTAATTCAATCATTCAAGCATCAAACACACAATAATGTATCAATCAAACATAATAACAAAAATTTAAGCAAAATCAAACAAGGTAACATACTTAACATAAACAATCAATCATTAAGCATAGATGATTCAATCAATCAATCCTTATTTATCCAAATCACTAATATCTCAGAGGCCTAATTCCCTTATAATGGAAAAGAATGTTTCTTTGGGGAGAGGTTTTGTGAAGATATCAACAAGCTGATTCTTTGTATCAACAAACTCTAACACATAGTTTCCCTTCAAAACATGATCTCTTAGGAAATGATGTCTGATTTCTATATGTTTGGTTCTAGAATGTTGAACTAGATTTTTGGATAGATTTATTGCATTGGTATTGTCACACCTAATTGGTATATGATCAAGAAGAATTCCATAGTCAGATAGTTGTTACTTCATCCATTAAATTTGGGCACAACAACTGCCAACAGAAATATATTCCGCTTCAGCAGTAGATAAAGCAACATTGTTTTGTTTCTTACTATGCCATGATACTAGAGCAGATCCAATAAATTGACAAGTCCCACTTGTGCTCTTTCTATCAGTTTTGGATCCGGAAAAGTCAGAATCAGAGTATCCTATTAAGTTACATGTTGAGTTTTTAGGATACCCTAATCCTAAGTTGATTGTTCCTACTAGGTATCTTATGATTCTTTTTACTGCACTCAAATGTGATTGTTTGGGGTTGGATTGGAACCTAGCACACATGCATAAACTAAACATGATATCTAGTATACTAGCATATAAATAGAGAAGAGATCCAATCATACCTCGATATTGTTTCATGTCCATAGACTGATCGGATTCATCTTTGTCTAAATAACAACAAGTACTCATAGGTGTAGCCATGTGCCTTGCACTTTCCATATCAAATCTTTTGATCAATTCTTTGCAGTATTTTGCTTGGTTGACAAATATACCTTCTTTAGTTTGCTTGATTTGTAACCCCAGGAAGTAATTTAGTTCTCCCATCATTGACATCTCAAATTCGCTTTGCATATCAAGAGAAAACTCCTTGCACAATGAATCATTAGTGGATCCAAAGATTATATTATCAACATATATTTGAACCAATAGAATATCACCATACTTTTTCTTTATGAATAGTGTGGTATCCCCTTTTCCTAAAGAAGAATCTTTCTCTAAAAGAAATTTGCTTAGACGTTCATACCATGCCCTAGGGGCTTGTTTCAAACCATATAAAGCCTTTTTCAATCTATAAACATGATTTGGCTTATCTGATATTTCAAAACCTGGAGGTTGTTCAACATATACTTCTTCTTGAATTAAGCCATTTAGAAAAGCACTTTTAATATCCATTTGATAAAGCTTGAAATTCATTATGGATGCATAAGCTAAGAGCATTCTAATGGCTTCTAATCTTGCAACTGGAGCATATGTTTCTTCATAATCTATACCTTCTTCTTGATTGTATCCTTTTGCAACTAATCTAGCCTTATTTCTAATGAGTATGCCATGTTCATCTAACTTATTCCTAAATACCCATTTTGTTCCTATGATGGGGTAGTTTTCAGGTTTCTCTACTAGTTCCCACACATTGTTTCTTTCAAATTGATTTAGTTCTTCTTGCATAGCAATTATCCAATGATCATCTATTATGGCTTCATTTATATTTTTTGGTTCAATCATAGATACAAAAGCGATATTATTGCACAAATCTTTAAGAGAATGTCTAGTTGTTACCCCTTTTGAGATATCACCAATAATGTTGTCAAGGGGATGATCTTTTGAAGCTTTCCATTCTTTTGGAAGTTCATCATTTGATTTGGCTTCTTCTGGAGAATCTTCATTGCTTCATTTCCCTTTTCCTTTAGAATCTTGTCCATGAATATGCATTTGTTCTAAAGATTCTGCAACATCATTTAAAATATCCTTTCTCGGAGAAATAGCATTAGACTCATCAAAGGAAACATGAATAGATTCTTCAATAGTCATAGTTATTTTATTATATACTCTATAAGCTTTACTATGCAAGGAATATCCAAGGAAAATTCCTTCATTTGACTTAGCATCAAATTTTCCTAAGTTTTCTTTACCATTGTTTAATACAAAGCATTTGCAACCAAAAACACGAAGATGTGAAATGTTGGGTTTTCTACCATTAAACAGTTCATATGGAGTTTTCTTTAAAATGAGTCTTATTAAAGTCCTATTCATGATATAACATGCAGTATTGACGACTTCAGCCCAAAAATATTTTGGAAGAGGAGTATCATTCAATAAGGTTCTAGCAATCTCTTCCAAAGACCTATTTTTCCTTTCAACAACTCCATTTTGTTGAGGGGTTTTAGGTGCATAAAAATTATGTTCAATGCCATGCTTTTCACAAAATAAATCAAATTCTTTATTTTCAAACTCACCCCCATGATCACTCCTAATAGATATAATTTTGAGATTTTTCTTATTTTGAATAACTTTTGCAAGTTTCCTAAATGCTTGAAATGCATCATTCTTATGAGTAATAAATAATGTCCAAGTATATCTAGAATAGTCATCAACTATAACAAGGGCATAGTAACTTTCTCCAAGACTCATGATTCTAGAAGATCCAAACAAATCCATGTGTAATAATTGTAAAGGTTGAGTAGTTGAAACAATGTTTTTGGATTTGAATGAAACTTTAGTTTGTTTTCCTTTTTGACATGCATCACATAGTCTATCTAATTCAAATTTTAGTTTAGGCAAACCAACAACTAAATCTTTTGAAATCAATTTATTTAAGTGTTCCATGTTTATGTGAGTAATACGTTTATGCCATAGCCATGGATCATCATCTTTGCTAAGAAAACATTTATTATTATCTAGTTTTTTACTTAAGTCTATCATATAAACATTGTTAACTCTATACCCTATATGCTTTATGTTAGTATCATGTTTATGTTCAATAAGACATTTTTGAGAATCAAATGATACTAGATAGCTCTTATCACATAATTGACTAACACTAAGCAAGTTGTGCTTAAGGCCTTCAACAAGTAGAACATTTTCAATGGAGTTTGAAGAATTTGTACCTATTTTTCCAACTCCAAGAATTCTACCTTTGTTGTTATCACCATAAGTAACATGCCCACTTTTCTTGGGAGAGATATGTGTGAATTTTGATGAATCTCCCGTCATATTCTTTGAACAGCCGCTATCTATGTACCATTTCTTCTTCAAAGATTCCTACATGATTAAGTTTGTGACTTAGGTACCCAAACTTTATTGGGTCCTTGTGTGTTAGTTTTGACTAAAGATCCTTTTAGGACCCATATCATTTTGATATTGTTGTAATTTTTTAAAATAACATGTAGATGTGTCATGCCCTTTTTTTCCACAATAGAAACATGTAATGAAAGGAGAATTGTATTTTTGTGAGAAAGAAAAGAAATTTTTGTAAAACTTTTGTTGTTTTTCTGGTTTGTATCCAATTCCTGTTTTTTTTATAAAAAATACATCTTTAATTTCCTAATATGACATCTACATTATTCTTGCCAATTGAAAATTTTGCAAGTGAGTTTTTCAAATTTTTAATTTCTTCTACATATTTGCTACAACATCTACATGAATTTACTTTTTCATTAGTCATAGTAGAAACATAATCTTTATCACTAGATTTAGAGATTGAAACTTCGGTTTTAAGAATATCTATTTCTTTATTTAATTTTGAAATTTCTTTCTCTAATTCTGAAATTGTTTTCTTAGATGAAGAGACAAGTTTTGCTAGTTTAATTGATTCACTATGTAATTCAGCAAATGCATCTTGTAACTCATCAAAAGAAATAGATTTGTTAGAAGATGTTACCTCTTCGTCGCTTTCATAATTTTTGCCCATTAGATATAGATTAACCATTTCTTTTTCAGAATCATCAGACGATTCTAAGTCGTTGTCATCCCATGTGATATAGGCCTTCTTTGCCTTTTTATCTCCAATAGTCTTCTTTTCAAACTTCTCTATCTTTCTCTTAAAGGTTGGACAATCAGTCCTCAGATGTTCAGGTTGATTGCACTCAAAGCATTTTGGAATTTGAGATGACTCTTCAGTTCTTCTTTTAGGTTTGAAGTTTTGTCTTCATTGATTTCCTCTCATTCTAATAAATTTGTTGAATCTTTTGACAAAGAGGCTAAGATCTTCATCTTCATCTAAGTCAATTGAATCTTCTATGTCACTTTCCTCTTGGATTGAAGATGAGGCTTTAAGAGCAATTCCCTTCTTCTTTTTATCATTTTCTTCATGTTGATTTAGTCTTTGCAACTCCATTTCATGTTCCTGTAATTTTCCAAATAGAGTAGCAAGAGACATAATAGACAAATCTCTAGATTCTGTGATGGCTGTTACCTTTGGTTGTCATTCTCTACTTAAACATCTTAATACTTTATTTATGAGATCCTCGTTTTGAAAAGTTCTTCATAATGATGCAAGATGATTAACTATATGTGTACATCTTTTCTGCATATCTTGTATGCTTTCATTTGTCTTCATCCTAAATAATTCATACTCATGAGTTAGAGTATTTATCCTAGATCTTTTGATATCAGTTGTTCCCTCATGTGTAACTTGTAGAGTGTCCCACATATCCTTAGCACTCTTACAATTTGACACCCTAAAATATTCATCCATTCCTAGGGAAGAGGTAATGATGTTTTTAGCCTTTAAATTGTACTGCACTAATCTTCTTTCTTCTTCAGACCACTCTTCTCTAGGTTTCTCTATTGTTGTATTTCCAGCCACCATGGTGGGTACATAAGGTCCAACTTCTATGGCTTTCCAAATGTTTAAGTCTATTGCCTCAATGAAAATTTGCATTCGGGTTTTCCAGTAGTGGTAACCCTCTCCATTAAAAATAGGAGGCCTATTTATTGAATTTCCTTCTGGGAATAAGAAGTTTGATGAGACCATTATTCTTGAAGCTTCTAAACTATTTCTCAATTAAAAATTCTACTTTTAATTTAACCCAACAACCCAAGATTCCTTTTAAACAAGAACTCCTAGATAATAATGCAAATTAAGCTTACTAAATAAAAATAATAAGCAATAAACAGTAAAGGAGTTTAAGGGAAGAGAAAATGCGAACTCAGATTTATACTGGTTCAGTCACACCCTTGTGCCTACGTCCAGTCCCCAAGCAATCCGCTTAAGAGTTCCACTATCTTGCAAAATCCCTTTACAAGATCTGAACCACACAAGGACAACCCTTCCTTTGTGTTCAGATTTCTTTACAACAAGAGACCCACAGTCTCTTAATCCCTTTTTAGAAATAGAAAGAAGAGAAGAAGAAACCTCTCTTGAAAGAGATAGATTGAACAATTTGAGCACTCAATTAATTCCTTATTGAATTGCAAGTGTATTGGCCAAGGAATTCTTAAGAGGATAAAATGATTTTGCTTTTTGAGAGGATAAGACTTTTTGTTCTGAAAAACTCTAAGCAAATTCGTGTTCCAAGTCACATATAAATAGACCTTTGATGGTCATGTAAAAACCATTTGAAAAGTTGTGAACCTTGGAAATAATTTTCTGAAAATCTCCTTTGGTAATCGATTACAAGACTTGTGTAATCGATTACAGGCTTTAAAATTTGAATCAAGACATTCAGTAACTGTTGGTAATCGATTACCATCCATGTGTAATCGATTACACAGTGTAAAGTTTGAATTCAAATTTCTAATAGTTGTTATAAGTCATTTTGGCCACTGGTAATCGATTACATCCTCTGGTAATAGATTTCTAGAGAGTAAATCTCTTGAAAAAGATATTTTTGCTTAAACTTCTTGGTCAAACCTTTTGCAGTTTCAATTTGGAATTCCCTTCCTAAAAACACTAGAGATCTTCTTGATGTTATATCTTGTATTCTTGAATTTTTGTCTTGAATTAAACTTGAGAAGACCATTTTCATAAGGCATCAAAACATCACGATCATGTGGCATCATCAAAACATCAAAGGCAAAGTCTCTGCTTCTACATAACCACCTTAAGATACTCCACATACTCCAACCTAACTTGAAACACACTAAAGCATTAATCATCGAAAGCACTACAAGAGCTAACTCAGGGTGGGAGATCCTGACCATGCATCCCATGAACACACAGGGGCATCGGTTTTGTCAAGACATGACCAAGTACATGTAGAGGCCTCGACAAGTACTAAGGTAGTCATCAAAGCATCCTCACACTTTGCCCGAATTAAAGGTAAAAAGAACTAAAATCTATCTCACTAATCATACAACTATCATCATTAATCCTTTAGGTCATCTACCTTACACAAGAACACCCACTATCAAACCCCTGTATGCTCAGCAAAGCAACACCCTACTAATGACCTTACATTCTCTTAAGATTTCATACTAAGCCTCCTAACTACTCATCGTAAATTTCCCAACTACTCTATATTCTTAAACAACTCTATACCATACATCTCCCAGGAACAACAATTACAAGTTTCTATGGGTACTACACCTACAAGATTCTCAATCTCACACTTAGGTGGTAAACTAAGCACATCCTCAAGGAACACAAGTATTAGAACCCTACATTTTCCTTTTAACACCTCGCGCATTACGCTACAATTTAACACCTCGGATTCCTAACTTGGAACCCTACATTTTCCTTTTAACACCTCGTGCATAAACATTTTTCTCTAGGTAAACACCACTTGGGCTATTGTATAATTCATAACTCACAACACAAGTAATATCTCCTCAAGTATTAACTACACACTTATTCACAACCAAATTCCATGTCCACAATTTTAATATATCACAACGTCACAATCCACCATCACATGCCTACGTGTATCTCACAAATCAACACTATTCAATGTATCCGTTACACACAATTTCAATCACAATTTTATGATCTCAATATACCAATTTATGATGCTAATCTAGTAAATCTTGTCCAAAATGCAAACAAATTATACGAAAATGCTTCTCACAACATGGGGAATAAAACCCCTCACACAATTTCATATAATCATATAGGAAGAATTGCAATACAATAAACATCCCAAAGTAAGCCCCAATTTGATCCTTTAAGGATCCCTACACATGTTCATTCTAACTCCAATTGCGATAAACTCATCCTTTACCTCTAAGCGGGCTCACGTGTGTAGTCCAGCAGCGATAATAGCATCTTTAGAGGTTCCTTAAGATTCTTCAAGTTTTTTCTCTGGTTACTCTGCTAAGGTTTCCAAGTGTTGGAAAGAAGGAAAAGAAATTGGAGCCTCCATTTCATTGTTTCTGTGAGAGGGACGTTTCTCGCATTCTAGACTTTATTTTGCTAATCCCAACGGTACGAATGTGTGAGAATGAGTTCCGAACCTAGTATTCAAATTTCAGTATGACTCAACGGTAGACGAGTCTAGGATCATAATTTTACTAGGATAGGTTTAGGTGTATGCGGGGAAAAAAGAGCTACATGCAAGGGACATATCTCTCACCACAAACATTATTTCATAAATCCCAACAGTGCAGATGTGTGCAAATGAGTTTCATACCTGGTGTTCAAATTTCACAACGATACAAGGGTTAACAAGTCCGGGATTGTAGATTTACTGGGATAGGTTTGAGTGTACGCGAGAAAAAGAGAGGGTTTTGGGAGATGGAGAAGGAAAAACGAATTTGAGAGGAAGAGAGAGCGTAAAGACGTATCGTAAGTGTAAAAACTAACCTAATATCTCTATTTATAGTTAGGATACTCTCAGCCTATCATTTAATCTATTTTTCTCTATTTTATTATTTTATGAAAAGAAATTATATTTTACTCTCTATCAAATGAATAAATAAAATACCTTTTTTATTTTCTAAGAACATATATTTGTTTTATTTACCTTAAAACCATTATTGTAATTAATAAAACTATTTCTCCTTATTTATTTAATTACAAAAATCTCATTATTTTCCTAAAACTCTATTTATTTTTAAATAAAATCATTTTTAATTTATTTTATGAAAAATGGGGTGTTACATCTACTGAATAACGCCTATGTAATGATCATTGTAACTTGTTACATGATAGTGGGTAATGAATTGTGAGTGTGAGATGTTGTGCTATACTAGAGATGTGTTGTTCTAAACACATAATTAATGTGAAAGTGTGGAATGTGATTTGTGATTAAATCCTTGGGGACAAGTGATGTTATGTAATATGAGATTGTTCTTGAGGCCAAAGCTAAAAAGAAATAATGTTTTGTCTTTAAAGTTATTTTGAGAAGGCTTATGATTTGGTGAGATGGGACTTCCTTGCTTACATGTTATATAGGTAGAAATTTTGCTCTAAATGGATCCAATGGATTTGGGGTTGTTTAAAATCGACATTTATTTTCATTCTTGTAAATGAAAGCTTGACGGAAGAATTTGTGGCAAAGAAAAGGCTAAGACAAGGGAATCCCTTGGCACCATTTCTTTTCTTGGTGGTGGCGGAGGGTTTAAGTGGTTTGGTTAGAGAAGCAGAAGATAAAAAGTTGCTTAAGGGGGTCCAAGTGGGAAATAGGAATATGAGGGTTACATTGCTTCAATATGCGGATGATACTATTTTTGCTTTGGAAAGAATGTTAGTGACTCTCTCATGGTGAAGATAATACTAAGATGCTTTGAGTTGACATCTAGCCTTCAAGTCAATTTCCATAAAAGTAGCTTAGTAGGTATTCATGTGGAGCAAAGGGAACTAAATATTTGTGCGAGTTTACTCAATTGTGCTATTATGAGAATTCCTTTTATTTACTTGGGCCTACTTGTGGGAGTGGATGCGAGGAAGATGTCAACATGGCAACTTATTGTTGACAAGATGCACAAGTTGACACCATGGCGTAAGAGACACCTATTTTTTGGAGGGAGAGTTTGTCTTGTCAAATCGGTTTTGTCCTTTATACCCTTGTACTATTTATCTATTTTTAAGATTCCAAAGCAAATGCTTACTTTGCTTAATGCAATCCAAAGAAACCTTTTATGGGGAGCTAGAGGGGAGGAAAAGAGGGTGTCTTAGGTCAAATGGGAATTGGAATGTTCACTAAAGGAGAAAGGAGGATTGGATATAAAAAATTTAAATATTTTTAATAGGGCTTTGGTAGGGAAGTAGATGTGGAGGCTTGTGAGTGAGAAGGGGGGCTTATGGAGGGAGGTATTTTTGGTGGCAACTACTTAGGGCACCTAACATTTTTGCTGGGACACTCAACAGTTTTTAAAAATGCTGAAATAGGTATTTTTGGTTATAAATAACAAGTTTCATTTTTCATTTTTGCAACGCCTTTTTTTTCCTACAAAATCTCACTCTGTTAGTGTAAGTTGTTCCCATTAGCCTCTTTTTCCGAGCATTTTTTTTTATCTCCGATGGTGTACGTGCATTGTTGATGAGAATACGGTGAAGTTGGGTGGTCATTCACCACCGAAGAAGAAGAGGTACGTAAATTTTTTTTTAGAAACATACGGATTGAAAATCCGTATGAGCCAACAATCCGTATGGCTCATACAAATCAGCAATCCGTATGAACCATACGGATTACTAATCTGTATGGGTTTTTTTCTAGAAAAATGAGATTTTTTTCGCCATTGATTCAGTTCAAACAACACCAAAGCAACACATTCATTCAATACAAGGAAGCAATACATTGATTCAATACATTCTTACAACCAAAACAATGAATCAAGCAAAACAGAAAACAAAGGATAACTTACTTGGAAGAAGATGAACCCAACAAGAAGAAGCAGCAATGAAAAACATGTATGGAAGCAACCAACAACAAGCAGTAGCAAAGAAGACGAACCAGGAAGAAGAAGAAGAAGAATAGAGAAGAAATGTGCGTGAGAAGAATAGAGAATAAGCAATGTGCGTGAGAAGCAGAGGAACAAGAAGCAGAGAAGCAAAGGACAAAGAAGAAGTAGAGGCAGCGCGAGAGAAGAAGTGACTCATACGGACGAGTCACTGTTCCTTTTTATATTAAACGGGTGAAGAGCATTTTAGCTTTTTCACCTAGGTTGTTGGGTGTCCCAGCAAAAATGTTAGGTGCCCAAATCAACACTCTCATTTTACACATGAATAACCCGTTTAAAAAATGGGCCATTTTTCTTGAATTTTTACCCATGTCGGTTAGGCTTGACAAATGAAAGAACCCATAAACAAAATCATTAAGTTTTATTGAGTATGAGTGGGTATTTGGAACCCGATTATAACGGATATAAGTTAAAAATAATTAATTAATTTATTATTGTAAAAAAGGTATTGAAAAATTTGATTCATTTATTACTCATTAATAAGATTCATATCTAATTTATTGGCTATCCATTTTATAGAAAGATATTCAACTGATCCATTTAAAGTACATGTATTCTATTTTTTGAAAAAAAAAATATCTCATAAAATAAAGTTCAATACTTGTAAGCAATCATTATAGAGTTCTAGATTTGTCTTTTAAAGACCTACATTCAGTTTTTTTTTTTAGGAAGATCTACGCTCAGAATATTGAACCACTTGATGTAATGAATTATAAAAATATGTTGGATAATTTATTATTACTAAAATAAAAAATAAGTCTGTCAGGGTCTCACAATCAAATTTAAAATCACTCAACAAGTGATTGATATGAGTGATATTAAACTCGATTTTTTTCAGTAATATTTCAGATTTAAATTTTATGGATAAAAAAAGTAATTGAAAAAAAAATCCTCTAAAAAATTATTTATCACTAAAATCGATGTATATTTTGTATCAATAATATAATTAAAAAAATTAAAATCACCTAATCATCCATTGAAGTCGCTATTTGTTTTTTTTTTTCCTCGAAAAGCGACTCACCTTGAATGTTGCCTTATGTTTCAAGAAATATACTTACAGAAGAAGAAATATACCATAATCAGCAACAAAATTGGTGAATAATTCTTTTGTTTTTAGTATGTGATTTTCTTTCCCCCCTCAATTTGTGGGGTTGGGGGCATTCATATTTATGCGACCCGGGGGAGGTAGATAATGACCAGCCATAATCTCATTTAACAGCTACCAAATTTATTTATCATATTCAGTGATTAAAATTTGACCCCCTCTATCTCTAACTAGTGGGAATGGTTGGCATGTTAGTATGTGTGGCTCTCATTTCATGTGGGATAACATAAAAAAGGAGTACGTTCAATTGATAATAACCAAGTTAGTCTAGCAAAGCAAATCTAGCTGCAAACGATGTCCATTAGTGTGATCTCCACAATCTTTCCACGTTTCATAACATTTCCTCAGTTTTGAGCCACATGTTTTGTCCACACAGTCACAGCTATTCCTGTCAAAAGGGTCATTGTAATTTCGTGTCACGTCGATCTACACAGTGACCGTGCTGTGCATATCTTTATTGTCGCCAATCCCTGAAAAAATTTGTCAGTGCTTATCTTAATTAATTGCATTCCTCTCAAAGTGCAGTGCAGGCCTTCTAAGATTTTGACTCATTTTCATGAAGAAGGATGGACCCATCACATGCATGTATATGGGTCACAATATTTTCACATTGAAATTCAGTGAAAATACTCTCTTCAAGTTTATAATATTTTCGTTGTACGTAGTAATGCATATGCATGATTATCACGTTGAAAATAAATTAAGTAACACAAATAATCCAAGGCTTTAATATTGCTCAAGTGCTAGTGCCAGACAATGCAAACAGAACCTCATAATAAATACATAATTGGAATTTGGAAATAATATATATGTATTTTCCAGATATAAAAGGCATTTAGCCACATAGTGTGGACTTACAATTATCATTAGCCACCAGATATTATCAAATACTAAATATTAAAATAAATATTTAAGCATCTAAATAAGAAACCATTATAATAAAAGATTCCTTTAGTGTCAATAGGAACCGCGTACATGCTCTATCTAAAGTCCAAGATGCTATGACATGAGATGCTGATCCCAATAGTCATTCATATTTGTTGTTTAGGATTTTTTTTTATATAGAATAAAATATTTTACTATGATTGCCGTTGTTTGTATTTTATCAAAAATAGTAATAAAGATCTCGATCGAGTTTAAGTATTACTAGCAGTAGCAGACATCGATTAAACCCTTAGAATCACCAATACGTACTTCAAATTAACTGTTGTCTATAGAGCGAGGTCCGAAATTATTGAATACTTTTAGATACTTTAAAGTAAAATATCAAAATATTATTAATATACTAATTTATATAATATAAACATTTTATTCTAATTTATGGTTTATTTTTCTGTATGCACACATACATATGCCCTCGGACAAACTTCGTTGTATATATTAAAAACTATCATATAATAATTTTAGTATTAAATTAGTCCCCATTAATATATCTTCATTTAACAAAAAATATTTGACAGTATAAGCATTGTAAGTATAATTAAAAATATATAATTCAATAGTATAAATTGTTAATATATAATATTCGTGCAAAATATTAATATACTCCGTTAGTGTAGATTTATAGTTTATACTAATAATTTAACTCTTGTTAAATATAAGTTACATAATATCTTTTTACTTTGATACGTTACATTTTTAGTAATTTTTTAAGTTTACAATATTCTTATATCAGCATCACATGATGATATCCATGTATTAAGTTTTTATCTTGGCTTTCTTTGTCAAAATTAAACGACGCGTGAGACTGACCTTCGAAAATCTTTTC
Organism: Glycine soja; assembly: GCF_004193775.1. Lineage (NCBI taxonomy): Eukaryota > Viridiplantae > Streptophyta > Magnoliopsida > Fabales > Fabaceae > Glycine > Glycine soja. The sequence goes on along the minus strand of NC_041009.1, from coordinate 22,715,222 downwards.
CTTTAACAGGTTTAATTTGACAAATTACAACATTAATAAAGTTCCCATGTAACTCTATCGATTTGGTGCCAATGTGGTCCTCAGAATCATGATGCTCTAGACTCTAATCTTCCAACAAAATCCAAAGATTTACAGTTGATCTACTGGAGACAACATTTTTTGTAAGTAGGAAAGTAAGGGGAATTTAGGAACTAACCTTCTCCTATATACTTTTAAATTTTTATATAGTGAAATACTCCTTCATTCGAATTTTACTTATACATACGTACATGCTATATTTGAACTTACAAATGAAATTAATTAATCACATTTGTTCGTAATACTTATTATATATAATCACTTTGAATTACCAATCGATATTAGTTTAGATCGAATTTCTAGTCTAACTTACCAAACGTCGTAGCATACTTGCTTGTGATCTTTGCAAACAAAATGAGTCTGTAGTCAACAACAAAAGAGAAAGGGAAGCAAAAAGGATACAAAGAAATTTTAGTAAAAAAAACAAACATAGAAAATGAGTATTACTTCTCTATATACATGAATCTCTTTGGAGAGTCTATCATGATTGAACTTTGAAGGCAAAGAAAATTTGAATTAGCCCCCCTCTCCCCCACAAAGTAAATATTCGAGTGTGATTGGGATCACTAGGGAAAGTTACGTCCATTTTTATTTTTTGTTGGAGCAGCAATTGACGAAAAACAAAACCTCTTTAGTGACCCACAAGCCATGTGAGGAGAATAGATAAGGGTCAGCGTCCTAGCCAGGACCATCAACCCTTTGTGGTGTACCTGTATCCTAATCTAATGGCTTCCTACGTGGCACCTTAATACTCGATATTATAATTTTCCCTAAATATTTCTGATTCATGCATCTCTTATATATATATATATATATATATATATGCTGTTGTGGTCGATGCATTTAGTTGGCTACACGTCATCATAGACTCTGACATGTGACAACTACGGTAAATAAGGTTGAAACATGTCAGCATTGGGGACGCTGACGTGTTGTACTGTGCTCAAGTTCGAGTGAGACCTTGTTCTGTGTTAGATACGCTGTGTTTGCAGTTTACTATTTACTCCCAGATATTTACGGCAAATTGCTACCATTAGTTTTCTTCTTTTGTCACTTTTTTCAACTTAAACCAAGTTGCACTTTATCAAAGAGATTACATCCACTAACATAAAGTAACTGAGGTTTATGTTTTTATGGTGTGAGTGTGACATGTTTTAAATTTTAACAAACTATTTTTTTTATGAAACTTATTAATAAATTTCTTAAAAGCATTGATTAAGAAAATAATAAATTAAAAATAGTATTAAAAGCATTGTGCGATCCATATGTAGTTAGGGATGTTAAAACGGATTAAATCAAGCAAGTAAACTCATTTAACACGCAAAAGGAAGTTGGGTTGGGTGGTTCAAGCCTTTTAACTCACATAATTTGCCAACTTAATGGGTTAAGGGACAAGTTAGAATGGGTTGAGATGAACGGCCAAATTAAGTTTGTTTTTCCTTTTTCTTTCTTGTATGCTTTGATGAATTTCTTGGTTAAATTGATTTTATTAGACACAATTTTTAATTTGTGAACTATTATGAATTTTGTTATTTTATTATTTTATTATTTTGCTCTATCTTTATTTAACATGTGATGATAACTTCTAAAAAACAAATATTTATGCCCAGACAATTTGGTAAGATAATATTTTTGTGATTGTGACATTATAATTAAACTGTTTATATTCATTTATTTATTTGGTAAGTGAACTTCTGATCATGAATCATTCATTATTATATTTTTGTAATTCTTATTTTTTGTAATTTTTCACAGATCAATTCAACTTGTAATCCCACAAAAAATAATTTGAGTAAAGATTTTTAACCCAATATTATTCAACCTAGCCCAATTCTTTGGTAAAGGCGAGTTAGGTTGACCATTAATTGAAATTCTTACATGTAGCAAATTGACTCCATCGACTGAGATACATACAACTTTTTATTGTTTATATATTTATCCTTTATAATGCACAAGTTAAAACACTACATATAATTCTATTTTGAAATTTAAAATACACAATTTGAAGAGTGAGTCACTCTCTCCACTTTCTCATCTGGATGTGTGTTTTATATATTATTCCCATGACCAACAAAAAAACATCTCTAAAAACTATCTTAAACTACTCTCATTTTTTTATCTTTATATTTGATTTTTTAACTGTCTCTCTTTTAATTTACCCTCTTATATCTATGCCTTTAAATTGAATTTATATAGTTTATTTTTAAAAAACTATTAATAATTAAAAATAACCTTATATCACAATTTAAATTGTTGATTATAAATTTAAAATACAATTTATAAATTCAAACATATTTATTATTGCCCACACAAGTTAAAATTATATAAAATAAAGATTTGTTTTATATAATAACAAGTTAAAATACTAATTAGAAACAAATTATTTTACAAGAGTACGCTCTTACAAATTTATTATTGCCCACACATTGTCTCCACCGATAACCAAGAAAATAGTAACACAACATCCAGCAAGTTTCTATCTTGCAATACTACACTACCCCTTGTGCTGTCAATTGTGTCGTCCCTCAACTTGTCTACCACAGTACCTATATACTATGCTATTCGCGACGCCTTCAAGCCACCTACCAACCTGGCAAACCCAATTTTTTCTATTAAATCTTGGTTTTTTCCTTCTCATTCATTCCACTGTACCTAACTACGTACGACCAACCTAAATCAATACGAGGAGGGAATTGTAACATAAAAAAATACCAACAAACTATTATTTGTAAATTCATCCATTAAGTAACCTTGAATCTCCTCAACTAAACATAGAAATTATTAGCTGATCACTATTTAATATTCCATTCTCCAATTGAATGCTCCTAATTATGTTACATATATCTTGAATACTTATTGGCTTACATTACTGACATGTTATCTATCTCAAGATTCAGGGGATAACTAAACTCATCAGTGTTTCAATATGCCAATTAGTCTTCCCCCATTCCTGAACGTAACTTGCTATTAAGGGTACATAAAAAAAAAAAAAACAAAGCCCATAGAAAACCTTTCGCATTACCTCTCTTTTTTTCCTAGCCCCTCTTCGTTACATTGAACCCTAGCCCCTCTTGCATGTTCTGTGAGTGAACACATTGACATTGAAGCAACGTAGCCCTTTTCGTTGTTCTTCCATTCGATCAACCTGATGATGCATGTGGATGACTCTTCTTACGGCTCGAAGTTCCTTTGAATCAGGGAGTTTGTGAAGAATAAGGCTTTCTCCATGGTCCTTACAATTAGGTTACTCACTTACTTACTTAGTTAGGTTAAGCTTTTTTTAGGTGAAACAATCTTCGTGTAGTGTCGAAGAGATGTGGCGGGTACGATATAAACTTGTTTTAGTCTCTGCTAGTTGATTCAAAGACAATTTTTGTCAATGTCATAAAAATCCATGGTTTATTATATGTGGCTGAGGACTAATTGTGGCATTTCACTGCTGTAACTATCATGTTCCGCATTGGTTTAAAAATAAGAACAATTTGCTTCAATACTGTATAAGAAAACACAATACGCTTGGCTTAAGGAATTTGCCTATTGTTTCTATTTTGTTATTTGGTATATGATATTGATATTAATGTTCTGTTGCTAGATGTAATTTATATCACAAATTCACAATGTCATATCCTGCACATAGGTTGTATTTCTTTAACTTTGGTGAGTAGTAATATTAGTCAAATTTTTTACAAGAACTTTCTGTTATTGAGTCTAATAGAAGGCTAGATGTAGTCATTTCTATAACTTATAAGCTAAATGTAGGGCTTGTTTGGATTGGAAAAATGTTTTGCTTGCATTTCCATTTTCCTGTTTTCACTAACAGTTATAAAAAAAATAAAAAAGCCATCTTATTTTTATTTTTTTCTCTATTTCCACCACTTCCAGTACAAATATTCAGAAACAAGAAACAAAATGATAATAAGGTGACATTTTTGTTATTATATGTGAAAACAAGAAATACAAATAGAAAAAGTTTTCTCCAAATGGAACATGTCCTAAAATATCTTATTGGATTATTTTCCATTAGATGATTACCTAAAAGCAAAGGTAAAGAGGATGAGTTTTGAACCAGTTTTTGCACTAGCATGGTTGAGCAGGGGAAACAAGATTTAGATTTTGTTTACCTTTGAAAACTATCATGAATACCATTTTTGTGAGCTTGCAGAGATAAATTTAGGAGTAGCTTGGATTCCCCTGTATTGATCTTTTAGAAGCTCCCTTAACAAGTTGTTTTGTGCAGTAAACTTGAATTAGTTTCATCTTTCAAGTGAGGAACTCTTACTGCTAGCAAGTAGCAAGTTAGTCTTTTATGTAACCATAAGTCTCATCACAGTACATGGCCTTTCATAATTTTTTTTTTTTGTCATCAATGGGTACTGATTATTGAGTTTTGGATGATGAAGTTATTTAAGTAATGGAACTTTGCTACTACTATTCTCTAAATGCCCTTGATGCATTGTGTTGTCCAATGGTTCCTGTTTCCTTATAAGTGTCTGTATATAAGCTTTGGAACTAATTTTAGGACAATGTACAGATTCATGAAAAATAAATATATATGGCAAAGATAGAAAAAAAATATATTGCAGGCTCTTTGAGGGCCCTGCTTCCTCCCACCCCAAAACTAACCTTACTTTTTCTCTTCCCCTTTCTCACACTCCACTACCCCTTGTACTGCCCTCCCAACAGAATTCTCCTCTGACTCATTCTCTTTCTGCCACTTGTCCATTTCATTAAGCTGCACATTCCTATTGTTTGTATTCTGTGATTTCCTCATAACCTTTGAGGCTTGATTCTCTGCTTCTCACCTTATTTCTCCTACAGTATACCTTAGTTATGACTTATAAAAGGTCTATCAAGAAATAATTTATTAGAGCTTCTATAGTGCACAAATTTATCCTTTTGCGACTTTAATTTCTTGAACTGATGGATTGTGTTGTGCAGAAGTATACAGTTGGAAATCCTGCTCCTGTGTTGTATATTCAGAATTTGGCAAAAGATGTGATTACTGATGATTTCTATTTTATATTTGGTGAGCTCTCAAGACTCTTATTGGATTTAGGTTTTGTTTAATAGTCTTCACTTGCAATTTGAATGCTTTATATCTAAAAATGAAATAATGATATTATAAAAAAAAACAAAATACCAAGATTTTCATATTATACATTGTATGAATGTTAATAAATGTTAGGAGATTGAAATTGATACCAGTCTCAAGCAGGTTGAAGATAACATTTTTGAAATATGTCATATCAACACCTTCCTTTTTCTTTGATCTTTCCATATTGCAAAGGTCATCCTTTAACATTGCCTCCTATAGTTAGAATATTTGAATCCAAATGTAAAATCACATTAGAAATTTCAGTTTTAAATAAACCTAAAAAATTAGTCCTGCAATTAAAGAAACAACATTTAAAAAAATTAGTCCTCCAATTAAAAAACAACATTTCCATGGGTGGTGGTGGTATAGCTGTGGAGCCACGGAAGCAGCACCCCATGACTGCTTTCTATTTCTTGTGAGCTATGTTAATCGAGATAAAGTCTTCATTGCTGTGGATTCCTTTGTTTGTTGCTTTATTCTATTCCTGATGGCATTTTTAGTTATTCCCTTTTAAATTATCAAACTTATTTTTTGTAAAATTATCAATACAAGTATATATATATATATATATATATATATATATATATATATATATATAAGTCTATATCTTACACAAATAAATTGTGACATTCATGAAAAAGTTATTGTTATAAATTACAAGTTACTTACATAAAAAAACTAAGAAAAAGTAGGATAAGTCGTACTCATAGACTTTTCCATGCATTTAGAAACTACACAAGTTTTGATAAATAGAACAAAATTTTATTAATTAAAAATATATAGATAAATTTGATTTAATTAATAAAAACTATTTCAGTTTCTAAATATTTCATATACCATTACAATATAAGAATTAATTTAAATATGAGCTAACATGATAAAAATATGAAAGATATGGATAAAAAAAAGGGGAGACTACTACCCAAACCTATGTCATCATCACATTGGTTTACCCTTTTTTCTTTGGTAGTTCAACGGAGGGTCACCCCTCCAACAAGAAAAGGTATAAATATGGAAACTTGTCTCCCTTTTTGGATTGGAGAATTTATAGAGGAAATCGACTTTTACATTTCCAGAAACCACACCATCATATAGCCAAAGGTCCCAAGGAGATAAAGTCCAGTGGGCTTTCACAGTTCCTAAACATAACACTAAATCCATTCTTTTAAAATAATTATATTAAACTTCATCATAATGATGAAAATACAAATTATATATGTGTGTCTTTTACAAGTAATTAAATGAATTTTTTAAATAATCATGCTACCTTAAATCTTTATTATTTATATACTAGTTGAAAACAAGCACTACTTGTCTCAACTATCAATTTGTTTTATTTTTTTTAGTTTTATTTAGAAGGTGTAAATAAACACATTGGCAGAATTTTATTTTTTTTTAGTAACTGATTGATTCAAAGGTTTTTTTCAAAATTAGTTAGAGGACAAAATAATTTAAGAAAATATATACATTAAATAAGAATAATTATCTTTATTAATAATAGTTATAAGTAACTGACTGACTTGAATTTACCTATATATATATCATATAAAATTATTTTCTCACTATATATACTCCTATTAATTAATATTAGCATGTCCAAGTTTGAAACCATTTGTCTTGTTTTAACTACCATACGCCTTCTTTTATGAAACTCACAAAATATCTCACAATCACAAGAAAAAAAATGAATAAAAATTGGTGTTCCACACGTTAGAACCTCCATCATAGAAGGAATTGACAGCGTCAAAGGGTTGTAGGTCAAGCCACCCACACTTTGCTAGTTTTTAATTCTTTGAATTCGACCTAAAAGTTATTCACTACTAAAAACAAGGGCCTTTTACGACACTGTTTCTTTGCCAAAATCAGGTTAGTGAGGGTTGTAGTTAGTTAGGTTAACCATCTTTTAAGCTTTTATTAGGTTAAGCTTCGAACAAACCCAGTCAGTATCGTTCGTGGTTATTCTATACACTAATTTCAGTAATTTATATAAATTTCACACTTTTAACAATTCCATAGTTACTTTCTTTAGCTGTAGGTTTGGGAAAAAGACCCAGTAACATCCAACATTTGAGTTTTAAGATAAAGATAAAAATATAGAAAACAAATGAATCATATAATTGCCGTCAAAATTATAAATAAATGGGAAAACTTTAAGAATGACGTTGAAAATAACTAAGTGTGAGGGAAGTTCTTTTATTGCTGATGTTTGTTCCTAATGTTGGTCTGATGTTTCCTGATGTTGGTTGTAGGGAAGACGCAGGTGACAAATTAGTTGTTGCTGAACAATAGTTATTGGGCTGCAAATGGGTCAGTGCCAATTTCTTCATTTGGTCCGTGCCAATTTTTTCCTTTTCTGCATTTTGGTTTTTGAGTTAATAGAGCTTTTCTGAGTTCAATTTTTGCTACATTGTTCTTATTTTTTTGTAATTCATTTATGAACTTGTTTTTCTGATATGATTTTACTTGAGATAACACCTGCAAATGGTAACATATGTAACACATTGAATAAACAATGTTGTTTCCATGCATTAAAAATTAAAACTTATTAATAAGCATAATATTTTTTTTTGGATACCCCATGATTCAGAACCAAGACATGTATGTAAACATCTAAGCTAATAACTGTCTTTGAATGTCAAAGCAGACGCAACATTCAAAGACGGTTATTAGCTAATAATCGTCTTTGAATATCAAAGAAGAAGCAGCATTCAAAGACTGTTATTAGCTAATAACCATTTTTAAATGTCAAAGCAGACACAACATTCAAAGCCGGTTATTAGCTAATAACCGTCTTTGAATGTCAAAGCAGACACAACATTCAAAGACGGTTGTTAGCTAATAACCGTCTTTGAATGATTCTTATTTTCAAAGACGATTTTTAAAATAACCATCGTAAAAAACAATTTGATTTTAACGACGTTATATACAACGATGGTTTAAAATCGTCATTAAAAACACTTACTAACCGTCGTAAAAAACCCTTTTTCTAGTAGTGATAGTCAGACACTACGAAAAGTTGAATATTTTTTTGGTCATATGCTCATATATTTGGTATAAACATCTCTCGATCTTCAATATATACAAGTGTCAAGCATCATTCGGCTACAATTATAGTCAATAAATCTTCTTAAAAGGTAATTATTTGATTAGAAACTACAAAAAATTGAGTATTTTTTTGGTCATATGCTCACATATTTTGTATAAATATCTCTCGGTCTTCAATATATACAAGTGTCAAGCATCATTCGGCTACAATTATAATCAATAAATCCCCTTAAAAGGTAATTACTTGATTAGAAACACCTAAACAAGATTAAGAGACATACTGATAATCAAAACATGCAAACTCATAAACTCGAGGCCCAATTAGATCAGTATATAAAGGGAAGAGTCACAGGTAAAAGGATTGATTTTACTCTTGAGTATTCACTTGATATCATTAATAACTCTGAATCAAACCATTACTTGAGTGTTAAAGTGTCTTTTATAAGTATCTTTTATTTTCGATCTCATATACACCAAAGAAATATACAAATTATCGACAAAAGAACCATTCAGCATAAATAATAACCCTTTGACAGAAAAGTAAGTGTTCAATATATTTGTCACAACAACACTCCACAACATATAAGAGTTCCACAATTTCTTCTTAGGTGCTATTTGAATCTCTTTCTGCCATTGAAATCTACTACACATTTTACCAACATTTTCAGCCTGTGGGTCTGCCTCATAATTAACATTTGCCACATTGTAGTGTTTTGACCAAAAAAACCCATACATATTTCACTACCCTGGCCTTTGTAATCAATATATACATATTGTATGCATACCTACACTTGCCTAACACATAATTACCTATTTACAAGAAATTAGGATCATTTTTCGTATCAATTGGCCCAACCGCTAACTCCCAACTCCATTATCGTTGCCCTGGATAAGAAGTTATCTCTTGTAAGCCCCAAACACCACTCTAATTGTTTGCAATCATCCAATGCGTGGAGTACGCTACAAATTATATATTCCACTTCCTGGCCTATCAATTTGCCCGATTAAATGAAAATGTCAAAATAATCTAGCCTCACTACTGTTTTAGCAATGTAATATAAGAATACAGAACTCCCAAGCGAATATAAAACACAATCAAGAAAGAAAAAAAATATAATTAGTGAAGTGAGAGTGTGGAACCTCTCACGTTAGGCACACACAAAGTTCACTTCTCGCGTCAATAAAAAATGGAAGTCAACAAAAGTAGTCAACCAAGTTGTATGGGTTAATTAAAAAATGAAACCTTAGATAGGATTCAAATCCTTAAGTAGAACCAAGATCCTCCCTATAATTAGGAAATATAAACATCCGTACCCACATTTCATTCAGAATTTCGTCCCCTTTAGCCTTCGTTTGGATATATTCTTTTTTACTTGATCTGGATTCTTTATCGATCTACCACAGACATTCTCGAATGCACAGATTCTCCTGTGACTCAAAACAACAAAAACAAACTGAGTCAGTTCGCTATCACATAATAAAGTCCTAAAGAGGAAGCTGGAAAGAGGAGCACATGGTCTCACAATCTTCATTTCTGGATGTAATTAAACGCATCTATCCCCAACCCACGTTAGCACTTTCAAAACAAATTCTTAAGAGGTACGTTTTCGGCTGTCCCTTATTTTCATTTAAGAAATTTCGGCTCTTTAGACATTGAATTGAACTATTTAGTAATTAAGGGAACATATATGAATGCACCAAGTTATAGGATTTAAAAGCTTTTAGCATAAAAAAAAAAAAAAAGAAGCTTTCATTAAATACCTCAAAAGCATTTGCAATAATGGGTGTAATTAACAACGTTTTCTTTTATTGACCAATGGGTGTAACAACTCTAGTTTAATTTTGGGCAACTGGCATATGGAATATATAATAGTGATGACACATAAATATCTTTTAATGATAAAAAAAATTTAAGCAGACATTTTAAGATAAGAGACTAATAAGTAATAATAAGTGCTAGAGATGTTCTTCTAAGTATCCAGAGACTATTTTATAAAAAATCAATAAAAATAGTAAAAAAAATATAAAATAAAAAAGTGGATTGAAAATTACAAAATAACACTTTTTTTTTTTTATAATTTTTCAATCAGTGTTCTTAGAGAGTGTTATGTTCTCAAAGATATGTGCATGTAGCAGCTGTAAATGAAGATAATCCAAAGCAAAGGAGGTGACGTAGGAGGTACGTGAATTGGCCAATGAGCAGTGCATCTAAGTCAAGATATGACCCAATTCAATATTTCAACTCCATTGAAGTACCTTGGGGAGGGAAGGACAGACTCTGAGTCTCTGACACATGGCTAACTTGCATTGTCTTCCAAACAAACAACAAGCCAGGCCCAACGTACTTCATGTTAATCGTAACTATTTCTCCTGCAATGCAAGCTGGCTCCGCTTAATAAGTTTTAACACACCTTTTCCTAATATAAAAATACATTAAATAATACTATTATATTGTTATCATTCCTTTTTAAACTTGTTAAGAAACATAGATATGATATGATATAACACGAGTGGTAGTGTTAGTGTTAAGTGTTATCCTAAGTAAGAAATGAGAGAGAGGGTAACACCTTCCCCAACCCTAAAAGGGGACCACCTTAAGAGCACAGCCACCCAAAAGATAGATAATGTCCCAGCTTTAGACACCACTAAATTTCCGCCACGTGTCGAACAGAGATTCTCCGGCTCTCTCAACGCCACCAAAAACAGCAACAAGTAATAAGTAACAACACCATTCACTCACTAATCACAAAGTCATAAACACATTACATAACAACACTTCCTTCCTTACTTACTTTATTTCTTTTCTTTCTTCTCTTCATCAAAACACCACTCTGACAACACTAACTCCCCGAATGTTGGATGGAGAAGCAACAATGGGCACGTGGGCTCGCATGTGCGACACGTGCCGTTCGGCCCCCTCCACCGTGTTCTGCCGCGCCCACACCGCCTTCCTCTGCGCCACGTGCGACGCGCGCCTCCACGCCTCGCTGACGTGGCACGAGCGCGTGTGGGTGTGTGAGGCCTGCGAGCGCGCCCCTGCGGCCTTCCTCTGCAAGGCTGACGCCGCCTCCCTCTGCGCCTCCTGCGACGCCGACATCCACGCCGCCAACCCCCTCGCCAGCCGCCACCACCGCGTCCCCATCCTCCCCATCGCCGCCGCCCCCGGCAACAACGACGACGTCGACGATGCTGACTTGGACGACGATGACGAAACCGCTTCATGGCTCTTGCTCAACCCTGTCAAAAGCGCTAGTGTCCCTAACAACAATAACACTAATAATGGTTTCTCGTATAATGGTGAGGTTGATGAGTATTTGGACCTTGTTGATGACTGCGACAACCACCACTTTGCTTCTGTTGCTACTACTACGGACCATTACTCTCATCAGCACCAACATTTCGGTGTTGTTTCTCACAAGAGTTATGCTGGGGACAGTGTTGTTCCGGTTCAGCACCACCAGCATTTTCAGCTTGGCTTGGAGTTTGACAACTCCAAAGCTGCCTTCAGTTACAATGCTTCTGTTAATCAAAGTGTAAGCCTTCCAAATTCCTTTTTACTCTTCTTCTCTTTTTGTTTTCTATCTTTTCAAAATACGGTCAACACTAAAACGAGAACACTTTTCCACTAGACTCAACTCTCTAATGGGTGGTTTTGTTTTGTTTATTCATTTGAACCTCGCTAAGAGCATGTTTGATTTGCACTTAAAAATGATTTTTTTTTTATCCGTTGGCAATATTACTTTTGTCTCAAAAGTAATTTTGCAACTAATTCATTCATCTAAATCAAGCTCTTGAGTGGGGGAAATTGGTGTTTTTATTTAGGTTTGACTTGGGATGTGGAAAATACTATTATATACTACATGTTTCTTCTTTTGGGGTGGTGGTTTTCTTGCTTTTGGTCTTCCCATGACATGTTTTTGCCAAAGATGGATTCACAATTAAGTAGTTTCCTTTCATGGCATGTTCAGTTCAATGCCAAATTCAACTTTCTGGTTCAAGTTCTGTTCACTTTGTTTTTGACCTGGTTTATCTACATAATCTGTCTTTGTTGTATTGTTTGCCATTAATTTGACTTGTTCCGAGGCTCGCGTTTCATGTTTGGTTTAATTTGTACAGAAATGGTGTCTCGATTCGTTCTCCATCTTTTTTATGCTCTCTTTACCCTTTTTTTTCTTTTCACTTTTTCTCTTTAGTGGAAGGAATCTATGGCCAAATTAAGTATCATGCTTTCTTGCTATGATAAGATAGTTTTCCTCAATAAACATATAAAAACATTCTGCCCTTTTTGTGTTTTTTTATTTTGTTTTTCAAATGTTAAAGTAGGGATTTGGTCGTTTTTCATTTTTTTCTATATCCGATATGGATGCAGTTGCCTTTCCTTCATTAAAATTTATTCTGTAGTATATTCCTTAATTTGTGTCCTTTTTAGTTTACCAAGCAAGGAGCTAACAAGCTGTGTCACTCACTTGCTTGGTCCAAAGCCTTAAAACTTGTATAGATGTTCTTTCTTTGTCAAGAAATTCCCTCTACTTGTTCAGCTGATTCCATCAGTTGTGTAGTTAGCTAGAATTTGTAGTACCAAATATACAAACCAGAACCTAGAATCAATTGTTATTTGTGAAATGCCTGTTTTATCAAATGGTAAAAAAAAATGTCAATTATTGGTCTCATCAGCATCATAGATATGACTACTGGTACTGCTTAGAAAATTTATCTTGAACTCGTGAACATTTATTAACTAGTATCTGTTTCCTTTTTCATCGAAATCAGGTTTCAGTTTCATCAATGGATATTGGTGTTGTACCTGAATCACCGATGAGGGATGTCTCAATTGGCCATACAAGAACCCCCAAAGGGACAATTGACCTATTTTCTGGACCTCCCATTCAGGTGCCTTCCCATTTTTCTCCAATGGACAGGGAGGCCAGAGTCCTAAGGTACAGGGAGAAAAAGAAGACAAGAAAATTTGAGAAGACAATCAGGTATGCCTCAAGGAAGGCCTATGCAGAGACTAGACCCCGTATAAAAGGTCGATTTGCCAAGAGAACAGATGTAGAAGCTGAAGTGGATCAGATGTTCTCCACAACACTAATTACAGAAGTTGGATATGGCATTGTTCCCTCTTTCTGAATATGCTGTGTTGAACAAATGGCCACAAGATATCGAAGATGCTAGAGGATCATGATCAATAGAAATGGCTACCACTTGTGTACTAATAATGTATTTTTTATGTAATCTAATTACTTGCAGTTGTACTAATCGGATGCTTTATTATTTTGTTTATTGTCTTTTGAATGAAACTTGTACTTGTAAATACAGTCCATGTATTAAATTATTAAATTACAGTCAACATATCTTTGAAAAAAATTTATTTTCTCAATTTCTATCATGGTGTGTAATTGCTAGAATGATAACCAACCAATAACTTCTATTTGTGTTATTTGGTCATTTCGTTTAGGTACAATTTCTTCAATCAAATTTAAGTATTGAACCGAAATTAAGGGACCGATACTAATTATCTTCATTAAACATCATTCAGGTACACTGAACTTGACTGTAGTTTGAGTTTTGGTTGTCATACTCATGATCCTGATCAGATTACAGTAAAAAGAGGATAGAAATTTGAAGAAATGAATCATAACGCATATAATTCCTTAATCATTTCTTTTCCCTTGGAAGAATGTCAAAGGCCAAAGCATGTTAATTATACCTATGTTTCTCTTCTCTTACTATTTATGTTTGCACTGTTCATCATTCCTCTGCATATAATTCCCGTATATCATCGAGAGATCATGATGACTTTTGAGTTTTGACAGATTTAGCTGAAAGTGAGAGTTCTACCTTGGAGAAAAAGATGCATTTATAATCATTGATTAGAAAATTAATGACTAAGATTGTAACAACTTTAGAGTTTGTTATACATAGTCGTTTCATTTAATCTCAAATGTTGATTTTCTAATTAACTGTTGTAAGTGTACTTTATCCTTTAAGTACATGCTCAATTTAGAGAAGTTAAATGTGCTTTCATAGCAATATAACATATTCTAAAAGAAGGAAAGAGATGTTGTACGATGATTGTCTTCGGACCATATATGCCATATTAATTTTTGAAAAGTTCTGCACAATTGATGATGTATTTATCGCACAAAATGCATGAACTTACCTTTAACCTTCCTCCTGATTATTTTAATCTAGAGATAATTTGGACTTGGAAAATGAGAAGAGATTGAAGAAACAAATAAAGATTTTTTTTAACAGTGAAACCGTGGCTACGGGCTGGGTTGAAGAGATATCATGGTAACGCTTTAATTTCCATCTCAAATGAAATATAGAAGACATGTAACATAAGATGTGAGCTCTAGAGGAATCAATATATTTGATCCTGCACCTCCACGTAGTGAAAAGGTAATGTTTTGTCCCCTTCCCAACTGGTATATTTTCGTACAGTAAATTGAAACTGCTATAACAATGTTCCCTTGCACTTTTGGCCCTCGTGGGAGATCGCGTGAATATTTGACAAAAAGTAGAAGTAAATGAATTTATGGGAGAGTCATCCGTAACCGTGAGAATGCTATATCTATCCAATAATCAGATATCCGGAATCAAACTGATTCTTTTTGCTTTAAGTTTCAGGCTGACATGATCCATAAATATTTGAATAATCAATATATGCTATGCTATTTGCTACACATAGCATAACTAGTGATAGCAGCCCCCATTCTTTCCCACATTTCATGACTGCAAAGCAAGGGGTTACAGAATGGAATATTCTTTCTCTACTAAGTCAGAAGTTGCTTTAAGTGGCAAGTATTTCCATAGTAAGTACTAAGTGGTATGGTTACTATTTTAATTTTAATGTCAAGTATACTACTCATCTTCCAATGAATCAAGACAAATCAGCACTAAAATCACTAATATAACTCTTTTTTCTTCTGCAAAATTAGAATACCATTTATTTTATTTTTGTACTCTGTTAAATAAATTTCTGTTGAAATCATTCACGTTAAGGTAAGAGTAATTCTTACCAATAAAAAGGAAAGATAACATTACTCATTGAACGAAACCATTAGAAAGTTTATCTATACTAAACGCAGGTAACAAGTATTTATATTTTATAGTAGGGTCACATTACTCTTTCATATTTTTATGCAACTATTTTTTTCACCCTCTTAGGATTTAAGAGTACCCTCAGCCAGTGACAGATCCAAAAAAATTTACTAGTGGGGACAAAAAATAGTTTATACAATAGAAAAAAAATGCTTAAATGTTTATATTTTTTAAAATCTATAATTTTGATTATCTTATTTTAAAATAGAGACATTTAACCCCTAATTTTATTAAATCTACGATTTTGGTTATTTAGTTAAACTAAAAGTGTTGACTATTAAGAGATTAAGTTGATTATGATATAGATTAAACAAATAATCTTGTGTCACATCATTAAATTTGGGTCTCATTAGATTAATCTTTTACCAATTAATATTTTTGAAAGACTAACATCACAAATTTTACAAAAGTGAAAACTAAATGTCTCTAATTAAAATAGAGGGATTAAAATTATAATTTTTTTAAAAATGAGAACTAAATGTCTCTATTTTTAAATAAAAAATAATTTTTGAATTTTAAAAAATAGGGAAACTAAAATTATATTTAAGGCAAAGAAAAATATCACAAGCTTTTATAAAATATAATGTCGTGACAAATAAAATCTAAAATACTTAAGTGTCTATAAATTATAATTGTATGTATGTATTTTTATACTTTGAAAATGTTCTACAATTTTTTTTATTTTTAATACTATATAAAATGAAAAGAATAAAATAATAAATGTAGTATCAATTTATTTATTTTATTTTATTTCTTATATTTTTTACTATTGAAAAAAAATCTTGTCCCACAACCCGATCCGCCATTCTCCTTAGGATATATGTTAGGATGATCCTATTTAAAAAAAAAAAAAAAAAGCTTGTTTTATACTCAGTAAAGTTTTCTTCATAAGTTTCTTAGTTCAAATAGCTTAACTACTCAGAGTCACAATGCCACATGGTGGTCCTCAAAATAAAAGTGGCTGCACTTTTTTATTTTATGAAAGGCACGCGATACAGGTAGAACATGGTAGAACTCGTGGAGGCTATTGTTACATATGTACAAGGATTGATACCCTTTGTTTGATCTGCATGTCATTCAAACTTCAAACTTCCCTCAGACAGGTACATACACCCACCAACTTGATTCTAAAGACGAAAGGAATAAGTCTCTTTCCACTTTTTTTTTTTTGAGAAAAAAATTCCATGCCGTGAGAGATCCTTAATTACTTGCCAAACATCTTGGACATTTTAGTTTTAATGTTTGGTAATGGCATAACTAGATTGTTCGTTACCTCAGATAAAAAAATTAAAAGATTGTACTTCATTACCTTTTCATAGTAGGCTTGTATTTCATTTTAAATATTATTAATATAGATATCATCTGTGCTACTCAAAATAGACTATATGTATAATCATAGTCTATAGCTGTAAGGTAAAAAGGGTTCTTTAATTAGATGGAAGAGTTACTTGAACCTAGAAAAGCAAACATGTGGGTGGCTCCAAATCACAGTGAATGATGGCCAAATATATATGTTGCTTTTGCTCTTAATTAAGATCCACAAACTCTTCCAGCTTGCTAATTTGTCAAGCCGACGGCATGCGAATATGAGTCCACAAATTCTAGTGTATAGATAGTTTCTACTCTGGCAAAAAAAGTAGCATAAAAACAGTGACAAAAGTGTCCCAATTATTATTGATGAAATCCGGTACGCGTTTATGAAGGCACAAAGAAAAACATGCCGACGGAGGGAGGTTTATTGTTTAACTTTTAAAAGCAACACATGCAAATGCAAGTGTAATACCCATTAGCACATTTCAAATTAAGTCCTTAAGTCTTTCATGATAGTATTCTTATTTATTCAGAACAGCTGATCTATCTATTTCCGGTTTGCTCTTTACGCTTTTGACAGTACCCTAAAACTACTCATCCTCCAGCCAGGAGAAACAACTTAATTACACAAAAAAGTATATATATATATATATATATATATATAAAAGAATGCATCAATGACGAGTATAAACGTAAGTTTGTATAAAACTACTAAATAACTTGTAAAACTCCTAAAGTTACTAAAATCTATTATCTATAATACTAATAGAATCCAAGAATTATCATCAATATCTATATAATAAAACTAAAGTATGATGAATATACTAAAATGTTCATGGTTGAGGTGTTGATATCTGTCCATTTTCTTGGTTTTTTTATCATTTTATATTCTTCCAACTTTGAGTTTGGTTTTCTGACAGTGCATTGTTGCTTTTTGTTGTGTTGGTTTTGATATTGTAGTTCCAATTTTTCCGTTTATAGTTTTTTTGACATGTTCATGCTTGATTTATTTTCTGCTGTCACGTGCTCTGCTGATTTTGTTCTTGGTGTGAGGTTGTGCTTTTGGGTTGGTCATTCCGGGTTTTATTCATTTGGCTCTCTTCTTCCTCTTTCGTTGCTTCTGCAGTTCAAGGTGGGACTGTTGTGCATGTCTCTTTTCCACTCTTTTTTCCCTTCCTTCTATCTTTTTTAATAATTTGTCATCGTTTTCCTCCGCAGGAAAAAGAATCGTGAAGCCATCGAAGGTTGCAAAGGATATACATACTGATCATGTAAGCCCCTTTTGTTTATCACTTTGGATTTAACCCCTTTCTATTTTTTTAATGGATTTGGTGCCAGTGGTTCTTTTTTATGGCAAATGGCTACGAGGTAACCCATTCTTTCCTTTTCCATCACCAAATACTTTATTGAGGATGCATGATGAAGGAGAAATTGATGTTCGAGCTTGCTACATTGCCATTTCTGTAAGTTGGTATTTGTCTTTATTTCGCACATGCTTATGTGTGTATGTGAATGATTAGACATTTTTACTTTATGTATCAGCATCATGCATAATTCTTATTTACATGGTTATTTCATTTTAGTTAACATGGCTAATGGCTAAGATAGCATATTACTAATTAAGAATTACAGGGTGTTTAAAAAAAAACTCTTGGCTAAATGAGACAGTTTTGCTGGCATCATGACTTCTATTATCTTTCATATCAGAGGGTTTTTTTTAATGGTATAAAACAATGTTTATTGCTTAACATAGAGATTCTTATTGGAACCAGGTTGCAAGTGTTTTGAACATTTTGGATGATGAGCTGATCAAGAATGTTGGAGACTACATTTTAAGGTTAGTTTCAAGAAGCAATAACTTTTATTTTGGCACTACATCTTACTGTTTGTATCTAGCTTGGAGGCAATGTAGAAGAGAAACTTCATACAACTTAAAATCATTATTTTTTTTCTGTTGCTTAGATTGTTGATTATTTTCCTTAATAAGCTCAATTGGCAAGTATCAAAATATGTCTGCATCAAGCAAACTCTTTTATTATTTCTTCAATAACCATGTGTGGCCTCAAATAGCCAACTGTTTGCATGTGGTTTTCTACCCGAAGCTAACATGGTTAAGCATGTTTTTCATAGTGCATCATAACTATAAGCCTATTTTAATTGTATTAAGAGCTAGGCAGTCAGAACAAAAATTTGGTTATAAACAACTTGACTCCTCCTTCGTGTCCCAAAATACAGAAGTTGACAAATAGTCAATAGCACCCTGTAGCAGGATAGAGGATTAAGCATGTTCTTAATAGTGCATGATAACTATAACAAGCCCTATTTTGATTGTCCTGAGAGTTAGGCAGGCAGAACGGAAATTTTGTTAACCTCTATTCCTTTGCACTTTACAATACTATTTTTTTATCCAGTCCTGTGTTTCGTTTCTTTCTTTCTCCTTTAGACTTCTCATTCACATTCTGCTAATTTTTTAGAATTAATAATATTAACTGGCAATACATGTTATGCCAATAAAATATCAAATCTATCATTTTTATTGGCAAGATCTTTGAAGCAAAACTTTCAAATTAGGAGTTCCATTTCTATATTATTTTGTATAGCAACATATTTTTAGCTCGACCAAAGGGCTCTTGAATCTATAGTTAAATTATGAATTATAAGTAAAGGTTATTGCAGATTTCAATCCCATATTACTTATGTGAATGATAAATTTAAAATAAACCTGATATTTAAAAAGAACTATTATGAAAAAAAAACTTTGATTCTTTTTGAGCTGTCTATTTGTTCTGGTTGATTGATCTCTCATTGAATTTTTTAGCCCCTTTTTATGTCTGTATATATAAAAATGTTTCAGGCTCTGTGTGAGGAGTTAACTAGAAAAGCTGCCACTTTGGTGGCAGAGAATGAAAACCTAAAAAGGGTATGGTACTATCTCTTATTTGATATCTTATTAACATTTTCCTTTTCCACTTCCTCTTTATTTTGTTGCACTTATTTGTATGAAACATCTATTTAAGATATTTATAATTTCTCAATTTATTTAATCTCGTTTGATGTTTACCTGATCATTCACGATATCTCATTTTGTGGCATTTCTGACAAAAAGGAGAAAGAATTGGCTTTGAAAGAGTATGAGTCTTTGGAGACTACAAATAAGAACTTGAAGACACAGGTAAGATGTTTTGCTGTGGTAGAAATCTGTAAGCATAATATAACTTTTGTTTGCAAAGAAAGTATATCAATACAACTAAATCAACATTATCTTCCATTTGCAGATAGCCAAGTCAACAAACACTGAAGTGGAGAAAACTCATGTTGAGCCTGTGTCATCTGTGGCTGAGATAACACCTTCATCCGGTAATGGTCCATGGTTCCTTTATAACCATTTTCCAGTTCCACAAATATTTTGGCATTCCATCCTTCAGTCTTCTAATCCAGTTCATCTACAAAATACATCATTTAATTCCATCGTAATTCCACCTAATGCTAATGTTTCATGTTCTTCTGAGTCTGAATCACATCACAAGCAAAATAACCTTATAAATGATAATCGAACTCAAAATCCATTTTACATGTTTCCATGTCCTTGGTTATTTCCTCTTCCACAGTTTGGAAATGGACAATCATCTCCTTCCAATATCCTAAATATTTTATGCCATAGCTTAGTCCAATAATTTGTCATGTCATAATTTAAAATATTTTTTCTTCAAACCAAATATTAAGATGATTTATTAAGTTTGGATTCTTCTTCAATAGCCATATTATGTAACAGCATGAGCCTTAAGATGGTGAAGCTTTATCTCTATGTTACTAGCTTTGATAGTCATCTTTAACTTCATGATTGAACAGTGACTTTATCTTATGTTTTTTAATAAAACATAGTGATTCTTAGAGAATGAAATTC
Organism: Glycine soja; assembly: GCF_004193775.1. Classification (NCBI taxonomy): domain Eukaryota; kingdom Viridiplantae; phylum Streptophyta; class Magnoliopsida; order Fabales; family Fabaceae; genus Glycine; species Glycine soja. The sequence continues at coordinate 22,694,682 of NC_041009.1, read as the reverse complement.
ATGGCTTGGGCTAATGCTTAATATGATACATTATCGGGGCTTCATTGGAAAAAAAGACATAATCTTTTGTGGCGTGTTTGATGGTCATGATCCTCTAGGACACAGGTTATCACAGTGCATACGTGACAATCTACCCTCAAACCTCTCAGCAACAAACATTCAAAACTGAAGTTTAAGCACCTTAGCGGTACATGCTTCATTGTATGGAATGAGTTCTGGCAAGAGATTTTGAAATCAAAAGAACTTGGAAAGTTTGAAGGAAGAATGACGTCTGATGGGTAAGGTCATTGATCTTTACCACTTTAAAGGAAATACTAAAGTATATATATTTATGTAAGTCAAATAAATTTCAGAAGTGAAAGTCAACTACAATAGTCTGAGTTCAGTTTAATAATGACCATGATTTCTTTTTCTTTTTGCACTATTCAAATGCCATAACCTTCTTATAATTCCTTTTTTTTCCCTTTTCAGGATGCAAAACTTCTAACAAGCTGAACATTTCAACATTGTACATTTTTATGGTAGCAAAATAGTAAGCACATCAAGCAATGTTGTGATTTATGATTTGGCAAACATCCAAATTTACCACTTTTCTTAAAACAGTTAAAAAATTACTATACATTTTGTTTATATTTGCAGGATGAAGAATGAATCTCATATATGGAATGTTTCCATCCTACTTCAATCGAGAAATACATTAATGTCCTGGTGCTTTAACACATTCTCTTCATAGTTGAATACAACCAGACTTCTGCAATAAAAAAAGACATCTCTGGATATTCCGTCTTTCTCACAAATATTTCTATCAAAACTTCTCTTGCCATTTTCTCCTGGGTTGGATCATTTGGATCTCAATTATGTAGTTCACAGCTAGAGATGCTTTGAAGTAAAATTACATCAGTAGATGCTAATAATGCAAATACATATTGTGGAAAATATTATTGTCAGGAAAACTGTTAAGTAAAACACAAAAAGCTCATACGTTTATGTGTGTAAAGCTTATCTTCCAGGGCAAAAGGAGGAGGAAAAGAGAGCATGATCTGATGATGGCAGAGTGCTTTGGATAAGGGGAGAGGGGAAAGACGAAAAACTCAACAGAATAAGATTGATCCATGGCATTGTCAGATCTTTGTCAAAGTTTTTGAGAACTTTTGCATTGTTAGACATGACTTTTTGATGACGAAAAAGGAATGTTGTCTTTCGTAATGAATGAAGTGGTTGTCAATGGTCTTGCCAACAGGTACGTGGTTTAATCACTTTTTTAATTTTTATTTTGATCTATCCTTTTGATTTTTGAGGTTGTAAGTTTCATTCTTTAGTTTAATCACTAGAAGAAGATAAGAAAGCTTTTGAAATGATTGAGTCAAAAGAGGCAACATTGCTTGAAGCAGAGAAGATTTCCTGTCGTAAATCTGAAGTGGATTTCAAGTTCCTGTGTTTTTTGTTGGTTTCTCAAGTCAAGAATTGGGAAGTAACACATTCCTATTTTCGGTATTTATTGTTCTTTATTATTATTATTATTATTATTATTATTATTATTATTATTATTATTATTATTATTATTATTAAGTCATGTTTTAGGAAATTGGAGGATCTGATGGTGCAATTTCTCCAGCAATTGAGGCTTTAACCTTCTCTCATACTTACTCTTTGCTGCTAGCTTTAATTCAATTTAGTTGTCCACCATTTTTTCTTGCATTATTTAAATTCTACTCATCTTAATTTTTTGCTTTATATTTTTTAAGCATTTAATTTAAACTTGATTCTTGCCGAGTTTCAGTTGGTGATATCTAATTATGATACCATTGACAGGGTAGTGTGCTTATTGGATAAAAGCATTCTGAGTGCACATGCTCTGATGCATTTGCTTTTCATCTTTTCTAGACTCTAGAATGTCATGTCTCCTAATAATTGAGATTATCTAATTTTGAATTTTGTCATTAAGTTAGGCCATTTTTTATATAATCTTGGACTGCTTTTGTCGTTCAACTTCTTTGTAAGGAAAGAAAAGAAGAATAGCTTCAAATAGGTAGGTTTGTAGTACCCTAATTGTATTTTCTTATGTATATATTGAAATTAATTTCATAGCATCTATTCAATGCAATGTTGTTGGCACCTCCTTCTTGGGACTCACCAATGGCTATCTCACTATTTTTGTTGTCACTATGGCACAAAGAGGTTACAAGGCAAGTTCACCCAACCCATAATTCACAAATTAAAAACTAATACAAATACATTTTATGGATTTAATTTCTATTTGAAAAGAGAAATGATATTTGAGAAATCAAAACTAAATATTTGCTCATCTAATCTAATATAATAATTTTGAACACCAAAATTCTGCCATATAACCATACCATTAAGTAAGGTAACTAATTTTTAAATTTTGTTGCTAAAACTCTTGGAGATCCATTAAATATTCATTGCATATTACTCTAATTGACATGGTTAGCACATTAGAGACAATATATAAGTCAGCCAGTGATTCAAGGGAACAAGTACCTCTGCATGATTTTAAATTTTAGTATGTTAGGGGTGCCAAGTTAAGTAATAGTGACTGAATTCTAGGTGTTAGAAGCTGTTTTTTTTCCTGATATTGAATACTAATTTTAGTATTCTATTTTCTAATATGAAGATGTTGATGTATATCTACATCTATAATAATTTTTTCATTCGTGATGATATTCATTATATTGTGGACACGATTTTGATAAATTGTCCTTCTTTATCCTTGTAGGGATGATATTCATTATATTGTGCTAAACAACCTTTGCTGCTAGCTATGGGAATTGACCAGGGAAGAATTAGAATGAGATCATGTTGTTAAAGAGACATTTGCTTAGTTGATTCTAACTGACTAACTGCTATATAATTTTAATTTTAATTTGAAGTTTCCTTTATCAAGTAACCCATACTTATGCACGGGTTTTAAATTCACATAAACATCAACCTTTAGCTATAGGATTCACCAGGGAAGAATTAGAATGAGATCATGTTGTTAAAGAGACATTTGCTTAGTTGATTCTAACTGAGTAACTGCTATATAATTTTAATTTTAATTTGAAGTTCTCTTTATCAAGTGACCCATACTTATGCACGGGTTTTGAATTCACATAAACATCAACCTTTGAAGTTTGGTTAATCAAGTGACCTGTGTGTATGCACGAGTTACTGACTAGTATACTTTCTAAAATAATAAAAAAAGACACGTGTCATCAAACGGTGCATGAGAGGAAAAAAAGAATTTGAAACAATTGACTATTTGAGGAAAACTTATTCATGCTACAAACAAAATGATAAGCCTTCCGGTTGAACAAAACAAAATGCACACAAAACGAACAACCTGTGCATCAGAGTAAGAAAAAAACATTTGAAATAATTGACTACTTGAGGAAAACCGATTCATGCTACAAACAAAATAATAAGCCTTCTAGTTGAACAAAATCAAATGCACACAAAACAAACCACCTGTGCATCAGAGTTAAAAAAACTATTTAAAAAAATTTGAAATTTCAGGAAACCAAGCTTGGCAACAGACAAACCACTCCATCATTGGAAGCCTTCATAGAGACTACAATGGCGCTCTAATTCATTTTCAACAGCATCATTTTGAATTTGAGTTTCATTTGTCTTTTTATTTTTAAATTTCATCCTTCAACTGCTAGAGAAGAAACTGCACACAACCACCATGAAGAACTGGATACTCTCCCACGTTATTCACATTCTCAGACCCACCCACCCTTTCCTTCCCCTCATTCTCATTTTTTGTTGTTCTTTCTCCTTCATATCATTTTCATTTTGTGTTTGAGGATGATTACATTTTCCTTTTTTTTCTTTGTTTTTATAACTTTCAAACCATGTTCTTTATTTCTTTTAAAATATGTATATGAAGGAGTCCACTCCTAAAAGGTAACAACATAGTTATTAACCCCTGATCTATTTTAGTCGCAGAAAAAGAAGAGCAACAATGAAGAAATGTTGTTGGTTTAGTGTTGCGGAAAACCCAAGTTTATGAACAACCTCTGGAGGAAACACCAACATGGGCTGTTGTTGTTATTGTGTGTTTTGTGTTGCTCGTTGTTTCAATCGTCACAGAACATATTATTCATGGTATTGGAAAGGTAATTAAACTAGACAAGGTTTATGTTTTACTATAGTCATCATCAATTCATCATTCCTTTTTTGCCTTCTACATTATCAATTGTAAGACTTTGGTTTTCTTTTGAATAAATAAATAATAAAAATAAGATTAGGTCATTAGAACTTTCACTATATAAAGAAACTTTAAACCCCAAAGCAATTCTATAAAATATTTTGTTCCTTTTTCTTTGACTCTAAATAACCATAATAGAACAACCAGAAGAGGAGTTATAGAGAGCACCAGAAATACCATCATTGTTAATGGATAACACTTGAGCGACTACCTCGAGGTAAGGGATCACTACTGCAAAAAAGACATTTAACAACGGTTTGTAACTATCGTTATAGCTAGCAAAATAGAAAAGTCAAACTTTCTACGACGGTCGACGGTTATAAGACGATCGTCGTAGAAAAGTCTAACTTTCTAATACGGGTCTTAGCTAACGACTGTCTTAGTGTTGCAAGGAAAATCTAGTTTCAAAAAGAGAATGGTCTAGAATTAGAATTAGGAGACTAAAATCATTCGAGCTGTGAAAAAAAAAGTAATCATACTTGCGAAGATTTAATATGCTTTTAATCATCTTACACTAATATCAAAATCACAAGCAGGCAATCATCAATTAACCAGATTTTCATCTTTATATATATTAAACATATGAAAATAAAAAATTCAAATTCTTCAAAAAGTAATTAGCATAATTGAAGGGCACATATTTATGAAAAAAAAATGTCACAACATATCCCACAAAAGGAGGTAGAAGAAAGCAGCATAAAAAGGAGGCAAAGTATTAGTAGGGAAACCTCAAGAATGAGTGATTGGGTCTCCTTGTCTTCTGCAATCAACTCAAATTTCTCATTCCAAAAAGGATTCAGGTTGTTATCAAGAACATTGGTTTTATACTTAAATAATGGTTGAATATGGACAACTACATTAGGATCTGATTTTCCAATCATTTCCATATACTTTAAAGTGGTTGCTTTCACTACAGTCAGTGCAAGTTTTCCCTGGGGTTTAAGCTCCCGTTCACTACAAGAAAAAAAAAAGATGTTGGTTATGTAGTTTGACTGTAAACATAATTGAGCATTAACATTGAAATTGACATTCCCAGTTTTTTCTTTTTTAACCCTATGGTAGTGAATGTTGGGCTTTAAAGAAAGAACAGGATAAAAAAAATACAAGTAGTGGAAATGAGAATGTTAACATGAATATGTGAATAAACAAGAAAGGACATGAGATATATAATGATTGTATACATGGCAATGTGGTTTGGAGATATGCAAAGAAGGGATACTAAAACTACCAGTGAGGAGAGTAGATCACAAGGTTTGTAGCCTTATTAAAAGGTATTGAGACTAAGAAGGACATTGGAGAAAATTATTAAATTAAAAAGAATATCATGGAAAAGTATCCTTGGGAATTTGATTTTTTAACCAAACCCAATGGTAGTCAACCTCATGGGATAAGGCTATATTGATGTTTTGTTTGTTACACAAATTTCAAACTCAAATGTAAAATTTTGTTAAAAGGATGTAGCAACATATCTAGTCATGTTTTTATCTGCAATCAGAAAGAATAAAAACAAAGGCAAAAACGCCCAGAAGATTAATATTTGATATTTACCTGGTATCAATAGGAATGCCACCAAGTGGAACCACAATCCTATGAGGCCATTGGAGTATGTCAGTAACAATTGAGTTCACAGTATCCTGTGAAATGGTGGGTAAATATTAGAGTTAGAAATGCTACTTCAAAATCTATCCAAGAAAATTTGGCATCAATTTTTTAAATAAAAAAAAGCAAGAAAAAAAATAAAAATGTTCCGTAAGGTCAAACTTTGAAGCCCCTTGGATTCCAAAGTATTGGAAATTAATATTAGAAAGAAACGATAGAAAAACCGAAATGTGAAAAATAATAGCTCAGATATACTTTTAGTAGGGGATGTGATGTGAAGTAGCTAGAATAAAAGATTTACTTTAATCCTAAACCTATGGATTTATTAAAATAAGAAAGAAATGCATAGTGTTCTGAATAAAAAGGGGGGAAAGTGGAAGTGTAGAGTGGTAGATAGACTACAAGAGTAGTCAATAGAAATTGGATCCACATGCATATGCTGTTGCCACAGCCACCTTGGTGACTTGACCCTAATCATCCATAAATGCTAAACACTCATTTATTTCAAAAGATATTTTTAAGCTAAATTATGCGAATTTTCTAATAATTCACTTCTCTAAATTGTATGAACTGGTGACTTGACCCATTTTTAAAAGGTGAACCTGCTCGTTTAGTCCTTTGTGCTTGTAACACATGCATAGCTCAAGGTTTGGCTTTACTTTAAATAAATATTTCATATTTATTTATTTAAGTATCATGCTTTGACTTTTATTTATTTACTAGAGAAAATAATAAATGTAAAAAACTTGATGAACCAAATATTACAATCGGGAATAGGGTATTTATAAAGAACGTCAACTACACCCTAAACATCCACACAGGAAAAAAAGTTGATTAAAACTTGGGCATAAAAAAATTTAAAAATAAATAATAATTATAACTAACATACCATGGGTCTGTCCATGTGGATGAGGCATCATGTTCCACACAAGAATTTTACAAGAAACTACAAGAACAATGGTTGTTACTGGTAGCGTCCATGTTATCACTGTAATTGGTATATTGGACAGAGTTAGCAAAATACATAAACAGTAGTATAAATCATAGTTAGATAACATCAGTGCAACAACCATAAAACTAAATATATCACCCTTTATGGACCATATTTTAACGATATTTAGTTTTCAAAATTTTCAGCTTATGAGAGAATGAGAGGCAGAATATACTACTTGGTTCTACAAATAGTTGATTTTGCAGATGTACTTATACCTAAAGGAACCTTTTGACTATGAACATTGGTAAGAAATTTGTCAGACACTTCCCAAGAATTTCACCAATTTTCATTTCCTCTATTTCAACTTCTTGCTGAAGTTGAAGAGCTCAAGAACATGAATTATGGGGATAGCAACAGCTTCCTCTTTTTTTTTTTTTTTTCTGGGTGTTGTAACCCCAATTACCTGATCCAAACAATCAACTTTATCAATTATACTAAACATTAGGGAAACAAACACAATAATGACAACATGGGAATTAGGACAAAATGAGGGATGGTGCAGAAATCATAAACATGTACAGAGAACTACCTAGATACAAATTCCATTGGTCTAACTCAGGCTCTTTGATGACATTTTTTAAGGTAGCTAGCCGATCCTCAACAAAGCTGGTTAAGATTAACTGGAGTTAATTTATCGTGAACTATCTTAACAAGCAAGAGCAGAATTTGATTATGGTTTTTCATAAATTTAAGAAAAACTTATGTTGCTAACATTAAATAAAATTTCACAAAAAATGGAGAGAATAAATTACCCCTAATTACTGAACTTATTCTATCTGGTAAATATGCTAGCTGCATTCAAAGAAAGACAAACATTTGTCATTCTCACAAATAGTATTTACAATTTTATTGGCCATTCGAAGAAATTGGAAATTTGTATCTAAAAACAACACATTAATTAAAAGTCGGGACATTAAAAAATCAAATTCCAAAGCATATAATTGATTGTTGCACATACTAGAGTACCCTTATGAAAAACACACCTCATCTTCCCCAAAAGAATGCCTTCGTCTATGACTGGGCCTTTCTGCAATGCTTGATGACATTGCATTCTTTGTAGAAACTAAGATTAATTTGGTTAGTCGTTGAATTCTTCTCATCAATGTTGCTTTAGCTTGTTCCTCCTCTTGCAATCTTGACTTCAATTTGGATTGCACAGCTTCAAGCTATTACATAATGAAGAAATGCTTATTATGGGGAAGTGAAGGAACACCATACCAAATAAAGATATCAGTTTTGAAATGCAGTGAGGAAAGTAAATATAATTGGGTTAAGATTCAAGACACAACATTTTATTCTGGCATATTATAAAGTCTCCCACCAAGTACAGTGACACTTATTAGATAATCCAAGATATATGCATCAGCACAACCCTGAAGCTTCAAAGTAATCAGATCTTCTTGTGAAGATGTGGCCATATTGGGATTCTCAACCATGCCACGCTTCAACTGCTGCAACTCCTGCTTTAACTCAGAAATTTCCTTCTGATACTTCTTGATCAGAGATTTCTCATCCATAATCTAGAACAAGGGAATCAGCTAAAAGTTACAATCATGAAATCATTATGCGAGGTGGTTATCATTCTCAGCATTTCACATAAACTAACCTTATTAAGAAAAGCTTTAATTTCAACATGCTTACTTCGGTGTGCAAATTTTAATGTGTTGTGTGTCTCTTCACTACTGCTATAAGCAAGAGTAACTGTGCAAATGAGCTTCAACAACCAAACCATAGTGTCATTTTCAAACATTAGTTAGCCATGCAATTTTTTACAAATTACAACAAGCAGAAAATTCAAAGAGAAATTGCACTAACAGAAATTCGTCCATGGCCACTAAGGGATGATTGTAACAATCGAGTGAGCTTTGAATCTCGATAAGGAATATGAGTTTCCTTTCCATCTGTTAATTTAGCAATTACCTGCAGTGCAGAAACAAGATAAAGAAATTTAATTACTTCACTTAACAAAATTTGAGAATGGGAATGTTACACACCATAAGAACATCAGTGCATCCTGTAAATTGATAAATTAATATATAAAAAATTAAAAAACATAAAATTTAGAGGTTGTTACACATTATATAATAATTCAGCATTAGCTAGCATATTTACCTTCTCCGGCAGCTATAAGGGACAGAGCATGCGTAGGGGAGAGTACAACCTCTTCCTTTATTCCCTCAACAAAGGTTCCCTACAAATTAACCAATATATTCAATTTAGAGGGCAAGATTTAGAGAAAGAGAAAAAAAAATCTTTTTAGAAGGAATTTAAGGAATAGGAATTATTTTCTTCTAATATATGAAAATAACCAATAATATCTTGATTGCTTCTTAAAATATATTAGATTAACTTTTAAAATTAGTTTTCCTATTTCCTCATTATCTCATAGGATTGCTTCTTAAACTATATTAGATTAACTTTTAAAATTAGTTTTCCTATTTCAGAAAATAGTAAAACTTAACAAGACATGGCATAAATGTGCAATAGTCCCCAATCAATAATGGCAACAACAATGGATTAAAAATCAAAAGCTAATTACCTCCACAACAATCCCAAAAACAACATCCTTGAACGTAAGCATCCACATCCAAATATCTTTTAGCCTCCTCCCATCCCGAAAACAACAATGGATTACTAACAACATCATTAGTTCTTGATAAAATTTAGCACAATCACTCAACAAACCCAGTATCGTCCAAAATAAGTAAACATCAATAAAAAATAAAAAGTCTCGTTATATTTGTCATCACTTAAATCCCAAAATAAAATCATATTTACTCATTAATAAATTTCATATAAGAAACATCACCAAAATAAATCTAATATAAGAATAAGAATATATGCAACCAAAAACAAAAACAAAACAAGAATATATGCCTTATTTGAAAATTCCACGCATAATTATCACATAAAAGAAGTTAAATCCACATGCTCAGCATCATAAAATAAAAATAAATAAATAAATCAATAAATAAAAATTGAATCAATCCACATGTCAGATCACAAAACTGATTTCTCTGCAGATCAAACACATCACGCATCACAAGCTGTTGTAAACTGAAATCCGCAATATAACTATCATATTAAGCTATCAATTTGGGAAAAACTCAATCGAAACACCTAAATCAAATCTGAAAATGCCACGATTAATTCCTTTTCAAAAAATTAAAAAAGTCATCGTTCAAGTTAAATGAATAGATCAAATATGAAACCAGCTCAAAAATTCCGATGCAACAAAATTCAACAAAAAAACTAGAAATTCGTGGATTTAGTTATTGGTGCGTGAGAACAAATTAGATAAACGAAAAAAGGAAGAGAGATAATTAGAAAGAACAAAATTGACCATGTGATGAAGATGGTGTTGTGGTTGTTCGAGAGAGCGACGGTGGAGGAGTGAATATAGGAGCGTGTAAGAGTGATCGAGGGTTCAGACAGGAAAGGGAGAATGAGGAATTTTGGGAATGGGAAAATATGGTGGAGCGTGGAGGAGGACGTGAATGGTTGGCGGAGCCGACAAAGTTGGGGTCAATGGAGTCTAGGATTTTGAAGAGGGTGCAAGAGGAATTTGGAGCTAAAAAAGGATTGGAAGGGTTTGAAATTGGAGGTGGGTGAAACCAGTTTTGATTTTGTAACAGTCTATGAGATTGAATGCGAGAGTTCTGATCCTGAAAGAGCTAAACGCCTCCTTGAGGAGTTCTTGAAGCAGAATGAAATCAATTATTCTCTGCTGCCAAAATGAAAGGTCACAAAAATGAAAGGTCTCTGCTGCCACCGATAGATAAGAGAGATAGATAGAGAAAAAAATGATAAAAATATAATCATTCAAAGACAGTGGGATAAAACTGTCTTTGTACAGAGGAGCACTACGACGGTCTTTTTAAAGATTGTCCTTAAAATTACAACTTAATTACGATACTACCATCCCATTATTTTCAAGGACGGTGTTCTATCAACCGATGTTGTTAGCGAGTTGTAGTAAAGACGTTTTGTAGTAGTGGACGAGTTACTCATGCTTGATTAGAATGAACATATGCAGGGATTCCTAAATGATTAATTTTTGGGTTATTTTGAGTTGTTTATGAAATGTAATTTTGTTTTTATGTTTTAAATCGCGAATTGATTGTGTTTGACGGATCAATTGGTGTCATGATACGAAATTGTTGTGAAATTGATGTGTTCCTCTGTTGAGTGAGATCTTAAAAATTGGGAATTTTTCTAATTGATGAATTAAGAAAGGAGGAATTTACCATAAGGGAAGTGGACTCTTTGTGTTCCTCTATTGTATAATTTCTTTAGATACTCATAACATTTTCTCTTTTTTTTGCCAAGGATAAATTCTATCAAATTGTACTTTACTGCTAAAATATTTCTAAAAAAATTATGATTAATTTTCGTGATGATGGTGGAGTGTTCGAAATCAAGCTGTTATTTCTCATTGTTGGATTTTCATGGCTTCGTTGGAATGCATTTAGGATATACGTATATATGTATATAAACATTTGATTATTATCTACATATATTATACATATATATTTTATTTTTATCTAAAGATGTATTTATATTTACTATTATTTTTTATATATAAATATATTTAACATGTTTTTATTTTTTATATTTATATATATTTAATGCGTTTAATCATTCAAATTATATATATACACGTATAATTACTTTTATATATATATATATATATATAAAATATTTATCTAATGATATGTTTATATTATTGTTATTATTAATTATATATATTTAGTATTACATGTATTTGTATAGTGGTGTGTTATATATATTTGATACATGTAAATATATTTATAAGCTTTGAAGTTTGATATAACTTATTATTATAATACATGTTTATCTATTTGTTAAGTATATTTTATAGTTAGTTAATTTGTGGAATGTTAAATTATGGACATGGGATATGGTTGTGAATAAGGGAGTGATCAATACTTGATGTGATATTAATTGTATTCTGAGTTGTGAATTATATAATAACCTAACTTATGTTTATCTTGGGAGAAATGTTTATGCGCGAAGTGTTAAAAAGAAAAGTGTAAAATTCCAAGTTAGGAAACTGAAGTGTTAAATTGTAGGGCAATGTGTTAAATGTGTTTAAAATATAAGTGTGAAGTCGTGGGTGTTGTATAATTCATGATGCCCTAATGAATTCTTCGAAGTCTAGGCCTTGCGGGTAAAGACATTCGGTTTGAGCGCTCTTTTAAGTTTATGTTGATCCCATATGATTGGAGCCAACATATGTTGATAATTCACTCCCGTTGTGTGTTTGTGTTTGGGTTGATTGCCATTTTGTTTCAGGTGAGCCAACATATGATGAATTCCATGCTGAAGATGGAGAGACTTAGTTTGTACCAAGGAAATGCTCTGATATATATGACATCGGGGCATAGGGTTTTATTTCATGTGCTATAATTTCATGAATAATATAGTTGTTTTATGTTTTTCTCTTTAGTGTGACTTCTCTTCATTCAGAATAGGCAGCCTTGTTTTTGAGCCGAGATAATTTTATCATTTATTTGAACAAGTTCTATTTTTATTTCACTAAGTGAATGTGAACCTTTAACCCTTTTGAAATGTTTTTATTTAAATGTGTTTTAAAACTTTTAATTAATTCCGTATTCTTATTCTTTTTATTATTAGTATATATATGTGTAGGGTAGAAGGTGTCAAAAACTCTGGAGGAAACACCAACATGGGTTGTTGTGGTTGTGTGTTTTGTGTTGCTCATTGTTTCAATCGTCATAGAACATATTATTCATGGTATTGGAAAGGTAATTAAACTAGACAAGGTTTATGTTTTACTATAGTCATTATCAATTCATCATTCCTTTTTTGCCTTCTACATAAATTAGTTTTTTTTTTTTTTGAATTGCCTTTCTCTCTCTCTTACACACACACACATATTTAGCCCTTGGAGTTTCAATGGGACACTTATAGAAAAACACTTGAGTCTTGAGTGTATAATAGTTTGAAAGCATATGGTAAACAATTTCTTTTTGCAAATGATGACACCCATGTCTCTATTTAGTGAAATCCATTTTTATTTTGTTTACACTGACTACCATTAAAATGCATTGCTTATTGGCTAATATTTTGACAACTTGATTCTTAAAATTTTAAAATAAAATGACACCCATATGTGTTCAGTCTTGATCTGTACATGTTTGCATCAAGATTTTCTGATTATTTTTTTATTAGGCTCATTCTAATTCATGGTTTTAATTTTGGGTTAGTTGTAGGGAAATCCCTGTGTACTCATTGTAAATTCCTATTTGTGAATTGCTTTCTCTTTATCTGATCAATTTAGGCATTGTAGAGAACGATGAAATCCAATTGGAAGCCCAACCATGTCTAAAAATTCAGTGAACACCACCATGACTGAAGTAAGGAATCATGTCTTAAATTTAGGTGGGGTCTGTTTATTTATTTTGTATATCTATTCCAATGATATGGTAACTACACACTCTTCCTTTAGTGTACTGTTAATTTTTTCTTTAGAGAATTCATGTCTATTGACTATTTAGGCTATCTTTTGTGTGTGTTTCCCCTTATATTTCATTGTTAATGAGAGAAAGTTTACAGATTGGATGATAAATTCAGTTTGAATTCAAAAGTAAAGCCATTTAGGATGTTAGTTTTTAAGGGAAACCCAAAATCAAGTGGAAAATCCATTTTCCATATTCGTGAGATGCAAGTAAATTAGGAAGCCAAATTACAAATAACTATAGTGAGTGATAGAATGAATATCTATCTAAGCAAATGCACCTTCATTTGTCTTGAAGTTGTTGATAAAAACTTGTTGCATAATACTGCCAATTTAAAGGGTTTTCCATTGTACATGTTGTTTTCACCAACTATGCATCAGAGAAAAAAAAGCTATTAAAAAATTTGCCTATATAAGGAAAACCAAATACGCAAAAAATGAACCACTCCCATCATTCAAATACACCAAATGCATTCTAAGTTTGCATTCATTTGTAGAGATATCATACTATGTGTGTACCAGAGTAACAACACACAACAAATAGGAATTTTTGGGAGGATGACCCAAAAGTATTATCTGCATACACCAACAAGAACTATGACGCAACAAACAATAGAACCAGAGAAGGAGAGTTAAAGTCTTTCCAGTATCATGTATTTGGCATTTTTGTGGGTCAACATAGCTTAATCTTTTTTTCTGATTAGATTATATGTGTGATTGAAGAAGGAAATCTTGAATACTATAAATTTGCTGCATCAGGCTTAAAATAGTTTTTCAAATTTTTGTCTTTTTAAGGCAAAAGAAACACACTACAAACGAACCACTCACCAATGTAAATCTACTTCCATTTTTTCATGCCTGTGCAGACATATCATTCTTTGAAAATTAGAAATCTACTCCATTTTGAATTTGAATTTCGTTTGTCTTTCCACTATATTTTGTTATTTTCATCTATAAATAACTCAAACTAAGGGATGAGTTTAGGTTTTTGAAATTTGAATTTGAATCTTAATGGACTCTACAGTTTATTTCTCATTTCTCCCTCTCTTTTACATTCTCATTGCTCTATTCTTCTTTACCTGAAGCAAAAACTATCAGGAGCACAACATCAACGACGAGCTCATGGAGGAGCTTTGTATGCACCCCCTGGACAAGATAAGTTTTTGCTTTCCTTTGCTTCTCTCCTTTCTAAGATGCATTTTTTGTGTGTGAAATTGATGGTAGTGTTTGGTTTGGTTTTGATTTTTCAAGTTGTGTTTTCTACTACAATGTTGTGGTATTGTCTTCCTCACTTTGATTCCTCTATGTTGAAGTTCGTTTATTAGGAATTTTAGGGATAAAAATTTTACTTCTTTCTTCTCATTAGATATGGGATTTTTATATGATATACATTTCAATTTTTTAATCTTGCTTTTGCTTCCTATATTATAACTCATAAGTACAAAATTCTGCTTAAAATTGTTGAAATCTATTTTTAAAACCTTGCTAATAGTTTATATGATTTTGGCCTCAAAGCTTCATGACAAACATTGTTTTACTATACTTTGTTTCATTCATGTGATGCTACCATTTTGTCAATTAATTGAAAAGGGTGGATAACATTTGATTCTTATCATTCAAGATCTAATTGAAAGTGGTAGCTAGAATTTGTCTAAAGATATTTACATTGATATCATTCACATGATGCTACTTCATTTTTCAAATTCAATTAAATGAATGGGGTGGGTACCATTTGTGATGAATGTCTTTGGTTTGGTTGGATGCTAAGCTTGAAATTGATTTGCAGCAGGTGGAAGGATGAATTTGGGTTTATTTGACAATGACATCAATTTCTTGAATTGTTGTGTTTCTAAGTGTATTATTGAATTGTTGTGCTTCATTGTGTTAATTGTTAAGAAACAAGAACTGATAGAATAAAAATTGGAAGATGTGGATGCTGCTATATTAGTTGTTTGTGTAGCTCTTGCAAAGGGTATGAACAATAAAATAAATCATGGTATGTAGGTCTATCGGCATGTGATTTTGTCATTTTGAAATTTCTTAAAAATCTTCCTGAAGTTAAGTCTTCTTCCCAAAAAGTGAACCCAATAAAGAGCTACAATACTAAATCCAACCCACATTCCTATTGCTCCAATTATGAATAAGACTGTCAAGTATAGTTTAGACACTACAAACTCTAGCATTATTTGTCCTATCCTACACAAACAGAGAAGTTGGAAGGATGAAAAGAAAGCATGGTATGCATGACCTTGCTTGAATGGTAAATGAAGAAAAGAAAGTTGGAAATCTTGTGGTTGATCTCATTGCCAAGCTCAATCTTCATAGGAACTATTGTAGATGCTGTTATATTAACTATTTGTGTAGCTCATTGCCAAGCTAGACTTTTTTTTTTTGTTACATATGTTCGTTATTGTAACATTCAAAAGTACTACACAATTAGTGCATAAACAAATTCACCAAAACAATCAGCATATGATATTAAAGTGTTGGGATCTTTGTTCATTTTTTTAAAATTATTATAATATAAATGTTTTTTTAGCTTAACTAATTTGTTGAATACTTTGTTTTATTTAATATAGAGGATTAAATTAGGTTTATTTTAGGATGTTTATTAAATTATAATTTTTCCTTTATGATTATAAATATGATATTGTTGTGTTGGACAAACCAATTGATGTCCTGATGCGAATTGGTTGATAAATTGAGTGTTCTTGATGTTTTCGTGTTTTTTTTAACTATGATTTTGATATGATTATGTGAAATTGTTTGACGAATTTTACTCCCTATGTTGTTAGAAACATTTTTGTATAAATTTTTTGTATTTTGGATAAGATTTACTAGGTGAGCATGATAAATTGTAATACTGAGATCATGAAATTGTGATTAAATGATAAATTTAATATGTGATGAATTGTGGGATAACATATTGCTTTGAGATTATAATATTGTTATTGAGCTTGAGTATAAGTGTAAAGTTGAACTTGTGTTAATTTGTGAGATACACGTAAACATGTGATGGTGGATTGTGACATTATGAGATGTTAAATTGTGGACATGAAATTTGATTGTGAATAAGTGTGTGGTTAACACTTGATATGACAATACTTGTGCTGTCAGCTGTGAATTATACAATAAACCCGACTGATGTTTATTTTGAGAAAAGTGTTTATGCATAGTGTTAAAGGAAAAGTGTAGGTTTCCTAATTAGAAACCAGTGTTAAATTGTAGTGCAGTGTCTTAAACGTGTTTGAAACACAAGTGTGAGGTCGTGGGTATTGTATAATTCACGAGCAGTATCTGCGTGCAAAAAATTGTTTTAGGGGTTGGACCTAAATCAGGAAGGTGAGGCCCTAACAGATTCTTCAGAGTCTAGGCCTTGAGGGTAAAGACGATCAGTTTGAGTGCTCCTTTAAGCTTATGTTGATTCCATATGGTTTGAGCATTCTCGCAAAACAGAGTGATCCTGAGTGGTCACCTTATGATTTTACTTAGTAAGAGTGACCTGACATACCCATTGTGTGGTGTGTCTTGTTATGTATTCCTAAGTGTCCCACGGTGGTTTTTCACTGGTATGGTACCACATTGCATATAGGCTTGAGTTTTAGTATAATTATTGCATTGCTAATTGTTTATTATGAAATTGATGAGTGTTATTTTGTCTTGACCCGAGTGTGTCATTCATGCGTAATCTGATTGGTGTTTGAGAAATGAATTTTAAATGATAAAGTGGTGAAGTGACGTGGATTATATTAAGTTGAGCTATGTTATAATTACTTCCATAATTTATTTTGATTACATCTTTGTTTATTTGTTTTTTTAAAATATGATAACTCACTCCTTGTGTGCTATTTGTGTTTGGATCTTGTGATGATCTCGAACTTTGTGTTCATGGAAGTAGATGACAGGTGGATGACTTTAAAGACCTTCGTGCTAAAGGATGTTGGGACACAATGCTCTGATAGGATGTGACATTGGGGATGAGTTTTTATTTTAGTTGCATGATGTTATTTTATTTTATTTTATCTCACTAATTTAACAAAAAAAATTTGGTAAACTTTGGCGGCCTTGTTTTGAGTCGGATATATTTTTAATAAGTTCTATTTGGTAATAGTAAAGTGAGTGTGAACCTTTTACCCACGTGAATTTGTTTATTAGTATTTTTATATGTTTTATTTATTTATATGTATGTCGGGGTAGAGGGTGTCACAAAAGGGACCCTGACTAATTTAGAGTTCGACCGAGGGGTAAATAAAGTTTGATTAGAAATTAATCTCATTGAACTCGGATACTATTCGAAAGATGATTTTTTTTAAAGCAAGTAACAAAATTTATACTTAATTTAAAGGGAGTAACTTTTTTTTTACTAAAGATGGACCTATAGGTCTCTATAACAAGTATATAACATACATATAAGAAGTAAGAATTAAACACTCACTAAGGATGTATTAAGGAATCACAAGTTTCAACAACCACATTTATGATCACACACAAAGAAAAGAAAGGATTAGTTGGCACATGTTAACACATCAATTAAACACACTCATTCACAACACACCTGCAGGTTCAAGGTTCTTGATGACATTAATACATGCATCAAGTTTTCAAGACCACTTGTATCAGCTAACGACTTGCCATGACATCCTACTGCACTTCATGAATTATAGAGATGGTCGGTCTCATAACTCGTGACTCAACAATGGAATTATGGTATAGGAAACATTAAGGATGCAAGACACATCACAAGCATTATTCAGTCTCATTTAATCATGCAGAAGAAATTACAAATAATAATTCTAGCATGTTCAACAAAAGTACTCATAAGTAATCACACAAAGTGTACACTAGAATATGGTAAGCACATAACACAATGGTCGAAAGGTTTGACCCTCTTTGGTACCACTAAATGTGACACCCTCTACCCTGACATACATATTTATTTAATATCATACATGAAAATCTAGAATTAATTAAAGAGATTTTATTCAATGAACATAAAAGAGTTCACATGGGTAAAAGGTTCACATCCACATTAATCCTCAAATTAAAAACTTATCAAATAAGGGTATGAAAACATCTCTGACCCAAAACAAGGTCGTCCAATTTTTACAAAAGGAAACAAGTTAAGCAGTGGAGTAACATAAAATAACATGTTCAGAACATTATGCAAATAATATAGAAACTCATGTCTCGATGCCACATCCTATCAAAGCGTTGTGTCCTAACGTCCTCTAGCACGAGATTCTTTAAAGTGATTCACCTAACCATCTGCTCCCATGAACACAACATTCAAGATCATCACAGGATACAAATACAAACAACACACACAGGGAGTGAGTTATTGCATTCCTAAACAGGTAGAGATAAACAAAAGCACATATATATAATATAAGTATAACAAGCTCGACTTAGCATAATTTGCTTCATGTTACCACTCATTCTGTAATATCACTTGTCCCAATGATTTAATCACAAAATCACATTCCACACTTTCACATTAATCACATCTTCAGAAAAATACATCTCAAGTACAACTTAACATCTCACACTCACACAATTCATTACCCACCATTACGTAGCAAGTCACAATGATCATTACACATATGTTATGCAATAGGTACACTAAGACTCAATCCTATATGTAATGTGGTATCATGTCAGTGAAAAACCTCGTCGAGCGCCTAGGAGTACATGACAAGACAGACCACATATTGGTAAGTCAGGTCACTCTCACTAGGTAAAATCATAAAGAGACCAGTCAAGGTCATGCTGTTTTGCGAGAATGCTTCAACCATGTGAGATCGGCATAGACTTAAAAGAGCTTTCAAACTGAGTGTATTTATCCCCAAGGTCTAGACTCCAAATAGTTTGTTAGGGCCCCTCCCTCCTGATTCAGATCAAACTCAAAAAACATCTTATCATGCAGACTCTATCTATGAATGGTATAAAACACATAACTCCTCAATTATTCTCAAAATAATTATAACTCGTCGCGTCTCAAAGTGATTAAACTTGTGGCGTCCCTAAATTAATGACTGGTTTAATAGTAATAATTTAAATAACAAAAACCATGGTAATTTTTTTTTTCTTCTTTTTCTTTTTCATTTCTTTCTCCTTTCACCATAACTAGGTTTAGAAGGAAAATCCTCACTATAAAGTCCTGAATGGCCAGTTCACAACTCTATTCGGAGTCATTTCTTTCTTACTGCTCATAATTCTCTAAATTATTTTGCTTTTTCAAAAGAAAGAACGTACCAGCCATTACTTTAGGTCGTCACGTGAAAATAAAAGAATAAAATACGGTCGATAAACTCTTTTACAAATAAAGTTACCAACGCTTTCTTTTCAAAGAACAAGATCGATCATAAATGCATTCATCATTTAAAGCTGTCCAAAATATGGGAGTTTTACAAAATATATAGTGTCATCCAGAGCAAAGGTGTCCATAGTGGTGGCTTCAGCCACATGTATACAATCATCAAATGCCTATACATCAGGTCTACCCATACAAAAACAAAAGAGTAAACCTAACAGTTAGTCCTAGATACACCCACCCTCAAAATATACAAAACGAATCCAAAAAGCTGTCCACTAGGATGAAGAGCCTCCGCTGATCGCCATCTCCCTCGGGCCGCTATCCTCCGTAGAGTCTGCCTCAGATGCCGACATGACTTCCTCGGGAGAATCCACCTCAAGAAGTGGATCCTCATCACCCTCTAGAAAGTCAAGGGCATCCACAGCAGGCTCAGGAGGTAGCTCCTCCAGGTCCTCCTCAGGGTCTTCCTCGGATGACGTTACCTCGATCACTTGAACGGGCTCCACTAGACGATATGGTGTAGGCGTGGGTAGTATCCACTCCACAGTGCGCTGAAGCGTCCGTGCAGGTTCATCTGGATGCACCAAAGAAGTAGCCGTGAATCGAATGGTGCCCCGAAATCGGCACCTCGTGTTGCCTTCGAGGGTCTCCCAAGCTCCCTCTAGGCACTCCATCTCTACTCGATCACGGATTAGCTGCGCCGCCATCACGATCTACAAAAAGGAAGAGAAAGGGGTAGACTCTTTCACAAGAATCTAACTGTGCTGCACACGATGCGTCTCATGACATTACATGCAATAAAAGGGGTATTTTAAGGCTTTCCATCTCTGGTAATCGATTACACAGCCTTGGTAATCGATTACCAGAGGCTAAACTTGAATTACACAGCCTCAGGACATGAAATATGCAATAATACACTGTGTAATCGATTACACATGCCTGGTAATCGATTACCAGTGACCCATTCCTCTGTGTAATCGATTACACAGGCTGGTAATCGATTACCAGAGGCTCCCATCAACTCCCAGTTCCCTTTTTAAGCCTGGTAATCGATTACACCTCTTGGTAATCGATTACCAGAGGCTTCCTTAGCTCCCTGACCTCGTTTTCAAGCCTGGTAATCGATTACATCCCCTGGTAATCGATTACCAGAGACCATCTTAGCCCCCTATCTTCATTTTTAAGCCTTGTAATCGATTACCCACCCTTGGTAATCGATTACCAGAGACCATATCTCACATATCAATCAAGTTTCACAGCTGGCCAGCCACCACAAGCCTCCTTGCTTTGTGGTCTTGTTTTCCTTTTATCTGTTGACTGCCAGGAGCTCGCCTGCTTAGGTACATCACAGGTTCTCACTGACCGACTATGCCCGGGTTGGGTCGGGATTGGTCAAGCTTGGTTTTGGGCAATAGCACCCCACCTGACGTCCCCAAGGTCTCCTGACCCCCGCGACATATCTCCAGGTACCACTCTGTGGTCAACAATAAAAGCAGGAAGTTTCACCCATCAACACTTCCTCATCTCAAGCTTGTAGGATTATGGGGTACCCATCACATGTGGTACTAGGTGGCGGTCGGGCGATGGTGCACAACAAGTTTTCCACATCCACAATGCGCGCACAAACCCACCATCCCCTGTTGCCCACCTCCAACTGAGCTCACGTACTCCCACGTAGCCCATATCCTCGTTTCTCTCAACACCGGGTCCCCATCAATCCTCCCAAGCTTCCATAACATCCAAGCAAAACAACATTCAAACAGCACAAGCTATCACAGCCAAGCAAAACAGAGCAAAGGCAGAGAACTCTGCTCAACACATCAACCAAAATCACAGCTTTTCTCACTTAAAGACCCCAGTAACAATTCCTTCGATCCAATTCGTTAACCGTTGGATCGACTCCAAAATTTTACTGGAAGTCTATAGTGCATAAGCCTACATTTTGACCGTTGGGATCTACTAGCAAACATCCAGAACTCATTCTGCACTAGACTTTCCACAGCCAACCACACACAAGCATTTTCTCTGCACTTGTGCAAAATTCTGCTGCACAATTTCACAGCAAAAATTCTGCATAAGTGCAGATTTCGAAAATTACACTTCCTCTCATCCAATCTTGCCCAAATCAATTCCTACAAGTCCCAAATCATGTATCAATCATGCCTAAACCAAATTCAAGCTTCAAACCACAGCAACACAAAATCTAGGTGTCCAAAACCCCTCAATTCAATGGCTTTTCTAGGTTTGAAAGGTGAAATTTAGAATGAGGTCAATTTGGAGCAAACTCTCACCTCACACAAGTCTATAACATCAATCTAAACTTGTTCAAACTGGATTTACACCTAAATTTCCACCGAATCAAAATTTGGCTCCTCAACACCCAATTTTGCCCTAGAAATGGCTCTTTGTTCACTTTGGTCATTTATTTTTCTCTCTAGCACAGTCCAAGCTTTCTTATAAGTCCTAAATGACATTTCAAGCTAGTATTAACTCACTTTAACCTCCATTTACCACAGAATTCAGACTTAGCCTTCCAACTCTCAAAGTCTCACTCTTTTTTTTTCACTCATAACATCACATTCTCCCTTTCTAACCTTGGGTTAGTTCTACCCTTCATCTCTAACAGATTTCCATCAGCAATTTCAGCATATAAACATCACAAACATCATCACAAAAACCCTAACACATAATGGGTATGTCTAACTCACCCAAACATGGCAATTTCAACAAGTTTTCAGCAAATGCCTTCACAAATAATCATCACACAGCAGAAAACTAACATAACCACCCATCATATCTCCCAAAACCCCATACCCACGAAATTTAAGAGAGAAAGAAGTCCACCCAAACCTGGATTTTCGAAGTCCCACTCGTAGCCACGCACTTCACGACCCCGAAAATGCTCTCCTTTCGCGATTTGGAGCAGAAATGAGCACCAAAGGTTGAAGCTTTGTTGGGCAACAATGGTGGATGGGAGAAAAAAGAAGAAGGCTGCGTGAGAGAGAGGGAGAGCTGTCTGAAATTTTGTGGGGCTGAGTGAGGAGAGAGAAAAGCTTTTTGGTCTTAAATAAAAAGGGTTTTCCCTTTTTCCATTATTTTATTCAAGCTCTGCCACATGTCCTTATTTGATTGGAGCAAAAAGGGCCCACTTTCTCTTTTTGACTGTGACCCATACTCAGTCACAAAAGTGGGGAAAATTTGACCTCTGAAACGCTAAAATCCTGCCTCGGTTTGCGTGCCGTTTCTCTGATTCCAGTTTCTCGCGTTTCTCTGCGTCCGCCGGGGCCAGTTTTCGAAAGCAAGCAATATATATATCAAAACGCACAGAATAAAACCCCGAGCGTGGTTCAGAGGTTGGTTTCGTTAAATTTTAAGTCGCACGCAAAACGATGATTTTTAAACTAATTAATTAGGAATTAACCCATAACCTCCCAGTTATGGATTTCTCTTCCTTAATTAGTCTAACCCGCGTATCTTGCCCCTACTATTCCTACCCTTACCAAGAACATATAGGCATAGACACTGAATAATACTTATATATATAATCATTCAAAATACATTGTTTCCAAAAATTCCGGGTAGAAATTTCCAGGGTGTTACAAAACTCGTTGGGTTCCCACAGTGGATCCCATCACAATACTCATCACGCATTAACTGGTCGCCCTTAAAGGGTCTTACAGTAGTGTGATTGTACGGTTCATAGCTCACAACTCAATGCACACAACATCTCAATACACATGTATATCTTACAATTCAACACATACTCAATTTATCAAATACACTCAATCTCAATCACAATGTTATAATCCCAAAGCAACATGTTATCACACCTCATGAATCATATACACATCACACATTATTAATATATATATGACACAAACATAGACTTTGCATATGAGCTATGCAAAACGCATAACTACTCAATTATTTTCAAAATCATTTTAACTCGTCGCGCCTCAAAATGATTAAACTTGTCTGGTTCTCATAGTGAATCCCATCATACTACTCGTTGCACATTAACGTGTCGCCCTTAAAGAGTCTTACAGTTATGTGATTGCATAGTTAATAACTCATAACTCAATACATACAATATCTTAATATACATGTATCTCACAATTTATCACTTACACACAATCTCAATCACAAATTCATGATCCCAATATAATAATTTATCACACTAATCTAGTAAGTCTTTTCCAAAACACAAACGAATTATACAAAAATATTTCTCACAACATGAGGGGTAAAACCCTTCAAACAATTTCACAAAAACACAAAAAAACATAAGAGCACTCAATTTTATCAACCAATTTGCATTAGGACATTAATTAGCCCGTCAAACATAAAAATCTCATGATTATAATCATAAAGGCAGAATTATAAATATAAACATCCAAAAATAGACCTTAATTTGATCCTCTAAGGATCCCTACACATGTTCATCCTAACCCCAATTGCTATAAGTCCATCCATTACCTTTAAGCGGGTTCACATGTGTAGTGTGGCAACGATATAGGCATTTTTAGTGATTCCCTAAGATTTCTCAAGCTTTTTTTCTTGTTTCTCTGCTAAGGTTTCCAAGCGTTAAAGATAAGGAAAAGGGACTGGAGCTTCAATTTCACTATCTTCGTGTGAAGATCATTTCTCTCTCTACAAACACTATTTCACAAATTCCAATGGTAAGAATGTGCAAGAATGGGTTCCGAAGGTGATGGTCAAATTTCACAATTATCCAACGGTTAAAGAGTCCCAGATTGTAGTTTTACTGGGATAGGTTCGGGTGTGCGAGAAAAAGAGAGGGTTTTGGGGAGATGAAGTAGGGAAAACGAATTTGAGAGGAAAAGAGAGTGCAGAGACACATCGTAAATGTAAAAACTAAACCTAATATATCTCTATTTATAATTAGGGTACTCTCATCCCATTATTTACTCTATTTTTTCTTTATTTTATTATTTTATAAAAATGAACTCTATTTTACTCTTTCATTGAATAAATAACCAATTAAAACATCACTTATTTTCTAAAATATCATTTCACTCTATTTATTTTCTAATAGTATGAAACCCTTATTTTAATTAACAAAACTCATTTTCTCTCTTTTATTTAATTTATAAAAACTCTATTAATTTTTAAATAAAACTCTTTTTATTTATTTGACAAAAAAAAGAGTGTTACATTCTTACTCATATAGGTAAATTCTTAAAAAAATACTTGGACGAATTTTAACTTTTTTTATATTGTGTATATGTAAGTTTATTAAATATAAAATATATGTAAAATATAAAACACGAGGATGAACAATTTGTGTAATGAGAGCAAGCAGAAAAAATTACACTTAATTCATGAGCATGAATAATTTACTTGAAATCAAATGAACATATAAATCGTTATGATAAAAGAATATGTTTTAATTCATTTTTGTAATATTTGTAATGTATTTTTTATTTCCTTTTTTACTTGACTAATTTTTTGAATACTTTGTTTTATTGAATATGGAGAATACGAATAAACTATTTTTTTACTTGACTAATTTTTTTGGTTTACTTCTTGCTTATTATCTTTCACTTAACTAATTCATTGAATATTTTATTTTATTTAAATATTAAGTATAAGTAAAATTAATGTCTAAAATTTATTTGTAAAATTATGAGGTGAAAAATTTTTCTTTCCTCTTCTTCTCCCATTAAATTATGTAAAAAATATCGACAAGTAACAAAATCTATACTTAATTTGTGGAGATGAACATTTTTCTAAAAGATAGAAATAAAATATAAAATATGAAATATGAAATTTATTTTTTTAAATCAAGTAAGAAAATATATACTTAATTTACGGGGAGGAATATTTTAACTAAAGATAGAAATTATATATTCAATTATATAATGTGTAGATGAATTTTTTTCTAGTCTTAATCTTCCAATTCATCTAGGAAAAGGGACTCCGACTAATTTGGAGTTCGGTCGGGGGGGGGGGAGCAAATAGAGCCGGGTGAGGAATTATTTCTGTCGAACTCAAATTTTATCCTAAAGATTATTTTTTTAAAGCAAGTAACAAGATTTATACTTTATTTAAGGGGAGTAACTTTTTTACTAAAGATTAAAAAAATAAATATAAAATATAAAAATGATTTTTTAAAAGAAAGTAAGAATATTAATGCTTAATATACGAGAAGAAAGTTTTTTCGCAAAGATAGAAATTATATATAAAATACTAAAAGCATTATGTCAATGGAGTTTACTCTACTTGACCAGCATGTAGGTGCAGTTTCAACTTCATCAGTTGGTAATGATGTGTGTGTATATATATATTAAATTTATGCAAACAAATCTATGTCGTATTTCTCTTTATTATCAAATGACAAGAGTTGAACATGTATACTATGTACACAACAAAAGTTGGAGTAAAATACCATTATCCACATTATCTAATGGTAAGTTTTTTTCTGTCCTTTCTCTGTGTTAATATAAAAAAGTATTTTCTATCAAATGATCCAAAACAGTTAGTGCACTAAACTACTATTAAGACATTTTACTCTTCTACCTTATCAAAAATATTAGTCACATGTTTAATTGTGCCAATGTATTTCGCAAATGCAAATTATTTTTCTCAGTCATCAAACTTGAACAATTATTTGCATATAATTAACTAGTGCAAATATACTCAATAATCTACTTATGTACATAATCCATAGGAACAACAAGATTGAATTTTCATAGTGCTGGGTATGAAATACAACCTCAACAATCTATATGAAATACAACCTCTCGCATTGAAAGCTCAAGAAAATGTGCAAGATCAACAAACCCAACCTCCTCAACCCTTTTAGCATAACTCTTAATTTGTAAACAGATAAAGTTTAAAAAAGAAACGTTATTTTATATAGCTGCAACATAGCAGTATTTGAGAAGCATGTTTTTAAAACAAGATTTGTAGTCCCAGCTCGAATGCAATAATAAAATGTAAAATTATTTTTTCTTTAAATTGAATCATATAATAATTACCTTTTGTGATAGTTTACAATAAATCAATATGCCGTACATTGCATTGGCTCTAATGCTAGTATCTTTTTTATAAGCCATCCTTCTATGGGAGATTTTTGACATTCAAGGAATATTTGAGTAATTCCTATGGAATAAAATTATTTACGATTATACAATAATCCGTTAGTTTGATTCGTAAAAAATCATGGTATTAGTTATAACAAATATTTTTGTTTCACAATTTATTTGAAAAAAGTTAAGAGACAACACAAATCAAGCAGATGAAAATTTGATAGTTTTTTGAAATATTTTTTAAAACTTGATATAAATTACATTAAGATAAATAATATTAGATATTTTAATAAATTTTATATTATTTTACTTGTGTTATTGATTATTCATCAAATAATATACATGATAAAATATTTTTCTAACTTGTATCTTTATGATGTGTTATTTTTCTTGTCATGAACACTACTGCATTTTTAACACCAAAATGTTTGTGATTTCCAATAATTTATAAAATCTTACCGTAAAAAGAAGTAAATTTTAAAAATCATTATAGCAAATCCCTACCATAGGAGCGAGCAAGTCTTAAGCTGAAAGTAAAAGAGAAGAAGCCCAATAGATATAAACCCATCTTAACTGGTTAGGTTATTAAAGGGCCCGAGCCAACTTAACTCTTAGGGGAGGAGAAAAACCCTTAGCCGCCAGCATTCGTTGAACTCATTCTTCTTCAACTCAACAGAGCAAGGGTTCGCACTCGCAGGTACGTGTATCTGTGTTTCTGTTATTCTGCTGCTTATGGGAACTAAGGAGGGTAAATGGGTCTTTGGTGTTGCAGATTCTTGAGCAAGAATAATGGGGAAGAAAAGAAAACACAGTGAGACTACTCAAGCTGTAGCACAACCCAAAAAGGAAGAGGCTGCTCCAGAGAGACCGGCTAGGACCCTTTTGGGGTGGAAGGATAAGAATCAAGTTGAGGATGATTCACCAATATTTAGGAACAAAGAGAAGCTATTGGTCACTTGCTCTAGGCGCATCAATTACAGGTGATTGTTTCCAGTTTCCATTACTTTATTACTTTCTTTTCTGCTATGCTGTCTTGATGTGTCAAATTTAAGAATAGAGAAAATCTGTCTTGTCTTTCTCTATGGTGTTCATGGGGTGAAGTGTTTTTTTTTTCCTTTTCTTTTTCTATAGGTACCGGCATTTGATGTTGAATTTGGTCACACTTTTGCCTCATTGTAAGAAGGATAACAAAGTTGAATCAAAGGAAACTAAAGGAGCCACCCTCAACGAGCTTGTTGAGCTAAAAAATTGTTCCTCTTGTTTATTTTTTGAGGTATTTTTGTTCATATGCCACAAGGTCTTGTCATGCTCTCTCACTTGAAATTAGGTTTTGTTTATATGCATTATGTTTTGTGCTATTTAGGAATTTTAAAGCATGCTTATAGTTTAAGGAATTCTCTTGTTGGTCACATATGTTGATGTCTTTTTTTTCTGTGATATGTTATTGTTGACCACCGTTAATTTCATATCGGCCTCATCACTTCCTTTTTCAGATTGGATTAAACATGATTGTTTTAAATTTTTATTTTATTTTATTTTATTTTATTTTATAGATTCATATTTCATATCGGCCTTCTTCTCCCCTTTTCTATATATGAATTTCAGTGCAGGAAGCATAAAGATCTTTATCTCTGGATGGCAAAATGCCCCAATGGCCCATCTGTAAAGTTTCTAGTTAGTGCCGGTAATATTCTCATCTTGTATTCATAAGGTTAATACAATATCAATTTGCTTGCTATGATGATGTAGTGTTCGGATTTCTTTATACTCTAGTCGTCATTCTTCTTGTTGGAGTATGATTTTTTGTGTTTCTCTCACTCTCAACTATTTCTGATATACTTTTACTTATTTCTGTTTTTCCTCCACTGCTTTCCAGTTCACACAATGGAGGAATTGAAGCTAACGGGAAATCACCTACAAGGTTCGCGTCCAATTTTGACATTTTCAGCAAATTTTGAAAAAGATGCACATTGGAAACTATTAAAGGAGATGTTGTTACAGGTACATGGCTGGTTTCTTTACTCATAAGTAGTATTTCTGTATTGTCCACCTAGTTTCATGTGAAAAGAAGAAGGAAATCTTTAAGGGTGTGTTTGGTTTGCATTTTCATTTTTAAAAGATTAGAATTCTGAAAACATGTTTAGTTTGATTTTTTGTTTTCTGCTTTTAGGAAATAAAAACATTCCTTGCCACCGTGTGTGAAGGAAAGGAAGGAAATGTATTTTTAGATTTGCTTAAAATTCGTGTTTTCATTTTACCCAAAATGAGGTTTCTGTTTTCAACTGAAAACACTGAAAATGAGATTTTATTGTTTCCATTTTTTGGTTCGTTTGGGAAAATATTTTTACTGAAAATGTTTTCAAAAATCTAACCAAACATATTTCCATCATCATTTTCTATTTCCAGTGAAAATGAAAACAGGAAACAACCAAACCAAACAACTCCTAAGTCTCATGTTGATTACTCTTAATATGTACCATTTCATAAATAGTGAAGTTTAGGTTAATAGTTTCATCTTAGTTTGTTGCTTCATGGTGTTGCTAGCCTAGCTAAAAATTGTTTCATGCGCTCTTTTCTGATGTATTTGGGATCTTATACTATGGTTGTCATATATCTTCCTAGCAGTATTTTTTTAATTTGTGTTACTGATCCAAGGAAATTCTATTGATGTTATTGTTATGTCCATCTATTGACATTTTAAATTGAGTAAGATGTGGAGATCTGTTCCATGCATCTTTTCCTGTCTACAATTTTCTGTATTTCTATGCTCTTGGCCGAGTACTGTATTTGATTATTGCTGATATATTTCTTTCTCTTCTTCAGATATTTGAAACACCAAAGGACCACAGAAAGGCCAAGCCTTTCCATGATCACGTTTTTGTTTTCTCAATAGTTGATGACCATATATGGTTCCGGAATTATCAGGTTTGTGGTTGTATTTGTTTAATATATAAAGAATGTCTGTTACCTATTGCATTAATTTACAGGTTATAATATGCAGATTTGTTGTTTTGGAATCCATTCCACCTACTTCTAGTGTGTACATTGTGATTTTGATTATGTTGTTTTGGTTTGTTAGCCATGGCTTAATGATTGAAATGAAGTTTGAGTTGAAAATTTTAAACTTTTTCTTTCTTATGGATATTACTGAAGACTCAGTTTATATTCTTTACATTTCAACTTGAAGGATTAGCTTTTTGGGTTCCTTAACAAATAGTCTTCAGTATGAAATAAAGAATGCTTAAACACAACAACTTTGAACGTGGAGGATAATGGGCCATTTTGATAAGAGTTTGAATTTGATCTACTACCAATGTAAAACATTTTATTTATAAATGAATTAAGATGTTCCACTGGAAATTATTCTTAGAGTTGTTCACATGGCTCTTCTGGGACTGATGTCCAGTGAACATGAGGCTTGTTTGAGCCACATCTGCTCATCATTCCCCTTTTTTCAATGATTTTCCCCATGTCCTCGATGTACAGGTGTTAACTGTCCCTTTAAACTGAGCTTGGCTTGGTTATAGGTGGGCCCATATCCAACCACACGGATGGAACAGAGATTAAATTGCTTTATTTACTCTAAAATGCAAACTTGAGATAGATATGCATGTCTTATGTTACATGTCATTGCCACCACCACCTGCAAATGCATAATTGATGGGTGTACAGTGATTGATTGTTCATGCATTTGATTACTTACATTACATATTAAGCTAATGAATTTAAATTTAGTTATTTCATATTTATTGATGGTGTCTTGGTAAATTAAATGAGATAATGGTGTCATTTTCTGCGAAGTTCATAAATATTAAACAGAGGGTACCTTGTGAACCTGACTTTGCCACGCCATAGTCTCATTTTCTTCCTGTTACTGATGCCAACTGAGCAATGTTATATCTCTATTCCCTTGCAGATCTCTGCTCATCATAATGAGTCGGACAAATTACCTAGAGGTGGCCTTGATAAAATGACATTGATTGAGGTCCGAAAATTGTTATTTGTTATTGATTTATATTTTGATCTCTAAATTTTTAATATTCATTTAACCTGTATGCAAACTACTTGTTTAGGTTGGTCCGCGATTCTGCTTGAACCCAATTAAAATATTTGGTGGCAGTTTTGGAGGCCCAACTTTATATGAGAATCCGCTCTATGTGTCACCAAATCAGGTACTGGCCAATATATTTTCCATCTATATTTATAATTTCCCAAGCTTTCCACTGACAATATAACTCTATCGTTATTGGTTGCTGATCCTTATAGATTCGAGCTTTGGAGAAAAAGAAGAAGTCTGGAAAGTTTGCAAAGAAGGTCAAAGCAAAGACAAGGAGGAAAATGCACGAGATGTCCAATCCTCTGGAGCCTGATGAGTTTGCAGATATGTGGAAAGATTGATTTTAAATACAACCGCAGCTACCACATAAAAGAAAAACCCATATTTCTCCTATATTATCCTCGCATTATATTCCATAGCATTAAAGGGAGACTTTTGTGATTCTATAAATGTTATTTTCTGTAATTTCATGTGGGGTCTGGTTATTCTCTCTTATCAGACATTGAACCTAGTGGAAATTAAATTTTGACAGAGGCTTCAGTTTTGGATCATGGGTTTGTTTGATTGATATGCTACTAGTATATTAACCAGGGATTATTTCGACTTTAATTAGTCAAATCTCGTTTATAAAGATGCTTTCACCTAAGATGTGATTTTTGTTGTGAGCTTTCCTCCCTTGTAGTGAACTGCCATTTTTTCTATTGATTTCACAGGACAACTAATTAACTACATATTACTATGTAGAGAATAATGGCATGAAAACATCTAATTTTACTATAAAATGGCCCAGTTCAAAATTAACATGAAATAATTACATAAAAACTATCTATTAGTATCTACAATGAAAAACCCATTGGCAATAGTATGCCAATCTTGGGGGATGACTTTATTTTTGAAGAGCACAACTGTGTTGTTCTATAACTATTGATAAGTTCCGGCAGCAACAAATTACTTTATTTTATTCTAACACAATATAATGACACGTAGCCGTTGGAAGAATAATTTCGAAAAAAAAAGTATTCTCGTCAATTTTGCAAGCTGTATGAATTTTATATTTAATTTAATTTATTTTTGGCAGGTTTTAAAAATATTTCCATAAAATTAACCATTTAAAAACATTGAATTAAAGCAATCCTATAATTCGATATAATTAATCAGGAAATTTCGCATGAAAATTAATACGTACAAAAAATAAGACGCTTTTAACTATATAATTAGTCAGAATTTAAAACCTATTGATATGATATTTCGCGTGAAAATAAATACGTACAAAGCGTTTCACATTTTATGTGCACAAAAAGTGCAAATCAAAGATTTTCTGTAAAAATTTCCCCGAAAAAAAGAGGAAATTTCTTCATTTTGTACATTTTTTATTGCCAAACCTTTGTCAATAAACTCTTTCTTGCATATGTTCCAATAAGTAATAAGTTTATTCATAACAAATTTGAATGTGAAAATGTTCTCGTTTTTCATTTGAGTGAATAAAAAAAAATTGGCATTATTTGTGATTACAAATACCTATCAGATTCAAAAGCAAATTTTATTGAATAATTATGTGTAGTTATACTATTTTGTTATGAATGTCGAAAAAAAAATATGATAGTAAATGTTAGGTTTTATAGGAATAAAATAAGAGAAAAGTAGGAACAACTGGAAATGTTAAAATAGATATGTGGTCATATAAAAAAACAATATCAAATTATTATATACGAAAAAAAATTGATGTTTCATTCATTGAGAAAAATATGATACAACATTAATTAAAGTGATTTGAACACATAAGCAAGAGTGTTAGTTAGAATAATATATTATATGATTTTTTAGTCATTTAAAAAGAAAAAAAGGACCAAAAATCAAGTCAAAGATATCGTTAAAGAAGACATCAAATTACATAATATTTTTAAAATTTTGATTTTTAATTATATCAAATAATGTCGTGTAATTCCTGTAACGTGTAAAATAAAGCTTTCTTGTTGCTGCTAGTAATATAAACAAATGTTAATCATGAATATTTGAATATGATCTTTTTATGATACATCACCAACTCAAAAGAGTCTTGTCTGTAGCATTACATTTTAGAGATAATAAATACAGCATGTCACGCTGGTTATCCTGCAACAACAAAATCCAAAACTTGGCTCTACACTCCAAACAACTTACAACATTATATTTACATTGGGGGAAATAATAGAAATATATCCAAAAAGAAATTGAAAAGAATTGCAGTGGTTCCATAAGCTCAAAGCTTCAGTTATACAAAGGTAAGCATTTCCAATGAATACTTCTGGATCATGTATGATGAAATTCAGGATTTGCATCACTTTTTTTTAATCTAAGGTTCATATGTGGACCAAAATAAATTCCACCAAGCTATAGGATTCTACAAAACTCCTGATTCATGGAAATTGGTACTTCAATAATTCAATATGTTTTAGTATCCAATCCGGTAATGCTATATAATTTCTTAATGGAATCTGAGTCTGTTATGAACACATTCCCCATTATTTGTGAATCTCAACTTTAACCATAACATTTGTGTCCTTTAGCTAGATCAACAGATATGGTACACCTCAATCATGAGTTATAATCTCTTATTTGATCTCAATTTTTTTTTTTTTTTTATGTTGAATCACTTTTCTAGAAGAGTAGTCTTTGGTTAGCACTTAAAGTCACGGTCATAAAAAATGTTGGCCTCATGTAACTCCAAAAGGAACAGAACATATTCCAAATTTAACTCTCAAAACCAAAAAATCCGATCACCATTTCATCTTTGCCTTTTTGTTCCCATTGGTTGTGTTTGGTTTAAGACATGAACTGAGACATCTTATCATCACACCATCGTCACATATATTTAAATATTTTTATGTGGACTTAGAATATGTGAGTGCTGGGTGGCCCTCCAACAAATTTCTTTACCCCATCTGTTCATAAGTCTTAGGGACAAGGACCCCTCCGTCAACCACTCCCACTGAGTTATTTTATGCCAATTTACCCCCACAAGAGTTTTTGCTTTTTCCTCACCTTAATCCACCTAGTGAGTGACCATTAATTCCATCTTCATTCTATTTTCCACATAACCCCAATAATACACCAAATCCATTATGTGTTAGACCACAGTTTTGTCATGTTAAAGCATAATAGATCACATTATTAAAGTTCTTAACTAGCTGATTCGATTAAAAAAACACAACCCATTACGTGTTTGTCCATTGTTTTGTAATGTCAGAGCATAATTATTGAAGTTCTTAATTTGCTTAAATACGCTGTTATGTAATTAGTGTTTTTATCATCTCTAAGCATGGAGTTATACAAATTCGACCATGCTTAAATTGAAGTTAAAAATATTATGTGCGTGTTTCAAGGTAAATTCAATGAATAAAAATAAAAATAAAAATCTTCATCCTTTCATAAAATTATTTCTGACTAAAAAGTATTTTTTCCCCTTAAATCCAAACATTTTATTATAACAATTGTTGTGTTTAATCAATAATCATTATGTTTATGAATTGGTGCACCGCCGTTGTTTTAGCTAAAAGATGTTCGGTGTTTCCTCTTCACACGGAATTATGTAAAAAGGTGTTTTTATCTTAAAAGCATGAAATACTGTAAATTCCTTGAAACAATTCTTGTGTTCAATCATTATTTGGATGAATATATACACCGCAGTTTTAGCTAAAGATCTTCATGTTTCCTCTTTCACAGTGTTTGTGATTCTATAAATTTATATTACTGAAAATAAAAAAATAAAAACATTTGCCTAACATATTTAGGTTAATTTGATCCATAGGCTACCACGTCAGCCTAAGCGTTGATTTTGTAAAAGGTTTAAGGTTAGAATCTTATTGTTGTTATTATACATAAAAAAGTAAATTTATTTTTTTTTGAACTTTTTCTGAAATAATTTTGATATTGCACATCGTCGTTGATTTTTCTGAAATATTTCCTTTTTAGTTCATTTCTGAAAACATTTTAACATCATTAATATTGTTTTGTTCAATTACTTTTAAAGTGAAAATTAAAAAATAACGTGAGCAAGGGCCTTCTGTTCTACCCCTAACACTTCGTAATCATTTGATCGGGCAATATTGTCACACTTATGTTAAGGACAGTGTCAGTTGCGGACCCAAGACTCTAAATCAGTAAAGATAAATTATAAAAAATAAAAATTAATGGATTCAACTATATAAATATATATGGAATAAAATATAAAAATATAAAATTTTATTTACAATTTTTAATTTAAAAGAAAATTTATTAGTGAATTTTAAAAAATAAGGAGATGCAAGTGTGCATCCTTATTATAGTGTAGGTCTGCCATTGGACAGTGTGATTGTCAATTTTAGTTTTGTCAGACATAAATCATTTTTATTTTAGAATTTTTTAATCAATATTTCTTATTATAATGATTTTCCATTATAATTATAAATTAAAATTTCTACATTAATTAATAATATACTTATTTATATATCTTTTAAGAAAATTATAGGGTGAGTTAAATGTGACTTCGGTCACTTTGACTTATCATCTCTGGAGAATGTTTCATTCTCACATTTGATATGAATTTAAAAGGATTTTATTTGAAAATCTAATATTCTTGGAATTTTTTTAAACTATATTTCCTAACTTAACATTTTCATAAGAAAAGTGAGAATTAATCCAAAATTCCATGAAAGTAAAAAAAAAAAACTTATATTCATAATAATATTCTAAGAAAATATATCAAATATATTTATAATATTTACAGAAATAATTATTTCACAAAATATAATTCCTAATAAGAAAGCATAATTATTAAGAATGAGAGAAATTTTATGTACCAAATACCCCTTAAATTGCATGGACACGTTTGTGGGGCCTAACAGAAACTTCCATGGTACAATAATTTCAGATTTCTTCTTCCTTCTTTTTGGTGTTGGTTGCTTCATTGATATAACATGAATCATCATCCATGTTGGCCGTGTTACAAAACAACCAACCCAAGACAGTTTATCCGGACGAGATCCCTTTAGAAGGATACAGCAAGTGTTTCGTGATTCAATTTATTACGAGTAAAAGAGATTATTTATTACATAATATTTTTAGATAAACTTAAAAAGTTAGTTTTTAAAACTTAATCTTAAACGCAAGCTAGCACGGATTTAATCGACTAAAGAAACTTACACAAGTCAACATAAGTCATAACCATATCATAAGAATTTTTATTATCCGTATTTAAGGATATAATTAAACTTAAAAAACCATTTAGAAATATTATCAAACAAAAAAATAATATATATATATATATATATATATATATATATATATATATATATATATAGATGGACTTACTATATATCTATCAACACGTACAAAACTGACCAAAAAGATTGTCTGAGACAATAATCTTCCGGAGGCCCTCCTTTGGACAAGATAGAAGAAATAAAAAGCCTAAAGCGATCCTAGAAACCTCCATCAGAAACATTCCACGAAATAACGATTTGAAGCTTCGGACAACCTCAAAGAATTTAATAACAAAAATACCATTGACAAATAATACATGGCCATTTTAGTAACTAGACACCTTCCTTTCCATTCAAGATCCCATCACGTACTGTTTACTTGTACTTAATTATGTACTATATATTGGTTAAATTCAATCTCATCCATAGCATCGACCCCATCCCAATAACAAACACCCAAATCAGGTTCAAAAGAAATGAACTCAACCATGAGTGAATCAGGAGCAGGTGGTTTCAAAACTTTGAGTTCTCCCATTCCTTACCTCTTTGGTGGCTTAGCTATCATGCTTGCAGTCATAGCAGTTGCATTACTCATCTTAGCTTGGTCTTATCGTAAACAATACTATACTTCTTCTAACTCGGCCAGTGATGAAGAGAAACCACCACCCATCAAGATGGTGGAAAAGGAGGAGAATGTTTCAGAGCCAAAGATTGTTGTGATCATGGCTGGAGAGAGCAACCCCACTTACTTGGCCAAGCCAGTTCCATCCACAAGCCATAATGAACAACCCCTTTTCAAAGTAGCAGTATGTAGATCAGAGTCAGAGTAATCATATATATATATATATATATATATATATATATATATATATATATATATATATATATATATATTCTTAGAAATTTTCTTGTTCTGGGGTTTGATTTTCTTTATATATAATACATTTTGCTAGCTCTTTAAACTCTGGTTGAACCTGCGAGATGTAAATTGAAGAGATCGAATGAAATGGATGTGGTAGTGTTGAGAGATGTTGTTTCGTATGCATAGCATGTGTCTTTCATTTCTTGCAGCAAGACTAGCTATATAGATTGGTGGATCAAGGAAGTTGTATGAGTTGTTAAATCCTCATCCGAAACATTAAATAGGAAGAATATATATATATATATATATATATATATATATATATATATATATATATATATATATATATATATATACACACACACACTTTAGAAAGAAGATGGAGCAAGAAAATTAGTTTTAGTTCAAACTTCAAAGTTAGTGATAAACAAGTTCATGACACAAACCCTTCCTTTGAAATCAGTCTCCACACAAAGAAAATAAGATATCAAAGTAAAGACAAGCGAGTATCTATACATTCTCACTTGTTTGATTTTTTTATAAAAAAAAATTGGGAGAGAAATTTATTAGTATGTGGGGCGTCTGATTATATTCTGCTGTCCAATAATTACAAGGAATCAAAGAAGCAACAATTAACCTTGTTAACTGGTAAGATAAATATATATACCATCTATCTTTAGTTTTATATATATTGAAGTTTAAATATATTCTCAACTTTTAAAAATGTGGACAAAAAGATAAATATGCCTTTAGTTTGTAGTTAAATATTAAAATTATATACTTTTATTAAAAAGATAAAAAATAAAAAATTATAAGAATAAAGAAAAAAATTATCATATCTTTAAAATTAAATTATTATGTAGTTCCCGAAATATTTAATAATTTTTAATTGGGTCTCTATTTTTTTTCCAATTATTTCCTTGAACAAAAGATTCTAAATGTTTGCTCAATTTTATAAGTCGTGTAATTTTTTCCACTGATGTTTATTTCCATTTTGAAAGTTATTTATAAAAAAATAGAAAAATATTTGTATCAAATAACATTTAAATAATTTAATTCTTTCTTTTATAAAGAGACACACGTTTGTAACTGATGAATAAAAGAATAACTTTTTCCAAAGAATGAGGGCACACAACACACTCAAGTGGTAAAGAAGTGCTTATGGATTATTACATGTACGTGTGTCCAGAAATTCTTCAAAGAAGTACATGTTAGAAGGGAAAAAGTAGGGGGGACACACTGATAGCGTTTATTGGTATAATTCCCTAATTTACATATTTTGCAAATATTTAGTGTGACACTAATAGAAAAACGAAGATAAGCGACCAACAAATATTAGTGAAAAACTAAGCCCGATTTAGCAACCGACAGAATGGTACAAACTGAGACCAATTTAGAGACCACACAATATTGGTGACAAACTACTATCGATTTAGCGACTGATAACATGTCGTTGGCACAAACAACAACTGTATTTGCGACCGAATCACTTGGTGGCAAGGTGCATAGTTACTAATTCGGCTGCAATATGATTTAAACTTTAAAAAATATTTTTTTTTAAAAAATACTTGTGATTGGATAGACTAATATTATTTGATTTATCTTTTTTAATTTCCGTCATATAGAATAGACAATTTTTTTTAAATATCTTAAAATTTTCAATATTTTTAATTTTATAAAAAATTTTAATTTAAAAAAATTATTTTTCCCTTTTTTTTCATCCCTGTCCCCTCCTTCCCTCTCATCTTCCTCCTTTCCTTATCTATACTCTTTTTCTCTTTTACTTTTTTAGGATAATTTTCTTTTAAATAAAAAATAAACATAATCTTATTATAAGTATTAGTTTCAAAGTAACTTTTTAAGATATAAAAAACAAACATAAGAGAAACACAACAAATAACCAACTAGTATTGTAATGCCCTAGAATTTCACTTACTGTAAATCGATGTTTAATGTATTTTTCATGTTATTTGATTATGTGATTGATTTGGATGAGTTGAAGTATTATGTGAATTAGTCATGTGCGATTTGCTTAATGTGAATGTGGAGTTATGTGGACTTTTATTGACTTGAGTTGAAATTATGAGATTCTAAGTTTTATCTAAATTTGTTCCAATAAAATCGCGATCCTGAACTCATTAACTGTTGAATCGCCATCAAATTTGTACTATGGGTTCGTAACCCACATATTCACATTTTGACCATAGGGATTTGCAAAATAACACAGTTTGACATCTTGCTTAGCGCGAGAAGCGCGCTAAGAGCAATTCCAACCCGAGAGGAATTATGCTCAATGCAAATCCCAACCCAAGAGGAATTGCGCTTAGCGCCAAAGGTGGATTCCTTATTAGCGAGACGAGCTCGCTAAACGAGATCTGCATATTATAAATACGTTATTCAGCATGAAAAACATGATTTCACGCTTCTCTCTCTTAAAACTCCGCCCAAACCACCCTAGAAACTCCTCCTCCACAACCCATGATCAGTGGTGGCCACCACGAGCCGCTGTTACTTGCCACCGAACCAATGTAGGGGAGGAACGTTTTAATTAGAGCAGAATCCTTATAGTCCACCTTAAGGATTCGATAAAGAAACAAACTCTCAACCATTTCTTTTGTAGTTTCTCTGAGGTAATCTTGACTTCTATGCCTTTCTCCTAGATAGTTTGAGCTTCTCTTAGTGTCCCTTGTGTTTTGGGTACCGTAATAGGATGTTTTCACACTTCCTTTGAAAAACCCTTGAAAATGAGATGTTGTAAAAGTTATCTTTTTATAAAATTGATGTTGTTTTCATGACCTTTGTTGAACCCCATTCACATTGGCATGATCGGAATTTCAAAATGACGTCTCTTTGTAGTAGAACCCGAAATACCCAATAACCCTTTTTGTTTTGACAAAGGTAATTGACCCCGAATGTTATTATTAATCTTGTTTTTGAAATCTATACTAAATTACCTTCAATTTGGTATATAGAACTTTGGATTTGGACCAACGAATGTGAACGAGAGAGACCTCAGAGCGACGTAGAAAGGAGTTGATGGAGAGCTTACGATAGGTGATGGGAGTTTATTATAATTTATGACTTTTGATACCATTGTTAGGGTTAAGGAACCTAACTATAGGGATGCATGACAGTCCGTGTTGTATGCGGGTTTTCAAGAAAAACTGTATTTTTGACTAATGGGATGTGATATTTTTATTGATGAATGAAATTGTGAATGATGTTGTTGTTGTAACGATTGTAATTCTTGGGAAAAGTCTTAATTACAGAGGAGACTATAAATTTGATATTTGTTCTTCTATTTACTTCTTTATTAAATTTTAAATGGGCTTAAGAGTTTGTTTTGTAAATCATAGTTCTCCTCTTTAATTTAGAATTTTCCCCTAAAATATTAGTCTCGTGATTTTATGGATTGTGTTGTATGAGACTTGTGTTGTTTGAAGACCTGAGCAATGTGAATCTCAGGCATGAAATTTATATGTATATATATGGAATGTGATTACTGATGATGTTGTTATCGATAATAATGTTGATATGAGGTGATGTTGTTATTGATGATAATATTAATATGAGAATGATGTTGTTATTGGTGATGAGGTGGCATGAGATGATGTTGATGTCGGTAACATCATTGAGATTGTTGTGCTTTCTACATCGGTTTTTCAAAACTGTCTTAGGTTATTTTATTTTTTGTTTTAAAAATTTTAAAAACCATAGGATTCTAAGATGGTTTTCTAAACATCATCATAGATTGTTTTATTTATTGATTATAATTTTTTAAAAACCATAGGACTCTAAGACAATTTTTAGAAATTTATGTTGTATTTTTTTAATGTTGATTTTATTTTACAACAAATCCAACCTGGAATCTTCTAAAAGAATTTTAAATATTTTGATTTTTTAATGAACTAAATGTTGGTGAACTACACACCCAAGGCACATGCATAAAAAAAGGATATGATGTAAGAGATACATCGCCAATATGACAACTCCAAACCAAATGTTAGAACTAATTCAATTAAATGATGGATGATTAAATAAACATGATGCTACATTATTCACCTATTTGATGATCAAATCAATACTTACATGTCTAGCGTGATACAAAATACTCATTAAAAACAAAAGAAAGGAAACATCGATTTATAACTGGCATTAAAACAGGTTCGAGTATTGGTATGGTACCAAAGGGGTGTGAGGAAAAACCCATTTAGAATTTGTAGGGCAAACAAATAGACAAAACACTATTCTCCATATTACAAATATTGGGGGGAAAACCATCTGCTAAAATTTCTAATCATTTCCTAAAAACTAGCTTCAGTAACAACTTTTGATAATAGTCGATGTGAAAGTTGCAAACATAGCAAGAAATTGTAGAAGACTACACTATCGACGCAAAAAGGTGCATTTATCTATATTAGCAAAGAGAGTGTGTTTCCTAAGAACCAAAAGAACTTGCCTTAGATATCCTAAGTGATCATCTAGGTCCCTATTATAGACTAAGATATCATCAAAATAAAAAACTACAAACCTACCTATGAACTCCCTTAGGACATGATTCATTAGCCTCATGAAGGTGCTTGGTGCATTGGTGAGCCCAAAATGCATCACTAGCCACTCATACAACCCAAACATGGTCTTGAAAGCAGTTTTCCATTCATCACCTTCTCTCGTCCTTATTTGGTGATAACCACTTTTAAGATCAATTTTGGAAAATATGTTTGCACCATGCAACTCATCAAGTATTTCACCAAGCCTAGGAATGAGGTGCCTATACTTCACAGTTATGTTGTTCATAGCCCTACAATTTGTACACATTCTCCACTTACCATGCTTCTTGGGCACCAACAACACAGGCACAACACAAGGACTTAGGCTCTCTTGGACCCAACCCTTCTCCAAGAATTCCTTAACTTGGGATTCAATCTTGAGGATTATTCCTATAAGCTGGCCTATTAGGAAGGCTTGCTCTTGGGACTAAATCTATTTGGTGTTTTATTCCCCTAAGAGGAGGTAACCCAGGGGGTATCTCTTTGGGAAATACATCATCAAATTCCTGTAAGAGTTCTTGGACCTTTGGCGGAATGGTCTCAAAGTGTGGGAATTGTGGTAGTGCTAAGGGAAGTCTCCCTTGAGAGGAGAAGATAGAAAGATTGCTTGAGAAGAAGAGCTCTCTTAATATCTTCTTTTGTTGCAAAATGTCTCTCCTTCTTTACAACTTTCTTAGAGGAACACTCTCCCTCTTTTTCCTTCTCCTTGACCTTTGGAGATAAGGCCTTACTATCCTTTTTTTTCTAACTTTTCCTCATCCTCTTATTCTTCATTGTGAGTTGATCCTTATCTACCTGTGAAAGTGTTTAAGGATGCAACACAAATTTAGTGCCAAGATGGGTGAGGGTAATCTCATTAGTTAGGCCATTGAATATTATTTTCCTATCAAATTGCCATGGCATTCCTAAGAGAATATGCCCTACCTCCATGGGAACTATATCATAGATAACATCCTTATATGTCCTAGTGGAGAAAGATACCTTCACTTGTTGGTTAACTATTATTTCCCTTTGCTCATTGAGCCGTTAAAGTTTATAAGGTTTTGGGTGGGGAATGATAGTGAGGTTCAACTTGGAAACTAATCTTGTGCTACAACAATTACAACAAGATCCACTAACCACAATGAGAGAACAAGTCTTATATAAAATTTTGCATATTGTGTGAAAGATATTCTTTCTTTGGGATTGGGATAGATCACAAGATTGGCCTCCAAGGAGCCTTCTAATCATTAGGATGTCACTTTCTTCATAGGGATAGACTTTCTCACTAGACTCTTCACCCCTTGCTTCATCTTCACTTCCACTAAAGGAAGGGGAAGAAGTAGTCTCCTCTTGAATATTATAAATGTCTTGACCCTTCATAATCATGGTTTTATTTGTGGGACATTGAGAGGCAATGTGACCTCTCTCAAGACATTTGAAACATTTAATGTTGCTAGTCTTTGCTTGGGAACTAGTCTTAGGGGTAGGTTTCTCTATGGTCTTACCCTCATCTTCCTTGGATTTTGAAGGTGCAGCCCCCAAATTTCCTTGGGCTTGGTCCTTTCTTGGATAAGAGTGAAAGCCATAAGATTTTGAAGAAGACTTTCTTTTAAATTGTTCCTTCACTCTTTACAAAGTTGTACTAGCTCATCTAGGTCCCTATATGGAAGGAGTTCAACCTTGTCCCTCACTTTCGTATTAAGCCCACTAAGGAACCTAGCTATGCTTGTTCTTTTCTCCTCTCTAAGTCCAGCTCTTAAAATGAGTAGTTCCATTTGTTGTTTATATTCTTCGACACTCATACTCCCTTGTCTATGCCTTTAGATCTTGTCCATAAACTCTCTTTCATATAGGAGAGAATGTGTCTCTTCCTAAGGGCACTCTTAAGATTATTCCAATACTCTACTGGAGCATCCCTATGAATTATTCTTCCCTAACAAGGGAAGTCCACCAATAGAAGGCATACCCTTCGAAGCTAAGGGTAGCCAATGGAACTTTTCTCTCTTCACTTATATGATGACAAACAAAGAGTTGTTCAACCTTCATTGCCCAATCTAGGTAGGCCTCAACATTATCTTTTTCATGGAAATATGGAAGGCTAATGCTAACCTCTTGAGACCTTTTATCCTTTTCTCTTCTTTGGGAGTGAGGTCTAGTATGAGACATATCCCTCCCTCCATAGTAGTCACTTAATTCTTCACTAAAACTTTTACAAGACATGACTACCATATGAAGCAATTCTTCCTCTTTTTATTTTCTCTCTTTCATCTTGACTTATTTCTTCCACTCTTTTTTTCCTTTTTCTTTTCTCTCTTGTTTTTATTTCCACAATTTAAGGGATCTCAACTCATATAATATCCTATACAAGGGGTCCTTAGGAGTAGAACCTTCACCATTAACACTAGATGAAGAATGAAGACTCATGTCAATTCCTAAGTTATGGTTCTTTCTAGTTGGGGGTTTGAAAACAAAGGTAAAAGAAACTATGGTTGAAATTAGCCAAAATAAACACTAAAAGAGGACTGAAAGATAAGGTAAAAACTAATTGGTAAAAAATAAGCTATCTAGGTGGTTTGACAATGGAAGATAAAGGAAATTTAAAGCAAGCTAGATGGTTTCTTATGTGAAGGCATGGATGACCCTTTGGAGGTCCCAATTGGCTCTTCACTTAGTCTACACAGTTTACACTAAGTTATTACACACAAATAGAGGTTTGGGTGGTCTCTTGGAGA
Source organism: Glycine soja (assembly GCF_004193775.1). Classification (NCBI taxonomy): domain Eukaryota; kingdom Viridiplantae; phylum Streptophyta; class Magnoliopsida; order Fabales; family Fabaceae; genus Glycine; species Glycine soja. The sequence goes on along the minus strand of NC_041009.1, from coordinate 22,650,607 downwards.
CCCCCCATACACCCCTGAAGAATTTCCAAATACAAGGAATTGCAATAGAAAAAATCAACACTCAATTGTTCTATCACAACAAATTTAACAAAGCAATTAAGGTCTTCAAATTTGTCTTCAATGCTTGTTTGTTTTCTCAAGTGTTTCACTCAAAATTTGGTGAGGCTTTGGTTGCTTCAAATCCAATGGTGCTCCTAGGATGGTTAACCTCCAAGACTCAAAAATATTCCTTCAAGCAATGCACCAATTTCTCTTCCAATCCTTATTGTAGGTAACACTTAAACACACACACACACAAAAAAAAGACAAGCAAGAAGCCAAAGATGAAATGAAAGCTAAACCAAAAGGAAATTTAACAAGACATTAATTCAATGAGATTCAAGGAAAAATAAAGCAAAAGGACAGCACCACAAGCCAAGGTGGAACACAAAGGAAGTCCTAGAACAACACTAGATTAGATTGACAAATTAAAAACAAGACTCAAAGCAAAATTCTAGTTATGTCAATTTGGCAACACATCTAAAAGATGAACAACTCCAAGAAGTCAAATAGGCTTGTAATACAACTCAAAATAGTGAACAATTTTTAAGCAAATCAAGCATACACTTTTTTTTTAATTTTTTGTTGTTGTTCTAGACGTGTATTTTGACACTAATCTTTATAACCTTTTCTCGCTCATTTCTTTTTCGTTTTTTGTTCATTCTTTTTTCATTGTTTTCGTCTAGATGTATATTTTATCTTGGTAACACTTCAGATCAAAAAGTGAAGTATTCAATCCATAGCAGTGTTAAGAAGACAATGAGCCAGAACTAATAGCAACCGGAATTTCAACCTAGAAATCAAGAGTAGTGTTTATGTTGCTTAAGGCTTGGATAATTATAATTTGTGTTTGTTTATGCTCAATTTTCTTGGATAACACAATTCAAGAGAACTTAAGACTTATTTGATTCACAAATCTAGCCACAACTCAGCACCACAACTCAATTTCTTCATAAGTATCATATAGGAAACTTAAAAAACAAGAAAAGTTCCACAACAAGACTACTTCTAGGAATTGATTTAGAACATGTTATGAACTAAATAACATATATGAATTAGACCCAAAATTTAAATGATAGGCAAAAAATTGCAAGAATACATGAACAAATGTATCTACAATTCAATCAATAAAATCAAAATTCAGCACAAACTTAGAGCATAATGTGACAATTATTATAATTAAACATGACTCTAAGACAACATGAATGAAGTGATTTACACTTAGATTTTTGTGATTCCTTCTATAATAAATATTTTTCAAGAAAATTGAGATCTAAAGGTTCAACACAAGAATATTATGATTGAAAAATGATAGAACCTAAAATCAACACAAAAACATGATTCAAGAGTAGATCTATAAAATTTGAACCATAGAAATGCAAGAACAAGAGTAGATTTAATATTTAATTGGTTTATTTTTTTGAATATACTCTAAATAACATCAAACCACAAGACAATGGAAGAGATACACGGAAAAAACAATGAAGAACAAGAATTAAGGTGAATTTCCCGAACAAAAGATAGAGGAAGCAAATACCATCACCTAGATGAAGATGCTCTGATACCATATAATGTAGCTCCATGTAGAGCTTGTAGGCCTTGAATATTCTTCATCAATGGAGTCCTTTGCTTCTTGAAGAACAATAGAAGCAGAATGGAGAAGGAGGAATAGTGATTGGAGATGTCACTTCAAGGAGAAGATGAGTTAAGAACAAGTTCACCATCATAGGAAACCATGGATAAGAGCTTGAAAGTAGGAGAAGATGAGTGGAGAGAGAGGGAGAAAGGGAAACAAAATTTTGAGAGAGAGAATAGGGAGAATGAAGTTTGAACTTTGAAGTCTAATTTCTCAAATGATCAAAGTTGGAAAATGCGCACTCAAGGCCTCTATTTATAGCCTAAGTGTCACACAAAATTGGAGGGAAATTTGAATTTCAATTTAAATTTCACTTGAATTTGAATATTTAGAGCCAAAATTTCACTAATTATGTTAGTGAATTTCAGCTATGGTTTACCCCACTAATTCAAGATCAAATCCAAGATTCTCCACTAAGTGTGCTTAGGTGTCATGAGGCGTGTAAAACATAAAGGACATATACAAAGTTTGACACTTAGGCTTAAATTTCTCTCCCAACACACACATCAAATAGTGCACTTAATGCATGTGAAATTATAAAACTATCCCTAATACAAAAACTAGTCTAGGTGCCCTAAAATACAAGGGTTGAAAAATCTTACATTACTAGGATACCCTAAACTTGAGTGGTACCCTCCCTACACTATGGAGCCCTAAATATAAGGCCCAAAAAATAATGAAACCCTAATCTAATATGTACAAAGATAAGTGGACTTGTATGGGCCCAAAATCTATCCTAAGACTTATGAGAGCCCTAGAACCTTTTCCTGCATCCTTGGCCCACTCTAGAGTCTCCTAGCCATGGCTCTAGTGATGGGTTCCCTCCTTAAGAGGATTGCATCAGTTCGGTAGTTGTTGCTGCCAAGGTTTTTTCTTTCTATTGTCCAATTTCTGATTTTGAAAGCTCCAAAGTGTCAACTGAATACTGACTAGAAATAATTATGAGAAAAAGTAAGCACATAAATATTTTCCTATTTCAAATAAAGGGTACAAAAATAAAAACCTCTTGACTTTAGCTTTTCCACATCCAAATTTATTGGATTGCAACAGAGAAAGCCTCTTCTCTCTTCTTTTCTTAAGCTCTTGAAAAGAAAATTGCATGTTGGAGCATATCTTCTTACTGGAAGACTTTGAAGAATCTAAGCATACAAGTGATGAATGTAATGAGGGTTTGATGCCAAAAAATCCATAGTGATCAAATCAATGCTGGAAGGAGTAATTGATGTTGTATCCCCTAGAGGTGTATTATTCTTTAGATCTAATTCCTGTAAATCAACATAAAGTAAGCTGCTTTTATATTTATTTAATTTTTCATTTCTTTTGGATACAGGTAGAAAATTTATCGAAAAGAATTAAGCAGTATAAAGGAAATTAGTATTCATCTTCTCCTTAGACAAAGCAACAGAAAAATGTACAACAAATAAGGTAAAGACATTAATACTGCATTTAGTTATTTCTTTTATTGGTATCCGATGTTCAAAAACAAAATTTTCTAGAAAGGTTTATCACTAATTAGGTCCCTATAGTTACAAAACCTTTTTCTTAGTCATTCTACTTTAAAAAAAATCTCTTTTTAGTCTATACACATACCATTTTTAATCTCTTTTAGTCCATATACATATCATTTTAATCCCTATAGCACATACTAAATTGGATTAAAAAAATGGTATGTGTTAAGGACTAAAAGGGGATTTTTTTAAGTATAAGGACTAAAAGAGAAAGTTTTTTAACAATAAGAACCAAATCAGTAATTAAACCTTCTGGAAATGCCATTAATGATAAAATATCAAATATTTTTATAAACCAATATCGACATATAGTACAATTACATGCAATATTACATGTGGAAGGGGATGATTGGATAAAATTATTTTTTGGTGCTAGTAATAAGACAAAAACTATCGTAGGATACTAGCAGTTCAGTTGTGACGTTCCTCAAATTTTGACTAATTTAAGGCTGGAGCGAGGTTAGTGCAACTCCAAAGTTGTACAAGTTAGTCTATGAAGCTACTCATATGTTGGACCTGAAATTCATACCTCGTTGATTAAAAATTAAATTCTTTGCATAACTCCACATGAACATAGTATAAGGGTATTCAATCAAAAAACTAGAACATGTCAATTTTGAAATGTATACAAAACTACATAGATAATCTAGCCATCAACTCTTCCTTAACTGTCATTAATAGTTATACTTTTTTTTCTTATGGTATAAAGGAGGGGTCTAGTCCCTAAATAACAGACCTGGTCTTACTAGAGGATGAGACAAACATAATGTCTCTAAGCAAAAAAGGGTTATAGTGCGCTGGAGCATAAGGCAACAAACCCAAAAGGAGATTATGGGTCACCATTGCTGAAGAAATCATGGCTCACCATTGTTGATACAATCTAAAAATGGAAATGACCCACAAATGAACACATTTCTAAAAAAATAAAATATCAGGCAGGTACAAAATATAATTTATGTTAGATATACAATTGACAGTTTATATGATGTTATCATCACTTACCTTCAAGTATGGTGATTAGACCATTTTAAGGTATTGATCCCGTGTACTTTCCAACAAGGAAGCATTCCCAACATGAGCAATAACTAATGCATCAACCCATTTATTTGTAGAAATGCATTGCAAAACTGCCTTGTTGTAGTCCCCAACAACTAAAGCATGTTGAACATTGTCGTCAAATGTAGGGTCACTGCTATCCTCCACTTCCACATCATGTTGGATCTTCTCTGAACCATTGGCATTTTCCGCAACAACAAAGTTGCTAGTGGAAGTAGATACAGGGGTATCAAGTTTAGGATTGGAAAGATTATTAAAGAAACCTTTCCCATTATAATTTATATATTTATTAGGAATCCTAAATCTCCTAATTTGATGACAACTTTCTTACACAAAGAAACTGGTAGACCCACTGTCTAGGGGCTAGTGGCTAGGAGGGAGAAGAACCACTAACACAAAGCTGCAAAATCCTAACACTCCCAAAATATAATGAGTAGTGATAAAATAAAACCACAAAGGATTACCAAAAGAATAAGCAACTCTTTATTTAATAGCAAAGGGGTCGGTCAGCTCTTTAAATGACCCTGAGAACACTTATTGAACTAATTTAAGGTAATGTCTAGTCAGGACAGAGGAAAACATTTCAATCATAATTTTTCACATAAATTGCTAGCTTGTATGGCCAAGAGATGGTACTCAAAAGGACAAGTTATCAATCATTACTCCCACTCAAAAGAAAGTAAAAGAGCCAACCTAATGCACAAGACTCAACCTAGGGAAGTCAGATGCATGCAATTTACCCAACAACTAGATTTTTCCCTTCCAAGTTCTAAAGGATACTTATTTCATTCTTCATAAGTTCTAACACATTTGAAAAAAAAATTGGTCGTACCATTCCATGTTGATAGTCATCTACAACATCTGCAAAACGTCCAACAACAACAATGGAGAAAAAATCATTACATGATAAGTGAGATCCATCAAAATTAGTGATTTTTAAAAACTTTTAGCCAATCATAAAGAGATTACTGAAAATAGAGTGTCAGAGAAAGTATCCCTAGTCATCCAAAGAACTGCTTTTAGATAACATGTCAAATTCTCAAATTTACTCCATTTTTATCTCTTTACATTAAATAGGTTTTGTAAGAAAATTTACTCCAACTAAGCATCTAAACAAAGGCACATAGGCTAAACATTAAGTCTTTCTCTACATTCCACCACCCAACTGTTCTATTCTCTTTCATTGAAAAGACTCTCCATGCATATTTTCAAAGCAAACTATTTTATTATATATGGACACAACATGCAAAGTTAAAAATAAAGTGATCCTCGTACTTGATCAGTCCCTAATATACTTCTCTTTGTTAACTTTCCTTTCCTTCAATCTCTCTTCACGATGCACATTTCTAGACAACATGATTCATTAAAGACATAGTCAAGGTGACTCAAAATTTTCAATATAGTGTACTAGTAACTTCAAATGCTTAAGAAAGGTTTTGTTAACAAAAGAAACTTATTTACAAGATTTTAGCAAAAGAAATTTACTCTCTCAGAAGCTTGTTGATTCCTTTGTACAGTGGCTACCACTGAAACAGAGCAACATGTTACCTTGAAGCTTATGGTAAGCAAAGAAAGAAATAAAGTTTTCATCCCCGAGGCAAGGAAGGACTTTGTGAATGTTCGGTTTAGCTTCTTAACATTTCTTTTTGGAAACATTGCTATACAAATGGAAAAGGAGTCAATTGAAGTTGGATCACTGAGCTCATTTTATGAAAAAGTTTGTTTGTCCAAAGAAATGCTACTGCAAATCAAGAACTCATTGGAAGCTTATATGGATAATCTAAAGGTGAACATTGACGACATTTTGCTCACATACTATTTTGTATGTAATGAATTGGTCAAGTGTCGGCATAAAAGCCAGGTCTTATGAAGAACCTGTAGAAATGAAAGATGTAGATGTGGGAATATATTGGCTAAACCAGTTTCTCCCATGAGTGAAAACTATAATGTTTGTGATGGTGATGGTTTTGTTAAGACGGACAATTTGAATGTCGTGCCAGACTCTTTGGATACTATTTTTTATCTTCTCAACAATTATGGAATAGAAGATGTATCTTTAATGAATGAAATGACTTTTATCTTCTCGTTTAGAATTCTGCAAGTAGTATAGGACATCTATAACATCATCACCTAAACACACAAATAATTCTAATTTCTATAAGCCACTAGTCCCTGCACTCACATACACAAATCCACCACATATAGACAGGAGTGGTAGATTGCATTTCATAAAAGTAAAAGATTCAAATAATGGCATATAGAAAAGGAAAAAAAGTACTATTACTAGGGACACAAAATATATACTCTTCTATCTCATGATCATGATGCAAAAGCATTACCATCAAGCACCATGCACCCCATGGAAAGTTTCTTCTCTCTCTATGTAGCCGCAAGGGTTGATTTTATCCAATTTCTAGTGCAGTCTTTTGGCTGCAGTTACATTTGTCTATGGGCATATGATTCCATTTCAACAAAGTATATTTATGCAGCATATACACATATTATTCCATTTTAATTATATTATAAACATAACTTATATAGTTCTGAGGCTTTGCTGATTTTTTTTGGTATATATATATATATATAGTCATTTGAGCTTCTTGGATGGTATCTATGATAAGTGTCATATTTTAGTTATTTTGGGATTAGAATGTTAGCATTTATCTTTTGATTTTTATATTTTTTCTTAAAAACTTCCCTTAATTCTAGTTGTTTTATATATTGTAAATTTATATGTGTTTTTGTTTATAATATAGAAGATTCATCCATGCCTCTCTTATGTTTTGATGGTCGTTTGTTGTAAAAAGAATTAGAGCCAAGCTGAAGAGTGCTAAGGATCATTTTGAAGAGGTGAAGTCCTCTGTCACTCGCTTGGGCTAGTCAGAGCTCACTTGGGCGAGCCTGCATGCAAAACAGGGGAGTTTCAGGGTAATGAACTCGCTTGGGCGAGCCATAGCTCACTTGGGCGAGTGACGTTCCTTCAGCTTGAAGATATCTACTCTCCTAGGTGAGTTGTAATGTCACTAACTTGATAAAAACTCGAACAAAAGTTAAAAATAGGGAGACTTGTAGAAAAATAGACTAGAGGTTTGTAAATAGCAAGTTTGAGGGAGGAAATAGAGAAAACCAAGCTAGAGCTACGAAGATTGATGTCAAAGTGTTCGTGGATTCCATCCTTTATTATTTCATCTGTTGATCTTGTACCTATTACCATGAACGGCTAGTTTCTTTGCAGGAATGGATGTAATCTTCATACCCTGATGTATTTATTTTGATATTTTATATATATGAATCTTTTCTACTCATTGTTGATTCTTTCATTTTATACTTAATGCTTGATTCTACTTCATCACTAATTTCATGAAATTGGATTTTAAGTTTGGTTGGAAAATACTCTTAGAATTGGAACTGAATGAGTTCACTCTTTACGTTACATTACTAGGAATAGAGCATAACATTTTGATTGCTATTTGTATGAGATTATGATTGTAATGCTGGAATATTTATTAAATATGTGAGGAATCAATATTTGATAAATATTCTTAGGATTTTCAAATGCGAGGAACCGATTCAAGGTGATCTAATGTATTAATGTATTAATTTCATATGTATAAATATTCAGAGATGTTGGGAAATAATTCATATGTATTAATTTCATTTAGATACTAAAGATATGGATGATGAAATCCAATCTTATGCTTTTCTTGAATTAATTAAATCCATTTTATTGGTTTTCTTAATTCTACATGTTTACGACTTTAACATTATTTACCTTTCTTTCATTAAACCCATGAAATTTTGATAAAATCCTTTGTATATATCTGGAGAAACTGAGTAACTCAAGTCTCTCTCTCATTTATAAAATTTGCAACCCGCGACCACATTGGTATGCTTGCCAAAAATCTAACAAAATCTAAGGAACAACCAAGCAAGTTCCAATTTGGGAGGTGTGCAGGCACAACAACTTTTCAGTCATTTGTGGACTTTGACATTTGATATCAATGATGAGTAAGGCTATTAGCTCTAATGTTCACTAATTTTTAATTAATGCTTAATTTGCATATAGAATGTTATAATAAACAAATTATTCTTTATTCTAAATAAAAGCAAGAATATATAATTTTTTTGTTTTATTCAGTCGTGTTCTTGGACTAGGTTTTAGGAATCAACGACCATACCTTGAGCTCCAATAATTAGAACTTCTCATACTAGCGTCCACAGAAATACAAACACAATTTTTTCAGGTAATATATTATTCTAAAGAAAGAAAATTCCCTTCAAATTTTAAATACTATATATTTAACTATTTTTTTTTGTTATGATGATACTAAATTTAGTTTCTTTTTTATTTAATTTTACAGGAGGCAAGGATTAAGGTTCATTTGTTGTGAAAAAAATCAAAATACTTTATGTTTTTTTTTTCCTAATAAGCTTCATGATAAACCAAAAATCTTATATATTATTGTATTTTCTTCTTCTCATACTATTATTTTCATGGGGTGTAACATAGGGAAAATTGAGCTTGGTTTCTTAAATATGTCCCCAAGTAAGCAACTACATATATTCTACCATATATTAACATATTTGATGGCAATTTCATAAACTAAAAGTAGAATCAATATTATATTTTAAATATTCATTTCCCATTTTTTTTATATAGGTTGACATTCAAACAACACATAGGAGTTTGTTTCGTGAAGATTTTTCTACTAGAGTATTGTCCAAGCAAATTGATCAAAACCCTCCAACATCATCTTCATCTTCTATGAGATTAATCTCCACATGAAGCCCTGAATACTCATACTTTGTTATCATTGTCTATGTATCCTGCCAACTACAAATTAATCTTACTCTTCAACTAGGTTATCAAGTCAAACAAACTCTCCCTAAAAACATGAACAATTAACTTTCCCCTCAGCTAGTATTAGTATTTTCACTTTAAAACATCAATACTATTGCACAACTACTCCTAGCTACCAACCATTAAAGTAAAGCAAAGTTGAGTACTAACCAGGGCATGAGAGCGAAGGGCGCGAGAGCGAGAGATTCGTGTGTAGAGAGTCGAAAGTTTATCGTAAGTTTGTAAAGTTAAAGACGATTTTCATAAAATCGTCATTGTTAACGTAAAATCAAAGACAATTTTATGAAAACCGTCGTGGTAAGCTTTAAATCAAAGACGGTTTCATAAAAATCGTCATTAACACTTTCTATCAAAGATGATTTTTGAAAAATTATCTTAAAAAACTTGAACTTAATTTAAAAAATATTACTACTTTTTTTTCTACATTTGATTTTTTCAAAAACCACGTAAATATAATGGTGTAAAAATAAATTTTTTTAGTAGTGACATCTCAAAAGTTTGGTTTTTTTTTTTTTTTGTATTGTAACAGCAACACTAAAACAATGACAAATAAAGTCCCAAACATACTTTACACATTTTTGAAGCAATTATTATTATCGCGATATGATATGTCATATGTATGATATTTTGTGGAAGTGTTGGGGTACCCTGTACGTACCCAATCTAATACATATTTTTCTTATGCTACCAAGAAAAAGTCTTAATTAATTACACCTTGATATTTTTTTTATTATTAATGTTATCATTACTCTAGGTTAGGTTAGAAGAAAATAATTTCTAAAACAAGTGCTAAAAATAACTTAATGAGTTATAAAAAAAAATTAGAAAAAAATCATAATATTGATCCTTTTAATATTGAAAGAAAGTGAAAATTAACAAGTCTAAGGGGAAACAGGGAACTCCATTACTCCATATGATATCTTTTTATAGTGGGAGACGGGAGAGATAGCAACATCAATTTCAATTCCACCGATGACTGCTACCCCAGATAGGTTTCACATTTTTCTCGTTTAGTTAGACAACATCAACGTAAGAGGTAAGATGTGTTCCTTTTGCTTTTGGATTGTGTTTGTGGTGTACATCTTGGGACCTTGGTCGTTGGCATCGCCGTCAAATACCAAATCCACTGTCCCGACATTTGTTACGAACCGAACACAAATGAATTGCAGAAAAGTGATGTGGAACGGTGGCAAAATTTTAAAATTAAAACCAAAAGTAAGATTAATGTAGAGGAAAGAAAATGTTAATTTGGAGAAAGTGATCCACTAACTTTAGAGTTTTGAATAATATTTTTTTAATAAATGTTAATTTATTAGATTTGTTACAGATATGTGAGAAAGATTTGAATTCGCATTTTTTTCTTTTTTTATTTACCCTTTAAATTTTATTTGATAATCATCAACTTAATCTTATATCTTTTCTCACGTTAAATCTAAATATTAGGTCATATCTCACTTTTATTTTTCTTTTTATTTTTTTATTTTTTTCTTTTCTTTATTAAATCACGTATTATAACATCTGTCATGGTTTTTTTTCCCTCTTTATCTCTTTTTTCTCTCAACCTAAATCTACCTCAAAATGGGGGTGGGAATTTAGTATTTTTCATTCATGAATATCACACTACTGGACTTATTTAAAAAAATTATTTAAACAAGAACATGAAATTGGACTTATATAATCCACTTTGAACGTAAGCACGCATGGCCATTTGAACGAAACATCGAATTTTTAAGGGATTAATTTGGTGGCAATTATTCAAGTCACGTCGACATCAACTATCTATTATCTAATTATATAATATCATTTGACTTATATCATCACATTAGATAATTTAATTTATTTTTTTATTTTTTTAATTAAAGCCTAAAGATCTTTTTTTGTAAATCTTTTATTTTATTTTTAACTTAATAAGACTCTTTTGTTCCTAATCTTCTTAATTCAATACCTAATTTTCTTAATTATCTCAAACCGGTAGTTTTCATTCCCTTCTTGTTATAATCAATCAAATATAATAAAATATTATCTAATTAATTTTGTATTCATCTAATCAAATATAACAAAATATTATCTAATCAATTATAATTAAATATTATCTAATGAATTTTAAATTTATGTAAGCAAATAAAATGCTCTAAATTTAGCTAGAAGAAAGAAAGCTACAAGTTTCATGATTAGAAAATTAGGGATTGAATAAAGAAGATTAGGAATAAAAGAGTCTTTTAATAAAACATTAAATAAAAATAAAATATCATATTTACGAGAAAAAAATCATTTGACTTTAATTGAAAAATAAAAAATTAAATTAAATTGTCTAGGTGACGAACTGACGATATAAGACCTATAATATTACATGATTGGATGATACAAGTCACACCCAATTAATCCCCATTTTTTGAAAGGACATTAAAAAAATAAAATAAAAAAGCACAACCAAGGCCCAAACAAATTTAGGTAACAAATTGAAAATATCATTAGCTACAATAAAATTACTTATTTGTTAAATTAAATTTTATAATTTTGTTTTTTATTTTTTTTAAAAAAAATGATATTATTAAATATAATTATTTTTGTTTTATTATTTAATTTACTTAACATATTTTTTAGATGAATATTTTTATTTAAAATCTAAATTTTCTAATATAATTATTTTTAATATAATTATATTACTAAATATAATTAGTTTATTTATGTCATTATATTTAATTAAAAATTATAAGACTTTTTTGTTTAACAATTTATGTATAGAAGAACATTATATTGTATTATTAATAAAATACTTAAATAATTACACTTGGCTAAGGAAAAACTTAAGATGAAGATATGTTAAGACAATTGTTTATGTTATGACCATGTTGTCGGTAAATTTCACATTTTTTTTACTTTCCCGTTCATTCTCTTCTTCGTTCGTCCATCTCAGTAGGAATGCGAATTGAAATGAGACGATCCTTTGCAGTCCTCTTTTTCCTTGGATCAGGACCCCACTAATCTTGTTCATATTCTTGTTACATTGATTTGTGTGGCAGTAAACCAAAGGAGTTCTCGTAGACGTGCAAAGTAGATTGTAAAGTGAATAACATCGACACATAGTTCATGGGATCAAGATTGACAAATTTACATGCAGTCATGACATGAGAACATGGTAAGTGTTTAGCCTGATATTCACCACAATCACACTTTTGAGGTTGTAACATTACTCTAAACCTTCCAAGTGTGGGGTCCTGATCCAAGGAAAAAGAGGACTGCAAAGGATCGTCCCATTTCAATTCGCATTCCTACTGAGATGAACGAACGAAGAAGAAAATGAACAGGAAAGTAAAAAAAATGTGAAATTTGTCAATCTTGTTGTCAATCTTGATTGTGGTGAATATCAGGCTAAACACTTACCGTGTTCTCAAGTCATGACTGCATGTAAATTTGTCAATCTTGATCTCATGAACTATGTGTCGATGCTATTCACTTTACAATCTACTTTGCACGTCTACGAGAACTCTTTTGGTTTACTGTCACACGAATCAATGTGACAAGAATATGAACAAGATCAGTGGGGTCCTGATCCAAGGAGAAAGAGGACTGCAAAGGGTTGTCCTGTTTCAACTCGCATTTCTACTAAGATGGACGAAAAAGAAAATGAACGAAAAAGTAGAAAAAATGTGAAATTTGCCGACAACATGATCATAAGAGAAACAATTGTCCTAACATATTTCCATCTTAAATTTTTTTCTTAGCCAAATGTAATTGTTTAAGTATTTTATTGATAATGTAATATAATGTTCTTCTATAAATAAATTGTTAAACAAAAAGTCTTATCATTTTTAATTAAATCTAATGACATAAACAAACTAATTATATTTAGTAATATAATTATATTAAAAATAATTATATATAAAAATATTCACCTAAAAAATGTTAAGTAAATTAAATAATAAAACAAAAATAATTATATTTAATAATATCATTTTCTTTAAAAAAATTATAAAATTTAGTTTAATAAATAAGTAATTTTAAAACTAATTAAAAAATTATATAATATAATATTTATATTTTATGATATTTTAAATTAAAAAAAACAAAAAGAAAAGGAAGAATGTATTCACGTTCATTTAAGTTGAATTTGTAGTTGTCGAATCTCTTTGATCACGTTCTTTTATAAAATGGTGTGAATAAAACATAAAGTCTAAAGTAATGTAAATTGTAAATTAAATTAAAAGTATTGTACATTAAGAAAAAACAAGAGAGAATGTATTAACGAGAAAAAAAACCTTTTATCATTTGATTATTAAATTGGAGTAGTACACTGTACATGCAAAATTGTCTCATGTTTTACAAACAACATCACAAGTGCATGTGCGTTTATTCTTGGAACGATCTTCTCTACTCTTGCTCCCCAATCGTGCAAGGAATTCTTGAAAGCAGGTTCTTCCCCACTGGACATAGCCCATCCAACATCATATCTTTGGGGCAAAAACGGATATAAAAAATATTGTAAAAAAATATATTTATGAAAATTTCTTCAAAAATCATATCTAAAATATTTATAATTAATTTACAATATAAAAAGCTTACATTTATAATTTATGGAAATTAAAACTATTTCCATATTCAAAAAATACAAAAGAAAATTCAACGTACTCTACAACCTATCAAATCTAAGACTTGTGGTTTACTTCATTCAAAAAAGTTATATTGTTAATTAGTTGTTTAATATAGAGACAAACTAAAATTAATTACCTATATAAAAAACTGAAATTAATTAGAAGATTTTTCGTAGTAAAAGTAACGGCATGATAAAAAAAATAGTAAAAGTAAAGGATTGATCTCGTCAAAAAGTAAAACTAACGGATGGATAAAAAAAATAGTAAAAGTAACGGTGCATTGTAATCAATAGAATTAATAATTTTTTTTTACATTAAATGCACATTATTTGTTAAATTCATTAATGAGTTTTTAGAAAATACTTCTTTCCTTATTTAATACTTAATAGTAAATGTTAATTTATTAAAGTATTTTTGTTGAAAGAAGTCGCAAATGACTTTCTTTAGAGTAGCTGATGGTCAGAAAAGAATACTAATATTTTAGAATTAATTATTAAACTAGTTACTATCCAAAGTCATGGACGGCTATATTTACATGTAAAAAATTAAATTAGAAATCTAGAAAAATAATGTAATTGGAAATAAATATTTTAATAATAGTAAATAATATATATATATATATATATATATATATTCAAAATTATTCTAATTAGTTAAAAATATTTTAATAATCAAAATAACAAGAAACAAACCATAAGTAAAATTGAAGATTAAATTAAAATTATATTTTTTTAAAATAGGATAATTAAATGTTTTTACTCTAAAATTAAAGGATCAAATTTATGAACCAAGTAAAATAAGAGATAAATTATTATTATTATTATTAATTAACAAATATTAATTTATTAGAATATTAATTTTATTTGTAATAATTTATGGTCCTAACATTTTGAGAACACTTATCAGTTTTGGAAGCCAAATTGAATTGTTGTTAATAAGTAATAATGACCGCTAATGAATTATAACAGTCAATAATGAGTGGTAATGACTACTAAATACATTGTATAATGTCTATATATAACACATGTATTTATACACCATTGGGAGAGAGAAAGAGAAAATTTGGAAGAACAAAAAACAAGAAACTTTTCATGACAATGATTGGAGGTATGATTTGATTTTTATTTTCTGTATTTTGTTAATGACGTGTGTTTCTTTTATAGTTTGTAACATTACAAGTTAAAAGGTTTAATCTAACATTATTAGCATGGTTAAAATTATGATTTTTTTTTCTTTTCCCTTCTCCCTCAACAGAAATTACATAACTGTCCAAGTCACATTATATTTCTTGAGCATGGAAGTTGTATTTAAGCTTTTTCTTAATGTGCTAAAAAATAAAAATAAAAATGATCGAGACCCAAACAAATTTAGGCAACAAATTGAAAATATCATTAACTATAATAACTGGATCGAACAGTAGGTGATCATGGCTTTTCAAAATTCTCAACATGTGTAAATACAAGATCAGTACACATTTTTTATTTTATGATTAATTTGGACTGCTGCAAAATTGTCTCATGTTCTACACACAACATTACAAGTGCATAGGCGTTTATTCTTGGTACGATCATCTTTACAAGAGCAATTCATAGGCATGGCACTTGCTCCCAATCTATCAAGGAATTCAAGAAAGCAGCTTTGTCCTGAAGTCCCAAGTGGACATGACCCATCCAACGTCATTTCTTTTGGGCAAAAACGGATTTCCCCTGTTGTCTCACAACATTGTAAACAGGAATAATTAATATGATTGCTCAAATACATACATACTTCACAATTTAGTTTGACTAATATATATATATATATATATATATATATATATATATATATATATATAGCATGTTTAGATACTCGTTGAAAGTCCGTTCAATGAAAAAAAAACATACTTTTCTAACTATGAACATAAAAGTAATATAAGTGTTGCTTTTGGAAAAACGTTCCTTACGATGATGAACGAAACATTTTTATAAACACCCACAAACATAGTATGAACGACAAGAGTAGCAATTCTAATAAAAGAATTTTAAATCGTGATAAGAGTTGTTTGTACTTACCATATGTGTGGCTGATGAGAGCAAACAAAGCCCACACAATAAGAAGAATGCTTCTTAGCTTCATGATGATATTTGCTCCAACACAAATGCTTTTAACCTAAACTCTTGAAATGGTTGGACATTGTTGCATCCATATGAGAGAATATATATGCATGTAATGATGCATCTCTCGAGGCGCTATTAAGAGAAGTATTTATTACTTTCAAAGTACATTTAAAGTCAATATAATTTAGTATTTATTACGTATATCACAGTTTGTATTGAGCTAATAAATAGAATTAATAACATTTTTTTACATTCAATGCACATTGTTTATTATTTTTCGTTAATTTATTAAATTCATTAATGACTTTCCAGAAAATACTTCTTTCCTTCTTTAATACATATTAATTTAATAAAGTCATTTGTCAAAAAATATCTGCTATTGATTGATGTAATTAATAATAGTGTGTGTGCGCATGTAATTAATAATAGTTTGTGTGTGTGTGTGTGTGTGTGTGTGTGTGTGTGTGTGTGTGTGTGTGTGTGTGTGTGTGTGTGTGTGTGTGTGTGTGTGTGTGTGTGTGTGTGTGTGTGTGTGTGTGTGTGTGAATAGTTTGTGTGTGTGTGTGTGTGTGTGTGTGTGTGTGTGTGTGTGTGTGTGTGTGTGTGTGTGTGTGATGGAAACGTTTGGTGGAGAAGAATCACTTTGACTTTTTAAGCTTCGAACCAATGCATAAGAGCTCCAACTGTTTGATCTACCAATTTGTCTCAATTTTGCACATGACAGAGAGAATCAGACGTATCAATAATTTCAACAATTCACATGCAGATGAGTTTAGGAAAACCAATGTTTATCAGGTGTGCTCACCATGCTCTCCATATTAATTTCCCCACTAACACAAAATTAAACATGGGAAAA
Organism: Glycine soja; assembly: GCF_004193775.1. NCBI lineage: Eukaryota > Viridiplantae > Streptophyta > Magnoliopsida > Fabales > Fabaceae > Glycine > Glycine soja. Next base: position 22,633,963 of record NC_041009.1, on the reverse strand, counting down.
TCAATAGGCATGTATGTGAGTGATTTTTTTTTATAGCATGATATTGATATTGAGTATCCATCAGTGTTTTATTTATGATTCATCTCTGTTAGAAAACTTGAATAATATTCTCTAGTCAAATTTTTCCTCTTAATCATATTTTTTCATTCACAATATTCGAATTCGAAATCAATCTTAAGAGAATCAAGTTTAGGACCACTCGAATCAATAAGTTATCGATATGTGAATGAGATTACGTCATTACATTACCAAGGTTTTATCTAAAAAAATGTGTGTATATTTAGAATTAACAAGTCTTTTATTCAAAGTTATCAATTACATTTCCATTAATTAATTATTTATTAACCAATAAGTGTTTCACACTTAATTAGTGTTTGATTTATATCAACTTTTAATTGCACAGGGGATTACATCAAAAACTAGGGAAGTAATAATGAGAGTTACATAATTTAGTCTAATTTTGGTTTTTCAAACACTAGTTCTTTAATTCTGTATAGCATCAAAGATGAGATTTTATCATGTGCACAAGAAAGAGAGCACACTCTTCAACCGCGGCTTAATTGCAATATTTTCCAAAAAAAATTATTGATCAAGTCATCAAATTCTAACAACACAGCAAGACATATATCCTCACGATTCAACTTGGAAGGATTAATTCTTTCAAGAAATGAAAAAAACATGATTTTTTTAAAACAATGTGAAGTACCCAAAGTTCAAATTAAATTATACAGATATGCGCCGTTGAAAATCTCTTGCTGGTCGAGGCTCTTCCACGCCTCAAAGATTCCTATGTAGGCTAATTGCTTTTCTCATTTTATTTTCCAAACTTTAATTGGATATTACTTCTGTTTTCTCTAGCAATAGAAAAGTAGGCTCAAACTAAGTAAAATTCCATTTGCATGTAAACTTTAATAGGATTTCTTAAAATATGATTTCTCCCCCTAAAAGGATATGTGTTTATTTATAAATATAAGGTTAAATTAGTTTCTTAGTTTAATTTATGATTTAGGTTTAAATTTAGTTTTTTAATTTTTCTTAAACTCAATTTGGTTTTATAATTTTTAAAATTGATTTAATTTGATTCTTTAGTTTTTTTTTTTCAATTTGGTCCCTAATTTTGAAACTGATTCATTTTTTTAAAATGTGTATTATGTGGTGATTTAATTATAATTATTTAGTAACGATTTTAAACCACCATAAAATATAATTTATTAAAATATAATTTATTACCGTCTAGATTAAAGGATTAAATTTAATCAATTAAAAAAAATAAAGGTCAGATTGAAAAAAAATATAAAAAAATTAAATATAAAAAATAAATTAAAAGACTAAGAAAACTAATTTAACCAAAATTTAAATAGGGATGAGTATTTTATCCCAAACTTCCGTATGTGTGTTAGTTCAAGACTAACACGTATATTCTCTAAATTAGAGTTAAAACTTATGGTTTTTTTTCCAACATTTTTCCCCTACAAAATGTTATCTACAAATTATACCCAAAGTTTTCAACAGCTTTTCCCCCCTTTCAACTTCATACAAACTATTTCTCATAATTTATTATGTAATTGTATCCCAAAAAAGATAATTATATTAAAAAAAAATAGTTAGCAAAACTACCAAAACAAAAACCGATTCTTATTATAATTGATTATAATAATAACTGAGTATACATGCATTTCCAAACACATCCTTATAGACAAATCTAAATATTAGACCCGTTAATTTAAATTTCATTTAGTCCTATAAAAAATTATTTATTTATAAAACATTTAATTTATTGAGAAGAAATTAATCTGAAGTCACAAAAACAATCAAACGCACATCCATATAGAAAAAGAAAAAACAATGAAACGCACACGATAAAATATTTATGATTTTGTAGTGTCAGAAATTTTCTTACACACATATAATTAAAGTAAGAATCTCATTTTTTACGTTAATAATGAAAACGTCAACTATGTCACTATAATTTCTATTTGCAGAAAGATAATAACAATTAATTCATTATTATAAAAATAACACTTATTCATCAATGAAAGAATTCAGAATAGACAAACAGGCAAATGCTTCCAGAGTTTTTTCCACATAAATACAAAAAAAATTAAAAAATTACAAAAATAAAACAAGTTGAAAATCATTTACCTAAGTGATATAAATCCCTTTTCATGTCGAGAAATCGGTTTCTTCCAAATAGATTCTCACGTTCTCTCTCTCTTTTTTTATTGTTTTATACATTGAGAAATCAGTGTCAATTTTTTTATATTTATTTATTTATTTTGTTTTAAAAAATATTTAATTTTTCTCTTTTTAAGAATGTTTTTTATTTTCTTTTAATCTTCTATTTTACGATTTATATATTTAAAAAATGATTAAATATATATTGTTTTGCTTGATGAGAAATCAGATTTCCAGTCATCGATTTTTTCACTTGTACATCTTTTTAAAAAAATTGCATGAGTTAAGAAATTGGCTCCACAGTATCCGATTTCTTAACTTTTATTTTTTTTTTGCTTTTTTGCGTTAAACGTGTCATTTTTTAAAAATCCAATTAAGAAATTATTCCTTCGAAAATCGATTTCATACTTATATATTTTTTAAATTTTCATACGTTTTTATATTATTTTGTTTTTATTTTATTTTATTAATTGTATATATTTATCATTTTTTAAAAATCCAATTAAGAAATTATTCCTTCGAAAACTGATTCCTATAACTAATATTTTTTCTTTAAATATATAAATCGTAAAATTGAAAATTAAAAGCATATAAAAATCTTAAAAAATAAAAATTAAATATTTTAAAAACAAAATAAATAAATATAAATTTGAAAAAAAGTTGGCACATTGAGAAATCAGTTTCTAATGTAAAAAAAATGAAGGTGAGAAATTGATTTGGAGGGAATTGATTTCTCAGCATGAACAATAGTTTGTATGACTTTTAGGTAAATAATTTTAAACTTATATTATTCTTGTAATTTTTTAATATTTTTTGTATTTATGGGGGTAAAAAACTCTATGCTTCCATCGCGATCAATATATGTTGATTTTCCGACCGGAGAGGTTCCTCTCTAGTTAGGTAGCCTAATGTGAGAATTTTTTTATTTATAGAAAAACTTATTTATGTCTATAATATATTAGTTTTTTTAAAATGATATAAGTTATGGGTGAGTTTATTTAATTTTTTTAAAATAATTTTAAAATAAATATTTTAATATAAATAATTTTAAAAAAGATAAAATTTATTTCTTAAAATAAACAATAAATTATTTTTTAAGCATAAATAATTTAAAAAACATATTAAAAAAATAGGAAACTGCTTATTTTATAAGATAAACACTTATTTTAACAATTTTAAGCAAACTGATTCAATAATTGACATAACATTAATTTGTATTAAGTAATTGCATAAATTTTATATAACAAACTTCTCCTGTATCCAAACATCTGATGTACACAACTTGTTCACAATTTTATTTTATTTTTTATCATCAAATAACACTCCTGATGACCAGTTATGCATATTGATCATGTTTCGGTAGACTGAGAAAAACATTCGAAATTGGGTTTCAATTTGGTCTGTGGGTTGGTGGACGCGACAACTGGGGAATGTAAAGATGTTAGTATTAAATTAGTTTCGTTTTTTTTAATATAATGATGAATCATGAATGAGTCAGAAATGAAACGGAGGCAGTGAGAACCTGATTTTCTAGCTTCACCCTTTTCTCGAAGAAGGATAAAATATTTTCCCACTAATGGTGTTGGGTTTGGAAAGAAAACTCTGATAGGCTTATTATTTAATTTGGAAGTTTGGGAAGAAGATTACAACATAGAAAAAGGTTATCTACGGAGATGGGCTAGTTGACATGATTCATGCACATTCCATCTGCTTCTTTCAGTGGGTGACAATGTGACATGTCTTGTGCAATCTTTTCATTTCATTGTGGCCAGCCCCAATAGGATCTATCACTATTTTTTGGCTGAAAGGAGCCGTTATCTACTAATGTATATGAGGAAATTTCAAAGAATAAGGCAGAGATATAGAGTAGAGAAGAAGAAAAAAAAAAACTTATTTCAGAACTTTCACAATTATACAATTAGATTAAAAAAAACAGTTAATTAAAACTGTGCAATTTTTATATTTTTCACAATTAAATTATTTCAGTTTAATTAAATATTTCAAGTTTGAGTCTTGAATAAGTTGATGGAGTGTTAAAAAAATTAAAGAAAATTAACAATCTAATTAAAAGAAAACAAAATTTTGTTTTCGATATATTTAACTCATCACTATCTCAAGAAACCAGGACGAAACATTATTAAGAATATGTTTGAGTACGCAATTTAATTCAATATTTATTTTATAAAATCTTATTAACTGAAAACTTATCTATAAATTTAATTATGAAATTTATCTAAATAACTTATGAAAAAGATCTTAAGTAATTTTTGTAAATTTAAATAAATTCTTTTAAAAATACTTCCATTTCTAGAGTCTAAATTAAAGTTTACATTTGCCATAAGAAAAAAAGAAAGGAATTGACAAACATATATAAAGATTGGTTAATATACTTAGATATATAAATTGAGAAGTTTTTGGAGAAAGTTGTTTTAAATGTTAATATAGACTCAGATTCTCCTGCTGCGTGTGCTCAAACACTTCTTCCGGGTGCTTCTGTTTTTTAGCCCTTTATTTGCTTTGTTTTAAGTTTTCACACAATCACACACTGCACCAAAAAAGACTCAAATTCACAGCAGACTCTATATGCGGCAACATATTCACAATTTAAATTTAAATATTTATTTATTAAAGTTTAAACTATTTAACATTTTGAAATTCGTGATACTCATTCATGATAAATATACTCCCAAAGTAAAAATCTTGGTCAATATAGAACATGTTTGATTTGGTGGTGGAAGCCGAGAATTGCGTACTTTACGTGAAAATCATATAAGGTGTTGCTTCGAAGACACCGCGAAAAAACAAAAAAAATAAATCGATTTTGGACAGTCCACCGCCACCCTAAACACCCACTATATCTAATCCTCTTGCCACTTTCAAAGTTGACTTTAGAACCTCTTTGTATAATCGTATTGTATTTTTGTTTTTTGCTGAATTTATAATCGTATTGTATATGCACGATAGGATAGAAAAGAAAAATGCATAATGGAGGAGAATATTATATTATTATTCCAAGAGATATAAACTACAATTTTTTATATATAAAAAACCGTACATCTAATAGGGCCCCCACTTCTACAGTTACTCTACTCAAAACAAAGGGAACAGGGAACACTACATTAGGGACAAGGAATTTCCTTTTCTTATATCTAGATCTCATTTTTTTATTTTATTAATTTTTGCTTTGAATTTAGTTTGTCCACTACAAGGAACCCTTTATTTTAATGTAGACTTTAGAGCTTGAAATGCTAGCTAAAGCCTTAAGCATATAACGTCATCTCTAATATTCTTCATCAACAAAACCTGAATTTTAGACAAAGTAAAATCCAAATTATGAAGGGAATTGGGATGGCAAGTATCTAATTCCTGCACCCTTTCATCTAATGAAGCGTTCCATTTATATCAAAGAACCGTTCATGGCAATGCTTTAAAGTATTGGAAGTATATGTTACTTTATTTTATCATTGTGATTTATAAAATGGAAATGTGTCACTTTATTTCACCATCAAGAATCACACGGTTCCTATGTTTAAAGTTGATAGTGGAATATTTTCACGATAATGAAACTTCAGGGAAGAAGCAAGAGAGGGTAATTGCTATTAGTTGGACAACATTCTGGCCGTTTTTTTTCCAAATTCATGAAGGCTTCGATTTTTCGCATGATTATTGGTCACACTTACATTCACAAACAAATTAAGAGGATGTTATGTTCACGTCAACTTTGCAACTAGCACAGTGTAAGCCTGTGTCATGGTTGAGTAGACATTTAGAACATGAGTGATATAATGCCCTTGTAACATGTTACTGATAAAAGTTAATTTCAATAATTTGCCTTTGTTTACTCCCTAGTCCTTATCCTGATTCGTCACCCATCTAGATGCCTCTACAGATGAGGAGTTTCTAATGCCCTTTACCATATTTTGGCTAGAAATTAAAAGCTGCTGTCTTTTGCATTCTGAGCCATTTAAAGCAAAAAAAATATATATATATATTGGCTTGCATGTGAGTAGGTAAAGACTAGAGGAAAAAAATGTGGAGAAATTCAATTTTACCCTGATTGTGGTATTATTATTGCAAAACTCTTTCGCTTTTTTTCTTCTTCCTTGTTTGGTATACTTAAACTCATTCAACTATTAGTGCAGTATTAAAATTCTTTTTTTTATTCATAAAATTGAACATATATTAAAGTATTTATAATACTTATAAGTCATGCTTAATCAACTAGATTAGATCCCTTGATATATTAAAATCCTTTGATTTCTAAAGATGCCATGGCAATTCTCAAAACTAAGGGAATTTAAGTTCATGTTGAGAAATATTTGCATATTATGTTTTGTATAATTTTGATTTTATAGATTTTTTATTTATTTAAGATCATAAATGTCTTTTACATAAAGAAAATTTTATTTGAAATAAATAATATTACTATAAATAATAAAACTCTCATTTTAAGTATTAATTGAAATTAAGTTTGAAGAAAATTAATGTTAAAATAAATTATCTAAGAAATAAGTTTATAATATAAGAATAATATTTTCCACCCATAGAAAAAAATGGTTTACAATCACATTTTCCTGATTGAAACATAAATCAAAAGTTTTTCTAAACAAGTTTGAAAACGACACTCTTTGTGGGGGAGCTGCAGCCGAGTGCTTAGGTGCTGCAAAAACAACACCAAATTCTGACATGAAGCAATAAAACACTGTTAACTTTGTTGAAAAACCGACGAATAGTAATGTACTATTCGTGTGACGTTAATCTTCTTAGTCAATCCTAATATGAGAGTGTAGACACAATTTGCTCAGCAGTCCAGTTATAAGGCTGACAAGTTATTAATAAATATTTATATATTTAAATTTTAATGATAATATTATTATTTCTTTATCAAGTTACAAATACATACTTATTAACTAATAATGAATTATGTATAAACGATGAATTATCTATAATTTATTAGATTATTTATAAATAATAAATTATCTATTAATTATTTTACAAATTATAAATTATCTACCATCCAATACTATAATTATAGGTTTTCTCTCACTTTTCAATTCATTGTCAGGGTCTTCTATTTTACATTGTCAGGGTATTCTTCTAAGAAAGAATACATATAGTCCAACATGTGAAATTATAGAACACATACATATTGCGTCTAGTCTCACATCAATCAAATCTAGATTTCAGTAACAACAAGTAATAAACAATCTTACTACTTATCCCCGAACTAGTGTAATAATTTCACTCCTCACATCGTCTCCATGAAGCATCTAGCAAAGCACAAAAAGGAATCTTCCTCAATGCCAAAAAGGGTACTTTCGTAAACCAAAATTTATCAATTGTACTATAAATTTCATAACCACCATCTCACTTAAATTCACTTCCATCAAAAGAGAGATAAAGAGAGAGAGAGAGAGAAATGAGGGCAATAAAGAGTGTACCAACATCATCTCCAGTGAGTGGCAGTGGGATTAATATATGGAAGTCTCCAATTCCTTACTTGTTTGGAGGCTTAGCAGTGATGCTGGCTATCATATCTATGGCATTGGTGATCCTTGTTTGCTCCTACAGAAAACGTGATTCTCAGTCATCATCATCATCATCTGAAGTTGATCAAGAAGAAATTAAATCACAAGCAATGTCCAAGAACTTAGAGACAAACTCGGAGCCTGAGGTTCTTGTCATAATGGCTGGGAATCACAACCCCACATACCTTGCCAAACCAATCACTTCTTCTTCTTCTTCAATTTACTGCACTTGTGGGGCTCAAACAAACCCTTCTTCATCCTCATCCACTGAGTGAAGGCTAACCAAATAACAATATCTCAAGATCAACAAAATTTTGCTCTACTCTGGCAGTTTTCTTCCTTTTCAATTTTCATATTCCTCTGGTTTTGTGAGAGCACGGAATGTGATCACTGAAGATGAGTGCTTACTTCTTTTTTTGACAATTTTGCTTTTTCATAATGAAATGATCTCGCGGCTTATAATTAATTAATTATTAGACTTTATATTGTTACATATATTTTGCTACTAGTTATGCTTTTCATTTCTTTAATTTCTTACACCATATATATATATATATATATGACCAAGTTTCTTTCAACTGTAACGTTAAGATTTTTGGCGTTTTTGCGGCCGCACCGTCAAAGTTTTGGAGTCTCTCCATAACTTTATTGGCTGCATTAATTTGTCTACAATCACGAACGAAGTAACTGTGACTGCAATTTAAGTCAATGGACTTTAATTTAATGCTGAAATTAATCTCCATAGTATATTAAGCGTAGCATTGAAGGAAAGTGGAAATTAAACTGAAAAGTGAAAACAAGAAACGGTAGAGAAACAAAGACACCACCAACCACCCCACGAAAGAGCTACATCATTTTTCGTATTCTTTTTTTCCCAATGCCATCTTTAAGTCATGCCTGGGAATTGCATTCTGTTGAACACAGTCCATGAGTTAAAAAAAGGAGAGGGTATATATTGGCTTGTCACTTAACACAAAATAAATTGTTTTATCTGTTAGACAAGCTTTCTATCTTTCTTTCCACCTTTTTCTTTTGTGTTTCAGTGTAGCATATGATTCTATTTATTTCTGAGTTAATAAAGTTCTCAGAGGCGAACGAGGGGTGCCATGAAACGCAGAAGTGTGTGTACTTGGACGCAAAAGCCAGAAGAATTAAAGTGGGGCATCACCAAATAACCAAATACAAACAATGTTTGGTGCTCTTTCACGAAAATGAACATTCCAAATATAATATATAGAGAGATAAAAAGATTGAGAACAACTTTTTGGTGGGTTAGTGATCAAATAACAATAAATATACAAATAAACCATTTTCTCATTCATTTTTTTATATCTATTGAAATTTAACTCAGTTAATTAAATAATTATTCTAAACTTTTGATATTTGAATTTGATTTTTATAAATAATTTTTTAATCTTTATCATATCCCATGTATCTATTGGGTTTTATCTTTTCTATTTTCTTTTCATCGATCTCTTTTTCTTTCACCCATATACTAATAGCATGTTTGAAGAAAACACGTTACAAATAAAAGAATCATATTTTGAATGAGAAAATTATAATTATTAACTTTTGAAAATCACATTCAAAACATAAAAAATCAAATTTTTAAAAGAAATCAGCATATGACAATCTTTTTTTTTATTAATAAATAGTAATTGTTAGTTTATTAATTTTTTTAAATAAAAGATATCAAACTTACGATCTTTTTTTCCTTCTTCTTCTTAAATCTTAAGAACCCAACCAATCTTATATAAATTAAAAGCATGATAGCGTATGATGTAGAACTATATAATAATTTGTCCGATTTAGAGATATATGAATTTCCATGCTCATCAAAATAATCAGCGGCTAGCATTGAAGTCCCTAAACCCATCAAATTCACGTAGGAAAGTGATATAGGATAACACAGCATCTAGGCATGTGGAAGTGGAGCCCTTTTGTTTCTTAAGCTACGTGGCCTTCACTTTGTAGGAGCCACAAAGATTTGGTACTAATCTTCAAAAGGGGCAGCGGCGAAACGCACATGTTTTTCCCTTTTTTCGTTACTTAATACAACACAAAGTGGTTTTTTTGTTGTGTTATCCTGCACTATGTTGTCAAAAAACTATCATCTTTTGGATAACCGTGACAATTTTATAACTAGTATCCACATTTTAAATATGATTCTCGCGAAACCATCTTTAAAACCTGAAAATGACAACAATTTTTAGAAAAATCGTCATTGTTTTGGAGTATTCAAAGACGATCTCACAAAAATTGTCTTTGAAATGTGGGTAATTTCATTTTTGCTTCACTCGCGTCGTGTCCTTTGTTTGATTTCCCTCAAATCTCTTACCCCTTCTAGGCCAGGTTCGTATTCAAACCTTCTTTCCAAATCAGTCCTTGTTCATTTCATTCGTGGTGCTCTTGGCACAATGGTCTAATCTGGAGGAGGGGATTATATTCCGCGCTGAGGATTTGTGCTTGTGGGCTAGGGTGAATATTGCAGACTAGCAAATGTAGGGGTCGACAATCGTTCAGACTTGATAAAGGTTGTCACGGCATTGCAGACCTCCTTTTCAATTGAGCTTCCCCCGCTCGGAGTAGCATCTAGCTCCTGGGTTTGTTTGCTTACTTGCCTTCCACTTTGACTTCCACTAGACCTAAAGAGAGATCATCCAATGGCGTAGATTAAGACTATTGGATTTGAACCAATGACTCCCGAAAGCAATACTCTAACCACTGAATTAAGTATGTCATTTATCAACCCCCCATCCAAAAACAAGTCACTTCGCTCACTCTGACACCATCAATTTGCGCCTATCTCACTCCGTCAGGTCACTCTGCCTCTGGCAGGGTCGCCATCGTCGCTTTGTCACCATTGAAGGCACCATCATCATCGTCGTCGTGGGGTCATGAGGGCATATTGTAGTGGTGCATCTGATACGTGTCTACTTCAATTTCATTGGGAGACATGATGAAAAGGATCTTGAGTTTGGCTGGTGATGGAAGAATTAGAACTTTGTTGTAGAACAAAAGACAAAATGTCTTCATGAAATTTAACATTCCGAGAAATCATATTTTTTCCAAAAGCAAGGTTGTAGAGCTTATATCCTTTAACACCCAGAGGATAGCCAATAAAGACAGTAGGTTCAGCTCGTGGACTGAATTTATGCCTGGCATGTTGTGGAGTGTTGGCATAACATAAAGAACCAAAAACCTTAAAAATGTTGTAGTCAGGTTCTTTAAGATACAATACTTGATAAGGGCTCTGTTTTTGTAAAACAGGAGTAGGAATTCTGTTGATAATGTAAGTAGCTGTCAAAATGCAATCTCCCCAAAATTCCAGTGGAACTTTAGATTGAAACATAAGAGAACGGGCTACATTGAGAAGATGTTGGTGTTTTCTTTCAGTCACTGAATTCTATATAAGTGTGTAAGGACATGAAAATTGATGTAAAGTGCCTTCATTAGCTAAAAATTCAGTCAACAAAAATTCCTTTGCATTATCACTTCGAAAGCATTTTATGGTTTTGCCAAATTGAGTTTTGATAAGTTTGAAATTTTTTTGAATGCAAACAGAAGCTTGATCTTTTGATTTTAGTAAAAAAAAAAAACCCATGTAAATCTGCTATGATCGTCAACAAAAGTAAAAAAGTAATTATAATTGTCATAAGTAACAATATGAAAAGGTCCCTAAAGATCACAATGAACCAGATCAAAACAAGAATCAACCATTTTATGATTGTTAGGAAAAGAGAGGAATTTTTGTTTAGCTAGAGGACATACACAACAATCTTGGCAAGAAAAAATACTAGGTAAATTGATACTTTTATTAGAAATAAGCAATCTAAGAACAGCGTCAGATAAATGTCCTAATCTAGAGTGTCATTTGTGTATAATAAGATTGGGATCATTGTAAGTATGAATATTAGCAATAGTATGATGAGATGAATTGATTAAAAAACTAGTTGACTTATTATGTGAATTGTGGAGAATGTAAAGACCATCCAAGGTGCTACCTTGGCCAATCTCCTTCGAATTCAGTGGATCATGTGTGTCAAAACAGGAATAATCAAAAGAAATCTTGGTCCCATTAAACTTAGTTAGAGAACTTACAGAGAGAAGATTGACCTTAAAATCTAGTATAAACAGGACTTTATGAAGAGTAATATGATTATTTAGTTTAACAGAACCAATGGCCTTTACTTCAACAACATTTCTAGTGGGAAGGTAAACAAATTGGTTATTTAAATGACTAAAGCATATATTATTATCCAAAGAACATGTGATATGAGTAGTAGCCCCGGAATTGACTATCCAAATTGAGGAATTGTCATTATTTGGATAGGTGGTGAAGGCCAAATTTTTAAAAAAAGAAAAGGTCAACTTACCAGGTGTTGATAAGGATGTAGAATTAGGCTGTTGTGATGAAGCAGCAGGAGCTACCTGACGTTGAAGAAGTGTGAGAAGTTGATCGTATTGAGCTTGTGTTAGTTGCATGGGACCATCTGACGTGAGATTATCATTGGAAGCAGTGACTTGATTAACAACAGAGGTGGATTTCTTGTAGGCTGCAGGGTAGCCATGTTTCTTGTAGCATTTGGATTCTGTGTGGCCAAGCATTTTACAGTGGCTGCATTTGGGGCGTTCTCTTTTTGTGGAACCAGATTGTGGAGGTTTGGGAGAGGGTGGTGGAACAGAAAAAGCAACTGATGAAGGTGGTTGAGAAAGAGTGCCAAGTTCTTGACGTTTTTCTTCTTGAACCCCAAGGGAGAAAACGCGACTAATGGAAGGAAGAAGATTCATAAGCAAGATTTGGCCATTGATTTGAGAATAATTGTCATCCGGGCCCATCAAGAAAGACATAACATGTTCAAACTGAAGATAATCCAATAGGGGTTTGAATCCTTCACATGTACATGAGTGTGGGGGTTGGAAATCACTCAATTCTTCCCAAAGAGACTTGATCTTGGCAAAGTATTGGTTGATGGACATGGAACCTTGAGTGCAAGAGAAAATGGCTTTCTTCAATTGGAAAACTCGAGGCCTATTATGTTGTCGATAACAGGAGTTTAAATCATCCCATAAGATTGCTGTTGTGGATGAGTAGATAACACTAGTAGCAATTTCTTTATTAGCAGAGTTGATATTAAAGAATGTATCGTGCCATAGAGAGAGAATGAAAAACGTAAAACACGTGAAGATGACCAAATACTGCATTAAGCTTTATTGATGCATTTATTAAGTACTTATATCTGTTGCAGAGTTGCAGAGGAAAGAGAAGCGCTTAGTGTTTTAGTTAGTTACATTTGAAACTAACTTCTAACATCTTTTCTAACTAACTAACAGATTTCTAACTGAAGAATGAGCTTCTGCTAAGACCCCCCCTCAAGCTGGGAATGGATGTTCATCATTCCCAGCTTGGAACATAAGCCTTGAAAGATAGCAGGAGTGAGAGGCTTCGTGAAGATGTCCGTAAGCTGCATTGAAGAAGAAACGGGAAGAAGTTTCAGCAAGCCTGCGTTTACTTTGTCGCGCACGATATGGCAGTCGATCTCGATGTGTTTGGTACATTCGTGGAAGACTGGATTTGAAGCTATTTGAATGGCAGATTGGTTGTCACAGTAGAGTGTTGCAGGTTGAAGAAAGGATACCCGGAAGTCTTGAAGAAGATAGCTCAACCATTAAAGTTCACATGTAGTTGAAGCCAAGGCCCGATACTCTACCTCGGAGGAACTGCGAGATACCGTGGATTGCTTCTTGGACCACCATGAAACGAGAGAATCACCCAGGTAAACGGAAAATCCAGTGATGGAGCGTCGTGTGTCGCGGCAGCCTGCCCAATCGGAGTCACTGAATGCTTTAAGAGTGAGGTTACCATGAGCAGCAAAGAAAATGCCTGAACTAGGAGAACCTTTGAGATATCGTAAGATTCGAAAGGCAACCTGAGAATGTGTACTAGTTGGGTTTTCCATATACTGACTTAGTTGTTGAACTGTATGAGCAATATCGGGTCGGGTGTTCGTGAGATATATGAGGCGACCGATTAAACGTCTGTATGAAGAAGCAGAAGTTTCGGATAATGGCGTGCCCATGGAAGCGCTTAATTGGGTAGAGTATTCCATGGGAGTAGAGGCAGGTCGGGAACCAAGCATGCCTGAGTCTGATAGAATGTCTAGGACATATTTACGCTGGCATAAGTGTATGCCGTGACTTGAGCGAGCAACCTCGAGTCCGAGGAAGAATTTCAGAAGACCAAGGTCCTTGATGCTGAAGGTTTGATCAAGAAGCTGGGTAAAATGAGTGATATACTTGAGGTTATCTCCTGCTAAGATGATATCATCAACATAAACAAGGATAGCTGTTACAGTGTTATCATTGTGAGAATATAAGAAAAGCGAGTGATCAGCTGAAGATTGACGAAAGCCTTGGGAGAGAAGGAACGATGAAAGTCATGTGAACCATTGCCTACTTGCTTGTTTGAGGCCATACAAAGAACGTTGAAGACGGCAGACGAGGTTGGGGTTATCTACAGCCAATCCAGGTGGAGGTTTCATATAAACTTCTTCATTGAGATCCCTGTGGAGGAAAGCATTGTTGACGTCGAGTTGTCTAAGGTGCCATTTACGAAGAGCAGCAAGGGCTAGAAGCATGCGGACAGTGGTGAGCTTGGCCACGGGGAAAAAAGTATCGAGAAAATCCAAGCCTTCCTGTTGAGTGTATCCTTTGGCGACTAGTCGCGCTTTGTATCTTTCAATGGTTCCATCCGCATTGTGCTTGATTTTATAAACCCAGCGACATCCAATGGCCTTTTTGTGTGGGGGAAGGGGAGTTAGAATCCAAGTGTGGTTCTGTTGGAGAGCCTTTAACTCGACCTGCATGGCTTTAATCCAACAGTCATGGCTAGAAGCCTCAGCATATGAACTAGGTTCAACTATGGTGGTTATAGACATGATAAAGTGTTTATGAGAATGAGACAAACGGGAATAAGATAAGACAAAATGAAGGGGATACTTAACCTTGGTGGAGGAGGTAGCAGCATGTGAAGTGAGAGCGTGATGAAAGTCCTATAAGTATGTAGGTGGATGTCTCATTCGCGTAGAACGGCATAAGTTGGGTGTATAAGGGGATGAAGGAGAAGAGTTGTCTTGTGTAGAAGTAGGAGAGTTGGTAGGGGGTATCGTGCTTTGGGTAGGGTCATTAGGGTTGACTGTGTATATTGGGGTGTTGTTAGAGAAGGGAATTGACGAGATATGAGTATGGGTATTATCGGATTGGTGAGGTTCATGTAATATAGGGAAGTGATTTTCATAAAAAACAATATTACGAGAAACAGTTATGTTATGAGAATGAAGATTATAAACGAGATACCCTTTTGTATGCGGTTTAAAACCAAGAAATATGCAAGGATGAGCACGAGGATCAAGTTTCTGTCGATGATTCTGGAGGGTACTGATGTAACATAAGCACCCAAAGACACGAAGATCGGAAATATCGCAGGGTTGTGCATATAGTTTTTCATAAGGAGATACATTTTTCAAAAACGGAGTGGGTATACGATTTATGAGGTATGCAGCATGGAGTAATGCAAAACACCAGAAATTAAGTGGGAGTTGTGCTTGATATAAGAGTGCTTGTGTGACATTCAAGAGATGCTGGTGCTTTCTCTCGGCAATGCCATTCTGCTCAGGTGTTTCGACACAAGTGGTTTGGTGAATAATACCTTTGCGAGCATAGAAATCATTCATGAGGAATTCAGCTTCATTATCGCTTCGTAAAATTTTAACTTTACTATCAAACTGAGTTTCAACATATGCAACGAAATCAGTAATAATTCTACGTGTTTCGGATTTTGTATGCATGAGATGAGTCCATGTATATCGGGAAAAATCATCTATGATGGTTACGAAATATCGGTGTCCATGCATGGATGTTTTGGAGCATGGCCCCCAAATATCAATATGTAAAAGCTCAAATTTGTTTGATGCATGAGATGTGCTAGAAGAAAAAGGTAATCTCTTATGCTTTGCATAATGGCAAGTATTACATATGAAGTTTTTGTTGTTGTTCAAAAAAGGATAGTATGATTGCATAGCTTGTAACCTTTCGAGAGAGGGATGACCCATACGAAAGTGCCACAGATTTACAGGAAGAATTCTACACTTTGGGTGTGTAATGGTGGAACATATGGTATGTGTTTTTTATGCTTCGGGGGTGAATTGATAGAGACCGCAACTCACTTCAGCTGTACCAATCCTCACCTTGGTATTGATATCCTGTAGAATACAGATATTTGATGAAAAAATCAATTTGTAGTTAGTAGATGACACCAGTTTTGATATGGATATTAAGTTGAAAGTAAAGGCTGGCACATATAGGACATCATGTAGTGTAATGAACGCGGAAAGTTGTACTGTGCCTAAGTGGGTAGCATAGACAAGATGACCATTTGGTAGCTTAACTGTGATGGGGTAAATTTGATGATATGAATGAAAATTTGTTAGAGAAGAAGAAACATGATCTGTGGCTCCTGAATCTAAGATCCAGGAGGCAGAATTGGCTTTTTCGCAAGACAAAACTATACTTGTTGTATCGTTATTGGGACAAGATGAAATGGAGGCAACCTGTGGCTTAATGGATGCTGAGTTTCCGGCCGATGGCTGTTGTATTAAAGCTAGCAGTGCCTTGTATTGCTCTGGTGAAAAACGAACCAATTCTTGAGATTCTTGGGATGGTATTTGGTCATATTTGGCCTTTCCTTCTGCTGCCACTACATTGTTAGCCATGGTTCTGCCATTGTTGAATTTAAAACCTGGGGGATACCCGTGTTTCTTGTAACAAACTTCGACTGTGTGTCCAAGCTTCCCACAGTAGGTGCATATTTTTCGGGTGTTGTATCCTTTGCCTTTCCCATCGTAATTGGGAGGTAGTCCGTTTTTCTTGTAACAAATGCTTTCATTGTGACCGATACATCCACAGAATTCACAAACACTTTTGACAGCGTTAATGGAAGATCCTTCTTTAGATTCGAGATTGAAACTTGATATAGAGTTATTACCTGTAAGTTGTCTCTCCTGCTGTGCCACGTACGAAAAAATTTTAGGTATGGTAGGTATTGGATCCATGAGCAACACATGGGAACGTATATTGCTATACTGCTCGTTCAACCCTCGCAGGAACCTGCATAGCGCGATCTTCTCTCTTTCGTTGAGCCATGGTGGTGAGTACCAAGCAAGTACATTTGACAGTGCATCTACATATGGGATCGGGTCTGAAGTTTTCGATCTCATCCCATATGACTCGCAGCTTCGTGAAGTATTTTGTAACCGAAAGGGATCCTTGCTTGATGGACGAAGCTTCTTGTTGGAGTTCAGATACTTTCAGAAGGTCCCCTCGTGCGTACCTAGATTTCAAGTCATTCCAGATTTCTTCTGCTCTGTCCATCCACAAGACACTTTGTCTAATGGAGATGGATACTGAATGGACTAACCAAGACACCACCATGTTGTTGCAGCGACTCCATGCCCCATAAGTTCTATCAGACTTCAATGGCTCGAGTGCCTTTCCATTCACAAACTCTACTTTATTCTTGGCGCTTAACGCCGTTATCATGGACCTACTCCATGAATGATAATTGCTAGAATCTAAAACTGGAGAAACCAGTGCAACGGCTGGGTTTTCACTTGGGTGAAGGTAAAGATAGCTTTCTGTGTTTAGCAGTGATTCGTTCATGGTGAGAAAGCAAAGGCAAGATGCAAAAACAGAAATGAAAGAGAAGAAAGGTGACACAGCAGAACTCTTCACAAGAAGAGCTCTGATACCATATTAAAGAATGTATCGTGCCATAGAGAGAGAATGAAAAACGTAAAACACGTGAAGATGACCAAATACTGCATTAAGCTTTATTGATGCATTTATTATGTACTTATATCTGTTGCAGAGTTGCAGAGGAAAGAGAAGCGCTTAGTGTTTTAATTAGTTACATTTGAAACTAACTTCTAACATCTTTTCTAACTAACTAACAGATTTCTAACTAACTAACATATTCCTAACTGAAGAATGAGCTTCTGCTAAGAGTTGAGAAGCCAAGATCGGACAATGCTATCGTTTCTTTTCCATAAAGAGAGTTTCGTTAGGTCTTGTGGCTGCAAGATTGAGCCATCAATGAATCCCATCTTGTTCTTGGATTCAAGAGCAATGACAACAGCACGACGCCAAGCACCAAAATTATCACCATTCAAAGGGGTAGAAACAAGACTATGGCTCGGATGATCCGCGTGGTGGATGAAGAGAGGGTCGTGAAGATCAAGCGGAAGAGAAGAAGTAGCAGCCATGAAAGAGATGGAAATGGCGGAAGTGAATCAAAAAACTTCTTATACCATATCACAATTACTACAACATAAAGAAACAAAGAAGCAAGGAAAAAGAAACAAGAGAAAAAATGAAGAAATATGTGAAATATTCTTCTGTACATTATGAGAATGAGAACAAAGTATTTATACAATGATAAGTAAAAACCAGTAAAAGCAAAATAACAACTAATTAGCTAAATAACATAAAAGTAAAACTAATTAACTAAAATGAGATATATTGTAACAAATTTCATTTAATTCATTTTCCATGGTGACCTCTGTTTCTACTTTTGGTTTTGACCTTTTATTACTTGATGTGTTTATTGTGGGTAATTGTTGATTGCTTGTTCTCTATATAATGATGATAATATGATATAGAGGGTAAAAAGTTAGACATACACGTAAAAGACGTATAGACTCAAGTGAAAATATGTCAAATTAAGCAATGAATGTTATATATATATATATATATGAAAGAATGTATTAATACAACAAAGAAAACAGAAGCAAAGTGAGTGTAACTCACTATCTAACAATGCTCATGAAGTTGTCCACTTATCTATCATACAAGGTGAGGGAAACAGAAGCTGATTTTTGGTTTTGTGAAACGCGGCGGCTCGGAATGCCAACAGTGGAACATTAGTCAACGAAATGTCCACAAGTTGAAAAGTTCAAAGAAATACGACCAAGGATTTAAACTGTGGTCACAGGACATGGTAACCTAAAAAGTTTTAATATTGTGAAAAATTATGCATAAGTGTAGTGATTAGTCATTATTGCAGTTATGATGCAATTGTAAAAAAAAAAACTAATAAAAGAAAGAAAACTTAATATTGCACTTTGATTGCGAAAACAATTTAAAACATGCTGAAATATGAAAATATTGGAAATAAAAAATAATGGAAATTAAACCAGTAGTGCAGCTATGTGGTCATCTTAATAAAATAGAAGAAAGAGAAACGAAGGCTTTTGGATTTTTTAGTAAATGGAGAATTTAGTGATATAATTTAAAGGTGCATCTTGGGTACAAAATTTCTTCATGGCGTTGGAGTTGGGGAGAATAGATAATAATGATTGATCAACATGTTTTCCCTCAAATATTTCATTAATATTCATTATCTATTTATTTCTTCTTCAGATTTGATCGTCATCTTGCCTTCATGTCCTTCTCCTTTGAGACCTTTGTTGTTAGCTGATGCCCTCAATGTTGCTACTTTGAAGGTATAGTTTTCTGTTTTTTTTTTTTTGTTGTTTACTTTCCCACAGAATAAAGAAAATATATGTAGTATATAATATTATTTTCCCTCTCATTAAATGCCAAATAACTTTTTGGTGTCCATCGATTTTTTTAGATGGGAAAATGTTGATTTTACACCTAAAAAATGAGATGGATGTGTGGAAATTAAGAAAAGAGATAGAGAGAAAAAGTAAAGAAAGATTATAAGAGAAAAAGTGATAGATGCAAGTTTTTTTATAATAAAAAATGAAAAGAAAAATGAGGTAAATATAAGATAGAAAAGAGAGTAGACGTATGATAAATAATAAAATATATCCTATGAGGATATTCCATGTGGGTTGCTTGTTACTATGGTTAGAGCCTTGGCCACCTCTGAAGTCTTATCAAGGTACAGCAGAATGTGTTTGCACGGAAGCATAGTTCCTACTTCTTTACCTGCAGATTTCGAATGTTTCAAGGTTGGCACGAGTTAAAAAGGAGACATACTGAAAAAGTTTGATTGCAAAAAGATAATGTCAAGAATGGGATTCGAACCCATGCCCTTTCGGACCAGTACCTGAAACTGGCGCCTTAGACCAACTCGGCCATCTTGACGTGTTATTATAGACTTCGTCAAAATTAATTATAACAATAAAAAACTTTCAAGTAATATTATTTATGAATTATATGAATAATGCGTTGTCCCTGCCTCACGCAATAGTACATACATAAGAAGTTTTGTTTTTTTGGAAAGGCAAGAAGTATTGTTATTTCCATAGAAGTTTTATTCGCTTACATTTATGTCCTAAGCTGCTTCGACAGATTCACTCTAAAATTTAAGTTAAGAGTATTGTTATTTTAATATTTTAGTGTTTAGGGTCCCCTTTGCAATTTTAAACACATATACCCACGATAAATTGCCATAGTACTTTGTTACTACTTTTTGGGTCTACATTATTTATTTTGTGGTTGTGTTTTTGTGAGTTGAGAATGAAAATTAAGGAACAGAAATGAAGAGAGTATTTTAGTGGGAAACTGGGAATCAAGTATATCTCGTAATTACTTGAGCAACCATACTACGTGTTGTGTTTGTTTGGTTTCACATATTAATGGACCAATATATGGATGGCTCTAGATTGCCACTTCCCTAGTTTCTTTGAGTTTGGACTTCGTATTCAGTCCATCATGCTAAACTCAACTCATGACTCAAAACCTTTTTTTTTTTTAATTTGGGCTACGGTTGATCCTTGTCAAAATGACAAGTTTTCCTTTTGGGGCCCATAAAATGATCCTCGTGGAAGTTTTTTTTTTCTTTTTAATTTATTTAAAAGCCTTAGCTGACATGTAAATTGTAAATATGTGTCTCCCTCCTAATTTTTTTTTTTAAAAAGGATATTTGACGAGAAGCAACTAAATATACCCAAAAAATCATTTTGCAAACTAATATCCGAACTGAGTGGATTATATTCAGAGAATAATGGAGATTTACCCTTAATATAGTAAACAAGAAAGTACTACATTCTTGATATATTTTTTTATCATGTATTTTTGTTTAATAGGACACTCGGTTTTAAATGAATCAACATAAAAAAAAAAGTACTAACCTTTATCAAATTCTAAAGAATTTAAGAACTTTTAATATATTTAGGAATTACAGTTATCAATGAGCCTAGTCAGAAAATTAAAATTAATCTCATACTTAAAAGGTGCGGAAATATTTTGTGATACCAAAAAAGAGTAGTTAACATGGTTAATTATCATTTCTATTCAAATATATATGAAAATATGAAAGGTCTTGAATGAAAATATTGTCAACTTGTTCTTTCTTTTTATTAGGTATTAGATCCAAAAAAAATATGGTACTACTTCAATTGATCATTTACATTATATTTACTAGTAAGGGAGAAAAGTAACGAAATTAGAGGGAAAAGTCGCACTCTTCACTTTTCAATGGCCCATTATGTCACCTCTACCATGAGGTTTATTTTGCTACACACATTAAACAAAAAAATTAACTAAAACCATAGCAGCACCCGTGTAATTGCACGGGTTTCAATTTAAAAGAAATACGTATTTATGTTTCTAACCGAAATTATAATAAGATTAGGGGGGAAAGCATTAAACGGCGACATGTAACAGTTACTTTGGACAATTTTATTATGATATAGATTAACTATTTTGTTTGTTACTGAAATAACAGAGTAATATAATTTCTCATGAGTCCTAACTCACCAAATCCAAAATTGAGTATGTTTCAGTGTTTGGTTTTGGATCAGATACCCACATTTTTCTGTAGATTTACCTGAAGAATGTATAAGTAAAACTAATAGTTCATTTCATTGTTTACACCTGTCCACAATTCTTTGATGCAGATCCATACATGCGGTGATGCACCCAGGATTTTAAACTATGGAGGTAATACTCACGTGCACACACATTTATGCATTTTGAATTTTAATAAATATAGTTTTTTTGTGAAGGCAATTAGTACACGATAATATATATAATATTGTGAAGAAAAAAATGTGGGATCCCACAAAACCTATAAAGTAGGTCTGTCCCCTCCCTTACCCAAGTCAATTAACCTACACTTTGATCTAAATTTTCCCACTCTACACTCTATCTTAAAAACCCTCCTTCAGTAATCTAGTTAAACAAGTTTCCCCTAATATATTCGAAATTATTTTAGTATGTTGAAGTGATGTTAAGATTTAAAATAAAGGGAGTCCACGAAATTTTAAAATATAAAGAGCCTTATTGACTTAAAAAAATAAAAAGAGGTTTATGTGACACACATTTATTAAACTTAAAATATCATATTGTATCTTATACAAGATTGATCTAAGGTAAAACAACTAAAATATTTGCTTTAGGCCTCCAAAAAAATTGGACCTAAAAAAATATATATTAATAATTATAATACTCATATTTTCTGATAATACCCATAAAAAATAATATAGAAGAAATATAATTTTAATTTTCAGTAAGACCCATAATTTCATTGTTTAGTTTTCACTTAAAATTAATTACTCATTGATTCCCATTAATTAATTTTGTCTCTTGATTAACTATATCAAAAGTCTCTCAATCTAAATATATCAATTTTTATTAAAATTAATCTGAAATCTCTTTAATGAGAATATTGATTATGAAGTTGTAAAATTGTCTAAAGAATCATTTAAAATTGATTACTTCTTGTTTATAATAGATCAAGCAATTATCACATTAAGAAATAGATTTGAACAATTTAAAATATATAAAGATATTTTTTATTTTCTATTTAGCATTAAGAAATTGAAGTCTTTGGATATTAATAATTTAAAACAATATTGTCTTAACCTTGAATGTTCGTTAAAACATAATAATCACTCGAATATTGATGGATTAGATTTATTTATAGAACTAAAAATTGTAAGAGAAATTATACAAGTAAAAAATGATATAACGATTAATATAATTAATTATATAAAAAGAATTGATTCTTTTCCGAATGTTTTTATTACTTATAGAATAATGTTAACAATTTCAATAAATGTTACTTCAGTGGAAAGAAGTTTTTAAAAACTAAAATTAATTAAATCTTATTTAAGATAACAATGTCTCAAAAAATATTGAATGAATTAGCTTTAATATTGATTGAAAAAGAAATATGAAAGGAAATCAATTATAATAAATTAATAAATAATTTTGCTTCTTTAAAAGCTTGACAAAAAAATTTCAATAAAAATAAAAATATTAATTTTTATTCTAAAAAATTATTAAATTAAAAAAGATCTCATTTTAAAATTCCTTTTAGCCCTCTAAATACGTTGGGCTGAGGTGATGCTAGGTGCACCCAACACTATTGTTGGTGCACCCAATATTTTAAGTGAATGGACAAAAATGCCCTTCACTCAAATTGATCCGTATGAGTCATACGAATCAAGTTAATCCATATGAGTCATACGAATCAAGTTGATCCATATGAGTCATACGGATCAAGTTCATCCGTACAAACCATATGAATCAATCACGAACTCGCATACTTTCGGCGTATGATAATTTTGGAATTAACAAAAAATACTGGGCGCACAAACAATAGAGCTATTGCACCTAGCATCACCCAAAACTCTCCCATGGTTATTAAGTCCATTAGGCCAAAGCCGAACTTAGTAGTAGGTCTTCTACGTGGTCTAACTTTGTGGTTAGCACGATCACATCACACCTAAACAAAGTTTAGCCAACAACCCTTTACCAGCAACGACTTGCCATCATAATATATTAAAGTTAAACTAGAGTTTGAAAACTAATCAATGTTGATTATAAAAAAAGACAGGCCTCAATCAAAGGATACCAATTTTTATACATAATATAAGATTGAATAATATTAGTGACACTCTCCCTTAAAGACTTTCTTTATGATGGGTTAAAATTCATTAGAATCATCAAGATTCAGTTTCTCATTTAATACAAATATGGAGAGTGTCCCTAACATTCTATATAAAATATACACTAATCCACGCAGAATATAGATGCTTGAGAAAATATTAGATTGACCTGTTTTCTATAGACAAGACAAAGAATTTTATGCAATGATGGATACATACAAAGTGAAAAAGGCATATTCAAGGACAAGGATTTTACATTCCCTCCAGTTGTGCACATTGTGCTATTGGGACATCTGTATTATGCAATGAAAGTCAGACGAATTCTATTTAAGATGGCAACGGCAGAGGTTAAAAAATATTATTTATAGATACTTCTTATGACCAAAGATTGCAGTCCCAACATTCCCTTTGTTTAATTGATGCCTTTCATATTATTCTAATTTGTATTAGGAACCTTCCTGGTTCCTCCTTGAATTTAAGCCCTTTGTTTAGCACACAGTGCATCTACCATTTCACTTCACAACCTTTTTTTAAGGCCCTTTACCAAAACATTCGGCAGCTGAAACAGATATCAAGCTAATCTATCTATGTTTCTCTATTAATGTAAGTTCAATGTATAATTTCATTCATCAGCTATAGTCTCCTCTCATTCTTTGTTTCTTTGCTCAGAAAATGGATTCTTTTAAACAAATCTGGGGTAGTGCAGAAGGATGTAGCAGTAGTGAATCTGGTTGGACTATGTATATTGCCTCTCCCATGCAGGAAGACGATGCTGGATGCAGCAATGAAAATGATGGATATCATGACAACAACATCTATGGTGAGAACAGGAGAAAGAAGCAAGGGGCCCAAGTGGATGAAGAAGAAAGCGATGATTCGATGGCTTCGGATGCTTCCTCCGGTCCAGTTCATTACCACCATGCCTATACTCACAGGCAAAGTAGTCATGGCACCGCAGCCTCTAAGAAAGATAAACAAGATCATGGAAGCAAATTTTCTTCTAAGAAGAATGCAAACAAACAGGAGAAGAAACGTGTTGACAGCAGAAGTAAAAAATGATGAAATTGTGTCCATTGTATATGATGCTGGGATTTTTGTAACCATGCATCCTTCATAATTTGAATTTGTTGATTTGTTGTACTCATACCTCTTCTATCCAAAGGAAATATCCATAATCATTCTTTCAAGTAATGGAATCACAAGTTTTATGCATTTTAAAACTAAATTTTATGTTGAATGTTGTTATTCTTTTAATATGAAAACAATCCAAGTGTGAGGATTAATGTATGAGCCATGAGAAACACGCCATAACTATACTTGAATTGAATCATTATCAGTGGTATTCAAGCCAAATAACACCAGCTTCCCAGAAAAAAAAAATGATAGTTTAATTTAACTTCTAAGTTCTAGGAGGGAGGAGAAATTGTAGACAAGAGGGTCAAATCTTTCAACATGTAACTTCATCTTTAGATATATTTTGTTTTTACCTAGCTTGTTTTAAAATACGAAATCATGCTATAAGTGAAGAGAAATGTCTGGTCATCCATCAAGACATCATTATTGATACAAAAACAACTTAATTAAGGGTGAAAGGACATTGCTGTTGTAGTTAAAAGACATCAAATGTGAAATTTCCATAACTAGAGGACATAAAAATAAAACTAGATGAAGTTACTGCTACAAGAATGTTGAATTGGAAGTTGAAATTTCTCTTGTTGATTACTATGCAAAAAGTTGTATTGAGCTGGTTGACAGAAGAAACAAGAAACATGACACAAGAAAAGTGGCCAAGGGGCAGTTAGAGATTGAGGATAACATTAGCACAAAGGGAGAAAGTATTTTATATGGAAAAAAAACATTCCAATAATGATTCGTGCATGCATGTGTCTATGCTGCCAAATGCTATGCAGAACGAAATGGGGTATGCTGCGCTGGAAAGAGGGTAAGGCTTTCACATAGTTACATAAATGACAACTAGAAGCAATTAAAGCATTGTGCAGTGACAGGGCATTGGCTGGTTATGTGAACCAACTTTGCAAAGATTGGACACGAATGCAACAGCAAGGCAATCGCAAGTTTTAGGCTGTATGAGTGACATAAATACATGAGGGCACACATGATTTGAAAGGAATCATAAAAGGTCACTCTCATATAAAACCATTAGAGAGAGAAAGAGAGAGAAAGAGAGAGAGACTTTTTTTTTATATAGAAGATAGAAAAGAGTTTTTTTTTTCTCTTTCGTCCACGTTTCAGCAAAGAAGGAAAACCAAGGAAAGCACTTTGGTGAAAGTTGTCATTGTTCACATGATCATGGTAATGGTCAGTTCACCTGCAAGTACTAACTGAACATGAGTTGTTGTAAATCCTTATACCTATTTTATTCCTACGGATAAAAAAATAATTTTGCATGTAGCATTTATAACGTTAATAACTGCCGCTTTAAATCTTTAATGGCAATTTTGATGGGATCAGGATTTAGGATTGCTATAATGCTCATTGATTCTTCCAGTTTAAATCATATACTGAATTATATAGTTTCCATGAGAGATATTACATGCATATCAATCACCCTGAACTTTGTTGCTTTCCAGAGTCGATAAGCTATTTTTAAATACTCAATTGGTTTGTCACCACTTGCAATAGAGCTTTGTGATTTGAATAGATATTCTTGTTGCATATCAATTAACAGCAAGTAACGCAGGCAAAGATAATGATGGGTACCACCAGAGATCCAATCAAATACACATAATTAAAATTCGTAACATCCTTTTAGAGAGGTTATAAGCAAGAGTTGTGCAATACCTTTTATTCTCAATAACAAGAATTGCGACAAGAAATTCTTTAGTGCAAAAGTTGCACATGAATTGTGCCAATCCCTGATTCAGCCAAAAAACATTAAAGGTTTTTCAATCATTGAGCTCATTATTGAAAAAAAATCATAATAGGTTTCTCAATCATTGAGTTCATTATGGACACTGAAGACTTGAAAGAAAATGTCAGAAAAGCCAAGAAGCTCAACATCAACATAGAAGAAAAGATAATGTCAAAGAAAGAAAAATATGGGTTCACAGAAGTTACTTCTAACCACTAGCTCAAATACAAGGAGGAAGTAGAGGAAACTGGAAATGTAAAAAGAAAAGGCTAAATGCAAATTAATTAAAAGAAAAGCCGCTCACTCCTAAATAGTGTTATAAAATACTAGTCATTAATACAGGGAAGGCACTATTCATTGATTCGACCATGGTCAAATTAGTGATAACTAAATATTTTTCAATTTTATATAATCATTAAGTAATGAAATAAAATAAATCAAGCTAGGTAAAATTTTAAATTAAAACCAAATGCTCATATTATGCAACATGTAAGTTGCAAAATCAATATAATGAGAAGCTAATAATAACAATTTATAAGTGAACTTCATATATGAACCTTTGTAACTTAACAATAAACATTGGGCTTTTATTTGACTAAGTATACTTTGATAGATAAAAAAAAATACAATGAAAAATGAAACAATTGGTTTAAACCTGTTCTTCACCACTGACTCTGGGACCAGTTCTCCACAGATTTAGTTCATTGATTTTTTGGGCTAAACAAACTGAACACCTGACTAGTTCATTATTTTTTTGGTTGAACCGGTCAGTTCAGTTTGGTTTTTTTATCCTCAATAACACCAATCCTGGTAGTTATAGGGTTCTCGCATAAAAGATTTACACTGTAAAACCAAAGATCAACCCCAACAAATAAGAAAACATGAAGGAAAAGAAAAGTATCCATTTTTCAAGAAGAATATGAATTTGCATGTTACTTCTGTCTAACTAATTCAAACATTAGGAGTAAGTGGAGGAAATGGGAGAGAAAAAGGGTCCATCTATAAACACATCTTCCACACCTGTGCAAGGCAGATTTTGAATTTGTCTTTATCTGTGGGGCAAGCTACAACAAAATCGAAATTTGTCATCCTCCACAGTCCACAAGTATGCAATTCCAAAAATGTGCAACTATTATTAGAGATTTAAAATAGAAAATAAAGTAACAACAACAACCTATAGTCCTACTAAGTGGGGGCAGTTACATTGATTAATCATTGCCATTGGCCTCTATCAGAAACCAAAAATTGAATTGTTAATTCATAAATAAATAAAAAATATACAAATTTTATGTTGGCTTTAAGAAAACTATGCCCGTTAATATGGAGCTCAGAATAGCCATGTAAAGTTTGACGACAACACATGCAGAGTAAAAATTTAATTTAGATCCATTGTTTATCAATATCATTCAACCATATGTTGCCATAACATTAAAAGTGCTTGACTTCTGAGAATCTCAAAATTATTTGACAAGTGACAATGTATGATTAAACGATAATGTATGTTAAGAATTATAAGTTTAGGATCAAGAAAGAAAAGAAATGCGACAAAGACAGCTCAAATTAATAAACAAAGATATTTATGGAGATAACCTAATACTGATATTTATACTAATACTTAGGTCGAGCACTAGTACTAGTAGTACAAGCCCAAGCCCACCAATAACAAGACCAAAACCTAAATAACTCAAGAAAGATATTCTTAATATTCTCCAACAATATCAAACTTATTCACTGTTGACAGTAGATCAACATTAAACTCAACAAGTTAACAATAAATGTAAAAATTTCAACTCCTGGTGTAACATAACATGTATCCATGACGCTGAAGGAAATCTTATCAAAATGTGAAAATTAAAAAGGCACCATGAGCTGGGACAATTTTGTATCAAGCACAAAGCATGATCAGCAAAGATACAACATAGTTGGAAAACAAACTATCAAGCAATTCAGTTGGAAATAATATAAATAAAACTTCACCACGTTGTGGCTATGTAAACTCAACTCAGCATACAGTCTGAGCAGAAAACATTACATTTATTAGGAAAATCCTGATTGGTTCAAATACAGTAATCTAAATTCTAGACTGTTTGGCAAGCTTGAACCACTCAGTATGGTAAGACCCCTCTATGTCAACCCTTTCATATGTATGAGCACCAAAGTAGTCTCGTTGAGCTTGCACCAAATTAGCTGGCAACCTTTCCCTTCTGTAAGTGTCAAAATAAGCAAGACTAGCAGACATACCTGGAGTGCTGATACCAGAATTGATAGCAAGGCAAACAACTCTCCTCCAGGCAGATTGGCGATCGATTATTTCCTTTGCAAACTCTGGATCCACAAGAAGGTTTGCCAGATTAGGGTTTCTATCATACGCTTGCTTGATTCTGTCTAAGAATATTGCTCTAATGATGCAACCACCTTTCCAAATCCGGGCCAGTTCACCCAACTTCAAATCCCAACCCTTTTCAATACTCTTTGCACGGATCAAATTCATTCCCTGTGCATAACTACAGATTTTGGCTGCATAAAGAGCCTTCCTAACATCATCAACCAATTTTTTCTTGTCTACAGGTTGATCAGTCACGATATCACCAATGCCACCTGATTTAAAGACCTTTGCAGCTTCAACTCTTTCCTCCTTCAACCCACTCAGGAACCTTGCATCCAATGATGCTTCAATAGTGGGAGCAGCAATTGATAATTCAGCAGCTTGCTGAACAGTCCACTTACCAGTGCCCTTCATGCCAGTCTTGTCTAGGACCTTGTCAACAAGATATCCATCTCCCTTATCATCCTTAATTCCAAATATATCTGCAGTGATTTCAATCAGGAAACTCAGAAGTTCTCCCTTGTTCCATTCTGAGAAGACACTTTGTAGTTCCTCATTTGACAACTTTCCAACTGACTTCAGCACATCATAGGCCTCTGCAATCAGCTGCATGTCACCATATTCGATGCCATTGTGGATCATTTTCACAAAATTACCAGAGCCACCTTTACCAATATAAGTCACGCAAGGACCACTGTCAGGGACTTGAGCTGCCACCTTGAGAAGAATATCTTCTATGTATTTGAAAGCCTCAAACGAACCACCAGGCATCAAAGAGGGACCATTACGAGCACCTTCCTCACCACCAGAAACTCCCATCCCAAGGTAGAGCAGACCCAATTCAGCCACCGATTTCTCTCTTCTTTCGGTGTTCTCGTACCATTCGTTACCACCATCAATTATGCAGTCACCTTTTTCCATGTATGCAGATAGGGTCTTAATGGTCTGGTCAACAGGTGCCCCAGCCTTAACAAGCATTATTATCACCCTAGGCTTTTGAATGGAATGAACAAAAGCTTCGGGGTCATGGTAGCCATAAACTGGAAGATTTCCTTCCTGTTTTGCTCGTTCTACAGTCTCATCAACCTTGGAAGTGGTTCGGTTATAAACAGAAATGGGAAAGCCTTTCTCAGCAATATTGAGTGCTAGATTTTGGCCCATAACAGCCAGTCCAGCAAGGCCTATTCTTGTTGAGGGTTGAGCCATAATTGATTTCCTGTTCAATGATTGATAACGAACACAATAATAAGAACGAGGTACACAAAAACTGGAATAATCTTCTGATTGAAGGAAAACAAAAAGCTGTAAACTACGATAACTTAAGACAATTAGAACTTGATTGGTGACTCTGTATGCCATCAACAAAACTACTATCGAGTACAGCAAACTTCAACATATTCCAATAATAAAGAATGTAAGGAAGAAATAGAAAGGGTGCCTTCTAAGATATTCAACAATAAAAAAAGGTATTAAAATTACTAAACTTTTTAAAAAAAAAGTGAGATTACAAAAAGACCCTATACGGTCATGTTATAGAAACATCAGAGTACCTTAAGGCTCTTCTATTCTCTTCACTCATCTAAAAGATTAGTGTGAACTATTAAACCCAACTACCAAACAAAAGGTAAGTTTTTTTGTCTAGATTTGCACATATAGCTACAGCCTAAAACTCGAAATCACACAAAATGCCATGACACAAACAATTTTTACATATTCAAATTGCAATCCAAAGCAATTATTTGTTCACCTAAAAATACAGAAGATAGCCAAGTTCTACAAGATCTTACAAAATCTTAAGGCACAGAGAGTAAGCCTACAAATCATATGAATTAACAATCACAACAGAGTATCCACTGCAAGTAAATCAGTGTCACCAAGAATATCATGGTCCAACAAACTCACCCCACAACAATTAAGGGTACCAATCAGCAAGAAACTAGGAACATAAACACAGATCAGCAACACTCATAAGATAAAACCCAGAAAAAGAGCAATCACAGTGCCTCATTGATTTCCCATAAACCACAACAAACAGAATAATAAATCCAGCATAATTAAGATAATAGTTGCAATTAGATTTTGAGGGCATACACCTTAACTTCACATAAACCACCAACACTGAGTCAAAGTGAATCCCAAAATTTAAAAGATAAAAAAAGAAGGGGGGGACTTGAAGGGCAAACCTGAAATTTGAAGCGAATGAGAGAAAAATTAAGGTCTGGAATCACAGAGCACGGATGAAAAGATGCGAGCGAGGGTAGAAGCTATATATATATTATATAATAATGATAACAATACAAGGTGAGAAAGATTATCAATAACGAAAAATTATTATTATTATTATTATTATTATTGTTCGCAGTAGAAAATTGAAAGTCGACGATGGCTAACGAGACCAACCAGCGAATTTTTTAGACCAACGAAACATGAGTACATGACCATTTATTTTATCTTTAGTAATATAATATAATTATTATTATTTTGTGAAAGTTAACGAAAGGTGCGGGTCAAACTTGTTGTCTAACTTAACTACCGATGCAACTCCAGTGGGGGTAGGTGGAACGCGGTGGGTGGAACGACACCGTTCTTGTTACTGTTCTAATATTATACTGTCACACTTCAGTTCAGTTCATACTTGGTTGGGTTAGGGTCAGACTCAGGCCCAATATCAAACTCTTAATGTTTCGTTGGCTGTTGCTTTGTGCACCAAGCATATTGCTTATGCACCCAGCAATAATCTGGTATTCCGAAAATACCCCTGTGTGCTCTTCTTCCTTTTAGCTTTTTCTCTCACGTTATTAACTCATTCATTCATTCATTCTCTTGGTTTCATTGCATTTTTTTCATTTTCATGAGAGGAGAGGTGCATTGTATCTACTTTGGTCGAAGTAAAAGTGTTACAGAGGTAGATCGACAAGTGGTAATTGTGGTGGTGGTTGGTGTGATTGTTAACGGTAGAGGTAAGTTTTTCTTTGAATTTTTTTTTTTTTTTGCGTATAACACTTACGGATTAAGAATCCGTAAGCAGCATAAGGATTAACAATAAATAAGTTACTTAAGGACTGACAATCTGTAAGATAAATATTTTTTAGTTTTTTTAAAAAGTTGTTTTATTGTTTATTTGAAATGTAATTAGTATTATTATTTTAAATATTTTTAAATAAGTGTTGTTTGATAATTAATTTGTAAGTATTTGTTTTTATATTTTGGAAGTGGTATTAATTGTAAAATAATTTAGACTTATAATTTATTTGAGTCGTTGTGGTTTAAAATTGGTTGTTTTGGTGCTTATAATTTGATGAATTAGAATTAAGTTCAATAATATTATTTATTTTAGTATATATGGTTTGGTTATCATTTTTTATGTATTATATGGTTAAGTAGAAAAAGTTGATGTTATTGGTTTTTTTAATATATAGGGTTATCAATTTTAATGTTTTATATTATTAAATGCAATAAAAAAATTAGAAATTTGTGTGATAATATGTATGGTGTGGTTAGGGGTCGTTTGTTTGTGATTGAAATTTTTGAATGTGTTGTTAAGATGGACGAAGATCAGTGAATGCATGACGATATAATGTCTGAAGAAGTTGATATGAATGAACAAAAGAAAAACGAAGCTGGTGTGAAATCATAACATGTTGATTGTTCTGATGCCTTCAATACTTTTCAGGTATTAATATGATTTTTTTGTTGTTAAAGTAAGATATTGAATGTTTCTTGAAGACCAAAGATGTCTGGATTGTATTGTAGGTGTTTGTTACCCATGATGATGTTTCGAATTGGGCTCGAGCTGTTGCTTATGAAATTAGTTTTGTGGCAGTCATTATGAGGTCAAACACAAACACTAGTATGAGAGGAAGGACGTCATTTGTCTTAATTGATTGTGAAATGAGTGGCCAGTATAGGGTCAGAAAGAAACATTTGGTAAGAAGAGATACTGGAAGTAGGAAATGTGGGTGTCTCTTTAAATTGCGTGGGAAACCAGTGATTGGAGGCCAATGATGAATGGTGAAGTTAATGTGTGGGAGTCACAATCATGAAATGACAAAATCATTAGTTGGACATTCATACACTGGTCGATTGATTAAGGATGAAAAGATAATTATTATTTATATGACAAAGTCAATGGTGAAACCAAGAAATATTTTGTTAATGCTGAAGGAACACAATGTCAATAGTTATACAACAATCAAGCAAATATGCAATGCAAGAAGTGCATACCGTTCTTCCATAAAAGGCAGTGATACTGAAATACAACAACTAATGAAGCTTCTGGAACGGGATCATTATACGGATTAATTAATCTGTATAACCCTTACAAATTGACAATCCATATGCATTATACTAATCTCCCAATACACAAAACAAGCACACCACCAGAGGGGTAGGGAGCATGACATTTACGGTAGAGACGACAGTGAGGCTGTCATTGATGACATGGCGACGACAAAGGGATTGACGACGAAGCTCTGGATACACAAAGGAAGGAGATGAACAGTAGCAACAACGCGATGAAGAGGGAATGAAGGAGAGAGGTTATTTAAATTTTTAATGAAGGACATTTTCGCCATTTCAGTATTATTGTTGGGTGCACCAATAATTCTTCTGAGCGCACAAAGAAAAACCCTGTTTCATTTGGTCCTGCCTCCTTTTCACACTTGCCTTCATTGAAATCAGCATGATTGATTCATTATGAGAGCAAAATTGAAAATTGAAACCAATATTTGTTGAGGAAAAAATCAAGCACTTTATCGATATAAAATAATTATCTTAAAGTAATTCAAACAATAATTTATAATTAGATAGCAATATAAGATTATTTTACACTATCAATTTATAGACATTAAACTCATTATCTAATCACAAATCATTACTATGATAAGTTTATTAACTTTTATAATAATTATCTTATAGAAAATCAGTTATCTTAAAAACCATATAAATGATTAGTTATGATGGGATGATAATATAAAATTATTTTATCTATCGGTACATAACATTTAAATTCATTTGTTTGAGTGATAGTTTGTTTCTTAAAATATAAATTTAACTAATATAAATATTATACTATAATAAATATTTTAATTGTCATGTATATTAAATAAAGACCTCTCCATCAAAAAATAATAATAAAGATGTCAAAATGGATTGAATTTGATAAGTCAATGCATTTAACTCACCAAAACAAGTTTGGTTAGTTATATGATTTAACTCTTCTATTCTCAAGCCATTTTAGCAAAAAATTAAACAATTTTAGGTGGGGCTGTGCATTTTCCGTTTTCCTTTTTATTGTCTTTGCAACCCTTTTCACATTGCATGTATTATTTTACTTTAGACATTCATTTAGAACTCTTATTTTATTTTTATTATAACTTAAATCTTATATTTTTAATTTATTTTCAATTATTCTGGCCGAGTCTTCCCCTTAATTTTTTATATGAAGTATTTGTCCACTATACAATGAACATAACAAATAATAATATTTTAATTTAAGATTTTTACTTTTAATCAAACATAAATATACAATGAACATAATAAATTTATAATATTGTAATTTTTAAGAACTGGTGGTAAGTCTGAAACACATTCCAATAGATATTAATTTACAGTATATAGTGATCGATATTTCTTGAAAGAGTTTAAAAAAAAAGTTTCGATGTTAAGTTTATGATATTAAGTTTGTGTTAAGAAACTGTTTGAATCTGTGAATTATTTGGTGCTACCAGTTGGAGCATTTGGAGTTGGAGGAGTCGAAAAGCAAAGCTTTGGGATGACAGTGCTAGACAAATTGTTAGTGGAGCTGAGAGTTAGGGGCAATTCTCACCCCTTAAATTAGCTTTTGAGATTGAGTTAGATCTAAATTCACAATCTTAAGATTTTAAGAATTTGTCCACACTTTCTCAAAGTTAGATTCCTGGTCTTCTTATGATGGATTTTACAAATGCAATACCGATGCTGCATTTTGGGTCCAGTAATGTAAAAGAGGTTTTTGTTTGATAGAGTAAAAGTTTAGGTGAGTTGGATCTGAGGACCCGGCATGTCTCAAACACGTCTTAGGACTCACAAAAAACGCTTACAAAAGTACCTAGAGGGATTCAAATCCACTTCTTTATAAGATATATGAATTTATCCTTACTAACTAGATCAACTTTTGTACGGCAGAAAGACAATGTTTTGTTGCTGAAAAAACAGAGTGGAAGGATCCGTGATTGGAGGTGAAGCTGTGGATTTGGGACTGACACACCTGATTTTTGAAATGGACTGCAAATTAGCGGTGGACGAAATTAGAGAGGTTCCACCAGAATTTTCTGATATTGGTACTATTCTTACAGAATGCAGAAGAATAATTTCCATGTTTCCAAACTTTAGAGTATGGGTTTGTGAGGAGACAAAGAAATAGAGTTGCTTGTTGCCTTGCAACATGCAAGGGTGGCTAATGCTATTCCCAAGTTTCACCATTACATATGGTATTTTATTTATCAGCAAGTTGTTAATGAATTGGCTTGGGATTGCTATTGTCACAAAAAAAAAATGTGTTAAGATGAGTTTATTTCTAATGATCAGGCACATTAAGCATTTTCATTTAATAATATTCATTGAAATCATCTCTTGTTTATTTTTTTGGAAAAAAATCATCTCGTTTTTTTTTATAAAAAAACAAAACAAAAAACAATTTGATGACAAAGATATAGTCTTACATGACTAACTAATGTCACGTTTATAAACAAACGTCAATGCATTTTTTTTTTTCTGTGGTGCAGGTACCATGATAGTACATTTCAAAAGAAAACGCGAATCATTTATTCAGTAAACATTAATTTTCAACAATTCTTTTAGGTAGGTTAAACCAAACTTAATACAAGAATCATTAAGTATACGAATCAATTGAGATTAATTATTTTAATTTAATTAGTGACTAAAATTTTAAGTACTAAGTATGTAATTAGATTAAATATTTAAAAGATTTTTTTTTATATGTAATAAATTTATCTGATTTGAATAAAATTATTTTAAATAAAAAAAGTGCATGTGATTGAAAAATAGAAAAGAATTACTTGAAAAGTAAATTAGCAAAACTCTAGTATTTTGCAGTAACATTTTAGTGAAGCTCTAGATAGAATGGAAAAACCCATTATCCATATAGTACAGAGGATTCTAGTGGGTACCCTGTCCATATGTTTCCTTTTTTTTGGCAACGACCTTTCCATCGTCAGACAATAGCCACTGCAAACACCTTTTTTCTCTGCACCATGTCCAATTCCCCACACTCACTTCACTTCCACCTGACATAATTACTTCCACAACACTCACAACATTTTAATTAGTGACACCACATCAAATTCATTTAATAATACATGTATTTGAAAAAAATATATTAAAGAAATATGTCATTATCATTTTTCTTCTTGCATTATTATATTTTAGCTAAACATTTTTCTTTTGGCTTCATATTTTCTTTATTATTATATTATTGTTATTATTATTTAATCTGTTCAGATTTCCTTGGTGATTGTTGGAACTGGATGATGTGATCATGAATGAAAGCTTTCTAAATTGTTTTCTCAGCAAGTATTTTATGATGGTGTTTTTGATTATGTTGAGTGCACCACTAGTTGGTTCTAACAATTAACCCAGCAGGGTTTTTTATAGTTCTGTAGCCACTTGAAATAATGCTTATTGCTTGGAACATATCATTAGAACTTAGAAGATAGTGGCAAAATTGATGAGCAGACACTAAAATTAGAAACTCAAAAAACATGTCATTGCCGTTTATGTTATGGTTTCACCTCATACATCTCAAAAGGGAGGCAAAGACTACTACTATTTTGTACTTCCCACAACAATTCACACACACACAGAAGAAGAACTTAAAAAGAAGAAAAATTGAAGAGATATAATGATAAAAACTTTGGCCTTGTCTTCAAATTCAACCAAGCAGGTCCAAAGAGTCTGTGATTGAGGAATCAGATTTGACATAGGGAGAAACATCATCATCAATGGGACTCAAGGGAGGAGGGTGGTATGGACTGTGTAGCTGCATGTCACATATCATTTGGCGAAGTTCTGAGGCTTCTTCTCTCAGCTGAACATTCTCTTGAGCAACTTTATCATGTGACTCAGACACATGGTTCAGCTTGTCCATGAGCTGGTGATTTTCATTCCTGAGCCAAACCACCTGTGACCACAGCTCATCAAGGTGCTTCTGCTTCCTCATGCGTGACCGGCGTGCCGATTCGCGGTTCGATATCATCCTCCTGTGCTTCCTCTCATTGATGAGGCTTTGCTGCTGCTCATCTGCTTCATCAGAGGTTGAGTTGCTGCTGATGCATGAGGACTGAGGGGGGCTGAAGTCTGCAAGCACTTGAGGAGGAGGTTTCTGCAAACCATAGAATTGGTTTGAGAGTTTGTGGAGTTGAAATGTGGGGATGGTGTTCTGAACCATGCTGTAGTTGAAACAAGGGTCTGGAGGGAGTAAATAATTGAGTCCTGTGATCTCCCTGGCCTGCATGGTTTATGTAGCAATGTAATATATGAACAAAAGATTGCAGGGCCTTAATTGGAGAAAAAATTCTGATGGAGAATAATAGAACTAACTCAGTTGCTATTGGAGATGAAGGAAAGAAGAGTGAGCCGAGTATATATAGGGAGAGAAATTGGTGAAATGGTCCCACTGAATGTGGTCAGGGTAACAGTATTGAGGTTTTTCTTTTTAAGCATAGATTGATGAAATATCATGTACAATATGTTAATGAAGTATTACAGCATCTCGGTTTGTCCTTTATTTTTGGTACGAGACCATAGTTATCCTCAACAGGAGTTAATTTTGCTCGAGTTAAATAAGATTATTATTATTATATGTAAAAAAACTCATGCTACAAATATTTAACATAATTACATACCTATTAGTTGAATTCAAGCCCACAGATGAAGCTAAAGCAACCATCTGCCATGCACCCGGTGGTTTGCAGTTTGTCATTTATCTATGTGTACAATGTTGGATTAAGCAAGCATGCAGAAGAGCTTTCAAAAAACTTATTTATGTTTATAAAATTGGCACATAACTTTTGTATAAGTTGTTTGTAACTTATTCCAATAAAATTAGACAATTAGCGGAAAAAGTTGTTAAAGTGTTTACACTTTATTTTCGTAAGCTTTACTGGTTAAACTTATTGATACATTTTTATATAATAAATTCTTGTTGAATAAGTGTTTCATTAAGTTGTTTATTCAAATGGGTTTTAATATTTTTTTTTGCATAAAAGGCATTTAAGCTATAAAAAAATCTCTTTTGAGCAATTTGCAAAATTTTCTCAAATTAAAAAAAGTTAATCCAAACAAGCGTGTGGTGGTGTTGTGTGGCGTTTATTTATGTGAGTATGTGACATGCATACTCTGTTCATGTGCTATGTGGGGCATTAGGTTCATTGAACAAGCTATGTGAGAAAGACATGCGGCACATAGACATGGGTGATGCAACGTGGGGGAGGCAACTTGTGTTAATGGATAATCATTTTGGACAAAATATGCTTACATCAGGTGGACACAGGCAGTTCATATCACGGGGAGTATAATAATTCAATTGGCAGACTGTTTAGGCAAAAGCAGGCATATAGGAGAAAAATGCAACTTCCAGAAGTCAATTTATTATATTAACTATTAAGTGTGCATTGTGTTATTTCCAAGCTGATTCTATGTTGGATAATGTTCACTTAAATGACATAAGAAATTTGATGTAAAAAAGGAGATTAGGAAAGGCAGTTTCATTTCAAAGAGCAAGAAGAAAGAAGGGTTGATGAATTTGATGACTCAAGAGCCACTCGTTCTGGAACCTCCAAATACTATAATATATTTAACTAGAAGCCAAATATTTGATCATCAACCACTTCTGTTATTTTAGTATGGTTAGGTATTAGTTGTTTATTGCGTCTAGGTAACGACAGCTTCAATAGTAATCTCAAGCAAAAAGGAAGACCATAGCTATTACCTTCTCACACCAATTATGTGACAGAAATGCTCAAGGTACCAGATTGTGGTATTCATTGTGCATAGCTGTTAAAATGATTTAAAGGTCTTGTGTTTGGGAAAAGATACTTGAATATACTAGGTAAGATATGTGTGCATAATCTTAACCGTTTAGAAAAAAGTTATAGTAGGGACCAGGATATTATCTAATAACTTGCATTTAAGTAGTGTGTGAGGGTAAGCTTTGAAACTAGCACGTCTTCTAGCATATTATCATTGTTCCTGATACAAATGGATCGGACATTTATTTTTTTGGCGAAGGGTCTTCTACTGTGTCGAAGGATTTATTGTACTGAAGGGTATTCTGCTTGTAGTTCCTTACCAAAGTTATCAGGTGCGTGAGTATTCAGCAAAGCAAATAGGGACTACTTGCAAAAGATACTTCAACGCTCAAGTGAGGGTTTGACTTGGAGTTATTAATGATATATAGTGAGTATGTGAAAATGAGTCATTCCTCTTACCTAGGGGGTTCACCCCTTTTTATAATAACCTGGCTGACCCTAGGGTCTGTGGGTTTATTACATCTTGATTACCAGTTATGTAATACTCCTCTTAATCATGTTTTGATACTTCTAATCAAGTTATTAACCTTAAGTAGGTTTAGTGGTGATAATCACGGTCAAATGATATTCGTTGCTCGCACATGTTGAAGGCCGAGACGTACTGTTCATCATATGCGGATATGTGACCAAATGGTGTGTTTAGTTAGAGTGTGTAAGGTGTCTCATCGACCTAACCTGGAACTTTTATCCAATATACTAGCCTCCCAAGCCCTTTTTCAGCCTTGGCCAAAAAGAGGGTCTCTATGGTGTGTCATAACAATTATCAATTACTCCCCTGACGGTTATGTATCTTTATTGCCACGATGTCGCTTGTCCTCCACCATAGATTTGTTTTGATCAAATGATGGAGAGATGTTGTTGGTTCGGCCTCATCCTAGGCCAAACTCCTATAAATAAGGGGAGGACCCCCTTTCACTTTTCGCCCTTGATATTTGCTTCTTTGCTTTGAGCTGAATAGTTTTTCTTACTCTCATCTGAAAAGTCTATTAATCAATTCTTTTCTTTGAGGTACGTAATAATGGTTTCAGTCGAAGGTTCACCGTCGAGGGACTCGATTGGAAACGAGTTTGAGAAGTGTCATCTGACTCTTACTCATTGGATCAGATTCTTCTAGTGTGGCTGACCTTTTGGCAACCGAGGAGACTAGCGACCTTTTGGCTTTTTTGAGCTAGCTGTTGCCCAATGTGGCTGAAAAGGTGGCTAAGAGTGTTAGGGCTCCAGTGGTGGCCACCACTACCGAGGCAGGGACATCTGAGAAGGCTGCTTCTCGGCCTAAGAGGCTCCCAATGTTGAAGGAGAGGTGTCTACTTCCTTTCATCATGTTTCCAGAGTATACGTGGGTTGACAAAGAGGTAGGCACCTACTTCTCCCGCTACAACCACAAATCGTACTTCACCAACCTCATTAGTTGGCTACCAATCAACACCATAACGGACTTGGAGACGTATCTGGTCACTGTCC
This sequence comes from Glycine soja, assembly GCF_004193775.1. Lineage (NCBI taxonomy): Eukaryota > Viridiplantae > Streptophyta > Magnoliopsida > Fabales > Fabaceae > Glycine > Glycine soja. The sequence goes on along the minus strand of NC_041009.1, from coordinate 22,593,593 downwards.
ACACAATTCAGTTAGACGCCACACCGCTCGCAGAGTTCGTGTTCATGAACCGAGGGGATGAACAAGGACTTCTTTCACATGTATGATTGCCTATTTCTTGATCTGCATGTGAGGGTCCCATTTGATGATTTTATTAAGGGTGTCCTCCAGATACTTAATGTTGCTCCGACACAACTACATATGAATAGGTGGACAATCATGAAGGCGTTCCAAGCACTTTGCTTGTATATCTCTGTGCCGGCAACGCTCAGACTCTTCTTGCATTACTTTCGTAGTCGTCCATAGGATAAGGCTCAATGGATATCACTGATTTGGTTGCCGAAGCGTCCTCTTTTCCACCCTTTTACTTCTTCTTATAAAAAATTTAAAATTGATTACTTCAAAGTAACAATAAGGTTACTTTCCGAGAAGGACCATTTCTACGATTTGGTAGGGAACCATTTGTTCCCCTTCTACTGGCAGTAGTGTCCTCAACGATATGACAAGTACCCAAACTAGCATCTAAGTGTTGACGAAAGTCGAGACCTCGAATTCCTCGAGTCGCTCCCTCGACAACTTCCTGTTTGTCGCCTTATGGCCCTTCTGTAGTCTCTGAATCTTGTCTGGGACGTTGAGGGTTAGTTTTGTTTCCTTTTCGATTGTTTTTAATTTTTTCTCTAACTCGAAAATTTATCATTTGTGTTATTTTGCAGGAATCATGACTAAATTCGGTGTCAACATGAATGTTTTCCGCTAGGCTAGGCGAAACCGAATCGCTACTACTGGTGGTCAATCGCCTCATGCTACCACTAACCAGACATCGAGGCCCCGCGAGGTTCCAACTGATATAGTTCCCCCTGTTGGCAAGGACCCAAGGGGGAAACATAAGCATAAGAAGCGGAGCCACTAGGACCATTGGAGTGGCTCAAGGGAACACTCTGGACACCGGGAAGGCATCTCCTTGGAGAAGAGGCTTAAGTAGCTGATGCTTGGGTTCCAAACTGTCATCGCCTCCACCTTGGGCAACCTCATGACCTTAACCAACCAAAGCTTCTTCAACAATAACTTCCGACAGGATCGTCTTATTTAGGCAGAAATGATTTTGGAGCAGGGTCACCAAGTATTGAGCAAAGGCGACGATGCAGCCAACTGGGCCAATTTTGGCCCTTCCTTTCTAGGGTGTCGGCGGTCGCTCAACACCTTCAGGGGTCATTCAATGTTGAAGCCTTGAAGGACCAGCTACTGAAGGTTGAGGATTCTTTGAACTCGACACTTCAAGCTAACATGAAGCTGGCCGATGACAACTAGAACTTGGAGGATCGGGTGCTTGGTTTGTCAAATGATGCCAAAGGGTTAGAGACACACGCCTTGAATGTCGAGGCCCTAACTAGGTCTCAAGATACTGAAATTGTTAGGCTGAGGTCGGCCTTGGCTAATGCCAACAAAGAAATGGAGGAGAATAATGTTGAAAAGGAAAGGATTCAACATAAGGTCTTTGATGATGTTTATAATGCATATGAGGCCGGCTTCAACCGTTGCCTCCGATAGGTGCTGCACATGTGCAACGTCTTGAACCCTAGTGTCTTCGACATCAACAAGGATGTGCATGAAAGGGAGCTAATGTTGATTGATGACATCCCGGAGGATGATGTCACCCATTCACCTCAAAGGCTGACGACCCTCGCTGAGGAGCTACATGCCAAGGAAACCGAGGGTGGAGAGAATGTAGAGCCCAGGGACTAAGTTCTTTAGGTTTTACACATGATTCTTTTTTTTGTGTAGTTTCTTTTTTGCATTTTGTAACGCCAGTCTTCAGCATCTTTTTGTAATCACCCCTTACCGGTTCTCGGCCTTTAATGAATGAATATTTCTTTCCCGAAGTGTTGGTGGTCTTGCCATATTTTTCATATTGATGGTTGTAACAAGCTGTTTTTCACAAAATAAATAAAACGAGTTTTATTTAAAATTAATAGAGTTTTTAGAAATTAAATAAATGAGAGAAAAGAGTTTTTGTTAATTAAAATAAGGATATCATACTATTAGAAAATAAATAGAGTAAAATGATGTTTTAATTGGTTATTTATTTAATGAAATAATAAAATAGAATTCATTTTTATAAAATAAAATAAAAAATAGAGTAAATAATAAGTTTGGAGTACCCTAGCTATAAATAAAAACATATTATGTCAGTTTTTACATTTACGATATATTTATACGCTCTCTCTTCCTACCAAATTTGTCCTCCCTTCTTCATTTCCCAAAACCCTCTCTTTTTTCGTATACACCCAAATTTATTCTAGTAAAACTACAATCTCGAACTCTTTAACCGTTGGATCCTCCTGAAATTTAGACAACATCTTGGAAATGCAACTCTACACATTTATACCGTTGTGATTTCCGAAATAATATATGTAGTGAGAGAAATGTACCTCACACGAAGATAGTGAAGTTGAGGCTTCAATCCCTTCTCGTTCTCTCTAACGCTTAGAAACTCGAGTAAAACAACTAAAGGAAAAGCTTGAAGAATCTTAGGAAAATGATAGAGACACCGCTATCGATGTCGGACTACACACGTGAGCTCGCTTAGAGGTAAGTGATGAGTTTATCACAATTGGGGTTAGAGTTAACATGTGCATAGACCCTTAGAGGATCAAATTGGGATTAATTTTAGGGTGTTCTATGTGTTTTAATTTTGCATGTGTTGGATCACGTGGCCTCAAAATAATTAAGAAGAGGAGGTTGAATTAATTATTAATGAACCTTTACTAATTAAAAATCTATCCTTCTTAATGTTACTAGATTCAATTATGTTTTTACTATAATGTTAACAAAGTAAAGAATAGAAATAGAAACTTAACCAAAAGTAAAAGCGATAATTAAATTGCACAGCGGAAATTAAAGAGTGTAGGGAAGAAGAAGACAAACACAAGAGTTTTATACTGGTTCGGCAACAATCCGTGCCTACATCCAGTCCCCAAGCGACTTGCGGTCCTTCAGATTTCTTTCAACCTTGTAAAAACCTTTACAAGCAAAGATCCACAAGGGATGTACCCTCCCTTGTTCTCTTTGAACAACCAAGTGGATGTACCCTCCACTTGAACTGATCCACAAGAGATGTACGTATTCTCTCTTGTTCTCAGTTACAACAACCCAAGTAGATGTACCCTCTACTTGTACCACAAAGGATGTACCCTCCAATGTGTTAAGACAAAGTTCTCTGACGATTAGTCCTTTGAAACTTTGTGAAGGGGAAACAAAAGAATTCTCAGGTGGTTAGTCCTTTGAAATCTTTTGTTTTAGGGAAAGGAAAGAATCAAAAGAATTCTCAGACTGTGTCGTTTTGAATTCTTTGAAAAGGGAGAAGGGAGACACAAAAGAATTCAGGCGGTTAGTCCTTTGTTCTTTTGGAAAAGAGAAAAGAGAGACACAAAAAGAATTCTGGCGGTTAGTCCTTGTCGAATTCTTTTTGGCAAAGGGAGAAGAGAGACACAAAAGAATTCAGGCGGTTAGTCCTTCGTTCTTTTGAAAAAGGGAGAAAAGAGACACAAAAAGAATTTGGGCGGTTAGTCCTTGGCGAATTCTTTTTTGCCAAGGGAGAAGAGAGACACAAAAAGAATTCAGGTGGTTAGTCCTTGGCGAATTATTTTTGCCAAAGGGAGAATAGAATGAAAAGGATGAATAGCACACTTTTGTTTTCTGTGAAAGAACAAGGTTTAGAAACCAGAAAACTTTGAAAGCTTTTGGCAAAGGAAGAAGAAGATATTCAAAAGTATATTAGAAAAGTCATAAGTAATTGTTCTTATGAAATGCAAGTCAAGGTCTTGCTTTTATAAACTCTTCATATCTGGTCAAGAAAAACATTAGAAGAGTTATAACCTTTAGAAAAACCTGAAAACCATTGGAAGAGTTATATCTCTTGATTTTTATTCAAAACTTGTCACTGGTAATCGATTACCAAAACCATGTAATCGATTACACAAAGCTTTTTATGAAAGGATATGACTCTTCACAATTGATTTTGAATTTCAACATTCAGATACACCGGTAATCGATTACCAATATCTTGTAATCGATTACACCATTTTGAAATCAATTGGAACGTTGCAAATTCATTTAAAAACTTTTTGAAATCAAACTTTGTCACTGGTAATCGATTACAGGAAACTGGTAATCGATTACCAGAGAGTAAAAAACTCTGGTAACTTAGAAAATTTGAGAAAAAATCTTTTGAAAAACAAAATTGTGCTATGTTTGCTATTTGAAAAATATTTTCAATACTTCCCTTGTGAAGTCTTCTTGATTTCTTCTCTTGAGTCTTGAATTCATCTTCTCTTGAATCTTGAAATCAAACTTCTCTTGAATCTTGAATTTGTTGACTCAATCTTGAAATCATTCTTTGGGCTTTTTGTCATCATCTTTGTCATTATCAAAATCTACTTGAATTAACTTGATTCATCATCATGAAGCTTGCTTCTACAGCATGTACAATGATAACTATGAATTGCTCATGTTTGACGGGTCAATTGATGCCCTGATACAAATTGGATGGTTTAATTGAGTGTTTGACTTTGAATGTTAGAAACCTAGAAATTTGAGAATTCTTACATGTTTTCTTGAAATTGATTGAGGGGTTTTGTTTCCCATGATGTGATCACATGTTCTATGATATTAACCGAATGAACAAGTGAATGACTATACGCCTTAAATGTTGAAAGATTGCTATTGTATGATACATACATACATACATATATATATATATATATATATATATATATATGAGAAATGATAATGTGTTAGTGAAAAGGTGTGATGAAACATGTGTTATCAACAAGTGTGGGATTAATACGTTCCTCAATGTGATAAGTTGAGTATGTGTTAAATTGTGAGATCATACATGTATTGAGATGTTGTGTGTATTGAGTTGTGATTTATGAACCATACAATCACACGACTGTAAAATCCTTTAAGAACGACAAATTAATGCACAATGAGTATTGTGATGGGATCCACTATGGGAACCCGATGACTTGAATCACTTTGAGGCGCGACAAGTTAAAATGAATTTGAAAACAATTGAATTTTTGTGTGTATTGCATAGTTTATAGGTAAAGTCTGTATTTGTGTCATGTATATATTAATATTGTGTGATGTGTATATGATTCATGAGGTGTGATAACATGTTACTTTGGAACTATAACACTATGATTGGGATTGGGTGTATGTGATAAGTTGAGTATGTGTTAAATTGTGAGATCACACGTGTATTAAGATGTTGTGAGCATTGAGTTGTGAGCTATGAACCGTACAATTATACGACTGTAAGACCCTTTAAAGGCGACGAGTTAATGCGCTATGAGTATTGTGATGGGATCCACTGTAGGAACCTGACAAGTTTAATCACTTTGAGGTGCGACGAGTTAAAATTGTTTTGAGAATAATTGAGGAGTCATTTGTTTTGTATAGTTCATAAATAGAGTATGCCTATTAAAATGTTTTCTGGGTTGGACCTGAATCAAAAGGGAGAGACCCTAATGGACTCTTCGTAGTCGAGGCATTGGGGGTAAATACACCCAATTTAAGTGTTCATTTAAGTCTATGTCGATCCCACATGGTTGGAGCATTATCGTAAAACAGCATGACCTTGACTGATCTCCATATGATTTTACCTAGTGAGAGTGACTTGACTTACTAGTGTGTGATTTATCTTTTTATGTACTCCTAGGCACCTGACGATATTTTTTACTGACATGGTATCACATTGCATATAAGATTGAGTCTTAGTATATTTGTTGCATAACACTTGTGTAATGATCATTGTGACTTGCTACGTGATGGTGGGTAATGAATTGTGTAAGTGTGTGAGATGTTTTGTTGTAATTGAGATTTGTTGTTATGAACACATGATTAATGTGAAAGTGTGGAATGTGATTTTGTGATTAAATCCATGGGACAAGTGATGTTATGCAATGAGTGATAAAATGATATGAATTTTGCTAAGTTGAGCTTGTTATACTTATTATATATATGTGTGTCTTCGTTTATCTCTACATGTTTAGGAATATGATAACTCACTCTCTGTGTGTTGTTTGTGTTTGGATTTTGTGATGATCTCAAACCTTGTGTTGGTGGGAGCAAATGGCTAGGTGGATTGCTTTAGGGAACCTCGTGTTTGAAGACGTCGGGACACAATATGATAGGATGTGACATTGGGGCATAAGTTTCTGTTTTAATTGCATGATGTTCCAATGTTCCAAACATGCCATTTTACTTTATTTTATTATGCTACTTAACTTGAGTTCTTTTGTAAACTTGAACGACCTTGTTTTGAGTTGGAAATGTTTTCATACCCTTAATTGATAAGTTTTTAATTTGGTGATTAACGCGAATGTGAACCTTTTACCTACACGAGCTCCTTTATGTTTATTGAACAAAATCATTTTATGTAATTCCTCATTTTCGTGTATTTTATTATATAAATATGTATATCGAGGTAGAGTGTGTCACATTAGTAATAGCTTCTTTATTTCTTTGTTCAACCAAATGATCTACTAGGCAAAAAAAATGATAAAGACAAATTGCACAAGTTTTATTTTTAGTCGAAGCGTAAGGAATATTAACATAGGTCGTATAACCTTAATAATTTCAGCCAAATTGTAACTTTAATTGATTAATAAGTCTTCGAAGTTCGATAGTGAATAATTTGATTAAGCTCAACCTTGTCCGAGCAAGGTACTCAAGTGGAAACCGTAAGTTCAACCTTAGCCGGTGAGGGTAATCGAGAGGGAACTGAGTAAATTCGATTATGCTCAAACTTAGCCGATGAGGGTACTCGAGAGGGAACTATTTATGAATCTTAGAGTTTAACCTTAGTCGAGAAGGGTACTTAGGAGGGAACTATTCATGAGTCCGAACCTGCTAACTTGTAATCAAAAGTAGACAGTCAAAGATAGATTAGGAAAGATCTTTATTAGTAATCGACTACCGGAGTATGCCTTGTTAAAACCTCTTGGGGAAAAACCTTTCTTATTTTTATAGGGATAAAAATATGAGGTAGGAAAAAGAGTACGCCACTCATTACAGAAATGCACCTAACTATAATAAACTTTCAAATGTGTGAAGTTTCAAGTCCTCGGATGACCTTCCCGAATAGTTCTTCTAACTTCTACGCTTCATTCTTCAAATTTTGTCGGATCCTGAAGGGACCTTCCTAGTTGGCTACCAACTTTCCGTCTGATGGGGGATTCCAGGCTTCCCCACATACCCTCCATACCAGGTTCCTTTCTTCAAAATATCGAGGGGCTAGCTTAGAGTTGAAGTGTTGGGTCATGCACTACTTGCAGGGTTCAGTCATGATGATTGCATCTTCTCGTACTTGCTCAATCAGGTCCAGGTCCACCTATAGTGCTTCGTTGTTTTGGGCCTCGAAAAAATAATGTCTTCGAAGAAAGGCCTATCCTACTTCAACATGTAACATTGTGTCTATCCCGTATGTCAGCCAAAAATGAATTTCCTGAGTTGTAGACTGAGGGGTGCACCTATAAGCCCATAGTGCCTCTACTTGCTCTTCGGCCCATCTCTCTCTTCCTCTAGGCGAGTGGTTTGGCATCTTCACATATGACCAACTTATGGCAATGAAAACTTGGGTCGATACCAAGATGTCTGTTGTGAACCACGCAAATAAGTCAACATGTCCATAGATGACTCATTGTATACAACTGTTGTTGTCCTCAAGTAGCTGATTTCCTAACTGAGTGACATGTCCTTCTCTAAGCCTGAGCTAGAAAGTGGTCATTTCTTCAACTAGGATCACCTGGTTTTCATTATTATTTTTGGGGTCAAGCTTCAATCTCTCTCCCTCTTTAGCATAGGTTCTAGCCTCCACATAGTGGATAACTTTTGGGGTTCTCACCCTCATTTAAGGGCGTAACCTAAGGCTGACCATGTAACATTCCTTGGTCGTCCTCTGGTCGGCATACACGGTTATAATGATTCTAATATCCGACGGGAACTTCATTGTGAGGTGAGGGGTTGACACAATTTTTCTAAGGGCATTGAGTGAGGGGCGATCGAGGAATATGTTGTACGACGTGTGAGCATCCACTATCATGTATCGTATCTTCAAATTTTTCTGTAGTGGCCCCTCATGCCCGAATTTGGTGTAAAGTCAGATGCAACCCTTTGTCCCTACCTGTTCCCTAGCAAAATCAAACAAGGGGTCATTGTGAGGGAGGATCTCGAACTCAGGTATATCCATCTATTTGAAATTTTTCCAAAATAAGATGTCGGTCGAGCTCCCCCGATGTACAAGGGTTTTCATTACGATGCAATTGGCTATCTCCACACTAATAACCATTGGGTCGTCCTGCATCAAGTCAACTTCCTTGAAGTCATCGATTGTGAAGGTTATGGGCGAAATGTTTGGTACTCAATGTCAGGAGATCATGTTAACAGACCGGACCTGCCAAAGGTGTCTCTTTCGTGTGGAGGAAGTGGCCTTACCCCCAACAAAACCTTCGACTATGGTGTTTATAACCCACCTCACTTGGTCGAAGGGTCTTTCTTCTCTCTCCCAAGAGCGGCTCCAGCTCCTTCACCTTTCTGACCAGTCTGCATGTTCTTGATCTCTCCCCTAGCTGGACTTAGGCCTATTCCTCCCCTCAGGCCTGTACAATTGCGGGTTATGAACAAACTCCTTCAGGTGGCCGAGCTTGATGAGCTCATATATCTTATCCTTCAGGGCATTGCATTCCTCTGTTAAGTGGTCACAATTGCAATGACACCGGCAACGTTTAGAGTAGTCGGCTTTTGGTGGGGTGTTAGTTCTTTTGGGCATGGTCAAAATGTTAACAACCAAGGCCTGATCCATGATACGGGATCTGCTAGCGGTAACAAGAATGTATTGGGTAAAGCACGACTCCCGCAGTGGCTGATCCCTCCTCCCTTCGTCACGGGCCTTGTTGGAGCTGGGTCTATCATTATCTTTCTTAGTTGACACGACATTGGCCCGCACCTGGTTTTGGTATTCGATCAACTCATTCATCTGCATGTACTTGGTCGCTCTCATTCATAGTTTGCCAGGATTAGATGTCAGCTTCTTTCATAGGCTATTGAAAAAAGGTCTCGACTGTAACGTAGTTATCAAGTACTGCATAGTCACCGCTAGGTCCAAGTTTCGAATATTCAAAGCAACCTTTCTAAAATGTTCCATGAAGGTTCTCAACACCTCTTTCTTCTTTTGTCGTATGTTGACGAGGGCCATAAAGGTTAGGTGGTGAAGCCAACTAGTGGTAAACTACGTTCCAAAGTGGGCGACCAAGGTGTCGAACGAGTCCACGAAGTTGGGTAGTCATGTCAACCAATGAAGGGCCTACCCCTTTAGTGGCATTGGAAATATCTAGTAGAGGATCACATCATCCGTGGTATATAGGCTCACTTGGGTAATGTACACATCTAGGTGCTCGTCCGAGTCTGTGGTGCCATCATACTTCTCAATATTCAAATTCTTCCAGTTGGAAGGAAGGGTTGCCTCCATGATGCTAGGGATGAAGCGGTTCTTGAACTGTGACAACTTTCTTCCCAAAGTGTTAAAGGACGAGGGAATAATGTCCAAACACACACTTAGATTAATGGCTCTCGGTAAACCGACTGCAGTTGATTCAGCCTCCCGTCCTTCCGACGGGTTAGCCTTAGGTTGTCGGGACCTATGTGCCTCCTAGAGGTGAGCGTTCTCGTGATGAAGGGCAACGATTTTCTCAGCATGGTGTTTCTGCATCTTGGAGACCTGAGCTTGTAGTCTCCTAACTATTGAAGATAGGTGAGTTTGATCCTCTATGTGAACGTCCTCGTTATGGTGGTTAGTGGATTGTTCCATTGTTGTTGTGCTTGCTCCAATTCTTGTTATTGCCATGAACTCCTGGGGTCGGGATATATCTTACACGACCTCATGGTGGGTGACAAAATGTTTTTGTCACAAATGGACCAGATACCTTTCCTTCTACTGTGCCAAAGGGTTTATTGTGCCAAAGGGTATTATGCTTGTAGTTCATTATCAAAGTTCTCGAGTGCGTGAGTATTTGATAGAGCGAATGGATGGTACCTGCAAAAGACACTCCAATGCTCAAGTGAGGGTTCAACTCAAAGTTGTTAATAATATATAGTGAGTATGTGAGAATGAATCAATCCTCTTACCTGGGGGTTCACCTCTTTTTATACTAACCTGGCTGGGCCTGGGATCTATGGGCTTGTCACATCTTGATTACCAATTATGTAATACTCCTCCTAATCATGCTTTGGCACTTCTAATTAAGTGATTACCCTTAAGTGGATTTAATGGTAATAATCACGATCGAATGGTATTCATTGCTCGCACATGTTAAAGGTCAAAACGTACTATTCGACATATATGAATACGTAGTCGAAAGATATATTTGGTTTGGGTGTGCCATAGATACAAAATAGTCTTATGACTATGACTGTGAATGCATGGTTGTTAAAGATTTGAAAGTAACTGTTAAAAAAGTGTTACCACAAGGATTACCATGCTTGTTCAAAATTTCATCAATTGTTTTTCTTTCACATCCTAAATTATAATTCCTTCATTAATTTATAGCCCCAAGGGAGAGGGAACATGGTAGAAATCTTTTTTTTCTTAGTGGTGTTGACAAGTTGTTAAATATCCAATCAGATAGAAGCAGTAGTTCCACACTGCCACTTCTTAGCAATAGGCTAATGTTTGTTTAATGAGAAAATGATAAATGACACCTTAAAGTTTTCCAATTGCTTTTAATAGATTATTTATTTATTAACATTAATGAAATAAAAAAGAAAAAGATCATAGTCATTGCATCTCCTTCTTTATATATATCTTCCAAGCTGTTGCTATCCATGGCATAAAATTCATTTCATGGTACTTGACATAGTAAAAGAAACCCCTATGTAGTTTCCTGAGTTTGGTTACATCATTTTCCATAAAATGAAAACAATTTTACTCATTCAGGGAAAAAGAGAGATGAGTTTGGACTTAACCACCCAACTAAGTGGAAAAATTAATAATGCACGTGTATGGTGGAAATTAATAAGAATGGTCTTCCTATTGCATCTTCCACTAAATCATCAAAATCTTAAATCAATTAAGAACAGGAACCAAAAATCTAGTTTAGTAAGTATAAAACTGCTTTCTCCCTGCACTTCCCGTGTGAATCTGATTTAAGTGGACTGACTAATTGGTCAACAATATCATTAGACAGATTTAGACTCTTCTTTCTTTTCTTGTCTTTTGATTGTTCCTTACTCTCTCTCTTCTTCTCTCTTTCTCCATTGAAGTATCCCTATTTGTTTTTTCTAACCTGTGGGAATGAGCATAAAATTAAAGTATGTTTGTATATACTAGGAGACTTATCGGTATGTCTTTCATTGACCTGTTTCACTGTTTGTACTTGTACACTACTTTGAGGTTGTACTAAACATTGGCTTGGCAACTTTGGTCAAAATGCTAAACCACTTGGACTACAAAATTCCCAACACTCCAACTTTCTCCCCTAGATTCCTGTTTGTGTTTTTTTTAGGTCAAGTTGATGATGGCTAAGTGCAACTGGCAACTATTTTGTAAGTCTTGTTCATATACATGTCAACTGCGTTTAAATTACATTTCCTATCTTAATCCACGTTTGGAAGTATTAGTCCTTGTCTTGTAATAATCACTGCTACTTTATATTATTATTTTTATGCATGCTTGAATTAGCTAATGCTTTTTACAGCTTTTTCCTTATCTAATTTCAGCCACAATTCAAATTCTTATTTTCTAATGAGTTTGTGGTTTAACTAAAATTGGACTATATGAAATATTCAACTCCCACTTGGCCGCAAGAAATGAGTAAGTTTGAGGTCAATCCTTACAAATCATCCCTTATATTCAGATATGGTAGATAGATAGCTATAAGGATTAAAAATGAGACTAATGTTAAAACATGAAACCTCACAGGCACGTGATTACCTTAAACTTGTTTAGCCCCACAATGACAACCACCAAAGCCTAAGCCTATTTGAATACGAAATTCAAACTGGCTTTAAGAAACCAAAAATGGATAAAAGCTAATTCAACTTATCTATTAGTGCTAACCCATAAAAGTTGCAACGTAATCTTGATTTCAAAGTGGCTTAGTTATTATAACACACCTGTGTTTCATAAGAGAAGGATTCCTATATACTTTTTTTTATCTGTATTATATTGAAAGTTGTTGAAACAATGGTTTGGTTTATATAATATGTCAGAGATTATGCTATAAATAAAATAAACCAGATCAAACCGAAATTTATGAAAATGACTAGCTCGCCGCATGCATTCTAGCTATTTGGAATTTGATTCTTAATCTACAGTTGATCTACTGTAACTTGGCCAATAAAAACATATCTAACTTAAGAAAAGCAAAACGCAGTATAATTCTGTTAATGTTGCATATTGACTATTAACCGACGAATTTCATAAAGAGAATTCGTATCTATAGTAACTAGTGAGGGGTTTTGGTTTCCCTAGTGATGTAACAAATCATGATTGTAAGTTCGTGTACAAGAATGGTTAATTGCAAAGTTGTTTATAAGTGGTTAAATAGCTTGGATAATTGGTTTTGGACCATTATCTACAATAGTCGAGATTTACAGAAGTCACTAAAATAATAATTTCTTTGTCTAAAACAGAATCAACAATAATATTAGATCAAATAATTTCTTCCTTAACTTATTAGAGGCAACACTTTCTTAAATAAGTAGACTACCTTCTTTGTTTTCTTTATCTTAGATATAATCACAATATAAAGGAAATAAAACTCCCCAGGTAAGATAATTCAATTCACTATATAAAAGTGAAAACATGAGAGATCATTTACTCACTTAAACCTTAGATGGAATACGCGACCCGAATCCAGCATGACAAAATTCAAGATATAACACAAATAATTAATTATTCAACTTGATAATTAATTAACAAGTATGTGGTCCACTCATTAAGACCTTTTGTTTAAGAAGGAAATAAGTGATAAGAAAAGGGGCAGGATAAAAGTAAGAGAGAAGTTTACATTTTCTCGCTGAAGAGAGTAAAGGGAAAGGGGCCGGGAAAAAACAACTCATGTAGACATCAAGAAGAAGAAAAAATTTGCCTTAAGCAAATAGAAAACAAAAAAAAGAGTTAAAAATAATAAATTTTCCTATCTATTTGGTTACTATTTTATTAAAAGCATATAAAAATCATTTAATTTCATTACATTTATTTTCTTTCATTTTTTCCCTAACTAGATAAAAAAATCCTCTCTTCATTAAATTAGAGAAAAATAACTTTCATTGTTATTTTTTTCTCTACGTCCAAACAATTTAAATAGTAGAAGAAGAGATGGCATTTGACTTAAAAACCATTTTAGGAATAAAATGTTATCTCACTCTTGCTTATATGATTGTGCATATATAGGTTCATTTTTTTCCTATCCTCAAAATTCTAATAAAAATCAAGACTTGATAATATGAGATAAAAACTCAGTCAATCAAATTTATTTACATAATATATTAATCTTAATATTATGCATATAGTTAAATCATAAAAGTAAAAAAAATAAATATAACTTAAATTAAGATATATTTTATAATATATATTTAAAAATAAATATAATATTATGATATGAAAAGTATTCTTTATTAAATAAAAAGTGTTATCATTCATATATTTTTGAAAAAAAAATTATATTTTAAAAAAAATATTGGATACTAGCTCCATTTAAGTCAACCTAAAATATAACACAAACTCATTCCCTTTGTATTTTGAATCTAATTTCTAAAATCTAAATCCATCAAAATTGACTTTAAACTAAACTGGATGAATGAAACTAGTCATACACACTCTATCCTCTATCACATACCATGTAACTAGAATAACAATCTTGCTATTTGTCCACACGCTCACTGTGTCTCATCAGTCTCAAAGTATTGAGGAAATAGGCATGTTGAAAAGGAGAAATTGACCTAAACTACAAAATTGTGTCCAGGATCTGTGGATCGGGAGGGTACTTGATTTAACCACTACTGTCCATTTCGTACCCAACACAAACCCAAACTCTTATTATTTTACTTTCACTCACGATAGATTTCATGTCCCATGATCCCTTAATTATAGATTTATTTGTTATTAATATCAATTATTTTTTAATTTAAAATTATATTCTTTTGTGAATCTAGGATAATTTCGGTCAGACATTATAATTTCATAAGATATTAAAATTCATTCAAGAGACTAATTTTTATCAACAATCATATTATATTATGTTTGTATATTTAAAGTTATATGTATCTTTTATGAAAAATAATCTTATTCAAACTATAATATTAAATTATGATAGGGTTAATTCATTTAGGATTTTTTTTCAATATATAAGATTTAAACCTGATTTTTTTATAAAAAAATAGAGATATATTCTTAATATTTTTTAAATTAATTTATTAGAGCTAGCATTCAATATTTTTTAAATTTACTTTTTACGAAGTGACTTTAAAATTTAAACTAGTATTTTAAGCTTTAAAAGTTATACATTTTTATGTGTGGACTGAACTTATTGCTTACTTTTAATTCGTGATTGGTTAAATGTAAAGTGAAATATTGTATTTTACTATATGGAACCTTAGTTGAATGAATGCATTGAAAATTATTTTTGTTTCAGTGTAAGAAGAGAAATTGTGAAACAAAATCACTTTGTTGAGAGAAAAGTGTCTTTGGGTGAGAATGTTATCATTTTTTATAATCATTGAATGAAGTATTCGAATTTATAGATTGATACACTATTTGAGATAAGTTACAATCTTCTAATTATTTTTGTGATAAAAAAATACTTTTGAAATCGTTACATAGATGCAAACAATATGCAATATGTGGCTGAACCACATTAATTTTTTGTGTTATTATTATTTTTCTTACGGAGAGGGCGAGCCCTGGTGCAGCGGTAAAATTGTGCCTTGGTGACTTGTTGGTCATGGGTTCGAATCCGGAAACAGCCTCTTTGCCTATGCAAGGGTAAGGCTGCGTACAACATCCCTCCCCCATACCTTCGCATAGCGAAGAGCCTCTGGGCAATGGGGTACGAAGTTTTTAGAGGGCGAGCCCTGGTGCAGCGGTAAAGTTGTGCCTTGGTGACTTGTTGGTCATGGGTTCGAATCCGGAAACAGCCTCTTTGCATATGCAAGGGTAAGGCTGCGTACAATATCCCTCCCCCATACCTTCGCATAGCGAAGAGCCTCTGGGCAATGGGGTACGAAGTTTTAGAGGGCGAGTCCTGGTGCAGCGGTAAAGTTGTGCCTTGGTGACTTGTTGGTCATGGGTTCGAATCCGGAAACAGCCTCTTTGCATATGCAAGGGTAAGGCTGCGTACAACATTCCTCCCCCATACCTTCGCATAGCGAAGAGCCTCTGGGCACTAAGTTTTTTTATTATTATTTTTCTTACGGTGTAATCTTTGTGTATGTTATTACGATCCTTTATGGATGTAATTGGATTTGTATTGAATTAATATATTGTTTGGGTCAATATATTGTTAATATTAAGATTTTTAGAGCCGAATTTTAGAGATCGTTAATAATGATCATAAATATATTTAATTTCTAGAAAATAAATGACAAAGGAAAGCAGATAATTTGCAATTATGTTATATACATATTAATTTTGGGTCGATAATTTCAATGAAAAAAAGAAAAAGGAAATATTGAGATTTGAGAAGAGAGGCAAGAAAAACGCGGGTACACGATAGATGTCATGTAGCTAACAAGCACGCATGACTGTCTATTAATTGCATTGCACCACCCTATTGCACAACATGTCAAATCAACAACCCAACAAAAAATTAACTTCTTTTTGTTGATTTATTTGCACAAATATTTGGAGTACAGAAGAGTGTCACCAAGTCATATCAATTAATATTGAGTAATTATATCCGGACACTTTATCATTATAAATATATTATTAATTAATGAATTAAATATGAGTAATGAACAATAAATATCAAACTATTGATTTTTTTTAAAACAATAAATAAATAACTATTAGATACAATATATCAACTATCAAATGGGTGTAAGTCGTTAGCATCCAATGTTGGACTTATGGGAAAGGACTTGAATTCTACTCGGAGAGGGATGGAAAATTTTAAATGTGACTAAGTTTGAGGATTAATTCATATTCGATCTAAAGAACTAAAGTTTGTTACAAATTCTCTAATATCCTATCATAATTTAGTAAGACTATAATACAACATAAATTTAATCAGAACTTACAATATCACATGAATTTAAGTATTTTATGCTTAATTTAATTTTAGAGTAAATTAAAATAACTACGTTTGTGGTTTGCTTTTATTACATTGGGCATCCTTATTTCTTTAACCCTACAAAAAATATAATAATTGTTGGTTTTTCATTTCATTCATCACCATTTGATGTTTTTTATTTTTGTGTGAAAGTCACCATTTGATGTTGTAGATATAAGAAATGTTAGTTCAAGACATTATATGAGGAATACATGATTTTAAATGAATTTTCTTTGTCTAAAATGTCTTTATCGTTCCTTTTAATTTCACAATTATTTCAAGTTAAAATGATTGTTAATAAGTGCATATGTGTAAAATGATTTACATTAAATTTTAACAAGTTGAATCAAGATTTATAGTTCAATTAAGTAAATCCAAAAAATTACATATAATTAAGTATTAAAATGATTGTGGACAAAATTCTTCATGTCATTATTTAAACATCATTTTGTTATGCCTTTTTTTTCTTTCATAAATGATTTTTTTTTCTTTTATTAGATTTACAAACAGAAGTTTCACAAGATTAACCAATGAGATTAAAGGTAATGTCACACAAGATAGATTATGAGTGTAATAAATACAAATCACAAGAATAATTAACTCTTAATTTTATAAGTCATCCTAGCATTTGTTAATTTCTCTCTTTTTTTTTTTTAATAATGTTATTGATATGAGTATTCAAATTTTATTAATGACTAATCTTTGTCCGGAATTTATAATGAGTGTAATTAATGACTTGGTTACCTTTAATGGAATTTTTTTCCTCTCAGCCATGTTCTTTCATTATAAAACTTGAACTTACTTAAGTAAATCGAATCCAATACTACTCCAATCAGTGATTTATTGGTATTAATTTCTTTATTTTGAGAACATATATAAAAACTAAGTTTTGTTTATTCTTAACAGATTTATAATCATCATTACCGTGCTTGTATTAGCAATTTGCGATCACGTGCTCTAATGATAAATTTTGTTAAGTAACCTTACTAACTCGAAGCAACTCTTACAGGTATGACCTTAGGTGACTATGATTAACCAATCAAACATGAATAATAGCATTAGTAACAAGAGAAATTTTGGCAATTAAATAGTATTTGGTTATTTTCTCTATTTAAAATGACGTTTCTTGATAAAATAATAATAATAATAATAATAATAATAATAATAATAATAATAATAATAATTATTATTATTATTATTATTATTATTATTATTATTATTATTATTAAATTAAACATTGCTCCTTGATACAAATGCGATACTTGAAGTCTTCGACCAATCTTTATTAGAAATTATACACCAAAAAAACTTAATTAGAAATTGTCGTGCGTTCAAATCACGTAACTATTATTTTCGTACACACATTTTTAATGGATAAAGTATAACTTGTCCCTCCAGCCTCCAAATTAGAATCATGTGTACTTTAATCTTAAATTTTCAAGAATTTTATTTGCTGCATATGATAATTTCTGTTTGAATTTCTTAAAAAATTAAACAAATTGACAAAAATGTGTACATTAAAAATTTATAATCAATATATAATTGTATTAAATATTCATAAAGTAAGTTTTTTCTTCAATAGTTATCTCATGGTTTGTTAAAAAGAAAAAAAAGTTTAGAAAGTTTTTTTATTTATAAAAATAAAAAGACGGATATTAAAATATTTACAGTCTTTGATTTCTTATTAGTTTTAACTCTCTTTATACATAATTTTAAGTTTTACAATTGAATAGCATGACTCAAGTTGCCAAGAAAATTGCACCTTCCCCAAAATTTAATATTACATAAATAA
Source organism: Glycine soja (assembly GCF_004193775.1). Lineage (NCBI taxonomy): Eukaryota > Viridiplantae > Streptophyta > Magnoliopsida > Fabales > Fabaceae > Glycine > Glycine soja. Next base: position 22,575,491 of record NC_041009.1, on the reverse strand, counting down.
CTATTCATAATCCAAACTTATAAAAATTTACTAATTTTTTAAAATTTTGATAAACTTATAAATTTGACAAAGTGACATCAGAAGTTTACATTTAAACTTTTACAATTATTTCTATGTTACTCCTCCTCCTTTATATTTTCTGGGATCATCGATATGTATAATTTATATTAAAATTTTGTCATTTATTTATAATTTACTATATTATTTTGGTTGTGTGGGGTCTTTCTTTGTTTTTTTCCTCCTTCTAGTTTAGGGGTAGATTACTAGGGAAGGAGCAAGCATGGCCTGCAGGTGGTGTGTCACATGAAATCATGCGTGTGCACCCCACTCTGACAACCCACATTTTCTTTTCCTTTTTCATTGTGCATGACAAGAAGGGTAAGATTTTTTAACAAATATATAGCTAGGCATTTAATTTTTCAATTATCAGATCAATCCATCTCTTTTGTTTCCATCAACCAAAAATACCCCAAGCATCACAATATGACCTGCTACAAAGCAAACGTACAACACCATTTTACACGTTCAAAGGAACAAGATCAAGACACAGAATCATTGAAATTCGACATTAGTGCAATAATAGTACTTGAAAATTCCCCTTGCTCTCGACTCGTATCATGACATATTTTAGCAAGAATCTCATAAACATCCTCCATTGCGGATATTATGCATCTGACTTTGAGTCTTTATCTCCTTTCACTAGCAAAAAAGCATTCAATTAAGATATTTGCTTGGTGCAGCAACTTACTTGCACGTACAATAATATACTGGATTACGTACTTCTTTTATTTTTTTGGCCACTGACAAAATATACAGTGATAAGAAAGTTAGTGGTTCATTTCATTTTATTGCAATTGGCTATAGTATCCCCCAATTTTTCTATTGGAGATAACATAAAATGTACCTCATCATATCAATAAGAAGTTGTTATTATGTTATTGCTGTTGTTGCTGCTACTGTGTGGTCGTGTCAGCTGTCTTAGATTATCCAACCACAATTTTCATATACTCTTGACATGTGTTAATAAGTAGCTATTTTAGACTTTTTTTAGACAAAACTTAATTTGATATAATTAATACATGGCTGAGTGCAATTTAACGTCTGCCACTTAATTAGTTTGGTTCCTAACACAATCATATGGTAGTGCATTGCGCTCAAATCAATTCAGCTTCAAAGTGATCAAATTTAATAATTTTAATCAGCCAGTAGAAACAGAAGGCATGGAAGATATTTTTGAGTCTTGTAGAATTAAAAAACAATCGAATACCTTAGGCCTCCATAGTGATATTAAAAGGACTCAGAAACTGCCTCACACGAAACCGGCTATGTTATTTAATTAATTGATGTTAATACCAAACTTGTAAAGAAACCAATAAGAAAGTACTAGTACACTATTTAAGTGGATCAGTGCTGCAAAGAATGGTAAAACCAGCTTTTAAATATGGATAAAGAAGAGGTTAAAGCTGAATTTCTTTACATAATAATAATAATAATAATAATGATAATAATAATAATAATAATAACAACAACTTTAGCCATTAGATGGAAGCAAAGAACTGATTATTAAGAAAACTAAAGCAAACTTCATTCAAACAATGAGACCTAACATGATGCGGTATGATTGTCAGATAGTCATGTTCCTTAAGTATGTGATCTGTTGTTTCATCCTAGGTCTGCGTGTATAGAATAATATTTACAATAACAACAACAACAACGCCTTATCCCACTAGGTGGGGTCGGGTATAGAATAATATCTATTGAGAAAAATTTGTCCCTTAAATAAATTTCAGTACTGAGAATAAGCACCATAAGTTCACAACCAAAAAAAAATCAAATAATGAGAAGGAGAAATATGTCTGAAGCATCTTGCATAATCTTTCCTTCTGTTCTCTCCAAACATGAGATGACACAGCTTACTTAATGCTATCATAGCACAGAAATATTAGTATGTGATATGCTGCGATATGCACCCTCTTGAGGCTGGCCCTTTTTCCCCCTCCTTTTGTTGTCTGTTTTAGGCTAGCTCTCTCTTTTGTGCTTCTGCTTTTGTTTTTTATATGTCCTCCCCTCAACATTATCTTTGATGTTTCTGCAATCAGCTAGCCAAATTGTTCTGAATCCAGTGCCTCCTTGACCATAAATTATTGTCCTGACATCACTCATCACACTAAAACACAAAGGTGTCACCATGATATTGGCTGAGAGGATAAAGCCTTTTGCCTAATGTCTATATAATGGATAAACTTACATAATCAGTAATATTTTTTTTATTAATATTATTTTAGAAACAAAATTGATTATTTGGTGGAGTCAATTATTATTATTATGCAAATTGGTTATTGGTGGGCTATACACAAGTCTTGTTTTTTATTGTATACAATAAAGATTCCTCTCCAATAGGCTGGACATTTTATATTGATGCTACTAGATTGTGTTGGCTTAAGCCTGCTTTGTGGAATTTCACACAGTGAGACTGACCTATGTAGAGACCAGAGTTAACAGGTGTTGTCAATGTTATGTTGGGTGTGTGCTATGAAATGGTGAAGTGGTAGTGGGAGCTAATGTGCCTGTAAGGTAAGACAAAAGGGTTAATCAGAAACAACGAGTGAAGCATAAGCCAAAGCAACAAAGAAAGCTAAACAAAAGAGGGCACTATCTTGAGAGACCCTCCTTGCCTATCATTTTCAAACCTAGAATGATTGAAGTAATAATGATTCTTAGTCCCCACTTACCCTTTAAAAAAATAAAAATCATTTGGAAGAAAAGGGGCGTAGTACTTGGTAGAAATGTTGAACCAAAGCCTCTCTCAAGGGCCACACAAAGCAAGGTTTTTCTCTAGAGGGAATGAGTGCTCTCTTTTATTGCTATTTAATTGTGGACACTGTGGAATCAGAGAATTAATGAAATTATGAAAATGACAACCTTGTTTTGTTTTCCTCTACTCCCTAGTGTGCTCCAATTTTCATAGTTAAAAACAAAAAACAAATCTGAAAAGTGGATTCATAGGTGAAGTAAATCCACCCCGAAGATCTCACAACTCTCTTGCTTTTGCTGTATGCATTGCATATATATTATAGAACGGTATACACAAGTACTATGGTTCTAGGATTTTCTGCAGTAAAAAGAGACAGCCATTTTAATCTTAAACTCACAAAGATTTTTTAAGTTCATGCAACAAGTCAAGACCTTAGCATATTGAGTACCACCAACCACAGAAAATTAACTTTGAGGTAAAAATACAGAAATATTCTTAGACACACTGGTTAGCATATTGCATCATACGACTTGTTTAGGCCTTTTGGGTATGTTCGATGAAAAGTCAATGAATAGTTTATAGATACTAATACATGATGATCCAAAAAAATCATAAGAAATTAAGTTAGGTTAAAAATTTAAATTAATTCATATTAAGATATAAAAATTATAATAAGAGACTAAATAATAACAACCCATGCTAAAGAAAAACAAAACTTAAGTTACAAATAAAAGAACTTTTTTGTAGAACAAAAATATTATAATTTAATATAAGTCAATTTAAAATAATCTTCTACCACCATCTTTTTAGTTTTTGAATCATTTGACCAATTCTTTAATCATCCAAACTTCTAAATTGAATGGATCAAACACTGACCCATAGATTTTTCTTCAAATGATTGATCAATTCATGGATTTTATTGGCACTTTAGCTGGTTAGTTCTTTTTAAAGAAAAATATTTTTTGTTGATTTAGAGTAAAAAAAATACATGTAAATAGTTATCAAAACAATATGAAACTCACTTAGGTCAATCGCTCCTCCCTCCGAGTAATTTTCCTTTCTCTGTTAGCTTTGTTCTTGGCACGTTTGGTCTCAAATTAAACTAATCAGGCAATAAAATCTCTCTTGCCTTCTCAGCTTTGAACTTGTGTATGCTCTCTATTAACATCCTCTTATTCTTGAAAACGTTATCCTAAACCTTTCATTTACATGTCATGGTACATATGCGCTCGACAATCTTCTTTCATAGTAATACTCATAAGTAATTCTTATATTAATTACTAAATGAAAAAAAATAGGATGAAAATAAAATTATAAAGTTGAAATGAAGAAAAAGAGGAAAAATAAATTTTAAAAAAAGTAGCCTCTTACCCTTACTTACATTACAACGTTTTTTTTTAACCGTGCGTTGTTTATTCAAAGATCTTACACGTAAAACAAACCATATAATCGATTATGCGTCGGTTATATTCCATTTTATCGTTCTTCAAGAAAGTTTTTCCATGCTATTTCTCCGAAATCAAACGAATGAAATCTACACTCTTTCACTTTAAACCCTTTCTTCCCCATGGCTTGGTACTGTCAAAATAGCACGAAAGAAAGAGAAAAGCAGAAAAGTGTGATGAAATTACTGTGCATCCACAGTTTGGTATGCAAGAATTATAAGGGAAATTTAAAAAAAAAAAATGGATCCCACTAAGAAAATTTTCATGCTAAGATGAGATTATTTGTCAAGAAGTTGTTCCCTCTCCTCTGCTGCAAGCCGTCTGCTTCATCTACACCCACACATAATGGTTTTTTTTTTTTCTCTTTGGTGTTTTCTCATGCAATACACATAAGTCATAATATTATTTTTTTACTTATCAAATCACTCTAATTTAAATAATTCTCTTCAATTAAACAACTTCTATTTTTATTTTATTTCTCACCAATCTGTTTTTTCTCTCTCTATTCCTTTTTCCCTTGGGAACACAGTCTTCCAGACCCTTCTCACATACTAAAATAGTGTTAATTTATTGTTTAAAATTTAGTTTAACTTTTCTATTTCCTTTGAAAGAGCACAACCTGCACAACTATCTTTAGTTTTGTTTGCTTTTAAAAAGTATTTCTATTTTATTTTTGAAATAATTGCAAAAATATTTTTTTACTGCTTTATGTTTTATTTTTTATTTTTATGTTTTTTTGGATAAATTTTTAAAATGAAAATAATGTAATAAGTTTTATAATTATTAAAAAATAGAAAATGCTTTTTAAATGAAAAAAAAAACGTTAATTTTCACCGTTTCCGTGCGCTTTGTATTTCAATATTCAAAGGAAAAAAAAAAGTATGACGAAGTTGCATTATTTTGCTTAAGCTTGTTTGTTTTGTTATTTTTTCCTTTATTTATTTATTTTGGAACTATCTTCCCTTAGAACACTGGGAAAGCGAAAGAGAATCATAATTCATAACTGAGAGGAACAATTGTTTTGTTTAGAAGTATGAAAATCCCGCCAATTCATGCACAGTACTACAATAGTGCGTAGATGTTACGTCGTACTGTGTCTTGTGGCCTTTGTCTTGCAGGGCTAAACACTTCTCCGTCAAACTAACTCATCAAAACCCTGCCACTGCATGCATATTTTTTACTCTTTCCTCAACCCAAATGAACCCCACCAAGAAATTTACATTTTCCCACATTCTCCAAAAATGTTCCAACCTTAAAGCTCTGAATCCTGGCAAACAAGCCCATGCCCAGATGATTGTAACTAGTTTTGTGCCCACCATCTATGTTGCCAACTGCTTAGTTCAATTCTATTGCAAAAGTTCCAATATGAACTATGCATTCAAGGTGTTTGACAGAATGCCTCATAGGGACGTAATCTCTTGGAATACTATGATATTTGGGTATGCTGAGATTGGAAACATGGGGTTTGCACAATCTTTGTTTGACACAATGCCTGAGAGAGATGTGGTTTCATGGAATTCTTTGCTCTCTTGTTATTTACATAACGGTGTTAATCGAAAGTCAATTGAAATTTTTGTCAGGATGAGATCACTAAAAATCCCGCATGACTATGCTACATTTTCTGTTGTTCTGAAAGCTTGTTCGGGTATTGAAGACTATGGTTTAGGGCTTCAGGTGCATTGCCTTGCAATTCAGATGGGTTTTGAGAATGATGTGGTGACAGGTAGTGCTCTAGTAGATATGTACTCAAAATGTAAGAAACTAGATGGTGCTTTTAGGATTTTCCGTGAAATGCCTGAGAGAAATTTGGTATGCTGGAGTGCTGTAATTGCAGGCTATGTTCAGAATGACCGGTTTATTGAGGGATTAAAATTGTTTAAGGATATGCTGAAAGTAGGTATGGGGGTGAGTCAATCTACCTATGCTAGTGTATTCAGGTCTTGTGCAGGATTATCTGCATTTAAATTGGGCACACAGTTGCATGGTCATGCTCTAAAGTCTGATTTTGCATATGACAGTATAATTGGAACTGCCACATTGGACATGTATGCAAAATGTGACAGAATGTCTGATGCCTGGAAGGTATTTAACACATTGCCTAACCCCCCTCGGCAATCATATAATGCCATTATTGTTGGATATGCTCGGCAAGATCAAGGTCTTAAAGCTTTAGAGATTTTTCAGTCTTTACAGAGGACTTATCTTAGCTTTGACGAAATTAGTTTGTCTGGTGCTTTGACTGCTTGTTCAGTGATCAAAGGCCATTTGGAGGGGATCCAGTTACATGGATTGGCAGTCAAATGTGGTTTAGGGTTTAATATTTGTGTTGCGAATACAATTTTAGACATGTATGGCAAATGTGGAGCTCTGGTGGAAGCTTGTACAATATTTGATTACATGGAAAGAAGGGATGCTGTGTCTTGGAATGCAATCATTGCAGCTCATGAGCAAAATGAAGAAATAGTGAAAACTCTTTCACTCTTTGTTTCAATGTTGCGATCAACAATGGAACCTGATGATTTTACTTATGGCAGTGTTGTAAAGGCATGTGCTGGTCAGCAAGCCTTAAACTACGGTATGGAGATCCATGGAAGAATTGTTAAGTCTGGGATGGGGCTAGACTGGTTTGTTGGTAGTGCCCTTGTTGATATGTATGGCAAGTGTGGGATGCTAATGGAGGCAGAAAAGATCCATGACAGACTGGAAGAGAAAACAACTGTTTCCTGGAATTCGATAATTTCAGGATTCTCATCACAAAAGCAAAGTGAAAATGCTCAGAGGTATTTTTCTCAGATGCTGGAAATGGGTGTAATACCTGACAACTTCACATATGCTACAGTTCTCGATGTTTGTGCAAATATGGCTACCATAGAACTTGGAAAGCAGATTCATGCTCAAATTTTAAAGCTAAATTTGCATTCAGATGTGTATATTGCCAGCACACTTGTAGATATGTATTCAAAGTGTGGAAATATGCAGGATTCCAGGCTTATGTTTGAGAAGACACCAAAGCGGGATTATGTGACTTGGAGTGCCATGATTTGTGCATATGCATACCATGGTCATGGTGAACAAGCCATTAAATTATTTGAGGAGATGCAGCTTTTAAATGTGAAACCAAATCATACAATTTTTATTTCAGTCCTCAGAGCTTGTGCACATATGGGTTATGTGGACAAAGGGCTCCATTACTTCCAGATAATGCAAAGTCACTATGGTTTAGATCCCCATATGGAGCATTATTCGTGTATGGTAGATCTATTAGGGAGGTCAGACCAAGTAAATGAAGCTTTGAAGCTTATTGAAAGCATGCATTTTGAAGCTGATGATGTAATTTGGAGAACTTTGCTCAGTAATTGCAAGATGCAAGGGAATGTAGAAGTTGCAGAAAAGGCATTCAATTCGTTATTGCAGTTGGACCCTCAAGATTCTTCTGCTTACGTTCTTTTAGCAAACGTATATGCTAACGTAGGGATGTGGGGTGAGGTTGCAAAAATAAGAAGTATAATGAAGAACTGTAAGTTAAAGAAGGAGCCAGGTTGTAGCTGGATTGAGGTCAGAGATGAGGTACACACATTTCTTGTTGGTGACAAGGCACATCCAAGATCTGAAGAGATATATGAGCAAACTCATTTACTTGTGGATGAGATGAAGTGGGCTGGATATGTTCCAGATATTGATTCCATGCTTGATGAGGAGGTGGAAGAACAAGATCCGTATGAGGGGCTCAAAACTACCGTTTGTAGTGTGAGGTAATAATGTAGGAAAAATTTTAAACGCTGCTTGCAATGGCTTAATGGAGATTCCCCTACACTCAATGGTGCTTGAGTCATACTGTTTCACATGCTGAGATTGATCCATATTTCCCTGCGTTGAATAGTGGCTTGGGTTAATTAGACCCTCAACATGGCTCTGGCGGGCAATAGGGTCAGAGAGTTTTGGCTTTTTGGGGGGTTTATTGAGCATTCTGATCACCTCCAATATATATTCATCATCCATGCAGATTCGTTGAGATAAATACACAATTGAATGTGATGTGGAGGAGAGCATCCAAGCATGTGATAATCTATATCCAAGGAAAAAAACATGTAATTAGATTCTCTAGATGTTCTTCACCCTATTCATAATAAACCAGATACAAATTTGCATACCTTGGGATCGTTATGAACTGATTCATGCAAACCATCAAATGAGACTGGTGGGTAGATCTAACTCATACTCGTTTTAAGTGGCGAGAACTTTTTACACTGATACTCTGGCTATATATGTAGCTTGACAGACGATACAGTATGTTCTCTAGCACAAAAATTTAATGAGTTTCAACTGGAGTAAAATCACAATTTTGATGTCAGTGTTCTCTTTTTTTCCTATATATAACGAAAAATTGTTATCAAGACTTGAACATGGGGCATGCATATACTCAATTCCCCATCCTTCAACCAGAACGTTATCAGTGCTTATATTAGAAATTGGCAATGAATAACATTTATTTCGATTCTGTTCTTATTATCAGTCTATGCTGAGCAACCCTATTCCTTTGTATTAATCATAAATTTAATATGATTAGTCTCTTTATTTTAAGCAGTTCAAATACTTGCACCGTTATTCTTTTGTGTTTGCATCTGCATATCATCCAAAGCAAAAAAGGTTGAACAATTTCATTCCTTGGAAGTTACTTTCAAGTGTTGTTAAGCCTGCTCCAAGTGTTGTACTGCCTCTCTTTCTCTTAACATGTTAAAATATGCTTTCGTTATCAAAGTGAAACTTCGCTGGGCTAGGATTGAAGGTTGGAATTTGGCTCCATCAAGGTGAAACTTTTTCCGACTAATCCACTGAATAGTAACACAGCGGGTCAGATTATGTTAAAAGTGAAAAAGTGTGAAAAAACTTAAAAAATATTATTTCTCACCTAAATACAGCGTTAAATGCCTTAAAATAAGTAATTTATTTGCTAAACACCATCTTAAAAAATCTTTCCATATTGCGGTAATTTTATGAAACAAAAAAAATATCTCCACGAATCATTCGCTGAGATATTTTAAAAAATGCATATTGGGAATTGGCATGTAGCAAGTCCACACGACAGCGTGGATCATAAGTTCATAACCAATAATACCAATGTTACTTTACATAGATCATACATTAAACTTATCAACTATGCACCTTTACATGTGAGGCACCTGTAGAAGCAAAGCTTCATGGTGAATCAAAGGTGGTTCAAAGGTGTTTTGATGATAACAATGATGATGACAAAGGTGATGATAAAAAGTTAAAAAATCAATCAAAGAACAACTCAAGTGAATAAAGAACAATTCAAGAATTCAAGATAAGAATCAAGAAGAATTCAAGAACTCAAGAAGAAAGTCTAGAGACAAGAATCAAGATCAAGATTCAAGACTCAAGATTCAAGAATAGAGAGAAGACTCAATCAAGATAAGTATTAAAAAAAATATTTCAAAACTTTGAATAGCACATGAATTTTTGACAAAACCTTTTACCAAAGAGTTTTTACTCTCTGGTAATACCAGATTGTTGTAATCAATTACCAGTAGCACAATGAGCTGAAAAAGTTTTCAAACTGAATTTACAACGTTCCAATTATTTTCAAAAAGTTGTAATCGATTACAATATTTTGGTAATCGATTACTAATGTCCTTGAACGTTGAAATTCAAATTCAAATGTGAAGAGTCAATTCCTTTCACTTAAAAGCCTTGTGTAATCGATTACACTAATTTGGTAATCGATTACCAGTGACTGTTTCTAATAATCAAAAGATATAACTCTTCAAAAGGTTTTTGACTTTTTCAAATTGGTTTTAAGTTTTTCTAAAAGTTATAACTCTTCTAAATGGTCTTCTTGACCAGACATGAAGAGTCTATAAAAACAAGGCTTTGTTTTGCATTTCAAGGATCTTGAATACTTTTCCAATCATTTCATTACAATCCTTTACAAGCCTTGAATCTCTTTGAACTTCTTCTTCTTCTTTGTACCAAAAGCTTTCTGAAGTTTTCTGGTTTTCCAAACCTTGAAAACTTGTGCTATTCATCTTTTCATTCTCTTCTCCCTTTGCCAAAAAGAATTCGCCAAGGACTAACCGACTAAATTCTTTTTGTGTCTCTCTTCTCCCTTTTCCAAAAGAACAAAGGACTAACCGCCTGAATTCTTTTGTGTCTCCCTTCTCCCTTGTCAAAGAATTCAAAACGACACAGTCTGAGAATTCTTTTGATTATTCTCATTCCCTAATACAAAAGTGTTCAAAGGACTAATCGCCTGAGAATTCTTTTGTATCCCCATTCACAAAGTATCAAAGGTTTAACAGCCTGAGATCTTTGTCTCAACACATTGAAGGGTACATCTTTTGTGGTACAAGTAGAGGGTACATCTACTTGGGTTTGACTGAGAACAAGAGAGGGTACATCTCTTGTGGATCAGTTCTAGTGAAGGGTACATCCACTAGGTTCAAAGAGAACAAGGGAGGGTACATCCCTTGTGGATCTTTGCTTGTAAAAGGATTTTTACAAGGTTGAAAGAAATCTCAAGGACCGCAGGTCGCTTGGGGATTGGATGTAGGCACGGGTTTTTGCCGAACCAGTATAAAAACTCTTGTGTGTTTGTTTCATTCTTCCTTACTCTTTTACTTTCCGCTGTGCATTTAATTTCCGCTTTTACTTTCTGTTAAGTTTCTCTTCTACTCCTCATTCTCTTAACAATTTAGTAAAAGCCTTAGAAGAGTAATTTTTTTAATTAGTAAAGGTTTAGGAATAATTAATTCAACCCTCCCTTCTTAATTATTCTGAGGTCACTCGATCCAACAAGTGGTATCAGAGCAGGTTTCTTGTAGAAAGTCTAACAACTTCAAGATTAATGGCCTCTTTAGATTCTTTGTTTTTCAAAATTATTTTCAAGAACAGGTTATTCCAAGATCATGATGAAGACCAAGTAAACTTTTGTCTCATGACAAAATCTCATGATAACAACAAAGAAGTATCTGTAAGGAAGAAGTGGTACATCGACAGTGGATGTTCCAAGCATATGACAGGAGATGTATCCAAATTTATAATCATTTCCCCAAGTAAAGTGGACATGTTACATACGGCGACAACAATATTAGTAAAATCTCAAAAGATGTAACATCTAAGCCATCTCTATGAATTAAGGTATGATTAGTATTTTCAGTTAAGTTATTTTTGTGGATAATAAAAAATAATTGTTGAAATTGTTTGATTGTGTTTACAATGCTTAATTAACTTTATTTAGTTTTAAATTTTGAAAATATATGATTAATTGAATTTTGTTTAATGCTTGAATTGCTTATGTTTTGTTTGTTTTGACATGATAGGATAATTGAATTAAGTAAATAATTACAATGATATGTGTTGATAATTGTTATTTGATACTTAAATTTCAGTGTTTAATTATCTGGTAATCAATTACCACTATGTGTAATCGATTACAATAGAATAGACTTAGTTCTATAAATTAAAGATAAGTTCAAAATTATTTGATTATGTTAAAATTTATTATGATTAATTAACTATATTTAGTTTAAATAATTTCAATATACATGATTGATTTTTTGTCTTTGGTAATTGTGTCCAAGTAGTTGGAAGTTTCAAAATTAAAATTTGGAAGTTATTGGAAGTTGAAAATTGAAAATGAAAGTGGAAGTTATTGGAAGTTGGAAGTTGAAAAAGGAAGTTACTGGAAGTTGAAATTTGAAATTTAAAATTTAAAATTTGAAATTTGAAATTGAAATTTAAAATTTTTGAAATTTGAAATTGAAATTTAAATTTGAATTTTTTTTAAAAGTATTGTGCATAGTTAGTTGATTATTAATTAAATTTAATTAATTTGAAATGTTTGATGATTAATTATGCTTAAAAGTTATGTTTATTATTTTGATAATATATATTTTTAAAATGATTATGCATGATTTTTGATGTGATATGTGATTAGTCATTTATGAATGGTTATGTATGGTTTTATATCTCTTGTATGATTCTTGCATAATTTTTAATATGACCTGTGAATTACTTGCTTAAGGTTCATTCATAAAGTTTTTCAAAATCCATTATGTTATATTTATTTATTCTTATAAGAATTTTCATATATAAAGTATCTTTTTTATTCTGAAAAATGTGTTATCAAGCATGAGCATGATAAAGATATTGAGCATGTAGGTTTCAGAGAAAATAATGATTACATGATTGACTGAGTTCTTTGAACTTTCTAAGTTTTTAAATTATCCTTAACAAATCTGAATGTTTGATAATGCCCGTGATCTATATCCTTCAATCCTGGTATAATTCTTGTTTGATATGTTTGAATTACTTGATTGATTGTTCAAAATATTTTTTATGATTTTCAAAATTATTATATTGAATTTCAAATAAAATTATTTTGATATGATAGAACCTTCTATGTTAATAAAAACTCATCTTGGTAAGTGTTGGTAGTCAATTAGCACTTAGTCTTAAAAAAAGTGACTGTATTTTTAATAATTTGTAGATATTAAAAATCAACTTGCTAACATCTTCACAAAACCACTAACCAAAGACTCTTTCTACACCATTAGAAGAGAATTAGGATTTCTAGATGCAAGTAACTTAGACAAATGATTTGTGTTTTGATGACTTATGACTTATTTGTTATTTATGCACATATGCTTCTATTATAATGTGAGGATAATTTATTATCGTGTTTGATTTCTATAAGCTTCTCTTTTCTTGTTTAATAATTATATTTTGTTTCTAATCCTTGTATTTGGGTATGTTTTTATGACATTTGAATACTTAGTATTTCTTTTATTATTTGATTAGTATGACTGAACATGATGATTATATTTACTTGCTCTTGGTTGTTTATGGTTATGAGTTTTAAACTCAATTATTTTGATGATATATGATTAGTGGTATGTACTTTTATTTGGTTATTATGAATGACTTTCTGGATTATATGACATTCTATGAAGTATTATATTTCTAGTGTGATGAATGGTTACGATATCTTGTTTGATTGTTTTCTATTCTCGTGTATTTGGCTATATTATTATGACATTTGAACAATTTACTATTTCCTTATTTGCATGGTATGTTTGAACAAATATTAAGTATGTTATTTGACTATATGGGTTTTATAGATAATCTATTTATGATTGTTGCTTCATGATTCTTGGTTCATGGTTTGGTTGTTAGTTTCTCAATGAATGTTGTATGGATGTTTAGTTATGTTTGATTATTACAAATTTGTTACGCACTTTGGCTTTTTGTTGATGCCAAAGGGGGAGAGAAATGGGATTAAATCAAGAGCTCACATGAGTAATTAATTTAATTTTAAGATAAGCATAAATTCAAAAACAAAGGGGAGAATTTATGAGAGTGATCGACTAGGAAAAAGTGTGTGTGTGTTTCTTGATTTCAGAAGTTGTCATCATCAAAAAGGGGGAGATTGTAGAAGCAAAGCTTCATGGTGAATCAAAGGTGGTTCAAAGGTGTTTTGATGATAACAATGATGATGACAAAGGTGATGACAAAAAGTTCAAAGATCAATCAAAGAACAACTCAAGTGAATCAAGAACAATTCAAGAGTTCAAGATAAGAATCAAGAAGGATTCAAGAACTCAAGAAGAAAGTCTAGAGACAAGAATCAAGATCAAGATTCAAGACTCAAGATTCAAGAATAAAGAGAAGACTCAATCAAGATAAGTATTAAAATTTTTTTTTCAAAACTTTGAATAGCACATGAATTTTTGACAAAACCTTTTACCAAAGAGTTTTTACTCTCTGGTAATCGATTACTAGATTGTTGTAATCGATTACCAGTAGCAAAATGAGTTTGAAAAAGTTTTCAAACTGAATTTACAACATTCCAATTATTTTCAAAAAGTTGTAATCAATTACAATGTTTTGGTAATCGATTACCAGTGTCCTTGAACGTTGAAATTCAAATTCAAATGTGAAGAGTCACATCCTTTCACTTAAAAGCCTTGTGTAATCGATTACACTAATTTGGTAATCGATTACCAGTGACTGTTTCTGATAAATCAAAAGATATAACTCTTCAAAAGGTTTTTGACTTTTTCAAATTGGTTTTAAGTTTTTCTAAAAGTTATAACTCTTCTAAATGGTCTTCTTGACCAGACATGAAGAATCTATAAAAGCAAGGCTTTGTTTTGCATTTCAAAGATCTTGAATACTTTTCCAATCATTTCATTACAATCCTTTACAAGCCTTGAATCTCTTTGAACTTCTTCTTCTTCTTTGTACCAAAAGCTTTCTGAAGTTTTCTGGTTTTCCAAACCTTGAAAACTTGTGTTATTCATCTTTTCATTCTCTTCTCCCTTTGCCAAAAAGAATTCGCCAAGGACTAACCGCCTGAATTCTTTTTCTATCTCTCTTCTCCCTTTTCCAAAAGAACAAAGGACTAACCGCCTGAATTCTTTTGTGTCTCCCTTCTCCCTTGTCAAAGAATTCAAAACGACACAGTCTGAGAATTCTTTTGATTCTTCCTATTTCCTAATACAAAAGTGTTCAAAGGACTAACCGCCTGAGAATTATTTTGTATCTCCATTCACAAAGTATCAAAGGTTTAACAGCCAGAGATCTTTGTCTCAACACATTGGAGGGTACATCCTTTGTGGTACAAGTAGAGGATACATCTACTTGGGTTTGACTGAGAACAAGAGAAGGTACATCTCTTGTGGATCAGTTCTAGTAGAGGGTACATCCACTAGGTTCAAAGAGAACAAGGGAGGGTACATCCCTTGTGAATTTTTGCTTGTAAAATGATTTTTACAAGGTTGAAAGAAATCTCAAGGACCGCAGGTCGCTTGGGGACTGGATGCAGGCACGGGTTGTTGCTGAACCAGTATAAAAACTTTTGTGTGTTTGTTTCCTTCTTCCCTACTCTTTTACTTTTCGTTGTGCATTTAATTTCCGCTTTTACTTTCTGTTAAGTTTCTCTTCTACTCCTCATTCTCTTAACAATTTAGTAAAAGCCTTAGAAGAGTAATTTTTTTAATTAGTAAAGGTTTAGGAATAATTAATTCAACCCCCCTTCTTAATTATTCTGAGGCCACTCGATCCAACAACACCAATGCTATTCATGTCGCATTAGAATTTCTCTTAACCAGACCTTAAATTAGGACTGACTTCTTATCTTGTTTCCTAATAATACAATTCACAACGTTTAGCATATCCCTCTAGCCATAAACAAAAATGATAGCACCATAAAATATTTTTAAAAAAAATCCATCATATGGCAATAAAGAAAACTATAGCCTCAAAACTTGTTACATGGATCATATCTACCACAATCATATGCTCCATTAGTACAAAATTTGATTGCTATTGCTACACAATGACTTGCATTGAAACCTATAATGTCAATGGCTTGTATCCTATACTACCCGACATTGTGGTATTTAAGGTTCGGGGGTTCCATCCCTCCACACCCCATTCCCTAATTCTTCACGTTGATCCCATAAAACAAGGAAAAAATTCTGACTATTCATTCAAAGATTGACATCAACATTCAGATAAGTCACGGCTGAAAACAATAAAACAAGCACGGGTAACATGAATAAGTGCTTAATATTAAGAACTCCTGCATCTATTCTCCTCACAGTACCAGCATCTGGCATAGTATCTGCAAACTTTACTTCATTATCATTTGTAGATGAACTTTTCCAAGTCTTGTCCACCTGGGAAAGGAAAATAGGAACAACGATTAGAACTTTGATCTGTTGACATTTTTCTTCCATGTGCTTTCATTTGTTTTAAATATTTTAGACCCTCTTTGATCTAAGTGCTCATATCTGTGAACTTGTCATTAACATCAAAAAGTGGGTGGACAAAAACGATAAAATGTTATAGTTACTATTTTAGTGTATATTATATAAATCATAAAATAATAATACTTCCCCTAAAGTAAATACAGTATAGGTCTATAGGGGTAAATGGCAACACTAGAAGGGAACTACTCAGCAGATCTAATAACATTTCAGTGTCAAGTCTATCTCTTTGGATCAGAATTCTACTAAGAATCAGGTGCTAACATGAAATAATATCATAACGTGTACTTAAGTTTATTTTCTATTCGCATTTTTTGTAGAGGAAGAAAAGGCCTATATAACCAAAAATTAAGGTCAAAACTTAACAATTAAATTTATGACAGAAAACATAGCATGCAGCACAGCTTGTTATCCATGAAACTGTGCATTTCATACCAACATAAGTGGTGTTTCGCATTTGCTAAAACTTTTAGCTACATCTAAGTACCTAACTGATAGCAATAAGTGACACTTTTTCATCTTAGAGAAACTAGATTCCCTACAAAAGGCACTAGTAATGATTTAAAAAAAATCAACTTCACATATGGCACCGACACATCTTAAAACCAAATACCAGACTAGCATTAAAAGGATGTTTACCATAGGCGGGGAGCGTCATCAAGTGATCATCATCGAGGAGGGGGCGAGCGACGACGGGAGGCACAATTTCTCGAGTCGAAGACCATCAGACTCATTAGAAGAGCTATATTCTGATGGTATCGACGGAGAGTCATTGATATCTCCGTACTCGCCTCCGTACGAGCTTCGGCGTCAACCAAACAACCAACACAGTGACCCAAAAGTTGTCGCCGATAGCGATGGTGGTCCCCCCACAGGCACCGGTATACTCATCAGAAGAGCAACAGACCCATTGGAAGCGAACCACTCCGACGACCCCAGCAACGACCTCTAAACACGGCTCAGGTGTAGACGATCTCGCGCCGGGGGAAGAAAGCCACCCGTGACGGAGACACGGTTGTTGTTGCTGCCAACAAACCCAGGCTCCCTTTACCCAAAGGACCTAAAGCAATCGAAAACACAGCGGATAACTCCCCACCCTCGAAACTAGTGAGCGTATATCGCCCGAAAAGGTTATGGAGCAGGAAGACAAAGGCAAGGGAGCAGAGGCAGTAATCAACAATGGGGAAATAAGTGTACATGAGCCACAAAAAAGGAAACACCAAGCGGAAAGTGAATCACTGACAGGGACAGCTGTTCACCCAGAAGATACACAAAAGGAAATAGTTGTTGAGGATACCCTTTTTCAAACGACAGTTGACCATGTAACTCTCACTGGGCTCCCCCACTCATAGCTGCCACCCCCAAGCAGAAGGAAATGTAGAAGCAAGGCTTCATGATGAATGTGATTCAAAGGTGTTTTGATGATAACAATGATGACAATAAAAGATGATGACAAAGGTGATGAACAAAAAGCTCAAAGATCAAAGAACAACTCAAGTGAATCAAAGAACAATTCAAGAGTTCAAGAATCAAGAAGAATTCAAGACTCAAGAAGAAAGCCTACAATTAAGAATCAAGATTCAAGATTCAAGATCTCAAGAATCAAGATCAAGATTCAAGACTCAAGATTCAAGAATGAAGAAAAGACTCAATCAAGATAAGTATTAAAAAGCAGTAAAATGAAAAGACTCTGGTAATCGATTACCATATTGTTGTACTCGATTACCAGTAGTAAAATGAGTTTGAAAAAGTTTTCAAACTGAATTTACAACGTTCCAAATATTTTCAAAAGGCTGTAATCGATTAAAATGTTTTGGTAATCGATTACCAGTGTCCTTGAACGTTGAAATTCAAATTTAAAAGTGAAGAGTCACATGATTTCACTCAAAAGCTTTGTGTAATCGATTACACTTATTTGGTAATCGATTACCAGTGTTTGTTTCTGAAAAATCTAAAGATGTAACTCTTCAAAAAGGTTTTGACTTTTTCAAATGGGTTTTAAGTTTTTCTAAAAGTTATAACTCTTCTGAATGACCTTCTTGACCAGGCATGAAGAATCTATAAAAGCAAGGCTTTGTTTTGCATTTTAATCATTCTTTCCAACAACAATCTTGAATACTTTTGCTTTTCCAATCAATCCTTTACAAGCCTTGAAATCTCTTTGAAGTTATTCTTCTTCTTCTTTTGTACCAAAAGCTTTCTGAAGTTTTCTGGTTTTCTAAACCTTGAAAACTTGTGTTATTCATCTTTTCATTCTCTTCTCCCTTTTGCCAAAAAGAATTCGTTAAGGACTAACCGCCTGAATTCTTTTTGTGTCTCTCTTCTCTCTTTTCCAAAAAGAACAAGGGACTAACCGCCTGAATTCTTTTGTGTCTCCCTTCTCCCTTGTCAAAGAATTCAAAACGACACAGCTTGAGAATTCTTTTGATTCTTCCCATCATCTTTTCATTCTCTTCTCCCTTTTGCCAAAAAGAATTCGCCAAGGACTAACCGCCTGAATTCTTTTTGTGTCTCTCTTCTCTCTTTTCCAAAAAGAACAAGGGACTAACCGCCTGAATTCTTTTGTGTCTCCCTTCTCCCTTGTCAAAGAATTCAAAACGACATAGTCTGAGAATTCTTTTGATTCTTCCCATTCCCTAATACAAAAGCGTTCAAAGGTTTAACCGCTTGAGAATTCTTTTGTATCCCCATTCACAAAGTATCAAAGGTTTAACAGCCCGAGATCTTTGTCTTAACACATTGGAGGGTACATCCTTTGTGGTACAAGTAGAGGGTACATCTACTTGGGTTTGACTGAGAACAAGAGAGGGTACATCTCTTGTGGATCAGTTCTAGTGGAGGATACATCCACTAGGTTCAAAGAGAACAAGGGAGGGTACATCCCTTTTGGATCTTTGCTTGTAAAAGGTTTTTTACAAGGTTGAAAAAAATCTCAAGGACCGCAGGTCGCTTGGGGACTGGAGGTAGGCACGGGTTGTTGCCGAACCAGTATAAAAACTCTTGTGTGTTTGTTTCCTTCTTCCCTACTCTTTTACTTTCTGTTGTGCATTTAATTTTCGCTTTTACTTTCTGTTAAGTTTCTCTTCTACTCCATATTCTCTTAACAACATAAGTAAAAGCCTTAAAAGAGTAATTTTTTAATTGGTAAAGTTTTAGGAATAATTAATTCAACCCCCCTTCTTAATTATTCTGAGGCCACTCGATCCAACAGGAAACATGGGCCACAGTGATCTACTCAAAGTATGGTGGGTGGAGGACATTGGAGGAAGGAAGAATAGGCACTCATGACTCAACATGGTGGAAGGATCTAGTCTCAATCCACAACCAGCAGTAGAACAGTGTAATTAAAAGGGAAACATTATGGAAGGTGGGCGACGGTCAGAAGTTTAGGTTTTGGGAAGATCCATGGACAGCTGATGAACTGCCACTAATGGAGAAATACCCTAGGATGTATCACATCTCATGCCAACAAAAGCAATTGATGACGCAAATGGGGAGTAGCATGAACAATGGGTGGGAATGGAAGCTCATTTGGAGGAGGTCTCTTTTTTATGCTGAAATAGCTATGGAAGACACTTTCTTAGGAGAGATTTCACAATAGTAAGTGGATTCACACAGGGAAGACACCTGGATTTGGAAACTTGACACATGCGGGGATTACTCAACAAAAAGTGGGTATAACTTGATATGGGGAGAAACAACGGGGGCAATTCTGAATTCTGATTTTCAGGAATTATGGAAACTCAAAATTCCAGCAAAAGCTGCAGTGTTTGCTTGGAGGCTCATCCGAGATAGACTACCAACAAAGAAAAATCTCAGTAGGAGATAGGTGATGATGAATGACGTGTTATGCCCTTTCTGCAGAAATAGAAAGGAGGAGGCTGCACATTTATTCTTCACTTGCAGCAATATCCTCCCTTTATGGTGGGAGACAATATCCTGGGTAAATTTATAAACAACAATGCCTCAAAACCCTAGGGATCACTACCTGCAGCACGGACACGGGGTTTCTGAAGGGAAAAAGTCGACAAGATGGAAGTGTTGCTGGATTGCCTTAACATCCACAATCTGGCGGCACAGAAATAAAATAGTCTTCCAAAATGCTACTTTTGATGGAAGCAAACTGATGGATGATGTGGTCCTTCTAATCTGGACATGGATCAAAACCATGGAGAAGGACTTTGTAATGCATTTTAATCAATGGTCATCCAATCTCAAGAAAGGGTTTAGAAGTTAGGAGGGAATGAGTGTGGGAGGATTATGTAACATATTTGTGTGTTTTCAACTTGGTCTAGCTTAAATGATGGAACCCTGCTGGATGCATAATCACCCTTATGTATCCATAGTACCACTGGTACTATTTCAATCTATAATATATCTATTTTTGCTATGCAAAAAAAAAATGTTTTTGAAAATAAAGCATCCCAATAGTCAAGTAAACACCTGCTAAATTTTCATCCTCTGAATTCTCCATTAAGTTGAGATGTTTAAATTACAAATAAATTGGAACAACTCTAATACGTGAAAAATATACAAGTCAAAATCTAAATAATCCCTTCCCATCACATCTAAAAAATTAATTAGTTGTTCAATTGTTATTCGCAAACTGACCCAACAAACAAAGCATCACATAATTCCATACATAGTTATATTCATACAACATTCGGTCATTATACTATGCAGACTAATTGATGCCATTGGAAGTCCTAGTTGTTTCTGTTGATTAATGAGCCAGAAACACTTAAACTTAACATCATGCAGACAGAGACCTAGCAGCCTACAAATAACCCATCCATCATAGATCCAAATGGTTTTATTACTTTATGGCCAGAAATAATATTTCAGAAGCCTGATCTTCACCTGCTTATTGAGATGCTCTCTCTCAACAGCCAGCTACATCACCAATTTTTTTAATACTTTGGTCTGCTTTCCGATATCTTTTGCAGATGCCACTTTTGCTTCCTCCACTTGGTGTAATGATCCCTCCAAGCATTCCAATCTAGTCCTCAAGAAGATTAATTCCTCATTTAAATCACTGTTAGATTTAGTACCTGGCATTCAGATTCATTTAGCTGCTTCTCAAGTGAACACACCTTGACACTTAAAGCGACAACCTGAGAATTGGCAAGAATTAGTTTATCATTCAAATGTTCAATCTTGTCCACAGGAACATCCTTCTCTTTCAATTGTTCTATACAAGTTTCAAGCTTAGCTCAGAGTTCAGATTCACGCTGACTTAAACCATTCAAATTGAACTAAGAAAGTTGAAGTTTATCCAACAGTTGTTTTGAAATTCTCTTCAATATCTCGCGTGCATTATTTGCCTCAAGCCATCTTTCACAAGCATCAATTGCTTCTCCCTCCATGAGAATTAGCTCTTGTTCTAAAGAAGCCATCCTTTGTTTAATCTTTTCTTCAATTTGCCTTGAGTCAATGAATTCTTCTCAAGATCTATTTCATTTGCTAAAGATTTCTCTAGCATCCTCAGAACATGTATTTGTTGCTCAGGTGTTTGCATGTTCATTACTGTGCTTACATTTAAAGATTCATCATCCTCTAAGATGATCTCACCCTCTTCAACATTACCTGTTGTCATTAAAAAAGGGTAATAAATATTAATCAAAAATAGATAATTATTTAGACAAAGATATTCTTATTGCTCACACATTCGTCAAGAATCAGCTATATTGAGCCAATCAGTCAGCCCAATTTTTTTTCTTCTAATAAAAGAAGCCCATTAATGCAAGAGAGGAGTTCCCACTTTATTCCACAAACAACTTCACGTGGAAATTGAAGTGGACCCCCCATAATATGATGGGACAGACATAAAAGATTTCTTAGAAATAGCCTTTTTCTAACAAAACTTAATGAAAACGACAAAATCATGAAATAAATAACACCAAGCAATCAATGTGCCACCAAAAAATAAAACCTACATAAATGAATCAATCAATGAGATCTTTCACATCCCATTTCCTCTCCTCTTATAAGAAGACAGAGTCCTCTCAAAACTAGCAGACTGTTTCTTGTCCACAACCTCAGAACCCAACACCCCACACAACAGATCAAACTCCAGAAACTTCCCAACACAATCCATGTTTGCAACTTTCAAAACCAAGCCCTCCAATTCCCAAAAGTTTCCAAATGCATCACAAAATTGCTAAAGTTTGCAACTTTCTCAGGTAAACATGCAACATTCAATTCCAGCCCGGTGAGCACTGTGGCCATGTCATCACCTAGATCCCCAATTGCTTCTCCAATGGATGAAACACCTCCAAGATCAATATCAACAGTGTCTTCAGCACTTTGAGTGTCCATTGTACTAATGCAACACTTCAACACTTGTAAAAGATTATATATTCAAGCCACAAAAGTGAATATAATTTATTGGAATCACCAGGGGGGGTTTAATTTTGCAAATTTAAAAAGGGAAAAGAGAAATGAATGGAGAAAACTAAGTTTGAAGGCAAGATTAGAATTTTTCCAATAATTGAAGAAGGATATGGAACCATATGAAAAGAGGGGAATTTGAACAAGAAGAAAAAAATAACGGGTCGGTTTGGATTTTGGAACACTGAATTGCTGATTTCCGATGGCAGATACGGTTGCACCCTAACCCAAAACGCGCTTGCCCCTCACTGTCAAACGAAGCGTTTCGTCTTTCTTTTCACACACTTAAGTTTAATGGAAAAAAAAAAACCTAATGGGCATGTTTTCTTGTTTGGGGCCAATTTGGGTGACTTTTTTTTAGGGGGTATATGATGATTTACATGTGCCTCTTTATTTGTTTTTTTACCAGTGAAATTATTTCATAAACTTTCTTTGAGTTTAAGATGAATTGTAAAATAGTCCTAACTCTAATCTTTATTTTATAAGAAACAACTATATTTTATACTATAGCTTATTTCTTTTAAAAAATCAGAAATAATATTTTATTACTCCTCCTTTTTTTTCTAAATGATTAATACTCCTACTTGTTAATTACTATAATTGATAATTGATGGACTATTAAATGTATTTAACATAACAATTAAAATTTTATATTTTTTATAATTTATTCAATAAGTTATATTTTGTGTAAAAAAATGTTATTTTTGTAAGTATTAAATGTGTTTGGATCAATTAAAATGTTATTTTGTGTAAAAAAATGTTATTTTAATTTATTCAATTAAAATATAACTATTAAATGTTATATTTTTTATAATTAATATATGGTCTCATTTATCCGATGAATCTAATGATTAGTTTTAATTGTCTTCAAACGTTTACATGTAAAGAATGACATGATATAAATATGTGTTTGGATCTGTGTTGAGATCTACATTTCCTTTTAAAAAAATCATCAAATATATCAAATAACACAAAAATAAATAGTAACTGTTTTATAGTTAATGCATGTATACAGCTCTATCACGTGATTCACGTCTAAATGGATTATTTACAGGCATTGCATCATAATTCTTAGTTCTTAAAGTTTCATCATCTTATATCAAAATACTAGCAATTCTCATTATTACACATGCGGGAAGAATAAACTCAAATTTTGACATTTTTTTTAAAAGAATTTTGACATAATAACAACAATTAAATTGAGAATAAAATTAGTAATAACAATTTAAAAAAGTTATATTATCAATTGAGACACGTATTTTTTTTAAGTATTCAACTTCTAACTTGAGATACCTATATACTCATAAGAAAAAATTTGTGTAATAATTTATTATTAGACTTAAATCATTTATTGTAAAAGATATATATGGTCTTTAAAATGAAAATGGTTGAAAGAGAAACACTTAGTGATTTTATATGTATTTTTAACATAAAAAATAATTAAAGAAAGTAATATCAGCAGCTATATTTTTAAGGTTCATGAAAAAAATAAAAACAGTTATATATATTAAAGGGTAATTTAATAATAAAAAATGTGTAGACTTAAAATATTAATTATCTTTAATAATAGTCATAGGTTATATTTGATGAAACTAGTTGAAATTTGAAATCTAAAAACTAAAAACTGAAAAAATAGTTTATTAAATTATAAATATTTGATAAAATTAGATGTTAAAATACCTCAAAAATATAAAATATAATAAAATTATGATTTATTTAAAAATAAAATAAAATAAAATAATATATATATATATATATATATATAGTATAAATTAACATTTTAAAAATATTACTTTAAGTAATATTTAAAAAACAAAAATTATTAAAAAATTATTTACTAAATAACTAAATCAACTTTTTCAACTAATAAAAAAATTAAAAACTAACTAAAATTTGTTATCCAACCTAACCATAGATTACACCATTAGGGTTTGTCTCGTGTCAACAAAAGATAATTCGCCAAACAATATGTACAATTTCAAGTTATCAATACAGACCAATTCCAATTAGACATTTGTTAATCTAATAACTTTTTTTTAAGGAAATCAAGTAGCTGTTATGATTAAGTAAAATAATTTTAAAATATACTACAAGTGTCATATTTTCAATGCTCGATCTAACGGGTGCAAGTGCAACGTGCCACTACCAAATTATGGATTTCCTTGATTTATGTCTTAATTAAAGAATCAATGATAAAATTATTAAAAAATCACGTTATAAGTATAGTAAAAATATCATAAAGTGTATTAATATTTTTTAATTGATATTCTAAATACACTAGTTATTGTCTTACATTGTCCAGTATATTACATATAATAAATTATCGTTATTCGCGAGCAAAGAAAGTTGCTTTTGGGCGAAAAGAATGCATGAACATGAGTTTGATTATGAAACGTGGAACGTTCTTCTCCATTAATTTTTTTCGTTGATATTTACTACCAAATATACTTTTTTTATTCAGCTTAGAGTTTTTTATTATTATTCAGATATACCAAATAAACTGTGTATTAAAAAATGGTGTAACTATTATTATTGTTGACAAAGATTATAAATAAAAGGAATGAATATTAAACGGACCTACAAAATTGACTACTCTCGAATATGTACCAGTTATGATAAAAGTAGGAAGAGTTGCGACGCCTTTGTATACCATTTTCTCCAATATTTAATTAAAAAAATTGCAATTGTAGTTTTTAATAAATAAGAATTAAATACAAGAGATTTACAATAATCCTGCATCATTCAATATAACCAACTGAATTAGACCCCTTAATAAAAATTACATTTGTATTAAAAAAATAAAACAAATGTATTAATATTTCTTCGACATGGATCTAACTTCTTCTTTTTTTCTACTTATTCTAAGAAATTCTCAAAAATAGTGTTTGTCTCTAAATGCCTAGTATCATGTCAACACAGAAGACAATAATTCTTCCAACAATTACAAACGGTCCAATCTCTAGCGTGACCGAAGCACTAATTTGAATTAAGTAAACATTTACGAGTAATCGAGCAAAATAAAAGTAAATATAGTACTATAATGCATTTACAATGTCTAATTAAAGTACTTTAAAAATATGTTTATGTTAACTTCTTGTCGTAATGAGTACATTTATGACCTACATCACAAATTTTATTGATTGATGTGTTGATAATCAAATACTTAGGAGAAATAAATGGTTTCAAAAAATGTTGTTTCATAAATAAATAAAAATATTGGACTGTGAATATCCTTATTAATTAACGTTTTTATTTGAATTTATTAGATCAATTAGTCGGCATAATCAACTGTTTTGAAAAGATAAAAAATTTAAAACAATTTATTAAAAAATTATACATAATTATCCTGTGAAAAACTCTCAAATGACGAAGAACTTGTTAAACTGCAAACTCAGACATTATTTGTGGTCCTGCTAGATCGGAATTGCATATGAAAGATATTTTATAATTTAAATTTACCTAAGACGTCAAACTTCAAAATGATTTTCTAGTAAATATATCTTTAATGTTAATTATTGAATTCTTACTCAGCACACTGACATATGTCATTTCTAAATTATTATAGCGCCCTCCAATAACAGTCATTGTTTTTGTTAACCAGAAAAATTAGCCATAACAAAATGATTTGCTAAAACAGTGATACCAAAATATTTTATCATAAACTTGTGGTTGCAAATGCAAGGACTTAAAATATATGTTCATTAATTATTTTTAATTCGAAAGAACTTCCGTATCAAGTTTGTTTGTTTCCATTAAATAGAGAAGGATTCCATTACTTTAAAACAAATAGAAGTATATTTTAGAGAATAATAATAATTATTCTTATGAATTGGAAAAAATAATAATTAAGAGTGTAACAAAATACACACATACAAATAAATTATTATTATTATTATATTTTAGTTTTAAAATATACTCTTGAAATTTACAAGAGCCCTGTTTATTAATGAGATACTGAGAAATAAGAATAATAAGATGAACTATTACTCCATCAATATTGGTAAACACGAACAAAATAAAAGTATTAAAGGTGGTTTTTGGATGTGAACGAAGGGAAGAATTAGCAACTTATATTTAACAATATGCATAAAACACTATTTTCATTACTTCAACCAGGCATTATTTTTACTAAATTTCAGACTAACTTAATAAATAAAATACTGTGCTTAAGGGAAATAGTTATTTTTGCTAGAATACAAATGTGTTGATAAGTATTATGTTTGTGTGGAGAGTGAAGAGGTTAGAAAGACCGAAACGTTCACTGCATTGGTCGGTCATGTGGACCCATGACGACAGGTGTGGGACATTAGCTTAGCCCGTTGCGTTACAAAAAGTCATTTATGAAAGGGCCAATTCAGATGTTGATGGTTATGCTCCAAAATTCATTATCACACGTCACTGTTAATTACAGTAACTTTTTTTCTTTATTTCTTTGTCTCTTTCTTTAGAATTAAACTATTTGCCGCGACTCACACACACTTTCTCTCACTTGCTCAAAATATTTTGCAAGGATTCAGAAACTTCCAAATTCAAGTGACCATTTATTTGTCGCATCACTTAAAAGTGCTGTAGCTGTATACAGGTGAATTTACGGTAATTGGTTTCAAAATCAATTTCATTAGATATATTTATTTATGCTCTTATTGATTCTTCAATAGTTTGATATTGTTTTGTGGGAAGAAATTAATCACAAGAATTAATTTTTCAAATATTTTTCTTGATAATAATAAAATTATTATTTATTTTTAAAAATTAATTTAAGTGTAGTATTTATTTAGGGTACGCTGAAAGTACATAGATGTCTTTTGCAGACACGTATGTATATAAATGTCAAGCTTGTCGGTGATGGGATCCAACTTTCGCCACAATACTTATCTTTATTATATTTTGGACAGGGACAGAAAATGGATGCTATGCCCTTTTGCTAAACGTAATTTTAAATAATAATAATAATAATAATATAAAAAGTTACATATTACATTTTATATAAATCGTATTCCAATAAACTTGTTTCCAAATTTTAAGAGAAACTTACTTAAGGGATTTAGAGCATTATTTCGATGATAATCTTTATATGAGTTATTTAATTTTTTTTCTTATTGAAACATGTGACATGGCATTATTTATATAAACAATCGTTATTTAATAAATTTATATTATAAATAAAATATTTTTTTAAACATAATAACTCATAAAATTAAGTTAATTAATTATTGGAGCCATTTTAACATCCGAATAAATTTCATACAAAATATTTAAATTTATGCAAAATTAAAAGACCCTAAAAAAATATGATAAACAATTCATTAAAACAATTGTTGTAAATGCTATTGGAAAAATTATAGAGAAATTAACTCGTCATTCAATCAATAACTTACAAGAGAGGAGTATGACAATAGCTATTATTTTCAACTAAAATCTTATCTAAAAAAACAAACTAGAATCTCAATTTTTTTATTAAGGAAAAAAAAGGCCCTTATCATCTAAACTTTAATTACAATTTATACTATTTTTCACACACATATATCAGAATTCATATTGAAAATCATCATAAAAACATATTAATGACACTTTTTAATAAAATAATTCTATTTTAAAGCTGTTAGCCAGTGATAGCAGTTAACATTTGCCTATATCATATACATTTAAACAAATAATCTGGGATTATCTTATGTTGCTCATGTTATAAGTGGGTATCATTTATTTTTATTTTTAATAGTGGGTGCCACTGATTGCTTTTTGGATACCAACCATTTTTGTAGTGAGAACAAAACTTCACGAGTTGCACCAGTCACCTCCGTGATGATGTTTTTGAAGAATTAAGAATCTATTTAAGAAACGTAACTGTTTCAATTATCATTTTATACAAGTTATTGGACTTGTCAATATTATAGCAAATTATTTTTCCTACATAAGATTATTGATTTGCGACTTGGACTGAGGACCAGAAAATATCTGTACTTTGTTCTCTTTTATATATACACGTTTGGCCACTTGCCTTTATTTTGTTCTGCACAAGTTGGCAAATCGAATCATTTTCTATTTTGAAATCCTATAATATATATATATATATATATATATATATATATATATATATATATATATATATATATATATTTGTGATTTTCCATTGACAACTGAATCAACCTAGTAAGCTGAACCTCGAATCCCACGTGGTGTCATCGCAATCCCACGACCCTTCCTTTTTTAGTTTTTCTGTGTTGGAAATAAATCTGAAAAATATAAATAGGAATTTCATTTCCAGCTTGCATAAATTGGTAAACACCTAAATTCCAAACTTTCACCATCTTTCTTAGAAATAGATCATTTTAGGGGAAGGAGAAATCAAGTTTTTTACTTGTAAAATAAAACTTATATGCATTTTTAATTTGAATAAATAAATATTTAAAACTTTTATTATTTTATTTTGTTTATAAAAATTAAATAACTTTTTAATCTTGATAAATTAGTTAATTACAGTAAATTTTATAATAAAGACAGGAAGGGGTGGTGTTTTTGGTGTATAATGAATTATTCTTTTCCTGCATTACACATTCTTTCTTCTCATTTTATACTTGTTTTGAGTTTGCAAAGAGAAGTAGGGGTTGGGGAACCGACTTCTCTTTGGTCCCGGCTTTTTTTTAAAATTAAAACAAAAATCTATTTATTTAATTATTATTTTTAAAAAAATAATTCCCTTGTTGTTTTAAATATTATTTTCACATTAAAAAAATAAATAAAATTTTTAATGTTATTATTTTATTTTTTAAATAATGAAAATATTTTTTTGTTTAATTATTTATTAACACTTTTAAAATAAAAAAAAGATAAAGTGATTAAAAAACAGATAGATTGATTAAAAATACAATATATATAGTTATCATATCTTAATTGTATTAGATGAAGAAATTAAATAAGATAAAATAGAGAGACAAAAAATAGATTGATTAAAAACACAATCAATATATAATTTTTTTCTAATAGTTGGATTACTTGTTTGTTAAAAATAACTAAAATTTTTTATTAGATAAAAATGCTTATAGTTGGACTCTGTGACCACTTTTAACACGTCTCCATTATATTTCAATTTTATTATTTGATATTTGATTACTTTTTTTTAATATTTTACATGATCTCATCGAAAGAACAATTATCTGATCACGTGTGATTTATAAATTTTATGAGGAGAAATTCCTAGAAACACAACTTACTTGATTACATACTTGAGTTTTTAATCAATCTATTTTTTAATCACTTTATCTTTTTATTTATTTATTTTAAGACTATTAATTAATTATTTTAAAACTGTTAATAAATAAGTAAATAAAAATTATTCTCATTATTTAAAAAATAAAATAAAAATATTAAAATTTTATTTATTTTTTAAATGTGAAAAATATATTTAGAAAAACAAGTGAATTAAATTTTAAAAAAAGAATTTAATAAACAAACTCAAAACAAGTGTAGTTTAGGAAATATTTTTGATGTATGTGTATTTTGAAAAAAAATGAAGAGAGAGAAAGTGTGGTGTAGGAAAAAAAACCAATTTATGTTCCTTAAGAAAAATAATTAAATTAGTTGATCACATTAAATCTTTGAATTAATTGTATTATTATTTTAAAATCATACTTTTCTTAATTTTTTATTTACTCAATTGTTTATTATTAATGTTTATAGAAAAAATAATTAAATAAGAGTATATAAAAAATAATTAATGTATTTAAAAATAGAAAATAATTTTATAAAGAAAGACAAATATTTTATTTTAAAAAAAATATTATTAAGAACGGAGAGAATATTTGATATTGAAATTTGAAATAGTGAAACGAACATATAGTCCAAACTGTTAAACTTGTATGCATCAAACGTGTCAGCAGCTTGCTTTCCCCACACCATTATTATTTCAAGTTTCATACATAATTCGGTCAGTTGGCAATTTGGCATGCTTTACCAATATTAATATCAATTAGTGTTTATAATCTTATTACAGGACTCCCTTAGTATCTAAATATAAGTAAAAAAATATATATTTTAGAATTAAATACTATAAAAAAATTTCCACTGACTGTATTTGTATTTCTTTTGTTATATATAAATAGTAAAAATATAACATTTTTTGTCTTATTTAGAAACATAAGCCTGTTTTATTTGCTAAAAAAAACTATCCCTAATTAAATGTGATGTCTATTAATAATTATTATTTTTTTATGAAAATTGATATATTTATTGAACTATCAACAAAATTAAGTATGTATATTGATTGAATGAATTTAAAGAAGGGTCTCGTGTCTTAGAACATTGACTAATAAACAAAAAAAATATTTTAGTGTAAAAATCATAAAAAAACACAAAAAAAAGATTATGAATAATATAATTTTTTAGTTACCCAATAAAAAAATTTACTTTAAATTCTTTAAATAGTCTAAGAGTACCGATTAATATTTACATTTCTAATATATCAATATCTTAAACTATTTAATGTATGATTGGTCTACAAATGAAATTAAAATTTACAACGAAATAACCAATCTAATTATTTTTATTGATCTCAATCAATTAGGTAACTATTATAAGAAAATAGTAATAATATTATTTTTAAAGTTCTATTCAATTAATTGTTATTTTAGTTCCAATACTTTTTTATTTTTTTATTAAATTCTAATGAAGGATAACTTTTTTAAAAAATAAAAATAAGTAGTACAATTGAATAGCATTAATCAAATTTCTTAATCAATATAAAATTAATTATTTTTACTTCTATATTATGTTAATATTATTTTAATCATAATATGATTGCGTGTATTTTTGTGTCTTTGATTCGTCTATAAGATGAAGCCTATTGGCCACCAACCTCTAATTGGTTTTCCAAATTGGTTTGTTTGGGGTCCTGTGGCTGCACATATCCAACCTTAACTTCGGCCGTCGAATCTTTCTGGTCATTGGTTGTTTTTAATTCTTTCAAAAATTCAAACACAACCCAAAATCTCTTGGGAAATGCTAGATTCACTGCTTCTCCTAGCAGCAGATTTTGGGTTCTTCTGACCCAATTATTCATTTTCCCCAACTTGGTCTTGTTGAATTTTTATTGGGGTTGTAAATTCCTTGTTGAGTTTGAAAGTTATTTCCTTTTTCCCCTTCTGGATTCAAGTCCCAAGTATTTGCTTAAATTGGGGTATTTTTTTATATCAGGTATTTAATTGAGATTACCTGAACTAATAATTGCTAAAAAAGTTTGCATCTTTGCTTCAATTTTATAACTGGGTATGTTTTTGTTTTTTGTTGTTGATGTTGATGTTGTGTTTTTGTTTTCAGAATTGTTGCTTTGAGGTTTTCCAAGGCTTGAAATCTGAAAATGACGATTGGTAGTCTAGCACCTAAGGCAGAGAAGAAGAAATCAAGGAAGAACAAGACTGTTGTTGTTAATGAGAATGCACCCTTGTTGCCAAAAAGTCATGTTCAGGAGAGTGATGCTGGTTTTGATGATTTCAATGGAGCTTCATTTTCTGGGGCTGTTTTTAACTTATCCACCACAATTATTGGTGCTGGTATCATGGCCTTGCCTGCAACCTTGAAACAGTTGGGGATGATACCTGGTCTTCTTGCCATCATCATCATGGCTTTGTTGACAGAGAAGTCAATTGAGCTTTTGATTCGGTTTACCCGGGCTGGGAAGTCTGCTTCTTATGCTGGTCTCATGGGGGATTCCTTTGGGAATTATGGAAAAGCTCTGGTGCAGATATGTGTTATAATCAATAACATCGGTGTTCTGATTGTTTACATGATTATAATTGGTATGACCTTTATTATTGAGTTTAGTAGTACTTCAATTAATTTGGGTCGATGTTTATTGTTATCATAGGTTTAGGTTTCAACCATCAACCCCTAGAAGCAAGATCTGTATGGTTGTTTGATTTAGTTTTGTGTTGTTCATCTTGCAGGTGATGTGCTCTCTGGAACATCTTCAAGTGGAGATCATCACTATGGTATCCTTGAAGGATGGTTTGGTGTGCAATGGTGGACAGGCCGGACATTTGTTGTACTTTTTACAACACTTGCCATATTTGTACCTCTTGCGAGCTTTAAGCGAATTGGTGAGTCTTATTCATTTAATTGAAATAACAAAAAAAATGGTTAGTTGTGTGATTGTGTCATTTAGTGTTGGGAAGATGATTGAGATCACTCGGATACATGCTTAGAACTTATGGACCATGGTGCATAAGTTCTAGTTTTGACTACCCCTGGTTGCATAATTGATGACAAGGGATTGCTACAAGGATTGTTGTCACGCAACTACTCATCTCAGTATTTGTAGGAAGTGTTAAAGCTAATTTAAAATACCATTAAAGCTTAAGATGGTAATCATGGTATTGGGTAGAATTTTACCAATAATTGCTTGTTAATAGCTTTAGTTTTCTGTTACTCAGTTTGGTCATGCTTTCAAATTATCTATTTTATTGTAGAATTTAAGTTAAAAAAAAAAGAATTTTGGAAACATTTATGTTGTTTGCTGCCTTATATTCTATATCATCAGTTTGAACCCTGATGACTTGACTTGGTGGACATATATGGTTATTCTGTTTTGAACTCTGATTGATCTTTAGTTTCAGTTGCAACATATTAAATTCCTTAAGCAGTAAATTTTGAATGTTCAATTCATGTGATGGGGGGAAGTCTTATGTCGATCTATTTAGCTTCATCTTTTACAATGAATGCATGGAGGATTTACTTGCCTGCTCTGTGGTTGCAGATTCATTGAGATTCACGTCCGCCCTTTCAGTCGCACTTGCAGTTGTTTTTCTAGTCATTGCCGTGGGAATTGCTGTTGTCAAGATATTTAGTGGAGGCATTGTGATGCCCAGACTCTTCCCTGTCACGACTGATGTGGCATCATTCTTCAGACTATTCACTGTAGTTCCTGTGTTTGTGACTGCGTATATCTGCCACTACAATGGTATGCAAGTTATTCAACCTTTGTGCCAAGCTTACTTTTTCTCTTGCTATACTTGTTTTCATGTTTTTGTATGCTAGTTTTTTATTTCTTCGAAAGTCAGATGGTTGCGTTATGTGAATTTAGAAGTACTGATAGTTGGGCACTTTTTCTTCTGCAGTTCACAGCATAGACAATGAACTTGAGGACTCCTCACAGATGCAAGGGGTTGTACAAACCGCCCTTGTTCTATGCTCTTCAGTGTATGTAATGATAAGCTTCTTTGGGTTCCTCCTATTTGGCGAAGGAACTCTTGATGATGTACTGGCCAATTTCGATACCGATCTTGGAATTCCTTTCGGTTCTGTGCTCAATGATGCTGTTCGTATAAGCTATGCTGCGCACCTGATGCTTGTATTTCCAGTTGTCTTCTTTCCGTTGCGTCTCAACATAGATGGTCTCCTCTTCTCAAAATCAAGGCCTCTGGTTCTGGATAACGTCAGATTTGCATCACTCACTGTTGCCCTTATTGGTGTTATCTTCCTGGGAGCAAATTTCATACCTAGCATTTGGGATGCCTTCCAGTTTACTGGAGCAACTGCCGCAGTCTGTATAGGATTCATTTTTCCAGCTGCCATCACTCTTAAGTGAGTTTGATCACTGTTTTTTATTCTTCCAGGATTCTGATGATTGTTGGATCCCTGACATAGTTAACTGAAAATGCACTTATGTCCTGTTTGGATAAACTTTTTCTATAAACACTTATTTATAAGAGAAGAAATCAAGAAGGTAAAATGAATTACACTTCTCCCATTAGTTAAAATCAACTTATGTACTTCAACTTTTAGAGAAGTTAGACGAGGAGACTTCTATAAAAGTTAAATGTATAAGTTGATTTTAACTCATGAAAGAAACTCAACTCCTTTTACTTTCTTCTCTTTTTTATTTATTATTATAAATGTTTATAGAGAAATTTATCCAAAGAAGGCCTTACTTGTAGAATGTATAGTACCATACAAAGAAATTACGTGGACTTGTTAAAGCATAACAAAAGAATAGGGAAAATAATATTTGAAATTTGAGATGATTATTTTCCACTTAAGCAGTTGTGCTGTATATTACAATTGTTGTTGTGTTTATGCTTTTGGCGATACCTAATTAATGTATTTTCAACCATGCAGGGACCGCTACAACATTGCTACTAAATCAGACAAGACTTTGTCTGTCATTATGATAGTCCTTGCAGTCTTCTCAAACGTTGTGGCTATATACAGTGATGCATATGCCTTGATCAAGCAGAACAAAACTTCACGCGAATGATGGCCATGATTTTAGATGAGAGGAACTGAATTGACAGGGTTATTGGTCAATTAGAAAATCGGGGTTTTCTGAGAGGATCTGATGGGTTGATTTGAATAAACAGAGAAGCTACCCTGTGTACAAATGTGCTTCAGAAGTGTTGAGGCCAGCAACATGCGTTCAGCCTCCTTTGTAATTTTTTGCCATTCTGTTGTTATAGTTGAAGTTTTTATTGAATATTACTCTCTTTCCCTGATTTATTCTTCCCCAAATGTAATAATAGAAACCTTTGTTGGCATTTGTATGTATTTATTGTATTGGAGAAGGAATGAATTACTTAAAGAATGATATATAGTTCAAGAATTGGACGAGAGAAAATTGTAGCTTTCATCTATTCTCCCTCCCCTTCTCTTTTTTCTTGTTCTATTTGTTAAAGAAATTGAATTGCAGATTTGAAAATTACTTCGTATTCTCATTTTCCCTTAAAGCAGTATTTTTTTCAAATTGAATATTGTGGCAACTAACATGATTGTGACTATCGCTTGGAAATCTTGTTAGTAACTCATTTTGCACAACAGTTGTGTTTTGTTAATAATATTTCTTGTTATTATTTCTCTAAAAAGCATAGAACACTAAAATTGAGCAAGGCAAAAATAATAACTCCTCAAGTGATTCATCTAGTCACACTGGCACGACATCTGTGATTGCATTTATAGAAAGAGCAGAACACTTTCAAGGACATCAAGAACAAGAGGAAGATGGCAGCAAGGAATGTCAGAAATTTCCATGAAGCAAATACATAAAGCTTCATGAATTTCCTAACTTTGATATTCATCCTACCATTATAATGCTGGTTAACATCTTCAATGACTTTATCCAAGAATCGCACCCTTGTCAATTTAATGGACTTGCTCATCCCATTCCACAAGTTAGCCACCTCTTTATCACTCTTCAAACGGTTCAAAATAACCCCTTTTTCTCTAAGAATCTTAGCATCCTCCTCAGAGTCTATAATCCCGTTCATTAATTCAGTGTAACGGGTGAAAACCAATTATAATCCCGTTCATTAATTCAGTGTAACGGGTGAAAACCAATGACCCTGATGCAGTAGATGCTTCATAAGCAACTAAGTTTCTCAACAACACTTCACTGTTCAAGTCTAAACCAATTGTTGGAAGGTTCAGTGTTACTGTTTTTACATCAAATCCAATAGTTGATATGTCTCCATTGGTGGCGATGAAACAAAGGCTGGACTTTTAGAGTTCTTTGACTGAAGGAATAACAATTTCCTCCATTAAGGGTGGTTTGTTGATGACATTATCTGAGCTCAAATTCCCATCTTCTGCTTTGGTTGCTTCTTTATCCTGAGAGAAAAATAAGTATTCAACAGGTTGTTTTATAATTCCTATTCCAGGAAACCAAATGATAACTTTCAAGGCTCTACATTGTAGGACTTTCATAATTAAGCTTATTAATGCTGTAGCCAATTTTGAAAGTACCCTCCAAACCTCACTGAGAAATTGCTTGGCATAGTTCACAATTGATTTTTCATTGTCCTCCTTATCTCTATGTTGATCCTCTAATTGAACTAGATCTGATTGTTCTTCCAATTTAGGCACAATCATGGCATACAAAAAATCTAGCAAATGTGCACACTCTGAGACAATGATCTCTGGATAGTCCTTCTCTATCACCTTGAAAGGAGAAAGTTCTTTGAACAATCATATCAACATTGAAAGCAACATGTCATCTGCTAATTCTAGTGATGAGAATTTGAACTCCAACATCTTTCTCAACACAAATAGTGGAAGTTGGTTTTCAGGCATTACTATGTCCTTCAAGATTTCATTGTGAGCAATTTTCCTCCCTGCATAATCCATCAAGTGAGACATTCTTGATGAAACTCCTGGTATCATTGCTCCATCTTGAATGCTATAAACTTGAAGGAATTCAAGCAAAAATGAGGCATCAATTACCATCATCCACATCAACGTTTCCCCATTAAAATATAAGTACCTGTGGTAGCATGCTCTTATCCTATGTTCTAACCTTATCAATTGGTCAACCATGTGTTCTAACTTGCGGTTTTGTAGCTATTCTTGGAATCTTTTTGCCGATGCAATTTTATATCTCTCCATCTCATAGAGTTCTTGACGCCAATAATGATAAGGTCCTATAGCAACTTGTTGAGGGGCATAAGAATCTGGATCAGGGAATTGATCATCTTCTATCACTTCATTAAGAGTCTCACGTATTTGAATCACCTACCGAAACTCATCAAAGTTGGTTTTGGAAGCATTTGCTGTGGTGGGTCTGAAATAAGACATGTTTTGTAGAAATTAGTCTCAGAAGGAATGAATGAGTTGTTTTGGTTCTATGCTTAATGAGAAGTGAAGGGAGTTTAAACTATAAATTATGCTTTGAATATCATTAATTAATGGCCATTATGTGACAGCTTTATGTTCAATAGTAAGAAATGCGTTAGCATAAAAAAATAGTAAGAAATTCGCTCCTAATGTAAATGAATTACAGTAAGTTATTACTTGCCAGCAAGATTGAGTTCGTTTTGTTTCAACTTTTTTTCATGAAAAATCACTTTTATTTAAAAAAATAAGCAGTTTAATTTTTTTACTAGTATATTTAATTTTCAAATAAGCTTTTGAAAAATTGTTATAATTAATTTTCAAAATTAAAAGTATATTTAATATCAATATCTATATACTAAAATTGAAGTATGTGGAAAATACTAAAATATCCATGACTGAGAGGTTGACAGCTGTCCAAAATTTTGATTTTTTGGTCAAAATACCCATAGCTGAGAGCTTGACACCTGTCCAAGTTTTTTGTTTTTTGGTCATTTATGCCCTTTTAGGTTGGGTTGGTTTTCTGCCACCTTGCTGCCATGTGTTATTTTATGGTTCTATGATTATGGTTTTAAGCCACGTAGCTTGGTGTGTTGTTGAGTGATTAGATTATCGTTTGCAGTTTTGGTGGTTGTTGGTGTACGTGACTTCTGTGTAGCGTTTTTTACTTCTTTCACTAGCAAGTTCCAAGCTGCTGATTGCATTTATTTCACTTTTTTCATTTGTTTTTAGTTGGCTTTCGTCTTCAATATAGTTGTTCTGTTGTTTAGGATTTTGGCGTGAGGCTGTGGTTTCCAGTTCGTGATTTCCGTTCTTCTGTGGTTGAAGGTTCGAGTGCATGTTTATGTTCTTCTAACACGTGTTCTGTTCTATTCTTTATTGTTCACAAATTCTTGCTTTTCTTTTCGTTGGCCTGCATTTGCCAATTGTTCTTTGGATTGCATTTACATGGTTTTGGATTGATCGTATTATTCCTTTAGAGCTATAATTGTTTGGTTCTGTTTTTTTGCTTTTTTTGCTGAGTTGGCTTTTTTGTTTTTTGTCTCTTATCACTGGCTTCAATGGTTGGATTGTATTTACATGGTTTTTGGTTAATCATATTATTGTTCGTCTGTTGTGCATGTGTGTTTTTTGATTAACCATATTATTGTTTGTGTGTTGTGCATGTTTGATTTTGTCAGGTTTTTGTTGTTTGGTGATTTTGGTTTCTGCATGTTTATGTTGCTTTGGCAGGTGTTCTGTTCTGTTTTTTATTATTTACAAATTCTTAGTTTTCTTTTTGTTGGCTTCCATTTGTCTGTTATTGTTCGTTGGATTGATTGATAGTGTAATACTTTTTGTGGTATGCTGGCATTGATGGAAATCTTATTGCATGTGTGGTTTAAGGATGGGTTGGTATTCTGTTTTCCAAAAGCTGAACTTTGTTGTGTTTGTTTTCGGCCTTTCTATTTGTTTGTTGATGGTTGCAATATTATTTGTTCAGAGATATAATTTTTGTTTCTGCTTCTCTGCTATTTGCTGATTTGGCTTTTCTTTTTTGGTTCAGGTTGTTGCATGTATTGGCTTAGTAGTTCAACGAATAGTATCATAGTTTTTATGGTATTTTGTCATTCATTGAAATGTTATTGCATGTGTCATTTGAGTCTGTGTTGCTATTCTATTTTTTGTTAGCATTATTTTCTATTCTAATTTGACAATCATTTTTTACATAGCATTTGCATGGTTTTGGATTTATTACATTTTTCATTTAGAATTGGCAGGTCTATGTAATTTTATGGCGAGGATTCCTAACAAGAATAGGTCTATTGATGGATCAAAAGAAACGCTTAAGCTTGCTGTTAGGATCACCGATCTTTGGTTCGTTGGGACTCCTAACAAGTCCGAGCAAGCGGAAATGGTTTTTATTGATTCTGAGGTATATTTTGTGCTCTCTATTTGATTGTTGGATTGTTGTTCATGTCATTTATTGATTATATAGTTTGCATATTTTAGGGTGATCAAATTCATGCTATTTGTAAATCGGACCACCTCAAGTCTTGGAAAGCTGATTTGAAAGAGAATTGCACTTATGTTATGCATAATTTCAAAGTTGTTAAGAATGATGGTCAATTTAGAGTGTGCGAACATGAGTACAAGTTATTTTTTATTGGAGTGACGGTTGTTAGAGAAGCTGATTTGCATGAACTGCCTTTTAAGGAATTTAGATTTGTTGAATTTGCAAATGTTGTTGCTAGCAATTTTGTGTCTGGCATGTTGGTTGGTGAGTACAGTCACAATTTGTGCTTTCATTTTGATCATAACTTCTTTGGGTTTTTTTCGATGATCTATTTTCATTTCTGGTGGTTTAAGATATTATTAGGGTCATTGATCAGGTGGTCTTTCGGCATGTTTCATCGAAAAATACCAGGGTTGTTTTTAGAATGAAGGATTTGAGGTTATGGTTAATCACAGTTTTTGCTATCTCCTGTGTATATTTGGTTATTTAGAGTTTATATTGTCGAGAATTTTATTTTTCATTTTGCATGGTGCTTATGTCTATCTTATCCTTATGAGGTGATGGATGTAATGTTGTTTCTTTGTTGTAGTGGTGAAATTTTGTCTTGCACACTTTAGGAGAATTACTGTACTCAGTTCCTATCCTATTTGAATGAACATGGGGATGATGGGCCGATGGTTATTATATTGACACATGCCAGAATAAAAGATGCACAGGGTAAGTATGATATTTTATTTGCTGATTTGGATACTCAATAGCTAAGTTTTGTTGTTGCTGTTGTTGGCATTTACATGAAGTTATCCAGCTTCAGTGAACAATTCCTTCAAGGCGTCAAAACTATTGATTAATCATCCTATATTGGAAATTCAGGAATTTAAAGAGAGGTATTTTGCTTATCATCTTTGCTTTGTGGTTGTTAAATTCGTGTGACAATCGTCTTGACTGTTTTCTGTTGCTTTATTCTATTTATTCGATTGGCTTAGGCTTTTAGATTTAGGTGTTGAGGTGAGTCGAGTTTTGCTACGTGGCAATCAAGCAAGCTTACAAGTTTCAGGGGGAAGTCAGCTATCATCAAAGGGGGAAGTGTATTTTCTTATTTGTTCGATCATATCATCTCTGATATACATCATCTATTATATTCTCTTTATAATCCTGATTCTACTCTTTCAAAGTTTCTTGCTTTAGGCCTTTAATTCGAATCATGAAATGCATTTTCTTATATGTTCGATCATATGATATCTGTATTTGCTTTTGCTGCATTTTCTGATCTCTGCAATGTTCTATATTCCTTATTTTCATGTTTTGTATCTAATTTCCCGCGTCTTATATTATATGCATCTTCTCTTATCTTATTTTAATTATCCTAAATTAGAACTGTTAAATCCAATTACTACCACATTGCAGCAACACAACAATTTAGACCTGCAGACAATTGAATTAGTCAATATGCATGTTTTTTAAATGCTAAGTCCATTTTTTTCCTCATTGCACTGCAGTTGAGATTGCCTGCTATCAGACAACTATTGATATTGCAGTTTAAAGCTTCCTTCCATTGTGACAAGGTTAAATCAAAGCCTTCCTTTCCATATTTTATCCTTTGTGCTTCTGATATTGTTTTCCTTTTTTAAACACTTTTTCCTCATTGCAGGACGCCATAGAAATACCAGGCTTCTATCAGCGCCAATGGCTACCAAATTATCCTGAAATTATTGAATTTAAGTATGATGGGGAAACCTACGAAATTCAAGTCAGACAACACAAAGGCAAACTTCACTTTGCTGATGGCCTAACAAGATTGAGGACAGAACTGAGATTTATGAATCTGTCACGATAAATTTCCTGGCCTGCGACCACCCTGCAAAATTTGACCTCCACTTCACTCCACCATTAGACTAGCAGAAATGCAAAAGGCGTCGTGCAACAAGAAAACACATCTGGACATATGAAATCACCCAATCAATGCTAGGCACACCATATCCACTGGTAAAATATTCATATCCATATATATCTTCCATACAAATATTAATTTCAATGCCTAACTTTTTTTCCCCTGCAGCAACTTCCAACCTCTGTCACACAATGCCTAATCCACTGTGGTGATCATATGACAATTCTCAGAAGATTCGGACCTCCATTGCAATGGAATGTAGTTGTGCTCGACAAAGGCATCGGTGACAAGTATGTCACTCTCCCTTGGTACAAATTCCTTCAAGAAGGTGATTTTAGCCATGGAGACGAGCTCTCATTCTATCATAGGCGTGCTGAGAAGATCTGGGAGGTTGTCATCAGGCGTGCAATTGATTGGGATGATAGTGATATAGATTAGGAAAATCTATGGTGTCATTTTGCAAAACAATGTTTGTTTATATTTATTTCAGACATCTTTATATTTATCTTCAAACAATTTGACATTACAACTATTTAATATGAATGTTGCTTCTTTTATCTTTTTATAATGTCTTTTTTATTATTCTTTCATCGAAAATCATTTAGACAAAAGACCCGTGCATGCGCACGGGTTACCGACTAGTTTGTAATAAAAAATAACTTACCTTGATTTTATAAATTCTATTAAAATAAATAAATTATTGTTATATATATATATATATATATATATATACACACACACACTTTTTTTAAAAGTTTAAATAAATGCACTCTAAATTTCTAATTGGCCTTTAAAGTGAGGTGAGTATGAAAGTAAAATATTTTTCTTCTACCAATGAGGTTCAGTTTCCTTAAAGATGTTGACAGTCTCATGATTTCCCCCGCTTTGAAGATATCTTCTTTTGGAAAAAAAAATCTTCTTATAACAATTGGGGTATTTATGCATGTTTTTCATATAATACTACTATAATATTTTTCTTATAATAATTGGGATATAAATTTAGCATTCGAGCAACCGCAATGTGCACAACCTAAAATTGACTATAAATAACTATTTTTGTGTTTCAATGTGTAACGTATCTCCTAACGATGAGAATATAAAATTAGTCCTTAAAGTGTAAGGAGTGCGATAAATATATCTCGCCTGTTAATTTTCATTCGTCACCATTAATAAAATACCCTATGTACGAAGAGACAAATTTTTCACTGAAATGATTGTCAACGTGGATTGTCAGCATATTGACATATTTGTCATGACATTGTTTTTTGACTTTTAGTCTTCCCATTCCACTAACAAATACGTCCTTGAAAAATAAAAAT
Source organism: Glycine soja (assembly GCF_004193775.1). Taxonomy (NCBI): domain Eukaryota; kingdom Viridiplantae; phylum Streptophyta; class Magnoliopsida; order Fabales; family Fabaceae; genus Glycine; species Glycine soja. Next base: position 22,533,317 of record NC_041009.1, on the reverse strand, counting down.
GAAAAATTAATTCCTGAAAGTATAAAAAGTATATCTAAATGTTAATAAAGGATTGTGACCAATTATTTATTATTATTATTATTATTATTATTATTATTATTATTATTATTATTATTATTATTATTATTATTATTATTATTATGTGTTTGTAATTTATTGTTCATATTCGTTTAGTACTTATGCAATATATTTTTTAAATTTCCTTTTAATATATATATTTTTATTATTTTGACTTCCTTGTCTAACCTTAATCTTTGTTGTTAAAAAATAAATTTATCTTATATCTTATAATTTTATCAAATTTCTACTAAATTTCTCATTTTTAATCTTTAAAATTATTTTATATCTCAATTCCAACATAAGTACCCATATATTTAGATTGAAAATAATATGTCAAGAGTTTTGAGTAGAAAAACGCAACCGTTCCGCGAGATCAAATTTATTTTTTAAAAAATAATTTAATCAACTATTTTGTTTAAAAGAAAAGTCTCACAAAATTTAAACTAGATAAAACTAAAGTGGAAATATAAGTCTTTTTCCTTAATCAATAAAATGCATATATATACCTCAAATATGAAAGAATCTATTGGATAAATCTTATGTACTTCCACTTAAGATAACACTTATTAACTTTAAAACAAAAAAAAATACAAAGGTTTATTCTTTGCCTTTGAAACGTAAAGTTGTATCTCTTGCTGATTCAGGAGCTACAACGACCTTTTATTTATTTCATTTGGTATATTGTGACAGAGTACGTAATAAAGATTAATAGTTAATTGAAGAAACAAAAAATTTCAAGAAATAAAAGGCTTTCATTTTTTTTAAATGGTATCTCAATTTTTTTATATCATAAAACTAAAGAAATTTATTTTATTTTGGAAAATAAATAGTTATATTGATTAATTAAAAAACTAATTAACAATTTGATAGATGGATAAATAAATAGATAATCAAAGTATAAGAGTTTAAATCTTGAGCTATATTTTACTGTTTTTAATCTTTTTTTCCCTAGCTTCTCTCGTGTACAATTCATTATTAACGTTTAGATATACTTGTTGTACTTTTTTATACTTTTAGGGATTAAATTTTACATTTTCATCTTTCATTGACGTAGTTGTAAGCAAAATGGGAAGACGAAAAGTCAAAAAAATATTATGATAAATATGTCCCTATACTGGCAATTCAAGTTGATAATCATTTCACTGACAAATTTGTCTCTCCGTGTCAGGTAGGTTATTTTATTAACGATGACGGACGAAAGTTAACGATCGAATATATTTATCACACTTTACACTTTTAGGAATTAAATATTGTATATTCATCTTTTAAAGCATATTTGTAAAAAAAGACAAAAATGACTATTTATCTTAAAATTTAATTGGTTGCTATCTATCATAAGTGGCAGAAATGAAAGGTAGAAAACTGAGGAGAATTTATGAACATTTTTTGTATATAGACCAAATTCAATAACCTGGCACACATCGAACGGCTCACATAAAAGGGGTTAAACCACGCCTCTATCCAGAGCTTCTTCTCATCTCTGCCAGAGACACACAGCTTCTGGTGATTTCTGCTTTCTCCATTTCTCAAAGTTTCCATTTTTTTCTCTTTATCTTTTAATTCTTAACGTTTCATATATTGGGTCATGCTTTGTTGGGTGGTTCCTTGGTAATAGTATATTGATATGCCCCTTTTGTTGAGTTTCCCGTTTCAGTTCCACACTTGTCTTCACAAGCTTTGTTATTGTCCCTTTCCTCGTACCAATGCTTATGTGAGCACACGCGATAACTACCTTGGCATTGTTTTCTTGTCACAATCGAAATACTCAATTGGGTCAACAGGGTTTCATGAGCCCACTCCACTGTCCAGGGACACGGTCGCTGCTGTTGTTGACTTTGGTCTGTGTGAAGAAGAATGTGATGGTAGTGTTGTTTTTGAAGGAAGTGAAACGGTTGATACCACCCCTGTTGTGTCCAAGGAGGAATTGCCTCCTTGGGGAGAAGTAGAGCTGGAAGATTGTGATGTTGAAATAAGAGAAGAATTTGATACATCTTTAGTGTCCGAGGAGGAGTTGCATTCTTGGGGAGAAGTAGAACTGGATGATGATGATGATAGAGGTGTAGAAGGTGTTAATGCATATTTTGTGTCCAAGAAAGAACTGACTCCTTGGGGAGAAGCAGAAGAAATTGATGGTGGTGTAGATGACAACGCCGAGGACAATGTTGAAAGAAGAGTGAACGGGGAAGCATATTTTGGGGCCAAGAAGGAATTGCCTCCCTGGGGAGAAGTGGAAGATGCGGCTACTGATGATTTTGACAACAGTGTTGAAAGAAGAGCAAATGGGGTTGTATATTTTGGGGCCAAGGAGGAATTGCCTCCCTGGGGAGAAGTAGAAGTGGAAGAAGATGGACACCGTGATTCTAGACCTGTTGAAACTACTCCATCGGCTATAGAGGGGATAGGACTAATGAATGAGCACGGGGCGCTTTTTCTTGAGGAGTTGGATGAGAATGTGCTGTCTAGTAGGATTTTGGTGCTTAGTAGAACTAACAAGATTAGAAGTGCAATGGAGTATTTTAGGTCTATGGAATTATCGGCTATTTCTCCAAATATCCATGCCTGTAATTCTCTTATTTCTAGCCTTATGAGAAATGGGTGGTTTGATGATTCAATCAAAGTTTTCAATTTTACTAGAGCAAAAGGGATAACTACAGGGCATACTTATAGCTTGATTCTTATGGCACATGCAAAAGCTCACGGTTGTGATTCAGCTCTTAGATTCTTCAGAGAACTAGAAAGTGAATGTGATGTGGAGAAGGATTTTGATGCAATTGTGTACAACACCATGATATCTACCTGCAGAAATGTTGAAAATTGGAGTGAAATAGAAAGGTTGTGGAGGAGTATGAAGGCAAACGGCTGTGCTGGTACGCGTGTCACGTATCACCTATTAATCAATAGTTTTGTACAATGTGACCAAAGTGACCTTTCTCTTTATGCTTACCGTGAAATGGTTCAAAATGGATTTGAACCCGACAGCAATACATTGAATGCTATCATTAGTGTATGTGCTAAGGAGGGAAAATGGGATGCTTCATTAAGTGTCTTTAACAAAATGTTGAAGGATGAGCTTAAGCCGAACTTAGTTGCGTGCAATGCATTAATCAACTCACTTGGAAGAGCAGGGGAACTCAAGCAAGCATTTCAGGTCTACAACACCATGAAATCTTTTGAACTTAAACCAGATGCATATACATTCAATGCTCTACTAAGTTCTCTTAACAAGGCTGATAGGCATCACAAAGCTCTTGAGCTTTTTGAGATGATTGAAAGAGATCAAACATCTCAATTCAATATACATTTATACAATACTGTTTTAATGTCTTGCTCAAAGCTTAGGTTGTGGGATAAGGCTATAGAAATTTTGTGGCAGATGGAAGCTTATGGACTGTCTGATTTGACAATGTCTTATAATCTTGTCATCAGGACCTGTGAGCTTGCAAGGAAGCTAACAATTGCACTGCAGGTGTACAAGCACATGGTTCACCAGAAGTGCAGTCCAAACATATTTACTTATCTGTCCGTGATTAGATGCTGTGTTCGTGGAAATCTCTGGGAAGAGTTAGAAGAAATCCTAAATGTGAGTAAAAAGCATTTTCAAATTTCTAAGCAATATTTGTCTAGTTTGTTATGAGAATTACAGATGATAGAGTGATAGTTGCTCAGTTGAAAATGTCTTTTCGAAGAGATCGTACTTTAACCAGTCAATTTATAGATTTGTTTATGCTAGCACTACTTTCACACAAGACAAATATTTCATCAAAATAATTTATGAATCTTATGCCTTTAATTTATGAATTGTAAATGATATCAGTAATGAAAAAGGTTATCATTTGATGCAAAGTGATATTGTAAACATTTTAAAAAATCCCTGAGATGATAAAAATTTATGAATTGTCTGCCTTTAATCTTTGCACTGTAAATGATATCAGCTAAGAAAATGATTATCATTTGGTTCTAAGTGCTATTGTAAACATTTCCAAAATCACAATGAGATGATAATAGTTTATGAATTTTCTTCATTTAATTTGTGTACTGTAAATGATATGAATTATGAAAAAGGTTATCATTTAGTACTAAGTGCTATTGTAAACATTCTAAAAAATCCCTATGAGATGATAGTAATTCTTTCAAAAAACCTTGCCTTCAGAAAGTTGCTAGACAGTTAAATTTAGTACTTCTTGGTCTTGATATGATAAATAGAAGCCACTCACAGCAACATTTGCAAACCATCTTTGTATTATATATATGAATACTTTGGATCCAAATTGTCTTTTTTGAGGCAAATAATTATAAATTTTAATTAGGATAATAATTAATTTACCTTATTTTCTGGTCTGACATATATATATTTGACCTCCCTGTTATCTGTTCTTTATGCAGCAGACCATGCCAAATGCCACTCTTTATAACGCAGCTGTTCAAGGGCTGTGCTTACGTAAAAATGATGACTTGGCAAATAAGGTCTACGCAAAAATGCTAGAAAGTGGTTTTCAACCTGACGTCAAAACACAAGTACTTATGCTTCGTATGATAAGGAAAAGGAAGTAGCCAGTAGTCTATTAATTGTTATAACTAACACAACAGTTTTGAAACGATAACCAAAAGGAGTGTAATATCCCTGATTTTTTACTTCTTGGCGGCTTTCACACTACGGTACTTCACGTAGTGACACTTTACGGTCAGAACTCTCTACCGGTAAGAACCTTCCGTAAGTAGTCATTTCTGAGATCTCAAAAATCAATTTTGTCTGTTTCTAGGATCAAAGACTGAATCCACAGATCAACAACACAACAATTTTCAGTATGCTTTGTTTTTGCTCAAACGTTTTTCGGAAAATTTCCCAAAAGGTCATTCATTTCATAACTACTCCAAGCTGCTTAACTATGAAGTTCTTAAGTGATGGGTTATCGAAAAGTAGATGCATCTTGTTAGTATAGATAGTACCAATTAATTCTTTTAAGGCATCTTCAGTTGTGCAATCTCATGCTTGCACAATCTCTAGATCTCTTTCATTCTAGTGTGATTCGATCGAGGTGTTACAAGAAGATATCAGAGTCAATTGAATCAGGGAACAAATTCAATAGTAAATATTTTTTTGGGTCTTGGGAGAGAGAATAACAGACAAAATGTTACTGTAAGTTTGTAATAACTATATAGTTATCATCCGCGCACTCTTTTCTTTCTTTCTTTTTCCTTTGGTATTGAGGGTTGTAAAGAAGCTTCTTGTTTGATATGTATGTAAATGATGTAAATGCCCAAGTCTTGTACTTATTTTCCTGTTAAATTCAAGATTTCTAGTAAAGTGTTTGGACTTAGCAGTTGTCTCTCTTACTACTAGTTTGTGAGTATTCTTCCTCAGTGTTGATTCTTTATAACTTCTTGTGCTCTTAAATACAAGTTATGATATTATTATACTTGGAAGTAGTTCATGATTATGCACTCTTCCTGTTGATTTTTCTTGTGATACATGAAGAATCATACTTTTTCTTTTCTCTCTTTTCTCTGCCTAGAAATAACGAATATCAAGTATCAATACTTTAGTCTTCCAGAAAAAAAAAAAAGCATTATAATAACAGAAATTATCATTTTCATCCATTTCTGAGCTTCATATTAATCTTATTCTGAGTCTAGGTACAATTTTTCTGAGGCTGAAGTATGAAATTGATATAGCCTCGTTTCATAGCGAAGACGATAAAAAAAACCTAATTGTTGGGTTGGTTTACACAAATCCTGTTGCATGTGCACTGGTTGAAGGCACTGTTGAGTTGCAAGATGATGACAAGTATCCAATCATCTGTAATTGATTCGTTTTTTTCAGTTTCCCCCCGTTACACTGGTTTTCAAGATCAATCCCGGCTGTAAAGCACGATAGGACTTTTCACTAACATTATATTTGTCTCTACCGGTTATTAGAATCTTATGATTCACAATTTGATATAATTGAACTAACTATTAACTTGTTTCATAAGATGAAGATTAATATCGATTGACTTTAAATCTTATAATATAACTCATACAATTCAACAATATTAATTTTTCTTTTACTTTTTCATTCACAAGAAATTTAAAAAGTCAAGTATGTTTAAACGGTTAAATGAAAAAGAATGAGTGAGCACTTCTAGACTTATGATATCATATTTGATTATTCCACTGGTCTATTTGTTTCATTCATTGCATGCACTCTATTTGATAATTTCATCTTGTTTCCATTCTTTTCAAGATACAGGTTTTACTCACTCAGATATAACTAATAATTTTGTTTTTATCAGACTTCATTGTCAAGTTATTTTATCTATTTCTAGTTTAAAATTATTACATTGAACACTGATATATCATCTATATGATATATTTGAAGTTATTTTTCATTATCTCAACCTTACAATTTAATACAAATTATGATTCACGATTCAAAAATTGGCTTTCCAATTCATAATTTGAATCTCAATTTCTCTACAATGCACCAAGAGATGGTATATTGAATGTTTGGTTTCTCTCAACTGGTTGAGAATAAACAATGCAATCATGGAGAAGCAGCACATTCAATGTGCTAGGTTGTCTCAACCAAGCAGCTACTTCAGGTCCTTCTGATTTAAACCTCCCCAAATTACACTCAGAAATCTGAAAGGGTGCACCAATGCCATTTAGGAGTGCCTCGACAGCCTTTCTTAAAGTGCCATTGCCGACTACTTTGCTATGCTTGCCCCATCCAGTTAATATACTGCAAAAAGGTTATGATTAAAACTTTAATCCTCATTAATCCAATTAAGGATAACAATAATCTTAAGAGGGAAAGATGCAAACCTCAATATTGGAGGCAGCTTCTGGCCTCCAAAAACAGTGGTACGCAATTCAAGCAACCATGTATGCACCATTGCACAAGCTGCTCCACAGGACGTTAGATGTAGATCCAAGGATTCAGTAGACCAACCCCCTTTCCACACATTTCGGTTTCTTCCTTCAATCACAACCATTTGAGCCCCTAGTTTCTGATGTCAAAATCAATTTATTATAAAAACAGAAAAAAAATGGAAAAGTTAGATCAATGTAAAGAAAGAGTGCATCTCCTACAAACTCCCAATGCTAATCATTTCACTAATGAGATATCAATACAACACATGCAGTAGCAAATTACAAAATTAACAGATGCAAAAGTAGCAAGTTTCTAATCACTCAATTCTACCTGACCAAAATGCCACAACATATCAGTCAGAGCATTATAAAATGCAGATGCTGTTGAAGAATCCAAGTGCTCTAGTTCATCAAATAGTGTCTGAGTCTGATCCCATATGCCTTGCCTGTGACCCATAAGTAGCCCATGAGCTACGCCATAGACCTGACTATCAAACACTCGGAGTGCATCTAACAACTTTGAAGCATCTTGAAATGTCTCACAACAACTGCATACAACACATTGAATTATACACTTAGTAATTGGTTGTATATTTATTTGAGAATTTATCAAAGTACATCCTACAAAAAATAAAGGAAAACAAAAAGAGTAATAGGTGGTAACAAAAAGTAAAGAACATTGAATACATCACCCATGACTAGGTAATGGTTTGAACAAAAGGATAGGAAGTAATTGCAACTTAGGATGAAATCCCAAGGATTGAAGATGTAGCACTCAACATAATTAGGGGATAAAAAGGGATGGATAAAGTGAAATAAATCACAACAAAATACGGGTGGTTTTTTAATTAATAATTAGAGAAATAGAAGAAAAGTTTTAGTTGAGAAAATTGGACCTATTCTTTGAATAAAAAATAAGACATATTACAGCAATAAAACCCTAGCTTAAAAGAAATCTGAAACCTTAGAGTAGATCTAATCAAAGCCATCTAAAGTAACTTTAATTGGAATAAAAAGAAACTAAAAGAAAGCTGTAAAATATAAAATAACACTGGCACAGAACCTACAAGTGTGAACGATATTGATCTGTGAATGTTACATTCCTGGGGGGAATAAATAATACCTTATGCCTTTCCATTTCAAGCTGATGGAAATCCATTTCCATTTGTGAGATTAGATCTTGATATTGTATTTATGATTAGAGAGTAATTAGGGATTTGTTCATTATCACTCAAATTAGATTGATTCTATGTAATTAATGTAGATCCTATTTGCTCATTACAAATAAAGGATTAGTGTGGTCATCCTTAACACACAACATTAGAGTAAATAATTCTTATACCATTTACCTCTTCTATTCTGGGGTAACATGTAAGTGACTATATAAAATAGAATGGTGTAAGACAAAAACAAATATCGGATAGTTATTTGCTACCTGCAAGCATTCAAGATGGCTGAAAATGTGACAACATTTGGTTTGATTTCCATTTCGTGCATTTTTTGAAAGATCTGCACTATGAAGAAATTGTCTTGTCTGCTCCTCTTATCCTTCTTCGTAAGACCTGCTTTTTCAGCAGCAAGTTGCTCCAACATCTTCATGATTTCATCATTGTTCCCAATGTCAGTCTTCTGATCTTGAAAGTTACCTACAATAAGCCTAGAAGATGAAGGTTTAATTTGATGCTCATTGGCTTGAAAAGGAGTATCAACAGCACATTCCAGAGCTGGCAGCTGCTGTCCTATTTTGAAGGCATCAATAATGGAGTTGTAAGTCACAACATTTGGCCTACTTCCTTTCTCTGTCATCACATCCAGCAGCCTCAGAGAAGATTCAATCAAACCATTTTTGCATAAAGCATCAATTAGAGCACTGTAAAATACAACATCTGTCTTCATGCCTTCCTGCTTTAGCTCTCTATAAACATCCATCGCCTCAGCATACATTCTACCTTTAGTGTATATTTTAATCAATGTTGAGTAAGTTAGATCATTAGGATAAATGCGTCTTGCTTTCATCTCATCAAATAATTTTTGGACCTCAACATACTTGTTATGTCTGCCATATCCCTCGATCAGTGCATTATAAGTTACTACGTCATTTTTTATCCCACAACACTCCATCTCTTTGAATTTACCCATTGCCTCCTCAAACCAACCAAGATTTGCATATAGTCCAACCAGTGTATTGTAAGACACCCTGTCCAACCTAATCAGCAGGTGCTTCATTTCATCATATATATTTAGGGCATCTTCAAAGCGCTCAGCCTTAGAATATCCAGCCATCAATGTACTATAAGTCACCACATTGGGCCAAATGTTCTTAGCAGGCATCTCCACATCAATAGCATGCCTGGCAAGATCCATCCGTCCACCTTTACACAGCGCATCCACATATGTATTATAAGTATACACATCACGCCCAATCCCTTTCCATTCCATTTCAGCTAACAAATCCCTACACAGTTTCCACCTACCCTTCGCAACACAAGTTTTGAGAAGTGAATTGTAAGTAAGCCGATCCGGCATACAGCCAGCAGCTATCATCTCCTCCAAAAACTTAACAACTATTTCAAAGGTAAGTTCCCCTTTAGCCCCTGCATCAATAATGGCATTGTAGGTAACCAAATTGGGTTCCAAGCCAAACTTTCCCATGCTCCTCAACAAACTCACCGCCTCTGAAAAGCGATTGTTCCTGCCAAGTGCACTAATCATGGCAGAAAAGGAATAGACAGTGTTTCCATACCCTCTAGTCCTAGACTCTTCAAACAAATCCAAGGCAAGCTCAATCTTCTTTAACCTGCCAAGGGTCCTAATCATGTTGCTGGTCAACTTCCCCATGAAAGTATTATCAGTAGCCCTACTCATAGCAAAATCATAGGTCCTAGTGGCTAGCAATAGGTCACCAGTATTGGCAAACTCCTTAAGCAAATAAACATAATCCTCAGCAACATAAAGCCTATAATGAAGCAACACACTATCTATGGCAGAAACATCATTACCAGCATTGGTGAGGCTATGCAGGACCTCCTCGGCAGCCTTCGAGTGCTGCTGATTGTTGGGGACGGCCCTGGGGCCGCCGGAGTTCATCTTCCCCGGGTTCCGGTTGGACCGCCGGCCGGAAAACTCGGGCGCCAGCCGGGTTTTCTGGGCGCCAAGCCACGGACTCAGGGAGGATGAAAATGCAGCAGAGGCAGTGGCAGCAGCAGAGGGAACACCTGCACCTGCACCAGCACTTGATGCAGGTGAGGAATAGAACCTGGTGGAAGAAGAAGACCACCGGTTCCGGTTGTTGTTGCGGCGGTGATGGCTCCTGTTTTGGTTATGGTGGTGGCGCTGGTTGTTGTTGGAGGGTATTGGGGGAACGGAGGAAAAGTGGGGTCGGGGTGTTGGGGTTGACGCCATTGCACTGTTGAGGCAAAAGGGTATACGAAATGAGGAAAAAGATGAGAGCTTTGAGGGTTTGTGATTGAGTGATAGCTGCAGCTGAAGCTTAATGGAGTGAGAGAACAGAGTGTGGTGGTGGTGGATTCAGTCCACGCACGGCTTTCAATTTAATCTCTTTTTTTTTTTCTTTCTTTTCCAGACATTATCCCTCCTTCATCCCCCTTAGCTTTAATCATTTCACACCTTTTCAGCTACTCTTATTACTATTATTATAATTATGATAATAATAAAATAATTGGATAAGAATAAGTAAGACTTAAGAGGATTCCCTATCATTCTTAACCTTACCAGTTACCATAATCTACACTCAACTCTTTAACTGTTTCTTAAAAACTCGTGACTTTAGTGCTTTTACCGATTTTTAGTTGTTAAACTATAACTTGTGTTTTTAATGAGTAAATTTTATGCTGTGATTGATTTAGAGGAGATGAAAATAGAAGGCATATAATATGAAAAAGGAAAAGTAGAGTAGAAATTAAATGACATGCTGTGCTGTTTGTTTTAAGTGAAATAATTGAAAAATAGAATAGAAATAATATTGTAAAATTATTTGTTATAAATGGAATAGGAAGAACAGAATTAAATTGAGACACAAAAGTATCTTTGTGTCATTATGTGAGTAGATCTAATACCAAAAAAATAATTATAAATCACAAAAAATTGATTACTTTGGTTGAATAGTCGATTTTTACTTATCAAGATTATTTGTATGAAGACGAAAATTTACTGTGCAGGCTACCCAGCTTCAAAGTTAACTTTCTTCCAAGTAAGTCATTTGTACCAAACTCTGGCACCTCATTTCTGTCTTTTGGTATTTTATTTCTCTCTGCTGAATCGAGCACATCCATAATGTGTCTATGAGTATTTTTTTTATAATTAATGACTTTTGTTTTTTTATATTTAAGTGAATTTTATCTTTTTTTAATACAGTAATAATAAGAGGTCACACATAAAATACAAGCGGCCAAATAACTTAAATAGAGAAAACACATGGGAGTTATTTATTACCAAACTCAAAGACAAATTTTATCATGCAACTATAGGTCAAATTATATTATATGGTAGTAAACATTTGAGCTTTAAAGGAATAATATGAGAGAAAAATAAAAGTGTCAAGTATGAGAATATTAAAATGAATATGCAATCATATAAAAAAATATAGAATACAAAATCACACCATATAAGAAAAGATTGGTGTGACACTCATTGAAGAAAATATGGTAAAAAATCGGTCACAAGAGACGCTAATTAAAAAAGTAGATTGCATAATTTTTAGTGAGAGAAAAAGAATAGAGGGATACTAAAATTGGCAGTTGAAGGAAATCATCATAAACTTAATAATATTAAATTTTGATTTTTTAATTATATCAAATGATGATGTGTAATCCATGCACTCAACCTCACCTCACCTAGTAGGATAAACAAAGACTAATCTAGAAGGGGATAGAGCATATGCTCCCTTGAAACTTGGAACTTTTAATGTGTGTATATATAAATATATTAAATTAATTAGTATAAAACTATATAAATTTAATTTTTATGTTATTATTATAATAATGGTCAAAATTAATTAGTACAAAATTATATAAAATTAGTCATATTTGTTGGTTTTTTTAATATTTAAAGTGATAACTAGTATAAAATTATGTAAAATTAGTTAGGTGTTTTTTGTTATTATCATTTAATATAAGTATTAGTTTCAATTTTATGTGTAAAAATAATAATTTGTTTAAAAATTAGTATTTATTAAAAGTTAGATATTTCAACAATTATAAAAGAAAAAAAATCAACTTCCCCTTTATAAGGGTTCTGGATCTCAATCTGTCACTAAAAATAAGATTTTATTGTTATTGTTATAATAAAGTATTTTCCATACATAACTTAAAAAATGATGTGTTTAAATATATTATTATTATTATTATTAGAGATATAATTTTTTTCATGACATTCATGTAGAGTATTTCCTAGCTCAATTTTATTTATGACATATTGATAATATATATGCTGGTTTAATTTATAAGAAAACTTCTTAATTAAATTCAAATTTAGTATAATGAATAAGAATTTGGTTTATATACATTATGACAATAAAATATGTGTATATAGACATTTAATAGTATTTTGCTTTATCATCACTTCATATTAATGGGTAAGATAATTTGATAAAATAGTTAAACCTTTATATTTATGTCAAAAAAGTTATATTTATGTCAAAAAAAATTATATTTATGTCAAAAAAGTATTTTATATTTAAATAATTAATTGTTTTACCATGTCTAAACATATTTTAGAATTTCAGATTAACTATAAATTGCCAAGAGTTGTTATACTCCTAATTCAATTATTTTGTTTAATATTTATCAAATGCTTCAATTCAAACAAACATATTTAACAATTTTGAAACTACCAAAAAAATATAATAAAATTAATGTTACATCATCATGAATAAAAATATTTTTTTTAAAAAAATTAATAAAAATTTTAAAACATAAAAGACTAACCGTAAAAAAATAAAAGATAAAAAAATGAAATTATCATGGACCAAAATGATATTTAAAATATGAATATTAAAAAACAATTAATTACAAAGAATGTAAAAAGTGGACTTCAAATATCAAATATATATTCATGTTTTTTTAACGTGTAATTATTTAAATTGTCTTTTAAATTATTAATACGAGTCGATTAATTTTATAACATTTTCGGTCATGTTTATTTGTATAGTTGATTGCAGTTTCTAAAATAAATTCATTTAGCAGAAGTAAAATAATATGAGATTGTTAGATGTCTATTGTATAAAATCTATCTAAGGAATTCAATGACATGTAAAATAGGATCATTTAGGTATAAAATTAATTTGAAAATCTAAAATATGTTTATATATCCTAAAACAATTAATTATCAAAGCATAACATAAAATTTGACTTCAAATCTCACGTACCATAAATGTTATAATCTTGTGGTATTAAAAATTTGAACTTATTTGGAGGAGGGTCACACCCTCTTCAAGGAGCTACTTTTCAATCACACCAAATGAGTGATATAATATTTTAAGATAAACAATATGTCCCATGTGTAGTAAAAAAGACAAATATATATATATATATCATATGTCGAACTTTTGCAAAAAATTTATAAGAAATTGCATAATGCATGGCAACAAAAACATATGGTTCGACTAGTTACATCAATCTTTAATCAAAAGTCAAGTCATCCAAAATAAATAAAAATAAATGACAAGTATTAATAAAAAATAAAATCTAGAGCCACACAAACATGAATAAGTATGTCTGTCAGGCACACAATTGAACTATAAAACAAATCATCGAATATCTAAGCTTACAATATACTATAAATACGCTTAGAATCACCAGGAAAAAAAAATTAATTGAACTCCGAAAATTCTTGAAAGAATTCAATAACAAAAAATCGTTACCCACCCAGAGAAAAAAAGGTAAAAAAAAATGAAGAGAATTTAACATATATACCACCTTATAGCTACCTCCGTTGTACAAAAAAAAAATAAAAAATAGTAACATCCTTTCCTCATTGTGCATTAACAAAAAAAAGTCGGAATAAAACTAATTAATTTATTGAAATCCAAATTAAATGAGACATTCATCCTTAGATAGCTTGGCATGCCCATATTTTATCAAAAGATATAAATTAAATCAAATTATCTTCTTCTAAAAATAATTAGAATATAATCAGTATCTTTTGGATGCAAAGTGGCATTGGCTCTCATTCAGGTTTTTTTAAAAAAAAAATCAAGGCTTGCTTCAACCTTCTGTAATTTTCTAACACCTTGAATTTGCCTTTTAATAAGAAATTTAAGTAAAAAGTATTCAATAACAATGGACATTCCAATAAAAGGATATCTAACGAGAAATTGAAGGTCAAGCATTTTGGCAAAGCTATTTATTAAAGCAGGTACTTGTTTCTAAACACTCTGACAAACTAATTATTAAACTGTGTACTTGTAATAAATCATACTAGTATACGATCGTTGATAATTTCAAAAGCAAAATATAAACTCCTTTTCATATCCAAACCACACTGAAAAAAGATAAAAAGAAAAAAGATGTCCTAATGCTATTGAACTATAAGCTATCAATAAGAGAATCAACACTTGTAGTGATCTAGGAAGCTGAAAGCAAATACAAAGTGGTAGGTATTTTCTTGTTAATATTCATAAATATCAATTCCAAGACTTTGACCTATAACTTTTTTATTCAATATATAAAAAACAATATTATATATACTATAAGAATCAACTGCCAATGGAATTATATATGCAATTGGCGAAAGGAAAACTTCAAAATACTTAAATTTTTCATTCATTTAATTTGTTGTTTACAATCGTTCAACTGATTGTGAATTGATAATGCAGATATATAGTAGAAGCACATTCAATGTTCTAGGTTGTCTCAATCAGATAGTCTCATCAAATTCTTCTGATATAAACCTCCCCAAATTACAACCAACAGTATGAAAGGTTGAATCCATGCCATTTATTAGTGCCTCAACAACTTTTTTTAAGACTCCATTGTCCACTACTTTGCTATGCTTGCCCCATCCAATTAATATAAAAAAGATTATGAGTAGAACTTCATTCCTCACTAATATAATTAAAGGATAACAATAATAATATTAAGAGGAAAAGATGCAAACCTTTGAGACAACTTTTGACCCAAAAAAATAAGTGTTATGCAATTTTAGCAACCAGTGACAGTCCAACATAGATTGAGAAGTAAAGTAATTTTTAAGAGATTTTTATTTTATTTTAAATGAGAGAGTTATATATTAGATCTTTTGTTAATATATATTGTATTTTTACCCTTGGATTAATGTTACTCGCAAATCACTAAGGTGCATCTGCCACACCATATACTTTTTTGTTTTTCTTTGCTCTACCATTAGACCCGATTGTGATGGTTAATTGTTGCTCTTGGTCTTAACCCATGACCCAGACTCATACCATTGGGCCAAATCTGCATGGGACTTGGGAGTGGGAAAGAGACAAACATCCAAGGGAAGCCAAGAGAGATAGAAGGCGTAATGAGGAAAGGAAAACATATCTAAGTCGGCGGTACCATTGAAGTTAGTGAGAGAGTTGGGGGAGGAGTGATACAGTGTGGAAAGTGTAAGATAAAATTTGGTCTAATTCCTTTCTCTATCATCACATCAAGTAGCCTCAAAGAAAATTTGATCGAACCATTTTTGCATGAATCGAAGCATCAATGGTAGCACAATGCATTCTTAAACTCTCCCAAAACAACCTTCATGCATAGCTTTCTCAACAAAACAACATGCATTATATCTTTTGTGTATATTTTAATAAATGTTGATCATTACTTTGCAAGCTTGTTTACAAAGTTCAAACAAGAAGGCATGTTGCTCTCATTGTTGCTTTATGCAAAAAAATTATTTAATCAAATCTTCTTTGAGGTTGCTTAGTTTGGCTTTGCAAAACCCACAACCCACATAACCCGCTTTGCAAAGCCTGCAATTTAAACATGTTATCCTTTAGTGATCCTACAATTGCATCGTTCAGACCCTAGGCTAAACAGGCTAGCCAGCGTCCCTAAGAAAATAAAATTTTAAAAAAATTCTAAAAAACAAATTAAAAACCCTTTTGTTATCATTTTATAATCCAATTAATCACTGGATGTCTGAGAATTATCCTTTATGGGTTTTGGTTGGTGTTGGTTATTTTGAAATGTATCTAATTTCAAGTAGAATGACCATAATTTTTATTTTATTTTATTTTACTAAACTACAAAAAATATTTTTTAATTAAGGCATAAAAAGCCCATTAATCATCTACAAAGTTCATGATCAAACATGTTTAAATGAATTGGGCTAAAAAATCCACAATTTAAATAGTTAAAAAATTGAAGTCCATACATATGGATTGTGGTTATGCAGGTCATCCATAAGCCCAAACCCAAATATCCAACATATGTGAATTACATTCATATTTAGTATATATTGTAATTTTTTACTTCTAAATTTCTTACAAGCTACAGTTTGTAAAATATTAATTCAATAACTGAAAAGTTAGTTGCAAAAAAAAAACCAAAAATGGTTATATTATATATAAAACACCTAATTATTAAAATATAAGTATATAAATAATATATTAATTGCATTAAATGCTATATTATTTTTTATTTTAAAGTCAAATTTCCTTATTTAAATAGATTATAATATATATGCACACATTTACTTATTAATTTCTATATTTTAAATAACATTTCAAACACACATATATTTATATAAATATTATAATAATAGCATTAATTGCTACACTAGTTTTTTTTCTAAAGTTAAATTTACTTATTTATGTATATATGCATGCTTTATGCAAATGCAAAGGCACGAAAGTTAATAGCAAAAAACATATACCAATGGCAATGAACATGTATATTCCAACAAAGTTGATTGAAGAAATGTTGGTGAAGTTGCATATGAAGTCTCTTTTAGGGTTGAAGTGTGTGAGAAAAGAGTGGAATTATCTCATTTCTCACCTTGAATTCGCAAAGAGACATTTCAAGTTTGGGCAATGGATAGAGAAATTGATTATCATAGCGTATGATGTTAACCACTTCAAAATCATTAACTTCATCAAGTCCTTACATGATGAATCTACCTACCAATCATTGTCCGTTAGCTTTTTGGGCCAACATTGATAGCAATTCCAACCAAGGGAATAACAGGCCCAAGAGAGACATGAGAAGGCCCACTTACCTTGAGGATTACGCATGACAATTGTTGGTTGTTGCTCTGCAAAAATCTGTTAGAATCATTAGTGGAATTAATAATGGAATTCTGTTATAGCAATTTAGTGATTCTGTTATACATGTTTTTGTCGTTATGTATTAGGCTGGGTGCCTTATTCTGGCTCTTGTATCAACCTATATAAACCAAAAAGATCTATGAAATAAGATGAGAATGATCTTGCAGAAATTAGCTTTGGTAAAGTAGATTAGCTATTACTACCAATTTGGTCTAACTTGCTTCTTTTTGCCCAGCCACCATGTCAGACCATAACATGCATCAAGCAACCATTGAACGCTTGGAGGAAGCCATAGCCAGGCTTTCCCAGGGTCACACCACCCTCACCCAAAGCCACACAGCTATTGACAACAAGTTCACCCAAAGCCACACAGTTATGGACAGCAAGTTCAAGTCCATTCTGGATTGACTTGTTGCCCTCACCGTTGATCCTCCGTCACCCAAGCCACCTCCTAATTCCCCATCACCACCTGTACCTCAGCGCCCACACATGAAACTCGACGTTCCCAAATTCGATGGTCAGGATCCACTCGGGTGGATTTTCAAAATAACACAATTCTTTAACTACCAATGCTTACCTGAAGTTGAACGTCTCACATTTGTCGGATTCTACATGGAAGGTCCTGCACTATCTTGGTACCAATGGATGTACCGCAACAGATTTCTCACCTCTTGACCCACCATGCTTCAAGCACTAGAATCACGATTTTCACCATCCTTCTTTGACGACCCACAAGGGGTTCTCTTCAAATTACACCAACGCTGCTCTGTCACTGAGTATCTGACGGAATTCGAGAAATTGGCAAATCGAATTGTCGGCCTGGTCCCTTCGTTACTCCTCAGTTGTTTCATTTCAGGTTTAACCCCAGATCTTTGATGCGAGGTCCAGACTTTCTAGCCTTTGTCTTTAACCCACGTCGTGGCCTTCACCCGATTACAGGAGGACAAGTTAATGGACCGCGGGCAACACTTTTGCCACTATCATCCCCCTCAACCTTCAGCGTTGTTGTCAGCTGCCCTTTCCACCAAGATCCCCTTCAAACGATTGTTGGCCGAGGAAATGGAGATACATAGGGACAAAGGCCTCTACTACTATGCAAGGACAAATGGGTCTTGGGGCACCGTCCCGGATGCATCTCTTTGTGGCTGACGAGACCATTGACCTTTTCCCCCAATTTTCAGACTCTGATTCGACAACCCCAACCTTCAACACCTCACTCGAACCACCAGACGACCCTCAATTAAGCCTCAATGCTATGATGGGTATGTCAGCGCCATAAACATTTTGCATCTTTGGCACCGTCAATAAGCACCGCCTAGCAATCCTTGTAGATGGCGGTAGCACCCACAACTTCATTCAAGCTAGGGTTGCTTGATTCCTCACCCTCCCGCACTACGCTATCACTCTTTTGCACGTGATGGTTGGTAATAGAGGAGTCATGGACTGCAATCAATATTACCCTCAGGTTTCGTTACTCATCCAAGGTTACTCCTTCACCACAGACCTTTATGCCTTGCCGTTAAGCGGCGCTGATGTCGTTCTTAGAGTGCAATGACTTAAGCAACTGGGCCCTGTTACTAGTGACTACACCACTCTTTCGATGTCCTTCACCTACTTAGGCCAACCAGTCCAACTTCTTGCGGACATCCCTCTTCGCCCAGGCCCAGCTTTAGCTCACCAATTGAAGCGCATGATCTAGACCCAAGCCCTTTCAGCCTTGTTCTAATTGACAGCCTTACCCACCCAATCTCGTGAAAGTCCTTCTTCTCCTTCCCTAACCTTTGATACACAACCAGTTCCCCCTGAAGTCACCAACCTCCTCTCCAAATACACCCACTTTTTTTATGAAATTTCCCAATTACCTCCATCGCGAACCATCTCCCACCACATCCACCTTACACCCAATACCAAACCCATCAATGTTCGGCCATATCGTTATCCCTATAATCAGAAAACCAAATTAGAAAATTAGGGCCAATCAATGCTTGATGTAGGTTTCATTCAGCTCATCCATAGCCTTTTTTCCTCGCCTGTCCTGTTAGTGAAGAAAAAGGACGGCAGCTGGCCCTGTTACATCGACTATCAAGCTATGAATGTCGTTACTGTGAAAGAGATTTTCGATGCCAACCATAGATGAACTCCTTGATGAATTGGGTTCCACTTCGTGGTTTTCTAAGTTAGACCTCCACCAAGGGTTCCATCAAATTCGCATGGAGGAGGAGGACATCCCAAAAACCGCATTCAGAACACACCAAGGACACTACGAATACCGCGTAATGCCTTTGGCCTCTGCAATGCTCTGGTGACATTTTAGGCAACCATGAATGAACTGCTCAAACCATCCTTGCGCAAATTTGTGGTCGTCTTTTTCTACGACATCCTCGTCTACAACTCTTCTTTGCCTCAGCATGTGCACCAACTGGAAGAAGTATTGTCAGTTCTGACAAAGGGATCATTCTTTCTTCGCCAATCCAAGTGCTTATTGGCCTGCCAAACACTTCTGTATTTGGGCCACATAGTCTTCGCCACTAGAGTAGCCCCAGATCCTTCAAAGATTAGTGCCATGGTTGAATTGTCTTTACCCTGCTTTACGTGATTTTCAGGGCCTCACTGGATTTTACAGACGCTTTATCCAAAATTACGCTTTAATCGCGATCCCCATCACCAACCTCCTTCAGAAGGATTAATTCCTATGGCCCCCTGAATCTCAAGAAGCTTTTGACCAACTAGTATGCTATGACCCACGCTCCTGTTTTGCTTCCACCTCTTCACTATTCACCATTGAAACTGACGCTTCATGTTATGCAATGAGCACGATTTTAAGCCAACACCACCACCCAATCTACTTCTTCAGTAAGTTTTTCTGTCCCAGATTGTAGCATAGTTCCACATATGTTTAGGAATTACATGCCATTACCGCGACGGTGCACAAATGGCGACACTATCTATTGGGGCATCCGTTCATTATACGTACTAACCATCAAAGCCTAAAAGAGCTTATGACACAGGTTATTCAAACTCCCGAATAGCAAGCTTATTTGTCAAAATTAATGGGGTATGATTATAACATTCAATACCGTGCAAGTTCAGGAAATATTGCGACGGATGCTTTGTCTCGCTTACCACAACAGGGATAATGCCTTTTACTCACCATTCCAAATTTTGTCTTCCTCAACGACTTGAGCCACTCCCTTAACCATTCCCTTGCCTTTCTGGACAAGTTGCGTAATGTCAGGATCTACCCCAGGGACAACCTTGAATACTCAATTCAACAAGAGCTTCTCTTTTATCAGGGTAAAATTTGGCTCCCCCCTAATTGTTCTTTTATTCCCCTGTTACTAGAGGAATTTCATTCTACCCCTCTAGGAGGCCACGTGGGTATCGCAAAGGCACTACGTCATGTCCAAGAGAACTTTGTATGGGACGGAATGCATCATGATGTCCAATGTTTCGTATCTCAATGTCTTATTTGCCAACAGACGAAATACAAATCTAAGAAAATGGTTGGTCTTCTCCAACCTTTGCCTATTTTGTTGGGAATATGATAAGACATTTCCATGGACTTCATCATAGGCCTACTCCTTTCTCGCGGGTTTACTTACATCTATGTCATCATCGACCATTACTCCAAGGGAGCTCACTTTAGTGTACTACCTCCAAGGTATTCCGCATACAGGGTGGCCACCCTGTTCATGGACATCTTTTGCAAGCTGCATGGGTTTTCTCGAAGAATTGTCTTGGAGCGTGACCCAATTTTTCTCAATACCTTCTGGCGGGAGCTGTTTCGCATTAGTGGCACTAAACTCCGCTTCAGTACAACCTACCACCCATAAACAGATGGACAGACAGAGGTTCTTAATCGGACTCTAGAACAATACCTTCACATTTTTGTACATAATTGTCCATCTACTTAATCAAATTTCTTAACCCTGGCCAAATAAAGCTATAATATAGCCACTCATTCCAGCATAGGGATGTCACTGTTCAAGGTAACATATGGCAAACCTCCCCCTTCGATTCCTTCCTACTTGCACGAATCTTCCCTGATAGAAGTTGTGGACTCTTTTATTGCAGACTGACAGGCAATGCATACCCAGTTAAAACGATGTATGCAAAAGGCACAATCGACATCAAAGCAATATGCCGACACTCATCGTCGCCATGTCACTTTCAATATGGGAGACTTAGTTTATGTTTGTCTTTGTCCTTACTAGCCAATTTCCGTTACACCTCGTTATTCTAAGCTCTCCAAGAAATTTTACGATCCATTTGCTATCACCGCCGCCATCAGACCCATCGCCTATTGCTTGCAACTCCTGGTTGACTCAAAAATCCATCCAATATTCTACATGTCACTCCTCAAATCGCATAAGGGACCACCTCCTTTTAATATTTCCACCCTTCCCCAAGCCAACACCGACAACCATCCTGATGTAGCTCCATGTGTAACGACCTGCCTCGTCGCTACGGTATCCACACTCTAATATTCAATAATTTCAATTTTTATAAAAAGAACTCCCTTAATTTTTTATTTTGAAAATAGAAGTGATTTTGTCACAACATAAATTCATCCAACAACACGCCATTACTTAAGTGAATATGCATAATTACATAGAAACAATAATTCGGTACATGTCATACACAACGAAAATTAAATATGTTCATATATATATATATATATATATATATATATATATATATATATATATATATATATATATATATATAATTAAAATTCCAGTTTTACATCTTTAACTCAACAAAATAAAACTTAAAAACCAACTACGGAGGAGTTGATTACAAAACACAACTCTCTCCCAAAATAACGTCAACGTCATCACGTCGGCTCGGTGGCTCCTCACCAGAATCTTACTCCCTACACCCTGCCACTGTCATTCTGCTCCTACGAACAAGGTTCGTGATCATCACAGGTATCAACCACACGATACAAAATTGCAAGGGTGAGTTTATTATAAAAGAACCAATACCAATTCCAAATAACCACAATTAGCAAGGAACATATGCAAACATGATAAGCATACACAACAATCATTATTCAACACTCATATCCAACAAATATTCATCATTCACATCCAACAATTACTCATCATTCATCCATGGACCCAATCAAGACTGCACAAAATGATGCATGCACCTAACTCAACACTCAGATGCAATGTGGTACGTACCAACAACAACCAAACCTCAGGAAATAGCCTAAGCGTGTCCACATGACACTCTCACTTAGGGAACTGTGCTGAGTTTGTCGAGACCACCCGGTTGTGCACGTAACAGCTCCCCTCCCATAGGTGATCAACCTGGGAGTCCAAAGGTGTTCCCTACCAGGTGACAAGCCCCCTAGTACAAAGTACACTTGGCCACAATTACTCTATTTCCTGTGTCGTATGAGCTATGATCACGGCCAAAAGTAAGTGCCAAAGACCATGGACCAATTAAAGCGCCTAAGCATCCCCTCAGAAATGTTTAGATTCTCTAACCATGCTAGTTACCCACGTCTAGGCCATCCGACAAGGTCAATGCACTCTACCCCCCATGACATACACTCCATACGACGTATGATCATGGCCAAAAGCTAGTGGCAAAGACCCTGGAAGGTCAGTGCACAGTGCCCCCCACGAACATACATAACATGCACATGCCAATGCATTTCCAACATCAATCAACATTCCATTTCCATGTCATTCACAACATAAATATCATCTCATCTCAATGACGTTATCAACAACAACAACAACCTCATTTCATATTCACATATTCACCAATAATAACAATTCATGTTGACATGGTCTTTATTAACAACGTCATCTCAAATCAATATCATCATAATTATCATTATCATCACATATCAGTTAAAATCCTCAATAGCAACATCAACAACAATTCAAACAAACACAAAAATATCATTTCCACACGCACGATCTTCAAACAACACATTTCAAACAACCAAAACAATATCATTCATCACAATACATACATATATATATATATATATATATATATATATATATATATATATATATATATATATATATATCGCATCCCATTAGTTAAAACATAATTTTCTTTGAAGAAAAATCAGCATGCAACAGGGACAGGCAGATATCCTCATAGCTAGGTTCCCTGACCCTAACTATGGTGTTAAAACGGTAAATTTTATATTAAACTCCCCTTACCTATCGTGAGCTACCCCGCGGATTCCTTGTCGCGTCACTTGAAGATTCCTTTTTGTCCTTGCTCGTTGATTCCACACAAGCCTCTACCATGCCAAAACGAAGGAGACTTAGTATGGATTTCAGAAAACAAAGCTAGTAACAGTGCTCTGGGTCAAACACCCACATCACTACATGAAAGAGCTAAGAGCATTTCGGGTTTTACAAAGGAACGTCATTTGGAAATTCTGACCATGCCAATGTGACCGGGGTTCAGTGTAGGTTACGAAAATAACATGCATTTCATGAAAGGATAACGTTTACAAAGTCTCTTTCTCTAAGGTTTTTCAAAGGAAGCATAAGACATGCAATGGCGGTTCCAAAGTCAGAAAAGATGCAAAGACAAGATGAAACTAACAAGAAACAAGCATAGAACCATGGTTACCTCAAAAGAACACAAAATGTCAGATTAGGGTTTTCGTTCTCTATCGAAACCGCAAGCCAAGTTGGAAGATTCCGCTTCGGTTGAAGAGTTCCTCTCGATGTGGGTTTTCAATGGAGAACAATGATGGTTTGTTGTGGTTAATGGTGGCTGTGGGTGATGGAGAAAGTGCTTGGAACTTTATAAATGGCTTTGGAAGAAAGAAAGAAGAAGAAATGACATTTTTCGTAAGCTACACGAAAGCAAAGGCTGAAATGCTTAAATAAGAGATGCTCTCGGGAACGGAAGCTTCTAGCACACTCCAGACATCTTCTCAACGTTCCCAACGGTCAGATCATGGAAAAGTGTCTTGTGAAGTTGCAGACCAAATTTAGAGAAGATCCAACGGTTAACGAAGGCTGGGCAGCGTTTTTACCGAGGCAGCTTCATGTAGCTTTCTCTAGAAGCTTCATTAAGAGGCTTTCTCCAGAAGCTTCCTCGTGGCTTCTTTGAGAAGCTTTCTCAAGAGACTTCTTTGAGAAGATAGATCCTTATCTATCCACACCCCTCTATTAACTAAATTAACCTCCTTAAAAATAATTACGGATGAAAATAACGCAACAAAGAATCAAACATCAAACATAATTTCTAATATATATATATATATATATATATATATATATATATATATATATATATATATATATATATATATATAAGGGTGTTACACCATGTATAGCTTGTAGACCTTGGATCTTCTTCATCAATGGAGTCATTTGCGTCTTGAAGATCAATGGAAGCGGAATGGAGAAGGAAGAAAGGTAATTGGAGATGCCACTTCAAGGAGAAGATGAGTCAAGAACAAGCTCACTACCATAGGAAAACCATGGATAAGAGCATGAAGGTAGGAGAAGATGAGTGGCTAGAGAGGGGAAGAGGGGGGCACAACATTTATGTCTCAAATGAGGTCTGAAATTTGAAGTCTAATTTCTCAAATGATCAAAGTTAAAAAAATACACACACAAGGCCTCTATTTATAGCTAACTGTCACACAAAATTGGAGGAAAATTTGAATTTCTATTCAAATTTCACTTGAATTTGAATTTGTGGAGTCAAATTTGGAGCCAAAATTTCACTAATTATGATTAGTGAATTTAAGCTATGGTTCAACCCACTAATCCAAGATCAAGTCCAAGATTCTCCACTAAGTTTGCTTAGGTGTCATAAGGCATGTAAAGCATGAAGGACATGCATAAAGTGTGACTATATGATGTGACAATGGAGTGTAGCAAGCAAATGCTCACCTCCCCCTTAAGCCGGTCTAAAATTTAATTGGATTGGGCTTCTCCCAATTCTATTAAATTTCTCTCCCAACACACACACATCAAATAGTGCACTTAATGCATGTGAAATTACAAACTTACTCTTAATACAAAAACTAGTCTAGGTGCCCTAAAATACAAGGGCTGGAAATTCCTACATTACTTGGGTACCCTCCCTACACTATGGAGCCCTAAATACAAGGCCTAAAAATAATGAAACCCTAATCTAATATGTACAAAGATAAGTGGACTCATACTTAGCTCATGGGCCCAAAATCTACCCTGAGGCTTATAAGAACCCTAGGGCCTTCTCCTGCATCTCTGGCTCAATCTTCTGGGAGTATTCTATCCAATGCCCTTGGGGGTAGGATTGCATCATCCTATCCCCCTTGAAAAGGATTTGACCTCAAATCCAGAGGTTCTTGAAACTTTGGGCTTCTTCCCTTAACACCTTTAAAAAGAATAAAAACATATATATTAGTGGTGTTGGGTATGTTAGAGTAGGGTAAGATTTGAAAACCCATTTCTTGGGCATCTTCTCATGAGGGAACATGGTTCCTCACCAACTCAATGAGTGGTGCTACAAGTATAGAAAAATATGGGACAAACCTTTTGTAAAAGTTTGTTAAGCCATGGAAGCCCTAAATTTCCCTTATACTTGGTGGAGTGAGCCACTCAGGAATGACCTTTATTCTCTTAGGGTCTGTGGGAACCCCTTGATCACTATTTAAAAAATTAAGGAAAGTGATGCAAGAAAACATACATTTTTCAATATTTTCATGTTGATTACTCCTATGAAAAATTACAACAAACCTAAGGTGTCCCATATAAGAACCTAGGTTTGTATTGAAACCAAAAATAAGAAGAAACCTACCTAATGAGTCCTTATGTATGTGAATCATGAAGATGTTGGGTGCGTGGGTGATTTTACAAAAGAGGATTGCACCACTCAACACATTCATCATACCACCTATCTTAGGGATTTGGTGTCTAACAATACCTATTTTGGGCACCAACAAAGCACAAGGATTTAAGCTCTTACGAACCAAACCTTCATCCAACAACTCCTTTACTTGAGGAATAACATCGAGCTCGAGAGGTATGACAGTGCTAACAAGTGTCCTTTTACAAAGGAAAAGATGTGGAGGTTGTCTAAGAAGGGAAGTTTCTTTAATGTTTGTCTTTATTGCAAAATGAATTTCCTTCTTAGCTAACCTCTTCGAGGAGACACTTACCTCCTTACACTTCTCTTTAACCATTAAAGGTTGTTTTTTTTCTTTTTATATTCTTTTCCTCATTCCATTTGAGTTTTACTTATACTTGATCCTTAGCTACCTATGAAGGTGTTTGAGGATGCAACACAAATTTAGTGCCAAGATGGGTGAAGGTAATCTCATTAGTTAGGCCATTGTAAATGATCTTCCTATCAAATTGACATGGCCTTCCTAAGAGAATATGCCCTACCTCCATGAGAACTATATCATAATTAACTTCATCTTTATATGTCCCAATGGAGAAAGGTACCTTCACTTGTTGGTTAACTATCATTGAAGTTTATAAGGTTTTGGGTGGGGAATGATAATGAGGTTCAACTTGAAAACCAATCTTGTGTTACAACAATTGCAACATGATCCACTATCCACAATGAGAAAACAAGTTTTATCTAAAAATTTTCATCTTGTATGAAAGATGTTCTCTCTTTGGGAATGGGATAGATCACGAGATTGGCCTTCAAGGAGCCTTTTAACCATTAGGAGGTCACCTTCTTCATGGGGATAGACTTCCTCACTAGACTCTTTACCCCTTACTTCATCTTCACTTCCACTAGAGGAAGGGGAAAAGTAGTCTCTTCTTGACTATTGTAAATATCTTGACCCCTCATAATCATGATTTTCTTTGTGGGGGCATTGAGAGATAATGTGACCTCTCCTAAGACATTTGAAGCATTTAATGTTGCTAGTCCTTGCTTGAGAACTAGTCTTAGGGGTGGATTTCTCTATTGTCTTACCCTTATCTTTCTTGGGTTTTGAAGGTGCAACCCCCAAAATTCCTTAGGCTTGGTCCTTCCTTGGATAAGAGTGAAAACCATAAGATTTTGAAGAAGGATTTTTTTTAAGTTGTTGCTCCTCTCTTATACAAAGTTGGACTAGCTCATCTAGGTCCCTATATGGAAGGAGTTCAACCTTGTCCCCCAGTTCCATATTAAGTCCACTAAGTAACCTAGCTATGCTTGTTCTTTCCTCCTTCTTAAGTCCAGCTCTTAAAAGGAGTAGTTCCATTTGTTGTTTATATTCTTCAACACTTATACCCCCTTATCTAAGCCTTTGGAGCATGTCCATAAGCTCCCTTTCATAGTAGGAGGGAATGTGTCTCTTCCTAAGAGCACTCTTAAGATCATTCCAATACTTTACTAGAGGATCCCCATGAACCCTTCTTTACCTAACAAGGGAAGTCCACCAATAGAGGGCATACCCTTGAAAGCTAAGGGTGGCCAATGGAAATTTTCTCTCTTTACAAATATGATAGCAAGCAAGAAGTTGCTTAACCTTCATTTCCCAATCTAGGTAGACCTCAATATTATCTTTTCCATGGAAATATGAGAGGCTAATGTTAACCTCTTGAGGCCTTCTATCTTTTTCTCTTCTTTGGGAGTGATGTTTAGTATGTGACCTATGCCGCCCTCCATAATAGTCGCTAAGTTATTCACTTAAACTCTTGCAAGAGTCATGACTACTTTAAGAGACATGTTTTTCTCTTTTCATTTATTTCATTATTTTTCTTCTTTCTTCCCCTCTTATTTTTTCTCTTTCATCTTGACTTATTTCTTCCACTTTTTTCCTTTTTCTTTTCTCTCTTGTTTTTCTTTCCATAATTTAAGGGACCTCAACTCATCTAATATCCTATACAAGGGGTCCTTAGGAGTAGAACCCTGACCATTAACACTAGATGAAGAATGAAGACTCATTTTGGTTCCTAAGTTGTGGTTCTTTCTTGATGGGGGTTTGAAAACAAAGGTAAAAGAAACTATGGTTGAAACTAGCAAAAAAAAACACTAAAAGAAGTGTGAAAGATAAGGTAAAAACTAATTGGTAAAAAGTAAGCTATCTAGGCGGTTTGACAACGGAAGGTAAAGGAAATTTAAAACAAACTAGACGATTTCCTATTTGAAGACTTGGATGACCTTTGGAGGTCCCAATTGGCTCTTCACTTAGTATACACGGTTCATACTAAGCTATTACACATAAATAGAGGTTTAGGTGGTCTCTTGGAGACTCCCAATTCACCCCTGAAGAATGTCCAAATACAAGGAATTGTAATAGAAAAAATTCAGCACTTAATTGTTCTATTGCAACAAATTTAACAAAGCAATTAAGGTCTTCAAATTTGTCTTCATTGCTTGTTTGTTTTCTCAAGTGTTTAACTCAAAATTTGGTGAGGCTTTGGTTGCTTCAAATCTAATGGTGCTCCTAGGATGGTTAACCTCCAAGACTCAAAAATCTTCCTTCAAACAATGCACCAATTTCCTCTTCCCATCCTTGTTGTAGGCAACACTTAAACACAAAAAAAGAAGAAGACAAGCAAGAAACCAAAAGACAAAATGAAGGCTAAACCAAAAAGGAAAATTAACATGACATTAATTCAATGAGATTCAAGGAAAAATAAAGCAAAAGAACAACACCACATGCCAAGGTGGAACACAAAGGAAGTCCTAAAGTGACACTAAATTAGATTAACAAATTAAAAACAAGACTCAAAGAAAAATTCTAGTTATGTCCATTTGGCAACATATCTAAAAGATGAAAAACTCCAAGAATTCAAATAGGCTTTTAATACAACTCAAAATAATGAACAATTTTTAAGCAAATCAAACATACACATTTTTTTTGCTGTTTTGAACGTGTATTTTGACGTTAATCTTTATCACCTTTTCTTGCTCATTTCTTTTTCGTTTTGTTAATTATTTTTCCATTGTTTTCTTATAGATATATATTTTATCCATTTAAGATTTCAGCTAAAAACTTGAAGTATTCAAGCCATAGCGGAGTTAAGAAGACAGTCTGCCATAATTGACAACAACCAAAATTTCAACCTAGAAACTAAGAGTAGTGTTTATGTTGATTAAGGTTTGGATAGTTACAATTTGTGTTTGCTTATGCTCAATTGTCTTGGATAACACAATTCAAGAGAGCTTAAGACTTATTTTGATTCACAAATCCAGCCACAACTCAACACCACAACTCAATTTCTTCATAGGCATCATATAGGAAACTTAGAAAACAAAAAAAAGTTCAACAATAGGACTACTTCTAGGAATTAATTTAGAACATGTTATGAACTAAATAACATGCATGAATTAGACTCAAGATTCAAATGATAGGATAAGAACTGATAGAATACATGAACAAATGTATCTAGAATTTAGTCAACAAAATCAAAATTCAACACAAACTTAGAATATAATGTGACAATTATTATGATTAAACATGACTCTAAGACAACATGAATGAAGTGATTTATACTTAGATTTTTGTCTTTTCTTTTCTAATCAATATTTTTCAAGAAAATTGAGATCTAAATGTTCAGCATAAGAAGATTATGACTGAAAAAAGATAGAACCTAAAATCAACACAAAAACATGATTCAGGAGTAGATCTATAAAATTTGAACCATAGAAATGCAAGAACAAGTGCAGATCTAAGATTTAATCGGTTTATTTTTTTGAACCTACTCTAAACAACACCAAACCACAAGACAATGGAGGAGATACATGAAGAAGATGATGAAGAACAAGGAATTATAGTGAATTGACCGAACAAAAGATAGAGGAAGCAAAAGAACATCACCTAGATAAAGATGCTCTTGATACCACATGATGTAGCTCCATGTAGAGCTTGTAGGCCTTGGATCTTCTTCATCAATAGAGTCCTTTGATTCTTGAAGATCAATGGCAGCAGAATGGAGAAGGAGTAAATGTGATATGAGACGCCATTTCAAGAAGAAGATGAGCCAAGAACAAGCTCACTATCATAGGAAGTCATGAATAAGAGCTTGAAGGTAGGAGAAGATGAGTGGATGGAGAGGGAGAGAGGGGCACAACATTTATGCCTCAAATGAGGTCTGAACTTTGAAATCTAATTTCTCAAATTATCAAAGTTGAAAAAATGCACACACAAGGCTTCTATTTATAGCCTAAGTGTCACACAATAGGAAGAAAATTTGAATTTCTATTCACATTTCACTTGAATTTGAATTTGAATTTGTGGAGCCAAAATTTCACTAATTATGATTAGTAAATTTCAGCTATGGTTCAACCCACTAATCCAAGATCAAGTCCAAGATTCTCCACTAAGTATGCTTAGGTGTCTTAAGAAATGTAAAACATGAAGGACATGCACAAAGTGTGACTATATTATGTAACAATAGGGTGTAGCAAGCAAATTCTTACCTCCCACTTAGGCTGGTTTGAAATTTAATTGAATTGGGCTTCTCCCAATTCAATTAAATTTCTCTCCCAACACACACATCAAATAATGCACTTAATGCATGCAAAATTACATAACTACCCTTAGTACAAAAACTAGTCTAAGTGCCCTAAAATACAAGGGCTGAAAAATCCTACATTACTAGGATACCCTCCTTACACTATGGAGCCCTAAATACAAGGCTAAAAAATAATGAAACCCTAATCTAATATATACAAAGATGAGTGAGGTGATACTTAGCCTATGGATCCAAAATCTACCCTAAGGCTCATGAGAATCTTAGGGTCTTCTCCTACATCTCTGGCTCAATCTTCTTAGAGTCTTCTACCCAATGCCCTTGGGGGATAAGATTGCATCACATCCCATCGTCAAACCTCTCTGATTTTTGGATTGGAAGTGGGACCGTACCACCACTCCACCTTCGCGCATGGTTTTGGTTCAATGGCAAGGTTTTGCTCTAGAAGACACCTCTTGGGAGGATTGGAATGCTCTTCAATCAGCTTATGACCTCAAGGATGAGGTCACATTTGGTGGGAAGGGTATTGATAGCAATTCCAACCAAGGGAATAACAGGCCCAAGAGAGACATGAGAAGACCCACTTACCTTGAGGATTACGCATGACAAAATTGGTTGCTGCTTTTCAAAAATCTGTTAGAAGCATTAGTGGAATTGTTAGTGAAATTGATAATGGAATTTTGTTATAGCAATTTAGTGATTCTGTTATACCTGCTTTTTTCATTATGTATTAGGATGAGAGCCTTATTCGTGCTTTGCACTCTTGTATCATCCTATATAAACCAAAAAAATCTATGAAATAAGATGAGAATTATCTTGCATAAATTAGCTTTGGTAGAGTAGATTAGCTGTTACTACCAAACATCCTAAACCTTGTGTTCAAATCAAGGATTCTTGCTGAGGTTTTCTTCTTCTGGAATCTTGTCGTACTCTTTAGCTGTGGAATCCATCAACAGGTCAAAACAAAATCATACAATGGTCTTCCAATTTCTCCTCCATTAAGCCTAGCAATTTCTTCTTGTTTTGTGATGGTCTTGGATATGACCCAAGAACAAAAGATTTCATAGTGGTTGTAATCTCCTTCACCGAATATGACTCATCAAGCCACATGGAGTATTTCTCAATTAAAGAGAATACATGGATACAAATTCAACATACTCATTTGCATTACAAATCATGCAATTTTTGGAACAACTGCAACTTAATTGGGACATTTTTTAACAATGCCCTCCATTGTTTTTTTTTATATAATTATGAGACATATAGGTATGTTTTTCTTGCCTTTAATTTGGTTGGAAAAACTTTTTTAGAGATACATATGGCGAATCAGTTTGAATTTATACATATCAGCCTCATGCTTTAAATGTATTTGGAGAATCATTGTGTCTGTGTTATGAGGGAGATGGGGCAAGTTGAAAATTCAATTCAAATATGGGAACTGAAACAATACATTAACCACACATCTTGGATAAAGGCGAATACATTGATTATCAATGACATTTGGTCTGGTTTATTCTTACTAGTATGAAATACTGAAATTGGTAGTATTGTTGGAAGTGATCCTATTGGCATATTGGTCAAATGGAATCAAGATGGAGAGGTCGAAGAACAAAGATCATTTAATTATATTCATGATGGATACCAACTGATTGTGTACAGAGAGACTCTATTTACAATTTAGGATTATGTATTATTATGTAATCTTGTTCCAATCTTTAATGTTTGTCGTATATGCATTAAAAGTGGTCCATCTATTATGCTAATTTGTCGTATATGCATTAAAAGTGGTCAATCTAGAGTTAAGTTGGTGCATTATTGAATAACAAAGTATACTAAAATGATGTTTTTTTCCTTTCTCCTGTACTTATGTGTTTGGATAATCTCTAAAATTAGGATAGAATTGAAGCAAATAAAAGTAACTTCTACTTCTACCAAAATTAATTTTAGAATAATTAATTATGTAAAATTAATTTCATTTAAATTAATTTTGTCATTATCAATCCAAACTACACTAATTCATGGTGTGTGTTTGGATTAGATTCATAGTGAAAAAAAATAAAAAAAAATTCATGATAACAATAAAACAACTAATAGATACTTTTACATTTTCATGATGTAACCATGATTTTATGGAATAAAATTAATTCTTGTGTGTTACTTGATCGTTGCCCGACAAGTGTACCGGGGGGCGCAAGTAGTATTAAAACGATGATACAATTAATGGTTGAAAAGAGAAATAAAAGTATGATCTAGTCTAAATGAAAGCGAGTAAAGTGAGTAATGGTGTGTGAAAACAAATATGCGAACATGTTTGTTCCTCCTACAGAGTATTTTGATGTAATTTAAGGATATTTCTCTACTTAACAGTGCTCTTGTATTCTATGCTGAGGTCCTAACTACTAAACCCCGATGTCTCGTGAGTTTAGCCTAATCCTAACTAGACTTCATTCTCAGATGTCTCTTGTTGAACTTAGCGTAACCGGACAACATTACAATTACAACATATCGAAAAACCAAGTTACCGCACTCTGTGTCCAGATATACGATAATTAGCCCTGTCCTATCAAGTTCTAAGGATCAAACCATTTTCCAATGAGGATGATCCTAACTACACATGCGTTTGCGTGATCAAGACAAAAACATGCGAGAATTAAAGGCCGATAGGAACAAAGAACACATGAAAACACTATTAAATAGATATGAAAGATTTTACATCATTTACTCTGAAGAAGTTCCCAACTGAGGATTTAGCCTTCCATTGCGAGAAAGCTCCTTTTTACAAGTTTAAAGAAGAGAAGAAGAGAAATTGAAAAAGTACAAAGTGGTGGGGATGTCTCCTCCACCTTTAAAAACCTCACAATCTCTCAAAAACTCCTTCAAAGCTCTTCAAGATGCCTCCTTTGGTCTGCTCAGTCGCCTTTGGGTCCGCATGCTCCAAAACTCCCCTCTAATTCTGTGTTTTCAGATTTTATATGGAAATCCTGTCGGTGGCCTCTTGCTGAGCGCCAATCTTGCGCTTAGCGTGCATTAGCGAACGGTGGCTCAACGCCAATCTCGCGCTTAGCCTGGAAGATGACGAATGACTCGCTTAGCGAGCGACAACGAGCTGAGTGCGTGCTTGCAAGGTAGATTCTCTTCTAGATTCTTGTGTCTTGCTGAGCTCGCTGGTGCCTTGCTTAGCGGGATATACTCTCTAAGCGCACAAACGAGGCTTAGCGAGACACCAGATTCACCACTTCACAAAATCTCTTTTTTCACCTGAAATAGAATTGAAATTTACATTAATTACAAGCGGAAGATTATAATGAGTAATGATCAATTTATTAACCAAAAGTATTTACAATACTACAAAAAGAATTGTAACTTGGAGGAATTCTATATAATTATCAAAAGTTTCTATACAAAAGTTAGTCGTATAAAACGACTAATGTTACTTAAACACTATAATTCTATGGCCAGGTTATTCTCATGTTGAGTATATAATAAACTATCTTGTTATTTTGTTGAATAAAAAATTATAAGAAATGGAATTAATTTTTATGGTGACTAACACATAAAAGCCCTACCACAACTTATTTTTGCGGGTTTGGGTGGTTTGGCAATGGGTGTAAACAAAGAGCACAAACTATTGGTGTGGGATTGAGCTCACTTGCAAAACAGGGTTGGTTCCAAGTTATTATTTTTTCAATTATTTATGTTGATGTCCCTCTGGGAAGAGAAGTGTCATGGTGATGCTTTGTTTTATTATTGAAACCTGGATTTGTCTTTTGGTAAAATATAAATTATTCACAAAGACAAGACTCTATTAGAATTTGGAACCCAAACAACACGTACTTTAATTGATTATGAAAATATTAAGAAACTAGATTATATTTTTTTTTGCTTAGTAAAATATGTTTTGTTGATGTTGGACTTGACAATTTTAATATGGTTTGATGTATCTATGCAACTTAACTTCTTCTACTTATTTTCTTGTTGTCATATGTATTGGATCAAGATTTCTAACAAAACATTTATCATTCTTTTATTTTTAAATACTTTCCATATATATGTAAGTTTGTTAGGTTGTTATTTTGTTAGGTAGTTATTCTATTTTATTTTTTGTTTATTTCCTTCTTTAGTTTGTCTTTCTCCTTTTATATATATGTAGCTGATAATTATCAGCCAGACACTTATAATTTTCTTGCTGTTGATCCATACAAATTCTAAGGCTTTTCTAGTCTTTTTTCATCCTTTCTTCATGTACTTTCTTTTCAAGTTATCACAAGATTAATAACTTCAATATGGTATCGATGAAAAAGAATATCTATGATCCTATTCCTTATTGGGCATGTGATCTTCCCTTTGTGTCTCTCTTCTCCTAATCATTCTCACATCAGTTTTTCGGGTTTGGATTCATGGCGGAACAAGTTAAAGATTCCAGTCAAGATCCATCTCATCCACTGTTTCTACATTGTTCGAATGGACTAGGACTCATCCTCACCTCCTAGCCTCTTGATCACAAGAGTTACACCACATAGAGCCACGCCATGATGGTAACTCTTCAATGAAGAACAAGGTGGCCTTCATAGATGGTTCCCTCCCGATGCCAACCACAACAGATCCTACATATGCTGCATGGACTCGTGGTAACAATGCTATCATTTCTTGGCTTTATAATTTTGTTTCTAAAGATATCATTACTAGCATCCTGTTTGCAAATATGACTAAGGAAATTTGGGACAATTTGAAAATAAGATTTTCTAGAAAGAATGGCCTAAGAATTTTTCAATTGAGAAGGCAGTTAATGTCATCACAACAAGGAAATTATGATGTTAGTACCTATTACACCAAATTAAAATCTGTTTTGGAAGAACTCTCAGGCTATAAACCAACATTCCAATGCAAACGTGGAGGGTTACAAACTCTGCAAGATTATAATGAATTTGAATATGTCATGTCTTTTTTAATGGGTTTAAACGATAGTTTTGCTCAAATCCGGGGTCAGATTCTCCTCTCTGATCCTTTTCCCCCCGTTGGTAATGTCTTTTCTCTTGTTATTCAAGAAGAAGCACAAAGAGAAATTATTGTCAATCACATACCTTCTCTAAACTCTAACAATATGGCCTTTGTTGTCAATTCTACAACCAAGAACACTACTAATGGCAAGAGTAGAAATCCCAAGAAAGAGAGACCTCAATGTGCTTATTGCAACATGTTGGGTCATACAAAAGACAAGTGTTTCAAACTTGTTGGCTATCCTCCAAATTACTTCAAGAACAAGCCTCAACATACTGTAAAACAGGTAACTGATTATGCTGAGTCCTCAAATCAAGGTGCCAAAAATAATTTGTCTACTGCTTAATGTCAACATTTGATTAGCTTCTTGACAAATCAATTGAAAACTGAGAACAATGTTGATACTCTTGCCACAAATGTTTCAGGTGTATGCATGAATACTAATGTTGATACCCCTATGCCACTCATAATCTCATCACCTCTAATAACTCAGATGACATAGATATCACATCAATCATAGAAACACCGCAACATACTCCATAACCTGTTCAATTAGATCTTGCTACAACTATTCAACCTGAAATTCCTATTGAAGAACCCCTAAGAAGGTCTACCAGAGTTTCAAACCCTCCAAGACATCTCACTGATTATCACTGCTACAATATGAGCAGCACTAATAAAGTCACCTACCCTATATAGAATTACTTAGACTACTCAAAACATTCTGATTCCTATAAACACTACATTTGCCAAATCTCAAAAAACTATGAGCCTCAAACTTATAGCCAAACAATCAAGCATAAACCATGGCAAGAAGTTATATCTACCGATGGTCATGGAGCTCAATAACACTTCGACCATTGTTCCTCTACCTCAAGGAAAGAAACCTATCAGTTGCAAGTGGATTTTTAAGTTGAAACTGAATTCGGATGGGATAGTGGAAAAACATAAAGCTCGGTTGGTTGCCAGAGGTTTTACACAAAAATATGGGTTAGATCTTCAAGAAACTTTTTCTCCTGTGGCAAAAATAACTACCTTAAGGTTATTGATATCTCTGGCAGCATCAAATGGTTGGCATCTAGCTCAACTAGATGTCAACAATGCCTTCCTCAATGACACTCTTTCAGAAGAAATACTCATGAACATTCCACAAGGCTACAAACATAGTGTCACCAAAAGGCCCAATGCACCATTGGTTTGCAAGCTGAATAGATCTATATAGGGATTAAAGCATGCTTCAAGAACTTGGTTCAATGCTTTCAACAATACCTTACTCAGAAATGGATTCAAGCAATGTAAGTATGATTACTCATTGTTTACTAAAGGAGAAGGAGATAATTTCATAGCAATTTTAGTTTATCTTGATGACATTATCCTAGCTAGCCCAAGCAAGAAATCATCTCCAGAGCTAAGACAATTCTGAAAGAGCACTCCAAACTGAAAGACTTGGGAGATCTAAAATTTTTCATAGGCCTGGAGCTATCTAGATCAAAAGAAGGCATTTTCATGTGTCAATGATATTACACATTATATATCCTAGAAGATTGTGGAATGCTTGCCTGCAAACCATCTTCGATTCATATGGAAGCAAATAACAAATTGATGGCTAATTCAAGAACTAAGCTGGTTGCTCCAGGATCTTACAAATGTCTCGTTGGCAGGCTTTTGTACTTAACTATATCTAGACTAGATATATGTTACTGTGTGCACAAATTAAGTCAGTTTGTCTCCAACCCCTATACAAACCACATGCATGCTGCAAACATGTTACTTCGGTACCTTAAGCACATTATTGGTCAAGGTATTCTTTTTAGAGCCAACTCAGACACAAAATTACATGCATATGTGGATGCAGATTGAGGATCATGTCCTAAGTAGAAGATCAACCATTGGCTTCTGTATCTTCTTAGGAAATTCCTTGGTTTCCTGGAAAGCCAAAAGACAAAAGACAGTAAACAGGTCCTCAGCAGAAGTAAAATACAGGTCCTTGGCTTCTGTCTTTAGTGAAATTACATGGATTCAAAATTTGCTTATTGATTTCAATATTAGAACTCCTTTTTTTATTGTCTATTGTGATAACCAAACAACAATTCATATTGCTTCAAACCCCATTTTTCATGAGAGGACCAAACACTTAGAGATTGATCTGCATTTTGTCAGGAAAAAGGTTTCTCAAGGGATTCTGAAGCTCGTACATGTTAGAAGGTACCACGAACTTGCAGATATTTTCACCAAAGCCTTACCCCAAAATGCTTTTCTTAGCATCATTTCCAAGATGGGCATTGACTACATCTTCCTCCCATCTTGACGGGAGTATTGGATCAAGACTTCAAAAAAAGCATTTATCATTCTTTTATTTTTAAATACTTTCCATATATTAGTAAGTTTGTTAGGTAGTTATTGTGTTTCTTTTCTATTCATTTCCTTCTTTAGTTTGTCTTTCTCCTTTTATATATATGTAGCTGATAATTATCAGCCAGACACTTATAATCTTCTTGTTGTTGATCAATACAAATTCTAAGGCTTTTCTAGTATCTTTTCTTCCTTTCTTCATGTACTTTCTTTTCAAGTTATCACAAGATTAATAATTTCGATAATATGTGGATGAGTTATCTGAAATATCAAGTGTTTCTATATTCTTCTATGTAAGGCCTTGAATCTAGGATTTAACATAACTTTTTATTTGCTTTCAACTTCCTGGATTCCTACATGCGTTGCTTCTATTATTGATAGATTATAGTTCAACAACACTAGGGCAACAATTTTCTTCTTCAATGTGGTTTTGATACGAAAGAGTTTTATATTCAGCTTTTAAAATTATCAACGACTGTATACTACTATGCTTTACGACAAGTACATGGTTTAATAATTAGTTTGCCAAAGTGTTTAGAAAAAAAATCTTGCTTTAATAATTAGCTTGAAAAAATGTTTCACCTTCAATTTCTAACTATATCGTTTTACTGGATTGTTCGTTGTTATTTAATGTTTTTACTCAAGTTACTTATAAAAAGGCAAATTCAAGGTAATAGAAAATTAGAGTAGGTTGAAGTAAGTCTTGCAAAGCAAAAGCCTTGATGAAAACCAATGCCACCATGCCTTCAAAATATATTGATTATAATTCTACAAGGAGATATTTATCAATAATTATCCCAAATTCTTATGATGAAGGATAATATTTGTAATATCTGCTGACCTATCTCCAGACTTGACTGTTTAGGATTTGGGATAATAAGGAAAAAAAATTGATGGTTGTTGTATGGGCTCACACGTATTATTATTTACTGGTACAATACCATTGTATCTTCATATATGCAGATTCATATGTATATGCAACGATTCTAATGGTATTGAGGGATGCTGGTTGGGGTATGGGTAATGGTTTTCTTGTTATCGATCGATGGAGGATACTCTGATACATTATGCTAGAGTTTCTTTCTTCATGTAATCCAACACTTGTTTCTGTGATTAGATTATTCTTTATGAAAAATGTTCTATTCACTTTAAGAGTAATATTTTTAGAATCATATTTTATTTTTTCGTTTATTTTTTAAAATTTAATGATTAAGATTAGTTATTTTTATATATATACTTGACTTATAAAAAAAATTGTATCAATAATTTCACATTTCCAAATATTTACATTGTTCATCTAACTTCCATTTGTTGATGAAGATAGTTCAGTTTAATTTATGTTTTTTAATAAAATATGAGCATACGAAACTATCTAATGATAGATATCTCATTCAATTTTGTTTTCAAACAAATATATTGACTTATTTTAGGCGTTAAATTCACAAACAAGATAGGAGGTGACTATTAAGTTGATATGTTAAATTCTCTTCAAGTTTTTGTTCTTTTTATGTCTGGTTGGGTAACAAATTTATTTATTG
This sequence comes from Glycine soja, assembly GCF_004193775.1. NCBI lineage: Eukaryota > Viridiplantae > Streptophyta > Magnoliopsida > Fabales > Fabaceae > Glycine > Glycine soja. Next base: position 22,493,862 of record NC_041009.1, on the reverse strand, counting down.
AATTCTCTCATGAATTTTTGGAGATCAATTAATCCTTTTTTTTTCAGTGATTCTAAATTATATGTAGTATATAGTAAACATAGTTTTTTTTTGTGATTCATTTTACGGTTCAATTGTGTGCTTGACAGACATTCATGCTTGTGTGGCTCTAGATTTTTTTATTTTTTTCTTTTAATTTTGACTGACTTGATGTTAGATTAAATTTGATCTATGTTAAAACATTTTTTTTATTATTGAAAGGGTGTGGTGTGACTTTTTAGTTTTCACCGTCATGTTGTTTTTAAGACATTAAACAACACACACAAAAAAAAAAAATAACACTAAACAATTTTTAAAATTCTAAACAAGTCACTTCATGTGTTTAACGCACAAAGTTTATATAAAATGATTTATGATTTATGAGAAGTCACGAGTATAGATTGATAAAAGTTATGGTCGTATTGTTTGGGGATGATATTTATTTTTAAAATTAAAAAAAGAAATTCATCTACAAGTTTGTGGTGATAATGTGCTTGTTAATTTTGGATTTAATCTAACTTTAAAGAGGATTTGATTGATTTTTTTTATTAATTTTTTAATCCTTATTTTTTTAAAATCTAATTTTAGTTTTTAAATAAAAATTTGATACATCAAATTTCTTAAAATTTTAAAATTTTAGTTTTTAGTCAGTAAGCTAGCCCATGTTGTCAATGTTTCATTATTTGCAATATAGACTAATATTTAATTAGATTGTGTATTAATAAATATTTATTTCTATGTAATTAAAATTTATAATAAAAAAGTTTAAATTTTATTTATTTATTTAATGATATTTCAGTCACTAAAAACTATTATTTTAAAGAAAACTTTAGAAAGAAAAGTTTAAAATTTTTGATCGGTCAAACTTTTTATTCAAGAAGTATAAACTGAATTTTGAAAAAATTGTTAAACAATATTTAGTATGATGATAATCCTATTCATTATTTTAAAAATATTTAAGTAATTATAGTTTGAAATAATTGTTATAATGCGTATTTAATAACCATAAATTAGCAGTGTAAAAACTTGTCCATGGTCAATTAATAAAATTATTAAAATTGTAAAATATAAAAGACTAAATATACAATAAATTTGGACAATTATAAAATTTAGGTTTATATATATCTTTCGTTCATGCAATTTAAAGTTTTTTACAATTTTGTTTTTGTAATTTTTTCATTTTAATCCTATGTTTGTTTGGTCGTTTAGATAACTTTTTTTATTGTTCGAAACATTCTTTTTTATTATTTAAAATCTTTTCTAAATTTTTTTAAGACTACAAACAAAATAAATATATTTTATAACAAGTAAAAGGAAAAAGTGAGAAATTGAATACATAATTAATATGGTGAAGTTAATATTTTAAAAAAATAATAGGTCAAGCTGTCAAATTGCAAGGATCAACTTGATTTTCTAGATTCCAAATAAGAAAACCCTAAAAAAGTCACCGATTACTAAATCTCTATTTTATTTTGTTTAAAAATACCTAAAGTTAATAATTTGTCAAAAGATTAAATTATTTAAATACCATTTAATTTTTTTAATAAAAATAATTTTTATTAGATTTTATTCACATTCTTATGATAATTTTTCGTAATCAACTGAATTGTCCTTGGTGGTGGTGTTCTGTTCTCTCACATTGCATTCCCTTTACTCTCTCTGTCTTCGTCATCTCTCTGTTGCGAAGAATCGCAATGACGAACTCCATGGGTCCCCCACCCCCAAAAAACCCTAATCCACCAGACACCACGCCACCGTCAATGCCCCCTCCTCCTTGTGACTCAGCGGAACCGTCACCGCCACCGTCAATGCCCCCTCCTCCTTGTGACTCAGCGGAACCGTCACCGCCACCGCCTCGCGATTCGAGCAACGCTGCCTCTCAGGGAGCCGCAGTTCCGTATAAGATTCCTCCGTGGAGCGCCGCCCCTTGCCATGAATTCTACCTTGAAGTTCTCAAGGACGGTTCCATCATCGGCAAATTCAACGTGTTCGAGAAAGGAGCTTACATGTTCGGCCGATTGGATCTCTGCGACTTCGTGCTCGAGCATCCCACTATTTCTAGGTTTCATGCTGGTACGTTATGCAATTACAATTTCGTTTCTTCGTCATCTCTTCTTAACTACGTGACACTAACAATATAAGACTATAAATGTTTTTTTTTTTTTGTGTGTGTAGAAAATGAAGTTGCATACTGCAATATTGTTTTGCTTATGGTCAATTATGTTGTAGGCAATCTCTTCCTTTGAGTTTTGTGGTAAAGAAGATTAGAGTTGATTATTTTAGACCATACATCAGATGATATAAACCCCACCTTAGCCTGCACTATCGTAATAGCCAATTTGACTGGATTACCTGCATCCACTTTGAAAACATCTAGAAGTCATATTAAAGTTGTGCATGACTTTGTGAATTTCTTAAATAAATTTTTACCCTTATTGGTAAGACCGTGGCATTCTTATTCAGATTATGGAGTTTAAGGTGTTGAAGGAGGTAACCGAAAGAATAGAGACTTTCAATAATATTCTCTTGAGTATTGTATGTGTTACAGTTTTTATACAAAACATAAAGTACTAACACTTGTTTATACTAATACAATATCATAATCCTAAGTAAATAGGTAGACAAATCATGAAATAAAACCAAATCTGCAAATAAAGGAAATAGGGGAACTATAACTATTCCTCGGAGATAATGTGTAGATTACTCTAAATCATTTCAAGATATAATCAAGATTTCATCGAATAGTTTTCACATATTTTAACAATTCATAAAGCTCGCCCATGATTCTTACCAAGGTTTTCATTTGTCTTTTGTTAGTTGTACAGTTTAAGAGAAGTGGTGATGCATATCTCTATGATCTTGGGAGTACTCATGGAACCTTTTTGAACAAAAATCAGGTATTACATAGCATTTCCTCTCCCTTCTAAATTTTGGTGATACTTTCTATAAGATCTTGAGCAAATTACAGAAACCTCCTGAGGTTTAATCATATTACACATGCATTCCCTCCTTTTTTTCACCCTACAGAAACCCCCCTATCGTTTGCCTTCATATTACACTAGCACCCCCTACACCCCAAACAGCAGTAGCTCAGTTTAATTTAAGCGTCATGTGACAGGCATGTGTAGTTTTTTTCCTATGATGCCCCCACCTCATCTTCTTCGTTAAGCCCCTTAACCAAAATCTTTTGGCAGTCAATAAAAATTTCCAAGAAACTTTACCAACAATTTTGTAAGAGAGTATCAACAATATTGAAACGAAATTGCTAGAAGCAAATTAAAACTAGCTTCAAAATTTATATTGAATAAATGGATACATAATCCCAAAGCAATCAAGAACTCAGAAACCCAAAAGCAAAGAAACTCAATGGAACAACACTATTTCAGCAACTCAAAAACAAAATGCAAAAAGAAGCAAAGGCTCACAGAAGTTCTTGTCTTCCACAAGAAACCAAACACCCCCTAAACCCAACCATTTATGCAATTCACAAACCACACCTCTCACTGGCTCAAACGCACGAAGCCGCTACAAAGAGCTTCCCCGCGGCCTCCAGATCTAGAAGACCTTCAACATCAGGATCACCATCCTCTGCGGCTTTGTCACAATTGGCATCAACCTCGGCTCCTTTGACAATGGTGTTGTCAACCAAAACCTCATCAAAAGACCAGCTGCATCCTCGTTCAGATCCGCCAACCCCTCCGATCTACACCTCCTATCCTGACTGAATCTGCACCACCATACTCCACATCTGGGGTGCCTCATACGCTGCCATCCCCATCACAAATTTATGGGTGTTGTCATTGCTTGCTGGAACGTCGATGGCAGCGGTGACTGAGTAGCATGCTCAGTGGTTCCTGGTAGTGGAGGAGCATCACAGATTCATGGAGCTCCTTGCGATAAGTGCGGGCGAGGCCCTTGCTGGTGGTGCTGTTGAACCCTGTGACATCGCTGAGCTGTGCCCACGGTGCGGCGTGACTCTTCCTTCTGCAGAGAGCATCAATGCTTGATTGTTCCATAGGTCTGTTGGAAATAGAGAGAGGGCATTTTTGGGTTTGATACAAAAGATGCAAACGTTAGCTAACGGTGTTAGGGGAGGGAAGGTCAAAGAAATGTGAAAAAAAAGGAGGGGGTGCATGTGTAATATGAGTAAACCTAAGGAGAGGTTTATGTAATTTGCTCTAAGATCTTTGATACATCAAATATTTTTGGTAATTCCCATTACTTACTTTTTTCATGTTTGGAATAATATACTGTGGCAGAGATGCTGGAATTGTCACTTTTTTTTTTATTACAGCTCTTATTCTTAGAATTATTTTTTATTTGAATTACCCTTTTCTGCTATTTCATGTTTTTACGTGAGGCATAATAACTGTTGCTAACATGTAGCTATGCTGTCACTAAGGTGATGCCTGGTTTGAGTGTTTTCTGTTTTCATTTTCAAAGAAAGCAGAAAACAAGATTGAAAATACATTTTCTTAGAATTTAGAAAACATTTTGTTTGAAAATAGTTTCTAAAACAGGCCCAAAACTGAAAACAACTAATTAATGTTTTCAGCCTTTTTTGAAGAAGTGAAAATGCGGTGGCACCTTAGAGCACTTTCTTCTGGATACATGTTTTTTAAATCTTGAAAATTTGAAAACAATAATGGAAACAGAAAAGAAACACTCAAACTAAGTGCTAGTGGACTGAAGAGTCAACTAAGCGTATTTGCTGAAATGGTTCAGTTGGAGATGCTTTTTCCCAAAGCCTTATCCAAAAGTGATTAACTAAACCCCATGTTTTTAACAAATAAAAAACCTTTAATTACCTCATTTGCTACTTGGGCTACATCTAAAATATTTCCCCCTGCACTTAGTGAACTAAGTTTATCAATTAAAGACCTCATTTAGCCAAGGCAGAGATATTCTTGGCAAGAATCTTGTGTTGTATTTACTGGTAAGGTTATTGAGTCTGTAATCCTTCATGATGCAAAAGCAATCTATTTTTGGTAAAAGAGATATGTGAGTATAATTTAAGTGAATAACAATGCTACATTGCGGTGGAGCTCGTTAGCACTTTCAAAAGGTTATCTTTGATATTATCCTGATTCAAGTGATGTATATGCAAAAAATCTTGTGTATCCCCTGCATTATATTAGCAACTCTAAAGTTGATGAAAGTCACAACCGTAATTTTGATTTAATTTAACATTTTTCACCTTTAGTTCATACATAGGTCTAGTGTATTTTGTTGAAATATTTGGGCCCAGCTGTGTGGAAAAACTGCAAATTTATAACTTTATAGTGTCAATGACATAATTCCTTTTCCTTTTCCTGTTTGCTTAGGTGGAGAAAAACACATATGTTGACTTGCATGTTGGTGATGTCATTCGATTTGGCCGGTAGGTATTTGTTTGGTTATTTTTCTATTATGCTCATAAACAAGTATTTCTCTCTAGTCCCCACTGTTATGGTTTTCACTTAAGCCATTATTACTTTCTTTTTTATTATTTCAGATGGTGTAATAGGTTTATTTGTTTAGTCTATTTATGAATCATGTGCTAGGTATCTGTAAGAATCTATGCAGTAGTCATTAAGTCATTAGACTTTGGCTTGAGTTTCATCATTATGCAACACACACAGAGAAGCAAATTACCTAGCGAGAGAATGAGTGAGAGAGAGAGAAAAAGCAGGGCGAGAGAGAGAGAGACAGAGAGCAGAGTGAGAGAGAGAGTGGGCAGACAGCAAGCCAAAGAGAAGGTGATAGGGCCAGAGTATGGAAGGAGGGAGAGATACCAACGACGCTCTTCTCCAAGACATCAAGCTGATGGCTAACCTCGAACCATAGTGAGAAGATGGAGCTGTAGTGATGAAGGCTACAATCATCATAACAAAGTTGATGTGAGATGGAGTACAGAACAGGAAGAGGACAATGATCCTACCACCAACCAAGGAGTATGGCTCGAAGTAACACACAGGCGGAAAAAGAAATTGGTAGAAAACAGGGGCAGAGTGGATAGGAGCAGTCTCAAATGGCAGGATAGGAAGATGACATGGCGAAACAAGGAAGATGTCACGATCTTCTATTTCTCTAGATTCCCCGAAGGGATTAAGGAGAAAGATCTATGGCAGATTTTCCAGAAATGGGGAAAGGTATGGGAAGTCTTTATTCCCAAGTCTAAAAACAAGGAAGGTCACAGATTTGGGTTTGTAAGGTTTAAAGAAGTTGAGGACGAACGGAGATTGGAAAGACAACTTGACAACAACATATACATCGGAGGGATGAAACTGTTCGTTAACACCCCAAGATTTGACAGGGGGAGGGTGTTTCGTGCACACCAAAATGGCACCTCCATACAGAGGGTGGTGAGTACTCAGGAAGTGCACAAAGGGAATCAGGAGGTTACGAAACTAAAATGCTCTGAGGGTAGACCGCGATCCTACGTGGAGGTGGTGAGAGAGGAGATGTATGGAGAAGGAAGTTCTTATCGGAAGAAGGAAGTCCCTCAAAGTACAGAAGGTCTATGCAGAGGCCAGTGGTCGTGAGCTCACACAGGAGACCAATGAATGGCTTCAGAACGCATGGGTGGGGAGATTGAGGAACAGAGGTATGTTCAAGAGGGTGGAGGAGGAGCTCAAATGGGTGATAGATGATGAAGTTAACCCCTGATACTGGGTTGATGATTGGATTTTTCTCCCCTACCTGGATGATTCCAAGGCGGCGCGACTGATAGACGAGGAGAAGCAGAAGGGGTCTACACCCATCATGGAGCTTCAGAAGTGGACCTCGAAAATTCGACCAAACCACAGGCTCACGTGGGTCTTGCTATGGGGTCTCCCGCCGACTGTGTGGGAGCCGGAATACATGGAGAAGGTGCTGACGGACATTGGTGAGTTGGTAGAGGTGGACGACTACATGGAGGACTGCAAGCGGATGGACGTAGCGCGCATCCTTATTCGGACAAAAACGGAGACCACGAATATAGGAGACGGTGCTGGCCATTATTGACAGGGTTGAGTACGACCTCGACGTCATCGAGGACACGATTGGAACGCGTGCGCAGTTGAAGCACCACCGGACTACCAGCTGGTTTCCTCCATCCCCTTTCTCGACCCAGCCAGACACTCCAGTGTCTGCCGACGATGGTTCCCCCGAGCCCCACTTCGGTAGCGTCGCTTCAGACGGCGGCTCCGACGACTGTGACGGTGGCCTTTCCAACCAATGGGGTAGGCCCAGTTCGAATTCAGGCCGTGGCGACCGTTGGGTACAACCCCCTGGTCGAATCTGTGACCGGTCCGTCATTGACCTGGATGACGTGGACCAACCAAATGCAATTGACCATCAAAGATACACAGGCGCTGGTCCTGGTGCGGTTTTCGAACCCAGCAACAGCCATATAACCCAGAACGACAATGAATTAAATGCTATCGAAGAAGGACAAAAGAAGGCTAGCATGCAATTGGAAAAAGGGTCTGAGAAGGTCAAAGGAAATCAGGATGGCCAGCAGAGAGACCTTTTTGTAGATTTTCTTGGGAACAAAACTATAGTCACAGAGGGGGAAATGGAGGAGGATATTTCTTTTGATGCTATCACGTCACACAGTAGTGATACACATATAAAAGAGGCTTGCATAGTCAACATTTCCAGTGGTCAAAATGACCCAAAGGAAGTTAGAGGGGAATTGGGCCAGAGGATAATTGGCCCACATGAGTTAGCTACTAAGGTCTATGTTAGAAGAAAGGAGGTGTTGGTTAGTAGGGGAAAGGCCCATTATCCTCAGTCGTGGATTCAATTCGAGGCTTAAAAACAGATTGCATGTCAACATGTCTAGGAGAGGACTTGGAGAAGCAGTGTGCTCTGGTAAGAGAATTGGGCCTGACTTATGGGGAGGATGTTTCGAAGGTTAAGGAGCTTATGATAGACATGGACATCAGAGATAACAAGGTGGCAGCTGAGATGGGTATTAAACACCAACAAAAATGATCATTCTCTATTATAATTCAAGAGGTTTGGGGAGGGGGATTAAATGGGCTGCCATTAGAAGGCTCATTCTAAAGCATAAGGTGGATATTGTATGTATCCAAGAAACCAAAAAAGAGAGTTTCAATAAAGGAATCTGTCAGTCCATATGGGGGGACTCATCTGCATCATGGGATAATGTCCCTTCAGTTCAGGCTGCTGGGGGGTTGCTTTGCTTATGGAATAATTCAACATTTGAGGTGGATAGGAAGGAGAAAGGCAGTAATTTTCTAATGTTGGAAGGGAGGTGTGTTAATATTAATCAAAGGATGTTTTTGGTTAATATCTATGCCCCTTGTGACCTTGCTGGGAAGAGACTTCTTTGGGATGAATTAAAGCAGCTGAGGGCATCTAATCCTCCTGGTCTTTGGTGTTTTATGGGGGACTTTAATAGTATTAGAAGCCAAGAAGAAAGATCTAGCTTATCCCAAAGATGTGCTGACCCCTTGGGTATCTCAGAATTTAACCAATGGATATCCGAGATGGAGTTGCAGGAAATTAAATGTGTTGGCAGCAGCTTTACCTAGATCAGGCCCAATGGTAGTGTGAAGAGCAGGCTTGATCGCTTCCTGGTTTCAGAACAGTGGCTGGCCTCCTGGCCTGATAGCTGTCAATATGTCCTCCCAAGGGACATTTCTGATCACTGCCCAATCATCATGCAAACTAAGAAGGTAGACTGGGGTCCTAAGCCTTTCCGGGTAGTTGATTGGTGGCTTCATCAAAAAGGGTTTCAAAGAATGGTGAGAGAGGCATGGAGTAGTGACCAGCAAGGGGGATGGGGGGGAATTGTGCTCGAGAACAAGCTGAGAAATTTAAAAGTGGCCATAAAGCAGTGGAGTAAGGAGTATGGGAACATTAGTGTTAAGGGGATTCAGAAAATTCAACAGAAGTTAAATGAAGTGGAAGACTTAGCCTCTACCAGAATTTTGTCCGAGGATGAGATCAAGGCTAAGAAATCCCTTCAGCAAGAGTTGTGGGATGCTTCTAATGCCTATGAATCTCTATTGAGGCAGAAATCTAGAGCCAAGTGGTTAAAAGAAGGTGACAGCAACTCAGCTTATTTCCACAAGGTAATAAATTTCAGGAGAAATTATAATGCTCTCCAAGGAATTCTCATAAATGGAGTGTGGGTTTAGCAACCTGATGTGGTGAAGAGTGAAGCTGTGAACTTCTTCCTCAAGAGATTCACTGAACAGAACTTATCCAGGCCTACCCTTGATGGAGTCCAATTCTCCTCACTTACTCAGAGGCAGAGGGAGGACCTCATTACCCCTTTCTCAGACCATGAGATCAAAGAGGCTGTGTGGAGTTGTGGTGGTGACAAATGCCCTGGCCCTGATGGTTTTAATTTCAATTTTATTAAGGAATTTTGGGGAGTGTTGAAACCTGAGTTTAGAAGATTTGTGGATGAGTTTCATGTCAATGGCAGCTTCCCTAGAGGCAACAATGCTTCTTTCCTGGCTTTAATTCCTAAAGTAAACCACCCTCAGTCCCTCAATGAATATAGACCAATCTTTTTGATAGGCTGCATGTACAAGGTGATAGCCAAGTTACTAGCAAACAGATTGAGGCATGTCATACCTGTCTTAATTGATGAAAGACAAACAACTTTCATTAAAGATAGACATATCCTTCATGGTATTTTGATACTCAATGAGGTGGTTGAGGAAGCTTGTAGGAGAAAGAAACCAGTCATGATCTTCAAGGTGGATTTTGAAAATGCTTATGACACAGTCTCCTGGTCTTTCTTGGATTATATGCTGCATCGATTGGGCTTTTGTCTCAAATGGAGAAAGTGGATCTCAGCCTGCCTCCATTCAGCAACCATATCTATTCTTGTTAATGGCAGCCCTGCAAAGGAGTTTGCTCCAACTAGAGGTTTGAGACAAGGGGACCCTCTAGCCCCTTTGCTTTTTAACATAGTTGGAGAAGGCATCACAGGCTTAATGAGGGAAGCAGTTCGGAAAAATTTATACAGAAGCTACATGGTTGGAAAGAAAAAAGAACCCACTAATATCCTGCAGTATGCAGATGATACTGTTTTTGTGGGTGAGGCTACTTGGGACAATGTTTTGGTGTTAAAGGCCTTGCTTAGAGGTTTTGAAATGGTCTCAGGCTTGAAGATTAACTATGCCAAGAGCCAGTTTGGGGTTATAGGAGGTGTTGTTAACTGGACCAATGAAGCAGCCCAAATCCTGAATTGTAGGCAATTGGAAACCCCTCTCTGTTACTTGGGTATCCCTATTGGGGCTAAACCTTCAAGTAGTTTGGTGTGGGAGCCTTTAATCAAAAAATGTGAATCTAAACTATCCAAGTGGGCCCAGAAAAACATATCAATGGGAGGGAAGATCACTCTAATAAACTATGTTCTCAATGCTGTACCAATATATCTGTTATCCTTTTTCAAGATTCCTCAAAGGTAGTCCATAGATTGGTAGCCTTGCAAAGGAATTTTCTGTGGGGGGGAGACCATGACCATAAGAAAATTCCTTGGGTAAAATGGGAGATTGTCTGCCTGTCCAAGACTGAGGGGGGGTTGGGGATCAAAGATATCTCCAAATTCAATACAGCTTTGTTGGGCAAATGGATATGGGCCTTAGCTTCTGACCAGTAGCAGCTATGGGCTAGAATTATTATTTCCAAGTATGGAGGCTGGTCTGATTTTCAGTCTGCTCGTGTCCAAGGGGGGTATTCATACTGGTGGAGGGACCTAAGGAAGCTTTATCATCAGTCTGATCACAGCATTTTCCACCAATACATGAGTTGGAAGGTTGGGTGTGGGGATAAAGTCAGATTCTGGACAGACAAGTGGTTAGGGGAAGAATATACTCTTCAACAGAAATACAATCAGTTGTTTCTCATTAATAGACAGCAATCAGACCTCATTTCAATGATGGGAAATTTCTCTCAGGATAACTGGAGGTGGGACTTGAAATGGAGGAGGAATTTATTTGATTATGAAAGTGATCTAGCTGTGAATTTTATGGAAGATATCACTTCTATACCTATTCAGAGACATGTTAAGGACATCATGATCTGGAAAGCTGATCCTAGTGGTGTATATTCCACTAAGTCAGCCTACAGACTAATGATGAACCCCTCTACTCCAGCCTCTGATGTGAGAACCTCAATATTAATTTGGAAGATGAAAATTCCCCCAAGGGCTGCAGTCTTCACTTGGAGGCTTCTTAAAGATAGGCTCCCCACTAGGGTCAACCTCATAAGAAGAAGTGTGATCATCCAGGAGGCTGCTTGTCCTCTTTGTGGCCAAGAGCAGGAGGAGGTGGGTCATCTCTTTTTCAATTGTAAGAGGATAGTAGGTCTATGGTGGGAGTCCATGAGATGGATCCAGGTTGTGGGACCTCTCCCAGCTTCTCCAGTAGATCATTTTCTTCAATTCTGTGATGGGTTTGGAGCAGACATAAACCATAGTTCATGGTGTGGATGGTGGGTTGCTCTAACTAGTACCATATGGCAGCATAGGAACCTCTTGATTTTCTAGGACAAACCTTTTGATTCCTCTAAAGTCATGGAAGATGCTTTGTTCTTAGCCTGGTCTTGACTAAAAGCTAGAGAAAAAGGCTTTAACACTAGCTTTAACCACTGGTCTTCCAATATCTCGGAATCCTTTGGTTAATCTGTGTGGGGTAGCCTTTCTAGTTGGGTTAGCTTGGGTTTTTTTGGAGGGCAGCACCAGAGGTGCATTGTATTTTCTTTTATCCAGTACCCCTTGTACTGTTTTGATTATACTATTAATATATATACTTTTTGCCTTCCAAAAAAAAAAAAGTCATTAAGTCATTAAAAGTTGTTAGTTGCAGCTTTCTTGAGGAACTATTGCTTCTTACAGGGATATACAATGAGTCCAGTTGACTTGTGACGTGCAACAAGTCCATTTGAATTAGTATATTATATTTTACCCTCAGGATCTTTCTAAGGGTGTTGCCTTTTTAGATTTGCGTAGAGATTAAGTTTGTCATTATGCATTGTTATTCTTGAATGCTGTTTTGTTGCTTCTTTCTAAGGGTGGAGGACATGTTATCCTTCTTTCTGGACGCAATCTTCAGCAATTTATTGTGCCTTGCCCCTGTAAATTTTGTTACAGACTCAGTAAGCTAAATATTCTTTAACACTAAGAGCAATCAGTATTGAAGTTTCATCATTGGAGATTTTGTAGTTGATTCTACAGATCCTGATGGTTTTTTGCTTCTATTGATTTTGAAGTACGTTTTTTTTATTGCCTCCTTCCCTCCCACTGTTTTTGTGGTTCTCCATAATTTTTTTTACCCTGATGATAGTTGGTGAAATGGCAACAAGAGAATAAGTATTGTTGGACGAGAATGTTGCAATAGATGGCTGGATATGAAAGAAAAGATAAGCAAATTATTTTTTTTTTATCAGCCAAAATAATTATATATATATATTAAGAAAGTACCAGAGGTACTGAGAAAGTACATGAGAAAGATATAGGTGAAACAACTGGGAAATCAGCCCACTTAGTAGTTCACCCCAGATTGGGGCACACAGCAGGCTGAATTACAAAAGAAATACCCTGCACGCCTATTGATTACTACATCTAAAACCTTGGGTCAGATTTGATGACCACTGGTTGTAGTGAGTAGTGAAATCCTTCTCTAAGTTTTTCATCCACGACCACACCAAAAACAGTGCGTCCTCCATCAATCTATTTGCATTGAAGTTACTATTGGAAAAAACTATGTCATTTCTGTGCTTCCATATGCTCCAAGTCAGTGCTATCCACCATCCTTTCCATCTAGATGCTACCATTCCTTCCACAATATAAGACGCATGCTGAATAAAATGATGTCTTGGGTGGAAAGGGAAAACATACGCCAAATTCACCCAAGACAATGACTCCCACCAAACTGGAATTATTTTCCAGCAATGAAAAAACAGATGAGACGCGCTCTCTTCCGCACTTCCACAAAAGGGACAAGCAAATTATTGAATGTATTAGGGAGAGACATGATATAATCTCTCCTAAAATGGTTTGGACATTTGAGAAGAAGACCAACTTAGGCCTTAGTAAGAACAATCAGATTGAATAAGACGAAGGAAAACTTTGAGCGAAATCATTACAAAACATCTCACCCCAAATAATAGTCTTATTGAAATATTGGTTTGTGACAAAACATTTTTTTTATCCATGTTGTTAGTTGATCCCACATGGTTGGAAAAAAGGCTCTTGTGATTGTTTTTCATGTTCATATTTTTAATTATTAATTATGTTTTGTTGAGAATTAGGAATTTAATGTATAATGATGTGATAGGATATAATATTGGATAAGGAAGCTGAATATCCTCTAATTATGTGTAATCAATACCACCTGTCTATATAAACAAGCATCTGTTGTGCACTATGACACATGGTTTCACTCAATTATCCCTCTTTATTTTCTCTCATTTTACATGGTATCAGAACTAAGTTGAGGGAGTAAAGAAAACCGTCCCTACTGGGGACAGTCCATCGGGGACTTGCTGTCCCCGGTGGATCTTTATACTCGCCACACCTTTTCTGGCAAACTTCTTTCCTATGTTTCCGCTTTCTGGGAGACCTTTATGGTCGTCACATTTATTCTGGCGACTTGCTTCCGCTTTGCGACGACCCTTTTCTCCTTTCCTGAAAAGTGTTCCGGTCATCACCGGCTGCCGTCACTTTTCCGGTGACCCACTGTCCCGATGGACCTGTCTGCTTGTCTCCCATCTTCCAATGAGCCTTTTATGCTTTTCCGGCAACATATAAACCTTTTCTGGCGACTGCCGTCCGCCACCGTGTCGGCAACCTTTCTGATTGGTGACTACACCATCGGACTTGCCTTTTGCGGATCTACACAGATCGGCTACCACGTTGGCGTAGGAGCCCTCACGTGCGGCCCCTTTGATGCGCCAAACAACACCTTTTGTTGGTGCGTGGCAGCGCGTGCGCCATCCTTTCCTGCCACGCTTCCTGCTATGATCTCGCTTCTCAAGTGCAACCGCACCCCGGAGTCTCGCCTAGGTCTACGCATCCTTGCGGGACCACATCTCCAGGCATGGTGCTGTTTGTTCATGTTTTTATTTTGTTTGCAGGAACTGTTTGGTTTGTGTCTTACAGTTACTGTTTTTCACTCATCATGGCATCTGCTGGTCTTGTGGGGATTTTAGCTAGTACTTGGTAGGAAAGTACAAGGTCCCAGTGAACATGCTTCAGTTTGCGGATGATACAATCTTTTTTGGGGAAGCTTCTATGGAAAATGTTAGCGTTATCAAGGCTATTCTTAGAAGCTTTGAGATAGTCTCTGGTCTGAGAATCAATTTTGCCAAGAGCCAGCTGGGAGCAATTGGTCAATCTGATCAGTGGATCAGATCTGCTGCTGATCTCCTAAATTGTGGTCCTCTACAGCTTCCTTTCTGCTATCTAGGGCTGCCTATAGGTGTCAATCCGAGAAGGAAGATGGTGTGGGAACCTATCATCAACAAATTTGAGGCTAGACTGAACAAATGGAGGCAGAGAAGCATATCCATGGCTGGTAGAATCACCCTAATTAATGCTGTCCTAACAGCTCTGCCATTGTTTTACATGTCTTTTTTCAGGACTCCTTCAGCAGTGATCAACAAACTCATATCCATTCAAAGAAGGTTTCTTTGGGGAGATAATCAAGAAGGGAGGAAGATAGCTTGGGTGGCTTGGAGTCAAGTGTGTGCAGCTAAAGAGAGGGGAGGTCTTGGAGTTAAAGACATTACAGCTTTTAACAAAGCTCTCTTAATCAAATGGAAATGGTTGATGTTTCACTATCCAGATCAATTGTGGAACAGAATTTTGACTTCCAAATATGGGGGACGGAGAGGTTTAGAAGAGGGGCCCACAAGGAAGCACTTCTCTTGCTGGTGGTCTGATTTAAGGTCTACAATTAATCACAGCAGTATGGCAGATGTGTCCAGCCAATTCATTTGGAAGCTGGGTAGGGGTGATCAAATTCTCTTTTGGGAGGACTCTTGGGTGGAAAGAGGGATTAGGTTAAAAGATAAGTTCCCGGAATTATACAATCTCTCATCTCAGAAATTTCACACAGTGGCAACGATGGGAACCTTCAGCGAATCTGGGTGGGAATGGAGCTTTTCTTGGAGGCGAAATCTGTTTGATAGTGAAATGGGAAGAGCTTCTGAGTTTATCGATCAAACTGCTGCAACTAGGCCTTCTACAGCTTTAAAAGATTCTTGGTTATGGGGAGCTGACTCAAAAGGAATTTTTTCCACTAATTCTGCCTACCTTTATATTAAAGCTGATCATCTTAATGAAGATCAATGTCTTGGTTTCCAGCACTTATGGAACATCAAAATCCCTCCTAGAGCCCTAGTATTTGCTTGGAGGCTTCTGTGGGACAGATTGCCCACTAAGGATAATCTACTTAGGAGGAATGTCACTATTGATAATGACCTGTGCCCTTTTTGTCAGAACAAAGCTGAATCTGCCTCCCACCTATTCTTCTTGTGTCCTAAAGTTATGCCTCTATGGTGGGAATTCAGCTCATGGGTAAAGGAACCTAGAGTGCTTCATTGGAGACCTTTGGATAATTTCATCCAGCATTTCTCTACGGCAGGTCTGAAAGACACCAACAGAAAGTGGAAAATCTGGTGGATAGCAGCTACAACATCAATATGGAATCTTAGAAATGACATTATCTTCAACAATAAGCCTTTTGTCATCTCTAAATTGGTGGATAATACAATTTTCCTCTCTTGGTCCTGGATGAGGGGGTGGGAAAAGGATTTTCATGTTCCTTTTCACCAATGGTCCTCAGCTATGGCAGTAGCTTTTAAGTAATGTTTGTCTTGTTGGGATGGGTTGTTTGGTTTTTGTTGGGTTGGTAGCTTCTGTTTTTTGCGGTTTGTTTCAGGAGGCTCTACCTCCTGTGGTCTGTTATAGTACCTCTGGTACTTTGTATCTTCTATCTTTAAACTAATATATTATATTTTGGCCGTTCAAAAAAAAAAACCTTCTGCTTGCCTTCATCAGAGTTCTTTTGCGTGCTCGCCTCTTCAGCCTAGGTTTTGTGTAGGTGTTTCTTTTGCAGTTGCTGTTTGCTCGTGCACGGTTTCTTCCCTTGGCTTCAAAACCCTGGGACCTTTGTTGCAGCACGTGCTTTGCTTGTCTTGTTTTAGCCCGTAATAAATTTTCTTGTAAGCTTTAGCTTGAGGGGGAGTGTTGAGAATCAGGAATTTAATGTATAATGATGTGGTAGGATATGATATCTGATTTAGAGGAAACTGAATATCCTCGAATTATGTGTAATTAATACTATCTGTCTATATAAACAAGCATCCATTGTGTACTCTAACACATGGTTTCCCTCAATTATCCCTCTTTATTTTCTCATTTTAAATGTTTAGTGTAGATATGAAGATGATAGAATTGAATGGATTTTCTTCTACATGGAATTTCATGGTCCTAATTTATATTTGTATATATTCATCTTGTCTTGTATCACATTTACAGGTCATCTCGCTTGTTCATTTTTCAAGGACCGTCTGACTTGATGCCTCCTGTAAGATCCAGGCTTCCTTTTTTATGTTTTTTTTTTCATTACATTTATGACCATTATGGAACTGGTATATGTTGTGGGCCGACTATCCCCAATATCCAGTTGTTAGTTAAAGACACATGAATAGTTTTATATTATATCTCTAAAACGCTGCTTCATGCAAGTGCTCTTTGGGCTTCTAGCATGGATCATGCACGACCCACTTACCTTGTGCTGAAATTCAACTTTTTATTAGCAAAATTTGGGCGATATAAGAATTAAAAACTACAGTCTAGACAACTTGGGCATAGAGGCTCTAATTATGAAACAACTGTCCCAAAAGCTTAAGCTGGTGGGTAAAGATACAAAAATTGTTTCATTTTGTATATGAACAAAATAAAAAGGGGGATGCTAGTAAATATGTCCTGCTCTTTTGAGTTGTTACATACAATATCCAAGTCTATTTTTAATTTATAGCTTCCTGTGAAATATGTTCTTGCACATTCTTGCTTATCTAGTAAAGCCTGACTTCGGAGTAATGCTTTCATACATGATCAGTTATCAGTAATTTTATGCGTTTCTTTTTGGAAGAATTTCAATTTCTAGGGTTTTGATGGACAAATTTTTAATTAGTGAAAACACCAGAGTCAATTTATTTTATTTACTCATAATCATTAACCATTCTAGGACCTTGTGACTCGATGTCTATGCTTTTGTCTAACTTTCTTTCCTTCACCTTTTTTTACAAACAAATTGTAATTTTTAAATGTTGTTATTACCGTAATCCACTTTTTTTTTTTCATTTCATGTTGGCTTTATTTTGTAGGAAACTAATGCAAAACTTATGAGAGAAGTGAAGATGCGTGAAGCAATGCTAGATAAGGAAGCTTCAGTCCAAAGAGCAAGGCAGGAAGCATCTCTTGCTGAGGGTATTTCTTGGGGCATGGGTGAGGATGCTATTGAAGAAGATGAGGTTTGTAGAGGCTTGTAATTATGGTATACAGAATATATGATAATATATGGTTTTTCCTTTGAACTATCTAATTAATTATTAACATTTTATATTTTCAGACTTTAGAATCTACTTTTTGTGTGAAAACTCAAGTTGACTATTTATGCCTTCTAATTCATTAATTGATGGATTCAAATTTCAGGATGATGTTGAAGAAGTGACATGGCAGTCATACAAAGGACAACTTACAGAAAAACAGGAAAAAACCCGTGAGAAAATAATAAAAAGAATGGAAAAGGTGTGTCATTATTGTTAATTTGGTTTCTTATGGCACGTCTTTCATTTTTAATTATAATCCACAGAGCTTATAGATATTAAACACTAATTTTTATAGCAGTCAGTGGTCAGACCCATCATCTTATCTAATCCTCAAATTGAATGCGAAGTTGCTAACCATATTACTTAAAAGATATAAAAGCCCTGTTGAGTAATTCACCAACTGATTGATCTACTTTTTTGGTGTTGCGTAATGTGCACGGCAGCCATGCAAGACGCCAATGGTCCTGCAACTCCCAAGCAGAGTATGCAGGATTCTCTATTCCTGCCTTGTAAATCAGATTCAGAGACAATCAACAAAGGAATGTGAGATGAAACTACAAATTGATGATAGCTGATGAAGAACTGGTTCCATTTGTTGGAGCCAGTTGAGAAATTTTTTGTCATTTAGGGTATGTTTGGTTTAGAAAAGAAGTGAAAGAAAAGAAAAGGAGTAGAAAATAAGTGGAAAGTGAGATGATTTTTAGATCGTTTGGTAGAAAAGAAAATAAATATGTATAAAATGACATGAATGCTATAAATAAAAAAGATATAAAATAAATAAGGGTGTTTTTGGAATTATACAAATAAAGGCCTTCTGTTTCCTTGCCCAAATTGGGTGGATAGCTACAGTGCACCAGGCCCCACATATTCTGCTCCTTCCTTCCCTTTTATGCTATTCCAAACTAAAGAAAGAGCACCGTGTCAGCTTTCCTTTCCCCTTTCAATCAATCTGTCCACTTTCAGCCTTACAAAACAAACGTTTAGTTTCTCTGTGATTTGTGTTAGGAGAATGCTGGAATTTTGAAAATTGAAGATTTGGATTGGAGGATTGATAGAACTGGACCAGAAACAGAAACAAAGAATGTCTGTATTATTATAATAGTGCACCCAAAATAGAGTACAGATGAGTTTCGAGGTCTCACCACCCTCCACTTCCCAAGTTCTCTCCCTCCTCTCTCTAATTCCCGTTACTATTTATAGTTTCTTAACTAACTAACTAACTAACAGTTAGTTATCCTAGCAATCTAACTATTTGACAACTAATATACACCTTTCCCTCATCTATCAAGGAGATACTAGTGGTGGATTTGGATCCATAACCATGAGAAAGGCTCTAGAAGCTCATGAGTCATGATACAATGTGGAATTTCAAAGAGAGAAAGAGATTTTATTACTCTGAAAAATTGATACAACTGAATCAAGTTGTTGTTTAGGGAGTCTGATATTTATACATATAGTGTTAGACTTCTCTACGAAGCTAACTATACTAACAGGTTAGTTAACTAACCTACAGCTATCACAACAGAATGTAACCAAGAGATACAAAGATACACCACCACATACTTAACACCTATTAACCATGGTAATATACTCGCAAGGGCTTACCCTATATTTGTGTTGTTTTCTTTGTACAGATTGCTAACATGAAGAAAGAAATAAATTCTATTCGAGTTAAAGACATTTCTCAAGGTGGATTAACTCAAGGTCAACAGACTCAGATTGCTAGGAATGAGCAAAGAACAATGCAGGTAATGTTGAAGAAAATAAATTTGACAAGAACCTTATATATTGTTCTCCACAATATATTCTGTGATTATCATTTGTCTCATTGTCAGAGGTTTTTGAATTAGAATTTTTTTCTCATCAAGCCATCTTGTTAATTGGGTAAATATTGATCACACAAGCTGATAAGCTGACATTTTCTTAATGGGATAGATATTGGAAGAACTTGAAAACCTGGAAGAGACACTGAATGATAGTATTCGAGAGAGTATGGGTGCACGTACAGGAAAGCTGTCTCATGGGAAGAAAAAAGGTGCAGTGGAAGGCGAAGAAGAATATTTGAGGTATAATATCACTGATGGAAGAAATATTTTGTGAAAGCTGAAACTTATTGAGATGAATTTCATGTTCGAATATTAAATGATGATAACTAGATTTTTTAACTGCTAAAAGCTATTTAATTTTCTTGGAATGCTGTGTTTTTTTGGGGTGAAACAAGTGCAATATTTAATGTGCTTGCTTGGCTCTCTCATGCTGCAATATTTATAGTGATGTGCCAAAACTAAAATGCATGTTGGTAAATACTTGTATTGTGCAGTGATGATGATGATGAATTTTATGACCGTACAAAGAAAAAGGCTTCACATCAGAAAACTGGTGACAACCAATCAGTCGAGACTGCAGATACTCTTCTTGATAAGAAAGATGTCATCACCAAGGAAATGAATGAGAAGAAAGAGTTGCTTATGATTGAAAAGAACAAAATATTGTCAAACCCGGAGAGTGCCACACAAGATGAAGTTGATGACTCACTTGATGCATACATGTCAGGGCTTTCATCTCAACTAGGTGAGAGTTCCTTTAACTAAATTTATTAAGCTTTCAGTATTTTAGTTTATTTCTAAGTATAATGTCTTTGCTGGACAGTTTCTTTTTTCCACATTTTATATATCATGTCTTAAGCTGCAGATAGAGATTAGGTCTTGTGCTTATCCATTCTGATTTCTTCTTTTCTGTCAGTGCATGATAAAAGTGAGCAACTTGAAAAGGAATTGTCAACTCTTCAGTCCGAGTTGGATAGGATATGCTACTTGTTGAAGATTGCTGACCCAACAGGAGAAGCTGCCAAGAAAAGGGAGTTGAAAGTACATGAACCCAAACCAAAAAAATCTGAAGTAACCATTACCATCAAGAAGAAACCACCTGCAGAAGCACAGAAAAGCAGTGGGCCTTGTGCAAAAGCAGATAACAAGAATCCTCCTGTGGAAACCCTGAAAATCCGCGAGACCCCTGTCAAGGAAGATGGCTCTATAGAAGGGGAAAAGCCTGGAGCTGCAACTTTGGGTTTAGACAAGTCGGAACCTGACTCTGACAGGTTGAAAGCTGAAAATGTTGTATTTGCTATACCAAAGCCCCAATGGCTTGGAGCTGTAGAGGATAGGGTTACAGACAATACCCAACAGTCGATGCCCTCTCTGCTTCTGCATGAGATAGATGAGTCCAATCAGTTTGTGGACTATAAGGACAGGAACCAAATTTTGGGCAGCAGTGATAATGCAAAGACGTCAGTGGGATCTACAATTGAGTCTGCTGCTGGTTTAATAATAAGGAAACGGAAGCAAGTTGAGACAACTGCAACAAATTGTAATGATGCGTCTGAACAATTGACATCCTCCACTTCAGGTGAAAAAATGGCTGAGGATGCCGTGGCATTATTGTTAAAGCACAATAAGGGGTTGTATACTAATGATGATGAGGAAAAATATGAAGGCCAAGAGAGGAGGGGGCCTAAAAGAGTGCTTGGGCCTGAGAAACCATCCTTCTTGAATGATGAGATGGATTACGATGACTCATGGGTTCCTCCTGAAGGTAAGCATATTTTGGTTCAATAGTCTGACTTAACTAGTGATTGAATTGTCATTTTTGTCAGATGATCATACATTCCTTTGCTTTGTGCAGGACAATCAGGTGATGGACGCACTTCCTTGAATGATAGATATGGCTACTAAGGTTGAGTGAAGTGCATCATTGTTCATTTACAAGAAGGGGGTTTAGGCTGTACATTCACCTTAATATATCGGTGAGGGATCAGGTATAGCCTACTCATCATTGATGCACTTATATATAGAGTTGGCTATATATGACTTTCAATGACTTCCATCCTCTGTTAAATAGAAGTGAAAGGATGATAAAGTTTGTTGAAGGGACCAATGTAACAGACATGGCAGGGTGAAAGCACTATAGTAAAATGTAGTGAGACAGATGCACTTGACTGGTCTGGTACCCTTGTCAACTGCTTGCTGCGTGTACAGCCACATGATCTGAGTAGCGAGTGACTTCTGTTTGTGAGAAGTTTGGAATGAGGGCAGGTTACGCCATTCCTATTCTGATTATTAGCAAAGCAGTTTAGATCCAAAACTTGGTCAGATGTACATTCTGCATGCTACTGTCCTTTGGAAAGTTTTGTTATCACTTTTCAGTTGTGACAAGTGTTAGTCGTTGAAGAAATGACTCTAATTAAAGGCTGTCTGCACTCTTATATTTGAAGAAATGATAACAAAATTGTTAGTTTTCTTTTTCTCGTTCTCTTAAAACATGGAAAATACAAGGAATACTAGTCGTAACAGACTTTACAGATAGTATTTTCTCTCGTTTATTTTATTCTAAGATAAACGATGGCCACCCAAAGCAAATACAAAAGGAATCAGGTGTTTCTGTGTTCAAACCAAGTGATGAAGCATTTACTGTTTGCATCATTTTCTGCCTGGCTTGTGCTGTGTGAGTTCTGCTCCATACTTGTTTAGTGTGTAATTGGCAATGACGATCTAATCACGGTGATAGGAGTTACAAAAGTTTCAAATGTCAATGTAAAGACAACACGTTGCAAAAATGGAAGTTGCCACATTTAAGAATAACACTAATTGTGGAGACGTGAGTGACAAGTTTTTAATCCCAAATGAGTTATTGAGTGAGTTGGGAATTGAAGGAGACATGGTAACGGCCACTTGTGAGAGGAGGTAAGAAATTGGAAGTTGTGAAATTGACAGGTAATATATATATATAAACATTATAACGTATAAACAAATATATAAGCATTAACCATCTTGAACTGATGACCAATATGGCATTGATTGCTGTCACTAAAAAATTTTAAGTTAATAGTACACGTATACTATAAATCATGTAGGTACACTAATTCAAACAAAAATTCATCTTCATATTTACAAGAAAAAAAAAAACCTTGTACAAATGTGAATGGACAGTGTAGAATTCTCTGTTGATTTCAGGATGGTTTGCAGCTACCCATACCATAATTTCCATGGTGACTTGGGAGCCGAACTGTCAGATTTGCCACTCATTGTTAATGATGCTCCAAATCCTTGAAATCAATAAATGAAATTCATTGTGCAAACTTCAGTGTCCGGAAATGCAAATTCTAACCCTTTGGCTTTCCTTGGAAGCCTCCTGAATGCTGCACCAGCTTCATAAGCTCGTATAATATGTGTACACCCTCAAAAACTTTATTCATCCATACATCACCAGCCAAGTTGGCAACGGGTGAATTTCCTATCATACCACAAAGGTTCTCTGGATGCCTTTGAAGATATATAAAGCCATTGAAATAGCCTCTACAATGAGAACTTTCAGAAGACATCTTGTCTGCCATGCTCTAAGACATTACATGAGATGTTATCAGTAAGCCCTAGAAGACAGTCCAAGCCTTAGTGAAGGCAGAAGATGGTGATCAGTTGAAGAAATATGGTGACTCTAAAACTTCCCTCAAGTCAAAGTCTCCCCGTTCAGGCAAGGATGGAAAAGATAATGATGGGAAAGAGCTCTGAAAGCTCTCCAGTAACTGTTAACAAAATAAATAGATGAGAAATCTAGCAATATGTTTGTTCATGACTTTTTTTACGTTATCCTATAATCTCCACAATAAATATTTTCTTCTTTTAGTTTCTTAACCAATGTCCTAAGGGAACTAGTTGGCAAGACCCCTATTCAAATCCCAGAAAACAGCACACTCCCCAAAGAAACATCTGTAATTCGACAAATCTAATATATTCAGGCATGAAATCAGATTCATCACAAATATAATTAGAATATCTAGGAACAAAAGCATTGGATGTAAATAACTTATTTAAACCATACATTTTCCAGCACTGGGGTCTCGTAGAGTTCTACAAACTTCTCTCTCAGTATTCTGTTCATTTTATCCACATCGCATGCATGCGTCCAATATGAATCATGAACCCCTACAAGCATGCAGCAGAAATTATTCATCATCAGTATCATAATACTAAAACAACTAAATATAAGTGGAACCACAAGCTTGGTTCACTTGTTTGGGACATTTGCATGGTGTAGGGGTTCGACACCCCTCTTTGATGGAATTATCCCTCCCCTTTTCCCTTCACCCCAGGCACCACTTCAGTGGTGGGGCTGGCCCTAGTCCCTAGTAGGGTCATGTACTGAAAAAGGGGGAACAACAGAAATGGCCTAACAAGGAAATACCTGCAAAATTCAAACCTTCCTTTTTGCAGGCAACTGCAGTCATCATCATATGTGACCCATCAAGTGAATGAACAAAATTTGGTGGAAATGCTGTCCTCTGCCTTGTGACCATGACCTAGAATATTTGAATTAAAAATACACAATTTAATTCTGGAAAATATAAATTAAAATAACAAAATTTTCTCCCCCCTAAGCTATGATAGAAATGTCTGTTAACTTGTTTATACAAAGATACAATTACTTGAGGAAGATTCCCAAGCATGTTGTAAAGTCTTCCAACTAACTGGAATCATAAATTCCCAAGCATGAAACTTTAACCTTTTTCCTATAAGTGATTTTACCCTGCAATTACTTTTTACAGTTCTAACAAAATATCCATTTGCATCTTCTTTTTTTTGCTCAGTTTATAGATAGTTGTTAATGATATATAGAACATTGGCTAAGAAGCTTAAAGTAGAACCTTTTTATTATAAGTGATTTTACCCTGCAATTTCTTCTTTACCAGCTCCTTGAGACAACTATTCTAAAAAACAAAAAAAATCCTGAACATTGGCTAAGAAGCTTAAAGTAGGATATCCAAGATTGATCACAGCAACCACTCAAAGGGCATCATCACACATACTCACGCATCTTGCATATAAAACCACACCAGCCTGCAAGCAGCAATTCCTGTGCAGGCAATATACTGGTAGGTGCTGATGAGTAAAAGATACATAGAATAAAGATACAGAGAATAGCATGAATTTTTGCGGCATTCTTAAAACAAACCTCTCAGTCCAGAAATTTATCTTTAAGGTTAAGATGGAAATTATTTGGTGGGAGGGAGGGGGGATCCTAATTTTATTCAAAATACTTCCCATTCCCATATCTATAGAATGATGTGAAATTTACTTACCTTATCTGTTTCCCGTTGCAATGTCAACATTTGAAGTGAAGTTTTGATCTGCAACCATATAACAATAACAATAGATTATTAACTTATAGAATGCCTTGAAATCCTAGGAACTTGAAAGAAGTATTAAGGATGTAATTCCAAGAAAATTCTATTGCACTCACGATATGCTTTCCTAGTTTACGGTAAGGTTGCACCACAGGAAGTCCAAGAGGAGTGGTCCAGCGCACTGGTTGATTTTCAGAAGCAATTACCTGTTCAAATTGTCTTAGTCATAATCATACCATACAGTAAGTACATAAGTGACACCATATACGGATGTCATCACTGTTTGCTTCACCAATTTTCTATCCAAACACACGTCAGTACAATGAGTAATGCAACATACTTTTGCACAGTCACCAAGCCAGTTCATGATACCTCGTGCACCTTGAAACATCTCCTCTAAGGCAGTTAAGGTGACCTGAGAAGTGAGAAGGGAATAAAGATTAAACAACCACCACATACATACCTATCCAACAGGGACTACGCATTTAAAACAGACATCTTAACTCTCAAACCTTTGCAGCATAACAAGAAGCACCAAAGAGCTCTGTATCATCTGAAATGGCATTCCTTTCTTTCAATCTCCTTTTTATCTGCTCCCTTGCACCAATATATGTGACACCATACACAGATGTCATCACTGTCTGCTTAACTAATTTTCTATCCACCTAAAAAAAGTTCAAGATCAGCCCAAAATCAGTTGAGATGAGGAGTGAAATGAGAAATGTACAGCATTAACTAGAATCGGTTACGCAATAAATTATTTTCATTCAAGTTTCTGATTCCAAGCAAACTACAATTTAGACTTTCCAACAACTATAAGTAGCCAATATCTTTGCATAAATATGAACCTTATCAGATCAAAAGAACAGAAAAGAACCTGATTAACTAAAGTCCTTGCATGAAGAGCATCAGGAAAAATTGCAGGATCTTTCTGAGCATCCCTTTGCATGATGTTTGATACTCTGCATAGAAATGATTTTTCTATAACTGAGCTGTTTATTTTGAGATCATCCCTCTCACAAGGGAGGATTTGCATCTTAAGAAAAGGGCTGCGAAACCAAAAAGTAAAGAAAAGATTTCCACATATCATAATAACTACAAATAAATAGCAGACTAATAACATGAACGGAAAGACTGTAGTTCCATACACATAATTTTTTATAAAAGAAATTTTATTAGAAAGAAAAACAAAATACATAAGAGCACAATAAAACATCCTCCATAGCAAAGACAAAAACAAAGTGGTCAAACACTGCTTCCTTTTATCATCCAACAATTCTAACACCCCCAACAGTAATGCAAGAAAGTCGGCATGCTGTCTGTAACTGCTAAAATCAACCATTAGTTTCCTTAAACTTTGTAAAAGTATAACCTACTAACAAAAAGAAATTTTGAATACTTCCATGCCTACCAATAAATTTTCTAAGATAATAAAAAGGGCCCAATGTCATCATCAAACTTAACCCTAATGCTCTCCAACCAAATGCATCCACCTGAATCATAGAAAATTCCTTGGAGAAATATTTAGCAGGTTCATGCTCATTGGGGCTTCTCCCCTCTCTTCCTCCTAAATTTCTAATTGAGAGGAAAACATTAGGACCTCGAGAGAAAAAAAATACATACATATAGTAGGTCCAATCTTGTTGAAAAGAACAGTATTTGTGTTCAACTTCTATTGGCATTCTAGGCATTATATATTGTCCTGCTATGTATAAATAATTCTTTGTTTATCCCAAAAAAAAAACAAGAAACCTAAATGCTAATTGGTAGCGGTTCAAATTTTAAGCTATATGCAACAATAAACTAACTCACCTAGCTGCTATTCCTGAGTAAACATCTGCTGGCTTCTCTCCTGCAACTAGATTGACAGCAGCAGCCCCTAACTGAATAAAAATGTTAAATAATAAATTATTAGACAGGCATTTCTGATTGGCAATAATGTTATGATAAAAAATATAATAGAAGGCATGCAAATTGTCAAGTGATAGGGACAATAAACATAGTAGGAGATGAAGATATAAAGGGAACATCAGTTAAGAGTTCTCACTGAACACATGATAATTACACGTCTGCTGATAAATCACTACAGGACAACAAGAGCATAGGTTTTGCCCAGTGCCTATTGGAGTATGTAAATCCATAACTGTGTAAACAGTTTTGTTTCATATTAGACAGCAGTGTATAAGTTGTAAGGGTCGTTAGTTTTCACTAAACTGCACCCAAGTAGTTATATTCTGTTAGAAGTTAGTTAGAGGTAGTTAGAGTTAGTTTACATTCTGTTAGAAGTTAGTTAGAGGTAGTTAGAGTTAGTTGTGGTTAGTTTCTCAAGTCAACTCTTTAAATACCTCTATTGTATCTAACTCATTGAGTTTTTCTTTCTGAGCAATAATATCAGCTTTATCTTTTTCATTTTCTCTCTCACTCTCACTCAGTTTATCGAAAATGGTATCTAGAGCCATTTTTTCGTAAGCTTGTTCTTCTGCGAAGCTTCCTTTAGTGCGTCCATGGCTTCCACTCCTTCCAATTTTGTTTCTCAATCATCTCCCAATTCGGTTGCAGAGAAACTTGATGACTCCAATTATTTGCATTGGCGTCAACACGTAGAGCCAGTGATCAAATCGCACAAGCTGCAGCAATTTGTGGTTAATCCCATCGTTCCTCCGTGTTACCTCACCTAAGACGATCGCATTGCTGATCGAGTTAATCTAGAATATGAAACCTGGGAGGTTCAAGACCAAACGCTTCTTGCTTGGCTACAATCTACACTTTCAAAGTCCGTATTGTTGAGAGTTCTTGGTTTCAATCACTCGTATAAAGTTTGAGACAGAATCCATGAGTACTTTAGCCTCCACACCAAATCTCATGCGCAACAACTTTAATCTGCCATGCATGCTGTCAGTCTTGATGGAAAATCAATTGAGGAATACTTGCGCAAAATCAAAGGCTACATTGATGAATTAGCTGGCGTCACGAGGAGTATGTTGATGCACTCCTCGAAGGGTTACCGTCAGATTACACGCCAATTATCTCTGTTATCAAGAGTAAGAAGCGTACTCCCTTTATTGCAAAAATTGAAGCTCTTTTTGATGGCCATGAGACTTGTCTTACACGCTACAATCGAGATGCTCAAACGACCAATTCTGCGTCGTTAAACTACACTCAAGGCTACTCGCATCCAACCACCTACAAAATTGGTGGTTATCAAGACTCGTATGAACGCGGCGGTGGCTGTGGTACCTTTTCTGATTGAAAAACTGGACGTGGGGGTGGTGGCTCTGGCAGAGGCCGCAATTGTGGTCGTTTTGCTAACTTTCAGTGCCAAATTTCTCTCAAATATGGGCACACTATAAATGTTTGTCATTTCAGGACTAATGTTAGCTTTCAATCACATGAGTCCCTCACTCTTTTTGATCCTACTACGATGCAGCCCATTCCTTATTTAGCTGGTCCACCTAGAACCTCCAACACTTGGGTTAATCCCAACTCTAAGTCAACAGGCTCAGGCCATAATCAGCCCAGTGCCATGCTTACAAACTTAGCCTCTCATGGGACTGCTCCAGCTAGCTCCAGATACCAGATTCTGGAGCTAGTTTTCATATTACTGGTGATTCTCAAAACATTAAGCAGTTCACCCATTTTGATGGCCCAGATCAGATCTTTATAGGCAATGGTAAAGGTTTAAGTATTTCTAAAACTGGTTCCTCCACCTTTATTTCTCCTACTGATATTGGTATAACTTTTAAACTTCACAAACTGTTACATGTCCCTTCTATTTTAAAAAATTTGTTTAGAGTGAGTCAATTTGCCAAAGATAACTCAGTGTTTTTTGAATTTCATCTTGATGTCTGTCTTGTCAAATCTCAGGAGACACATAAGGTCCTCCTTCAAGGATTTGTGGGTGCTGATGGCCTCTATACATTTAACAATCTTCAACTTCAAGGAGTCCATCACTGCTGATGTCCACTTCTATTCCAATTACAAATGTTGACCTCTCTTATTCAACTGCAAATGTCAATAGTAGCTCTAATATAGGCTCAAAATCTGTTGTTTCTTCTACCAATGTTGGCAACCTTTGGCATGCTAGGTTAGGTCATCCAAATGATCATGTTATGAAAATTGTTCTTAATCATTGTAACATTTTCCATTTGAATAAAAATTTCACAGAATTTTGTTCCTCTTGTTGTATGGGTAAAGCTCATAGACTACCTTCTCACAATTCCACTTCTGTATATTCACCTTTAGAACTTATTTTCACTGACTTGTGGGGACCTTCACATGTCCCCTCATGTTTTTTATACATATTATGTTTCCTTCATTGATGCTTTCTCTAGGTACACATGGATGTTTCCTATAAAGTCCAAAGCTGAAACCACTGTTGTTTTGAAAAATTTTAAATCTATAGTTGAGTTACAACTTAATACCTAGATAAAGAGTATTCAGTCAGACTAGGGATCACAGACCATTCTCTAATTTCCTAGCCTCCTTTGGCATCTCCCATAGACTAATTTGTCCTCACACTCATCATCAAAATGGTGTGGTTGAGAGAAAACATAGACTAATTTGTCCTCACACTCATCATGCTTCTTTACCTCTACAGTTTTGGGACTATGCTTTTACAACAGTTGTTTACCTAATTAACAGGCTACCTACTGCTACTCTTAAATTTGTTGTTCCTTTTGTTGTCTTGTTCAATAAAGAGCCTGATTATCACTTTCTCAAAACCTTTGGGCGTGCCTGTTTTCCTTTGCTAAGACCATATCATACATACAAACTTAATTTTAGGTCTCAAGAGTGACTGTTTCTGGGTTACTCTTCTTCTCACAAAGGCTACAAGTGCTTGTCACCTTCTGGAAGGATTTACATCTCTAAGGATGTCTTGTTTAATGAGTAAAGATTTCCTCTCTGATCTTTTTCCTTCCTCCTCTAATTCCACAAAAAGTCTGGATTCCTACTTTAGTCTCAGTCCTAACCTTTCTCCACCTTGTGTTGCAACTATACCACCCACTAATTCAAGTTTTATTCCTCTCATTCCTCCGGGTTTTTCACCTTTGCCCACTCATTCTCCCATCACTACTATGTCTGTACCTCCAACATCTACTTCTTCTACATCCATTTCTACTGAACATCGAAATTCTGAGCTCACTACCATTCCTACATCCACTTCAGACATTGTTACTCCATGTACCTCTCTCCCAATTAACACTCACCCCATGCAAACAAGATCTAAATCTGGTATTCACAATCCTAGACTCCACCCTTCACTGTTTCTCACTCATTCTGAGCTTAAGACTGTAAAACAAGCTCTAGCAAATGATGACTGGCTCTCTGCTATGCAATAATAATATGATGCCTTGATGAAGAACAATACTTGGGCATTGGTATCATTAGCTCCTAAAAGGCAGGCTATTGGCTGTAAATGGGTGTACAGGGTTAAGGAAAATGCTGATAGTTCTATTAACAGATTCAAAGCAAGGTTAGTAGCTAAGGGGTTCCATCAAGTTCATGGCTTTGATTTTCATGAAACTTTTTCACCTGTGATCAAGCCTGTCACCATTAGAATTATCCTTACTCTTGCTATGTCCTATGGGTGAAAATTGTTTCAGCTTGATGTGAATAATGCCTTTTTAAATGGGATTCTTGAAGAAACTGTTTTTATGAAACAACCTCCTAGGTTTGAAGTTACTGACAGGTCACTAGTCTGTAAACTCAATAAAGCCATCTATGGTTTAAAACAGGCTCCCGGGTAGTGGTTTGATAGACTTAAGTTCACTTTACTACAACTTGGTTTTGTTGGCAGCAAGAGTGATTCCTCTTTGTTTATCTACCAGCATCAATTGCATACTGTTTATTTGTTGGTTTATGTGGATGATATAATTTTGACAGGCAGCTCAACCTCTTTGATTCAGCAGCTTACAAACAAACTTAATACTGCTTTTTCTGTTAAACAGCTTGGTCATTTAGATTACTTCTTGGGTCTATAAATCAAGTATCTGTCAAATAAGTCTATCTTGATGACTCAAAGCAAATACATTCGAGATTTACTCCATAAAACTAATATGGCTGAGGCTCACTCCATTTCTTCTCCAATGGTCTCTAACTGCAAACTGTCCAGACATGGGGCCGATGCTTTTCACAATCCTAGTCTATACAGGTCTATGGTTGGTGCATTGCAATATGCTACCCTTACTAGACCTGAAATCAGTTTTGTTGTCAACAAAGTTTGTCAATTTATGGCTGCTCCCCTAGATTCTCACTGGACAGTGGTGAAAAGAATCTTAAGATATCTCAAAGGGACCTTGTCTCACTGCTACTTCAGCCCACCTATATTGCAAAGCCCTTGAACATTCGAGCATTCTGTGATGTTGACTAGACATCTGATGTGGATGATAGGCGCTCAACCTCAAGAGCTGCCATCTTTCTTGGTCCAAATTTGATATCTTGGTGGTCTCGCAAACAAAAAGTTATGCTAGGTCCAGCAAAGAAGCTGAATATCGCAGCATAGCTCAAACTTCCACTGAATTAACCTGGGCTAACAGAGTTACAAGTCTCTTTCACTACTGTGATAATCAGAGTGCAGTCTCCATTGCTCATAATCCAGTCTTTCATAGCAGAACTAAACACATGGAAATTGATGTATTCTTTGTGAGAAAAAATTTTGGCCAAGCAGCTCACTATTGTTAATGTCCAGCTCTGGATTAGTGGGCTGACATTCTGACTAAGCCTCTCTCTGCCTTAAGGTTCAAAGTTCTTCGAGACAAACTCAATGTGAAGAGTGTTTCTTCTGAAAACTCTTCCCCTTGAGTTTGAAGGGGAGTATTGGAGTATGTAAATACATAACTGTGTAAATAGTTTTGTTTCATATTAGACAGCAATGTATATGTTGTAAGGGTTGTTAGTTTTCACTAAACTGCACCCAAGTAGTTACATTCTGTTAGAAGTTAGTTAGAGTTAGTTGTGGTTAGTTTCTCAAGTCAAAACTCTTTAAATACCTCTATTGTATCTAACTCATTGAGTTTTTCTTTCTGAGCAATAATATCAGCTTTATCTTTTTCATTTTCTCTCTCACTCACTTAGTTTATCGAAAAGTGCCACTTATGACAAGACTAGTTTGGACAAAGCCAAAAGAGACAACAAACCTGACAGTAAAAATCAACCAAATAGTATGAAAGTACAGAGATGTGATGTTAATCTACTCAAGTCAAAATCATTTTCAACAATTATCAAAATCTTATGAGCTACATTCTTAACTGATATTCATTCTCTAACTTGAATTCTAATATCTAGGACCAAAGAACTGGGGAAAAAAGAAAAGTGACAGAGGCCTTTACGCCTTTACCTTGTCTCTCCCCAAGGCAGCATAATGTTGCAAGCCATTACAGGAGCCATCCTAAGAGAGAAAAATTATGGTAGTACAGGTTCAGTGATGAGTTAATAAACATGATTCATTCCATACACAGAGATGATGAAAATGATAAACTTGACAATGACAATTATGAGTATTACATGGTTAATTGGTGATTGATATTAGACATCGAATAATTGGTAGTTGTTGACAGCTGTATGTCTATATTAAGAATTAATTAGACAGCTGGATGTTTATTTTTGGAATTAATTTTCTAGAAGATTGAATAATTAGGATCAAGATCAGATTATTCCGATTTGATCTAATTTGATTATTATTTTGGGTCAGAATCAAATCTCTCTGATTTGATCTGATCCCTTTTTATTTACTTTCCTTTCTGCATTTATTATGTAATTGGCAGCCTTGCCTATACATGTAAATCTTTTATTCCTGAATAATATACAAGAATTATTCTTCCTCTCCTATTGTTTTTCTCCCCAGCAGTCCCTAAAATCACATGGTATCAGAGCTTCGACTTTGATCTTGTGGTATCCCGCCATGGAAAAAAACGCTGCGACTAGAGAAAATTCCTCCACCACTTCTACGAATTCTGGTGGTAATGAAACTATATCATCCCCTATCATATCTGAATCTCTGTCCATGGGTACCAATTTAGTGCTTGTGATTCAAAAGTTGAATGGTAAAAATTATGTTGAATGGGCTCAATCCGTGAAACTGGCCCTTGATGACAAGGGAAAGTTGGGCTACCTGACAGGAGACACCTCTCAATCAGGAGTGACCGACCCCTCTCTCCCAAGATGGAAGTCAGAAAATTCACTAATCATCGCATGGCTGATCAACTCAATGGACTCTTCCATTGGGAAGCCATACTTATTCCTCCCAACTACGAAAGATGTGTGGGAGGTCGTCCGCGATTGCTATTCTGATCTAGAAAACTCTTCTCAGATTTATGAACTTAAGACTTAGTTGTGGCAGTCCAAACAAGGAGACAAGGATGTCACAACCTTTTACAATCTCATGGTTACTCTCTGGCAGGAGCTGGACCAGTGCTATGAGGATGATTGGGAAAATTCCAATGATGCAACCAGGTTCAAGAAGAGAGAAGAGAATGATAAAGTTTACATGTTTTTAGCAGGCTTAAATCAAGAACTGGATGAGGTGCGTGGCAGAATTTGGGGCAGAAAACCACTGCCGACAATGTGAGAAGTGTTCTCTAAAGTTAGGAGGGAGGAATCCAGGAGGAAAATCATGCTGCAAAACTCTGATGGTACAAGGATGCAAGAAGCTGAAAGTTCAGCCTTGGTTGCAAGGGGACACGAACCAGAAGGAGAAAAAAAAAAGCGACCTTGGTGTGATCATTGTAGAAAACCATGGCACACTAAGGAAACCTGCTGGAAACTCCATGGAAAACCACCCAACTCAAAAAAGAAACTAACTGGAGAGGGTCGGGCTTTCCAAAGCTCAAATGCTGAAAATGTGGACCAGAAAGGCAACTCCGAGTCGTCTCCATTCACTAAGGAACAACTAGAGCGCCTGTATAAACTCTTTACCACAAAAATGTCAATGACTCCATCCTCTTCTTTGGTTCAAAAAGGTATCTCTTTCTCTGCTGCTCTCCTTAGTTCCAAACCTGATTCCAAAGCTCCATGGATTATCGATTCTGGAGCCTCTAACCATATGACAAACTGTTCAAAATTGTTTTCCACATATAGTCCTTGTGCAGGTCACAAAAGGGTCAAAATAGCTTATGGTACCTTTTCTACTATAGCCGGTGTTGGTTCTATTCCTGTATCTAAAACTTTAACCCTTCACAATGTCCTTCATGTTCCAAATTTATCATGTAATTTGTTGTCTATAAGTAAATTAACACAGGACCTAAATTGTTTAGCTATTTTTTATTCCTCTGCATGTAAATTTCAAGAGTTGAGTTCGGGGGAGAGAATGATTGGCAGTTCTAAAGAGGTTGATGGTCTCTATCTCTTTGAAGATGAGTCTGGTCCTAAGGAGAAACTCCAGACAATTGTCTCAATTCAATTCTGATTCATGAAGATGAAGAAATAATGCTATGGCATTCTCAGCTAGGTCACCCCAATTTTTTGTATTTGAAGCATTTATTTCCTGACCTCTTTAAAAATAAAAGTCCAAATTTGTTTTCTTGTGAAATTTGTCAATTTGCAAAACATCATCGTTCCTCTTATTTCCCTAAGGATTATAAACAATCTAGTCCATTCACCTTAATTCACAGTGACATTTGGGGACCTTGTCGGGACCCTACACCAAATGGAAAAAGATGGTTTATAACCTTCATAGATGATCATACTCGGATAACATGGGTTTACTTGATGAAAACAAAATCTGAGGTTGAAAGCATATTCAATACTTTTTTTCAAATGATACAAACACAATTTCAAGTGAAAATAAAAGTTTTCCGTAGTGACAATGGAAGGGAATATTTTAATAAGCACTTGAGCAAGTTCTTTCTTGAAAATGACATAATTCATCAAAGCTCTTGTGTTGACACTCCACAACAAAATGGAGTGGCTGAATGGAAAAATAGACACCTTCTTGAAGTAGCTAGGGCATTATTGTTTCAAAATAAGGCACCAAAATATCTTTGGGGTGAACCAATTCTCACTGGAACATATTTGATAAATAGAATGCCTAGCAAAATCTTGAATTTCAGAACTCCATTAGATGTTTTCACAAGTGCTTTTCCAAATAACAGGCTCTCGTGTACTCTACCTCTTAAAATATTTGGGTGCACTGTTTTTGTACATATTCATGAACCAAACCAAGGAAAACTTGAGCCTAGAGCAAAACAATGTGTTTTTGTTGGCTATGCTCCCAACCAAAAGGGATACAAATATTTTGATCCCACTTCCAAGAAAACCTTTGTTACTATGGATGTTACCTTTTTTGAAAAAACTCCTTTTTTTAGTGATCGTCTTCAGGGGGGAGCAAGAGGAAGATGTTCAATATTTTCAAACACAAAATTTAGATTTCTCAGAAAGTTTGGATTTTTTGGAAAATTTAGAAGAGGCAGACATTGGAAAAGCAAAAAATTTGGGTGAATCAAACCAGTCAAGTCAAGACAGCCATGAAAATGATATTTCAGAAACTGTATTGTCAAAACCAGAATTTGAAAATGAGACAATTAGAGACAAAGGTATTCAACCCTTTGACCGTGTTTACTTAAGGAAAAAAAAGACCTCAAAGAATAGAACCAAATGATTCTCGAAACTGACGGTCATCCAAGGATCCATCAGGTAAGAATCCTTCTAGTTTTGTTCAACCCATTCAAAATATTGTGGAATCTGAATCTGTTCTTACTGTTCCTGACCTTGTTGAACCTATTTTTGACAATTCTGACCTTCCTATTGCTGTTAGAAAAGGTGTAAGGTCCTGTACAAAACATCCTATTTCTAATTTTATATCTTATGAAAAGTTAGTCTCCTACCTTTAGAGCTTTTACTTGTGAACTGAAAAAAATAGAAATACCAAGAGATATACAGGAAGCTCTAAGGGTTCCTAAGTGGAAGGAAGCTGTCTTGGAGGAGACGAGAGCTCTAGAAAAAAATCAGACTTGGAAAGTGGTGGACCTACCAAGAGGAAAAACAACTGTGGGATGCAAATGGGTGTTTACTATCAAGTATAACGAAGATGGGTCTGTTGAGAGGTACAAGGCCAGGCTAGTTGCCAAAAGCTTCACCCAAACCTATGGTATTGATTACTCAGAAACTTTTGTTCCTGTTGCAAAACTTAACACCATTAGAGTCCTCTTATAATTGGCTGCAAATTTAGATTGGCCATTACAGCAACTTGACGTAAAGAATGTCTTTTTAAATGGGGACTTAGAGGAGGAAGTCTACATGGACTCACCTTCTGGTTTTGAATCTCAGTTCAATCAAAAGATTTGCAAGCTTCAAAAGTCTCTCTATGGCTTGAAACAGTCACCTAGAGCATGGTTTGAGAGATTTGCCCAGTTTATTAAGAAGCTGGGATATTCTCAGTGTCAGAGTGATCACACCTTGCTTGTGAAACACTCTTCTGAAGGAAAGATGGTTGTATTAATTGTCTATGTGGATGATATTATAATTACCGGGGATGATTATAAAGAAATAAATAATTTGAAGGCATCTCTTGCGGGTGAATGGAGGTTGCAAGATCAAAAAAAGGGATTGTTGTGTCTCAACAGAAGTATATTCTGAACCTACTCAAAGAAACTGGGATGATGGGTTGTAGGCCAGCAAATACTCCAATAGACCCCAACCAGAAACTTCAGAGTGAAGGCAAAGGAGACCCTGTAGACACAACCCGATATCAGAGATTAGTGGGGAGGTTAATTTATCTATCCCATATCCGTCCAGATATAGCCTTTGCAGTCAGTTTAGTGAGCCAATTCATGCAATCACCACACAAAGAACATTTGGAGGCTGTCCACCGAATTTTAAGGTACCTTAAAAGTACTCCAAGCAGAGGATTGTTTTTCAAAAAAACTGGACAGCAAGCTATTGAAGTATTCACAGATGTAGACTGGGCAGGATCTATTACTGATCGGAAATCAACATCCGGTTACTGCACATTTGTTTGGGGAAACTTGATTACTTGGAGTAGCAAAAAACAAGATGTTGTGGCCAGGAGCAGTGCTGAGGCTGAGTATAGGGCAATGGCCCAAGGTGTTTGTGAGATTTTATGGCTTAAAAGGATTCTAGAAGAATTGCAGCTTCCTATGACTCTTCCAATGAAATTGTATTGTGATAACAAGGCTGCAATCAGTATCTCCTAGAACCCTGTTCAACATGACCGAACCAAGCATGTTGAAATTGATAGACATTTCATAAAGAAGGTGGACGCCGGCCTAATTTGCATGCCTTTTGTTCCTTCTTCACAACAAATTGCTGACATTCTTACAAAAGGATTGTTTAGGCCCAACTTTGAGTTTCTTGTAAGCAAGTTGGACATGTTGGACATCTATGCACCAACTTGAAGGGGGGTGTTGACAGTTGTATGTCTATATTAAGAATTAATTAGACAGCTGGATGTTTATTTTTGGAATTAATTTTGTAGAAGATTGAATAATTAGGATCAAGATCATATTATTCCAATTTGATCCGATTTGATTATTATTTTGGGTCAGAATCAAATCTCTCTGATTTGATCTAATCCCTTTTTATTTACTTTCCTTTTTGCATTTATTATGTAATTGGCAGCCTTGCCTATATATGTAAATCTTTTATTCCTAAATAATATACAATAATTATTCTTCCTCTCCTATTATTTTTCTCCCCAGCAGTCCCTAAAATCACAGTAATAATAGATTAAGCTGATCATTTTACACAACAGTGAAGAGCACGACCCAAATGAAGAAAAATGCTAAAGGAATACCAAAACTTATTTCTTAAAAATTCTTATATCCATGAGGAAGACAAGGATAGCCTAGTGCCCTAGTGCACAAGGCTCCCAACAATGTGGGTATGGGGAGGGACAGATACATGCAGTATTACCCATAAACAAAGAGGTTATTTCAGTGAATAGAACCTGTGACCATCATGTCACAAGGCATCAATGATCAACCTTACCATTGATCCTCTAGGCTCACCCTCATCAACAGGAGAAAGATAAAATCAAAATTTAAATTCTAGGAACTTTTAAGATGAGCAGTGTATATCAATTTTTCAGTAATGATAACCAAAATTACTACCGTATTCTTACCAAAATCATTCATGCACTCCTAGTAGTACTCCCCTATATCATCCATATATTTTTTACTGTTAACCAGAGGTAGGTAAACAAAAGCAAAGTATATCCAATGAAATTATATGCACATATACTAGGCTATTTAAAAGCCAAAGTAACCTGATTAACCTGAAAAATGGAAAATGTTCAAAATTGAGGCGTTTGGCTTTTGTGTACAACATGGGTTAATGTGGCATCACTTTTTTGAAGAAAAGTTTGCTCTTAACTTTTTTTTTAAATTAGGTTTTTATCATTCTTAGCTCAAACGCTTATCTAAGTTCTTTTATAGCAATTGACAAGAAATATGATGTTCATTACACATAAAAGGAGATACTTAGATGCTAATCTATCTTCATAAATTTAGAATTGGATATCTTCCACTAAACCTTTCTAAGATAAAAATTCCAACTCAACATTCCAACCCAACTCATGATTAATTATAAAGAATTGGTTCAGATTGGGATAATGTAATGTGGTCTGTTTTAGCAGAAGTACTTGCTACTCCTAGTGTCCACCTGATTTATTAGGTATGGGAGATTCATACCCTCTAAACCGTTTCCAAGCAAAATTTTGAACCCCAAGCATATCTTGATAATATATGCTAAACTTCATTCAAACCATGCAAATACCTGATGTACTGGAATATGTGAGATGAATGTTTCTGGTGAAGAACTTCTTAAAGCTTCGGTTAGAGTTATGCACACAGCTAAGCACTGCAATGGATCTTCTGCTTTCAACCACCATCGCCTCCCTTGGAGAGGTTTATCTGCAGAATCAAATATGTCTTCAAAATGATTTTCAGTGAACACCAAGCGACCTTCGTGTGATAGTTTATCAACACCACCAGCATATAGATTTGCCAAGTGTATCTTCAGCCACTGTAGGCCAGACTTTCCAAGAAAGCGTCCCTCTGCAAATTCCAATATACCTCGGCATAAATCTGAACCAAGGTGATTTAAGTGTGGGTGCATGGGATATGCACGCCCTCGGAAATCAAGGTTGTGTGGGTAGTAAAAACCCTCTTCATCCTTCATTTTTCGTGCAACCTGTACCCCACATTGGGTGTGTCACCAGACATAGAATATGATTACAAACTAATGTACATAATGTTCAAGGAAGCTTACAGCAAGTTTAAGTTCTATGTCACAACGTTGTGAATATCTCTCTCTGTTCTCTTTCTGCAGAGATTTGCATTTCCACTTCCATTTCTTTATCTTCTCTTCATCATCGGTAACTGGCTTGTCAGGTAAAGGAACCTAACAATAGAAAGTTAAACACCATTTCAAACTATAGTCAACATAAGTCTCTTAAAGCATATAACTTCAAAATATAAAATTCATAATCCATAGACCTTGTAAGATTTATGTATAGTAATAATGAAACAAGTTAACAAAGCTACAATATAATTAGTTATAAACAGAAAAAAATCAACAAACAAACAGCAACCATTTAATTGAACTTACATCATCGCGGTCCACCAAATCAGCAATACGGCCTCCACTAGCCCATATCCTGTCTACAACACTCAGTACCTTCTTATTTACCCTCCATTTCGTATGCCCAAGAGTATCCAGAGCCTGATCATGAGTATTTTTATGAAAAAAAATCCTTCCAT
This sequence comes from Glycine soja, assembly GCF_004193775.1. Classification (NCBI taxonomy): domain Eukaryota; kingdom Viridiplantae; phylum Streptophyta; class Magnoliopsida; order Fabales; family Fabaceae; genus Glycine; species Glycine soja. The sequence goes on along the minus strand of NC_041009.1, from coordinate 22,454,382 downwards.
AATTCCTATATAGTTTAGACAAAAGCATAGTGAAAAGAATTCACCCACACACCCACACACAAATTCAGTTCAAACACTACTCTTCATTGAGTAACACTAATATTTGCACTGTAGTGAAGTGTACCCAACATGCATGACATTGACGTCTATAACAAACTCAGACCTCAAACACAGGCTCTAATTGCTTCCTAGGGGCCCTCTTAACAGCTTCACGTTGTTGCCTGGCTCCATGAGTACGCATGACATAAGAGGGTAAGAACAAGTGCCCACCTTTGTCATAACTGTGAAAATACAGCAAAGGGAAAATGGAGAAGTCAGCACTTAAGTCGTACATTCAGCTAAAAGAAAAAACGCTGTAATTTACTTATTGTAAACATTGATTCATGTGCTCGACGGTGTACAAGGAAAATCCTGATCCACATTTTGAAGCTAATTGTAAATGCCAGTTTTTACAAGGTTAATAGTGTAGTTGAGGAGAAAAAAAGTACATTGCAGCAAGCATGAAGTATCTTCAACAGCAGGAAAAACAAAAACAAAAAAAATGACACCAGGAATTAACAGGGTAGCCTAATCCCAATGCCAATCAGAAATAGTAAAACCCTTTAACAAAAAACAGCCACAGCCCAAGCATTACCACAGAGAAGCTAACAACCAAATGCACCAAAGGATACTATATTAAGGGGTATAATATACTGATTATCTTCAGATTTTTTTTACCTTGGTTGGAGTTTGGACCTCCATCTAGCCCCAATTTATAGCATTAGCTTAAAGAAAAGCCCTAAAATCATACCCAACCATAAAATTGAAATACAGAATGGTAGCAAGACAGCAAATAAATTTGTAAGTTATCATACCCTGACCAGTTGACTGGTGGAACCAACATAGGCATATAAGGAATGACCATATTTTTGGCCTGTAGAAAAACGAAAATTTAAAAAATAAATAAATGATTTGTAGAATCCATGGACAGGAGCAAAGATGGCTATAAATCTAAATATATACAAACAATATAGGATATTAAGATGCAATCATCAATTGAGAACTGATTGAAATAAACTGCCCATATGCTTTAGCTTTGATTCCCAATTAGATAAACTAAAAAACCTCTGAAAATTCACGCATTCAATCAGAGATATGGAGAAAGACAGGTGAGAGAACAAGAACCCTTTGTTCATTCACAACCAACTCCAATATAGTATGTGATTTTTCCACTGACGAAACTCTATTAATCTACTCCCAGGGACTTAATAATAAAATACAGTTCCTAGGACATAACCACTAGCCAGGCTATGGCTATGGCTGGAATAGAAGTATATTAAAAAAGAAGAAACAAGCTTTGATGTGCCAAGAGCATGAATACAATGCCAATTAACTCCAGGGCTAGCAGGTAAATTTACCCCCACCACCCATTGAACACCGAAGTCCATTTAGCAAAAACCAGAGACAACGAAATGACCAACAGAGCATAATACTGGAGAGATATCCTTTAATGGGCTAAGCAAGGAACTACATTTGTGGGTTTGAAAATAATGATCTACCTAATAAACCACATCAACAGCAAAATCTGAACATTTCCACGGAAGTTTTCTAGTTCTAGGATCAGGGATTTAGATTTTTCTATGCATAGGGAGTAAGTCTACTATTTTAGGACTATATTGAAGGTAGTATCCCGGTAAAATCACTATACAAAGTCAGTCTTACAAGTATTCCCTCCAGTCTCAAATATAAGAAGAAAAAACATGTCACGCTGTTAGGCATCTTCTACACTCTCTCACCCTCACACACTCACAACAGAGTAGAGTAACGAGAATTGCACAAGACACATAATAGGAAAATAAAGAATGAATCTTCTATTGATCACACTCTAACAGAATTCTGTTACAAGAGAAGCACTCCTCTCTTACACAAGGCAAGTCCTTGTTACAGTTACAAATGAGCCACCCCATCAGTTTGTTGGCATTGAACTTCTCATTTGATGGAGAGAGAGAGTGGAGAGAGAGAAACAGTGGGTGGCAGAGAGTCAGGAATAGAAGAGAGAGGAGAGAGAGCGCCAAAGTTCGTACGACGAAGGGTCCCCGTCTGACCATTGGAGGGAAAACAATAGAATAATTATGGCTCCATTTCAAACAGAGTGGAGACGTGCGTGAGGTTTTCATACCCCGGAAACGAAATAGTCAAGGAAGGAGATATGGTTTCGAGAGGTTCAAAGGAGTGAGGGACACACAACTCCTCCAAAAGAAACTGGATAGTATGGTGTTTGGAGGATTGAAAATGAATGTTAATGTCCCCAAATATGGGAGAGCCAAGAACGAGAGTCATCAACAACAGAAGGGGTCAGAACAGAGGCCAGAAATCCACAAAAGGGGAAAAGAGACTCGTACCTGAGCAGGATACCAGGAAATAAGGAGGGAGTCCAACGAGGGTCGTATGCGGATGTGGTCAATCAGCGTATTCCAAGATCAGAACAGAAGAAAGCGCCAGCCCAGGACGATCACACTCGTTACAACTCCTCATCCGAAGTCAACCTTAATATACCGATGACGGGCCAACAATGGCTCAAGGAGGCTTGGGTGGGCAGATTGAAAAACCTAGCAAGTTTTGCTACCATAGAGGATGATATATGGTGGGATAACGGACAAAACATATCACCAAAGTACATCGGCGGAGATATGGTTTTGCTTCTTGGTCTCACCGAAGAGAAAGTGGAGAGAATGTTGAATGAAGAAGATGAAGGATGGGGCGATTTGTTCTATTCAATAGAGAAATGGAACCCAAAACTACGCCCTAGTTTCAGACTGGCTTGGCTCCAATGTTAGGGAATACCTCTGGTTGCATGGGATATGCTTCACATCAAACAGATAGTTTCTGGTATCGGTGAAGTGGTGGATGTCGATGATAATGTAGAAGAGCGAAGGAGGCTAGACGTGGCACGGATCCTAATCAAAACGCCATGGAAACCATTGATACAACATACGGTGCACGTCACGATACAGGGGGAGACATTCTTGGTGCATGTAGCGGAAGAGAGAGGGCTTCTAGGTGACACGTGGCAGCTAAAGCGACAGTATAACTTTAGCTCATCAGAGGAGATTAATTCCGAAGAAGGCGATGATGAAGGAGAGGTGAAGTTGTGGAGATATAATCCTAAAGTATCGGACACGAACGTGGATAAGGCGGAGGATAGAAGAGTAACAGGTGGAGGCACGGGTGCAGAAACACGAGGGTTGGATATCGAGCTCTCGAAGGGAGCCATGGTGAACGACGGCTCAGATCGCGGCGGGAGAAGTGGAAGGGTGTCAACAATGTTTCAATCGGGAGCTTGAACCACCATGGACAGCGATGAAGGCAGGCGCAGACGAAGCTGATGGCGACGATGACGCTGTTTCCGACGACGACGATCGGCTGAAGCGTGGAGTTGGAAAAGGGTGACACCTGTCGAGCAATTGTGCACAGGAGCCGGCGGCGGCAGCGAAACAAGCAACCCAATCGGGTGTTGTGTTTGGTCAAAGCAACAGAGTCGACTCAACGGACAAAGCTATTGTCCAATGGTCAGCCAAACACCTGGACATTGTGCAGACTGATGTACAGTGCATGCAGGGTTGCAGTGTATCGGGGATAGCAGTGCAGGGAGAAGGAAAGAAAGAAATAGGGGCTGAAGAGGACACAGGGGGGAGTGTCAGAACTACCACTGATGAGAGTTTTCGCGAAAATGGAAAAATGGAGGAGACAAAGAACGTTGAGGGAGAGGAGGAAGTTGAAGGTGAACGCAATTTTAAATTACCCCTAGTCAGGTCACGTGACAAGGGGATGAGGGGGGTAGTGGACTTGGGCAGTGCTATTGACACCACCCCTAAGCCATGTTCACCTAATAAAAAAGGCCCATTAGCTCAAAAAGCAGCCAGTCTAACTCCGTGGCTTGTTTACTCCCGTAAAAGGAGTAAGAGAAAAATAACAAAAGCCCATAAAGAAGGTGATACGATGAACCAAGATAACTTAAGCCCAGAAAATCTCAATACTGAAGCAAAGCAGCAGCATCAGCATGGAAATGGACCAGATAGTCAACAAGTGCAGAAAGAACACACCAACAAACAGAAGGCATGAAAATCAAATTCAAGCGGAAAATGTGTGGAAGACGATCACTGAGTTGGGACTGACAACAGGATCTTCACAAAGAAATTATGTTCAAAAGCTGTTGGATATGGAAGAAAGAGACGAAGAAGAGACAGCTACGTTGGGAGGCAGGAGATGGATCCCATGAATATCATCTCTTACAATGTAAGAGGATTAGGGAGGGGGGTTAAATGGCCAGCAATCAGAAGGATGGTCAAAGAGCATCATGTTGATCTTTTATGCTTACAAGAAACAAAAAAGGAGACTGTGAATAAGAATTTGTGCCAGGCCTTGTGGGGAAATTTTGACTACAGTTGGGAGTTTTATCCATCTGCTGGGCCAGCTGGTGGCATCCTCTGTATTTGGAATCAAACCTCTTTCAAGGTGGAGAGCATAATTGTTGGAGCTGGATTCATCTTGCTGTCAGGGAAGTGGGGCAAAGAGGTGCAGTCAGTACATGTTGTAAATATCTACTCTTCATGTAATCTGCAAGACAAGAGAGTGTTGTGGGATACCGTTTCTTAGATGAAAAACCAGATTTCGGATGGATATTGGTGCATTCTAGGAGATTTTAATAACATCAGGTCACGTGGAGAGAGAATGGGTTCCTCGCAAAGGGAGTTGGTGGATGGAAGCATTGTGGAATTTAATAAATGGATAGAGGAGCTGGAGGTAGAAGAAGTGCCATGGGTGGAAAAGAAATTCACATGGTTCAGACCGAATGGTACCGCTAAAAGCAAGTTGGATAGAGTCTTGGTCTCTCCAGAGTGGTTATCCAAATGGCCTGGTTCGTTTCAGTCTACACTGACCAGAAATTTTTCGAACCATTGTCCCGTATTGCTCAGATCCAAAAATACCGACTGGGACCCAAAACCTTTTAGACTACTCGATTGTTGGTTATCTGATAAATCTTTCGAGAAGATGGTCAAAGACAGCTGGTCATCCAACCTTCAAAGTGGATGGGGGGTTATATGTTAAAAAAGAAAATCATAGATCTCAAGCAAAAGATAAAGGTGTGGAACAAAGATCATTTTGGGGACACATATAGTCGTTTCAAGAAGATAGAGGAAGAGCTAAATAAATTGGATGAGGTGTCAGCAGACAGACAGTTGGAAGATAACGAGCGGGCGCTCAGAAAGCAACTTCAGCAGGAATTATGGGAGGCAGCTCAAACACATGAGTCGTTGTTGAGACAGAAAGCAAGATCCAGATGGATTAAGGAAGGGGATTGCAATTCAAGATACTTTCACCTGCTAATAAATTCCAGGCGTCGATCCAATTGTTTGAACGGTGTGAAGGTTGATGGAGTATGGAAGGATGAGCCGACAGAAGTCAAAGAAGAAGTAAGGAGGTTTTTTTCAAAGAGGTTCCAGGAAGCGGATTTTGATAGACCAACTTTGGACGGGATTCCCTTCAATACCATTGACGTTCAGCAGAATGTCATGTTAGTGGAGCGATTTCAGGAGGAGGAGATCAGAAGGGCCGTTTGGAGTTGTGGTAGTGACAAAAGCCCGGGCCCGGACGGACTCAATTTTAAATTCATCAAGCAATTCTGGGAAGTCATCAAACCAGATTTCCTTAGATTCTTTGATGAGTTCCATGTCAATAGAGTTTTCCCGAGGGGTTTGAATGCTTCGTTTATAGCCTTAATCTCGAAGGTAGCGGATCCTCAAGAGCTGAATGAATATAGGTCTATTTCCCTCATAGGATGTACTTATAAGATTCTTGCTAAGGTGTTGGCTAATAGACTGAAGAAGGTTATGCACTGTATTATTAATGAAAGACAGTCAACTTTCATAGAAGGCAGACATATGCTCCATAGTGTGTTGATTGCAAATGAGGTGGTTGATGAGGCTAAAAGATGCCAGAAACCGTGCATGGTCTTCAAAGTGGACTATGAGAAGGCGTATGATTCAGTGTTGTGGGAGTTCTTGATTTATATGATGAGGAGATTGGGTTTTGGTCCCAAGTGGACCCAATGGATGCTTGGATGTCTAAAATCAGCTTCTATTTCGGTGTTAGTAAATGGAAGCCCTACAAAGGAATTCTATCCGCAGAGAGGACTCAGACAAGGAGATCCGTTACCACCTCTTCTATTCAATATCGTGGCTGAAGGGTTGAGTGGCCTAATGTCAAAGGCTATCAACAGAGGTCTATACAGGAGATTCTTAGCGGGCACAAATAAGGTTGAGGTTAGTTTGCTCCAGTACGCAGACAATACGATATTCTTGGGAGAGACAACGATGGAGAATGTAAGAGCGATCAAGGCAATATTGCGTGCTTTCGAGCTCGCATTGGGGCTAAAGATAAATTTTGCTAAAAGTAGTTACGGGGCCTTTGGTGTGTCAGATCAGTGGACTTATGATGCATCCAATTATCTCAATTGTAGATTGATGTTCGTTCCTTTCACATATCTTGGCATCCATATTGGTGCTAATCCCAGAAGATGTCAGACTTGGGACCCTCTAACCACCCTCTAACCACTAAATGCGAGAGAAAATTGGCGAGATGGAAACAAAGACATTTGTCTTTCGGGGAGAGAGTGACTCTCATAAATTCAGTGCTAACATCCATTCCAATTTATTTTTTATCTTTTTTCAGGATCCCTAAACAGGTGGTCAACAAGATAGTCAGATTACAGAGGAACTTTTTATGGGGTGGCACGTCGGATCAAATCAAGATTCCATGGATCCGGTGGGAAACGGTGTGTTTGCCAAAGGAGCAAGGAGGACTGGGAGTCAAGGATATCACATCATTTAATATATCACTGTTAGGGAAGTGGAAATGGGATCTGTTGCAAAATCAGGGGGAGACATGGACAAGAGTTCTTGAAGCAAAGTATAGAGGTTGGAGGAGTCTTGATGGACCTTCGAGGGCTAGCTCTGAATCCTTATGGTGGAGGGATTTAAAGACGATATATCATCACCCTCATTTGGGTCAGCAATTGAATAAATCGATTTTGTGGAAGGTAGGATGCGGGGACAAATTTAAATTTTGGGAGGATAAGTGGACAGGCGGAGAGAACAACTTGGCAGTGAAATTCCCTAGACTGTACACCATTTCGGCTCAGCAACAACATCTCATTCAGCAAGTAGGAGCTTTCAGTGAAGGAGGTTGGGAGTGGAATTTTCAGTGGAGGAGACCTTTGTTTGATAGTGAGATAGATATGGCAATCGCTTTCCTTCACGATGTTGAGGGGTTCAGAATCAGGCCGGACGAACATGATTGGTGGAAGTGGGCGGCAGAGCCATGTGGTAGTTATTCAGCTAAGAGTGCTTATAAGGTTATTAGAGAAGACATTTCAGGAGATGGTCAGGACGGTCAGTTCAAGGAGCTATGGAAGCTTAGGGTACCGTCGAAAGTGACTATGTTCGTGTGGAGGCTAATCAAAGATAAATTGCCAACCAGAGACAATTTGAAAAAGAAACGGGTTGAGCTACTAGAGTATTTATGTCCTTTTTGCAGATTGGTAGACGAGAGTGCGAGTCATTTATTCTTTCATTGCAGTAAGATTAATCCTTCATGGTGGGAATCGCTATCTTGGGTCAATTTGGTGGGGGTTTTCCCATATCATCCGAGTCAGCACTTTACTCAACATATTCATGGAGGGTTTGAAGGATTGCAGACGAATAGATGGCAGTGGTGGTGGCTAGCTTTGACTTATACTATTTGGAAACATAGGAACAACATCATTTTCTCAAATGCTACTTTCAATGCTCACAAACTAATGGATGATGCAGTGTTTCTTCTATGGACATGGCTAAGAGGCTTGGAAAAGAATTTCTCTCTTCACTTCAATCAGTGGTCCTCAAATCTCAAATTTGGCTTTATTAGGTCCTCAAATCTCAAATTTGGCTTTATTAGGACAGGAATATAGGAAACTAGTACAGTCCCTGTTCTATTAGATTACAGTGGGATCTTTCAGCTTGTATAATTATGCATCTAGCTAATCTAGATGTGTATTATCTCTAAAACCTGTATTTTTTCAGTACCTCTAGTATTCATTAATGTTATACTATATTTTGGCTGAGCAAAAAAAAAAACAAATGAGCCACCATCAAGGGTCAAGCCTTATTTATATAAACTCCTACTGCTGAGCTGTCATAACTGATTTACTATAAATCAGTTATGACCCCTAACTAGTTACTTTCGATCTTTTCTGCTGTAAACCAGCAACGGCTTTGGTACAGTCAGACTGACCTTCACCCTCATCCCTAACACATGCTAACTAAGAAAGTTAGTTAACCACATTTAATTGCATCAATTTCAATTAAAAAGTAATTTTTTTCCAACTTACCCTTCATTGGAACTTGTATCAAGAATAAGAAAAAGTGATTGAAACTAACACCTCAATTAAATGAAGAGTATTTTAGAGATAGTAACAATAAATAAGATAAAGTTGGTTGAAATTTTCTTATATTTGAGACTAAGAAAAAAGTTTTTTTCTTATATTTGAGACCGGAGGGAGTAGGACTAAACATGCTTAAAGTTTCCCTAATATATACACTTATTGTGAATTCAAAGTATAGGAAAAAGATTAAATTGTCAAGATTTAGCTCTAGCTAGATTCTCACATATCTCCTTAATTCTTTCTTATCCTAACTTATCATCTGCATCCTTTGATTGTCAGGATCCAGCATTGCCATTATTACAAGTCCAAGTTTTCCTAGCCCTGATTCAATTAGGGATCTAACTTATCAGTAAAAAAGTCCATAACATAAATCTCTTTTCAAAACTAAAGGCTAAAAGACCTTGACAAATAATAATACAATAGTACAATACCAAAAATGTTACTCGGAGATATCTCAAATGATGAACAAATCAATTTAAACTTCAACTGAAGAACAGAAGGTGATGGAATATACTTACGGTTCTTTCAAGTCCTTTAAGAATTAGAGGATCACATTGAACAATACCATATCTTTTGCTTGCTTTACTGTTTAAATAAAAAAAATCCAGAGCAACAATGTAAAATACTGCCGGAAGATTTAAAGGTGACTATGAGATTGAGAGGCAGAGAATAAAGCTCACGCTGACACTTTTGCCACTGTTCTAAATGAATGAACAAATGCAGGCCGGATATCAGGTGCAGCATCCAGTAATTGATCTGGTGGTGGTTGTATATATGCTGTTTGCATTAAGAGCTCAATTAAACGGCTTCCTACCTGTGAAGTGGATAGGATACTATCTCATCAAGTAGCAAACAAATAGCAAAAGAGAAATTTAGACAGTGTAGGAGAGGCTACACAAACCTTTGTCTTTATGGCTGCTCCCCACGGTTTTGTATCATCCTTGCCCTTCACTAGCCCCCTCACTGCAACTAGCTTTTGCTTTTTCATCAAATCAATGACTTTTTTCCGCAGCTTTTGTTCCTCTTTGATGTCAGCGACAGACTCACTTGCTTTATTTTTCTTGCTTCTATCACCCTTTTTCTTCTTAGTTTTCTCCAAGAACTTGTGTATTCTAACCTGAGCCATCAAATAATAAACAATACATATGGTTGCACCCATAACAAGATATTCAATTAATATACCTATAGATATAAAATGTCATTCCCAGGGAACTTAATTATTCAGAATAAATTGTAGAACATATATAGGGTAACATGACAAAAAGAAAGAACATTTTGCCGTTAGAAAGGCACAATCTTCAAGTCTTATCAAGCCTTATACTTTAATTGTATATACATCAATATGCGCATGTGATTTGAGGAGATATGGATCAGCTTGAGTAGCTAGTAGTGTACTACTCATCTCCGATTTCATACCCATAGAGATACCCAAAAAAACCTTACATCACACATATTCATCCCCATCTTATCTTATGATTGCCACACCTGGCTACCATACCTGCCTCCAAAAAGCATTCTAACATAATTATATTTTTTTCTATTAAAAACCATAAGATCAAAGCCATAATTTTATTACAACATTAGAGCTAACCAAGTAGGTCTTTGCCTCCTCAAGATACTCTCTCCTTCCCCCTCTTCAAACTTTTGAACTTTCTCCAAACTCCCATGGTTTTCTAAGGGTGTTCCTAGGGTAGTTCCTAGTTCTTTTGAACTAACACAAAAGGAATGCAATTAAATTTATAGAACATAATTCAAAACAGTACGAAATGAACAATTTAAACTATTTGAGCACATAAGACTTAAGTCCAAACAAAACGAACACAAACAACAGTTACAACACAATCAATGCAACATCCCACCTCATTTTCAATGGCATCACCTATGCCACACGCAGCCTGCACAACCCTGGCAGTGCCAACGGTGGCATGTTCTGTTCCTGTCATCAACAGCCCCATCAACTTATGCATTGCGATAACAGCCATCTTATCTGCCGGCAACTGAACAAAGTATGGCGCATAGGCCGTCCTATTCTTCCCTTCACCATACATCTCCTGTTCCTTGACAATGGCATCCCTCAGAGGCTCAAACCAGCCGAGAAAGAGCGACTTCATGTACGGCAAATTGGGTGCCAGCTTATGCTCACACATGTCCATCAAAAGCTCCCTATACTCCTTTGCCGCCTCTTCCCACGTCTCAGTCTCAATCTTAACCTGCCTCCTTCTCAGCTCCTGGTACCTACACTGCCCCACACCCTTCCCCTCATTCTGCCACCTATTATATCCAACCACCTTCTTCTGCTTCTCTTTCTTCATCCCCTGAAACAGTCCTCGAATTCCGTCACCTGGGGCAGCCTGTTCCTCCACCAATTCATTCCTCTCTTCTTTATGCATCTCATGCAATAACAGTTGCTGAATTTCATCAATTGGGGCACCCTCTTCCTCCACCAATTGACTCTCCACCTCATCATTCATCTCCTGCAATAAAAGTTGCTGAATTTCATCAACAAAAACACCATCTTCCTCCACATCAGTGGAAGAAGCCGCCTCGGCAACACCGGAATACCCTTTGGCACCAAACTGAAACTGAAAATCGCCACGACCAATACAGTTTAGTCTTGCCACGCTGTACAAGAAAGCCTCCCTTTTGGGGGAGAAAATGGAGCCGTGGGAGAGAGAGAGGAGCCTGGAAGGGTGGAAGCTCTGGCGAATACTACCGCGGCAGGCGTGTTTGGCGGCGTGCCGCCACATGTTCGAGGAAATGGCGGAATGAGAGGGTTGGGAAGAGAATCGAGTCCCTTGGCGAGGGAGAACATCAAACTAAATGGAATAGGAACGAGAAGAAGAACAAGAGTGAAAAAAAGTGTTCAAAATTCATAGATGAAGAGAGTGGAGACATGGAATGAAAGTGTCGCCGCCTTTAAGACAGAAAATGGTGTTGTGGGAGTGAAGGATGCAGTGGCCACGACGCTCAAAAACCCTTCTAAGAGGGAGTGGGGTTTTGCATTTAATGGTTTTCAAAGATAAATAATACTAGTATTAATAATGTTCGTTTTTAAATTGTTGAATGATAAACTCATAAAAAAAAAGTAAGACTATCATCTTTAAAGGATTTTAAAAAGAAATTATAAAAAAATTGTAATATTTAATCAAAATTTTTAAATGATACAAATAAGTTTTGTGTTATTTAATTAATAATATTAGGATTTTTTAAGAAATATAAAAAATTTTGGTGATATTTAATTAGGAGTTTTTATAACTTAAAAATGTATTTTATAATTCAAAAATATATAAATTCTGATGAATTATTTTTTAATATGAATTTTGATAGATTTTATCTTATTTTTAATACAAAATATCTATCAAACAATCTCATATAAACTCTTAAGATTTTGTTATAGTTTTTTCTTTCTTTTTATATTGGTTATCAGACTACTTTTTCCTATCATCCCAATATATTCTTTCTTCTTTAATACCCATTACAAAAACCAGATCTATTAAATTGAAAGAGGTATGGGCCAATTGTCAAAAAATAATATTCTTCAAGATGTGTGTTTATGTTTCTCCTATTTTGAAACTAAAAAATGTCAAACATACTCCTTCATTTTACACTTTTTTATTTGTTTTTTAAATTAAATTAATATTTGTCTTATGTCTTAATGTTAATCATGTTTTTCTTACGCTAATTATGTTCATCACCTGTTCGATATAATATTTTCGTAACTATTATTCTTAATTTTGTTCTCCTCATAATTTAGTAATTCTTCTACAAATTTTTCACACTCATCACTTTCTTCTAGTGTAGGCATGTTATTACACCTCATTTAAACATATCATTGGAATTATCATAAAATAATTATAGTAATTGAAAAAAAATCAAAAAATCAGAATATAATTTTAAATTTATTGTTCAAATCCAAAAGCCAGAAGATGTTATTGTAAGAAGGATTAGGATAGAAGGACCTAAAGTCAGAAATAATTTAGCTATTAAAAGATTAAAAAAATTGTATTGATTTTACTTTTTTATCCAAATTTCCTCATTTCTTATTATTTTTTCACCAACTCTTGTAATTTTGAATGTGTTTTAAAAAAATCACATAATTCTTTTAAATCTTATAAATTTATAAAGTCGTTTTAAATTCTTTAAATTCTTATGATATAAATTCATTAAAATTTAAATTATCATAAAAGTCTTATAAACATAACATTCTTATACTATCTTTAAAATTCACATGACTTTTTTATATTAAAATAGTCTTTTAAAATCCTAATCCAATGTATTCCTTTCTTTTTTCATAATTCATGGTACAAAGACTAATTTAATATTTTTCAAAAACACCAAAAGACTAATTTAATAAAAAAAAATACAGTACATGTTTTAAGTGTAATTTTATTTGTTCATGAAATAATATCATTGAAGTTATTTGTGTGTAAATTGTTTAGACTTCAATATTTTTTTTGGCAAATACAATCTTATCATGAATTTTGAGATTTTTTAATCATTTATGTGACAAGACACAATTTGATATGATAATCACACCTATTTTACAAAGGATCTTGAAAGCCTAATTTGTATCATTCTAAACCTAGATTGACATTTTCTATATTAATTTTAACTTATTTAATGAGTCTCGAACAAAAATATATTACAATAATAATTTTCTTACTTCATCGTTGCAATGATAGTTTAATCGCATTTAAAAACAATAACAATTCTCATCAACATTTACCTTGACTGAACCAGCCTACCCACAAAGACAAGGGAGGGGAGCGTGGTTAGACATATAGCTTTAATTTTTTTTATACCCTTTGTTTTGCTTATCATGCTTACTCCAATTCCTCCTTATAAGTGTTTGGTCTTCACGCTCCAGTGGAACCATCTCATCATATCATCCTCACTTAGCATTAGTTGGTGAGTGAACGGCAAGTCCAAGTTTTTTCTTGATTGGGAATTGATTTTATATTGGGAGGAGTCTACGCCAACCCTTTAGGCAAATTCTATTTTTGTCAATAACAAAAAGGCAACAAATAAAATACTTTACTCACTTATTTTGTTTCATTTACTACTACTATGTTAATAAATTGAAAAATAATAAACAAATTAGTAAATAGATCAAATATCTGTATAAACTACTCAATGATTTAATATATTTGTATTAAACAATTATTCTACTATTCAATAATTTTTAAATAAATAATTATTATATTTCCGTTCTTTTAAAATGATCAATATTCTGATAATCAAAGAATTTTAATTGTTTAAAATATAATTATTCAGTGATAGAAATATTTATTACTTTTTCTACTTTTATTGTTTGAAATTAAATCAAAAAAACAGTTTTAATTTATGTGTAGAATGAGTAAATATTTTATTAAAAAAATTCTTTGATAAAAATTAGAGTTTTAAATAATTGTAAAAGAAAAGAAAGTTAGTCCTTATCTAGTAGATCTGCGGATCTGTCCCTGCCTGTCAAGGTTCCCAAGAAACAAAAATCATAATTTGTATTGTCTAGGATCCACAAAATACATGTGGCACAATACTTAGCACTCAGATGTACACGTCAACCTTCTATATTAGCCTTGGCACATGAGGACAGATGCTCAGCCCTTAACAGTCGGGCTCTCAACGGACAGATTATCTCTAACCACTCAATTATTTGAATATATTATCCTCTCTTTATCTCTTGGTAGGTATTCAATTAACTTCAAAGCTATAGATTATATGTAAAGTACAATTATCTACTAGCAATTATCTCTAAGCTACATGTTATCTGTAACATTATCTATAAGCTACATTTATCTACTAGCTATTATCTACAAGCCGGTAATTATCTGCAATAGTTGTTACATCACTGTAATAGCCCCTATCAACAAGAACTTGCAGCTCCCTCTCCACACTATAAGTATCAATTGCCGTCGCACTTTTTCCATGAACACACACCTACTCACATACACATACATATACATACTCATTCATACTCATACTCTGCTAAATCACAAACTTACTTGAGTGTCAAAATCCTTTGTTTTGTAGGTCCCCCTTTTTTTCCTCCTAACAAAGGTCACTCTCAATCCAACGTGTGAAGTCCAGCAACCCACCATAGCCATGTTCGCCCTAACATGCACCCGCATTAGATTTTGATAAGTACATTTGGTGCCCACCATGGGGTCACAATAAAACATACCCCATAGTCTCTCTCTCTCTCTCTCTCTTTCTCTCTCTCTCTCTCTTTTCCACCCATGGTTAGCACGTAGTCTAGCCTCAAACACAAGATGTAACATCCCATTTTTCATAAACTAATTTAAAAAGAATTGTTATTTATGAATAAATAGAGTTTAAAAAAATGATCATGTTTTTATAAAGAAATAAATAATGAGAAATAATGATTTGAAGAAAAAAATATTTGATTTATTCATTTGATAGAGAATAAAATAGAGTTTCTTTTTATAAAATATTAAAAATAAATAAATAGAGTAATAATAAGTTGTGTTTACCCTAGGTATAAATAGCGATGTTAGGTCAGTTTTAGACTGACGATGTCTCTTCTTTCCCTCATTTTCATTTTCTCTCTTCTCCTCTCCAAACCCCTTTCCTTTTCCCGCAGTCCACAAAACCTGTCTTAGAAAAACAATGATCCCGGACTCATTCACCGTTGGATCGTCGTGAAATTTGAGTACCATGTTCGCAACCCAATTTAGAGCATTCTCAAATTCTCACCGTTGGGAATTGCAAAAACATGTCAGAGCTAAGAGAAATACCCTTCGCACCGTAGTTTTCTCTTTTCCCGCAAAAACCCAAAACGGTCTCAGTAAAACTATGATCCCGATTTCGTTAACCGTTGGATTTTCATGAAATTTGGATATGTTGTTCGAAATTCAATTGCGCACACTTTCACCGTTGGGATTTGCAATATAATATTTGTGGAGGGATAAAAAGGAATCTCATGAAGACAGTACAAGTGTAGGCTTCAATCTCTTCTCCGTCTCTCTGATGTTTGAGAATTCTATCGGAGCAGTCGAAGGAATAACTGGAGGAATCTCAAGGAACCGCTAGAAATGATGCTATCACTGTCGGAAGACACGTGAGTCCGCTTAGAGGTAAGGGATGAGTTTATCGCAATTGGGGGTTAGAATGAACGTGTGTAGGGATCCTTAGAGAACTAAATTTGGGTTTATTTTGGGATGTTTATTGAATTATAATTTTCTTTTTATGATTATAAATACAATATTATTGTGTTATATGTACCAATTGATGTCATGATGAGAATTGATTGATAAACTTGAGTGATCTTGATGTCTTTGTGTTTAACCCATGAATTTGATTAATTGATTTTGATATAATTGTGAGAAACTATTTCAAGGATTTTACACCCCATGTTGTGATAAAATCTTTTGTATAAATTGTTATGTTGAGGTTATGAAATGATGATTCAAACTGTGATTATGTGATAAATTGAACATGTGATGGATGACGAAATACATGTGTATTAAGATGAGATGTGTGTATTGAGTTGTGAACTATGAACTGTGCAATCACACAATTGTAAGACCCTTTAAGGGCGATGAGTATTGTGATGGGATCCATTGTGGGAACCCGACGAGTTAAAATGATTTTGAAAACAATTGAGTAGTTGTGTATATTGCATAGTTCATAAGTAAAGTGAATATGATTCATGAGATGTAATAACATGCTATTTTGAGATTATACCATTGTGATTGACATCGAGTGTATGTGATAAATTATGTATGTATGTGATTGAGATGTTGTGTGCATTGAGTATTAACTATGAATTGTACAATCACTCGACTATAAGTCCCTTTAAGGGCGACGAGTTAATGATAAGTCCCTTTAAGGGCGACGAGTTAATGCTAAGTCCCTTTAAGGGCGACGAGTTAATGTTAAGTTCCTTTTTGGGCGACGAGTTAATATAAAGTCCCTTTAAGGGCGACGAGTTAATGTTAAGTCCCTCTTAGGGAGACGAGTTAAAACTATTTTGAGAACAATTAATGAGTCGTGTGTTTTGTACAATTTATAGATAGAGTCTATATGCTAAAATGTTTTCTAGGTTGGACTTGAATCAGGAGGGAGAGGCCCTGACGGACTCTTCGGAGTGTAGGCCTTGGGGGTCACACGGTTTGAATGCTCCTTTAAGCCTATGTTGATCCCATATGGTTGGAGCATTCTCGCAAAACACTGTGACCCTGACTGGTCTCCCTATGATATTACCTTGTGAGAATGACTTGACTTACTAGTGTGTGGTTTATCTTGTCATGTACTCCTAGGCGCCCGACGAGGTTTTTCACTGACATGGTACCACATTGCATATAGGCTTGAGTCTTAGCATAATTGTTGCATACGCTTGCTAATTGTTTATTATGAAATTGATGTGTTATTATGTCTTGATCGGAGTATGTGATTCTTGTGTATTGTGATTGATGATTGAAAAGTGAATTTTGAATGACAAAGTGATGAAATAATGCGAGATATGCTAAGTAAATTGTATTTGGCTACTATATGTTGTCTTGTTTCTCTCTAGTAGTTAGGAATGTGATAACTCACTCCCGGTTTGTTGTTTGTGTTTGGATCTTGTGATGATCTTGAACTTTGTGTTTGGGGGAGCAGATGAATAGGTGGATGACTATGAAGAACCTCATGCTAGAGGACACGGGAACACAACGCTCTGATAGGATGTGACATTAGGATATAGGTTCTATATTAATTGTATGAAGCTTAGACGGCCTTGTTTGAGCCGAGATGACTTTATTATTTATTTGGACAAGTTTGAATATGATATAGAAGAAAGTGAATGTAAGCCTTTTACTCCTTTGAAAGGCTTGTATTTAAAAATGTTTTAAAAATACTTTTAATTAATATTTAAATTTTTATTCCTTTATTAGTATATATGTGAGGGGTAGAGGGTGTCACACAAGACCCCTTTCGAAGGGTCCAATCCTCCTCCGACAACCATGCTAGATATTGATACCCTCCAACAACTCCAAAACCGCATTGCAGAGATGGAGCGACGCCATAAGGAGGAGCTCAGAAAGCTAAATGCTTACCACGATCAACTCAAAGTTCGTGTGAGACACCCCAAGGGTGAGGAGCACTCTGCTCGCACATTGATTGAGTGCACTCAAGGGGAATCTCATTCCTAATGCACAGTCAACACTCAAGATGATCCAAGTCTCTCCCACATACACCATCCAGCAAGGTGAACTACTCGTCAACACCCATTTGTCGACCGCATCATGGAAGCTAACATACCCCTAGGTTGGAAACTACTTAAACTTGAGTGATATGATGGGACCACTGATCTAGATGAACATCTGGATTCTTTCCTCACCCAAGCAAATACGTACACCAATGACGATGTAATTTTGTCTTGTGTCTTCCCAACGCCCCTTAAAGGGGCAGCATTGACCTTGTACAACGGATTTCCCCCAAGGTCCATTGACAGCTTCAACACTCTTATTGAGTGCTTCAGTGCACAATATGCAACCAACTAGTCACATCGTATGACATCTGTCGCATTGGCTAGTCTGCAACAAACAAATGATGAATCTCTCTGGAAATTCATGGATAGGTTTGGATGCATTGTTGTCCAAATCCACAATCTCAACCCAGAGGTAGCATTACACTCCATGCTCCTCGCTCTAAGACCTGGTAAGTTTGCATACATTCTATGCAAAAAAACCTAGTAGCATGGACGAGTTGCGCAAACAAGTCAAAGGTTACATCTAGATGGAAAAGATGTCCAAGTTCAGGAACAAGGTGCGACAAGCTAGATAAAAGTGCGACAAGCGAGAATGAAGCACCAAGACCGACTCACACAAGTTAGACAAGAGGCACAAGTCGGACAAGCGCTAGCCTCTACCAAAAGGGCCCAGGTACGAGCATTACACACCCTTAACGACCTATCACACTACAATCCTTGATGAGGCTTTCAACTTGGAAGTACCCAGTAGGCTACCTTTGTCGTGTCTTCCTAGGACAGGGTTAGACATGACCAAATACTACAGGTACCATCACAGTATCGATCACAACATAGAAGATTGTTATGCCCAAAAAGACAAAATAGAAGAGCTCATACAAGCTGGGTACCTAACACAATTTGTTAAGAGGCCAAACAACCACCAAGTAGGAGTGAGACCTGAAGGACACCAAGAGGATCAACATAGAAATCAAGACATAGACAGAAGAAGAGACGAAGTAGAAGATCAAGGAAGATAGAGACACCACCAACAAGACACGATCGACAACATTTGCAAGAACGAGAAAAATGAACCCGCCTAGCAAATTAGAGGTGTAATCAACACCATTGCGAATGGATTCTCCTATAGAGGGTAGTCCAACCAGTCTCGCAAGCATCACCTTCATGATATCCAAGACATTGACTATACTGATACACCATCACCACGAAGTCTACCTCCTATCACTTTCACTGATAGAGACTTCAAGGGTATCAAACCCGTCAAGCAAGATGACCCCATGGTTGTCTCCATCATAATCGCCAACTTCATGGTGTCCAAGGTCCTCATTGACCAAGGCAACTCCACTAACATCTTATACTGGAAGAGATTCCAAAGACTTGAAGTTTCACCTGGCACTAGCCAGCCTCACGCTGGTCCACTCCTTGGCTTCACATGAGAATGAGTAGAGATTAGAGGCTACATCGACCTAATGACCACCTTCGGTCAAGGCCAACTCTCGAGGAGCTTTACAATCATTTAATCATTGATGCAAATGCCTCTTACTTTGCTTTGATTGGCAGGAAAACCCTCAATGAGCTCAGAGCCATTGTCTCCACACCGCATCTGAAGATGAAGTTCCCCACCTTGACGGAAGAAATCGTGAATGTCAAGGCTAATCAAAAGCAGGCATGTCAGTGCTACGCGAAAAGCCTGAGAGTGGCACCTTATCCTCGCACTTGGGAGTCTGCCAAGCCTCACCTCATAGCGGATGGTACCACTCAAGTCATGAGCGTGGACGAAGGGTCTCCAATCTGAGCCCTAATTGTTACCAAGCAAGCCTGGACAATGAATTCGATGTAGATCCGTGAGATAACACTCCTGACAGAGGCTCAAAGCCTATTGAAGAGCTCGTCAAGCTGCAGCTCAGACACAAACCTGGATAGTGCACGCAGCTCAGGAGGGACCTCACCAGCCATGAGCACAGACGCATAGTTGATATCCTACACAGGAACACAGACCTGTTCGCTTGGCCAAAAAATTTTAATACTTTTATTGTTGCTTATTATTGCTTTTTAATACTTTTTTTTTTTTGCATAATTATAGTGGTTTATACTTAGCCAAAAAAATGTTTACAACATTTGATATGAAAATTTTGTAATTCTTATATCTTCCTATTTGTCTTTCTTTGGCATTCCTTTTTCTTTTTGAGCTTTTACTGCTTGTCTTCTAAACTTCCAAGATTTTATCTTAGAGTTTTCTTTCTTCTTTGATCTCTTAAGTCAAGTTTGGATTTGTTTCATCTTTCACTTTGGATGCTCATTCAATAGAAATCTTTGGTTGATCTCAAAGGCTGAAGAAGAGTTAGAAAGTGGAAAAGACAAGAGTTCATTATAGAAAAAGTCTTATAAGTGTGAAACACGAGTGTTGAAGAGTGTAAACACTTAGTGAGTGATAAGGTCCAATATTTGTTTTTACTAACCTTTTCTTGCAGCAATGATTTCCAAAAGTGATAGTGATCCACCTTCTCGTTGATCTACTAAGCTAATGACTTCATTGGCTAAGTAAATGGATAAGTTGCAAAGAAATGTTGAGAGGAGGATAGGCAAGAGATTTGATGAGATACAAAGAAGCACTCAAGAGTTGAGTGGGAGAATGGAAGACATAGAGAGGAGGAGGCATCATCAGTCACTTTATTCTTCTCAAGGGAGTGATGATGGCTATGAAGAAGGTAGAAGGCATAGGCATAGGAGGAATAGGGATGGAATGGATGATCTGAAGCTCAAAATTCCCAAGTTCCTTGGTACTTATGATCTGGAGGCTTACTGTGATTGGGAGATGAAAGTGGACCAAATTTTCAATTGCAACAATTTTAGTGAAGAAAAGAAAATGCAATTGGCTAGCTTAGAATTTGAAGGATATGCATTGGTGTGGTGGAATCAAATCCAAGTGGATAGAAAAAGATTGAGAAGACATAGAGTGGACACTTGGGTAGTAATGAAGAGAATCATGAGGGAGAGATTTGTCCCACCTCACTATGTAAGGGAAATGCACAACAAATTACAAAGGCTCTATCAAGGAAGTAAAAGTTGATGATTATTACAAGGAGATGAAGATTTATTTGATAAGAGCAAACACTGAATAGACTAATGAGGCTACAATTGCTAGATTTTTGAATGGCTTGAATAGGGACATTCAAGATGTGTTGGAGCTTCAAAGATACAACAACATGGATGAACTTATACATAGGGTTGTGAAAGTGGAGCAACAATTGAAGAGGAAACAAATCTACAAGAAGACTTCTTACACTTATTCTTCTTGGAAGGATAAAGACACTTCCAAGAAGGAGGGCTCTTCTTCATAACATCTTGAAAGGAAGTCTTCAAGAGGTAATCCTACTTCTCCTACTCAACCCCTCTCAATAAAACTAGTTTCATTAAATGCTTTAAGTGTTTGGGAAAAGGGTCATATTGCATCTCAATGTCCTAACAAAAGGACCATGATTGTGTTGGAGAATGGAAAGGTGGATAGTGAGTCTTCTAGGAGTTCTCCTAGTTCTTTTAATGAAGGGGAGGATGATAGTTTTCTTCCACAAGAAGAGAAAGATCTTTGGATGGTAAGAAGACTTATGGGAGACATACAAAGATCGAGATGATACACATAGAGAAAACATTTTTCGTTCTAGATGTTTGGTGAATGGAAAGGTTTGTTCTCTAATCATTGATGGAAGTTGTACCAATGTGTCAAGGACTAGATTAGTAGAGAAGCTTGGGTTAAAAACCACCCCTCACCCTATGCCTTTTAAGTTGCAATGGTTGAGTGACAATGGTGAATTGGTTGTGGATAAACAAGTATTACTTACATTCTCCATTGGAAAGTATGTTGATGATGTGCTTTGTGATATGGTTCCCATGGAAGATAAACATTTGTTGCTTGGAAGACCTTGGCAATATGATAGAGATGTTGTTCACAATGGGGTCACCAATTGATATTCTTTCTTCCATAAAGGTAAAAAGGTAGTTCTCTCACCTTTGTCTCCAAGTGAGGTGTGTGAGGATCAAATAAAAATGAGATTGAAAAGAGAAAGAGAAAAGAAAATCAAAGAAGGAAAAAGTCCTTTGAGAGAGAAAAGACAAAAAGAAAAAAAAAAGCAAAAAGAGTAACAAGAAATAACAAAAGAAAAGAGAAAAAAAGAGTGAAAAACAATTAGTGATAAAAGAGAGTTTGTTCATCAAACCTAAGGAGGCAAAAAGAGTGGTGCTAGCTAGACAACCAATGTATTTACTCTTTCCAAATTACATGTGTTTGTCTTCTAGTGCCCTTGAGTTGCATCAAGGTTTTCATACACTCTTAAAGGAGTTTGAGGATGTCTTCCCACAACACATTCTACATGGCTTGCCTCCTTTAAGAGGAATTGAACATCAAATAGATCTTGTTCTGGGAGCTTCACTTCCTAATAGGGCCACCTATAGGAGTAATCCAGAAGAGAAAAGGAAATCCAAAAGCAAGTTGAATGTTTAATGCAAAGAGGATAGGTGAAAGAAAGCTTGAGCCCATGTGCAATGTCGGTCATCCTAGTCCCCAAGAAAGATGGCACGTGCAGGATGTGCACTGATTGTAGACCCATCAACAACATCACCGTGAGGTATAGACATCCTATCCCTAGACTTGATGATATGTTGGATGAACTTCATGGTTCTTATGTTTAATCCAAAATAGATTTGAAAAGTGGTTACCATCAAATTAGAATGAAAGAAGGTGATGAATGGAAAATCACTTTCAAAACTAAGTTTAGACTTTATGAGTGGTTGGTCATGCCTTTTGGCTTAACAAATGTAGCAAGCACTTTCATTCGACTCATGAATCATGTTTTGAGGCACTTTATTGGAAAATTTGTGATTGTTTACTTTGATTATATCTTTATTTATAGCTTAACAATGAATGACCACATATACCATGTTAAGAGTGTCTTAGAAGTGCTTAGACATGAAAAGTTGTTTGCTAATAGGGATAAATGCACATTTTGCACTAATTGAGTAGTGTTTCTAGGATTTTTTGTGAGTGTTAAGGGAGTCCAAGTGGATGATGAAAAAATTAAAGCTATTAGAGATTGGCCCATACCAAAAAATGTGAGTGATGTGAGGAGTTTCCATGGGTTGGCTAGTTTCTATAGGAGATTTGTCAGAGATTTTAGCACAATAGCATCTCCATTGAATGACATTATTAAGAAAAATGTGGAATTTAAGTGGGAGAGTGAACAAGAGAAAGCCTTTAAGTACATTAAAGGAAAAGTTGACAAATGCACCATTCTTGCTATACCAAATTTTTCAAAATCTTTTGAAATTGATGTGTTGCATCCAATGTTGGCGTAGGTGTTGTATTGTTACAAGAAGGTCACCCAATTACTTATTTTAGTGAGAAACTTAAGGTTGTCATCTTGAACTATTCCACCTATGACAAGGAACGCTGCACTTATTAAAGCTTTGCAAACTTGACAACACTACCTCCTTCCTAAAGAGTTTGTGATTCATAGTGACCATGAGTCACTCAAACATTTGAAAAGCCAAGGAAAGCTTAATAAGAGGCAAGCCAAATGGGTAGAGTTCTTGGAACAATTTCCTTATGTGATTAAACACAAGCAAGACAAGACTAATGTTGTGGCCGATGCACTTTCAAGGAGATATGCTCTAATTTCTATGCTTGAAACAAAGATGTTTGGATTTGATCACATAAAAGATTTTTATTCTCAAGACCATGACTTATCTAAATTGTTTGAGTTGTGTGAAAAGGGGCCTCATCAAGGTTTCTTTAGTCATAAAGGATACTTGTTTAAAAATAACAGATTGTGTTTGCCTAAATGTTCCTTGTGTGAACTCATGATTTGTGAAGGTCATAAATAAGGGTTAATTAGACATTTTGAAGTTAAAAAAACTTTGAACATTTTGTATGAACATTTCTTTTGGTCTAAAATGTAACATGATGTTATCAAGTTTTGTTCTAGTTGCATTGCGTGTCATAAGGCAAAGTCCAAAGTCATGCATCATGGTTTGTATACTCCATTGCCAATTCCTACCTCCCCTTGGACCGGCATTTCCAGGATTTTGTACGGTCTTCCAAGGTCCAAGAGGGGCAAGGATTCAATTTTTGTTGTCGTTGATAGATTTTCCAAGATGATACACTTCATTCCATGTCACAAAGTGGATGATTCTTGTCATGTGACAGATCTTTTCTTCAAAGAGGTAGTGCATCTTCATGGATTGCCTAGGAGCATTGTGTCAGATAGGGATTCCAAGTTTTTGAGCCATTTTTGGAAAACATTATAGGAAAAACTTGAAACCAAGCTTCTTTTCTCCACCACTTGCCATCCTCAAATCGATGGGCAAATCGAGGTAGTGAATAGAACACTCTCACAACTCCTAAGGTGTTTCATTAAAGGTAATTTGAAAACTTAGGAAGAGTGATTACCTCATGTCGAATTTGCCTATAATTAATAGGGTAACCAACTCTACCACTTCTTTTTCTCCTTTTGTGGTTGCTTATGATTTTAATCCTTTATCACCTCTTGATTTAATTCCTTTATCTAGTGATTCTTCTATTTTTAGTAAGGATGAGCTTTCTAGAGCCACTTTTGTTAAGGATCTTCATGAAAGGGTGAGAAATCAAATTTATAAGAAGATGCAACAATATGCATGTCAAGCAAACAAAGGGAGGAAGTCTATGGTATTCGAACCCGGAGATTGGGTTTGGGTACATCTAAGGAAGGATATGTTTCCTTCACAAAGAAAATCTAAACTCTAACCTAAGGGTGATGGACCTTTCAAGGTCCTTGAGAGGATTAATGACAATGCCTACAAGATTGACTTGCCAAGTACGTATGGGGTGAGTTCTACTTTCAATGTTATTGATCTTTCTTCTTGTGATGTAGGTGTCTTGGATGCACATCTGAGGATAGATTCTTCTCAAGAAGGAGAAGATGATAAAGGGCTATCCCAAGAGCATTATCCAATGACAGTTTCTTTTCAAGAAGGAGAGGATGATAGAGGGATATCCAAAAAGCACAAGAACCTAAAAGCACTTCATGAGTTGAAGGGTCCAATGACAAGGTCCAAATCCAAGCTTCTTTAAGAATAGATGACTAAGAGGATCAAGGATGGACTACTCATTAAAGGCAAAGGAGGAGAAAATCACAAGGAGATGAATTGGACCACATTGAAGATTGTTGAACAACTCGCTTAGCCGCACCAGCTCGCTAAGCATAATTCCAGCAATTGGGCTTAGCACGAATGTCTGGCTTGGTGCAATTCCAACTCGAGGAGGAATTGGGCTTAGCATAAATGTCTGGTTTATCGCAATTCCAACCCGAGGAGAAATTAAGCTTAGCATGAAGTGTCTGGCTTAGCCCAAACCTTCAGTGTGAATTTACAAAAATTCTTAATTTTTGTTTATTTGTGTAATGGGCTTGAACTTGATGTAAATAGGCCTTATTGGGGGCTTAGTTATCTTCTTAAGTCTAGATCTATGAATACTCATAAACTCTTAATTGTAGGTACTTTTTGCATAATTGAAATTAAGCTTGTGCTTAGAGAGAATTTAGCCTTTTCTTTGGTTTTTGACTGAAAACCAAATTCATTCTTATCAAGGAAGTTATTCCTTTATGGCGAATCCTTCTTTGGCTTATCAATTCTCTGCAAATCATAACATTGTTTTATTCATGTTCTCCATCTTCTCCATCTTTTATGTTTTCTATTATTGTTTCTTTGAATGCCAACAATGGTGTTTTTGAATTTGCATCTATAACGATATGAACCAAGTGTCCATGGCTTGGATTGCATCACAAAGGTTCAGGTTTCACAAGACGAACTACCATCAGACTGGTCGGCAAGACCTTCAATCAGGTGAAAATCATACTAACTCCTCACAACCATTAAGGCAGAAGCTCCATAGTTCAAGATGACCTATTACCAGACTAGTCAGCAAGACCTTCAACCAGGTGCAAATCAAACCAACTCCTCACAAGCATTAGGGGAGAAGCTCCACAAAGCAAAAAGAAGCACCACTAGATAAGTGACAAGACCTTTAATCAAATTGAAATCAAGCTTAAGATGATTTCATGTCATCTACTTCTTTATTTCACACAAGACCGTCAAGGCCTTGCTTCCCACACCACCAAGGTCTTGCTTCCTACGGCGTCAAGATTCCACTCATATCAAGGCAGTCTATTCATACTACCATAAGTAATGGAGCATTGCATAGACAAAGGAAACATACAAGACATAAAAACGGTGCAAAATTCGTCAAAGAAGGAAAACAAATGCATTATAAGAAAAATTGTCACAACTACATAGCCTATGTGGCCAAATTCTAAAACTAAAGAAAAACAAAGAAAAGGCAGCCTAAACATTGGCATCATCACCTTGCTCCTTAACATCTTGCTCCTCATCGACATCCTCCTCCTCAGCTGCAATATCTTCCTCGTCAAACAGAACACCATCCTTCACATCCTTGAAAGGGTCAAAATGACCCAAGTCTTCCTTAGAGAAGAACCCGACCTACTTGACGACTTTTTTAAAGCCATTTTCATGCTGCCCCACAGCCTTCTTCTTGTACATCAACAACCCTTCTTCAAGTTCCTTGCTGGCTTCCCTCTCCCTTGTCGCTCGCAACTCGAACTCCTCAATCCTGGACTTCGATTCCTTCAGCCAATCCTCGAGGGCTGCCACCACCTTGGCAAGCTCTTCCTTTTTTGTCGCAATGCCCTCCACCTGGCCAGCCAAGTTTTTTTCTCCTTCTAGAAGTCCTTACAGCATTCGAACAGTTCATCACCACCCAACCTAATGCGCAACAACTTGGCCAAAACACTGCAAATCTTGGAAGACAATTGGTGGTTCGACTTCATAGCTTCAGTGAAGGCAACGGTGGCACTGGCTACCTTAGGGCGCTCCATTCTCCAGACTGTGCGAGCAGTAGTCCTCCATTTGGCAACCTCCGCCTCCAAGGATGCCACTTTACTTAGCACCTCTTGGTGCCTTTGCCCATTTTTGTCAAAGATTTTCAAACTCCGCTGAAGAAATACCTTGGAAGAATTTGTGGCATGCTAGAACCCAGCTGACCGAATGATATTTTTTTCAAAGGCTGACACAAAGCCAACGAGGGTCTTTTGCTCAGGCTTGTACCCCATACCCACAAGGAATTAGCATCGCTCGAGGTGTAGATGTGGTCTAAGGAAAATGGGGGCGAGAAGATGAGGAAGGTAACATCGATGCCAACACGGTCGAGGTAGGAATCCAAGTAGTTGAAGAAGGAGGAGATGACATCTCGGGAGCACCACACTGGCACTCAGCAAGGGTGGACAGAGGAGTCACGACAGGACCAGCCAAAGCAGCTGGTGCATCGAGTTTAGCAATCAGAACAATCTCTTAAATAGGCGCAGCAGTAGGAGGTGGAGGAGCAGGAATAACAATCACAACAGGAGCAGGAGCCTTGACAGTCGATGAAGTCGAAGGCACATCTTACAAACTTGAAGAGCGAATCGAACCAAGCGTCAATCCTGTAGCTTGCCTCAGGGCACGAAGGCTAAAAAAAGCCATTTACTTCTTACGGCCTAACACCCTAGCACCATCATCTTGATTCCTCTTAGCCAAAACAAAGGAAGGATCATCGGGGGCGACCTCAGCAACACCAGCAATAGGGCCAACCTTGACAGCCAGTTGACCCCCTTCTCCAACAGCAGGAGCAACAGCAGACGAAGACATGGTTCCACTAGCAGGTCTGACCTGCTTCACAAGTGGCCTCTAAGGGAAGTCACTCATAATACCTGCAAGACAAGTAACAACAACACAAGAAAGTGTTAGTTCTGGTCGACACCTACCTCAGACACAAAAAAGGACAAGGTAAGGCAATTTACCGTCCAAGGCAGTGATGGGATCACTTGCCAAGGGAAGAGATAGAATGGCACGTGTGTCTAATGAGGTTGTAAGCTACTCCAAGATAGCCTTGTCGACCCTCTCCACAAGGGTCAACAGATCCTTGTCAAACGACTTCAACCTGGTGGGGTCAAACCGCCAATAGAACGGGAAGTGGGGCTCCTTGTCCCAGTTAAACATTAGTGGCAAACCATCAGCCACGACGTCAGTAGCCAGGACCTTGAAGAAATGGTCCTTGAAACGACAAAAGATGTTTGAGTCGAACTCAAACAACTTCTTGTACATGTTGTTCAAGGAGACCCAACCAAGAGTGACACATATGCAAGAGACACCTACAACAGCAGATGAAACATAACATTTATCTTCAATGCACTCTCCAACGTTCAGAAAATAACAGAGTTTCCAAATACATAGACTTCGCTCAATTGACATGTCAAACCTCGTCTACAAAACCAAAAGCATGTCCACCCTAAACAACTTGACAGAAGCAGCCCGGACAACACTTGTCCAGGCTCGGGGGCTTAACAAGCCTGATAGACCTGTAATTCTGATACCTATCCATGTTATCACTCTTGACACCAGATAACTCTTATCCACACTTGGGGGCTTGACCAACTCATCACCCTCCTACTTGCCAAGGCTATTACCCCCGACATCAAACAATATCCCTCGACATAAGACAATCTCCTTCAACACCGACTCAAAGCTTAGGGGGGCTTATGTACTGTTCAAGGTTCACAAAATACACGTGGCACATTATCAACACTTCTCCTGGCTCGGGGGCTTAACAAGCCTGATAGACCTGTAATTTTCACACCTATTGAGATTACCACTCTTGACACTGGACAACTCTTGTCCATAATTGGGGCTTGACCGACTCGTCACCCTTCTACTTGTCGAGGCTACTACCCCTGACATCAAACAATATCCCTCGACACAGGACAATCTCCTTTGACTCCAGCTAAGAGCTTAGGGGGGCTTATGTACTGTTCAGGGTCTACAAAATACACATGACACATTAACTAGTACTCAGATGTACACGTCAACCCTCCATGTCAGCCCTGACACAAGAGCATGGACACTCAACCCTTAGCAGTTGGGCTCTCAACAGATAGGTTATCTCTAACCACTCAATTATTTGAATATATTGTCATCTCTTTGTCTCTTGGCAAGTATTCAATTATCTACAAAGCTACACATTATATGCAAGGTATAGTTATCTACTAGCAATTATCTCTAAGATACATGTTATTTGTAACATTATCTATAAACTACCTTTATCTACTGGCTATTATCTACAAGCCAGTAATTATCTACAAGGGTTGTTACGTCACTATAACAATCCCTATCAACAAGGACCCGTAGCTCCCTCTACACACTATAAGTACTAGGTTCCCTCGTACTCTTTCCATGAACACACACTCGCTCACATATGCATACATATACATACACATTCATACTCTCTTAACTCAAGTACTTACTTGAGCATCAAAATCATTTGTTTTGCATGTTCCCCCTCTTGGCCTCCTAACAAAGGCCACTCTCAGTCTGATGTGCGAAGTCCGAGAGTCCACCTTAACCACATTCATCCTAACGTGCACCAACTCCAGATTTTGGTAAGTACACAATTTTTTTATCACTAAAGAAGATTAAAACTAATAATAAATATATCAACACTCACCTATATTTTATCATACTAGGTATATTGATAAAATTATAAGTAGATCAGCCTTACCATTAGTCCTTCAACTAATAACAATTTCTACAATAATTTTGTGTATTTCGCATTGAAATGTGACTATTCATTAATATCAATATGTTGGATCTAGTATGTGGCATCACTCTAATATCACGTATATTTTTCTCCTAATATATTATTATTACTTTATCAAAATCTCCATTATTAATCATTTTATCTTTTTATAGCTTCATCTTTGAATTTTGTTATTATGTGGTGGAGAAATAGAAGAAAAGATTGTTGTTAATCAGTGCTCTTAGGACACTGGTTAAAGAACTAAAAAAATAAAATATTTATTATAGAGATCATATGAGAGTGTAAACAAAATCATGAATAGTATATTTTTTGCATCTCAATAAAAATATTTATATATTTAGTTTCTTAATCAATGTCCCAAGGACACACTAATTAACATTTGCCAAAAGAAAATATGATCTAAATTTTGTTATCTAAATATTTACCTTTAGAGCATCTATCATGCATGATCGCTTAAATCAATTGGCTATCTTAATTTTGTGAACCTTACAATTTTATATAAATTTAAGCACTCAACACAAAATTTCACTCCAACTAAATGTTATAAAGATCAGACCAATCATTGACTTGGTGAAACTACTTGATTAATGGGTCAATGATTGAATTAATGAGTCACAAGTTATACTGTCTAGTATAAATTATAGGAATTAAAAGTATGGTATATTGCATTCTACCCTAACCCACCAATCACTAGCTCTAATGTTATCTTTAGAGGAACCATTACTAATTAATTTCTCTCTTTATAGCTTCATCTTTTAAATTTGTTAGGTAGTAGTTAAGAGATAAAAAGATATACAAATTGAAATTAGTTATCTAAAGATGGAAGTCAAATCTTCAAAATATTTGAATATTAACTTGCTAAACTTTTAAAATAGATATTCATTTAATTATTTCTTGAATTTACATTTAGAGGAACAATTATTCATGTGTCTAATAATTCTCCAATTTCTAACCCTTGTGATTCAGTTAAAAGGTGTATTGTCCTTCCATGGAAATTAAATGCAAGCAAACCACTCGAACAATTATTCATGTGTCTAATAATTCTCCAATTTCTAACCCTTGTGATTCAGTTAAAAGGTGTATTGTCCTTCCATGGAAATTAAATGCAAGCAAACCACTCGATCAATGAGTGACCACTTTATGTTGTCCTATATATTCTGAGTGACAATGAACATTTCCCTCAATTGAGAAAAAAAATCCAAATACTAGAAGTCTAGCACATCTCAAATGGCCTTCATTTTCAAGCTTCTCTCCTTCATTATCTTCCTTGATTTGATTTTCCAAGATAATAACTCATTTATGTATTCTCTTTTAGAGACAATCTTTTTTGAAAAATAGTTGGTCACTAAACATAAACACCTCTTTTAATAGGATTTCGACTCTTAATTTATCACGTTGTGAGAAGCTAATTTGTGTTGTTAAATCCAACCCGCCTTGATAATTAACATAACATACATATATATGTCACATAACTGATAACACTTTGTGCAAGCAATCAATTTTTTTATTTATTAATATTCATGGGTCATATTGCAGGTTTTGCAGCAGATTTCTCCATTGAGAGAGGATTTAGCATTAGCGAATCACAAACGTTAAACTGGGCACATGGCATGCCACAGTGGAAAGTGAGTGTCACTAACAAATGTGTGTGTGCTCAAACTGCAATGGATTTAAAAAAAAATTGCATCAATTTTGAGCCTTTCTGATAATGTATATGTCTTCTAAAAAATGATCAATTCTTTAGAACCGGTGAAACTATGAAGTTTTTGTATGCATGACTTCCTAAGTTTTCATTTCAACCCATTTTTTCTATAGGAGATTGTAATTAATCAAAGTATGAGGATAGCAATATTGTTTATTTGCTCAGATTTAATCAATAAAAACTACAAATTAAATGATTTTTATTATTTGTAAGTGAATATTTGCTTGCAATATTATTCTGTGAATACTGGGTAAGAAGTATTTCAAATGTAAAATTTATAATTTTTTAAAGTATTTTAAATATTTGAAATTATACACGTCCGAGGGGAACTAATCTTAAAGTGAATGAAACTGTTTGAAAATAAAGAAACTATAAAAACCAATATTTAAATCTTGCGAAGCTGAATAGATCAATCAATTATTTCGAAACACGTATGATGAAAATTAAACGTACTCCCGGCAATAGGCATGCCAAAATAACGTAAAAAGAATTAAGGGGAAGTTAAGTAACATAGCTCAGTTATTTATTAATTATGAATCTTTATTAGCATGTTTGTATATAGACTTAAATAGATAAAACTAAAAATTCTTTTGATTAGAAGTTCTCTGGATATAAAATAAATTACTTAAAAACGATTTCGTTGTCTCAAATCAAAATTCATGGAACAATGCGTATGAATTATGAATCATCAATTTATATATTATAAAAAAGTTTTTTTACGTTTATTTTTAATTCATAAAAATACACAATTATAGCAACTAAGAAAATAACGATAAGTATTTATTAACAACTATAAAATATATATCGTAAAATAGGATTTTGTCACTTATTAGATAGATGTCAAGTGACAACACCACGTTGATTCTTTTCTTGCAAAAATACTGCTAAAATATGTTATTTTATTTTTTGATTCATAAAAATACATAATTATAGTAAAAATAATTACTATGAGTATACATTTGAATTAAGAAAATTATGACCGATATATATTAATTAAGGTAGTTAAGATTATTTTAAATTATGATAATTAGATTAGAAAACCGGCTAGGCGGACATGGAGAGTATTCCCCCGCTCCCTAATCCCAGGGAGATTATTTTCTTCTGTTATTGGCTTCGTAGTTTTTGCAATCCCCAAAATTAAAAAAAAATATTAATTTTAAATTCTAAAACAAGTAAATTTAAAAAAGATTATTGTTCTTTTATTACTTGTTGTGTTTTAACGGTAATTGTGTATGCATTAATTGATCTATATACTATTTATAAAAGAGAATCCTCTGGAAATTCCTAAAATACTCCTGCTTAAAATTGTGACCATTGTCCATTTCTTTGGTTTTTTGGTCTTTTAGCCCTTTAATTTTCCACTCTTCTCCTTCTTACAGGTGTCTCATTTTACAGATTATGGCTTTTACACGTGTTTGATTTTGCATGTTGTGCATGTGCTAGCGTTTGCTTCTTTACGTGGTTTCTTGCATTTCATTCTTCATTCTTCAGTTTGCATTTTTTGCTTTTCATTTTTCCAGATACAGACTAGCTTTGGGTTCTCTTTGGTGTTGTTTTGATGTATGTTTTCTTACATTCGGTGTTAGCTTATGGTTTTTTGGCTTTTCTTTTCTTACATGCATATTACCTTTCCGGGTTTTGACTTTTGTTTCGGTGTTGTTTTCATGTTTGTTTTGTTACATGCATGCTATTTTTTCATTTTGCTCTATTGGACGATGTTTGGTTTGCATGTTTGGTTATTGTGTTTGTCTGTTGGTGGTACTTCTGCTGTTCTGTTTTGGTGCTATTTTCATGTGTGTTTTCTTACATGCATGTTAGCTTCTCATTTTTCTGTGTTGAAGGAGGTTTTGGATTTTTTCTTAGCTTATCGTGTTTCTCTTTTGATGGTGGTTTTGTTGTTTTTTTGCAGTATTATGGCACGTTCTCCAGACAAGATAAAGAGCATCGATGGCTCAAAAGAAACTCTTAAACTTAGTGTGAGGATCGGTGATCTATGGTTTATTGGCACGCCTAACAAATTTGAGCAAGCTGAGATAGTGTTTGTGGACTCCGATGTATGCTTCAATTTTGTGTTTTTTTTTTTGTAGATTTATTACTTATTACTTATTGTTTAGTTCATTGTGTTGTAACTTTAATGCAATCCAGGGTGATGAGATCCACGCTGTTTGTAAACAAGACCAATTAAAGTAAAAAAAGATGGACTTGAAAGAAAATTGTACTTATGTCATGCACAATTTTAGAGTGCTAAAAAACAATGGTCAGTACAGAGTGTGTGATCACCAATTTAAATTGGTGTTTATTGGGGTTACTGTTGTGAGGGAGTGTGTTCTAGAGGACATCCCTTTTAGAAAATACAGGTTTGCTGGATTTGCGAATGTTGTGGCTAGCCAGTTTGAACCTGGACTATTGGTTGGTATGTTAACTTATATTTTTGCAATTGAGTTTATTTTGAAAGTTTTTCTCTTTTTGGAATTAAATAACATTCCTTGATTTTCCTACTTGCTTTAGATGTTATTGGTGTTGTGGAGGAGGCTGTCTTTCGCCAAGTTTCAGGAAAAGGTAGAAGGGTAGTCTTTAAACTAAAGGACTTGAGGTAAAGTTCGATTCTTGGTAACAATTTGTGTCATATGCTTTGTCAAGTTGTGGCTATGATTACATTATTATTAACTGATTGTCTCATAACTATTTGTTTCTGATAGCCAGCAATTGCTATCTTGCACTTTGTGGGATGATTATTGCTTGCAGTTTTTTAAGTTCTTAGATGATTATGAAGGTGATGGCCCGATTACAGTTCTATTGACCCATTGTAGAATAAAGGAAGCGCAGGGTATATCCTTATCTTGAATTTATTGATTCCTCTGTTTATGCTATTGCATGTTATGGTTCTGTTTTTTTAAATGATTTAGGATCTTATCCCCCATCGGTCAGCAATTCTTTCAAGGCTTCAAAGTTAATTATTAACCAACCCGTGATGGAGATTCAAGAATTAAATGAACGGTATTTTTTGTATGTGTTATGTAATATATGTTGATCATTTTTTGTCTTATTTTTGTTGTTGATTCTATATTTGTAGGCTTGCAGAGTTGGGCATTGAGGCCCGGTCAGGTTTTAAATCCCATGATGAAGGGAGTACACAGCTTTCAGGTTCTATCCAATTATCATCAAAGGAATCATTCTTTGGCAAGGCTGAGGCAAAGACTATTGTTGACATTAATACCATCTCTGAAGTAATGATCTTATATAGATTTTAATTCTTTGCCCCGCACTATCTGAAGTTTTTTGATTTGATGTGTATGCTGTTTCACACAGGAAATTGTTTGTGTAACTGTTGGCACAATTACTAGGATTGTTCTGGACAATCATTCATGGTGTTATACAACTTGCATTCAATGCCATAAAAAAAGTGATGCAAAGATGACGCCCTTTACATCTACATGCGGCAAATACAATAAGGAAGTTGTGCTTAGGTCATTGTGATCTTTTAAAATGTTGTGTATTCTTCATACCTTCATCATTTTTTCACTATTGGTGCATATGGTAGCAGGTATAGGCTTAAGGTGATGATTGACCAGGGAAATGAAAGCACAAAATTCCTGCTTTGGGACCATGAATGCAGTGAATTAATTGGTCAATCAGTTGATGCAGTTAATAAGCTTAAAATTGAAGTGTGCTTTTGGATTCAAGAGTAACTCTTTATGTTTAATATGTTATTTTTTGTTTGTGTGATACAATTATTCTCTTTGGACAAGGATGGTGATGTTGATTTGAATGCTTCACCCCAAGCACTTGATAAGCTGCTGGGTTATGAACTTGCTTTCAAGATAAAGGTGCAACCCAAGTTCAGGAATTCTGCTGTTTTGAAGTGTTCAGCTGACTCAAGCTTAATAAATGCTGTGATGGATATGCTAGCTAATGCTAAGGTAATGTTCAATGCAAGTTATTTGACATTAACTATTGTGAAAACTATGTATTCTATTCATATTTATTTGTTTTGCATGAGTTGTGTTATCTTCAATGTATGTCTTATTCAGACATCTTCAAAAATGAATATCCCAGTTTCTGATTCCAATCATTCAGCCCAACATGAATCTGTGAGTTTTGAACACTGCTCTCGTTTTTTAATATGATCTTTCTTGCAATTCTTGCATTTTGACACTTCATGGCTTTCAACTTAGCATTCAACTTATTCATTGCTATTTGTATTATCCAGCAATCTATGTCTGTGACAGCAGACCATGATCCACTGCTTGGACTCCCCTTGACGCCTACAAAGCGACATGCATTTCATGATTGTGATGATGAAGCAAGGACCTCTCAAATTTCACCTGCACAGCTTTCATCCAACAAATTAAAAAAAATATGGCGCAATTTAGTGCATTTGGTTGTTTGCAAGTTATGTTGAACAATTTTTTTTGCCCTGCTATTTGTATATTGTAAATTGGCTCCTACCTTTAATTTTGTTGTGGTGGTGTTCCTTTAGAACTTTGATCACAACTTTTGTTTAAATTTGAATCCTATTTTGTATGCAAGTATTCTGGGATTTTAGTTTTGTGGTTTATCCGATGTCACCTTAACTATTGCACTATATTTCAAAATCCTTATTTGTTCAATTGTTAAAATAAATATCGACAAAGCATGGTTATATTAATGGTTATAAAGGCATGTTTCAAGAAACTCGACCTATGCAAATGTTATGAATTCAAATATATCGTGAGAGATAGAACAAGTAAGATTTGAAAATACAAATCAGAGATTGCTAGACAGAAAGTTCAGAAAACATGTTCTTCACAATCATGATAACTTAAAATTCAATTAAAGTTTTAGCGGGCCATTAAAGCATCTGATTTTAAGGTGTACATCCTTAATTGTCTCAGCACAAAGTATTCACAGGAAACAAATTAAAATATTAGAAATAATGACCACGAAATATTGATTACTAGGACAACTAAACCAGCATTCATATCTGATTAATTTTCTAACAGCAGAATATACACACCAAGACAAAAGTATCAGCTTTCGAGTCTTGAGAAACATGATCTTGGATCATCAATAATATGTAATTAAGTGTTTCTTTATTATCAATCATCGTTTAGCATGATTTGTTATTTTAGATGGCATTTTTTGCTTGATTTTACTTTGGCAAATGTAGAATCGGATATTTTATAAATTTACTCCATCTTTCATCATATGTCTCAATATGATGTACAATTAATAAGACAAGTAAAAAAACAATTTCTCTTTAGGTTGACATCCTAATTCTACCATGCATAACATTTTCCATATCACATTTCTTATAGATGGCGCCAAAGCATAGGTATAATAATGGTTATAAATGCATGTTTAATCATTTTAGTGCATTTAATTAGCTGTCAGCATTCATAATTTTAGTGTTTTTCCTTATGCTTACTGTTTATTACTTACTTTTAAGGTTTTAATGTGGTCATCAAAACCATGGCTATAATCATGGCTATACATGCATGTCTAATCATTTTTATCAAAGTATGATACATTTAACCAGCTGTCAACATTGATCATTTTAGTCAACAAGTCAAGTTATGTCTTGGTCCGAGTGGAATAGCATTTTTTTTCTGCATGTCCATGGACTTTTGCAATTTTAATTTACCATGTATTGTAACATTCAAACAAGAAATCACTAAAAAATTTATAATTCAGTCAAGATTAACAACAATCATCAAGAACATGGATAACCATGAGCATGCAAATCATAGTGATACAACACAAGCCATGACAAAGAAAAAAGGTATCAGGCAACACAAAGTTAATGATCAGGCTCAGAATATTGATTGTAAGCAATTCAAAATATTATCTTCCAAATTACAGTTAATAATTGTAATTAGTTTGTTGATTTACTAATACAATATCCACATTTTTTTCACACAAAGACAAGCAAGTTGTAAGGTGCATTCAATATTATGCGAATCCATTCCACATTAAATAAATTCCACTAAACTTAGATTTAATTCACTTTTTTAGTTAATATTCGTGATTCATCAGAGGATGAGAGTTTTGAATCAACACAAGGTACCAATCAAAATCTACTTTATCAAATTAATTTTCAACATTATAATGCTATAATCTAATCTAAATGCAATTTTCATAGGTTGTGCTTCAGTTTCTTCACCTGAAAATCAAAATTATATGTCCTCAGCTAATAAGCCTGCAATTAATAGAGAAGGTAACAACTAATATTCATAAACACTATGTTATTAGCTTACTGTCGAATATCTTGCACTGTACAAAACTACTTTTGTTTATCGTGTTCCATTTTACATGTTTTCCTAAAACATTTTCAATAACCAACCTCACTTTGCCATATGTCATTAAATTATTTCAGGATATTCTGATCTTGGTGACCAACTCATGCAGTGTAGCCACTGTAATGCAAATATGTGGTATGATGAAAGAGTCTCAAAAGATAAAAGAACTACAAATCCAAGATTCAGTTTATGTTGTGGAAGTGGCAAAGTTGAACTTCCATTGTTACAAAATCCACCTAAATATCTCTGCCAACTTTTGTATGATCATGATACATCTGATAGTAAAAATTACCAACAGCACATAAGGACATATAACATGATGCTTGCTTTGACTTCTGCTGGTATTAAGTTTGACAAATCAATTAATCATTCAAGAGGGCCTCCTACAATAAGAATTCAAGGTCAACAATGTCATAGAATAGGTAGCATGTTACCAATGCCTGGGAAAGAACCAAAATTTGCACAATTGTATATCTTTGACACAGAAAATGAAGTGCAGAATAGGATTAATACAATAAGGTAGTTAGTCTTTCATTGTTATTATTATAAATGCACAACATTGATCAACAATGTTACATTTAAATATAATTCAATTGTTTATTCTGCATTGCTAATCTTGCAATCATCATATATATAATTGTTTGCTTTGCTCAGCAGTTCACATAATCAAATCCAAGAGCACATTGTTTAACAACTTAGTGAGATGCTGGATGAATACAACGTGCATGCAAAAACTTTCAGGATGGCCAGAGATAGATTGCAAGATGCTCAAGTGGATAATATCAAGTTGAAATTGATTGCTAATCGTGAAAAAGATGGTCGTACATATAATGTACCTATTGTTCCTGAAGTTGCAGCACTAATAGTAGGCGATTTTGATGCAAATTCAAAAAGAGATATTATTATTGAAACTCAGCATGGACAACTACAAAAGATCCATGAATTACATTCTAGCTATCTAGCTCTACAATACCCCATCTTATTTCCTTACGGGGAAGATGGATATAGACCTGATATCCTACATAGCAGTCGATCAGATGGTAAGAAAAGGAAAAGAAATCGTCTTACAATGAGGGAGTGGCTTTCTTATAGGCTACAATGCAGATCAAATGAGTCCAAAACTTTGTTGAATTCTAGGAGACTATTCCTACAATTTGTTGTTGAGGGGTATACTATGGTTGAATCAGAAAGGCTTTCTTACATCAGAAATAAATAAAAAAAACTTCGAGTTGACAAGTTTTGTAGCTTACAACAGTCATTGGATGATGAAAGCACGAAAGGCCTAAATAAAGGTAAAAGAGTCATTTTGCCTTCAACTTTTGTTGGCAGTCCGCGCTATATGGATCAACTTTATTTTGATGGTATGGCCAAATGTAGTCATGTGGGCTTCCCAAATCTGTTTATTACTTTAACCTGCAATCCAAACTGGCCTGAAATCCATAGATTGCTGAATCCGTTGAATCTGAAAGCAACAAATAGACCAAACATAATCTCCAGAGTCTTCAAACTAAAGTATGAACAAATGCTTATGGACCTGACAAAGAATCACATGCTAGGGAAAGTTATTGCATGTAAGTTGATTCTAAGTTTGGTGAATTTATATTATGTGTGACATTGTTATTTTACACTGTCAATATTAACCACACTACCATATCTAATAACTTTAATTGATGTTTATTAACAGACTTACTAATAAATTGCAGATATGTATACAATAGAATTTCAAAAATGAGGGCTGCCTCATGTCCATTTGTTGCTTTTTTTTACATCCTGATAACAAATACCCATCCTTAGATGAAATTGATCAAATTATATCAGCAGAGATACCTTCACAGCAAGATGATCCAGAACTGTATTCATTAGTAAAAAACCATATGGTTCATGGTCCATGTGGAACTTTGAATCCTGGATCTCCATGCATGAAAGAAGGCAAGTGTAGTTGTTTCTATCATAAAATGTTCCAGACGCATACTGTTTTAGATGCTGATGGTTTTCCAGTCTATCGTAGAAGAAACAATGGTAATGCAATTGAGAAAAATGGTGTTATAATTGATAACAGGTATATTGTACCTTACAATCCAAGATTGCTTAGAAAATACCAAGCACATATCAATATTGAATGGTGTAACCAAAGCACTTCTATCAAATATATATTTAAGTACATCAACAAGGGATATAATAGAGTAACTGTTGTTTTGATTCATGAAGATAACGATCAAACTCAGAATGGTGGCACTCATAATGATGAGATCAAAGAATATCTATATTGCAGGTATTATTAAAACTTGATCTCTAATTTATCTGATCATCATTGTTATAACAACTACTTCTATCTTCCTAACAGATACATATGTCCCTGTGAATCTACTTGGAGAATCTTTGGATTTCCAATACATGGCAGAAAACCTGCTGTTGAAAGATTACGCTTCCATCTTCCAGGCCAACATAGTGTTCTCTATGAAGACCATGATGATATTGATGATGTATTGTCTAAGCCAAGTATCTCTGATTCAAAGTTTATTTCATGGATGAACACCAACCAAAATTCTGTTGAAGGGAGAAATCTTACTTATGCAGAATTTGTTTCTAAGTTTGTATACAATCAGAAGAAAAGATGTTGGCACCTTAGGAAGAAAGGCTACACCATTGGTAGATTACTATGGATTTCACCAATTACAGGGGAATTATTTTATTTAAGAATGATGCTTACTGTTTGTAAAGGACCTACCTCATTTGAGGATTTAAGAACAGTTGATAATGTTCAGTATCCTACATATAAAGAAGCATGTTTTGCTATGGGAATTTTTCAAGAAGATAAACAATTCATTGAGACAATCAAGGAAGCAAAAGACTGGGGTTCAGCACATTATATAAGAAAGCTATTTGTGTTGTTACTTTTAACTGCAACAATGTGCAAACCTGAACAAGTTTGGGACCAAACTTGGCATTGGATGGCTGATGACATTGTCTATAATTATAAAAAATCATCAACAAGTCCAGGTTAGTGCTAATTTCCCATCACACAAATCAATATTGATACGACACATAATTTAACTTTTTTCCCTTTTGTGTATTAGCATTACAGCTTAATGATAGAACTCTTCAAAATCTGGTCTTGCTTGAAATTGAAGAACTCCTGCAAGCAAATCAAAGATCGCTTAGAGACTATCCTTCAATGCCATATCCAGAGGATGCGAATTGTCCAGCTTATCTAGACAATAGCCTTATATTAGCTGAACTGAATTACAACAATCAAGAACTTAGATCAAAGTTTGAACATCTATTTTCTCACAAGACAGGTACATTAACTACAGAGCAATTTACCCCTCTGAAAATTATTATGTGCATTTCCTTCTTAGCTTTTCTCATCTATAAATTAGTATTTCAACTTCATTCATTTTTGTTTAAATCTAACACCACATATCGATAATTCCAGACGAACAAGCATCAATTTACAACCAGATTGTTGAAGCTGTTAATAAAGATGAAGGTGGTATGTTTTTTCTCTATGGATATGGAGGTACAGGAAAAACATACATTTGGAAAACACTTGCAATTTCACTGAGAGCTGACAATAAAATTGTAATAATGGTAGCCTCTAGCGGGATAGCTTCTCTGTTATTGCCTGGAGGTAGAACTGCACATTCAAAATTTAAAATTCCAATTTCAGTTTTTGAAGACTCAACTTGCAATATCCATCAAGGAACTCAATTAGCTTAACTATTAAATCAGACAAGTCTGATCATTTGGGATGAAGCACCCATGGCTCACAAATTCTATTTTGAGGCACTTGATCACAGTCTTAGAGATATCAAACACAACTCAAAGGACAATAAAATCTTTGGAGGTAAAGTCATGGTCTTTGGTGGAGATTTCCGGCAGATCCTGCCAGTCATTCCAAGAGGCAGCCACTCTGATATTGTTAACACAACAATTAATTCCTCTTATCTATGGGATCATTGTCAGATCTTGAGACTGACAAAAAACATGCGCTTACAAAACAACATGCAAGCAACAAATCAAGAAGAAACTGCAGCTTTTGCACAGTGGATTATAGATATAGGTGATGGTATTATTGGAGATGAAAATGATGGCTATGCTACTATTGAAATTCCACAGGAACTATTAATCACAAAATATAATGATCCTATTCATAGTATAATCAGCTCTACATTCCCAGATCTATCTCATCATTACAATGATCGTGAATACTTCCAAACCAGAGCAATATTAGCTTCTACAAATGAAACAGTACAACAAGTTAATGATTATATGCTTACAATGATACCAGGTGATCATATACTAAATTATCTTATTTTGTTTTTCATCTTTTAGTCAACTTTCCTAGATTTTACATTTTTGGTTGATGAATTTGATTTTTTATGTCTAAAATATTGATAGGTGAACAAATGGAATATCTAAGCTCTGATTCAGTTGACAAATCCGAAACCATTGAAAGTTGTCATTTCCGCTCACTCACAACTGAATTTCTGAATTCATTGACAACATCTGGCTTACCCAATCATTGTCTCAAACTCAAGATTGGAACACCAATAATGTTATTAAGGAACTCAGACCAAACTCAAGGGTTGTGTAACGGTACTAGGTTAATTATCACAAGACTAGCAAAACATGTTATTGCAGCTGACATAATTTCTGGGACAAATATCGGAGATCATGTTTATATCCCACGAATGTCTAGGTCACCTTCACAGTCACCATGACCTTTTAAGCTATTGAGGAGACAATTTCTGATAATGCTTTCTTATGCCATGACAATTAATAAATCCCAAGGACAATCCCTATCTTCAATTGGACTTTACTTGCCAAAACCAGTTTTTTCACATGGCCAATTATATGTTGCATTATCAAGGGTCAAGTCAAAGAAAGGACTTCGAATTTTAATACATGATCAGAAAAAAAAAATTACTTCAACCACCAATGTGGTTTTCAAAGAGGTCTTTACAAATATTAAAAGGTAAATCCAATTTATTTCTGATTGCAAATTTAATTCTAATCACAACTGTATTTGCTTCTTACTCATATGATCTTTGATATACAGTTAAAACATCATCAAATGAGCCAATCTATAATTCATTAATTTAAAAAAAACCAGTCTTCCGTTATGTAGTGCATTTTCTTATATGCTGCATTTTAAATTTTCATTCCTTTTCATGAACTCCAAATTAACCATTTCTTTCATGAATTGCATGAAAGAAAAAAAAATGCTTATCTCAATTTAAATACTACCATTCAACAAATGAATTCTATATGTTACTCTGCCTGTTTTCCTAGGATAATACACTTATTATTATTCTTTTAGTATAACCATTTATCTTTTGTTAGATAATCAATTGCCCTTGGAAAATATTATCTATGCCAAATCATTACCGACTTCAACATTAGACAGGTCATTCATCAGATAATGCAAATTGTATTTATAACAATAGAAAAAATTAAC
Organism: Glycine soja; assembly: GCF_004193775.1. Taxonomy (NCBI): domain Eukaryota; kingdom Viridiplantae; phylum Streptophyta; class Magnoliopsida; order Fabales; family Fabaceae; genus Glycine; species Glycine soja. The sequence goes on along the minus strand of NC_041009.1, from coordinate 22,411,598 downwards.
TTCCTTTTTGTTATATTCAACAATAAAAATACCTCTTCACCTGCCTCCACCACCACAGTCCTTCATACTTATCATTCTGTCAATGCTCCACAGTTCCCAAACCACTTAACTTGCCATCACTTACACCCCCCCCCCCCCGAAAAGCAATGACCCTTCCATCACCCACTACTTTACATCATCAAACCACGATTCCTTTCTCTACCACCTTCATTTCAACTCTAACCAAATCATTCTCTCAAAGCAACTAGCACCATGACTTTCACTTCATCGATTGCCTCAAGCAAGGTAAGCCCAAACCCAATACCTCACAGCATGTTCATTCATTTCCTGATTTTTTCCTTGCCTTTGCTTAGATTTTTCATCCATATCCCGAACCAAAATTCAACATCTTGCCATCTATATTTGTGACTTTTCGAATTGCAATTTAGGACAGACATATTGAACAATTTTACGTTTGAATCCACCATTGTCTCACTCAACTTTCTTTCCTGTGGCAAAGCCCTAATTCAATTTTCCCTGCTTCTACTTCATTTATTTGTACCCATTGTCTTAGGTTTCTTGCATACTACGTTATCATCTATCTTACTCTTTAGATATTAGTAACGTTTAAATCATATTTTTGCCCCCCACACTTTTTGCATTCATGTTGTGCTTTTATGGCAATGCATGTTCTATTTGGACATTTTGTTGATACTAATTCAAAAACCTGTTCCAGTGGTTCTGATGTTCTATTGTTAAATAGATAGTAAGAAATTTAAATATTAATTTAGTTTTCTTCATTGCTAACGAAAAAATTATCCAATAATTTTGAATGATGCTATTATATTGTCACTGTCAATGGACCCTAGGTAGCATGCCATCTAGAATAACATTTGAATCATGCATGTAGGAAAAAACAGCATATGCATATCCTGTGCGATTATGCCCCACCCTAAACAAAACAGAAACAAGATTAAGTTAAACCTTTTTAAGTGCCTATTAAATTTCGTAGCATTCTATTACCATTATTTCCAAGTATTGTATTAAGATTCTAAGTTGTTTGGTTATATACATCATCTGTTACATTGTTTTTATAATGCTGACTCTGCCCTTTCAAAGTTTCTTGCTTTTGGTCCTTAATTAGGGTTATGAAGTGTATTTTCTTATTTGTTCTATCGTATCATCTCTGATATACATCATCTGTTATATTCTCTTTATAATCTTGATTCTGCTCTTTCAAACTTTCTTGCTTTTGGCCTTTAATTCGAATCATGAAATGCATTTTCTTATCTGTTCGATCATATGATCTCTGATTAAGAACTTTTGTTGCTGCTATATTTGCTTTTGGTGCATTTTCTTATCTCTGTTTTATTTTCTTCAGCCATGGTTTGATCTTTGACTTTCGTTACTCTGCATGAATTATACATGTTCTGTATTGCTTATTTTCATGTCTTGCATCTAATTTCTTACGTGTTATATTATATGCATCTTCTCTTATCTTATTTTAATTATCCTAATTTAGAACTGTTAAATCCAATTACTACTACATTGTAGCAACACCCCAATTTAGACCTGCAGGCAATTAAATTGGTCGATATACATGTTTTTTAAATGCTAAGTCCACTTTTTTCTCATTGCACTGCAGTTGAGATTGTCTGCTATCAGACAGCCATTGATATTGCAATTTAAAGCTGCCTTCCATTGTGACAAGGTTAAATCAAAACCTTCCTTTCCATATTATATCCTTTGCTGCTTTTGATATTGTTTTTCCTTTTTTAAATACTTTTTTCCCCTTGTAGGACTCCATAGAAATACCAGGCTTTTATCAGCGCCAATGGCTACCAAATTATCCTGAAATTGTTGAATTTAAGTATGATGGGGAAACCTACGAAATTCAAGTCAGGCAACACAAGGGCAAACTTTACTTTGCTGATGGCCTAACAAGATTCAGGACAGAACTACAGATTTATGAATCTGTGATGATAAATTTCCTAGCCTGTGACCACCCCTCAAAATTTGACCTCCACTTCACTCCACCATTACACCAGTAGACATGCAAAAGGCACCGCGCATCAAGAAAACATATCTGGACATATGAAATCACCCAATCAATGCTAGGGGCACCATATCCACTGGTCAAATATTCATATCCATTTAAATCTTCTATACAAATATTAATTTCAATGCCTAACTCTTTTTTTTCCCTACAGCAACTTCCAGCCTCTGTCACACAATGCCTAATCCTCTGTGGAAATCACATGACAATTCTCTGAAGATTCGGACCTCCACTGCAATGGAATGTAGTTGTGCTCGACAAAGACATTGGTGATAAGTATGTCACTCTGCCTTGGTATAAATTCCTTCAAGAATGTGATTTTAGCCATGGAAACGAGCTCTCATTCTACTATAGGCGTGCTGACAAGATCTGGGAAGTTGTCATCAGGCGTGCAATTGATTGGGATGACAGTGATATAGATTAGGAAAACCTATGGTGTTATTTTGCAAAACAATGTTTGTTTATGTTTGTTTCCTACGTGTTTATATTTATCTTCAAACAATTTGACAATTGATCAACTCTACTATTTACAACTATTTAATATGAATGTTGATTCTTTTATTTTTTTACAATCTCTTTCTTTTTATTCTTCCATCGAAAATCATTTAGACAAAAGATCCGTACATGCGCACGACTTACCGACTAGTTAAGTATATTAAAAATATAGAACCAATTTTTAATATTTAAAATATAAGAGTAATTATGTAATTTCCTTGAGTGGGGGTGTGATCAGTCTCTAGGGAATATTTATTCTCACGGCAGTCCCACAGGAAAAAAATCCCCATCTACGGGCCCATATAGGACAATCCCCATGAGAATTCTCATTTACGGGTTCAAATTAACACCACATATATATCCCGCTTTTTCTATATTTTGCTTTTATTCCCTTTACATGTTTTATTCATCTTTTTTTTCCCCATTTATCAATTATCATATCAATCAAAATCAAGTACAATATTATTATTGTTGTAAAGGAAGGTTTTGTCAGATGACATTTGTTTATGACAAAATCTTCTTTTAAATAGTTTATATTAGTTGATTGACGCTTTCAGGGTAAGAAATAAAAGATAAAAATATACAAAAGAGAGAGGAAGTATTAAAAAAAAATAGAGTAAATTACAATCATCATTTTTTGGTTTATTTTTATTATATTAAATATTTTTATTTTTTTAATCCTATAAAAAATATTCTAATTATTAATTTTTTATTTTATTGGTTATCCTTTGATATTTTTCTTAGTTAATTGTAATGATAATTCCTATTGTTTGTTTTTATTACATTCATTACCTTTTTTTTTCATTACTTCTAGAGTAAATGTATGATTTTTTTTTAGTCATTTGAATTTTGACCATCTTTATTACTTTAATCTTTATGTTGTTTACTTATTTGACTTTTTTTATATAAGATTAATTTTATTTTGATGAAAAATAATTTTATGAATTCCAATTATTAAGTTATACTTCCGAGAGGAATTACACTTTAAAATGAATGAAGTTGTTCAAAACAAAGAAATTATAATAACCAATATTTAAATGTTGCAAAAAAAAAGTATAGATCAATTAATTATTTCAAAATACATAAAAAGATAGATTAATTATTTCGGAAACATACGCCAAGGCATGCCAAAATAACGTAAAAAACATTAAGAATTGTTGATGTAGTAGACCTCGATAACTCCAGTATCATATTTTTTATGAATATATAATCAATTATTTATTAATTATGAATTTTTTATTAAGGATATAAAACTTTAAATTTAAATATTTTAAATTATATAGAAATTAAAATAACTTTCCTAATTTCCAAACAAGAATAAGTTATTACTACATTTAATTGTATAAGAAGAGTTTAAAGAAATATTTGTAAATAAAAAAGTTGTGAAAAAAATGTATTATAAATTACATAGTCAAAGGCTTTCTAAATTTGACATCATCATAATATGTAGTAAAAAACTTTCCAAATAAAAACTTTTTATCATAATAGTCATAATTTAAATATTGAGGGTAAAATACTTTAAATTTTAATATTTTAAATTATATACAACTTTAAAAATCTTTCTTAATTTCCAAATAAAAATAAATTATTATTTTCTATGCACATTTATTTTTTTTTTACCAATCTATGCACATTTATTTGTATAAGAAATATTATATAAAAGAAAAGTTGGTATAAAATGTACTATGTATTGAATAGTAAAAAACTTTCAAAAATTGACATCAACATAATATTTACTCAATAATTTTACTGATTCTGCATTAATTTTCTAATACTTAGGGGCATTTGTTTTATGGATAATTTTTTTAGTCCCAATAATCTTATTCTTAAGAATAAAGTATGAAAATATTATTTCAGGTATTTAATAAAAAATGTGTTTGATTAACTATAAAATTAATTGAGAATATTTTTTATACTCTTGGGAATAATTAAGACATATATTTGGTTAAATTATTTTTTTTCCTAAAAATATATATTATAATTAATAAAATATTCATATGTTAAAAATGTTATTTTTTTGGTGAAACAAACCACTTTATTACAAAAGGAATGAATGACAAACAAATTATACTGGAAATGCTCCCAAGACAAAACTCATCTTATTACTCATTTACTTTTCATTAGATCTTAAACCAGTGGCGCACGGATTTTCTTTTCAATTATATATTTTTATATTTTATATTTGGATTTATATTTGTTAATATTTTAAATAAATATTTATAATTAAAATTATGTTAAATATAATTATATTAAAATTGAGAAAGTTGAATAATTATACTTTTAATTGAGAAAATCTTGTTCTCAAAATAATTAAACCTATTAAAATTTATTATAATTTATTACATGCTATTTTAATATGTTATTATTATTTTTCTCATTTTAAATGAATTCAAAAAGGGAACATTATTAATAATAATAAGTACACTGCTATTACCACTCTAGAACTATTTTATATTGATGATATACGATGGGTATGATGATGATTATTATTATTATTATTATTATTATTATTATTATTATTATTATTATTATTATTATTGTGTGATTTTTATATTATTTGTATTATATTCAATTTAATTAATTTTATAGGTGATCAACTATTTAATCTATCAACTTTAAAGGATTCTATTTATGATTATTATGGTGATATTATTATAAACTTAATTTATAAAAAATGTGTACTAATTATTATTAATTCCATCAATTTAATTTTTGTTAAAAGTAATTTTCAAGTATCTTAATATAATCTATTGTAACAATAATAAGGTCTTTTTTTGTCCTATTAAACCAAAAATATATATTATAAATTGAAGATTTAAAATGCAAATTAAATTATTGGATTTTGGTGTTGCTCTAAATGACAAAAACTAAAATGTATACATTATTTATACAATAGCAGTTAAAAGAAAAAAAATATGTGAAAAACTTGTCACAACCATGATAAAGATATAAGATAAAAGAACAATTAAATAACAAACACAGACACAGAAAATACTTAAGTTTTAAGATATTAAGACTAAACTATTTATTATTTTCTTTACACTTGAATCAAAAGTTGTTGAATAAGTAAAGGTCTTTCAATGTGATTAATTATAAATAAATTATCAATATAGACAGATGACATCGCTGTAACTTGAACATCAATATTAAAAAGCTACACTTGTTTAATTATATAGTTTTTTATATGATTTTAAAAAATAATTTACATATATGAGATTATTAAATTTTATTATATTATATAGTTTTGAATTTTAAACCTAGTTAAGTCATTAAATATTTTCCTAGTTAAGTTAATCTAATAACAATAACTAATTAACTAAAAATATAAATGAGATTATTATGCACGACAACCCTTTTCTATAAAACAGATGAAAAAAAGATAAATAAAAGAAATAATAAAGTATGATAAAAATAACAAAGAAGAAAAGATAAAAAAAAATAAATGTAAAGGAAAAAAAAGAGTAAAAAAAAAACAAATAAAATCCTCTGTCATTTAGCTAACGAAATATAGTGGGTATTTCATGCATAAAAAAAATACAGTGAGTATTTCAATTCAACTACATATTTCGTTGGGAGGGCTCATATTGTTTATGACCTTCTCCAAGTCTTGGGTTCTCAAAAATGGTATGAAGAACACGTAAAAAGAAGACATAGTAAAAACTCACTGCTTTCTGAAGGCGCTAAAAATTATGAGAGCCGGAAGTTAAAAATTAAAAATATTACATACATTCAAATAAAAAATCATGATTAAACCTAAAAATCCATTTATTTAAGAGATAAGTGTGGTTAGTTAAATTCATCCAACAAATAAAGAATATTTTTTTTCTTCTAAATTCAACTATGTATTTGCACACGTAAAACAAAAATATGAGATAAATAAGATGCAGATTTATATTAAAAAAAAATTCACCAAGATGAGGCAAAAAGATAAAAATAAGTATCCTTTTGTTTTTACCGAAAAGATGAGGCAAAAGATGATGAAATTCAACGTGTATAGCAATGTAACCTAAACAGCAATATAAACCAACAAAATCAACAAATTAGTGTAAAACTGAGAAACTTTTCTTCCAACCCCGGCATATCCATGTGAATAATATGAATAATAATTGGTGAAAGTGAAAAATCTATGTAGTTTTGAGTGGATGTGCAATCTTGTGAACAATAGTATAAGTTGTGTCACTAATGATGATGCTGAATTTATAAACTTTTATAAACTCATCTCAATCGTTGCTAAATCTCAATCGTTTTAAATTTAAATAAAAATATGTTATAAAATTTGAAGTAATTAAATTAAAAACATTTTGATGCAAAACAAAAACTGACAACTCTATAAAAAAAAACAGAATCTGACTATCCAAACTGACCATTAACACTGTTTTATTGCTAATTAATTACAATTACAAATAATTATCAAATGGAAGTTAAGATGCAAATAATAAACAAAACTTATTAAACCGAAAGACTATATTTTTTAGAGGAACCTAAAGACTATCATGTTGCACGTTTTCATATTTATTGTATATATATGTATATATTCACATTGATGTTTGATATTTTCTAAAAGAATTTGAATTTTATTTTATAGAATATTTTAAATCACTGCATAAATTATTAATAAATGGTATTAGATTTAATATATGTTTATTTTGATTATAAATAAAATTTTACTTGACATAAATACATATAAATTTCTTGATATGTAAATTATGTTGTAAATTTCTTAATATTTGACTTTGATATAACGGATAAAAAAGGAAAATAATATATGTTAATATGAATAGATATTTTAAATATGTATTAATTTATCATATATTTATATTAATAGATATTTTATATATGTTAATACAAACCTGTTTTGACATATATTTTATTTTATTTTTGTAAAAAAAAATATTTATTTTTTTTTAAAAAAAATTGAAAGCAAATTTGTTTTAATCTAATGATATTTTTCCCCTTTACATATAGTATATAGATAAATCTTAATTAATAGTATATATATGTATATTATTGTTGTTATTAGTATATTAAAAAAAATATAACATGAAATCAATGGATGTTGTAAGATTATAAAAAAAAATAAAATCTAACGGTTATAAAATATTCAAGCAGTTTCTCACAAAAAAATTAAATTGAATAAAATAATGGTTGTTGTTAAACTAATGACAAAATTCTAATGGTTCTAAAATGTTCAAGTAATTTTTTTTTTCAATTGTTAAATTAGTAAAATAAATCTAATGATTCCAAAATAGCTTTCTTTTTACAAAAAAAAAAAACATTTAATTAAATCAATGGTTGTTTTCATATTAAAATTTCAATCAAATGACCGATAAATGTTCAAATATCTTATACATCTACTGAATCAAATCAACGGTAGTTGTGAATGGATTATGAACCTATTTATCGAGTGACAATGAACACTTTCATCTATAGGAAAAACAAGGTTAAGTATACTATTACATCTCAAATTAATGGCTTTCAAGGTTCTCTTCCCTGTTATGCTTTTCCAAGCACAACACTTTTTACAAGCATTCAGTGTTTTCTTCTTCTTAACGTTTAATTCATTGCTTAATTTGCGGCTGATGCCGATTGCGTTCCCTTTGAGCCTCAAGGCCTTAGCATTTATCAATAAAAAACAGGAAACATGGTACAAGGCATGCCAGAGTGGAAAGTGATCATCACTAACAAATGTAGATGTTCTCAGTCACAACTCACAAGTCGAGTTTCTCTATGTATGAAATCATCTAACAATGCAGAACTGTAAAGACTTTTTATGAGAGAAGTGCTTGTTCATATAGCAACACAACCCTAGCGAATTGAACTCACTATCTCGGTTAATGCTAGCATGTTAAAAACAGGTTAGATTATCAACCAAAAGAAGATTTAGTAGCACATAATCTACCTTGTTAATTACTTTTTCATCTACTACGTTAGAAAATAAACCGTACACAACTGAACATTTTCCTATCACCCATCAACAAATCAAATAATAAGAATAAAATCTCCACGTGTAAGCTTTTGTCATAGTGTCATCTTTTTGCATGAGTTGCACTGGGCCTGAAACAACCAATATTGCACAATCCAACTGATCTCACCATGTCCCCAAAACTGCAGCAACAATATAGAAAATTTGTCAGAAACAACATTAGCACAACTGACATAAGCACATTGGAAATGGTTTGTAGCTGACCGGTCAATGCTATTTCTAGCTTTCTCAGGAATTTCTGCTCCATTGCATGCTTTCTCAGAGCGATCTACACTCTTTCTTGATTTATCTTTCTTATCTGGGCCAGCTCTTGACTTTTCTTTATGGTCTGTGCTTGTCCTAGGCTTTTCTTTGAAGTCAATACTTCGTCTCAAAGTCTCCCTTAGATCCATGCTGAGTCTAGGTTTCTCTCTAAAATCTGTGCTATTCCTTGGTCTGTCCAGTTGATCAGGAACAGGTCCAGATCCAGTTTTTTTATGCGATGACGTCTCAATAGCTGTGATAAATTTCTTGAGGTGCTTTATGTATTGAGGGTAAAGCTCCAGGTTACAATGATTTCCTCCTTTAATCCATAGGGGTTCATACTTTTGTTTGCAATGTTCCCAAAGTTGCTTCCCGTGGGAGTAATCTACTACATCATCAGCTGTTCCCTAAAAGATACATAAGCCAACACAAAAAAATACCATCTTACTATACGCTGATTGCATTAGGCTACTAGCATAGGCCTTTAACAAAACAGTTGACCAATTAAAAAAGTCTAACCCACCACCAAGTTCCCTGACATCAAATTTAACTATGTCAGCTAAATGTTCATTTAAATAAGGTGTGTCGCCATTTGATAGCCTAATTGAACATTATGTATGGCATATAAACCATGTTGATCCACTTTCCCTCTTATTTTAGTGCACACAACACAGAAAAAAAAATGGGCTTACATAATTTGGGTATTATGTTTCTCAATTGATTAAAAAATTGAATTGGATGTGAAAACTTGAATACATGAGAATGCTGTGTACGAATAATACCACTAATAGTATGGGAATCCCTATAGGCTATATAGATAGTTTATCAGCTTACAAAACAAAGGCTATGGATACTTCCATAGTAGTAGTTCCCACATGAAATATTCAAACTTGTTTCAAGTTATTCAAAATTTCCAATAACAAAATGTTGACAAACCAGTCCAGAATGCTGATAAAGATAGGAAACTTCATTTTATAAGAGAGCTAACCCAGATAATCACAAAATGAGTGAGCTAGAAAGCCTTACAATTTCTCATTGCATGAGGCAATTGGGAAGTTTAAGTTTGTGGATGTGGTTGTCAATGATATATTAAAGAATTACAGAGACATATTATTGCAAGCATGACAAATATGATAGTCAGTAGTCATCCATCTATCACTAAGGTGTATTTTATTAAGAAGGGAAAGGGAAACAGACAATTAGAGGCATGTATGTGTGGGTAATTAGGGGGTTGGTTTGGGAGAGTATTGTAACAACCTGATAGCTGGCAAGGGAGGAACGATCTGCCTCTGCCAGTGAAATGTATTAAACAGAGAGGAGAGAGGAAGGAGAGGGTAAGAAAGTTGAGTGTGCATAATCCTTATTTGATACTGATAATATCACAGCAACATCAGAAGAAGAAGGAACTCAGTCACATTTCATCAATAAAAAGTGTTACAAACTTCCAGTGCCAGTGTTCTGTCAATAGCACTTTGACATACTTGACACAATCACATAAATACTGTTTGAAAATTACAGATAGAAAGGCTCAGATGGACATCCAAAATGACAACAATCAAGAATTTCTAAGCAACTGAGAGAAATTTTAATCAGAATGGCTTCGAATATTTGATAGATCAATACAGCTGAATAAGTTCCATTCAATTTATTATTGATAATGATGAGGGTATGCATAGAAAGCAAAAGCAATATAGGCTAGTGTAAATGGGAGAGGGGATTCAACTCGGATTACAAATGAAAATATTTCTGTTTTGTACAATGGCACTTTTAATTTAATACTATTATATACTTAATAGAAAGAAGTATACTCACATGAATTACCAGAACTGGACAATTGACCAAGGGAATTTTATCAATGTTCTGCACAAAAAGCAGGAAAACATCATTAAATTGAAGCAATGGAAATATATATGTGTGAGACTCAAATTGAAGAATGTGATTGACCAATTTATTTAGCATTGATAGATAGAGATAAAAACCTTATAAATGTCAAACCAGTATGTCTTCTTGACAGGATAAATGACTCGAAGACCAGATAAGATGGGACTGTGGAGAATGACAGCCCTAAGGTTTGGTAAACGAGTAGCCAAATCTGTAGTGGGTCCACTACCGACAGATTGGCCATACAGAATAATGTCTTCCTCTTTCGCCCCATACATTTCTACCAGGCATTTATAAGCAGCTTCTATGTCTGCATACGTGTTCTGCTCACTAGGCTGTCCAAAAAATTTGCACGTTTTTCAACTCAATCTCATAATTATCTATACATCCTAGCTCAAAAAACATTAAAGGAATAATAGAATGATGTGAAAAAGAAATAGAGAACCATAGCATGCTTTATTAAAAAATGACTTTGTTTGTATAAGTTTGTTCAAACTCGTATATATTGAAAAATTAAAGAGTTTAATATGAAAAAAATTTAAGAGGTTAATTTTTATGCATAGTATACTTTTAAAAAATCAATCATATTGGTATTATTTTTAAGGTAGTTGTTGTAAAAATTAACAAACTTAGATGACAGTATAAAAATTCTTTACACGATCAGTGCATATACACAATTTGTTCATAATTAAATCTTTTTGTTCTATCCAAGAATAGCCATTCAACTGAAATCATCTACTTCCATTTTGGCTTTCCTTAAGTGAATCTGGGTTTTTTTCCTGCTAGTCAACAGCTCCTTCACCAAAGCAACAAAGTTTTTTTTCTTCTTCTTCAAACTCAAAAAATCCTTATTAATTGATATATATAGGTCATAGATTCTGCACTGTATAAATGGAGGAAAATTTTGCCATTTTTCCAAATTTTCTACATAAAGAGGATTCAAGCCATTTGATTGATATGACTATTTTATAATGAAAAAAAACTCAAAAAAATTGAAACCATTTCTGTAGTAAGAGTGGTAGAAAGAAGGGTAATTTCGGTATAAAAAAATAGTATTAGTCCCGGTATTTAAAAGTTCAAACATACTATTTTATATATTATCCGTAGAAAGAGTATTTCACTATGTCTAGACTCTAGACTTGAAAGCCGTATGATTAAGGGCCATGTTCTTTCAAAATCAAGTAAATCAAAAAATATAAAAACAGAGAAAAATTGCTTACCTTCCCAGAAGACTGGCCATACCCAGAATAGTCATAACTAGAAGAAGAAGAAAAATGAGAAATTGGAAGGATTAATAAAGAATGTGACATGAAATTAAAAGTAACAAAAAAGGAAGACGTAGTGAGTAGTGACCATAGGAGATTGAGTCGGAGGTGGAGACTGAGTTGGGAGAACAAGTCGTAGAGCTGACCCAGATCGGCGGCGTTGCCGTGGGAATAGAGCATGGTCAACGACGCGGAAGGGTTTCTAATGTACATGGCCACCACGCTGTTCCCTCGTCTCGTGCAAAGCTTCAATACGTCGACGTTTTCCCTAGTGGCCACCCCCGTCATCTTCAGCTTCCCCGTGACGTCATCCGCACCCACTCCGTACGACGGCGGATTGGGGGGGAAGAAAGCGAACTTGGCCGCCATAGACGACGTCACCGCCCCCATTATCAAATAATTGATGTTTATGGAGGCTGAAAGGGATTTGGATTGGCCTAACACGTGTCACTTTAGGGGGTAGTCTTCAGTGGCCACACTCACACACACTGTCTGGATGGACTAGTTTAAGACATGAATTACACAGGACGAAGAGTGATGCCAATATTAGATGGGTTATCCAATTGTAGAAACAAATCATTGATTCTCTTATTTATAGCTGGAATCATTCATATTTCATTCAAAATCTGTTATAATTATGTTTTTTTTTATTTATTTATCATGTAATTCTTCTATTTCAAAATTATTTAAAAAATTATTTCATATTTGACTTTTTAAAGTATATTTGAATAAGATATTTTAGTTCATTTTTTATTTTTTGTACTAGCTGAATTTTTTTTAAGTGTTTGATAAATGAATTCTTTTAATAACTTTTGATGTTTTTTAAAATATTATCTAAAGTCATATTTTTTTTAAACATTAATCTTTACTTTTTAGTTTTTTTATATTTTTTTATCTTTAAATTTTATTAGATTTTATTTTTAATATTTTTTTATCCTTTGTATAATTATACATTTTCTAATAATCTTTTTCAGCTAATTTTGTTAATATAATATTAATTATTTTCCCACTAATATCTCTAATAAGTATCATTTCAGTTTTTGATACAATATTAATAATATTAATACTATTAATATAATTTCTGCATGATAAAAAATATTAATATTAGTTTTATAAAATTACTATTCTTATTTATACATTTATTAATTTTCCCGACCCATGTAAAATAATTTAAAACAACATTTATATTTTGGAACGACGTTAGTATAAATCAATGCAAAATTGAAATTGGAATGGAAGGATATTGATGATATTTTCAAAATGCTACTCTTTTTTTGCTTTTCTTCAAATGTAAGGGTATTTTTGTGGGTCATTCATAGGTGAGTTCATCCCTCCTAATAATAATTTTGTCATGCACATTAGTCAAGATTTGAACCTCTAATATCATATTTAAGAAGTTTAAGTTACAACTACTTAAACCATTGATAAAATGCTTTGTTACTAAAGCCTATGTAATAGATGATCATCACATAGGAGAAATTTTGCTTTGATACTATATCATGCGTGTCTAATGGTTTGAAATATCCCCATTATACAGAAAATTAAATGGATTTCAAAATACACGCAACCAATATTAAAAGAATTTCAAATCAAAGCTTTGAATTGTTTCCCAATAATTGCCTTAAAATTTTATAGGGAAGGAAATGAATTTCGACCGGTTTAAGCTTTATTTTAAAAAATAGGTAAGATAAATTTTAAATATATTATTTATTTGATATAACTTACAATTTTTTCCTAATGATATAAGGAATGATGCTTGAATTAATAACAAAATAAGTTCATTTTCTATTTGCATCATGTGATTAAATGATTCTAATGAAATTTTATGAAACCACTATAATTCTTTATGAAAAGATACGTCTTGACTGACTATGATTCAATATAAAAGAGTATAATATAAAAGAACATAACTTTTTGATGAAGAGAAATGATTCTTAATTTTGAAAGATTATGATTCTTTAAAAGAGTATAGTTTGAAAGAGCACAACTCTTATGAAGATTGAAAATAATTACTCTTGATTGAGATACATAAACAAATGATTATGTCCTTTTATGGCAGAGTAAGCTTCTTCTTTACTTTCTCTATAAATATGATTGGAATGACAATAAACTTATTGATTTTTACATTTATCCATCAAAGTTGAGAAAGAAGAGAAGAACAATTCTATCCTAAAAAGATTCAAGGAAATGAAAAACAATAACTTCCAAAAAAAAAAAAGGCACTATTAACTTTGTCTCATTATTTTGGTGTCCTAATTTATAGTACAACTGTATTGCTATAGTATTTGATAATTTATGATTAAAGAAGTAATTAATAATAATATAAGCTACAATTAATATTTTAACCTAAAGTAATTTGATTTTTTAGGTGACAAAAAATAGTATTGTAATTTTAAGCTTTTGCCCCCACAATTATACGCTCCCATGAAGTCATAAAAAAAGTATATATGTTCAATCATACATTAATATTATGTTGCCAACTACTTGCCAAAATTGGACTCTTGCATCATAATGGTGTAATTTTTTTTTCAAAAATTAACCTAATGGGTATATTTTTTAAAAATTATAAAAATAGGTAAATGGTGATTTGAAATATAATTTTATTATCAAGAAATTTTGCTTCAAAGTATGATTTTGTTTTTCATAAAATTATTATACTAAAATCGTATATGCACCTAAGATATCAATTTTTTATTATTAAAAGTTGAAATCGATTTCAACATGCTTTTTTTTTAATTATTTTAAAAATAATATTTTAACATAATTTTGCTATAAATAAAAAACTAAAATCATATTTTATATTACGATTTGAGTTCTTAAAAACATATTTTCAACAAATAAAAAAAAAATCTTACTTTGATATGTAATTTTTTTATTGTGAAATTGTATATTAAAGTAAGATTTATCTATTTTTATAATTTTCTTAAAATTCTATCAATTTCCCAAATTAACTCCCAAATTTGGTTAAGGCATGGCCCACTTGGAAAGGTTAGCAACACTTTTTTTTTGTCGTGTTTTGTTTCAATCAGCACACAATCAAACAAAAAGTTCTTACATGATTGAGAATTCCAGCATAAACTTTTTCTTTATTTGGCAAGTATTTTACGAATTGTACCTATTTTTTTAAATATAAGAAAACATAATTTTAAAAATTACTAGTAAAATACTAATTAAAATATAAACTTTAAGTATTTTTATAATATTACAATTTTTTGAAAATGAGAATAAACCAAAATTATTCTACTACTCTGTTACAAGTATATTATTGCGTTTAATATGGATTAAAAACAAAACATTAATTAAACAATCAAGGTAATTATTTAAATAATTAAAAAATGAAAGGAAATTTAATTCTATATTAAAATTCGATAATTATGTATTACAGTATATAAAATAAAAATATATGTCTATATAAAAAATAAAAAAAATCTAGGAAAACTAAATCAAGAGCATCAAAGACAAATCTGTGTTTTCAAGGATCATCATGATTTTCAGGAATCTGGTTGGGATTCAACGGTAAGTATAGAGAGCCTTCATTAAAAATTTCCAAAGCAAATTAAATTAATTTGATACACATATACCTAACCAATATTTTGTAGATAATTTATTTGATGTCGTAATGGAGAAGTTATTTAAATTGATTGATTTCAAGGAACTTATTTCAGGGAACTTATTTAAAGGAGAAAACACGTAGAAAAAAAAAGGATAAATTTAACAAATATCTTTAGATCACTGCTTAAAAAAATTACAACTAATTTTATTAATAAGAGAAAAAAAAAGAGAAACATTTTTTAAATTATATTTAAAAAACTAATGCCGTTTTTATATTATTAACTCAATATAGTTTATTAAAATTAAATTTATAATATAATTACTCTATGAAGACTTGGTCAACTGTTACACCCTTAACCGTACTTACTAGTAATTCCTTTTTTTTTTAGAGAAACAAATAGAGTAGTTATAGGTGACCTGTAAAAGAAAGATTTCAAGAAACACTTAAACTAATGATAGTCTGAAATCATTATTTATAATAATCATAATAAGGAAGAGGTTCAGATCAAAGCAGAAACACAGAGAAGAAATCAAGACTAGGTGTTGAACAGATTGAACCTACATAATTTGATGTTTAAACAAATCATTTTAGGTTAATAAAGAGTATGTAGACAGTCATATTCAAGTTGAGCATTTTTTTAAACTACTACTAGTACTAACTAATTACTATTAACACAAAATTGACATAAATAATTTGACATTTAGATTCTTTAACTAAAGTCTAATATGCAGTAAAAAAACTAAAGTCTTAAATTCCATTATCAACTTAAACATGAAATTGTAATTAAAAATATCACTTAATTTCAGTGTGAAACTCACAACCTTAATTGGTACATCCTTTGTCCAATATGATTCTCCAACATTTAAAGATGTGGCAGCCAGGAAGTGTGCTACCATATCCCTCCTATCATTAGAAATTTTCAATACTCGAGAACAGAGAGAGAGAAAAAAAAATTATGATAGTGTAAAAGTCATAAAATAGTGTAAAAGTCATAAACTCTTGATGACTATCAATTTTAGTGAGTTAATTAAGTTTTTTTTAACAAATTTGAGATGTAAAATTGACTTGACCTCAATGGAAAAAAAAGGAAGAGAAACTAACAATTAAGCTGAGGAGGAATAATATGGTTGCGTTACTGCTATTGAATGAGAACATGATATATAATAATATACGCATCAATTGATCGATAAGGTAGTGAAACTAACCTGCTAAGTCTAATTCAAATATACAAATCAGGTGGGATAAAAGAATTTGGTTAACAAAATTGTCTAATACAAACTGGACTATCTGTTTTGCTTAAGTGGGCTTGTAGATCAGAATTCTTATCAGAAACACACCGTATTTAAACGTGGCAAGACCCAACACAATATTTATCAGGGTGTTGCTAGGTGCACTGAGTAGTATTACTGGTGCACCCAGTATTTTTCATTAATGCCTTTGACTTGTTGTTCCTTTTTAAGTTGTTTTTTCTGTTGTTTCTTTTATGCGTTTATGGTTTTGTGCTTCCCTTTCTCCCTTTCGTGTTGGTTTTCCATTGATGAAAGAGTTAACAGTTCGATGGAGGTGAAAGTATTACCGATCGGTGATTGTTGCGGTTGTTGGTTCATTTTCGTCGGAGGTACACCAAGTACGCTTTCTTGGCTGAGTGGTGATCCGTAAGCAGATTTTTCACATATGGATAATACGAATGAAGTTGATCCGTAAGTACGAAGTTCATCCGTATAAAGCATACGGATCAATTTCATCCGTATTGGTTTTTTGGTTTTTTTTAATTCTTTAAAGTTTTATTTTTTTTATTATTAATATGTTAAATTACTTATTTGGTCCCTATAGTTTCATGATTCATATATTTTTAGTCGCTAAAATTTGATAGTGGTTTTCTTAATTCCTATAGTTTACATTTTATTACAAATTATGAATTATTTATTTATTACAAATTATATATAGTATTAGTATATAATTTAATTATTTAGCTACAAATTAGTTATAAATTATCAATTATTTTTTATTACAAATTTTCTTGTGATAGATTAGTTACGAATTACTTGGTAGTGTTTATGAAGTCAATTTTATTGATAATATTAATCATATTTTGATGGTAAGGACTAAAATGGAATTAATTAATCATAGACATATTAATCATATTTTTATTGATAATATTAATCATATTAATCATAGACATTGCCATCTGGTGTGAGACCCCTAGCGATCCTTATGTAGTCTTTGATCACCTTGTGTATTTTTGTGCCTACAGTGACTTTCCTTAGGTTAAGCAGACGCTCCAACCTTTTTGTGATCGCTTGGCAAGCATCCTATCACATTCAAACACAACCCATATACAATTATAGTAACTAAAATAAATTACATTTAATAAAACATTAAAGCACGTCATCTTACCACTGTATGTCTAGACTGCTCTGTTGGACCTTGTGGCCTCAATAATCTTAAGAGGGATAGGCTTAGAATACAGAAGAAGCAACAACAATCAATTTAACAATGTTCTTTAAGCATGCAAGACACAATTGATTGCAACAAAATAAATAAGATAAGGGAAGAGAGAATGCAAACACAGTTTTATACTGGTTCGGCCACAACCCGTGCCTACGTTCAGTACTCAAGCAACCCACTTGAGATTTCCACTATCTTTGTAAAATCATTTACAAAGTCTGAACCACACAGGGACAACCCATCCCTTGTGTTCAGATGCTTTACAACAAGAGACTTACAGTCTCTTAACCAATCTCATTGAATAAGAAGAATAGAAGAAGAATTCTCTCTTCAAGAGAAGAATATTACAATGAAGATCATGCAAGAATCCTTATAGATTTTGCAAATGTTTGGCCAAGGATTTCTTTTGAGAGAGCATTTGACAATGAAGTTCTTTTGGAATCTCTCTCATTGTCTTTTGAGAGGATAAGACATTTTTGCCAAGCAAAACTTTGCATAAAATTCGTGTCCAAGTCACCTATTTATAGGCCTTTGATGGCCATTCACAAATCTAATGAAAAGATGTGATTTTGGCGATATTCCTTGAAAATCCTCTTTGGTAATCGATTACATAATTAGTGTAATCGATTACACAGTTGTTTTTCTTGAACAGTTGTGACCCTTCATTTAAAATTTGAATTTCCAACGTTCAGAGTTTCTGGTAATCGATTACATATGATGTGTAATCGATTACACACTTTCAAACCATTGGTAATCGATTACATGTATTGGTAATCGATTACATGTGCCTTGAATGACTTGAAACCTTTCATTGTGAGGCAAGGCTTGATCTTAAAGAAATCTTGAATCAAGGCTTTGTTTGTTGAAACAATCTTGTATTAATCTTGAAGCAAAATGAGCCTTGTTTGATTCTTCTTTTGACATCATCAAAATCATGTATACATACATTCACATTCTCCCCCTTTTTGATGATGACAAACATGTGATTTCTTCTCGACACCATCAAAGCTTGCATGATTTACATCTCCCCCTTTCTCAAGCAAATTCTTCTTGATATCATCAAAATCTTCATGATTTACATTCTCCCCCTTTTTGATGATGACAACCACCTGTAGGTTAGGAGCAACAACAAAGAAAAAATATCTATTTGCATATAGTTTACTCCCCCTTGGTTTTGCAATGATTGCTTATATGAGACAATTGAAGATTTCATATTTTTCATATATAAAAAGTTGTCTCATAAAACAATAGATAATTTTTTTTACTATTTTATCTTTTATCTTTCTCTCCCCCTTTGGCAACATCAAAAACAAATCATGAATAGAGAGGAAAAAGATGTTACCACTTGTTGCAATATATGAGAATCAAGTGATACCAAAAGGCATTAAAACAATCATTCAATATTAATAAAGCAAAAACAAGTACAATAACACATCAATCAAATTCAATCACAATCATCAAGGACAGTCTAAACTCAAGTAGAAAACAAGCATCAAAAGTAATCAATCAAAGACAAGTGACCTGTTGGTATCATTTGATATTACTTGTTGGGGTTGTTGATCAAGTGGCCTTTGTTTGTTGTCTCCATAAATCGCATATTCACTTTTCTTGGGGAGAAATGTGGCCTTCGTTTGTTGTCTCCATAAATCACATATTCATTTATCTTGGGGAGAAATATGAATAAACTTTGATGCATGTCATGTGTTTGGAGAAATTGCTATCAATGTATCGACTTTGCTCTTCTCCATTTTCATAGTCTTTCATCATGATATCCAAACTTATGATTTTCTTCTCTGAATCACTTGAATAATTTATGACATTATCTTCCCAAGTGATATATCCTTTCTTTTCTTTCTTCTCTTTGAAATTCATCTTGTCGGATTTTTCCATTTTTCTTTTAAACACAGGACAATTGAATCTCATGTGCCCAAGTTGATTGCACTCAGCATTTTGGGGCTAAAGAGGAACTTTCTTCTTTCTTCTTTCATCATCATCTTCTTTCTTCTCTAGTTTTTTTTTATGTAGTTGCATTTCTCTCTACCATTGTAGGAATAAATGAATCAAATTCAATGGCTTCCCATATCTTTAGATTTATGGCTTCTATAAAGATCTGCATTCGGGTTTTCCAATAATGATAACCCTCACCCTTGAACATAAGAGCCTATTCATAGAATTTCCCTCAGGAAATGAAAATTTGGATGAGGCCATATCTATTCTTGAAGTTTTTAAACTTTATACAAGAATCCTGCTCTGATACCACTTGTTGGACCTTGTGGCCTCAATAATCTTAAGAGGGATAGGCTTAGAATACAGAAGAAGCAACAACAATCAATTTAACAATGTTCTTTAAACATGCAAGACACAATTGATTGCAACAAAATAAATAAGATAAGGGAAGAGAGAATGCAAACACAGTTTTATACTGGTTCGGCCACAACCTGTGCCTACGTCCAGTACTCAAGCAACCCACTTGAGATTTCCACTATCTTTGTAAAATCCTTTACAAAGTCTGAACCACACAGGGACAACCCATCCCTTGTGTTCAGATGCTTTACAACAAGAGACTTACAGTCTCTTAACCAATCTCATTGAATAAGAATAATGGAAGAAGAATTCTCTCTTCAAGAGAAGAATATTACAATGAAGATCATGTAAGAATCCTTATAGATTTTGCAAATGTTTGGCCAAGGATTTCTTTTGAGAGAGCATTTGACAATGAAGTTCTTTTGGAATCTCTCTCATTGTCTTTTGAGAGGATAAGACATTTTTGCCAAGCAAAACTCTGCATAAAATTCGTGCCCAAGTCACCTATTTATAGGCCTTTGATGGCCATTCACAAATCTAATGAAAAGATGTGATTTTGGCGATATTCCTTGAAAATCCTCTTTGGTAATCGATTACATAATTAGTGTAATCGATTACACAGTTGTTTTTCTTGAACAGTTGTGACCCTTCATTTAAAATTTGAATTTCCAACGTTCAGAGTTTCTGGTAATCGATTACATATGATGTGTAATCGATTACACACTTTCAAACCATTGGTAATCGATTACATGTATTGGTAATCAATTACATGCGCCTTGAATGACTTGAAACCTTTCATTGTGAGGCAAGGCTTGATCTTGAAGAAATCTTGAATCAAGGCTTTGTTTGTTGAAACAATCTTGTATTAATCTTGAAGCAAAATGAGCCTTGTTTGATTCTTCTTTTGACATCATCAAAATCATGTATACATACATTCACATGCTCCACATCAGAAGGTGCATGTGAAGGTCCTGCTTCTGGTGCCACTAGGACCTCAGGGATATTTGGCTCCACATATATGTCATGTTGTGGCACAGGTGGATGTCTGGGCGGATCAACTGCCTATGTGGGTGTGATGAACGAATGAGAGATCTTGAAGAACCAATCCATGTAATCAGATGCACACTGTCTAGGCACAAGACAAATTTGCCTCCCTGCTGCTAGTTGGTCAGAGTAATGCATCCACCTGTCGTCAATATCTTCAAATGACAACCTGACACCCATAGTCTGTGGAGGAATGGTCTGAGCGTATTCAAATTGTCGCACCACCTTCTCTGGTCGGTGTGTGACCACAATGGGACCCCATCGAAGCTCACTGGAAAAACATGAAATGAGGTCAAATGCTCGAACTCCACGGTGCTCACCATAAGGCATCCTTCATACATCAGGAATCGTCAGTCCATCTATATGTGTCCATTAAGTTGATGCTAGGAATCCCTTCGAATAAGCCTTCATAGTAAGCCACCGACAGGCACGTGGTAATATCTCATCATAGTCTTGACGCACTCAGCAATAGAGGGAAAATGCTCATATATCCAAAACTACACACATTAGATCAAAATAAAACAAATGCCAAATTAACATATTAAAAACATAGTCCAATTTAACATATTAAAAACATAAATATTACCTGTAATAGAGTGATGTAACCAACAAGTTGTCGGTCGCCGCTCTTACAAGCATCATTCAAATGATTATACATATGCACTAGGGAGGCAGCTCCCCATGCATAGCTTCCACTCTGACTGAAGTCTCGGAAAGCGTATAAAAATACAACATGAACATGTGCTGCACTCTTGTTAGCAAAAAGAGTGCAACCTAACAAGTGCAGGAGATAGGCACGAGCTCCAACAGTCCAATGTCCGACCTCACATCTCCTCTAATTAATATCTCTTAGCCACGATAGACGTACGTATGCCCCATGACATTGTATTGTCTCAGCTCTAGCTTCCTCTCCCGAGACTTCAAGCAACTCCACCAACATCAACACTGCTTCGTCCACATGCAGAGGCTCGAAGCTATGGAAGGCGCCTATGATTGGAAGATGAAGCAGAGATGCCACATCATCCAGCGTGATGGTCAGCTCTCCAACAGGAAGATGGAAACTGCTAGTTTCCTTGTGTCACCTCTCCACTAAAGTGGATATAACTCCTCGATCTCCAGTGTCTACTGAACATGCGATCAAAGGACTTAATCCTGTGGCAATGACTAGCCCTTTAATTTCTGAAGTAGGCCTCCCATATTTATCAACCTTCCTTCCATGGAAGGATAAATTCAATTCAGGACATTCCTAAATTGAAGTATAAATGATTCGAAAATTTATAAACATAATAATTTAAATTATGAAAAAATTTAAATAATAAGAAATACTTAACAAATAACTTTACTTAAAAATTTAAAATACCTCTCAATTCCATATGCTTAGTGCAACATGGTCAGCATACTCAATCAGCACTGATGGGTCACGCGGCCCACCTGAGAATCCCTCAGCATCATCAATAGCAAACCCCTCAGCACCATCAATAGCTTTTGCACCATGTGCAGGTACGTCCTCAGTCATATCAGGAGCATCCTCAACAACAGGGGCAGCTTCCTGTTGCTTACGTGCGGATGCTGTAGGCCTTCGGCGCTAGGAAACATCATCTTAATCATGATGATCCTCTCTCCCCATGGCTCTGCCTATAACCCTACCTAGGACACGACCTAACCCTCTAGTTCTAACCATGATCTGCAAATCATGACGCACATGTATTTTTTTTTGTCAAATTCAATATTTACTAAATAACAATACGACTACATAACCCTAAATCCTCAACCCTAATCCAAGCACCCTAAACCCTAACAATTAAGCTCTACGCCCTAAACCCTAGCCATTACCCCTAACCCTAAACCCTAAACATCTACAAATTGTAAAACTACCAATAACATACGACCATATATGACTACCTAATTAAAACACAAAACACATAATTAAATAACATATGACTATTTTCATTCAAATAAATTAAACATAAATAAGAAAATGACTACATAACCCTAAACCCTACACCAAGCCCCCACATCCATAGACCCTAGCCCATGAGCACTAAGACCTAAACCCTAGCCCCTATCCCTAACCCTAAACCCTAAACATATACAAATTGTAAAACTACCAATAACATACAACCATATATGACTACCTAATTAAAATACAAAACACATAATTAAATAACATATGACTATTTTCATTCAAATAAATTAAACATAAATAAGAATACAACATAACCCTAACCCTAAACCCTTGCAGCTAAATCCTACACCAAGCCCCCACATCCCTAAACCCTAGCCTATGAGCACTAAGCCTCAAACCCTAGCCACTAACACTAAGCCCTAAACCCTAAACATCTACAAAATGTAAAACTACCAATAACATACGACCATATATGACTACATAATAAAAACACAAAATGCATAATTAAATAACATATCACTATTTTCATTCAAATATATTAAACATAAAAAACTAAAAAATTCAATTATTTACTATTAAACTTTAAAAGTATTTCATACCACCATGCAATCATACATATTATTTTTATAAACACAAAAGATACCTATTTTTAATACAAAACAAACAAATACAAATCCTGTTTAAAAACATTTTTCAAAACATAAATACAAATTTTTGCAAAAAAATAATTAAAACCTTCATACGGACGTATGACTCATACGGATGAAGTTACACTTACGGATTAACTTCATCCGTATGAATCATACGGATGAACTTCATCCGTATGAACGTTACAGATTAATTAACACTTACGGATGAACTTCATCTGTACCAATACAGAAAAGGAAATGCAAGCAACGCCATTAACGGAGATGTGAAGCTTACCTCGACGGTGGAAGACCAAAGCACAACAAAAGTCCTCAGTGCCTTGAATCACCAAATGCGACGCGAATGACGAACGGAGGAAGAAGAAGCTCGATCGGCGGCGGGAGGAGAAGAAAAACCAGGAGAAGGTGCTGCAGAAGAAAGAAGAAGCGTACGAAAAGAGACCCCTGATGTGCCACTTTTAAATTTTAAGTGAAGGACATTTTTGTCCTTTCACTTACCATGCTAGGTGCACCAACAATACTACTGGGTGCACCTAGCAACATCCTATTTATCATAGACGTGTAGAGCATACCAACCATGATATAATTAAAAAAAAAAAGAAGAGGGAGATGCATGATGTGCTCAATTATATCATTTGAGGCCTTGGCTGCATCCAACTTTGTTTGCTAGGTTGACAAATTAGAATATGATACATTATATTTATTTAGATAAAATTTTAAGAGAGACGGGGAGAGAGAATTTAATTTTATTTAATTCCTTGATGTTCTATTCAATTTACCGTTGAATGCAACTTCTTAGAGTGTCTTGCCTTTTCCGACTGGAAAGCTGGAACTTCACACAAAGGACAAAGCAAAGTAAATTTTGAAACAACTCCATGGCTTCAACCAATTACAGAAAAGGAATTTAAAACTTTCAAGGTTGAGGTTTAATTTCTTATACATATACATAATTTCTTTTACCTAACATCTAATTAACGTGTTTTTTCCATTAATAGATGACAGTTCTTTTAGTCTCTAAAGTTAGAAACATTAAATTTAAATTCATTCACTCTAGTGACTGAAAATTTCATCAAACTTAATAAAACAAAGACAAAATAAATTTAAAAATAAAAATAATGGACAATATAAGGGAGTTTGAAAAAACGAAGGAATAATGGGATTAAGTTTTCAGACTTATTATTTCTTGATTTATTTGGTCTCCTAGTCTTTTTAAGCCCAGCTCTTTGATTTCTGCTAGATCATTTCCATAAATTTTGATATTTACATCAAACTTATGCGTGAAATCCCTTTAAATTTCTACAAGTCGTCTTTAAATTTAATATGTTTTTCTCAAAGATTCAAATTAAACACAAAAATATAAGAGAGTCTAATGTATTCGAATTTAAATAAAATGTAAAATAACTGAAGTTATTTTTTTTGCTGATTTTTGTTGTTGCTGAGTTTTAAAATAACTGAAGTTAATTAACAATATTAATAAATGAAGCAAAAAACAATGTATAATTTATTGCACTTCAGAATCCTTAGTTACTTCCCTCACCCTCACAAGCAATGGAAATGTTTTATTTTTCTGTCACCCTCACAAGCCGAACCTTTCCACCTCTTTGGGCCCATAAAATTTCTCCAGTCTTGACGTTCCAACAATGTTCAATTTCCTTAATTTCCGTTTGTTAATTTTGAATTTTGATTCATAATAATGCATTACTAACAAAAAAACCTACCTAAAAGGTCTAGGTTTGAAAAAGGTTTCAATTTCAGTTGATAAAAACACAAGGGGGGCCATGGTCACAACAAAGAATAGGCAAACTCCATATTGAATTTTTCACCCCAAAAGATGTTGTCATAAATTATTTTCATTACATGAATGTAAACGTCTTGTGAATGGTTCAAATGAAGCTTAGAGTCTCATAAAAGTTTAGAAAAATTCAAATCGTTTGTATTTTATAATAATAAAATAAAATAAAAAATCTGGACGGCTTCTCTAAGTTTAACGTTGAGCAATGAAAAACATCAAGTTATTAGATTATCTATCAGAATGACCACCAACCAACAGTGGACCCCAACAACAACACCAGAACTCTGTATATTTTATAGTGATGTTTTTAGAAAAGGTTATGCTCCCTCTGATCACCAATTGTCCATCATTATAAGCCTCGGTGAATCTATATAAATTGAACCATAAATTGATAATCATAAACTCATCTTACATAAATTTCTGATTAACTTGATTGTCGTTCTAATTACTCGACAATAACTATAATTATGTATACACATTTTCTTCTTCATATTAACGTAAATTAAATTAAGAGCAACTGCATAAACCAATGAAAAAACAATTAATGAAAAATTACAAGTATAAATACCTATTTTGTCTTTTAAAAATAATATGATTTTAATTTCTATATATTTTCAATGTAAAACAAAATTTACATTATTAAACAATTAGAAATCCAGATAGTTATTCTGAAAATTAATAAACTTATTATACATATTAATTTTTTATTGAATGATAATATAAAAAAATAATTTTTTTACACTATTAATACATAAATTATTACTTTTAAATAATATTAGTGATATAGATAAACTATTATTTTTATTCCATGTTTAAATTCATATATAAAACCTATAAATTTTAGTTTCTACGCAATTTTTTGTGAAGATCTATCACTATTAAAAACAATTATATAATTTTTCCACCATAAAAAATGTTCTTTAAGTATTAACAATAGAATCAAACTAAAATATTTTTAATGCACAGAGTAAACCTTACAATTAGGGTCTAAATTCAAAATGAGTACTGTTATAGTTTAACTCCAAAATGATTAACGTAGAGCTGCTGACGTGGCGACAACGTAGGGGATAATATCGTGTATCCGTTCGCACCTAAACACAGCGAGGACTGAGATAAGTACCACATAGTAATCTTGAATTTTGTTGTTCCCTTTGTCAAATAGTGACAAAGTAAATCAAATCCAACCAGAGAGAGAGAAACAGACTCTAACCCGAACCTTGTCAGGCTGTTCCTTCTTCCAATCTTCATTCATATCAGATTCTCAATTCGTCAAGCTCTATCAATGGGAACTGCATGCTTCCAAAATCCGAGGTAATTGTCTGTCTTCACCCCCCCACCATAGCTACACTCTGCCTTTCTATGCTCTCTGCTTTAAAAAAATAATCTTTTTTCATTCGGTGATTTATATGTTCATCCGGGGTTTTGAAATCTTTATCATTTTAGATCTTGATCTAGGTATCAGAATTTTTATCTCTGGGGGTATCGGTGTTTGTAACAATTAGGTCTCTATGTTCTTTGGTTGGTGGGAGTATGGGATAGATGTCTGAATCTGAAATTGTGCTTGATTTGGGGGTTTTAAGGAATTAGAGGACATGGATTGTGTAGGGCATTCTTCTGAATCAAGGTCTGGAGTTTGTGTTGCCCAATCAGTAGAAAATGGAGGTTTTGGTGGAGGTGGGAGGTGCTGTAAGCAAGCTTCCCCTCCAAGGAGTGGTGGGTCTAGAAATACTAGTCCGATGAGCCGGGCCGGGTCCAGGAACACGAGCCCTTCACGGCAGAAGGTTGTTAAGACCAAGCCTAGGGGTTTGGATGAGGAAACACTTGCCACATTTGGTAAGGTAGTGCATGCTGATATTCAGATGGAGGATAATATATGGGCAATGTTGCCTGAGGACTTGTTGCATGAGATCTTAGCTAGAGTTCCCCCGTTTCTGATTTTCCGGCTTCGATTGGTTTGCAAACGGTGGAATTCGCTGCTACAGGATAGCAGTTTTCTCAAATTCCATTCCAGTGTCCCATCACATGGGCCGTGTCTCCTTACGTTTTGGAAGAACATGCAGACCCCCCAGTGTTCAGTCTTCAGCTTGCCACTGAAAGCTTGGTATAGAATACCTTTCACTTTTTTGCCACCGTGGGCATTCTGGTTGGTTGGCTCTTCTGGTGGGCTTGTTTGCTTTTCTGGGCATGATGGGCTAACGTTTAAGACCTTGGTGTGTAATCCCCTAACTCAAACTTGGAGGGCATTGCCTAGTATGCATTACAATCAACAAAGGCAACTGGTATTGGTTGTTGATCGGGTGGATCGGTCGTTTAAAGTGATAGCCACTAGTGATATTTACGGTGACAAGTCATTGCCAACTGAAGTTTATGACTCAAAGATAGACAGCTGGACAGTTCATCAGATTATGCCGGCGGTTAATCTCTGCTCTTCAAAAATGGCATATTGTGACTCCAGATTGTACTTGGAAACCCTTTCACCACTTGGTTTGATGATGTATAGACTAGACACAGGTCATTGGGAACATATTCCGGCTAAGTTCCCTCGATCTTTGTTGGATGGTTATTTGGTTGCTGGTACCCAGAAGCGTCTTTTTCTTGTTGGAAGGATTGGCCTTTATAGTACTCTACAGAGTATGAGAATTTGGGAATTGGATCATAACAAAATTACATGGGTGGAGATCAGTAGGATGCCCCCAAAGTATTTCCGTGCTTTATTGAGATTATCAGCGGAGAGATTTGAATGCTTCGGGCAGGATAATTTAATCTGCTTCACCTCTTGGAACCAAGGGAAGGGCCTTCTATATGACGTGGATAAAAAGATCTGGTCATGGATTGGTGGGTGTGCTCTGCAGTCATACAACAATCAAGTTTGTTTCTATGAGCCAAGGTTTGATGCTTCTATCTACTAAGCTAGAGTCTTATGGCATAATGTCAGTTGTACATCAACATTTACAAAACTGAAGATTACTAGTGATTTTCTTGATGTGTTTTCTTCGCAATGACATTCTCTCTGACCATTCATAATGTTATTTCCTCACAATGGGCTGATTTTGTTTATCAGTAAAATATCTTACTCACAAGCTGTAATGAACAGCATGCCTGACTGTGAATGCTGGTTCAGTTCCGTAGACAGATTTTTGTGAATGGAATTCAAGGTGAAACATAACGCAAGAGGTACTGTGACAGTGTGACAGGGATATGAAGCTGATGTACACTGCTGAAGGAAAGGTTAGAAACTTCTACATAAGGGTTTGAATGCTTAAAAGGGGGTATGCAGCTGATGATGTTTGGGGAACATTTTTTGGAGACATTATCATTTGGAAATGCTTAGGGCATTGAAATTGTGCATCAACTTTCACTGCTTTTCTGATCAATGGCGTACCAGTGTAATGTAACTGTTTTAAATCTTGTCTTGAAACATTGACCATATGTAACTTTCTCATGTAAATGGATTTTCCCAACTTTTTTTTTTGAAAAAGAGAACTCTTGAAGAAAATGGTTAACTTTATAGTTTTGTAATCTTGATCTTGATCATATTATATAAATTGATCTTGTTATTTCTCTGTACTGTTGTTCTAGTCTTGATGCCAATACAAAAACTGTTTCAAGTTGAGATGGGATATTCAAATGAATGCTAGAGCTACTATTTCTATCTGCCGTCCCTGTCTTCTGTTATGTTTTCATATTATGTCCACTCTCTCGCTCTCACCTATGTGCAGGGATTATTCACTCCACTGTTGCCAATCTTGTAGATTGATAGGAAAAGTTTAATGTGATCTAATGATACTGGTTGAAAGATGGAAATATCTATGGCTTATCTGAAGCTTTGTTCAGTTGATTTCCATCAGTAACTTTGTGCAAACAGATTAATGTATACCCATTTTGATTCTTTTATAAATTCATGCTAATAGCCAGGGTTTGTGGTTGTTTGCCCAGACTTTGATGTATGCCTTCCAATCATTAATTGGAAGGAATTAGATCTCAGTGATTTCTGCATTTAAGATAAATTGCTGATAGTTTATTTTAAATATTTTTTTGGCCTATCACCTATGGCTGGGGCTAAGTGCTCCTAACTGAGGTTTCAATAACTCAGCAATGTGGACGATAGTTGTAAACAGTTTTACTTAGAGCTGAGTGCATCACGGCAAATGATAGTTTTTGTGCAAATGGATAGAGTGATAAACTAGCTATTTTCCTGAGTACAATCCAGTTACCTGATAGATGCTTGCTAATCTGTGCCTGCTGCCAGGGACTGCATGTGAACTCCACTCCAACTGTTTTTGGGTTAATACCATAAAGTTTATGTGGTTAGAAAATTTCGTTCATGGCCATGTATAGTAGTTTGATTGATACCTTGAATGACTTCATGGCCATGCATAGTAGTTTGATTGATACCTTGAATGACTAGGTGATTACGAGTCTGATATTTGTTTCTTGCATTTGTAGTTATTAATATCACAGCATTGAGGTAAGTTGATGGTGTCAAATTGGTATCATAGTTTTATTGATACCTTGATGAGTTAGTGATTGCGAGTATGATCTTTTTGTTTCTTCCATTTATAGTTATTATTATTATCAACATGAGGTAAGTTGAGGGTATAAAATTGGTCACCTACATGGATAGATAAGCAGATAGATAATACTTTTTTTTTTTCCTGTACTAATTTTTTTCCATGGTGTAGTTTATATGCGTACGTTCAAGGATGTAAAATTATAATTTTCCTTTTCGTTCCTTATACTCCATCCAATAGGAACTTCAATCCTCTAGCCTTTTGAATGATCTATGTAGAATTTATGACCATTGTTGCAGGCAATCTGGAACTTCATACTCAAACAAAAGACTAGGCACTCAAGACCAATCCCTTAACAAGAGCCATGGCATTAACCACCACGTCCTTTATAATAATTTCGGCTTTTTTATAAATCGATGAGTGATGAAGAAATTCAAAAGGGCAAAGCATAGAAAGCACTTCCACATGTTAAGATTGTTTATATTATCATTTAATTACAAACTATATAATATATGATAAAATTGTTTATTTTTATTATAATTATAATTATAATGTTTTTTCCTCGATGCATTCTCTTCTGCCATCTCCATATCTGATACGATAAAAATAGTGTTGGTGATATTACAGCTGAAAACGAAAGGGGGGGAGGGGCATGGGTCCACTATAGAATGCCCTGGAAGGATCAGAAAACAGTTTTTTTTTTTTTTTTTGTTCTGTTTGCAATTTTATGATGGAACATGCCATTAACAGGAAGTAACTATTTTTAAAATTCGATTTAAATGGTGTAAGTGCACTACCATAATGTCTATGTTAATTAGGAGTATACCATAATGTCTATGTTAATTAGGAGTATATTATATGACGCTCTATTCCCCACCACTTACCAAAAATATCCATTTAAATAGGCTTTAAAGGGATAAGTTAAAGAAAGATAACTAATTCTTCTAAATATACTTATTCTACACTTTTAGAAAGCCTACACATTTGCTTCTCTAGCAAGATCAGGCAGCAAGGTTAAATTATATGCGAAAAAAACAAGTCAGTCAGGTGGCTCAATTGAATTTTAATTTGTAAATGATATATTATTTTTAGCGATCCCAAATTTATTGGACAAATTATGAATCTATTGTGAAATAATATGATCATCATATATGTACTAATATTAGGTTTTATAACAATGCTTTTAAAACTTCAGTAAAAAAAAACAATGCTTTTAAAACTTCAGTAAAAAAACAATGCTTTTATGAATTGAATAAAACATTAGTTCAAAGTTCAATGGTATAATTAAGGTCCAAACCATTTTAATAATAATCTATATTTATATACTATCTATAAAAGAGAACCCTCTGGAAATTTCTAAAATACCCCTGCCTAAGATTGTGATAGCTGTCCATTTCCTAGGTTTTTTGGTCTTTTAGCCCTTAATTTTCCACTATTTTGATGCTTACAGGTGTTTAATTTTGTTGATTGTGGTATTTACACGTGTTTTATTTTGCATGTTGTGCATGTGTTGACCTTTGCTTCTTTACGTGGTTTTTTGCATTTCATTCTTCATTCTTCAGTTTGTGTGTTTTTGCTTTTCATTTTACCAGATACAGACCAGCTTAATTTGGGTTCTGTTTGATGCTGTTTTGATGTATGTTTTGTTACATTCGATGTTAGCTTATGGTTTTCTGGCTTTTCTTTTCTTACATGCATATTACCTTTCGGGTTTTTGGCTTTTGTTTCTGTGCTGTTTTCATGTTTGTTTTGTTACATGCATGTTATTTTTTCATTTTGTTGTGTTGGATGATGTTTGGTTTGCATGTTTGGTTATCGTGTTTGTCTGTTCGTGGTACTTCTGTTGTTTTATTTTGGTGCTGTTTTCATGTGTGTTTTCTTACATGCATGTTAGCTTCTCATTTTTGTGCGTTGAACGAGGTTTTGGATTTTTTCTTAGCTTATCGTGTTTCTGTTTTGATGGTGGTTTTGTTTTTTTTTTTTTTTTGCAGTATTATGGCACGTTCTCCAGACAAGATAAAGAGCATCGATGGCTCAAAAGAAACTCTTAAAATTAGTGTGAGGATCAGTGATCTATGGTTTATTGGCACGCCTAACAAATCTGAGCAAGCTGAAATGATGTTTGTGGACTCCGATGCATGCTTCAATTTTGTGTTTTTCTTTTGTAGGTTTATTACTTATTACTCATTGTTCAGTTCATTGTGTTGTAACCTTAATGCAATCCAGGGTGATGAGATCCACGCTGTTTGTAAATAAGACCAATTGAAGTAAAAAAAAATGGACTTGAAAGAAAATTGTACTTATGTCATGCACAATTTTAAAGTGCTAAAAAACAATGGTCAGTACAGAGTGTGTGATCATCAATTTAAATTGGTGTTTATTGGGGTTACTGTTGTGAGGGAGTGTGTTCTAGGGGACATCCCTTTTAGAAAATACAGGTTTACTGGATTTGCAGATGTTGTGGCTGGCCAGTTTGAACGTGGACTATTGGTTGGTACGTTAACTTATATTTTTGCAATTGAGTTTATTTTGAAAGTTCTGTTCTTTTTGGAATTAAATAACATTCCCTGATTTTCCTACTTGCTTTAGATATTATTGGTGTGGTGGAGGAGGTTGTCTTTCAGCAAGTTTCAGGAAAAGGTAGAAGGGTAGTCTTCAAACTAAAGAACTTGAGGTAAAGTTCGATTCTTGATGACAATTTGTGTGATATGCTTTGTCAAGTTGTGGCTATGATTATATTATTATTAATAACTGATTGTCTCATAACTATTTGTTTCTGATAGCCAGCAATTGCTATCTTGCACTTTGTGGGATGATTATTGCTTGCAGTTTTTGAAGTTCTTAGATGATTATGAAGGTGATGGCCCAATTACAGTTCTATTGAGCCATTGTAGGATCAAGGAAGCGCAGGGTATATCCTCATCTTGAATTTATTGATTTCTCTGTTTATGCTATTGCATGTTATGGTTTTGTTTTTTAAATGATTTAGGATCTTATCCCGCATCGATCAACAATTCTTTCAAGGCTTCAAAGTTAATTATTAACCAGCCCATGATGGAGATTCAAGAATTCAATGAACAATATTTTTTGTATGTGTTATGCAATATATGTTGATCATTTTTTGTCTTATTTTTGTTGTTCATTGTATATTTGTAGGCTTGCAGAGTTGGGCATTGAGGCCCGGTCAGGTTTTAAATCCCATGGTGAAGGGAGTACACAACTTTCAGGTTCTATCCAATTATCATCAAAAGAATCATTCTTTGGCAAGGCTGAGGCAAAGACTATTGCTGACATTAACACCATCTCTGAAATAATGATCTTATATAGATTTTAATTCTTTGTCATGCATTATCTGAAGTTTTTTTATTTGATGTGTATGTTGTTTCACACAGGAAATTGTTTGTGTCACTGTTGGCATAATTACTAGGATTGTTCTGGACAATCATTCATGGTGTTATATAGCTTGCATTCAGTGCCATAAAAAAAGTGATGCAGAGATGGCGCCCTTTACATGTGCATGCGGCAAATACAATAAGGAAGTTGTGCTTAGGTGATTGTGATCTTTTAAAATGTTGTGTATTTTTCATGCCTTCATCATTTTTTTACTATTGGTGCATATGGTGGCAGGTATAGGCTTGAGCTGATGATCAACCAGGGAAATGAAAGCACAAAATTCCTGCTTTGGGACTGTGAATGCAGTGAATTAATTGGTCAATCAGCTGATGCAGTTAATCAGCTTGAAATTGAAGTGTGTTTTTGGATTCAACCGTAACTGTTTATGTTTGATATGTTATTTTTTGTTTGTGTAATACAATTATTCTCTTTGAACAAGGATGGTGATGTTGATTTGAATGCTTCACCCGAAGCACTTGATAAGCTGTTGGGTCATGAACTTGCTTTCAAGATAAAGGTGCAACCCAAGTTCAGGAATTCTGCTGTTTTGAAGTGTTCAACTGACTTGAGCTTAATAAATGCTGTGATGGATATGCTAGCTGATGTTGAGGTAATGTTCAATGCAAGTTATTTGACATTAACTATTGTGAAAAGTATGTATTCTATTCATATTTATTTGTTTTCCATGGGTTGTGTCATCTTCAATATATGTCTTATTTAGACATCTTCAAGAATGGATATCCCGGTTTCTAATTCCAATCATTCTGCTCAACATGAATCAGTGAGTTTTGATGACTGCTCTCATTTTTTAATATGATCTTTCTTGTAATTCTTGCATTTTGACACTTCATGACTTTCAACTTAGCATTCAACTTATTGATTGCCATTTGTTTTATCCAGCAATCCCTCTCTGTGACAGCAGATCATGATCCCCTGCTTGGACTCCCCTTGACGCCTACAAAGCGGCAAACATTTCAAGATTGTGATGATGAAGCAGGGACCTCTCAAATTTCACCTGCACAGCTTTCATCCAACAAATTAAAAAAAACATGGCACAATTTAGTGCATTTGGTTGTTTCCAAGTTGTGTTGAACAAATTTTTTTTCCTTGCTATTTTTATATTGTACATTGGCTCCTACCTTCTTTCTGTTGTGGTGGTGTTGCTTTAGAACTCTAATCAGAACTTTTGTTTAAATTTTAATCTTATTTTGTATGCGAGTATCCTGGCATTTTAGTTCTGTGGCTTATCTGATGTCACCTTAACTATTGCACTATATTTCAAAATCCTTATTTGTTCAATTGTTAAAATAAATATCGATAGACCATGCTTATATTAATGGTTATAAAGCCATCTTTGAAGAAATCGAGCTATGCAAATGTTATGAATTGAAATATATCGTGAGAGATAGAACAAGATTTGAAAATACAAATCAGAGATTGCCAGACAGAAAGTTCAGAAAACATGTTCTTCACAATCATGATAACTTAAAATTCAATTAAAGTTTTAACGGGCCGTTAAAGCATCTGATTTTAAGGTGTGCATCTTTAATTGTCTGAGCACAAAGTATTCACGGGAAACAAATTAAAATATTAGAAATAATGACCACGAAATATTGATCACTAGCACAACTAAATCAACATTCATATCTGATTAATTCATCTGATTTTAAGGTGTGCATCCTTAATTGTCTTAGCACAAAGTATTCACGGGAAACAAATAAAAATATTAGAAATGATGACCACGAAATATTGATCACTAGCACAACTAAATCAAGATTCATATCTGATTAATTTTCTAACAGCATAATATACACACCAAGACAAAAGTATCAGCTTTGGAGTCTTGAGAAACATGATCTTGGATCATCAATGATATGTAATTAAGTGTTTCGTTATTATCAATCATCGTTTAGCATGATTTGTTATTTTAGATACCATTTTTTGCTTGATTTTGCTTTCGAAAATGCAGAATCGGATATTTGATAAATTTACTCCATCTTTCATCATATGTCTCAATATGATGTACAATTAACAAGACAAGTAAAAAAACAATTTCTCTTTAACTTGACATCCTAATTCTGCCATGCATAACATTTTCGATATCACATTTCTTATCGATGGCGCCAAAGCATAGGTATAATAATGGTTATAAATGCAAGTCTAATAATTTTAGTGCATTTAATTAGCTGTCAGCATTCATAATTTTAGTGTTTTTCCTTATGCTTACTTTTGATTACTTACTTTTCAAGTTTTAATGTGGCCGTCAAAACCATCACTATAATCATGGCTATACATGCATGCCTAATCATTTTTATCAAAGTATGATCCATTTAACCAGGTGTCAACATTGATAATTTTAGTCAACAAGTCAAGTTATGTCTTGGTCCGAGTGGAATAGCATTTCTTTTCTGCATGTCCATAGACTTTTGCAATTTTAATTTTGCATGTATTGTAATATATTGAAACAAGAAGTCAGTAAAAATTTTATAACTCAGTCAAGATTAACAACAACCATCAAGAACATGGATAACCATGAGCATGCAAATCATCGTGATACAGCACAAGCCAGGATAAAGAATAAAGGTATCAGGAAGCACAAAGTTAATGATCAGGCTCAAAATATTGATTGTAAGCAATTCAAAATATTATGTTGCAAATTACAATTAATAATTTTAATTAGTTTGTTGATTTAGTAATACAATATCCACAATTTTTTTCACACAAGGACAAGCAAACTGTAAGGTGCATTCAATATTATGTGAATCCATTCCACATTAAATAAATTCCACTAAACTTAGATTTAATTCACTTTTTTTAGTTAATATTCGTGATTCATCAGAGGATGAGAGTTCTGAATCAACACAAGGTACCAATTAAAATTGACTTTATCAAATTAATTTTCAACATTATAATGCTATAATCTAATCTAAATGCAATTTTCATGGGCTGTGTTTTAGTTTCTTCACCTGAGAACCAAAATTATATGTCCTCAGCTAATGACCCCGCAATTAATAGAGAAGGTAACGATTAATATTCATAAACACTATGTTATTAGCTCACTGTCGAATATCTTTCACTGTACAAAACTGCTTTTGTTTATCGTGTTTCAATTTACATGTTTTCCTAAAACATTTTCAATGACCAACCTCACTTTGTCATATGTCATTAAATTATTTCAGGATATTCTGATCTTGGTGATCAGCTCATGCAGTGTAGTCACTGTAATGCAAATATGTGGTATGATGAAAGAGTCTCAAAAGATAAAAGAACTACAAATCCAAGATTCAGTTTATGTTGTGGAAATGGCAAAGTTGAACTTCCATTGTTACAGAATCCACCTAAATATCTCTACCAACTTTTGTATGATCATGGTACATCTGATAGTAAAAATTACCAATAGAACATAAGGACATATAACATGATGTTTGCCTTTACTTCTGCTGGTATTAAGTTTGACAAATCAATTAATCATTCAAGAGGACCTCCTACAATAAGAATTCAAGGTCAACCATGTCATAGAATAGATAGTATGTTACCAATGCCTGGGAAAGAACCAAAATTTGCAAAATTGTATATCTTTGACACAGAAAATGAAGTGCATAATAGGATTAATGCAATAAGGTAGTTAGTCTTTCATTATTATTATTATAAATGCACAACATTGATCAACAATCTTACATTTAAACAGAATTCAATTGTTTATTCTGCATTACTAATCTTGCAATCATCGTATATATAATTGTTTATTTTGGTCAGCAGTCCACATAATCAAATTCAAGAACACATTGTTTCACAACTTAGTGAGATGCTAGATGAATACAACGTGCATGCAAAAACTTTCAGGATGGCCAGAGATAGATTGCAAGATGTTCAAGTGAATAATATCAAGTTGAAATTGATTGCTAATCGTGAGAAAGATGGTCGTACATATAATGTACCTATTGTTCCTGAAGTTGCAGCACTAATAGTAGGCGATTTTGATGCAAATTCAAAAAGAGATATTATTATTGAAACTCAGCATGGACAACTACAAAGGATCCATGAATTACATTCTAGCTATCTAGCTCTACAATACCCTCTCTTATTTCCTTACGGGGAAGATGGATATAGACCTGATATTCTACATAGCAGTCGATCAGATGGTAAGAAAAGGAAAAGAAATCGTCTTACAATGAGAGAGTGGTTTTCTTATAGGCTACAATGCAAATAAAATGAATCTATAACTTTGTTGAATTCTAGGAGACTATTCCAACAATTTTTTGTTGACGGCTATACTATGGTTGAGTCAGAAAGGCTTTCTTACATTAGAAACAACCAAAAAAAACTTCTAGTTGACAAGTTTTGTAGCTTACAATAGTCATTGGATGATGGAAGTAGGAGAGGCCTAAATAAAGGTAAAAGAGTCATTTTGCCTTCAACTTTTGTTGGCAGTCCGCGCTATATGGATCAACTTTATTTTGATGGTATGGCCATATGTAGCCATGTGGGCTTCCCAAATCTGTTTATTACTTTAACCTGCAATCCAAACTAGTCTGAAATCCATAGACTGTTGAATCCGTTGAATCTAAAAGCAGCAGATAGGCCAGACATAATCTCCAGAGTCTTCAAACTAAAGTATGAACAAATGCTTATGGACCTGGCAAAGAATCACATGCTAGGCAAAGTTATTGCATGTAAGTTGATTCTAAGTTTGGTGAATTTATATTATGTGTGACATTGTTATTTTACACTGCCAATATTAATCACACAATCATATCTAATAACTTTTATTATTTTCTATTAACAGAATTACTAATAAACTGCAGATATGTATACAATAGAATTTCAAAAACGAGGGCTACCTCATGTCCATTTGTAGCTTTTTTTACATCCTGATAACAAATATCCATCCTCAGATGAAATTGATCAAATTATATTAGCAGAGATACCTTCACTGCAAGATGATCCAGAACTGTGTCATTAGTAAAAAACCATATGGTTCATGGTCCATGTGGAAGTCTGAATCCTAGATCTCCATGCATGAAAAAATGGCAAGTGTAGTCGTTTCTATCCTAAAATGTTCCAGCCGCATACTGTTTTAGATGCTGATGGTTTTCCAGTCTATCATAGAAGAAACAATGGTAATGCAATTGAGAAAAATGGTGTTATAATTGATAACAGGTATATTGTACCTTACAATCCAAGATTGCTCAGAAAATACCAAGCGCATATCAATATTGAATGGTGTTACCAAAGCACTTCTATCAAATATTTATTTAAGTACATCAACAAGGGATATGAAAGAGTGACTGTTGTTTTGATTGATGAAGATAACGATCAAACTGAGAATGGTGGCACTCATAATGATGAGATCAAAGAATATCTAGATTGCATGTATTGTTAAAACTTGATCTCTAATTTATCTGATCATCATTGTTATAACAACTAATTCTATCTTCCTAACAGATACATATGTCCCTGTGAATCTACTTGGAGAATCTTTGGATTTCCAATACATGGCAGAAAACCTGCTGTTGAAAGATTACACTTCCATCTTCCAGGCCAACATAGTGTTCTCTATGAAGACCATGATGATATTGATGATGTATTGTCTAAGCCAAGTATCTTTGATTCAAAGTTTATTTCATGGATGAACACCAACCAAAATTCTGTTGAAGGGAGAAATCTTACTTATGTAGAATTTGTTTCTAATTTTGTATACAATCAGAAGAAAAGATGTTGGCACCTTAGGAAGAAAGGCTATACCATTGGCAGATTACTATGGGTTCCACCAATTACAGGGGAATTATTTTATTTGAGAATGATGCTTATTGTTTGTAAAGGACCTACCTCATTTGAGGATTTAAGAACAGTTGATAATGTTGAGTATTCTACATATAAAGAAGCATGTTTTGCTATGGGATTTTTACAAGATGATAAAGAATTTATTGAGGCAATCAAGGAAGCAAAAGACTGGGGTTCAGCACATTATATAAGAAAGCTATTTGTGTTGTTACTTTTAACTGCAACAATGAGCAAACCTGAACAAGTTTGGGACCAAACTTGACATTGGATGGCTGATGACATTGTCTATAATTATAAAAAATCATCAACAAGTCCAGGTTAGTGCTAATTTCCCATCAGACAAATCAATATTGATACGGCACATAATTTGACTTTTTTCTCTTTTGTGTATTAGCATTGCAGCTTGATGATAGAACTCTTCAAAATTTGGTCTTGCTTGAAATTGAAGAACTGCTGCAAGCAAATCAAAGATCGCTTAGAGACTATCCTTTAATGTCATATCTAGAGGATGCAAATTGTCCAGCTTATCTAGACAATAGCCTTATATTAGCTGAACTGAACTACAACAATGAAGAACTTAGATCAGAGTTTGAACATCTATTTTCTCACAAGACAGGTACATTAAGTACAGAGCAATTTACCCCTCTGAAAATTATTATGTGCATTTCCTTCTTAGCTTTTCTCATCTATAAATTAGTATTTTAACTTCATTCATTTATCTTTAAATCTAACACCACATATCGATGATTCCAGATGAACAAGCTTCAATTTACAACCAGATTGTTGAAGCTGTTAATAAAGATGAAGGTGGTATGTTTTTTCTCTATGGATATGGAGGTACAGGAAAAACATACATTTGGAAAACACTTGCAAGTTCACTGAGAGCTGACAATAAAATTGTAATAATGGTAGCCTCTAGCGGCATAGCTTCTCTGCTATTGCCTGGAGGTAGAAATGCACGTTCAAAATTTAAAATTCCAGTTCCAATTTTTGAAGACTCAACTTGCAATATCCATCAAGGAACTCAATTAGCTGAACTATTAAATCAGACAAGTCTAATCATTTGGGATGAAGCACCCATGACTCACAAATTATGTTTTGAGGCACTTGATCACAGTCTTAGAGATATCATCAAACACAACTCAAAGGACAATAAAATCTTTGGAGGTAAAGTCATGGTCTTTGGTGGAGATTTCCGGTAGATCCCGCCAGTCATTCCAAGAGGCAGCCGCTCTGATATTGTTAACGCAACAATTAATTCCTCTTATCTATGGGATCACTGTCAGATCTTGAGACTGACAAAAAACATGCGTTTAAAAAACAACATGCAAGCAACAGATCAAGAAGAAACTGCAGCTTTTGCATAGTGGATTATAGATATTGGTGATGGTATTATTGGAGATGAAAATGATGGTTATGCTACTATTGAAATTCCACAGGAACTATTAATCACAGAATATAATGATCCTATTCATAGTATAATTAGCTCTACATTTCCAGATCTATCTCATCATGACAATGATCCTGAATACTTCCAAACCAGAGCAATATTAGCTTCCACAAATGAAGTAGTGCAACAAGTTAATGATTATATGCTTACAATGATACCGGGTAATCATATAGTAAATTATCTTATTCTGTTTTTCATCTTTTAATCAACTTTCCTGAATTTTACATTTTTGGTTTATGAATTTTCTTTTTTATGTCTAAAATATTGATAGGTGAACAAATGGAATATCTAAGCTCTGATTCAGCTGACAAATCCGAAACCATTGAAAGTTGTCATTTCCGCTCACTGACAATTGAATTTCTGAATTCATTGACAACATCTGGCTTACCCAATCACTGTCTCAAACTCAAGATTGGAACACCAATAATGCTATTAAGGAACTTAGACCAAACTCAAGGGTTGTGTAACGGTACTAGGTTAATTATCACAAGACTAGCAAAACATGTTATTGCAGCTGACATAATTTCTGGGACAAATATCGGAGATCATGTTTATATCCCACGAATGTCTATGTCGTCTTCACAGTCACCATGGCCTTTTAAACTATTGAGGAGACAATTTCCGATAATGCTTTCTTATGCCATGACAATTAATAAATCCCAAGGACAATCACTATCTTCAGTTGGACTTTACTTGCCAAAACCAGTTTTTTCACATGGCCAACTATATGTTGCATTATCAAGAGTCAAGTCAAAGAAAGGACTTCGAATTTTAATACATGATCAGGACAAAAAAAATGACTTCAACCACGAATGTGGTTTTCAAAGAGGTCTTTACAAATATTAGAAGGTAAATCCAATTTATTTCCAATTACAAATTTAATTCTAACCACAACTGAATTTGCTTCTTACTCATATGATCTTTGATATACAGTTAAAACATCATCAAATGAGCCAATCTATAATTCATTAATTTAAAAAAAAACCAGTCTTCCTTTATGGAGTGCATTTTCTTATTTGCTGCATTTTAAATTTTCATCCCTTTTCATGAACTCCAAATTAACCATTTCTTTCATGAATTGCACAAAAGAAAATAAAATGCTTATCTCAATTTAAATGCTACCATTCAACAAATGAATTCTATATGTTACTCTGCCTGTTTTCCTAGGATGATACACTTATTATTATTCTTTTAGTATAATCATTTATCTTTTCTTAGATAATCAATTGGCCTTGCAAAATATTATCTATGCCAAATCATTATCGACTTCAGCATTAGACAGGTCATTCATCTGATGATGCAAATTGTATTTATAACAATACAAAAAATTAACTTACTCTTTGTTATATTCAGCAATAAAAATACCTCTTCACCTGCCTCCACCACCACAATCTTTCATACTTATCATTCTGCCAATTCACGTCCAATCTTTGAACGAAACATTCAATGCTCCACAGTTCCCAAACCACTTAACTTGCCGTCACTTACACCCCCCCGAAAAGCAATGACCCTTCCATCACCCACTACTTTACATCATCAGACCACAGTTCATTTCTCTACCACCTTCATTTCAACTCTAACCAAATTATTCTCTCAAAGAGACTACCACCATGTTTCCTGCTTCATCGACTGCCTCAAGCAAGGTAAGCCTAAACCCAAACCTGACTGCATGTTCATTCATTTCCTGATTTTTCTCTTGCATTTGGTTACATTTTTCATCCATATCCCGAACCAAAATTCAACATCTTGCCATCTATGTTTTCTTAAGTTTTCGAATTCCAATTTAGGACAGACATATTGAACAATTCTGCATTTGAATCCATCATTGTCTCGCTCAACTTTCTTTCTTGTGGCAAAGCCCTAATTCAATTTTCCCTGCTTCTGCTTCATTTATTTGTGCCCATTGTGTTAGGTTTCTTGCATACTACGTTATCATCTATCTTACCCTTTAGATATTAGTAACGTTTAAATGTTATTTTTGTCCCTCACACTTTTTGCATTCATGTTGTGCTTTTATCGCAATCCATGTTCAATTTGGACATTTTGTTGATACTAATTCAAAAACCTATTCCAGTGATTCTGATGTTCTATTGTTAAATACATAGTAAGAAATTTAAATATTAATTTACTTTTGTTCATTGGTAACGAATCCAGAAAATTATTCAATAATTTTGAATGATGCTACTATATTGTCACTGTCAATGAACCCTAGGTAGCATGTCATCTAGAATAACATTTGACTCATGCATGTAGGAAAACACAGCCTATGCATATCCTGTGTGATTATACCCCATCCAAAACAAAACAAAAACAATATTAAGTTAAATCTTTTTAAATGCCTATTAAATTTCGTAGCATTCTATTACCATTATTTCCAACTATTGTATTAAGATTCTAAGTAGTTCAGTTATCTACACCATCTATTACATTGTTTTTATGATGCTGACTCTGCCCTTTCAAACTTTCTTGCTTTTGGTCCTTCATTACCATTATGAAGTGTATTTTCTTATTTGTTCGATCATATCATCTCTGATATACATCATCTATTATATTCTTTTTATAATCCTGATTCTGCTCTTTCAAACTTTCTTGCTTTTGGCCTTTAATTCGAATCATGAAATGCATTTTCTTATTTGTTCAATCATATGATCTCTGATTAAGAACTCTTGTTGCTATTGTATTTGCTTTTGCTGCATTTTATGATCTCTGCAATGTTTTGTATTCCTTATTTTCTTGTTTTGCATCTAATTTCCCGCGTCTTATATTATATGCATCTTCTCTTATCTTATTTTAATTATCCTAAATTAGAACTGTTAAATCCAATTACTACTACATTGCAGCAACACCCCAATTTAGACCTGCAGACAATTAAATTAGTCAATATACATGTTTTTTAAATGCTAAGTCCATTTTTTTTCTCATTGCACTGCAGTTGAGATTGCCTGCTATCAGACAACCATTGATATTGCAATTTAAAGCTGCCTTCCATTGTGACAAGGTTAAATCAAAACCTTCCTTTCCCTATTTTATCTTTTGTGCTTCTGATATTGTTTTTCCTTTTTTAAATACTTTTTCCCCATTGCAGGACGCCATAGAAATACCAGGCTTCTATCAACGCCAGTGGCTACCAAATTATCCTTAAATTGTTGAATTTAAGTATGATGGGAAAACCTACGAAATTCAAGTCAGACAACACAAAGGCAAACTTTACTTTGCTGATGGCCTAACAAGATTGAGGACAGAACTGCAGATTTATGAATCTGTCACGATAAATTTCCTGGCCTGCGACCACCCCTCAAAATTTGACCTCCACTTCACTCCACCATTAGACCAGCAGAAATGCAAAAGGCGTCGTGCAACAAGAAAACACATC
This sequence comes from Glycine soja, assembly GCF_004193775.1. Classification (NCBI taxonomy): domain Eukaryota; kingdom Viridiplantae; phylum Streptophyta; class Magnoliopsida; order Fabales; family Fabaceae; genus Glycine; species Glycine soja. The sequence continues at coordinate 22,367,491 of NC_041009.1, read as the reverse complement.
TGGACATATGAAATCACCCAATCAATGCTAGGCGCACCATATCCACTGGTAAAATATTCATATCCATTTATATCTTCTATACAAATATTAATTTCAATGCCTAACTCTTTTTTTTTCCTACTGCAACTTTCAGCCTCTGTCACACAATGCCTAATCCACTGTGGTGATCATATGACAATTCTCAGAAGATTCGGACCTCCACTGCAATGGAATGTAGTTGTGCTTGACAAAGGCATCGGTGATAAGTATGTCACTCTCCCTTGGTATAAATTCCTTCAAGAAGGTGATTTTAGCCATGGAGACGAGCTCTCATTCTACTATAGGCGTGCTGAGAAGATCTAGGAGGTTGTCATCAGGTGTGCAATTGATTGGGATGATAGTGATATAGATTAGGAAAATCTGCAATGTTATTTTGCAAAACAATGTTTGTTTATGTTTATTTCCAACGTCTTTATATTTATCTTTGAACAATTTGACATTACAACTAATTTATATGAATGTTATTCCTTTTATCTTTTTACAATGTCTTTTTTTTATTTTTCAATCGAAAATCATTTAGACAAAAGACCCGTGCATGCGCACGGGTTATCGACTAGTAATAATAATAAAAGTCATAATAATAAACAAATAAATAAAATATTAAAGAAACATAATATTTTAACTTTATAATACAAAAAACTAAAATAAAAATATAAGTTTATAGGTTCTTAGTACACATAAAAGTTTAAATTAAATTTTATAATACTTAAAACCCTATACTTTTCATTACAAAACCAATAAACCTGAAAAAATGGATTATTTTGTGAAAGAATTTTTGGGTATATAAAAAGTGAGAGTTATACTTGTGAAAATTATCAAGTAATCATAAATAAAAAAATAAAAAGATAATCCAAAATTTTGTGAACAATACATAATAGAATTGGTTGATTCTCGGAAATATATAGATATCAAATGGGCTATATAAAACTAGCATGCCTAATAACTCATGTTGTGTGGTATTTCAAACATCTAAGTTTCAACTCTCTACTTGGTGACACAGGGTAGCAATTACCTTCAGTCGCATACTTCACTCATCAAAATGAGGTTAAATCTCTGAAGGAGAGGCATTAACAGTTTGACACTTAAGTTTGCAACATGTTATGTTTATAGAGAGGGTAATAAATGCGCAGATTGGTTGGCGAGACAGGACTCTACATCAATTACTCCTTTGGATACTTGGACATCTTGTAGACCTTCAACATCTTTTGTTAGCCAATGTGCTTAGGATTTCTATCTTGAGATTGTAATTTCTGTTTATTTTTTATATTCTACTGTTTAAAAAATGTCTAAATTTCAACATTATACATTATTAAATATTAATTATTAATAATAACAAATTTATATTTAAGATTAAAAGGAAAATGACAAATAATTTAAGTTGATTTTTCATTTTTTCAAAGAAAATAAATAAAATATTTTATGAAGCATTTTTCATTGACCTCCTGTAATTTTTTCTCTCTAGCTTTTACCAGTTTTTTTTTATTGATTTTTCAATGAACTAATTCTATAGTTTATCTGAACCAAAAACTTAATCAATTTTACCGTTTTTCCGACCAATTTAGTTATCATATCCAATAGTTGGCATTAGGAGCAGGAAGTGCCTTTTAAGGAAGCTTTTTCTGAAGGAATGCTCGATGAACTTCCAATATCCATTGCAGTAGAGTGAAGCAACTGCTGACAAAGATGACTACTAGTGTTTATTTTTGGAAGCACTGTGTCAGAGTTTGAATCAATATAAGAAGATATTTTCATTCGAGCAGGCCCTATTTTTATACTTTCTAAGAGTTATATATATATATATATATACCGTGGAATTAGTGATCAATATTTTTGACGAGCATTAGTGATCAATATGGGAAATAAGGTCTAGTCTTAGGGGAATCTTTTCTTGGGTTGTTAAATAATCCTCTTGTAGTGCTTCTAAATGCGATTTTGGTGGCATTGCATGTGCCTATGTTCTTTAAGGGTAAACAATTTTTCTTTTCTTTGAAAATTGAACTAATTTTAAACCCCCAGAAACAACAACCTAATTGGTTCACTCTTAAATTACAAGTCCCCAAACCTCAAAAGCTCCCCAAACATATGTAGGTTACAATGACCATGGTTATTCATATACCAGCAGTATAAAAAAATAAAACTTATTTTTTGGTACATAAGTTTCGGTTAATTAGTTTATTTAATTGTCATCACAATCACAATTATAAGTAGGGAAGAAATCTAGTTAAGTTAATTGATTATTGTAAAATTTTCGATATTTATATTCAATTTATACGAATACAAAAATTATAATTTATAGACAAAGCTTAATTTGTAAGATGTTATTTCTCTCTATACACCTGAAGAATTTTAAAGTGTGCACGTGTGTTAATTTCCTTAATCTTAGGTCCTCGATAAAAAAAACAAATAAAAAATAAAGAGGTTAATTATGCCTTATTTTATTGAGAAAATAACAAGTTTGTAAGTCTCACATAAATGTATTATTCGTTAGGAATACTTCTAGACCTCCGATATAGGAAATATGAAAAAAAATCACTTATATTTGAACTTTGAAACTATATAAAAATTAAAATATATATTTTTTGTTTTTGTCCAACATTTTCACAAACATTATTATGAGTTTAATTTTTTAAATTGTTTCAACTGATTAAGAGACTCCATTTGACATGTCATAAACCAACCCATGCGTGTGTATTTTTTTTTAAAATTATATTTGTACAAAGCAAGTATGCATACCACTTTTACATGTACATAATAATACACGCAGTGTATATATCATCATGTATCAATGCATTGCAATATATGTAGACAAGTACAATATTATGATTTGAAAACGTAAATTTTTATAGAAATGTGATATAAATATATTTTCAAATGTTTTAAAAATGGAGTGTCCCCCAATACCAACCGAAAAAGACAATGAACTTCAATGTGATTTCCTCTCGAAATAAGGCTTCCAACGGAAGATATATATAAATTAGAATATGCAACGTGCTTGGTGTCGGTGAATCTATTTTATATATAAACAGTTATTATTTATTTATTTATACTTGAGGATATTCACACTTCACTATTAGTAGCAAAGAAGCTCACGAGAGTTTTCTCCTAAAAAGGGAAATTGAAAAAGATGATAAAGAATAATTTCAACTAGATTCGTTTATTCTAATTTTAAAAATGTTTCTACAATTTTTTTACTAACATTTTATGAAAAAATTAATGAATATAATAAATATATGTAACATCTTAAAAATTAAAAAAAAAACATTTAATATTTTCTTTATAATAATGCGGTAGAAGAATTAGTAACAAGACCACTAGCTTTCAACTTAAAAACATTCAAAACAAACCGACTTTGGTCGTGAGTGGCACGCTGTTCTCAAAAAGAGACCACTAGCTTGAAGTTGGAGGTCACGCCCTCGTGTTCTTAAACTTTACTGTAACACAAGCTTGTTGTTTAATTAATGCATGCATTGGTTGTTAAAAAGGTTTTGTACATATCATATGACTTCGCAATTCCAGGCACATGCAAAATCAATAGCCCATGTTTCATAGGCTCTTAATTTGATGCTATATATCAAGCCATTTTGGGGAGTTATGTCCTTGCAATTCAACACCTTGTTATGTTATAAAATTTGTTTGTGACAATCCTTTTTCTTTTACTTCTTAATTTGCTTGGATTCTCATGGATATTGAGATTAATTTAGAGGACAGTGTTACATTCTTTGGCCTTCTTGTCATGAATAACATTTCAGAATTCTTTTAATTTAGCCAAATAATATATAGTATAATTCATGTAATCGATCTTAATTATTACAAAAGAATATGTGTGCATGACTTTATTTATTGTTGTTAAATTATTGTTATTCAACTGATTTGCAGTACTGGATCAAACTCTAACATTGACCTTCAAATTAATAAATCATTTTGTCTTCTTCTTGCCATGATGAACATTAATTTTGTCTTAAAAACCATCTTTGCAAGGAGCTACGCTACGATATTGTGGTCCTATGTTAATTGAACATTTGAACATATTGAGAAGTAGCTATTTCCTCATTAAATAATTCAAGTTTGGAGACACAGTATACTGGTCCATGACAATTATATAATTAAACTATGTATAGCCAACCGAACATATATTGCCATAGACGCTGAGCTGGCTCGAACATATATAGCCAACCAAGGTCAAGCATAGCCTAAGGCATATTTGACTAGAAAAAAGTGATGATGAGTTCCTCTCTCCAATCTTACAAGTATATATATTTGTGATCATGTATATCATTGTGTAGCAATTTAACGTGAAAAACAAATATAAATTGTCGCTTCCATTTTTTTTTTTGAAAAAATATGGTTCACTTAAGAATTCATTTGAACGACTTTCGTGTATACGGTTGATAGAAGATCGGTAATTTAACCTATGGAATATTTTGACATAAATATTAAATAGGAAATTATTTTAATAAAAAAATATTTGTTTTGTAATTAATATATATTAAGTTATTAACAAATTCATCATAAAAAATGATTTTGTATAAAGTTTTCTTTTAATTTTCAGTATATATTGCTTTTTCTTTACATGCATTTTTTATACATAATAATAATAATAATGTATGTTGCTTACACTTTTCAGTATATGAGGATTAGGCAATATGTAAAGTGAGTAATGTTGTTTACATATTATAATAATTTTTACACTTGTTTTTTAATCACATATCTATTTCATTTCACATTTTTTTCACTTTATATTTGTTTTATATAAAGAGAACATTACTCTGTATGTGAATATTAAAGATCAAATTATGACTGCTTGCTCAGTTTCAATTCGAACCATATAATCACATTCAAACTTGAGATTGAGAAGCACCCTTATTTTAATAATCAATTATTCTTGAGTTAAGAAAAACTTAATTGCATTTCTAAGTGTTAATTTATTAATCTGATATTGAGCTTTCCCAAGTTTTTGGCATACCGAGGAATAATATAACGATTAAAAGAACAGGAATCGGAACCCTAGCTTTGACTTGGTCGAACTTTGAACACTGTATAAAACCCATGCTGTACTAGTTAAGTTTCCTCTCTTTCAGTTGTTAAAGAAAAACACAAACTCATGAAAAGAAGAAACACTGATCAGATGATGAAGATCACGGTGCTCTCAACCCTTTTACTAGGATGTCTCTTGGTCATGACTGTCCAAGGAGATTCATCAGCAGGAGTTGTTCCAGGTAAAATAATATTCCCCATTTATTAATTAGTACCCCAAATTTAAAGATCAATTAAGCTAAAGATTGATTGCATGATCTAATTGCCATAGCGGTAACTGTAGTTGAGGAAGGGAATAAAAACAAGCTTGGAGTGTCATCTCAAAAGGTATATATATGTCACTTTAATTTCTAACTGCATGTCTATATTCATATGCTGTTTCATCTTATTATTAATTGATTTATTTCAGCATATTTAATGATCATGCATTATAATGGGGATGATATATAGGAACCATTTGTGAGAAGTGGAGCTGGTCACGTGAGGAAGCTGGGGCTTGGTGGAAAGAAATTTGGCACAAATGAGGTGACAAGTGTGGACTCTAAGAATGGAAAAGGAGCATATGGAGGAGAGACTTCAAAGATTTCAGGTGCAACCTATTCTGATGGAATATGTGACTTTGATGAAAGGGAGGGAGATCATAAAATAGTAAAATGTAAAGGGAAGAAAAGTATAAAATCAAGAATGCTCAAAATGGATGGTTATGTTGCTTTCACTGATGATTATCATGGGCCCAGGCACCACCTTCCAAAACATAACTGAGTGAAAAGGCATTGAAATCTCTTGTGAGTGTGCTAGTCAGCATTCATCACTAGTCTTGGAGTGGAAAACTTGTTTTTTGATTTCATGTACATATATTTTAATTAATTTGTGTGAATTAATGTGCAGCAATTTCCTAAACTTTGAAGCCCAACATCCTTGTCTTTTTTGTTAAGGAAAATTGTTAATATTTACGCAATATAAAACGAATTAAACCAATTTATTTTTCTGTTCACTCGTTATAGTGTGTTATTTAATTCATCAAAGAAATTATACTCATGGCTAGCTCCCCGTATGTTTTGCTTCTATGGCAGGTAAGGATGATGATGGTTTGAAGAAGTCTTCTGGATCACGAGACCAAAAGAATGATGATCAGGTTCTATTCTCTGATATGCGCATTGCATAAAATTTCTGTCTGTTTTTCATTTCAATAAAGCTTATATATATAGAGTCATCATATATATGGTCCATATATATAACTGAAGAGTTTCACAAAATTAGTTCCTAGTTCATAAATAATTCTTTCTATAAAATAAGTTGAACCTCAGTCGTCTTTACATATTGGAAATAAAGAGAGCATACGATAATGGAACCAAAGCAATATTGATCATGCAAAACTTATAGCTTCCACAGACACACACACATATATACACATTTTATGCAGATCCAGTTTTGACATTGCTAGTTTATATTAATGCAGAAGCTTATGATGATGGGACCAAAGGAATATTTGAAATCCACCAAGTTCTTCGTAGTTCCAAGAAGAATTCCCACCAGCACGTACCCGAAGTCATGTTCACAAGACTGCATTATTGCTGTGCCAGTTAAATCCAGCTTAGGGAGTTCCTCATCAAGTCATGAACATCAAATTTCTGAAGAAACACCTCAGAAAGATGAGACACAAAGATTTGCTGACGCTGCAAAAGAGATTGCAAACATGATGAATAAGGATTATCATGGAAGACCGAGTCACAGGCCACCAATCAATAACAATGAGCCTAGAAATTGAGATTATCAACAGTCATATTAATGACATAGATATATGTATCTGCTAGGCTCACAGTTTTGCACCAAGTTGTTGCGGTACCAACTACATGGTAATGGCCTAGATATATATATGATATAGGTTAATTTGCTTTTTTTTTATTATAGTTTAATATGTGGCACAAAGGCATGCAAAACCATATATAGGACTTAACAAATACTTGTTCGTTTCATTTCATACTAAAAATAGATATATGTAGAACGCATGCCGTTTGAGTGTTGTAATTAAGTGTATCATCGTTACATCTTTAATTATGTGAATTAATTATGCCTAGCTTTGAATAGTTACTTAGAGGTTTCACATCATGGATATATATAGTTCTATATATGATCTGGCTATTTTAATTAACTTTAATTATACAGTGATTGCCACATGAGACACGCAATCGCTTTAGTGAAAGGATTATAACTGTAAGAGGACAGATCATACTTTCTCATATGAGTATATATGGACCTTATCCTCTTAATTATTAGAATAGTACCTTGTGAGAATAGAAAAAAAAAAAAAAAAAAGTAAACAAAGAGACAAATATTGTAGTGCTGATCAGGATGATCGATCATGGCTCATGAATACATGTTAATTGGGATTATACTTATATCTGAGATGCCAATTAAATTAAGTAATATTATAATTTTATTCTAATTAAATTAAGTGAATTAGATACGAAGATACAAAGTAATTCACAAAAAATAATAATAAAGAGTTTCTTTAATAAATGGAGAAAACACTTTTGAGATCAACACCATCTTTCTTCTCTCTCCTTTTGGGCTTTTTCCCTCACGTCACGTCCAAAGTGGAGGAGAATTGTATCTTTAATTTGGTTTTCTTTCTTAATTTTTATTTGTTGCATTTTCTTCATAACCGAACAAGTCCTACCTTGTCACATACTTCATCTATATATTCTTTAAACTCCTAACTTTCGTTTTGTTATCGAAATCGAAGGCAAAGCTAACCAGCAATATACTCCCACCGTTAAAAGCCTTAATTTAATTTCTTCATCAATCACCAGCTTTGGCGTCTAAGGTTGCTCCTTCGCAAAGTCCCCATTATACTACTACTATCAAATGCAAAGTAATTAAGCTGCAGTTTAAAGTAGATTGTAATTTTCTTAATTTCTTCATTTAATGTTTAAACAGAAGTGCTACCAAGAAACCCTTTGTCAAACTCTCTTTACAAATATTTTTTTTCATGAGTTTAAATACGTTATTGTAGAAATCTCACAAACTTATATTTTTTTTTTAAAAGAATAATAGTTCTAAATTCTCCTGCAACATTATTAATTCTTATATATTAATTATCCTACTTCTTCTATATAGTATATAAGGAATATATACAATTTATATTTTTCACATATTAAAGATGTTTATTTTTTATTTAATACATTCTTTACAGAATAATAGAAAAATTTATAGGAAGATTTCTCTAGTCATTCTTCGTTTCAGATCAAAGTAGGTTGAAATGGACGAAACAAACATTTATTAAGACACCAAACAAAACTAGTGGCAATGCAGGCATAAAGTCACAAATAAATCAATAAATACACACCACATTTCGGTCGCGTGAAACGGATCCCACAGCAAATAAATCTAAGATAAGAGGCACGTAATATTACCGGCTTCATCAATTATTGAGAGTGTTGCTAGGTGCACCCAGCATTATTATTGGTGCACCCAGTATTTTATAAAAAATGTTAAAACTATCCTTGTACTTTTTTCGCATTTGTGATGGGTATGCGTAAGAGTGGTTCGTAAATCGTATGGATCAAGTTGATCCGTAAGGTTGATACATATCAAGTTGATCCGTATGTTGATATTAATTATATGGATCAACTTGATCTGTAAAAAAACTTACGAATCAAGTTGATCTGTAAGACTTCTACGGATCAAGTTGATTCGTAAGCCTTTTTACGGATCAAGTTGAAAGACTTACGGATCAAGAGTATTTCAATCTTTTCTCTTAAGTGCTAGGTGCACTCAACAATAATACCGAGTCCACCTAGCAACATCCAATTATAAATCCTCCTACTTGTTTGAAGGGAGAGGAAATGAAAAAAAGAAAAAACTTAATCATCCTAAAATGATAATTTAAAATAAACAAGCATGATATTTTTTTTATCGCCAAATAAGCATGATATTACAGTATATATAAAGCATGATGAGAACATAAATTCATAATAGATTGAATTTTAGTTTTCCGAAGTCTTGTCAAATAATTGAAAATTTTAGCCTTTAAAATATACTGGTGTGTATATGGTGAGAATTTTGATTCTCAAACTAATGTGTACAAAAAAAATAAAATTGTTGGGAAAATTTAATTCTTTAAATAAATTTTCATATTTAAAAAAATTAGTCTTTTAATTTTGATAAATGTTATGCATGTGTTATTTGTATATTAAAATCACATCATAATTATTTAATTTTTTTCTCTTTTATCTTTTCTTTTATGTTAAAACAACAAGAATTTAACTTCTTCTGAGTTTTTATCTAGAAGATATTAAAGTTAATAACAATTTTATAATTATTTTGATTGTATTTTTGTAAAGATATAATAGAGATATGGAATAGGAGTAAAAAACTAAAGTGTCATGCTCAGCACGACATTCTCGCTTTGCGCATCAGGACTCCTCATCCCAAACAAGTTTGTTTAGCGCAAGAAGTCACCTTGAAAGACAGCTATCACGTGCAGTGCGCTAAGCACACATCCTGCGACTTAGCGCGTTGTCACTTAATCTAGTTGGACATGAGCTTAGCACAAGCACACACTAAGTGCATAAATGTGGTTCTGATTGGCCATCAAGTGGGGGAGATATTTTAAAAAGTAAACATTCATTCATTAGCATAGTTCACGACGAAGAAAGGAAGGAATCAAAGAAAAGAAGCCATAGCCAGTGCGACGATGATCAATCTTCAAAGCTTTGGCCGATCCATTTCTCTTCCATTTTCTTTCATTTCATTTCACGTTTTACATTTGTAAGCTTCTCATGACAATGAGAAACTAAAACCCACTGTTGTCAGGAGCTATGCAAACCAAACTTTCTTTGATGTCATGATTTTAAACTATCTATTTAATATGATGTTGATATTATTGTTTTTTTCTATGTTTATTCACATGTTTATGGTTTAATCATTATATTTTCATGTAATGTTTTAGGATTTAGACATTGGGAAATATTTATATACTAAGAACTTGAGAAGAACATCTAGGTGATCTATGTCTAGGGGTAGAGTGATATTGTTTAATCTATTTTATGCATCTCTGTTCGTAATGCAAATTATTTAATATAACTCTTAAGGGATTAAGAGTGATATTAGGTGATTTAGGCTCTCTTACTTGAAGGGTCATAATTAGAATATGTTAATAGATGCGATTAATAATCATATTCATGTTAAATAGAGAAAAATTCATTACGATTGCATCAAGAGTAGTTTTGGTAAGCTGAGCCCCCAATATGTTCCATAACTCATCATCAATGCCATTTTACAACTTCGAGCGTTTCTTACTCTTTCATGTTCTTTGCTTTGTAATTAATTTACATTAATTTATATTTATATTTAATCAATGAACAAGATTCGATTTAAGTCACAAATTATTTAAGCATTAGATACATATAACTTTGACTACAAGCATAATTTCTGTAAACTCGATACTCGGTCTTATTGTTTTATTACTACTTAGAAAATAAATAAATAAAAAGTAAATAAAAATACAGTAGAAGAGCCTTGATTCCAAATGAAAAAAATTCAAACTTGATTGAAAAATTCTTTCTGATTATTGAAGAATGGGATAAAAGGATTGATGGCGAAAAATATTTCTTGTTCTTATTAGAAGATCGTGATTGAATCCACGTATGTTTGGTAAAAAGAAAGAAAAATATTATTCTTTAAGAATAATAAAAAGAAAAGTGTTCAATTAGAACATGAAATCGTGACATAAATTGGTCCTAGTTATTCTTTGGAACATAACAGAAGAAGGGAAGAGATTCTCAAACTGAACTAGAAAACAAATCCAATGACTTCAAAAGAATTAAACGAGGAGTCATATGAAATGAACATACTTTTAATATTGATCTCATACTTTGAAAAATTCAAATTCAAATTTGTTGAGTAATAACTTAATTCTTCCATAAAATACTCTTTTCAAATTATCAATAACTTCCTCATCATTTTCGATTACGAAAAAGAATTATACATGTTCATTTTTTAAATTATGACATGAATTCTATCTCCATAATATGAATGTATGACAAACAAGAAAAGAGGGATAGTTTTTTTTTCTTTCTTATTCTAATCTTTTTTGTGCAAGTAAAATAAAAGGGAATTTCCAATAATTAAAGGATTATTTCATCTTTGATAATTATTTATTTAATCGGTAGATGGAAGTATACTAAGTAAAGTGACATTAAGGATAACTACGCTTGTTAATGAGTCAATAAATTCTCAACTAAAGATATTTTAAGCTCCAAAAAACATATGTAATTAAAACCATTATGAAAAAAAACATTACGAAATAGTCAATAAATTATACCTCATGACTTTGTCATTATTGGTAATTTCTTAATACGTATAGGTATAGACTTGGCCAAATTATTAGAATGATTTTTTTAAGATAAAAAAGGATATTTGATATTTTGAGGGGAAAATAAAAGATAAAAGTGTAAATATAATAAGTGATACCGTGAAAAAAAAATGAAACATGGGTCTTTGTCATAATAAAGTATGAATGATGATATCCATTTTATTACAGTTTACCCTGAGATACTTTTTAGTAAACTGTTAAACATTAATCTCATTTAAAACGAAGAAATTATGGAAATGAGTACACAATTAGGATTAAAACTATTGAAGATGTAATAATTTATGAACAGCAATTAGGCAATTATTGGATTGGCATGCCTTTTTTTCTTTAATCGAAAAATGAAGACGCCGTCGCTGTGTTTGAAGAAAGACCCACCAAATTAATCCTCATTTTTTCCTTTTTATTTCGTTTTCGGCTTCAAAGCATGAATAAGCCTCCAACTCAGACCTCTTCCACTTTTTTTTCAGTTTTCATTTCCCTTTACACTTTCTTTCTCTCTTCTCCATCTGGCTACCTCATTCTTAATAAGCACAATTACCAAAAGTGGGGGCTGTTTTCTGAATCACAAGGTTCTTAATTTCTCGCCTGATTTTGCTGTCTGAGTTGAAAAGAAAAGTTTTTTTTATTGTTGTTTTTGAATTTTGGTTGGTGGGTTTTGAGTTTTATGGATGATGGGGTTTATTTGGTGGACAATTTTATTTCCGTTGTTTATGAGAGTAAAGTGACTTATTATTGGTATGTTAATGATTGTTGAATAATTAGATGTTTCAATATTGTGTATTGATTGGTATTTGTATTTTTTGTTTAGATTCATCTTTGAAGTTGGTGGTGGATGAAATGTTGAATTGGTGTCAGTTCTAGCAGGATAGAGTGTTGAATTAGCTTAAAAAGTTGAAATTTTGTTACTTTTGTGGCAGTGAACCTGTCTAGTGAGAGAGTTATGCAAGATGATTGAGTTGCTTGAATATCAAGAGAGGTCAAGTGATGGTTGATCAAGCTGATTTAGTTATCGTTTGTGTCTCTGTTGGGGTGGCCCTTGGAGTTTTGATTGCTTGCCTCATATATTTTGGCATAAGGTGGTACAAGAAGCGAGCTCATCGTCTTAGCCGATCTGCGAACGAGCCTAGCTTAACAACTATCCCTATACGAACAAATGGATTAGAAACTAGCATTGACTTCAGTGCTTCTCTCACCAGTTCCATAGCCACTTCAAGGTCACCAAATCCTCACAATCCTCACAAAAGCTCACATTCAACTTGGTGGAGTCATCAGAATAAAGATGGGTTTGCTTCGGTATCAGGCATTCTGAAGTACTCATACAAGTAAGTACATTTCTCTTTTGAGCATGAGCCTTGCTCTTTCTTTTTTTCTTTCTTCCAACATGTTTTGTTTTTGGATAACTACTATTAGGATGTAAACCTTATAGTTGCTGCATTAAGAAAGTGTTGATTATTTTTTTTATTTGTGGAAATGGGATGTTTCTAATGTCCTTTTATAATGAAGTTCCATTGTATGTAAGAGCTACCACCTTGCACAATTTTATATACATTGCATGTTAGTTTGGAAGAAAAAAGAGAAAAAAGGACTTGGGATTTCTTAGATAAAAAATGCATCCCGGGACATTAACATTTGCAATGGGCTATCTGACATTTTACATGTTATAGAGAAATTCAAAAGGCCACACAAAACTTCACAAATACATTGGGAGAAGGATCATTTGGCACAGTTTATAAAGCAATGATGCCTACAGGAGAGGTGGTAGCTGTGAAGATGCTTGGACCCAATTCTAAACAAGGGGAGAAAGAATTTCAAACAGAGGTATATGCTAATAACCTTTTTGTTCATTTTTTGGGTTATGAAAAAGATCTTTGCAAATTTAATTACTTTAAATACAAGGTTTGTGGGATTCAGAACTTTTCTTTTCTTTTCTTTTGAAACTTCACTAGTGATTTATATAATATTGGAAAAGGATTTAATAGATAGACTTTTGTTTTCCCTCCTATTTCATTTGTCTTCTTTTGATTGAGAGACTCAAACAGTTTAATTTTGACAGGCATCATTCATACATGGCTTGATGCTTGTTGATTAGGCCTAAATCATAATGTCAAAAATTCAAAGAAACCATGCAATATACATTAGATAGTCTGATGTTCAAAGTTTAACCCAACTTTAGGCATTTCCTATAGTATGCTGTGTGCCAGTTGATTTGAACTCTGTTTTGAAACATTCATTCCTAAAAATGACCTGAAAATTCATTTGAGTTTATATTTGCATTGTGCATATGGTCATCATCATTGGCACATAAAATCCTACTGAGGCATAAATTCCTTTATTTGCCAGATGCTATAGTTAAATAAAACGGTGGGGATGGCCACTTATTTCCACTGGGTTTCACTTAAAGTAATGATATTGGTTCTTATTGGAGCCACTCCAAGTATTACTCCGTGAATTTAACATTAATCACTCTTATCTCCACTGTGTTTTTAATGAGATGTTGATCCAGGTGCTTCTGCTAGGAAGACTGCATCATCGGAATCTTGTAAATTTGTTAGGATACTGCATAGATAAAGGACAGTTTATGCTGGTTTATGAGTTCATGAGTAATGGAAGTTTAGAAAACCTTTTATATGGTAAGCAGAAGATCTTTCACTTTCCTCTTAGGATTTTTCGTGTGTGGTAGTTATATATCAAGACTTACATGATAATCTCACCAAACAGACAGGAAGGTCTTGCTTTCTGTTACATGTTTTTCACAATTATTAGTATATGTAATGTATTTTTTCACCTTTTCCAAGTATGAGACACAGTGGAGGAATTTTTCTTTATATTAGAAGTTTTAACCCTTTAATCTTATAAATAAAACTGTCTTTATATATCTATTGAGAATAGTTGTGTTGTGCATGCATGTAGGTGAAGAAAAGGAATTGAGTTGGGATGAAAGGCTGCAAATTGCTGGTGATATTTCACACGGAATAGAATACCTTCATGAAGGGGTATGTTTAATGTTATATTTTCTCTTATTCTATATAAAAGTGTCCCTGGTTAACATGAATATGCACGGAACAGGCAGTCCCACCCGTCGTACATCGTGATTTGAAATCCGCGAATATATTACTTGATCACTCAATGAGAGCTAAGGTAAGCCTTTTTCTACTATCGCTTTTTGATAGTCAGTTTCTTTTAATCATAATTTCTAAGGTTTTGATAGGATATCAACTCAAACACTATAATCATTTCCAGAATTTCCTTAATTACATGAATGGACAGTTTTCCCTAATTATACCGAATATCTCAATAATATTTCCTAGAATATCTCAACACTCTCCCTCAAAATGAAGGCTGAAGCTTATTAAGCTTTAATCATGTTATAATTAAATCCTTTTTTATGAAAACAAACAAATCGTAAACTTAAGAGGATGGGGTAAAAACAGTCTAGATTTCTATGCACAACCACAAAACAACTAGAGTTGGCACAAGAAACCAAGCATAACCACCAAACAAGAAGATGAGCACGATAACCAAGTAAGCCAAACAAGAAGAGTGATGCAACAAATCAACATAGTCATCAAAGAAGAAGAGGGGTGCAACAAACCAAGTGTGATTTTCAAGTAAGAAGAGGGGCGCAACAAACTAAGCCCGGCTACTGAACTAAAGGAGAGGAAAAGCAAACCAATTGCTGCCAACAAACAAGAAGAGGGGTGCAGCAAACTAAGCACAGTCATCCAACAAGAGGGGCCCAACAAATCAAGTGAAGCTGCCTAACTAGAAGAGGGACACAACAAACCACGTTGAGCCGCCAAACAAGAGGGGTGCAAGCTCAGTTACTAAACTAGAAGAGGAGTGCAATTAACCAAATGCAATTAACAAATAAGAAGGGAAATGCAACAATCCAAGTGCAGCTACCAAACTAGAAGGGGGTTACAGCAAACCGAGCACAACAGCAGTCATGAAACACAACAAACCAAACACAATCATCTAAGGGAAAGAAGGCTAAAACTGTCAAACAGAAACCAAGCAAAACGAAGGATGCGACTAAAAATCCATCATGGAGCAACATAGAGATGAAAACATATTGTTGGAGGAGACACACCAAACAAATAAACCCATATCTGTAGGAACGTAACAACGAAACAATAACCAACTAATCGTAGAGGATGGCACTGCTCTAATACCATGTCGGTACTAATGAATGATGTATTTATTTCATAATAATAGCATCGTATTTGTACACTAGGTGAGAGAATCAATTCCATAAATTTAGGAATTAGAATCAAGGATTAAAATCAATCTACATATAGAAATAATGGAAAGAGATTAGAATTTCCTTAATTACATAAATGAACAATATATCCCTAATTATGTCACATATCTCAACAACATGGAAATGGAATTGAATTGAACAATTTCAATGTTGGAATTCGCCCAACAGCAGCTGAATTCTAAAGCAAAGTTTTCCATCTATCCTGGAGTATTAACATAATGACAAGAGAATTATCTTCCTTTTTCTTGTTTGATATTGATTATCTCCTGAATTACTGAGTATGTAGGTTTCTGATTTTGGGTTCTCAAAGGAAGAGGTCTTTGATGGTCGTAATTCTGGCCTTAAAGGTACATATGGCTACATGGACCCAGCATACATTTCCTCAAGCAAGTTCACAGTGAAGAGTGACATTTACAGTTTTGGTATAATAATTTTCGAACTCATCACTGCCATCCACCCACATCAAAATTTGATGGAATATATCCACCTTGTAAGTTATTTTTGCTTTGGAAAGGAACTACTACATCTTGAGTTCTCAGTGCTAGTGTTATAAATCTTTAGACTGATGATTTCTTCTTCACATCTTTATTGTTCATTTACTGCAAGGCTGCAATGGATTATGATGGTGTAGATGGAATTCTTGACAAACAACTTGTGGGAAAATGCAATCTTGAAGAAGTGAGGCAGCTTGCTAAAATTGCACACAAATGTTTACACAAATCACCTAGGAAACGCCCCTCCATTGGTGAGGTTTCGCTGGGTATATTGAGGATTAAGCAAAAGCGCCTCATGAAAGAAGACTCCATGTCATTTGCAAGCAGTAACTTCTCCCGAAGTGTGAGTCAAATAGAGGAGCAACAGGTTGAATTAACTAAAATAACCACCATAAACCACAGGGAAATGGGGTGAACTCATTCATATGTTTTGGGGTGAATTTTTTTTTTTTGTAGGCCTTTGGGAACCAAGGAAGTTTGTAGAAAAAACCATCGATTGTCGCTAGCTGTAAAATGTGAGTCAATATGTACAGATAACAAGAGCGGATCCCATGCTACTCTGAAACATTTTGATTTGTGAATGATCAGTTCTGCCTTGTGAGTTTTTGTTGCTAAATAACAAATAAGTTCTATATATGACCACCAACAATTTATACCAATGAATGCATGCTTTCTGTGGAACAAATAAAGATAATATGAATGATTGAAGGAAAAGGTTTCCTTTTTACTCAAACGAATAAAGAGGTGAAGATAAAGAAGAAGAAAAATGTAACTTTTTCCTAAAAATGACTCTTCGATTTGAAAAGAAAATAATCCAGAAGATAGTTTTAAAGAAAATGATGAAAATGTCCTTACTTTTATTTTATTAGATTATGTAAGATTTAAATGCCTTTTAATACGATTATATTTTCTCTAACAAGTAAAAAGAAAAGTCAATTTTTCTGTCTCTTAATTTTTATTTCTAATTTCTTTTAATCTAAAGAACCTAAAAACCTCCTTTTCTACTCTTTTTCTCTTCTATCCTACTTTTTTTTCCTATTTCTTTTCACATCCAAACAAAGAATGATTTGGACAACAGATAGATTGCCGATATATACAAGGATTGAATAAAAATTCACCAAAAGATAAAATCAGAAGAATTTAAAGGCGACAAACAAACCACACTACAAATATCCTTTATATCTCCAGGAAAACATAGGTATATACAAATTTATTTTGGCATCTACCCTGAATTATTCAGCATACTAACCAGTGAACATAAAGTGGGAAAAATAAAAAGGAGCAAATCAGGACATAATCTTCACATCTACTATAGTGGATAAGCTCTCCCCTCTATTGTGCTGATGCAAGACATTGCCTACCTGGAAATCTTCATTTGCTTTTACTCCTGGATAATCCATCCTCCTCAGTCCTCAGTGTTGCGAAAATAAAGCCTCTATTTATTTATTTATTTATCTATATATAGTTCCATGTGTACCATATGACACATTGTACAAGTCTAATATTTATTAGTTCACTTCACATTTCATTTATGGTCCCCCTAAAACTGGCATGAAGTTCCAAGTCTCTGTCTCTGCTTCTTGCTCACATTTCCTCGTTTGCAATTAACAAAAGCTGGGATCACCAACCTCTGGAAATTCTCAAGAAACTGATTCCACCTCTCTTCATCCATATCTGTTAGGTTCACGAAACATGAGCTTGCAGGTAACTCATTCACAGTTGTGTTTCCAGATGATGTCCCAGCCAAAAAGCCACTCTTTTGCTTTACACCCATCTGCTGCCTACTTTTCTCACCAGTTCTCGTGTTTTTCACAGACACAGAAAGCCTTGAAACATTAGGCACACCATTTCCCACAGGACCATTGTATTCGTCACCACCAAAGGGCAACTCCCCTTCACTCTCAGCCTCGTCCTCCATCACACTTTCCTCTAGTCTAGAAAGTGTGTTTCTAATGATTCCATTTGTAGCTCCAACTTGAAATGGTGGCATTACAGTCAGTTTCTCTTCTATGTTTGTAGTGAAATCCAAATCCCGATCCTCACAATCTAGCTGAAACTGAATCACATCTTTGTCTTCTGCTTCTGCTTCATAAGAAAATAATTCTTCCTGATCTAAAAGTTTCTTTGCTTCAATACAGATAAGCTCAAGCTCACTTGGCTCTTCATGGAGACCCTGAAATTCCCTACTCATCATGTCACCAATCTCTGCTAGACAAAGACCAAAAGCTGCTGCTTCCTTGAGGAAGATAGTACAGAGAACCAAAACCCGCAAGCATGCTTCTCGAATCATGGGAAGCTCCATTCTAAGCATTTCTGAATCACGAAATGGGTCTAGGTGATATATATAGTCGAGCTCATCATCTGAGAAAGGAATTGATGCCTGAGGCCAATAGATCCATTCAAAATAAGGATCTTCCAAAGTTTCAGGGAGACAAAGACCATGATCAATGGGAAAAAGCTCCACTTGATCAAACCTTCCAAACCCTTCAAGCTTTCTGACCAGAAGATTTCCTGCATGTCTGTCTGTGTTTAAAATTCGTACATCCAAAATCCCAATCCTATGAACAGCAGCAACAGGGAAACTAGAAGTTCCATGATCACTTGCATCAAAATCATGAGGAATAAACTGCTGCAGAGATGCAATCTTGCTTATTTGCTTTTTGTTATGATGCATACTACCATTGACCCTGTCATTAACATTAAAAATAGAATGTGTGACCTTTACAAGGGCAGTAAAGGGTACATTGGCAAAATGATCATGGTCAAGAAGGTAGGCTGCAACTTCTCTGAAACCTGTCTCCCCAACCCTCACTGAACGTTTCAGTCCTGGTTGTCCAAGAGCTTTGCCAACAAAACCTTTAGGATTGTTTGGTGCATAAGGCTCCTCATCAGTTGGTTTCACAATAGCAACATTTTCACCATTGCTGTTCCTAAAATAATATGCACCTCCTAATCCACTCTGAATGGGGATAGGTTCAATGCCAACTTTTATTGCCTTCATAATATCCTTAACCAGCTGTTTGGTTCCTGAAAACATATCTGAGCAACCTATAACCTCAATTGGTCCACTCTGATCCCTCTGCAGAAGATCCCTGCCAGTAGGTGAAAGGCAAGGGGTAGATGAACTCCTATGTAAAAAGGTCCTAGTGAGTAGAAGTGGAGAATCATTTCTAACCACACTTAGGTCATTCTTCAAGACCATGTCCCCACATATAAGTGAGCTTGCCTCAGTTGGGACATTGAAGGCAACCTGCAATTTCCTTTTCACAGTATGGGCATTGTCCCTTCTATCTAATTCCATTCCCAAAACACACCCAGTTTCAGTCTGAACAAACACACGTCTCCTCCCAGAAGGCTTTCTTTCCATTTTCCCATTCCCACAACACTCACTAGGAGGTCCTTTAAAGGTTGCAACCGCCATCTCATCATGTAAACAGGTGTCCAAATCAGGATACATGTAAGGAAAAAGAGAAGAGGCAAACTTGAATGCCAGCAGCGAAGGTGGCAGTGGCAGAGAGTTTCTCTGTCAAGCAAGCACCAATGTCGAATGCCGGCGCTTGATGTCGCAGAGAAGAGTTTTTTCCATAAACAATCATATTAAATTCTGTAAAATCGAAAAAATTCTTAAAAGTTCTCACATGACAACAGCTTACTCTACAACACAGATTTCACTCAACGGAACTGCTGCTACATCGGAGATGTCACCTGATAACACAAGCTGTGATAGAAAATGAAAAATAAAATCACTACACGGATATATTACCAAAGATAAAAACAAATGAAGGAAAATTCATTTTCCAAATATTAATTTTCAGTCAAGCACAAGAAAGGATGTTAAACTTTATTCTAAATGAACGGCCTTATGAATTTAACAATGGATTTTTAATTAGTTATTGAAGGATCAAAGGTATCTAATCAATCATAGCAATCAAAAGAAAAAGATGAAAAGAAGCTGATGGATATCATCTCCATCAGTGCAATATAATGACATCTAAATTTGGCAGATGTATATCACCTCCATCGGTGCAATATAATGACATCTAAATTTGGCTACTCCCAACCAAAGAAATCACTGTTCACCCGTGACAGTAAGCACCAGGTAGTTCGTGCTTGATGAAAAGAAAAAGAGAGGCAATTGATCTTTATATATGAGTAATCACAAGTGGATAACTAAATTAGGACCATTCACTGGAAAGAGGAAGTACGATGCAATTTATGTTTTCAAAGGAGTGTTTTTTTTTTTGCATTTTCCTTGCTTAACCTAATCTCAACAGAATAAAAAATGTAACTTATTCTGGCTTGCATTTCCTCATATGAAGTGGCCCCCAAAAGAAAGGACTATTTGAAACATCTTTGAAAAGCTTAATTAATTAAGAAGTTCTAACTAGCCTAACCACTCACTCAACTAAAGACAAACCGTCCATCATTATATTATATTTAAAACAAACCGGCCATAAACCTGGCACTAAAGACTAAAGTCACTCCATGCATTCTCTAACTCATGACTGAAGTCCACAACCTAAATTGATGTGTAAAACCTGACTATCATGAGAATTGGCATGACCATATGTGAACGCAACTACGACAACAATGGATTTGGATCCTCCTTTTCTTTAGAAACATGACAGTCCCATATTCTAATAGAAAGCACATTTTTTCCTTGCACGGATCTGCCGCTGCACAAATTAGAGGACACAAAGTTTGAACTTGAAGAAAATTATCATCCGATCACAGATTTTTATATATAGTAAATTATTAAGTTTTACAATAATTGGCTTAAAAATCATAAGTAGGATAAGATGATTTCTGATTAATTGGCAATGTAAAAATCTTTTCACCAATAAAGTATTAAAATTATATTATTGTTATTATTATTACACCATAAATCATTAAATTGTGATTTGAAGAAGCATATAGTCAAAGTACTAAAGGGTTAAAATATTCTAACAATCACGTACTTAATAGATTTTAGACATTTAAAAAAAAATCTATTCGTTACACACAGATTTTAAAATTAATGAACAAAAAAATAAAATAGGATAAGATTCTTGCCTTCTTCAACCTCCAGAAAGAGCCAAAGTTTCACAACTCTTTATACCAGAGCCTTCGGCCATGGTTAACGACTTTACCTTCTCAGTATCTACATCAACAACAGCAACAGGAAAATTATATACCAATCTTTAATTTTAATTTCGAAGGAAAAGAAAATGAGAATAAATAAAAAATTCAAACCATTGGATTCATAAAATAAAAACAGAAAGCGATTCGGTTCAGATTTCAGAAACTTGAATAGATCGTATATTCTAGAAACCACGAGAAAAATTATTTAAAAAGAAAAAAAAATGAGAAGAAAATGAAGAATAGTCACCCACGAGAGGGAGATCGAAGTGACGGTGGCACCGCCCTGAGCGTCGGCGGTAAGATCCGAAGAGAGAGGGAATGATGTGCGTCAGTTGGTACTGTCCCGCCGCAGGATTTATCGTTTTCTTGCTAACGAGATAGTACGGTCTATGCTTTAACTGATTCCCATTTAAATCAAAATAATCAATAACTCCTTATTTTATTACTATTTTTTTTGTACAGTTTAATATATTTTTTTATTTAGCCAAATAGTACACTGCATCCACAAAGTTTAGACACGTGGGGTCGAGTGGGCCCACCATGAGGCACGTGGCGGTACTTCAAATGAATATAACATCTCATCTTTAAGAAAGTTTGACATGATAATTGATCATTATAAACTTCATTTTTTTTTTGTCCTTTTTTTGTTGTCCTTTTGAAAATCTAATGTAGATTGCAGTTCGTACTTTGTATCTATCATCTTAATCCATATCTTTATTATTAGAAAAATAGGATAATGTTTAATGGACAAACACGCATTATTAGTATTATTAGAGAGATGAAAAAAATAAATGAGAGAAATGAGAAATATAATGTGATTATCATTAAAATTAGGATAATTTTTTTAAAAAATAATAAATAAATTAGGATAACGTTTAATGGACAATCATGCACATATTATTATTAGTAGAGAAATGAAAAAATAGAAGAGAGAAATGAGAAGTATAATATGATTATTATTAAAAATTAGGATAATGTTTTTTTTAAAAATAAATAAATTAGGATAACGTTTAATGAACATATTACTATCACTAGAGAGATGAAAAAAATAGTAGAGAGAAATGAGAAAAAAAATTAGTAGAGAGAAATGAGAACTATAATGTGATAAAACAAAGTGTTAAATAATGTGTTTAATGTTCACACATTTTTTAATCTTAATATTTATAATAACTAGCTGTCCTCTGCACGGGTTGGAATTTAATATTCATAATATATTAACAAATATAAGTTTAAATAAATTTCTATAATCTTAAATTTTTGTCTATTGTATTTATTTTGGACCTTTTTTTGCTTTATTGGAGGTCAGAAAGGTCATTCTTTTTGTTTAAATATTATTGTATGTTATAATAATATTATAATTAAGTTTAATCATAAACGAAGAACGAATCTACATTATTTGATAAATGGAGTGTTAACTAACATTATACTATCATATATCTTTTTAATTTATATGGGTAGAATTGTAGGAAAACTTTTAGATTCATATGGATGAATTTCCACCAATTTAAAGATGGATTTTTTTTAGTTGTCATACAAACTTGGATTTAATACTACACTTATTGGGACATGGCGAATTAACTCGGTCAAATACACTAATAAGTTTTGCAATAAAATTAAGTAGATGAATAGAGGAAAATAGTAATGTTTGTCGTGATTTTAGGTTTGTAAGTCAAATGAGTTACTTACCTTATCCATATTCTAGAGATACATTAAGGAAAGAATATTAATTTTTTAACTATCAATATTTTAGAGATACATTAATTCTTTTCAAAAGCTTTGACCCATTCCTTGTTTGCAAATCTCTTAAAGCGTTAGCTTTACCATGCATCCACCTTATATTGAAACATATCAATCAATGTGAAAATATTAACATGCTAATAAATATTAGAAAACGTATGAATGGCACGAATGATGTGGTGTCTCATTTAGTCTAACCGTCTAGCGTAATATAATATTTGCTTGTATTTTTTTTTCATCAGCCAAATAAATTTTATTCAATTGGGGTACAAAGGGTACTATTTCATGCTTCTTTCTCATGTCTGATTCTGAAGCTGATAGCAATACGGCCCAGAGCAGATCCAAGAGAACCCACAGGATACCTGCACGATATCGTGACTCTGCGTGAAGGATACTCGCTGATAGCTTGAGGAATACTTGCTGATATGATATTAGGATATTAACAGAAAAGTATATGTTTGTTATTGGTATTTGATAACCAATTATGTTATTACTTAGAAGTTTGTTGGGATAGCTGACCCAATTTCAGCACGTGCTTATAGTCACTTGTTATAAATATATGGAAGATGAATAAAATCAGCAAGAGGAAAATCATTTCTATTACCTGATATCCATAGCTAGCTTAGCTTAGTATACTGTTTCATAGCAAATTGGTCCGACCTGCTACTCGAACCCATGCTTGAGCACACAACCCGCCAAACTTCCCTTGAACGGCTCGAGGACGCCGTGAACAAACTCACCCAGCACCAAGCTTCTCTCGCACAAAACCACCAGACACTTGCTCAGGCTAACGCCGACCTCCATAGCAAACTCGACTCCGTCATTGATAGCCTTGCCAGCCTCACTGCAAATCCACCCTCCCCCAAACCTCCTCCCTCCCCACCTCCGTTCCACAACCCTCATCCTCATATGAAGCTTAAGGTGCCCCGGTTCGACGGACAGGACCCCCTCGGTTGGATTTTTAAAATCCAACAGTTCTTTGACTACCAGGGAATCTCCGATGCGGAGCGTCTCACCGTGGCCTCCTTCTACATGGAGGGCCCGGTGCTGTGCTGGTTTCAGTGGATGTCTAGGAATGGTTTCCTGACATCCTGGCAGTCCATGCTTCAGGCGATGGAAACGCGTTTTGCCCCTTCCTATTACGACGATCCTTACGGTGCTCTGTTCAAACTCCATCAACGCGGCTCCGTTAATGACTACCTGTCCGATTTTGAACATCTCGCTAACATAGTGGTTGGATTGGCCCCTCCAATTTTGCTCAGCTGCTTCATATTTGGTTTGTTGCCGGATCTCCGTCGTGAGGTCCAGGCTCTGCAGCCAATGTGTCTCCCCCAAGCTATGGCCCTGGCGAAGCTTCAGGAGGACAAGCTCGCGGACCGCCGCCGCGGTCACCGCTCCTCCGCCCCTACCGGTGTCCCCTCCCACCACCCCTCTACCCACTCTGCACCTTCTTCCCTTCCCAACAACCCCCCTCCATCCGTTTCCCTGTCCGTCGACTTTCCCCCGAAGAGATGGCCCTTAAACGAGACAAGGGTCTCTGCTATTACTGCGACGACAAATGGGCCACGGGCCACCGCTGTTCGCCCCGAATCCACCTTCTCATCGCCGAGGACGACGTTACACTTCCGCCTTCTCCTGACTCCCCTCACGAGTCCAGCCCTTCCTCCCCACCACCGGACTCCCCTTTCCAATTAAGCCTCAACGCTATGTCAGGCATGCCTGCTCCGAAGACTTTCCGCGTCTACGGCTCCGTGCTCCGCCATCGTTTCTCCATTTTGATTGATGGAGGTAGCACGCACAATTTTGTGCAGCTACGCGTGGCTCGATTCCTCGGCTTACGCGCTGTCCCGATCTCCCCGCTTCCTGTCATGGTGGGTGACGGCGGCATCATCCAGTGCACCCTTCGATACCCTCGGGTCGCCATCTCCATTCAGGGCACCACCTTCCTCACAGACCTTTTCGGGTTGGACCTCCAGGGCGCCGATATTGTACTAGGAGTTCAGTGGTTACGCGAATTGGGCCCGGTAACCACTGATTACACCACTATGTCTATGCAGTTCACCCACATGGGCCTCCCAGTCCGTTTATTGGCGGACGTTCCTGTTACACCACCCACAGCTTCGGCCCATCAATTGAAACGAATGCTTCAGACCCAAGCAGTTTCTGCCCTCTTCCATTTGTCCCTTGCACCCCCCTCTTCCCCCACACCCTCATCCCCTACTTCTTCCTCCCTCGTCCTTCTCGAATCTACCTCCCCCTCCCCAGACCTCACCTCCTTACTCACCAAATTTCAGCACCTCTTTGCCGAACCTACCCAATTACCTCCCCACCGGACCATTTCCCATCATATCCACCTACTCCCGGACTCCAAACCCAGTACCGTCAAACCTTATAGGTACCCCCATAGTCAGAAAACCGAACTCGAAAACCAGGTCCAATCCATGCTTGATTCCGGCTTCATCCGTCTTAGTCACAGCCCGTACTCTTCCCCCGTTCTCCTCGTTAAAAAGAAGGACGGAACTTGGTGCTGCTGCATTGACTATCGCGCCCTCAACACCATCACTGTCAAGCATAAGTTTCTGATGCCGACCATTGATGAGCTCTTGGACGAGCTCGGAGCAGCTTCTTGCTTCTCTAAACTCGATCTCCGCCAGGGATTCCATCAAATCCGTATGGCCGAGGAAGACATACCCAAGACTGCATTTCGTACCCACTCCGGCCACTACGAATATTGCGTCATGTCGTTCGGCCTCTGCAACGCTCCGGCGACTTTCCAGGCAACCATGAACGAACTCCTTCGCCCTTTCCTCCGCAAGTTCGTCGCCGTGTTTTTCGACGACATCCTGGTCTATAGTCCCTCTTGGGATGAGCATCTCCGGCATCTGGAATTTGTGTTTTAGGCACTTACAAACGAATCCTTCTTCCTGCGTGCTTCCAAGTGCGTCTTTGCCAAGACTAAACTCCAATACTTGGGACACGTCATATCCGCCGCGGGGGTCGATCCGGATCCTTCCAAACTTTCGGCCATGCAGGACTGGCCCATCCCAACTACCACCACTGACCTTCGGGGTTTTCTCGGGTTAACGGGCTTCTACCGCCGTTTCATACGCGGTTACGCGCTCTTGGCTGCCCCATTGACTTCCCTGCTTCGCAAGGATAACTTTCATTGGGATGATGATGCTCAATCTGCTTTCCTCAAACTCAAGCAGGTGATGACCACCGCCCCCGTTCTCGTTCCGCCGGATTTCACTATCCCCTTCGACGTCGAGACGGATGCTTCTGGTCTCGCTACGGGAGCTGTGCTTTCTCAAAACGCTCATCCCATTGCGTTTTTCAGTAAGATTTTCTGCCCCAAGCTTCAGTGTTCCTCAACTTATGTGCGTGAGCTTCACGCCATTGCCGCCGCCGTGCATCAATGGCGACATTACCTCCTCGGACACCCCTTTACTATCATTACAGACCATCAAAGCTTGAAAGACCTGATGAACCAAGTCATCCAGACCCCTGAACAGCAACATTATTTGGCCAAACTTCTCGGGTACGAGTACACTATCCGTTATCGACCGGGTTCCGGCAACGGCGCCGCCGACGCTCTCTCGCGTCTTGGCCCACCTGGGCAATGTCTTATTCTTTCGACCCCTCAACTTGATTGCATGACTGAATTTAAAAATTCCATAATCCAATCCCCTGAGTATCGCGCCTTACGTGAGCAAGTGCTCCAAGACCCCACGCTTCACCCTGATTATGATCTCTCTGCTGACTGGCTCCGTTTCCGAGGTAAGATTTGGATTCCGGCGAACAACCCTTTTATTCCTATGCTTTTGTATGAGTACCACTCTACTCCTCTGGGTGGACATATGGGCATCACCAAGACCCTTCGTCGACTTCGCGACACCTTCTATTGGGCAACCATGTCTCGCGACGTGCATCATTTCATCTCGACATGTTCCATATGTCAACAGGTTAAATCCCCTTGTCGCAAGCCAGCTGGCCTCCTTCAACCTTTGCCGATTCCCTCGGGGATATGGGAAGATTTATCCCTTGATTTTATCTCCGATTTGCCGTCCTCGCACAATTTTACCACCATTTTGGTGGTCGTGGATCGGTTTTCCAAAGGCACCCACCTCGGCGCTCTCCCTTCCAAGTATTCAGCGCATAAGGTAGTCCAATTGTTCATCGATACTGTGTGTAAGCTTCACGGCTTCCCTCGGAGTTTGGTCTCCGACAGGGACCCTGTTTTTCTCAGTGCTTTTTGGCGCGAGTTATTTCGCCTCTCCGGCACGAAGCTCCGTTACAGCACCGCGTATCATCCGGAATCCGATGGCCAAACAGAAGTCCTGAACCGCACACTCGAGCAGTATTTACGATCCTTCGTGCATGATCGTCCGGGCACATGGTTCTCTTTTCTCTCCCTAGCTGAATGGAGTTACAACACATCCGCCCTTACCAGTACCGGCATATCCCCATATGAGTTGACTTACGGCAAGCCTCCACCTTCTTTACCCCCTTTCACTCCCGGGTCATCACCCATTGAAGTTGCCGATACTCTCCTGTCCACTAGGCAGGCAATGCATGCTAAGTTTCACCAGCGTCTCCTGAAGGCACAGTCCACCATGAAGCTATATGCTGACCGCAACCGCCGTAACGTCTCCTTTCAGATTAGAGACTGGGTTTACCTGCGGCTCCGCCCTTATCGGCAATTATCTCTCCGCCCACACTACTCTAAGTTGGCCAAGCGTTTCTACGGTCCTTATCAAATCCTCGAAAGGATCGGGCATGTTGCTTACCGCCTTCAATTGCCGGCAGATTCTAAGCTTCACCCTGTCTTCCATGTTTCTTTGTTGAAACTCCATCATGGTCCTCCTCCGGCCGACGGTGACCCCCTACCCCCTAACACCGTGGATCATCATCCCTTTGTGGAGCCTCTCTTGCTCCTCGACTGGAAATGGAACACAGACCACACCCCTCCCTCTCGCATGGTCCTGGTCCAATGGCGCGGCCTCGCCCCCGAAGACACCTCTTGGGAGGACTGGGACTCCCTTCGGACCACATACAACCTCGAGGACGAGGTTGACTTTCCAGGGGAGGGTATTGATAGCAATACGGCCCAGAGCAGACCCAAGAGAACCCACAGGATACCTGCACGATACCGTGACTCTGCGTGAAGGATACTCGCTGATAGCTTGAGAAATACTTGCTATCAATTCTGTTATTACTGAAAAGTATATGTTTGTTATTGGTATTTGATAACCAATTCTGTTATTATTTAGAAGTGTGTTGGGATAGCTGACCCAATTTCAGCACGTGCTTATAGTCACTTGTTATAAATATATGGAAGATGAATAAAATCAGCAAGAGGAAAATCATTTCTATTACCTGATATCCATAGCTAGCTTAGCTTAGTATACTGTTTCATAGCAAAAGCCAAATCAAGTTTCAACATCCTCATATATGACAGCAGCAAATCAAACAGAGTAGGTGGTAACATTAATTCAAGGCTTAATTCTACAATGATCTATTGCTTGCAGCAGGTTATGTTAGCCACTTCTAATGACTTTATAGCACACTGCTCGTTGGGGTTTAGCAATGATGAAGGCCAATGCATATTAAATGTTCTCGTAACACCTGCTGGAGGTATAATAATCAAAGATAATAAGTAACAATTAATAATAATTATTATATAACGGTTCTGTTTATGCCACCTAACAAATGATACGTTCAGCTTTTTTTAAAATTTATTTTAGCTTCTAATGATTCTTACTAATTAAGAATGTGGTCTGACAATTCACTTTGGCTTGTTCTTAGTAGTAGTTTCTATTAGCATAAGGGTAAGATGAAAGGTGTGGAATTGGAGGAGGTTGACACATGATGTGACAAAAAATATAGTATTAACGTATAAGCGGGCATCTCAGAAATTATATATTATAAATAGATATATAAAGGGAGCAGTAACTCTTATCATCCCCATAGTCAAGGTAGATCATCCAGTTTCCTTGACAAATTTCAAGCAAATTAGTCCCTATAATTTCCTCCTCAAGATGGCCTCGAAAGTGCTTGTCCAGAGAATAAGACCCCGCCAAAAAATCATTCATTTTAGCATAATCAGAAGGGCAAAGAAGGGTATATTCTCTTCAAAATTGATTTCCAGAAAACTTGGGATAGAGTTAATTGGGGTTTTCAGAGATTGACTTTGGCACAATTCGGTTTCCCCTCTCCCATTATCTGTTAAGAAATTTTATAATTTTTTATTAATGTGAGTTACATAATATATTATAACATTTATATTAATTATTTATATTTGTTAAAAATTTAAAATATGATTATAGTCCTTAATAAATCAAATCAAGAAACCGTATTATTGTTGATATTTTATAAAAATTTCTTAAAATTTTAAGTGAGACCAAAATCACTGATAGATTATTGAAAATTAAAGTTATTTAGGTAATGTCATGTTATTTTGTTAGGTGAATCCTATTTCATTTGGGAAAATTAATAATTGTTGCTAAATCGTGAAATTGCTTTATATTCACTGTGTCTATTGTGGTTTGCATTGGCGTGATATTTTTGAAAGTTTTTTTCGTTTCCGATAAACAATATATGTATTCGGAAGGTCTTCAATGGATAGCTAATTGTGTTTTGCGTTCACATTTTTTTTCTTTCTTAATATAGAAAAAGAATTATTGTGAACGTTTCTTGATTCTCGAGAATTGCATTTTATCCGATTCATGGTGTCATATATATTTTTTAAAACGTTTTGTTCGAGAATCCAAGACTAAGCAATTAGCGTAAAGTTTTCGATATAAAGTTTTTCATCAAAAGTTTTTTTTTTTTATCACATTGAAGACAAATCCACGTGGTTTATACCTTTGCATAAGGTTGTTATGTGCTATTTGTGTATGTAGGATAATTTTCTTGCCACATATATTGTTTAGATGGATTCTATGTACTGTTGTGTATAACTTCATTGATATACATGAATAAGTAATAAGGATTTTTTTTTAATAATCTTATTACTTTTTTATTTATATAAAATCTTTTAAAGATTTTTTTCAGGAATTAATACATGATTTAATTATTTTTTTTAATTTCTTTCATGAATTTGTAATAGTATTATTTACGGATGTGATATTTACTTATCGTAATTAGTGTTTTAATTTTTTGTTATCATGATTGGATGTAAATTTAGTCGTAAAAGATCCTTTTCATTTATTTGCATGTCTAATAATTATTTTAACTAAATTGATTGACAGAATATATTGTCAAAGTAATCTCTATCGTGAAAATTGACTTGATTAAAATTATATAGATTTTTGTATGAAATTATTTATGCAAATTGTGTTCGGCTCAAAGAATGACACAATTTGACCAAATAATAATATACATGTGATGATAAATATGTGACAATTATAAAGTATTTTTATGTAAATAATAGTCAATCCAAAGAAAGACTATTATTTGACAAAACTAATGGTCAATATTTGATCATTGCATTGAGAGTACTAGTTACAAGTTAATTTCTCTGTCTAAAGACTAAGAATTAATGTTGTGCTAGATATCTTGTGACGGGTCTATTATGCAAATTGTTTTTTTGTGAGCATGTTATTAATTGTGTGGTCTCTATTTAATTTTTGTTGCTAGTGATGCAAATGTATTTGCTCAAGTGAATTATCTCCCATTCTCGATGGTATGGATTTGGCACTGAGAACGGAATGACCCACTTCCACTTCAAAGATCTCTAATGAGTCAAAAATTGAGAAATGGGACCGTTCCGATCAAATGTGCATTACGATCATGAAACACTTCATTCTAGAAGCATTTCAAGGCCCTATTTCCGAGGGTGGAAATGCAAAGAAATTTCTTGAGAAAATTGAACAATACTTTGCCAAAAAATTCGTCAAGCTTCAATTTCTCTTCCAATCCCTCAACTGTATTTCTACAAAACAAAAACCACCAAAATAGTATAAATCTAATAGTTTAGGCATCTACTACACAAAAACTTGGAGGATGTCAAGATTCTAATGATTCATACAAAAAGAGGCAGTAAAAGAAAAGAGAAATTTGATAATTCCTATACATCTTAATTATAGAATAGAATATGCTTATGCACATTAGTTATCAACCTGCAACCTGCTCGTGTATTTAGTTTTGATCTCACTTCCTCTGCACACTCTGGGCAATTCAAAGTGAGCTATATAACACTTAGAAGGACAAATGGTCCCTTAATGAGTTTATATCTCATTGTGTGCAAGAGGAGGAGCGACTGCAGAGAGATGGCTAAAAGTGCTTATTTAAGCTCGACCTCTTAGAATAAAAAAAGAAAAAAAGAAGAAAACTAAAGGTAAATATCTTGCTCTTGTTTGTTTTGAAGTTAATTTAGCTTTTTTAGCTAAAGATACTTGGTGGATGAATTCTGGTGCTACTACTCACATAAGTGTAACCATGCAGGGTTGCCTGTGGAACGACGACAAAAGGGTTGTGGTGGAGGCTATAGGAACTTTTAGATTATAGTTGAAAATTGGATTTTATTTGGAATTATTTTAGACTTTTGTTGTACCGTCTTTTGGACGGAATTTGATTTCAATTTCTAGTTTCGAAAAATTTAGTTTTTCTTGTTCATTTGGAAATAATAAAGTTAGTCCCTGCCAAAATTCAAATTTGATTGGTTCCAATTTTTTAATTGATAATCTATATATGTTAGATGTTATTTGTTCCTATAACCAAATACTGCAAACAAACCACGTAGTACAAAATGAAAATTAAATGAGAATTCAGTCACCTTATAGAACAAACACCCATGTCATATCTCTAAACACAAAATTCAGAGACTTGTGAAGGATGAAATTCTTGAACTTTTAGATTTATCAGACTTTGAAGTATGTGTTGAATGCATAAAAGGAAAACAAACAAACATGAAGAAATTAAGTGCCGAAAGAGCTAAAGACGTCTTGGAACTAGTACATACGGACATTTGTGGTCCTTTTCCAACACGTTCTTGGAATAGGCAACAATATTTTATCTCATTCATAGATGGCTATTCTAAATACGGTTACCTATATTTGATACATGATAAGTCTCAATCCCTAGACTTTTTAAGAGTTTCAAGGCTGAAGTTGAAGTTCAACTTGGAAAGAAAATTAAGGCTGTCAAATCTGACCGTAAGAGTGAGTACTATAGCAAATATGATGGATCAGGAGAACAACATCCATGACATTTTGCATTTTTTTCTCAAAGAGTGTGGAATTGTTCCGCAATACACTATGCAAGCAAACCTAACATGTATGGTGTAGCAGAATGACGAAACCAAACTCTTAAGGATATGATGAGAAGTATGGTTAGTCATTCTTCTTTGCTAGAGTCACTTTGGGGAGAAGCCATAAAGACCGCAACTTACATCCTTAATAGGATGCCAAGTAAAGTAGTTAACAAAACTCCTTATGAACTTTGGACTAGGAAAAAGCCAAGCATTAAACACTTGCATATTTGGGGTTGTTCGGCTGAGGCACGACCTTATAGGCCGCATGAAAGAAAGCTGGATTCAAGAACAATTAGTTGCTATTTTGTTGACTATGTCGAACGCTCTCGGGGCTATAAGTTTTACAATCTCACTTTAAGATCCTTTTTTGAAATGGGAAATGCGAGATTTCTTGAGGAAGTTAAGTTTGGAAAGGAAGAGAACATAAGGAATATTGTCTTTAAGGAAGAACCTGTTATTTATAGTGCTCAAGTCCTCATACCTATTACTGTTCAAGAAACAACTCCAATAATAGAAAACAATGTTCCAATTATTATTGATGACATTGTTCAAGAACAAGACAACAATGAGGTTCTCCCTCAAATACCTATACAACAACCTCAAGAAGTGTCACTTAGGAGATCTATTAGAGAGAAGAGAAGTTCAATCCCAAATGATTATATTATCTTTCTCCAAAAGCATGAGGATGGTATTGGTTTAATAGAGGATGATCCAATCAACTTCTGTCAAGCTATGCGTAGTTCTAACTATCAAAATTAGATCGATGCCATGAAAGATGAGATGAAATCTATGCAAGGCAATGACATTTGGAATCTTGTTGAATTACCTAAAGGTGTGAAACCTATTGGTTGCAAATGAATATTTAAAACCAAAAGGGATTCAAAAGGCAATGTCGAGAGATATAAGTTTCGTCTAGTCGCTAAAGGTTTTACTCAAAAGGAAGGCATTGACTACAAAAAAACTTTTTCTCCAGTATCTTCAAAGGATTCTTTTAGAACAATAATGACACTAGTAGCTCATTATGATTTAGAGCTACATCAGATGGATGTTAAGACTGTGTTTCTAAATGGTGACATTGAAGAAACGATTTATATGATGCAACCAAAAAATTTGTTATCAGGCGACTCAAAGTCTATGGTTTGCAAACTAAATAAATTCATCTATGGTCTGAAACAGGCTTCCCATCAATGGTATTACAAGTTCCATCAAATCATTACCTCGTATGGTTTTGAGGCAAATGCAATTGATGATTGTGTATATCACAAGTTCAGTGGGAGTAAACACTTATTCTTGGTATTATATGTCGATAATATACTGCTTGCTAGCAGTGATGTAGGCTTCTTACAAGAGACTAGAAAATTTTTGATGAAAAATTTTGAAATAAAAAATCTTGGAGAAACCTCTTTTGTGTTAGGTATTAAGATACTAAGAGATTGCTCTCAAGGTATCCTAAGGTTGTCACAAGAAAGTTATATCAATAAGGTCCTAGATAAATTTGGCATGAAAAATAGTAAACCAAGAGATACCCCAATAGCCAAAGGAGACAAATTCAGTCTCAACCAATGCCCCAATAATGACCTTGAAAGAACAGAGATGCAAAAGATTTCTTATGTGTCAGCAGTAGAAAGTCTAATGTATACTCAAGTTTGCACTCATCCCGATGTAGCATTTGTAGTAGGAGTTCTGGGCAGATATTTGAGTAACCTGGAATGCAGCATTGGAAAACAGCAAAACGTGTGATGTGTTACCTAAAGAGAACAAAAGGATACATGCTCACTTATCAGAAGTTTGAGAATTTGGAGATCATTAGGTACTCAGGCTCTGATTTTGTTGGATGTCAAG
Organism: Glycine soja; assembly: GCF_004193775.1. Lineage (NCBI taxonomy): Eukaryota > Viridiplantae > Streptophyta > Magnoliopsida > Fabales > Fabaceae > Glycine > Glycine soja. The sequence goes on along the minus strand of NC_041009.1, from coordinate 22,333,331 downwards.
ACAGTAAACGCTCCACATCTTGATATATATTTATGTTGGTTGAAGGAGCTATCTCTTGGAAGTTTGCTAAACAGACTCTTCTAGCTTCTTCGATCATGGTCGCGAAGTTCATTGCTTGTTTTGAGGCATCCAACCATGGGTCATGGGTGAGAAATTTTGTCACTGGTTTGCGTGTGGTCAATGGCATTAAAAGACCATTGAAAATTTATTCTGACAATAAATCAACAATCCTTTACTCCAACAACAATAGGATTAATGATTTGTTAAGGAAAGAGTTCAGAATAAACAAATTTTCATAGAACATTTAAGGGCTAATGATATGCTAGCTGACCCAATTACGAAAGATTTGGTACCTAAAGTTTTTCATAAGCACATTGCTCATATGGGTGTGGTTCCTTATAGTATCTTTGTTTAGTGAAAGTCTCATTTATGTTCTATGTTTTATGTTTTTCAGATATTTGTATAGATTGAATTTTCTATAAAATAAAGTTGAAGTTTACCATTTCATTCTGAGCTTGTTTTGTTTGCAATATTTATGTTGTGTTTGGATTGTTCTCTATAAAGAATAAAATTTGGACTAGTTGGAAATGAACATGAATAAAATCACATTACATGTTATTTTCATGTCGTTTATCCATATTTGATCTATATCATCAAGTATATGTGACATTGGTGATCATTGTAGCTCAATCACGTTGGATAGTGATGAAAAATACAACGATTTTGTGTTACTGTATAAGATGGACCATATTGTTTAAGAAAAGTCTAAAAGTAAATAGCATACGGTTGCGCACCTAAAGACTTTTGTAGTATAAATGACTAAAGTTAATTTGAAGTCCAAGTGGGAGATTGTTAGGAATTTTATAATTCATAATTAATTAATGTGTGTTACATACATTTATATTAGTTATTTATATTTTTTATGGGCTCAATATAAATGATCTAATTTGGTGAGCCTATTAGACATCATCAGAAAATTAATATGAGCTTAATAAGCGGAAATCGGTTTGATATGTTAAAGAATAATGAGAATTCTAACAAGTTAAAAACCCAAAGCACGGTCGTAGTCCCCAGTGGGGCAAACTTTAGAATCAGACTCACAGATAATCCTTCTCAAAAAGCATAACCTAGTTTCCTTCCGTCCTTGGGTGTTGCCCAGTGGCTTGGCCACCGACGGAGTGGGTCTTTGCTCTCTACAAATGTTGGGGTTCCTTCTTCGATCCTAGGGAGTTCTAACTGTCTCGGTCTCTAAAGTTTTTCCTTGCTTTTCCCAATCGCGTGCCCTATCACTTTTTCTCATCTTGGGCTATGAAATAGTTGCCAGTTTGAACTGCTCTTGATGGGGAAGAATAAGGGTCGTCAATCGCACTCAGCTGCAAAGCAAATTATGGTGAAGGGTACTACCTCAGGTTCAGGTAAATCCCAAACATCTGCTACTTCTGGTCTGGCTGGTTGCTTGGATGTTGTCCAAGCAAATCAGAATGCTTATACTGCTTCACAGGATAATCTTGTAGGCAAGGTGCTCGTAAAAAAGGCAGGGACAAGTTCTGCAAAAACTGATGATGTCGCACACCAAGTGTTTGATAATTTGTCGGAATGCGGTGCTGAATCTGAATCTTCCCCAGAGGTTTCTTGCACCTTAGGGGACAATGATTCAACCACTGATAATGATTCATCTCACTCTTGTGGCTCTAAGTCATCACCGCAGCTAGACGATAATAAGGCTCCCACTCCTTGGGTCAATCTATTCAAAGATAACAGAAGCCCTTCCAAAGGTTTTGGAATGAAGTTCTCCCCTCCACCCTCTGATGATGAAGTGTTGTTGGAAGAAACTGATTTGCAACCCCTGGAAGAGGCTTGGGGACATAGCCTTATTGGCTATGTGGCTGGTCGATTCCCAGGAAAGAAAGCTCTGTTGGATTATTGCCAAAAATGGGGAGTCAAGTTTTCATACTCAGCTCATGAAAGTGGTTGGTTGGTGTTTAAATTTGAGTCTGAGGACGATCTGAACCAAGTCTTCTTTGCAGGCCCTTACTTCATATTTCAAAGACCCCTACTACTGAAGGTTATGCCAGCATTCTTTGACTTTGGCAATGAGGAGCTCAGCAAGATCCCTGTCTAGGTTAAACTTAGAAATCTACCTCTGGAGCTTTGGAATCCTCAAGCCTTAGGGAAAATCCTGTCCAAGATTGGTTCGCCCATTCGATCTGACCATCTTACTGCTTCTAAGGGGTCTATTTCTTTTGCTAGAGCTTTAGTTGAGGTTGATGCTTCTTTGGAGCTCATCGATGAAGTGCGATTTAGACTTCCTACAGGGAAGATTTTTGTGCAAAAGATTGAGTATGAAAATAGACCTTCTTTTTGCACTCACTACAAGATGATTGGGCACCGCCTCACTAATTGTAAAATTGTCACTACGAATAAGCCTGTTCTCATCACAGCCTGCCCCACCTTGGATCAGCCACAAGTGGGTGATTCAGCAATGCCCCCACATACCAATACAGCAGGCCCCTCTAATAATCCAAAGAATGTCCAGACTAATCTGTCTGTCCCTCCTCACAGAAAACATGTTCTGGTTGCAAATCATGTTCCTGTCCTCCAAAATTCTTCTGACCTCAAAGAAACAGGGAACACTGAGTTGGATGATCCTATAGAAGAGGGGTTTGTTCAGGTGAAAACAAAACACCAGAAGAAAGGTAAAAAAGTGCAACACATAAAGACAACCCGTATTAAGGATATGCAAGCTGATGTCCAAAGAGGAAGAAATCATAAAGCTATAACTAGGGTCGAGGAGGCTTCCTCCTGTTCGAATCCATGATCATTGCCTCTTGGAACATCAGAGGCTTTAATTTGCCTCTGAAGCATCATGCGATGCAAAGTTTCCTTCGCTGCAAGGAAATTAACGTCATGGCTATATTGGAAACTAAGTTGAATAAGGCTTCAGTTAAGGAAATCATGAGAAGAAAGTTTGGTGACTGGCACTTCACCCATAACTTCGCTTCTCATAATGCTGGCAGAATTCTTATCCTCTAGAAGCAGGATAAGATTCATCTTTCTGTTTTGGAGTCAAATGCCCAATTGATTCACTGTGCTATTGATTGTAAAACCACTGCCAAGCGCTTTCAGGTTTCATTCATCTATGGTCTTCACTCCATTATAGCAAGAAGATCTCTTTGGATAAATCTGAATAGTATCAATGCTAATATGAATTGCCCCTGGCTCCTCATTGGTGACTTCAACTTCATTCTGTCTCCCACCGACCGTTTCAATGGAGCTGAGCCCAATGCTTATGAGTTACAAGATTTTGTTGATTGCTATTCTGACCTGGGGTTGGGGAGCATTAACACTCATGGCCCCTTGTACACGTGGACTAATGACAGGGTGTGCAGCAAATTGGACAGAGCTTTATGTAACCAGGTCTGGTTCAATTCCTTTGGAAATTCTGCTTGTGAAGTTATGGAGTTTATTTCTATTTCAGACCATACTCCTCTAGTTGTCACCACTGAGTTGGTAGTGCCTAGAGGAAATTCTCCATTTAAATTCAACAATGCTATTGTGGATCATCCAAATTTCTTAAGAATTGTTGCAGATGGCTGGAAGCAAAATATTCATGGCTGTAGCATGTTCAAGGTCTTTAAGAAATTGAAAGCTCTTAAAGCTCCCTTGAAGAATCTTTTTAAGTAGGAGTTCAGCAGCATCTCCGACTGAGTGGAGCTAGTTGAGGCTGAATATAACAGTGTGCTTAATTCTCTAAAGCAAAATCCTCGGGATCCTTCCCTTCTTGCTCTGGCAAACCGCACTAGAGGGCAGACCATTATGCTTAGAAAAGCAGAGTCTATGAAATTTGCTCAGCTCATCAAAAACAAATATCTCCTGCAGGCTAATAAATGCTCCAAATTCTTTCATGCTTTAATCAAGCGCAACAGACACAGCCGGTTTATTGCTGCCATAAGGCTAGAGGATGGGCATAATACTTCCTCTCAAGATGAAATTGCCCTTGCTTTTGTGAATCACTTTAGGAATTTGTTTAGTGCTCATGAGCTGACCCAAACTCCTTCCATTTCAATCTACAACAGGGGTCCTAAGGTTCCCACCGATTGCTTTGCGGCCTTACTTTGTCCTACTTCTAAGCAAGAGGTTTGGAACGTTATTTCTGTGATGGATAACAATAAAGCTCCTGGGTCAGATGGTTTCAATGTTTTATTCTTCAAGAAGGCTTGGAATATCATTAGTGATGATATCTTTGCAGCGGTTAATGAATTCTTTACAACTGGAAAAATTCTAAAGCAGCTCAACCATGTTATTATTGCGCTTATTCCTAAGCATGATCAGGCCTCCCAGGTTAACCATTTTAGACCCATATCTTGTTGTAATTTGTTATACAAGATTGTGTCTAAAATTCTGGCCAACCGCATAGCCCCAGTGCTTGAGACTATTATTGGGGAAACTCAAATTGCTTTCATTAAGAACAGAAAGATGATGGACAACATCTTCCTAGTTCAAGAGATTTTGCGCAAATATGCCCGGAAAAGATCCTCTCCGAGATGCCTCTTGAAAATTGACTTGCATAAAGCTTATGATTCCATTTTCTGGGAATTCTTGGATTGGATGCTTAAGTCCATTGGCTTCCCAGCCCAGTTCTGTACTTGGATCATGGAATGTGTTTCTTCCACTTCCTTTAGTGTGGCAGTCAATGGATCCATTTAAGGTCACTTCAAAGGGTAGCGGGGTCTTAGACAAGGGGATCCTCTCTCCCCTTATCTGTTTATGCTCTGTTTGGAGTACTTTTCCAGAGATATGAGCAACCTCAAGGATGATGCCAATTTTAAATTTCATCCCAACTGTGCAGGTATTCAGCTATCTCATTTGGCTTTTGCAGATGATATTATGCTTATATCTAAAGGAGATATCCCTTCTGTGTCAACTATGTTTGTCAAGCTTTAGCAGTTCTGTAGGGTTTCAGGGCTTTCCATCAACTCTGAGAAATCTGACATATACTCAGCCGGTATTAGGCCTCATGAGCTTTCTCATATTCAGCAGCTTACTGGATTTAGCTTGGGTTACTTCCCTTTTAGATACTTGGTGTTCCCCTTTTATCATCTAGCTTAAATGTATGTCATTATGTTCCCTTGCTTTCCAAGATTACTGGCCTGATTCAGGGATAGAGCAAGAAGTCTTTATCTTATGCAGGTAAGTTAGAGTTGATCAGAGCAGTTATTCAAGGAATTGTGAATTTCTGGATGGGGATTTTTCCTTTGCCGCAATCTGTTCTGAACCGGATCAACGCTTCGTGCCGTAATTTTCTGTGGGGCAAAGCGGATATTGGCAAAAACAAGCCCTTGGTTGCTTGGTCGGTAGTTTGTTCTCCGAAAAAAGAATGGGGTTTAGGCCTTTTTAATCTCAAGGACTGGAACCTTGTGCTTCTTTCTCGTATCCTCTGGGACTTTCATTGTAAGAAAGATTCTCTATGGGTTCGGTGGGTTCACCATTACTATTTCAGAGGGAGCGATGTGTGGAATTACAATACTTCTTCATCAGATTCAGTTTTGATAAAGAAAATCATTCAAATAAGGGACTTTATTATCTCCAAAGAGCTAAGTACGGAAGAGGCCAAAAAGAGGATTCAATCTTGGAGCACCAATGAACAATTGCTTGTTGGCAAAGTCTATGAATACATTAGAGGTGTCAAGCCTACTGTTAGTTGGTGTTTTGTTATATGGAACCCAGCAATCCCCCCTTAGATGTCTTTCATTCTGTGGCTTGCTAAAAGGAACCGGCTGCTTACTCTTGACAAAGTTGCTTTTTTGAACAAGGGTTCCCTCTGCCCTTTATGTTCAAATGAGGCTGAGTCAAATGCTCATTTGTTCTTTTCTTGCAGGAAATCTCTCCAAGTTTGGGCTCACATTCATGATTTGGCTCCTTTCCGCAGGCGTTTCACTTCTTTACTGCGCATTACTGACTCTTTAATTAGGGGCAGATCCACATCAGGTGTTCAAGAAAAATTACGTTGTTTGACTATAGTAATTATAGTCTACTGCATCTGGTTGTCTAGGAACAAGCTGATTTTTGAAGATTATCAATTTTCTGTAATAGAGGTTATTAGCAAGATTAAGTTTCTTATGTATAGACAAGCGCACCTGTTGCATTTGTTTTAGCATCTTGATATAGGCCTTTTTATATTAGGGAGGCTTTTGATTTTCTCTAGCTGCGGGGTATGCCCTATTTATTATTGTATCATTTTGGGTTTAATATAATTTATATTTTTTCCAAAAAAAGAAACCATATTCTCTTCTCTCCATTTGACAATAAAACAAAAGTCCCAACAAAGGAAAATGATGATTTGGTCGAGGAGGATCATCAAACCAATTGCTCCTTATAATTGTTAATTTCGTTGCGTATTATAAATCCAGGTATTCTTCATAATTCCTCTTAATAATCTAACATGTGTTTCTAGTGATTATTGATACTTTATAAGATTTTGCTAAAATTCTAACATTATCAACCTCATCATAAATTTAGATTCCGTGTTGGTAAGGGGGACATCTCTCTCTAGTTTGATCGATGGTCCTCTCATGGCCATTTCTGTGACAAGGTTGACTATGTTAACATTCATGATGCTCACCTAACTCTTTGTGACATCAATGTTGAGGAGCTTGGCGGTGGAACAAAATAGCTGCCTATGCCGAGCTCCGTGGCATTTATCATGGCCTCAACCTTGCTTGGCTGAAAGGTTTGAGAAGGATTATCTGTGAGTCTGATTCTAAAGTTGTGCTTCAGTGGTTACACAAGTTGTTCTCCAAATTCATCCTTATGGCTCCATTGGTTGATAAAATTCGCAAGCTCGCATCTTATGCGGGACCTCTCCTTCTGCCATACTCTCATAGAAGGCAACAATGTTTCCTCCTGCCTTTTGTTTTTTTATTACTTCTGAAGCCTAATAAAAAAACGAAGACATAAACCAATTGTTAATCCATCGCAATTTTGTCATTGTTTAAAACTATTTTTATGCTCTGTGAGAATTATCAATAAAATGTAAAAGTTAAATTGGGCTGATTTGTTTAAACTTCTTTCATAATTGTTTTTCTTTTAGGTTTAAACAAACTGTCTCATTATCACTTGAACTAGATGAGTATTTATACAATACTGGATACACAAAAGAGGGAATGTGAAATACACGGTAATTAGTTGTGTATCAGAAAGCTAATCAGTTTTTTTTTCACGGATGTTGCCCCAAATTTACGAAGACATTGTGAATTTTGCCCCAACAAAAATAGCCACAATTAAGATAATTTTGTGACATTTTTATATATTAATTGTGACAGTTTTATCAAACAAAATTTGCAATGTTTTCTAAGTTGGAGTGCATTTGTTTGGGATACTGTGAAAAAATGGGACAATTAATGCAATTAAATCTGTCCATTAATAACAAAATAAGGGAGATAATAGATATAATAAGTAAGGAATAATTTGATTTGGATTATGCAGCTTCACATGCAAAATATAGCTATTGCAATATAAATTTTCATGTCATTTTATCTAGTATCTAAGTGTATTACCTCGTATATTCATGCTCAAAATTTAAATGAAATGATATAATCCTACATTGCATATAAAAAAGTTAACAATGCAAGTCAATTTAGAGTTCCACTGCCTACTAGCGTACTTGAAAGCGTATAAAGATTTCGGAAATTTACAGACTTAGCTGGGCCGGTTATATTTGGGCGGATTAATTATGTTTTTACCTTATGAACTTTTTTAATTTTTCATTTTTAAATCTTAAATTAAATTTTAATCTCTGCTGTTAATTTTTTTAACATGATAACGTGACGTTAATTTATTATATTTATTTTCTGGCGGTTTTAAACAGGTAGAAAATGTATGCATAAATTGTTTGAGAGGTGTTAAATGATTTCTGGCGGTTAAATTTCCCAGAAGTAAAAAAAAAAATAAAAAAATCTTCATCTCCTAAACTCAAACCGAGAAATAAAAAAATACAGAAACCGGTTATTCAAATAAACTAAAATCAAATCAAAGAAACATATTTCAATATCAAATTATTCCAAAATCAAACCCAACCCCGGTCTAAACAACCAATCAACCTCCCTCTCTGGTCTTTCCCTTTTTGCTGCTCCAAAATTGATTTTGTTGTGATGTGAATCAATTGGGTCCAATGACCTTCCAGATCTAATTTTCAAACAGTCGCACAAGAGAGGGTTTAAATTTATGCCCCTTTGATTTAATGGTTTTATGACAACGCATGCCCAAAGCAATACGAGTATACGACACCTTCCTCTTTCTTCACTTTTACAGTTTTACCTTTTACTAATTTACTCATGTCACATAATCATCTAATAGTAATAGTGGTAGCTGACGGTACAGAACAAAAATTCTGGAACTTACAAAGATCAAAGTTTAGTTATTTAAAAAAAAATAAAAATTTAAAAGCATAGTTAATCCTATTTGAGCTTTTGTGGAAGATGGACATGTATACCTCTTCAAATAAACCATAAAGGGCACTAGTTACATCTAATTCTCGATGGACTGATATATAGCAAAGTGGGCAAAATCAGGTCCTGAAATTATTTTTTTATTTAATTAAACAAGTGAAGAAACTATTTAACTTTTTATTTTATTTTCTTTCTCACCTTTTCAATTTAAATTTTAAACAATCTAAATTTTTATGTATTATTATTTCTCTCATTTTTCTTTTTCTTTATTCCTTTTAACATCTAATCATATAGTAAAAAAAACAACCAAAAATCAGAAAACCATTTGCTTATATATCTACGCTTTTTGCAAAATGTTAATTCTACGTCTAATCATTCTATTGCCTACGTTCCTACTTTACTTTTTTTTCAAATTGTTTGCCGGTGCCTTCATGGTCTAATCTGCAGACAAGATATTTTCTAGGCGTGACAAAAACAAATTCAGTAACGCAAATGAATACTAAAAAACTACAAAAATGAAAAGAATTGTTTCGCTGAAGATCAGGAAAAAAAAAACGCAGCATTATTTTGCACGAATTATTAAAATATTCTATCAGTATGAAAAGTGTTAACCTGCAAAGCATCGATACTTCAATTTTCTTTAGATATTTGTATTCAATACGTATTCCATATCGATATTTTTGGATATTTCTTTTATATGTATATCAGTGAAGTATCAGTCTATATTTCTTTTTTTATAAAAATTCAATATAGCTACATGAAACATATAAATATATATAATATAGAAACATGCAAGCATTGTCGGTATATTGAATAAAAAGTAGAAATTGTCCACTTTATAGATGATTCCAAGACATGAAATAATTCTATTGCTAGTGCTATTTATAAATAATAGGAAGTAGGGGTGCAAGTAAGTTCCCTTAATTCTGCCTAATTTACGAATTATTTCTAGTGCTATTTATAAATAATAGGAAGTAGGGGTGTAAGTAAGTTCACTGAATTCTGCCTAATTTACATTTTTGCGGGTATTTTTTAGTGTACCTAATTAAAATTTAGTTAAATAACGTGTTCATTAGTTTTAAACTAGATGAATTTTTTCTTTCCTATTAATACCAAAAAAAAAATTAGATGAATCCGGCCCAACCTTCCTATATAGTAAATATACAATAAAAGCTCATTGTCTAATTCTTTTAATGTGTTATCATTGTGATATGTGAGAAATTGAGATTAATAAAAAAGTAAAAAAAAAAGCCTTAAACTTGGGATTTCAGACTTTTTTTAACTGCTTTTCTTGGACAAAGTTTACTTGGGATTTTGTTTTATTTTAAATTTAGAAATTGAATAAATCTAATAATTATGAGTTATAAAACAGTTTTAATTATTTGATTAAATAAATATTAATTGTGACTTGTAAAACAATGAAGGAACCTTGAGTCCTTAGAAACTTATGTACGTGTAGCCTTTAGAAGGGGTTTGACATCAGTATATGTTGTTTTTTCTGGTGGTAGGTGTATCTAGCAGGGTTATTTAGGTTATGTTTAGCAAATTATTTTGGTTAGTTATTAGTTTTTTTTCACTAGTGGTAAAACTTGTTTTATTATTAAGTAAATAAATTTTTTTAAGTAGTTTATAATATTTTTTGAAATGCTACTTGAAGTAATATTTTAAAAATATTAGTTTTTAACTTTTTACCTTAAAATATTTATTCAAATTTCTTATTATTCTTTTTAAATATGTCATTTTATATTTTTTATTTACTTCAACAACTAATTTTATCAAACACTTATGATTTAATAAATTAACTTAAAATTTTTTAGTTATCAACTAATTTTTTTAACTTCTAATTAACTTTTCATTTTCTAGTTAATTTTGTCAATCATAGCCTTAGTATTTATATTATATTGAGATACAAATATTTCTTAACCTTCGGCTACATGCTTTTAGCTACCAACTAATTTTTATACTTTTGATTAATTTTTCAGCTTTTAGTTAATTTTGTCAAATATAACATAATATTTATATTGTATTGAAATATAAATATCTCTTAACCTTGTTATTTCATCTCCCTTTTTCTGTTTTATGTACTTTTATGTTGACACTTCTGATACCAACTTTATATTATAGTATACTATATAGAAAGACAAGGAATTTACTTATTCGAATAACCATTAGATCTTAAGAAAATAAATGATGATGAATAATTCTAAAAGAATTATTCTTAGATTAAGTGGATTTCCTCCCATATACTTCCGTGAGAACATTTTCTTACGTGGGAATATGATGACAATTAATAACTGTCATTGGATTATGATTAAAAGATAATAGACAGTTGAGATTAAAATATTTAAAAATCAAAGTTAAAATATAATATAATCATTAAATCTCTAAAAAAAATTAGTCAAACAAATCATGTTATAAAATATCTTAATTATTGTTAACTCATTATCATCACCATGATTGTCATTATATTAATTGGCATGACCATTGTCACCATCGCTGCTCACGACAATGGTGGTGGCAGCAACGACGATGATAAAGGTGGTGACATTTGATGACAACTGGTGACAATGATAATCATGGTGGTGATAACGACGACGACAAATGTGGTAGTGATTGACGATGGTGACAATTATGATAATGGGCGTAGCCGTAATCATGGTGGTAATAACAACAATCGTAATGGTAATGAGTGAGATATTTTAGAAAATAATAATTAAAATCTTTATAAATTTATTTGTTGTTTAATTAATTTTTTAGAGATTTGATGATATATTAAATTTTAATGAAATTTTAAATATTTTAATCTAATGATTATTTTTAATTGTTTTTGGATAAAATAATATTCTCCCATGATTATATATATATATATATATATATATATATATATATATATATATATATTGCATTATTAATGGTTTTTTTATGACTTTGATTGTGATTGATTATAATTTATAAGGGAGTCATTGTTATACAGTTTGTGCATTATTAGTGGCTTTTTATACGACTTTGATTGTGATTGATTAAAATTTATAAGGGAATCTTGGTGAAACTAAAGTGGGAAAAAACTAAACACAAGGTTTTAAGAATAGGAAAAAAATTGGATGAGATGAGTACTATTTCAGTGCACATATCTGGTGCATGGGACTTACTGAAGAATAATGGAAGCAAGTTGCTAACGAGTGACTACAAAAGAAAAATGCAAGGTTAGATTTGAAAAAGAAAAGAAAGAAGAAAAGCCTTAGTATTGGACTTGTACGTATAGTTGTTGTATACATAATAATAATAATAACCTTTAATTATTCATTTGCTTCCTAAAGTTTAATTACTCATTTATTTTGTATAATTTTAACATTTGTATTTTTTAATTCTTATAATTTTAAAATAATTTTTTTAGTTCCTATAATTTATATTTTAATTTTTTTAGTTCATATAGTTTGAAAGTGATTTTTTTAGTCCTTATTATTTATATTTTAATTTCATTTTAATTCCTAAAGTGGTTTTTTTAGTTTTTATACTTTATATTTTAATTTCCTTTTAATTCTTATCATCAAATATATGAGTAATATTATTAATTATAATTAACTACAAAAATATTAGCAAGTAATTTGTAATTAATTTATCTCAAGATAATTTATAATAAAAAAATAATTGATAATTTATAATTAATTTATAGCTAGTTATTTTTATATATTTTTTATAATAAGAACTAAAAGGTAATTAAAATATAAATTATCGGGACTAAAATATCACTTTTAAACTATAGGGACTAAAAGAGAATTAAAATACATATTATAAAAAGTAAAAAATTACTTTTAAATTATAGGGACTAAAAGATAATTAAAATGTAAATTATGGAAACTAAAAATTACTTTCAAACTATAGAAACTAAAATATACAAATCCTGAAACTATAGGGATCAAATGAATAATTTAACTAGGAGAAGAGAAAGAAAAGAAAAAGAAAAAGTTATTTTCGGATCACCTTCATTTAAATTTAGAATAAATTATGAGTATCAATAAAATTTAACTTAAATAATTGATAAATACCTGTGAATGTTATAAATTTTTTGATATCATATTTAATTTTTATGGATAAAAATAATAATAAATTTTAAGGTGTGATACAAATATGGATCAATACATGATTTTTTTTTACAGATGTAAATACATGAAGTTAACATTAGTTTTCATGTTTTATCTTTTCCTAAAATGAAAAGAATAATGTATTAAAAAGTTGCTTTCATTTGACATCTTATTTGGCATTGATTTAATTACACAGGTACATTCAATTGAATCTCACCCTGTAGTGTACACTGTAGAGTTGTACCCAAAATAACCTCTGCTTGTTGCATAAAATACCAAACCATTCAAAATCAGCAATAAATAACATCTTTATCAACCCTTACCCATCGTCACAAAATATTTTGGGTACAGACTCCCCACCCACCTAAGAAACAGATTGAAAATAGAAAGATGCATCATATATCTATGGCAATTTTCAACACTTAATGCTCAACATCTGTATCCACTTCCCCCGTTGTAAAAAGTTCCTCCCATTTTTTTCTTCTTATAATTAAATATAAAATTCCTCTCATTTGACACATGTACAGTTTCAACTTCCCCACTTTCTTTAAACTTTTCTTTCTTTAATGTGCGTTTGATTCATCTCACGAATTTATCATACGTCGGTCCATTTGTAGAAGGCCCCACAAACAGAGCCAATCCCGCGTCCTCACGTGACTCTGCTCACAGAATTTCTTTTTTAGACTTTAATTTCTATTTATTGCGAAAATATACTATCAATTAATTCCTTTTAACGGATTTATTTTAATGATTTACCTCATTTAAAGTGAAAAAACATAGTTTAGAGAATAAAGTGTACTTATAATTGTTGATTGAATAATAATAATTAAAAACTGTGACAAAATTATATATAATAATAAATTTAAAATTATATATATATTCTAAAGTACATTTTCCATATACTTTAGAATAATCATATTATAATTTTAAAAGTTAACATATTTACTATACACAATAATTTATCATTAAACAACAATATAAAAACCTTCTGTGTTGTTGCTGCATACATTATTTACTTTTTTTCTTCAATTGTTTTGTTTTTGTTTGAATTCTAAATTATCTTACTTGACATTGTTATTCAGGACCTATTTATTTTTAAATTAATTTTGATAAGGTTTATTTTAAGTTACTAAACATAAATGAATTATGTGTTTAATTATCCTTAACTATAAGTTTATATTTTTCTCGAAAAGAAAAAACCATCAGTTTACATTAAAAACACACATTTTTTGTTAAAAAGGCAAACAATATATTTTTAATATCAAAAGCAAGACTTGCCAATAAGAGTTAGGTACTTGACTACTTGTTGGGTAGGGTCAACAACAAAAAAATTCTCTTCATGTTAACTATGTAAGGTAGTTTTGATATTAAAATAAGGCTCAAATACATTTTTTTTTCTTGTAATTTAGCATTTTAGTTTTTATAAGATGTGTTTGTTTTATTTTTCATTCTTAAAGTGCTTTAGATAACACTTTAAACATTAATATATTTTTATATATAGTATTTTAAATAAAAAAAATAAAACAAACACGTTTTATAAGGATTAAAATAATTTTTTATAGAAGCAAAAATAAAAAACACACTAAATTATAAATATCAAAAATATATTTAAGTCTTAACAGAATTAATAAAAATATGTTTTGAAATAAAAAAATTGAAATTCTTCCATCGCATATTCTTAATAATTCTATTAATTAACATATGCTTTTTTAATAATTTTATATAATATTAAAAATTATTATAAAAGAAATAACTTTATCCTTTTAAAATTACATTAAAAATTAATATAAATTATTAAAATAAAACTCTAATTCTAATAAAAAAAAATCATAGGTAATAAGTTTTTGTCCTTTTTCCCTTGGTCTCACTGCCATATATTGGGAATTTTATGCCGCATATTACAGATTTTTTTTATAATTTTTTTAAAATGTTTTACAAATTAATCACTCATGCACGATTTAAACATGTGACTTTCATATCATTAGCATAATGCTCTAATCAACTAAGGTAATAGGTCAATTATATTATAAAATAATTAATGTTATTATATATAATACTAAAATTTTAGTGTATATTTAACGCACATTAAATTTATATAATAAATTTTGTAATAATTAATTTTGATCTAATAATTAATTTATTTACATATATAAAGCCACATATTCGAATCCTGCATGAATCATTAATTTTAAATTAATTTGTAAAATATTTTTTAGAAAAAAAAATTTAAAAATTTCTAATCCATACATACGGATACGGATTGTGAATCCATATAAATATATGAGAATTGTTAATCCGTATAACAAGTAAGCCTCTTAAATCCATTTATTAACCAGAGTAATTTTGGAAAAAATGAAAAAGTGTTGGATATAAAAATAAACGCCGGGTACACAAAGAATTTTCCCCATATACTACATCTCTTCCGAGAATTCCACATGGCCCATCTCAATAATGGACCACCTCAGTAAAACTAAGATTTAACAGTATGAGTTTAGCTGTAAAAAAGAAAAGAAACAGTATGAGTTTAAATATGTTAGTGAAAAAAGTTACATTTTCAATCACTCAGAAATGTTAATATTGTTTTAAATTAACGTAATTATTATAAAAATATATATTATAAGTATAGACAAAATTTTGTTAAAATTAATAAATTTATAATACATAATAATTTGTGAATGAATAAGAATATAATTATTTTTATGTTCTCTAAAACAATTACGTTGGTTAATAAAAACGTTTTTTACTATTAATAATATTCCACCTCATTTCTTAGACCCACACTTAGAAAACCTAAGTTAAATTTTCTCAAGAATTTTTTTTAACATACATCTTTTTTTTCTTCATTTCTTTTTATCTTATTTTTTTATCTCTTTTTTTTTTCTTCTTGTGATTGCATAAATTATACTAACATTTATTATCTTGAATGAAATTATTAAATGGTCATTTGTATTATAATTTCAATTAATTTTCACCTGACACCGTAGTTGAAAAACCCAGTTCAACCCCGCAAGTTGGATCAGTCGAATTGAGATCTAGTGATATAACATACTGATTTGGTTATTGGACCGACCATACATTTGGTCTAGGATGATTTGGTCAAATTTGGATAGTTTTTGAAACCCTGATTGGGTTTTTTGCGTTAAAAAACACTAAAAAACAACATCATTTAGAATAACCCTAAAAAACCTCACTCAGTCACTTCTCTTCACAGCTCACGCTTTTCACACCACCACGCTCTTCCCTTCTCTTCATCTTCATGCTCATCGTTGGTCATTGCACCACCGCATTGCAAGCTTGTCGCCTGTTGCATGAAGATTGTCGCACCACCGCACCAGGTTTGCGACTTGTCGGCTGCCGTCGCACTTGGGGCCCATTTCCTGGTGAGTTTTCTTACCCTGACGTGGTGTGCATAAGGCAACTAAAGGTCTTTTGTAGGGATTCAATCAATCAACCTAATTTTATTCTAACAGACAATCATCAATCCTAACCACATGTTTTCTATCCATGTAGAGAGAAATTATTGCATAAAGATGAATAAAACCCTATTGTGTTTCCATACTCAAAATCATGCATACCTGGATTAGCCATAATGGAATTATGAAAGGTTGATGAGGATCAAGATTGGTTTTATGATCTTCCAAATGTAGAGAGTCCTTTTTTTCTCTTAATTTTTCTTTTCTGATGGGCATAAAAAGAAAACAAGAGCGAAATTGTACGTCTGTCACTCCTTTCCATAACCTCTTGTATTGGTAATTGTCATCAGTTAACCCAAATTTGATAATTATAATTTGACCCTCATCAAATTATAATATCAGTGATGGTATCTACACAATTAGTCTTTCATGATATATATGCCCTTAGCCATAATTTTATATTGATTAGATCATTTTAATATTTTGTCTAATAAAATAATGGCCTTAACTCATTCAATTATGTGATATATATATATATATATATATATATATATATATATATATATATATATATATATATATATATCCTCTCCTCTTCAATATGGTGGCAGAGGCACTCAGCGGAATGATGTCCCAAGCGATTGAGAAGGGGTTGTTTAAGGGATTTCTATATGGAAAAAATAAGTTGGAAATTAGCCTACTTCAATATGCGGATGACACAATCTTTTTTGGGGAGGCATCAATGGAAAATGTTAGAGCAATCAAAGCAATGCTGAGGGCTTTTGAACTTGTGTCAGACCTCAAAATCAACCTTTCTAAAAGTGGGTTTGGTGCTTTTGGAGTGTCAGATGGGTGGAAAAATGTTGCAGCTGAATACCTTAATTGTAGCTTGTTGACACTCCCTTTCACATACTTTGGTGTTCCTATTGGAGCAAATCCGAGATCATCTCAGACATGGGACCCTATCATATCTAAGTGTGAGAGAAAGTTAGCAAAATGGAAGCAGAGACACTTGTCTTTTGGGGGGAGAGTGACTCTCATAAAGTCAGTGCTAACGTCCATTCCTATTTACTTTTTCTCTTTTTTCAGGGTGCCTAAGAAGGTGGTGAACAAGCTAGGGAGGCTACAGAGAAGGTTCCTATGGGGTGGGGATCATGAGCAAAGTAAAATAGCTTGGGTAAAATGGGAAACAGTTTGCTTGCCAAAAGAAGCTGGGGGGCTGGGAGTCAAAGACATTAATTCGTTTAACCTGTCACTATTGGGCAAATGGAGATGAAGCTTATTTCAGAGCCAAGGGGAGCTGTGGGCTAAGGTATTGATCTTAAAATATGAGGGTTGGAGGGGTTTAAGCAAAGTAACTTCAGGAAGGGGTGAATCGACATGGTGGAGGGATTTAAAGCTTATGTTTAATCACCCACAATATGAACACATAATGAATTCTACAACATCATGGAGGGTTGGAAGTGGGGACAAGTTTAAATTTTGGGAGGATAGATGGATGGGTGGAGAGGACACATTACTTGCAAGATACCATAGGTTGTATAGTATCTCTACACAGCAAAACCAAAGTATACAGCACATGGGGGCCTTCAAAGATGTAGGGTGGGAATGGGATTTTAGGTGGAGAAGACCACTATTTGATAATGAAATAGAGATGACAGTTTCATTCCTATCGGAGGTTGCACGTCACCCAATTCAGCCTCACATAGGTGATCAGTGGGAGTGGAAGGCATAACTGAGTGGGCAATACACGGCAAAATCTGCTTATTATGTGATGAGAGGGGAAATAGCTGAACAACAATAGGATGAAGCATTTAAGGAGCTATGAAAGCTTAAGCTGCCGCCTAAGATTGTTATATTTGCGTGGAGGCTAATTAGAGATAGACTACCAACTAGAGCAAACTTGAGGACTCAACAGATTGAGGTTGAAGATGCAACATGCCCATTCTGCAGAGAGGTGGAGGAAAGCACATGTCATCTATTCTTTCATTGTCACAAGATAACTCCAGTATGGTGGGAATCCTTGTCTTGGGTAGATCTGTCCGGTGCCTTCCCAAATCACCCAAGGCAACACTTTCTCCAATACATACACAGAGTAACAGAGGAAATGAGGTCTACCAGATGGAAATGGTGGTGGTTGGCACTGACATGGACCATTTGGAAGCAAACAAATAACATTATCTTCTCCAATGGTACATTCAATGCCAACAAAATCCTAGATGATGCAGTTTTCTTACTATGGATGTGGCTTACAAACTTGGAAAAGGATTTCAACACTCACTATAACTTCTGGTCTTCCAACTTCGGAGTAGGATTTCTCAATAGAGTAGGATAGAATATTAGAGCAATTTTCTGTAATACTCTAATTTATAGTTCACATTCTTGGTCTAATGAATATGCCAATTGTCATGGGACCAAATATGGACTGTAATATGTATTCCTAGTACCCTTGGTACTCAATTAATACACTATATTATTTTTGCTGAGCAAAAATTAAAAATGTATATCACACCATTCATGCTAGTTGCAACCATATCCTTAAGAGTTTTGTTTTGTCTTTCAGTCACACCATTCATGCTAGGTGACCCCGACATGGTGTACTGTGGGACGATTCCACATTCCTCTAGGTACCTAGCAAAAGGTCCCGGACATTGTTCACCTGAACCGTCATATCTGTCATAGTATTCACCACCATAATCAGATCTGCCACTCTTGATTCTTTTGTTGAGTTGATTTTTAACTTCAACTTTAAATGTTTTGAACACATCCAGAGATTGTGACTTTTCATGTATAAGAAATAAGTATGCATATCTGGAGTAATCGTCTATGAATGATATAAAATATTGTTGACCATTCCATGAAGGTGTATGAAATGTCCCACAAATGTCCGTATGTATCAATTCCAAGACGTTTGTAGCTCTATATGCACTTAATTTCTTGCTTTTGGTCAGTTTACCTTTAATGCATTCAACACAAACATCAAAGCTTGTGAAATCAATGGAATCCAAGATTCTGTTTGACACAAGTCATTCAATTCTGTTCTTAGAAATGTGACCTAAGCAGTTATGCCATAATGCTCCTGAGTTTGTATTATGAATTCTACGCTTAGTACCACACAATTCCTCATTGAAGGATTCACCATAGGAAGCTACAATATCAATTAAATATAGATTATCATAAGCCAAGAGTGAATTAGTTCTAACAATATCTGAATTAAAAGACAACCTAAACACATTGTTTCCACATGAACACAAATAACCCAATTTGTCCAAATAAGAAACTAAAACCAAATTTTGTCTAAATAACGATACAACAAAAGTGTCTTTCAAATCCAAATAAAACCAGTACATAATAATAATCTAAAATGCCTTATAGCTTCCACCTCCATCGATTTACCATCTCCAACATATATCCATCTTTCAGAATCAATTGGCTTCCGGTAGCTTAGGAAACCCTTTATTGAAACACTGATGTTAGTAGTGGCACCAGAATCTAACCACTAAGTGTTTCTAGGTACTGAAGTTAAATTGACCTCAGAACATACCAAAGTAAGAAACATACCTTTCTTTGCACGCCAAACATGATATTTGGTACATTTCTTCTTTACATGTTCAGGCTTAATGCAAAAGAAACAATTGTCACCTTGATTTTGTTTCTTTTATGTTGAACCCTTAGCAGCTTCATTCTTGGGATCCTCAGTTCTTTTTCTTTTGTCCTTGTCTTTAGAGGTACTTGCAACATGCGCACTTTCATTCCTTTCTTGCTTCAACCTTTGTTCTTCTTGCACACACTATGAAATGAGCTCATTAAGAGATCATTCCTCCTTCTGACAATTATAAGATATCTTAAATTGACTAAACTGTGAAGGTAGAGAAATTAGTATTAAATGAATAAGCAAGTCTTATGATAGCTCAAGCTTTAGTGTCCTTAATTTTGAAGCAATATTTGAAATTCCCACAATGTATTCCCTCACATTTCCTTTGCCTTGATACTTCATGGAAATTAAGTTCTCAAGAAGAGTACTTGTTTCTGCCCTATCGCTTTTTGCACACATTTCCTTTGCCTTGATACTTCATGGAAATCAAGTTCTCAAGAAGAGTACTTGTTTCTGTCTTATCGCTTTTTGCAAAGCGCTTTTCAATTTTAGCATGAAATTCTTTGGTATTAGTTATATCATTTGAAACAGTACCTCTAAAGACCTTAGGAATGCCACACTTAATGATCATAAGACTCATGCGATTTGAGTGATCCCACTTCTCATGAAGTTTCCTCTATTTAGAGGTATTAGAATCCGTAGGAGAAGGGGGTTTCTCAATTCTTAATGCATGATCTAGATCCATGCAGAGCCAAGAACAATTTGCATGTTCTCTTTTCAATCCTTAAAATTTGTACCATTAAGAATCGGATCTGAATTCATATCAGTAGATAAAAGATCAAAACAAATAATACGCTCACATAACAGTCATCAATGCATTTAAATAATGGTATATCCCATCTCAAGATATCTAGTGCACCATTAATATCAAGTCTTTGGACAATGGTATTAATTACTAGTGATATTCTTGTTGTATTGTTCAAACATTGATAATAAAAGCATATCAAATAACAAACCCATCTTTTTTATGTGATTTATCATTCACATGCAAAAACTTCTAAAATTAGTTAAATGGTAACTTTCCTTTGGGCCAATAACCATTCATATAAATAATCACACACGTTAACATTCCTCATAAACAATTTAGACAGGAGAGATCACTTTGGTGATATCTTGATTCAATTAACTCATTTAAATGCTAAACAATTAAAGTGATATACCATAGCTAAATTTTGAACATTGATGCACCAAATCCAAAATTAAAACATTTCTAGAGTAAATTATTTTAACTTTATTTATTTATTTATTTTAAATTTTAGAAGTCTATGATTGTTATTTTAATTTACTACAGCGGCCTCTAAAAGTAAGAATGAGCACAAAGTTATATGTATATATATTAATGATGCACTGTAACCTTTAAATTAGCGGTGCATTTACATATTGTTGGTAAGATCAAGCAAAAATATGTAAAACACCTAAGTTCATTTAAAGTTTAGAATGTGCCAGCGGCGTGAATAAATAAAATTTCCAAAATCATACATGAATCAAGTATGGGTGGCTCTCATACCAAATTGTAGGGATTCAATCAATCAACCTAATTTGATTCTAACAGAAAATCATCAATCCTAACCACATGTTTTCTATCCATGTAGAGAGAAATTATTGCATAAAGATGAATAAAATCCCTTTGTGCTCCCATACTAAAAAATCATGATGAAAACTAAATGTGGAAGCGTACCTGGATTAGCCATAATGAAATTATGAAAGGTTGATAAGGATCAAGATTGGTTTTATAATCTTCCAAATGTAGAGAGTCCTTTTTTTTTCTCTGAATTTTCCTCTTCTGATGGGCATGAAGAGAAAAGAAAAGCGAAACTGTACGTCTGTCGCTCATTTCTACAAATGGGGACCATAACCTCTTGTATTTGTAACTGCCATCCGTTACCCCAAATTTGATAATTATAATTTGACCCCTCATTAAATTATAATATCACTAATGGTATCTACACAATTAGCCTTTCATGACATATATGCCCTTAGCCATAATTTTATATTGATTAGACCACTTTAATATTTTAGTTGATAAAATAATGGTCCTAACTCATTCAATTATGTGATATATATATGACCCAAAATTGCTAACATCTTTGTGATTATGTTTTGGAGCGTTTGTGATGGGTGATAAAGCTTTGATTTTTTAAAAGTAAGTTTGCCTCATTCGTTGTTGGAGAGGCCGCAATGGAGTTATCAGAGTTTCTAGCACCAAAGATTTGGGGTGCAAGCACCTGACAGTGGCGTTGAGAATCTGATAGCATGGAGGTGACATTTGGCATTGCAGAGGTGAGATCTAGCAGCATTGAGAAGAGATTTGTTGGCACGAATGATGAAGGGTGGCAGGAGGTGGTTGTGGAAGATGCTGTGGTGACAGGTGAGGGTGGAGGGTTGAGAAAAATAAAGTTGAATGAGAGGAAGATGAAGAAGTGGGGATATTGTCATCATTAAATGGAAGGGTGTTTTTGATCTTTCAGTGCATATTAGCATCGTTAGTTAATCGTGTTAGCTTAGGAGTGTCAAAAGTAATGCATTTTGAAGGAGATATGGTGAGTATGAATAGACTTTTTTTAATCAAATAATGTTAGTGTTGTATTTATATATAATAGATGTATATAATTTTAAATTTTTTAATATATACCGGATCAAACCAGACTGCCCATTGGTTGGACCACTAATTCACTACTTCGACTGAGTTAATGACCGGATTAAATTTCATAATATTATTTCACACATAATTAAGATAATTAAGATAGTATTAATTTTTCTTATAAATAATTTTTTGATAGGATAATATAAAAGTTTAAATACATTCTTTATTCCTGTAATTTAATAAATATTTTTTTATTTTTGTTCCAACAAGTTTTTTTTTCTTTTATTTTAATTCTTAAAACTGAAAATGTATTTATTTTAATTTCTATTGTTAAAGAATTTTAAATAATATTTTAAACAGTAAATAAGACTATCTAAAATTTTAAGAAAAAAAATAAAATAAACACATTTTATAAATATTAAAATTTTTTTTTGTAAGAACAAAAATAAAAAATACTAAATTATATTAAAAATATATTTAATCCTAATATAAATACTACTTAGGACTTTAATCACAAAGTGGTTGTGAATTACTGCTACCTAATCATTTTTCCTATTTTGAGTAAATATTTATCATCATTCTCTTGTGAATTCCATTCACAATTGACCTGCTTTGTCTACTCACACATATTTAAACAAAAGGCGCATCATTCGTTTCCATGTCCTTGAAGTTGCCAGTTTTCCCGTGGATCTAAGAAAGTAAAACAACAAAATAAATTAAATAAATAAATATTGAAGAAAAGAAGAAGAAGGGTAAATACTCGCTTTTGTTCTTAAATATGTAATTTGTTAATAAATGTGTTATGAAAGATGAAAATACAAAATTTAGTCTCCCGACCTTTCGTCTATTCCCGTTAATAAAATAACCTACGTGACATAAGTCAAAGTGATCATTTCTAATTGTCAACATAGAGACATATTTGTCATATAATATTTTCATGACTTTTCGTCTTCCCACTGTCTGGGAATATGAATAAATAAATAGTCACTTTTATTTTTTAATGTGTAATTTGCTGACAAAAACGTCATTGAAAGATGAAAATACAAAATTTAGTCTCAAAAAATGTAAAAAGTGCGATAATTAGATCTGACTGTTAACTTCCGTTCGTCACCATTAATAAAATAGCTAAGATTCGAAGAAGTGAAATATAAGATATATTTATCTTTTATTTATAGTATATTGTGACTAATTATTATAATTTAAAAAATTTGTAATGTTTGATACACTGTTACAATGTTTATTTTGATAAACTGATACAATGTTTATTTTGGATAATTTCTATTGTGACAGAAAAATTATGGTTGATAATCAATATTATCGTTATTATTATGTTTGTTTTAGATTATGATTGCTAATATATTTTTTAAGTGATTATTATAATGGATTATTGTAATGTTATACTTGTAACGATAAAAAAAGACCAAAATTTATTATAAAATTATATTTTACCCTTAAATGAAATGAAATTTTGGATCTAACAAATTAGTCTAATAGAAACATACTGATATTTAGATCTAATACAAAATTACTAACATTTTCATCTAATAATGATAACTTATTGACATTTTGGTCCAATGGAACCTACTAATATTTAGGTCAGAAAAAATTACTGATATTTTTTTTTCAATAAAAAAATATTGACATTTTTGTCTAACAAAAACTTAGTGACATTAATGTCTAAAAATGGTATCTTATTGACATCTTCGTCCAATGACAAATTTGTCCCTCTGTGTCATGTAGTCTATTTTATTAATGGAGATAGACAGAAGTTAACGATTGGATATATTTGTCGCACTTTTTATACTTTTGAAGACTAAATTTTATATTTTTATCTTTCAGAAACTCATTTATATATAAATGATACATTAAACAAAATGACTATTTAAAAAAAAAATGGAAAGAGAGAAGAACAAATAGAGGAGACTAGTCCTCTCTTAGATCCAACTCAAACAAACAAGACACTCCCTTGTTTGTGGCCTGTGTTGTGTACGAAGACAGAAGAAACACAACGTGCTTTAACACGTGCTTTTTCAAGCCCATTGGCTCCAACACTTCTCTTCTTCTGACTTCTCTACTCTAACTTCCTCAGTTATCTTCTTCTCTGTTCGTTCTTCTTCTGAAGAGAGAGAAAGAAAGAAAGAGAGAGACTTTCTTCTTTTCTTTCTCTCATTTCTCAATGAAAGGGGAAGTGAAAATGAAGTCAAAGATGAAATGGGTTGGTCTGCTCGGCCTTGTGCTCTCGGCTTTCTCTATCTTCATTCATTTCCTCCTTGCTAGATTCACTCAAATGGGTGTTGCAGAATATGAGTCCTCTGTTACAATCTTCTCTTGGAGACCCGTCTTTGAGAAACCAATTCCCCCCACAAATGTAAAATCTTCTATTCACACAAAGATCTCACCTTTTTATCCAAATTTCAAGTGTTTTTTCTTTCTTTCTTTGCATTGCTTTGGTAACCCCCTATATTCTGGGGGAGTGTTCGTGGTTCAAAATTTTGGCTTTGTTCTCCGGAAAATGACAATGGTTTTGTGTTGCATTTAGTGTCATTTTCTGCATAGGGTCTAGTCAGATGCTGTGCTTTGTTTTTTCTCTAAGTTAATGGAAATTCACTCAGCATTGAACAACGCTGTTTTTTGTTCATTGGCTTGGATTTGTCGGTTGCTACGTTTAACTGAATTTGGAGTACGATGTAGCTCCTATGTATTCGGAGTCATAGGCTATTGAGCTTTTGGACTTTGTTTTCATCTGTGTGCAATTTTTTTTCGGTTTCAAAATTTGTTGTTGTTATTTGTGCTGCAGACTCCCTCTTATAGAAAATTATGGGGTCCGGTGAA
Organism: Glycine soja; assembly: GCF_004193775.1. Classification (NCBI taxonomy): domain Eukaryota; kingdom Viridiplantae; phylum Streptophyta; class Magnoliopsida; order Fabales; family Fabaceae; genus Glycine; species Glycine soja. Next base: position 22,308,318 of record NC_041009.1, on the reverse strand, counting down.
GCGTCTTGAATCACTATATCCGGATTCAAATCCACGAGGACATTATGCTGGTGAGTTCAACATTTCATCATAGTGCTCAACATTCTACTGCTTCAAACTTAACGAGGATTTTGTGCTGGTCTATTTGCCATTGATTTTTCTGTTGACCAAACTTGTGAACTATTGCTTCTTTTTTTACTGGTTGTCTATTTACCAAAATGAGTTGAGTATTTGATTCTGAACTGTACATAGAAAAGGTATGTATAGAAAATTTTAGGATGAGTTGGCTCTTTTGTTGTAGCTTCTTTTACACTACTATAAGAAATGGACTTAAGATTATCTGGTTATGTAAGCATATGCTGTGCCTCTATCATATATAACCATGTGATTTGATATTGTGTGACTGAGACTCAAATTCCCTTCTGTTTAGTGTCTCTTCTCGAGGCAAAATTGGCTTTCTCTCTTTCGGCTATGGATGGGGAAGCAAAGCATGATGTTGGTGTCTAAATGTGTGTACCATCCCAATCCTTAGAGTAGTACTGCATATGTCTGTCTTTCTCATTGCTGAGCAATAATATCACCTATAATTAGATGCTTTTTTGTGAATATATGATATCAAATTATTTGAAGGGATCTGTGGAGTTTGGACTTTCATTTGTGTAGTCCATAATAATGTCTCCTGCAAGAAAGTTTGACCAGTATGATCATTTGCCCTGATTTTTTTTTTTTGTCTCAACCCGTGCATGTGTATTTCTTTTCATTTTCTGTGATGTTTTATATGTACCAAGATTTTCAGATTTTTGTCACTCATAGTCACAAAGATTTTACCATGCAAATTATCAAATATTTGATCTTAGCTAATGTTGCTCACCATTCACTCACTTTGCATTTGATCTTGTTTCTCTATATTTTTGTAGATAAGATTTATCTTAATTTAAATACCATTGCCTTTATGGTCGTACTTTGGATTATATGTAAAACCAAACAAGGTCTTTGCAGGAAGGAGGAAGCTTGTATTTCTGTAAATTACTGTTAATCCTTTTATATCTCTCTCTCTGAAAGAAAACATGTCTCTCTTTCCTGACAGATCCTGTTTCAGAAACAAATGGGTTTATTTTTGTCCGGATACAAGGTGGTTTTCATGAGATCAGGAATTCGGTAAGGGTATCAAGTTTCAGTTTCTGTATCCTATTATATTTAAATCACATCAAACTTAAACTGTAGCATTATCTGTTTTTTTCAGATATGTGATGCTGTTGTGGTTGCTCGACTTCTCAATGCTACATTAGCTATGCCTGAGATCCAATCAACGACCAGCAGCAAGGGAATAAGGTTAGTTACTATTCTTTCAAGGAATTAAAGCGTATATTTGACTCAGTCTAATGTGATATAATTATGTGTTTAAACTATTTCACTATTTCTTTGTATAATTATTTTTATCCAGTTCTCAGTTCAAGAGTTTTGCATACCTATATAATGAAGAGCAATTTGTCCTCTCATTAGCAAAAGATGTCACAGTTGTGAGAACTCTTCCTAAAGATCTGAAAGGTGCAAGGAGAAAGAAGGAAATTCCTGTTTTTAAAGTTCCATATTCAGCATCACCTTTTTATTATTTTCACCATGTTCTCCCTGTATTAAAGAAGCATTCGGTGGTTGAACTAGTTGTTTCTGAAGGTGGATGCTTGAAGGTAAATGCAGCTTTCGCTTAACCTATTAAATCTATAACCTGTTTTGATCTAAATTTTTCCTACAAATTTCAAATGCAAAGGTTTATTTGTGCGGACTTGTTTATTTTTGTTTGAATGGAATTGACTAAGCAAAGATTCAATGGATTAGTAAGCCCCCTTTCAGAGTGCAATGTAGTTGATCATTTTGTTCACGTTGCCAATGTTCTTGGGATTGAATTTTGATGAAACTTATTTGAAAACTAATGCACACTGTCAATCTATTAGTTTTGGGCATCCTATGAGGTGATGAAGGACAATTTAGATGCGGGTCATAATTTGAGGAACTTTCTTTTATGACTTTTTAGGGATTTATATTCTTAATTTCTGAATTGGGGGGTTGCTTGTGATGAGCTTATTTCAAACGACTACCCAATTGTTTGCCATATTGAGTGATATACTGCATTCATGCTGCTATCTTCCTTCTATATCTAGTTTCAGCTTACTGTCTTCCCTTTTCCTTTGCACTATGTCTCCTCTTGTTCTACAATCTACACTGTGCAGGTTGTTTGTTTAAATTGGTTCTTATTGTGCCTTTATTAAATGTGCCCATAAATGATTATTTCTCTTTGCTTCCCCTCCCTTCTTAGGCCACTCTTCCTCCCAATTTTGAAGAATATCAAAGGCTGAGATGTAGAGTTTCTTTTCATGCTCTTCAGTTTCGGCAGGAAGTCCAGGAACTTTCTGCTAAGATTTTGCAGAGGCAAGAGGAATTTCATTGCCACCTCTCTTTCAAGTTTGTTCTTCTCCTTCGTACTTTTTCCCTTCTTTTGGCTTATGAATATTTCCTGATATGATTGTAGATTGCGAGCTCCTGGTCGTCCATTTATTGCATTTGACCCTGGCATGACTAGAGAATCTTTAACGTATCATGGTTGTGCAGAACTATTCCAGGTATATGATCAACCTGTGATAACTTCATCTTACTCTTCCTCAGCTTATCATATATGAGCTATGATGGCCATGAATTCTTTTCTAGGATGTACATACCGAACTTATTCAACACAAACGATCATGGATGATAAAACGTGGGATTGTCAAGGGGAAGCTTTCAGTCAACTCAGCTGAAGAAAGACTAAAAGGCTCCTGTCCTTTAATGCCTCAGGAGGTAAGAAAATATTTTTAAATTTTAGATAGTCAAATTGTTCATTGTCAATGAATTGGTTGGATAAACTTGGCAAACTTTGGTCATTCACATTTGTTGCCAATTTATACTAATGCCATATATTTAGAGAGAGAGAGAGAGAGAGAGAGAGAGAGAGAGAGAGAACTACCCTGTGACTTATTATATGCTCTACCATTCTGATCTCTTGCAGATTGGTATTCTTCTTCGTGCTTATGGATACTCGAAGGATGCAATTATATATGTATCTGGAGGAGAAGTCTTTGGTGGTCAAAGAACATTGATTCCTCTTCATGCTATGTTTGAAAATGTCATTGATAGAACTTCTCTAAGCACTCCTTGGGAGATGATTAGGCTCTATGGGAAAGAGGTGAACCTTGTTGATACTCCTGGACCGCCACCTTTTGTTGAAGAAGTAACCAAGCATGCAGCTTGGAAAAGTGCAGGTCCACGTCCTCGACCACTTCCTCCACCTCCAGCTAGGCCGAAATCATACAACATAGAAGGTTGGTGGGGTTGGGTAGCTGAGAGTGATAATGAGCCTGATAGTACGGTTATCGAACTGAGGACCAATGCCCATAAATTACTATGGGAGGCTATCGACTACGTGATTTGTGTTGAAGCTGATGTTTTCATCCCTGGATTTGACCGAGACGGGAAGGGGCATCCAAATTTTGCTAGCTTGGTGATGGGGCACAGGCTCTATCTGTCAGCTGCATCAAAGACATTTAGACCTGACAGGTACTTGCCTCTATTTTTTGAGCGTATATTTTGAATGTATGTAAAAGCGATTTTTCCCCTTGGAAATAACTCTGAAAAACCATACAGAATGTTTTTATAATCAGCCAAGTTAGATATCAAATGCTTGGAAGTTCCAATTCTCTCTTATATTTTAGAAAGTTAGTAACTAAAGATAAAACACATAAGGTTGCTGGTGTTTCCAAATAAAGCCTGAATATAATGTTTATTGTCAACTGCGCCATTAAAAATCCAAGACAACCTGCAATGCATTAGAGCATGATTTGGGAACTTTGCTAAATTCATGTGTAATTATGAAACAGAAGCTTCAGTAATGCCATTTAAAGTTGAAGATTTGCAATTTTAAATACTTTGTAATCTTACTTGCACTGGTGCAGAAAGGAAGTGGCTAAACTTTTAGATGAGATTCGGGACCACGGGCATCATGCAAATCATACATGGCTAGAATCAGTTCGCAGGCATCTGAAAAAAACATTACTTGATGGAATTATGGAAGCATCAAATAAATCAAAACTACTATCCTTTCTCTCTCATCCAGTCCCTGAATGCTCTTGTTCACGTGATTCCTTTGAAGTATCAAAGAATTCTTCTAGCCCTCTTACTTCCCAATTAGTGACATCTCTTGGTGTTGCTCACCGGTGTCCTGCATGGATGGACACTGGTCCAATTTCTCAATCAAAAGATAAGGAAAATGAGGAGGACGTATATGAGGATGATTCTGTATCTGAGTTATTCTTTAAACAAAATGCTGAAAATCATGAAGGTGATTCAGAAGTAAACATTAAAGAAGAAAATCAATTTGAGGATCAAGAAGATGACAGTGGGGAAAGATGACCATCAAGTTCATTGTTGATGGTTCATCTGACAATAATGGATTTGCATTCTTCAGATTCATGTACATAATTGTTGCTTCCAACTGATGCTTACTGGATTCAGTTTTGGGTGAGAGAAGCACCGAAGCCATATAAATGTGGCTCTGAAACTCTGATTCAGAAAAGACGTTCACTAGCTGAGAATCATCTTATGACATTAGTGTTTTTTTCTTTGGCTCAAGTCCTCAAATATATAGGCTAATTTGTTGACCACATGTCAGTTTTGATGTAACTTTCCATGATCTTCGTAGTTAATATTAAGTTTAGTGCAGTTTGAATTCTTTGCCAGTAAAACTTTCTAGTTTATCTCTGCTGCACATACTCAGACTGTATTTATTTAACTCCATTTTTGTACCTGATGAGAGAAGTAAATCATCACGCATTTTATTTATTGAATGAGTAGAACAAAGATATGACATTATGGTATTATAAATTTTCTCCCAACTTCTCTTTCAAGTAAACCTCTACCCGGTCCCTAAGATTGTAGCCATGATTTACTTTAGTTCTTGATTTTATAAAACTCAACCTTTTTAATTTTACAAAAGGTTTTATAATTTCTTTCACTTTAGACATTCTTTTACTATTCTTTTTATTGTAATTAAGGATTAAAATATATGAATTTTAGCAAAATTTTATGAAGTCGGGAACCAATGCATTAGTGTTGTAAAATTTAGATAATAAAGTGAATAACATTTATAATCTTAAGAATGAAGGCTTGGTATTCTTTCTTGTATGTACGTGGAGACTAAGATTAAATGCCTATAATCTTAAGCATCAAAGTGGAGGCATTGGCATATCATTCAGAATGGTGTTTGTTCAGTACCTAAATCAGGTTTATATGGTGTACCAATACGTCCAAATGTGGTCTGCAAAACTATTGTGTTGCGCGACTTCCTTATGAACCAGCATGTCACTGCAAAGAGCATATGATCTGAGACTCCATGTCCATTGCCGGTGTGCGTAAGCAGGTAGTGCCATCGAGGGTGAAGAAGTCCTGAGATCGATCTAGTTGTAGCAAGCTCCGAATTGGCCTCGCTCTATGATGGCAATCTCAAAGCATATACAACAAACTCTCCTTCTCAACTCAACACTTGTTACAAGAACAATCAAAAGAAGCTTACACGATAGGAAAGGAAAAAGAAAGTGTTTAATAATTTTTTGGTAGATGGAGGGAACAGACCAAGGACTAGCTGTGAGCTGGTAGGATGAGCAGAAGGCTCATGGTTAAGCCATTGATTGGTAGAGTTTTAGGCCAGATTGTGAGTAACTCCAAATAACTGAATCAATTGAGGTTCTGTCAAGAAAAATGACTGATCATTTTCATCTTGAAACCTGACTGAAGGAATGAATGAGATCTCATGATGGAGGTCCAAGTATATCAATCTACCCTCTGAGGGTCGAACATGCATGATGGGAGTCTCATGCAAATCCTTTGTGGATAATAGTGGACCCACAGTTTTTGTGCTTCATGCATAATAGTCCATGAATGCTTTTCTAACAAGGCTATGATAGAAGCTGTAGTTGATATCTATCTATCTATCTATTGTTTTCTCTTGCTTGCAACAGTTTGACGCATTCAATTTGCATAACTTAGGGTATATTTGGATATACTTTAGGGGCCTCAAACATATATTTAGAATTCTAAAGTCTAAATTACGTTTTGTATGATCTTTGGATTCCTCTCAAATTAATTTTGTTTCCTACCTTTGTGACTAATTTGACTTTGAAGCAAAAGCAACAAATGAGTGACTTTCTAAGTAAAAGTACTTTTGATTTGTGTTTTTACAATAACAACGTACTTTTGATTAGTATATCCTAACGGATTTCATTTTATCAAATGCTTTTGAACAAAAAATATGCAAATATAAATCAAATTATAATAAATTCTTTTATTTTTATCAAATTTAAGTCCACAACGTACTTTTGATTTAAATTTATATGTATAAACTTTAATCCAAATCCAAACATGTACTTAATTCACTTCGATACTGATACTAACGTTAGAGCACTTGACAAATGATAATATTGATAATGATTATCAATTTTTATGGCTTATTACCAGAACATTTTTTTAGGTGACACTACTTTAACAAGTTCTGGATACAAGTCATTTTAGTCAAGTAATCTCATTTTAAACAATTTTTTTAGATAGTATTGTCTAATTTCTTAACAAAATTTTGATTTGACTTGTACAACTTAATGTAAATCTCACGTGTAAACTCTCATACAGACTCAGTCTGGTGAACATAGCCTCCAAGAACTAGTATTGATACGAAAATTATCCATTAATGAAATGTCAACTATGTATATATGCCATTAAAATATCAAGCAGACTGGAAGACATTGGAATGGAAGATTGAAGTAGAAGCAGGCATAAGCATATGTAACATTTTATTTCAGAATGTCTTAGTCCCAAAACCAGAATCGTGAAATTTACATTTTATCTGGCTCTAACCAGCATGGCAAAAATGAACCGGTCCACCCAATCCCTCTTAGGCTCTTACTCTCATCCGAAGACAAAAAAAGAAAGAAAGAAGAAACTCCTGACAAAATGAACACGAGAGGAATCTCTAGCTTGCTTCTTGTCTGAGCCGCTTTGAACTTTGTTCAGAATCAATATTGCAGTAATCAACCCCGGAACGTGCTATTGCTGGGTTGCTCACAAATTGGTTTTCATGGCCCTGAATGAACAAATAATATATGGTATTAAACTATTAATTTTAGAATTTAATTAGAATGCACCGAGAGTCATCCAATTATGGATTGACATATATGATATGATTATTGACTTTAATAATTACCTTAAAAGTTATATTTAGATTTTAGAGTGATTTCTAATTAGTTAACAGCGTAGAAGTTTTTTATATTAACAGTATCAAAATTAAACTCTTAATTTTAATAGGAAATAAGAGATTATGATGTAACTCTTAGAACTATTAACTGTGATATACTTGGTTGACTAGTTCTAAATTGGCCAGTTCAAATATAAAGAGATATACATCGGCAGCAATTTCTTCTTACTCTCTCTTTCTAATGAATAATACTGTCATACTAATTCTATGTCAAAAGGGCAATAACAATGTTGCAAAATATCTTCAAAAAATAATTCAAGACTGAACAAACTTGGTGCCAAAAAATGAAGTATAAACGAACCTTTGAAGTATATGCAGAGGGGATCAACCCAGAATTTGCTCGTCTCCCCACATCAATTTGCACTGAGACATTAGTCTGGGACATATCTACGCCCGAAGAGTGCAATGCTTGCGTGAGAGAATCTAAAATTCTGTTAAAACACATAAAAACTTGGTCAACAGTGGCAGAAATGATATATTCACTTCAACAGTGCTTGAGGTAATCGACTCAAATGCTAAACAATTAATTTCCAAAGGTACAGTTGCACCACTTATTTTTGTATCATATAAGCAGGTGAGAAAGAAAACAATGTCAACAGCAACAAGTTTGTGGGAACCTCAAAAATTTCTCATGCCAAATTTCCTCCCCATTTTTTGAGGATAGATTCTCATGCTCAATTCTAAGTACCAGTGGATTTCCAATAATTTGTTGTTTGGTCATATTCACAAAATTTGGATCAATAAAGTCAGATTGCAAAGAGTATTTGACAAGATTCAAGTGGAGAAAAAGATGCGAAAAATTTATTGATCATCAAACTATCATAGCATATTACACCAAGCCACTAGGTATCATCCCTAATCGCCTTATGATTCGAAGTGGTACGGAAAGCTTAATCATTTTTAAGATAGAAGGAACTGGCTATCAGATTTCAGAAATGTAGTCATTGAATCAATATATATGGCAAACAATTTAAAAAAAGGATGGGGGAATGGTCATGTTCATGTGTGCGCACACACACTGTTCACCCTCACTAGATGTAGTTTCAAGCAAATAATTAACACACGATTGGTGAAGAAAAACTACTGTTGAACTTATATAAGAAACTCACCCCTGAGAATAGGCACTTGAGATGCTATCTGATCCACTTTCAATCACCAGCTCCTCCTGTTCCTTCATTGTATCATTATGTGGAACAATATAGTTGCCCTTGCTTTGTTTATTAAGCCACAATTGAGGCTGGGTATGGGAAGGCATGTTAACATTAGATACAGGTTCCTGCAGATGTTGGGTTGCCATACCACTGCTAACAATTGGATCAAACATGTCCAATCGCATTTGCATGGGAAGCGGAACTGCTTCTGTAGTTGAACCAGGGGTGTGGTCCTTCTGAATAGTTGTCATTGAGAAGTCAGATTCTATCAGGTTCTGTACATTTTTGGGCAACAATGGAGAGACATTGTTATTTTTCTCATCAACAGACCCATTTTGTGAAGCTTGAGAAGGATCTGTAGTATTTTCTGCAGGCCCATGATGATTTCTCTGGTAAAAACAGACAAGAATAATAAACTTCAGATTGTTACAATTTCAAGACACTAAGCCACAATGAACCATTGTGACAAATAGATCACTGAAGTTGCCACAATGCCATTCCATAACTCGTTCAAATAAGCAAATTGGGCTACTGGCTCTGGAAGAAAAAGGATATTGTAAATAAAAAAAGACAACTAGAGGCAGACATATGAATTCAAAGAAACAGCATGGTGAAATCCAAGCATGAAAGGAACTTATAAGAAATTTTAAGCAGTTGGCATCATGAGTACACGACATATGGCCATGTACATTGGTGTTCCAATCCATGTTGGTGACCCTACTTAGTGGGAATAAGGCTTCATAGTCGGTGTTCTTTCTTTTGCAGTCTATATAAAATGAATCCTTATACAATCAGAAAATCACAAGTCTCACAATGTTGAGGTGGCATTACTATCAGTCAGGAAAGCTACTATAATGCATACTTGCATTGCCATGCATAATTCATTTGCCCAACATTTCATAAATCAAGGTCCAGAGTATACAGACACGAAAAAAATATCACATTACACCATTCCAAATAACTTTACCCATGGAGTTAATTTCGTGGGCTCCTGATTCCATCCTTCATAAGTCTGTTCATAAATTTGTATTTTTTCCTGTAGGAACTGAATATACTCAATGACCTGCATATATAAATAAAGGGGGGGGGGGGGGGGGGGGGGGAAATTGCTTAATTAAGTTCACACAAAAATATAATTAACCATTAAGATGTACACAAGAAACAAATGATTGAAAAACAAATGATTGAAAGTTGAACGAAGTACCTCCAACAAGAAGGATGCCTTGTCTCTTTTTTGATCATTTTGAGGTATGAGATCTCTCAGAACTTGAAACCTGGCTCAAAAACATATTTTTTTTTTCAAGCAACCATATATTGCCAAATAATAAATAATAATATAGAATTAAATCAAACTTCCACTCAAAACCTACACAAACAATTAACAAAAAAATAAATAAATAAGTTTTTTTTTTCTTTCTTTAAAGCTTGCCTTTCGTTAATCTTGCTCCTTCTACGTTGCTCAGTTTCTGAATGCTTTGAACGATGAGGGTTCACCCTCTTCCCCGTGCTGGGTTCATCCACCTTCACTGCCAAGTCACAACGTAACAATAAATAATTGTGTTCAAAGTTGAAAATTGAATTGCAGAATGCAATTGAAGAGGTAAAAAGAGAAGAACTTTGAGACACCCATCAATGAATCAATCGATAAACCCTTGTGGGTGATGCACAACCAAACCAAACAGCGCACAAAGAGAGAGAGGGAAACCTTTGGAAGAGATGTTTCCAGTTAAGAGTTCTTCTTCATCATCTTCGTCGAATTCATCCTGATGCCCTTTCGCAGACCTAGCCATTTGTTTCTCCAGATGAAGAGAAGTACAACCTACCTAGTACCAGTAGTCTTAGGACACGACGTGTTTTAACTGAATCGATACCTCATCAAACCAAATCTTTTGATCAAACAAATCAATTTTGATCTAATTATCATAATATCTCAACCTAAGGTCTTCGCAAAAAAATTAACATATTTCAATTTTACATCAAGGTATTTTGAATATTTTAATATTTAGGGATAAAAAGACATATTTTAATCATAAATAAATAAATTTATGTAACATATGAATTCGGTTCAGTTAGATTTTATCGGATAATAAATGATGAAATTCATTACTAATAAAATTATTCCCTCTGGATGATATGTTTTCTTTATTTCTTTTAATTTGTCAATTCATGTATATATAATAAATTTTGGTGGACATTTAAGAAAAATGATTCCACATGTATTAATGATTAGAATAATTTATTTTAAAATCCTATTAAAAATAATTATATTATAAATTAAGATTATTCACACACGATAATTGCCAAATCTCAGGCTCTCTAATACAGTTTTTTTCCTATATTTTTTCATTTTACTTACTTTATCTTTTGATTATTATTTTTGGTCAATCAATTTATCTTTTTATTATACATCCTTATTTAGTCGAATAAGATTTTTTTTATTAATCATGATATTAATATATGAACTATAAAGTATTTATCATAAAAAAATTACTAATTTTCTATGGGAGACTATAAATACACACACAAGATGACTATTTCATGTTATGTGTGGTTGGAGGAACATGGTGAGGTGCAAGATAATGTTTGCGGCACGGATTCTGGTTCCATGGAAAAAGACTTGGTCGTATGAGATACTTGTTTTGGCGTGCTCTTTGTGGGTCTATATGGGTGCATCGAAATAAGGTGATTTTTAAAGGTGTCAATCCTGCAATCCTATGTCTTTGCACAAATTCAATGGATATCTTAGGTGTGGTTTAGATATAAAGAATTGTATTCAAGTGACCTTTGGTTCCCTAATTGGTGTTTGAATCCTTGGGATTGTCTTCGGTGTATATGACTTTGCTTTTTGTTAGCATAGCCAAATGGTCTACATTCTGACTATCTTCTCTTTGTACATTCTTTCTATTGACAACAATCTCAGATCACATTTCATGTCTTATTAATAAATTATTTTTGCCTTAAAAAAATATGAATATTTTTCTACTGACATAATTTATTTCATATTTAAAATCAAAATTCAAATAATATTATTATAAATAATAAAAATTTCTTTAAAGTATCTAACATAACTATACAATAATATATCACAAATATTTCAATTTATAGATTATTTTATTTTAGATTAGTTTGTTATCACAAATCCCAACCCTATGTTTATTATATATTTATTTTTAAAATAAAACTTTTTTTTTCTAAAATAAAACTTTGGAAATATAAATCACTTCGTTTTAAACCTAATTATCTAAAATTAAATTTATATTTACTCACCTAAATACTCGTGGCAGCCATTATTTATCGCCCCACAGATACCAAAGAATAGAGGCATAAAGTTCAAACTTAATTAACATTAGGATATCCTGCGTGCTTACTTAATTACAAGCCAACCCCTTTAGTTCGTGTATATTTTTAGTTTCATAATGTGGATCAAGTTCGCAACAGAGTAAAAAATATAATACTATTCCAGGATTCTGGTATTTCTATATGTTTTCTTTTCTCATTTTTCTTTTTTTTCCTCCTCTTTTTTTAACTTTCTTTTATCCCATTTTTTTATAACTGAAATTTCAAATTCTGTCCTTTTCCGCATCTAAATTTTTAACATGAAAAGGATTTTCATCGATTTGAAATTATCAAAAGAAAAGAATAAAAGTTTTTTTAATTTTATCCAAGGGGAAATGCACCCTGTCAATCTTACAATAATAAATAACTTTTCCCTTCGAATGAGTTTACATATAAAATTTGTTGTTATGATATCATCCAAAATTATAACAACTTTTAGGAGCTGAAGCCAGCTTAGTAGTTGTAGTTGAGGGAACAAGAAAACCCTGAATTTCGTTCTTTGTTTGCATCAGGTGCAAGTAAGAGTTTTTTTTTTTTTTTTTTCTTTTTCTGACAGCTGCTAGTCAGTGAGTATTATTCTATTGTACCTTTTTTTTTTTTATAATACATTGTACTTTTTCCTTAATAACATGGGATGTTAGGTGATCTTAATTGGACTCTCCTCCTTATCTCCATCTAACTTTTCTTTGGGTTTTTATAAAAAGTTTTGCAATAACATCACTTAAGAAGATTGTAATATGTTGGAATTTGGTGTAGACTAAACATAACAAATGATATGTGATAGAAAGAGAAAAAAATAAAAATGATGAAGTGTATAGAAATATTTATATGTTATACTTATTATTCTTATAAATTATTCTAGAAAGAGCACCAAATTAGAGTACCAACCAGACATAAAAGCACCAAAACGGGGCCTAAATTAGAATTGAAATGATACGTGTAAGTCAACATAATGCAAAGAAATATTCAATAAAAATGTCCTCGGCTGGAACAATCACATGACACTTAATAGATGTTAAAATTAAATTAGATTTACGGTAGGATTTAAAAATTAAAGGTTTAAATATATTTTTTTATCTTTATAAAATTATTTTTTTTATATTTAATCTTTATAAATTATGTTTGATTTTTTTTAATCTTTAAGAAATTTTAGATAATACTTTTAACAGTAACAAAATATTATCTAAAGTTTTTTTAAGAATTAAAAACAAAACAAACATAATTTATAAGAATTAAAAAAACATTAAATTAAAGTAGTAAAAATATATTTAAGAAAAATTAAAATACCAAAATTGCTAATATATGTAAATATATAGTGTATCTCTTAATTATTAAAAGACATTTTTTCGCAAGAGCATTTTAGGACTAATGTAATGTCTTCTATTTGAACTCCTCCTTAACACTATGTGTGCCACTTCATGTAGCAGTGCAAAGCGAAAAGGCATATGAAGGGAAGATTCTATCATCTTAATTAAATAGAAATCAATAATTAACAAAAAAAATAATAGAAGTCAACACTCAATATCCATCCACTACTAGAGAAAGGTATTAGGCCATCACCAACCAACATAATTACTTGGACACATTTGCCAACGAGTAATGCTATTTTTATATACAATTGTGTTAGTGATTTTTAGGATAAAAAGAGAGATAAGAACAGATAAAAATATTAAATAAGATAGATAATGTGATTAAAAAAAGTATTATGAAAAATTGCTATCCATTATTCTATGCAAATATATGATTTTTCTAGTTTAAATGGAAACAAAAATATTGATACAAGTAATAGGCTAGGATCTTACAAAATAATTTATCAAGATTTAAGACTATGGAGCTTTAAGAGCATCTTTAATGTTAGATCTTGAGTAAGGATTTTGTGCTCAATATTTGGTCTTGCATTAAAGGTAGTATAGGGATCTCTAGAGTGAAAAAATGAGTTTTCATAGAAGAACCGTGAAGATCTCTGGACAATGTTAAAAAAATAAAAAATTACAAACATAATCAACAAACCAACAATCAATCCGTGGGAACAAGAAAAAACAATGAAAGAAGGAAAAAAAAAAAACAAGATAAAAAATGCAAGAATATAAGAGGAAGAAAAAAAAATACCTTTTTTTGCGTGAATGTTTGGAGGTTGCAGTGGCGGAAGGAAGGAGAAGAGGGATAGGAAGGGGGAAGGCCCCTAAAGGGGGAGAGAGAGGGGGAAAGGGACGTCGCGGGAGGGGGAGGGAGAAAGTGTAGCATGGGAGATAAAGTGGCGGAGAGAGAGGAGGAGGAAAAAGTGAGAAGAGTGGGAGATGAAGAGAGACGAGAGAGGAAGGACGAAAAAGTGAAAAAAAAAGAGAAAAATGAATTGAAATTTAATTATTATTTTTATATTAATGTTAGGTTCATTTTTTTATTTCTTTATATTTTTTAATTTTTTTAATGTTTTATTAAAATTAATTATATCTAATTTAACAAATAAAAAAAAAAAAGTGAAATCACGTGAGATTGAAAAAAAATATTTAAGATTTTAAAATAAAATTTACGGTCAAAGAAAAAAATAAAATAAATATTAAGAAATCTTTAATCTTACGTGGGATCCACCCAAAAGTAAGATCCCAATTTTAAATATATCACTAAACATGATCAAAAGCTCTAAAAGTCCTAACTTAGAATGTTGCATGTGTTTGCTGAAGTGAAGTGATCAGCTTGCAAAATTAAAAGTAATCGTGGCCAATCAGAAGCAGACAAGCAGTATGATGGAAAATATTTTTCTTTAAGGAAAGCATGGAATTAAGAAAATTACTTAATTAATCAACAAATCGGATAAAGTTTTATGGAAAAATGAATATTCTTGGAAGGTGATCTCGGTGATGCTTTTTCCTAGAAATTCTAAGCCTTTTTGGATCACTAACTCATAAATACTATCCTCATTCCTCCAGGCACCAAAATTGAGTATTAGTAAATTTGGGATCTGTGAATGATGGATTAAATAAAACAGATGGCATGTCTCGTATTTTGGTTAAAATATGAGGCACTTGTTGAGGACCAATGATCATTACGTAAACATCCAGTTTTTACTGTTACAATATAAAATTGGAGTTGAAGTTTTCAACAGTGCCATCCTTGACTTTACAAAGTTGGAGATGACATGGCTTTCCCTTGTGGACCCCACCAAAAACATTGGGATGCAAAAATCAACCAAAACCAACAAACCCAGCACTTCAGAGAGGAAGAATTTGAAAGTAGGCATAAGGTAAATCAAATGACATGGAGGTAAAAGATATAAATTTAAGTAGTTAAACTATGATTAATGAAAGTATAGACATAACAATATAAAAGCCTTAAATTTGTCAATGTTTAATATTAATAATTTTGAATTGACTACTAATTTTTTAATAACCAATCATATTTATCTTAACTACAATTCATCTTATGCTTACCTAAATCACTAACTAGCTAAGCTAGTTGTTATCACATGTAAGAATAGAAATGTTGATAGGATAGTGTGTATGCAACCTTATTAATTACATGTTGATAGGCTATTTTGTAACTAAATAAGGCAGCTATGTCTCTGTGTCAACAATCAAGGCTTATCCTTAGTTGTTCTTTGGATAATGATCCAGAAAAATATCACGATGCTAGTGCCTAATTATGACTTCGGGCACTCCAGCAACCAAATCAATCGCTGACACTCATGTGAGTCTTCCCAATTAAACTGTAGTTTGGTCTACAAACATAATGTACAATTATCTGATGCAGTAATATGCAATTAAAATTTCTTAATACAGAAGGAGAAACAAAATTCATTGCTGGTTGTTCTACATCATTGATGTGCGCAAGGCTCAAATATGTAGAATATGGTAAGGTAAAGAATAATTCTAAATTTTCCTATAATAACTTATAACCTTTTTTTTTTTGAAGGAGATTATAACTTTTCTTATTAAACGAAAAAAAATAATGAATGCCTTTTATGATTTTAAAGTATAAGTTACATGCATTTAATTCTTTATTAGGAAAATTAGTAAGAAAACATAGTAAAAGGATACATTACTATTTGTATGATAAGGAACTATCTATGGAAATATTACTAGAGAAATAAAGTAATCTTATATCTTTTGCACTTCTTTGCATTGAGGAAGATGTGACGCCATTTTGCCATTTCTTTATACAAGAACTAGTTCCCTAAAACAAGAAAAATATATTATTTAGCAGGGGCACAGTTCCTTTAGTTCATTCAGAGCCTATTTCATGTACAGAATAATCAATAACAATTTCCTTTGCCTTCTGATTGAAAACGGTGATTAAATCAGAGCCAAGATTATGTGCTTTCTAATGGTTCATCTAACAATTGCAAACACTCCTGAGGGTTGGCATAAAAATAGTCTTCTTCTTTGGGTTTGTCTGGAATGATAATTCTTCTCTTGGGACTTCCCATACGATAGGCATGAGCTTCCTTCACAGCAGTGAAAAACTCATCCCAACTTAACAACCCGTTATAGTATTGGTCTATCAGGTTTACCAGAAGCCTTCTATCCAGTAGTATAGTTTTCTTGAATCCTAGAAATCTGAAGAGCAGCATGACTTCAGATAATTACCAAAAATAATTACACGTGCTATCATGTAAATTAAATGAAAAATGAAGGGAAAAAGCAGTAAATAGTATATGCACTTTAGTTTGTTTACACCTTAAAAGTCATACTTGTCATGATTTCTGATTGGTTGGTAATGTAAATTTTTTTACATTCACAATGCATAGAAATTAAATTTAAGAAGTTATGGTTTTTTAGAAGAGTTTCATTATGTGACTTGTGTATTCTTTCATGATCATGAAATCTGCTTTTTTTATTATCTAATAATGTAATAGGATGTGCCAAAAGTGCAAATAATTCTGTGAACTCTTCCATCATTATACATCTAACAAAGAATGAATGACATCAAAACATTTTTTCACCTCATCAAAGGATCAGACCACTAAGTAGATAACAGATAGAATGTAGAAAGACACAATGTTGGCAACAAGGTCATACCTGCGATGGCCTTCCACAACTTTAGCCATGTTCCCGTCATATGTTGGAATAAATATATCACTCTCTAGGGAGACAAGATAATCCACTGCAGCCATTTGCGAAGAGTGGTTTTGGAAATACATCAACTCTGAAGGTTCCAACAGAGTTTCTTTCCTCACCTATTTCAGTTAGAGAAAATGTTAGTAGCAACTGGTGATTTGCATATACATACAGCATATACTATTTACTTCCTTCTTCTTACCAGATTAGGAAACTCTCCTAGTAAACTTGCCATTCTTTTCTCTCCACCATATATTTCTCCAGAAGCAATATAAATTTGAACATTGTGATCTATTCCAAGTGCTGACAATACTAGGGCAGTTTCCTCAGGTGTTAAAGGGCACAAGCCTTCTTTCCTCTTAAGCTCAGAATTAATAACTTTTTCCTTCCAGCCAGGATATGCATATCTAAAAAATACCATTTTCCAAAATTACATTCAAAGGAAAACTAGAAAAACAAAAGGGATGTTGTAACACATTAATGCAAGATTCATATTACCTCATTCTTGTGAGTTCCTCCTCCTCTTTGCTGTCACAATCATGAGTACAGCCAGAGAAGGCCAACATGTCCATCTCATATCTAAGATGAAGTGCAAGGAAAGGTCCCTTTTCCCTCAAAACCTTGACTATCCTTCTGCCAAGTTCTTCTATCTGAGTAGTAAACCTCAGAGCATTGAAGTTTACTCGGCATCGTAGCTTCTGAATCTCAGCAGGTAGTCCATTATTTGCAAGTCTAGCATCTGTTCTATTTAGGTGTATGACCTTGTGTTTCAGCAACAGAGGAAGGACCTGTTTAATTAGTTAAGGACAATTAGTTGCTAACTTGGAATAAAGAACTGAGTCAAAATCTGATAAGTGCAAAGATAATGTGAACCAAGCAAAATACCTGATTTTCATAGTATGAGATATTAGACCAGCTAATGGGTGGCATTGAGTATAATAATCCTAGTTCAACTCTTTTCTTGATCTTAGGTGGCAGTATCTTTATTATTCGAACCTCGTCTCTCAAGGAGGTAATGAAATGATCTACATCAAATATATCTTTGAAGTCACTGCCACATCAAGGAGACATGATATCACAGAAATGAAGATATTTCAATTATGTTAGTCCTAAAAGAAGGCGTTTCCAAAATTGAAGTTATTACAGAATGAATAATGTGCAAACCTTGAATCAGCCCAGAAAGAGGCTTTATCCAGCTCTGGAACTATGAGAGTGACATTTAAGTGTCTGGCAATAGCAACCATATCACATATCTGCAGGAAAAAAACCATGTGAGGAATAAATTTTTTTTTAAAAAAAATAGATCAGACTTTTAAAGTCAATAGTGATGTTGATTGCAGTAAAGATAACGAAACAAAGAACTTACTGCTGATCGCATTTGGTTGAGTCCACCATTGCAAGAAACCAGAAGATAACCATTATTCCTATAAATCCCTGATGACAGAATTATCAAATTCAAAAGAGATATGCATGAGAAATCATAAAATGTTAGCACAAAAGAAGAAAATTAAATGTGGGAAAGGGAAGGTTCAATCTTCAATGAGGGGGAAAAAAGAAAAAGAGCAGAAAACTGAAATCAGAAAGATTTCTGGAGAAAATACTACCAGCATCAAATCAGACAGCTCTACAAATCATTATTCATATGCCAATTTGTTTTTTATATATTTAAAAAAATCATAGTAGAAAAAATAGGACTACAAATAACTATTCATAAGACAAGCTGGAGATAGAAGGTTGGCTCTGTGGTTGCAGAAGGGTGTGAAGGGAGGGAGAAGAGGTCTGTGGTTTGAATTCTCCAACTGACATTTCTAACAAACTAACATTTGTCCATAAAAAAAAAAATTCATAAGACAAGTCAAGGACTTACTTTTGGGTGGTAGCACTGCCTTGGCTGGAGCCAAAAACTTATCTACAGATGGAGAACTGAAACAATAAGGCATGCCCCTTAACAAACTTGGTCCCAACAATTCTCCCAGTGCAATCAGCTGAACAAGACTAGTCCAAAGCAGCACAATTGTAATGGCCCTAGCCATCCACATCTTGATTCTAGGCCTTATAATCAAAGTCTCATGCTTCTCAACTTTGAGCTCCATCTTTATCCCCTTAGTGTCACAGCAGTAGTCCTTTCCCCATTTCAACACCATTATTTTGGTATCACACTATCACTTCAACTTAACTCTTCAAAATCTTATAAAACTCCTTGAACTTAGTGATACTTAATAAATGCCCAGAAACCAAGACTAAAGTATATAATGCCACTTCACCTTTGGATCCTCAAGCCTAAAATAAATGCTAATAAAGCCAAGCCAATTGACCTGTAGACTGTGGTTATTATTCTAAGGCCAAAAATGTTATCCACCCACCAGACAAGGTGATGCACTGCACTAACTCACATTACCTACACCTTGAAATTCCAAAACTTCCTTGACTACTTCTAACCTTTAAAGGGTTAAACAACAATTACAACATTGGCAATTTGACTTTCATATGGCCATATTAGCTTCAAGTGTCAAATAATGAAGAAAATCTAGTAAAAGAAAATGTGGGTTTCTATTCGAATTTCCTCAACTGGGAACACTTGAACACCAAACAAACAAATAACAGAAGCTACAAATTAAAACGGGAAAGTTTACGGAGTCACAATAGCAAATTCAAATGTTAGTCACGAGAGAGATGGTGTGGTGTGGCATTGTGACATGGCATCCTGGTTAACGGTAACAAATGTCACTTTCCATATTTTTTAATTTTCATTTTATTATTCACTTATTTTTTTTTGGAAAAATAATATTAAGTTCTAATTTTTTTATTCATAAGAATTGAAAAGAAAGCTTACAACACATTCATATTATTCAATCAATTGAATTAGATCCTGTTAGTTAATAAATTCTAATATTCTTGTGGTTAGGATATGTCTAGGTAGAATTATTCATTACACATTAAAAACATATCAAGGGAATGAAAAATGAATGAAATTATGAATACATAATTATGTTAATAACTTATAAAATTATTTTTTTTCAAGAAAAAATAATTTATCTAGGGTGGTTTCATTTGGGAAAACATTTATTTTTTTATTTTCCTTGTTTCTGTTTTTTAAAACTTTATATATGAGATAGTGAAAATAAAAAATGGAAACATATGTTTGTAATTTTTTTTACGACAAAAAACACATGTTTGCTTATATATAATATAAAATATAATAATATATATATGGGAGGACCACCTCCTTGTCATTTATTAGTTATTACTGATCAGCGATAAATGTATAGTGATGAGAAAACATTACCAACATAATGTGTTGGAAGTATCCGTTGAGTTTTCGTTATTCTGAAATGAAAAATATTCTCAGTCAAAGCAAAAGAATGATGGATATTCCAGGTGTTGGATTTCTACATTTTAATATACTTCATACACAGATAATCCACTAGGATAGTACAAACTAGATTTTGTATAGTTCTTCTTAAATCTTATGTTAAGTAGAAGAATTTAAAATATTAAAATAGTTGATGTTGGAATAATCGGGAAGAAAAAAAAGATGGAGGAGCTTGTAGCTCATGAAATTTAAAATTTTGGCTGAAACATGGACAAATTTAGATGGTGGGTGACAATCACACTCTACGCCCTTCTAGTTTTAGAAAGTTAAGTTCCGAAGTGTATTCAGAGGGAAAGAGACGTTATTTTGCAACTTGTGTGCTATACGTGGCAAATTCCCGTGATCATAAAGTTACCTTTTTCCATCTAAAACAGCATGTGATAGTAGTTATATTAAGTCACAGGCATGGTGCAACACTTTTTCCTTTTATTTTATACTGCTATATAGTATAATATTCAATGGTAAAGGGTCCACAATGTAACTTGATAATAAATTTCAATTTCAATTGGATCAACTTAGATACGGCTTCGGGATCTGTATCTTGTTGCAATGCTTATCAGAGTGATTTTTCTTCTAGTTAACAGTTCATTGGTGTGAGTAAAATATTTATGGGTTTTATCAGTAATTAATGTTATTAGAAAATTTGATTAATCAATTTTAGTAAAATTATTCTCTTAAACATTTTTTTTTCTACTTATAAAACTCAAACACAAAATTTTAGTTAAAAATTCAAGTTCAATTTCACTCATCAAACTGAGATGATGGAAAATATTTTAAAATTGTTTACCATGAATATTTAAAAAACTATTGAAAATTTGAAACTAAAAATATGAGTAAAAGAAAAAAAAGATGTAAATTCTGAATATATTTATAATTTTATTTTACTAAATATTTTTTATTTATTAATTTAATTATAAGTGTTACTTTCTTACAATTCTCTTGTCTTTAATTATAATTTAATGGAACAATAAATTGCAGACAGCCAGACTCCCAAATATTTTTAACTTTTTGGTGAAGTATCAAGGTTGATGATTAATAGAAGTCATTCGTTTTATAATTGACTTGAAGAATGGCAGCACTTACACGTTGAGATAGGGGCAACTTGTTCGGGCGAGAGAGGAAGATGTAATAGGACAGTGTTGGTAAGATGAGTGGAGTGGAATTATCATTAACGGTCCTCTGTTTTCACCACAAGAATGAAAAACCCTGTTACATACCAATATCAATTCCTGAAACCATAGACTACTGGTGTTGGGAAGAGATTCTAGACTCGTGAAAAATAAATATTATAAAAAAAATTGTAAACTGATCAATATACAACATGTTCTTTTATAAAAATTTACGTGATAAAATTTATCGAACGAACGCTCAAATAAATTAATTACCCAAATGCATTCTATTTTCATGAAGAGGGCTGGGGAATAGATGCTTACTAAAAGACACTAATTCAAGTTAACTAGTGTCTTTGAAAGAGAGAATTAGAAATTACGAGAGACGAAGTGTACCGTTCTTAAGGTGTTACGTCCTTAAAATTACAATGTGCCATTTCTTAAACGTCCATTCGGGGTGAGGAACCTCTATTGAGTTGTGTTATTAATGTTACTAAAAAATCAACTGTTGTTAGTGTTCTTTATCCACTAAATCAGTTATAATGCCTAGACGCATAAGCATGTCTATTGAATGCAGCAACATTCAGAACGATATTTTTTGCCACACCACAAATATCCGCCCTTGCATTCTCCATCGCTTCATACGTTCAAAAGAACACATTAGCCAAGCGTTTTACATTCCCTCGGAATATAAGTTATGCTGTTAATATTTCATTATTACAAAAGGGACACAAAATCTTTCAGCTTTTCCCTGCATTAATAGCACCCTGCACAAAATCTTCACACTGGGTGAACCCCCCGGAGAGCACCTCAGCTAGAACACCAACTATGTCAAAGGCTTCCTGCAAGTCAGTGGCCGAATTAATCTCATCAAGCCACGACAGCATCTCCTTGGGGAATCCGAGCAGCTCTTTTACATTCAATAGTCGCTCTTTCATCACCACTTCCCAGCCTTCCAGGTTTCCACTTTCATCTTCACCTTCTGTGGTAGATGATGCCCCATCAGTCCTTGTAGGTGGTGTTGCACCAGTTGATTTCTTGACCTTGAAGAAATGCTGTAACTGTTCAATCAAGCCTGTATAAACAAGCATTGGACGGATAATAGACAAAAGATCATCACTCTGCCCTGTTTCTGTTGTAGCACTTTGGCCCATGCTTCCAGATTCCACACCGTGTGCAGGAGCTGTAACCGATGGTGCACGGATAGCAGACCGAGAATGTGTGTGCTGCATGTAGGCATGGTAAATTCCGCGCTGCAGAAAAGCACGACGATGCTGCAGCCAGGACTCGTAAGACTCTGAGAGAAATGAGTTTACCATCATAAATTGGACAATTTCTTCTGTCCCCGGGGTAGGTTGGGTGCCAGATGGAGAAGAGGGTCTGAGATCTGATGAAGAAGAGGATATGTATGCTGATACGGCCCTTGCCATGGTTCGACGCTGGGAGGGGTTTCCTTGATCTAGGAGATGGCGTGCCATTTGGATCATAAATGGGAGGAATCGGGAATTACTTTCCCGTCCTCCACCTCGGCTATCTGCACTGAATGATGCTCCTGTTGCAAACCGAGCTAACATCTACAAAGATGGGGGAAAAAAATGCATGAACACCAGAGTGAGACAAAATCACTTGATTTAAGCAGTATAAAGATAACTGTAGTTATATTCTAGAGAAATTATTTGAAACCAGGGACGTTAGTTGTCTAAATGAACCATTTACATCAGCTGTAAATGTCATAAACAAGATTTCTTATCAGTTTTTTATTATCATATTGTCAGTCAAATTCAACAAACAGGAAAGAGAGAATATATGGAAGCTGAATAAAATACCAGAACAATGTCATAAGTCAGCAGGCGGAGTCTACTTCCATCAGCACGTCCAAGACCATTAAGGTTGTCCCAATACTGGTCAACATAGCGAACATACTGTGCCAGAGGAACCGATGGACCTCTGACAGGGAATAAAGAATTACAGAGAGATTCATTGTTTCTAAGTGTTGCTCCATCCCACTCTTTCTTCGGATTCTTCAAAGCAGCATCAGCTCTCTTGGCCTCTTGATGGCACTGGAAATGAATAATATTGAAGTAACTTACAGTGGTATAAACACACTCTCCTCCACGAGCACTTCCTGAAGAACCAACACCTAGATTCACACGCTTACTATAAGAGTAAGCACCCAATAAATCAGCAGGTCTTAAACTGTATCCTTCCTGGCATACCATGCATGCCAGCCCATCCTCCTCCTCCTGGACATCTTCTATACCTGGGACCGGCCGGGACACAACAATGCGTTCGCCTCCATCTGAAAACAGTTCTCGGTGCATTCCAAGCCCCTGGTATCAGATATTAAGGACAATTCAGAAGGGAACAGGAAATCAGACTTCAATAGAGTTGAAAGTAGAGAATATAAAACATGCCATATGAATTGTTAAATCTGAATGGAAATTCAATCTGGTGAAGGAAAGGAGTACAATAACCAAGGCAGCAGAAAACTTTTGCTGAACTTAAATTGACTAAGGCAGCAGAAAGTACAATAACCAATTTCACATCAAACGTTATGTTTGAAAGTTGGAAACAAAATAGAGAAAAACAGAGAGGAACTGGCAAAAGTAAGCACTTAGACAATCCCCAAATACTGTTTTCAGTCATAGAACATGATTCTTGACCATGGTAAAAAAAAAAAAACTCAACACTTAACTTAGTTTTACCATTCTAAACACAGTTGTTTATATACCCAAACTAAGTAAACTAAAGGTATTTGTATAAAATACCTGAAGCAATTCCTCTCTCTTCTGCAAAGCTCGACGCCTCATTTCATCCTTAGTTGCATGCCGCAGCTTACAGACCTTCTCCTCCAAGAATCCATCTCCTTTTCCCTCCTTGTTAGATAGTGTGTCCAACAAATATTCAGCCCTTGCCCCAATTTCATTTACTCCTGCAACTCCTTCCAAGGCATGCAACAAAGGTAAGATACCTTCTTCATCAACACACTTTTTAGTGAGCAGATGCCCCATTGACAAACCTCTCAGCATAGACAATATAAGAGGGACAGATGGCAGTGTTAAACCCTGTGCCCATTCAGCACTGTTCTTAAACCCAGCCTGCCCTGTATAGGCAAAACTATCTTTCAAATGTGTCATTGCAGTTTTAGTTATACCCTTCTCTAGGATAATGTCCTTTAATCTCTCTCCACAAGAACTTGTCTTAAGCGACTCTGAAACCCTAACAAAATTTTCCAGTGTGAATCTCTGCTTTGCAGCTTGCTGAGCAATATTATCATCCTTTGGATTATCCAAATGTTGTTTCTGCAAATGGTCAAATGCACCCCAATCTTGCAAGTAAGGACTAAAATGCTGGACAAGAGCATCCATTGCAGCAGGTTCACCATAGGTTAGGTAAGGCAATATTCGAGCAACCATCTCTGTGTTCCTCTGCTGTTTGTTTGATTTCTTAAGGCCCAATGGATGAGACAATCTCTCCAAGAACATAAGAACTATCTTCTTGGCTTGTTCACCTGTGCCAGCTTCTTCACTAGTGACAGTAAGGGCACTTTGTGTGATGCTTATATTGTCACTTTCATTCGCCTCTAAAGTCAGACTTTCAACAATCAAAAGTATGCCTTCAGCTGGCTCCATGGCATCAACTGAGAAAGCTCGCCTTGCAGCCTCAAGAAGCAAACCTAAAGCTCCTAGCTTTAACAAAGCACGTCTGTTCTCTCTGATTTTGCAACAGTACATAAGAAGATTAAGAACTGTAACCAGTTGCTCCTGATTGGACTTGAAATCATCTCGGAGACGCTGTACATCAGGAAAAAGTGAGAAAATTATAATATCAATTTTAAGGTTGCATACTGCAGGATTACACATTTTAATAAAACATCAGTAATAAGGCATGAGAAAATCTGGAAAATGAAAATGAGCATTCTACACAAACTGCTGTAGTTTTCATTTTAAGTACCAACACACTAAATCATCACAGCAACTATTAAATGATGCTGTCAAGAACAATGGCATGGTCCGGTCTACGTGAAATAAGAAAAAATAATATCAAAAGTAGATAAAGAACTACACCACTCTCGGTGATAAGAACCATGATGTTTAGTGATGAGATAGGATTTTCCCCTAACCTTACATAAATCCCCTTGTCTTTGAAATTTGTTAGTTTTCTCTAAAGGATAACTAACAAAATAGAATTTTAGTTGTAAAATTAAATCAAAATAAAATTCCATATGGCACCTATATCATAAATGGATCATATACCCAATTGGTTTTGCCCCATATAACTGAAGAAATGTAACTCATTTTGGATGAAGTTTTCGATAAATACATGTTACCATTGTTTTTCTTCATTTCTTGTAATCAATACTTCCACTACTATAAGTGCTGGTTTGCTACATTATTGTAGGCAGATAGCAATGAACTTAACAAATGTAACAATTCACATACAGGTTGTCAAACAGAGAGACCAATTCATCAATTCCAATCACTAAAACCAAAGTATTTATATGATAATACTTAATAGTTCAAATTTCCAAAATACAACAACAATGTTTAAGTCTACAGATATCAGAGAAAAAAGTGCTAACCTGAATCATCCCCAATAGTATCTCCAGTCCACCACACTCACGAACAGCACCTGCTATGGCAAACTCAACCTCTGGATCCTGAGACTCCTCCCTATCTTCCTCCAACTCTTTAATCATAGGTTCAGTTGCTTCACCATCCAATCCCTAGAATATCATGAAATATAGTATATAAATTCAAAACCAAATGTTTAACAAATAAGGCAAATCACATGTTCAATGATAGAAACAAACCTGGAGCCGATAAGTCACGGTCATTGGTGGGCAATCTCTGGATGAGTTGACAGCATTTGGAGACAACAAGTTGGAATTAGTCACATTTGATGATTGATTTGATTTTTTCCAGACTTGTTCATAAACTTGTGCAATGCTCAAATCAAGAGAGATAATATTGCCAGCAACTAACAATTCCATTCCATAGTCATCCTCAAGAAGACCTAACAAATCCAACTGATGGCAGATCTTGTTCTTAACATCACGCATTAATGGGCCAATTTCAACGCTCGAATATGGATTCTTAGTCATTGATCCCCTGATAAACTCTTCCTGCGTATGTGCTTTGTTCAGGACCAACAAATATACAGGCTCTGGTTTTGAGGGGCAGATCACATTGCAGAGTTGCTCTAAGATAAACTGCAAATGCAGGTATAGATTACATCAAGTTCACAATGAGCCAATGTAAAAGTTTATTATAAATTTACCATTCAATATTTATTAATCATATTCCCATGTAACCAAATTGATACTTTGTTGGATAGAAAATTACTGCAACTGATTTAGGGAATAAATAAGCTGGGAAATTGAAAAACAAAATCCATCCATACCAAACAAGCACGCCCCTTTCTCTCCTCTCTGTGTATTTCCAGACCATTGATGCATGCTCTTATGAATTGTCGCTTGTTTTCACTGCTTTCTAGCAGCAAACTATCTAAAAGATCTTTAAGGAGCCGATTGCAATCACTAATCAACTTGGTCTTTTGAACTATCAAGCCACGAATTACGATAAGGGCCTCAAGAATTTCAGAAAGTAAGTCATCTCGCATGAATCTGGAAAAAAAAAACCTCTTATAATAAGATCATGTAAAACAAAATTTCAACCTCAAAAGTAAAATTATTCAAGTAGCAATTGTACCTCGATCTGATATTTGGAACCTCCAAAAATTTACCAAGAAGCTCTATGAGCTTGTGAAGGATAAACCCCTGGGTTATATCAATGTGTAGACTCCGCTCCAACGACTCAACATTGCTCACTTCTTGGGTAATTAGAGTACAAATGGTCCGTAGACACCCCTGAACAGTCAAAAATAAAAGAGCCTCCTCTGAATCTACCATCTTGAATAGCAACTCAAAATACTCTGCAGCACTTTCACCCGCAGAAAGTGTGGCAGGTAACAATGAAACCACTAGGTTCAGCAACCGAAATTGTCTGGATGAACTTTGAGCACAAAGCATGCTTATGAGTGTGCACATCTCTGATCTAATGGATTGAGAACAAGCACTCAAAACAAGTTCTTTAACCCATGATCCCAACTCAAACACTGATAAGTCACTTTTAGCTGCTTTACCAGCACGACGCTTCCACCTCAGAGCATATTTAAGTGCCAGGTAATCATGCCTTTGGGGTCGTGACCTCTGGCCAGTACCTTTGACTGCCTGAGACACTTTATATTGCCTTCTAACAAAATCAAGATAGGAAGCTCCCCTCTCCCATTCTGAATAGCTCAATAATTGAATATCTCGAGTCTTGGATGTAGCATCCCAATTTCTTTCTGATGAGTCTGGGAATGTTTTTGTCCCACTGACAGTGACAGCACCAGTCAAGGACCCAGATACATTTTGATTACTCTCATCCTTTGTATTTGCAGAAGATTTCCCAAGGCTTTGTTCTTTGTCCAGTGTTTCAGGTTTTGGAGGGGTGCATGCTTGAGATATAATCCTCAGACAAGGAAGAATGACATGCTCAGATATGGCAGGATGCTTGGCACCTAGCTTGATGGAAGAAAACAATAATTGAAACACAACACGTAATCTTGATTCCCAGAATTCATCAGCCAAAGAACACACCTCAGAAAGTAACAACAATTCCTCACGAGTAGTCACTGCAATGTCCATGGAGCGATGATGCTCAAGGCAGTACAAAACTTTCTTTTGTATCAGACTGTTCAACTCATTAACTGCATTTACATCACCTTCAGATAAAGAACAAAGTACGATCCTTGCTTGGACGCGGGCAGCTTTAGCACCTTGATGAATGTTATTCTCAAATAACTCAGACAAAATGCCAGCTGAAACAAGTTGTTTCTTAGAATTTGGATGCCTTGCTAGCACATGTAATAGTTCCAGACATTGTGTTACAAATGTAGTTGCACAGCCATAGCAATTATTTGGTGATCTGGAAACCACAAATCTTGAACCCACACTGGTATCGGAAAGCTTCTGGTGCAGATAATTCATCAATACCTTACGTAGCCCTTGCAGTGTCTGGACACTTTTGCTGACAGAATCAAAAGCTGCTTTGCACTTTTCACCATATAGAACTCCAAGAAGAGCAATCTTCCTGTTGATCTTACATGACGGACCAGGTAAAGAAACCATCATTTGCTGTACAGAAGGATTCTGTTGTGAGTCTATTTCACTGTCACCAATGCTTGATACAATTTTTAGCAAGGGCTTCTTGAAGCCCAAAAGTTGCTGGTATCTCCTATGAGCATTCTCTGACTCAGATTCTATGGCTGCCAGTCCCTTCTTCATATCTTCATCATTCTCCATATTATCAAATGTAAAACTTGGCTTTGCCATGAAGTTAAACTCAAACCGCCCATATTTACTGTACCCACACTCATTGCATAGAAAAGAATCCAAATTCTCATAATTGATGTTGCGACATTGCCTACATTGATAAGCATTTTCATGACAATTGCTACATATACCATGTTTATCTGTGACTGGACGACTACAACGTGGACATTGCAATGGTTCAAGAGACAATGCCTGAAGATTTTCATAGAATGAATCCAGTTCAATCATGAAGTTACAAGCAGTAATTGGAATGGGAAATTCAACTTTAAGTTCTGTCTGATTGAATGCAAGATGACAACTCTTTGCACGCTTCCATAAAGACCAGTTATTTTTCAACTCAGATAAGTCAGTGACTGGCCTGTTATTATAGTATAGGTTCAAAACCTTCACTGATTTTGACTTTCTGGCATCATGAACATTCATTGTCACAGTCTGGATCGTGTAACTCCCAGTGCATTTCACTATGATCCGGTTGTCAGTGAATTTTGTTTCAGATTTCAGAGAATCTAGCTTCATCCTGCTGTAAGGTACTTCAGGAGTGCTGCAGGCAACACAAGGTTCACTCTCAAGATAGTATCCATCAAATTCCACTAAGCCACTCAAAGTATTATATATGCGAGAATTTGGATGGTTAGCTAACAGCTCATTCTGTGAATGGAGTGTCTCATAGATGCATCTAATTACATCAGGTGTCAAGCATTGGTCCACAAGTTCAGAAATCTTGTGTTTTGAACTAGTATCAGAGGATCTTCCAAGCAACCAAGTAACAAGTTCTGTATACTCCACAATATTCTGACCATACATTGGGAGGAACTTAACTTTCTGCAAGAGTTCCTTTAGAATGGTTTCCTTAAATGTTGGTTTAGCATGATGCCAGACACCATATAAAACTAACTTAGCCTCTGCACGCATGGTAATTGAATTCCACTCCAGAAGGAAACAATCAATGAACTGTTTCAAAATATTGCTACTCTTGTCAGTGAAGACATCTACTGCTGCCTCCATATCCAAATAGGACTTTTCTGAACCAGATTCAGCTCCATCTTCACCTTTCTTTTTCTTTTTTGATTCTTGAGATACAGTACCTGATTTGTTTGAACTTATGTCTCCTGACTCCATTTTTTGTGGAGTGTGACCAACATCTTTTCCTGTATAGAAGGCAAAATTGAGGAGTTTAAGGGTCTGAATAACAGACTCTTCACCGAAATAAAATATTCCATTCATCAGGAAAGACAAAATATCTCCATGCCTTAAACAGTACTTTTGCCAGTTACGAGGACGTGCAGCTGCAACTTCGGCCATAGTGGAAAGGCACTTCACAATCTTTACACTTCTTTCATATGGGATAGGATTGTTTTGAAAGCCACCAGATTTGTTTATGTGTTTATAAAGTCTCTTCGCTTCACTAGAGAACTGCCAAGAGTCTCGAACACTGTAATAATGAGACTTGGTGCCACAGAGATGCAGAAAAAGCCTCCTGGCATATCTTCTTACAAAATTGGTGTGAGGATTGTTAATGTAACTGCAGAGAACATCTTGATAGCCATCGAGCTTCAAATCCTTACCATGTGATAACTTGTAGACCTTTTCCTTTTCCCCAGTTTTGTCATGCTTTTCTGGCCGAACAAGGGTGTACACCAGCCGGAAAGCATTCTCTAATAGAAGCCTGTGGTAGTCCATGAAGATATCTGTTCGATGCACTTTGGCATATGAATCAGAAAAGAAAGGTAAAAAATTACCAGCTGGTAAATCTCTGCGTATTGTTAGTAGAGCCCCACATCCTGGCCCAGCATTACTATGAACACCTTCATTGTTAACAGGAGATTTGAAGACATACACTAGCTGCTGCAATATATCCATTAAATAATTTACAAAAGATTGCTGCCTAAGAGAATCACAAGCTCGAAGAAGTTGTGATGTAAAGTCAATCTTCTCTTGATCATCTAGTGAAGTCTTAGCACTGGCCGAGGTGGGCAGTGGAAATTGGACTACATTTTTATCATGCATGTCATTAGTTCCACTCTGTCTTGGCATGGGACCATCACTACCAGGCTGATGCCAGTTTCTAAGCATCAATGTGAAAAACATGAAGACCAGGATTGCAACTTCACCAAATGATGAACGGGTTTTGGCTACAAATGATCTGTTGAGATTGATCTCATCCAAAAACCACTTGATTAGCTTCTCCAAATCTAAGCTATCTGGCTTGGAGCTGCCTATAAAAGGTCCACCTACAGCAGATGACAACCTGTAGAAAAGCTGCATAACAGGGATTGCCTGAACTCCAGAGGTCATATCCATCCATCCTTTCAAGTGTTCAAGAAGCTCAGAAAGAAGTAAAGAATTTATGGCCCTTTTTGAAGCAGAGATTGAGACAGGATCAGTTAAAGAAGCAGCAAAATCCCCAGAATCATTTGGTTCCAAGACATGAATTGATGGAGAAGAATTCTGCATGTTGCTATCAACAGGTACAGGCAACAAGTTCTGGTCACTAACATCATCAGCTGTGAAGTGAAATTCATTTCCATCTCCCACTGAGTCCACTTCTATCGGAATTGCTGTCATAGGATGATCTCTAGAGTGTGGTGGAGGAAGTCGATCTGCATCTAGTACTTCATAGCAAGCCTCACACAAGTCAAAATCAGGACAAACAGTACAGTGCCATCTTCGCCTTAGTATAGGTACTGTAGAGCAACCATCACAACAATACTGAACAGATGAAGTAATTGTGTCATCCTCAATCATGATTTGGTTATTTCCAGTACTTGGGTCAGCAGGGCCAGAAACTGACACCACACTGTCAACAGCATCATCTGTAGCCAACATGGTTTGCTTTGGAAAAGGGACCTGAAGCAATCTTGAAGATATGGCCAAACTGGGGAGGAAATGTGTGAAAATGTGAATATCAAATTCAGAGCAAAAAACAAAAAACAAAAGGGAGCTAAAATACCTGCTAGCAGTTTGAACAGCCTCATTGGACGAAAAGAGAAGCTTCTTAAGTAACACAACAGCAGGTGCCACAGAATGCACTCCTGCATCTTTTCCGTGTAGGGCTAAGCATTCAGCATAGCAATAAATAAGTTCAACTGCAGACATAACAATGTTGTTCATGGTTTGTGTGTCAGGCTGCTCAAAATCCAAAATTCCCCATAAAACTTGCACAAGTACATCCACCACTTCTGAGCCTACACCAGGAAAAAAAAGGCAAAAAAGATTATATCATAATAAAATGGTAGCAAACAGAATAAATATGGCCATGTTAAATCAAGGACGTAAACCTTAGGACTTTAGAGAGAAATCTCATTGTAATCAATTAGTCATAGCATGCAGCAAACATGGATGTTTATATCGACCGATGCTTATTCTTATCTCCCCACTGTGTGTTTAAATATAGACAAGGAAAAGCTAATTTATATGTATTTTATGATTCAATCAGCAAAGACAACAATACCATTTGTCTCCAAAAATGTTGCTAAATTTGAGCGGTGTTGCAATGCAATCTTACAGACTGCACGCATCTGGGTGGTGAACTCTTCAATGATCCAACTTCCTGCAGCACCACCTATCCCAAGCCTTGATGATAGTAGTAAGGAGGATTTTACTACTCCACGAAGCCTCATAGTATCCTTAACCTAATGTTGGAAGAATGCACATGGCAATAATTAGAATGACATTAACATAGATAAGCAGTACTGAACAAAACAGGCTTGGTAAAGGAAAACCAAATGACACTATATATTACTTGATGGTATATCTCTTTCTTAGGAAAAACCGCTTGTAAGACACGACTAGCAGAAGCCTGCAGAATTGGTTCCCTATCACACTCGAATATTATTTCTAGTAATGGCTTGCATTTGAGTTTTCCAAGCTCTGTCCTGGCTTCCTCAAACCTTGAGCAATCCTGTTGTTTACATGATGAGTAGAACTTAGTAATTAGCCTGAGTCCATCTGCTATTACTTGCTCCTGAATAGGAGCAGACTGCATCGATCGGCGCTTCTTTGCAGACCCACTAAGTGATGAATTTGAACCAAGTACTCTTGCTTCCATATCTAAAACTGCATCCATTTTCTCTTTCCAACCAAATTCATCTTTAGCTCGGCCATAAACTTCAAGCGAGTCTATTCTGGGGAGTGTTGAGCCATTAAAGGTTGGCCCAACTGAGATTGTAAATTCTTCATCTGCAAGAAGAGATTCTGCAACAGTAAATGGAATATCATACCAGGACCTCATTCCTTCATCGAATTTAACAACCCTTTGGAAAATAGAAATGCTAGACGGTATGTGACTCGCTGATGTATTTCCCACATGAACTCGAAAACCAACCATGACTATATCAGGATTTGAATTGAAGACAGATATCTGTAAAAATACAGAAAGGTAGAAATTAGGGAGATAAAAAGCTATTATCAATCACTTTCAAATGACACAGCACCAACAGCAACTAATTACGACACAAAATGAAACCGCTGATATAATCATCATCACAGTTCACACCATACCAGCCCTTCTATGTGAATAATGTAAATGTAAAAAAGAAAAAAAACAACTTTTTATGAAGACTTATTTCAAATTCAGTTCAAATAAGAACTAGCGTTTTAAAATTTAGGTGATAACCAAACAACCTACAACTAAAAACCAGCCCCTGTTCCTAAATATCTGATTTTATAAAGTTGTCAACCCCCTAGCCACAAAACAGAATATGTCAAAGAGTAAAACTAATAATAAATATTCACTTTGAAATAAAAGTAATTCCAAAAGAATAAAAGATACCTTAAAACCAGCAGGACTTGGGCTTTCTAGAAAACCATCCTCATTTACCAAACTCTGTTTAGCTCCTTCTGAATCTCCATTTCTGACAGCATCACCACCAAGTTTCACATCCGGTGTAATGCACACAGTCTTCTCAAAGAAATCAAGAGGAAATTCAGGATTTGTACCAGCATAGGCTTTATTGAGGATTCCAGAACCCAATTTCTTAACTTTCTCAGATGCTGCGATCACACCAGCATCCACACCAGCAGGAGCATGAGAATATATTTGAAGGCTACCATCATCATGTAAGACAAGACAGTGGATTTTATCCTTTGATAGTGGTTTGTATGCAGTCATACCAACTATAGGTGAGGTTGAACCCACTGAATGTCGCATACACTGAGCAATTATCTCATATTCCCCCATTGACAAAGTGAGCACAGAATTTGATTTCATTGTTGATAAGCAAACATATAATCCACTGCCAGCCAGCAATTCTTTCCAATGATGTACTCCAGCAGGCCGCAGCTTACTTTCTTGTTCCTCATATACAGAAGACATCTCAACTAGAGAGGCTGCATCAGGGCTTGGGCGACCCACCACTGTGGTGCCATCTTGAAAAGATACAAAGAGTAGCTTATAAGTTGAAGAGAAGTATAATGATGATCCCTTTGCATGAATCTCTTTTCCCTGAAGTTGTACAAGTTCTTTCAGTGGTACAGCCCCAGCATTACCCTTAACTGACAACTCTAACCTGAGTATGTTTCCATTTTCTGAAAGAACGAGGAGAAACATTCTTCCTTGGGAAGCCGGACAAAGAACTGCATCCACAATCATATCATCAGACAAAGTGAAGTAGTGCATTGGACTGAAGTTGTCCAAGGACAGGTCGTATATCTTAACAAATCTGTTAGTCACAACCATTAACTGAACTTGTGAGCTTGGAACCCAATCCACCCGTCTAATATATGCACCTTGCAAAGCTAGTTCAATGGCAAGGCGGTCAATAACTTCACCACGAGGATTCAATGTCAGGACCTGGCAATCCTCGTATCCTGCTACAAGAAGATAGTTCTCAACAACAGGGTTGAATGCAAGTTGTACAATTTCAAAGCGGACAATATTTTTAGAAAGAGGTTTCACATTGGTCTTGTCAGCTGTCACAGGTGCAATGGTGGCTTGACCAATCAACTGCCCAACATCATATATAGCAACTTTATCACCTTCACCAGCGGCAAGTCGACCTCGTCCACTCACACTGAGTAAGGACTTCACAAGAGAACCACTTGCTAAATGTGATTTAAGCTCTTTGGAATTTGAATAATCAACCTTTATCTTGAGATCAAATGATCCACTTTTGTATGCTTTCTTTAATTGCAAGAGATCAATGCCATGAGAAATCACCTTGTCTTCACCCAAACTGATTTTCTTATCCTTAGAATGGCGAGAGTCTCGTCTGCTAAGTATAAACGGCAACAAAGAAGAGCAAAGATTGAGCACCCGACTCTCAATATCAAGTTCTTCCAATAACAATGGAATCCCTTCTTGAAGTTCTTTTGGAATACATAACCTGAGAGAGTTATCTGCATCTGAACTGATTTCTTCTTCAAAATCTGAATCACTGTCCGGCAGCTGATCTCCATCCTCAGGGAAGGGTAAAAATGACTGAAAAGTATTTGAGCCACGAACAGGTGCACTGCTATCTCCAGTAAACTTCCGAGGTTTCAGGCATTGACAATTACTACCCCTCACACCCCCAGCTCCACAGTCACAAAAGAACCGGCTTGAACGTGAATAGACAACACGATGACCCCGATGACAAACCTTGGCACAGACTGAGCAGCAGCCTTTTGATACAGTCAAGTCACATGTATAGCAGAAATACCAATGTTGCTCCATGAAATTGCTGCCACTGGAAGTAAATGTGCAAACTTTAGAGGCAAGGGCTCTTTCACTGTTAGCATCCTCTTCATCGTCCTTATCTATGCTAAGAACCTCTCCATCAGAAGTTGCATCATCCTCATCCTCATCCATAGAAGTTGCATCACATTCGAGAGAGGTTGATCCCCCTTCTTGATTGGCAGAAAGGATAAATGTCTCAGAATTTTTTCTGGATCCAACCAGTCTAGCAGAAGAATGTCCTACCGCAAGACTATTGCCAGAAGAAGACTTCTTAGTTGTCTTTTGCAAGGAAATCTTACTGGATCCACAATCACTAAAGACACTTTCAATAAAGGCAAATAGAAATTTCAGTCCTGGAAGCAGATTTTCATTGCCCACCAGTTTCTCCATCAACATTACAGTCCTTGTCAAAAGCTGTTTCATCAAAAACTCTCCTCTAGAAATTTGAACAATGAAATTGAAAAACGACTTTGCTACTTGTATATCAAACAACAAAAAGGCAGAATCAAGTGACCCCAGTGCAGAATTAAAAATATGTTGTTGCAATTCTTTTGATTGTTGTTCAGAGGGTGGTGATACAAGACACAGACTAAAATTCATCGTTGATTCCCTAAGAGATATGGAGCACCCCTTTGCACAGTCCACCCCACAATCTGATTTCACTATGCTTCCTAAAAGCCTCTTCTCCAACCACTTAGATACACAATGTATGTCTCTATCCAGAAATTTCCTTTGTATCCTCATTCTAAGGTCAGGAAATTGCTCTCCAGACAAAAGATCCACAAAGAATCCAAGAACCTTCACATTCACTGATTCAGAGAAGCATGAATCTAAAGCATCAATTAGAACCAAACAGTCACCAAGATGCAAATGCAAAAGCCTATTCATCTTCTCAGGCACATTTTCAACCCCAAGATAAAAATGAAATATAACAGACTTTGAAGGGTCTTTTCTTAGGCTGTTTAATATTTCAATAATTTTACAGATTATCCATTCATGAACACTGCAATCACTTGCTCCTCCAGCATTAACATCCATCAGAAACCCTTCCATTTGCTTCATTAGAATTAAATCTTCATAACACGACAAATCCAGTTCAGCACTCAAGCTGTGATAGATAGTGTCACATTTCCCATGAACACTTTCAAAGGTCCTATCATACTTGATGATCATTACTGCATCAAGAACTTGTCCAAGGATTTCATCCTCCAAGTTAATAATACTGCCTGCTTCTTTTATTCTAAGTAACCCATCTAAGACAAAGACAATTCCTCTTATGCTAAGGACACAAGAAAACATAGTAGAACTAGGAGTAGAGAGATTAAAAGGAAAGCCATGCAATAGGCACTCCCACGAAGCTCTAGAAAGAATTCCAGAAGCTTTTTTATCAACAACAGCATCCAACCTCGAAATGAGGCTAAGAACAAACTGCAGCTCACCTGCATTCGAACCACTCCTCTCCAGGAGCTCATCCTGTAGGCTTTGGTCCATTTCAGTATGTTTCAGAAGCAAGAATGGTGAAAATCCAGGAGTCAGCTTTTGCTTGTCATTAAGGATATCAAGGAAAGCGTTCTGACAAACTTGTAAATATTTGTTCAGCAATGATGAGAACAGTTTTACAAGCAATGGAAATTGGCCAGACTCAATCATGGAGGAAATCATGCTTCCAGCAACTTTAACGTATTTCTCATCCCCCATAGCATTCCCAGTCCAGGTTAGACCATGTCCAGAAATACCATTATCCATATAATATCTCCATATGCCAACGTTAATGAAGGAGATCACCAGAGACAGCCACATTCCACTTCTGAGGAAATACCAACCTAATTGCTCAATGCCTTCTGGTATGGGCAAAGCAGCATTTAAATGCTGAAGCAGGCTCAATATAACATCCGGAGAAATAGTGAACTTTCCCATGCCCTCTGGATGGCCATGGAGTAAATGACTGAAGTGGAAAAAATGCAACATATTAGATGGATCCACAGGGTGGTCTTGATCCCAGGATTTAATTGTATGGTCAGCTTCAGAGCCTACATAAGGAATATCCCAACAAAGGGAGAAAACATATCGTTCAACAATTAGATCCTCAACTGCAGTGGCCATTTTACCTCTCCAAAACCCCAAAATCAGAGAAAAAGTAAAGTATATCTCTCCCCAATTCAAAGTTAAGCTGTCAATTGCCAAATCCTCCCTGACAAGAGAAGCAGAAGACCCAGAAATATCAATTAGATGTCCAATCAAGCTACTAACAACAGCTTCCTCTCCAATCAACCCACCTGCTATGTTTTTAAATGCAGTTGATGACCAAGATGACATGTGATCATTAACTTTGTTTGGCATAGATGAGCCAGAAAGTGGTGCTTCCCTCAACTTAGATCGCACATCTATGAGCAATGATGTTGGACAAGTCTGTTGGTAAAATATCATATGACGAAGAATTAAGATCAACCTTGAAACTACTAAAGCCCAACATGTTAACAGTGTGCTGTTCAAATCTAATGTCAAACTTGCAACTTCTTTGAGGGTTGAAAAGACTAATTTTGCCATCACTGCCTTTTCTCCTTCAGAAGACAAGTGGAATGCCATAAGAACCACCTCAATGTGAAACAGCGAGGGAAGAGTACCAACAAGATCATTGATACTTGGGCATTTTATGCA
Organism: Glycine soja; assembly: GCF_004193775.1. Lineage (NCBI taxonomy): Eukaryota > Viridiplantae > Streptophyta > Magnoliopsida > Fabales > Fabaceae > Glycine > Glycine soja. The sequence continues at coordinate 22,270,295 of NC_041009.1, read as the reverse complement.
CACAGTTTTTGCCTTCTCAACAACAAAGGCAACATATACCCTGAAAATCTTGGTTCTCAACTGACTACCAGAAGAACCGACCCTACAAAACAATGTGTGAGCAAGCAGGGTCAGGGTTCTATCATTATAACTAAAAGAACCATTCTCAACAGTTAGGATTTTATCCACAAGGTAGTCTTCAAGTGAATCATTCAAAGCATGGTTAGTGAGAAGGTTGTGTAAAATATCAAAGCACAGATCATGGATCTGCCCAATCTTTCCATCTTCAAGTAATGGGGTACAACTATCAGACATATTATCTTCAGAACAACAACCCTGACAATTGAGTAGGGAAAGCAAAATATCAATGTCTCTACTACTGAGTTTGTTGCAGGCATCAACATAAAGAGAAGGATGCCATTCAGTATAGAAGATGCACGTTTTAAGAAAGTTCAAAAGTTCTATAGCAGCTTGTGTTGGCATATTTTGATAGCTGGAACTAGAAATTAAAGCAGCAACAGGTGGTTGTTCGCATCCATCTGTAGATCCAACGGAACGCCCAGTTTCAGAAAAAAGATCTCCAAAAAGAGCCTCATCCTCATGGCACACTGCATTTTCAACTTCAGACGTCCCAGCAACTTTAGCCAAACTAGAATGGGACCTTTCCAATTTTGGCTTTAATTTCAGACCTTCACAATGAAGGAACAAAGCAAGTTGCATCAAATTGGCAATCCATTGGCTCGACACAGGAAATATTAATTTTAGAAGCTCTTCAAAAGTAAATCCCTTAAGCAAAGGAACAGGCTCCAGATGAACAAGGCATGAAGGAGAACCGATCTGTGAGTCAGTAGAACTGCCAACAAGTTCCACGTCAAAGTCTTTCCACTCAAAAGGAACTAGATGTCTTTGTCTTTTCAGATCAGTAATGAGTTTCAGTGTATACACAACAAATCGGGGGAAGTAAGCTAAGGGGGGCTTCAAATTGGGAGCAGATTTGTCATATGTCCAAACAGAAGAATCCAAACTCTCCAATATAGCTGCTATAATACATGTTTGGATATTCTGGGCAACATTGCTATTGCCAAAAATAACCTGAACACTATGAAGAAATTCTTCTATAACCATTAAAATAATGCTCTCAAAACTTCCCTCAGTAGTAGCACAGGTATTCACAAACTCAAATTTAATTCTAAACAAACTAGACAGAGTATTAGAAAATGTGGCAACTGCCCCCATCAAAGAGGCATCATAGTCAACATATGGAACATCCTTCAAGAGACTTCCAAGTATCTTTAACATCCTCAAAATGAATGACAGTCTCCTTCGAAAATTTTGACTCACGGCCCTCTCATCAAATACATCTTTTACTTTAGCTAGCTTATTGCATAGCAAGATCAAGCGAGGAGTGCATTTTCCATGGACAACTGCCCAGTGCTGGGATAGAAAGACAAAATTATTGAAATATTGATAATAAGTCTGTTCAATGAATCCAGATTCTTGCCTATCATGAGGCACATGTTCAGAAGCCAAAGTCTTTAAAAGCCAATCCATTGATTTTTCTTCCTTTGAGCATTTGAAACCTTTTGATAAGAAAAAAATAGAGCATATGGTTAGGTTAGAAAAAAACCATGACAAGACAAAATTGAGTGAGTTTGGGCATTAACATTGTACCTTCTAGATGGCATTTTTTGTAGTCATCCACAAAACTACCACAACAATCATCAACCATTGGCAACATATCTATCAAGGCACTAGCAGTTGTAGGTTGCAATATGTCCGCTACCATATTTATTCCATCAACCAAAGCCATCTCTAAAAGATGTATCATGTTGTTCTGGAAGATTCAACAATAATGAGTAATACAAAAAAAAAAAAATACACACAACGTTAACAGAAAGGAACACAGGTCAAAACACTAAATACTGAAGAAAATCAATTTAACCTATGCCTGCTGGAAGAAAACTTTGTTGTTTGCTGCTTTCTACATCATGATATTAGCAAAGAAACCTTTTTGCTTCCTCAGTCAGGGATAGAAATCAGAAAAACTTATTAGCATACAATATCATGATGTAGAAAGCAGCAAACAACAAAGTTGGGCCCAATATACAGTTTTGTCATCCAACGTAATAAATATCTCATAAAGGCTTAAGGCAACTTGGGCTAAAATGAACATATGATGACTTTAGAATCTATTGCTTAATCTATTATAAGATAGATTTGTCCATCTAACTTATTCTAGAGACAATTCTTTTGGCAAATATCCAGTGAGGTTAAAGAACAATGCTATTCTGGTATTACATATAAGTGATCTCTTTTTTTCTATTTGTCTATTTTCAATTTTCTGTTCTTTGGAGGTTGCTCATCATCTTTTATGTAAATTTTTTAATTTCTTTCCTTTCTCCATCCTAACGATTGAGCATTGGGTAGTGAATACTCTATGTTAGAGGTGCAACACTCAAATCCCATTGCAATCAATTGTGAAGGGGATATGGCCCCCAATCTTCTTTCATGTATTCTTATTTATTTGTGGAAAAAATTATTGATTCAGATTGATTATATGATGAGTTTCTATAAAATCTTATGCAACTGTTTACGTAATAGAGTTGTGCCATTGATGTGCCCAATACAATAACCTTTAAATTTCATTACAATAATAATAGTATCTGATCTTGTTGTAACTAAAGACTTATTTGAGAATTTGGAGACCAAATTAGACTTCTCTAAAATCTTGCAGAAAGTTCAGTAAAGTCTGTACTACTTTCATCAAATTTCCATACTACAGAACTTCAGCACTTGCAAAGTACGTAAACATACCTGAATTCCTAGATCGTCACTAGTGACTCCAGAATTCTCCAAATAGCACAGAGCAAATTCTATAGACTGTTGCACAATCGCAACCAGCACCCCCTCCGCTTGCTCCACTATTGATGCAAACAACCAAAACACAACACCAAATGACAATTTAAAACGAAATCATTTGAAACACAACACAAAAAAAAAAAAAAAAAACCAGAAGAAGATAACAAAGAAGACAAAACTTAGATGCAGTTTCATAGATGCTTTTGGTGCTTTCTCCAATCAGAATAGAAATAGTTTCATATCAGTAAACTACGTAATGAAGGTTTCCATTAAAATTCAACACAGATAACCGAGGTGAAACTTCAATCTGATAGGAAAACAACACCAAAGCTACTTATATAAGTGTATCTAAGTTTCCAAAAAAAAAAAAGCTCGCTCTCCCATTTGCAAATAGCACGCTCGTCAGAACAAGGATCACACAAGCGAAATCGCAAGACTGCAGCAAAACGCAACCGAAAATCAAGTTGCGATGGTATTGCAGGGAGAGGAGTTACCTGACAAAGATCGAGAAGCGGAGGCGATTGCGTGGGCAAGCGAGGAAATCGCATGAATCTGTGCGTCGGTCCAGGATAGGAAGAGCGAGGTTCCGTCATCAGAGGATTGGAGACCGCGGCGGAGAACGGAGCAGAACGCGTTGAGACCTAACAGGACGGCGTCGTCGGAGCGGAGCTTGGATAGAAAGTCGCCGGGCGAGACCGGCGGCGACAGAGCCTCGGCGAGGACGGCGAGGCTATCGGCGGCCATCACGAAACGAATCAAGAGAGAGAGAGAGAGAGAGAGAGAGTGAAGGTGAGTGTGGTTTTTTGCGAAGTGGAATGGAATCGAGTAAACGAAAGAAAGAGAGGTATCGGTTTATAGTATTTATATTTATAGAGTGTTGAAGGCGGTGATGAATTGGAGAAGAAAGGGACAGAATTGCTATTGCTGCTTTCTGAGTTTGCTTAAGCGGAAAGCAGCAATTTGAGAATTTTCATTGCACGCACGCTCACTCACTGTTGTCGTGAACTGCCTCTGTTAATTTTTTTTATTATTATTATCAGATACATAAGATAATTTTATTCAAACATAACATTATTATTGAGATAAAACTTTTGCCAAACTTATTGATGCACGTTTTTTGTGGTTAAACCTGTGTTGCCTCTCCTAAAGAATAAACCCCCAAATCGGTAAAAAAAGAAAAATCTAAAAATACTTTTTTATCCTCCCATTTTGTAAACTAAAAATTCCAAATTTTCTTTCCTCTTCAACTTATGACATTATCTGATAATTAAGTTAATAAGTTAATTATATCAAAAAAATATTTAATATTATTATATATAATACTAAAAATTTTAATATATATTTAATACACATACGTTTACATAATAAATTTTATAAAAATTAACTTTGATTTAATAATATATTTTTTTATATATATAATAAGTTTTATAACAATTCATGTAGATTATATATGTAGATTATATATATATGTATGAGGAAATTTGTTAGGTGGTAAAAGAAGATAAGAGAACTTGTTGATCTGTTTTTATTTTGGTTTTTCACTTGTTGTTTTTAACTTAAAAACACTAAAATGATAGTTAGGCATGCTTAAAAAAACATTTAAAATTTAAGAATTAAAAATATCTAAACTCATGTTTATATTGACATAGTAATTGTAAATGCATAAATAAAAAAAAAAGATAGTATGTTTGTTTCATCTATAAAAAAAAATGTTTGTTTCGGTGTTTTACCAAATAGGATTTACCTCAATTCAAAAGTAATAATTATCATATTTTCTTCACTTTTAGATATGATTTTTTAGGTTTGAGACGTAATATTTAGAAAATAAAAGTTAGAATTTAACATTTTAAACGTAATTCCTCCGTCTTTAAGACTTTAACAAGTTTTCAAATATGTTTAAAATTTTTTACGTGACAATATAATACATTTGAAACATACAAACAAACACACGAGATCCTTTTACAAACATGCATTGTAGGCTAGTAAAGATAATAAAAGATGCATTAATACATTTTTTTTTGCAGTGAAAAAAATTGTAATGTGATAAAGTATAAATGTTTATATAAAGGAAAATGTTTTTTTTTCTTTTTTTTAAAGTGGGATGACTTTTATTAGTTAAAAAATTTAAAGAAATGTTTATGAAACGTGTATATATAAGTAAATCAACAATATATAAAATACTTATAATTATAAATGATATCATACTATTAGTAACTATACCGAATAAAAAAAATACTATTAGTAACTATCTTCCTTTCATCATCAAATAACTGTATTTGTAATTTAACATTTGGAAAAGTATCATTATCCCATTTGCTAGGTCTTTAATATATGCAGTGAATTCTGATACCCAAAAACGATTTTTCAAGAATGTAATGATAATTACCAAATTAAGCATGATAATGGCACAAGATATAGTGTAAAAAAAATGAGACAACATACAGTAAATGAATAATAAAAATCACTGACTTGACATTGATTTTTTTTTTACATTTTATGATTTCACATTTTAAATTAATATAATTTTATTTTAATGCTTCAATTTCTTTGTTTAAAATGTTTTATTGTTATAAATCTCTTATAAGTGATTCTACATTTTACACCTTAAGTCTAGGTTAAATTAGCCATTTAATTTCTTTTTTCACTTATATTATTTAACCTAATATTTCTATTCAACCAAAATTCCTAAATAAATCAATTCGTTAAAAGAATTCATTATTCATGTTTTGTAATATGAATAATGAATTCTTTTAAGGTATCAACAAAAAGATGAAATTTTTTATTTTTTTTTTAATACAAAAGGATGAAAATTCTTTTAAGTACAACATTAAGCAGCAAAACACACATCGAGAGAAAGGGTACGAGGGGCAAAAAAAAATAGCAGCATTGAAGCATTATAAACTCGCAGAAGGAAATCAAATGATGCCAGAGATCCTACAAAATTGAAAAGTGACTGGCAAGAAAAAAAAATGTGTTAATTCTGATCTTCATCTAAGGTTCTAGCTTGACCACCATCCAACAGCTCCTTTACACAGAATTGATGCAAGTTTTCATTCATTTTCTTCAACTGGTTAGCCATTTGCACTGACTTTTGGTAATCATGTTTTAGTTTCTCCATCTCCATTTCAGAAGCAGCAGCTGAACCTTGATGCTGAAACATAGGTTAAAAACAGAGTGTAAATCACAATCAGGATCGGATACTGCTCATTCTTTAATAAGACGAGTAACTAATCAATCATCAAGACTCACAAACCTGAAGTTCCTTAATGTAATTAGATATCACATGAGAGCTGAGGTATGAAGGATCCACGAATCTCCTACCACCCCCAAGGCTGATCATAGTCTTCATATCTAAGTCGTCATCAATTGAATTTGCATATTTTTCCAATGGAGGGGGTAAATTAGACCCCTGCTTTCTTGATGATGCTTGTACATTAGAAGATATGTGATTACTGGAGTCATTTTCTCGTCTAACAACCAGAATATTATTTACAGGTCCTGCAGCGTCCACAATATTTAACAATAAATATTTATAAATGTAGGCTTTATCAGTAATTGATACCATTTCATGGGGTGATTTAGTTATGAAATATGCCATCCAACAAAACCATATAAAAAGCAATCATGTATTCATATAATCATGCAGAATATAAGAGCATTTATATAATCATGCAGAATATATTGAGAAAAAAAAATCATGTATCCTCATCAAAGTTAAATAACAGTCAATCGCAAATCAAAAGACGATTAGGCAAAAAGAATAGCAATAGCAGATGAGATATAAATACCAGTTGAATATATATAATGAAAATACTGTCCAGTAAGCTCATATGCAGACAGAAAGCATAGGTATCATACATATGGTACATATCACATAAATTGCCAGTTGTCGATAACAAATTCTAATTTGGCAAATAAAAAACTTGAGCATTGGATAAAGCAGAAATTCATTCGATAAATTTTTTTTATAATAAATAGCACAAAATATGAGCATTACTAATCATTGATATACAATCAAAGCTCTATCTGCAAAACAAGACATATTTCACAAAGTTTATACAATACCTTTAGCATGTTTAAACATGCGAACAATGTTACGAGTTCTCGCATTCCAAACACGAACCATTCCATCCTCTGACCCAGTTATTAACAAATTCTCACTTGTGCCATATGCTAAGCAAGTAACTTGATTGCTGTTACAATGAGGAACAAAATTAGTTAAATGACACTGCATAGCTTGAACCAACCTTTTTTGTTATTAACAAGGCCAGAAGCAGAAGTATGTGAGATGTTACAAACAACCTAACAATTGTAAATAGTGTATCTGCTTATGGATAAAGCATGGTTCTCATTCACTTGTTTACTACATAATTTCTTGTAATCAAAATATTCCCATACATTTTTATGTATCGCAGTCATGCAGTGGGCTTCAACTTGGCATCATGTGTGGGGGATGTGGGTTTGATTAGTCAATTTAATAGTAAACAAGGAGCGATATCTTGTAGATGATACATGAATACATTGACCTTAAAAACAACAATTAATTACAATTGCTATAAAACAATATTGTAATTTATCTTCATTACCTTTTCTTAATAATGAAAAAAAAAATTGAAAAAAATTGTGCAGAACAGCTGACCCCAAAATTGCTATAGCTAGATGGCTGCTATTGTTAAATTTTAGATACAAGATAAATTGATAAATATATAATTACCCGAAATTAGAAATATTGCGGGCAATAGAGAACAAAGATAAAATCATGAAAGACCTGTGGGAGAACAGCGAACTGGGATTTACTGTAACAAAATGAAAAGGGAGAACAATCTCTGAGAGAAGGGAACAATAAAGAGTGAACTAAATAAAAACGGCACAACAAACATCACACATAGTACCATAGAACAAAGCAAGGCTGGAAGCAACAGGAAGGTGCCAGAAAACATCAGAATTGGCCACAACTAAGAAGAGTCACAAAATTGTCCCCAAAATTAAACCTTAAACAATCCATTGCTGTGGGGGTAAACAGGGGTTTTCAACCATTAATCCATGTTGCACTTGCTAGTAACCGTGAATGGCCTTTGATAGTGGCCGTGATTTGTGTCACTTCAAGTGCAACAGCAAGAGTGTTTTATTTTACTTTGTAGCAGGAAGAGAAAGAGTGGTAACAGAATATTAGAGTAGTAAGGATTTATTAATAGCAGTAAATGTTTAGTGGGGAAATAATTGTAATAAAGAGGGTGGGAATAAATAGGGAAGAGAGGGAGTTCTGTAACTGTCCAGCAGACAGTAAAGAAAAGTCTGGAATAAATAGGGAAGAGAGGGAATTCTGTAACTGTCCAGCAGACAGTAAAGAAAAGTCTTGAATAAATAGGAAAAGAGGAGACTAAGTGGGTACATAAGATTTGAATCAGAATTTCAGTGGTAGAGTCCAGGTCTCTCGAATGCCTGGGTCATATTTTCTGTTTTCAGAAATTTGTCTTATCTATTCCAGTTTATGAATCCATCTCCAATAAGCTACAAGTGGGATTGGCTTGAATAAATTATCCAGTTTCTGATTATATATGATCCAGTTCTATCACTCTCTAAGAACTATACCATTTCTATTAGCAAGTAGCAACTACCACATATGTAGCTAGAAGAGAGCACAAGATGGTCAAAATGTGTCAACTACATTATCCAATCTTACAAAATATATATGCAATCCAAAGAGAGAAAAAGGGTCAAAACTTATGCATATTTGAAAAACTAACATCACAAGAGAAGAAATGATAACCTGTGGTTAGAAAAAGAACCGATGATATGCATCCCATAATTATTGGTGGTGATGCTTTCAGTGTTAAGTGCTGCGATAAATATCTTTCCATCTTCACTGCCAGCATAAAAGACATGTTCGGCTGGATCCAATGCAATGCAATTAATTATTGAAGGGAATACTATATTTCTTAGTAGCATTCCCCTAGATAAGCTCCATACCTAAAAAAGAAAACAAATTGCAATCCGAATCAGTGAATTGCAAAGCATACAAACGACAATATTATAATATTATATATAATAAGATCAATTGACGCCAAGTGTCAAACTCTATAAAATGACACATTTAATAATTTTTCTTCATGAAGTAAATATTATCAATCTACTTGTTAAATCATATGATGTTATCCTCATGATCAATAGAACAAATTTTAGATGATTTAGTAATCCGCACATATCTAATTAATAATAGGTATTGATTTATTTAATTTTAAATTTAAATTTAAATAGCATACTGTACATAAGTACATTAAAATGAAGTGGTGCATTGAAGTATCAATTAATTTCTAAATTAAATCCAATTTTGTAGACCTCAATGAGAACTTTAAAACTAACAGTTGAATTGATAAAATTAATATTTTGTAAAAAGTTATAGCAGGCGTTTTACAAAATTTCACATTTAGGGTCAGTTGATCTTGTGCATATATGCAAATCAGTCAAACCAGAACCACTCAAACAGGGGCAAGGAGCCATATAAGATGAATGCAGATCTGGACTGCAGAAAAGAGAATAAGAGGCAGACAAGTTGAAATGAACAAGGAAACAACGCTCAAGGGGTTTTTCCAATTGGATTGGGGTGGGTTTTTTCATATGCACAGAGGGATCGTCCAATTCCTTAGATTCTACATCCAACATCGTGCAATCCTATTGATCACACCAAATTGCATTTTTCATGTAGATTGAGATTCCAGGGAGCATGAAAAATCACAGAACTGTGTAATACTGATCCCACAATCAAATTTGCAATTTTGACCACAATACCCTCATCAGCCAAAAACAAGGACAGCCAGCTTCCACCCATTTTGGAAAACATGTCATTATGGTATGTCAAGGTTATTAGAATTTACAAATAGTAGAGATAGAAAATTCATGCTAGCAATAGTAAACATAATTCTTGAGTAAACATACTCCATTGATTATCTATTTTTCTACTACAACACACAGAAACAGTAAACAAACCTTACAAGTCCGATCATTTGAAGCTGACACGATAATCGCATTGCACCCTCCATTACCAATAACAACATCAGTCACAGTCAGGGTGTGCTCTGAAAAACTATACTCGTAAAGATTACTTGCTTGCTGACATCGCAAATCATCAAATATCCTGAACCACAAAATGAAGAGCAGCATATGCCATCATAATTAGCACTGCTAGCACCCAAGCAGTACACTATCCTAAAAGGAAAGAAAAATAGAAAAAGGGAGAGACTAGTACATGAAGAGAGACCAAACTCTTACGGATCCATCTTCAGAACCAGATACCAGCAGCGAGTCATCTTCGGAAAACACCAGGCAAGAAACCGCCCTAAAATGAGCACGCCACTTCTTAAGCAGCCTACCAGTTTCAACCTTACAAGAAATGCAAGCAACTCAGCACAGTAGAGTAAACAGAAACATTCATAAACTAATTCCAAGTCCCTACTTTCAGTTCATAACTTTAAACCTTACAAGCAATGCAAGCAACACAGCACAGTACAATAAACATAAAACAGTCACAGACATAAACTACGTGAGTGTTATCAATGGCAGATGGCCAAAGGTCAAAATTCCACCATATAGACTCACCAGTACGGCCTATGGCACTGCCATTTAACAACAATGACTACGTCCCCACTTTCATTCTCCACAACCTAATGCCACAAATCTTCAACACATGTTTAGATTAGATTTGGCTTCTCTAAAGTAAGGATAGAGAAAGTAATCTCAGTCAATCAATGATTAACGACTGAGATTACTTACTTTAATCTCTAGAGTGAATTGCTCACTAATCCGTCTAGATTAACCTATTTTGGAAAAATAACTCACTCTCGCTCTCTTCTCGATGCATAATGATTACCGAATAACTATAAATAAATAAAAATTTACCTCCCACAAGTAAATGTCACCAGATGGAGCTCCACCGGCTATATAGGTTCCCGGATGATTAGCAGCAATAGGTTTGATTTGTTCAGTAGGAAAACTCTTCACTTCAACTTGAGGCTGCAGCACATGTGTCATGCAAGTGACAATGTCATCATCATTCATTATTAATTGTTAATATTTCATCATCTAACAAAATGATAACTAATAATAAATCATGAAATATAAGGAAAAGGAGAGAGACCTTAGACCAGGACCAGTAGAGAACATAGCCAGTGGCTGCGGGATCATCACGAAGCTGCGACGAAGCGATGAAGCGAGCACCGACGGAGATGAGTCCGTGAGAAGGGGAGGTGCAAGATTTGTAGCGGAGCTGCTCCGCGCCGGTGTGAAGGTCCCAGCACCCTATTCCGCCGTCGACGGACGACGACGCCAAAACAACCTCCATCCTTCGTCTGAACCACAGTTCGTAACGTAAGAGACTTCAACGTTACACAGTGGAAATAACGAAACCGAGACCTACCTTTTGAGCAATGTTAGGAGATGGTGCTTCTGTGTTTTGGAAGAGGCTACACCATAAAAACACAAGGGTTTTGACTTTTTACACGACTAGGGTTTTTATTTTTATTTTTTTAGATTTTTTATTTTTTATTTAACACGTATTTTATTATGTCTAGTTGTTGGTGGTGTATTTTATTCTAGGTTTTAATTCAAATTTTATACGGAAAAACATAGTATTTTTATTTTTGTGTATATATAATGAAAATTATTAGAGTGTACTTTTTTTCATTGTTTGATTTCTCTTCTCTTAATTTAAGAATAGTGAAATGGAATGAGATTTTATTTTATTTTATCGTAAGCATTCAAATCATAAAGTATAGATTTTATTTCACTATAATTTATTTCACCATATTATATTTTAATTCATTATATTTCATCTACTACTTTTAGATCGTTAATTAAAAAACACCCTAAAATTAGCATGAGATAATAAATATTAAAGTTCAATCTAATATTTTTTTTCATTTTATGGAGCCAACGGCTATTACTTGTGAGTTTCAAAAATAAAAGTCAATGCAATATTAGGATATCTCATCTCTAATGTGTTTTGTTGTTTGTTTAGAGAATTAAAACTAAGGTTAAAATTAATTCAATATGTAATCAAAGTTTTCATTCAATTACTTTAAAAAGTGTAATATCATTAAATCAAACAAATAAAATGTTCAAGATAACCAAGTTAAGACGATACAACACACAAAGATTTGGGTGTTTCAAAATAGAAGTAATAAAACATTAAGATATATCATTTCTAGTGTACTTCAATATTTGTTAAGATAATTAAAAGTGATGTTAAAATCAATTCAATGTATATTAAGATTTTATGGTGAGTCGAAAAGTATAATGTCTATAAACCAAACACACATAATATCCAAGGTAACCAACCTAGGAAGTTACAATATACACAAAATGTTTGGGTGTTTCAAAATCAAAAACCAATGCAACAAAAAAATATTTCATCTTTAATGTGTTTCATGTTTGTTTAAAGAGTTGAAGCTAATGTTAAAATCAATCTAATGTTTTTCATTCGATTATATTAAAAATTGTGATGTCAATGAACCAAACACACACAATGCTCAAGGAAACCAACACAAGAAAAAAAAAATTCGACCATTAAATTTCTTGAGACTTATGATCTGGAAGAGTAATTTCATATATTTACATTTGTAACTCTTTAATTTAATTTAACACTCAAATTTTGTCATTTTCTTAAATCATTAATTATCTATTTTAATAAGATAAAAGCTCGTATTTTATACATAATCTCTTACAGTTACTTTAATGAGCTTTTATTTGATAAAAAATGATAGTAAATGACTTTTAAACAAATAAAGAAAAAGATATTTATTATTCAACAACAATGAAATAATTTACTATTATCTATAACCCTTAAAAAAAATGCATACTTCTAATCCTCATTTACAAACAAAATGCACCAAAAACTATTACAATCTTATGTAAAATTTTAAGGGTTTACTAGATTAACAATTATAAGAAACTAATAGGATCTTGAAACTTATGATTCTCACAAATAATAAATAAACAATGCATATATTTCTCTCCATAGTGAGACCTTTTTTCGGTATACTTTGATTTCTTGAAAAAAAAAAAAGAGAAACAACTCCCTTGACTATTCTTTCTCTCTCTACGTTTTTTTGTGATGACCAAAGATTAGATAGAATATTTTTCTATAAGGAAGGAACCTATATTAGTGGGCATTAACCCCCCTTTATAACTACTACTCCTCTCGAGTAGCAGTTACCTCTAGAAACTTCTCTTGTTTAACCCAATTACAATTTAGTCCTTAATTATTAATTATTTATTTATTAGTTCTTACATAAGTTACATGTATCTTACATGAGACATTAATTCTAACATCTTATGAATCTATTTTCACCCAATCTCTTTGTATTTTATTTGCCAATATCTTATAACCGACTTTATTGCCCAGAAGACAAAGAACACAAGACCCATGCCACAAAGCACACCATTCATCAAATTCTTCGTTCGAGACCGTGACAACAAGGCATGATTTGAAATATGTATATCATGTCCTTCTTATACCACTTATTCTCAGGAAATCTTTCTCAATGTGTTACCAAGATTTTGTGTATTAGTTGTATAAGTACCATCTATGGACCTTGTTTTCACTTTCTTCATACTTTGGCTTAAGAGATCATATTTCTATCATGAATCACCTTCTAAAACCCTATCAAAACTTTCCATGGAACTAATTCTAAACAATAACACCAGAATTTTTTATGTAGTTTCCCTTCCTAATCTGCAATCATGCCTTTTTGGGTTGTTTTCAATTCAGTTGTATTCCCTCAGAGTATGTTTGGATGAGAAAATTTAAAATTCTGAGAAATTTAAAATTATAAGAATTTCAAATACTTCAATTGAAATTTTTTAATTTTCAAAATTTTGTGTTTGGACAAAAAAATTGAAATTGTGAGGGTGAAAGAAAATGAATACAAAGAGAATATATGATTGGTGTGCTTCCAAAGAGAAAAATACTGATGTGGGATGAGAAGTCACAGGGGAACCGGGACACGGCGGCGTACACCACTACACCCGACCACAGCATTAAGTCAACGACGCAAAGCATGACCTAGGCCCTCCACACCGGCCAGCACCTCAGTCGCGTGATGGATAGCGACAACTGTTCTACATGTCCCCTTACGTCCACACCCGATCGATGCTTCACGAGCTTAGACGGTGTTTCTTGAAGAAGAGAATCATCAGCATGAGGGAAGAGTCGCGAGTTCGAGAACAAGATTTCAGAATTTTCAGGTGGAAGAGAGGATGAATGTTATAAAGGAAATACGCGAACATTTTAGAAGATTCTTATATGAAGAAGAGAATTTCAATTTCTCACATTTTAGAAGGAAATTGAAATTTCATATTTTTAGTTGTTTAAAATTTTGTTTTAAAATTTCAAAAATTTAAATTCTTTATAAAAAAAATCCAAATAATAAATTTTAGATTACAGAAATTTAAATTTTCTGATGAGTTAAAATTCTCTATAGATTCTAATTATTGGCTCCTTGCCTCTTTACATCACACACACACAAACATTGTCCATTTTGCTCCACATTTAAGTGGACTAAATCACGTTGACTCACATTTATATATTAAATGGACAAGTTTGTGAGCCTAATAATTTTCTTTTTAAATTGTTAAAATAATAATAAAAAATACTAAAAAGCTTCAAAACTATTAAAATTTGACACAAAAATTCGCTAAATGCCTCACATAAGATTAACAAAAACATAAAAAAGTATGGATTAATGAAATAGTAGAATCTAAAAGAAAACTTCGTCTACGTAACCCAATAGCATAAACTTTTTGGAAAAAATAATTCTTTGACATGGTATAAAAGCTTTTATCACCAAGCGATTAGAAATTGAATGTTCTTAATGTTTTAAATAAAAGTTAAATTCATGCGCGTGTAAAAAAGACAAAAAAATCTACCGAAGAATGGGGGAGTAGAAGTGTTTGAAGCCATAGCAATGTAGCATCATTCAATCTCGGCCACTATATTAGAATTACTTTCTCAAGTATCTTAACAGCATTGTATTCTGCCACAAACTACCAATAGTCACCACAGGAACAAACTCCATCTCTAAAATGATGGAAGCGATTCACATCTCTAACAAGAATCTCTCTATTAGCAAATTTAGAAATAAATTTTGTAACGGCATGACAGTCTTCACATAATCTCAAGTTTTTTCTGATCCTTATGGTTTCACCTTTTGCAGTATTAATGAGTCCAAAAGCAACTGCAAGCTTTTCGCTATGTCCCAATACAATTCTTTCTTTCTCTTCTTCGTCAAGATCGTAGAGAACAACGTTTGTCTGTGGGACATAACCCTGTGCCTTCATCTCATTTGACAATTTAACTAGCAAAGCATGAATTTCTTCAATTTGTGGGTTATGCTCATCAACAGAGACAAATGAGTATACCTTCCTTTTCACTTCAATCCAGCTGCAACCTGGAAGCTTTTGCAGGCCACGAGCTTCCAATAGCTTCATCACACTCTTTGCTTCACTCCACAACTTAGCTTCTGCATAAATATCTGCTAAAAGCACATAATTACCAGCATTCCTTGGCTCCAACTCAAAAAGCACAGTGCTTGCTCTCTCTGCAAGTTCAACATTACAGTGAATCCTACAAGATCCAAGAAGGGAACCCCAAACCGTAGGTCCAGGTTCAAAATGCATATCTTCTATTAGTTTGATTGCTTCACCTAACCTGTTAGCTCGGCCAAGAAGATCCACCATACAAGCATAATGCTCCATACCTGGATGGATCCTGTACTTACTAAGCATGGATTCAAACAAAATCTTTCCCTCCTCAACAAGGCCTGCATGACTGCAAGCACCCAGAACAGTAATGAACGATATATAACTCGGTGAAACACCTTGGTGGATCATATTTTCGAAAATTTGGATTGCTTTCTTTCCAAAACCATGCATACCGTAAATAGAAATCAAAGAATTCCATGAAACAACGTCACGTTTCTTCATGTTATCAAAGACTCTTTGTCCCATCAAAATCTCGCCACATCTTCCATACATTGTTATAAGGGCGTTAAGAACTGGCAGTATAGAATCAAGTTGCCTTCTAAGGATATAGCCATGAATCAACTTCCCTTGCTCCAATGCAGCAAGACCTGCACAGGCTTGAAGCACGTTAACCATTGTAACTGAATTTGGAACTGAATTGCATGCCTCGAACATCATTAACTGAAACAGTTCCAGTGCTTTCATAGGCATTTCATTCTTTGCAAAGCATGCAATCATAGCACTCCATGAGACAAAGTTCTTGGTAGGCATTGCACAAAACACGGAATTTGCATACGACACACTGCCAAACTTAGCGTATACATCCAACAAAGTTGTCATAACATGAATATTTGCTTCATAGCCATGTCGCAGAATATGGGCATGAATCTCCTTACCCTTCCGGAGAGGGCAGACTGACAGCTCTGAAACAACACAAGCCTTAAGCACATATGTATATGTGAACCTATCCGATGGGGTCCCAATCCAATTCATCTGAATATACAAATCTAGCAGCTCCTTACCATGACCCACCATTGCCAGTGCTCGGAAGAGTGCATTCCAGACATATATGGTTCTTTCCCGAGTTTCATCAAATACCTTGCGAGCACGGTCAATAGACCCAAGCTCATAGTACATATTGATTAGTTTAGTAGCTAAAAAAGGGTCTTGGTCAAAACCACTATCAACAAGACAGCGATGAACGTCAAGGCCATAGGAAAGTGAGTTCTTCTGTGCACAAGAATAAATTAAATGCTCAAAAGTCTGCTGAGTTGGATTGGGCTCGCAACACAGGAGATGAAGAGCCTGCTTAAGGTTCCCTCCTTTGCATAATGATTGTATCAACTGGTTGTTGTTGCTGTTTATGTCATTGATGAGATTGGCTGAAGGGTTCAATGAAACAAAAGAGACCGGCACTCTTGAGGAGACATGGGAAGTGTAGCAGAGGTGACTTTGAGATGGAACATGTCTGACAAATTGGGGAATCTGAAGCACCCACATCAGACAATGATGCAATTGTTTTACTTAACGGCTTGGTCAGTGTTTCTGCTATTTTACCGGAATGAGTTCAATAGTATGTATTTCCAGTTGCAATAGCATCCAAAGCTATGGCATAATCTGTAAGTAACATTAAGCAAGAAACCAAAACCAACTCAAATTTCAAAACTAATATAATAACAAAAGATGCAACAAGAGGCAACCAATAAGCTCTAGCACAGTTTTTACTTCAGGACGAACAAATAGGATACCTAGGTCGTTAAAGTTCTACTTTATAACCCCATTTTAGTGTTTTATTAAAAGAAATAGTGTAGCTAATTATGTAATGAATAGACTACATAATCTAATAAAATTTCACCAAAAAAAAAACATAAAGTTACATAACAAAAGCGAGGAAGAACTTAGTTTGGGTTACCTGAGGCGACAGTTGTGAGGTAAATGTTTGAGTGGCAGTTGTTTGTGTGTTGTGGGTTTAGCCTGTCTCTGTGCTCGTTACGACTTACGATAGTGAAGTGGTCTCGTTATTTTTGAAGGAAAAATGTGTTCTAGTGTTGCAGATACTGAATGGACCACACAGGGCATACAAATTCAACAAATTTAGATATTTCAAAGGGTGAGTCTTCTTTTATCAAAACCGGAACCCCACAATGCAACCGGGTCGAGTCGAATTCGTGTAAACGGGTTCAATTTGTTCGGCCACCATTATGCAAATTAAATTATAGAACTAGCAATAATTCATGTGCTTAAAATTAAACATATAAAAATTTACTTTACTTTATATAGTTACTAAAATCTAGAGTTGTCCCACCTTAGGGTGGACGTGACCAACGTGGGTGGCATGTAAAAATAAAGTACTACGTTTAAACAAGCAAGTGAGTGAGCTAGTTAGGAAAGTACCAATAAGTAAAAAGGGTAAAATGGAACTTAATAATAATAGGGTGACCAATAATCCTTCCAAATAATTATTAGCATGTACTTATTAATAATTAGTAAATAATTGTAATTTATAAATAATTTGTAGCTTATATATATTTGAATATATGTTATGAGACAAGAAAGTTACATGTATCCAAATAATAAAGTGGTTAGAGAAAACATATTAATTTGAGAGTCTGATTGTTAAGAACATCCACACTAAAAGAATTGACCTATATATCGGAATATTACTACACATCTATTTTGCGAATCCTAGATATTACACTTAAGATCACTTTAAATTATAATGTGATTCTAGAAAATCAAAACACACTTAATATGTTTGAAAACACACTTAAAACTCATTATTTCAATATATAACGTTAAATGTTTTCCTTAATATTAATATTATAATATTACAGAGTAAAGACACCATTTATATATCTTTTTCCTTACATTCAAAATCCGTTAATATTGATGAGGTTTAATAGGAACAAGCAATTGGAGTTACGTTAAGCGCGGTGGATTTAGTCCAAGAGCGGATAAGGAGAATGAAGAAGCACACTCAGACTCTCCCTCTGGAGTTGATCAGAGAAGTTCTTCTGAGATTGCCGGTGAGATCCGTTCTGCGTTTCAGGTGTGTTTGTAAGTCATGGCTTTCTCTGATCTCCGATCCCCAATTTCGCATTTCCCACTATGACCTAGCTGCAGCACCCACCCATCGACTTCTTCTCAGATCTAATAATTTTTACATCGAATCCGTTGATATAGAGGCAGAGCTTGAGAAAGACTCAAGTGCAGTGCATTTGATTCTCCCCCCTTCATCACCCCCACGCCATCGCTTCGAATATGACTATTATGCTGACTCTCACGATAAGCCTGATATTTTGGGATCATGCAGAGGCCTCATACTTTTATACTACCCGAGAAACAGTGATCACATTATATGGAATCCGTCATTAGGTGTCCAAAAACGATTACCATACTTAGCATATGATGTAACCTTTTGTCCTCTATATGGCTTTGGGTATGACCCTTCAACTGATGACTACTTGCTAATCGTGATTGGATTGCACGACTCTGAACATTATAAGTATGACACTGATGGGTCTGAAGATGATGAGTGCAAAGGAAAATGCCAGATTTTCTCCTTTAAAACCGATTCATGGTACATTGTGGATATTTTCGTTCCCTATAAGGATCTCGGCGGTAAATTCAGAGCTGGGTCGCTCTTTGGTGACATACTTCATTGGTTGGTTTTCTCCAAGGATAAAAAGGTTCCTGTCATTCTTGCCTTTGATCTGGTGCAAAGGAGTTTTTCGGAGATTCCTCTCTTTGATAATTTCGCTATGGAGAAATATGAAGTTGATAGCTTGAGAAGGGTAATGGGAGGATGTCTCAGTGTGTCTTGCTCGGTCCATGACGGTGCAACGGATGAAATATGGGTGATGAAAGAATATAAAGTGCAGTCATCTTGGACCCGGTCCGTTGTTATCCCTAGTAGTGGCTTTTCCCCCATATGCATCAACAAAGATGGTGGAATTCTTGGATCAAATATTTGTGGAAGACTAGAGAAACTTAATGACAAAGGAGAACTGCTTGAGCATCTCATTTATGGTGGAGAACAATGTTTGTGCTCTGCCAGACTACAGTCTGCTGTGTATAGAGAAAGTCTATTGTCGCTCCACAGTGTCATTGGGGTAACAAGGATTGGGGTAACAAGGAAAGACGACCATGGGGAAACAACTGAACATGACCAACAGTAACAAACAAGAAAAATCAGGGTATGCATTGTTCTATCCAATCCCTTTCACTATTATATTCTTATTCTTCTTGAATTGTGAGAAATGGAAATTTATATGCAGAATGCGTGTAATGTGAAAAAGTCATGCTTTCATGTATTTTCTATTCTCCCAATCCTTGCTGATAAAAACATGTTTTCTATGTTTTAACTTTTAAATTAAATGATACATGAGATTGCATGGAAAGATGAGGTTTGATGGTGGTTGGTTCAATTTACCTTGCTAATTATACTTCTTTTTATATTTTTTTTTATAAATTAAATGATACATGAGATTGTATGGAAAGATGAGATTGAGATTTGGTGGTGGTGGATTCAATTTACCCTGCTTAGATAAATATTTGATGTTTTGCTCACTCACAAACCACATTAATATTTAAAGGCAATTTAAGTGGAAAATTGTATAAGAGAAACAACTGTCGTTTCCCAGGAGTACCATATCACCATTTTACTGCTAAAATCTTAGAGAATGCTATATTGATATTCTAACATTTACAATAAGCTCATGTTTCCTGCAGGCCACAAAATATGCAAGAATCTATATAGTATCTTGATGTCACTTTCCTATCAATGGTGAGACTGCTAGTAGAAAGCATAGCACTTGGAAGAGAATCACTTATATTATATATGATAATAATCTAGTGTTAGTGTAGAACTAGTGTCAGTTTCATTGTTTATTTCAGTAAAGTTGGAGTATCAACAAACTTTATAATTGAACTTCGTTTCAGAGTAGGAGTTGGCAAATCCTTGTTGGCGTTATACATGCAATTTGGTGCCTTTATCTTTTTTCCTCTTAATATTATTATGTTTGCAATTTATTTGTTTCTTTTATGCTCTTTTACATAGGTTTTTTTATTCTAAACCTACTTATATAATTTTTTTTTACAGTATTTAGTTGCCTTTTTTCAGTAAAAACACTGTTTTTCACAAGTTAATGTGCTGTTGATACTTCTAACATGAATTTGTGGAATTGTCGGTGTTCTTAATCACCTGGGAGCTAATACAAGGAGTTAAGGTGAAAGGGTTCATAACTAATCAAGTTGTGATATATACTGATCTGGTGTGCACAGTTGACCTGTCCGCGTCTTGATTCAGTGTTGAAAAGGGTTCTGTCATACCTTAATGGTATCCCTAAAGGTACTTTGATTGCCTATAAAATAGAGCTTATGCAGAATTTGCTTATATTTCTATTCATTTTTTTCCCTGCCACAATTATGTTTAGCTGCATGATCAATATGTGGGGGATAGAATGCGATTGATCCATAATTTATAGTCATATGGTTACAATTAGCAAACTTGTTTTCTAATATTTGGTCTCCTTGATATAAGTGAAACATAAATATCAAGAACACTTTGTCCCATCGAAGTCTCACCGCATCTTCCATACATTGTTATGAGGGTCACCCCTTCTTAGGATATAGCCATGAAGCAAAGTTCCTTGTTCTATTGCAGCAAGACTTGTACAAGCTTGAAGTGTGCTACCATTGTAACTGAATCACAGTCCTCAAGCATCATTAGCTGAAACAGTTCCAGTGCTTTCATAGGCATCCACATTTCATTCTTTGCATAGCATGCAATGGTAGTGCTCCAAGAGACAAAGTTCTTAGCAAGCATTGCACAAAACACATATGATAGACTGCTTCATAGCATATACATCCAGCAGAGTTGTCATAACACGATTATTTGCATCATAGCCATGTTGCAGAATATTTAGTATGAATCTCCTTACGCTTCTGGGGAGGGCAGACTGTCAGCTCTGAAACAACTCAAGCCTTATACTTTATGTGAACCTATCTGATGGGATCCCAATCCAATTCCAGACATATATGGGGTTCTTTCCCAAGTTTCATCATAACTTGCAAGCATGATGAATAGACCCAATCTCATAATATGTTAACTGTTTAGTACTTTAGATACTGAACAGTGTACTTCAGTCCAGTCCTTTTTTCTAATGCAAACGTCTAGTACTTTTTGAGCTCCGAAACAATGTTCTGTTGTTCTGTCTGTTAAAATGTAGCAGTACGTGTTTGTCAATTGATTGCATACTTATTTTATGTTTCTCTAATTTTAATTTACATATCATTTATATTAAAAGAAGAGAAACAAATTCAAAATTCGACGACATTTGATTTGTGCAAACTGCTGTGCATAAAGAATTTTGTGGTCTTCTCTACCACAATTTATAGGCAAAAGAGTATCAGTACGAAGTTACTACTATTTCAGTGCTAATATACGTTTGATTTGCTTAATAGACCAAATTGGGTGTCACATTATACCACATCAATCCTTGCCAGCGACAGATAAATCTCTCATCTTCCAGAGGAAAATATGTATATAAGTTTATCCAAAACTTGCATTTCATTTGTGCAACTGCTATTCATCTGCAATTTCTAAGAGTATATTTATATCCAAAACTTGCATTTCATTCTTCGTGTAAATTCTGTGTAACCATGGTCTTTGTGCTTTTATGTGGGTTGTAAAACTGTTGCTTGTATTTTCTCCTTTATGGCACTCCTAGTGCCCTTATCTAATATATTTGTTTTGGCTGATTAAAAAAAAAATGGTTTGGGAAAGCAAGGGGAGTAAAAAGTAAAAGGATTTTGTTACATTAACATAATTATGTTAATATTATTATACTATGTTGTATTATACAATTTATTTTAACTATTATAGTATTTGCAATATTCACTTATAATTTTAATTGAATCTTTTATTAAAAATGTTTAAAATTAATTAACTAAAAGCTTAAAATATAATCACTTAAAATTCTATTTATACTCATAAAATAAAAAACTCGTAAAGACATTATATAAATACATTCTTTTATAGTAATTCTTATTTGTCAATTTGTTTAATATTAAATTGTAATTCAATAAATTAACTTAATAATTTGTAACTTCCAATTAAAAAATACTATTTAGCTTATAACTAAAACAATTTTGGCCAAACAACTACTTTTTATTCTCCTTTTCTTCTTACTTCTATTTTATCTTTTAAATATTTAATTAATAGAATTGAAAAATACATAAAAAAAATTATTGATGAAAAAAAATCAAAGAAAAGCTAATTAAACTTAAGATTAATATGTTTTTAATAAGTTAAATTGACAATTTGAAGTTAAATATAAATAAATAGACATGCACATGTGATACATCACGTTCTTAAAGTGTTATACCATTAAAATAAAAATAAAAAGAATAATCTATCAATTTTATTCTTAATATACTACTTTTTATCCTACAGTCTCTTCAGTAAAAAAAAAAAACCCTAAAAGCAGTCTCTAAAGTAAAAAAGCTACTGCGTGACTGTGTTTGTATATAAAGTAATTCCTCAAATATTAAAAATTATGCTAAGTAGTCTTTCAAGTATTTAGGAAATCTTTCAAAATAAATGATGAATATTAGTAAAATATATCAACTTTGATTTTCCATTATCTTTTTTATCTTGCTCATTATTTTAATTATTGTTTTCTTTAATTTGATTCGCTACTTAATCTCCTTTTTTTTCTGTGTTTAATTTTGTGAAACAAGTGTAAAAAGTTATCAACATGGAGTGATATTGTTGACATATAATTAAGTTTGTTGAGCATGTGATTAGAAGTTAAATTTTTAAATTCTTGGATAGGAAAGAACATTTATTGTCTCTTAAATAAATGTAAATACATCAAGAAATTAATCTCTCGTTCCTAGAGATACAATAGGTTCACCAAAATAAGTATAAAAAGTTTTTTAAAAAAATCTTAAAATTAAAGTGGTTTCCTATGCTCCCTGTAGCTTTGATTTTAATTTATAAATCTCACTTGTTTCTAAGAGTTAACAAAGTATTGACTAAATTACTTATTTATTTTTTTTATTTTATTTGTTTGCTTCAGTTTGATTTTTAATCTGTTAAAAAATTCAATTTCATTTCTTATCTTATTTTTTTGGTTTAATTTAGTTTTTATCTTTTAAAAAATTTAATTTAATCATTTATCTATTTTTTATTTGGTCCTTTGTTTATTTAAAATTGACTCATTAATAATTTAAAACTAATTTTTTGGTTTAGTTTTCTCCTCTTACCCTACACTTTTAACTAAAAAAGTTCATTCTTAGATGGATGGAAGGATTGACTTAAACAAAAAAATAAATAAATGACCAAGTTGAATTTTTTTAAAAGATAAAGAATTAAACTGAAAAAAAAAATTGACCAAATAGGTCATTTGGCCTAAATTATTTTCTAACTAACATTTATTTATTTTTATTTTATTCTTAATACATAATTAATTTAAATAAAAAAAACAAACTAATATATAGTTTCATATATATATATATATAATTTTTCTGTAAGAAATTAATTATTCTAGTGAAATACCTAGATTTTTTAATATTACATTTTGTCTAACATATTTAAATATAAAACTTATTATTTTAATATAATTTTTTTCTTTAATATTACATATAATAAAATAAAACATTTAAAAATGAAATTTGTCAATCACATTATTATATATATATATATATATATATATATATATATATTAAATGTGTGATTTAAGTGATATCATTAAAATATTAAAATATGTTTAGGGACCAAAATATAAAAAAAAATGGTTAAATTAAGGGATTTAGATGAAAAGATTAAAAATTTCAATGACTTATTTAGAATTTCAATTAATAATTACTTTTGTCATTGAAAGTGATAAGCGTTGTCATATTACTAAAACTAAGAAAATGTTAGGTAAGTCTATGAGATGTCAAACCCTATAGAGGGATATAGATAGCCTCCATTTGCCCTCCATAGTGTCAATTTCGTTCACATCAAACATTTCACGCAACAATCGCCAGCCTTATGCCGTTAGCAAGCACACCAACGACAAATTTCCCAACATGGGTTCCTTTTTGAAACATATTCTCGAAATGGGTCTCTTTTCAAACTATTTTCTGCATGGTGTCGTTTTTTACGTAAAAAACATGCAACTCGTATAAGCCATTGGCGAGTTTGGCCAAGCTTTGACACATATCAAGGGTGTCGCTAGTGTTACTGGCGATTTGAGGTCCATTGGACTCGCCAGTTTGACTGGCGAGTTGAGCTAGGGGTGTTGTTGTACGCAGTCTAGGGTTGCAGGAAGCGTTGCAGGAGGGGACAACTTTATCAGGTTGGAACCGCTAGTGCTACTAGCGAATTGTGATGTAGTTGGAGTTTCCAGTAGCACTGACGAGTTGTGGTTGGAGTAGCCATTACGAATGGCGAGTTCATCTGCTTTATATAGGGACGCTCCTTCAACATTTTATGTGCGTTTTTTTTAAAAAATACTCAGTTTTGAATTGCTTACTATCCAATTTTTTTTGTCATTGCTAAATGTTGTTGAAGTCAGCTTTAAGGTATGAAGTTCTTAATAAAATGTGTGTTGCATGAAAGTAGTTTTTATGAAGTAACTTTTTTGACGCCGGAAAAAAGTTTGAATTTGAAATGTTTATTATAATTTTTTTTAATTAAGTTGTATTTTTTTAAATTAAATTTGTGAGGGTTGAAGTAAAAGTTTGTTTTAAAAAACAATTATGTCATCATATTTATTTGAAGAAAATATCTAGAGTCAAAAAATTGTTTTGAATATGAAGTTTATAGTCATTTTATAATTATATTAAGTTGGTGTTGGTGTTGATGTTGTGTTACTGTTTTAAAAATTTATGAGCCTTCTTTGAAGTGTGTTTAAAATCTCAAATTTTTGTGGCATAATATTTATTTGAAGTAATTAATTTGAGTGTGATAAATTTTTTAAATATGAAGTTGTAGTATTTTTTGAATTAGATTAGGTTGGAGTGTTGATGGTTTGTTTGTGTGTGTTAAAAATGTATGAGCCTTGAACTTCAACCTTGTTTAAAATCAAAAATTTATTTGAAGTAAGTATTTTGAGTACGGAGAGAATTTTCAATATGAAGTGTGTAGTATTTATTTTAATTAGATTAGGTTGATGTTGCTGTTATTTTTAAGTTATTATTGTTAAGATTAATTACCACCTTTTGCTTCGTTGATGAATTATTTTGCTTTTAAAATTAGTACGTTCAAATCGTTTAATTGTTTTAAGTATTTTTTGTCATATTTAATTGAAGTTAATAATTTTTATTTAAAATAAAGTTTTAATGTGAAGTTTTTCAATAAAGAGGTTTTTTGTGATTAAATTTATTTATTTTGAATTTATTATTATTACAATTAATTATTTACAATAGTATTTTTGTATGTACATGATGAATTCAGTTATAACAGTGTTGTATTTCAATGGAAGAGTATATGAAGAGAATGATAATGTAATATGTGAAGGCAGTAAAAAAACGATTCAGATTAAACATGGAATTAGTTTCAATGCTTTGAAAAAAAAATTGGAGATAAGGTAAAGTTACAAAATAATGAAATTATTTCTGCTATCAGTTGTAGATTTTTAGTTTCTGTAAAATATGTTGTTTTGCAAATTTGTGATGACGAAGATGTTGAAACCATGCTCGAAAGTTTTCAACAACAAAATCAAATGTCAGTTTTGGAATTGTACATAGAAAAGGATGTGGCTGGTGGTTCTATGTTTCATTCTGCAAATTCTCTTATATCATGCTGAAATAATTTATCTAATAATGAGGCGTAACCGCCAACAAATGTGAGCAACTTACACAGTGATGATGATGATGATTATCTTGTGTCTAATTCATACGTTGAAGAGTCTTTAGACGAAGATGATAGTGTTGACGGTATATCTAATACAGACGATGAAGTCGCCGACATCATTCAACCAGTAAGAATTGTTCACCCAGCAGAAGGTATAATTTATTAATTAATAAAATAGGTGAATACATTTATCATTTGATGCGAATTGTATTTAATGTTAAATAAGTATGATTTGAATTTATTTTTAACTATTAGGTGTACAAGGAATTGAAAATCCATTTTGGAATGATGCTTTGCATTATAACAATATCAACTGGAGTCATCCTGATGAGGAAGACATTTGTGGTTTGGAGATGCCATCGAGTTTTAAATGTTGGACAAGAATTATATGTTGGCATGAATTTTGATAGTAAAAATGTGGTAAAAAATGCACTGAAACAATATGTTATGAAGGTGCATCAAACTTTCAAAGTTGTTGAAAGCAAATCGAACAAGTATTTTGTTTGTTGCTTGAATAAAAGCGCATAGTCACACAATGGGGTGGACCACACACATGTCTCAATATGACCATGACACAAGATCACGAGAAGCTTGATTCTGATTTAATTGCCACTTGTGTAGTAGGTACGTATTTGATGTTCATATTATGCTACTTTTGTGTTAATTGTCATTTTAATTTTGTTATTATATTAACAGGCATGATCAGAGAAGATCCATCAATAAAAGTTTCTTTGATTCAAGAGAGGATTAACAGTGAATTTGCCTACAAGGTGTCGTACAAAAAAGCTTGGTTGGCGAAGCAAAAAGCCATTGCACTTGAATATGGCGATTGGGAAGAGTCATATGCGAAACTTTTATCGTGGCTAACACACATGCAAAATCATTCTCCTGGATCATATTTTCAAATACTACATGACGATTCATGTTTACTGCGTCCGACACATAGCAAGTAATTTCAATCGCAAATTCAATAATGCCAAACAAAAAGAAATGTTGAAGAAATTGGGTAAGATTTCATTTATCATGGTTACCTTAATTTAAATTTCATGTATACTTCAAATTATTGTTGCTAACTAATTTCATGCAGGCTACACTCCTTGCAAGCATATTTTTGATCAAAATTTAGAAAAATTCCATCAACTGAGTCCAGCCATAACAACATGGATTGATCGCATTTCAAAGGAAAAGTGGACCATGGCTTATGATAGAGAAGGACGTCGATATGGTCACATGACAACAAACCTCTCAGAATGTATAAATAAGGTATTGAAGGATTGTCGCAATATACCGATAACAGCGTTGGTCAAATCAACATATAGTAGGTGTCGAAAGTACTTTGTTGATCGTGGCCGCCAAGCCCAAAGATAGTTAAATGAAGGACAAGTATATTGTTCTAAGCTTGTTAAAGAACTTAGAAAAAAATCAAGAAGAAGCTTGTTCGCACATCGTTCGCGTGTATAATATCCAGTCCACAAGGTTTGAAGTAGAAGAGACCTTCAATCCTATTACGTAACGTGGCGGACAAAAGTGGGCAGTTAACTTGAATGGTCATTATTGTCAATGCGGAAGGTATTATGCGCTTCACTATCCATGTTCACACATTATTGCAGCTTGTGGTTACGTGAGTATGAACTACTACCAATATATAGATGTTGTTTACACAAATAAGCACATCTTAAAAGCTTACTCCGCACAATGGTGGCCTGTTGGGAATGAAGCGACTATTCCTCCTTCTAATGACGCATGGACACTTATCCCTGACCCAACTACAATTCATGCGAAAGGTCGGCCAAAATCAACAAGGATAAGGAATGAGATGAATTGAGTCGAATCATCTGAGCACCGACAAAAATGTAGTAGATATGGAGCAGAAGAGCATAACAGGTGTCGCTGTCCAATGCAATCTGAGCGTGAGAGTTGTTCAAATCATTGATTTATGTATGTTAATCGAGTGACTTGTATTTGTTTAAGTTCTCTTCAATGTATTTAATTTGTGGGGTTCAATGAATTCGTTAGTTAAAAACATTACTTATTTTGGTTTGTGTACATTAGTTATTTGTGGGGTTCAATGAATTCGTTAGTTAAAAACCCTACACCCTAAACCATAAACCGAAAACCCTAAACCCTTAACCACAAACTTCAAACCATAAACCCTAAACTCTTGACCACAAACTTCAAACCCTAAACCCTACAACATAAACCATATACCCTATACCCTAATCCGTAACCCCTAAACCAAAAACCCTACACCCTAATACCCTTCATCGTTAGTTAGTACCAATAGTTATATTCATTATTATACTTTTTTTTAAACTTTATTTATTATTATAGTTAGATGCGCGACATGAACTGTACACATTAGTAAGCCTTAATAAATATCATGCGATAGATTAAGTGTCAAATTCAAATCACAAGCATACAACAACAAATTTAAACAGAGACATTAAATTCATTCATTATCATGTCCGTGGTGACGTGAGGATGTGCCACATGGTCGATTCCATCTTCGCGCTTGACGATCAAGATTTCTTCTGCCGCGATGCCTCCCCGCTTGTACTTCCTCTGCCTCAGCAGAAAACTCCTGACGCAAATCAACACCTAATAAGTCACTCATATCAGGTATTACTCCGGGTACATTCCATTGCGGAGCTAATGGGGCGTCAGGGTGTTGTCATTGGGGCATCATGTTGTTGTGTAGGGGTCATAGTCGGCCATGAAAAATTAGGATGTGTTTCTGCAACACCACCAAACGAATGTTCGCTTGCAGACATATCAGTGTGATGACCTTCAAATGGATACTGATACATCTGTGAAGGATACTGAGAAAATGTTGGTGGCGTGTAATACATTCCATGGCCACGCTCCTCAATTTGTTGGGAAAATTCTTGCGCTTCCACAACCTCCCTTCGCCTGTCAAAACCCGGAGTTTCAACACTTGACTGAAGCATGTGAAACTCTTGTGGTGGAAATCGACGCTCTGATGTTGGACCATGTGCCACAGGCTCAGTGATTCTCTCTTGCTCTTTCGATAAAATCGTTATCTTCTCCACAAAAGGCACGAGATCATCAACTGTCCATGTGTTCCTCTCTTGTGGTGACACCATATACTGTAATGTCTCCGCAACTTCAGCCTGCAATTATTAGGGTTAGGAAATTAATGCTAATGCTTTAAAAAATAAATTGAAGTTAAAAATTCAAAAAGAAATAAATACCAATGTAGCTATGTTTGCATTCTTTGGGTCGACAAACATCTTTGTTTTTCGCCTATACCAAATCATGTAGTTAGAGTTAAAACTCAATAGGCCCTCCTGTCGAGGATAAATGTCGATCCTAAACTCAGCTTGATTGTTCCATTGACGGATCATTGGGGCCAGCAGCTGGAACCAATTTTCAGCTTGTTTGCCTTTCAGCGTTAGCCCATGGATATTCAGTGGTTGCGAAGGACACTCGGGAATAAGTTGTTGCATTCCAAATTGTCACAACACTTTATTGGGTTAGTGCCACTCAACAACATGGAAACAAATGAGTGACACCACCGCGCACCACGCTACACTACCAACCAAACAAATTGGAGGCAACGATGACATAACAGTTGTTGTGTAAGGCTCCCACAAAAACTGCATACAATAACAGAGTTGTTAATTTTCACTTAAACATGACATTGTATTTATTGTTTAACGAATACATTACGATCTTCTTACCTCATGTCGTTTCATGATATCCAATTTGCGACGAAAAACTATCAAATCATCATTGCCAATATGTTTATTTTCACGTTGCAACCACCTAATAAAAATATGAAATCATCAGTGGACACACGTTACATTATTAATCATTTTCAAATGAAATCTTATTTTTAAAACAACTAACCTGTGTGTCCGAGTGACTTATTTTCTATTACGAGAGGAGTCCTCTTTGGAGCCAAAGTTGTGCATCGTTTCCATGCCCACATTTGGATTAAGATGCACATACCTCCGATTGATTTAATTTTGTAATCGGTGGCGCTGCACATCTCCCTATATAAAAAAGCAAGCACGACAGGTCTCCATGCATACGTGCTGCACTGTTCAAAGTCTCGTAAAAATTGTAGGTACCTTAGGGAAACTTTGCTACTGCTTTTGTCAACAAATAGGACTCCTCCTATGAATCTAAGGATCCATGCACGGGTAAACCTTTGTAGTTGTTCTACGTTACCGACATGGTTATTTATGTGTGAAAAATGGTGAGCCAACCAGCTTAATTTAATCACACTGCCTTGGAGTTCACCTTCTTCTAGTCTGACTCCCAACAATTCTTCACATAATTCAGCCCAATCAAGATTAGTTTGACCAATTAATGGTGCCCTGTCAATACACACCTAATAATACTGAGACATCTTGAAGAGTAATCGTATACTCTCCACATCTCATGTGAAACGTATGTGTTTCGGGTCTCCATCTTTCAATTTAGGTACTCCATCTTCATTATCCAATAGAAACCACACTACCGAAGAAGAGGAATAATTTCCTCTGGTATTTCTTCTTTCCCTTGATACGTCGGGACAACTCGTCTAATGTGTAATTTCCGGTCTTAATCCCCATTCCAAATATGTTCTGAAACATGCTTAGCTTGCATCCATAATACGTCACCATCGATCGGGTCAGACTTAATTTTAATATTTGATGAACATGATGATGAAGATGCCATTGATATTGCAAAATAAAATATAATATAATAAATTTAGAAAATAATTTATACATTAGTTGTAAAGAAAAAAAATTAACTACATTTATAATAAAATAATTAAATATATATCCCACATAATTAAAATTTAAATAAATAACAAAATATATATTTAACTAACAAAATTTAAATATATAACATAATTTAAATATAAAAATTTATTTAAATATATAAAGCATTATTTAAATCTATTCCATAAATAAATTAAATTACATGCAAAAACAAATTTTAAAAAATAACATAATATATATATTTACGACAAAAAATTTATATAATATATATACAAAATTAATACAAGGTATCATATAACTAACCTAGCATAGCAAATTTAAATATTTGTAACTAAAACTAAACCTAACATACAAAACTAATATCATTTAAACCTAAATCTAAAACTAATATCATTTAAAACTATACCTAATATTATTTATAACTATAAGTAAAACTAATATCTTTTAAAACTAAAACTACACTAAATAATTTAAATTATCAAACTAAACCTAATTTACCATTTAAAATTAAAATTAAGTAAACACAAATTTTTATAAATAACATAATTTATCATTTTTAATTAAAATTAAGTAAACACAAATTTAAATAAATAACATAATTTACCATTTAAAACTAAAACTAAGTAAATATAAATTTAAATATATAACGTAATATATATATTTAATGTAATGTAATATATAACGTTATAACGTAATATATATATTTACCAACAAAAACTAAGTAAATATAAATTTAAATATATAACGTAATATATATATATATATATATATATATATATATATATATAATGTAATGTAATATAAAACGTAATATGTAACGTAATATATATATTTACTAACAAAAATTAATATAATATATATACAAAATTAATGTAATGTATCATATAAAACTAAAACTAAACCTAATATCATATAAATCTAATATACAAAACTAATCTATCATAGAAAACTAATCTAACGTAATCTACCATAAAAAATTAATACAATGTATCATATAAATCTAATATATAAAACTAAGCTAGTATAGAAAATTTAAATATATTTAACTAAAACTAAACCTAACATACAAAACTAATATAATTTAAAATAAAAACTAAAACTAAACCTAATATAATTTAAAACTATAACTAAAAATAAACCTACTGTACAAAACTATAATTATCAAACTAAACTTAATTTATCATTTCAAACTAAAACTAACTTAAGATAGAAAACTAATAACATTACTACTAATTTACTACTAATTATTAGAATACAAATAAAAAAAAATAATTAAACAAACTTACCAAGTGAAAAAACTGCAAATGGATCTCTTTCTGGGGGAAAGCTTCGCTCAAACACGAACACCAACAGCTTCCTTCTTCTTTCCTGTGTTTTTCTTGCGTGGATGGTCTACGGGAGGATGGAGGATTTATGCACCTCAAATCGCTGTTGGGGTTGGCAATTTATGCACCTCAACCAAATCGCCAGTCAAACTAGCGATTCCCTGCTACAGCTCAGTTATGCACTGCAACCCTCGGAAACGGCCTCTGCTGTGCGCCTGCAACCCTCGGAACTCCCCTACCTCAACTCGCCAGTCAAATTGGCGAGTCCAACCTACCTCAAATCGCCAGTAACACTGGCGAGACTAGTGCCAGCTGTCACCCCGAGGCCAAACTCGCCAATGACTTCTACGAGTTGCATGCTTTTTACGTAAATAACGACACCATGCAGGAAATAGTTTAAAAATAGACCCATATCGAAAATATGTTTCAAAAAGGAGCCTATGTCGAGAAATTTGCCGCACACCAACCACCAAACCTTCGTTGAGTCATGGGGCACCCACCATGAAAATTCAATGACTTATTTAGAATTTAAAGTAATAGTCACTTTAGTTTTTTGAAAATGATAAGTTTTATCAAGATAATTAGTTTCAAAAACTAAGAAAATATTGAACTCCATGAAATATCAAATAAATTTCTAAATTTAAATATTAATGTCACTTTAATCCTTAAATATATGTTAATAATCCTTAAATATATGTTAATATTGTCACATTTTTTTAGTTTTAAACTAATATGATTATAGATTTAAACTTTCTAATTTTTTATAATTCCCTTAGATCAAATCAAGAAAAGTCGTCTTATGGGTGACGATCATAATTAAGAGTGGGTCATAACTAACATTATAATTGGTTCGATTAGAATTAAGCTTACACTTTAATTTTCTTAATAAAGTTTTAGGATTGAATTATATAGATAAAAAATGTGATTAAAAGAATAAAAATTTACCAACCAATCAACAAAGTACAAAATTCAACGTTTTGAATAAAAAAATTGATGAGGTACTTTAGTCACTCGTAAGGTTTGAAATTCAACTATTTAAATATTTTATTTTACTAAATTATATTTTTGATCCTTTAGGTATTTTTTGAATTTACATGTAATATCATTAAATATAATTATTACTTAAAATATTTAATTCTTTAAATATTTTTTTAAATAAAATTTAAGTTTATGAAATTATTAATTGAAATTATTTAATATAATTATTTTTAATGAGTAAGTTATTCATTTTTTATATAAAACAAGGGATAAAAATTTTGAAATATATTTTGAATTGTTTAGATAAACAAAATAAATTAAAATGACCCAGCAAAATTGGTAAACAACTGAATTTAATTTTTAGCTTAAATGCACCCTTTTCTCTTAATTTTAATTATAAATTAAGCTAGGTTTTTATTTCCGATTGAATTGTAAAAATAATCTTCTTATTTATCCCAACTGCATTGATCTCTCTATATTTTAATATATTATTATAATTTTTTTAATTGGTTATTTGAGTCCATGATTAAAAAAATATTCTAATAGTAGATTAAGATATAAAATGACTAATTTGGTAAGTTGGAAAAAATATAAAGAATACTTTACGATTAAGCCTAATAATTATAATGGAAATTAAAGTCAGTAAACCTATATACTTTAATTTAATTCAAATATTTGATTCTTTTAAACCAGACACTAGGCAGGGTTGGGGGCAAATACCTCTGCTTTTGGTTCAATGTGATAAGAACCCTAGAAACAAAGTTGAGTTCACCATTGTAGAAGCTACTCTAGTTAAGTTCGCAGTTGGAGTAGAAGCTCTATCTGTTCGTGCTGCAACGAAAGACGAAGAAGAGTGGAGAAAGAGCATGAAAACGCACACTCACACTCTCCCTCTCCCTCCGGAGTTGATAAGAGAAATTCTCCTCAGTTTGCCGGTGAATTCTCTTTTGCAATGCAAGCGTGTGTGTAAGGCATGGCTTTCTCTTATTTCCGATCCACAATTTTTCATTTCCCATTACGACCTAGCTGTGTCGCACCCTCCCATGATAAACTGCTTCTCATAGCAAATGATTTCTATGCCGAATCCATTGATATTGACTCACCGCTGCTTATGTGTGCATTGCGTTTGATTCTCCCCCCTACATCACCCCCATACCGTGACCAATACGATGAGGTCGATCATCGCGGTAAACTTGAGATTTTGGGTTCTTGCAGAGGGCTCATACTTTTATACTACGACCGTAGCTGTGATCTCATTCTATGGAATCCATCAATAGGTGTCCACAGAATATCACCCAAGTTTAAGTGTGGTCTAACCCTTGTGTATCTCTATGGTTTCGGGTATGACACATCCTCAGATGACTACCTGCTAATTCTTATTGGATTGTTGGATGAATACAAATATGATTATTATGATGATGAGTCTAAAGATAATGAGTACAAAGTTGATTACCAGATTTTATCCTTTAATTCCTTCAATGAGACTCTTCATTGGTTGGTTTTCTCTACGAAGGAGATTTTCAGAGATTCCTCTGTTTGATCATTCCACTATGGAGAAATATGAGCTTTGTAGTTTGAGGGTGATGGGAGGATGTCTCAGTGTGTGTTGCTCGGTCCGAGGCTGTGCTACGGATGAAATATGGGCGATGAAAGAATATAAAGTGGACTCGTCCTGGACTGAGTCCATTGTTATCCCTAACAATGGGTTTTCCCCAATATGCATCACCAAAGATGGTGGAATTATTGGATCAAAGGAAGTGGAAGATTAGAGAAACTTAATGACAAAGGAGAGCTGCTTGAGCATTTCATATATGGTGGAGGTGAATGGTTGTACTCTGTCAATCTACAGTCTGCTATGTATAGAGAGAGTCTCCTGTCACCCTCTAGTGTCATTCGGGAAACACCATATGACCCTTGGAAAACAAGGGAATGTGATCGTTGGGAAACAAGTGAAGATGACCAATGGTAACGGACAAGAAAAATCAGGGTATGCATTGTTCTCCAATCCTTTTCACCATTATATTCTTACTCATCTTGCATTATGGGAAATGAAACTTTATATGCAGAATGTTTTGTATGTGAAAAATCATGTTTTCACCTATTTTCTACTCTCCCCATGCTTGTTGATGATACTTCTTGTTCTTTTTTTCTTTTTTAAATTAAATGATACTTGAGATTGCATGGAAAGATGAGGTTTTGTGGTGGTTGATTGCTTAGATAAAATATTTGATGTCTTGCTTACTCCGAAGCGACAATAAGGAAAGGAAAAATTTGAGTGGAAAATTGCATAAGAAAAGCAACTAATGTTTGAGAGTATAACAATTAGCATTTTCCATGTAATTTTTCAATTACTGCTAAAATCATGGAGAGTTTTCAATTAATATTCCAACATTTGCTCACATTTCCTGTAGGTCACGAAATGTGCAAGAATGCATACAGCTGCCTTGAAGTCACTTTCCTACAAATGGTGTGACTGCTAGCAAATAGCATAGAAGTTGGAAGAGAATGGCATATATGTGATATTAAATTATCTAGTGTTAGTGCAGAACTAGTGTAAGTTTAATGGTGATTTCAATGAAGTCGGAGTATCAACAAAGTATATAATTGAGCTATTTTAGAGTAGGACTTGACAAATCCTAGTTGGCGTTATATATGCCATTTAGTTCCTTTCTTTTCCCTCTCAATGTTATTATGATTGCAGTTTGTTTCTCTTATGCTACTTTACATAGTTTTCAGATTCAAACCCGGCTTATTTTATTATGTGCCATTTTTAATAAAAATAGTTACTGATTTTTGTTTGCTCTTTTTTTCTTCAAGCTGCGGAGATATAATTAATCTTAATCACCTGGGAGCAGATAGAAGGGTTAAGGTGAAAGGGCTGTAACTAATCAAGTTGTGATATGTACTGATCTTGCATGCAGTTGGTTTAACTTGTTCACGTTCTGATCAGTGTCAATAAGGTTTCTGTCATACCTTAATGATATCGCTAAAGATACTTTGAATTTGATTGCCCATTAAATAGAGCTTATGCAGAATTTGTTAATATTTCCAATTTTTTTCCCTTCCAACAATTATTTCTCGGTTTACTTATGTAGAGAGAAGACCGGTAGACTCTGTAGTGAGGAGAGTAGACCAGATGGAGAGAAGACAAATAATTCGAAGCAGAGGAAGACCCAAAAAGACTATAAGAGAGGTTATCAAAAAGGATTTCGAACTTAATGATTTGGATAGAAGTATGGTACTTGATAGAACATTATGGCGGAAGTTGATCCATGTAGCCGACCCCACCTAGTGAGATAAGGCGTTGTTGTTGTTGTTGTTGTTGTTACTTATATTAATATGTTTGGTGGAGGTTTTATTGGAGCTTTAGGGGTTGGAGTTAGGGATGGCAAAAAAATTTGCTTTTGCTAATAACAGCAGATAAAATCCACAATAAATATGAAATGAGCAGTATAAATGAATATTTATTATCTGGGGATGTGGGTATTTGTTAGTTTGCAGGATATAGTAATATCCACACCTGAGGGTATTTACTACCTGTATAATACCAAAGTACCCTCCCTCACACACACGTGTGTATATATATATATATATATATATATATATATATATATATATATATATAAAGTTAGAGTTTGAACTTATATTTTTTAAAAAGACCAATTATTTGAATTGTTTATGCTTTGGAATTATGCAATAAACATATTTTGAAGAGTCTAATTTTTGTGAAATTGTCAGAGTATTATATACTTTTCTTTTGATAAATATTTTGTTTTAATTTTTTTTAATTTTTTAATATTCATGGATACCCACATGTATATGCAGGTTTACAAAAATCCGTGGGTAGTTGCGTATGTATGTTCAAAAGATGAGCACAAACGGATATTCTAGCTCACAGGACAGGTAATAGTTAGATTACTATCCATCCCCATTGCCATTCCTAGTTGGGATGCTAACATAACAATTGAAATGCCAACCTCTTTTGCTTTTTTTTCTATGCTGTTTCTTTTATTAAAAAAAAAAACAAAATATATTTAGATGCAGATATGCTATCACCTTGAGTATATTGAACAAGCTCACAAAAAAGATAATGAAACTTGAAAAATTGAGCTTATCAATAGATATTCATGTTATTAGAAGATTTAATGTCATTTTTAATTCATTATATTTCATAATTATTTTATTTTAGTATATTAAATTTTAAAACTTTATTTTTAGTTTTTTTTATATTTTTAAAATTATCATTTTGGTTTTTTTTTTTGAATTTTTCATTTAAATCCATTGTCTTCTGGTAATTTTTAAATAATTAATTTAACATAATAACTAAAAAAATGCTAGTATCTTTATTTAATTTTAAAAATTAAAAATCACTAAAAAATGACCACCTTATCCCTATCTTCCTCCATCCCACCCCACCATCCATGAACTTCCACCGGAAACTAGATATGTCCGTCCTTGCTGAGGAACCTCTCACGATGGTCCGTGCCACCATCAGCACTGATGACACATGTGTTCTTGCAACACCGACGACTCAAACAAGAATGATCCACCACAAAAGAAGGAGAAGGTGAAATCGACCTCGACTCCGCCAATGGTACAAATAATCTCTAACTATCAACTTAGTTATGATACACACAAAACAAAACGTGTATCTTCTCGCTCCCATCCACCATAGTGCTGCAAGGTGATGCTTAGAAACATAGTCAAAGTAGGTGGCTATGGGACTGAAGGACCACAAGGGCACCCATTGATTTTTGGAAGCTTAAACCTCTTGCTCCTTTGCTACGTTGGTTTGCACTGGCCACCACCCATAGTACAATCTGTATATGCTAAGACCTTAAGCTTGGAAATAGGAACGAGGTTAAGTGAAGAAATGAATTGAGTGTTATGGAATCGAATCAAAAGAAATAAAAATATTTTTTCCTTCTTTTATTGAACAGTTTTAACATAAATAAACTGAGGGGTGTTACTTGGTGCACCTAGCACCCATGGTGAAATGGTAAAATTATCCTTCACCCTAATATTATAAAACTCCTATTTTTCTGTCCATACCAGTGCCTTCCTTCTCTTACTCCGCTTCTTCATCTTCCTCTTCCTCTGTCATCTTTGTCTCTTCCTCTTTCGCTTCCTTTGTTGGTGCTTGTTGGTTGTTCTTGTTCCTCTCTTGGTGCTTATTGGTTGTTCCTCTTCCTCTGTCATCATTGGTCGTTGTTCCTCTTCCTCTTTCGCTATGCACCTCTTCGTCTACGTCAGGAATCCATGGATGAGAAGTGGCTGGGGAAAGCTTGAACTCAATTCCTACAGTGATGAATAAAAGTGCAATTAAAATTCCTAGAGAGTTATACATTTGTATATTGATAAACAATGAACCAGAATAGATCTCGTGCCGTTGTTCTTATTATTCCTCTCTAAAAAATTTTTCTGAAAAAAATGTCATACGGATCATCAATCCGTATGAGTTTTTTTTGTTGAATATTTTTTTTTTCAATTTTTCTTCTAAATTTGTGATTTGTCAATTATTATTTAGTTATTAGTGAAATTTTATAATTTTTTCTGATTTATATGTTAAGTATTGATTTTATTTATAAAAAATATATTAGTTATTACTGAGATTAGATTAGATTGTTAAAATTAAGATTAGATTGGTGAAACAATTAATTTCAATATTTATATATTATATTTGTTTCAATTTTAAAAAAAAATCGTAACAAATATTTAAAAGATATTGAATTTTTTACTTATGAAAAATATTGAAATCATAATTAAAAATAATTAATTTTTTTTAATTACAATAAATATTTAATTTTTTTAATAATTAAAATTTGTTATAAAAATATTGAAACATAATTTTTAATTGTACAATAATTTTGTTAGTTATAAAAATATGATAAGATTTTTAGTTTAAGATAATGACTGAAATCAAATTAAAAAATATATTTGAAGTAGTTATAAAAAATTTTGAAACCACAATTTAAAATATGATAAGATTGTTAATTTAAGATAATGATTGAAATTAATTTTAAAAATATATTTGATTAAGTAGTTATAAAAATATCAAAATCAAAATTTAAAATTTAAAATTTAAAATATGATAAGATTGTTAGTTTAAGATAACGATTGAAATTAAATTTAAAAATATATTTGATTTTGTAGTTATAAAAAATATTAAAACCAAAATTTAAAATATGATAAGATTGTTAGTTTAAGATAATGATTGAAATCAAATTTAAAAATATATTTGATTTTGTAGTTATAAAAAATATTGAAACAAAAATTTAAATTGAATAATGTATTTAGATGTTAGTTATAAAAATATATTTGATAATTAAATAAATTTGATATTTTTTTACATCTGTAAATACTTATTAAACCTATTATTTTTATTTATAATTTATATATGTAAACAAATTAATTATTATATAAAAAATAATAATTACAAAATTTATTATGTAAATTTACATATACATTAAATATAAATTAGAAATTTTAGTGTTATATATAACGATATTATTTGTTTAAAATATAATATGTCTACTAGCTTAGTTGGTTGAGTGTTTTATTAATAATGCACCTGATACAAGTTTGTTTCCTCCTTGGACCATTAATTGTAAATTATATATTTTTTTAAAAAAATAAAAATCTTATGGGTCACATACGGATTGGTAATCCGTAGGCCTAATATGGATTGTCAATCCGTATTGGACCGACAATCCGTATGATCATACGGATTGTTGATCCAAATGTGGGCGAATTGACCCCAGGGGGTTAGTTTTACAAACTAATTTCCCAAAGAGGTTTGTTTGCAAACAAATTATGTGGGGGTTCCTTTTTAACACGCTTATCGCCATGCATGTTGGCGAAATATTTTGCTGGCGGACACGTGGCTGTCTCGCCATTTGCCATAGCGAAATGGAGGCCTTATTTTGCTAGTCAAAACTGGCGGTACAACAATGCATTGTGGCTAGGTGTGCAGGAGCAGTGTAGCGTGCAGACTAGGCGTGTAGGGTGCAGAGGGTTTTGCAAGTGTGGCTGGTGAAATGGCCATGCAGGGGGGTTTTGCAATTGGGTTCAGCAAAACATGCATGGGGTTTTGCAAGTGTGGCTAGCGAAACATGCATGGTATTTATAGTTTCTGCCTTGGTGCGTTTCGGAAAAAATATTTTCTACATCTACCTTCTCAGAGTCTTCCTTAAAGCTTTTGCCTTTGTGCGTTTTGGAAAAATATTTTCTACTTCTACCTAGAGTCTTAATTTTTCAACTGAAATCCTCTCTCCCTTCACAAATTTTGTTTTAAGTAATTATTTTTTAGAACGAAGTTTTATTTTAATTTTAACTGAAATAATATTTATTATAATTAGATTAATTTATTTTGAAGTTATTGTTGTTATGATTAATTATTTATAAAATTGTTTTTGCAGGTATATTTTGGTATTTAAAGCCTCGTTGGTGTCGGCTGCCTTGGTACATTTTTGAAGAAAATTTTTCTACCTAATCCTCTCTTGCATCACAAATTTTGTTTTAAATAATAATTATGTTTTTAGAATGAAGTTTTATTTTAATCTTAATTTTAACTGAAATAATATTTGTTATAATTAGATTAATTTATTTTGAAGTTATCGTTGTTATGATTAATTATTTATAAAATTGTTTTTGCAAGTATATTTTGGTATTTAAAGCCTCGTTGGTATCAACTGCCTTGGTACATTTCTGAAGAAAATTTTTCTACCTAATCCTCTCTCGCATCACAAATTTTATTTTAAGTAATAATTATTTTTTAGAATGAAGTTTTATTTTAATCTTAATTTTAACTGAAATAATATTTG
Organism: Glycine soja; assembly: GCF_004193775.1. Classification (NCBI taxonomy): domain Eukaryota; kingdom Viridiplantae; phylum Streptophyta; class Magnoliopsida; order Fabales; family Fabaceae; genus Glycine; species Glycine soja. Next base: position 22,229,236 of record NC_041009.1, on the reverse strand, counting down.
TTATAATTAGATTAATTTATTTTGAAGTTATTATTGTTATGATTAATTATTTATAAAATTGTTTTTGCAAGTATATTTTGGTATTTAAAGCCTTGTTGGTGCCCGTTGCCTTGGTACATTTTTGAAGAAAATTTTTCTACCTAATCCTCTCTCGCATCACAAATTTTATTTTAAGTAATAATTATTTTTTAGAATGAAGTTTTATTTTAATCTTAATTTTAACTGAAATAATATTTGTTATAATCAGATTAATTTATTTTGAAGTTATTGTTGTTATGATTAATTATTTATAAAATTGTTTTTGCAGGTATATTTTGGTATATGATGAATTCGGTTATAACAGTTTTATATTTCAATGGAAGGGTAAACGAAGAGAGCGATGGTGTGACATTTGAAGGCAGTAAAAAAGCGGTTCAGATTAAACGTGAGATAAGTTTCAATGCTTTGAAAAAAAAATTGGAGATAAGGTAAAGTTAGAAAATAATAAAATTATTTCTTCTATAAGTTGTAGATTTTTAGTTTCAGGAAAATATGTTGCGTTGCAAATTTGTGATGACTAAGATGTTGAAACTATGATCGAAAGTGGTCAACAACAAGAACAAATCTCATGCCTAGAATTGTACATAAAAAAGGATGTTGCTTGTGGTTCTATGTTTCATTCTGCAAATTCTGTTCCATCATGTGAAAATAATTTATCTGATAATGAGTCGGAACTCCTAAGAAATGTGAGCAATTTACATGATGATGAAGATGATGATGATGATTATGTTGTGTGTAACTCATACGTTGAAGAGTCTTCCAAAATGTATTTAATGGTAAATAATTACGATTGTGATATTGACCTCAATTTTAATTGGTTAACTATTAGGTGTACAAGGAATTGAACATCCATTTTGGAATGATGCTTTGAATTATAAGAATATCAATTGGAGTCATCTTGATGATGAGAACATTTGTGGTTTGGAGATGTCATCGAGTTTTAATGTTAGACAAGAATTATATGTTAGCATAGATTTTGATAGTAAAGATGCAGTAAAAAATGCACTGAAATAATATGTTATGAAGGTGTATTAAAGTTTTAAAGTTGAAACTAAATCGCACAAATATATCGTCTGTTGCCCGAATAAAAGCGAAGAGTGTCCTTGCCCTTTTTATATGAGGACAATTTTATCTAAAAAAACTGATTCATGGAAAGTGACACAATGAGGTGGATCACACACATGTTTGAAAATGAGTATGACACAAGATCATGAGAAACTTGATTTTGATTTAATTGTCACTTGTGTAGTAGGTACGTTTTTTATGTTCATATTATCCTACTTTTGTGTTATTTGTTATTTAAATTTTTTAAATTTATTAACAGGCATGATTAAAGAATATCCATCAATAAAAGTTGTTTTGATTCCAGAAAGGATAGACAGTGAATTTTCCTATAAGATTTCATAAAAAAAGCATGGATGGCGAAACAAAAAGTGATTGCAATTTAATATGGCGATTGGGAAGAGTCTTATGCGAAACTTTCGTTGTGGCTAAAATACATGCAAAATCATTCTCTTGGATCCTATTTTCAAATACTGCACAACGATTTTATTGTTGGAAATACGGTGAGTCGCGAACATCGTCAGTTTCATAGAGTATTTTGGACGTTCGGTCAATGTAAAAAGGCTTTTAATCATTGTAAGCCAATCATACAAGTTGACGGTACACATTTATACGGCAAATACCATGGGACGCTGTTAATGGCCACATCACAAGATGAAAATGATGGTGTTCTTCCTCTAGCATTCGCCGTAGTTGAAGGTGAAACGTTAACACTGTGGTCATGATTTTTGGTACACTTGCCTGAACACGTGACAAATAAAAATGGTATTTGTCTCATATCTGATCGTCGCACGAGTATAAAGTCTATTGTTGCTAACGAAGCACTTGGTTGGCAACCATCCCACGGTTATCATGTTTACTACGTCTGACACATAACAAGCAATTTCAATCGCAAATTCAACAATGCTAAACAAAAAGAAATGTTGAAGAAATTGAGTAAGATTTAATGGGGCATTATGAAGTTAATTTAAGTATGATATATATAGTTAAAATTGTTTTTGCTAACTAATTTTATGCAGGCTACACTCCTTGCAAGCATATCTTTGATCAAAATTTAGAAGAATTTCGTCAATTGAGTTCAGCCATAGGAACATGGATTGATCGCATTTCAAAGGAAAAATGAACCATGACTTATGATAAAGAAGGACGTAGATATGATCACATGACAACCAACCTCTTAGAATGTGTTAATAAGGTATTGAAGGATTGTCGCAACATACCCATAAAAATGTTGGTGAAATCAACATATAATAGGTGTCGAAAGTACTTTGTTGATTGTGGTCGGTAAGTCCAAAGAAATTAAATGAAGGACAAATATATTGTTCTAAGGTTGTTAAAGAACTTCGAAAAAATCAAGAACAAGCTTAATCGTACATCGTCCGCGTCTATGATATCCACTCGACAAGGTTTGAAGTAGAGGAGGCCTTCAATCCTATAACGCAACGTGTCAGACAAAAATGTGCAGTTAACTTGAATGACCATTATTGTCAATGCGGAAAGTATTCTGCACTTCACTGTCCATGTTCACACATTATTGCTACTTGTGGTTACGTGAGCATGAATTACTTGCAATATGTAGATGTTGTTTACACAAATGAGCACATCTTAAAAGCTTACTCCGCACAATGGTGACCTATTGGGAATGAAGAGGAAATTTCTCTTTCTGAAGACTCATGGACACTTATCCCTGATCCAATTACAATTCGTGTGAAAGGTCGGCCAAAATCAACTAGGATAAAGAATGAGATGGATTGGCTCGAACCATCTGAGCACTGACAAAAATGTAGTAGATGTGGAACAAAAGGACACAATAGACGTCAATGTCCAATGCAATATGGACGAGGAAGTTGTTAAATTAATTGATTTATGTATTTAGTTTGTGTTTTTCAATGAAATCGTAGCTATCCATGATTAGTTTGTTTTGAAGTTATTTATTATGTTATTTTTGTGCGCGACATAAACTGCATCCATTAGTAAATCTTCATAAAATAAACAATCATACAAGTCTCAAATTGAAATGACAAACATACAACAACATATTTAAATAGAGACATAAAAATATTCATTATGATGTCCGTGATGATGCGAGAATGTGCCGCATGGTCGTTCCCATCTTCGTGCTTGTTTATCGGGATTTCTTCTGCTCCGATGTGTCTCCGCTTCAACTTGGTCAGCCTCAACAGCAAATTGGTGATGTAAATCAACACCTAATAAGCCATCCATACCAGGTATTGCTCCTGGTACATTCCATTGAGTACCTAATGGGGCATTAGGTGTTGCAATTGTAGCATCATGTTGCTGTGAAGGGGGGGGGTCATAGTAGGACATGAAAAATTAGGATGTGTTTCCGCAACACCACCGAACGAATGTTCGCTTGCAGAAGTATCACTTTGATGACCTTGGAATGGATACTGATACATCTATGTCGGATACTCAGAAAATGTTGGTGGTGTGTAATACATTCCATGGTCACGCTCCACCATCTGTGGGTACAAATATGGTTCCGATTCAACAACCTCCCTTCATCTGCCTATGCCTTGAGTTTCAACATTTGAGTGAAGAATATGAAGCTCTTGTGGTGCAAATTGATGTTATGTTGCTGGATCATGTGACATGGGCTCAGTGATTCTCTCTTGCTTTTCAAATAAAATGGTTATTTTTTCCACATAAGGCACAAGATCATCAACTGTCCATATATTCCTCCCTTGCGGAGATACCATGTACTGTAATGTCTCTGCAACTTCAACCTGCAATTATTAGGGTCAGCAAATTAATGACGATAATTTCAAAGATAATTGGAAGTTAAACATTCAAAAAACAAAAAAATACCAATGTAGTTGTGTTTGCATTTTTAGGGTCAACAAACATCGTTGTTCGCCTATACCAGACCATATAGTTGGAGTTAAAACTCAATAGGCCCTCTTGTTGAGGATAACCGTTGACCCTAAAATCAGCTCGATTGTTCCATTGACATCATTGGGGCAAACAGTTGCCCCCAATTTTCTTCATGTTTGCCTTGCAGTGTTATGCCATGTATATTCAAGGGTTGCGAATGACACTTGGAATTGGTTGTTGCATTCTAAATTGTCTCAATACTCTATTGGGTTGGTGTCACTCAATAACTTGGAAACAAATTAGTGGCACCATCGTGCATAGGGGTGGGAATAGGCTAGGCCGGCCTACAGGGGCCTACGACCTGGCCTACATAAAGTCTGGCCTGGCCTATTTAATTAAAAGGCTAGGCTCAGGCTTTTTTAAAAGTCTATTAAATTAAATAAGTCAGGCTTAGGCTTATTAAAAAGCCTTATAAGCCTGATAGGCCGGCCTATATATATATATATAATTTTTTTGGTACAATTAATATTATTTTTTAAAAAAACTAGCAGATTCCATTCCTATAATTAAGTAAAATTTTAATTACAAGGTGTGAGTTTCTTTATATTTCTCATTATTTTTATTAGTTTTCTTATTTCTGTTAATAATTCCTTTTTCTATTCCTATTAGGTTTCCTTTTTCTTTTATAGCGTTACTATATTCTAGAGCAAATAAAAATCATATCCTATCATATCCTACGTTCCTATACAAAAATAATATCTTATCATATCCTATTACGTTCCTATACAAAAATCATATCTTATCATATCCTATTACGTTCATATACAAAAATCAATCATATCCTATCATATCTTATCTTATGGTGAATATGGAGGAGCTAATGATGAAATGACGTTACTATTAATTTTATTGATAGATATTTTATGCACCGGTTCTGTTCAAATAGAATGAAGATGTAGGCTTTATTTTTTTGTTGTAATAATTAATATGTTGGTTTGATAGACTTGGATGATACTACCTCAAGTATGAGGTTTTCTTTTGTTTTAGATTATTTTATATCATTTGGTGATTTCTGTTTATATTATTAATATATTTTTAGGACTACCAACTAAATTAACGTTAGATTAAAAATTAAGGCAAATTATATATTAAGGCCTTGTTTAGTCTATTATAGAAGGTGTGTTATTTTTTTTGGGTAAAAACAACTAGGAATATTAAAGATTTAATGTGAAGAAGATTTTTAAATAGACTTTTAAATAGGCTATCAGGCCAGACTAGGCTTTTAAAAAGGCCAGGCCGAGCCAAAATAAAAGCCTTTGATAGGCTATAGGCCAGACTCAGGCCTTAAAAATTAATCGTAGACTAGGCTCAGGCCTTTTAAAGCCTGGCCTGGCCTATTCTCACCCCTAATCGTGCACCATGCTACACTTCCAACTAAACAAATTGGAGACAACAATGACATAACATTTGCTGTGTAAGCCTCCCACAGAAACTGCATATAACAACACAATTGTTTATTTTTAGTGAAATATGACATATTATTTACTATTTAACCAATACATTAACATGTTCTTACTTCATGTCGCTTCATATTATCTAATTTGCAATGAAAAACTCTCAGATAATCATTGCCAATATGTTGATTTCTACGTTGCAGCCACCTAAAAAAAATTATAAATTAATATACGTCACATTATTAATTATTTTCAAATTAAATATAATTTTTTAAACGACTAACCTGTGTTCGAGTGGTTTATTTTCTATTAGGGAAGGAGTCCTCCTTGGAACCAAAGTTGTACATCGTTCCCATGCCCACATTTGTATTAAGATGCACATACCTCCGATTGATTTAATTTTATAATCAGTGATGCTGCACATCTCTCTATATAAATATGCAAGTACGACATGTTCCCATGTATACGTGTTGCACTCTGTAAAGTCCCGTGAAAATTACAGGTACCTTAGGAAAACTTTGCTACTGACTTTGTCAACAAATAAGATACCTTCAATGAATCTTAGGATCCATGCATGGGTAAACCTTTCTAATTGTTGTAGGTTACCGTCATGGTTATTTAATTGTGGAAAATGGTGAGTCAACCAACTTAATTTAATTATACTACCTTTAAGTTCACCTTCTTCTGGTCTGACCCCTAACAATTCTTCACATAAATAAGCCTAATTAAGGTTTGTTGGACCAATTAATGGTGACCCATCCACACGGAGACCTAATAAAACAAAGACATCTTGCAGAGTAATAGTGCACTCTCCGCATCTCATGTGAAAAGTATGTGTTTCCGGCTTCCATCTTTCTATCAAGGCACCAATTAATGCCGCATTTATTTTTAAATATCCCATCTTCATAATTCAATAAAAACCATATTGCCGAAGTAGAAGAATAATTTCTTCTGATATTTCTTCTTCACCTTGATACGTGGGGACAACTCGTTTAATATGTAATTTTCTATCTTCTTCCTCATTCCAAATATGGTGTGAAACATGCTTATCTTGCATCCATAACACGTAACCATCAACTAGATCAGATTTAATTTGCATATTTGACAAAGATGATGAGCAAGATGCCATTGTAAAATTAAGTACAATTATAAAATATTTTATAAAATTTTTATACATAATATAATAACATTAAGTATACTTATAAAAATTAAATTAAATATATCTACAAATTATTAATTACACCATAAATATATTATATAAAATAAAAAAACATGCAAACAACCAAACAAAATAAATTATCTAACAAAAATAACAATAACCTGTACAATAAATTAAGTACACTTATAAAAATTAAATTAAATATATCTAAAAATTATTAATTACACCAAAAATATATTATATTAAATAAAATAAAAAAACATGCAAACAACCAATTATTTATAATTATCTAAAAAAAACAACCTGTACAAAAAATTACGTACACTTATAAAAATTAAATAAAATATATCTTCAAATTATTAGTTACACCAAAAATATATTATATAAAATAAAATAAAAAACTTGCAAACAAGCAAACAAAAAAAATTATCTAACAAAAATAACAATAACCTGTACAAAAAAATACATCAAAATTATATTTGTAAAAAATTCATACAACAAAATAAATAAATAAATTCAGTCACGAAATAATTTTGAATAATTTTTTCCTCAATATCTAATACTCTCTCTCTATATATATATATTATCAAGAGTGACCACAATTCATTATTTTATGTTGGACATTTTAGTGTAATTGATCTCTTTATTATGTTAAAATAAGAGTGCACGCTTGTTTTAATGTAATAACGAGATGTTCGGTTTAGGCAAATTTTGGAAGTTACATGAAAGTTACTAAAACTTCTATCAAGGGTTGGAAGTTACATGGAAGTTACTAAAACTTCCATCAACGGTTGGAAGTTACATGGAAGTTACTAAAACTTCCATCAATGACATTTTTTTAAAAAGAAAAAACTTTCATCAACCGCCAAAAACCACTTGTTCTTTGATCATAAATAATCATTCTGGTTCAGAAAGCATAACGGGTGACAAAACATATAAGACCAAAATAAAACTCTTGAATTATAATATTCTGATTTTATCCGATTGAATAATTTTGGCTGAACCTCGAAATTTGATTCAATTTGAAAGTGTTATACACGACTTCAGGTTTATCCAGTATCATCTCGATTTTTCAAATTAACCAACAAAAGATTGAATCAAATCTTTCGAGATGACGAACGATAGTTCGAAGATGACAAGCAAGTTTGCGAAGTTGGACAAGTTTGAAGGGCAGGATTTCAGAAGATGGCAGAAGAAGATGCACTTTCTCTTGACAACATTGAATGTGGTGTATGTGCTGAGTACACCGATGCCGATGTATATGGAAGACGAAACTCTGGATCAAACAAGGAAGCGTTCGAAATGGGAGAACGACGATTACATTTGTCGTGGACACATTCTGAGCGGTATGTCTGACTTTCTCTTTGATATTTATCAAAATGTTGAGTCTGCTAAGGAATTATGGGACTCTCTTGAATCCAAGTATATGGCAGAAGATGCCTCAAGTAACAAATTCTTAGTTAGTAATTTCTTTAATTACAAAATGATTGATTCGAGGCCTGTTATGGAACAATATAATGAACTGCTGCGGATTTTGGGTCAATTTACTCAACATGATTTGAAAATGGATGAATCCATTGCAGTTTCATCTATAATTAATAAACTGCCTTCTTCTTGGAAAGACTTCAAGCATACCTTGAAACATAAGAAGGAAGAGTTGACTCTGGTTCAACTCGGTAGTCATTTCATGATTGAGGAGTCGCTGAGGGCTCAGGAAATTGACAAAGTCAATGATAAAAACGTAGCAGGTTCCTCTTCCGTTAATATGATAGAGGAAAGTGGAATAGTTAAGCAAAATTATAATGCTAAAGGTAACAAACGCAAATTTCAAGGAAATAAGAACAAAGGTCCAAACAAACAGACAAAATTGTCATGTTGGAAGTGTGGGAAACCTGGTCATTTAAAGAGGGATTGCCGGGTGTTCAAAGGAAAGAACAAGGCTGGTCCAAGTGGGTCTAATGATCCTGAAAAACAACAAGGATGTTGACGTTGCTTGGTGGTTTGATTCGGGAGCAACAAGCCATGTGTGCAAAGATTGTCGTTGGTTCAAGGAATTTAGACCAATCGATGATGGCTCTATTGTGAAGATGGGCAATGTTGCAACTGAACCAATCCTAGGATTAGGTGTTGTGAATTTAGTTTTTTTACTTCCGGAAAAAGTTTGTATTTGGATAATGTCTTATTTGTACCTGGTATTCGTAAGAACTTATTGTTTGGTATGGTTTTAAATAATTGTGGTTTCAAGCAAGTACTTGAAAGTGACAAGTACATCTTGTCAAGACATGGTTCGTTTGTTGGATTTGGTTATCGTTGTAATGGAATGTTTAAATTAAACATTGATGTTCCTTTTGTTCATGAATCTGTTTGTATGGCCTCGTGTAGTTCTATAACTAATATGACAAAATCAGAAATTTGGCATGCTAGATTAGGCATGTTCATTACAAAAGATTTAAAGATATGTCAAAAACAAGTATGATTCCTCCTTTTGATATGAACATTGAAAAATGCAAAACTTGCATGTTGACCAAGATCACTATGAAACCTTTTAAGGATGTTAAAAGTGAGACTAAAGTCTCAGACCTTATTCATAGTGATTTGTGTGATTTGCATGCTACTCCATCATTAGGTCATAAAAAATATCTTGTTACTTTTATTGATGATGCATCAAGGTATTGTTATGTATATTTATTAAATACAAAAGATGAAGCTCTTGATAAATTTAAAATTTATAAGAAAGAGGTAGAACTTCATCAAAATGGGCTAATGAAAACTCTTCGTACGGATAGGGGAGGTGAGTATTATGATCCGGTTTATTTTCAATCTACTGGAATAATACATCAAACTACAGCTCCCTATACACCACAACAGAATGGTGTAGCCGAAAGGAAGAATATAACCTTGAAAGAAATGGTGAATTCCATGTTATCCTCTTCGGGTTTAAGTGAAGGATTTTGGGGTGAGGCTATGTTGACAGCCTGTTACTTGTTGAACCGAATTCCTAACAAAAGGAATAAGGTTACCCCATATGAACTTTGGCTAAGGCATATAGTCAAGTGTATAATGGGAAGTCTAGACACTTGGGTGTTAGACACAACATGGTTCGGGAGTTAATCATGCATGGTGTGATATCAGTGGAGTTTGTGAGAACTCAGCATAATTTGGCCGATCATTTAACCAAAGGGTTAAGTAGAGATCTCGTGAAAAGGTCGGTTGTGGGATTAGGATTAAAGTCCATCTGAAATCTCTTATGTTAAGATACCCAATTCCCATCAAATATGACATTAGGTGCTGAATTCAATGTGGAAAGCTTAACATGTAGAGATTGGAACACATCATCGAAAGTATCCCAAAAGGAATGTGTTCGGTTCTGTAAGTTAAGGAGGTTGAAGTATAACTTCTCAATGGTTCTTTTGAAAAATTGCATTTGCAGGTGCAAGAAAGAAAAGGACTAGCTATATAAGCATGAAGTTTAGCCGCTTCAAAAAGCTGGGACTTGGCTTTGATATGCTTATGAAGGATAGGGACATAGGCTAGTAAACTAGTGTCGAGCAAGAGTAATGTTATAAACTATTGTGCAGATTATCTTCATGTATTCATTATGAATAGAAAGGGTTCAATCCTTAGTGACACCCTGATATTCGAATATTTGAAACGTGTAATTTGTTAAGATGAAATTCAATCGTCACGATATTTCATCTATGCAGTAGTTTGTGGTATGTTATGACTTTGGTGATTTGATCGGTAATTACACTAAAATGGGGGTGGTTTGTTGGACATTTTAGTGTAATTGATCTCTTTATTATGTTAAAATAAGAGTGCACGCTTGTTTTAATGTAATAACAAAATGTTCGATTTAGGCAAATTTTGGAAGTTACATGGAAGTTACTAAAACTTCCATCAACGGTTGGAAGTTACATGGAAGTTACTAAAACTTCCATCAACGACAGTTTTTTAAAAGAAAAAACTTCCATCAACCGCCAAAAACCACTTGTTCTTTGATCATAAATAATCATTCTGGTTCAGAAAGCATAACGGGTGACAAAACATACAAGACCAAAACAAAACTCTTGAATTATAATCTTCTGATTTTATCCGATTGAATAATTTTGGCTGAACCCCGAAATTTGATTCAATCTGAAAGTGTTATACACGACTTCAAATTTATCCAGTATCATCTCGATTTTTCAAATTAACCAACATTTTATGTAGATATCAAGAGTGACCACAATTCAATATTTAGAATGCACGTTACTTATTTAGCCATAACTAATATCAAGAGTATTCACAACTTTCATACATAATAATAGTGCTTTCATACATAATAATAGTGCAAAATAAATATATGTCTATAATAAAAAAAATTAAATATCAACAACAAAACAATACCTACACTTGAAGGGATACTGACCAGCACTTAAAGGACTTAGCTCCGAGCTTTAGCGAAACACCACCTTTCAATATTTAGAATGCAGTTCACGTTACTTATTTGGCAATAACTAATATCAAGACTTTTCACAGTTTTCATACATAATAATAATGCAAAATAAATATATGTCTATAATAAAAAAAAACTAAATAACAACAACAAAACAATACCTGCACTTGAAGGATTTGGCTCCAAGCTTTAGCGAAACACCACCGTGAGCGAGGAAGGGAAGGCAACAAAATTTTGGATTTGGAAAACACAATTGTGACCACCAATGAGGCATTTTAAAATACCAGGGATGCCTGTTTTGCCTATACTGCTCTCATTTCGCCACTACTACTGCTGGCGGCACCCAGTTGCTCCTGCCCCTCTGCATGCCTAGACTGCAGCCTTTGTGCCCCTACACTGGCCTGCTGCAATGTATTGCCAGTTTGACTGGCGAAATAATTGAGGTCATTTCGCAAGTGCCAATGGCGATTTCGCTGCCACGTGGCGCGTCGCATGCATGTTTCGCCAGCATGCATGGCAAGTTACGTTAAAAACGGATCCCCCGCGTAATTTCTTTGCCAATAGATCCTTTTGGGGAATTAGTTTGTAAAAAAATATGGCGCTACAGAATTAAAAAAATCCTACTACTATTTATAACCAAAAATACCATAAGGGTAGTTTGGGTATTTTGAAAAATTGTTGGGTGTCCCAAGCAATTCCCTAATGAGACTGGTGTTTTTCTTTTATCAGAACTTGGGCCCAGTTAAATAAAAGAAAAAACATTTTAGAAAGTTTCACTTAAAAAAAAAAGAAGTTCCACCGCTAACGTGCTACTATGAAAGTTTAAAATTTAAATAAATAGGTTGTTAGGGTTTCGAATCTGTTTATGTCTTCTTCGCCAAGATCGGAGACGTTGATCTTATTCCCTTGGGAGCTAATAGAAGGGGACCTGTGACTATTCAAGTTGTGACATGTTCCAATCTGCGTGCAGCTGGGTTAACCTGTTTACTTCCTGATCTAGTATTGATAATGTTTCTATCATACCTTATTGATATCCGTCAAGATACTTTGATTGCCTATAAATTAGAGCTTATGCATAATACTTTGATTTCCTTTCATTTTTTCTCCTTTGTCATGATTTATTTAGCTGCATGATTCATAGCAGTAAGATATAATCATATGAATCTATAATTTATTGCTATAATTTTCTCAAAGTTAGCCAACTTGTTTTAATATTTGGTCTTGATATAAGTGAAATATAAATATCAATCATTCTTTGTCTTGTCGAAATATCATGGCATGGCATCTTCCATACATTGTTATAGTCACAAATCAACTTTCCTTGTTCCAAAGCAGCTAGACCCGCTCAGGCTGCTGGAAGCATGCTAACCATTGTAAGTTGTAACTGAATTTGGAGCTGAATCCTATGCCTCAAGCATCATTAGCTGAAAATGTTGCTGTGATTTCATAGATATTTAATTATTTTCATAACATGCAATCACAACACTCCTAAGAGACAACGTTATTTGCAGCATTGTGCAAAACACAATCTGCATATTCTTGGCAGCATTGCGCAAAATACAACCTGCATATTTTTATACTCTTGGCAGCATATACTTTTAGCAGAGTTGTCATAAGATGGATATTTGCTTCATAATCATATCGCAAAATATGGGCATCAATCTCCCTAGCCATTTGGAGAGGACAGAATGAATGCTTTGAAACAACTCAGGCCTTAAGCATATAACATGTATGATTGTTTCCCGTTTTCATCACATAACTTGCGAGCATTATCAATAGACCCATGCTGATTGTACATATCGATAAGTTTAGCAGATATTTATTCTTTTTTTTATCATGAAAATGATCGAATCTCTTTAATCATCACTATCAAAGCACGATGATTTTCAATTTGCGGGTTATACTTATACCAGCCAGCAGAGGCAAAATTAGTATACCTTCCGTTTCACTTCAATCCAGCTGCAGCTGGGAACTTTTGCAGGCCGTGATATTCCAATACTTTCTTCACGCTATTTGCTTCACTCCACATCTTAGCTTCTGCATAAATATATACTATAAGCACATAATTACCAGAACTCCTAGTCTCAAAAAGCATAGTGTTTGCTGTGTTTTCAAGTTCAACGTTACATTGAATCCTATAAGATCTATGATGAAGGTGCAACCAACCCGTTTAATGATCCTTTACAATATATTGGAGGTCCTATGACAAGGTTCAAGACCGATAGTGTGTTTGGATGGAGCAATTCAGCAAGAAAATTCATTTTTTCAAGGAATTTAAAAAGGATTTATGATAAAATAGTTTGTTTGGATAAAATATTTGAAATGAGATTTAATTTTTGTTAATTTTATGAATAATTTTGATTGACTAAAATAATGTGATTTCAAATTCTCTCCAAAAATAAAAAATTTGAAATTCTTTTTTTGGAGATATTCATTCTAACTCACGTTCTTGCTTGCGACTCTTTCTCGCTCAACACTTGCAACTACGGGTGACCAAAGTTTTTACAACCGACATCGACATAAGTTGTTTGTTTTTACAACCAACATCGACATAAGTTGTTTTTAATTGATGTTGACCAAGGTTTTTTCGGTCATAATTTTTTTGTATGATGTCAACCAAAGCTATCTTTTGCCAATATTGGCTAAGATTTTTTTTAGATGATGTTGGTTAGGGTTATTTCTCACTAATGTCAGTCATGGAAATTTTTTGTTGACGTCGGCCAAGGATTTTCTTGGCTGTTGTTATTCAGGTTTTTTCAGTTGTTGTTGACCAACGATTTTTTTGGCCGACGTTGGCTAGATTTTTTTGGTTGACATTGATCATGACTAACTTTTGAGTAGATACCTGCTAGGGTTTTTCAGTCGACATCAGTTAGGTTTTTCCAGCCAACATCAGCCAAAGCTATTTTTTAGCAAATATTGGCTAGGGTTATTTTTTAGTTGATGTTAGTTAGGGTGTTTTGGCTGATGTCAACCAGATTTTCTTAGTCGACATCAGATTTTTTTTGCTGATATCAACTAGGGTTTTCTGTCTGACATCAGCCATAACTATTTCTTAACCACATTAGCTAGGTTTTTTTGTTGATGTTGACTAGGGTTTTTCTACTAACACCAGCTTGATATTTTTGACCAACATCGGACATGACTATTTTTAGTCGGCATCCATTAGAGTTTTTTTGGTAGACATCGGTCAGAGCTATTTTTTAGCCAACATCAGCCAAGGTTATTTTATAGCCGATGTTGGGTAGGGTTTTTTTGTTCGACATTGATCAGGGCTAATTTTTAGCCAACTTCGACTTGGGATTTTTCGGCCAACGTTCACCAATGATGTATTTCGATCGACATCGGATATTTTTTATTGGTCAGCATCGACCAAGATATTTTTTAGCCGATGTTTGGTAGATTTTTTTGTCAACGCCTGCTAGGAGTTTTTAGGTCGACGTTGGCTAAAAATAGCCTTGGTCAATGTTATTCGAAAAGACCTTAGCCGGTGTCGGCCAAACCAACCCTAGCCAACGTTGGTAAAAAAACCTAACCAACATCGACTGAAAAATAGACTCAACCAATGTTAGCTGAAAATAGTCTCGGTTGACGTCAGCTGACAAATATTCCCGGTATACTTTGGAAAAAAAAAATTCTATTTGATGTTGACAAAAAAATAGTCTTAGGTGATGTTGGTTTATAAACATCACTGGTTGTGGTTAGGCAAAATAACCCTAGTTAAAGTTATCAATATTTTGTATTTTAAAATTATTAAAAGTTTTAAAATATTTTTTAATTATTATTTCAAAATTAGATTCTGTTTGTTTTCTATAAAGTTTATTATTAAAATTTCATCTATTTAAAATATAAAATTGAAATTTTGCATATGGAGAAAATTGAATTGCCCTATCCAAACAAAGCATTTAAAATTGAAGAAATTTGAATTGATTTATCCAAACAAAGCATTTAAAAAATGAAGGAAATTAAAATCAAAGCAATTCAAATTTCCTGAAATTTTGAAATTCTTTATCCAAACACAAGGTAAGGGGAATAAACACGGGAGAAATTTACACCAATGAGCCATGAGTAACCACATAAGAGAACTTGACACCACACTTTAACCTATAACCTATGGCTCAAATTGTCTTCTCCTCATTTATATGGTACTCAACTTTTCCACTTTAACTCTTTATGGGACTTCACCTCATACTTGTACTCCAACACTATTATCAATCTAAGAAGGGGATCCTAAACTAGGGCCAGGTTAATAATGCATATTTTTTGTTAGAGCATCTTCAATGGATGCAATTTAAGCAACTTATTTTGAGTTGTTTACCTTATGTTAATTGGTCCCTACAATCCCACGTCATAATTAAACAATTCATATATATTTTTCTCCAATGTTATAGTTTCAAGCATCTGTTGAATTATCTTCCTTAAATGACAATAAATAAGAAACCTAATGTCTCAAAGATCACCTCCAATAGTAAAAAAGATTAAGCAACATGTTTAAAAATAAGAAACTTGTTAAGCAAAGAGCATTGGAGATGCTCTTAATTTGATTTTGATTATCTCTTGGGTATTGCTATTAGTACTACCTAATTTGTTATTTGCACTACTCACATGGGTGCCTTTCCATAAATGTTTTGCAAATAGGGATGCAAAAGTTTAACAACGGAATCA
This sequence comes from Glycine soja, assembly GCF_004193775.1. NCBI lineage: Eukaryota > Viridiplantae > Streptophyta > Magnoliopsida > Fabales > Fabaceae > Glycine > Glycine soja. Next base: position 22,213,587 of record NC_041009.1, on the reverse strand, counting down.
CGTTTTTGTTGTATATGTGTACAACATAATTACAATTTTGTTGTTAATTTTTTTCACCTCCATTTGCAAAACAGAAACATGTTTTTGTTGTACATTGATAGTTACACAATGGAAACATGTTTCCGTTGTGCTATTTTTTGTCACTCCCATTTTCACAACAAAAGCGTATCTTAGGAATTTTATTTGATTGATTTGCAAGCATTCATTTAACTAATTGGGATGGTAAAAATCATTTTGGCTATCATCATACATGTTTCCAAAACCATGAGGCACTGTAACTTCATCATAAATGTTGTATTTCAATGCATGTATTCATTGTAAAAACCATTCATGAAAAATAAAATATATGGCACAAAAATATTCTAGTATTGAAAAACAAAAATAAAAATACACAACGAAATCATGAATTCGTTGAGTGTCTGAAATTTGATACACAACGAATATTCCAAGCTAAATGTAGTAAAAAGACATCCACATGTGATATTTCAAGTTCTTAAAGTGTTATAGTATTAAAATTAAAAAATAATAAATTATCACGTTTATTCTTAATATGCTACTTTTCCTTTTAAATAGTCTCTAAAGTAAAAAAAAATAGCTATTTAAGTAATTCCTTAAATATTGTAAATTATCCTAAAATAATCTTTTGAGTATTTGGAAAATATTTTAAATTAATTATGGAATATTATTAAAATATATCAACTTTATTTTTCATTGTTTTTAAAAAATTTAATTGTCTACTTTGTCCCCTTTCTATTTTAGTTATCCGTGTTTAATTTTGAAAAAGAAGTAAAAAGATATGACAACATCTTTAATGGTAGAACTCAAATTGGATTCTTAACCACTTATAAATGGACCTTTTAGTGACACATTGACATTTGTTTCCTACACACCCACAATTGCACCCTACACTTCCCATTACATTTTGAAATGTCAATTTTGGAATATAAATTTAGTAGGAATGCAAGAAACAATAGCCTCACACATTGGTTAAAATAACTTATCTTTTTTTTGCTATAATGCTAGAACCTAGTTTGGGTTCTTAAGTGACCCCAACCACTTTCCCAATAGTAGAAATTTGGAAAAATTAAAAAGTTTCTCCACAAGTTCTATCCTTTTCTTTTTCTCCATATTCTCTCCTTCTCCACTCTTCATTTCTCTAATTTATTTCACCGACACCCATTCACACAAAACCTTCCTTTTGTGTTTTGCCTTTCGCCTCCCCCAGATCAGATGCATAAATCTTTTTGTCTCCCTCACACTCATTCGTAAACATCCTCATAATTGGCGCACAAACCTTTCTCCTCTCTCACACTCATGCACAAACTTCCCTCTCTACAAACATCCAATCCGTTCTCAGCAATGTAACATTTCCTCTCCAAACCTCCAACACCTCTTCTCTTCGGTGTAGATCGTGCTTTTTGACATAAGTTGATGTTCTCCATCTTAGATTGGTGCTTCATAACATAGATCGATGCTCTCCATGGTAAATTAGTGCTCCCCAACACAGATCGATGCTCTCCGTAGTAGATCGGTGTTCCCCAACATAGATCAATGCTCCTTGACATTGATCGGTGCTCCTTGACGTAGATCGGTGCTTTCCAAAGTAGATTAGTTCTCCTCGACGCAAATCGATGCTCTCCATAGTATATTGGGGCTCCCAACACAGATCAATGCTTCCTGACATAGATCGATGCTCCTTGACGCAGATCGGTGCTCCCTGGCACATAGGGCAATGCTCTCCATAGTAGATTAGTGCTCCCCAACGCAGATCGATGCTCTCCATAGGAGATTGGTGTTCCCCAACGCAAATTAGTGCTCCCTGACAATGATTGGTGCTCCTCGACTTAGATCGGTGCTCTCCATAGTAGATTAGTGCTCCCCAATGCAAATCGATGCTCTCCATAGTAGATTGGTGCTCCCAACATAGATCAATGCTCCCTGGCACAGATCTGTGCTTATTGTTGCAGATCAATGCTCCTTAGCACACAGGGCAATGCTCTCCGATGAGCGTTACATGCATGGACAGCACGACGATTAATTGACTATTTAGTTAAATGAAGTCTCTTTTGCTGATTTTCTTCTCCTCGTTCGCTGATTTGGTAATTTTTTTCAATCATAAAAGTTGGTAGTATGCACAATCTATTGTATTTTTTGAGTTTTTCTTTGATTTAGATGCTTTGAGATGGTGCCTTTTGATTTTGAGTTGCTATAATATATTATTTTTTTCATCTTCATCAATTTGGATCTACAATAAAGGTTCTCCGGGGTTATTATGAAAGTAAGGATCTTCCACCGTGGAGAACGTCTTGTTTGTTCTTGTGGGAGTTCTTTTGAAGAACAACTCTTCGACATAGGAACATGTGAGAAGAACCCACTACAAAGATGTGCTAATGGTTAACTTGATACTTCTGGAAGCTTGACATGGAATCGGGAGAGGAAGTACATCACGAATTCTAAAGGTATAATGCCTCTACATGAACCGAAAATCTTAGGTCGAATGCAAAAATCATCATAGCGAGGGTATGGAATTGATGCATATCAGTGCTCCCTGTCACACTATGATCCAAAAACCTCACCATCTTTGGTAGTGCATATTGGGGAAATCCGATTAGAAGTATGGATAACAAAGGCCTTAGTCCAAGATGACCGCACTTTATAATCCTTCATCACCCATATCTCACTCATTTCATGGTATCAAACCGAGCAACTCACACTGAGACACCCTCCCATTATTCTCAGACTATAAAGTGCATATTTTTGCACAGTACAATGATCAAAGAGAGGAATCTCCGTTAAAGTCCTTTGTGTGAGATCAAAGGCAATAATCACATAATCCTCTTTACCCTCAGAGAAAACAAACCAATGAAGGGCCCCATTGAGGAGCGACCCAGCTTTGACTATTTTATCGTGAATATGTAACTAATGGATCATTAGCAATAGTGTCTGTTTTCCAAGACTCAGTTTTGAAGGAGAAAATGTCAGCTCTAACTTCAAGTCTAAACTTGGGCAATCCAATAAGAATTAACTAGTACTCATCTTTTGATGCGTCATAGCCAAAACCATATGAGAATGAGGTTATGTCATCTTTGTAGTTTGGCACTCGTTTGTGACGGCCTAGTGATGGATTCCATACAAGGACTGCACAAATCTCCTTATATGGAATCCATCACTGGGCCATCACAAACGAGTGCCAAACTACAGAGAAGACATAACCTCATTCCCATATGGTTTTGGCTATGACGCATAAAAAGATGAGTACTTGCTAATTCTTATTGGATTGCCCAAGTTTAGACCTGAAGTTAGAGCTGACATTTTCTCCTTCAAAACTGTCTTGGAAAAGACATTATTGCTAATGATCCATTAATTAGATACAACGTTCACGATAAAATAGTCAGAGCTGGGTCGCTCCTCAATGGGGCCCTTCATTGGTTTGTTTTCTCTGAGGGTAAAGAGGATTATGTGATTATTGCCTTTGATCTCACACAAAGGACTTTAACGGAGATTCCTCTCTTTGATCATTGTACTGTGCAAAAATATGCACTTTATAGTCTGAGAATAATGGGAGGGTGTCTCAGTGTGAGTTGCTCTGTCCGACACCATGAAATGACTGAGATATGGGTGATGAAGGGTTATAAAGTGTGGTCATCTTGGACTAAGGCCTTTGTTATCCATACTTCTAATTGGATTTCCCCAATATGCACCACCTAAGATGGTGGGGTTTTTGGATCATATTGTGCAGGAAGCGGAAGATTAGACAAATGTAATGACAAAGGAGAGCTGCTTGAGCATTTCATGGACAGCAAAGGTCAACGGTTCCGCTGTGCCAATCTACAGTCTGCTATGTATACAGAGAGTCTACTGCCACTTCCATAGTCATTTTGGGAAACAAGTGAAGATAACCAATTGTAATAGACAACAAAAATCAGGGTATGCATTGTTCTCCAATTCTTTTCACCATTATATGCAGAATGCATGGTATGCGTGTGAAACATTAGGCTTTCACCTATTTTCTACTCTCTCCATCCTTGTTAATGATACTTTTTATATTTTTGAAATTAAATGATGCTTGACATTGCATGGAAAGATGAGGTTTGGTGGTGCTTGCTGGATCCAATTTACCTAGCTAATAGTACTTATATATATATGGTGATGATGAGCAATGATTCAGCAATGATGCTTGACATTGCTGGATCCAATTTGCATTAAATGGTACATGATATTGCTTGGAAAGATGATGTTTGGTGGTGGGTTGAAATTACCAGGCTAATAATGCTTCTTTTTATATTAATTAAATTAAATAATGCCTAAGATTGTATGGATTGATAGGGTCCGGTGGTGGTGGATTCAATTCACTTTGCTTAGATAAAATATTTGATATGTCTTGATTACTAAGAAGCCACAGTCATGAAAGGCAGTTTGAGTGGAAAATTATAAAGAGAAACAACAGTTGTTTAGAGTTGAACAATTATGATTTCCTACGAGATTTTATCATATCTCCGTTTTACTGCTAAAATCTTGGATAATGTCACATTAATGTTCTAACATTTACAATATTTTCATGTTTCCTGCAGGCCATGAAATACCCAATAATGTAGCAGTATCTTGATGTCACTTTCCTACAAATAGTGAAGCTGTCAGTAGAAAGAACTAGTGTAGCCGATCTCACCTAATGGGATAAAGCTTTTTTGTTGTTGTTGTAGTGTAGAGCTAGTGTCAGTTTTAATGTTATTTCAATAAAGTTGGAGTATGAAGAAACTTTATAATTCAACTGTTTCAGTGTAGGATTTGGCAAATCTTAATTGGTGTTATATCATATATGTTTTGCAGTTTCTCGTTTTGCCTTTATCTCTATCTCTCTTAAATGTTATTATGTATTGCAGTTTGCCATTTCTCTTGTGCTCTGTTACATGGTTTTTCTGATTCAAAGCCTACTAATTTGATTATTTTGTAGTATTTAGGTGACTTTTGTTTTTGGTAAAAAACAGTTACTGGTTATTATAAGTTTATGTGTTGTTGCTCTTTTTAACTTGAAGTTGCAGAGACGTTGATCTTGTTCACGTGGGACCTAGTATAAGGGGTAAGGTGAAAAGGTTGTAACTATTCAAGTTGTGACATGTTCCGATCTTGCATGCCAGCCGGGTTAATCTGTTTACATCCTGATCTAGTGTTGATAATGTTTCTGTCATATCTTAATGATATCCCTTAAGATGCTTTGATTGCTTATAAACTAGTGCTTATGCAGAGTTTGGTAATATTTCCTTTCATTTTTTCGCTGCGTTATGGTTTATTTAACTGCATGACCGATAATAGTGGGATAGAATAAGATAGATCCATAATTTGCTGCTATATTCTCTCAATTAGCTTACTTGTTTCTTAATATTTGGTCTTCTTGATATAAGTATAATATGAATATCAATCACTCTTTGTCCCATTGAATTCTCATCACACATTGTTAGAGATGGTGCTAAGAATTTGCAGTATAGAATCAAGACCCCTTCTAAGGATACAGCCACAAATCAGATGTTTTTGTTCCAATGCAACAAGACCTGCTCAAGCTGCTTGAAGCACGCTAACCACTGTAACTGAATTTGGAATTGAATCCTTCGCCTCAAACATTACAAGATGAAACAGTTACAGTGGTTTCATTGATATTTCATTCTTTGCACACATGCATTCATAGCACTTTCAAGAGACAAAGTTCTTGGCCGTTTTGCACAAAACACATTATCTGCATTTGATACATTGCCAAACTTATTCCCCTCTATTATTATTGGCTTCCACTTGGGTCTCTAATATGCATGTTTTGCAACTCCTTACCTGCTGTGCTGTTTATGGAGTGCTTCCATCGGTTTTTCTTTTCATTCTTATATGTATCAAATTTCTTAAGAGTCTTGACTTCAATATTTTAATGTTGATATAAATTATATTTTTTAATTGAAATTAATTAATTAAGATACAATATAATGTATCATTTTTAACTGTAGTCAAATTAAAATAGATATTATCATTTTGTTTTGAAAAAACTGTAGTCAAATTAACTATAATACATATTACCTCTTTTTTGAAAAGAAAAGAAAAAGAACAGGGAAGAGAGGAATGTGGGGTGAGGATAGCAATAGCATGGCCATACAATTGGGACCAGTCAATTTTTATTTATATCAGAACTCCCACCCTGTATTAAAAAAAAAACTCACATTTTACAAAATTTCACCAACTGGGTGACGTTCTTCAGACTTTAGATTAATTAGGAAAATAGATTAAATTTATAAAAAAAAATCATAAACGGTATTATTTTAATTACAAAAATAGATTTTACTTCTTATTTGCTTAAAACATTTTTCTTCTTCTAATTAAAAACTGAAATGGTACATTAAATTATGATTTTAGTTATTTTTCTTTTTTCTAATAAAATATATATTAAAATATTATTTTTTAAAGTAATTATAAAAACATTAAAATCGTATTTTAATATTAGATTTTAACTTTTAATAATAATAAAAATTAAAAAACTGAGATCGATCATATATACATATATAACTTTAGTGTAATAATTTTTTGAAAATAAAATATATCAATTATGACAATTTTCTTTTAAATTGCACCATTATGCTGTAAGACTCAAACTTTTCTTTCTCTCTCAGAGTGAACATTGAACATTGCAGTGTTGAGTTTCTCTCTCATACAGTCTCAACATCTAAGGCTCCATCGCCATTCTGAACAATCGAGCATTTCTTGATTCAATCACCAAATTGCACCTAGTTAGGGTTTCCAATCTGCTTCTCTCGTAGCATGAAGAACCACACTGATACTTTTCTTATCGAATTGATAGAGCTAATTCTTCTGAAATTGCCGGGGAGATCTGTTATGCATTTCAAGTGTGTCACCAAATCATGGCTCTTTCTGATTTCGGAACCCCAATTTGATACTTCCCATTTTGCCCTAGCTCAGCTTCACCACCCTCTCATTGACTCCTTCTCAGATCGAATGGATTCTCCATTCATTCCATTGATATGAATTTCAGTCCAGTCCATTTCCCTCTCCCCGCTCATCATCACCATATTCCGATTATGTATCTTTGTTTATTCTGATTTATTAAGGTTCATTTGCCCAATTTTTCTCCTTCAAAACCAATTCCTGGAGCAGATTCTATCTTAATGTTCAATATGCGAAGCCTGACAGTGAAATTCCAAGCTAGGACGCTCGTCAACGAGGCTTTCTATTGGTTGGTTTTCTCTCACCATATTGTTGAACATTGTAAGGATTGGTATAATTCTTCTTCTGATAGCATTAAAGAATAGCAAACCTACAATAAATAGAGATTCAAGAAAGTCTAGAGCCTACGATTAAGGAATGAGTAAATCAATCTAGAGGCTATAATCAATGAATGAATAAATGAATGATATAAAGACTAAATTAATTATTCAATCAAATATTTTCTTTTCTATCATCCCCCTTAAGCAAAGCGTGGGATTTGGGCCAATGCAAAGCTTGGAACGAAAAAATTGAAAAAGTGGTCAAGGCAGGCTTTTGGTGAAGATGTCGGCGAGTTGAAGATGGGAAGCAACAAATTAAGTAATGAGCCTTTTGGAGAGAACTAACTCGTGAACAAAGTGGTAGTCAATATCAACATGCTTGGCACGCTTGTGAGCAATCGGATTCTGGGAAAGAAATATAGCACTTTTGTTATCACAAAGAAGAGTAGGGGGAGCAGAGCAAACATGCAGATTGCGCAGCAAATGAGTGAACCACATTAGCTTAGCTGTTGTATTTGCCATAGCCCAATATTCAGATTCACAGCTGGAACGAGCAATAGTAGGCTACTTTTTAGCACTCCAGGACACAAGATTACCTTCCAAGAATATCGAGTAGCCATAGGTGGAGTGACGCGTCTCAACACAATTAGCCCATTCGACATTAGAGTAACCAAGAACAAGAAGAGAGGATCCCCGAGTGAAGGATAGGCCGTAGGATAAGGTGCCCTTGACATAGCGCAATATTCGCTTGATAGCTTGGAAATGATCAATGGTGGGAGCTTGCAGGAATTGGCTGACAGAGTTAACAACATATAAGAGATCCAGACAAGTGATTGTGAGGTATTGTAATGCTCCCACAAGAGAGCGATAAAGGGTTGGATCAGGAAATGGGTCTCCAGTGCTTGTCAATTGAATACCAGAAGCAAGAGGCGAGGCAATGGGCTTGGCATCCAACAAATTTTCCCTGTCCAGAATGTCATAGGTGTATTTTGCTTGGCTTAGAAAAATACTGTTAGCACCATAATGTACCTCAAGACCAAGAAAATAACTCAGACGGCCTAGATCCTTGATGGCAAACTTGACTCGGATTTTAGCCAAGATGGTTTGGATGGAAAATTGATTACTACCGGTCAAAATAATGTCATTGACGTAGACAAGAAGGTAGAGAGTTGCAGTGTTATGATGATAGATGAAGACAGATGGATCTGCCTTACTGCTAACAAAACCAAGATGAAGTAAGAAGGAGCCAAACCTCTGAAACCATGCTAGACGGGCCTGTTTCAAGCCATAAAGAGCTTTCTGAAGATGACAAACATGGTGAGGGAAGCGAGGATCAATGAATCCAGGAGGTTGCTCCATGTAGACTGGATTTGACAAGAGTCCGTTCAAGAAGGCATTGTTAACATCTAGTTGATGAAGGGGCCAATGTTGCATGACTGCTAGAGTAAGAATAACATGAACAGTTGATGCCTTCACCACAGGACTAAATGTATGATCATAATCAAGACCAGGAGTCTGAGTAAATCCCTATGCAACTAATCATGCTTTGAAGCAATCAATAGAACCATCAGAAAGATACTTAGTGCGGAATACCCATTTGGAGCCAACAATGTTAGTGTTAGGTGGTCAAGGAACAAGTTCCCAAGTCTTGTTGCAGTGTAAGGCCGTGAGTTCGTCATTCATGGCAGCAAGCCAGCCAGGATGCTTGGCAGCAGATTTAAAACCTTTAGGCTCAAAAGTGGTGAGTAATGCATGTAAAAGAGAAGATGGCCAATAAGTAGTTATATCCACAAAGAGACAAGGTTTGTAGATACCATCTTTAGCACGAGTCACCATAGGGTGACCTGCTGGAACGGTACGAACCATATCAGATTGAGGCTCATCTGGAGGCGCAAGAACAATAGGGGAAGTGTCTTCTGAAGGACATAAGCCACAAGGGCAAGACAACAGTGGCATAGACGATTACGAAGAAGGTTTGGAAGGAGCAGGCGGAGAGACAGCGACAAGCTTAGAAGGTTCATCAAAGAGAAAGAATCCCAAGTGTGAGATCGAAGAAATAGGTCCTGTGTTGGAGAAGGGAAAGTAAAATTAATCAAATTTGGCATGACGAGTAATGTAGATCCGGGATGTTGAGACGTCCAAGCACCAAAAACCTTTGTGCATGCTGCTATATCCAAGAAAGATACATGGAATACTCCGTGGTGATAATTTATGAGGAGCATAATCTCGCAAACAGGGATAAACCCGACAACCAAATGGGTGAAAGTGAGCATAATTTGGAGAAACATCATGTAAGAGCTTAAAAGGAGATATACCTTTTAACAAGGGAGTAGGTAACTAATTTATAATATAAACAACACAACAAAAAGCATCGAGCCAATACGTAGTGGGCATGTGGGAATGAAAAAGCATTGCAAGACCTGTCTCAGTAATATGGCGATGCTTGCATTTGGCCCTGCCATTTTGAGCAAGGGTATGAGGGCATAACATAGTATGAAGAATTCCATTTTGCTGTAAAAGTTCTTGCATCCTATTATTAGTGAATTCAGTTCCTCCATCACTTTGAAAAGCTTTGATTGAAGTATTAAATTGATTTTCCATAAAACTCTTAAAGCGCACAAAAATATCATAAAACTCATATTTGAGGTGTAGGGGATGTAACCAAGTAAATCAGGAGTAGTCAGGGAGTAGTCATCGACAAAAATAACATAATATCAAAATCCGAAATTTGAGCAAACAGGTGAAGGTCCCTATAAATCACAATGAACCAAGTCCAAAATATGTGAGGCACGTTTCTCATTGAGACAAAAGGGTAATCGCTTACTTTTAGCTTGTTCATAAGAAGCACAAAGAGATGGATTTGGTAAAACAGAAGATAATGACAAATGACCAGTTTTTCTCAAATGAGATATTGTATCATAATTAACATGCCCTAGACGAGAATGCCACAATTCAAAGGATCCTCGTAATTTATTGGAATTTAAAATAGTCATAAAAGTAGCTTGACCGTGCTCCAGAACGTACAGGTTGTGTTCACGCCTCCCTTGGGCCAAGATTTCCTTTGTGTCCTTTTTTTGAAGTAGAAAGGAGTTGTTAGTGAAAGTAACATCAACTGGAAAGTCACGAGTGAGTTTACTAATAGAAATGAGGTTCTTCTGCAAACCAAGAACAACCAAAATATCTAGAAGATGGAGGGTAGAATTGAAGCGACGAGAACCAATATGAGAGATAGGCAGAACATTACCATTTCCAACAAGAACTTTGTGATTACCAGAATATGGCTCCATGGCATCCAACGTTGAAGAACTTGGCGTCATGTGAGCAGAAGCATCGGTGTCCAAGTACCAATCCGAGTTGTTAGGAGAAGCAATATTGCAAGACACAACAAAGGATTCAACAATATTAGCAGAAGATGGGGGAGGACCATTATACCGTTGGGGACATAAGGTAGCATAGTGACCCTCACCTCGATAGATTTGACAATAAATTGGATGACGGTTTCCACATCCATGACCACCACGCCCACGTCCCTTTTGACCACTTTAGGGAGCACGAGAACCATATGAGGAATGATCTCCAGACGATGAGTGTGTGTGAGAAGGGTGTGATGGACGATGAGTGTAGGAGTAGAAAGCAGCTTGAGAAGGAACAACTTCCATTGCATTTATGTAAAATTCAAAGCTTTCTGCAGCAGATACTAAATATATGAAAGTGGGGAGCGGGAGCATGACCAGTTGAGATGTGTCGAAGCTAGTAAAAGTTGGACCCAATCCTTGCAGGAACCAGTGCAATTGATCAAAATCATTTATAGGTCTGCCCATGAGACTGAGTTGATCACAAAGGGCACGAAAGGATTTGGAGAAGTCTCACACGGAGGATGAGTCTTTTTTGAGATGCAGAAGTTGGTCGCGAATTGCGATCTCCCGTATTTTAGAATCACCGCCAAAGAGAGATTCAAGGGTAGTCCAAATTTGTTGAGAAGTCTCACAATGGAGAACCTCAGCCAAGGTTTCTTCCTTGAGGGAAGCTGGGAGGAGACTGACAAGTTGTTGGTCTTGTTGTTTCCAAGAGGTAAATGCGGGATTGACAATAGAGGATGGAGAACCATCGGCAGAGGTTAACATGGCAGGAAAGGTGGGAGTGAAGCCATCAATATGACCGTATAAGGCTTGTCCTTGAAGTTGGCGACGCCACAGTATAAAGTTTGATGGGGTGAGGAGAATATTCAACATATGAATCATGATGTTGAAGGATAGAGCACCGTCAGAGATTGATGCATCGTGGGCCATGAGGAAATTCAAAAGAATGATGATGGCTTTAGGATCGAAGTATGACTGATACCATGTAATGATTGGTATAATTGTTCTTCTGATAGCATTAGAGAATAGAAAACGTACAATAAATAGAGATTACAAAAAGTCTAGAGCTTACGATTAAGGAATGAGTAAATCAATCTAGAGGCTATAATCAAGGAATGAATAAATGAATGATATAAAGACTAAATTGTTGGATCAAGTGGCCTCAGAATAATTAAGAAGGGAGGTTGAATTAATTATTCCTAAACCTTTACTAATTAAAAATTTACTCTTCTAAGGTTTTTACTTATGTTGTTAAGAGAATAAGAAGTAGAAGAGAAACTTAACCAAAAGTAAAAGCGGAAATTAAAGTGCACAGCGGAAAGTAAAAGAGTAGGAAAGAAGTAAACAAACACACAAGAGTTTTTATACTGGTTCGGCAACAACCCGTGCCTACATCCAGTCCCCAAGCGACCTGCGGTCCTTGAGATTTCTTTCAACCTCATAAAAATCCTTTTACAAGCTAAGATCCACAAGGGATGTACCCTCCCTTGTTCTCTTTGAAACCCAAGTGGATGTACCCTCCACTAGAACTGATCCACAAGAGATGTACCCTCTCTTGTTCTCAGTCAAACCCAAGTAGATGTACCCTCTACTTGTACCACAAAGGATGTACCCTCCAATGTGTTAAGACAAAGATCTCAGGCGGTTAAACCTTTGATACTTTGTGAATGGGGATACAAAAGAATTCTTAGGCGGTTAGTCCTTTGAACACTTTTGTATTAGGGAAAGGGAAGAATCAAAAGAATTCTCAGACTGTGTCGTTTTGAATTCTTTGACAAAGGAGAAGGGAGACACAAAAGAATTCAGATGGTTAGTCCTTTGTTCTTTTGGAAAAGGGAGAAGAGAGACACAAAAAGAATTCAGGCGGTTAGTCCTTGGCGAATTCTTTTTGGCAAAGGGAGAAGAGAATGAAAAGATGAATAGCACAAGTTTTCAAGGTTTAGAAAACCAGAAAACTTCAGAAAGCTTTTGGTACAAAGAAGAAGAAGAAGTTCAAAGAGATTCAAGGCTTGTAAAGGATTGTAAGAGATTGATTGGAAAAGTATTCAAGATTGATTGAATGAATAAAAATGAAAATGCAAAACAAAGCCTTGCTTTTATAGACTCTTCATGTATGGTCAAGAAGACCATTTAGAAGAGTTATAACTTTTAGAAAAACTTAAAACCAATTTGAAAAAGTCAAAAACCTTTTGAAGAGTTACATCTTTTGATTTATTCAGAAACAATCACTGGTAATCGATTACCAAATCAGTGTAATCGATTACACAAGGCTTTTATGTGAAAGGATGTGACTCTTCACATTTAAATTTGAATTTCAACGTTCAAAGACACTGGTAATCGATTACCAAAACATTGTAATCGATTACAACTTTTTGAAATTAATTGGAACGTTGTAAATTCAATTTGCAAACTTTTTCAAAACAATTTTGTTACTGGTAATCGATTACACCAATCTGGTAATCGATTACGAGAGAGTAAAAACTCTTTGGTAAACATGTTTTGAGAAAAATCATGTGCTACTCAATTTTTGAGAAAAAATTTTCATACTTATCTTGATTAAGCCTTCTCTTGATTCTTGAATCTTGAGTCTTGAATCTTGATCTTGATTCTTGAGATCTTGAACCTTGATTCTTGACTCTTAACTTTCTTCTTGAGTCTTGAATTCTTCTTGATTCTATCTTGAACTCTTGAATTATTCTTGATTCACTTGAGTTGTTCTTTGATTGATCTTTGAGTTTTTTGTCATCATCTTTTGTTATCATCATTGTTATCATCAAAACACCTTTGAATCACCTTTGATTCACCATGAAGCTTTGCTTCTACATAAATCAATTATTCAATCAAATATTTTCTCTCCTATCAAACATGATGATCTTCCTTTCTATTTTGAAGAATATGTTCCTTTCATTATTGCCTTTGATCTCACACAAAGGAGTTTAACGGAGATTCCTCTCTTCAATAATTTTACTAAGGTAAAATATGAAATTTATAGTTTGAAGGTAATGGGAGGATGTGTGTTGCTCCGTCCAACGAAGTGAAACAACCGAGACATGGGTGATGAAAGAATATAAAGTGTATTCATCTTGGACTAAGGCCATTGTTATCTTAAAAAAGAATTAACCCTCAAGTATTTTTTACATCAATAACAATTAACGTTTAGTATATTCCGTCAAAAATTTATGAGTAGGATTGAAGATAGGAGTGTTCATGGGCCGATTTTGGTCGGTTTTGAGCAAATTCAGGGTTCAATTTAATCAAATTTGATTGACTTGGTTTGGTTTGATTTTCATAATCTTTTTTAAACCCAACCCAACTTATTCATGAACGATTTGGTTTGGGTCAAGTTACCTATTTAAATTTGATATTTTTTCTTCTTCTGAGAATTACTATTTTATATCACGATTCATTCAAATATTCAATACAATTAACACAATGTTTTCAAATGTCTGAAAGTAATAAAATTGATTCACTTAATACTATCAACATAATATTCTGAAATAGACTAATACAAATTAAAATAAAATATTCATCAACTAGATTTACTATAATAGTCTAAATCATAACTATTTTCTACAAATTAATTTATTGCAATAAGTTTTCTTGCAACCAAATTGGCTACAACCAAATTTGTTGCAACCAGGTTTGCTAAAACAAATTAACAAAATATGATACATGAATATTATAAACATGGCAACAAAAAATAAATATATAAAAAAGGTGAAACAAATAGCACTGTACCTGAAAGTAATACCTTAAGAAATTCCAAGACTAATAGTCACAAACACCTGCAGTTCCAACACTTAAAGTTTCAATATTAACTGTATTTAAAGTCAAACTAAATAGTTCTAAGTTTTTTTTTATTATTGATTTTGATCGTTTTGGTTTGATTTTGATCGGATCTATAAATCTAAACACGTGACTCAACTCGTACATGAACGATTTAGATCGGTTTGATTTTGACTCAAATACATAAACAACCCAACCCAAACTGTTTGGATCAATTTGAATTTGCAGATGACCCGTACTCGTAAACACATGCCCCTAATTGAAGAAGAATTTAGCTTGCTACCTATAGCTTTCAATTAATCATAATTTCTAAAGTCTTAGTCATTTTCAAAAATTAATAATTTATTTTCTAACTAACATTTATTTTTTTATATGCAAATTCTAAGCATGCCAAGTAATTTCACGTTTTTTTAATATAATTTTACTATATAAAATTAATTATTTGTGAGAGTCCAAATAAAATTGATTATTTAAAACCATTCATGCTTTAACATATCTTAACTAAAAAACTTAAACATATAATCATTTAAAATTCTATTTTTCTTTATAAAATAATTTTTTTTGTAAAGGCATTATAAACACGTTCCTTTATATGAATTCTTGTGTCAAATTGTCTAATATTTACTTATAATTCAGTAAACTAACTTAACAAGTTTTAAGTACCAATTAGAAATATTATTTTACTTTTAACTAACTTATAAACTATTTTTGCCAAACAACTATTTTATTCTCCTTATCTTCTTAATTTTATTTTATCTTTTAATATAAAAATATTTTTCAAATATATTTAATTAATAAAATTAAAAAATACTTTAAAACTTTTTATAAATGAAAAAAAATATTTAATAGAAACAAATTCAATTTAATGTTGCTTTGCTTTAAACGAGCCACACAGGAAATTTCATGCTTCAAGTTAAATATAGATAATAAAAAAATATACACATGATATTTTAAGTTCTAAAAGAATTATAACATTAAAATGAAAAAAATAGCAATTTTATTCTTAAAGCACAAGTTACTCTCTTAAATGGTTTCAAAATTTAAAGAAAAAACAACGATATATGTAATTCCTATAAAATTAAAAAATTATGGTAAATAGTCTTTCAACTATTGAATATCCTTTAAATTAATATTCAATATATGAGGAATCACTTATGTAAGTTATTATTTTAGGACTATTTTAAAAAAATATGAATAATGTTGTGACAACCAAATTGATGATTTATTTTTAAAGAAATGAATGAATTATACAACCTCTTTGTTACTATATATAAAAAAATAAATACTCAATTCATCAAGATCATAAAAAATAGTTAATTTGTTAACTTTAATTAATAATATTATAAATTTAAATTTTATTTCAAAAATAGTCATTGAATCAAATGAGTTTAACTTATCTCATTGGTAGTTTTTATAATAAATAAGGATATAGAAAGAAATTAATAATTAATACA
This sequence comes from Glycine soja, assembly GCF_004193775.1. Lineage (NCBI taxonomy): Eukaryota > Viridiplantae > Streptophyta > Magnoliopsida > Fabales > Fabaceae > Glycine > Glycine soja. Next base: position 22,197,735 of record NC_041009.1, on the reverse strand, counting down.
TTTGAAGGTGATCATATGTTTCTTATATTTAGGAAAAAATGTTTCCATTTATTTTTTATATATAAGAAAGGAGGTATTAACATTAAAATGAAGGAAAAAATTGTTTTAAAAAATCTGAAAAAACTAAAATGGAGGTGGCTTGATATAAATAGTAAAAACTAAAAAAGAAAAGGGTAAATAGTCATTTTTGTCCCTCAATGTGTAATCGTTGACAAATGTATCCCTGGAAGATGAAAATATAAAATTTAGTCTAAGTGTAAAAAGTGTAACAAATATATTCAACCGTTAACTTCCGTCCATAATCGTTAATAAAATAGCCTACGTGACACTAAGGGATAAATTTGTCACTGAAATTATCGTCAATGTGGATTGCCAGTATAGGAACATATTTGTCATAATATTTTTTGACTTTTTTTCTTCCCATTCCGCTAACAAATGCGTCCTTGAAAAAATGAAAGTGAAAATTTTAGTCCCAAAGTATAAAAAGTGTGGCAAATATCTCCGGATGTTAATAATGAATTATATAGGATAGAAGTTAGGGAAAAAGGGGTTAAAAAACAATAGAATACAACTTAAAATTTTAACTCTTATACTTTGATTATCTATTTATTTATCCATCTATCAAATTTTTAATTAGTTTTTTAATTAATCTATGAAACTGCTTATTTTCCAAAATAAAATAAATTTTTTTAATTTTATGATATAAAAAAATTGAGTTACCATTTAAAAAATGAAAGCCTTTTATTTCTTGAAATTTGTGTTTCTTCAATTAATTATTAATCTTTATTATGTCAAAGTATGTCAAATAGAATGTAAGGTCGCTATAGTCCCTAGATCAGCGAGAAATATAACTCTACGTCTGAAAGCCCAAGAATAAACCTTTGTATTAGTTTTTTTTGTTTTGTTTTGAAGTTAACATCTGTATTAGTTTGAACATTACTGTATCTTTTATTTAAATTTATTTGGATTCTTTATTTGTTAGTAATTATTTTCATTTCATTCATATTATGTACAATAAGTGTTGTCTCGAGAAAAAACACATAAGATTTATCCAAGGATTCTTTCATATTTAAGGATATATATATACACACACACACATTTTATTGATTAAGGAAAAAGACTTATAATTCTACTTTAGTTTTATCTAGTTTAAATTTTGTGAGACTTTTAAAAAAATAGTTTATTAAATTATTTTTTTAAAATAAATTAATTTGGTCCCACATCCGGTTGTATTTTTTCTACTCAAAACTCTCGACATATTATTTTTAATCTAAATATAAGGCTACTTAAGTTGGAATTGAAATATAAAATAATTTTAAAGATTAAAAGTGAGAAATTTAGTAGAAATTTGATAAAATTATAAGATATAAGATAAAGTTTTTTTTAACAACAAATGTTAAGGTTAAACAAAGAAATCAAAATAATAAATATATATATATATATATATATATATATATATATTAAAAGACAATTTAAAAAATATATCAGTAAATTATAAACACATAATAATAATAATAACAACACCAACAACAATTAATCACAATCTATTATTAACGTCCGGATATATTTGTCACACTTTTATATCTTCGGGGATTAGATTTTATATTTTTATTTTTCAAGAACGCATTTGTTATTGAATTACAAATTGAAAAATAAAAGTAACCATTTATCCAAAAGAAAATGAACTCAATGTTGAAGTGATTATGGGTGAAATGGGGAAAAAAAGTACAGCAGCTGGGATTCTTAAAATTGATTTGACAGAGAACAAGTGAGGCAACCCAAGAGTTGAGTTGACCTAAGGAGAATGAGGAACCACATCAACATCAGATTTTGGATTCATGGAAAGGGTTTATACTTTTATACCATAGGGGAAGCGATGATATCATTCTATGGAATCCCGCACACTGTTATCAAAATACAACGACGATGAATACAAATTCATGAATAATGGTTCATAATCTTCTCAATATTGCTTTTATTGTTTGTAGAAAAAGGCAATTCTTTTTATTTGTAGAGAACAAAATACGTGTACTAAACATTATTGATGCTTTTTTATGCTTACTATACATTGATGTTTCACGTGCAAAAAAATTTACCTTAATTGATGTCAATAGTTTGTGCAGTAACAAAAGGAGTAACATATACATGGTTATCAAATATTTATAAATATAACATAACCGTGTAATTTGATGGCTCTCTTTGTATTTTTCATGTAATGGATAATGGTACTTTTGGTACCCTTTGATATATAATATAATTATGTTTTTCTAATTTTAATTCCAATATCATATATATTAAAAGGAAAAAAAATCAAATATTGACCCATACCATATCAATCCTTGCTAGCTAGAGATATATTTGTCATCTTCCAGAGGAAATTGTAGACACAAATCCCTTCAAAACACACTTCATTGGTGCATGCATGTTTGGATTGAGAAAGGAAGTGACACTACCAGAAAATAGACAATCTATATCAATTATATGAGACCATCTACATCGATTTACGACCGTCGTTGTAGGGGACATTGTCAAAAGTGGTTGCCTATTATATGACAGTTGCCAAGGACCGATGTAGAATGCTGAACATTCTAAGACGGTCTTTCAAACACGACCGTCTTAGAATGATTAGCATTTCTACATCGGTAATGTCAAAACCGATGTAGAAATGCTAATTTTTTTATTTTCATTTTTTGTATTTGGAGCCTTTACATGAGTTTATTTACAAGTGAATCACCTGTTGCATTATCTTGGAGAACTTAATGCAGAGAACCTTCCTGCCAACGTCATCAAGAACTTTATCCAGCATTATGTCTTAAAGAGCAACAAGAGTGGTTTCAAGCATGTCAAGTCCAGCTGGTTTGCAAAGGTGAACACTGGAGATGCCTGCATAATTTTGGCACTCAAATGTCTTACTTGATAGAGTTTATTGGACTAAAAACAAGAAAATTTTGGAAAATAAATAAAAATTGAGGCAGATTAGGATTATATAGAGGCAGCAAGTGATTTACATCTGTTTTTACAGAACAACACAATACTGCATCTGGATGGTGCCAAAGTTGTTTCAAGATTGCATCACCGGATGTAGACTCAACGCTGAAAAGCTCTGTCCAGGTGTGGAGCCTGAAAGAAACAATCTTTACTATATCATACCAAACACAGGAAATAAGATTGTAAAATTTGTGCAATTTGTATACGAAGCTGAGCCTTTTTCAGACAATTACAGGACACAACTAAAAATAACAAATACAAGGGGAATAACCAACTTAACAAATAAAAGGTAAGTTATTTATAGGTACTTTAAATAACCTTGAAGACAAGGATATAAAATGATTGAGGAAACTACATTAATCATAACAAAAATAGACTTACGGAAGAATGCAAACCTGTAGCTTTTGCAGATCCATCTCGCTAAGGTAAGAGCCTCGGGTGGACCAGGAAGTGACTTTGGCCCCAACTGTGAACTGAGCCTAGAGGGAGCAATTGCCATGGCAACCCTCTGAATAGATCGCACAACATTATGCACATGCTGGCGAGCCATAACAGTCACATTGTCCCGCAAATGGTTCTCAAAGGTAAATTGAAATGCAATTGTGAGGACCAACCTAAGGTTGTAGTCGTTCAAGTCACTTTCACCAGCTGAGTGGGCATTACAGTGTTGATGCTCAGTCCAATGTCCTAGTTGAAGCCGAACCATCCTGCAATGCAAAACATATAGAAAAAAGAAATCAAGTTAGTCAATGCATGCTCATATGTAGTAGCATAGCATATGTAAGAAAGGGTTGGTTTTGCTAAAAGCCCAAATCACTTCATTGAAACAAATGTGAACTAAGACTTCAAGATAGACAATTATTTAGTCAGCCAATTCGACAATCTAGGTATAAATTGTATAAAGTAGCACCAAGATATGACAATTATGAATTTTTACAACCTGGATGGTTCATGCTAATTTTAGACCCTCAAACTAAAGATAAAATGAAGTAGTGAAATGGCAATTAAACATAAAAAATAAAAAAAATAAAAAATCTAACAAAATCACTTCTTGACCAATTCCTTTCAAAACTATGAATCGAGGTAATGAGAAATAATGTCACTAACTGTTTTAGGATCCAATGGTATGATGCGGAAACAGAAGGCAGTAAGAAAGCAACATCTGCAAATGATTCATCAATAGGCGCAAACACAAGCTATGCACACGCTTCAATTGCATTTTCATCAATTCCACTGGACAGCTGCCACATCAAATTGCATAATAAGGTAAATAAAAATCATTCACATCAAATTGCATAATAAGGATCTAATTAGATAGCCACTGGGAAGCATTTCAGCTCGTATGAAGTTTAAAGCAGCTGGCCCTGTGGGGCCACTAGTTGAAGAAGTCAAGGACCTCTCATAAATCTGCAAGGCAAAAAAAAAGTAGCCATTATGTTGAGACAAACTCTTCCTAAGAAAGAAACCACATCCTAAATCTAGAAAAAGACAACAATCAAGATTCCACTCAATACCATAAGACTTCCATCTTCCAAACTAGTAGCGTATCTCAAAGTCCAGAAGTCTCTTGCAGCTGCCAATGTTGTTGGTGCATATGTCTAGAAAAAAAATCAAATTTAAATATCAAGAAAACAACATAGGAATAATTAAAAAATAATTTAAACTATAGTTCAACTTTTCTTTTGTATAAAATAATCAGTAGACCTGCATGTACATAAGCTCTATTGTGCCCCCATTCCCTGTTGAGACTACACTCAATACATTGAGGCATCGACAGTCACAATACCATGATGGACGATCTTTGAGAATCTCGGCAACCTGAGATGATGTGGAAAGCAATTAGTTCAATAAAACAAGGTTTCATTGTTCATCAATGAATAAGCTTCATTACAGCATAATACCTTGGTGGGCTCTAGCCTCACAAGTCCATAGGCTCTTGCCGCTACGCCACTACAGTTGCGGGAAACAACAATTCCAATAGAATTCGGACCAGGCTACATTAAGATAGAAAAAATGAGGCAAAATATAATTATACCAATATATTTATGCAAGCAATGACCATGAAGAAGAGTTTTTGAATAGGTCATACCTTCATCCCAATCATTTGGACCCAGTTGATAGTAGTTCCAGTAGCTTTGGAAAGGAACTTCACTAGGGTCTCCTGAGCAATTGCAAAAAGACTGGCAGAATAAAGAATTAGAGACTCGTAATGATGGTGAATGAGTATATATTAATTAAACAAATTTGTTTGCATAATGAAGTTACTTACCTAGCTGGGTTGTTGTCAGCATGGACAAGGTGAAAAAATTAGTTCGAGCAAAGTTTAGAGTGTAGAACAAAACATAATCTCCTCTCTTCCGTAATTCAAAAGGAGAAAATATTAAAGACATGAAAAAAAATCTTTAAAGAGGAAAAATGAAAGAAAAAAAGAAGCTCAAGTTGAAAACTGATTAATCTAGTGGGAAAAGTCATTAAAATCATCTGTCATTATCCTTCATCTTCTCTATGACCAATCCCAAAACATAAGCCAAATGATCATATGAGCATTTTTGTTAAAGCATCTTACACAGAAACATCAGAAAATGATCTAAAACAAAAATGATGAAGGTCAGAGGAAAGCAGATGGAAAAAACTCATCAATGACAAAATAGTAATGCTTATTTATTGCCACAAAATAGTAATTAATGAAAAAAATATTAATGCTCATCAAGAAATTTTAGTTCTTGAAATTAATAATTACCAATCATTTTAGTTACTGATTTAATCCTGACTTTAGCAATTATCGGACAATACGGTGATTTCAGTCCCTAACTTTGGTATACGTGATCAATCAGTTTAGTCCTTGACATTGTTATGCATCAACCGATTTGATCCCTATTGGCAAATGATTGTCAAATATAGACTAAACTTATGATGCTTGTCATATTCAAGAACTAAATTGTCTGATTTTATAGTGTTAGGGACAAAACTGACTAGTAGTGCCCTTTCTAAGGGATAAACTAATTAATACTTGTCAAAGGCAAGGATTCATTTTTTTTTTGTAATATAAAAATTAAACTAACCAATACTTATCATTTTAGAGACTAATTTTGTGTATTACTGTTCCTTCTTTACAAAAATCGATCACATGAAAGATAGATCTTGGAAAAGAGATAATGTAGACTAATGTAGGTATTAATTGTGTTGAGAAATATTATAACCTTATAATTTCGCTTGTGAACATTAAATCCCAGAGGCTTGGCAACTTCCTCAATTTTTGACATGATTTCATTTGTAGGGCGCTGTGAGGTAAAATGTGTTTCTCTCTTAACAGACCCTTGCTGTATTGAGTTTAAACAAAATGGAGAACAAAGCATTATTAGCTTGAAAGAATTATTATATCTCATTATCAATAGTATTTTGTTAGCCAATCACCTAGAGAAATCGACTGAATTTAGATCAAGCTCTTAGTTAAACATAAATCAACCAAAATTTGATTCAGAAACTAAGTAGTTCACAATTTTCAAAGTGACCTTGTAATTTGGTTAAAATCTTTATAATGCATAACATTTTAGCATGATGAAAGAATTCTAATATTTACCTGCTTCTCAAACAAATTTTCAAGGTTGAAGCTTTGTGACCTAGATATGTGCTCAAAAGCATTCATTGACACTGGTTTCTCTTTTCTCTCCGTCACAAGATTTTCCTACATATCAAAGAGAACAAATAAATTACACATAGAAAACAGCTTCTATAGAATCTTTCTTGTATTTCCAAAGTATAATAAGCAAATCTTTGCAAAGTAAATAAAAAAGGATAGAAATATTGTCATAACACAACACCTTAGAATCATTGAAAGCAGCAGCAACATCATCTACATTGATATCCTCTTCCATTATAAAAGTTGTTTGTTTGTATCCTTTTTTGAACCATTCATCTTTTAAAAGTTCAGGAACTTTTATCCTCTGCAAAAACCAACCCAATATTAATGTTAATAAAACTATATTGCAACTGCAAGATACTCTTTAACCTCCTAAAAAAGTATACTCTTGAAGGATAATTACAGGATTAGAATTACAAAGAACAAAATCAACACAAAAGGGAAAAAAAATACTACGTCCATCCCAGTATGTAAGGTCATTTTTGAAAAAATTTCTTGTCCCTTTCTATAACACTCCATTCAAATTGTTTCGTGCATTATTTTTTGACCGAAATACTTCTAATTACCTTACAATTTTTATAGTAAATAAACAATAAATGTTAATATTTAATAAGATAAGTTCATTCTCTCTGTTGTAAGTATTGGAAAAGATAATTAGTAGCACATTAATTAATCAGGTAGAAAGTAATTAGATGAAAAGAATGAGATAAGTCCTAATAAATTAAGGTAACTTTGAAAAAAAAATACAAATTATTAATAAATTTAAAGCTACTAATTAAGTTAACTAACTTTTTTAATTTAGTGAATTAATTAAAAAAGTCTTATATACAAGACTGAGAAGAAAGCATTTAGTTTAGAACTCACTGTTAGAGGGTTTGGATCAAGAATAAGCTTCAATAGTTTCTTTGCCTTAGGAGAAAACCATGATGGACATGTAAATTGGGCCCTGCCAATCTGGAAAATATGTTCAGATTTAGACATAGCAACTTTTCTTTCATTCTTCTCATGGATTATAGTCTGAAATTACTTACTTTTTTGTACAGTTTCGCATGATTTGGCTCAACAAAGGGCAAATACCCGGCCATAAGCACAAAGAGGATGACTCCACATAACCAGATATCAGATGTAGAACCAACATAACCTCTATCATTAAGCACCTAACACAAATTGCACACCACACTACATTCACTGCAATTTTAGGGTCAAATCTAGTCCTTAATCTGATCCAAAAAAATATAAAGTAGGTACCTCAGGAGCAACATAATTTGGAATTCCACAAGCAGTTCGAAGAAGTTCATCCTCCTGTTATCAATAATTAATAATTGAAGAATTAAACAAGGTCATAATTTCATGCAAATGAAAGCAAAGATTAGACAGCAGAGACATTAGAAGGAATTCCATTATGTCAGTAACAACTAGCAACAAATAGGGGATGCTTTCAAGTTTCAATACTTATAGTTTCTCATGGCCAAATCAGAAGAAATTCATAACATGCACATGCATAAGCTAATTGTATGTCAGATATGAGCGTATATACATATATAATCATACCTGTTGTGCATATGTACTCAATCCAAAATCTGTAACTTTCAGAACACCATTTAAGTCCAGAAGAAGATTCTCTGGCTGCAAAATACATTGAAAATTTAATGAGTTTGATCCTTAATTTAACTCAAAAAGAAAATTAATTGATTCCTTCTCACACAATTGACTTATCAATCAATCGATTAATTAAATTACAGGAGAGGATTATGGTAGATGATAGACCTTCTAATCTCTGTGGTACACGAATAATCAACGACATTGATTAATTGATGGAAATAACTTCTTGTTTCATTCTCTGCTGTAAATATGATTTATGTGTTATGCAAAATTAAAGCGGAAAATATCCTGTATCAAATTTATTCAGAAGCCCAAAGTGTCATTTGTGATGGATAACAACATAATAAGTAGTAATGCTCACGAATCACTACAAATTAATTTTCATCCCAAAACTCTGAAATGAGTACTTCAACTTTCAAGTTGCCTATTGATGCATGGAAGAGTGAAGTAAGATACATTCATAGTGATAGCTTAAATAAAAATAAATCAAAGTATAACAAACTCCTATAAGCTTTCGAATGTTTGACATGCCAGTAGAACTTCTGATTGAATGCCCATAAATCAACGCTGTCAATATTAATTTCCTCACACCTGATGCATTTGGGATTATATTATCAAAGTAAATGGTCAAAACAAACCAAAGAAAGAATGTAGCCGCAAGCCATTTATAAATGTCATCCTGTCAATGAAAAGAAACAAAATACTGAGTACTGTTGCAGTAACACAACTAAGGCTGAAGGAAAGAGAGGAATCAAAGCAAATATAACTAAGGAACATAAAGTAAAAGGTAAAAGCAACCAAAAGACTTCTTAAAATGAAGTGGTGTATGGAGTAGGGATTTAGAGGTCAAATGATTGCTGCCGCAACCTACCCTTCGGCGGGAGGGCGACACGTGACTCGCGGGTGCGTCTTCCAAGAAAGGAATACGCGCGGAGTCGCCACCAACGTTTATTTGAGGAAAACGTCGAAAAAACCGGAAAAGACGTGGTCTACGAACTTTAAGTGAAAGTTTCGGGAGTTGTATTTACGCACGGGGAAGGTATTAGCACCCCACACGTCCGTCACAAGAGACGACAACCTTTAATCAAATGTGCAAATATGACTTCAATTTATGTTATCTTTCCCTTTTTCACGTTCCTATGCCTTTTTATGTCTTTTATATATTTTTTTATCTTTTTATGGTCGACGAGGGTGTTTCCCTTGCTCCTACGTATTCCTCAACTGTGATAGGGAAATCAGACCTATGTAATTCTTTGAGAACCAAATGGTGGTTAAATTTCTTTTATCCTTTTTTTGCAAAATATGTTTTTATTGAATGAAAGGTCATTTAAGGCGTTGGACCATTAAACAATCTTTCGATTCTTTTGAAAGGAAAGAAAACATTAAGGCATTGGACCATTAATAATCTTTTGTTATTTTTTAAAAGAGGTAATAAAGTTACGCGTTGATTTTAGGCCTTTTTTTAGAAATCTACGTTTAACCAATAAAAGCGGAAAAGACCATTTTAAGGCGTTGGACCTTAAAAATGGCTTTTTTAGGTGAGGACAAAAGTTTGATTTATGAATTGATTTTAGCCTTAGTTTCACTTTGGTTATTAGTCAATTCGATTAAGAACGGAAAATCCCAAAGAAAAAACGTCCGATTGATTTTTTATTTTATTTTACTAAAAGATATTTTTTTGGTTATTATATTATTATTTTACCTCTTTTTTGGTTTTAAACGTGGTTACGGCATGACCGAACAGTCAGATTTCATTTTAACAAAAATTAAAAGATGTTACAATTCAAATAATCGATGGAAATTTATTTTATTTTTTGATTAGGCGAGAAAATGACTTAAATAAATTACTAAAGCACGTCAAAAGGGGTACGAAAAGTAAATGAAATAAAAATAAAAATACGCGAAACAAATGAGGACCACTAAGGGTACATAGAATGAATTGAAAAGTTCGATTTCGGGAACTTACCGGTTGAAGACCGAAGAACGACAAAGAACGAACAAAGAACGACGGAAAATCTTCGCGAAATCACTCACGGAAATGTCTCGAAAGCGTTACGAAGGCGCCTCGGCTCAGATTTTCTTCATGGAAACAATTTTTCTCACTAATTTTAAGTGATTCTCAGATACCAGGAGGGTTGAACATTTTTGTTCTTCCCTCCTTCCCCTATTTATAGGGAAAAGAAGGAGAAGCTTGCCACCCAGCTTGCCCAGGTGAACTCAGCTTGCCCAAGCGAGCTAGGTTGCTTCCTCCAGAAGGCACCGCCTTCTGATGAACTTCCTGGAAGGCCCAAGTGGGCCTGGTTGCTATTTGCACCCCCTGTTTACTAAATACACCCCTGCCCTTTTTTGCTGATTCTTCTTCCGTAATATTACGGAACTTTACGAATTTCGCAACGATACTCGTTTTCTTTTTGTAATGTCACGAAACCTTACAAATTACGCAATCATCCCTTCTTTGGCTTTTGGAATGTTACGGAACTTTACGGATTGTGCATTAACACTTCCTTTTGACTTCCGGCATGTCACGAAACTTCATGGATTGTGCAACAATGCTTTCTTTTGACTTCTGGCATGTCACGGAACTTCACGAATTGCCTAATGATGGGTGCCAAGTACCTCGAAGTGGTTAAATGAGGGTCGCATCCCAACAAACGGATGGTCCCCGGACGAAATTAGGGTATGACAGTTGCCTTTCTTTACTTGTCTTTTATTGGAGATAAAAGGGAAGTAAAGATAAGACACTAATTTCGTTCGAGCGAAACACCATTTGGCCGGTCAATCTTCCTGTCAGCGGAACCTGCAAAAATTTCGAAAATGATCAGTACCGAACGACCAACATCATCCTGATACTGCCGAGTTCGTTCCTCTTGGTTGACACAAGGCGCAGAATGACCATAATTTGTCTCTGCGTGCCCTCGGACACAATCGAGCCTGGATGGCGAAAAGGTGTGGGGAATGACCATAATTTGTCTCTGCCCACCTCTCGACTTATTGTGCCTGAATGACAAAGGGCGCAGAATAACCATAATTTGTCTCTGCGCGTTTATTACTCGACTTGCAAAATCTGAATGACTAAGGGCACAAAATGACCATAATTTGTCTCTGCGTGCCATCGGACACGATTGTGTCTGAATGGCAAAAGGTGAGCGAAATGACCATAATTTTTCTCCGCATGTCACATGACCCCAGGGTCAGTATGACAGAGATTGTGGGGTGGCCGACAAAAACGAGACTCTTGCTCCTACGTATCCTCAATGAGAAACTCAGACCTACGTAGTTCTGGATAACTTGTGAGACTAAAATAGCCTCGGTGTTTTCTTTACTAAAATGCGAACATGCTTTAGTAAAGAGACAAAACTTCCAACTGATCAGAGCAACATATGCTTTTTTGGATGAAAAACAATGTGTCTACCGGGGAAGGAGAGTATGCTGATGAAATTTTCTCGTAACCATAAATGAGATTTGGATATTTAGCATTTCGCTTCTAAATGACCATTTAGAGGAAACACTGAGTTCAACAAAAATAGAAGAAAATCACTCAAAGTGTATCAATCTCACACGGGTAAGTGTTTCATCCTAATTTTGAACCATAGATATGTCATGACTTGATTTTACAAATCATTTCCTATCAAATTAAAGATTATATGCGTGATCATGGATTAATAGGACTTTTCCTCGGGAATGGTTTGTTTTTTTGTGGGGAATTTGGCTCTGAGTGTTTGGCCTTTTCCTTTTTTGTTTTTGTTTAGCATGAGGCGAACAAGTCACCGACACACAAGATTTTGGTTGGCAATCAAAGGGAGAGGACCACTTTAGGTCGTGGTTTCCTTTCTTTTCTTGTTTACTTGGTGACAATTCTGTATTGTTCAGATATTGTCTGGTCTTAAGACCTTTCTGCGTATTTCTTCTGTTTTCTTCCGATCTTTGATCGGGAATTCTCTTTCTTTTTTGCTTTCTCCCATTTTTCTTGATTGGGAATTTTCTCTTTTTGCTTTCTTCCAATTCTTGATCGGGAATTTTCTCCTTTTCTCTTCTTTTTTTTTTGTTTTCTTTTGAGGGCAAGGTTTATGGTGAGTTGGGACTTTGGCTCAAGGCTTGTAGAACGGATGGACATGATATATGTCAGGGTGTTGGTCTGGTTCAGGGATAAAAGGGGATGTCCCACATTATTTCCATGACACAGATGCAACAATGATGATTTGGAAATTTTATGTAAAACTAGTCATGCATGCACCTATGTGGACATTCAAGTGTCGAAAAAATTTTGGTCACACGATGCTAGGGCTCATAATTCATTTTCTTTACTTTAGTCAACCCAGTATTTCCAAAATATGTTCTTTTATCAATTCGGGCATTCATCCGAGTCTATTTTTGGGTGTTCGGGAAAATTTTCATAGCATTCACCCTCCAGGCGTATACACGTTCTTTTCAAAACTGGTTATGATCAATGAAATTTTTTTTCAAAGAAAAGTTGGAAGTTATCTCCTTTCACAGGCATGTTGTTTTTTAGCTAGACAACTTTTTATTCTTATTATTTTCTTTTCTTCTTCCTTCTTTTTCTTTTCTTGCTTGCTCTCTTTTCCTTTTCTTCTTTCTTCTTTTCTCTTTCCCTTTTTTAGTTATTTATCATTTATTCATTTTTTTCCTTTTTCTTTTTCTCTCTAAAAAGATCGCGCGGACGGGGGTGCACACTACCTACTTACGTCTAACCACAAGGTAAACGAAAAGAACGCACGAAATGGTAAGTCGCACAAACGGTGACAAAATAACTGAGAGCCATAATGCCAAAAATTTCTAGCAGAAACGAAAAATAATAATAATAATGTTAGTAACCATATAGACAAAAACAGAAAATAGTAAACAATAATGTCAATAAAAAGGTGCGGTGACCTCGGTCACGTGGCTCCGCTTCCTCCCAAGAAACCGAGCAAGTCCGTCATCTCCTCATCCATACGGGCCTCCTCTTCATCGCCAGGAGATCCTGCAGGCGCCTCCCCTGCCTGGGCCTCAGGCCAATCTTCGGGCCATGCGACCTTAGCCCTAAACTGCTCTGGAGTAGGGCACGCAAAAGGAGCGAAACCCTGCCCCTGCTGACTGAGGCTAAGCTGGTAGAGACACTCATGTATCTGCACCTGCCCCCGGTGGTTGGCCGCCTGCTGGCGAACCAAGTGCTATAGATAACGCTTCATGCCTAGTGATCCAGCGGGATCGGCCTGATGAGGTGGTGGCGGTGCGTCTACGGCTTGAGGTGCATCACCCTGCGCCTGCCTAGGCGTGCAATACTTCTCAATGAAGACCCGGGTGATAGGCAATCAGATCACCTTACTAGGGGTGACGGGAACCACGAATGACTGGCAGAGGCCCGTGATCAATGCCGGAAACCCCAGGGCCCTGTTAGACTTATCCAGGTCTAGAGAGTGCCTGGTGAGTGGCATACCTGCAAATAAATAGATGGCATCAGCAATCAATTGAGCCACGTGGACGCTCATCCGTGTCAGGATGGCATACACCAGCTGACACTTCGGCAGAGGGAGATCGGAGTTATGATCACTAGGCAAGACATTGTTAAGCAGCAATGTCATCCACATCTAGGTCAAGGTGGTCATGCTGGTGCGCATGATCCGCACCCGCCTCCCTGCAGCGGTCCGGGCGAAATCCTTCCCCAGGGTGCATAACAGCTGGGCAATGGCCTCCTCGTCGAACCCATCGGCCCTGTTCCTCCTCTAACTGAACTCGCACTCCTGGCCTTCCTCCAACACTAGCGGGTCACTCAGGAACTGGCTGAGGGCTTCTGCGTCAAAGGGAATCCACTAACCCCTCACTCATGACCGCATGTCTCGCACTCCCTCTTCTGTGGTCCAAGCATTAGCATAAAACTCCAGGACTATCTTAGGGTCAAACTTAGCCATTGGAGTCACCAGCGACGTCCAATGTCGGCGAGCTATCTCTTCCTGAAAATCCGTGTACTCATCGTCCCTGAGTTGGATGCGTTTCTCTCTGTGGAATGACCATCCTTTGATGGTCTCGAAGTACTGCTGGTGCTCGACGCTCCTGAAATGGTGGCTATCAAACTTGGGGGCGGCACTGGTTCCTTCAGTCGCGGCGTCCCTCCTAGATCTCTTTGCGGAAAGCTTTTTCGGAGCCATTTCCTGCGAGTACAAACATTTGGAAAGTTAATTTACAAGGAAATGTTATTTTAAAGCAAAAATGGCATGCTAATCTTTTCGATTTAGAACAAACTTGTGCACACATTTCCTTAAAGAAGAACATTTATGAACGTGCATACATGCAAAATATCCTGCTATTTATATCAATATACAAAAACATTCTAGCTACCACACATATTCTTTTGAAAAGAATTCATATATGCATGCTCAAGGTATTGTGCCAAAAATACACATGTCCATATTCAAGGTATTTTGCTACCAAAAATTACATACACACATTTGAAGTATTTTATTAACATACAAAATTTTTTGTTGTTTCATTCACATTTATTTATACATATATGCACATTGGAGAGCCAATCTCATGTCATGCACACACTTGCATTTATTTGGAAAGGAATTTTCATGCCATCTATCTACACTTGAAAGGCAATTCCATATCATATATTCATTTTGAGAAGCATTCTCGTGCCACATTCAAACATGTGTACATTCATAAAGCGCTTGACCACCTATTCAACATATACACGTTTTATTTGAAGGGTATTTGTCTCTTGCTACCTATTCTATATATACACGTACATGGTGAATAACATCTCAAACAAACTAGGCAAACATCATGGTGCAACAAAAAAAAAAAAAAACAGCCGCTGGCCTAAAGGGAAATCCCTATCATAATGCCTTCGTTTTTATGTTTTCTTGCACTCAAAACTAAAGGCTTGGATTCCTAGGTCTAAGTCCTTAATTTGGGCACTTATTTTAAACTCTACATGCTGTCCCTATACACACAAAACAACCCCACAATCCAAAGTTCACAAAACCATGCCCAAATGTCATTGAGGCATTTCACCGAGCACTTGGTGGGCGCATGTTTATGCATGAATAGCAAGGGAATGGGGGCAATGTGGCATGCCCCATTATTTCAGAACACAACCTAGGCTTAAGGCCATCCCTTACAACCCCTCAATTCAACAAAAACAAGCAACAATTCAAGGATAAATCCCTCACGTTTTTGAGCAAATACATGCAACTTAGAGCACCAAAATACATCAATGGAAAGCTAGAGAGCCCAAGAATGAGGTACTTACTTGTTGGAGATGAATAATAGCGCAAAATGGAATAAAAAATGTAGAGAAAAGGTGACCTAAGGCTGGAAAATCAAGGAATCCCGTGAGCCTTCGTTTTTTTTTTTTTTTTTGAATGAGGGGGGAGAGTTTTTTGGTGCAGAAAACTTCCCCCTCCCCCTTTTTAACCACCTTCGTGCAGGGGTTGCTAGGCGAGCTAACCTGCATTTTTTTTAGGGAAGACATAAGTATGGCTCTTTACGGGTCGGCGTTCGCTTACTCGAACCCCCTTAGGGTAGATTAGGCATCCAATATTTACTTTAAAGACACAACGGTAATAGTTACTGAGAATTTAGAGGATACTAGGCTGCCTTCCAACGGCGCTTTCCATTTGTCCAGAGCTGGGCAAGGGACGACAATCTATCGGTCGTGACCCTAGCCTCTACTTGCGTCTGTCCCTAAGTACCTGAAAGCGGGGAACGACAATGCGCAACAAACTGTGGTTGCGTTACCGTTTTACCTTGATTGGTTTCTGCCTTTAGCCCCATCCCGACATTTGACCACTGTCTAAGACGATTTTGCTCCTATTATAAGATAACAAAATATGCATGTGTATGCATATGCATGAATTTTTTTTCAAATGCAACAATCTTTTTAGTGAAAGCTGGTCAGGTTCAGTTTTAATTAAGCGCTTGGGGCATCCCATGAACTGAGCGAAAAGGCTCAGGTTGTCACAAACTGCACATGGTTTAAAGCACAAAGTGAGGACTGAAGCATCAATCTCATGTTCTCCTCTTTTAAAAGACTGTGACGAGAAAATTGCAGCGGACAGGAATCCCTGGGGGAAACCAAGAAGAACACACAAAAATAAAATAACATGCAGTGATATCCTTAATTGCCCCAGATCTTGAGCGTAGTATCGCTTGACAACATCGGAGTTCACGGGTGAAGGTAGCTCCTCGCCATCCATGATGGTGAGCACCAGGGCCCCTCCGGAAAAAGCCCTTTTCACAACGAAAGGCCCTTCGTAGTTCAGGGCCCACTTCCCTCGATTATCTTTAACAGCGTGGGACATCTTTTTCAGCACAAGGTCTCCCTCATGGAACTTGCGCATGCGCACGTTCTTGTACAACGCGTTCTTCATTCTTTGTTGATACAGGCGCCCATGAGTCATGGCCGTCAAGCGCTTACCTTCAATAAGGTTGAGTTGGTCATAGCATGTTCGAGCCCACTCTGATTCCTCTAAGCCTGATTCTGCTAGTATCCTTTGGGAAGGGACCTCTACCTCAAACGGGAGTACCGCTTCCATTCCATAAACCAAGGAGTACGGTGTTACCCCAGTAGAAGTTCGTACCGAAGTTTGGTATCCATGCAGGGCAAAAGGCAACATCTCATGCCAATCTTTGTACGACATTGTCATCTTCTGAATAATTTTCTTAATATTCTTATTGGCTGCTTCCAAGGCTCTGTTCATCTTCGGTCGGTAGGGCGTGGAATTGTGTTGCCGGATTTTGAAATCCACGCACATTTCCTGCATCATTTTGTTATTCAGATTGGTGCCATTGTCAGTAATGATCTTCCTAGGGAGTCCGTACCGATAAATCAGCTCCCTCTTTATGAATCTGACCACTACACTCCTCGTGACATTGGTGTAGGAAGCCGCTTTGACCTATTTGGTGAAATAATCTATTGCCACGAGAATGAAGCGATGACCGTTCGAAGCCTAGGGTTCGATGGCCCCTATGGCGTCTATCCCCCACATGGAAAAAGGCCAAGGGGCGAACATGACATTCAGAGGATGTGGCAGGTTATTAACATTGTCAGCGAACGCTTAACATTTAAGGCATTTCCTTACATGGGTGCAACAATCACTTTCCATGGTGAGCCAGTAATAACCTGCTCTCAGGATCTTCCTGGCCATAGGCGTGTGTTCCAAATGAACCCCCGTGGACTTCCTCGATCATGTGGTTCACCTCTTTGGCATCCACGCATCGCAGGAGGGTCATGTCATGGTTTCTCTTATATAGTATGCTCCCGCTCATGAAGAAACCGTCCCGTTCCTCTTCCACCTGACAACAATGCGCGGGTCTGCCACGACACCAGAACTCAATGTATGGTAGGTCCTCGTGCGGTGTTAGCTGGAACATGGATGCAAAAGTAGCAAGCGCATCCGCCATTTGATTTTCCTCCCGGGGAATGTGATGGAAGAAGATCTCATCAAAGGAATCAGCCAACTCCTTGATATAGGCTTTGTAGGGCATCAGCTTGGGGTCTCTAGTTTCCCATTCCCCTCTGAGCTGGTGAATCACCAGTGCTGAGTCCCCGTACACTTTGAGTAGTTTGACATTAGAGTCAATTGCCGCCTACACGGCCAGGGCACACGCTTCATACTCAGCCATATTGTTGGTGCAGTCAAACCCTAGCCTGGCTGTGAAAGGTATACATTGATTGTCTGGAGAGACCAATACTGCTCCAATGCCATGGCCTAGAACGTTTGACGCTCCATCAAACCACACGGTCCACTTGTCCCGGTCCTCGTCTAGCTTTTCCTCAAACAAGGCCATGATGTCCTCATCCGGGAATTCGGGATACATGGGATGATAGTCGTTGAGAGGCTGCTGAGCCAAATAATCTGCCAAGACGCTTCCTTTTATCGCTTTTTGGATGACGTAAACTATATCAAAATCGGATAGCAAAACTTGCCACCGGGCGATCCGTCCTGTGAGAGCAGGCTTCTCAAAGATGTACTTAACCGGGTCCATCTTGGATATCAATCAGGTGGTATGGCTCAGCATGTATTGTCTTAGACGGTGGGACGCCCAGACTAAAGCACAACACATTCTTTCGAGCAGGGAGTAATTCATTTCACAGGCCATGAACTTCTTACTTAAATAGTAGACAGCGCGTTCTCTCTTCCTGGACTCGTCATGTTGCCCCAGCATACATCCCATCGATTCGTCCAAAATCTTCATATACAAGATGAGAGGCCTTCCGGGTACCGGCGGCATAAGCACAGGAGGGTTCATGAGACACTGTTTGATCCTTCCAAACGCTTCTTGACAATCCTCGTTCCAGCGGACGGATTGGTTTTTGTGTAAGAGTTTGAACAACGACTCACAAATAGCGGTGAGCTGTGATATGAATCTGACAATATAATTCAAACGTCCCAGGAAACCTTGGACCTGCCTCTTGGTACGGGGTTTCGGCATCTCAAGGATGACCTTCACCTTTTTGGGGTCCACCTCTATCCCTTTCTGGCTCACGATGAAACCTAGCAATTTCCCTGATTTAACCCCGAAAGTGCACTTAGCGGGGTTTAACCTCAATTGATACTTCCTAAGCCTTTCGAACAACTTCTGCAGGTTGACAAGGAGTTCCTCCTCGGTCTTAGACTTGGCAATTATGTCGTCCACATAGACTTCGATTTCTCGGTGCATCATATCATGGAACTAAGCCACCATAGCCTGTTGATAAGTTGCCCCGGCATTCTTGAGTCCAAAGGACATCACCTTATAATAGAACGTCCCCTACAGGGTGACGAAGGTAGTCTTTTCCATATCCTCCGACGCCATTTTTATCTGATTGTAACCGGAGAACCCATCCATAAAGGAAAACAAAGCGAAATTGGTCGTATTATTCACGAGGATATCGATGTGCGGCAGAGGAAAATTGTCTTTGGGACTGGCTCGATTCAGGTCCCGATAATCCACACACATTCGCACTTTCCCATCTTTCTTAGGGACTGGTACAATGTTGGCAACCCATTCTGGGTACCGAGCGACAGCCAAAAAACCAGTGTCAAATTGTTTTTTTACCTCTTCTTTTATTTTCAAGGATGTCTCGAGCTTCATCCTCCTCAGTTTTTGTTTTACCGGGGAACACTCAGGATTTAGAGGTAATCTGTGCTGTAGGATATCAGAACTCAAATCGGGCATATCTTGGTAAGACCAAGCAAAGATGTATTGGTAGTCTTTTAGCAGGGCTGCCAATTCTTCACGGATGGGAGCGGTCATACCCGTGCCTATCTTTACTTCTTTTTCCCCATTGCCGGTTCCTAAGTCCACTACTTTCGTCTCTTCTTGATGAGGCCCCATTTCTTGGTCCTCATGGGCGACTATCTTCTCCAACTCCGGGGGAAGTCCCACATCTTTGTTCTCTTCATCCTCCGTCTGATCCGTTTCTTGCTCAAAATCGATGGTCAGGTCCCAGGTATTAGTACCTTCGAGGGACTCGTCATCGGATATGGCGTTTTAAACGTAAAGAAATAAACATGCAAATGGATGAGAATGGGTAGAGACGTAGGAACAGATGAAGAAAGATCTTTGTATTATAAATTCAAGAACAAAAGACATAAAGCCTTAACAAAAGGAAACTCTAAAGCCTATGCCCAACTGTATAGTTTAAGAGCCACAAAGGGTTACATTATGCTTGTCGCGTAAATGTTCGAGTGCTCCTCCACTCGCCAATTTCCTAGTAGGAAACCAGGAGGGCATGGTCATACCAAATCCGACCCACTCGGAGAATCATCTTCGCATATCGCAACGACTTGGCCTTTGTGTCCTAGACCCGCGCTTATAAAGCTCCTACTGATGTGGCAGGGCGGGCCCCCTTCGACTTCTCGTCCCAATCGCGAGCCTTGACCTCCGCTCTTCCTTCCCGCAATGCTTTTCCTTATGTCCACTTGTGTGGGTTTATAGCCTAACCCAAATTTCCCACGATTTCCTCTGGCGCTTATCAGGATGGTTCTGCCGCCGCTGTCCTTGCCTAAACCCATTCTGGGCTCGTAACCATTCCCCAACATCACTCGGGCCACCATTACAGCCATATCGAACAGGCAAGGTTGCCCAGAGAAGGAATCTACGAAGGCAATGCTTACCACCTCAAAAGACTGGAAAGCTATTTCTAATGACTCCTCCGCGGCTTCCACATATGGCATAGAGGACGGGCAATTCACCAAGATGTCTTCCTCGCCTAATATGATAACCAAATACTCTCCACTACAAATTTCAATTTTTGGTGGAGTGTAGAGGGAACGACTCCCACCGAGTGGATCAACGGGCGTCCCATCTGTACAGGGAGGTCGATCTCTCCCCTAACCTCTCAGCGGGTGCCGTCGAAGGCACGAACCACCATGGAACTTGGCTTTAGATGGGAAGCATTAAACGGTAATTTCTCCAAGGTGCTTTTGGGCATTACGTTTAAACTGGAACCGTTATCGATGAGCACCTTGGCCATGACGTGGTCCATGCATTTGAATGATACATGCAGAGCCCTGTTATGCCCTCTCCCCTCGGCAAGGATTTCTTCTTCGGCGAAGGCGAGATAGCTGTTGGCGGTGATATTATTGACGAGTCCCCCAAAGCCCTCTAAGAGATATCTTGAGCCACATGAGTTTCGTTCAAGACCTTTACTAGCAAAGCCCGATGAGGCTCAGAGCTCATGAGTAGTTCCAAAAGAGAGACCCTAGCCGGGGTTTTGTTGAGCTGCTCAATGACCTTGAACTCGCTTTGCTGAATAATGCGGAGAAACTCATTTGCTTCCTCTAGCGACACTTCCTTCTTGCCACAACCATCCCTTTTCTCCGGAAGACCTTTCACTGGAATATCCTCGTTCGGAGTGAGGGTCGTTTTGTCATTTTGTTCTTCCATCACCTTTGCCTTCCCCTTAACGTTTGCGGGTTGAGTCGGCAGGTCGGGGGGTGCAAACACGCGACCGCTGCGGGTCACACCGCTTAGCCCCGTGATATTGGTCACCTTGGTTGACAACGAGCTGATGTCGGTGGCCTCCTTTTTCCTTTCACTTGGAGGTGCATACCTCCACGGGACTGCGTGGCTGTTTCGGTATGGGAAAGGAACAGGTTTAACTACCGAGGGATATCAGGGCTTTTGTGGAGCTGCGTCCTTGGTGAAATATATCACCAAAGGTTTAGGCCTCCCAAAACTTCTTTCATCTGCGAACTGCATACATATATGCTGCTCTTCCCTCCCCTCATCGCTGACTTCCAGTCGGCCTTGATCTATCATCTGTTGCAAAAGGTCCTCCACTGCTAAACATGTTTCCATTTATGTAGCTCGTCGGGATGAAACAAACAAGAATCCTCTTCATGCCCACCATGGGGAATTACGCCCCCCTTTTGTAGGGCCTCCTAGATAAACCCCCTGGGGGTTGTCACATCCTTTAAAGGCTTAGACCTGCGCGGCCTATCCGACTCTACGGCATTAATTGCTCCCCCTCTATGATTGGTGAGCGAGTTTGTTTTCACGTTGGGCCGATCCTCTTGAAACGTCATCCATCCGGCATCTATCAAATGTTGAACCTTGTATTTAAGGGCCAGACATTTTTCGGTGGAGTGGCCCAGGGTTTTCCCATGGTACGCGCAAGTTGCATCAGGGTCATACCACTTTGGGAAAGGATGTTGGTAGATCTTCCTGGGAGTTATTACGGCCATTTGGTTGGCGATGAGGGACGGAAAGAGGTCTTCGTACGTCATTGGGATCGGGGTGAATTCTGGAATTGGCCTCGAGGGAAAGTTCCCCATCGCGTTGAAACCGACACCAAAGTGGGCATTGCCGGCCGGGCGAGTCGTGGTTGGAGCCAGAGCTTGGGAGGCCTTCCTCTGGATGGGGACGAGCGCTCTAGGCTATACGGGTGTTGAATTGGAGGAGTTCCCGACGCGAACTGAGAAGCTCGGATGATGTTGCGCGTACTGATGGGTACCATGAGAGGTCTGCGGTGGCTTGACCCATGCGGGTGCCGAGGTGACGACATGGGTATCTCCTTCCTTCCTTTTTGCCCCAGTTGCTCTGATTTTCCTAGCATTGGTACTTGTGGAGGAGACGTAATCGAACTTCCCTATCTTCAACCCTACTTCGATTCTGTCCCCGACGAATCCCAAGTCCGCGAAGCTGGAAGGCATGCAGCCTACCAACATCTCATAGTAAAACACTGGCAAGGTGTCTATCATCATGGTAATCATCTCCCTTTCGACCATGGGAGGGGCCACTTATGCTGCCAAGTCTCTCCACCGCTAAGCATACTCTTTAAAGGTCTCACTTTCCTTCTTAACCATGTTCTGCAGCTGAGTGCGATCGGGAGCCATATCGGAATTGTACTGATATTGCCTAAGGAAGGCAGTAATCAAATCCTTCCTAGTACGGATGCGGAAAGCTTCCAGATTAGTGTACCAAATAACCGCGGCTCCAGCCAAGCTATCTTGGAAAAAGTGCATTAACAACTTTTCATCCCTAGAATGTGCCCCCATCTTGCGAATTTATATCTTGAGATGGTTCTTAGGACAAGTCGTCCCTTTGTACTTTTCGAAATCAGGTACCTTGAATTTTGGGGGGATGACGACATCCGGTACCAAGCAAAGATCCGTCATGTCTGCGAACGGATAGTCACCAAAGCCTTCAACAGCTCTCAATCTCTCCTCGATGAGAATATTGGTTGTGCTGTGAGGTTGTGCTGAGGCAATGTATTGGGTGCCGGCCCCTCAACGGGGATCGGGGGGTAGAAATCGACATCCCTTGGGCATACTCTCGATGATCTTCGTGGACCTCGTCGGGCTGTCGAGGAGACTCCCCTTCAAGGATGGGGGAAGAGACATGACCCGTGTCATCATGCATGACTGGAGGCCTGTAATTAGGCGGTAACCCATAAGGGTAAGCCACCCAATTGTATCCCAAATAGGGGTTGGTGATGTGCCCCAGTGTACTTCTTTCTCGTCCTACCGCGTTTGGGGGAGGATGGTGCGCGGTAGCTATGAGAGTTGGGTATTCTTCGGTAGCCGAACTAACAGCGGCAGCGGTGACCATGTTTTTCTCCATGAGTTGTCTCATTCCTAACATGGCCTCCATCATGAAAGCCATTTGTTCTTTCAAAGCCGACATGTCGGCTTTCATCTGTTCCTGTGTCTCCTTTTGATCACCCATAGTTCTAGATTTGGATCTAGTGCGATAGGGATGCCTTGGGGCGCGTTTAGTTATGGTGTTTTTTCCTAAAAAAACCAAACGTGAGGAGTAGGTAAAAATGAATGCATGCTAGAGATAAAATGCAGGAGTG
Source organism: Glycine soja (assembly GCF_004193775.1). NCBI lineage: Eukaryota > Viridiplantae > Streptophyta > Magnoliopsida > Fabales > Fabaceae > Glycine > Glycine soja. The sequence continues at coordinate 22,174,213 of NC_041009.1, read as the reverse complement.
ATTTGATTCACACCGATCTTTGGAGTAAACACATGGGATAAACTCATTTTATTCAGAAAGTTATAACTAGTCACGATCCGAGTGACTGTACAAACTTCCTAGCGGTTTCTAATTATATGGGCCATTAAATCTATCATATGCTGACAATAGCTGATAAGATCGTGGATCTCCTCGGGGGCGGAGTAGGTGTCCGCCATCGCTTTGGCCTTGGCTAGCAATCGGGGAAGTTCTTGACTCTTATTCAAAGTAAGAGCAAATCGGTCCATCCACATTTTTGCCTCTTGATGTAACGAGTCGATCACCCTTCCTCTAGCCTCCTTTTCTGCGTACACTTGGGCATACTCGTTCGCCACTTTATACTCGTGGGCCGTGGCTAGATTTAGTTCTTCTTGGTACTTGTTGACGATGGCTAACATGTTGGTCTCTATCTCACATAAACGCTGAGACAAGTTTCTTTTGGACCTTGAGCAAGCGGCTAACTCCTCTTTCAAGACCATGCTATGTGCTCGTGATTGGTCTCTCTCTTCCCTTCGAAGCTTGAGCTCACTGTTGCTGCCTCACAAAGCTCCACGAAATTTGTCACGGCCATGCTCTTCCTTGCGAGCCGTCTTGGTTTCTTATTCAAGGACTCTTGCGGTAGCTGCATTTTCTTCTCGTAACCCAGCACACTCTTTCCGGACGTCTGTAGCAACCAACTTGAATTTTTCTTTGGCAAGTCTCGCTTTTCCTAGTTCGGTTTTTAGAGCTTGGACTTCGTCATCCTCTTCCGGAGCTTCGAAGTTCTCTTCGTTGATAATCTTTAACTTGGAGAGCCAATCTAACCCTCGTGTACGAACTTTCATCCATTCATGATAACCACCGATGATGCCATTACGAATGCCCCTAAGTTCTTTATCTTTCCTTAACGGGCTTTCCCATGCCTTATGGACTCTTTGTATACCCTTGAAACTTTGCGCTCCGAAATCTCTCACAAGGAAAGGAGACAGGCTTTCTTCCGCCAGTGTTCCCCTCATGGGGTACCCTAACTGTCTTATAGCAAGTGTAGGATTGTAGTTAATGCAACCCCTCGTTCCTATCAACGGGATGTTTGGGTAGCCCCCACATGAGAATAGAACTCCCTTTTTTCCTTCCTTCCATCGTGGAAACCAGTTGACTGTTCTGCCTCCTATCCCAGCCAAGTGTTGGTTCCAATCTACTCTTATCTTTTCGACACACGAGCGATGGCTTCGGAGCGGACATGGATGCCTTATGTCTTGTTGGAATAAATGTGAAACCAACCATACACAAAGAGCGGGTAAACAACAGATGATCCATGCGCTACTCTTTTCGTATCTTCGGTCAAATGTGTCAAATAAGTCCGCCAAGATAGCTACCATCGGGCTCTCTTTGCTATGGTGATATGCAAGGAAAGCATCAATTGTGGCTAGGTCCACCAAACCATCCACGTTTGGAAAGAGGACAACCCCAAAGATTAGCAATGCTAATACGTCCATAAACAAGACCCACTCCTGTTGATTCGCCATATCCCTCGCCTTGTCTTATAAGTACTTTCGTGGTAGGCCCACTATGCCGTTTCGAGTGTGCTTTACATGATCCAATCCTCTCGCCAAATCCTTGACCACAACTGCAATCTTGCTCAAGGAGGGAAGAAATCCGGAGAAAAGATACGGTTTCCTTCCCCCAAGAGGACATCCTAGAATCTCCTCAAATTCTTCAACAGTCGGTACTAATTGGAATTCTCCAAACGTGAAGCATCTCAAGGGCTGGTCATAGTATTGGGTGAGTGATACAATGGCTTCTGTGGATATCTCTGCTACGGTCAAATCTAAGATCTTTCCGTACGCCTTGCGGAAGGCTTGCATTTGGAGAGGTCCCATCAACCGCCCCAACTCCTTAATGCTGGTGATATCTAGGCCCTTAATCTTGACTTGATAAAACCTTTTGCCAGTTTGATTTGTTCCCATGTTTACTAAAGTGAAAAAAAACCAGTGCGAATCAAAACTCCGACATCTATCATGGGGTGGAATGGATGAATGCATGAAGAAATGCATATGACACAGATGCAATTTATGAATACGGGAGCCCGGGAAACTGCCTCCTTCTTAGATACAACGTCATGGGGTAGCACGGTGCCCAACGTATGTATTTAAGAAGGTGACATGGACCCTCCGTTGGTTTTGCCAAAGAGAGGGGATCAAGACGAAACCCGTGCATGATGCATATGCGAAAGGCACAATACGGGGATGTACATAGTACGACAATATTCATAAACAAATATAATCAAAGGGGTACACGACATTTGACTACATGCATGGCAGTGTGAAAAAATGGCACGCAGCGTGTTTGCTTCGTGCCCCTATTTTAGGGACCTAGATGGGAGGGAGCTAAAAGGGCTTTTAGTGATAATTTCCAAGGTGATCATATCTCTCTTGATGGTCTCTAGAGGTATCATCCCCTTCAAAGAACATATTGCGGAAGTAGGGACTACTAACAACAATATGTTATCAAAGAGAAAAACTCTAGATGATGGTTCACTGTAATCAAGCAAGTCGCAGACCTAGCATGACCACAGATTCACCTCCACTCCTTATGTTCCCATGGACCTGGGTATAGGGCCCCTTTTCAACTCACCGTGTGTGCAAATAGTGTTGGTGTTTGTGTGCATCAAATGAATAAATATTTATCTCATGCATACATTTTAAAACACACTAAAAGCATCAAAAGAGTTTATATATACAAGAACATAAGAAAAAAAAAGACAAAGAAAAAGAACAAAAGGAAAGTCATAGTAAGGAAAACACACTGATTGATTGGTCTAACTCTCTAACAAGATTCCCCAGCGGAGTCGCCAACTGTCACAACCTACCCTTCAGCGAGAGGGCGACGCGTGACTCGCGGGTGCGTCTTCCAGGAAAGGAATACGCGCGGAGTCGCCACCAACGTTTATTTGAGGAAAACGTCAGAAAAACCAGAAAAGACGTGGTCTACGAACTTTAAGTGAAAGGTTCGGGAGTTGTATTTACGCACGGGGAAGGTATTAGCACCCTACACGTCCGTCACAAGAGACGACAGCCTTTAATCAAATGTACAAATATGACTTCAATTTATGTTATCTTCCCTTTTTTCACGTACCTATGCTTTTTTATGCCTTTTATATATTTTTTATCTTTTTATGGTCGACGAGGGTGTTTCCTTTGCTCCTATGTATTCCTCAATTGTGATAAGAAAATCAGACCTACGTAGTTCTTTGAGAACCAAACGTTGGTTAAATTGTTTTTATCCTTCTTTCGCAAAATATGTTTTTATTGAATGAAAGGTCATTTAAGGCATTTGACCATTAAACAATCTTTCGATTCTTTTGAAAAGAAAGAAAACATTAAGGCATTGGACCATTAATGATCTTTTGTTATTTTTGAAAAAAGGTAATAAAGCTATGTGTTGATTTTAGGCCTTTTTTAAAAATCTACGTTTAACCAATAAAAGCGGAAAAGACCATTTTAAAGTGTTGAACCTTAAAAATGGCTTTTTTAGGTGATGACAAAAGTTTGATTTATGAATTGATTTTAGCCTTAGTTTCACTTTGGTTATTAGTCAATTCGATTAAGAAAGGAAAATCCCAAAGAAAAAACGTCCGATTGATTTTTTTTTATTATTTTACTAAAATATATTTTTTTAATTATTATATTATTATTTTGCCTCTTTTTTTGTTTTAAACGTGGTTACGGCATGACCGAACGGTCAGATTTTATTTTAACAGAAATTAAAAGATGTTACAATTCAAATGATCGGTGAAAATTTATTTTATTTTTTTATTAGGCGAGAAAATGACTTAAATAAATGACTAAAGCACGTCAAAAGGTGGTACGGAAAGTAAATGAAATAAAAATAAAAGCACGTGAAACAAATGAGGACCACTAAGGGTACATAGACTGAATTAAAAAGTTCGATTTCGGGAACTTACTGGTTGAAGACCGAAGAACGGCAGAAAATCTTCGCGAAATCACTCACGGAAATGTCTCGGAAGCCTTACGAAGCACCTCGGCACAGATTTTCTTCACGGAAACAATTTTTCTCACTAATTTTAAGTGATTCTCAAATACCAGGAGGGTTGAACATTTTTGTTCTTCCCTCCTTCCCCTATTTACAGGGAAAAGAAGGAGAAGCTTGCCACCCAGCTCGCCCAGGCGAGCTAGGTTTCTTCCTCCAGAAGGCACCGCCTTCTGGGGAACTTCCTGGAAGGACCAAGTGGGCCTGATTGCTATTTGCACCCCCTGTTTACTAAATACACCCCTGCCCTTTTTTGCTGATTCTTCTTCCGTAACATTACGGAACTTTACGAATTTCGCGATGATACTCGTTTTCTTTCTGTAATGTCACGAAACCTTACGGATTACGCAATCCTCCCTTCTTTGGCTTCCGGAATGTTACGGAACTTTACAGATTGTGCATTAACATTTCCTTTTGACTTCCGGCATGTCACGAAACTTCATGGATTGTGCAACAATGCTTTCTTTTGACTTCCGGCATGTCACGGAACTTCACGAATTGCCTAATGATGGGTGCCAAGTACCTCGAAGTGGTCAAACGAGGGTCGCATCCCAACAAACGGATGGTCCCCGGACGAAATTAGGGTATGACAATTGCATACAATAGTTATCACACAGTCTGTATCATTAAGAGCACGTTCTCCCCGTTTACTCCAGCTAATGCCTTTGTCTTCAGAAGTTGCAACTGCATCTGAAAGTACTTTTATACCTTGAGCAAAAAGATTGGGTGGGAATAACAACCACACATTTCGTATAGTTTTGGAGAAGCTATTTGTGTAAGGAAATCCTTGTTGTACCACAAGCGGAAAACAGAAAAACAACAAACAAAAAGAACATGAGCATTCCTTCTTTCTGCTTCTAAATAAGCCATGTCTACAAAGCACGAAAAGGATTCATACCTGAGTCACAAAGCCCACAATATATATAGAGAACCCCACTATTGTTGCGGAAGATGATTTCCGAATGAAAGCAGATAGCATGAAGGCTAAGCCAGTCTTGAAATAAAAAGGGAAGCCATATTACACATCATACAAATTGTAATGAACAAACAAAATCTATTAACAGTAAGACTATAAGAAATCCACATTTGAAATTCCACCAATCCATCAATAATTAGATCACACCAATTCCAAACTCTGAAACACAAACACAATTCAATTATCGCAAATATAATGAGTAATTTTGAAAATTTTCACACCTCCAATAAGGTACCTGACAATTTCCCTCTCGGCAACAAGCTGAAGAGGGAGCTAAAACGAACCCGTAGGACCCTTGTACTTCCCTCGCCACTAAAGACTGGTGGAATTGGTCTGAAGACCGTAGCTTATAACGGTGTTGTTTCTCTCTAAAAAATGAAGCGCTCCAGGGCACCGCATAGGGTTGCTGAGAAGCCATGCATCCACTAAAGTCACCGATAAAGCGAAGCAAATACTCGATTCCAAATTTGGGCCTCTCAAAGACGACGATGATGGCGGCATCGAAGACTTCGACGATGGTAGCAAAATAGTGGAGCTCAACGCCATAGAAATCCTCACCGAGCACCTGCACTTCTACGAGAAAGGCTTCCTGTGCGACTCGAACCTCCGCATGCACATGCGCGCGCACGGAGAACAGTTCGAGACGGTGGAGGCGATGGCAAAGCCTTCAGAGACCACTACGCAGTGGCGCGCAACGCGATTCTCGTGTCCGTTCGAAGGATGCAAACGGAACAAGCTCCACCAACGGTTTCAGTCGCTGAAATCAGTGATTTGCGTGAAGAACCACTTCAAGAGAAGCCACTGCCCAAAGATGTAGACGTGCGAGTGGAACTTGGTCGAAGTGTGATCGGACAATTTGGTGACGCCATGGACGACAAAGGGGTCGAGCTTGGAGAGGGTGTAAAGAGAGAGGGGTTTGGTTTTGGTGAGGGAGAATAAAGGAGGCGGGACTCGGCCATGGTGAAGAGAGTGAGTGAAGGGTTTAAAAGGTTGAAGACCATGAGCCACCGATGGTGTTTTAATAGAACCTGTCGTAACTTTTATGACCAACACACATTCTAAGACGTTTATTAATAATCGTCTTAGAATGTGTGTCGTATAAAGCTTTTTCAATAAGATAATTACAAAAATGTCACCGATTCATTTTCTAAGGCAGTTCTAAAAGAACCGTCGTAGAATGATTATCGTAAAAAGCCATATTTCTAGTAGTGTGAAAGGAAAGAAATGAAAAGATAAGAAAAGGAGTAAAAAGTAAAATGATTTTAAATAAGGATAATTATGATTTTTTTCTTTTAATTTATTTATTTTTTGAAGTTTTAATTTTAATTCCTATTAAAAAATTGATATGAATAGAAGTAAAACTCACATTTGACAGAGTTCAGCTGGTAGTGTCTCAATTTGAATAAAGTTGAGTGTTACCTCGAGCCTTGAAGACGTTGTTCAGACTTGAGACTGAGCCCCAAAGTCACTGACTTGCTCACTCACCTCTCAACACCATTCTAAACTTCTCACACCTACCCATATGCCAAGGACCATGAACAACCAATTTCTATCTTTGGAGCTCATAAGAGAAATTCTTTTTAGATTGCAAAGAATGACTTTTTCTTATTTCCAATCCTCAATTTGGCATTTACCATTTTTGCCTTAGCTGCCTCACCACCCTCTTATCGAGTGTCACGATCCACTATTGACAATGACTAATGCATAGACTATAATTTCCTGAGTCTGACTAGTCTGTCCTATATTAAATAACATGTCACTACTACAAAAAACACTTTCTACATTGGTTAATTTGCACTTTCTATGTCAGTTATTAACCGTCGTTGTAGTCAATGTCGTTGAAAGTTTATATTTTTTACGACGATTATTATCCCAAAACCGTCTTAGAAGGATATATTTCTAAGACGGGTCTTAATTAAGAACCGTATTAGAAAGATGTACATTTTAAAACAATTTTTCAGAGAATCATTTTAGAATGTATTTTAAAAAAAAATATTAAAGTTTCTAAGAAAGTTTTACCAAAAAATCGTGTTAAAATGTAGATATTTTAAAACGATTTTTCAGAGAATCGTCTTAGAATATATTTTTTCATATATTATATATAATGTATATGATATTTTTTATTTTTTCATATGGATTTTAAAAACAAAGCTGATATATGAAAACAGCCTCATCTTCATACTATTTGGTCCACAAGCAGAACAAAAGCTTATCAAAGCTAATCATGTAACTTGTCCCTTCCGTGATCCATCACAACTAATTATTTTTCGTCTCATAAGATTTTTCATCATAATTCTACTACACAACTTGAAGCATATATAACTATGTAAATATGGCAATGTACACTTCATCCACTGAGGCCGTGCAAGCTGAAAACCTACCTTGCAATGATTAAATGAAACAATATAAACAATACATAAATACATTTTTTTAAAAAAAATAAGTGGCTACATCATGTTCCTCTGCAAAACCCTTTCGTAAGTCAAATAATTGATACTACAATATTAACAAGAAGGGGACACATGCCGGCACAAAAAAAAAAAAAAAGAGACACTTGCCAAGGTGCCACGTGCTCACATACGTACTCTAAAAGCGAGTAGTTTATTTTTTACAAGTTATATTAAATAACTATTTTTAACATAGTTTTAAAAAAAAACATATTACATACAATGAAGTATAAATTAAATGATAAAATTCAAAGCATTTAAAATTTTAATTTATAAATATTTTATCTACGGGAGAACGTCATACTTTAAGTATTTATGACGATATCTTCAAACAAGCACAAATTTATTGTCAAATATCTCTTCTATTTTAAAATTTAATTTACTTAACACAATAATCTTTATTATAACAAATAAGTTTTAGTGTAAAAATACCCTCAAACTTGTTTCTTATAAAAAAAATATCATAGTATTATTTTACTAATTAATCATAAACACATCATCATATTAAATATTAATATTGAAAAATATTTTAATTAAATTTTTTTAACTCAATACAGTGTAAAACATAAAAAATGTACTTATTATAATATAAAAATTATTTTTAACTCGTATTTTTAAGGTACTAACTAAGGAAATAATAATAGAAAACTCTTATTAAAAATTTCGTTTAATTTTAATACATTATTACAGTAAAAGTATGTTATTAATTAAAAAAATTTATATTATATAAATTTTTAAAATCGTTACTTCTTTATCTCTTCCATATTATTAGACCTGTTCCAACCACATATGCATAAAAAAAATCTGAAAAATAAATAAACTCTAACTTAAAAAAGCAAAAAATCAAGGAGCAAATCAAATAATCAATCCCTAGACAGCTTTATTATATTATTATAATTACAATATAATATAACATAACATATTCTTTTGATTTGAATATTTTTAATAAATCCACTTATTTTTAATATGAAATAAATTATATTATAATAAGAATATATATGTCCGTAATTTTTGATAAAAATTAATTATTACTTTTTATCAATATTAAAAGAAAAAAAATCTTATATATAGCAATACAACACAAGGCACAGCAAATCAGAAACAATAAACAATGAAAATAAAAGAAGTAAATAAATAAAACGATGCAGAACCACACCACGGCCACAAAACACAACACACAATCATAATTTGTGAAACGTTCACTTATTTTAGGGATATAATAAATCCAATATTTGTGAAATGTTCACAATGATAAAAAATTATTGCCTGACCTTAAATATGAAGGCTGATGTTGACACACTTGACATGTTTTTTAACATTCCACCATAAGTCACCATATTTCCTCCATGTTTGCAAGGTATGGACTCAAATTATCATCATAGTAATGATATATATTAATAGAAAAGAATGTTTCTACTCTTAAAGTCTTCGCCCAATATCTCATGTCATACCTTAAAAATTTTGAGTACTAGAGAAGCAACATTGCCACCAATACAGTTAAATCCCAAAATAAGTTTAGGTATACCACCCTAGCATGTCAATTTGATGCAAAATAACTCACCTGAATTCAATATAGATAATAATGCTTCAAAAAATATTTTTCTTTCAACTTCCTTAGCATCCCATAAAAGCAAGTTCAAAATTTCAAACAAATAGAATCATATCCAAAACACACAGCTCCCAACTGCTTAACCAATGACTATTAATATCACGAACATTCATCTCAAAAATTGACATCTATCTCATAGCATAGACCAAAACAACAATAACAAGCCAAGGTATACCAGGAGACTCTTGACATTCTTCACTTCCAATTCGCTCTCAGTGAAAACTTCATCAACACCCAAATTCTTAAACCTTTCTTTTACTTCATTGACCCGAGGCCTACAGCTGTCAGAAGTGGAAAAAAGGGAGGGAATAAGAAGGATATCTTAATAATCACATTATATTTTTAAAAAATGCAAAAAATATGTTGTAATGAACAAAACAAACCCCCAAAACAATACATAGAAGCTAATAACAAAACTAGCAAAAAAACCTTCCAATGAGCACTTGTCCCTTATAATATTAATATTGGGAATGCCACGCGATTTTGCAATCTGAATGACACACTGGCCAACCATGCTAGTCACCGCATTTTGCACAATAGCATCTCCTGTTGACATCCACAACCACATTCATAAAATTTTAGTTTGTTTTTGCGTGAGTGGTCGAGGTGGAAAACGGCTTTGACGGTGGAATGACAGAGCGACGAAGATGATGGCAAGGGAAATGCTATGAGTTTGCGAGTGTGGCGATTAGGTTTGCGGCGGAGAGGCGTGAGGTAGAGAAGCCCGTGAGCATTGTGGAGGGAAAGGAATGGCTCGACGAGGCGCAACACGTGCGAAAAGGAAGACACGGAGTGCAGTGCCTTCATAGAGAGAGAGAAGATGAGAATATGTGTGGAGAATATACATAGAATGAGAATGAGAATGAAGATAAGAAGGGAGAAGAAAGAGAGGTTAGGAAGTGATTGAGTCACACACACGCCACCAACTCTTCTTACTTCACTCTGTGTTTAGATCTCCATGATGATAGAGGCGCAAACAGAGAGAGCGAGGAGGAGAATTTAGGGTTTTTCAAAACTAAGGGAGAGAGAGATTAAAAAGATGAAAATAAGGACTAAGATAGAGAGTCAGTCCGTATTCCTTAAGAACATTATTCTCACGTTCTATGTCAGTTCACAAGAACCGATGTTGTAATGCATTTTCAAATATGGCCTTATCAAAACTGTCTTAAAAATTTTCTAGTTATTTACAAAAATGTTACCGCTTACTTATGACATCGGTTTTTGTACAACCGTTGTAAAACCTACGTCGTAGAAGATCATTTTTGTGGTAGTGTATAAAAACATATAATATATCTAGACAAATATATATATATATATATATATATATATATATATATATATATATATATATATCAATCCAACAATTAGATATCAAGGTCTCAAGTTACAACACAGACCATTGACATATTGTCCAAAATATCAACTAATAGTGATGTTGGTTATAAATACTAATCATCAAAGTGTCTTAAAACATCTTTATTACATCATCAACATATCTATAAGAGATGATTATTTAAATTTTAAAAGAAATAAATTCCTTCTATATCCATTACTACCCTTATCCTTATAGGTGCATTATATTGGAGTCACAAAAAAAAAACTCTTCAACAGACGCAATAGAAGCCTACCAAAAGATAATCAAATTTCTAGGTAAGTCAGCAAATCCAGCCACTCCACTATTTGTGTATATGAGAAAATAAAATAAAACAAGGGGATAAGTCAGACAGACTTAGTGATAGTATAAAATACAAAGCAGGCAAAAAGGAGAACACAACATAGCACGAATCTTTACATTCAAAGGAATTTAAATAACATTAAATAAATAAAAATAAATACAACTTATTTTTAAAAACTATTTTATACTCCCTTAAAAAAATTTAAAACTACATATAAAATTGTATTTAAGAATAATAACTTTATAATCAAACTTTCATTCTTCTACGTGCACATAGACCACATTATCTCTTTGTTGTGGTGAACGATAATTATAGAACTACGACATTTAGCTCGTAGACTGCATTAACTCTTTGTTGCAGCGAACTAATCTTTAGGAAGTATGGATATTCAATCAATAGGTTGTAATATCTCTTCGTTGTAGCAAACGAAAATCAATCATGAACTCACAATAAATAAAATAAACTATAATCCAATATTCATTCTTAAATATCTTATAAAAAATCTCAAAATAAATTTCAATCAAGCGAAAATAAATATTTTTCCTTTACTCTCAAGTACTTCTAAAACTTCAAAGATCACAAAAGAATATATATTTTGAAGTTTACTTGCTTCTCCTAAAAGAACTTAAAAAAATGTCGATAAGTAGATTAGTTACTCACACAAAAGAATGCAATCAACGCCTTCTTATGCTGTCGGGAGGATCAACTACCGTCTTTTCCACAAGATCTGCGCATTTTAAAATAAAGGAATAAGAGATTAGGCAAAATCCTCAAATTTAGCAAACCTAGGGTTTTGAGGAAACACACAATAATCCCTAATACTTAATTTTCTAACCCTTTTCACACAACCCATAACTAAATTATGCTATAAAATAATCTAACACAATGAGTTGTAAATTTTTAGCTTAAAGAGATCAAATAGAAAATTTATAAAAATGAGTGGTGTTCCCTTTTTCTCCAATCACATTCTCGTGCTTGGGACTGATATAAGGATGCAATAAACATGATAAATTTTGAAACAATGGAAGAAGATGAGTGAAAGGTTGAGAGATAAAAATTTCGGAAGAAGAGTGATGAGAATCATGAAACTGGCCAAATACAGGCTAAAGGCCCAAGTGGAGAAGGACGAAAGCCTAAGTGAAGAAGGACAAAGCCCTCGAGTGGAGAAGGATGAAGGCCCAGAGGTAGAGACACTATCAAGACTATTAATTGTTGCTGAAGGCCCAAACTAATTTGAAGGCCCAAGTTAAATATATTTTTTAGTTATAATTTTTATTTATTGTAATTTTGGCCCAAACTGTTTAGAAGACCCATGTCTATTTTTATCTTTTGTTCAAATACATTATAAGTATTGGTTTTTGTTTTCAATAAAGAAACTTTTGGCATTTGATAAAATTTGGTGAGAGCTTCTCTCTGGGTTCCTTGTTGAACCAATCTCAGACTTATCAAGGTAATCCTTGTGGCGTCTACCCTGACTTATCTTCCTTCACTGGAAGTGGCGTCATCCAAATCTCCGTAGCCTGTATCAAACGTTCTGCCCCGTAAGGTTCACATCATCTGGTATCAGAGCTTCGGCTCTTGATACAGGTTCTATCCTATCCTATCCTATTTTTTTTTCTTTGTAATTTGTCCAGGTTTGTGTTTTTGTCCTTGTTCTGTTATTTGCATTCTTGTTTACATCTTGTTTCGTTCTTGTTAGCGTCTTGTGTTCTGTTATTTGCGTTCTTGTTCTTGTTCTTGTCACGTTCTTATTCTTGTTTCTTGTGTCTTTCACACTTTGTGTCAAAAAAAAAGTTGCAGAAATTTTGAAAAAAAAAAGTGGGTGTTTGATTTTTGAACACGAAATTGAGGCATTTAGAGGTGTTTTTTTTGGAAAAGAAAATCGTGGATCAAATCCCTTTATCTAGATTCTCCTCTGAATTTTGAGCGTTTTGATATATAGTGGGCCTCAAACGGACAACCGTAGCAAAAGTTATGAGCATTTGAAGTTTACTTGTCATATCTGTTATCTTATCTGTTATCCTATCTGTTATCTTATTTGTTATCATATATGTTATCCAAATCTGATCTATTATCCAAATCAAATCAAATCAAAATTTGTTATCCAAATCAAATCAAATCTAATCTGATATCCAAATCAAATCCACTCTGCTATCGAAATCAAGTCTAATCTATTATCCAAATCAAATCCAATCTGTTATCCAAATCAAGTCTAATATGTTATCCAAATCAAATCTAAATCCAAATCAAGTCTAATCTATTAACCAAAATCAAATCTGATTTGTTATCCAAATTAAATCGGCTACACAGTTTGTGATAATTAAATTGTCTTTCCTGTTATATACTTTGTGTGTCTAATTTGATTCATCCAGGAACTTAAGAGGGAGTGAGTGGTAAAAGGCAAGAGTGAAAGCATCACACTAAAGCCTATATTGAGAGCATCAAACACGAGTGAACTACCATCAAAGAGAGAAACACATGAGTAGAGTGTAGTGAGGTCCTGAATCTTTTTTTTAATTTACTGCAAAATTCTTTGTTCCTTAATCATGGCAGGAGCTGGTGACAATAGTGGTGTATATCATCAACTGGACGGATCTCAACGCTTATTACTGGACGCGATGACTACACAAATGCAATGTTTGTTGAACCGTAACAATGAAGAGCTCTACAGGCGAATAGTCAAATCTTTCTTGTTTATTCTTAAACCTCTATCCCCTAGAGAAGTGTGTGATGACCAAATCAGGATGAGAGAAAAGAGAGAACAAGAGAAAAAAAATAGTGAGGCACCACAGAGGAATAGGAAAAAGAAGAGTGATGCACCCGAGGGAAAGAGTGATACACATAAGAGAGAGAGTGATACACATGAGAGAAAATTTAATTATTTTGCAAAGGCGAGTGAAGTGAGAAAAGTGTTACCTGCTCATGAACCACTCTATCTACAATATTGCAAAGACAATAAAATTTCTACTGATAATTCTAATGAGCTTACTATTTCTCCTAGTGTTCAACCCTTATTGCAGGAATTTAAAAATGTCTTTCTTAAGGAGATTCCTCATGGACTGTCACTTTCAAGAGGCATAGAACATCAAGTTGATCTCCTTCCCAGAGCTTCATTGTCTAACAGGCCAACTTACAAAAGCAATCCCCAACAGACTCAACATAAGGATGCACATGCCAAAGTTGAGTATGTGAAAAGATTGTATGACCAAGTGAAGGTGCAAATTGCAAAAAAGAATGAAAGGTATGCCAAGCAAGCCAACAAGAAAAGGAAGGAAGTGGTACTTGAACCCGGTGATGATCCTGGACATTTGAGGGCAAATGTTTTCCAAGAAGGAGGGAATGATGAGAATCATGAAACTGGTCAAATACAGGCTAAAGGCCCAAGTGGAGAAGGACGAAGGCCCAAGTGGAGAAAGACAAAGCCCTCGAGTGGAGAAGGATGAAGGCCCAGAGGCAAAGACATTATCAAGACTATTAATTGTTGTTGAAGGCCCAAACTAATTTGAAGGCCCAAGTTAAATATATTTTTTAGTTATAATTTTTATTTATTATAATTTTGGCTCAAACTGTTTAGAAAACCCATGTCTATTTTTATCTTTTGTTCAAATACATTATAAGTATTGGTTTTTATTTTCAATAAAGAAACTTTTGGCATTTGATAAAATTTGGTGAGAGCTTCTCTCTGGGTTCCTTGTTGAACCAATCTCAGACTTATCAAGGTAATCCTTGTGGCGTCTATCCTGACTTATCTTCCTTCACTGGAAGTGGCGTCTTCCAAAACTCTGTAGCCTATATCAAACGATCCACTCCTAGTCAAGTTCACATCAAAGAGATAGGGTTTAAGAGATGGGGTGGGTTATTGAAAAGAAGAGGAAGTTTGGAAAATGGGGGAGGGGGTCTCAGGTGGTTTAAAAGTGAGGGAGTAAGGTGGTTAGTTTTATATATATTTATAAAAAAAGTGAAACGGTGCGTTTAATCAAGTCCTCATCAAATCAAATAATTCTTCTTTTACCGTTGTTTCCATTGACATGGATTTTGGTGTAGTGCGCTTCGAATCAATTTTTTCCACTTTGTCAAGATTATATTTATCTACATAGTTGACAACTATGAGATAGAATCTAATAAGTTTGTTTGTAATTTATGGTTGTTTTCTTCCTGTTGGTAAACTAGTTTCGTAATTTTTGGCCTTCTTTGTATAAGTGAATTGTAAATATCAAACACTTTATTGGAAAAACTCAATTCTCACATCGGTTAAAGATAAAGTCATATGAGAGTATATAACTGAGGGACAACCCTCACACTCCTTGAACTAACTTTTGGAGTTGAGTTAGACTTAAATTTACATTCTAAGAATTTAAGATGATATAAGAAGATATCGACTAAACATAAAGTCATATGAGAGTATCTTCCTTTTTTGAATGAAAGACCGACTAATGAAATGCAAAATATGAAAATAATTGTCTCTTACTCTCTTTACTATGTTTTTAAACAAGTGTAAAAAGTTGAAAAACCTTGAAGTTATTTACCATGCTCCTTTCAACGTAGCTTATTTATTTGTTTGTTTAAATTAAATTATTTCTCAACATAATCTATAACTATTAAAAAAATGTTTATAATTATATTTTTTCATTTAATAATATTGATAAAAATTATATTATAGATGTAAAAGATTTCCATTACAAAGAATATTTAGTGTACATTTGGATTTTAAAATACTTCAATCTTAATTGGCTGTTATATGTGACTTGCATGTCAAAATCATGTAGATAAAAAGTATACATAATATATGTGCATTTGACATGTTAGAATAATAAAAATTAAATTTTATTAGTCATTATGTATTTTTCGTATTACTCTTAACTAAAAATATTTTAATATATTTTATTTTTACATATTTATTATTTCAAAATTAAATATAAACAGGTTAGTATTGAAGTTAAAATAAAATAAAAATACTCATGTGGCATTTCAAGTTCTCAAACAATCATAACATTAAGTTGACGATTGTAAAGCTCAGAATCTCTTACGGAATCCTTACATTACATATATCGGGTTCTCTCTGTCTCTCCGTCTCGTAGCAGAGAAGCAGCATGGAGAAGCACACTTTGTCTGTGACTCTGCCTCTGGAATTGATCAGAGAAATTCTTCTGCGATCGCCGGTGAGATCCGTTCTTCGTTTCAAGTGTGTTTGTAAGTCATGGCTTTCCCTAATTTCAGATCCCCAATTTAGCATTTCCCATTTTGACCTAGCTGCCTCACCCACCCATCGACTCATTCTCAGATCAAATTATTATGATAACTTTAACTATATTGAATCCATTGATATTGAAAGTCTGATTAAAACATGTCGCCAGCACATAGTGTATTTTCCATCACCTCCACGCGACCACCATGATGATGGTGAATATTATGATGTTCACAATCAACCCCAGATTTTGGGTTCTTGCAGAGGGCTTGTACTTTTACACTACTGGGGGAGCAGCGAAGAACTCATCTTATGGAATCCCTCACTAGGCGTCCACAAACGATTCCCAAAAACATACTTTCCATATGGGATACACGACGAATATGTATATGGTTTCGGGTTTGACGCATCAACAGATGACTACGGGCTAATTCTTATTGAATTTCCCGAGTTTAGCTTCGGCGAAACTGCAGTCTTCCTTTTCTCCTTCAAAACTGGGTCGTGGAAAAGAGACATTCTTGTTAGTGCTTCATACAACGATCTCGATGATATATTCAGTGTTGGGGATGAATTCAAAGCTGGGTCACTCCTCAATGGGGTTCTTCATTGGCTGGTTTTCTCGAAGGAAAGAAAGGTTCCCGTGATTATTGCCTTTGATTTGATACAAAGGAGTTTTTCAGAGATTCCTCTGTTCAATCATTTGACTACGGAAAATTATCATGTCTGCAGATTGAGGGTAGTGGGAGGATGCCTCTGCCTCATGGTCCTAGGCTGCGAAGCGGCTGAGATATGGGTGATGAAAGAATATAAAATGCAATCATCTTGGACTAAGTCCACTGTTATCCCTACTTTTGACTTCTACCCGATATGCGCCGCTGAAGATGGTGGAATTTTTGGATCAAATTGTGAAGGATTAGTGAAACACGATGACAATGGAGAGCTGTTTGACTATCACATCAGTGCTGAAGGTCAAAGGTTGTACTGTGCCAATCCTGCTATGTATCAAGAGAGTCTACTGTCCCTCCCCTGTGCCAATCGGAATGAAACAAGGGAAGATGACCAACATTAACAGAAGAATTAGGGTATGCATTGTTCTCCAATCCTTTTCACCATTATATTCCTATTCATTTTGTCTTATGGGAAATAAAAGTTATATATGCAGAATAAGTGGTATGTGTAAAATCAGCTTTTATCTATGTCCTATATTGAGAAGACTGAACTTTAATTCTCCCACACCTTTTGGTTTCTACATTTTGGTATTTCCCATTATGACATAGCTGGCATACCAACACATCGACTCCTTCTCACACCAAACACGGTTTATGCTCAATCCATTGATATAGAAGCACTGCTTAACAAAGATTCTGTTCCCGTGCGTTTCCTTTCCCCCACGCAATCCCTTTGTTCAATCTCTTAACAATCAACCTCATATTTTGAGTTCATGCAGAGGGCTCATACTTTTATACCACGAGAGAAGTGGTGATCTCATTATGTGGAATCCAATTATACGTGTCTACAAATGATTATCAGATTTTAAAGTTATGTTAACCAAAAAGTTTCAATATGGTTTAGTGTATGATGAGTTAACAGATGATTAGTCTACTTGCTTGTTATTATTTCAACTGTTCTCTGATTCTCTTGATGAATGCAAACCTGAAATCCAAGTTTTCTCATTCAAAACCAATTTAAGGAGCAGATACAATATTAATGTTCCATATAAGCATCTCGGCCTGGAATTCGGAGCTGGGTCATTCTTGAATGTAGCTCTTCATTGGTTGGTTTTCTGCGATGATAAAAAAGTTCCCTTCCTTGCTTCCTTTGATCTCATACAAAGGACTTTATCAGAGATTCCTCTGTTTGATCAGTTCACTAGGAAAAGATACCAAGTTTATGGTTTAAGGTTAACGGGGAATGTCTCTGTGTGTGTTGCTTCGTCCAACGCCATGCAATGACTCAAATATGGGTGATGGAAGAATATAAAGTGCAGTCATCTTAAACTAGGTCCATTGTTATCGTAACTACTAACATTCCTCACAATCTCTTTTCCCCGATATGCATCCCCAAAGATGGTGGAATTTTGGGATCAAATAGGAGGGGAAGATTAGAGAAACTTAATGATAAAGGAGAGCTGCTTGAGCATTCCAAATTTGGTCGAGATGAATACAATTACAAAGCCAACCTACAGGTTGCTATGTATAGAGAGAGTCTAATGCCGCTCCCAACTGTCATTTGTTCTAAGAGGTGGAGATGACCAAGTACAGTAACAAACAGGTACGAATTGTTCTCCAATTGTTTTCGCCATTATACTGTTATCCACCTTGCATTATGAGAATTGAAAAGTTATGTACAGAATGAGCAGTATGTGAAAAATCTTTCTTTCACCTATTATTTACTATCCCCATCCTTGCTAATGGTACTTATTTTATATATATATTAAAATTAAATGGTACATGAGATTGGATGGAAAGATGAGGTTTGGTGTTGACTTCAGTTTGGTTAGATAAAATATTTGATGTCTTGATTACACAAAAGCCAAAATAATCAAAGGCAATTTGAGTGGAAAATTGTACAAGGAAGGCGACTAATGTTGACAGTGAAACAGTTAAGATTTTCCTTGACATTTTACAATATCACTGTTTTTACTGCTGAAATCTTAGAGAATGCCCAATTAACATTCTAAAACTTACAATAAGCTCATGTTTCCTGCAGGCCCTGAAATATGCAATACTATATACAATTACTTTGATGCCACCAGAAGGCATACAATTTGGAAGAGAATGGCTCTTATGATATTAAATCATCTAGTTTAGTGCAGAACTAGTATTTGTTTTAGTGATTTCAGTAAAGTTGGAGTGTCATCAGACGTTACAATTTAACTGTATTTTAAAGTTGAAGTTTGCAAATCTTAGTTGTACATGCTATTTAGTGCCTGTATGTTTTTTCCTTCTAATGTTATTATGTTTGCAGTTTGTTTCTCTTATGCTCTTTTACATAGTTTTCAAGCCTACTTATTTGATTATTTGACAGTATTTAGGTTTTTTTATAGTAAAAACAATTACTGGTCTTAATAAGTTAATGTGCTTTTGCACCTTTTGATTTGAATTTGTGGAGATGTCACTGATCTTAATCACCTGGGAACTAATACAAGGGATTAAGTTTGAAAGGGACGTAAGTCTGTAACTAATCAAGTTGTGATATATACCGATTTTGCCTGCAGTTCGTTTAACCAGTTCACATACCAATCCAGTGTTTATAATGTTTCTGCCATACTTAAAGATATCCCTAAAGATTCTGTGATTGCCTATAATATAGCTTATGCAGAATTTGCTAATATTTTCAATCGATTTCCCCCTTTGTCGCCACTGTGTTTAGATGCATAATTAATAATAGGGAGATAGAATCTGATAGATTATGTATATTCTCACAGTTTCCATCTTGTGTACTCTTGGACCCTAGGTCTTAACCATTTTGCAGCAAAGCTATAATGTAGGTTCAGAATTGCTAAAACTATTTTATATTCGAGCTGAAGAAATTTGTGTCTATATTTTTCTCTGGAAGATGAGAGATATATCTCGGGCTAGTATGGATTTATACGGTATGCTGAGGGAACATGCAGTTTCATCCAATTTGGTCTATAAAGCAATTCGAAGTTCTAAAGTAATGGTAGTACTGAAACTCTACCTATAAATTGTCACTGGGAGGAGAGGACCACAAAATTGCTTATGCATAACAGTTTGTACAAATCAAATGTCATTAACATTTTTTGTGCTTTTAATATATATGATATTTATAATTAGAAAAACATGAAATAAGTTTGTAATAATTGACAAACACTTACAGCTACACCTTTACAGGCAGAACAGCAAAACATCGATTATCGGTTCTGAAAGTATCATATTCCATTTCTTCGCAAACAATTGACATCAATAGAGTTCTTGATCTACTCCATTGCGTGCTACTTTTGTACTTTGGTTAATATTAGAGCATCTCAAATGGGATGCTTATATGAGTTGTTTAATTTTAAATAATGTTGTTTAAGTTTTTTTTTTCTTCCTATCAAAGAATATGATGTGGAGTTGCTTATATAAGAGCATCTCCAGTAGTGTAGGTTTCTTTTCAGGTGCTTATTGGGAAGCAACCGTTTCTTAAATTTTTTTGACACTGGAACAAATCCATGTGGTAGGGTGTGTTCCTTCACTCTTGAGAATCGTTTCTTATATAACCATTAAAAAAATATTTTCACAAACAGAATAGGTATAATACGAGGGAAAATAACTATCCCAAGAGAAGAACAGTGAATAGAAACTCATTGATCAAAGAACAACCACAATAAATTCCAAAAATCATAAAATTTGAAAAAAAAATGTCATTCAAATCCAGATTCAAACAATACAGTAAAGAGGAAAAATAGAGAAAAGGGGAAAACCAGATGGCCAGAGGGGTGATGGAGACTTCTAAGCCCAACGAAGGTGGCGCGATGGAGATGCAACCATGGCTGGAGGTGTTGGCGCCAGACGCACGATGACCAGTGTCGGTGCAAGCCGTGGTGGGAAAGAACGGTGCAAGCCGCAAGTGGGAAGGAATGATGCGTCGGTGGCTGTAGTGGCAATGAGCAGCGCGACCGAGGCTGCAATGGCAAGGAGGGAAGCTTTTGGACACGCTTTTTGTTTTGGAGAGAAAAGTTTCTCTTGAGAAGAAGATAGAAAGATGTTGAAGAAGATAGAAAGGTGAAGGAATGACGCGTCGGTGGTTGTAGTGGCAATGAGCGGCGCGACCGAGGCTGCAATGGCAAGGAGGGAAGCTTTTGGACACTTTTTGTTTTGGAGAGAAAAGTTTCTCTCAAGAAGAAGATAGAAAGATGCTGAAGAAGATAGAAAGGTGTTGAGGTTGGTGAGGAAGCTTCTGGACACTTTTTGTGAACGTGGGGAACGCGGGGAAGATAGAAAGGTGCAGAATGATTTGGAACATCCATTTTATTTAGTGTGGATTAATTTTGATCGTTGATTAGCACAGTTAATTAATGGGGAAGGATCTAGAACGTTGATCAAAATGTTACGTTGATTATTACTGTTGATTTGAAAATGTTATCGTTAGATATGCAGACATGACCGTTGTGACCCATTTTTTCATTGTGTTGTTATACACATACTGTTCACTATAAATTTGTGTATTGTTGATGGAGTTTTGCACACAACATTTTTACTACTTTTTTTTTTTTTGTTCTTATCAAGTCTTAATTTTTTTTATTCTCTCTAAAATGGATTTCAATCAATATAATTATCAATGTTATTATAGTTATTTACAAAATCAATCACTCCTTACTAGTGAAAATACTTAAAATCCACCACAGTATGTTATGTATCGATCACCCCATACTAGTGAGAATTCTCAAAATTCACCACAATATATTATGTATCCACCACCACCCCCTATTAGTGAAAATTTTCAAAATCCACCATAATATGTTATGTATCCACCACCCTCACACATGTGGTATATGCATCCTTCATCCAATACAGAGCCACCTACCAATGATAGTTCTCAAAATCCATAAATTTATAGTTAACCATCAACCTTCACCAACCTAAACACGTGTTATAGGCCTTCTTTATCTAATATTGAGCCCCCTAGAGATGAAATTGAATCACCAATTGGTGTAGATAATATTCAACTAGATGAAGAAGATCAAAATTCAGGTGGAAAAAAAGTTGTAGCACATTCTTAGTGACAAAAGATCGTGGCTCAATGTATCAAAGGATTCAATTATAGGAGTCGACCAAACATCAAAGAAATATTGGGTAAGGATAAAACATGCATACAACAATGACGATGTGCATCAAAGCTGACAATTTTGTGAAAGAAGATGGACTTAATTAAAATCTCGATGGAACAACATCCATCCTCTAGTTCAAAAGTTTAACAGGTTCTACAAAAAAGGAGATAGACATAGGAGATGTGGAATTTCAAAGAAGGGTGTTTTGGTTGATGCTCATATGATTTACTCACAAGATATAGGTACAAAATTTGGGGTTGAACATGCTTGGTTATTATTGAAAGATCAACCAAAATTTGGTGCGGAATTTATGTCAAAGTGTTCAAAAAGAACAAAGGTTTCTGCTTCTGAAAATTACTCGTCGTCTTCTAACCCAAAGACACCCATTGAAGTCGAAGAATATGATACATCATCGCCCATGTCTCGCCCAATTAGACAAAAAGCAGCAAAAAGGAAGAGCAAAGGAAAATAATCTTCTAACACTCTCGATTTATCTAGCATAGAAAGTATAATGAAAGACAAAAATGTGAAAGGAGGCACAGGAAAGGCGTCTACAAGAACAAGAATGGTGTATGGAGTATGAAATCCTCATGAAGGATACATCCAACAGCAACGCAAAGACCACGAAAAGTATTGTGACCATAATAGGAAAAAACTAGGATATTAAATGTTTAGTTCTTATGTATGAATGTTATGCTAATGTTGAGTTTGATATTTAATTTTAGCAGTGTAGGTAGTTATTGTATCTTAAATTTAGACTTTTATGTTGTAAAACTAGCCGTTATAAATGAAACTATATAAATGTCGAATGTTTTATCATTATCACATGTTCTCATACAAAATACGCAATATTTATCTTTTATTTCAAACACTTTAGTTACCATATAATGGATCCAAACATCGATTTAGATGAAGTTTTGGATCAAATGATAGATGAGGAATTAAAAGACAACATCAATGAAGAAATCATTAGGTTAATACTTAAGAGCCAACAACAACTACATGGCAACACCACTAGGCGTAGCCAAAGAAGAAGAATGGTACATCGTAATTGTGAAGAAGGTCATGATCGATTGTTCAATGACTATTTTTTTGAAAATCATGTGTACACAAACCACTACTAGAAATAGAGCTTTCTACGACACACATTCTAAGACGGTTATCTGGGACTGTCTTAGAATGTGGCGCGGTGGCAAACTTGTAATTAAGATACTCGAAATTTCTTTTTACAACACACATTTTAAGACGGTTGTCAATAACCGCCTTAGAATATACTTAGGTGGCAATTTTGTAATTATTGACAAAAACAACAAGGACGGGTTTAAGAGAAAACCGCCTTCGTTTCGTTTCTAGGAATTAATTACCATGTGTGCAGGGCCGGCTTGACGTTCAGCCTTCTTTCTCTCACACACACTCTCTCTACTAAAGTCGCAAACACAAACACTTTGTGAAGTGAAGCAATGGAGTTTCAGATTTAGATCTCGTGCTAAATCATAGATCCGAGAGAGAGAAAGAGAGAGGTGTTGGATTATTGATTCGCCGAAGCATTTGAGGGTTTATCACACACTCATTCTCAAACCCTTCGTCAATCAGACGAAAACCAAAAAATGCAAACTTCTTCGTCAATCTCCACAACATGACCAGCAGTGTGATTCTCAGAAGATCCTCTTCCGTAATCTCGCGCCGCTTCTTCGCCGCTCTTGCCTCCATCGAGCCGCTTCCTCACAGGTTCCCCGCCGACAAGTATGGTGTCTCCGACGACGGATCCCGAACCATTCACACGAAGCCCGGACCGTTGAATTTCCACGCGCCGGCGGTTCCTCGTGCGGCGCAGTTCGCCGTCTAGCGCGATTACTCTAACTACGAGGAGGTTAGCGGCGCGAATAGTGACGAAGGACTAGAGATTGCGAATCTTGGGATGGATACGCAGATCGTAGATGCTCTGGCCAAGAAAGGGATTGCAAAGCTCTTCCCCATTCAGGTAATGTCTATTTGCTGTGTTCATTAGTTTTCGTTGGGAAAAATTATGACTTCTTTTTTGTTAATAGGTTTTTTGCTTTGTTAATTGATGTTGCGAGGTTCATGTCTAGTTTTTTATTATGCCATCAGGGGACAGAGATGGTTATATGAGTGATCCTGGGCATGATCTAAATGAAAGGGTTAAGGAGCTTTATTGTTTATAATTTTTTACTTTTTGTCAACATGGTGAGGATCGTATGGCTAAGCTTTTTGAACTGGTATCCGCAGGGTTCTGTTTCTTCCTTAAATGCACATAGGGAGTCTGTTTTTGGTAAGCTTCAAAGGATAAATAAATTGTTCCTATCTGTGTTTGAAATTAGTTTCCCTGAGGTTGGATTTATGAACAGCTTAATTGGAAATGATCGAAGCTCGATTTGATGTTTGGCTTAGGCAAAGCCCTCAGTGATTTGGAAATCCAGTACACCTCTGTTTCAAATTCTTGTTAAATCAGTCTTATATGTGAATAATATCAAGACAACACTCATTAATTGACTATTCTGCACACACGAGATATTCTGCATTACCTATCTATTTGTATTGAATATACTCTTAGTTTGTAATATGTCACTTCCCTTGAAACAATCATACTAGTTTCTATTCCTGTTCCATCTTTTTCAATGTTCTTGTTTGCTATTTTATTATGTTTAATGATGCTGTTATGAAGTATATGTCAGAGCTTTTACAAGAAAGGAAGCTCAGAAGCTGTAATGTCCTAAAAGTTATGGACGAAGCAAATTAAATTTTGAGGTGATGTCTTTTTAAAATTAATATTTCATTTCATTTGTAGTATTACTTTTATTTGTGCGTGCTTTCTTTTCCCATCTTCATGTGTGCTTTCTTTTATTTGTGAGAAAGATGAAGGAGTATGATATTGATGGCACATGAGGTACGACCTCAATCCTAATCTCTCTCATTATCTAATGCTGATTAATTTCCTGCCTTGCCAACTGTCCTTTGAATCTTTTCTTTTAATCAATAAATATTAATTATTCATTTTTGTTAAAAAAAAATAATTTATGATTTTTTTCTTATTTTCTTTTTTAGAGGTGAATCAACCTTATATTTTTATTTCATGGAAGCCAATCTTAGTATTATTCTCTCATATCATAATCTCCTTTATCAATCATTTCATGCATATTTTTTTCTTTTATTATTAAATCAGTCTTATAATTTTAGTGCCTGAACTTATATTGTTCTTTCACATCATAATCTCCTAAGGTTGGCCTCTATGTCTGGCTTTGCTTCTGCTCTATTCGGGATTCTAGAGAAAGTGCATTGGTGTTTATGCTGTACTGGACACACCGCAGAAACAATAAATAAATAATGTTGGCCTCTATGTCTGGCTTTACTTCTGCTGTAAAATTTGTTTAATGTTTTGCATACTTGCCTTTTCTTTTAGGTAGTCATTGATGTTATGTTTATCAGTGTATGTTGAATTATTTTGTACAAAGACTTGTTTTTTATAGTTGGGAATTAGGAGAAATTTATTACAAAGAACTGCCAATTTCAAGCTTTCATGCTGTCCGTTTTTCTCTAATTTTAGGCAAAATTAGTTGTGATATTCTTTTTGAGCTTCAAAAGGTGTGAGCATTATTTTTTTAAAGTTCTGTAAGAAAAAGACTAACTAGTTAGACTGGTTGAATTGTGAACTGGTTCAGTTCCAGATTTCTTGTAATGAATATCATTTATCCTTTGTTATTTTGTGTTCCTGGTTATAATGTCCATTTATATCATGTCACTAGGTCCTTTCTAGATTTTTTTGCTGAAGCATTATCCCCTCTAGATATCTACGAGACATATATCTGGGTTGTTATCAATGTATAGTAGTTTTTTTTAATATATATATATATGGATATATAAAATTGTAATTGAGCCAAACCAACTCCCTTTCAGGGGCGCCCTCTAGGGACTGGGAAGACTCAGACCATACTTGGGATTCTAAGTACACCATTTTGCATGCTACTCCTACAAGAATGCATTCAAAGTAAGTATAATATTTTTACATATTTCTGTAGTCTTCTATGTCTAAAAATTCTGTTTATGGTTTTCATTTTTGTCTTGAGCAAAGCATTATAAGAGTGTGCCTGGTAGAGGTGAGATTTTGAAGCATTTTTTGCTTCTACCAAGCAATTTATGGTCACATTATTATTATAAGAGTGCCAGCTAGTCGTATTGTTCCCAAAATTACATTTGCTAGCACAGCTAGTCGTAATGTTTCATCAAGAACATGCGTAGGAATTTTTCTACTTTGTAATTATGCAGTAATTTCTTTTAAGAAAATAATTATGTATAACTTATTTATTTAATCATTATTATCTTTTGTCAATTATTATTATTATCATTTTTTAAGAGTCAATTAATACATAATATTTTAAATAATTTTTAGTCATTTAATTTTTAATATTTTAAATAATCATATGTTTTATGAGTTTAATGTCTATGGCTAAATAATTAGATTGAAATCAAGTTCAGGATTCTAAGTAGCATGATATTCTGCAATGGCTTTGTTGGTGAACTAATATGTTTTTTTGTTTCTTTTTCAAATTTTGAAGTTATGTACTTAGTTGGGGATGATATATTTTTTTTTTATTTCTTGAATTCTTGTTTAGGGGAGTTGTACTTGCCTGCAGCCCAATAGATGCAGCCTTGGTGGCTACTGCAGGCGGTGATGACAGACGATTTCTCAGGAAGATTGGCCAAGGGGATTGGGCTTTTGAGCTTCAAGGTATTTGCATGACACTAAAGTTAGTGATGGATTAATATTTTTCCATTTATCACCAATGTCAAAATATTTGGTAAAATCAAGATAATGGAGGCAATACATTATAGAGAGGTAGACTTAATCTATCACATTTAAGACGTTGCAATGTGATTGTGTTATAAATTTTTATTTTTATTCTTGAATTAATCTAAAAATATCTCTTAGACAAATGTTAGTTTTATAATATTTTATACAAAAGGCTACAGAAATAAAAACAAAAGAAAGATAAAAACATGTGATGGGTTGAATAGTATGACAAAAACATGTGATGGGCAGAATATATATATATATATATATATATATATATATATATATATAAACATGATGTGTTAATTAAGGAGTCCTCTTTTGATTAATTAGTATTTAGTATTTAGTAATGCTAATTAAGGAGTCCTCTCTGTAATCCCAAGAATATTTGGGCCAATACGACTTATGCTTCTTTTTGTAAAAAAAATTATTGTGATATGGTTGCTTGTGCACGCTAAATCTTGTTTTGGTTGGCAAGTGTTATCTCTTAAGTTTTGGTATTTTTTTGTGACTGCTTGCCATGTTTAGATTCTATGGTTAATGCAAAGTTAATTGTCTACTGCACGTATCATTATATCTTGATTGTATTCAATTGGTTTAGGAACTATCTTTCTTTTGTATTAATACAAGAACTCTTTGTTACTTAGGAACTACTGCAAAGTTAATCTTCTAATTATTTATTAGTGTAACTACTAAACGCGTTAATGTTTTAAATTCAAAGTATTTAGTTGCGTTAATCTTCTAATTATTTTAATAATATTTTTTATGAAATATATATTAATTTATATAAGTTTGGTAAAACCTTTGTAATATTCTAAATATAATTTACAGGTTTTAAAATGTTTATTTATTTTAAATTTTAATTATAATATAATTTATAAATTTCAACTATTTAATTATTAAAAATAAAAAATTATAGTTGTCTAAAATTAATATTTATCCCTCATTCCCTTGTAATAGACAACCAATATTTAATTGAAAAACAAGAAAATATAATAATTAAAACCGAGGCACATCAAGCATGTGAGCATAACTTGATTGAGTTTGTTTTTTTTAGCTTTCTTTTTAATGTTGGATATCGTATATGAGTTGTCTTGTTTTATGCATTTCAAGTGTTTGATAAATTTCCAGAGTGGCCATAAGTATTTTTTGTTATATTTTGAAAAATGCTTATATGGATTGATTAATGATTTCTTAATGGATCTTTAGATCTGTAAGCTAATGCAGATTAACTTTGATTCTTTGTTTGATTATTGTCGGACAAGTGTCTGCCCCTTATACATTGCTGGGACACTTTTGAGAAAAATACTTCTAATCTCACACTTCCTATCAAGGATCACCTTTGACAAGAAAATTACACTTTGGGCTTGAAGTGTGCAGAATGCATAGGTTTCTTATATTGTGAAGAATAAAAGGTTTTGTTATATTGTTTGACATTATTGTGTTGTAGCCCATTAATTTTCTTTCTGCTTTGACATCATGTAATGAACCAACTCTCCAATAGGCGTTAGGCTTTAATTATTTAGTGAATTCTCATGAAAGGTTCTTTATTTAACACTTGTATTGTGTGTTGTTTTCTTTATTGTAGGAGGCTGGTAAGAAGTCCCTGGAAAAAGCTACTGAGCGTGTGAGATGCCTTGAGGATGATTTAGCAAAGTCTAGGTAAGGTGTCAAATTTGCTATATTTTCAGAAAAATATTGCATCGGTGTTCATAATTTTTTTAGAAACATGATTGCTATAAGTAATTCTAGATTTCTTATAAATACTACCATCATGATCACACTCAGCCTTTAAACTACATTATTTTGCCATATTTTATGAATTGGGGGGAAAATTTTCATGAAAACAAATTTTTAAGAGCAAAATTTGCTACATTGTAAAACTTTAAGAGTAAAAAATACAGTTAATTTTTTTTTTCGTTCATGACTTAATGTAACACCCTAAATTTTTCTTCTCACTTATCTCATTCTTAGAATCATCGATTTGTTTCATTGAATTAGGTGGATGTGAATGGTGACATTGCTAACTTGGCACTCTACTGCACATCCATGTCAGCATTTCTATTAAATATTGAATGTTAATTTAACGAATAAAAAAAATGCACACTTAAAATAGTGGGAGGATCAAATTCACAAAAAAAAAAATGGGGGAGGGGGGGGACCAAATTCAAAGATAGTAATGAGACCAAAAGTGTAATTAAGTCAATAATTAATCTGGTAAAATTGATATATGATGGAAATACTTATCCTGTATTCATGAATAGCTTGCAATATGGACTGTGGATAACTTTCTTGTTGGAACTTGATATCTTTTTATATCATAAATCATCTGCAGAAACAGAATAAATGAGTTGCATGAGAAATATTTTGAAGCACTTTTTATCAGAGATGCAAAATGTTTGTTTGTGCTTGAGACTTTTTGTGCATGGCTCCTATCATATCTTCATTCTATTAATTCTTTTATCTTCAAATTACGTAAGCTACTTATTTAGAAAATTGTTAGAGCAGTACCACTTGTGACCTTGTTAGGTTGGCATAGCAGGTAAATCAATCTTCATCATATTATTGTCTTCTATTTCTCAAGTAGCTATTGTCTTGTGTTTGTCAATTTTTCTCTCTGCATCCCATGGATAACTTCCTAAAGTTTATTGATTTCACATATACTATATTGAGTTCTTTCACAATTTGTGATGGATCTTTGAGTAAAAAATTGAACTTTAATGGTTCCACTGTAATTACGGGATGCAGAAATTCTAAATTTTTATGTATGTTATTTTGTGTTCAAGCATTGCACTATGACATCATTTAATCTGTGTAGTTTATCCAATCTACAGGGGAAAGACTTTTGCTTCAAATCAATTTTTAGTGTAGTATTAGTTAAAGATATTTTAAGAAATAACAAAAAATATTACAAAAAATAAAACCACCCCAAAAAAATTATAAAAAAAATACTGAACTTTCTAAGACGGTTATGATAAAAATCGTCTTAGAAAGAGAGACATACTAAAACGGTTGTTGAAAAACCGTCTTAATATGTCATTCATGAACTTGAGAATCTAAGACGGTTATGGTAAAAACCGTCTTAAAAAAGAAGCTATACTACAACGGTTGCTAGATAACCGTTTTAGTATGTCTAGCTTTCTAAGACGGTTTTTGTCATAACCGTCTTAGAATCTCAAGTCCAAGAATGACATTCTAAGACGGTTATCCAACAACCGTCTTAGTATGTCTTGCTTTCTAAGACGATTTCTCTAATAACCGTCTTTGATGAGTGACATATTCTAAGACGATTATTTGAATAACCGTCTTGGAAAACCCACTATATAAAGACGTTTCAAAAACCGTCGTTGTATATATTTAACCATTTTACGACTCTGGCATCTACGACTGTTAAAAACCGTCGTAAAATGTCCAAATCAACCGACTTAAAAAATTACTTTTGTAGTAGTGAACATTCAGTTTCGAAGAAGGTTTCGTATGTGAAGGCATTTGTTTCTCCAAATTGTAGACGCGCTCAACAATCATGATAAATACTTTCAAATGAGGGTTGATGCATTGCATTGAAAAGACCTATCTCTATTGCAGAATTGCACAACTGTTATTCGTATATTGATTTATGGATCACCTGCTGACAATATGGATAAATACGTTCGAATGGGTGAAACAATTGCATTGGAATGCTTGGAGCGATTTGTATCAGACATCTGCACTATATTTGGGAATGAGTACTTGAAAAGATCAAATAACAAAGACACCAAACGACTACTAAAAATGGGAGCGACATGCGGATTTTCAGGTGTGTTAGGTTTCATTGATTGTATGCAATGGGAATGAAAAAATTGTCAAGTTGCACAGAAATGTCAATTTTGTCAAGGTGATCATCACAACCCAACAATCATTCTTGAAGCCATGGCATCACAAGACTCGTGGATTTGACTTGCATTTTTTGGCACCACCGATTCAAATAATGACATTACTGTGTTAAATGGATCTAATGTGTTTGATGAAGTTTTGTCAGGACGTGCGCCCGCAGTGCAATTCATAGTAAATAGAACCCAATATAATATGGAATACTATTTAGCGAATGACATTTATCGAGACTTTGTCACGTTCGTGAAGACCATCTCAAATGCCACAAGGATAAAACACACACACATATATGCTATGAGTGTTTAACTCACACACACACACACACACAC
This sequence comes from Glycine soja, assembly GCF_004193775.1. Classification (NCBI taxonomy): domain Eukaryota; kingdom Viridiplantae; phylum Streptophyta; class Magnoliopsida; order Fabales; family Fabaceae; genus Glycine; species Glycine soja. The sequence continues at coordinate 22,143,494 of NC_041009.1, read as the reverse complement.
ACACACACACACACACACACACACACACACATATATATATATATATATACACACACTATGAGTATTTGTCTCAGGTTGTAGCGAACGACAATCAATTATGATCTCACAATAAATAAATAAATATAATCCAATATTCATTCTTAAATATCTTATCGAAAATCTCATAATAAATTTTAATCAAGCAAAAATAAACATTTTACTTAAATCTCAAGTACCCCTAGAATTTCAAAGATAACAAAAGAATATATTTTGAAGTTTACTTTCGTATCCTAAAAGAATTTTAAAAAAATGTTGTTAAGTAGATTAGCAACTCACTAAAAAAGAACGCAATCAATGTATTTCAATACTGTTGGAAGAATCAATCACCGTATTTTTTTCACAAGATCGAAGCATTTAAAATAAAAAGAACAAGAGATTAGGTAAAATTTCTAAATTTAGCATACCGACAAATAACTAAACTATGCTATAAAATACTCATCTAACACAATGAGTTATAAATTTACTTTAAAAAGATCAAATAAATATTTTAAGGAAATGAGTGATGTTCTCTTTTTACTCTAATCGCCTTCCCATGCTTGAAGGTGACAGTAGGATGCAATAAATTTGAGAAATTTTGGAGCAATGGAGGAAAATGAGTGGAAGGTTGAGAGATGATAAAAAATGGAAAAACATATGGAGGGTTTGAGAGATGGGGTGAGTTATGGAAAAGAAAAGGAAATTAGGAGAGGGGGAGGGGAAGGGGAGGATTTTAACAGGGGAGAGATTGTTGTTGTTTTCTTTATTATTATTATTATTATTATGGTGCATTTCAAAAGAAGTGACGATGATGATTCAGACACACGTGATGATGATTTGTAAACAAGTTAAGATGCCCAACAGTAACATACAAAAAAATTGAGGTATGAATTGTTCTCCAATTTATTCATCTTGCATTGTGAAAAAATGAAACATTTTTTCATGGTATGTGAAAAAATCTTGCTTTCACCTATTTTATACTCTCCCCAATCCCCATCCTTGGTAATCATACTATTTTTTCTTCTATTTTTTTATATTAAACGATACATATGATTGCTCGAAAAGATAAGATTCAGTGGTGTGAATCCAATTTACCTTGCTTAGATAGAATATTTGATGTCTTGGTTACTAAGAAGCAACAATAATAAAAGGTAATTTGAGTTGGAAAATACATTAGAAAAACAACCAATGTTTAGAGTAAAACAATTATTTGCCATGAGATTTTACAATATTAATGTTTTACTGCTAAAATCTTCGTGAATTTCATATTAATATTCTAATATTTGCTTATGTTTCTTGCAGGCCATCAAATATGCAAGAATGTCACTTTCCTACAAATGGTGACACAACTAGCAAAAGGCATAGCACTGGGAAGAAAATGGCAATGTTGGTGCAGAACTAGTGATGTAGTTTCATGTGGAGCTTGTAGGCCTTGGATCTTCTTCATCAATGGAGTCATTTGCTTCTTGAAGTTTAATGGCAGTGGAATGAAGAAGGAAGAAAGATGATTGAAGACACCACTTCAAGGAGAAGATGAGTCAAGAAGAAGCTCACCACCATAGGAAGACATGGATAAGAGTTTGAAGGTAGGAGAAGATGAGTGGAGGGAGAGGGAGAGAAGGGGCACAAACTTTTATGCCTCAAATGAGGTCTGAACTTTGAAGTGTAATTCTCAAATGATCAAAGTTGAAAAAATGCACACACATGCCCTCTATTTATAGCCTAAATGTCACACAAAATTAGAGGGAAATTTGATTTTCTATTTAAATTTCACTTGAATTTGAAATTAAATTTGTGGAGCCAAATTTTAGAGCCAAAATTTCACTAATTATGATTAGTGAATTTTAGCTATGGTTCAGCCCACTAATCCAAGATAAGTCCAAGATTCTCCACTAAGAGTGTTTCGGTGTCATGAGACATGTAAAATATGAAGGACATACACAAAGTGTGACTATATGATGTGACAATGAGGTGTAGCAAGTAAATGTTCGTCTCCCTCTCTAAAATTTAATTCGATTGGGCTTCTCCCAATTCAATTAAATTTATTTCTCAACACATACATCAAATATTCACTTAATGCATGTGAAATTACAAAACTACTCCTAATACAAAAACTAGTCTAGGTGCCTTAAAATACAAGGGCTGAAAAATCTTATATTTCTAGGATACCCTACCTACATTATGAAGCCCTAAATACAATATCCAAAAATAATGAAATATTAATCTAATATGTACAAAGATAAGTGAACTCATACTTAGTCTATGAACCCGAAATCTACCCTAAGACTCATGAAAATCTTAGGACATTCTCTTGCATCTCTGACCCAATCTTCTTAGAGTCTTCTATCCAATATCCTTGGGGATAGGATTACATCAACTAGTGTCTGTTTGAATGGTGATTTCAGTAAAGTTGGAGTATCAACAGACTTTATAGTTTAACTATGTTTCAGAATTCGGAGTTGGAGTTTGCAAGTTCTAGTTGGTGTTATTAGTAGGTGTCAATTAGTTCCTTTATCTTTATTCCCCTTAATGTTATTATGTTTGCATTTTATGGTGTCTGTTTTATTAGTGATGATTTCAGTAATGTTGGATCATCAACGAACCTTACAATTTAACTTTGTTTCAGAGTAGGTGTTGGAAAATTTTAGTTATTGTTATACACGCAAATTAGTGCATTTTTCCTCTTAATATTAATATGTTTGCAGTTTGCTTCTCTTATGCTCTTTTGCATAGTTTTCAGGTTAAAACTCTACTAATTTGATTAATTCACAGCATTTAGATGCCTTTGTTGGTAAAAACAGTTACTGGTTTTTTATAAGTTAAATTGCTTTTGCCCTTTTTTATTTGAGAATGTTAAGATGTTGTTGATCTTAATCACCTAGGAGCTAATAATATAAGACTTGCAATGTTGTATGAAAGCAAATGTTGGGTGATAACAACCTAGCAAGACAATAAACTTAATTAACTCAATATAAGGGAATATGCTGTTGGATGAATAACACGCTAGACAATGAGATTAGGAATGAATGTATTAATTAGAGAGAAAGTTGGGTAATGTACTAATGTTCCTTTTAGGTGGTTTAGGATGTGCAGAGAAAACTTGTAAAAGTTTGTGTGAAGAGTAAATTAGATGGAGGGTAATTCTATTGATAGAGGTAAAGATAGATCCCCAGGAAAACTACAGGAAAAATCATTGAAAAGCATTTAGATATTAGTGATTTCTATAAATATGATTCATAGTCAAACTTTATGGTGTCGTTTGATCATGCACTTCACTTAGTGAGAAAACATTTGGTCGTTTTTAGTTAATTATATATCAACTTTTTATAGAACATGGAAAAACTCGGTATAATGCATGTCTAAAAGATTTCTTTGTGTTAATCTTTTGATTCTTTTATAGAAAGGGGAACGTGGAAATGGCAATTTTAGTTGTATGGCTTCTATGAATTTGATAATTATTTTTTCTTTGAATTTGGTAATTGCATTAGCTCTCTTCGTATGCAACGTAAATCAAGGTTTAATTTACTACTTTCACGCTCTCCTTAACTTTAAAATTGAATGGTAGGATTCAAGTTTAGGAATTTCCTCACTTAATTAGTACTCCAAAATCTTCATATAAGAAACCGTGACTAATGTTTGACTGACATAACTTAAAGTTGGCAAGTAATTTTCTCTTGAAAAAAGAAATAAAACATGGAGGAAATTGGATTTTTTTTTAACAAGAGGAAATTGGCTTGTTATTTTAAAAATATTAATTAATGCATTTCACACATGGGAGTTCTAATTAGTTTGCCCCCAATAATGAGAAGTTATTTTCCAAAATTATTTTCCAAAATAAATGGATCATTAGTAATGGTCATGTCGCTTCTTCCTTCATTGTACATGGCGAGTTTGGAGGGGAAAACGGACCAACTTCACGCCAATGAAGAGGACACCACACCCATCTTTCAATGCCAAAGACGAATATTCTTCATAATTAAGTTCATTTGAGAAGGTGGAGTTGCAATTTAAATTGAATCGGATCTCACTCACTCGATGATCAGTCGCTTGACTATTACTTTTTTTTTTTAATCTTTTAGTAACTGAGTGAGGGAGCGAGAAGGTGGAGTAGCAATAGTATTACTATTAAATATTAATCAACATAATGAAAGTATTCTGTAAAAAAGAAAGAAAAAAAACTTAATAGCATCCAAAGCTATTAGGCATCTGTAAGTGACATTATGCAAGAAACTAAAAACAACTCAAGGTTAAACAACCAAAATTTCAAAAGTAAAATATAACATAGGATGCTAGAGAAGAGACAGCCAATAAGCTCTAGCACAGTTTTTTAATTTACTTCAGGAAAACACAAATAGGATTCCTAGTCGCCTAAGTTCTCTATAACCCCCATTTTAGTGTACGTCTTACTAAAAAAGACACTGTTGAAATTTGAATGATGAATAGACATAACCTGATAAAATTTCCCCATCAAAAACTTCAAATCAAATAACATAGAAAGGATCCTGAGGCGATGGTTGTAATACAAAAGCTTCAAGATTTGAAACAGTGAAGTACTCTTGATATTTTGAAGCAGAAAATCTACATACTGGATCACAGGAACACCCGTATAACCTCAGGAAGTGCTTATTATTAATCTCTCATCAATCGTCATTATTCTTTTTTAAAGATATTTTTTTATGGAATCCCCTTCTATGTATTGATAAATATAAGTAACTATCATAATAACATAAATCATATTTGATATGACATTAAACATGATTTCTTTGCAATATTATTAGTCTAAATATTAAAAATAGACAAAGGTTATCATTTAAATTTTTAGATTGTTAATAATTTTTAACCTTTATGATTTTCTATTTGAAAAGTATAGTGCTGCCAGTTTAATTCTTTTTATTAGGCACGCACAAGTCATAATCATTATGCTCGCCAATAAAAATACGTAGAATACGAACCTTACAATTGATTAAATTTTAAGGAAAAAAAATGAAAATCCAAAACCACCCTATACGAAACAACCAAAAGGCACAACTCTCAAAATGTCGCATGAAATTGCCTTTTGTTACGAACCAAAATATGATTTCACAAACTAGCAGTGTTAGCATCTTACGCGAAAAGACAAAGGCTAATTACCCCTTACTGTTTCTTAAAAGCTAAATAGTTACCTTATAAATAGCATTCCCTTTCTCTCTATGTGCTACTCAAAGTAAGGAGAAAATAAAGCCCATTTTATGTCATTAGTTGATAGTAGAAATTTTATTGAGGTTGTCTGTCAAATCTCTCTTCCGTTTCAAATGTGTTTATAAAGCATGACTCTCCCTCATTTCCAATTCCCATTTTGCAAAATCTCATTTTGACTTAGCTGCACACCCACTTAATGAATTCTTCTTAAATCAGAACTGAGATCCACTAAATAACAAGTGAGACTTGTATAGCCTGACACTAATTAACAGGTCAATGATGATGTATAAAACTTTCTTTTATTAAAAATTATAAATTTTTTAATGGAGCTCATTTGATATGAATTATGAAGTGAGAGATTCATACATTTTTGTTATTTCTAATATGAGTGTTGGTATTTTGTTAGCATTTATTTCTGTGATTCCTAATATTCTTGAAATTGATGTGGTATAGGAGCATCAGAAGGGCTAAGCAATCCAAGTTAAACATTGGATAACCCACAGAAGAGCTACGAGCATGGAAAATCACACTCTCCCTATGGATTTGATGAGAGAAATTCTTCTAAGATTGCCAGTGAGATCTGTTTCGCGTTTCAAGTGCGTATGTAAGTCATGGCTTTCTATCATCTCCGATCCCCAATTTGGCAATTCCCATTATGACCTCGCAGCCGCACCCTCCCATCGACTCATTCTCAGACCAAAATGTTATTCTCTTGAAGTTCAATCCATTGATACAGATGCACCACCAGACACATGTTCTGCTGCAATGTATTTGCTTCTCCCCCTTCAATCACCTCCACCTAAACCCAATGACTATGACAATTATGATGGTTTGCCCAATCGAGCTAAGATTTTGGGTTCATGCAGAGGGTTTATACTTTTATATTACGAGATGAGTCGTGATCTTATTATGTGGAATCCGTTGACAAGATTCCGTAAACGATCACTAAACTTTGAAAATATGCTAACCCATCGATTTTTATATGGTTTTGGGTATGACACATCAACAGATGACTACTTGCTAATTATGATCCCGTTTTATTGGAAAACTGAAATCCAGGTTTTCTCATTCAAAACTAATTCCAGGAACAGAAAGATGATTAAACTTAATGTTCCATACCAGGGTATCGGCTCGAAATTCAGTATTGGATCACTCTTGAATGAGACACTTCATTGGTTGGTTTTCTCTAAGGATAAATGGGTTGATGTGATTATTGCCTTTGATCTTATAAAAAGGAGTTTATCAGAGATTGCTCTGTTTGATCATTTAACAAAGAAAAAATATGAAATGTTTAGTTTAAGAGTAATAGGAGGATGTCTCAGTGTGAGTTGCTCGGACCAAGACTGGGCAATGACTGAAATATGGATAATGAAAGAATATAAAGTGCAGTCATCTTGGACTAAGTCTTTTGTAATCCCTACATATGGCTTTTCCCCCATATGCATCACCAAAGATGGAGGAATTTTGGGATCAAATATGAGAGAAAGATTGGAGAAACATAATGACAAAGGAGAGTTGCTTGAGCATCTCGCCTGTGTTGCTGCTGCAGGTGAAGAGTACTACTGTGCCAATCAAGATCAACAATCTGCAATGTATAGAGAGAGTCAACTGTTTCCCAATGTCAGTTGGGAAACAAGTGAAGATCACCAACAGTAACAGACAAGAAAAAAAATCATGATATGCACAATGTTTGGTATGTGAAAAATCATGCTTTCACCTATTTTCTACACTTCCACATCCTTGCATATAATACTTTCTTTTTATATTTTGAAATTAAATGATGCATGTACATAATTCCTTGCAGCTGGGAAGTGTGAATGGTAACGACAACTTAGCATTTGCTGGTTGCACCCAACCTATGGACAATATAAGTTAAATTGCGGTGGATCAGTGAGTGCTTTGAATAAAGCAGCTGCTGGAGGTGTATTTAGGGATTCAAATGGCCAGGTTTATGTTTTCTTATGCTGCTGATATTGGTTCTTGTTCAGCTGTTATAGCTGAACTTTGGACAATTTAATTTGCTTGGAATTAAAATTGGTTGGAGTCGTGGGTTCAATTGTTGATTCTGATTCAGAGGTGTCTAGCTACGTCTTTACTAAACAATGGATGTCCATCTTATCATCCTTGCTTTAGTCTGATTCAAGATATTAAGGACTAAGGAGTATTCCTTGCAGGGAGGTTCTTTGAAGTGAAATCATACGCTTTGAGAAGGGAACCAAGTTGCGGATGTTCTTGCGAATTTTGATTTATCCTTACATAAACAATTAAGAATATTTGATGTTGTTTCTCATTTTATTACCAATGTCGTTAAAACTAATGTAATTTCTACTGCGTTTTCACGCGTGTTTTAATGATGAGTTCTGCGGTTCATCTCTTATCATTTTAAAAAAAAATTAATTATCAACATGGTCTTCAAATTATTTTAAATTATTTAATTTGATCTTAAATTATTAAATTTTTTATTTTTTGTTCTTAAATTGTTAAAAAATTAATCAATTCAGTTCTCTCAATCAAATTGTCGGTAACAACGTTAATATAAAATGCTAAGGATTTCATTTGCAAACAACGGCAACTAAAAACTGTTATTGTATTTTTTTTTTCCTTTTTTGAACTCTCTCCCATTAGCACATATGATGTCTCTCTTTGTAAAAGAAAAAAGAAAAAAGAAAAAAAAATACAGTGATGTTTGCAAATGAAACCACCAATTTTTTACCTTAACACTATCATCTCCAATTTGATGGAAAAGATGAAATTGATTTATCTTTTAAGAATTTAAAGACCAAATTAAATTCATTAACAATTTGAGGACCAAATTAAATAATTTAAAATAATTTAGAAACCAAATTAATAATTAAGTAAAAGAAAATCCATAATCTCAATAAAGAGTGTTAGGATGCAGCACCCTTTTTTTTAACTGATTTTTTCTAATGCATTCTTTATGACACAATTTATTATTGGTTAAAATTTATTAAAAAATACATAACTTGAGTGAGATTTGTTAAATATAAAATGAAATTCATAATATTTTGTAATTTATAATAAATTTTAGTTAATAATAAAATGTGTTAGAAAGTGTTTAGTTAGCATTTCTCTCTAGCTATATTCAAACTTATTTTTTAATTATGGATGTGCAATGGGTTTGATCAGGTATTAGGTTGTTGCAGTTATGCCTGCTTTGCATCTGTAGTGCAATTTTTAGTTAATAATGTTTTTATCTTTTCAACTTTTGAGTTTATATATTTTTCTTCCAGCTCTTTATGTGCTCTTTTCTTTCTGCTAGATTATTTAATTTTTTATTCTCTTTATCTTATCTCATTATAGTGTATATCATTCGTTGTTTTTCAATTCATCTTTTGTTGTTTTGAAATTTCAAGTTTTTGACCCCTTTTATTTTCTCCCTCAGATTTTTTTTTATGGTTCTTATGATTTTTTTTTATCTTTCCGGGTATTTTTTAATTAAATTTTCTTTAAATATTAATTTCTTTCTATCTTCTTAAGTTCTTCTTCTTCTTATTATTTTTATCAAATTCTAACAACGGTGTAAAAAAAAGAGAGGTGTAAATCTAAAACTATCCATCCCAAACAACCAAAAGGCATAACTCCTAAGCTGTCATATGAAATTGCCTCTTGCTACTAACCAAAATATGCTTTCACAAACTAGCAAGTTAGCTCTCATACCAAAGGCCAAAGACCAAAGACCAAAGTTACCTCCTAATCTTTCTTAAAAGCTAAGTAGTTATTATATATTGCATCTCCTTTCTCTCTATATGCCACTCAATGTAAGGAGAAAATGAACCCCACTTTCTCTCATGACTTGATAGTAGAAATTTTATTGAGATTGCCAATCAAATCTCTCTTGCGTTTCAAATGTGTTTGTAAATCATGGCTTTCCTTCATTTCCGATCCTCATTTTGTAAAATCTCACTTAGTTGTTGCACCCACCAATCAAACTCTTCTTGATTATGATTTCTCCATCTGCCCTAACCCTAGTGGTATGCATATTTGGGGAATCAAGTTTTTCTCCTGCAAAACCAATTCAGAGGGAAGAAAGTTGAGGGTAACTTTGGGTATACATTGACCTGGGCCATTTTTGAACGGGGCACTTCATTGGTTGGCTTTGACATCTAATAAAAAACATTTTGGTGCAATTATTGCTTATGATTTGAGACAAAGAAGCTTATCAGAGATTCCTTTGCCACATGATTTAACCATGGAAGTTAAAAGTAAAATATTTAGTTTAATGTTGACGGCAATAAAAGGATGTCTATGTTTGTGCATAACTTCGTTGATAATGAAAGGGCTGAGGTATGAATGATGAAAGAATATAAATTACAGTCATCTTGGACAAAGTTCTTGATTGAATATGCTTCTATATATGTAAGACCATAGGTACTTATACATGTTTAGTGTCTTTATCTTTTTTTTTTTTACTCTTAATGTCATGATGTTTGCACTATATTTCTCTGAGGTTCTTTTATATAGTTTTCAGATTCAACCCCTACTTATTTAGTTATTTCCCTCTATTCTCCCAGTCCTAGTCTCACTAATTAATAACCCCATAACAACTACCTACCTTGGTATAATGCATGGTATCATTAGAATATTATCAAATTAGTATAGAGCATGGAGAAACTTGGTATATAATGCATATTGAAAAATTTTATTGTGGTAATCTTGCGGGTCTGTTTTACACTTTAGAAAGGAGAACATGAAAACAACAATTTATGGTTGTGGCTTCTGTAAGTTTAATAATTTCATTAGCTCTCTGTACATACAACCTAACTTACCTAACTTAAGGTCTACTTCTTTCACTCTCATCTTAACCTCACAATTGTGTGAAAAATTAAATGGTAGGATTCAAATTCATATTTTCTTTTTTCACTCAGGATTCTAAAATCTTTAAGAGAAACCAACACTACTAGAAAACAGGCTTTTTACATCGGTTCTGTGACACATTCTACATCGGTTATGACGCGTCATCGTAGCAGGCGATGTAGAAAGTCAGGCGTCCTACAATGTCGGTTATCAGACCGATGTAGAATACCTCAATTACAAAGACGTGTGTCTTGTAAAACCCGTCGTCGAATACAGAACATTCTACATCGGTTATCAGCGATGAACCGATGAACCGATGTAGAATGCATTACCTTCTACATCGGTTATGCATAGAACCGATGTAGAATGCCTTATTTTCTACATCGTTTTCTGCCAAAACCGTAGTAGTATCTTGTACCCTTCTACATCGGTTGTTTTGATAACTGATGTACAATAGTTGTTATTCTACATCATGTCTTTTGGGCCTATATCATTCTACATCGGTTGTTTTGATAACCGATGTAGAATAGCTGCTTTTTCTACATCATTTCTTTGGGCACCGTAGTAGATGCTAAGCCATTCTACATCGGTTTTGATTGAGAACCGATGTAGAATGTCTTACTTTCTACATCGTTTTTGTACGCAACTGATGTAGAATCAATAATTTTTTTTTGTTTTTTGTTTTGTTCAATATTGACAGTAACTATATGTGCATATATAATTATATTTCATGTCTCATATGAGACTTAATTCAGCAATGAAATTGTACTACCCCAGTCAAAATTCTGCAATGAAATTAATATACTATAAAAAATTATGTCATATAAGTGAGATAAATCTATTATTGAAATTAAAAGGAAGCATTCTATTTTAAAGGAAACTTGAAGAGAAAACTGCTAAGACCTCTTTATTTGGAGGAATATAACCATTGAATTTTGTCGCACTGAAAAAGTCTGGATAACTCACATCGATCTATTCGTTGCTGCACATTTTAGGGAGACCTTCATGGTGATTATGATAGGTTTTAAACAGCTGTTGACTCGCAGCATATTTTAAAAAAGAATCACCAAGAGTCTCTAGAGACTCATAATGAAAGGCCTCTTCGCACCTTTTTGTTGTGATTGCTTCCAACACCTACAATGCAAATCACAACTATCATTGGTGCAAATATCTTTTAAATATTTGACAGTTGGACCCAAAAAACAAAACAGAATCCATACATTTGTAGAAAACCAATACAAATTAACCAAAAGATGCTAGCATGGAATATTTCACAAATTTCTCCTCAATCTCTTCATTGTGTATTGGCTGAAGCAACAGTGGGTAAAAGGAGGGCAAGGCAAAAGGAATTAGTTCTATATATATATATATATATATATATATATATAAGTTTACAAGAAAACATTCAGTAAAATAATCTGTTTTCACTACTTTTTTTTGTTTCTTAAGGACAATTAACATAAAGATATAAAATTGCCTATTCTGGAGAAAAAAAATGCAAATATATACTTTTCTAGATTGTAATGATGAGCAGTTGTAGCAGACCTTGATTGTTGCAATTTCATTTTGCGCACAATGATCCAAATGCATCTTTTTCAAGTTGAAAGCTCCAAGCAATCATTCAAACTGATGCATGATTAACGTAATAAATGAGAAGGAATAAATGAGACTATCTGATATTGGCATCATGACGATGGAACACAGTTCAGGAGGTAATTCAACAAAGTCCTTGCTTACTTCTGAAATGGAAAACACAATAGTTAGGATTCAAATTGGGTTACATGTGGGTAGTGCTTGAAGACAAGAACTAAACATAGCCACAACTTTTGGGGTACATAATACAAGTATAATTTGAAAATGAATAAATTTAGGCATGTTGACATTGATAACTAAATACTCCTTAATAGAAGAAGTTGTTACAGATACAAATCCTATTCATATTAAGATTATAACATTAGCACTCAACAACAAGCAAGCCAATACAGAAGCAAGCAAAATGCATGGCATAATCAACCTCCTAGGTAACCACCTATAACAAAACTGTTATATTTATTATAAAAAAAAGTATCCATGCATTTATGGACAACAAATATTGAGTATCATTGGTCTAATTCCAATCTCTCCAAAGAGAGATTAAGTAACAAAATAAAATAAACAAATTGAAAAATCAAACCACCTTCCTTCCCTTGCTTGTGTCCGTGACGGTAATTTTTAACCTGAAAACTGTGTCTTGCTTTAATTAGTTGTTGGTGTTCAAATTGCAATTGAATGCCATGACTGAAAATTGGAAACAAAAAAATAAGAATAATGCACTCTAGTGGATAAAGTAACCTGAGATAAACACCAACCAAAATCAACTACTCACTGTTGTTGATAGTACTTCTTGTACGTAGTAGTCCCACCACCCCTTAGTTCCATAGGTGAGTTTCCATCCAATTCCATTATACCGGTAATAATATAGAAACTAATCTTACCAATAGGGTGGGAAGTACAAACCAATGCATTTTGTAGTTTACAACTGCAAACTAAACCATTTTTTGTCCTTATGTGGGGTTCATGGTAGTTACAGCTAACTTCAGATGGATTTACAGAATTAACAGCTAACCAATTAACAGCTGCATATTGCCTTTTACCCAAAGCTGGAAGCAGAAGATAATCAATCTCAAGATCATCTTCCAAATAGCATTTGTCCAAACCAGTTGTCAACTTATTCATATTATGATCTATTAGAATTATAAGTATAGTAACATGGAATTTTTTACACAAAAGAACCTGGAAAACAAAAACAAACAATAAATACACACTTTTCTTAACACTTGCAGATATGTCAAATACAATTAAAGGACAATTAGACAACATACTTGATTTGGTGAAAGACTAATGGTTCATTTGTATCTCAAGTTTTCAAACAAGCTACCTCTATCAAAACCCATATCAAATTGCATGCATCCAATTTTAGGATCAAGCTCAATTCGTATGAGAAGAAAAATATCTTGGACAGATACATCATAGCTAAAATGTTGATTGAACTCAATCAAATAACAATGGTAGACTGTTTGACTATTATTTGACACATAATTTACCAATCCAAATGAGGCAAAAGTTGGTTGGTTTTCATCATAAGGTTTGTCGCAACCTACCCTTCGGCGGGAGGGCGACGCGTGACTCGCGGGATGCGTGTTCCACGAAAGGAATACGCGCGGAGTCGCCACCAACGTTTATTTGAGGAAAACGTCGGAAAAACCGGAAAAGACGCGATCTACGAACTTTTAAGTGAAAGGTTCGGGAGTTGTATTTACGCGCGGGGAAGGTATTAGCACCCCACACGTCCGTCACAAGGGACGACAGCCTTTAATCGAATGTGCAAACATGACTTTGATTTTTACGTTCCCTTTTATGTCCTTATATCCTTTATACCCTTTTTATATTTTTTCTCTTTTTGTGGTCGACAAGGGTGTTTCCCTTTGCTCCTACGTATTCCTCAATTGGGATGAGAAAATCAGACCTACGTAGTTCTTTCTTATCAAGTGATTCTTTTTTACTTTAAGAGGTGATCATTTTAAGGCGTTGGACCTTAAAAATGATCCATTTTACTTAGTGAGAAAATGAAATGACAAACTTCAAAAGCCTATTTTTATGGACGAGCTTGACTAGGCGAATTGATTTTAGCCTTTAGTTTCACTTTAGTTATTAATCAATTCGATTAAGAATGAGAAATCCCAAAGAGAAAACGTCCGATTGATTTTCCGCTTTATTTTACTAAAAGATGTCTTTTTGATTATTATATTATTTTTTACCTCTTTTTGATTTCCAACGTGGTTACGGCACGACCGAACGGTCGGAATTTATTTTAACCGAAGTTAATGGATAATACAATTCAAACGTTCGGTGGAAATTTATTTTATTTTTAAGTTAAGCGAGAAATGACTTAAGTAAAATGGCTTAAGCACGTCAACAGGGGGTATAAAAAGTAAACAAAACGAGAATAAAAATGCACGAAACACAATGTGGACCACTACGGGTACATAGAATGAATCGAAAAGCTTGGTTCGAGGTACTTACCCGTTGAAGATCGAAGAACGATGAAGAACGAATGAAGAACGTCGAAGAACGGTTGAAACCTTTGCGAAATTCTTCACGGAAAACGTTACGGAAACGTTTCGGAAGCGCTTCGGCTTAGATTTTCTTCACGGAAACGATTTTTCCAAGCAAATTCGAAAGAGAGAGAAGTGCCAAAGGGGCTGAACATTTTGAAACAGCTCCCCCCTCCCCTATTTATAGAAAAAAAGGGAGGTGCTTGCCGCCCAAAGACTTAATGAAGAAGATTTCTAAGCGCACCCGAATTACTAAGTTCACCCCCCTTTTCGTATTTTACGGAAAAGTTACGGAAGCCTTACGGAACTGTTTTCGAATTTGATTTTCATCTTTTTTCTCTTCCCTTTCACCAATGTTAAGTGGAATATGCTTACCCAAGGTTTTCGGAAATTTTACGGAAGTATTACGGAAGCCGCGGAAGCCCCGAAAACCATTTTTCAAAAACGTGGAGGAGCTTGCCGCCCAGTTGCTTCCTCCTTAAGCAACCCAACTTCCAAAATGTTCTGGAAGGGCCTAGATTTGAATTGCTATTTACACCCCTATCTTGATAAGTTCACCCCCTTACCTTTTTTGGTGATTCTTTTTTCGTAAAGTTACGAAAACTTACGAATCTCGTAACGATACTTGTTTTCTTTCCGTAATGTTACGGAACCTTGCGGATTACATAATCATCCCCTTTTTGACTTACGGAATGTTACGGAATCTCACTTAATTATGCAACGATGCTTCCATTTGATTTCCGGTGTGTTACGGAAACTTACGGATTGTGCATCAATATTTTTTGGTTTTCCGGCATGTCCTGGAATTTCACAAATTGCCTAATGATGGATGCCAAGCACCTCACAAGGACCAAAGAAAGGTCGCATGTCATCAAGCAAAGGTCCCCGGACGAAATTAGGGTATGACAGTTGCCCCTCTTTACTTGTCTTTTATTGGAGATAAAAGGAAAGTAAAGACAAGACACTAATTTCGTTCCTCTCGATTTGACGAGAGTCGCGGGTGACCATAAAATCTCCCCATGCAAATGATTTGTTGTTCCCGGAATTTCACAAATTGCCTAATGATGGGTGCCAAGCACCTCACAAGGACCAAAGAAAGGTCGCATGTCATCAAGCAAAGGTACCCGGACGAAAATTAGTGTATGACACTAATTTCGCTCCTCTCGGTTGACGAGAGTCGCGGGTGACCATGACTTGTCGTTCCCGGATTTTCACAAATTGCCTAATGATGGGTGCCAAGCACCTCACAAGGACCAAAGAAAGGTCGCATGTCATCAAGCAAAGGTACCCGGACGAAAATTAGTGTATGACACTAATTTCGCTCCTCTCGGTTGACGAGAGTCGCGGGTGACCATGACTTGTCGTTCCCGGATTTTCACAAATTGCCTAATGATGGGTGCCAAGCACCTCACAAGGACCAAAGAAAGGTCGCATGTCATCAAGCAAAGGTACCCGGACGAAAATTAGTGTACGACACTAATTTCGCTCCTCTCGGTTGACGAGAGTCGCGGGTGACCATGAAATTTCCGCATGTAAATGACTTGTTGTTCCCAGAGGAACAAAAGGTGCAGAAGACTATGTCAGCCTCTGCATGCTATCAAGCGTTCTGTCTTACAGATAGCAAAAGAATATTTATACGGATAACCACTCGGGTATTTCCGCGTATCATCGGGCCCGCCGCCTCTGGATGATACAAGGGTGCAGAATGACCAAATTTGGTCTCTGCTTGTCATCGGGCCCGCCGCCTCTGGATGACAAAAGGGTGCGGATAACCGTAAGGTATCTCCGCGTATCATCGGGCCCGCCGCCTCTGGATGATACAAGGGTGCAGAATGACCAAATTTGGTCTCTGCTTGTCATCGGGCCCGCCGCCTCTGGATGACAATAGGGTGCGGATAACCGTAAGGTATCTCCGCGTATCATCGGGCCCGCCGCCTCTGGATGATACAAGGGTGCAGAATGACCAAACTTGGTCTCTGCTTGTCATCGGGCCCGCCGCCTCTGGATGACAAAAGGGTGCGGATAACCGTAAGGTATCTCCGCGTATCATCGGGCCCGCCGCCTCTGGATGACAAAAGGGTGCGGATAACCGTAAGGTATCTCCGCGTATCATCGGGCCCGCCGCCTCTGGATGATACAAGGGTGCATGTCACATGACCTCAGGGTCAGTATGACAAAGATTATGGGGCGGCCGACAAAAGCAAGGCTCTTGCTCCTACGTATCCTCCAATGAGGAATTCAGACCTACGTAGTTCTTGATAACTTGTGAGACTTGAAAAGTCTCCATCGGAAAATGCTGACATCTCCGGAAAGGGCGCAGATGACCATATTGGTCTCTGCTCGTGAATCACACTTGGGGTCACTGAATGACGAGGTGCGGATAACCGTAAGGTGTCTCCGCGGGCTACCAGCTCTTGAGTCATGGCAACAAAAGGCGGTGTGGTCGACAAAAGCGAGGCTCTTGCTCCTACGTTTCCTCCAATGAGGAACTCAGACCTACGTAGTTCTGGATAACTTGTGAGATTTGAAAAAGTCTCGGTGTTTTTTCCACTAAAATGCAAACATGCTTTAGCAAGGAGACAAATATTCCAACTGATTTAGAGCAGCATATGCTTTTTTGAGTGAAAAACAATGCGTCTACCGGGGAAGGAGAGTCTGCTGATGAAATCTCCCATAACCATAAATGAGATTTTGGATGTTAGCATTTCGTTTCTAAATGATCATTTAGAGGAAACACTGGGTTCGACAAAAATAGAAGAAATCCACTCAAAGTGTATCAATCTCGCACAGGTAAGTGTTTCATCCTAATTCCGAACCATAGATATGTCATGACTTGACTTTGCAAATTATTTCCTATCAAATCAAAAATTACACGCGTGATCATGGATCAATAGGGCTTCCCTTGGGAATGGGTTCTTTTGGTGGTTTCTTCTTTCGGCTTTTGTGTGTTTTTGGCTTTTGATTTTTCTGGCTTTTTTCTTTTTCTGTTTTTGTTTAGTGCGGGGCGAGAAAAAAAAAGTCGCTAGCGCACGGGATTTTGGTTGGTAATCAAAGGGAGAAGACTATTTTAGGTCGTGGTTCCCTTTCCTTCTTTTTTCGTTCATTTGGTGACAATTTTGTATTGTTCAGATATTGTCCGGTCCAAAGACCTCTCTGCATATTCCTTATGTTTTTCCTTAGATCCCCGATCAGGGGCTTTCTTTCCTCCTTCTTCTTCTTTTTTTTTTTTTTTACTTTCTCCCATTCTTTGATTGGGAATTTTCTTTCTTTTCTTTTTGCTTTCTCCCACTCTTTGATTGGGAATTTCCTTTCTTTTCTTTTTTTGCTTTCTCTTTGATTGGAAATTTTCCTTCTTTTCTTTTTTGCTTCCGAGGGTAAGGATTGACATTCTCACCCTAGGTCAAGGTTTATGGTGAGTCAGGATTTTGGCTCAAGGTTTGTAGAATGGCTAGACATGATACATGTCGGGGTTTGGTTTGGTTCAAGGATAAAAGGGATGCCCCACACTATTTCCATGACACAAATGCAAAAATGATGATTTGGAAACTTTATGCAAAACTGGTTATGCATGCACCTATGCGGACACTCAAGTGTCAAATTTTTATGGTCATGTGATGCTAGGGCTCAGGATTCATTTCCTCTATTTTAGTCAACCCAACGTTTCCAAAATATGTTCTTTTATCCATTTGTGCATTCATCCAAGTCCATTTCGGGCGTCCGGGAAAATTTCACAGCATTCACCCTTCAGGTGTACACACATTTTTTTTTCCAAAAACTAGCTATGATCAGCGAATTTTTCTTCAAAGAAAAGTTGGAAGTCATCTCTTTTCAAAAGCATGTTGGTTTTTCAGCTAGACAACTTATTTTTCTTTTCTCTTTTTTATCATTTGTTTATTTCTTTTTCTTGTTTGTTTTTTTTTTGTTTTTTTTTCATGAGGTATTTTGCTACCTAAACATGTGTATATTTTTGTGAGGTATTTTTGCTATATACACGCATATCCAAGGTATCTTGCTACCTAAACATACCTATATATGTTTTGTAAGGTATTTTTGCTATATACATGCATATCCAAGGTATCTTTCTACCTAAACATACATATATATATTTTGTGAAGTATTTTTTTGTTTACATACATGCATATCTAAGGCATTTTCACTACCTAAACATACATATATATATTTTGTGAGGTATGACTACCTTCCGAGCTTGCACTTGTTTTATTTAAATTCCCAGGATCATGAGCAACTAGGTGCGTCCTACTATAAAAAGTGATCAAATAACAAGCATAGATTCAAAAGGTACTAGGTTGCCTCCTAGTAGCGCTTCTTTAACGTCTTGAGCTGGACGCCTAATGATTTGTCGGTCATGGACCTAGTACTTTGCTTACCTTTGGCTTTGGACTTGGTCGCCTATGGGTCGGCCATGTTGTGTAGGCAATACTCAAACCTTTTTGTGGATGAGCAGAGGTGAACTCTAGAGGTGATGGCGGTGCGTCTGTTTCCCGCTGCCGACCATCCCAATGCTGCTGTGGTGTTTCGCCCTGCGCCTGTCTGGGGCGCAGTACTTCTTGATGAAAGCTCGATTAGTAGGGGGCCTGATGCCCTTGCTGGAGGTGACAGGTACTCCGTAGAACTGACAGAGACCCGTAATTAGAGCTTGACAACTCCAAGACCCTGTTGGACTTCTTCGGGTCCACTGGGTGTCTTGCAGGTGCGATCCCTGCAAACAATTGATGAAATCAGAAATCATTTGAGCGATGTGCATACTTACTTATGATGACATAACCTTGCCGGGGGGGTACGGGCACCCTGTAGGATTGATAGAGGCCCGTAACCAGAGCTGGAAACCCCAGGGCCCTGTTGGACTTTTCCGGGTCCACTGGGTGTCTTGTGGGTGCGATCCCTGCAAACAATAGATGGTATCAGAAATCAGTTGAACTATATGCATACTTACCCATGTCGGGACGACACAGACCAACTGATACTTTTGCAGGGAGAGATTGGCATTGCGGTCGCTGGGCAGAATGTTGCTAAGTAGCAATGTCATCTATATCTGTGTAAGAGTGGTCATGTTGGTGCGCATGATCCGCACTCGTCTCTTTGCAGCGGCACGGGTAAAATCTTGCCCCGGTATGCATAGTAGCTGTGTGATAGCCTCCCTCTCTGGTTGTGCTCGCACAGTTGGCCGTCCTCCAATATCAGGGGGTGGCCCAGGAACCGTTAAAAGGAAACTACTGGTCCCTTAACCGGGAGTGCAAGTCTTGGTTAAGCATTTAAGGATAGAGGACCTTAAATTCTCTTAAGGTGCGGATGTGGAGCACACTGAAAATGAGGACACGTAGCCCTCTAAAGGTGAGGGCGTGCAACCCTCTCAAGGCGAGGATGTATAGTCCTCTGGAGGTGAGGGCGTGTAGTCCTCTCAAGGTGAGGGCGTGCAGCCCTCTGTTGGCGAGGACGTGTAGTCCTCTAAAGGTGAAGGCGTGTAGCCCTCTGTTGGCGAGGACGTGTAGTCCTCTAAAGGTGAGGGCGTGTAGCCCTACGAAGGTGAGGACATGCAGTCCTCTGATGGCGAGGGCGTGTAGCCCTCTGAAGGTGAGGACGTGTGGTCCTCTAAAGGTGAGGGCGTGTAGCCCTACGAAGGTGAGGACATGTAGTCCTCTGAAGGTGAGGGTAACTAGTACCCAAGGCAAGGGCGAGTAGCCCTCTCAAGGCGAGGACGTGTAGTCCTCTGGAGGTGAGGGCATGCAGCCCTCTGATGGTGAGGACATGTAGTCCTCTCAAGGCGAGGACGTTTAGTCCTCTCAAGGTGAGGACGTGCAGTCCTCTGAAGGCGAGGATGTGTAGTCCTCTAAAGGTGAGGGCATGTAGCCTTACGAAGGTGAGGACATGTAGTCCTCTGAAGGTGAGGGTAACTAGTACCCAAGGCGAGGGCGGGTAGCCCTCTCAAGGCGAGGACGTGTAGTCCTCTGGAGGTGAGGGCGTGCAGCCCTCTGATGGTGAGGACATGTAGTCCTCTCAAGGCGAGGACATGTAGTCCTCTCAAGGTGAGGACGTGGAGTCCTCTGAAGGCGAGGATGTGTAGTCCTCTAAAGGTGAGGGCGTGCAGCCCTCTGTTGGCGAGGACGTGTAGTCCTCTAAAGGTGAGGGCGTGTAGCCCTACGAAGGTGAGGACATGCAGTCCTCTGATGGCGAGGGCGTGTAACCCTCTGAAGGTGAGGACATGCAGTCCTCTGATGGCGAGGGCGTGTAGCCCTCTGAAGGTGAGGACACACAGTCCTCTGATGGCGAGGGCGTGTAGCCCTCTAAAGGTGAGGACATGCAGTCCTCTGAAAGTGAGGACACACAGTCCTCTTAAGGTGAGGGCTTGCAGCCCTCTGTTGGCGAGGAGTGTAGTCCTCTGAAGACCAGGGTACTAGTACCCGAGGGTCCATCCTTATGAGAAAGCAAGAGATCGACTCATCGAGAGGGTCAGTCATCCCAAATCCACACGACTGGATGTAGGAAATCTATGCAGTTAACATGATTTTTAGGGATGCAGATGCATGCAACCTTTGTCTTGAAATGCGGTAAATGCAGACTTCATATGAAACAATGCAATGTAATGGAAAGTTGTACAACGTTCATGACATTCTTTCCCTATTTTGTGATTTTGATTTTGATTTAATTTTTTTGGAAAACACAGATTGACTGTCCTTTTGAAAGAGGTGATAATTCATGCGACCTTATCCTATCTTTTGCAAATCTCTCCGGGAACTCCCTCAAAGTGTATGTTCTTTTTGATTTAGTCACTTGACCATTTTTGAGTGACGGCAATGGAGCCATTTGATGTTTAATCAATCCATCGAAATCCTAGGGTTTGTCCCCCCTTTTTTTGTTGAAAACATCGATGGGTGAGAACTTTTGATCGGCCCCTATGTTAACTTGAGGCTCATGCACGTTGCCCCTCATTGCCCCAGTGTAAGGCTTTGAGGTACCAATCGTTGCCTTTCGTCATGACCTTGTAGGAGGGAACCTATTGGGTGAGAACTTCTAATCTGCCCCTAGGTTCGCTTGAGGTTTTTGCATGGTGCCTTTCGTTGCCCCAGTGTAGGGCTTAGAGGTACCAAGTGTTGTCTTGTTTTCACGACCTCGTAGTGAGGAAGAATGAAAGAAGTAGTTGATTCTTGCAAAAAAGAATTTTCCAAGGACGAGAAATAGTTGAAGGATTTTTTTCAGTTGATGGATTAAGTCAAATGACTCCTATGTAGAAGCAAGATGTTTTGATGTTTTGATGATGCCAAAGGATCAAGTGCTTCCAAGTTTTATTCAAGACAAGAATCCAAGAAAATCAAGATATATGATCAAGTTGATCTCTAGAATCTTAGGAAGAAGTTTCCAAATTGAAGAAGCAAAAGGTCTGACCAAGGAATTCTATCCTTTCAAATTGAGATTTGCTCTCTGGTAATTGATTACCAACAGTTTGAAAATGTTTTAATTCAAATTTTTAAAACCTGTAATCGATTACATAAGTCTTGTAATTGATTACCAGAGGGGATTTTCAGAAAATAATTTCCAAGAGACATATCTATTCAAATGTTTTATGAATGGCCATTCAAATGTTTTAAAGAGAGTTTTCATTGCCCAAACAGTTTTACCCTCTCGAAAGATCAAGAGTTTTTCTGAACTGAAATGTCTTATCCTCTCAAAAAGATTCCTTGGTCAACCACTTGCTTATTCAATAAGGAATTTTTGATTGATCTTCATTTTACAATCTACCTCTTTTATAAGAGACCTCTTCTTCTCTTCTTCTTATTTCTGAAAAGGGATTAAGAGACCGTGGGTCTCTTGTTGTAGAGGATTCTTGAACACAAGGGAAGGGTTATCCCTGTGTGCATTGTTAATCCGAAAAGAGAGAGTGAAAGTTTAATTGGGGAATAATCTTCGTATCTTAATTCAACCCCCCCTTTTCTTAAGGTAACTAAGGCCATTTATCCAACATCCTATTCTTGATAAACTCACTTCAAACTTTAAAAAGACAAACTTTCCGGAATGATATAATGAGGTCACATGAATGTCTTGAAAACACAGTCAATCAAATGATGATTTTTTTTTCTTTTTGAACTCCCTTTTTTTATTTTTATTTTGAAACTTATTTGTTTTGAGCTTTATTTGTTGTTTTACGGCAGCCCCGCCAACGTGCAAGACGAGTAACCTCTGATTGAATGGTCACAGGTCGCTTGAGCAAATAGACCAATGGCTTGCACCCAATTCCGATGAAAGTTGAAAATCCTGGTGAGTTATTAGAGACATCTAACAACAACTTTCAAAATTGCCCCATGTGTGGCATCTCTTGTCAATGTCAGGATTTACACGCAATTCTCCTCAAATTTCAGCCAGCCCGCATCAATTAGACCTTGCACCTTACGCTTCAGAGCCCTACAATGCTCAATGGAACGCCCCGGGGCTTCTCCGTGACAAGCACACGTTGCGTTCAAGTCGTATTCTCGGAGAAATGGAGGTTGATGAACCTTGGCTAGGGTTATGGCTACCATTGAATTATCAAGTAGATATGGGAGCAAGTCAGCATAGGACACTGGAATTGGGGTGAATTCTACAGGCTTTCTCGCTGCAAAATTCACTTCTTGGTTGGTGTTTTTGGTTTGTGCTAAAGGTGGTGTTCGTCATTGGAAGTGCGGTAGATAGACTTTGTGGTAGATTTAGGGATGGCCTTTGTGGATAACTGGGTGGTGGGTAAGGAGAAAGCTTGTTATTGGCTGAGTAAAGATATTGTTGGGTTGGTGGGAAACTTGGCCGTACAGGAATGGCAGTCACAGCATGGGTTTCTCCCTCATCCTCACCCTCTTTATTTGCCCCAGTTTTCTCAGTCGTCCTAGTAGGATGATCAAATTTGCCTCTTTTCGGACCCACATTGATCCTTTCACTGGCGAAGACCAAATCTGCAAAGCTTTGAGGGTGCGCAGCCCACCATCTTTTCATAGTAGAGTACTGATAATGTGTCTACCATCACAATTATCGTCTCCCTTTCCATTATTGGGGGTACCACCTGGGCCGCCAGATCCCTCCACCTTTTGGGCGTGTTCTTTGAATGATCCGTCCCCCTTTTTGCACATGTTCTGTAGTTGCATCCTATCCGGAACCATATCAAAATTGTACTGATACTGCCTAACAAAGGCAACCATTAGGTCCTTCCAAGAATGGACTTGGGAAGGTTCCAAGTTAGTGTACCAGGTAACAGCTACCCTAGTAAGACTTTCTTGGAAGGAATGTATCAGCAATTCCTCATCTTTTGCGTATTCCCCCATCTTCTGACAATACATCTTTAGATGGTTCTTGAGACAAGTAGTCCCCTTGTACTTGTCAAAGTCCAGCACCTTGAACTTGGGAATGACCATGTTTGGGTATTAGGAACAACTCTTCTAGGTTAGCAAAGGCATAATCTTCACCTCCTTCAATGGCCCTGAGCCTTTCCTCTAGATGATCCAACTTTCCCATTCCTGCCATAGTCATGAGGGTTTTTAACCGCTGTGGAATGCAAGAGGTGCAATTGTGGGTGATACTGAGGGGCCTCCAAAGGGTTTTGTAGGGGTATACCACCAACTGCTTGCCCTTCAGTGGTATATTCGAGCCAAGGCTCGAAGTCGGCTAGATTGTGATGGGGAATTTCATGGGTCTCTTCCACGGTTTAAGAGATATGTGCATGATCAGTTTGGGGTTGCTGGCTTTCAATAGGTATAGGAGTGGAGTTATTAACATTCTTATTGGGAGTGTACGCCACATTGGGTGGCGTATAGTTGAGAGGCAAGCCATATGACGGGAAGGCGTGCTCATTTTGAATTTGCACATCATGGGGGCCGCCCGTACTTCCTAAATCTTTGCCTACCATATTTGAGGTTGGATGATTCATTTGCTTGAGGCCGGATGGGGACATCGGGTTCACCTTAGCAACAACGCTGGTAGCGGCAATTGCAACCGCATTGGCTTCCATTATCTTCTTCACGCTCATCATGGCCTCCATCATTGTGGCCATTTTCTCTTTAATGGCCTCTATGTCGGCCTTCATCTTCTCTTGTATCTCCTCTACTTCACCCATTACTCTAGCTCTAGCACGAGTTCGGTAAGGGCGCTGTAAAGCGCGTCCTTTTCTTTTTGATAAGTTCATTTTATTTTATTTTATTTTATTTTTCAAGGAAAGAATGCAATGAGCAATGCAACCAATGAAAAGCATGGATGTATGCGAATGATGTACAGTTGAAGTATTGCGAATTTTTACGCAGGATATGGGGTTGAATCAATTTAGATTTTCAACATGGTCCATGACATCTTTGTCAAAGTGAAACTGGAAGTAACAAGGACATCAACAATCCTAAATATGTTTGGCAGTAGATGAAGCAGTGATGTGACTCGATTCATCTTTTGCCCCAATTTTGCAAGACGGTTACTTCCATATTTCAACTTGACTTGATGAACCTTTTTGTAAAAGCATGAGCTTGGTTCAACCCTATAATCCAAGGAATGGCAATTCTGATCGCCAATACTTCAACAACATCTCATAGGGATGAATGACTCGGGCATACTTTAAGCTATGCATGGAAAATGTAATTATGAAATTGAGATGCCCGAAGAAACACCATTTCCTAGTTAACCATACATTAGGTACCATGTTCAATTATTTTGTTTTGTTGTTGTGTGCATTTTTTTTTAGAAATGGGTTTATGATCCCAACATGGTTGGCTTATGGTGCCTAACACATGCAACTAAGAATGTAGTGTGAAGTTTTCACGCTTCCCCTTTTTTGTTTTTGTTTTGTAGAGGAAAACGCAAGGATGAGCAAACATGAAAACAAATGGTATGCAATTTTGCAGATCAAAAAGTTTGTTGAACGCATATGCATGATGATGCCATGACTCATGCAAAATGTGAGGCTGGAATATGATAACGGACAAATCCAAGAACGATATGTTCATTATGATGTTATGAAGAGATGCTTATGCGATGCATGATATGAATGCATTTTACGGATACGGGAGCCCGAGAAATTGTTTCCTTCTTGGATACAACGTTTGGGCAGCATGGCACCCAACGCATGTTTTTTAAGAAGGCGACACGGACCCTCCGTCGGTTTGCTAAAGTGAGGGGATCAAAGACGAAACCCACGCATGATGCATATGCGAAAGGCACAACACGGGGATGTACATAGTACGACAATATTCACAAACAAATATAAGCAAAAGGGTATATGATACTTATGCATGGCAGTGTGAAAAATGGCATGCAGCGTGTTTGCTCCGTGCCCCTATTTAAGGGACCTATAAGGGAGAGAGCTAACTAGGCTTTTAGTGATAATCCCCAAGGTAGTCATATCTCTCTTGATGGTTTCTAGAGGTATCATCCTCTTCGAAGAACATAATGCAGCAGTAGGGACTACTAGCAACAATATGTCTTCAAAGAGAAAAACTCTAGATGAGGGTTCACTGCAATCAAGCAAGTCGGAGACCTAGCATGATCACAGATTCACCTCCACTCCTTATGTTCCCACGAACCCGGGTATATGGCCCTTTTTCAACTCACCGTGTGTGCAAATAGTGTTAGTGTTTGTGTGCATCAAATGAATAAATATTTACCTCATGCATACAAAAAAATGCACTAAAAGCATCAAAGAGTTATATATACAAGAACATAATAAGGGGAAGCCAACAAAGGAGTAAGTCATGGCAAACTTTGCACAAGATTAAATGGCCTAACTCTCTAAAAACAGTCCCCAGTGGAGTCGCCAACTGTCGCAACCTACCCTTCGGCGGGAGGGCGAGGCGTGACTCGCGGGATGCGTGTTCCACGAAAGGAATACGCGCGGAGTCGCCACCAACGTTTATTTGAGGAAAACGTCGGAAAAACCGGAAAAGACGCGATCTACGAACTTTTAAGTGAAAGGTTCGGGAGTTGTATTTACGCGCGGGGAAGGTATTAGCACCCCACACGTCCGTCACAAGGGACGACAGCCTTTAATCGAATGTGCAAACATGACTTTGATTTTTACGTTCCCTTTTATGTCCTTATATCCTTTATACCCTTTTTATATTTTTTCTCTTTTTGTGGTCGACAAGGGTGTTTCCCTTTGCTCCTACGTATTCCTCAATTGGGATGAGAAAATCAGACCTACGTAGTTCTTTCTTATCAAGTGATTCTTTTTTACTTTAAGAGGTGATCATTTTAAGGCGTTGGACCTTAAAAATGATCCATTTTACTTAGTGAGAAAATGAAATGACAAACTTCAAAAGCCTATTTTTATGGACGAGCTTGACTAGGCGAATTGATTTTAGCCTTTAGTTTCACTTTAGTTATTAATCAATTCGATTAAGAATGAGAAATCCCAAAGAGAAAACGTCCGATTGATTTTCCGCTTTATTTTACTAAAAGATGTCTTTTTGATTATTATATTATTTTTTACCTCTTTTTGATTTCCAACGTGGTTACGGCACGACCGAACGGTCGGAATTTATTTTAACCGAAGTTAATGGATAATACAATTCAAACGTTCGGTGGAAATTTATTTTATTTTTAAGTTAAGCGAGAAATGACTTAAGTAAAATGGCTTAAGCACGTCAACAGGGGGTATAAAAAGTAAACAAAACGAGAATAAAAATGCACGAAACACAATGTGGACCACTACGGGTACATAGAATGAATCGAAAAGCTTGGTTCGAGGTACTTACCCGTTGAAGATCGAAGAACGATGAAGAACGAATGAAGAACGTCGAAGAACGGTTGAAACCTTTGCGAAATTCTTCACGGAAAACGTTACGGAAACGTTTCGGAAGCGCTTCGGCTTAGATTTTCTTCACGGACATGATTTTTCCAAGCAAATTCGAAAGAGAGAGAAGTGCCAAAGGGGCTGAACATTTTGAAACAGCTCCCCCCTCCCCTATTTATAGAAAAAAAGGGAGGTGCTTGCCGCCCAAAGACTTAATGAAGAAGATTTCTAAGCGCACCCGAATTACTAAGTTCACCCCCCTTTTCGTATTTTACGGAAAAGTTACGGAAGCCTTACGGAACTGTTTTCGAATTTGATTTTCATCTTTTTTCTCTTCCCTTTCACCAATGTTAAGTGGAATATGCTTACCCAAGGTTTTCGGAAATTTTACGGAAGTATTACGGAAGCCGCGGAAGCCCCGAAAACCATTTTTCAAAAACGTGGAGGAGCTTGCCGCCCAGTTGCTTCCTCCTTAAGCAACCCAACTTCCAAAATGTTCTGGAAGGGCCTAGATTTGAATTGCTATTTACACCCCTATCTTGATAAGTTCACCCCCTTACCTTTTTTGGTGATTCTTTTTTCGTAAAGTTACGGAAACTTACGAATCTCGTAACGATACTTGTTTTCTTTCCGTAATGTTACGGAACCTTGCGGATTACATAATCATCCCCTTTTTGACTTACGGAATGTTACGGAATCTCACTTAATTATGCAACGATGCTTCCATTTGATTTCCGGTGTGTCACGGAAACTTACGGATTGTGCATCAATATTTTTTGGTTTTCCGGCATGTCCTGGAATTTCACAAGTTGCCTAATGATGGATGCCAAGCACCTCACAAGGACCAAAGAAAGGTCGCATGTCATCAAGCAAAGGTCCCCGGACGAAATTAGGGTATGACAAGGTTCATTCCCTGAAAGAATTTGTTTGATGTGTTAGTCATTCAAAGAATTTTATGGACAGATAGAGCTTTATGTTCAAGAAACAATATTTAAAAAGGAAGGAAGTAATAGAAGGAGAAATGAATACAAGGCATGCAAGTTACCAAATTCCTCCACCTTTGCTTCTTCAATGACAATATCAGGAACAAGATTATCTGACAAAACTCCAATCTTATGAAGTTGTTTGCATGCTTCAAGGCATGCAATATTCTTTAAGAGTTTTTTGTCTCCTTCTACACTAATATGCTGTAGAGGGCAGCTCTTGGGAACATACAATGTTCTAGTCTCTTTGTCCCACCTTGGAGTCGGTTTAAAGTACCTGAGTTTAATCTAGATGGGATAAATGATGAAGAACAACATAAAAACAAAACAATAGAACCTGAATGATGCAAAAGAAAACATATCTTAGGTTCATCAAAATGAAGGAAGAAAAAACATTAGCAGGGGCAGCAATGAACCAACTAACCCATCTGTAGGGAGCCGTGAGCAATACAATTGTATCAAACTAATGCTAGAACTAAGATTTGCAAAGGCTTCAGTGCTTGCAACACAATAAGTTTCCTCGTCAAATTGATCTCCTTCAAGAGGATCACATGGAAGGGAAGAATGGCACAATGACTCCATTCTCATAATATCCCCACTAGCAAGGTATTTCGTTAGTCGAGAACATGTATCTGAATCCCCACTGTAATTTCAGAATAAAATAAAGGTGTTTAGGGAAAATTTATATTAACTAGTAAAGCATATAGATTTGATGCTATAATTTTGTCTCTAGTAGCTCGATAATTAGCACTTGTCCAAGTCCTAGAGTAATAATGATACTGAGGGAGAATTGTAAAAAAAAAAAAAAAACCTTTTAACCATTAATATATAATCTGAATTTTGCATTCTGGCACACCCTCGGGACTGTATGAAACTGCACATTGTGTGACACGGATCAAATCTAATAGCTAAATTGCAACTTTTAACATCTAAACCCTCTTCAAGAATTGATGTTGCAACAATGATGTTGATATGCACATTAATTTTTTTTTCCTTGATAAGACACTAAATTTGGTTATTACAATAATGGATTTTAAGAAAGCGACATACCAATCCCATTTGAAATTCTTCCACAATTTCATTTTGTTTTTTCCTAGACTGATTTTGCAATCCAAATTTTTTTCCTGCTATGAATTTAGTCTTCCAGCTATTGTATTTTGGAAGCAAGGTATTTAATAGATCCCGAAGTACAATGGCTGTAATGACCTTTTGCACAAAAATTATGCATCTCATATCAGTCAAACCCCTGTAATGGTAGCATAAAAAGTAGGTCCATCAAATATATTTAATAATAATCATCATAATGGCATAGAAAAGATCACTACATGCAATCAAAAACAACAATAGCCTTATCCCAGTAGAACTACATACAATCAAAACAGTAAACTAGTTAGAATAACGAGTCTAAAAAAGATTAACAAAAAATGGAGTTTAACATATTAGGTCACAATGCAAGATGTTTGTGAATAAATGAATACGAGGCAGGGTGTTGAACACTCATCCTAACTTGAAGGCAACAGTGACGTGCTTAGATTCTACAAACTAGACCCACTGTATTTATAGGTTAAGATTCAAGTTATCCCAAACTCTACCCAATGTCACACAACATTTTAAAACTCATCATTATTTTGACAATTAGTGGTAATTGGTAAATG
Source organism: Glycine soja (assembly GCF_004193775.1). Lineage (NCBI taxonomy): Eukaryota > Viridiplantae > Streptophyta > Magnoliopsida > Fabales > Fabaceae > Glycine > Glycine soja. The sequence continues at coordinate 22,114,006 of NC_041009.1, read as the reverse complement.
ATAAAATTTATTTGACTTACCTTTTCATAACACAAACACCCCCCCTTTCAACACACATAGACACACACACACACACACACACACACACACACATATATATATATATATGCATGTATCTATCATTTGTCTGCAAATAAGAATAAGTATTGTAAAACATCCATCAGTTCTCTACCTTTAAAATTGTATGTCATAGCATAAAATATCCTAATTTATAAATTTTGTCAAAATATCGAGTCAACCTAGTACTAGCTCAATCATTAGTCACGACATGATTGGGCTGAATTATGAAATATTGTGACAGGTTATGATTAGGTTAAATCCATCGAGTGAAAACCCTTATCCAGAGCTGAAGAATAAAGGAGAAAGATGAGACTTCACATTAACTGACCAAGTGACCAACCATATAGCTCTTTCTCATCCAGTAAGAAACTTAAACAGTCTAACAAGGAGTCAAGGACAAGGAAACTCTAGAGGTCAGAACATCCATAATAATACACATTACATGATTTCAGAATCACATCTGAAATATTTAGAAAGAAACTTGTCCTTGATAATAACCTATACTGAAGTAGAGAGTCAATAAGACAACAAACTTTGGAGGTTAACAACCCCATCTCCACATTATATTTAATATTGTCACCAATAGACCACTAAGGACCTAAGTAAGAAAACATTAAAGCAGAAAAAATCTTAGTTATTCTTCTTTGTGCAGACTCAGCAGCTGATTCAGTGAAATCTGAACTTCTTAGATTGAATTCATGCTGAGAAACACAATATCCATTGTTAATAACCTCAAGAAATAATAAACTATGACAAAAAATAAACAGAACTTATAAAGTAGCACTAAATATAAATAAAAGTGTGATTCTGACTAATAATTAAATACAGGAGGATGATATGATTGGCAATTGGGAGTTGACTCAAACACAATATGCCAATCCATAAAACAAATGACTACCAGTCATATTCATACTCCCGCTATCAACACATGGAGAAATTTTTTTTTTAATACTTGTTTCAGAGCTAATATCAGAAACTGATATCCTTAAATGTACACACCTGCTCTTTTAACATCTTCAGTTTAAATGCTAATTCTTCAAATAATACAGATTGAACTCCATTGCCCTGGTAAAACTTGAATTTTGGTGTTGATGTTGGCATGAACTCGGTGAGGACAACTTCACTTACGCATGTATATACCTTCATTTCAAAATATTTGTCAAACAAATAATACATAGCAAAATCAAATGGTTTGCAAATCAACACAAATGAGTATAAATAACATGAGGATAAATTATTCCAACCACATTACCTCATTTCTTCAAAATAAATAATGAAATAACTTTCTAGCAAAGGTATAGGTTCCAATACCTCTAGGCATGTTAACATTGAGAGTCTTGAACAGTCACAACTGCTTCCTAAAAATTAAGAAAATAACTTCTAGAAATAACTAGTAAGTATCTATTATCTAATAAGAAAACTCATAAGTTAACATGAATTTAATCCTTCTGATACTTCCTTGCCATAAAACTTGTCACTTGGAGGCCCTATGAATAGTGTCTGTAATATGTATCTAGTATCTACATATGGTTATCTTTAATAAACAAAATATTCATACAAATATACCAAGAAGTTAGCGGATAACACTCTAACAACATAATAACATGAACAGAAAGAAGAAAGCAAGAAAATTGTACAAAAGATAAAGGAAATAAAAATGCAACCTTTGAATGCATTAAAGTCATTAGTTTCAAAATATTCTTTGACCAGGATAATTCAGAATTTCCAACTGGATTAACAAAATAAAAGACAAAGGGAATTCAACATTAGAGGGGGGAAAACTAGCAATGCAAGGAGATATAAACTTCTCTAGGCTTGTATACCTTTTTACTTAATTGGAGATGCAATCATCCCAAAAATTCGAGGGAGGTCAGAGGTACTAGAATTTAATTGGTGATGATAAAACTCTTGCATGAAATCAAATCTTACAAAGGTAACAAACTAACCCCACAACACAAACTACAACCTCATGATGCATATGCATTACAAGGAAAAAGCAACTTACAATACATGATTGCAGTTGTCCTTAAACAAAAGAAGCTACAACTCTTACAGAAAAAAATTAGAAAGAGCATGATATACTGAACAAAGCCACCAATTCAAATTATAATATCAGTGGTAAAGTAAGATAGTCAATGGTGCAACAAATTTTCAGGAGCCATGCATGAAGTCATACCATCTTATTACATCTAAGAAATTAATGTTCAACATCAAGTCCTTTTTCATATTATCTTTGGAAAATATTAACATTAAGGATCAGTGAGTGAGACACTTGTTGGTTAAAGCACTTTGTTATATCTACATCTATTGCCAACTCAAACCCATACCCCTATGATTATGAAGGATCAACACAAGCTTCACATCATTTAATTCAACACTAGGAATTCAACAGTATTCTGTTTAGTCAACCCAGACCAAAAACAAGGAATTATTAGTAGCCAAAAGTATAACACTTTTTTTAAAAACAGACTATTTGAAATCATATATATACATACATAAAAAACTTATTGCAGATTTTGCAGACTCCCATTTAAAGAAGCGAGTGAAGAAAGCTGGCTGACTACCTTCTTTGACAATATATATTCATGCTTCACGAGATAATCCTTCTAGGAGAAAATCATGCTCAAGAAACTTCTTTATAATTCAGAAGAATGAGTTAAAAATTGCACACCTGGTTTCAGAAATACTAGAACGTAAAAGACATACAAACTCCTTTATGATATTCTACTGATAGAAAGACTTGTCATAGTTAAATCCATACTAACAAAAACAAAAAAAAACATTATCCAAGTGGTAAGAAGTTTCGTAGGCCCTGCAAACTTTCGGGATTCAATTTGTTAATAGCAACCATGATTTAAAAGTGACATGTCAGAATTGCAACAACATACCTTCCCTTAAAAGCATTCATCTCTTTGAAGTTGGTACCAAACAAATGATTTAACAGTGTGCTCTTGCCTGCCCAATGTATATTGTTATTGAATTGTTATAGACAATCTAATTAAACCCCAAGTGGCGTGTGCATGTTATTATGTCACAATTATATGATCGTTGTATACGACATAACTTGTGTTTTTCTTAGACAACTTGCAAAAGGGCCTACCATAATGCGGATAACACTAACCTGCATTCAATTACATAGGCACAACAAAAAGATTGATAGGATATGGGGATAAGTACAAAACACAACCCCAAAGCATTGCACAATGACTAACGTATAGAAGTCAAATGGTTGACACATTTATATAATGACACTGAATTGAAAGTCATGATCTTAATTATCCATGAAACATAAAGAATGAAAATGTTCTGTTCTAAAGAACAATGTTCCTATGTCATATAAATTAGTCTAATTTACATCCAGCTTTGCAACTTGTAGAAAATACGTTGTCCATTTCTTGTATAAGGTCATCATGGTGTCACCGTCTAATGGCGATCCATCGGAAAACCACTACAAATTTGTAAAAAAACATATAAGGTAAGTACATGAAACATTTAGGTTAAATTTCATACAAACAAATTCAATAGTTATTTTAATAGTATACATACAGTGTTCCATTCATTCTTTAGTTCGCCGCTGACTATGCACCACATCCAATGCATGACATAATATCCACACTCATACCCTCCGGCTTGTACATGACTCTACAAGCAATATGAAAATACCCAATTAAGCTTTGTCATTTGTAGGTAGCACATGGTACTTATTTGAAATTTCATTCAATAAAAGGAATAACGACATACCTTTGGTTCAATCCATTGAGGTGCAGGTCCATTCTCCTTACCTTCGAAAGTACTGGATATATTCTTCATTGCACTAAGTTTTAAAATAACAAATAACGTATATGACATGTAATATGTTCACTGCGAAACTACAAGTGTTAACCAATGCTAAATTTTATAAGGTTGCCAATTACTTATTAACAGCAGCCTTAATGTGAACATCAAGCTTTTTCCATAAAGAACAAAACCAAACTATAATATTGTCTTGTGGACACAAAAAAAGAAGTTGCCAATGTGCCCTGAAGTCAACAAAATCAAATTATTTAACTTTTAATGCAAAGACATTGATAACAGTCTATGGATTGACTTATTGATTCAAGTAAGGTCCTAAGTAAACTTCTCGATGTGATTCCTTGACCCAGTTGGCGATGTACTGTTCATATTATGTACGTTTGTCCTTTGCACAGTGTATAGCCTGGGGCTCAAGGAAACCATAAACTGGAGCCAATCCTATGCTTGTACTACAATCATTGATAAACCTATTTCATGCACGGTAAACAATATTGTTAGGCATATATTGTAAGGACAATTTACTTAGAGTTACATAACTTTTATTCCCTACTTTATTTCTCACTGTTTTCAGGCATCTTCTTTTTTATTCATCTTATTTCTCTCTCCTTTTTACCAAACAAAACATTAGTATTGTAAAAAATCATTTTTTTTTATAGCTAGACTCGATCCTTGTTGGTTATATAAAAAATACATGCACCATATTTTATTTTCAAAATGATCATTGCAGAATATAAAATAAATAAAACTAAAGCACATGATAAGAGTCTTAAACTTCATTACTTTTTTATCGACAAATAAAATATCGATATAAATACGATACCACGTATCAAGTGTACCATACCAGAACCCATTTACAAGTAACTTTGCCAGAATAGGTCCTATGTGAATGAGTTCCCCAAAATTGGTTATAAGATATTTATGCAGACGTCATATACCTAAGGTGGGAAAACTTCAACAATTTGGCCATTTTGGAGCTGTCTAACATGGGATTAATAGGGGAAATTCCTGAGTCTTTATCAGAAGTAAAGAGGTTGACATTTGTGGGACTTAGTGACAACAACCTCACAGGGACTCATGTATTGGGTTGACATTGTATACCAATAGTAATGTACAAAATAGTTAATTTAGTAGATGACTGAATTTGTAATCTATTATCAGACTTTGAAGTTCAATGTTCCTCCAACTAAGAGGATTGAAGTGCAGGGATTTGCAGAACTTCAATACGGTATGCTGAGGTACATGGGAACCATCACGGATAGTGGCCATTTTCATTCGTGTCACTAATTTGGTCACAACATATCCTAATTAACTCTAGGGGTTTCAGTCTCAATCAACCTCAGTATCATAATTCATAACACTAGATAAGTATTTCAACTACCTAGACTAGTAGTACTGATGAAACAATCTTAGTAGCATTTACAGACTTAAATTTAGGGGAAAATAAATACTAATGTTGCTGGAAAATAAGATCATGTCCAGCAAAATAAGTTCATCATGATATCAATTATCAACCAATATAGTCTAAAGCACAAAATAAACAAAATAAATCATTCTCCTCATATTCAAGTCAAATTGTTATACTATATTTAATATTAACAGACCAAATTATGGTTGCAGTCATATTAATCCTTTCTCATATGTTCACATTATTTTTATGTACTCTCTCCCAAAATTCATGTGGTACTATAAAAACTAACTTGCTCCAAACAAAGTTAATGAATTTCAGCAACCAGGAAAACTGAAAGATGTCTAAAATTTCACATTTGTTGTTGGTTCCTCCACGTATTCAGCATTTACAGCTGCAATTGAAACCAAAATAGACATGAGTTTTTATTATCAATATTGTATGGCAAGCAACACCTAAATTAATTGTGACTAATCCAAATACTTTTGATCAAGAGTCTTATGTAGCAGTACATGCGAACAGACTTCAAAGTTTCAAACTCCTACACGAAATTTTAACACAATGGCACCCTGAAATTGAAGTCTAGATATAAACAAAATGTAATTCGTAGATGTATACAAACCTTGACTATTAATTTAAAAGTTTTCATATGTTTCTCATATCCAATTTAATTTGAATTGCCTTTTTCTCTCTCTCATTTTCTCTGTCTCTCTCGCACACAACAATACATACATGTATGCAGTGTCATAGGGTCCTTTTAGACTAACAGTGGCAATGTGCTTATGTCTGCTACAACCCGTGCCTCATAGCTTACAATTTGTGTTGAACACCAACATACTCCTATTACCTTACTGTTTGTACTTGTGTTTGTTATCAACAAACTCAGTGATGCAATATAAAATGAGAGATATAGATGCTTATTTAGTACACGGTGAAAATCTTGACGGTTTTCTGTTTCTCATGGTACCACAAAATTATATATTTATATTCCTTCTTTTTTATAGTACTGATTAACGTAGCCATAAGTAGAAGCCATTAAAAAAACATAGCATGGAAATCTTCATGATTCTGTTACCACTTATCAGCCATTAATGCTAATGGACTAAGGTTTGGCATGAAATTCTCTTCAAAGGTGCTAATGATGCATACACTAATTAGTCAAACTACTAAAAGCATAACATTATTGGTTATACATGTTTGATGATAAAATAAAAGTTATGAACCCTAAGAAAACAATGTTGAATGTTTAGCCTCTTATCAGAAGGGCAGCTAGTTTCCTTTACCTTGTCAAGTGCGAAGGTTAATGCTCCTAGGTCAGATATTGGCCTGCAAAAAAAAATCTTGCTTAATCATTACATGACATAGAACATACAAATTTCAACAAGTAGCTAAAACTGCAGCTGCAGGCATACATATTACCAAAATTAAATTTTCAAAGACCATCAAATAACCTTAAGCCACCAACATGTGTTTGCAATTTAATGTAACAATTGGAACTCAAGCCATGTGCTCTCTACAACCCAAAACACAACTTAATCTCCCAATGCCAAAATCTTAGGTAAGATTGGCCCCAACTAAATAAATACAGACTTTGGGCAAGACTAGATACACACACTACTGCAGACACAGCATGGTTACATGAGTTTCAATTAAAATTGATATTTCAGGATTATTAGGTTGTGTCACAGTAGTGGAACCTATGAATGTAAATCTACTGAGAAGGTTGTGCTTCAATTTGGAAAACATAATGGGTTACAAGATTTATTGCTCCTTTTATAGTTGGTCCTTTTGTTTGTCCCAAGCTTCCTGACTCTATTGAAAAAGCTCTACTTATGGTGTTTGGTATAAAGCCTGCACCTTACTCTACTATGTTTCTTCTTCCAGATTATTTTTCATGTTAAATTAATTCACTTTGATTTCTATCTTAAAAAGGTAAACTATGACTTACATGCATGCACTGTCTCAAGTGCTTTAAAATTCAAGTTTCACTTAAGCTTGTTTGAGTATGGTTCAGTATAACTCTAAAATGAAGCATGAAGAACAAACTATATATAAAGGTAGAAAATATTTTAAATAAGCAAAACGGACTTGACAATGACATAGGCAAGCTAGAAAAATTGATTTTATAGCTACATGACCAATCTTTCTAAATCTGGCTTTGTCTAAAATATTTGATCTCTGTATGTACACTACTCTTATTAATGGAATCCTAGTCGTTGAATTCCCAAATTGTTCCTAAAACTCTTTTGGCAATACTTTGAAGTAATGGTTGGAGTATTACTATTTTAGAACAGTTAAACCTTAATTAGGACCTACTAGCAAAGAGATAGTCTGAAGCAAACAATTTCTATAGTAGGCTACAAGAACCTTGAAGATAACAGATATGCAGATAGGAAAACTCATTAATGCATAAAATTCTATTTGTCGTACAAGTAAGTCTCTAATATGAGATGGTATCTATGATGCAAATCTTATGAAAATAAAAAAATACTTAAATAATTATTTTGATGAGTGATATACTTAAAAAAAATACTCACAATGCCAACAAATTCATATCATCATAAACACCAAGCATGCATCAATCAAACCGGGGGCTTATCGAGGACAACAAGAACAACAAACTTGTGCCTCAAAACAATGTACTTACCGCCGTCGGAGTGAAGACAAGGTTGTGGAGACCTACACAGGCAATGTTGCGGCGGAATGAAGGACCTAGGTATGACCCAAGCAGGAAGACGAGTCTGCAAGGGTGCAAAAAAGGCTAAAATTGCGAATTAAATATCAAATGAAAATAAAGAAAGAAACTGCAATAATAAGAAAAAGAACACTAAACATACATTATCTACTTTTTTTCCTTAAACCATATTCAAAATCTAACTTTGTATTTAAGACAAAGCAAAACTAAGAAAAAGCAGTGGCTGGGGGATCCTAGAGATTTCTTGCTTAGTGTGCTACCTACATCAGATTCAGATCGTTAACTATTAGCCATAATTTAATTTATATATATATATATATATATATATATATATCCTTATATTTTTATCACAATCTTAACTATTAATTTTTTAATCAACCACTATTAATTTGTATATATACATTAACTATATATGTAGATTAATTGTTTTGTCTTGTATGAATTGATAAATTAATGTTTGTTGCAGAATGCTTTAGAGTTCGGTGCTTGTAGTTGTAGATGCTAAGAAACCTGTATGTTCTATTGTTAGATTCCTCTGCAAGAATATTTATCGCCATGCAGTATGTTGAAAATTGTTGTATTTGAAGGAACAACATTAAAACTAAGGATCCGTTTGGTAGCTATGAAGAAACACAGTATCACTACTAGAAAACAAGTTAACATATTTATCGCTGCTCTATTTCTAGTTCATTTTATACAAATTACTCTTGTAATAATAAGCATTTGTTTTCATTTGTAATTCTAAAACACTACTTCCCCTAACACAATTGCTTCCCTTCAAAACTCAACATTCTCAATTTTGTGAATAAAAAGCAAGAGTTGTCATAAGTAATGTGGTGTGGGGATGTCAATTGATGGAAGTTACAAAAAATTTTACACAACATCCAAGCAATCAATGATAATTGAATGTCATGATCCAACACATCATATTTTGGGAAAATTGAATGTCATGATCCATCACATTTCTGCATATATATTTAGTATTAAGATGTGTACCAGCAATCCTAAAATGTTCTGTGTAGCTATTTTCCATTCAAAGACACTACGCAAGATTAGAGACTCCAAAATTAATTTTGTTTTATACCAATTGCTATTATGCTTTGTTGTGTCTTGCTAAATGCATATTTAATTTGAAGCAACTTCATTATTTTTTGTCTTATCTGTTAATGCTTTAATTGGAATATAGTTTACAAGCCAGGTAATATATAATTTAGATATATGTGCAGACATGTAATATTGTCATGCAAATTTTAATTTTTAATTATTGTTATGTTAGAGCATGTGCATGCAACTGTTTTAGAGAGAGCTGGTGATAAGTGAAGCTAGCTCACAAACAATTCAAGATTTCGTTAGCTCTATAAGCTAGGCTCATGAGTCATGATTTGAGTCTGATTTGAGAACTGAATTTTTGACCCTGTTCAGTAAATGAGTTGAGCTTCAGCTTTTAATGGCTTGTTCTGATACAGGTCTATTAGTAGTAGGCCAAGGAGATGGACCTTGGATATGCAGGGTTTACATTAGAGAAATAAAGAAACAAAGCCAAAATTAAATAGACTAGGCTAGGACACATAGTCTTATCTGTTATATTTCTTTTTTGGTTGGGATGCACTAATAGTGGAGAGGTAGTTATATAGGAGTAAAACAGGAGGGCTATGACTTTTCTTTCTGTTGTTCCATTCAGCATTTCGGCTTCTGCCTTGGGCTAGGATAGTTTTTCTACAGAGTATAGCTCTTGGGCAGGAATTAACAATGTTTTCTATACCACCACAAGATGTTTAACTCACTTTGATAAGGTGGAAGTACTTTACTTCCCATGTTCATTTATTTTTCTAAACCATAACTTAATGAAATCTCATGGTTATCTATTTGTAGTGAGCCTGATGAATTTTTTATCCCTTATTAGGTGGAAAACATGACTCAGAAAGCCCAACTTCAAGAAGTTGAGTTGGAAAGAACAAGTAAACAGTTAAAAGAAGCAATAGCAATACAACAAAGCGAAGAAACTGCCAAATGCAAAGCAGCAAAGGAATTGATCAAGTCACTCACTGCCCAGGTAGAAACTCTTACCCCTTTACCCAATTTTCGAAACTATATTCTTATGATAGCTAGAAGTTCTCACTCATGAACCCAAATATGAACAACCCCCCAAAAAATTCATTTTCGTGCATTGCATTGGGTTTGCACCCTAACCTTCATCCACTCTATCACCTCATCCCATATCTCATTGCTCACTTCAGCATCATCTGGCAGACACAATATTATCTACAATTCAACTAATCAGAGAAATTAACACTAGTTTATGCACAGATCATGCAAAACAAAAGCTAGCCTAGAGAAGAATTCAGCGATTGGCCTCATGGTTTACTAGCGATTGGAACATTTGGAAACAAGGGTGAAATCAAAGCAGACTTAGATGAGAAAAATACACAAGAGGATCAATAATGCACTATGCAAACAACCAAAACCAATACTAAAAAACATGTAATTCCAGCAACCTAGCTACAAGGGTAAAGCGAGAAACCTAACTTTGACAGAAGAAAAACCTAGGGCATGGCGGGGCGCACGGCACACAATGCTTTGAAGCCAACCGCGAAACAGGCAACCACGAAACACGGCGCATAGGTAAAGCAAGATTAGTCTAGGGCAGGTCCTTCGAGGTTCAGAGCTTCGTGCGCGGGGTCGTCGAGAGTGCGGGAAAAGGCAAAACTTTTTCGACAAAAATAAATTTTAACACCTTTTTTAAAATAAACTAAGACGATTGTGTAGTGTCACCCGTCGTAGATTTTTATAAGCAAATTACCAAAATGCCATCGCGATCCGGCTACAAAGACAAGCTTCGAAGACCGTTGTTGTTCCGTTGTCGTTATTTACAAAAATGCCACTGACGCACATTCTACATCGGTTCTCTTGAACCGCCTTAAATTGTATGTCGTAAAAAGAACTTTTTTTAGTAGTGCAAGATTGCAGTTAAACTGATAAATTAAATGGTTGGCAAGTTATTTTCTCATGAAAAAGAAATAAAAATGGAGAAATTTGGTCGGTTATTAACAATTTAGTAAGGAATCTCTGATCTATTTTTAAACTATCATATCAACGCACTTCATTATGTTTGTGAAGATTCAGGAATCTCTAACTATTTTTAAGCTAATAATTTCAGCTGATTTAGCTGGTAGAGATATGAAATTGAGTTTAATTAAGTTTAATTATGAATATTTTTCATTTATAAAATGTAAAGTGAAATTCACACAAATATTAAAGATTTAATATGCAGTATCCAAGAGTTTCTCAAAGCTGTAAAAGTAGTTTTCCAATTCTTAGAAGTGATTATCCTTAAGTTTTTTCATTAGAAATCAATGTTCACATATCAGTTCATAATTTGCTTTCATTTTAGGGACGCATATAGGAGAAAAGTTTTCATATTTGAAAATCAAGAATGTTGGACATCATGATATCTTATAAATTATAATATTAAAATTTGTTTAGTTAGTCATAAACAATTTTAGAAATGTTGAAACAAGTTTTTTTAAATTAAAAAAAAATTATGTTTGGTTTCAATATAATTTTTCTAAATATATAAGTTTTTTTCTTTACAAATGTCGTTTTTGTGGCATAACTTCTTCAGATACATTTCTTAATTTACTCAAATATTATAATAAAATAGTACATTTAACTATATTTCTAAAATTCTTTAAAGAAAAAAAAACAAAATAATTTAATTTCCAAATAAAATATGGTTGAATAACAATACAAAATAATTTTATTATGTTAATATTTTATAATTTTTTACAGCATGTTAATATTTTTTAATTAAATTCTAAATCAAATTAAATTTACTAGTATTTTTTTTTTACCAGTATGTTTCTAGTATTTCGTGTCCTCTTACGCAGGACATGAGCTTCCATTCATATAAATTCAAATATTTGAGGGAAACATCTTATATGGATGGAATTAGTAAAGAATAAAAAGAAGTAGATGGAGAATTAGAGGAAATCACCTCACATTAATAAAAAGCCACACCCAGATAAGAAAAAGTTTGTTTTAAAAAAATCAAATAAAATAGAAGGGAAGAGTGTTTGAGACTTTAGGGAGTGTTTAATACAAGTGAATTTTTTTGTTTTTCTAGAATCTTTAAGTTGAAAATTTTAGAGGAGTGTTTCACATTCCCATAAATCAAAGGATAGGGTGCATTTGTTTCTTCGAATCTGTTTTCATTCATCAGAATGTTATTCTCAAGAATATTATATGAGAATCACATCCTTAGATATTTTAAGAAAAATAGATTTATTTAACTATTAAAATTGATTGTAAATCTTTTTTATATTCTCACGAATATTTAAAAAAATTTTTGATTTAACATAGTTTTTTTTTTTCTACGAATGTATGTTATATCAATAAAATATCTTTTTTATATTAAAGAACTTATTAAATACACCTACACAACAAGACACCTTACTTACTAAACATTGTAATTTGCAAATGGTGAGAAATCTTACATTTTTTTTCAATAAATTCCTTAACCACATCCTATTATTAAAGAATCACAATATCAAAATATTCCCTTCAATCTTATAAAAATAAAAATAAAAACAAGCAACACAAAAAGACAATACAACAAAACTTTAATCACACCCTAAGTGGGAACAAATTTTCTAATATAAAATATAAGATGATAATAATTATATCTAGAGGACGTATTATGTAAATGATTAATTTTAGTTGTTAGATTAAAAATATTTTAAATTCAAATTAAAATATCATTTAATTATAAAATCTAAAAAAAATCACCAATTAGAAAAATAAATATATAAAAGATCTATTTGATCACATCTTAAAATCTCTCAACAATCATGATGGTGCTTATCAATTTGAGATATTTTAAAGCATGATAATTAGTTTTTTTTAGAGATTTGATTTTTTGTTTTGTAAATATTTTTAAAATTTTATTAGTTATGTGAGAAATTAATTTAAATTTAAAATATTTTTATTCTAATTAAATTTTTTATTTTATTCTAATGGCTGAGATTGATTATTTATCAAAATATATATATATATAGAGAGAGAACAATTATTTTTTCTTGATAATAAAAATAATCAATTTGAACTGTTTAGTTAAAATAAAAGACCTAACTTAAAAATATTTGAAATTCAAATCAAAACTCCAATTAATCATAAAATCTCTAAAAATCCAACTGAAAATCAAGTAAGATGATGATTCTAGTATATTTTAAAAGATAACAATTGTGAAAAAAGAGATAAGATGGCCTAGCAAAGTTTCAGCCCAGTTAAATAAGATGACATCATCAAAGATGTAGCGAAAGACGAAGAGCATGGAGAACCAGAATGAGACTCTCCCTCGAGACTTGATCAGAGAAATTCTCCTCAGATTGCCGGTGAAATCTGTTCTGAAATGCAAGCGTGTCTGTAAGACATGGCTTTCTCTTATTTCCGATTTGGCATTTCCCATTATGACCTTGCTGCCGCACCCTGCCATCGACTTGTTTTCAAATCAAAGGGTTTTCTTGTTAATAGCATTGATGTAGACGCACCCCTTTTCATGAATTCCGCTGAACTGAATTTCCTTTCCACCCCTCCATCACCCCCGCACGGTGCTGCTCATCATCATAATAATCATAAATATATTATTCTTGGTTCGTACAGAGGGATACTACTTTTATACTTCCTGTTCCACTATGATCTCATTCTTTGGAATCCATCAATTGGTGTCCACCAACCATTAACATACTTTAAATTTGACTTCACCACCATTGCCATACGTAGCTATGGTTTTGGCTATGACTCATCAACAAATAACCACTGTTTAGTTCTGATTATTTTGGATGAGTCTGAAGATGATGATGATGATGATGATGATGATGATGATGATTGCATGGTTGAAATCCGGGTTTGTTCTTTTGAATCTGCTTCTTCTGTTTCATATAAGGATATTTTTTTTCCATACCATTACATTAACAACAAATTCTACGCTGGGTCATTTTTTAATGAGGCTCTTCATTGGTTGGTTTTGACCGACGATGAAGATGTTCCTGTCATAGTTGCATTTGATCTGATACAAAGGAGTTTATCAGATACTATTCCTCTCTTTGATCATTTCACTGTGGAAAAATATAAAGTTCAAAGTTTTGGGGTCATGGGAGGATGTCTCAGTGTGTGCTGCTTGGTCCAAGGCTGTGCAACTGCCGAAATATGGATGATGAAGGAATATAAAGTGCAGTCATCTTGGACTAAGTACATGGTTATACCTATTTATAAAATTCCTAATTATCACTTTTCCCCCATATGCATCACTAAAGATGGTCACATTTTGGGATCAAATACCGGAAGAAGATTAGAGAAACGTAATCACAAAGGAGAACTCCTTGAGTTTCTCACATATGCTGGAGGTGGAGATTGGTGCTGTTTCAATCTACTGTCTGCTATGTATAGAGAGAGTCTACTGCTCCCTAGTGACATCATTGGGGAACCAAGTGAAGATGACCAAGAGTAGCAGACAAGAATATCACGGTATGCATTTTCTCCAATCCCTTGCACCATTGTATTCTTCATATTCATCTTGAATTATGTGCAGAATGCTTGGTGTGTGGCAAATCATGTTAATTTGCTGATAATACTTGTTTTTCTAATTTTTAAATTAAATTATACATGAGATTGCATGGAAAGATGAGGTTTGGTGATGGTGGATTCGGTTTACCTTAGCTAAATCTTTGATGTCTTGCTTACTCAAAAGCTTCAATAATCAAAGGTCATTTAAATGAAAAATATATAAGAAAAACAGCTATTTCTTAGAGTAAAAGCAATTAGGATTTCGCATGATGTTCTACAATATCACTGTTTTACTGCCAAAATCTTAGAGAATGTGCAATTAATATTCTAACATTTACATTGAGTTCATGTTTGCTGCAGGGCATGAAATATGCAAGAATACGTGCAATTATCTTGATGTCGCTTTCCTACAAATGGTGACACTGCTAGCAGAGACCATAGCACTTGGAAGAGAATGGCATATATATGATATTAAATTATCTAGTGTTTAGTGAAGATGCCGCACTAATGTCTGTCTTAGTGTAGATTTCGGTGAAGTTAGAGTATCAGCAGTCTTACAATTTAACTATGTTTCAGATTATCCCTTTTCCTCTTAATTTTAATATGTTTGCAGTTTGTTTATCTTACGCTCTTTTATATACTTTTCAGATTCAAGTCCTATTTATTTGATTCATTCCCTCTATTTTCCCAACTCCATAACCAATCTCCCATCCCTAATCTCACTAATTAATAACCCCAGAACTTGGAGTTCCCCAACCAACCTTGGTATAATGTATGGTATATTATCAAATTAGTATAGAATATGGAAAAACTTGGTAAAATGCATACTTTAAATATTTTATTGTGGTAATCTTTTGAGTCTGTTTTGCATGCACTTTGAAAAGGGGAACGTGAAAACAACAATTCTAGCGGTGTGGCTTCTGTAAATTTGATAACTCCATTAGCTCTCTCAGTGCATACAACATAACTTAAGCCTTACTTCTTTCCAGCCCTTCTTAACCTGAAAATTTAAATGGTAGGATTCAAATTCAGGAAGTTTTTTCTCTCAGTATTCCAAAATCTTCATCTGAGAAACCAAGATTGCTGTCAGACTGATAAATTAAAGTTGGCAAGTTATTTTCTCTTGAACAATAAATAAAAATGGGAAATTTGGTTGGTTATTAACACTTAAATAAGGAATCGTGATGTATTTTAAAACTATTAATGTACTTCACCGCTGGAGTTCCAGTTTAATGTATTATATAATCTGTTTAGTTTGCAGTCATTCACAAGAAGTTTATTTTCAAAAATAGTCCAAACTCATCAATATTTTTTTTTATCGACAAATATTAATTGTTGGTTTTTGTTAACCTTTTTCTTCTTATCTTTTTTCTTAACCACCCAATTAATTTTGTATCTCCATTTATCAACATTGTTAGATGTTCTTAGTTGAAACAATGAGTATGTGTGCCCCCCTGTTCCCAAGTGTTAAAGGATGAAAGGAAACTTCCTTCTTGACATTGTGACTTCAGTTTAACAAACAAAATCTATGCTTCAACTTCTAAACAATGACCAAAAGTCCCTTTCTCAAAAGGCACATACTTACTGAAAGATTCGAAATCTGGTTCAAGTCTTGCTGTAAGGCAAACTAAATCTACTCCTTACCTGTCACCATATACTCCTCGCTATTTCATGATGTTATTTTTTTATAATTTTTATGACAATTATTTTTGGATTTTATTTCAAAGCCTTACAATGTTAGCAAGATAATCTAAGGGAGCTTTTAGACATTTTTCATTTAGCTTGTACTGAATTTTTAATATTTTTGTGAATTTCATTTTACTTTTTAACATTTTTCACATAAGTATTAAAATTTCAGTAAAAGTAGTTGTTCATATCACGCTTGACCAGGGTTGTATCCCATTTTTAAAAAGTTATTGTTACTGGTGATGTTTTTGTAAATAAGTAAACATGTTAACGACAATTTTAGTTAAAATTTTCCTAAAAACACTCGGATTGAAGACGATTATGGTGAAAACCATCCTAGTCCAACTTGAAAACGGTTTCACCTAAAACTGATTTCATATTCTCTAGCCTCCCCATAAAAGAAAAATGTACGAACACACGTGTTTTCAATATCGCTCTCTTAATAGAGAATCAAATCTACCACAAAGAAACCGTCCACCCCTCTCCTTCGCCGTCGCCACCAACCATATGCGACCACCTTTCCTTCCTCCCTGCCACCTCAGCCTCACTTTTTCCCTTTCCTCGGAGGACCGACAAGTCCTCGCATACCTCATCTCATGCTATAATAGATTGATGAATAAGGAAAAAAGATAAAATATGAAGTGTGTGCACATAGTCGTGTAGTAGTATAATTTATAAAGCTCAGATTCTTAAAATTGATGCAACCCAAGAGTTAAAATTCAGCTCCTGGAAAGCATCATCATAGCAAGTAGCAACTTGAGTTGAGCTAAGTTGGCATTTGGAGAAGCTGTTAATGTGGAGTTCTCAATCTGTTTGTTTAGTAGCCAAAGACGAAGCAGCATGGAGAACCTCACTCAGACTCAGCCTCTGGAGTTGATCAGAGAAATTCTTCTCAGATTGCCAGTGAGATCGATAAAGCATGCCTTTCTCTGATACAGATGCACCATTTATACATGGCGGGGAGGATACAGTACGTTTGCTTCGTGCGGTGCATCTCCTACTCCCCCACGCCACCCCAATTTCTTTCATTACAACGAGTTTCACAATCAACCTCATATTCTGGGTTCTTGCAGAGGCTTTATACTTTTATACTACGACAAGGACGATGATCTCATTCTATGGAATCCGTCAGCATGTCCCCATAGACAATTACCATACTTTCAATATGCTCGCAAGCATTGCCAGTAACTCTCTGTATGGTAATTCTTATTCCAGATTTGTGTTCATTTGCTCCTATGAATGGAACAGAGTCGATGTCAATCTTCCATATTTTTATCCTGGCAACCTCAGCACACCTGGGTGAGTTACTCTTTAATGGGGCTCTTCACTGGCTGGTTTACTCTAACGATAATAACATTCTCGTCGTCGTTGCTTTTGATCTGATACAAAGGAGTTTATCTGAGATTCCTGTGTTTGATCATTTTACTCTTGACAAATATAATAATGGGTGTAGATTGAGCGATATCGGGGGATGTCTCAATGTGTGTTACTCGGTCAAAGACTGTGCAAGGACTGAAATATGGGTGATGAAAGAATATAAAGTGCATTGCCAAAGATGGTGGAATTTTCGGAACAGATATGATGAGTTTAGAAAAGTATAATGATAAAGGGGAGCTGCTTGAGCTTCGCATATATGGTGTAGAAGAAGAGTTGTTCTATTGTGTCAATCTGCAGTCTGCTAGGTATAGAGAGAGTTTACTGTCACTCCCTACTCTCATTCGGAATCCAACTAAAGATGACCATCAGCAACTGATAAGAAAAATGAGGGTATGCATTGTTCTCCGATCTCTTTCACCGTTGTATTCTTATTCATCATGCTCATAACATTTCTTTCTATATTTTTTAAATTAATTGCAACATGAGGCTTGGCTGTGGTGGATTCCGTTTTCCTTGCTATGGATAAAATATTTGATGTCTTGATTACTCACAAACCATGATAATCAAAAGCAATTTGAGTGGAGAAGTTCTGTTAGAAAAACAAACAACTATGTTTAGAGTAAAACAATCAGGATTTCCTGTGAGATTTTACCATATCATTGTTTCACTGCTTAATTCTTAAGAGAATGTCCAATTAATATTCTAACATTTACAATAAACTCATTTTTTCCTGCAGACCATGAAATTTGCAAGTATGCATACTTTAGCTTGATGTCAGTTTCCTTCAATTGGTAAGACTAGCATATATATTTAAATCATCTTGTGTTAGTGCAAAACTAGTGTCTATTTTGGTGATGATTTCAGTAGAGTTGGAGTATCAACATACTTTACATTTTAACTATGTTTCAAAGTAGGAGTTAGCAAATTCTGGTTGATTTTATACATGCTATTTAGTGCCTTTATCTTTTTCTCTCTTAATGTAATTATGTTTTGCAGTTTGCTTCTCCGAGGTTCTTTTACATAGTTTTTAGATTCAAACCCTACTTATTTGATTATTTCCCTCTATTTTCCCAACCCCATAACCAATCTCCCAGCCCTAATCTCACTAGTTAATGAACCCATAACCATACATGCTATTGTATGGTGTTGTTTTTTATGACAAACTTTTTGGATTTTATTTTAGACATATTCTTTTGGCGTTCACGTTAACCTGAGTTTAATATAAGACATTTCAATCTACCGTTGCAGTATCACAATCAGAGGTTTCCATTTCTATAACATCTCATTTTTTATAAAATAAATTAAAAATAATTTTATTTAAAAAAATAATATTTTAGGAAAATAATATTTTTTTAATTAAATAAATAAGATAAATATTTTTATAAATTAAAATAATTTTTAAGGTAAATAAAATAAATAAATATTTTAAAAAAATATATTTTATTTATTTATTTAACGGAGAGTAAAATAGATTTTCTTTATATAAAATAATAAAATAGAAAAAAAAAATAGAGTAAATAATAAACCTAGAGTACCTTAGATATAAATAGAGACGACGTAATATGTTACTTTTTACATGTAAGACAAGTATTTATACTCTCTCATCCTCTCAAATATGTCTTCTCTTCTTCCTTACCCAAAATCATTTCTTTTACCCGTTCAATAAAACAACGATCTTAGACTCGTTAACCGTTGTATCATCGTGAAATTTGAACACAAGATTAGGAACATATTTTCGCACACACCCATTGTTGGGATTTTCGAGATAATGTCTTTGGTGGAAGAAATATCCCTCTCACTGAGCTTTTTCTTTTCCCGCATACACTCAAATTTGTCACGGTAAAACTACGATCTCGGACTTGTTAACCATTGAATCATCATGAAATTTGGACATCACCTTTGGAACTCATTTATGCACATATCCACCGTTGGGATTTGTAAAGTAATGCTTTGGAGGGAGAAATGATCATTGCACACATATAGTAAACTAGAGGCTCCAATCCTTTCTCCTTCTTTCTAACACATGGAAACCCTAATAGAGCAAACAGAGAAAAAGTTTGAGGAGTTTTAGGGAATCACTAGAGATGCCACTATTACTGTTTATCGCAATTGGGATTATAATGAACATGTTTAAGGATCCTTAGAGGATTAAATTGATATTTATTTTGGGATTTGGGATATTTGTTGAATTATAATTCTTCTTTTATGTTTATAATTACAATATTATTGTGTTTGACGAATCAATTGGTGTCCTAATGCGAATTGGTTGATAAATTGAGTGCTCTTTGTGTTTTGTGTTTTTGACCTATGATTTTGATTTCTTGATTTTAATATGATTATGTGAAATTGTTTGAGAGGTTTTACTCCATATATTGTGAGAAACATTTTTGTATAAATTGTTTGTATTTTGGACAAGATTTACCATATGAGCATGATAAATTGTAATATTGAGATCATGAAATTGTAATTAAAATTATGTGTAAGTGATAAATTGAATATATGATGAATTATGAGATAACATATTGTGTTGAGATCTTAACATTGTTATAGAGATTGAGTATAAGTGCAAAGTTGAGCATGCGTTGATTTGTGAGATACATGTAAACATGTGATGATGGATTGTGACGTTATGATATATTAAAATTGTGGACATGAAATTTGATTTTGAATAAGTGTGTGGTTAACACTTGATGTGACAATACTTGTGTTGTGAGTTGTGAATTATACAATAACTGGATTGGTGTTTACCTTGAGAAAAATGTTTATGTGTGGTGTTAAAGGAAAAGTGTAGGATTCCTAGTTAAGAACCTAAAGTGTTAAATTGTAACGTAATATGTTAAACATGTTTGAAACACAAGTGTGAGGTCATGGGTATTGTATAATTCGTGAGTAGTGTTTGTATGCAAAAATTATTTTAGGGGTTGGACCTGAATCAGGAAGGTGAGGTCCTAACAGATACTTTAAAGTCTAGGCCTTAGGAGTAAAGATATTCGGTTTGAGTGCTCCTTTAAATAAGGTTGGAGCATTCTCGTAAGATAGAGTGAGTATGACTAGTCACCTTATGATTTTACTTAGTGAGAATGACCTAACATACTCATTGTATGATATGTCTTGTTATGTACTCCTAAGCGTCCCAGTGTGATTTTTTACTAACACGGTGCTACATTGCATATAGATTTGAGTCTTAGTATCATTGTTGCATAACTCCTGCTAATTGTTTATTATGAAATTGATGAGTGTTATTACATCTTGATCCAAGTGTGATTCATGTGTAATGTGATTGGTGATTAAAAAATAAATTTCAAATGATAAAGTGGTGAAGTCACGTGGATTGTATTAAGTTAAGCTATGTTATAAATACTTCTATAATTTATTTTGATCATGTATTTGTTTATTTGTTTTTTTTTTAGAAATGTGATAACTTATTCCATGTGTTATTTGTGTTTGGATCTTGTGATGATCTCAAATCTTGTGTTCATAGAAACAGATAACTAAGTAAATGACTTTAAAGAATCTCGTGCTAAAGAATGCTGGAACATAATACTCTAACAGGACGTAACATTGGGGATGAGTTTTATATTTTATTTTACTTCACTGATTTAACAAAATTTCCTTTATAAACTTTGATGGTGTTCTGAGCTGGATATGTTTTTAAATTTCATAATAGTGAACTGAATGTGAACATTTTACCTACGTAAATTTGTTTATCTGAATTTTTATATGTTCTATTTATTTATACGTATATCTATATGTTTTATTTATACGTATGTCATAATAAAGGGTGTCATAACAACAACTCAAAGATTAACACAATTAATAAACACATCTTTAAATTTATTACTAATAAGTAATAATACATGATTCATGTATAATTTTTTTGAGCAGTAGCCACTATATAGATGCACATCGATCCCCGTGTTAATTTTCCTATTCATGTCAGAACCATATTACAATTTCCATAAAGAAAGTAAGTTCATCACGTGGAAGGAGTTATTACAGAATTGCATGGATAGCTACTATTTAGTTAAGGAGAAGCATTCTTTGCAGAGGAAGCAGAGGGTGTGCCAGGGCTGCTAGGTGGAGGGAATAATGGAGGAAAAGGAATGGGAAGAGCTAGTGATGGTGGAGATGGAGTTAAACCTGGCACTGTTGGGAATGGAAACAGTGGTGGTGATGTTGCTGATGAGGGAGGCTGGAATGGGTTAGGAACAAGTGGTGATGGGCCTGATGGCTCTAATGGGTTAGGAATTAGAGGAGGTTGCTGAAGAGGGTTGGGGACTGAGGGTGTTGGTTGAAATGGGTTAGGAGGAAATATGAGGTTATTAGGGTCAACTAGTTTCTGATCTGAAGGCTGAACATTTGGGAACTCATTAGTGATTCCTGCAGGGACTAGTGGTGACAATATTCCTGAAAGGGGTGGCAAAAGAGGGAGTGGAGGCAACAATGGTGGGAGGTCGGGTAATCCAGGAATGGGAGGAAGAAGACCACCTGGTGTTTTTGGATCCTGAAGTGGAGGAGGAAACGATGGATCTATTTTTGGAGGAAATATGTGTTTCACATAATCAAGGCCCTTGATGTTTTGAATGCTTGGTTTTTGGTTGCAGAGATTTGGCTGTCTAAGAGGCTTGAATGAGAAAAAGCCAGCTGAGAATATGTGTTGTCCTTGCTTTCTGGACTTGAGGCGCAGTGAGGAAGAAGTAGCTGCTGAGGCCACAGCACAATAAGGCTCACTGCTATTTATTAATTTCACAGTGCATCCTTTTATTCTTTTCACATGTTTGCTCACTGAGAAGGGCAACTGCACTTTGAACTCCCCATGCTCATCTGTCTTCACTTCTTTCCTAAACCTTGGCTTTGACCTCCCATATCCATCTTTGCATTCTACAGCAACTGATGCCCCTGCCATCATGAATATAGAAAAATATAAGACAACATAACTTCAGAATCAAAATTTAGAGCATGCCTGTTAGTGTTAGAGATATGAAATTCAACCATTTTGAAAAAATAAGTCAAGCAGTGTAAATGCACCTGAAATGAAGTGGTTTCCCATGGAGAAATCCTGTTGGAAGCATGTATCACAGTAAACAGTGCCAACCACAACAGCAGAGGGAAGTTTCTTGTGGTGACTAGTCTCAGAATGAGTTGTACCAAATGTGAGACTGAGAAATAGTGTTACAAGGAACCAAGACATTCTCAGGTTTTCTTTTCTTAGAATCTCTTGTCTCTAAGTAAAGGCTATAGTGGCTGATTCTGCTTCCAAGTGAAGGCTATATATCTTGTACGCTATTGAAGTATGTTTATCCGTCTTCTTTCACTTATCTTTTCTTTGTTCCCTCTTGCTGTCTTTGTTAAAGAGAATCAAAACAATAAATTTTTATAGCCCCACAAATAACAAGGCTATTTATGTCTATCATGCAAAAATCAGTCAACTGTAAACTAAAATGCAGTAATTGGAGGCTTGTTTTCCCATCACCAAACAGCTGGGAAAGAAGGTAATTTGGTGGGTAGAAAGTTAGATAAAGAGAAGCTCCTAGCTGCTGTTTTATTTAATTGGATGTTTGTTTCTTTGTTGGTATGAAAATACAAAAACAAAAAAAAATGGTTGGGACCCTGTTTGGTTCACGAGACAGAGAAAGTAGCCGCAAAACCTGTGAGCAAGCAAGACATGACCCTGCTGGATTGACAATAATGAGAGCTAGAACAAACTGTGTTAGCATGACCTGTTTGGTTATGAATTCCGG
Organism: Glycine soja; assembly: GCF_004193775.1. Taxonomy (NCBI): domain Eukaryota; kingdom Viridiplantae; phylum Streptophyta; class Magnoliopsida; order Fabales; family Fabaceae; genus Glycine; species Glycine soja. Next base: position 22,090,689 of record NC_041009.1, on the reverse strand, counting down.
AGCTGCAACATGTGAGCACCTTCAGATGCAGATATGCATGTGAATATTTTTACTGTTATAAGAAATGGTCTAGAGAGTTTAAGATGATAGGTTGTGTGGCAGACTTAGGAGGTAAGCAAGTTCAAGAAAACATAGTGAAAAGAGTAGATTGTTGCAGAAACGACACTTATTCGCATTTCTCACATCACAATTAAAAGTTACAACAGCAAAATATTCTCAGCTGAATATAAACTAGTATTATTCGTACATCATTTTTATTACAACCTGCCTTTGTTTGGACAAATATTATCATCACTCTTTTCTTAAGTATTTGATAAATCAATATGTATAACTTTACTTAATTGTTGAACTGCCTTAGCTTATTTGCTATTAATTCTGAGTTTGATTTGTGTTGGCTCAGTTAATATCCATGAACTTGGGCATAAAGGGAAAATAAAACTATTCTTGTTATTTTCTCACGTAAGCAATGTTACATACGTATCGAAATTTATTTGTATGATATAATTAAATTTCTTTAAATATAAATTCTAAAACAGATTCTCAATTATTGCTCACGGGCCCTTTAAACTTTTTATACATAGCAGTAAAGAAAAGATGGTTCCATAAATGTGATTTATGAAGAACTCCCATATCTTGGTTTCCAATCCGTTCGGGAAGTTTTCAAGGGGATCGCACAATTTGTACGCCCACTATATACAGCTAATATTTACAATAATCACGTGATTCGCACCCATATCACTTAATTTGTTTGTATATATCCAAACATGACATTATTAGGATCTAGTAAGATAAAAATATTAGCTGACAACTCGAATATTTAGAGATTCATTAACATTTAATACAGAATTTTAACTTGAAATAAATTTTATCTCAACTTTGATTTAAATTAACATATTTTTGTTTCCTCAAATTTAACTCACTTTTTGTTTCTGATCCTTCAAATTTAAACTTATCTTTCTTTGATCCTAGTTTTCAACATATATTTTTTTTGTCTCTCTGGTATTATATATCAAATTTGATGTTACTTAGATTCGTTTGATTTGTATAAATTTAAGGGATAAAACAACACAAATTTACTTTATTTTGGTATTTTAAAAAGTCCTACGAGACAATAAAAAAGAAGAGCATAGAATTTTTATGTGGTGTACGAAAGACATTATCTCACACCATTCAAAAGGATAAAATTTATCGTTCAATACCATTAAATTAAAGGAACCAAATAATAATATTATTATGCGAAAAATATGTTTTTAGTTTCTATATGAAATTTTAAATCATTCGATTTAGTCCTCCTATTTTTTTAAAAGCATATTTTTTAAGTCCCTCTACACATATTTTTCATAGGCGCCCATTAATTTTGTTTATTGGAATTGATTGTGAAATTTTTATTTTTTCTAAATTAATTACAATGACATGAATTTTTTTAAAAAATAAATTAAAATATTTTTTCCAGACACATCGAACTCTAATTTTCAACTATTTTATTCCTGTGTTCGTTTTCACCTTCATTCTTCAATCGTATGTGTTGTAGATCTATGAATTCACATGGTTCCTCATCGATATTTATAAGTAAGAGATGTGGTTCGAAATTCATAACTTGTTCTTCTCAATCAGGATGAAAGGAATATGCATGTGAGAAAAAATTGTTGTTGCTGAAAGCAAAAATCAACAGTAATCCCCCAAAAATTAACACCATATATGAAGAATATGTGGGGAGGGACTAAAAATATATTTTTAATAAAATACAGGGACTAAATTAAATAATATGCAACTTTAGAGACTAAAAACAAAAAAAAAGAAGCAAAAGTGTAGAAACTAAAAAAATTATCCCTGTTATTATTATAAAATTGATCAAGGTTAAGTGAAAAACAAAAGTCATATCACAAATCCATGCATAATTATAATCATTTGTCCTAAAAAATATAACTTAAAAAAGAAGAAATACGTATGAATCCTTGTAAATTTGCATGCAAAAATAATATTCTCACATTGAATTTTCAGCCAAAATATAATTTACTAACAACTTTTTATCATCATAATCCATTTGCATTAATAAGTTAGTTGTATGAATATTCCTGGATATCAGAAGACCAACTCGAACCCTTTGTTGAGTTGTCAATCCTTCTATTTTCTTCAACTCTTCACAAACCAACTTTGCTCTATTAATTGACTCCATCGGATTGATTTTTAAAACATGAAGCCAATTCATTTATTGAATTAGTCATTTTTTTCAAATAAGACTCCAAACTTATCAATGCTATCAACAACTATTTCAATCAATTAATCTTCACATCGGTGTCTTTTTTTTTACCTCTCCTACTATCTTTTTTTTTTACCTTGTGCAACTTGATGAGTTTCAACACCATCATTAACTTCTTTCAAGATTTCTTCCATAGCAGTAGTAGGGTTCTCAACATTTTTACTACTGCTGGCTCCATCTTCAATATCAAAGCTAGGTAAAGGCTTGCTATGAAAATTGACATCTCCACTGTAATAATTCCCATTTTTCCTTCTCCTAGTTCTCCTTAAACGTTGGACTAGTAATATAAGACATATTCATGAAAAAGAGAGTAAATTGGTTTAAACAATGTAAATACATAATTATTATGTAATGAGCCTTTTCCTCTTTGCATGATCTAACCGTGTCATTATCTAACAAAAAGAAAACGATATATTTTAGAGATGACAGAAACAAAATTAAAACATATAGCCATGCTTCATATTTAATAAAAGCTCAAATTCTAACAAATCAACAACCTATTTGTCACTCAAATAAAACTATTGCGTAAATGCATGCAAGTATAAAAGCTATGTTGGACGCAAACATTTGATGATCTCGCACACGATAATAAGAAAAGGAATATAAACCGCAAGGGATATTTTATATATTTCCTCTCTCTCTGCTACATGCACGAGGTTACAAACTAAGAATTGAATACAGCATGCTTAACTTTGTGAGCATTGTGCTTCAACCAAATTCAACATATATAGATTTATTTCCACTCTCTTCCACCTCTTCTAAAGATATATTTTTTGTTGAAAACAAAACTTAAAAGCATTCCTAAAATATATTTTTTTGGAACATTATTTTAAAAATTAGACATTAAATATTATAAATTAAATAAATGAGAAAATTCTTGATTTTTTGTAATGATCATTACTTTTTTGGTACATATAATGATTATTTTTGGTACGGATTCGAAGATTTAATGATACAATGCATGTGATTTCCCGTTTTAAGAATAAATCAATTCTTAGTAGAAGAATCCTCCGTTTAGATTTTAAACTGTGCCAACATTGAAAATTATGTTGAATTCTCTATTTTCTTTTGCTTACCTTGGGCTACTTCACTTGCATCCCCTCAGCAAATCCATTCAACTTAATCTTCTTTTTTTCCTCATCGGTTCTAATTGTATACAGACCAAACTAGAGTTCAGTAAATGAAGCCATCAGTAAATAAACTTTTAAGTAATCACTGCCAGATAATAAATCAAATTACATTACAAAGCTCTACAATCATAAGATTCAATGCCATTAATCACTGCCAATTAACATGAACAAACCACCGCACTACCTAAAATCTAAAATGACAAGATGAACAAGAGACTTCACAAAATTTTGCTCACTCCGTGTGCTTTACAATTCTAATCACAATAGCTCCTTGTCACAAAATGCAAGAAGCTGTTTCACATGATTATGCCAGGCAGTTACATTTTGCCCATCCACTGTTACCCAGTCAACAACTGTCGATGCTGGCTGCTCCCACCACTCATCAAGCTGCAGAAGAGGTTACCATTTTATAATAGAAATGGAAATTTTATAGGAACGTGAAAAGTCTACCACCCAGATCATGAAATACCAAATTAAGCAACTTTGACGAATATTCACTGTTTCAGCCATATGCATACTAGACACACTGAGCTTAAGTTGCATCTAAACTAAACAAACGGACATAGTATAAAATCGGAATGAACAAGAGTAAGCTTCATATGTAAAATTGTATCAAAAACTCATTTCCGAGTGTTCTTTTGGCCCTTATTTTTAGGGACATTATTGATTTGGTTTGAGAAAGAAAATGGACAGAAAGAATAGTGATAAAATATTTAATAAATTTTTATGTTGTTTGGTATAAAAGAAATATAAAATGAAGAGAAAGAAATGTAATATATTCTAGTAAAGACATTTGTATCCCTTACCTTCTAAAAAGTGCTTTAATAGGAAAAATAAGAGGTACAAAACAAGGACAAGAATAGTGATGGGAACTGATAACCACTATCATAAACAGTCAAGTATCATTAGATATGTGTGCAGTTGTCAAAATTGAAAGCTTACTTAAAATCATAAACTCGTCTCGAAACTGTCTATATCATATAAAAATAATAATAATAATAATAATAATAAAATACCAAAAAAATGTCTATTTAATTTATTATATTATAGATTATGTTTTATTTAGTTTTCATCACTGTTATTATTTAATTTATTATCACATTATGTTTTATTTAGTTTATTATATTATATGTTATGCTTTAAATCATTTTTATATTTTATGAAGGTTGTCATATTTGCATAATAGTAATAATAGCAGGGTTATTATATTATAGATTATGTTTTATTTAGTTTTCATCACTGTTATTATTTAATTTATTATCATATTATGTTTTATTTAGTTTATTATATTATATGTTATGCTTTAAATCATTTTTATATTTTATGAAGGTTGTCATATTTGCATAATAGTAATAATAGCAGGGTAACTCACCAAACCCCTGACATATTTGCAATCTTCCAAGCTCTGCTGAGCACTCAAAACAGCATTCTTAAGTTCGGGCAACCATTCTTCCATGATAGTTTTCTCCTGTTCGTCAGCCTTACTCAAACAAAATTTTGTTGTCCTGCATCATTATATCAAATGTCAAAAAAGAAGAGAAGGTTTTCAAAAAATTCAGAAGGTATGTCTCTGGAAAAGATGGAAAAATAAATTAACTACATCTTCCTCTTGCCAATACATAAATTTGAATCTACTAGAAACATTAACCATGAATGCACAATGGATTCAGGGGTTAGAAACATATTTACTTTTCATATTCTTGTTGAACGAGGTTGGCATGATTCAACAAGGCTTCACCACTTTGAACAAGATCCCGTCTAATATAGACAAGATTAATAGCCCTTAATAAATCTTCCAACACACTAGCTTCAGAACCACGAAGTTTCAAACAGAACTCCAGGGACTCCAGCACAGATGCTAGACCTGCATCTGAACCCTCCAAGCCTGTCCATTAACAAGAAAATCATTTAGTATACAATAATAGCTTTTAACCCTCATAAAGTATTCCATGCACATCAAAACCCTATATTCTTCAAATTGCAAGTTAACGAAATAATAAGATGTAGTAAATACATTGATTTGCGACAACAAATTATCAAATCTAATTTTATACTTCCTCCATTCCAAAATAAGAGTCCTTAAAGGTTATGGCACGTTGATTAAGAAATATTCAATTTATACAAATATAGACAAAATACCCTCAGTTTATCAACTACTCGTCATAAATTATCCTACTATATAGCAATAGTGGATACATTCTACTATCCAACAACTTATGGCCAATATCTATTGTCAATGCAAGTATTATATATAGGAGTATTGTTGAAAAAATAGCTTAAAAAAGCTAAAAGGACTATTATTTTGGAAGTTGGAACAAAACAAAAGGCTTAAAAAAATACTATTATTTTGGAATGAATGGAGTAATTGTTTTAAAAGCTTGAAAACATTTTAGGGAGTAATTGTTTGTTTATTATTTACATGATAAATGTTTTTTTAAAAATTATTTAATTGCTAACAAACTTAATTTATTAAAAAAAAAAGAATTAAAAAAAGTACACAATCAAATTTGAAATTGGCCAAGAGGACTAAAATCGCAAAGTTTTTAAAAGTGAATGATGAAATGTCTCTATTAAAAAATGGGAGGACTAAAATTGCAGATTTGAGAAAATAAAAGGATAAAAATTATATTTTAGCCTACCTTTATTATGTCATTCCAAATAGTATAATATCAATTATATTAATACATTGGCAACCATACCCAGATATTTTATTCAGAATGAATTTTTTTCTAAAGTAACAATAATTAGTGTTTTAACGTGTGCTATCTACTAAATTACGTTTGTGTTATTTAGATTTAGAGAAAAAAAAAAGTGTTTAAAGTAAACCAATTGTCCCAACAAAACAAAAGCATGAGAACATAGTCATACTCCTGTTAAAGGGGGAACTGAAAACTACAAGAGCTGTAGTTTCTATTTAAAAAGGCCATAGGCTATTCATTTGTGCTATAGCAATTACTGAAGTGACATTTTACAAATGGCAAATTGGCAATCTATTAACCAATCTGATATGGGTACAGTGTACAACAGGAAACTATCAGCAAATCACAAACGAAAATATACTCACCAGCAGGATAGTGAAGTGCAGCTGAAACGCGACATATTGATGGAATTGCTGATGGATCCCGAGCACCAGCTCTTGCTGTCAAAATAGCTGCACTTATTTCTGCATTTGCAACTGCTTCCTGGCCAGGTGGTCCACTAGCACCCATGGCCTCAAGCAGTGCCTGAACCAGAATTGAAGACAATTAAGTTGAAGCACATCTCAATGTACATAGAGAATTAAAATATTTCAAGCAAAATTCTCTGAAACCATTAAAAGTTTGCTGACAGATACTGGTTTAGAATTAGGGAAAAGAAACGATCTGTATTTTGTGATTTCCAATAAATTTCATCCAATAAAAGAGAGTGTTCAAAAGAGTGTATTGGTAGTATTTCTCTTTTTTCTATTCTAACATATGTTATACTGAACAAGCAAGTGAACAAGTTGTCTGTTGGAGCATTATAAACCTGTGGGGAAGAAGGAAGCATGTAGAGACTATTATCTGGACTTCGATAAAATGTAGACACTTCTTTCTCAATGAGATCCTTTGCGTTATTTGAAGCCTCAGCAACAGCAGCACATGCTGGAATTATAGTGCTCAAAGCATACTCCCTTGCAGTTAATGGTTGCTGACTCCAAAATGAAGCAGCATCCTGCATTATAGTAAAAAGATACAAAAATTATAAACAAAACAAAACAAAAACTAAAATCAAATAACTGTTTATTAAAAACAAAAAGAAATGGGGAAAAATACAAGAACAAAGATGTATTCAAATCAATTTTGTAATCTAAGGGAAATGAATAACATCAGGCCCAGTAGGAGCAATATATGTAAAGCTCCTACAAATATTCACTGTCTCAGTAGTCAATGCATATAACAATTCACAGTGAATGCATCAATGTGCCCACACAGACAAATCTATTAATGGATAATTCAAGTTTAAAACCAGTGATTATTCTAGGATTCAAACAAGGTATTACCATTCCCAAGGATAAGCTGTAAATATGCCACAGTTGTATTTCACTAGTACAGGAAATACTGAAATAACAGAACATTACCATGTTTGCTTTAAGGAGTGCCGTATATATAGTCTCAAGTTCTGATCTACGAGCATCAAACTCTTCAATCTTTTTCCATTTTTTCTTTAGAGAATCTTCAGCTTCTTTCCTCTCGGCACACAATTTATTCAAGCGTTGTATTTCAGACATTAAGGTATTTAAGCTTGCCTTTAAACCAGCAACTTCTCTTTCCTTGGCCCAAACATCTAGCTAAACACATGGAAAAAATATACAGAATAAGTGGGTAAACTCCTAGTTCAAATGTTGATGTGAAGAAACATTTCTAGCATTAAGAAATGGATAGAATTAAAAGGGACAAAATGTTTTATCCTTTTTTCTTCCAACTTTTAGGCTGTAAAATTCCTAATTGGAAAATCTAAAAATGGGAATCTAAATAATTAAATTGAACTTACAGAAAGCAAATATTCCTCAAAGATAAATTATTTATTTCTCTCACATTAAATGCTGATATAAAAAAATATATCCATGATTAAACATGTCTGGATGCCCCCAATTTAGTCATAATAACAACAACAATAAAACTTAGATGGACAAGTGTTTCTAAAATCCCCAAGTTTTCTGAATTTTGATTTTACTGGGAACATCAAATTTTAGAATCTTCCCCAATGAAGCAAATATAAAATATTTGTGTTGCTTTATAACAAAACCAGAATATTAAGCCAGTTTCATGGATGTTGGACTCAAGGGATCAACACAGAATTTATTTGAATAATACTGAAATAATCTGGTTTATAGGCCAGATTACAAGTGCACACAAAACTTCACAGGGTTTCCCCCTAACAAGGAGTCTTCCAATCCTTTATGAATAACAAACAGCAAGCCGTATCCTATCTAAATTCGTCTACAGTAACAGACCCCTAAAAAATGTACTACAATAAGTCAATAACTATCCACAGCACAAAACATAACTGTATAACACATAACAACCCAATATATGTCTAATACATAACTATCTAATACTAACCATTAATTCTGACATTTTTTTTCCTGACATAAACCTTCAATGGTGAATGGCCTTGGATTGTTTGGCCTATCAAAGGACTACATTAAAATAATTCGATGTGAAGAGAGAACCAGAGATAATTTGTGACAAAAACAAATCTTTAGTAATTCTGTTTCTTTTTTCCACTATTAAAATTTCTAATTTGCAGGGGGGAAAAATGCCATATAAACAAATCAATTGTGTACACACACATGTTAAGCACTAATAGCTCAACAATATACATATACATCATATAACATATACATTTTACCAAAAGAGTACTTCATGGCTCAATGAAGCTTAAGATAGCATTTGAATCTATGGAAACAAAATTTTACCAAAAACAAAATAATAAAATGTTAGGAACCCAAAGAGAGACAATAATGACTAACCAGTCACACAGCTAACACAGTTACCCACTTAACACCCATCTATTTGGTATCTTTATTCCTGAAAGGGTATTCAAGCTTTACTCATATTCTAAGTATTTGATTTGTAACACTCAATCAGAAAAAGAATTTGCAGTGGTTTAAGATTAACCATCAATTCTTCCTAGCATAAGTTATGCTGCCAAAACAATATCCATCAATACTCCAGGCCCAACATTTCTGATTTCTCTAATGAGCTGTCAATGATTGCTAATTCTTCCCGCCATAAATGTATGTAATCTAACTTATTGGTTAATTATTCAAAGAAAGCTTGCAAGTGATAGAATCATGAGCAAAGGTGATAATAGATTCAAAAAATGTATAACTCACTTAAAAAAGAACCTAATGCACTGTAACTTTTTCATAATAATACCTCAAGTTGCCTGAGACTTCCAACATTTTGGGAGTTACTTCCAATACCAAGTGAGCGTGATGAAACATCAGTGCCTCCATGCAAACGTTTCATAAGTTTTTCACACATATCCCTTGCTTCTGCAGCCTTGTTTAGTGCATCTTCAGTAGCCAAAAATTGTTGAACATGAGCTTTCTGTGAACAGAGATACAGCACCAGTTCAATAACTCCTCTTATGACAACAAAATATGCAGTTTAATGATGAATCAAGACCTGTCTATCAAGAAGCTGATTTTGACTCCCTCCTGGAGGCACATCAACCCCAATCTTTCCATTGCCATAAAGTTGATACTGTAGAGGAGAGCTCCCATCAGATGACGAAACATCCATAACAATGTTATTTTCATATTTGTACCTGATTGAAGAATGCAAGTTTGGATTATAACAGCAATAGCATATGTAATATCCTTGTCAATAAGAACAAACTAACAGAACATTCATTAAGTGTAAGTTTGGGTGAGCGAGGAAAAATTGATTTTGGTTAAAATTGATTTTGAAATTATGAGAATTATGAATGGATGTTTTTATTCTAAGAGCAAATTAGTAGTAAAACTCAGTATAAAAAATTTTATTCAATACAAAAGTCATCTAAAGTTGTTTCAACTAAAAATCAATTCCTCAACATGGAACCAAACATATGGGCATTTATCTATCTAAAATCACATTAGTTGGGATTTCAACATGATTCCAGACAATCCAATGGAAAACAAAACACAGAAAATTCATACAGCTACTTCGAACACTTTTTCCTGGTTGGCAGGGGAACTAAATCATTGTAAGCATCTTTGGCATGCTTGGCCAATATAGCATTTGGGACTGGTTTTTTATTTTATTTTTTTGGAAAGTTATAGTAACAATGATTAATGACAGAAGGTCCAAAATTCAAATATTATGGTCACAGAGGCATCAATAAGAGCACCAACAGAACATGAAAAAACAAAAACTATGTATAAATGATACCTCAAGGTCTCTGCATCGGCTCTAACATCAATTTTCTCTATTTCTCTGGAGATTAGACTTTTCAGCCGCAAAGTGTATGCAGTAATTGCCTGAAGCAATTGGGGAGGACTCTTTAGGCAATTTACAATAACAGTTCTGACCTCATCAGGAATTTGCCCATCAAAGTCAAACCCCAATTTTGCTGTTTCTGTTTGAGGATTTAAATGAATGCCACTTCCTTCATAAGCGGGAAAAGAACTCCGTATTTTTTCCACCATGTGGTCTACAAGAGATTCACAGGCCTTTCTAATATTCTTTTCCCTCGTGGTTTCAATGAGAATGACATCATCTGCAGATTTACTGCCCTTAACAGTAGAATAAACAGCTTCCTTCTCACTTTTGGCCATTTCAACAGAAGAATCCACACCCGATCTTTGAGAATCCATCGCTTGATTTACATAGTAACAGAGACGTTTATGATATTCAGCAAATATTTTTGCAGCCTCATCACATTGTCGATCATAGGCCTCCAACATCACTTGCTTATGCCTGCACAATGGGTAAAGAACTCAAAAACTCATCATTTCTTTTCTCCTCTCTTTCAAACAAATTATTGGTGGTACAGAGACAAAAGCACATAAAATGATATAATAATCTCCAAACACATTATTATACTGACAAGCAACAACATCATGCATACATTATGATATTAAATTAAAATTATAAACATACACTCACTACCCCTTCCATCCCATTTTCACCTTATTTTCTTCCTATCTCTTTTCCTTTTCCACCACATCACTAATCAAATCAGTCATTTTTCCCTCTTCCTTTTCTTTTTTATCTCTCTCTTCCTTTTTGGTGTACGTTTATCAACACTCTTAAACTTTTGAAACACAAAACAAAGTGTTATTCATTATTATATCATCAGTTTCTCAACCCATCTCATTTCCACCCTACGTTTTTTCCTACCTCCCTTCATTTGTCTTCAAATGTTTATCACATTTATCAAATTTCTCTTTTTTCCTTTAATTTTTTATCTCTATCTCTCACTTCCTTCTACCTATAACTCCAAAATTCATCATTTCCCAAACAAATCACTTCCTTCTCTGAACTAATAAACAAGAAATATGAAAACTCCACATTAACACAAAATGTTCAAAATTTAGGGCAAATTGAGAAAAAAAAGAAAAGCCAAAACCTGTAATTGGCTCGTTCATCGAGCATTCTCTTCCTTTCAGCCTCCTCCCTGGAAACCTCGAGCATCCTCGCTCTCAAATCCTTCTTCTGCCTCCTCACAACGTTCCTCAGCCTCTCCACCTCTTTCGCGGCCAAATCCCGCTCCTGCAGCGCCGCCTCCCTCGTCGTCGCCGTCTCGGAACCATCGACGACGGCGGCCAGCGACCTCTCCTTCTTCCTCGCGCCCTTCCCCCTGACCTCCTCCTTCGCCTCTCCGGCGCCGTCTGCGCCGCCGTGCACGGTGATGTTCCGGCGGATGTTCCGCACGGTCTTCTCGGACTTGGCGCGGGTGACGAGGAAGTTCAAGACCGGAATCATGTTGCCGCGGCAAATCCGGCGGATGGAGTCGACGGACGGCAGGTGAGACTTGCCGGCGGCGTAGGTGCCGAGCGGACGGTAGCCCATTTCTTTGTGCAGCCATTCCAGAATGGCCTCCGGCGACGGCGATGATGACGCTGCGCTCTGCATGATGATGATGACTATGATGCAGAGAGTGGTGGTGATGGCATTGAATGAATCAGTGACTCGGTATGAATCGGTCGAGTTGGTGGTTTTTGTTAGGGTGGATCTGAGAAATTGGAGTGGAGTGGTTGGTGGTGGAGTTGATGTGCTCTTCACACTCTGTTGTACCAATTGAGAAGAAGAAAAACACACTCTTTTCCTTTTCTTCTTTTTTTTTTTTTTTTGAAAGGGTGAAAATTTTGAAAAGGAATAATGATGATGGTGACGAAGGTGTTCGCAACAAGGTTTCGGTTTTGGGACATGGATTTGAAAATGCTGCGTGTTTATATGTGAACAAGGAGCGCATTATATCCGTAATTTTAACAAAAATATTGCCTTAATTGTATTTTTTTTTTTTACTCTGATTTTTTAAATTTTTTGTGAATTTTAATCTGAATAAATTAATTTTAAGTATTTTACTTCAATTTTTAAAAATTTATGAATTTTTATTCTCCTTCATTTTTTTCATTAATAAGCACAAAAATTAAGATAAAATTTGCCAATAAAAAATAGGAGTATCAGCTGTCAAAAAAATAAATAAGTTGGATGTAAAATTTACCAAGAAAATAAAAAAAAAAATTAGTGCAATTTTTTCAAAAAAATTGGGATAAAAAGCACAATTATATTATATTATGAGAAAAATGAGGAAGAGTAAAATTTATAAGTTTCTTAAAATTTGGGGTAAAAGCATCAAATTAATTTGTTGGATGTAAAATTTGCCAAGAATTAAAAAAAAAATTGGGTGCAAAATTTGTCAAAAATATTTAAAAATTGAGGTAAAAGATGTAATTATATTAGGAGTAAAATGACATGATAAAATTCAACAGTTTCTTAAAAATTAAAAGTAAAATGCAGTTAAATTAATTTGTTGAAAGTAAAATTCATTATAAATTAAAAAATAAAAGATAAAAAATACAATTAAGCCAAAAATATATGAAAGGAAATATTTTTATTGCTGAGAATAAATATTTTATTGCATTAAGTAAACTAAAATAAAGGTTAAATGTTACTTTTGATCTTTACGTTTTAGTGTTTTTTTTATTTTATTCATTAAATTTTAAAAACTTTATTTTGATCCTTTATATCTTTGAAAGATTTCATTTTAATTATTTTTAACAAAAGACATTAAATATATTAAAAGAAAGTATGACATGTAAGAAGGAATGATGATATGACATGTTAAAATTAGACATTCATCTATTTTTAACATATTTTAGTTGGATTACACGGATATTATATTTGTTATGCTTATATGTTTTCATGCAAAAACATGTGTTATTTTTTTTAATTAATTGTCTAATAAAATGTAGTATTTGTTCTATTCTATAGTAGTTCCTTGTAATGGTTCCTTTGAAAATTATATTAAACATGTTTTCATATTGACTCGATATGGGATTCTTTTAGGGATTCATTGTTTTGGAATGTAGAGGATGGCAACCAAATTCTATTCCGGTCAAACAGGTGGGTGGATGGAACTTGTGTTCTAAAGGATCATACCACTAAACCCCTCCAAAGTTGAGACACTATCAAGACTTCATCCCAACTTAACCTGGTGGATGGTTCTTGGAATCGCAATTACTTTTTAGAGATGGTCCCAATCAACATTTCCATTCACATTATGGCTATTCCTACCCCCTTTTCAATGTTTCCTCCACGTATGCTAGTTCCACAACCCCGGTGATGGGAAATAACCACAACTTATTTTGTCCCCTTTGGGTTTGGCCTAGGCCTAAAAGATCTAAGGCCTTCCTTTGGGAAGTGACTCATAATGCTCTCCCTCCAATGCTTTCCGTCTTGAGAGGGGCATAGCCCTTAATGGTCTTTGTCCAATATGCCTTAGTTAAGAGGAAAGTATTTTTCATATCCTTTGTGATTGCCATTTCTTAGTGGGGCTATAGAAGCTGATTTATTTTCTAAACTTAGACATAGAGAGAGGATTTTTTGGAACCAGCAGCTTCCTCAATGGTTGGATCTCAATTTGAACCATACTGGGTTGGATAAGGTGGGTTGGAGCCTTATTTTTGGTCTAACGATTGAGGCCATTTGGATAAGAAGGAATGACAAAGTGTTCAACGACTTTTGGAGGGAAAATTATGATATTTACACCTATGTGCCCAAGACCACTTTGAATCTCTAGATGATGCATAGAGATGAGAGTAAATCATTCAAGGCTTTGCCCAAATAGTATGAAGTTCTTTTGTTGGGAGCCTCACCGTCATGATGTTGTTAAATTAAATTGTGATAGGGATCTATCCTTGGCTACAAACATTGCTTCTGTGGGAGGCCTTATCAGAAATGATTGGGGTCATTTTATCGTGGGATTTGCGGCAAATGTGGGTCATTGCACCATTGTGAAGGCTGAGCTCTGGGCCATCCTCCATGTGACTCAATTAGCTATCAACAGAGGCTTCAAGAAGTTTGAGATTGAAATAGATTCGCAGTTGGTTGTTCAATTCATTTCAAAAGGGGTATCTCAACATCATCCTTGTTGCTCTAGTGCAAAATATTAATTTGGTGCTAGATCAATTAATTCATCGTGTCTATAGAGAAGCTAACACCCATGCGAATGCTTTAGCCAATTGGGGTCGATCTCTTGACCAAGAGATGGGAGTCACGATTTTGGATTTTGCTCTTTCTTTTTTGAGTTTGTCTCTGCTAGACGATGCTTTAGCGGTTACTTTTTATAGATAATTTTTGTCTTTGGTAGTTTCTGGACTGCCCTTAATAAAAAAATATATATATGACCATTGAAGCAAACAGTCCACATCTGTTTTAGTTTTTATGCACCTTTGGATATTGTCACAACCCACTATTGAACCATGGATGACACATAGACTATAATTTTCGCTAATCCAAGAATCTTCACTCTAAATCACAATTAAAAGATCAACCAAAAGGGGTTACCGAAAGTTCAATAGAGTTTCCCCTAAAAACAGAACAAACCTCATATTTAATAACCTGTAAAATCATATCATACATCCAAGCAAATCTATATATGTAGATATATATCTAGATCCAACCGTTAGATATCAAGGCCACATATCATAACATAGGCCCTTGAAGTACTATCCAAAATATCAACTAATAGTGATGTTGATCATACATACTAATCATCAAAATGTCTCAAAATATCATAATTACACCATAAGCATATGTATAAGATAGGATCATCTACATATCAACAATAAAAGGATTTTCTCTATATTTATTCCTACCTTTATCCCTATAGTTGCATTATACTGGAGTCACAAAAAAAATACTCTTTATCAAACGCAATGGAGGCCTACCAAAAACATAAACAAATTCATGGGCAAGTCAGCAAATCCTAAGAAGCTTGATACTCAACTACCTGTGTATCAGAGAAAATAAAATGAAAGAAAGGGGTAAGTTACGAAAACTTAGTGAGAGCATAAAATAGAAAGCAGACAGGAAGGAGAGCACAACATAGCACGAGTCTTTACATCCAAAAAGAATTTAAATGACATTAAATAAAAGTGAAACAAATACAAATTAATTTTAGAAACTATTGTATATTGCCTTGAAAACTTTTAGAACTACATATAAACTTATTCAAGAATAATAACTTTATAAACAAACTTTCATTCCACTATGTGTACATAGACCACATTATCTCTTCGTTGTAACAAACGGTAATTATAGAACTACAATATTTAGCTTGTAGGCTTCATTATCTCTTCGTTGCAATGAACGTGTCTTTAGGAACTATGGATATTCAACCCATAGGCTGCATTCTATCTTCGTTGCAGCAAACAGAAAAAAATACACATATATACTACAAGCGTTTGACTCATAGACAAGTTCTACCAACTAATTTTGATAGCATAGTTGTTAACTTTCTGTTTTTGGTTAGTTTTATAGTTAGTTACAACTAACTCTAGTTTAGCTTGTGTATATAATTAATCTTGTAAACACTCAGTTTGATGTATGAGAAGATCATTTCAGAAACTGAGTTTTTCCTCCAATTTCTGTTAGAGTTTTTTTCATGGTATCATCCTTGTACACGAAGCTATCTTCGTTCATCATTCTTCCGCTTTTCTATATTTGAGATTTAGTTTCCATTTTTTTATCCTTCTTGTCTTCTTCTTTTTTATCAACCATGACTGTTAACAATCAGCATTCAACTTCTGATCACCTTGTCAACCCTGCCAATCCCTATTTTCTTCATCCCGGAGAGAATCCCGCCATTGTTCTTGTTTCGCCACCGTTGACCAAAAACAACTTTCATCAATGGGAACGTGATATGATTATGGCACTTGAATCCAAGAACAAGGAGCATTTCCTCTTTGGCACACTTCCTTATCCTCCATTAATAGATCCAATGCATGAAGCTTGGAGGCGTTGCAATCGCATGGTGATGTCATGGCTCGCTCGTTCGATGACTCCTTCGATCAAGCAATATGTGATGTGGATGGATTCGGCATTTGAAATATGGAAAGATCTCAAGGATAATTTTTCGCATTCTGACAAGTTTCGCATTGCTGATCTTCAAGATAAAATCCAAAGTTGTAAGAAAGGTGATTCCAACATTTCTAAGTATTATACTCGTCTGAAGATTCTGTGGAAAGAAATGGAATTGTATTGATGTTTTTTGCTATGTACATGTTCTAGTAGTTGTTCTTGTGGGCTCATTCCTAAACTTAAGAAAGAACGTGAAGATGACTGTGTAATTCGTTTTTTGCATGGTCTTAATGATATGTATTCACCGGTTCAGTCTCAAGTCATGCTTATGGAACCTATGCCTCCTTTAGTTAAAACCTTTTCTCTTGTGCTTCAACATGAAAGAGAATTTATTGGTGAATCTAGTTCTCAATCACCTACTGATATTGTTGCTTTATCCACTGTTAAAAATAGTGACAATTCCACCTCCTTCAGTAAGGGTTTTCCCAATTATAACAAGATTCCTGGTAATTCTGGTAAAGGATCTAAAGGCAATAAGCTTTGCACTTATTGTGGAAAAACTAATCATACTATTGAGACATGTTTTTTCAAGCATGGATTTCCTGCTGGATATAGAAATCATGGTAAAGGAGGTTCTTCAAATTTCAAATCTTCTGCTAGCTTGGCTGAAGCAGATTCTGATACAGCTTCACAACATGGTACCTAGGAGGACAGTTCCAACCGAGACCAGTTTCGTTTGTCCAAAGATCAGTACAATGTCATCATAGCTCTTCTTCAGCGGACCAAGGACTCTTCTACTTCTGTTAATCACATTCAATATTATGTGATTAATTAGTCAGGTATTGTCTCTTCTCTTTGGATTCTTGATAGTGGTGCCACAGACCACATATGTCCTGATAAATATTCTTTTTCATTTCTTAAGAAGATCAAACCTATTCATGTTTGACTTCCTAACAATAGTTTTGTTACTACATCTTTTGCTGGTGACATTCAGCTAGGTGATTTTCTTTTAAAGAATGTTCTGTATGTTCCCCATTTCTCTGTTCACCTTGTTTTCCATTTCAAAGCTTCTTAGCACTATTGATTGCTTAGTCATTTTCTGTAAATCCATTTGTCTAATTGTGTAGACCTTCAACTTCAAGATGATTGGAGTAGCTAAGCAACATCATGGTCTCTTCCATCTGCAGGATTTCAGTGATTTGAATTCTTTTTCTTTTTTTAAAGATTCTATTATAAATGCTACTGATAGTTCCATGTTATGGCACTCTAGGCTAGGCCATACTTCAAATAAAGTGTTGCACCAGTTATGTTCTCAATATAATGAAATTTCTTTTGATTCTTTTCATCCTTGTGATACTTGTCATTATACTAAGCAAAAGAAATTGCCCTTTTCCAATCAGTACTATTGTTAGCTCAAAGTTTTTTGAATTAATTCATGTTGATATTTAGGGCCCCTATTCTATCCCTCTTTTGAAGGCCATCGATTTTTCTTAACAGTTGTCAATGACTTTAGTAGATTCACTTGGATCTACTTACTAAAAACTAAAGTCGAGGTTAAAATTGTGCTTCCAAACTTTATTCTCCTCATTCATAACCAATTTTCAGTAAAATTGAAGAAATTAAGATCAGATAATGGTAGGGAGTTTTTTTTAACAGATTTTTTTGCCATACATGGAATCTTTCATGAGACATCTTGTCCTGAGACTCCTTCACAGAATGGCATTGTTGAGAGAAAACATCAGCATCTTTTAAATGTTGGTCGTGCTTTGTTGTTTCAATCTAAACTTCCTATTCACTTTTGGTCTTATGCTATTAGACATGTTGTCTATATTATCAACAAGCTGCCATCCTTCTTGTTAAACCATAAAAAATCCCCTTTTCAACTTGTTTTTGGTTCTAAACCTGATTTTTCAAACCTCAGAACTTTTGGTTCTCTGGCTTTTGCACATACTTTGGATTCAGGCAGAACTAAATTTGATAAAAGGGCTTCCAAATGCATTTTTCTTGGCTACAAGACTGGTACAAAAGGCTATCTTCTTTTTAATCTCCACTCTCATTCTTTTCTTGTTTCAAGAAATGTGATCTTTTAGGAGAAAGTTTTTCATTTTACTGTTGCCAACACTGGTACTTGCAATGATGTTCCTTCTGATTTTTCCAATTTTGACTCTCTTGTTGATGTTGATGTTTCTACTCAAACTCAAGATTTTCATCAACATTTATCTTATCAGAATCAAGTACTAGAGCCTTTGTCCAATTCTTCTACTAAATCTATTTCTAATAATGACATATTTCCAATCACTGTAGATCCTGTCAGATTCTCTACTAGACTCAAAAAAACCTCTTGGTTATTTGTCTGATTACTACTGTGACACTATTTCTTCTTATTCTTCTCCTCATTTTACAACTCCTTATCCTTTGTAATCCTTTCTTTCTTATTTTAAGTGTTCTGTTGATCATACTTCTTTTTGCTTGTCCATCTTTGCTCATCCTGTGCCTCATTCCTTTAAAGGGACAAACAAACTTGACTGTTGGAAAGAGGCTATGATGACAGAACTATAGGCTCTTCAGGCTAACCAAACATGGTCTTTGGTTAAGCTTTCTTCAGGCAAGCCTCTTGTGGATTGTAGATGGGTATACAAAGTTAAGTATAAGGCAGATGGTACTTTGGAGAGATACAAAGCTAGGTTGGTGGCTTAGGGTTTTACACAAACAGAGGGGGTTAATTTTTTGAAACCTTTTCACCAGTTGCCAAGTTGACTACTATGCGGTTTCTTTTGTCTGTTGTTGTTGCCAACAATTGGTATCTTCAATAGCTTGATGTGGATAATGTCTTTCTACATGGAGACCTCCATGAAGAGGTTTACATGAAACCTCCACCTGGCATGCACATTTCTGATCCTAGCCTTGTATGTAAATTGTAGAAATCATTGTATGGATTGAAGCAAGCTATTAGGCAGTGGAATCAGAAGTTGTCTTCTGCTCTCCTTCAACCCGGCTATGTTCAGAGTACTTCAGACTATTCCTTGTTTGTCAAGCAAATTGCTTCTTCTTTTACATCATTATTAGTTTATGTTGATGATGTTGTACTTACTGGAAATAATTTAGCTGAAATCAATTCAGTCAAATAGCAGCTTCATGATCAATTTCACATTAAAGATCTGGGTGATTTGAAGTTTTTCTTAGGCTTTGAGGTTGCAAGATCTAAGGCTGGTTTGGTTCTTAATCAAAAGAAGTTTTGTTTGGAAATCCTTTCTGAATTTGGTTTTACTAGTTGCAAGCCAGCCAATTCTCCTGCTAATGCTTCTGTTAGATTGAATTCTGATGAAGGAGATCTTCTAGAAGATGTCACTTCTTTCAGGAGACTTATTGAAAAACTCCTTTACTTAACCAATACTTCACCAGACATTGTTTTTGTTGTTTAGCAAGTCAGTCAACTTGTTTCCAAGCCCAGAACTCCTCACCTACAAGCTGCTTTAAGGATTTTGAGATGTTTGAAGGGATCTCCAGGCTTAGGCCTGTTCTATTCTGTTGATAATGACTTGAAGATCCAAGCCTTCTCTGATTCAGATTGGGCAACATGTCCAGTTAGCAGAATATTAGTCACTAGTTATTGTATTTTTCTTGGCAAATCCTTGATTTCTTGGAAAACTAAGAAACAAACCACAGTTTCTTGGAGTTCTACTGAAGCTGAGTATAGAGCTCTTGCTTCTCTTACTTATGAATTACAATGGCTGAAGTACCTTTGTGGTGATATTCATCTTCCTATTCATGTTCCTTTTTGCACTTTTTCTGATAGTGAGTCTACGATTCAGCTTGCCAAGAATCCCTCCTTTCATGAGAGAACTAAGCATATTGAAGTAGATTGTCATTTGATTCGTATCAAGATTCAAAAAGGCCTCATTCTATTGTCTTATGTTCCTTCTGGATGTCAATTAGCTGATGTGTTCACCAAGGCCTTGTATCCAAATCCTTCCAAGCAGAATGTGTGCAAGTTGGGCCTTGTTAATATACATTGCCCTCCTTGAGAGGGGGTATTAGGATTTGACAAGTTCTACCAACTAATTATGTTAGCTTAGTTGTTAACTTTCTATTTTTGGTAGCTTAGTTGT
The DNA here is from genome assembly GCF_004193775.1 of Glycine soja. NCBI lineage: Eukaryota > Viridiplantae > Streptophyta > Magnoliopsida > Fabales > Fabaceae > Glycine > Glycine soja. The sequence continues at coordinate 22,070,150 of NC_041009.1, read as the reverse complement.
TAAGTTTCTGTTTTTGGTTAGTTTTATAGTTAGTTACAACTAACTCTAGTAGCTTGTGTATATAGTTAATCTTGTAAACATTTAGTTTGATATATGAGAAAATCATTCCAAAAATTGATTTTTCCCTCCAATTTCTGTTAGAATTTCTTTCATTAACTAACATTATACTATCATATATCTTTTTAATTTATATGGGTAGAATTGTAGGAAAACTTTTAGATTCGTATGCATGAATTTCCACCAATTTAAACATGGAATTTTTTTAGTTGTGATATGAACTTGGATTTAATACTACACTTATTGGGACATGGCAAATTAACTCAGTCAAATGCACTAATAGTTTTGCAATAAAGTTAAGTACATGAATAGAGGAAAATAGTAATGTTTGTCGTGATTTTAGGTTTGTAAGTCAAATAAGTTACTTGCCTTATCCATATTCTAGAGATACATTAAGGAAGGAATGTTAATTTTTTAATTATCTATATTTTAGAGATACATTAATTCTTTTCAAAAGCTTTGACCCATTCCTTGTTTGCAAATCTCTTAAAGCATTAGCTTTACCATGCATCCACCTTATATTGAAACATATCAATCAATGTGAAAATATTAACATGCTAATAAATATTAGAAAATGTTGAATGGTGCAAAAACGTATGAATGACAAGAATGATGTGGTGTCTCATTTAGTCTAACCATCTAGCGTAATATAATATTTGCTTGTATTTTTTTTATCAGCCAAATAAATTTTATTCAATTGGGGTACTATTTCATGCTTCTTTCTTATGTATGATTCTGAAGCCAAATCAAGTTTCAACATCCTCAGTTATGACAACAACAAATCACAGAGTAGGTGGTAATATTAATTCAAGGCTTAATTCTACATTGATTTATTGCATGCAGCAGGTTATGTTAGCCACTTCAAATGAATTTATAGCACACTGCTCATTGGGGTTTAGCAATGTTGAAGGCAAGCCCTCATTCATGTAATACATCCACTTAATTTCAATCTCGGTACTTTGGCCAATGCATATTAAATGTTCTCGTAACACCTGCTGGAGGTATACTAAATAGAATGCATCACCATTATTCATTTCACATAAAGCTGAAATTAAACACCATATGGACGGAAATACAACACATTTTCTAATAATCAATGATAGACAAACCTGACTACGGAACAGTACGACCTCCAGGTAAGTGAACAAGCCACCAATAACACCAACTGAATGTTTCCCAAGAGCTCCTGCACAAATACAAGGAAATAGATCAAAATGTGAATTGTTTGAACATTCAACAAGGCCCACTAATTGTGTATTTAGATCCCAACAGTTTGTTTCCTATATAACCCCATAAAACCAGCAAAGTTAGATGTGAAAGTGTAAGCCCGAAAACAAACCTAGCCTTCAATGCGATCGGTTTGACACGACGACGATGACACACCATGTTCTACGGCTGGTGAGTCACGGAGGACATCAGAGAAGTGAGGGTAAAATACGTAAGGTGTTCCGCCTCTTTATAGTTGCAAAATTTGTCAACAAGTGTACTGAGTCACACAAATAGTATAAAACGACAAGACCAAGTATCGTATCCACAGGGAGTTTGTTTCATTAAGAAAAGCATTCATTCAATAAATAAACATTTGTATAACATCATGAAATGGAAATTAAAACAGAATATAGTTGCAATTCTAAAGATAAATACAAAATTAACTAAGTAAATGTGAGAATAAACAGATGATTAAAATGTTGGGCCTTTCTACTGAGTGGCTTGATGCAATTAAGGGTTTTTCTCTATTTAATGTTATTTTTGTGTTCTATGCTGAGGACAATTATCCCAAACATCGATGTCTCTCATGAATGGGTTAATTCTAATTAAACCTCGTTCTCGGATCCCTCGTCGAACATATCCTAACCGAACAACATTAAGATCACAGCATATTGAAAACTAGAGTCTCTGCACTCCGTGTCCAGACAATACAGTTATCTAGCCCTGCTTTATCCAGTTCTAAGGATTCAAAATTTTTTCCAATGCTAAAAATCCTAACTTTACACACAGATAGATGATCATACCAAAAGCATGCAAAAATTAAGTGCAGATAAAAGCAATGAACACATCAAAACAATATTAAATAGATAGTAAAAAATATTTACATCAATACTCAGCAGAAATTCCCAACAAAAGCTTTAGCCTTCCATAGCAAGTTATCACCTTTCAATTACAATAGGAGGTTTTGGAAGCAAAATTCAAATTACACAGTAGTGAGGATGTCTCCTCCACCTCTAGGAACCTAAAAATCACTCTAAAACCTAGAATCCTCTTGAAAGCTAAGGTTTTTGGTGCTCTCTTGCCCTATTGCGTCTCTCACGTAGTAATTCTCTGTGTTTTCTGCCAAAGCTCAGATATCCCCTGATTTTTCCAACTTCAACCTTTAAAAGAGCTTTCTATCCTCGAAGGCTCGCTTAGTGCCATTTTCGCGCTAAGCACGGGCTAGTGATTTTTGGCTGCGCGCTAAGTGACAAAAGAGACAAACGACTCGCTGAACGAGCTGATGGCGCGCTGGGCGCAAGCATGCGTGGCAGATTCTCTTCCAGATTCCCTTGACTCGCTAAGCGAGCTGATGTCTCGCTTAGCGGATGTTACTCGCTAAGTGCATGTCTCGCTTAGTGAGACACCCGCTGCAACAACCTTCTATTTCTTCATCTTCACCTGAAACTGAAGTTGAAAACTCATTAATTCACATTGAAGGGAATATCTCTGCATAAAAATTAAACTAAACATAAAAATATGTGCAAACCTACAAAAAGAACTATAAATTGGGAAAAAGACACAAATTTCATAATGCTTTTCAACACAAAAGTTAGTGGTAAATGACGACTAACATAAGGTCACTAGCTTACTTCAAGCACGAGGGTCATCAATCTGTGAGTGACTTCACCCACCAACCTCATTTAATTAATTGACACCGTATACGACGGCAGTGTGTCATAAAATGTCGTGGAATTCTCATTTCAACGACGGTCCCATTAGAAGCTGTCATTGTATGATGCATTTGAAGATGAGTTATGCTACACTGTCGTTGTTGTGCATACCATAATTACAAAAAAACCATCGTATTGTCTTCTAAGACGATTTCAAAGGACTGATGTAGAAAATGCGCGTAAAAACATCTTTTTATAGTAATGTAAGTAACAATAAGTAATAATTAATATATAACGATTCTGTTTATGCCACCTAACAAATGATACGTTCAACTTTTTTAAAAATATATTTTTAGCTTCTAATGATTTTTACTAATTAAGCATGTACAATTCACTTGGCTTCTTCTTAGTAGTAGTTCTATTGGCATAAGGGTAAGATGAAAGGTGTGGAATTGGAGGAGGTTGACACATCAGCAAATCATATGATGTGGCAAAAAATATAATATTGATGTATAAGCATGCATCTAAAAAATTATATATTATAAATAGATATATATAAAACAATGAAATGGTGCATTTCAAATATCTTATTTATTTGTGTAAAATAGTTGCTCATATACATATAAATACTTATTGTTGTGTTGATATCTTATATAGTTGCAAACACTCTTGGTTGACTTTGATTGTAATAATAATATTATTGTTAGTCTAGTAGAAGCCTATAGAGTCACATACATAGAGTAATCGATCAGAGTAGTTGGATAAATAAATGTGATTTAATTTAATTCATAGTTAATTAATAAAATATGATTTAAGTAATTAACAACATATTTAGTTAAATGAGAGGCGATATGATAATATGATAAATTAGATATGATTTAAGTATTTATATGTATATCTAATCAAATCAAATGTGATTTCATAAGATAAAATTGTGTCATATCGAATCAATATTTAATGAGATTAAGATTTAAGATAAATCATTTTCTTATATACTATGTATATGAGAGAGGGTGACATACACAAATAGATGAATACCAAGAAATTCACTATTGAGTGAGAGAGAGATGTGTCTTCCAAACTTGTCAACCAAATCCCAAACAATCCTACTTGTCTTGGTTAATAAGTAGTTTATGAAATGTTTCTTTTCGCTCATGATCAAGGTTATCAAACTCGAGAGTTTACGTAGACTCGTGAGAGTTTCATAGACTCAACTCATAAACTCGTAAGAGTTCACTTCTTATAAAATAATAATAAAACATCTATAAATAACATAGCAATTAAATATTTCAACAATATAATTAAGTAATATAGTAAATCATAAATTTTTCAATACTTAAATAACTAAGTCTAGTAATACATCACTACTAGATAATACCTTGCAAATGTTATAATAGTGGTAGATCATTCCCATCGAGGATTTGATGTTATTAGAAAACAAGGGTTTGATGTTATTAAAGATCATAATTTTTGTATTTAAGAATAACATACTAAATGAAAGTATGTTAAACACTAAACAGACAAAAAACAATTTAAAATGACTTATATTTTGGTCTAATTTTTTTAACTTGCTGACTTGTTGACTCGGTGATAATCTTGAGAGTCGAGTTTATTTAGAGTTTATAGAGTCTGCCCAGAGTCTACGAGTTTATTCAAGAGTCAACTCACTGAGGGTAAGTAAATTCGTAAACTCGTAGGAGTTAGAGAGTTAACTCGATAGTTTAATAACCATGCTCATGATCTCTTACAATTTTAAAATTATAGACTATGACCCCAATAGTTTTAACCAAGGTTAGGCCTAGTATCCTTAAAAATAATCTATTTAAACAAACACATTCTAATAAAAATATTGAGAGTTAACATATTGAAAATCAAGTGATAATTAGACAAGTTGTATATTTTTTTAAATAAAAAAATATGTTAAACAAAACAATTTGATTGAAAATAAATTAGGATACTATGGAAGGAGAAAGGGAGAGAAGGAGAAAGAGAAAGAGTGTGTGTGAGAAAAAAAATGATCCAATTTTTTAGAGAGAAAGAGAAGAAAAAGAATAAATGTGAAATAGTTTAAAGGTATTGTATTTTATTTTATTTTAATTATATTATAATTCACATGCTAACAATATTTTATTATTTTAAATTTAAGTAAATACATTATCATTTACTGTGTATTACATGAGCTTAAATACTAGTTTAATCCTATATTATGAACTGACAATATCATTTTTCTTCTCATTCTCAATTTAAATTATTTAAAACAAATAAAAATATAATTATATATTTAAAAATATTTATTATTCATATTATAAGTTATTATATAATTTTGCCTTAATTTTTATATAATTTAAAATTTTAAAAATATCAATTCATTATAAATCATAATTATGTAAAAAATAAATATTTATTCCATACAATAATTTATTTTGATAAATATTTATTTTGATGTAATGTACATATAATTTTTCCCTCCGTAACGTACTTGCTCTCTCTACTCTCTAGACACGTCTTAATGTCTTATATCATTATCATATACTTGTTGTACTTGGAGTATAAGAACATCAGAGGGAGGTGCAACTTGTCTCAATGAATGAGTATCGTAGAGATATTTTAATTTAATAATTTTAATCAGAAAAAAATACTATAGTCATTGTCCTTCAGAATTTATTAATAACATAAATTTTTTTTTTGAAGGGTTATAGATTCGTCCACCCACCCACCAAAAGAAGGGACATTAGAGAAGAGGGAGGGAGAGAGAGAGTGAAATGTTTTGCTTCCTCTAATCTGGCGAATCATTCGTTCTAGCAAATTTTGCCGAAAACTCCAAAACCCTCTTTTAGTAAACTCGATTAACGACAATCTCAATCTTCTACAGCTTATCCTATATCTCTCTCTTTTCTTCTCTTCCCCCAACAACAATTTCAATCAAAACTCTCTCTCAGGTACCTTTTTTTTCTCCCCAAAGATTATACCTTTGTCGTTTTCTCGCATACCCTCTTTTGATTTTGATCGTTTGATTGCCTTCTTATTTGATAATCGCAACTGGGTATCTCTTTCTTCTTTTGTTTCGTTTTTTTCTTTTCTGGGGTTCATCAATTTGGGTGTTTTCTCGGTTGAATTTTTCTTTTTCTGAGAATTCAGGTGTTTTCTCGGTTGAATTTTTCTTTTTCTGAGAATTCAGGTGTTTCTCACTAGACAATTGATGTATGTGATTTTTGTCTATCTTATTTTATTTATTAACGTTTCAATTCGTAGGATGGAGGCATCGTTTGCTTTTACGTTTAAGGTTGTTTGCCTAAACGGTAAATAGTAAAAATTAGTGATTGTGATTTTTCAGCTGAAAGGTAAATGATGATCCTTCTGCTGGTTGATGTACGAGCATAGCTTACCAGTGAAGTAACGAATCATTTTTGCCACAATTTGAAGGAACATTGCAAGCAGATTATAGCTTTCCCTTGGAACACTCAAATTTGTATTAGTCTTTTTCAAGTTTTTGGTGTTCTCTAAGTTTTATTGTACTTTTTTTTTACCCTTGGAGGGAAAATAATAGTATGTTGATCTTATTTTGGAGTCCTGATTTGCCAATGATGTTTTGTATACGTGATGCTTTGGATTTGAAGCATCAACATTAATTGAATTGCATTGCTCAATGGCAGGCCCGTAGAAAAATATGTTATTTTGATTTGTCAATTGCATGAGTGAAAGCTTCTGCTACAATCTTCCCAAATTGTTTGTTTTCAGTGATATTTATGCGGTTTTGGTGTATGTTTCAGGTGATTAAGAGAATCAGAGTTTGCTTATCCATATAACAGATCACCCGAACAGAAGAGGGAGGGTACTGGTTTGCGGAGTCAATTGGACTTCTGCGAGCTTAGAATCCTCTCTCCTTTATTTATTAACGAAATCATAGTCATTAGTCTTGGCTAGTGCTGTTGGGGACTCTTTTTCACAAAGCGTGCATGTAACAGCATCCATGTTTTGGTGATCTTTGAGTTGAGAAGAGAGAAAAATTTAAGTTGAAAAAGTGAGGGATATTGAAGCTAAAACAATGGGTGCAGTTTGTTGCTGTTTCAATGTTGATGATTTTGAAGATTATATGAATCCAAATAGTTCTGTATATAGGAACTGTATGTGTCTCAGTTGCTTCGTACAGAACTTTTTGACTGTGGTATGTCTCTAACTCCAAACTCCCTGTCCTCTTCCATTCCCTTGTTTTATTTTGATTCACTTTTGGACGGACCCCATCTTATGTGTTATCCGTTTTTTGAATTTAACATCTTGCATATGGTCATGTCTTGATGCACTGTTTTTGCTGGTAATTCCATACTTGTGAAGCGGCAAACATACCTGCAACATTAGTAGGAGCTTGTGTTGTTTTTTGTTTGTATTGTCGTACATATGCTTCCTCTTTATTGTTCCGTTGCTCAGGACTATATTGTGAAAAAAATACTGATAAAATGTTTTGGAAAACCTTTAGTCTTGAACTATATCATCCAAAACATTACAAATGGTGATGTATTTCATACATGCATTTTTGCAAAATTGCTAATCTAAATTAAATGTTGTAACTAACGAGAACTATAAATGTTAGAAGTGAATCTTAAATTTAAACTGCCCCTTAGCTCATTGTGTGAGGGATATTTTTCTTGACGCCCTGATGCTAACTTGTAAGAAGGCCATGAAAAATTAAATAAGAGAAAATTGTAATCACCTATAATTTAGTTTAGGAAAGCTTTGCTGCGTCTGTTAATCTAAGTAACTTTGGTGTTAATTCAAAGTATTGATTGCCGTGTACATTAATATTCAGTAGACAACATTTAAAGAATACTTTAGTCTTAGATCCCCTTACAATATGGGAACTGTACTCCATATAAATTATATATTATAACTGTTTCCAATCTACCTCAAATTTCAGTATGAATCAATATTCCGTAGAGGGGAAGTGCATGCGATTCCTTCATCTATTCAGGGTGCAGCATCTATGACTTCTACAGCTTCACTTGATAATTCTCTATCTGACATGTACCGTTCTCCTCCAAGGCCCTTGCCTTATGATGCAGACCCCAGGTTTTTCCGTTCACAGCGTGAAGGACTAGTGTCAAGACGTGAGAAGGGTTCAAGTCATTTGAATGAAGAGTCAGAACCTCTAAGAGGTGATGTAGATGCTGACTCAGAATCTTTAAATTCTGGTGGCAAATGGAATGATACCAGTGAAGATGGATCAAAGGAATACCGTTCCAAGTCCTCTGTAAGACTCTCATCAGCAAAACTTACAACTGGAGCTGGGGTTGTCTATTCATCCTCAGAAGAGGAGGATGTCTGTCCAACTTGTCTTGAAGGTAAGAGTGTTTTTTCTTTTTTTGGCCAATTTCAGAACTGTTGTAGGAGGATGTTAGGCAAGAGGAATCATCTACTGTAGCTAAGCCGTTGCTACGGCACAGTAGGAAGAATAAGATGAGAAGGAGTGCCAGTTAGGCTGTTGGGAGTTAGTTAGACTCTGCCAACTGTCAACAGCTGGCAGGGTAGTTAGTAGTTTTGAATATATAGCAGCTTTCTTGAGAAGGAAAAGGGGGAGAAGGAATTGGTTGTATTGAGAGAACCTGAGAAGTGTCTCAGTGTTGTAAGGGGAGAGAGTGCTCTCCCTTGTGTAAAGTGTGAAAGAACTATCAATAACAGTGAATCCTTTATCTCTGCGTGTAATGTCTTGTGTGCGTCTGTTCTACCTCTAGTTGCAGTTAGTAAAGTAGAGAAGATTCCTAACAGAGGATGGCTGTTATACTGAAGATTATGGATACTAGTTAAATAACTTATATTAATATATAAAATGCTCAAAAATAAAAAAATACCCAAAATTAAAGACTAATTCATTGTGAATATTAAATTTCATAGTCTTGAGATAGATTCACAAGTCAGTTACCACAAAAGTCAAGGAACAAAAAGGATGGCTCAATGCTTGAGGTGCCCAGTTAGTGAGGGTTTGGAAACGGTAGATGTACACAACCTTACTCCTGTAGAGGCTATTCCCAGAATTTGAACTTGTGACCTCCATGACTCTGTGTCACAAGGCAGCAATCTAACCTCCACGATTCTTACGTTTGTTTCAATTGTTTTTGCTTGCAGAATACACTGAAGAGAATCCGAAGATAGTGACAAAATGCTCTCATCATTTTCATCTTGGTTGCATTTATGAGTGGATGGAAAGAAGTGACAGCTGTCCTGTTTGTGGGAAGGTAATATTTACTTGGTATTTTCGAATTATTTCTCACTGAAATGACTAAGTTCAACAGAAATTAGTGCATAGAACACATCAAAGCAGTAGGATGAGAACCTGGCTGAACCAGTCAGTTCAACCAGAAACCAGCAAACTGACCATATCTCTGGTTCAGTTCTGTAAACTGTATGGTGTCCAGAGTGCAAACCCTTGCAAACTGGCTTGAACCAGTCAGTTCCAGAACAAACTGGTTAACAGGTCCAATTCCCATTCTAATGGGCTTGTGTGCCAACATGTTACTTAGTTGGAAGTTGGAACATTTCAATTGGAAATCTGCAAAAGAGCAAAAGCTAGGATTTAAAAACCATCTAATTTATGTGTTTGACAGTTTCAGCTTGGTTCTAATGATATTTTTCAATTTAAGTGCAAATCATTTATGATTTTACTGTTACTCTTATATTGATCTAACTGTTCTATTGTACTGCAATTAAATATGAGCATCACTGGAAAGCTAGAACTTTTATAATAATTCGTGTATTGACAATGTATGTATTTTATATGGGTAGAGCTAAAAGCTGCACTAGAAGTTGGAATGGAATGAATCACGATATTTAATTATTTTTATTTTGGTGTAGGTGATGGTATTTGATGAAACGACTGATTGAAAAGGTTTATGTCGTGGATGATACCAACAACAGAGGAAAGGAAATATACAGTATAGACATTGTGAATACTTCAGATTAAGCGCTTATCATGTATAGTAAGTATATAACATTTTTATTAACCATCACTGTAAGTTCAATCTCATCCAAGTTGTTTCTATATTTATACTTTTCTCCCTTGCCAAAACATCCAAGATTAAAAAAAAAAATGCCATTTTAGATGGCGACTTTGTCATGGTTTCAACAGTTTGCCATGTAATAGAATGATTTCCTCCCTCTTTTTACTTTTTGTTTTTATTTATGAGTTTGAATTTTGGAACCACTCTTCCAAGGTTATTTCCCACCCCCACCCCCAAAACAATGACGTGAGGGACGGATACCGATGCTTAATCCATAAGTTCAATTTAAATGCAACTGATGAGCTGTACGACCGAGAGAAGGAATTCAAGGGAGCAAAAATTGAACTAATCTAACATTGGATAAATTTGTTGGTTCATTAAAACATTGCTAATTTTTAAAGTAATCGAAATGAACTTACGGTGTAATTTTACATTGTTATGCAATTGTAAATTGATTAGATAATTATTTTAAAAGTTAATAAATTTATCATACATGACGAATTGGGATCAGATGAATGTATACAAAATTTTATACTGTGTATAATCTTTTTTTTTTCTCAACTGAAATAAGTATGCAAAGCCAAATTTGAAATTTTTTTATTTATAATTTTATATTATTCAACTCATCATATAGGATAATTTCTACAGATTTTGTGTACTTTGATTTCTTTTTTCATCCAACTAAATTCTCTATTAGCGCAATGCTTTTACCTGTTTTTTGAGCAACAGTGTCAAGGTGGTATTTCTAAAAGCTTAAATATGTAAATTTATTGTAAGCAGTAAGACTTGTGCTAAAGCATTATCTAAGCTAAAATTTGTTTGTTTTTGGTAAATGGGTAAAATGACAATATGAAACTGCCAAAGTCATTTCCAATAGGTGATCATGGAGATAGATCTTAAATTGAAAATCTATTCTTTCAAGATCCATTTACTAGAAATATCTCAAGATTTTCATGCTGGAGGTTTGATTTTTATAGAAAAACTTTGAAGATATGTACGTTTTTTTTAATCATTTTTATTGTCTATCTTCTTGACTGATTCTTGAAGAAAGAAACAAATCCAAACAAAGAAAAAGAAGAAAGGAAGAAGAAGAACAACAAAACACAGTGGAGGCCAACAAATACATAACAATATAATTTTAAAAAAATAATGAAAAATAAAATAATTATGTGAAGAGACACGTTAATTGACGCGTGGTGACCGGTGATGACCATGGGCCCAGATCGGAGCATAGCGAGAATGTGGATCAGAAGGGGTGGGGAAGGAAAGAGAGAAAAGAAGAAAGAGAAAAAAAGAAAGAGAAAATGAAAGAGTAGAGGGGGTGGGAGGGGTCTATATTTTTTTCTAAATTAAAAATATATAGTCAATAAATATTTTAATTATTAATAAATTTTGTATTTTTGTTATAATTTTTTTTCAAAATTTAAAAATATATAATTAATTAATTTTAATTATTTTAAAATAAATTATAAATAAATATTAGAAGATATATTTCTTATAAGATTTAAGATCTCAAAATGAAATCTATTATTGGTATAAAAAATTTAAAAAATCTTAAGAGTAATATGACACTTGAGATCCACCAAAAAGATAATTAAAATTTTAAAATGGAATCTCCTGTTAGAGAAGAGATGTCCCAAGAGTATGAGCTTGGAGCCTCAATACAGGAGGGGTGTTGCAGAGTCAATGCACATCAATGTTTTCAGTCAAGAAGGAAATAGGAAAAGGCCAAAAGCCTCAAATTATTGGCTACAATGACAATAGAACATTAGCTTTAATCATTGGATAATTAATTACAAAGCTCCAAGAAACTATCAAGCTCAACCAAAAACTACCACAAAGATAAAAACATGCACGACCTAAAACAACATCTAAAGGCTATTGTGATATCGTACTGCTATCTCCAAATGGTACTACCTGTACCGGAATTGATATTCTTTGCCAAATCAAGCATATTTCTTATAAGGGTGTCAAAAGAAAAGCAGGATATGAAATGGATTAGGAAAAAGAAGGAAAAAGTTAATATAGTTAGATTTGCAATTTGACTAGAATTTTGTTTAGATCAATTTCTCCACAAATAATAATTAATTAAACTTTTTCTATAAATGGACTCCAATTTTTATAAAAAAAAATATTCTTATTTAACTTTTTCAAAAATTAGGGCAAACAAATTTATTTTTATTTACAGAAATTTAATTCATTGTTTTTTTTTATAAGCGTTTATAAAGAAATATAGACTTGCGAAATGTGAAAAGATTGAGCGGATTTGAAAAGTACACAATATTAATGTAGAGCAAGGAAAATCTTCGTGTGACAAGTGAAGAAGAGAAGGGTTTGGGAAAACACGAAGTCACAACTCTCATCAAAGAGACAATCCGTGTCTTTCTACTCGTTGTCTTGTTTTATTTTTAGGCACATCAACCAACGTCAATAAATAACAGGAAGTGGCAAATGCACTTTGTTTTGATCTTGATTTTGATTTCAGAAAAAAAAAATGGTACAGAGAGCATAAAAGCTAGTATTTTTATATAAAAGTCAACCAAAACCAAACATTTGCATAATTGTAGTAAGTGGTTGGGCAGTACTAGTTAAGAAGACTGCAATGTCAATTGAATAACAAAGTCATTCAATTTATTATTGTTGCATCCGGTACGCGATCAAAGACAACATGAATTATGAATATTGTCTTACATGATATCAATACAAGTTTCACATTAGATGGAGCATTATATTATAAAGCAATGAATGACCAACTTCTTATTTCCTAGGTTGCATTCTTACTATAGAATTAGAAACTGTGAGTAACTGAAATTCAAGTTGTAGCAACTTGAAAAGCTCTCAAGAAAACTTCAGGGGCTTGTCCACCGCTCAACTTGTGAGTCCCATTAATCTGCCAATTGAATAAGTCAATCACTTCGGTTTGGTTCGGTTCATTATGAGTATGAAAAAACAAACAGTGTTTTCAACGTTGTATAATACACCTACCACGTAATATGGAACCCCTGAAATGTTTCCTGAATTATTTTTTAGTTCCTCCTCAACCTAGGTAAATAGAGTCATGGAAAGCAATATCAGCATTGATGCCATTTCGTGACTTCCTAACAACTAAAGATCATGCTAACATTTTGAAGAAGAGAATACATTAAGCATATTTTAGTTATGATTTGAATTTAGAAACGGCATAGTAATTTTACCTCCTTCAAACCATTGTTGGGGTCCTTAAGAAACTCTTCTGCTCCTTCTATACCAACCTTTGCAGCAGATTCCAGAAGAAACTTACTGCACCCAAATTGAAAATGATAATTAATGCCTGTCATTTTAGGAACTAGATTTGAAGACATTTGGTGTAAATGTCCTGCAATATCTGTATGTCCTACCACAAAAGACCACCCATTATCCCATTTTCTATGTCCCAGTTTTTCATACAGAACATTTAATTCCACTTTATTGGTCTTTAGATCTATTATATACTACATACTTCACCTAGTAAGATAAGACTTTTATTGTTCTTGTTAGTACATGAATCTTAATATTTAAATGAACCTCCATTAAAGAAATCAGTTAGCAGTTTTAACATTGCATAAGCAGTGTATAAAAAAAATGAGATATTCAACCACAAAGAAACAGAAAATAAATAAAAAATTAATGTGTCAAGTGAATATTCATATTCATTGAACTGTCAAAATCAAAACAATTCAGCTACTGAAATCCATAGAGATGGACATGTCTTCAAATAAGTATCTAGAATATCCCTTTCCAAGGCATCAAAGAAACAAAGATAAAGTGCCATTAATTGAGCAAACAAAAGGATCACAAAAAAAAAAGGCACTTACTGGTCACCGATGTATTTTCCCTGTGTGAAATAGCCAATGTTCAGTTCTTCAACTAGATCATGTTGCTTGTCAAGACCCTGCTGTCTAGCAAAATATATAAGCCTGTGGCTGTCAATAGTGTTTCCCCTGTGGATAATCAAAACAATGTTAGTTGAACCTCAGTTAGAAAACTCTTCTTCAGAACACTCCTCTTCTAAAGTGGTTCATATAAGTTTGTCCATAGATGAAGTGTAAAACCATGTTCAATCTTACGTGAGTCCAGACAAGCTATATTCCAGACCAACATTCTTGAACACCTGCCAAATACCAAATTGACATTATGACTTGATCCAAAATTCACAGCTGGGAAGAAATATAAACAGCACAACCAATGCTAACAAAAAGAGTGATTAACAAGATATAAACCTCTGACATCCGAGCTTCCATCCGTTCTGATTGTGATCCAAACTTACTTCTGTAAAACTCCCTCTTGTCAATGCCTTCTTTAGGGGCATCAGGGTTAAGTTGAAAGGGATGCCATATTATCTGTAAGTTAAGTTAAAGCAGCAGATTAACACAGGAAAATGCCAGACACATTTGGTTCCAAGACACACAAACATAGAGGGAGATAAGAGGAGAGTGTTATACCTCAAAGTTGTATTTATCCTTGGAGGAAGCTATGGCCTTGTCTAGATTCTTTTTGCCAACAAAGCACCATGGGCACACAGTATCAGCACTAGCATCGATTCTGATGAGTTTCTTTTCCGAAATCCCACTCATGATGATCTTGCTGTATTTGCAATATCTTTACAACATTATAAGTAAACACAAAGTAAGATAGCTATGACAAGGAAGAAGAATAATCTTAACCAATTACCATTTATTTTTAAGAAAAAAAGACTCATCAGTCATATTTTCTCCTAATGTCCCTGGACAGTTCTATTTATCCTTTTGAACTATGATCCCTAATTTCATACAGGTACAATCTTGATGATAAATTATGGCTGAACTAATGAATGTGAGATCTGTCAAAAGTCTTTATTTTTTTGTAATTTGATTGGGTAAAATATCAAGACAATAAAATATCAGACAAAACAATGATACAATTTCTTGATTGCTTTTAGTCCTGTTTTTCGGTCAGATTAGAATTTCATTTTGATAATTCATATAGTAAAACTTTGCATTATAGATGAATACAAATTAGTGAGGTAAAACTTCAATTCTAATTGGCAAACAACCACACAAGTATCTAAAGAACTGTGTGCGCCTAGCATCTAATCCCCCATAAAATCTCAATCATTGTAGAACAAGTTATTAATTTGCAATACAAAAGAAGATGTTGGGAAATATCAGAAAAACTTTTGCTCCAAACAAATCTCATGATCAGATTCAGAAACAACCCACCAACAATTCAGTAAACAACAAATTAAAAAGAAAATAAAGTTTGACAAGAGAAGACAAAAAAACAAGCTTTGAGCCAGAATGAAGAGGAAAAGTGATCAACATAATAAAGAACCAACCAGTTTGCATTGAGAATACCTGGTAGGGTAAACAAAGAGGAGAGGCACGAAATTCAAAAGCTTTGCTATCAGATTCAGTTGTATGACATGGTTCAGAGATTAGAACAGGAACAACAAACAAACTTGTCTTTTTTTTATTATAATTATTATTATTTATTATTATATGTTCTGTCTTATTTTCTTTTCCGAATGTGTCGGAAAGTCGTTGTTTCAGGCTGTTTGTTCAGACTTCAGTTCTGACCCAATCCCCCACACCCGATATTATCTTTTCTTTCACATGTTATTATTATTATATTAAAATTATTTAAATATTTCTAAATCTTTTTCTTTCTAATATTTTAATCATTGAATAAAAATATTAAGCATTTTAAAATGTTTCTTAACAATTTATAAATAAATTTTAGAATTTTAAATATATTTTATTTTATTCACCAAAAAATATTTTATTTTATTATTTAATATTAATAAAACAAATTAAAAATATTTACGCGAATATAACAACTTTTTTTCTTACTTTTTACAAATTAAATATAGTTGTTGACTTTAATTATAATGTACAAAGAAAACAAACGTTAAGAACACCGGACATAGAATAATATGTCTCGTGTATACTCGTAATCTTAAAATCTAACTTCTGATCTGGATTTTTTTTTTTTATAGGTGAGTCTTGTATGTTTGAAGTAAAATAATTTTAAAACTTAATTGTTGAAACTTTAATACTCGTATACAAGTTATTATTATTTGTTTTATTTCGACTACAATTTTGATATGTTGTACATAAGGGCACAGTGATTAAAAGCAAGGAAAAGTAGGTATTTCTAAAGGAATATAAATACTTGTATTCACAGATAAGTTGATGTAGTATCCAAACTTTGAATAAATGATCTGGTGATCTTACTTTTTCTTTAAAATTTTGTCCGATATTAATTCTACTATGTGTTTCAATTTCATGACCTCCGGGCATAGTGAAACCAGCGCAGCAAGAGAATTAGACTGTGTTAACAAAAGGTTCTCGAGCATTTGAGATTCAGATTTTAGAGTCATAAATACCATAAAATATAGTATATGGTAGCATAATAACAAATGTTTGAGATGCTAAATTATGAATAGCAAAGTAAGAACGTGGTTTTGAACTAGAGTTTTATAACTTTTTATGTCAAAAAAGGATATTATATATACAAACATATGTGTCGTGATTAAGGTTCAATTCAAGAAACTAGCTGAACCTATTGCAATGCCAAGTTTAGAAATCAGAATGGATTTCAAGTTCCAACTAAAGTCCCATCTTGATAACGTAAGATACCACTAACGATGGGTTTATCAAATAAATACTTTATTGTTGAGGTAGAATGTCACACAGCAATCATCTAAACCTCTAAATGTTTTATTAAACCTTCACTAACATAACTCGTCTATATGATTGTGCTCTATATATCTGTCTACTGTCTAGTTATATAGTGAGGGTGTCTAAGAAAAGGAAGACCAAAAATTTATAACAAGATTATTAAACGAGAGTTTTTTCCTTTCAAAAAAAAAAAAGACTAGAGTTTCTGATAAAATCAAAATGCTAGAAACAGATCAGAATAAAAGATACAAGTATCTCAATTAAATTTAATCACTGCAAAAGTTCACTTGTGAGTCTGTGACTGTTTTGACTCACAATGTCAGCTTCTGGTAAAGTAAAAAAAAAAAAAATGCTAGAAACAAACAGGGATCAAAATGATCCCAGGGGAATAAAGGTTTTGGACAATAAGGTATAATCACCATTGGTGTTTACTATATCTGCTTGATCCTGTAAGGACAGAGCATGCTCAAGTTCCACCTCTACTTCACCCATTGTTGGTCGCTCATCTGCTTCCAATTTCAAGCATCTTTGTGTGATATCTGAAAAGACTTTCCAACAATCAGGTGCAATTTTTCCTCTGATATTCAGATCAATTTTCTCCTCAATAGGTTTCTCCAGAAATTCTTTTTCAAATGGCGATATTACATATTTCCTTCCCCACAAAACTTCTAGTAGAACCCCACCAAATGAGTAAACATCACATTTATCTGTGACGGTACCATCAATAATATGCTCCCTAGCCGTGAAGCCTGAAGTACCTATAAGTGAATGTAATGTATTAGCTTAGTTTAACTGACAGAAGTTCATCACAGTAAGCTCATAAAGTAAAAAATAAAAATTTACCAGCAACATAAGCTTGAATTGGTTTTGGCTTTGACATAGAATGTGGTCCTTTTATGCTAAAGATGAAACCTGCAAGTTTTGGCTCCATGTTGTGATCCAAAAGAATGTTGCTGGGTTTAATGTCACGGTGAAAGATGGTGCGCTTGGCTCCAGCGTGAAGGTAGTGTAATCCACGAGCTGCCCCTATGCATATCTCTAGCCTTTTCTTCCATGACAGTGCTTCCATATCCCCACCTTGTAAATGTCGATCTATAGATCCTTCAAGGTATCGATCTAGAGATCCATTGGACATGTACTCATACACACTAATTCTCTCATTTTTGTGGCTGCAGAATCCTATAAGAGAGACACAATTAGGGTGACGTATCTGGCAGAGCAATTCTATTTCATTCTTGAACAGGTCGTCCAGTGGTGGATAACAACGTTCTGCAATAAATCGCTTAAATGTGACTGTATAATCAGAACGATCATTATGTTGGAGACAACCCTTATATACTTCACTAATTCCATCACATCCTATTAATCTGTTTTTATCAAAGTTGTTGGTTGATTTCCAAACATCGGCCAGAGAAAATTGATGGCACAACTCTTCTATTATTGTTGGATACTTTCTCTGAGATGAACTTGTGCAGCCAAAACATTTCAGAAACATTGCTCCACTCCTTGATTACCTGTAATTTACCAAAAAAATCACCTCTACTCCTTTTCTTCCACCAGATTGCTTCCGTGCATCAATTGGGCACATATCAAATTCAAATGGTCAATTGGGACAGCTTTTGTGCATTCAATATGGGAGTTGAGGTGGGCATAGATAACTTCCGAGTAGCTTCCTTCAGATTTCAATTATTAAGTTCTACAACATGACTACGTTGTATGTATTCACTTTTTTTTTATTAAGCAAATCTATTTATAATATATAAAAACTGAACTTTTTAAATATTATGCTCTTATGTCACTAAAATTTGTGATTTAGAGAAAGAAAAACATTTTATGTTTTGAGTTATTGTATTAGTTTATTGATCAGTCGTTGATATATTTTAATAAAATTAATAATTTTTAATATTAATAATAATTTAAATTATTTGTAATATTTAATTTTACATATTTAATTAATATGAAAGAAAAATTATTGAATAAAATAAATTTAAAAGTTTACACTAATTTAATATTATTATTTATATACAAATTTATTTATTTTTATAATTAACTACTTTAAAATATATTTCTGAAAAAATAATAAATTAAATTCATGGCTTTAAAGTTATAAAATAATATAATATAATATGAAAATAAAAAATATAAAAATTAGATATATATATATATATATAATTAAAAATAAAATTATTAATAGTTATATTCAATATTAATTATTTAAATTAGAACTAATGAGATAAATGAAAATTAATGATAGAAGGCTAATAGTTAATATAAATATAAGAATTTTTACATTATTTTTATTGTAAAATTTATTTTATAAAATAATTTTAAAAAAACTATAAATGTAATAATTAAATAATAAATATTATTGGCTTCACTTTTATATAAAAATAGCTATATGTAAAAATATATGTTACAAAATTTATGGTATGATAAAATTAACAATATTTTTCAATTTTAAATTATGTTTTCTAAAATAACTTTTTGTTCAATGATAAAAAAAATTTAATCATCTTTTAGATTATTTTAATATCAGATTGAAGTTACACAATGAATATCAATAAAATTTAACGATTACACGTATTAAAATATTATGGAATCATATTAAACAAGATTAATAGGAAACCATTTTATATGCATGAATGAGTTTTAAGATTGAATTTTATGTAAAATAAATAAATAAACATGATCTCTAAGTTAACTTATTTATGAAATATAATTTTCAATTAAGTTCACCCATAGTCATTTAAATGCATAGACCCTAATTATATAATTTTGATACTATTTTAAATAATAATTTTCATATTAATAGTAAATTAAATCATATTTGAGTATGCTTAATTTTTTTTTTTTTTAAAATCATGTACATTAAAGCATATATTTCACAAAATAACTAAAAATATTTGTAATATTATATACTGTAAAATAATATATATGAAAATTGTCTAAGAAATTATTATTATTATTATTATATATAATAAAATAGTATACATTATTATAATTATATATTAAAATGTTATAATATATTATTTGTTTCTTGCTTTTTTTTCACTTAGTTCTTTATAAAAATTTACTATTATTTAAAGCTTTTAATAATGAAATTATTTTTAAAATTAATAATATTAACACAGGAATGTCCAACATATTTTGTCCCATGATACACACAAAAAAACAGAGAGAAGAGGAGAGTATTGGATTTAGACCTCAAAATTGCATTTATCCCTGGAAGCAGCTATGGCCTTGTCTATATTATTTTTGCCAACATCAACAATGCCCTTATGTTCAAACTACAAAGCACCATGGGCATACAGTATCAGCACTAACATCAATTCTCACAAGTTTCTTTTCAGAAGTCCCCCTCATGATCCTGCTGTATCTGCAATATCTTTACAACATATATATATATATATATATATATATATATATATATATATATATATTTGAGTGGAAAAATATATTTTTAGTTGTTATCCTTTCTTGAAATCTTGTTTTTAGTTTTCAAAATTTTATATTATTCTATTGTATTTTACAAAAAAATTATTTTAATTCTTTCTCATAGGATTCTCACAAACAATGTTGACTTTGGTTTGATGTGACAAACATAGTGTATTTCTTTTTTAAAAAATATGATCAAAATGACATAGAAAATTATTTTTTAAGAGAAGTTATTAGTATGTCTCCCCCAAACACATCCAATGTAAGTTTTAAGAGTTTTATTTTTGTCTTTGTTTTCATTGGCATTCTTCAAAAGTTATTGTAAATTTGTTTTTGTGTCTTCTTCTCATATTATTTTTTTTTATCACTATTTCCATGAATTATCATGATATGTAGATAACATAGCCTATTTGTCAAGTAGAAAATGAAGTCAACACCGTATGTGAAGTGGTACTAAAAATATTTTTTTTGTAAAATACAATGAAGAAATTAGATGATATGAAACTCTAAGGACTAAAATAAGATTTCATGGAAGTATATAGACTTAAAACATATTTTTTCCTATTTGAGCCGGATCCTTTGGGAAGTAAGGGTCGGGTTTGCCAGGGATGTCAGCCTCTACCTCCTCAGGCCCTTGTTCCTTTTTTGCTAAAAAAAAGTTAACATAATGTATGATAGCTATGAGAAGGAGGAAGAATGCTCTTAACCTATTACCATTTATTTTTAAGGGTAAAAAAAACTCATCAGTCGTATGTTCTCCTTATGTCCCCAGACAGTTCTATTTTTCCTTTTCAACTATGATCCCAAATTTCATACAGGTACACTCTTGTTCATAACTTATGGCTGAACTAATATATCTGAGATCTTTCCAAAGTCATTTTTCTTCTAATTTGATTGTGTAAAATACCAAGACAACAGAATCTGAGACAAAACAAAGATTCAATTTCTTAATTGCTTTTAGTACTGTTCCTCAATCTGATTAGAATTGCATCTTGATAATTCACAGTGAAATTTTGCATAGATCAATATATATTACTGAAATAAAACTTCAATTCTAATCGGAGAACATCAATACAAATACCTAAAGTATTGTAAGCACCTAGCATCTAACTTTTCCCCCTAAAATCTCAATCTTTGTTGAACAAGTTATTAATTTGCAACAGGAAAGAAGATGCTGGGAAATATCGGAAACTTTTGCCCCAAATGAATCCCGTGATCAAGTTGTTCAGAAACAATCCAACAACAATTCAAAACACAATTATTTTTTTAAAAAAAAGATCAAGTTTGAAAAGAGAAAACAAAAAAGCAAACTTTGAGCCAAAATCAAGAGGAAAGGTGAGCATAGTTAAGAACCAACCAATTTGCAGTGGGACCAAGTAAGAATACCTGGAAGGATAAACAGAGAGGAGAGGCTCTAAACTCAAAAGCTTTGCCGCGGCTCACCACAGGAATTGCAATTAGAGTCAGAGATTAGAACAGGAATAACAAACTAGCATCTTTTGTTTTTGTTTATTAATATTTATTTTATTCAAATTTGTTAATAACCAAAAAAAAAATGTTCTGTCTTATTTTGTTTTCTAAACGTGTAGGAAAATCGTCGTTTCAGGTTGTTTGTTCAGACTTCAGACACAACCACAAATAATATCTCATCTTTCCCATGCTATTTAAATAATTCTAAATCTTTTTACTTCCTAATATTATAATCATTGAGTAAAAGTGTTAAACATTTTAAAATGTAGTACACACTGACACAAAAAGCTAAAATTCTTGATTTTAGCCCACCAGATTACATAAAAAATACGTCTAAGCTGCAATAACTATTATTTTTTTATCAATAAATATTAATTATTAATATATTAATTTAGTTTAATAGACAAAAATTCAATGCAGTAACCTCAAACTAAAAAATTACCTCCAAAAGCATCTAACTCTAACTGGTTTTGGCTTTGACATAAAACGTGCTCCATGAACGCTATGGCTGAAACCTGCGAGTTTTGGCTGCATGTTGTGATTCAAAAGAATGGTCCATATTATCAGAAGAACCGTTATGTTGGAGACAACCTTTATATACTATAGTAAATTCTCCTCCTCCGTAGATCGAAGTTGGTGGTTGACTTCCTAAGATCGGGCAGAGAAAAAATGACGGCACAGCTCTTCTATTACTGTTGGATACTGTCTCCGACATGAATTTGTGTCTCCAAAACATTTGAGAAACATTGTTCCAATTCGTGACACTTGCAACTTCCCAAAAACATATTCAGTCTACTTCTCTCCAATCTTAATAGCTAAGCTTGTCCTGTTTTTGTTTCGTTTACGCAATTCCCCGTTTGGTGAAAAGAAAAGATGAAAACATGTTGCAGCATATACCATTGGGCACACATTTCAAAATCAAATGGTGAATTAGGACAGTTTTGTGCATTCATTATTGAAGGTGGGTCAGTGGGTGTGGGAGCGCATAGATAAAGAGGGGTTAGTACTTAGCACCACAACTACTATCACAAAATAAAAAGGAACAAATGCTTTATTTTTTTACACAAAAAAAAGGAGCATATACTAGAATCATACTTCTATATATTGGGCAGAAAATATAACATTTTAAAACTGTTCGAGTGATTAATTAACTAGAGACTAAGAAACCTAACAAGTCAAATAAAGAATATTAAGTTCATTAATAGAAGAAATCTTGCTTTATAAGCAAGCAAAATACTCTATCATAAAATAACGCTAAGTCAGTCAGATTCTTGCATTGCACGTGGTTGAATGGGAAAAAACTTGTACTTAAATAAATATAAACGATTTTTTTATTAAAGATTTTCTACTTTTATTCACTAGAATCTCTAGAATCTTTTTCATTTATATATATATTATTTGATTTGTTTTTATAGTAGTCCAAAAATATTCTCTAAAAAAATAATTTTATTCAAATCAAACAAGATTATTTTAAGAGGCAAAATTTTATTTAAATATTTAATGTAATTAAATATATTCAAACTCAAAATCACAATTGATTTACACACTTGATAATATTATTTGATCTTCATATGCATGCAATTTTTATTTTTATTATAGATTTTATGTAATTATTTTTAACTTCATTTTTTCATTTGGGTGTTGAATAACTGAGAAAGTCTCCTAAAAAAGAAAGAATAACCGTAAAGCGTTTGGTACCCGCCACTGCCTCTGAGTCTACCGTTCTTCTTCATTTGCGAGCGTGCGTTAACCATTCTTCATTCTTTCTTTCCTTCTCATTTTCCAGTCCACCCATTCCTTTTCAGGTATCTCTCTCTCATTCAATTATCCTTACAATTGCAATTGATTTCCAACCCTATCCTCTCCCTTTTCCTTCTCACGCCATTTCCCTAATTTCAGCTTTCTTCGTTTCAATCATTCCCCTTTTTAGTTAATTTCATATTCTTATCCTAATTACGATTTTTCAAAAGGAGAGAGAGAGAGAGAGAGAGAGTTCTATTTGCTGCTATTTCGCCCCCAATTTTATAGAAACTATGATAATGATATAGAAAGTAGAATCAAAGTGAGTTCGTTGGTTTAAAAATGTTATTCGGGGTGGGGGGTTGATTAATGACTGCCCTTTGTTTCCATGTATTTGTTGTTTGTTACAAATTGCACTTTATTGGTTTTTGTATGTTAAAGGTGAACAAAGTATGGATATTGATGCAATTTTTGGGACTATTCGGCCCGTGAGTGTTCCAAGGAAGAGTGCCATTTATGTGTGGGGGTACAATCAATCAGGGCAGACAGGTAGAAAGGGGAAAGAGGATCAGTTGAGGATTCCCAAACAGCTTCCTCCTGAGCTGTTTGGATGTCCGGCTGGCACCAATGCATGTTGGTTGGATGTTGCCTGTGGTCGCGAGCACACGGCTGCGATAGCCTCTGATGGCTCACTCTTCACTTGGGGTTTGGACTTTTTACTCTCTTTTGTGTTTTACTCATTGTTCATTCATTCAAGGACTGTTTTATTTTAGGCACTCAGGGATACTCAATAAATAAATTTGTAGTGCATTATTTGTACTATAGAGGTATACAATTCTAGTTGTTTGTTTGTTATTATTAATGGCGTATATTACACGTGCTTAGGATTTAGGAAAAATAAAAGTGCTAAGTGTCTAAGACTTATGCACATATCCCATATGTTAGGGGCTAATGACTTTGGTCAATTGGGTGATGGAACTGAAGAGCGAAGGAAACATCCAGAAAAAGTAAAGCAATTAGAGTCAGAGTTTGTAAAATCTGTATCCTGTGGAGCACATTGCTCTGCTTGCATTGCTGAACCTCGTGAAAATGATGGTTCCATCTCCACGAGAAGGCTCTGGGTGTGGGGGCAAAATCAGGTATTACCTTTTAAAGGGTTAATACAATGTTCTTAATATGTAAAAACTCTCTTCATCTTTTTCTTCTTAAACATATGTTTGTATTCCAGGGATCGAATCTTCCAAGGTTGTTCTGGGGGGCCTTCAAACCTAATACAGTAAGTATATTTGTTTAAGCACGTACTCACATATTTGCATGTATATTCATCATGACTTGAACAAATGACGTGTCATTTATTTGATTGTTTTTATTTTATTATTATTTGTCTTATTTAGATGTAAATAGACCTAAGTACCTACTTCTATTTGTCCATGACAAGATGGAGAGGAGTGAAAAAGACGAAGGAAAAGTATACTTAGAATGAACTCTTTCCAAGCTCCATTTTCTCATTTGCCTTTTTTTTTCCTGAGAGGCAACCATGCCATCACATCTGACTGTTGATTGGATGCATACTAGATACTTTTTCTCTTGCATATTTGTTACTCACGATTTATTGCCATGCCTAACTATGATTTTAGGTTTTTCTTTTTGAACATCTGTTATATAGTTTATATCTTTCTTCTAAACTTAGTGTATATGCTCAATGTCTTTTCACTATGAACAAAATCTATTCCTTTGGTCAATGCAATTGCTTCTGTGAATGTAATTATTTCGTAACATTTCCTTTTGCCTAATTTCTTTGTAGCCTTGCTGCGAATTGTGATATATGAGTGAATCCATTCTTCTAGAGTTTAATTTCATTTTCTTAAATGCAAAGTAAAATTTATAGTTTCTCTTCCTTTTTTATGGGGATACAATTTTTAAATGATGGAATAGGATTCTTTTACAATTTGCTGTCTGTTTTGTCTTACTTCCTATGTTCCCATCTTTTATATGATTACACTTGCAGATTATTCGTGAAGTGTCTTGTGGAGCTGTCCATGTGGTTGCTTTGTCTGATGAAGGCCTACTACAAGCTTGGGGTAACTCAGTAATTTCAATCTTTATTTGCAGTTTTCTTTCTATTATATCATTTATATATGATTTGTAAATTTTATGTCAATGATTGCCTTTATTGATTGACATGGATGAAGATTTATAAATTTACACAGCATTTAATCTAGGGAAGTAAACTTTAGCACTTACAAAGTGGGTTTCACGCCACCTACTAATGAGGGTTATCTCACTGTTTTCATAAACCAGGCTACAATGAATGTGGTCAACTTGGCCGAGGTGTTACTTGTGAAGGACTACAGGGGGCTCATATTATAAGTTCTTATGCTAAATTCCTTGATGAAGCCCCAGAACTTGTGAAGATTGCCAAAGTGTCATGCGGGGAGTACCACACAGCAGCCATTTCTGATAAGGGCGAGGTGTAAGTGATTTGAAGGACTTACTAGATGGAGATAGTTATAAATTTAAGCATGAGAATTGTGGTTTTCCGCATGACACATTAGGGAATCTCACTTCAGGAGACAAGATGCAATGGAAATGCTGCATCTATTATGCAAGTTTCTATTCCCTTGGCTTGGTTATACATAAAAAAAAAAAACTTTAGTTTACTATAGTAATACATACCTGAAGCCAACCGTGTTATATTATATTTTGAGTGTCCTTAGTTTTATGTAGGTTCTGTTTGAAAATGTGTGGCAAGGTTTGTCATTCTATTGACTTGCAATCGTGATTTTTGCTATGTTTTTTAATAGGCATAACTCCATTAAAGACCTAGTGGGACAAGGCTTTCATTGTTGTTTGCTGTTGCTGTATAACATATGTGCATGCATCATAATTCATAAATAGGAGTAATGTGTTTACAGTGAGGCCCCCACCCTGAAGTAGCAATTGCTAGTAATATTCATGGAAGGAGTATTCACATGTTATGGGGCTGGAGTTAATATTTCGTTTTATCCTTGAGACGGAGATCTCAAGTTCCTACACCTTTTCTTAGGTGGTATCATGTGTTCTACTCCAAATCATAACCTTGGCAAGGACCATTACTTTGCTTAACACAGTCAAATTGTAACTTTTAAGCCTCCCTTAATGGTACTGCTATTAGGACTTACTATTGTGATATTTGACTGTTTTATGGTGGTTCTTCATTAATCTTGCTCCTTCCAATCTTGCATGTCAACAGTGAACCTAGGATTTAATGAGGGTACTTGTGGTTGGGAGGTAGGGGGGAGGTATTAAAAGCTAGATGTGTACTATTCTAAATATTTAAAAAAATTCTTTTGCAGTCCAATTCTATATTAGTAAACTTTATCTTGATGATTTTTTTCAGAACTTTTAGGTGCCTTCCTTTCCCCTATCATCTCTTCTACCTGGTGTATGTGTATATTCGCATTTCGCGGAAGATCTCAATCTCCGTTTAGTTCCTTTTGCTTATTCGATTTATGGGTACTTCATACTTACATGTATCTTTCCAGACCTTATAAAGATTTTCTTCTGGTTTTATGTATTATCAGGGATCCATAAGCAGTATTATCAATAATTAGTTAATAAATTTAACTACTTCTGATAATACTTTGTCACTTGTTATATTTGTCCTTGAATCTGGCAGCTACACATGGGGGCTAGGAAATATGGGCCAGCTTGGGCATTCTTCACTCCAGTATGGGGATAAAGAGTTACTGCCAAGGCGGGTGGTTACCCTTGATGGTATTTTCATAAAGGATGTGGCGTGTGGTGGTGTACACACATGTGCTTTAACTCAGGGAGGAGCACTTTATACCTGGGGTGGTGGTCAGTCTGGGCAGCTAGGGCTTGGCCCCCAAACTGGATTATTCTCTTGTGTTGCTAATGACTCTCAGACATTTTTCCGAAACATTCCAGTTTTAGTTGTTCCTAAAGGTGTGCAACTTGTTGCATGTGGGCATTCTCACACTCTTATCTCTATGAGTGATGGTCGAATTCATGGATGGGGTTACAATAATTATGGTCAGGCAGCCAATGAGAAATGTACATATGCTTGGTATCCATCACCAGTTGACTGGTATGT
Source organism: Glycine soja (assembly GCF_004193775.1). Taxonomy (NCBI): domain Eukaryota; kingdom Viridiplantae; phylum Streptophyta; class Magnoliopsida; order Fabales; family Fabaceae; genus Glycine; species Glycine soja. The sequence continues at coordinate 22,042,825 of NC_041009.1, read as the reverse complement.
ATTAGTAACTTAAAGAGACTTCTTCTTGATCACATAGGCTTTTATGTTAAAGTTTCTAAATCACAGGTGTGTTGGGGAGGTTAGGAAACTAGCTGCTGGTGGTGGCCATTCAGCTGTGTTGACTGACGCTTGTTCGTTAAAGGAGTTATGTGAGTTTGTACTTGCAGACAGTATGACTTTATCTAACGCTGCTAAGGTTGAGGATATTGCATATAGAACTGGATCAGATGCTTTGGTGCGCCTTTGTGGAAGACTCAGGTATATGCATGTTGTTTATGATTTTTAAATAAACTGCAACTCAATTAGAGTATCATTAACTTTATTGGGATGAGGCAAAGATTATTAGTCAACAATTTATAATTCATCGTTGGTATGAAAATCAATTGTCAGGGTTGGTGGAAGAGCATAAAATTTGATGGTAAAACTAGACATATTCTTGTATTTAGTTGAGGCTTCCTATTAAATGTTTTTTTTAAGTAAATGCTGGCACCTATTATGATGCAGTTGTTTCCCCTTTCATGTTTATTTCACATTTTTGCTTTGTTATTTTCTCAACGAATGAAATGCTGATGTTGTGGCAATAACTTCATGGCAGAGAGTATATGCTTGCTGGTGGAGCTCTAGAACAAAAGGAGGAGATGAACAGTAAAATCTGACTAAGCACATAAAGTTAGTATTGGTAATTATTTATGTATATTCATGTTGTATGATACATGTATTCATAAGTGGAACATCGTCATTATTTGAACAGAACCAATCACGCGATTGACACAAGCAAGAAATCACTTGCTACGTAGACAATGAATTTGTCCATATCAAATCAACAGATAACTAACTCTTGTAAGGGGAACATCCCAAACATTCTGAATAAGCTCTTGATTTAACGAGACTCTTTAGTTATGTTGATTAGCTATTTCTATCTTGTGCATGGCTACTGTAGATGAGTTTCTGCTTTGTATCTTTCCAAACCCAAGACAAAATAATTCTCCTTGTTGAAAGGTTATCCGCACATTCATGATGTACACTGCTTTTTAGAGCACTAACCATTATCAACTTTAAGCTTTCAGTAACCAAGTTTCCAAGCCAATTGCAACTTGCAACCCTTCTTGGCTCTCCTACAATTCAGCCTCAAAAGCATTACATCCTTGCAAAATTTCGGGTTGCCTTTGATCTGTCTTTCTGGCGGGATTTACCTTTTTTCTCATTATTAATTTAATATAATAGTTTGAATTATCAATTTTAATGGAGAGATTGGTAAATCTTAACATTAATGAGGAAAAAATTGTAATATGGTCAATTAGATTTTTCATAGGTGCAATTCTTTTATTGTTTTGGGTTCCCAAAACTTTTTTTTTAGTTTACCTCTTGTATTTAACTATTTTTTTTACAAGAAAGAAAAATGAATACGAATGAAATCCTTTTGTTTTTGGAAGGCAAACAAAACATCATTTCATTAACACGATTGCTGCCGCACAAGTTGTGCCAGCAGCAACCAGAAAAAACGTAGCCACGAAGAGGCCACAATCCAAAATATCATACATGCGGCGGCTTCGAGCCTGTTAAAACCTTTTCAAATTATAATCTACGTAATCACTAGGTAAAAGTTACGTTTCATTTCAATCTTTTTCATTCATCTTTATCCAAACTAGGTTTAATAAATGTGCCTAACCCGGAGGAAAAAAAGTGAGCTTTGTAGGGAAAAACTCTTGGTAGTGGTGGTACACATCACGTAGTGTCTTTTTTGTGGGCTAAATGTTTTCTTTGATGACTTCCAATTTAACTAGCACCATCCATCACGTGCCATTTGTCAAAATAACTGCTTAATACCATTGATTTCAAAGTGAAGGGCACAGTTCATGCGAGAAGTTTGAGCAGTTATTAAGCTCGGCATATAATTGGCTATTCTAATAACATATATATATAGTTGAGCCTTTGTCATAATATCACATGTCACATACTTGGCAGAATCATGCCAGCCTAACTAGTCAGATATGAAGCATCCATGGTGGGATGAGAGAATTGCCACTAGGGACTGTTTGAGCCTTTCCCGTTTCTTCCACCAATGCTCTTCCTTGGAATGTCTCACTGCATCATTTAGACACTTTTATCATCTCAAATAATAATGTACTTAATGAAATCAATTTGGCTAATATTTTTTCAAGAAAAACTTGTTCGGGATACGATCAGAAACCAAATATACTTAATGAATCAAATGAACTAATATCATATATTGTATGCATTTTTTTCCATGTTAATTTATTAAATTTGTTACTGAAAAACCATTTTCGAAGCTTATGACAACATGGAAGAAATCCAGGTATTAGAAAATTAGGAATCTATAATTGACATTTGGACCATAAAATATCATAAAATCAAACTTGTTTATTATATTATCATTTTAACTTGGTACTTGTATAAAGTTTAAACTTACATGCATACTTGCAATACTAATATTTGCCCAAAGGTATTATGCCTGTGAAAAAAAATAAAAAAAATTCCCCTGCCCTTGTAGCTAGAATGTAAAACATAAGGTTTGACAATGAAAGATGCTCCTTCGCTGTAGTATCTGCTTAGAAGAGAGAGGCAAGAAAAGTACCAGAGAGTTAGAGAAGGAACCAGTCTTTGTGGTGGTGGTGGTAGCTGTGGAGAAGTTAAGTTAAGGGTCGATGAATTTGGGCCTAGAGTTTCTGGGCCAGTATGTGGACCTTCAGTCACTGTTTTCGCTTTCTCCTTCATCTAGTCATAAAATGTAATGAAAAAATTAATTACTTTTTCTTTGTACTTTTTGTCTAGAAGCTTTAGATTGAAATGTTACAAGAGTAATATATGGCTTCTAGCAACCTTTGCTAGCTTGCTGTTTTGCTCTTGTAATGTCCTTGCCTGTCATGTCATATGCACAACAAAAATTTATCTTTATAAATCCCAAATGTTTTTATGTACAAACCTTCTAGCAGTCAGTAGAAAACTAATTAATTTCCCTTCAGAAGCAGAAAATTAATTTAACACAACCTACCAACCATAAAGTCAAAGAAGAAACCAAGTAAAAACATTTAACATTGCTTTCGGTAATGTCATTTAAGAAGAGAAATATAATTTCAAAAAACTCTACTAACAATTATATCTAAGATTACTTCGGGTAGCTTCATACTAGCCATATGCTTCCTTCTTGGGGGACAATTCAAATTATAGTAAATTGTTTATGAATTTTCTTTATCATGTCCTTGTTTCTGCTCATGAAATTCAGTTACAAACATGTAAATCATTAGACATTCTGTTATTAGAGATTATTTCTGTGATATATTCAATGTCCCTAAGAACATATCATTTTACAAGCCATGCAGTCTAGCCAATATTCAATATATCACCCTTAAGGCCTTAACCCACAATTACAACACAGACATCTTACCCTTTTATGCAGGTCTGAGATGGATTCATTCATAACTTGATTCTGCAAAAATCAAATTGATCAGTCAGTTCAAAATTGGAAGAAAAAAAAACAAGAGTGATCATATGTGGTAATGTTAATTCTTTAATTTTAAGATTAAATTTATTCTCTTCTGTTGTTTCAATCTTCTTAATTATTTCTTGTAAACTAATGAAGAAGTTAGCACACTTCACCTTTCTTGTTCGGATGCGCTTCAGAGCTGTGTCAAGCTGCTGCTCCAAACTCTGAAGCTCTTTCAAACTCAAGGGATCCAGATCATTTCCCAAGAAATTCCTGTATTGAAGATTATATAAACTACATCATTCTTTTCCAGTATATTGTTAATTTTGAAGCATATAATCACGTAACGTTACTAGGTTTGTCAAGTGTCTGACCCAACAGTTTATGAAATCTCTATTTAGTAAATAGATCTGGGCTTTGAGAGAAGTGATATGTACACACTATTTTAAACATATTTTTTTATTATTAGTTAAAATTTAACAAAAAATTATAATTTTTAATAAATTTTAACTAATAATAGAAAGTATATTAAAAAAAATGTGTTACAAACATATATAATTATTAATGAAGGTGTAAGATTGACTTATTGAAAAAAAAATTATAGATTTGAATTCTATCCGCTAATAAAAAAAACTAATCATAAACATTGGCCTATAAAAGAAAAAACAAAGTGTATTACTAGCCCTCTTCCTTCCATATTATTTTTATGTTAGCACTATATTTGTTGGGCTATGAAAACTGAATTGACCTTTGGAAAATGTATATTACTTTCAAATGGCGTTCTTATTAACTACCAATTTCATGAAAGAGAAGAAAGCAAGGATGGCCAAACTAATTGTTAGTGTGTGGGGTGGTGCCAAGTGTACATGTTACCCATGAAATCTAAATAAAGTACGTACCTTACGTTCCTGTCCAAGACTTCAACTTTGGCGGTGAGCTTGATATATTCGAAAGACCAATTTCCCTACAACGTCAAATGATCTTCAGTTACTACTGAAGTGACTTACATGGAAAGAAGTATATTCATATTCACTTCCATTCATGTGTATAATGACAACGACACATGGCTATTAGACCAATTGGGATATTTTCAGAACCTATTTTATTTTCTTTCCTTGGATACCACTTACCTATATATATATATATATATATATAAGATCATGAATTACCTGTGATTCATTGTTATTAGCTCCAGTAAGTGCTGTATGTGTATATCTCTCGTAACGTTCCAGGACGTCTTCCATGCTGTTACACAAGTCAAAACGAAAAACTATATAACCAATAGAAAAACCTGAAAACTCGTAATTTTATTTTTCTCTATGAAGTACACTAAAATGTTGGGGACATTGGAGAGGAGAATTACACACATTCATAAAAAATTACATCAAACAGGCATGTAATTTAGAAAAATAGTTAATTGGTTAATCAGTCTATGCTTAGCTGAATATATATACTTTTGTACTTTCAATAAGTAGCTCTTCGATCGAAGTAATACATACAAAATTTCAACTACAAACCATAGTAAATTTACCATTGGGTGTTAATGAAAAACATTGATTAACATGTTACTCCCCGATAAATTATTTAGATTCACCACCTGTCACCAAATTCATCACAAGAAGATTTTGATGGCCTATATATAGCATTTGCTTAAGCTTGGACTGTAAGGCTTGCTGGATTAATATAGGAATGAATGCAAATTTAACTAATACGAATCTGTTACAAAAAGATTTAAAAAAGTAATTTCTTTTAGAAAAAAACTAAGAAAATATTTGATAAAATTAACTAATAAGTTAGTTGATAAATATAAAATAACGTAAAAGATATATTTAATTATTAATGATAAAAATAAATTTTAAATAATTTCATAAAAAATAACTTATAAGTTAACTTATTTTTCTTTTATTACTTTTTATTTTTTTTCTTTCTTTTTCATATTTCATTTCTCACCTTTTTTTCAATATGACTTTGTTGTGACAAAAATAGTTGCTGATTATATAGGTTTCTAAGTTCATAGTGATTTTTTTAATATAGTTCCCAGAAGTTAGAACTTATTGCATCAACATTACACCTAAAATACAAATAAGGTCCAATAGTAATAAATGATTGAATTCTTTAAATATAGTGACAAGAATTTGATTATCTCGTCATACCTAAGAAAAATATTTTATTAGAAGAAACCAAACTCACTCTAATAATCTCTACGACTTGAAGATTAATCTAATATATAACTTTTGATTGCGGGAATTTGCTTCTAACAAAAAACATCACACAAAACCTGCTACCAATTTACATACAACCTACAAGTAATATGATGTATAAAAAATAATATTATACTAATTATAAAAAAATTGAATAATATAACTTTTAGGGTCTGTTTGAGAAAAGAGAATGAAAAAGAAAAAACATTTAAATTAAAATAAAAATAAAAATATGAAATCCATATTAATTTTTAAAATTTTTCCTTCATTTCCTCTCTTTTTCCCTCTAACCAAACAAAGTGTTAATATTTTACATATTTAATTTTAAAACATTAGAGGGCAGGGGACCCATGTGTTCTTGAAGATAGTCATCATAATATTTGCTGCTAAACTTTAATTTTAGTTGGCACCTACACTCCCCTACAGAACTCCCGATAGTCAGAGTGCACGGACAACCATGCATGCCAACTAATTGTATTTGTATGTTCAACGAACTAGTCCTGTAGTTCAGCTTATAGCTAGCTACAAACCTGTGAAGATTCTAAAGATGTTTATTGCAGATTTTTTTTCCTTTTAAATTAATTTGAGGTATTTCTAGTTTTCTACACCTCTACACTAAAGCAAACTGGTCCCTAGATAAAGTACTGACCAAGCTGAAAATCTTGATCCCTAGATCAAAACAAAAACGATTATAAGCATCTTTGAAACACATAAACTGGCCAAGAGTTGAAAATTTGTAAATTTCTAAAAATATTTTGTAAGATTAGCTAATAAGTTAATTAATTAATAAATATAAAAGAATACATTTAGTTACACTATAAAAATAATTCAAATAAATTAGAGAGGATACAAGTAAAAGAAAGAAAAAACTAACATATCCGTTAACTTTTTTTCATAAGTTAGTTAATAGTTAAAGTAGTTTACGCAAAACACTAAAAACTACTAAATATATAAACTTGTGTAACAAATAAACTTTAAAATAATTTAAAAAGTTAGTCAAAATAACTTACAAGTTACAACGCTATAACACTTTAGATTTAGATCTTTTAAATTAGTTAAAAGGGATATTTCACACCAATTGTTTTGACATTTTGTAGATGTTATAATGTAAAAAGCTTGTTTTGACATTAGAATTGACATAGAATTTTTCATTTCCAATTCCCAAATTCCAATGCCAGTTTTCCATATTAGCTTTCTAGACTCTCATCTTCCTTGTGCTATTAATTTGCAATTGACGAAGAATACCAAAGAATCAAAGGATGTGTGAACCCAAATCAAAGAATTATGCCCTTAAATTCCTCATAAGAGAATCAAAGTAACGAATATCAGCATCAAAAGAACTAAACCCTAAATTTCTCAACGCATATTGGAGAACCAATAGAAAGCACTAGATAAAAAAGTCAATAATGGAGAGAGGAAAGATGATAACACTACTAAAAATACATGTTTTTATGACACAAGGTCAATGATGATTGTTAAAAAATTGTTGTCGTTTGGATAACGGAGGTAATCTTGTAATTATTGCCAACATTTCAAAAATAGTTTCACTGAAAACGTCTTTGAAACCTCAAAACAACGATGGTTTTAGAAAAACCATCCTCATATTGTAATATTCAAAGAGAGTTTCGTGAGAATCGTCTTTAAATTAGGGTTTAATTTTTTATATGTTTTAGTTGTGTCATCTCACCCCGCTCACTCACTATCTTTGCCTTCTCCTCCCTCCCGTGCTTCCTTGCCTTCCTCGCCCCCTCCTTGACCAAGCTATTTGTTTCTCTCTCTCTCGCCACTCTCTTCTCATTCCTCTCCCTCACTCTCTGCGATAAAGCCCCGCCCCCCCCACAAAACGACAACAAAAACAACAACAACGAAGATCTTAGCTTCCTCAAGGAACCCAATGATGTCGCCACCACTTCTCCACACGACCATTTTCTAGATCCCCACCAATTCGACGAGGAGGACGCTGACAACGAGTGCGACTGCGATGACTTCACCGGCTTCGACCACTCGTCAGAGGAGGTGTCAAGGAGCCCGAGGTGGACAACAAGGATGTCGTTGTTTTGAAGGAGTGCAACTTCACCATCGTCATCAAGAACAATCGCTTTTTCATGGTCAAGTTCTACGCACCCTGGTGCGGCCACTGCCAGGCCCTCGCGTCGAAGTATGCCACTACGGCCATCGTGCTCAAGCCCGATGACATCATTCTTGCCAAGGTCAACGCCACCGTCGAAAACGAATTGGCAAACAAGTACAATGTTAAGGATTTCCCCATCGTCTTCTTCTTCGTTCATAGGGTCCACAAGCCCTACACTACCCAAAGAACCAAGTAAAATTCAATGCACGTTTTGGATCTTCGAATTTTGCTCTCAATTAAGTGTAATTGCTTTTAGAATTTTTCAGTTGGAGTTGATTGTTTGAATTTTTTTTGTTGCATTGCAATGCAGAGACACTATAGTGACATAGATTAAGAAGATAGGACCCAATGTGTCCAACATTACTACGGTGGAAGAAGCTGAACGTATATTGACTGCGGAAAGCAAAGTTGTTTTGGGCTTCCTTAAATCTTTAGTTGTAAGTTTTCAAATGTTATTTGCTAGTTGAGTTTATTTGGCAATTTAAGTGTCTATTTCAATATAGGCTTATGTTTAGAATGTAATTTCTATGCACTTATAGTGGAAAAGGATTAAATAAAAATCATGATATTTATGGCTTTTAAGGTAATTATTGTTAAAATCAACAAACTTACCATACATACATGTTTGAAATTGGACAACAATGTAAAATCCAGTGCATAGATTGTTTTCTCTTATGTTTATCATGATCATACTATGGTAAGTTTTGTGCAAAAAATAGATATAGTTATACTCTGCTTCAATCCTAATCTATCAGTGTGATATAAGGGTCATTTGTCGTTGACCCTTGTTGGTTCTCTAGAATAGACTTAGAGGATCTAAGCTTTTGATATTTCAATTTATGATACTATTTAGTTTTTTTATGTTTGAGGAAAACGATAAGATTACAGAGGTGGTTATTGCGTAATTCAAGATTTTGATGAAACTGGACTCTTGTGATGTATTTTTGCCTTGAAAATTGTATTTATAGAAAAATTTATCTAAATAGGACCTAAATATGGTTTTACTTCCATTATGTACGATAGAACATTGAAAGGTTCTATTTTGGTGTGGCATTTTTAGTAATGTTATTTGTTAATAGCCCGTTATGTCTAATTTTACACTTTTTTTTGTAAGATTTGATTCTTATATTAGTTCATTTAATAGCCTTGCAAAATTTGTTATTTTTTAGCTAAACATGTGACCTTTTTTTGAACATTGCAGTTGCTAGATTTGGATCTAAGAGTAGATATATGTTTGGGAAAGTGACCATCCAACTCAAGCTTGTGGAGGGTGACTCTATCGAAATTGTCACTGCTTTCTATGTAAGTGGAAATTTTATCATATATGCTTCATGTATGTCTACAATATTGTCAATGTAACTCATGTTTATCTAGCTTCGGGTTAGTGAATGTTAGAGCTTTGTGCTTAATTCACAACTTTCACATTGTAAGTTATTGTTGAATTCAATAAATAATACTTGTTCATTTGTTTATGATTTGTTTCTACATGTAAATATAATGCACTTGTGAATGCTTGCGCTTGTTCAATAAGAAACCTATAAATTTAATTCACAACTTTTCTTTAGTTACTAATTGGTTTTGCTTAGTCGAAATTCATTACCAAAATTAATTTTGTAATATATTATAATAATTGATCTGTTTGGGTCTGCATGACCGAAGTTGTAGGTTTAATTTGGTTTGATATAAAAACAAAACAAATATTTTTAAAAAAATCAATATCGGTTATAAATTAAAATCGTCTTAAAACTGTAACATTCTAAGACGATTTTGGAGTAAAATCATCTTAGAATATTACAATTATAAGATGGTTTTTAGATAAAAACCGTCGTCAAATATTGATGTTTTTTACATTTTTAAACAATAAGTAAACCTATCTAAGACGGTTTGTAAAACCGACTTAGAAACGAATAAACTAAGACAATACAAGAACCATCGTGAAAATTGAACACTTTCCACAATGACAGCTTCAAAGACGATTTGTCAATCGTCATTGAAAGCACTAAATAACCGTCGTTGAAATACAATTTTCTAGTAGTGTGAGATCAAGATTTCAAGCATATACCGAGGTGTGGATAGAGCTAAGGTTTCAAACCTTATTGTCTCACCCAAAACCCTAAAATCATGTGTATCCAACATCGTACGATGTGGGACTTCTACTTGGAGCGCACCCTTAACAAACAGACTAAGGCGGTACAAGAACCGTCGTGAAAATTGAACACTTTCCACAACGACAGCTTCAAAGACGATTTTTCAATTAGAAACGAACAGGCTAAGATGATACAAGAACCGCCGTGAAAATTGAACACTATCCAACATCGTACGATGTGAGACTTCTACTTGGAACGCACCCTTAACAAGCTTCGCACCACTATGACCCTGAAGTCCCTCCACTTCCTCGGGTGGCTTCTACAACTAAAGTGCATCGTTTATGCATTGTTTGCATCCTTCATTCCCATAACCACCTTTGAGTTGTCAATGCACTATAGGGTTTGGGTATTGTTTGGAGGGAGAGAGCTTTTGGTGGTGAGTTTGTAAGGCTCAAGTTTTTTAAAACCATTTTACATCGATTAGAAATATAACTAACGTAAAATAACACTTTTTACCTAACAATTGCTTCCAAGTCAATGTTATTATTGGATACAAAAAATATTGACTTAAGGTTTTAAGTCAGACATGCTCCCCATAACAATTAGGCATGACCTCCATCTCGTTGGAGATTTATATTAGGCTATTGTGTTCCTTTCTAGGGAATACTTCATTCTATGGAGAAGCAACAAACAAAATATAATTATCAAGTCTACTGTAGCAGCCACATCATGTGAACTAACGTAGCTTTGACTGTTACTTCATTTAAGTCAATTAATTAGGAAATCTCAAGGAAATGTAGTTGATTTGTGATAACCAGAATGTTCTCCGCATTGCTTCTAATCAGTCTTTCGTACTAGAGAACCAAACATATATATAGATCAATTATCACTTCATGATCAAGAAAAGGTTTTTGTAGGAGTAATAACAACAACCGCTATCAATTTTAGTTGGCTACACGGTGGCTTGTTCACCAAATCCCTCAAAGGTCTCATCAGGTTGTAGGAAACTTAGCATATATGATTTGTGCGCTCTAATTTAAGATGATGTTTAATATAACACATGTAACCTATGTTTGAATTAATTTCACATATGTATATCATCAGGATTTGATTAGCATAGTTATTATACAATATTACTTTACCTCACTTATATATATATATATATATATATATATAGACAGAGCAATGTGTGGTTTATAGTAGATACACAATTAATAAGAAATAAAATTTTAAATAAATATGATAAATAAATTTACAATTATCTAATAATTATTGAGTTTGTTTATTTCAACAAACAAACTTTGGAAATTTATTGAGTGAAATTCAAAAGAATCACAAATAAATAGCTCACGAACACCCCTATGTACACAGAAGCTATATATATATATATAAGTGTATCCGGTGCATTAATAAACTGTTATTAGGTTCTAATAATTAATCGTGAGAGAAAAGATCGAATGTAGTGGTTGGGAAAATAAACCTTTTAGTGTATTTATAGAAAGTAGCAATGATTAAACATGGAAGAGAAAACGCAATTAACCTTTTTTTAAGAATGTCTTCCACGGAAGAATTGCAACAAAATTAAAATAATTGCATTTAATACAATATATTATGCAAGTTGTACTATTTTCGAATAGTCTAATATCCCCATTTATCATAATGCAATGTATTATATATATAAAACAGTGAAAGCTTGCATATCCATTCCATTTCAGTGTTTTTTTTTTTTTGGGGGATTTGAGAAGTAAGAAGTAGGGTAAAGCAATATCTGCTGTTTTCAGTTTGTTATATATAGTATTTAAAGGACGAAAGGATAAGTGGTAGTTTTATTCCCTACTAAGTGATTATTGAACTCTCGAGTAGGATCCATTGTATCTCTCATGTCATTATCTTCCAAACAAAATAAAAACAATGCAAGTATAGAGCTTAGAGTTGTCTATCATAGACACGTACAACTGTTGTATTTCCATAACTTTTTTTTTGTCATATATTGTTTATATATACCCAATTATATTTTCCACCAGACCACCATCATTTGATGACCCTAACCTTAAGTCATCAAATCAAATATACTTTGCAACCAAATCAAGCTCGTATACCATGCAACCACCAAATCAGATATTACAATTTTAAGCTCCTATCAAATCCTCTACAGTTTTTTTTGCATGCATGTTCTTTAGCAGCTGAGTTTTAACCCGCTGGATAATAATATTCATGAACGCATTAATAGTTTAAGGAAACTTGTTAAGTTAATTTCACAAAATGTATTTATGAAACATGGTAATCTTAATTTCTTATGATATGTCTTGGGTAATCAAAATAAGGATATTAATCTTTAAAATAAAATTTAAGTATTAAAATATCATAATTAATAACATGAGTTTTTAATTTTAGAAAAATATTAAAGGGAAGAATTGTTTCATTCTATGATTAAGACATGTCACTGATCACAACAAAAACCTATTGTTACACTACTTGCAAATGATTTTTTTTATCAGAGTAATTATGTTCAAGATTCTATGAAACATTAAATGTAAATATATATCTTTTAGAATTTGAATACAAACATTTTCTTCAAATAGACTTAATCCCATAATTACTTACAAATGAGTTATATCAATGAAAGATTATAATGTATTTTTTTATCCTTAAACGAAAGTAGTAAAAAATTTAAAATAACTCACATTTTATCCAATAAGTCTTCCAGACTCCAGAAGCCTTTTTCAGTTACTATGTGACTACTTTTGTAAAATCCTAAAAGAAAAGATACCGTTTAACTTGCGTCACCCTCTTCCAACAGTTGCATACAAATTGTATTACAAGTAGTCATGGATTAGAGCTCTTATTACCCAATGGACCAAAGTAGGCACATTACTAGGTTACAAAGTATAGGGCATAATGTCACTCCCTTCCAAAAGGTGACACAAAGCTCTAGGGTGTTATTAATTTGTTAGTTAGATTTCATCGTATATTAATAGAAAATAATAAGGTGATTGACTTGATATTTATAGTAAACATATTCTCACACACACATATATATATAAAAAAAAAAAATCCACAAGCTGACGCAAACATATAAAGCTCTCATGCCTACGAATGCAAAAAAAAAACATTTAAAGAGACTTTTAAAAAAGTAATAACTAAAAGAAGTCTTCCATTTCGAGTTTATGACTTATGAGATAACTATATGTGATGAGAGAAAAGTACATAGGATAGTGAAATACTCGTGACCAGACCAAAAATAGACCTTTTTAAAAACAAAAAAACTTAGCGTTGAAAAAAAAAGTGTATATGTAATAAAGATTAAAAATAAACTCCAGCAAGTTGTAGAACTGAAGTGAATACTACTATTGTATTGGTCGAAACTTTAGCACTATATTTCAGGGTAAGGTGAAACAAAAACACACATATATAAACAGATAATTACCAAATTAAGAAGAAGAAGATGAGCACAAATCAGATAGAAAAACAAGGAAACAAATTAAGAAAACTCGAAATAATTAAATTAGTAGTTATGATATATGATAATATATAAATATTGATTTCCATAACCAGATTGATCATATATAAAGCAAAAATAAAAGGTGGATCCAAAACAAGAAAAAAGCATGTATAGATAGAAATGATAAAAACCGAAAAGGAATAAGAGAAGAAAAAGAAAGTGAGAAATGATGAATGAGTAGGAACCTGCGTTCAGAGGAATACTCAAAAAGTTTTCCTTTGGTAGAGAACATAATCAAAGCAACTTGAGCATCACATAGCACAGAGATTTCGTTGGCTTTCTTGAGAAGTCCCGATCTACGCTTGGAAAACGTCACTTGCTGGCTAGTTTTGTTCTCGATCCGTTTCAGCTGAACCCTACCCCTTCCCATCTTCTTTTGCTTAATTTTCCAACGTAACTAGCAATTCTATGAAAAGCACAAATAGAATTAGCTCAAAAGAGAAACACAAGGGTTAAGGAATATGTACATATAAAGAAGGTTGTTACTTGTTAGGTTGTATTTTGTATAAAGAAGGAAACCCTAGCTAGAAGAGGAAGTAGAGAGAGTGAGTGGTATTCACCTGAGCAAACGAAGACTGAGAAAGAGAAAAATAAAAAAGGAACATGAAAGCAAAACAAGTGGAGGATGTCTAATAATAGGATAGCATGGGAATTTCCTTTTTCTATTTTTGTGCTTCGGAAATAATGGCTACTTTAATTAATTGTGAACGAAAAAATAAAGAAGAATAAGAACAAAAATTGGGGAAAGGAAGGGGAATTAAGGTACGATGCGTTGTCGAGTTGTGATTGGTTAAAGGGTTAAGGTACAATGCGTTGTCGAGCTAGAATTGAACAAGAGTGTGAGAGTATTGATGTGTCGTGTTGACAGGGCGTAACGTTTTGGAGACAGACCGTACGATGATGTGGGTCCCATGGATAAGTGAGAAAACGGGAAACGGGAAACGGGAAACGGGTTTGTTCTGTTGTCTTTGTGGCACTCAGCCTTCGCTTCTCATTGGTTGACGGCGCCCCCTCACTGTAGTGTAGTGTTATAGTATAGGCCTTTCTTTTTCTTCTTCTTCTTCTTCCCAAATAGAACAAATCAAGAGAATATTAAAAGGAAAAAAGCACTTGTCAATTTGTGAGGTGCATGCAGTATTTCGGGCTGATCAACTCAGACCCATCTTCGTTTTATATATTCTTTTAGGTTTATTAACTTTTTTAATCTCTCAAAAAAAATACATTTGGACCAACAAATCGGAACAATTTTTTTTAAAGGAGTGAAAACAGAAATCTAAAAAAAGGACAAAAAGATAACAAACACAAAATTGTACTATGTGTTTGTGTTAGTGTGTTATTTATTTATTTATTTAACTTTTATTAAATTCAATATTGCATTTACGTGTGTTTTGTCTTTTGTGGGTGCGTGTGTGCTTTTTTTAAAAAAAATATTTGAAAAAGTATTTGTGTACTATTTATTTTTTTGAGCTTATTTATTCTTTTATTTTTATTCTGGTTTTTGTAACTGGATCATGTTTAACGAAGCAAGAGACCAAATCCCAAAAACATTTAGTATGAAGTGTAATATGTCATTCCTTGCGTTGAGTCCCTAGGTTGTATACCTCTAACTGCATTAATTGGGTAACGATATCCTAACGACAATTTTCTATATGAAGTGCAATAGTTCCTATTCTTCTTCTGTAATAGGTCTTTATTATCAAGTATCATCCTTAAGTACTGATGGCACGATAGTCATTAGCCACGCTGGTGAACACTTGACTCAATATATCATCTACTAGTTTGACATGATAATATAAGGGATTAAAAATATAATGTCTATAAAAAAAAATACATGTGTTTCTCATGTAAGAACAAAGACTAGTTGATGTTGTGAAAAATGAATGTTAATATGATTGTACACATAATTATTTAACGGTGACATTTAATGACCTAGAGTAAAAATATTAATTTAGGAAAAGTACAAGAACAAAGACTAGAAGTTTTTTGTTTATAGACTAAATGTGAATTTTGCAAAAATTTAGATAATTAACCCAAAGTTTTTCAAATTTTTAAGATTAAACATGTTTTCTTCAAAAAAAAATATCAGATTTTGATTTCCATATTTATTTTATTTGGTGCTCACTTTTATATAAACAAATATTTTTAGTTCTCGCTGATAATTTAACATTCCGTTATTTTTCTTTTCTCTGTTTCAGTTGGCAAAAAGAAAAGAAATAAAAATGCTTTGTCCATTAATTATTCGCTGCCCTAAATGAATTTCCCCACGACTGTAATGTGGAAGAAGCAAGTCTGCTGCCATGATTGTGAATTTGTCATCATGCGTCTTTTCATTTATCAACTTTATGATTTCTCTTATGCCTTTTCCGCGTCATAAACCGTTTGTACTCAAGTTATATTGTCTTATTTTGATACTGTTATTTATTGTTTGATAGGGAGGAAAAAAATGGAAAGAAAAGTAATTGAGATTTTTTTTAAAATTAAAGTAAAATATAAAAATTTGGATACTATATTAATTGTTCATTTCTTTTCATTATTCTATTTTCTCTTTAAGAGTCTAAATGATGAATTTGGTAGACTGAAAAGAAAAAAAAAATTGAATTAAATTAAAATGATAGAGATATGAAACTCACATTAATTTTTAAATTTTTTTCTTCTTTTTCACCTTATTTCTTTCCTATCAAATCCATCCCAAGAAGTCGCTTGATAGATAAAAAAAAATGAAAAGTAAATAAAATGAACAGTAAAATTTATGAGAAATCCCTACTTTTATTTTTTACTTTATTTCAAATTTTTTATTATCTGTTTTCACTTTCATCTTTTTCCTTTCCACTCTACTCAACTTACAATGAATAATGAATCTCATAGTATGTTTAATTGAGAGGATCAAAATAAAAAATATTTAAATTAACATAGAGCTAAAAGATGCGAAACTCATATAAAGTTTATCCTTCTTTTTCTATTTCTCTCATGTAGCAAAAACAACCTTAGGCGATTTCCAACCTAATAATTTTTTTCATTTTTAATTTTTATAATTCTTTTTGTTTTTTTAACAAACTTCTTAAAGAAATTTTACTATTACACACAATTTATTATTATTTAAGCAAATTTTCTCTTCGGCTCTTTTTTTTTTTTTACTGACTGACTCCTATAAATTTTGTACATTTCTACATTTCGTCAAAATTATTTTCTATTTCTTTTTTTTTTTTTTTACCTCCGGGAGCACCATGACCCCTCACAAAATGACAAGCAGGTGGTATTTAAATAAGCACCTTACTTATTTAAAAATTATAAAATCCAACTAATATTTGAACTAAAAAAATCAACATGATAGAAATTTCATAAAAAAATAAGTTTTATGAGCATCCGAAAATGAATATATTAGATTTTTAATTTGTCAGTTGTTTTTCACGTGATTTTTGTCATATTTTTGAGTTATTTTGGTTTGAACATCAATTGAATTTTATAATTTTCATGTACGAAAATCTAATCAAACAAATCTCATGTTTTAATTAAGTAAATTCTTTATTTAAAATTATGTCCTAAAACAATCATTATTTTAGATATCAATATTTGACTCACTTTAAAAACAAAAGAGATGTATAAATTAAACGTTTTAAAAATAGGAATCAAACTAAATATAATTAAAAATATAAAAACTAAAACTGTATTTTATCCTATAAATTATCATAATAATGTAACAATTGAAAATGTAGGAAAATTTTCACTGTGTCATCTTCAAGTAATCTTTTTAACCTATAAGAATCATATATAATTGAAAGAGAAACACTTCATATCTCTATTTTTATTTTTTTTTAAAAACAATCAAAGAAAATAATTATAGTAGTTTTTTTTAAGGAAAGCAATTACAATTAAATTTTGAAAGTCTAGAAGGAAATAAATAAAAACAGTTATATATTAAAGAATAATTTAAGAATTATATATATATATATATATATAATATCAAAAGAGATAATTATTAATAGTTATAAATAGAAGAAGCGGTGTCTAGCATGTGAGAGTAATACTCATTATGCACTGTGTGAAAGTCACACCAACCGTTGAATATATTAATTTTATATTTTTCATTTTATTTTTCTTATCTTTCCTAATTTTGCACCTACCTCCTCTACTATCCCCTACCCATTATTTCACTCATCCATAAAAGAACCCAACAAACACTTTTAACTTAACAAAATCACACCCATCGAAGCGAGAACTCACGTCAAAGAGCAAAATTGGAATTGAAATGGCTGTTAACACTTTCAACCAGGGACGGATTCAGAAAATTAATCAAGATGGGGTTTTTTTTTTTTTTTTTAACTTTAGGGTAGATTTGATTTGAAAAATAAAAGAGGTGTAGCAATCAATTGAGAAGAAAATATGTGAAATATTTGAATTATGATAAAAGTACACCAAATTTTCAATTTTCATCTCGAATAGATAAGTGTAAATTAATCAACCAAAAACTATCTTAATTAATTACTTAAAAATTTAATAAACAATGAATTTTATAAACTTATTTATTAGTTTTACACAAAACTAAAATTGATTTTTATCCAAATTATATAAGGAAACACGTGATTTATAATTCATATTAATTTTTATTTCAAGGTTTGAAAGATTTTTTTGGTCTCACAATTATAATATCAATTAATTAGACAATAATTTCAGACTCAATAAAAAAGAAAAAAATCATTGAATATAATAATAAGTAAAAGTTATCAAATTTTATAGCAAGTATATATAATATAATCTTAATAATAATCAATTTTAATTAATTATATTATCTTTTTCGATCTGCAGGATTTGAAAGGAGGAGATTGAGATTAGATAATCTAATCTTTTCTTATATAAGACCATTGAGATTCATGTAAGGCATTCCAACTCACATACTATTATTTATGTACCTCTACACATCTAACTTGAGAATCAGAGTGTCCTTACAAGTATCCAATCACAGTTCATGGAAAGACTCACAAAGGAGCACCACCGTGAGTAGATTTTGCCAAATATGGTAAGGACACACACACAACTTATAATAATACACAAAATATAATTAGCCAAGATAATAGCAATTGATTAAAAGAAGTCATAAAAATGTCATTATTATTATATATGTTAATTAATATACATATCTCTTTGGATTAGATTATAATTAGTGATAATAAATATTATTAAAAATATACTATTTAAAAAATTAGTATAAAATGAATTGTACTGTCCAGGACCCACAAATCTTACGTGACACTCGGAGACAGGTGTTCACCCTCCACATTAGCCCTTAGCAGTCGGACTCCCCAACAAACATGTTATTTCTAACTTAACTACTATTCAAATATATTTGAATATCTTATCTATTAGCATATATTAAATTATCTATAATGTCACATTATCTATAAGGTACGAATATCTTCTATCTTTATCTCTTATTCAAATGTTTATCTCTAACATTATCGTTAAGCTCCCGGTTATTATCTATAAGTCGAGAATTATCTACAAGGCTAATAACAACCCCTACAAACAAGGACCAACACTCTCGCTGAACTAATATATATATATAGGTTCCATTGAACCCCTCTACACAACAATCATATATGACTTACACACACTCAGCACACAACAACCAGTTTGTGCCCCTCTCTTTCTTTTTTGCTCATACAAGCTATTTACAACATTACTTGTTTTATTCTCCTTACTCACATTCTTACTTGAGTGTCAAAGTCTTTTGTTTTACGCGTCCCCCCTCCTGTCAAAGGCACCCTCAACGCCGACGTGGGAAGTTTGAGACCCTACTCGACCACGTCAACCTTGACGTGCCAAAGTTCCAATTTTTGATAAGAACATTTGGCGCCCACTGTGGGGCCGCGGTAAAACATACCCTACGGTCTCTCGTCAATCCTCTCGCATCCATCCATGGTCAGCACTCGGTCTGGCATCAGACGCGAGACCCCCTTCACAGACTCACATCCTCATCCGGCAGCTATGACAGACACTTTACAACAACTCCAAAACTACATCGCGGAGATGAAATGATGCCACGAGAAAGAGTTGACAAGGCTAAAGGCCTACCATGACCAGCTAGAGACTCATGTCATACATCCCAAGGGCGACGAGCCATCCTCCCACACCTTGCCTGAACACACACAAGGGGAATCACACCCTTGACGCACAAACAACACTACAGATGACCTAAATCCCTCCTATATGCACTGTCCAGCAACACAGACTGTCCGCCAATATCCTTTTGTCAACCACATCATGGAGGCAGACATACCCTTATGGTGGAAGCCACTTAACCTTGAGCGGTACGATGGGACAACCGATCCAGACGAGCATCTGGACACCTTCCTAACACAGGCGAACCTCTACACAAACGACAATGTGACCATGTGTCGCGTGTTCCCTACATCTCTTAAGGGATTAACATTGACCTGGTATGGTGGATTTCCACCCAAGTCCATAGGCAGCTTTGACACCCCCATCAAATGATTCAGTGCGTAGTACGCCACTAGCAGGTCTCACCATGACCTTGGCCGCCTTGGCCAGTCTGCGACAAGCAGACGACGAGTTCCTCACAAAGTTCATGGACAAATTTGGGCGCATGGTCGTCCAGATCCAAAATCTCAATCCCGAGGTAGCGTTGCATTCCATGCTCCTCGCTTTATGTCCAGGTAAGTTCGTAGACAGTATGTGCAAAAAACCACCCAGTAGCATGGACGAACTGCGCGAACAAGTCTAGGGCTACATCCAGATGGAAGAAATGTCCAGATTTTAGAATGAAGTCCGCCAAGCAAGACAGAAGCGCGACAAGCGTGAAGCAAACACCAAGGCCGACTCGCACAAGTCAAACAAGAGCCATAAGCCAAACAAGCGCCAACCTCTCTCCAAAGGACCCAGGTACGAGTGTTACACACCCCTAACGACCAATCGTACCATGATTCTCAAGGAAACATTCAACCTGGAGGTACCTATTCGGCTACCCCAGATGAAACTTCCGAGGCTGGAGTCAAACACAACCAAGTATTGCATGTATCACTGCGATATCGGTCACAACATCGAAGACTGTTGGACCTTGAAGGACAAGATCGAAGAACTTATACAGGTTGGGTACTTAGCCCAATTTGTTAATAGATCGAACAATCACCAAACATGATCAAGACCCGAAGGACATCCAAAGAAGCAGAACAGGAACCAAGAAGCAAACAGAAGGAAAGCGGAAGACCTAAGCAGACCAAGACAACAACAACATGAGCGACAACCTCCACCCGAACATGAACCTGCCCGACACATCAGAGGTGTAATCAACACCATCGATGACGACTTTCCCTATGGAGGACAGTCCAGGGAGTCTTGAAAATGGCATCTACACACCATCCAGGACATTGAAGTTAACTTCATTGACTCACCCTTACAACGAAGTCTCCCTCTTATCACCTTTACGAACAGGGACTTCAAGGGTAGCAACCCCGTCAACCAAGTGGTTGTCTCCATCATCATAGCAAATTTCATGGTGTCCAGGGTTCTCATTGACCAAGGTTGCTCCGCAGATATCCTGTATTGAAAGACCTTTTAGAAACTCGAGGTCTCATCCAACATTGTCCACTCTCACGCCAATCCACTCCTTGGCTTTACAGGCAAGAGAGTCGAGACCAAAGGCTACATGGACTTCATGACCACCTTCGGTCAGGGCAAGCTCTCCAGGAGCTTCATCATCAGATATTTACTAGTTGACACAAACACATCATATTTTGCCTTAATCGATAGAAAGACACTCAAGAACTCAGAGCCATAGTTTCCACGCCTCACTTGACATTGAAATTGCCTACACTAAACAGTGGAGATTGTAACCATCAAGGCTGACCAAAAGCAAGGACATCGGTGCTATGCAGAGAACCTAAAGGTAGCACCGTATCCTCCCATTCGGGAGCCTGCCATGCCTCACCCCACAGCAGCTGAAGGCACTCAAGTCATGACAGTGGATGAAGGGTCTCAAAGCCAAACTCCAATCGTCTACCAATCTAGCTTGGGCGGTGAATTTGACATAGATCAGCGAGATGACACCCCCGATAAAGGCCCGAAACCCATTGAAGAGCTTGTCCAGTTGCAACTCAGGCCCAAACCGGGGCAACGAATGCGGCTCAATAGGGACCTCTCCAATCACGAGCACCGGCGCCTTGCCGATGTGTTGCACAGAAATGCAGACCTATTTGCCTGGCAACCATTTGACATGTCGGGAATCCACCTCAGCATAATCTGCCACAAACTTGTTATCTGCCCCCAGGCCAATCCAATATCATAAAAGAAAATGAAGATGGGAGAAGAGCGGTGCAAAGCCATCAAAGAAGAAGTCGACAAGCTACTCCTTGCCAACTTCATAAGAGAGGCCAGGTTTTCCACGTGGCTTGCCAACATCATCATGGTCAAAAAAGCCAACGGCAAATGGCGGATGTGCACTAACTACACTGATCTGAATAGGGCGTGCCCCAAAGACGCATACCCTCTAACCCGCATCGACAGGCTAGTTGATGGGACGTCCAGATTCCAGGTGCTGAGCTTCCTGGACGCCTACTCCGGATACAAGCAAATTAGAATGCATACTCTAGACAAGGACAAAATGACATTTATCACTGAAGATGCTAATTTTTGCTACAAGGTCATGCTATGCGACCTCAAAAATGCAGGCACGACATACCAGCGACTAATGGACCGAGTCTTCAAACAACAGATCGATCGAAACGTTGAGGTATATGTGGACGCAGACACGTACACACACACACACGCAAGCACGTATGCACGCACCCGCTCGCCCGCATGCAGACACACACACGCACACACCCATACCCACACACCCACCCACACATACACATACACACGCACAAACCCGCACGCCCGCCCGCACGCATGCAGAAACACGCAGACACGCACCCTCACCCACACACACACACCCACGCACGCAAGCACACGCACGCCCGCCTGCCCGCACGCAAACACGCACCCACACACACACCCACACACACACATACACACATAGACATGCACCCACACCCACACCCACACACGCACGCACGCATCCGCACGTACGCGCGCACCCACCCGCACGCACGCATACACATGTAGACACGCACCCACACCCACTCCCATACACGCACGCAATCGCATGCTCGCACGCACACACATGCAGACACGCACCCACACACACCCACGCACGCACGCTCGCCTGCACGCACGCAGACACACACGCAGACACACACCCACACCCCCCCACCCCCCCACCCGCACCCACACCCACAGACACACACACAATATAATTAGTCATAATAATATTATTAAAAAGATGGTATTTTAAAAATTAGTATAAAATGAATGATAGCATATATTATTAGATTTCATTAATTAGTGTTATTATTATTATTATTATTATTATTATAAGCAGTTTATACATTATTATTAAAGCTTTTGGGGAGGAAACAAAATCTGTCGTTTTGGTAGAGAAAAGGGGAAGGAGGAGAAACAAGCAAACACCAAATAAAGATAAGAAGGGTGTAATGGAAAACAAGGGAAAAACAAAAAAAATGATTATCATGGATTTTTGAATTAGGTAATTTGATGATCACACATCACTTTTCTCAATTTATCTTCAATAATCATGTTATATATATATATATATATATATATATATATATATATATATATATATATATATATATATATATATTGAAGTGTATTAGAAATCAACACCAAAATATATAAGATAAAAAATCAATATTTTTTATTTAAAATAATTTATTTTAAGGGCTATATACTAATTTAATACTTAATTATAAAAAATATCTTTTCTCTTTCTACTTTATGACAATTTTGTTGAGTGATGATAATGAATTGTTACATGTAAAACATAAATGTGGAGTGAGAAAAAATAGAAGTAATATTAAGTTGTGATAAAATAAAGAAATGATTTATATTTTAATTAAAATACTCTTGCAATAAATGAACAAAATAAAAAACTGACAAAAAATATTTTTATTCTAAATATTTTGGTGTTAATTGCTAATGCACTGCAATCAAAATAATAATTAACAATCCCATATATATTTATATTTCTTAGTTCGCATTAACTATTTTATCACGAACTTTTCTGCCTCTTATCATCTCTTCACCTTACAAAGGTAATAAAAAATTATTATAATATAACAATTCAATAAAACATGTTATCTTACTTTTGATTCCAATCATGAATATGCAATTATGTTAAAAATTTTGTTATTTATAGTAATTCTACAATAGTCAAATAAGAGGATATTTATAGTAGTTTAGACAACAAAATAAAACTAGAAGAAAACATGCGCGATAGTAATTTTAATTTGAATACTTAAATATAGGACCATGCAGTTGGTATTTTATAGAGGAGCCGTTGTAGTGCCAAGTTTACCATCATCCACTGCCAGTCTTTTTTTATTATTATTTAATTTACCCTTATTAATAAGTATAAATGGGAGAAAAAGAGATTCTCAAATCCTTGGTCAAGAACCTAATCCGGACTCATTTCCCTACGTTGATTAAAAAAAGAAGCTAGTGGATTATGCTCAGTAAAAAATGTTGATATATACAAAAACAGGCATAAACTTAGAAATATGCTATGTGCTTAATTGTTATGACAACAAAGGATGTGCACTTGTGGTCCATCAAGGCTAAACGACTATGAAAGCACCATTTTCATATATGTAGTACTATTAAAAGATTACACTATTATGTGGTCCCATATTTGTTTTATTGCTATGTGCTCTACACATTGATCCCATCCTTTCTTTAAAAAAAATATAACTACATGCTTTGTTCCTTTTTCTTTTTCTATTGAGTGAAGTAATTAGGGATCTAAGCTAGACTTCATATAAAACTCATTGTTGTAGAGGACCATGAAATTGAACGGTCATATACTCGTCGTAAGTATGGTGGGTTTTAAAAATAAGACAAATTCAGCGTATCTAATCCCTAAGTATGGTTGGTTTGGGAATAAGGCAAACTCGGTATATCTAAGTGAAGTTTGTTTTTGAAATAACTTTTTGCACCTTCTCTGGAAAAACTAAATTTCAAGGCACAATTTATTTGAGCAAGAATAAAAATTTTAAGTTTGAGCTTTTCCAAGCATATATTTATTGCAGAGTCAGACTTATTAATCTGTCTGTGATAAATATGATCTAATCCGTTATCCGGCCAAAGCAAAATATGCGACTCGGATTTTTAAAACAACGGTTATTTAGGCAGAACCAGAGGAATGAAAGATCTTTTTTATTTTTTATTTTTTTTAACTTCAAAGGTTTAACTTCAAAAGAAGAATAAAAAAAATGATAAATGAAAACGATGAATGGCTTGAGAAGGGTGTCTAAATTAGCAAAGAGAAATGTAATTTTGAAATTCCATTAACCAAAGGATGGTGTGATTAGTACAAAAAAAAAGAAGAAGAGAGATGTCTTTGTTACGTTTGTTAGGTGTATTGGGCCTGTTCTATTTTGCTCATACATTTGCATGTTCACGCTATAAGGCCCATAAAAAATGTTGATCAAACACAATATGCCGAGTGTTTTTACGAGAAAGAACTCGATTAATGTTTTTTTTTTCACTCCCCTTTTATAAAAAAATATATAAAATCATAAAAAAAAATGAGCATAATTAGTTTTATGTGTAATACTAAAACTCAAATTATAAGATAACATACAAGACTAAAAAAGAATTCATAATTAATTGTGAATTGAGAAGAGATTGAAAAGATATTTCAGAGCTTCATGAGATTTTACAATCTTCCACTTATAATGCAAGCATTACTAGTAGAAAACAAATTCTCCAAAAAAAAAAAAAGAAAACTAGTAGAAAACTGAGCTTACATCAAGTCAAGATTAATATGTGATGCAATAGAAGAAAATTGAAACCGGTCGCTCGGATATTTAAATAATAAAAAAGGATCCTTCAAAAGATTCCGAATGTTATAAATTGCCATATGTCTATGGCTAAAAAGGTTCTCACAAGTTTGAACAAGTCACAACACATCTGTTTCTTATACCAAAATAATAATAGAAGCAGGGTTACATTTACACCTTGCCAACACCAAGATGCATTTTTGGCTTTGCCCTTTTGTAAGGTTTGCTTTTATGTCTCCAACTGAATACTGAGCCTAATTTCACAGCATCCACCCTGGAATAAAGCCACTCACTTGTTGAGGTTGAGTTGTGGCAGTTATCTGATCTGAAGCTACATCATTGTACCTGTAATCAGGACTGAACAAAAGGGGCACATTAAAATTATAGTTCAAATCACAAATTACAGAAAAGTAATTAATTGATCATATATTACCCAATCTGCAATGTAGGGTTGCATTCCAATGGCTGGAAGAAGCCCTGATGAGAGTGAGAATTCTGTGGACCACCACCATATGGCATACTTTGATCACCAGCTTCCCATGATTGCCTGTAGTGGTTTCTTGAATTGATTTCTTCCAGCTGGCAACAAGGAGTTAGTCATGAATCAAGCCATTAGCAGAGGACCTTCATGTAAAATGACTAAGATTGATGATTTATATCACCAATATGCAGAATAATATATACTTCTACCTTAAGGTTTTTATTTATTTTGTTTCATCACCTTAAACAATGTTAGGACTATTTTGAAGTAAACTTTAACTTCCAGGTATCCAATCTGATAGGCCAGAAAATAGACATGCAGGGGGGTACACTTCCAAATTGATTAAAAGAAAACCAAATTATCTAAGCTGGATATATTCAAGGTATGAAGTATCATGTTAAGGTTGAGGTGCATATATTTTGAATAATGGTATAATATTATTACCTTCACTGTCAAGGATCTGTTTGCTTCTACCAACATCTGCTCCTGTAACAAAACAATAGCTTGAAATTATATTAGGCACCCATAAAGTTGCTTTATTCCTTTAATTATATATGTCAAACTATGTACCTTAGTTTGAAGATCAGATAACTGGTCCAGCATGAATTGTGTCTGCAAATTGATGTTTCAGACAGTTCCAAGTAACCAAAAGGAGTCACAATAAGCTTTTCTAAAGAAAATTACACTGTAGTGAAAAATTGAAGGATACAAACACAATAAAACATATATTTACCATACGTATTATTTTTTCATTACAAAAAGAATATGTCACGTATGATTTCTTAACAGTATATTTTCCGTACATAATGAATGGTAAATCCTATTCTAATGTTGCACCGGCCATAGTATTGGCAAAAACAAATTGTACGGAAAAAACTTACGGAAAGATGTTTAAATCAAATGGAGAAATTACGCTAGGCTGCTGCAACTATGATCAAGAACTACATTAATAAGCTTAACGTATATAATAATTTGCTGAAAATTGAACACATTTTTTATGCACAAATTATCCATTATTACCTTTGTGGACCTCACTTGCTTTAGAGATGAATCCAATTGCCGTTCAAGATGCTCAAGTTCTTTGGTATTCAGTGGGCCCAGGTCTTCCCCTAGAAGGTTTCTGCAGTAGCAGGGACAAATGCAACAGTCAAAATAATTAAATCTTGGCAAACTAATTATGAAAACATGTGAAAATTGTAATTGGTGAAATGATCACTAGAAGTTTTTTCTCATATCTTAGCGCCAAAGAAATTAATTAACAGAAAATAGGCCAAAAATAAAATTGTTATATTCACCTTTGAGTCCTTTGAAGTGATTCAAATCTTGCTTTCAGCTTCAAGTATTCACGATAGCTGCTCTGCTACAAATGAAAAATAACAAGAATTGCAAGATGTAACAATAACAAAGAAAAACTATATATACATATATTGTATATGTTATATAGTTAATTATATTATATTTTCCTATATGAACTTTCCGAGATAAGCTACGTAATGCCAATAAAGAGCAACAGCTGCAGTTGCTAAACCTCGAGCTCTTTGGCAGGTTTGGTAACTTCCACAGCACCATAACTGCATTTCTGGTACCTTTCAAGTGTTTTGAGCATGCTGATTTCAAGGTACACAAAGAAAGGAAGAACAGTCAAATCCATGAAGATGATGTATGGATAACCATGCATACAACAATTAATTACTAAAAGGATGTCAACAGTGAATCAACCTTATATATCTTGTGTTTTTGCCATTTTAATACCTATTTCTTTATAACATACTATTATTAAATACTAATCTTCTTGAAAGACCACTATGAGCAAACATACACTATCTTTTTTCCCATGTGGATTCATTAGACTATCTGATGTAATATAATCAAAATGTATAACATCAAATGTCAAAAAAACTGATTTAAATTTAACTCATCCCTATAAAATTAATTTGTAAGATAATGATTATTTTTTATTTATATAATTTATTTGTGTATTATTTTTAATCAATATCAGACTTTAACATGTCTTTAGTTTATTTTTGATTACTGGTTATGTAAAACTTTTAATACATTTATTTATTTAAGAATGACCTTTTCAATAAATTAGCATCCTAGAATTAAGAAATGCACATTCTGTTGGGATGAATGCATATAATATCAAATGAAGAAGTTTTAAGTGACTGATTATTAATTGTGTTTAAAAAAGTTATAACATATGAAAATATTAACCATACACATCCTTTTTAGGGTATATAGGTGAAATTAATAGTTATGATCAATGGAAAATAAAGAAAGAGACAGGAAGAAAAATCGAATAAAAGAGAAGTTGAATATATAAATATAAGTTTTTTTTTTATCAGTTTTTGAAAAGGCCAAATTTGTCAATTCAGTTGACAAGATTGAACTCAAGATAAGTTCATGATTAGTTTTATCTTCATAACAATATCTATATAAGTAAGATTAAAGAACTTGTCAAAATAAGTTATAAATATTTTATTTAGACTTATATATTACTTTTAACTTAAGGATACAATAATATATAAGTCTAAATAAGTTCTCTGAAACTTTAACAAACTTTAAGGGTTAAAAAGCTGGACAATGTTCTATCCAATGTTGTTCGTTTAGCTACATTGGACAAGAAGATATTTGCGAGATATTGGAAGAAGATAGTATGCTATTCTGACTGTGTATGAATGAAAGTTCCTTGATCACTACTTTAAATTAGTTTGTAAATTCTAACGGCAGTTCCACACAACTGCAAATATGAGTTCACAGTGCACACGACTCCACCTGGACCCTAATCTCAACTCAAATGTTCAGATATAAATTTAAACTTGAGCCCTAGCCTAACATGTACTGTTCAAGTTTTGAGTAGAGGTTGACATGTATATAAATACATAAAGAAATGTGTGCATGGAGCTGTAGCATTTTTTTTACTGCAAATATTTTTTTTTTTACAAAAAAAATGAAGTATAACCGATCACACCTAATACATCTTCAAAATCAAAGGATAAAAAAAATGCTTTTTTTAAAGACTAAAAAGTAAACATTTTTATATTTACATAAACCAAATACATATTTAACTCAATAAAATATCAACATGTTAATGGTACATTAGCAAAATTCTGAAGCTTATTATGCCTTGTGTTTGTATTTGTATTTAAGTTTCATAATTTTATCAACATTACATAATTATCCAAAACTATTTCTAATAACTATCCTAAGCATTTTTCTGATAGTTAGTACTTAATTATGTCTACATCAATCATACGTACTATGATATACCCCATGAAAGAAAACTCACCCAAAAGGGAACAGAACAAGAAGTAAGGAGAATGTTTCCCCATACTTATTTAATGATTTTGCTACCAAAATTTACAATAACACTGCTTGATTCATTATATTATGAAAAGGATAAGAAAATAAGAAAGAAAGAAAGAAGAAAAAACAAGTTTCCTAGCCAAAGTATTTACTATAAGTAAAAAAACAAAAACTCACTTTAATTTCTTAGCGGTGAATTATAATGAGGATTATTTTATTCGTTTTTTTGCCACTTATATAAACTTATATATTTTTTTTTTTTACCAAAAAGTTATATATAAATTAAATCCCTGCATACTGAGATCTGAAGGAATTAAAAAAATCGAATAAGGAATGATATGAAGTACGTAAATAAGTTGGGACATCATATATACAATATTAAAATAAAGAAGAAAAAAAAAAAGATTGTGCACGGAAATGCCAAAATGACATGGTAACCAACATTTTAGCATACACAGATATAATAATCTTCACACCCTCACTCCTCCCAAAAACCCACAAGCACAAAAGAAGTAATTGCAAAATTTTTGGATAAGCACACTGATAAAAAGAAGGAAGCTGAAATTAACAACTTCAATCTTTGCAAATAAAAACATCGATTAATTTTAGCAAAATAGAATAGAAATTTTAATTATTTCTAGTGTAAAACTGCATCCTTAAAGCTTCATGGGACTACCTGTTTAGTAGAAGTAGTTATACAGAACCTGTCAGCGACTCACCTAGCTAGACCGACTTCCAACGAAAACTACATAGTTAAGAAGAAAACTCAAGCAAAAATTAGGTCAATAAACAGCATAGAACTTGATCCCATTGCTGAGAAAAAGCCAAATTTCAAGGAAAAAAGTTAATTAAACTGAAAGGTGACAAAGAAAAAAAAGTTAATCAACAATCATCCAACAAATTAAAGTAACGGTACAAGTACACAAAATATTAGATATCCACCAGATCATGTGCCATATTACTAGATCTGATAAATCTACCATCCCTTACAAAAAAGATCAAATTAGAAATGAACTCTTACTATTCTAATGGAGCAATGAAGCACATATAGGGCTTCTTACAAAAAGCCACAAGTTCACATAATAATAAATATAAAAAATGAGGAGTCACTAAATAATTTTGTCCTTAATTGTTGAAGCTAACAAATTAAACAAATCCAAAGAAAGGCACCAAAAAAATAAAATATAAAATAATGGAGCAAGTAGATCTCATAGGTCAACAAAGAAAAAGTGATTTTCAGTATCTCACAAAGAGAAGAAACAGAAAAAAAAAGGATCAACACACACTGCATACCTAGAGCTGCTACAGAACTCATAAAGCTTGCCACGGTTGGAGAAGATGATGAGGGCAACCTCAGCATCACAGAGAACAGATAGCTCATAGGCTTTCTTGAGAAGCCCATTTCTCCTCTTTGCAAACGTAACTTGCCTGTTTATCTTGTTCTCTATCCTCTTCAACTCCACTCTTCCCCTACCCATATCTCCCTATCACTCCTTCTTCTCTTTAATTTTCACTCAATTTTAATTTCTATTTCTGTACAACACCTATCCCTTTCTCCACTTTTCTTGGTTTTTCTTCTCTTTCCTCTTCCTCCTCTCGTGCCCCTCTTTCCTGCCTCAGTTGCAAGTGCAACCAAATTTGTGAAAAGCTAGCTAGAGATAGTTCAACACTTTCAACTTCAAACTCGGAACCCTAGAGAGAGAGAGAGAGAGAGAGGAAAGTGTTGTGTGTGTGAAGTTGTCTTGTATTGTATATGTACTCTCTTTTCTAAGTTTCCTTTTTATCCTCAGGATTTTCCATCTCCACCAGAAAAAAATGGAGTGCAGCTTAGGGTTGGAGTTCTTTCTAGTTTCATGTAACTTTCTCTTTCCCATGATTTTCCATGTTAACGTATTTTTGGAAGACAATCACCTCCCCCACACGCAACATAGGCGCGTGTGAGACACTCAACACTCGTTGCTCCAGTGGGAGAAAACTGGCGCGTAGTGACAGCTGTCATATAGATAGATACTATTACTTACAAAAATGATATTATTTTTCCTACGTTAAACTTTTTTATTCTTGTGACCTTGTTTTTTCAACCTATCTCTCCGTTACCTATAATTTTCTGTTTGCAGTGAAAATCTGTGTCATTTTCTACTGTCTACAGAGAGGCACAGCAAGAGTATCATAACGTCGTCACATACCTTAAAATGGATTCCACACGTGTCACTTTATCACTGGCTTATATTCACTATAGTATAAATAACTTCATTAGTGAAGCCACACCTTGAAGCATTGTTCTTCACTTGTTAAAATAGCAGAATTATTGGAAAAGTAACAGATGAGATTTTTTTCATTGCCAGTAAGTGGTAATTAAATGGAAAGCTGGTAGTACTTGATGTGAAAACAATCAATGGGAGAAATAATGTATATTTACATTTTTGGTTGAAATTTGAAAGTGACTAGTAAGATATTTTCCAGCACATTATTAATTAGGGTGGCAATGGGGTAGATCTATATATGAAGGTTACTATAGTATCCTCCGGTTTTAAAAAAAGCATATTTATCCGGCTTCATACTCTTGATATTATTAATAATAATAATTACCTTGCTATATATCATAAGTAATTTTCGTAGATATGAATTGAATCTATATATATTTATATATAATTGTCAACATCCCTAATATTAGTTGTTATCTTTGGAATTGAAACTCACGTTGTCATCACTCATCAGTACAATGAAAAATAAGATGTGATCTTGAAGGTTACAATTTCTAGCACCTACCTACTTAGCTACCTTTTCCCTACGCTAGGATGTGGAACTATTTTCTTAACTACAAGAGATTATTAGAAAAAATTGTTTGTAAAAAAGATTGTTTAGAAAATAGCTTCTAATAGGGAAAAATAATTTGGAAAATTCGCATCTTTTTAAAAAAAAAGTAAATTCAAGAAGTGTTTCTAAATTCGTTCATTCAACATAGATATATTAAAAATTATTTATCTATTTAATAAGTCCGTCTCTTCATTTTCTTGAGAGTGAAAAATACTCTTCTCATGTAATTATGGATCTTCTCACATATTTTTATTAAATAAACTAGTACTTACTTAAAATACTTTTCAAATCTATATTTTTGTATATTTTATCTGTACTTATAAGTAATTATTAATCAATGTACAAAATAATTTCTAATTATATAAAAGTAAAAAAACATGTTATTATACTTAAGTTAATCTTGCTAAATTTTATTTCATTTTGCTATATATCGCATTTGGATATAGATATACATAGCTGTGCAATAGCAGAATAGCACGGCAAAGCTGTAAGCTTAGCTTTTGAACAAATATGGGAAATCCATTCTCTTACAAATTTTTGAGGTTATATTTCCTTATTTTCTTGGACACATACATTTCCAATACGTACATGTCACGCTTAATGTAATCGTGTCTCATATCATACGCGGAAGTTGACTAGGTACAAAACCACATTTATCTCTTCAAGCCAATTAGTGCAATGAGACATTTTATGGGAATAATGTTTTTTGGCTAACTATCAATTTGAGGCTAGACAGAAGGGCATTATTCGTTAGGTATAATTCGTTCATTGATTTTGACATCTATACTGATAATAAAATGCCAACTAACACCCTGGCCTTCATTAATTTTTCGAATACTTAGAACAATTAGAGCCCAACAGAATATAAGTAATTATACCGTTTTGCTTCATTGTAATGGAACTAGCATTAGAGTCCTCTAATGTACGGACAAACTGATTAAACTTTCGAATATTTAATCGTGTTTTCTGTTTTATGCGAATTATTATATTTTGTATTTATTATTTTTAATTTTGTAAGATTAGAAGTAGATAATGCGATTAAAAGTAAATTTAACCATTTTGGTATTTGCACTTATGCACATGAGGGAAGTCTCAAATTTAGAATATAAATCAAACATATGTACCAATAACAACAACATGCAAATGATACAAAAAATTAATTACCTCCAAAACTACTACAAAAATTAAAAGCAAGAAATAATATGGAAACAAATAAATGAAAGTCAAATGTAATAACATTGAAATATATATCATGTTTGTTATAATAAAGATGCTTAGATAGTTAATAACTTTACGAAAATATCAGTTTTTTGTTTCATATTCACAAAAATCCTAAACTAATATACTGATATTGTTATTTTTTTAACAATTTAATGAACACAAAAATCTAGTATCAATTGAATAATATGTGAAATTCAGATAATTTTAGAATATCATTTGATTTTTTATGTGAAATCTAATATACTGTGGTAAAGTTTGATTTTTTTATGGTTTAATAACACACACACACTGCATATATCCATCTGTGTTGTCGAAGAATGATATTTCTAGATTGAAAGTATCTGTTTTGTGTTTCAAATTAAAAGCTCTAACATAATTTGCTGTGGCATTATAAAATTTATCTCAATGGTCACCAAAGTCGACATGTTTGGTTACCTACGTTTAGGTTTTGTCATAGAGGATAAAATTTATAAACATACAATAGAGTAGTAACGTATGAAGATGCTTACCAAGTGGAATGGACTGTGGCTGAGCGCTATTGTGACTGGGCGTCAAATGTCTTGAGCTTGCTCCAACAATGTGCTCTTCTTTAACGTTAGATACAGTTCGGTCCTGCACCAACGATGCCTCTGTTTTCATATTTTCACGAAGCAATGCAGTGAAGTAAGTGAAGTGAAGGGACATGAGTACAGGTTAATGCTGCAGTTAATTGAATGAGCAATTATAATGCTCCAGTGGATGAACGGGCTACAATTCCAAAATGACTAAGGCCCAAGTGTTACATGGATCCCGTGTGTTAAATATTAGGCATTTTCTATATGTAGTGTGTAGATTTCTTATACATCCAACACTTATACAAATTTTCCAAGATTACCTTTGCTAATAAACGGATTCGTGACAAAATAGTTGCATTCCTTTCTTCTACATTGGACACAAAACATGTTGGCAAAGAAAAGAGGGCCATGACCAAAAATTCTTGCAGAAGTTGAAAAAAATGAGAAACCTGAGATAAAAAAGGACAAAGGAAGAGTAAAAAAAAAAAGATGAAAGAAAAAATGTGCTAGTGGAGATTTTGAATTGTCTCCCAAATCCTCCACAATAAAAGATATATGATTATGTCTTCTTATAAAGTTGGAAAAATGAAAATAAAATATTAGAAACATAAGTGACATTGTGATATAGACACTTCTAATACAAATCAAGAAGCATTGTATGTAATCAAATCAATGGTGTTAAAAGGACATGAACATTTACATATTAATAAGAAAGAATTTATATAAGAATGCTCCAAAACTATTTTCTGCATAATATCTAAATCTTTCGTCTTAAAAGCTCCAAACATAATAAATATAAAGAATGACAGGAAAGACAAACAACTACATCCACAACAATATAATGATGACAATGTTTTGGAAACAATCTCCAGGTCTATTTTTCTTTTTTTTCTGATTTTTTTATTCTGCTTTTATGTGGGTAGAAGCAATGTTGAAGGAATGCAATTTTTACTGAGCTAATGAGATTTTCAACCAAACCAAACACTAACATTAATTTAACAAAATTAAAATGCATCTTAGAAAGGAGAAAAGCAAAGAAAAACAAAAAGTTATCATTGTCGATGTCCTCGTGCTTCCCCGACAGTTTTCGCTTCAGATAAAGAAGAAAAACAAAAAAAATGAGAATGTATAAGAGGGAGAGAAATGAGAAATAGACAGCAAAACCCATTGAGATTCAAATTCAAATTTAAAAAACCTAAACTCAAAATGTAGTGGGAAGACAAACGAAATTCAAATTCAAAATAGAGCAAATTTACTTCTTTAATGAAACATATTAAGGTTGCACAACAAGATTCAGCTATACTTACCTACAAAAATGTGAAATACATCATACCTAGAAGACTTTGACTATGCTTCTCTGCCAAATACATGAACCAAAAGTTTTGGGTTATCCTCCCAAAAATTTCCATTTGTTGTGTGGTGTTACTTTATTACACACAAAGTATCATCTAGATGCAACCTGTTATGTGTTGTGGTTGCAGGGAGTATCTCATTTTTTATGCATTTGGTTTGCTTCAAACCAGCCAAGTTATGTGCATTTTGTGCAATTGTGCAACTGGAATGATTATTCTGTTGGTTTTATCGTTAATCTGTTTTACTCAAAGGGACAATTGTTTGAAGACTATTTTGTTTGAATCAAAGAAAAATGCTCTTCAAAAACATCGTTTGTCAATGATGACCTTAATTCTATTGAAAAACTAATTGGAAGGTTAAGGAGGTTGAAGGATGATGTGGGGTTTGCAGACCTCAGTGAAGCCAATTGCCATAAAACATGTATTAACATGTGTTCAATATTATAAGTTGTACAAAATTTCATACTGTCAATTAGTTAATAATTTTTTAGAATGTATGCAGGTACTATCATGTATATGACTGTGTATATAAATGCTTTTGTCTTTGAATAAAAAATATGGATTACTACCATTATTTTGACAACACATTCTGATAGAGAAAGCTAGAAAATCTCTACCTCTAAGAACAAACTAAAAGGATTTTTAACGAAATTCTTATTGCTCTGTCATTGCTTCGTTATTTCGTTATAATGATATTTCCAATCATAGGCAGCAACAGAAAGGATGTAAAGGAATATCCCTTTGGCTGGGATTATGTATTATTGCTTACATAAATTTTTGTTTTTTACATCATATTGGGCATGCTACCCATTTGCCATCTGCTACTATCATATTCAGTCTTTCATAGGAAATTAACAAAATGCAAACAATTCAACATTTATAATAGTTATCAATATAAAACATATAAAATAGTATTTGTTCATAAAAGATACTAATAATAGATAACACAAAAGTTGACACAAAAGATGTAAAACAGTTGAACAGTATTTGTCTAAACATCCACATCTAAACTATCAAAACATAACCACAACTACAAACTGTTTTCTATTACAGAGAGGGAATAAATATCATTTCCTTGCTTTCATTGAGCATGTCTTCACAATTCCTCCTTCTCCATTGGTACGCTGATACTCTTGGATCATCAATGTCCAAAACTCTAGTATTTTTTCTTGCAATTGTTGATACGCTCTTGCAAGCTCCGGATCTTATTTGAAGAACCTAACATGAAATTTATGGTCGTCCACATAAATAAACATTATCTCCCTTTGATTGTAAATTTCATTTAGCCTTTGTAGATGACAATTGAGTCTTTGTCATTTTCAACGAGTTCCACCTTTGATACCCTCCCTTGCACATCAATCAGCTTCTAGTCTGTAGACACTTCATTCTTAAATGTTTTCCAAAACCTAGGACAAGCAAAGAGAGAGTCATGTTTCATTTACATAGTAAAGAATGTTAAAAAAATCAATTTATTAAAAATGTCATTTACATAGTAATGTATCTTGTATAGGTTTTTGAACATTGCATACAATTTTTGAAAAACAAAATTAGCAAGTACAAAAACAACTCAAGAGACTATTTAGATTCATGATAAACATTTGAATAGCTAAATTATAATCAAATGATAATGTTGAGTATCTTGTTTCATATGCACAAGAACCAAATATTATACTTTTTATTTTACTAATTTTTATCTTATTATGTTTAAAGGGTTATGTAGAATGATAATTTAATATTGAAAACATCTAGGAAAAATGACTCTGTTTTTTGCTTAATTTGTATATTTTACAGTCAACACATACATAATGGACTCAATAAAAACCAACATAATCTATTATACTAAGACAAATAGATGAGTAACAATTGTATTGTGCCACTACGTGGAACTTTAGTTATCTCAACATATTCCAAAATAGAAGTATTAATTTTTTTTTTGTCTTAATCATTGTTAGAATTTATTACTGAAGTCATCCAACAATCCTAAACCGTTTCATTTCTTTAATTAAGTGTTTTCCATCTCAAGTTTATACTTTCATGTAAATAAACAAACTTGAATTTTTTACTTCGTTAGTACTTTGTTTTGAGTTTTTCTAGTATTTAATATTTAATCTATAATACATTCAATATAATATACTTCTAATGTCAGACACTTGCTCTGTTAGAGTTTAAGAGATGCATTATAATCAACTATACCGTTGATTGATTACATTTAAACAATACCAAAATCGTAATGATTATACTTTGTTTATGCTTGACATAGTAATTTACAGTAAAAAAAAACAACTTATTGAAATCAATTTCGGAACCCTAATTTCTCATTAGAGTTTTTGTTACTGTAATCCTTAACAGAAAATTTGTGTGTCCCTGTGGAATGACATAACGAAACAATAGATCTTTTATTGTTTAAAAAAACTACGTGAAATGGAATACATTCTAAGGAAGAAGACATATCCGAAGGAAGAAATCAAATGTCATGAATGCACCAATCATCGCGTCTCGCAGAAAATCATCATTCCCTGGAGCATCAGCCATGGTGTTCTTATTATTCTTCATTGGTCTTCTTCCCGCACTTCGTTTTACTCTGCTTCTGAGAATATGTTTCGTATTCTCGCTAAATATGCGTATTTTGACAGATTTTCATATTTATGAAGTGTGAGATTTTCTTGATGCACCTGTCAGTATTCTTCTACACCCAACAATAAGAAGGAAAAACCAAAAATACCCTTAAGTATACCCTATACGGATTGGCAATCTGTAATGGCGTTACGGATTCACAATCCTTAACGCCATTAAGGATTCACAATCTATAAGGCCATAGCGAATTACCAATCTGTAAGGACATTATGTATTTCCAATCCATAAGATTTTTACATATTGCAAATACGTATGTTTATGAATATTTAGAAAATGACTAATATTTTAGGAATAAATCAAAAATTGTTGGGTGTAACAGATTTTCTTTCGGTGTAGGAAGAAAATCCCTTGAAGTGAGTGATGATTCAACTACGTATTGGGCTAAAATACATTAGTGAGACGGATTTGTTTGAGCCATTTTCTAGTTGCACCACCAAATTATTTGATACACCCAACTCTACTACACGAAATACTGGAAATGCCCTTACAAATAGATTGGCAATCCGTTTTGGTCCATAATTGTGTAATCATGGGCTTTGGTAACAATTATTTATAGTGGTTAACAAATTTTGTTGTATCTCCTAGCATATCATTTTATACACGTTGTAGTCAAAGGCAAAAGCCGAAAATACACTTAGAAATTGTGGATACAGTATAGTAATCCAGGGCTATTTTTTTAATTATGATATATTTTTATTATGCTTTTATGTGGGTGGAGACAATATTGAAGGAATGCAATTTTTACTGAGCTAATGAGATTCTCAACCAAACCAAACACTAACATTAATTTCACAAAACAAGAATGCATCTCAGAAAGGAGAAAAGCAAAGAAACCTGCAGAAGTTGTTAAAAGGACTTGAACATTTACATATTAAAAAGAAAAAAACAACAGAGTAAAGAACTAAAACAGAGTATATTTATAATGCAAATTGATTTGTAGCATACGAATTTGGAAACAATCTCCAAGGCTATTTTTTTTTTTAATTTTGATCCTTTTTTAATTTTGTTTTTATGTGGGTAGAGACAATATTGAATGAATGCAATTTTTATTGAGCTAATGAGATTCTAAACCAAACCAAACACTAACATCAATTCCACAAAATAAAAATGCATCTTAGAAAAGAGAGAAGCAAAGTAAAACAAAAACTTATCATAGTCAGTGCCCTCGTGCTTCCCTGATAGTTTTTTACTTCAGATAAAGAATATCTTAGTCATTAACAATGGAATTGCAAAAGTGAAATGAGTTGTTCTTCCACCAAGGAGAAGCAAACTGACAATACCACTAGATGAAGCATTCAATACAATATTCTTTTGGGCTCTAATAGCAGCTGACAATATATTTCAAAGGAAAGTCTTCCCAGTTGTTTGTAGCATGAAACCTTGTTTATGAAACCCACAATTGTATCCTAAGGTGTAGTTGCATGTGGTTCATTTGTAATTGTGAAGTTTCTACCAGAATAATCAAAATTGTTAGATGGCTTTTTTTTTTCCTAGCAAATGCACCAATGCTTGACACGTGTAGTTTTTTTTTTTTCAAATGAAGCAGTTTTTGGATCCACAAATGTTAGTCATATAAAGTAACTCCACCATGATCTGATTGTAGATATATAACTGCTCCTCTGTCAACAACTTCAATAAAGTAGAATGGAGCTTAGTTAACTAAATTTGTGTCACACTTGAGTTGTTCTACAATGAATTTATTTTCATATAAATCAAAGTTAGAACTATCTAGACATGGTAGAGAAGTATAATCTTTTAAAGATTTTTCATTCTAATGTTCCTACCTGATTTGTATGATAAGTCAAATATACTATGGTTGTATGCTGAGTCAACTACCTTTTTAGAGTCAATTTTCAAACACACAGTCTGCTTTTTCAAACAACCATAATCCATTTGAATACTGCATTATTAACATTGTTATTGGTATTATGACCGGTAAAAATCAGTTTAACATTGAAGATTTAATAACTCAGTTGTTGAAATTAATTTTAAAAAATCATGCATATTAGACAATAAATAACTGTATTCGAAATTCTTTACTAAAGTTGCTACCCATTATGAATTGGGGGTCCAAAAACAAATACGTTGCTAAACAAACAACATTAACTCTTGAATTACATTACTTAAAGTAGCATAAATCAAAACCTAACTTGACATTAATAGAGTAAATTAGTCTCAATCATCATCAAATATTGTCTGCAATTTCATTTTTGAATTCAAAATACAAAAGACAAACACAAACAAAACAAAATAGTCATTCCTACATAACTTCACTTTTGCAGCAGGTATAGTCCACTAATTTAAAATCAAATATTCTCAACTTTGATCCTTTTCTTCAAAGAGTTTAGTGGCAAATGCATTCTAAAGATTGACTCTGCATCGGTTCAACATCCACACCAACACCATCCATCTTCCCTTTCAGTTTGGAATTTTCATTAGTTTTAACACTTTCAAATTCACCACCTTCTAATTGCTTATCTGCACCTTCCTTTCTTTTGGGTTGTGACTGCATTTGAGTTCCAGAATTAATGAACAAACATCATTTTCCTTTTTTCAAGTTACAGACTCACTTTCATTCGAAGTCAATACTCTCATAGCTGATTTGCAACTATAAATGTGTTTGGTAGGAGTTAACTCTTCAAAATCCTTTGATAAATCAGTTGTTTCTTTTTCATCATATTGCAAATCATTTTCAACAACATTAAAAAACTTGGGCATCAAAATCCTAAAAAAAAAACATGGCATAACAAACCAAGGCAGTATAGCTAGAGACCTTGTTATATTAGTCTTAAGTCTTTAAAACTGAGAAACTTCTATTAAGTCCATTAAAGTAATTCATCAATCACATTAATATAAAATTATTTTTTTATTTAAGTGACAAAATTAAATACTTATAATTTGTTAAGTTTCTCGTAAAAAAATAATTTGTTGACTTAAAAATTTAAATGAAACAATTAAAAAATTTAAGAATTTTTTTAGAATTTTTTTTTAATTTGAGGGACTAATGTGAAAACATAAAAGGATACCAATATCAATTTGGATAGAATAAATTCCCACCTTCGTTTCCCTAAATAATGAGTTCATGACGCCAACCTTATACTCTACTATATAATTTTCCTCAGTTGTTTTGGGTGCTGCAAAATCTAGCTAATTGTCATTTCTCGTTGTTGGTGCCGTCATTACACCAAAACCACATCCTATAAAGAAACGGCCAAAAAGTTGAACTTTATCGGAACTCAAATGATAGGTTAGCCAGTTGCATAACACAACTTGGTCAACGGAGAAGTTTAGTTGTATTCTGCTTTGGGTGATTCCATGATATTATACAGGACGATGTCAAAGGTTGGAAAGTTGGATAGGTGATCTAAAGTGACGAAATATTTTATGACATTAGATATATTAGTTAAATATTCAATGGTTAAGATTGTTTAATTATTACTGATTGGTTCAGTTTTTAACATTTAAGTTTGTTTTGCATATTATTTTTCATATTACTCTACTACCCCTCTCATATTTTGTCATCTTTCAGCCTTCACCTTCGAACAACAATGTTGGGGTTCAA
Organism: Glycine soja; assembly: GCF_004193775.1. Classification (NCBI taxonomy): domain Eukaryota; kingdom Viridiplantae; phylum Streptophyta; class Magnoliopsida; order Fabales; family Fabaceae; genus Glycine; species Glycine soja. The sequence continues at coordinate 22,001,620 of NC_041009.1, read as the reverse complement.
CTCTCATCCACCAAAATCATTTGCTACAATCCAAACACTGCTACTTAGGCTAATGAACCAATTCAAGAAAAAGCAAGAGCTCCACCATATTTCAAAGCAATGTAAAGTCCAAAACACAACAATTTGTAATACTAATCAGTATGAAAAAAAACATATTAGAAAAGGAAACAAAAATCTTTTTGTCACTAGAACATTTGCCAAACGCCACCATTGGAAGCGATTTTCGACAATGATGCTTTTTCTCTTCCCTTTAGTCTTTCTATCTCCAATAGTAGGTGTAGAAGACACTGAAGTTGTTGCCCGGTGCTCCCTCCATTGCGATTTACAAATTTACTTCGCAATTAGATCTAATTCACACTCGTTCCTTAGATTTTCAATTACTTTTTTAATGAGGGGCTCTAATGTCATTTTCAAGTTTTAAAAAAATGTATAAAAAAATAAGTTGGTTTAACCTCTTATTCTCGGTAAAAAAAAAAACTTCCCCATCCTTATCTTACTTCTCCACCTTAGACGTCGTCATTATACAGCTTGTATGTGTGAGAATTGATAGTTCCATATATGCCAAACAAGGAAGAGAAATGTGGGCTTTTTTTTTAATCCTATAAAAATTTGCCACTCAAAGTCTCAAACTACAAATTGAATTATTGATAATGATAAATGTGTTGCTTCTTTTTTAGTGGATGAAGAAAGAGCCCAATTTTGCTGCTTTCTTCTTTGATAATGATTTGAAAGGCAGTTAATTAGTCAGGTACCATTATTAGACCAACAAAAAAAACAAAACAAAAACAAGTACATTATAATATTCATGCTTAGGGTGCCTAGTGCTTTACACGTGATCTTAAACAAAACTAAAATATTATCAAAAAATTATTACATTTATAAAACCTTTTCTTTTTCTTTTTACAAATATATTAACTATTAGGTGGTGTTTGATATAAAGAAAATAAAACATTTTTCATAATAATTGAATATAATTATTTAATATTTTCAAAAAAAAAAATAATAAACAAACTAATTATTTCTAAAAGTATAATAGTAATGAAACATATTTTATAATATTTTTATCAATCCTGTTTTTAAGAATCTCATTATAAGAAATGTGATTTGATTAAAATAAAATATTTCTTAAATCAATGTCATCTTGAAATATTTTTAATTTTTAACTCTACTATTTTAAGTGAATATTTATAAACTTGAAGTTAGATTAACTCGATTTCATAAATTTTATTTTAGTTAATTGGTTTTAAAATAAAGTGATTTAGGTCTATACTCTTTTTTAGAACTTGTAATTTTTGTAAGAAATAAAAATGATGAATTTCGAGTATACAACTATATATGAATGATTAAAATTAATAGTTAGGATATATCTACTTAAAAAATGTTTTTTGTCTTTTAATTTTAATCATTTAAATATAATCTAATAATTTAGATTTATTGTTCTTAGTTTGCAAAATTGCATATTTAAGACTTGAATTTAAAATTATTAATCAATTAAGTTGAAACAATCTCACACTAATTAACCTAGTGAGAATAACAACTAATAAGTGAGACTATTACAACCTTTTATTTTGAGACTTTTACACTACATACTTTAAACTTAAATTCAAAAATATTGATCAAGTTAGAATAATCTTACGTTTGTTGATCTAGAAGTATGGATAACAAGTAAGTCTCATTTTAGAATTTATATAAATTATATTCAGATAAAAAAAAACTTATCTTTCTTGAAAATTTTTGTGCAGATCATCTGAGATTGTATTCAGATCTCTCACAATAAAATAAATAATTATAATTGTTTGAGCAACAAATAATAAGGTAAAAATTAAAAGATTTAATTTCATTTTTTGCCATTTAGGTATTACAATTGTGTCATTTTAATCTTTAGTTATGGCAATTGTATAATTTTGGTCTTGTTAGTTTTTAAATATTTAATGATGTAGCAATTGACATTGTTTCACACATGTCATATGCGTCTTAATTTTACTTTTTATCTTTTACAATTATAATTTTAAATTAAAGGAACTAAATGTCTAATTAAGTCAAGTGCCATCATTTTTTTTAGAAAACATGTCATCATCTAATGTTTAATAAAATTAAAAAATATTTAATAAAATTAAAAAAATTAACATGATAAAAGAATGAAAATCACATTTATAAGAATCTAATTCACACAATCAAAATTTAGAAAACTAAAATCATATATTTATAATATGAAACTAACAGTGGAATTAAGTTAGATAAATATATGTTTAGATTGAAATTTGGATTAAGCTTAATTTTACAAAAACAATTCAAATCTTATTTTTATAAAACTGATTTTTTAAGACAAAATATTAATTTTGATGTACCAAGGTTGAGAATAACCATGTTACGAAAATAAGTTTACTCTCAAAAATAGATTAAATATCGAAAATGTACTTTTTGAGCTATTAAGCAAAGATGTACTATAAATACATCCGTTGATTCGATGTATAACGAACGATTCTGTGATGCAATAGTTTTTCTGCGAGCCAACACAACCATAGCGTTGTGTACACTGTTGCATTGCTAATTACACACAGACACAGCAGCGTTATTAAGTTTAACATGATGGAGTGCAGAAGAAGAAGAAGATGGGCGTGGATTCAGATTCTGATAAATTTCCAACGGTAAAAGCGGGTGGCACAGAAGAGAAACGTGCCGAGCGCGAGCGACGACATGGGAGAGTGTACAATACCAGGTGACACAAAGTTGATTGATTGATGCGAAAACCCTGCTGCATTGCAACGACGTCGTGGCTAGAGAAAGAGAGAGAGACATGGTTGAGCTGAGAATGTGATTAACCAAAAGCGACGCAGTTACAGAGTGATGTGATACGTGTCGTGACGGGAGAACAGAATAAGCATCGCATTTCTATAGGACATAGGACGTGCCGTGAAAAGCAATAGGTATGAGGCATGAGCCACCACTGCACTCTCTTTTCTTTTCTTTAGATATTCATTCCATCAGTACTATCACTCACTCCGTCCAATCATCATCTTCAAAGTCACTAATCAAATAAATACTTCTACCATTTGCCTTCTCTTTTAATTGGAAAAATAATATTAAATGATATAAACATGAGATGAAATGGAAAATGATCTAAACACTCATGTTGAAAAATATTCACAAGTGTCTTTATGTTAAAGCACGTTTAATTGACCAATTAATGTCTATTGAATTTAAGTGGTAAGAAGTTCGATTGTAAGTCAAGTCTCGTGTTTAGGTATTGGGAATGGAACATAAGTGTTAAGAGTTTTACTTTCCCGTTAAATAGATTTAATGCATGTTTGGTTTACCCTTTTAACATTTATGATCCATGAGCAATCTAAAACATTTAAATGTTGTTTTTGTGTCTTTTTAAATTTTTGACACGAAAATGAGGAGTAACACACATTGGGGACGCTTAAGCAATAACACACAGTTACTGAACTCAACTCAGATGATATTGAGGATCTTAAAAACATTTATTTAAACTTTTTTGTATTAAAACCTTTATTGTTTTTTAAAATAATTAAAAGTATTTAATATCATATATTGAATATTTAAATATCCTTTAACCAAAAAATTAAGGAAATCGTTAACAAGATTCATATATTAAAATTTTTTATTTTTCAAAATAAATGTAAATATGTTAACCTTACCAAATTACATTAAATTTCTGTACCATTAGGATCTATGGATTAATTCCCATGATTAGACCCAACAAAGGAAACCTTGTCATGCAGTAAATTGTATTGAGGTTCTCCATGTGTCCCAAGGCATGACATTTTTTACCTGTGGTGGAGCTTTCTACAATCCACCTAAAAAAATGGGCGAATTTGCACCAGAAAATCTCAGTCATCAATGTAAATGATTTTTATATCAACGCCGGCATTGCTAACAGTAACAGGTTCTTTTGTTAAAGTTATATTTATTAATGTTCACCACTATAAATGAAAACAGGATTCTCATACTCTTTTTCCATTTGTACTCCAAAAATATCGTTCAACTAACAGTAAAAAATTAATTCATTTTGAGATTTGGAAGATAATAAAAGTGAACATAATTTTTTTATAAAGTTTTTTTCTATACAAAGATGTTAAACAAATCTAATTAATATTTTTAAGGAATTCAATTATCTGCATATATGCCAAAATTTGATCACCTTTCACTTCCTTTTAGTATATTATCATCTTGTTCTGTCGAAGTTACCATTCAATACGAGGAATGGATAAATGATGATTACTTGCAAATCTGGAATTGGTAAATGGTTCAAACCAAAACGCTTTTGAACAAGCGACTGAAACAGAGAGTGCTCCAATGTAGTTCGCGGTGTGGTTGTCTCAGCATTTAGGTATAGAGAGAGGTTACAGTCCAGTAGCAAAATGCAAGAGCTTTTATTGGTTTCTCCTTATTATTCTTTCTTGGAAGCAATTTTGATCCATAGCAATGTTTTAGCGGAAACTTCATTCATAGAAAACACAATAAATGACTTTTAAAATATTTATATTAAACATTTTTTACATTTCTAACCTAAGATTAGAAACTTAAAAGAATATTCCCCTACTTAGCACCCCCATAAGGTATTGATCAAAGAAATCAATAATAGAAAGTTTTACTAATTGAAAAGATGCATTTTAAAATCCTGCAAGAGGTGCATTAATAACATAATAAAATCTGTCTTTCTTTTAACTAATATTTTTAGGGAATTCGTAAGCATTAATTTACCAATTTGATTTTGTTTTTTGGGATTCTTATCCAAAGTTGAAACTAGCTTATGGCGGTGATTCCTAACAGAATATTAGAACTTCAAATGTGCACTTTTCATAATTTTACAAAAGAATCAGGAACATCTTCCATTCACAATTCACGTGGGTTGATCTTGCCACTCTTTTGAAGGAAAAGAGTTTGGATTATGTTATGAAACATGAAGTATGCATGCGGCATTTGTGTTCACTTTAACCATTTCAAAATGATGCTTGCTTCACGTTGTAAAGTATTTGCTCTCTATTTGATTAAACAGCCTAGACTAGAAAGCATCCAACTAGCTAGGAGTAATTTGCGTAAAGAATCTAACTTATGGTCCCATTCTACACCCCTCTTCTTTCCAAAAGGCTACCATGGTTTTGCACTTTCCCACATTTAAAGCCAGATGCTGATCAAGAGACTATTTTCCCATATTGCCAAGATTCTAATCTAAAATGTAGAAAGACGAAAATATTATTCCTGTTTATCCTTAAGAAAGATGCACACGTGCCAACAAAAAAAAATAGCTAGCTCAAAACAAGTGGCCATGGAATTGGTTTCATCAATTGTTTTTTAATGCTGCATGGATGATAGTTAGGTTGAAAGGCTTTCATTTTATTTTTTTCTATTATATATCTAGAGTTATATGGACTTTATATTATCTGTTAGGATTAGTTTAACGGTGAACGATTTGAGTGATTTGTATAAAATCATAAGTTGGAAACTCATTAATAATAACTGCACTTTCTCATCATAACCTATTATGATAAGTTTAGCTAGGTGTTTGTATAATTAATTGTATCTGATTTGAGTGCATCCTATTCTTAAGTCTAAAAGGTTTCACATCAATAAATTGTGCTGCTTATCCAAAAACAAAAAAAGAATAAAAAAGAAAAGAAAACGATTTTATTTATAAAATCACGTAAATTTTTTATAATAATTTTTTTATTAAAAATTACCATGTTAATAATACTTAATATTATTCTTTCATATAATATCTTTTTTGGGTCCGTATATAATATCAAGAAAAAAAAATCAGGTATTTGAAACATAGTTGGACCATAGATTGTGGCTATTTTAGCTTGGGCTTCATCTTCTTTACCAACGTGGGCTTCAACTAGGCTTGCTAGTTATACGGACGTAAAAAATAATGATTAGTTTTCTAATAGTGTATAATTTTAAGTAATGATTGCTAAGCTTTATATTTAGACTTTAAACACTTTGTTTTGTTTGGTAAACAACAATTTGGAAGAAAGAAAGATACAGAAAATGTATTTTTTTTTAAATGTCTTCTGTTGTACAATGGTTTGGAAAAGTATAAGAGAAAGCAAAAATAAAACATTATAGGACCCTAATCCCTTAATTTCTCTCGATAGACTGAGACCAAGAAAGAAGGGGGAAAACAAAATTATCTATTAGAAAATGATCATATTTATTAAATCTTAACGACATAATTATCTATATTTAAGAAAAAATTATTTTGTTACTCTTCATGTTAAATTTTTTTTGTGAATAATACAGGTTTTGATGATACTGAGATTTTGAATGTGTAATCAATTACCATTGATGTGTAATCGATTACCAGTAACGGAACTTTTGAAATTTAATTTGAAAAGTCATGACCCTTCAAAATATAAATGTGTAATCAATTACCAACCTGTAATCGATTACCAGTGATAATTTTTAGAAAAAGCTTTTTAAAAAGACACATATCTTCAAACCATTTTGAAAAGGCACAAAGGACCTCTATATATGTGTCTCTGACTTTAAAGTAAGAGAGATATATTCTAAGAGAACTTCATTGCCAAATGCTCTCTCAACTACTCTTGGGCAAACACTTGCAAACTATTGAGAGTTCATCCAGGAACATCAAATTGTATTATCCACTCTAAAGGAGAGGAATCTTTTTGTTCATCTTAAAAAGTAAGTTGTAATCAAGAGACTGGTTGTCTTCTGAATTGTGAGTTTCCTGAACACAAGGAAAAGAGATTCGTGTTCAGAAGTTGTAAAAACGATTTTTACAAAGTTAGTGAAAATTTCAAGTGGGTTGCTTGAGAACTGGACATAGGCATGAGAAATGGCCGAACCAGTATAAATCGAGTTTGCATTTCTCTCTTCCCTTATCTCATTTATGTTATTGCAATCAATTTTGTCTTGCATGTTTAAAGAACATTATTAAATTGATTGTTGCTTCTTCTTCTACATTTTGAGCCTGTTATTTAGAAGGGGGTTAAAAGTTTGTTAGTGAACAATTTTGAAACTTAATTCACTCCCCCCTTCTTAAATTATTGAAGCCACTTGTCCCACAAGTGGTATCAAAGTAAAATTCTTGTTTACAATTTAAAAACTTCAAGAATAATTATGGTCTCATCTAACTTCTTTTCATTTCCTGAGGGAAATTCTATTAATAGACTTCTTGTTTTCAATGGCGAGGGTTATTACTGTTAGAAAACCCGAATGCAGAAATCTTTATAGAAGCCATAGATTTAAATATATGGGAAGCCTTTGAAATTGGTCCCTTCATTCCTACAATGGTAGAGAGAAATGCAACTATAGAAAAACCTAGAGAAGAATGAAAAGATCTGACAAGAGAAATTTCAAAGAAAAAAAAGCATACATCACTTGGGAAGATAATGACATAGATTCTTCAAGTAATTCAGAAAATGAAATCATAAATCAAGGTCTCATGGCCAAAGACTATGAAAGCCAAGAAGAGGTAATGTCTTCTAACTATGACTTATCTATTTCTTTTGATGAACTCCAAGATGCATATTCAATGATTTGCATAAAGAATCTGTTAAACTTGTCAAATTAGTTTCATATTTTAAAAAAACTATTTCAAGTTTAGAGATGGAAAATTTGAAATTAAAATTTCAAATTCGAAATTTAAAATTTAAAATTTGATATTTGAATTTGAAATTTGAAAATGAAATTTGAAATTTGAAAATTGAAATTAGAAATTTGAATTTGAAATTTGAAATTTAAATTTAAATGTGAAATTGAAATTTGAAATTTTAAATTAAAAATTTTAAATTTTAAATTTGAAATTGAAATTCAAAATTTGAAATTTCAAATTTGAAATTTGAAATTGAAATTTAAAGATTTAAAAATTATTATTGCCAAATTTACTGTTGATACTAGTTCTACTTTGTTAACATGCTTTTAATGTGGTAATAAAGATCATTAGTGCATCAACATGTTATATTAGAAAAAAAGTGTAGTAGCATTAATATGGGTTCCAAAAGGATCCTTACTCAAAACTAACATTCAAGGACCCAAGAAAATTTGGGTACCAAAATTAAAATATGATCATATGAATGATGGACTCCTTAAAGCAAAGTTGACACATTGATAGCGGTTGCTCCAAACACATGGCGGGAGATGCATCAAAGTTTATTCACATTTCTTCCAAAGATAGTGAATATGTGATCTATGGAAACAACAAATAAAGGTAAAATTATTGGAGTTGAAAAAATAGGTACGAATCCCTCTACTTCCGTAAAAAATGTTTTACTTATTAATGATCTTAAGCATAGTTTATTAAGTATTCATAAATTATGTGATAAAGGCCATTTATCTAATAAGAGGATTTTAATGTTTGTCTATTTTTTTGATTATTTTTGCCTATGATTGTTAACTTTTGATTGAGTTTTGATGCTTGTTTTCTGTTTGAGTTTTGATTGTCCTTGATGATTATGATTGATAGTTATGTTGATTGTCTTTGATGATTCCTTTTGATGATTGCTTTGGATTGAGTTTTGATTGTCTTTGATGATTGTGTTTGAGAATTATATTGATTGTCTTTGATGATTGCTTTTGATGATTGAGTTTTGATTGTCTCTGATGATTGTGTTTGAGAGTTATGTTGATTATTGATTACTTTTGATAATTTTTTATTATTATATATTTTGATTATTTATGCTGAATATGTATTTTTGTGAGTGTAAAATAGTTAGTTTTAAGGCATTTTGATATCATTTGATTCTCATACATTCAAACAAGCGGTAACATTCTCTTTTGGGGCCAAGAAATGGTACTTTGAACGGTATGACATGCTCTATTCTTTTAATTCATTATAAATTGCTTAATGCTATTCTCCTCTCTGCTCATGATTTATTTTTGATATTGACAAAAGGGGAGAGATAGATAAAAGATAAGATGGTAAGAGGACTTATCTATTTTATTTACAAGACAACTTTTATATATATATATATATATATATATATATATATATATATATATATATATATATATATATATATATATATATATATATATATGACATCTTCAAATGTTTTATATAAGCAACCATTGCAAAATCAAAGGGGAGTAAACTATACAAATAGATATTCTTTTGTTTATACTCCTAACCTACAGATGATTGTCATCATAAAAAAGGAGGAGAATGTGAATCATGCAGGTTTCAAGTTTTGATAACGCCGAAAAGAATTTACTTGATAATTATTCTCATAATAAAAAAGGGAGAGAATGTGAATAATGCAAGTTTTGATGATGTTGACAATTTGAATGTGTAATCGATTACCAGCAACAAAACTATTGAAATTCAATTTGAAAAGTCATGACCCTTCAAAATATAATTGTGTAATCGATTACCAGAAACTTGTAATCGATTACCAGTGAAAAATTTCAGAAAAAGTTTTTTGAAAAGACACATCTCTTCAAACCATTTTGAAAAGGCACGAAAGACCTATATATATGTGTGTCTGACTTCAAAAAGTAAGAGAAAGATATCCTAAGTGAACTTCATTGTCAAATACTCTCTCAATAACTATTGGACAAACACTTGTAAATCTATTGAGAGTTCATCCAGGAACATCAAATTGTATTATCCATTCCAAAGGAGAGAAATCTTTTTGTTCATCTCAGAAAGTAAGTTGTAATCAAGAGACCGGTTGTCTTTTGAATTTTGAGTTTTCTGACCACAAGGAAAAGGGATTCCTTGAGTTTTCAGAAGTTGTAAAAATGATTTTTACAAAGTTAGTGAAAATCTCTAGTGAGTTGCTTGAGGACTGGACGTAGGCATGAGAAATGGTCGAACCAATATAAATCGAGTTTGCATTTCTCTCTTCCCTTATCTCATTTATGTTATTGCAATCAATTTTATCTTGTATGTTTAAAGAACATTATTAAATTGATTGCTGCTTCGTCTTCTACATTTTTGAACCTGTTATTTAGAAGGGGGTTAAAAGTTTATTAGTGAAAAATTTTGAAACTTAATTCACTCCCCCCTTCTTAAGTTATCGAAGTCACTTATCCAACATTTTTCTCACACTAAATAATCTAAAAATTTATTAGTTTAATTTTTCGTATTACTTTCTTTCTATTCGAACTATTCTTTACTTAGTTATTTATGTTGGAATTTTATAATTCCTAATTAATTAATTAATGTGGACTACATATTATATTATAACATTTATATTAGTTATTTATATTTTTTATAGGCTGAATATAAGTGATCTAATTTGGAGGCCTATTAGACTATCAACAGAAAAATTGATATGAACTTAATGAGCGAAAACCAGTTTGACCCATTAGGGGATAATGAGAACCCTAATAGGTTTAAAACCTGAGGCACGATTATGGTCCGCAACATACTAAATCAAGAAACAGTTTCTCCTCTTCCCATTTAAAGAGAAATGACAGTCCCATAAGGAATAAGGTGATTTGGTTAAGGAAGATCATTAAACCAATTGTTCATGACTATTATCTAGATTCCGCTGCGTTTGTTTGATCAATCATTATGGATTTAAGTATTTCTAAAACTCTTCTTGATAATCTAACATAATATATTCCTGGTGGTTATTGATATTTTATAAGGATCTCTTAAAATTTCAACAAATAGTATTAGAATCACCATTACTATTAGATTATTAGGAATTAAAGTTGTCCGGTTCATGGTGTTATATATATATATATATATATATATATCCCATTTATTTTTCTATCTAGTAATTTTTTTTAATTAAATTGATTGACATGATATATTTCCAAAAGTAGTCCCTATTGTGAAAATTGATTTGATTAAAATTACATAGATTTTTGTATGAAATTCTTTATGCGAATTGTGTTCGGACCAAAGGAAGATGCAATTTGGTCAAATAATATTGTACATGTGATGATAAATGTGTGACAATTATAAGATATTTTCATGTAAATAATAGTCGGTCTAAAGAAATTATATTATTTGACAAAATTTATCGTTAATATTTGATCATTACACTGAGAGTACCAATTAAAAATTAATTTCTTTGTCAAAAGACTTATTAATGTTGTGCTAGGACCCAAAGGAAGACACAATTTGGGAGAATAATTACATGCTTGCGATGGTAAACATGTGATGATTATAAATAGTGTGATCTTTCATATAAATAATGAAATTTACAAAGACAAACATTATTTGACTGGAGTAATCATCATATAAGTTTTTCATGTGAGTAATGGAGTGTCCAAAGATAATCTTTATTTGATAGGACTTATCACCAATGTTTAATCAATGCATTGAGAGTATCACTTGTAATTAGTCTTCAAAGACAATAAAATGGAATTTAAATAACTTTTTCTCTTAATTTTATTATTTTTAATAATTTTTAACCTGTTGAAAAAAATGTGTTTCTAATTGAAGGAAGAAGAAGGAAGAGAAAAATTGTGGATTCAAATATCTCTTGTTAACATTTTAACAAAATTATCAATTTTAATTTTGGGATTAAGAAAAAAAAAACAAACACCTTACCTTCTCGTGTAGAAAGAAGAAAGAGTGTGACGCAAATGCAACACTCTGACTCAACACTCAACAGTATGACTCTCTCTTTTTACACTAGCAGACCCAAGCAATAAGCATCATGTGACATCAATATAGCAATAAATCAGTGGAACAATGAATTTTAAATTTTTGTGTTTTAATGGAAATGGAATGGTCCTATTGCGTTCCAAATTGTGAGTGAGTTAATGAAACATATTTGTATCATCCCAATAAAGATGGGCTAACATGAGGCCCAATACATCATACGCAGCCCAAGGAATCAGTGGGACAACTCATAGAATGAGGTGTTGCACGACCCAAGAGTAATGCTTTTTTTAGCTTTTTATTTTTTTCTTTCTAAACTAATGATTCTTTTAACTTTTATCATTTTGTCCAACAATATATCTAAATATAGTTAAGAGGACTATTTTTTTTACTCCTTTTCTAAGTGGGAGTAGTTGAAAAAATACAAGAACTTGTAGAATAATTTATAATGTGGTAGCTGGAAATTTAAGGATATTTTAGTCTAAATATATACTAATTGAGTATTTTTTTTTATAATCTTTGGGTCATTATAACCTTAAAAGGACTATTTTTTTGGAATGAGAATATTATTTTAGCATATGTATTCCATAAAATAAAATCTACTTTATACAACTAAATTTACTACTTCTGAATACATAATTAATATTATAATTAAAATTTGTAATAAATAAATATTTTTAATATATAAAATGGAATTTAAATTTATGATAAATAATTTATATTTTGATATATTATTATTTTAAATTATTAATCATTTCTTTAAAACAAATATTAAAATGCAAGCTAACACTAAAGATATTAAAAATAAAAGATTGGAAGAGAGATAAATGGTTAAATTAAATCATTCATTTGATATTAAAAGCATAAACATGAGATATATCAAATGCATTTCAGGAGATATTAAAATTTTGAAGATAATATATATATATATATATATATATATATATTGTTTTTAGTCTTCATATTTTAAATTTTATTTATTTTCTCTTACTAAATAATCTAAAAATTTATTAATGTTTTCTTATTATTTTTTCTATTTATTTATTCAAATTAAATAAAATGTGAGAGGTTTTGATGGCAGACGAGGGAAGAAGGAATAATATTTAATATTATTAGTTCATTAATAACAAGTTTGTGTCGCCTACAAAAAAAAAGTTTATGTCAATCACAAGAAAGCCAAATAAAAACATGCATATAAGCATATTCAACTATGTACACTGAAAAAAAAAAAAACCCTAGTAAGATCGATGGAGACATGGAGTGGTCGATGAACTGGCTTGGATGAACTTATATATTGAACTAGTTGCATGCATTTAGCCAAAAATACGAAAGTTCATCCAAACATGTCTTTTCCGTAGAAGAGGTCGTTATCGTATGCATCATCAAAACGAGAAGTTTTAACATCATTTTGCATGGAATAATCCCCTCCAACTCGAAAGGTAGCTTGATTTGGCATGGCACATTTGCTAAACTGGTCAACATAATCAGAAAAACCTTGTGGTTCATCAAAGTCCCATAAACTAAACCATGAGTCATCATCCACTAGAGTACTGTCTTGCCACGTGGACGAGAATCCCTCATGCAGGGAATTAGGAACGGTATATTGGTGCTCTGTTGTTGGATACATGAAGCCCATTTCTTGTTGCTTACAATTTTGTGTCTCAAAGGATTTTGTTTCGTTTACGGTCTCTTCATGAGACATGATGCTTTTAATATCATACTCTTGAGGTTGTTGTTCCTGTTGTTGCTTGTGTTTCAATTGTTTAAGCACCCTTTTCACTTTTGGCCTTTGCAGCTTCTTCTTGTGTTTGGATCTCTCCCTCTTCCCGAAGTGAGTTCTCCAGTAATTCTTAATCTCGTTATCAGTTCTACCCGACAAGTACTTTGCTATTGTAGACCACCTGCATGTTTTTGTAATTCTCATAAAAATAATAAGTTTGAGAAATTAATTAGAAAAAGAAGGCAAAGAAGAATATGGTGTCTATTAATTACTTGTTACCCAAGGTTGCATGCAGTTCAATAATGATTTCTTCTTCCAGCGGTGTTAATTGACCTTTCTTGAGGCCGGGTCTCAAATAATTTACCCATCTTAACCTGCAACTTTTGCCGCTCCTATTTAATCCTGAAATTCAATTACAGGAGAATTAATAAGGTAGGACACTGTCTTAAAAAAAAGGTAGAAGCCAGAAGAGAAATATGTACAAAGGAAAAATATAGATGTTTCCTTCTTAATTATCAAAATTAAGTGTGTGTCATATAAGTCACACAAAAATAACTATGAAAAATTTCACAATTTTAAAGTTACATTTCATTCACACTCATAAGAGAACTAAATTGCAAATATATCTTTTACCATTCACTTTAGGGTAATAAGATATAGAAGCCTATACATCACAAACACCCGTTTTACATCTCATACAACGTATATATCTCGTGAAATTTTCATCCCATATACCTATATACTTTATTGGCAAAAAAAAAAAAAACAAATATATTCGTACAAAAAGTGGAGTTCAACCTTCATGTATATATTCGTCTGCATTTTCACCTTCTCCTTGTTTTTCACATTCCCAAATTTTACTTCTATCGTTTAATAATTTAGGGGTACGTGGTGCAATATTCATAATATATGGGAATCAAAGTAAAAGTAATATACCTGTAAATTTCGCCACCGAACTCCACCTACCATCCCCATGCAAGCTAACATATTCACTTAACAACTTGTCCTCTTCACCAGTCCAAGGGCCTTTCCTCCACCCTTTCTGTGTAGCAAGCGAACCCATCATAGCTACCACGATTTCACTTTAACTTATTAGACACAATCCTACTTATATCTGTGGTTTCTATAACGAATATTAATATATCATGCTCCATTTATACCATGTTAGTGGGCCATATCTTAAATAGATATTATCATTGAGAACTTTGAAATTAATTCCTCAGTTCTTTATTGTGATGTCAGCTATATACTCCACATATGTTTCACAGCTTAATTACCTTTGCAATGAGAATGGGGCTAGTGGATCAAGGAAATCTTAAGCTCCCGTACGGAATATAATACAGATATATTCCAGCGAAAGTAGAAATATGGTTCATCATATGCACGACATAATCTTTAATCAAGACAAAAAAAATAAAATAAAATAAACTGGAGTGCCTTGTTGTTCCCTTGAAAGTGGCTTTTGATCCAAGGCTAGTCCAACAGCTGTATGATTAATTATTAATTAATCCTTAATTCAGGATTTAGATTACATGTATATTGATTATTAGAATATATTTGTAAAGCATGCTATTTTGTTTTATGTTTTTTTTACCAACCTTGGCTGTGTGCTTTAAAATTGTTCAATGAAACTAACCATAATTTTCAGCATAGGATTCCAATTAAGGTATAATGGGGAACATGACTATGTGAAAGGTGAGTCACTTAGTCAACACGTGGCCTTCCTACTGTAATTAGTAGCATATTTGGTGCATTAAAACATTGTTTAATTGCTTAGTTCATATGATACTGAAAGTGGTTTTGCCCGTAAATAGGTATTGACAGCAACTGAAACAATTGAAAAATGTAAAGTTGTTCGCTAAAAGATGCAAACGAAACTTCAAGATCTTCTAAAGTTTCGTAGGCTTTGGTATGGGATGCTTGATTTGATAGTGCTGAAAGATAATGGAATGCTTTATGGATCTTCTTCGTTTAAGAATTTTGCCATTCAAAAGTAGACAATTAATATTAGTGGCGTTTACGCTCACGTGTACATATGCAAGATTACGATCTTCTTCCCCAAATCTAATTTTGAGTGATGATGCAAAAACAACGACAATCGATTTCAAAGTTTTCTCCATACAAATGTTTGTCGGAGTTTATTTAGAGATTTTTTTTATTCTGTAGCGAGAATATGCCGACCCTTTTTTCTCTATGTTCATATTTCATAATAGCGTTGAGCATCGAAGATTACATATCGAATTAGGATAAAAATATACAATAGAGTATAATAGAATAGGATAAACAATAACATAACACCATCTTATCTTATTAACATAATAATAAATAAATTATAATATAATAGAATTATTATCCTATCGTATTTCCTTTTATCTTGATCGCTAAACAAATTTTAAAATAATAATTATTTTAAAATATTTTTTTATCACGTAATAATTATGAGACTTAAGAAGTACTAAGGATAAGAGGAAAGGGAGTATTTAACAAGTAATAATGGGCTTTAGAATTATTCCAAAATTAAATGACATTAGGAAACAAATGCTGGTGCCTGTCAGATCGATCAAGATTACTGGAAACAGCTAAATTTTGATGGCATTTATTTAACAGTGAATTTGATTTTTCTATTATCCTTTTCATGCTATTTTTATGCTACCCGATTAAAATCATAGAATTTTCATAATTTTTAAAATTAAATGTCATCATTGTTATTTTAATGGCACAACGCGCAGAAATAATAAAAAAGTCAAATCTACAAAAATGTATCCACATTCACGAACGAGTTGTTTAACATGAATTAATATGAACAGGTTGCTCACTCCGAGTCATCATATGATGTATTTGTTTTCCCACCCATTTTACCAATTCTTGGAATCTTCATGTTTTTCAATAATCAATTTAATTAAAAAAACATCGTTATTTATGAACGTCCATAAGTTAACCTGTTCATAATTACCGACTTCAACATATTCTGTTCTATCTTGCTGGGCTCTATATGATGTAGTAAGCTTGTTCTGCATATGCCAACTAATGTGTAAACAGTAATCCTTATCTTTTTAATTTATTTAATTCAATACGTCCCCGATTTAGTTAACTGTAATAAATCCTCTTCTCTAGTTTAATTAAATTATAGTGAAGGTAAATGCAGATAAAAATATTTCAAAATTTTGAAAAGTTGAAATACATGACAATTTATTTATTTTCTTTTCAAATTTTGTTTGAATAAATTAAACAATTCATTTTTTTTTATTTTTTGAATAAAATAATTTGGTTTTCATCGCATGTAAAATGTTATTTTTGAACATATATTAAAAAATCAATTTATATTTTTTTATCAAAAATAAACATTAGCCAATTACTTAATAATAAAAAAATAAAAATTTCTTAAAGTCAAATGATTAATTATATCATTTTAATTTTTTTTTCATAGATAACTACAAAATCGAATATTAAGTTTTCGGTATTCTAATTTCAACATATAATTAATGAAATATTTTTTATTAACAAGAAAAAATATATTAATATTTTATTATTATTAATTGTATTGTAAACTTGTATTTTAATTATCATAAAAAAGCAGAAAGAGCTGTGCGCAGTAGTTAAATAGTGGTCGAATTATACTTCTTTAAAATAAAATAATACCAGTTTCTTGGTACTATAATATATGTATACTTCTCTACAAAAATAATACCACTTTCATGGTAAAACCGTAAAAGAATACCAATAGAAAAAACTTGTATTCTCTAAATAGTATCAATATGGTCTAAAGCAGTTAAAATTAGTATAAAATATGATTTTTCTGTCTATAGTATATCTACTTCTATTTTTTTAGGTTTATAATAATATCTACTTCTTAATTGCAATCTGATAAGTAATTGTAATTCAATGAATTGACTAAATTTTCTACAATTATCTAATTATCGATCGAAGTTGATGATAACGGTGAGGTGGCAATATAATAGTTATAGTAGTAGACTAGAATTTTTGTAGACTTCAGATGTCAAATGTGTGAATTGCGTAATTGCGTGCAAACTCCCTCATATGATCACCCATCTTATGTATTTACTATTAAGTAGGTAGCGCCTTAAATAATTTTCAAAGTCATACTCCACCAATCAGAATTCAGACTTAATTCGTTATAAATAATAACAAAAAAAAAGGAATTCAGACTTAATTTTAACTTTTCTTTTTCTCTGTATAATCAACATACAGTTAAAACTTTATACATTAATAATGTCAGGATCGAAGAAATTTATTAATTTAGAGAGTTATTAATTTATCAATAAATTAATAATTATTAATTTAAAGAGTTTTTAAGTAATTATATTGTACATACCAAACAAAAAGATAAATTAGTCTATGTCTCTTAGAATTACGTTGCAGCGAACCTTGAGACTCAACGTAAATTAGTAACTATTGTGTTCATATGCATTGAAAATCAATAATAACTTTTGAAGTACTTAAAATGTAAACAAGAATAACAAATGTGTTCAATATATTCTTAAGCAAGTTTGACATATATAAATTATATGACCTCGAGACTATGATCAATCAATGTGGCTATCGTAATAAGATGAATATCGACAATCTAATGAACTACCCAGGTGAAAATGAAGCATGTTCGGAGGTTCAGAGTTTAAAAGATATTGTAGGTACTATCATTGAGAACAATGCGGAGGATGACGACGAAGATGATACGATGTCTTTGGAGCCTGTTACGCGAAAGAAAACACTTATAACGTCGAACACTCTTTATAATTTTATGATACAATATAAAAATACAACACCTGAACTATTGGATGTAATAAGAAAAGTTAGAGATGAGCTCCAAATAGACTTGAACTTTAAAGGAAAACATACAACTATTGAATCATTTTCAATAGAGTATAATATATTTTTTTCAGTTTCTAAGAATTATTAATTTATGATTTTATTGGGACCGAAAATTATAAAAGGATCTCACCAAAAATTATTATCTTATTATTTTATTAAATTTTTCAATTTTTTACATTGATCCAAATCGGAACCAAACAAATTTATTATTTTAGAGAATTTATTAATTTATCGAGTATTAATTTAAAGAGTTTCTACTGGATAAGAAATATATATGTGATATATATCAAACTTCTTTACGCCTTCATTGCCTTGTACACAATATTTAGAAAACATTGTCTTGTACACACATTCAAGAGAATATAGGAGTTAACAACATGGATCAAAAGCTTGTCTCAAGCTGGTTCCATCTTCATTCCTCAGTGCCCTTATCCTACGTGCAACCACCGGAAAGTAGACCTGGCATGGTTGTAGCTTCCGACAAGAAAAAATCCTGGTGGTGGATCTTGGGCTACATGATCGTGCTGAAACCTTGAAACAGATTTTGAAAGCCTCCGAGGAGTTTGGGTTTTTCCAGGTTCTTTCTCAAGAATTTTCTTTTCCTTTGTGTTTTAAGTAATTTCACTACCTATGTGTTTTCTACTTCCATCTAATAATTTCTCCTTTTTAAATTAATCAGCACACATAGCAGGTAACTATATAGTAAAAAACTCCAGATAATAACAAATTGCTTCATTTTCGTGTACTAAAAATATGTAGACTAAATTACACTTTTAGTTTCTTAATTAGGTATCACAATATGCATATGGTCCTTTGAATCTCAATTGCATAAAATGAGTCTCCCTGGTATCATAATTGTACAAGTTTAGTTGCTCCATTAGTTTTCCGTAAAATATTTAATAAATTTTACAAATTTTTCAGTTATAATACATACAAATACTAGCAATATCTTAGCGGCTAATTATATCATTTTTTTTAGTGTCATATGAGTAAAATCTATTATTTAATAAAGGATTTGATAAATATAATATATGATATTGAAATTGTTTCTAACTATCTTAATAAAAAAAAGCAAAAAGGATTAGCAAAAGTATTCTAGAATCAAAAGTGAAATTAAGTTAATATGTATGATTAAAAAAGAGCAGCCAAAATGACAATATAACTCCCACGCACATAATGGGGTCTAGGATGAGACTATTTTTGAGAATTAATTTGAATACACCTCAGTGCTAAAATGGTGAACACATTTAGTTAATATATATGAAAAACTGTGATGTAGGTTATCAACCATGGAGTTTCCAAGGAGTTAATGGATGATACACTGAATATCTTCAAGGAATTTCATGCCATGCCTGCTGAAGAAAAGATAAGGGAAAGCTCCCGAGACCCAAACGGAAGTTGCAGGCTCTATACAAGCCGCGAGATTAACAACAAAGACATCGTTCAGTTTTGGAGGGACACATTAAGACACTTCTGTCCACCTTCGGGAGAATTTATGGAGTTTTTGCCTCAAAAACCTGCAAAATATCGGTAAAATAATATACAAGTCTATCTATTGCGCGCTTTCATTTTATGTATTTTTTCTTATTTTAAGTATATAGTTTCTTGTGCAACTTAATTTAAATGAGCTTCACGAAATGCAATCTTATTTCATCTTTGAGTCAGCATTTATATAAATAAATTATAGTAAATCCTTGACAATGATAAATTGATAATGATACTATAAATTTCAATTCAAGTCAGAGATGCTTTGAATGTACGTAGAAGTTGATGTGTTCTCGGGTCGGTTGACATGATATCTTACAAAATTATAGTAGGTCAATCAAATTTTTTAATTCCAATCTATTATTTGAAGCATAATTAATTCCTATTAATTTTATTTCTAGATTATTTCATATTCGTCGATTTTTTTTCTCTACATGCATTTTCTAAAATAAGTTGGTAATGAGATTTTAACCATTACACTCGGTTTAGTCTGAACATCCATGAGTCATCACTGATTCATCTGCAATGTCCGTATGCATTATTTATACCATGAGTCATCACTGATTCATCTGCAATGTCCGTATGCATTATTTATACCATGAGTCATCACTAATTGAACATTATTATCATCTCTACCTACCGTTACTATAGTTGCATATCTAGTCCTAATTACCAAAGAGTACAATTGACATCAACACTTTCATATATATAGTTACCACCCATTACGTACAACTAACTACGTACCTTCCCTCTTTATGAAAACACACACAAATCCAGTTGACAAATATTTCACAATTTTTCCTCGTATATGAGAAAGTCAGTCATTTGGGGAAAAAATGTTGGAAATTATCTTTGTAATTAATATGTGTATATTTACTTTCCTTTTCTAGATAAAGATACAATCCCACTAATTGTGTGGATCACACTATCTTAGCATTAGTATTAGGACTGATTGATAATGCATGATGTATATATATTATACTTTTTGTAAATAAAACATATCCTTCAGTACCCTTTTCTTGAGTAAAAGCACATTCTAAAGGGTCATTGTCTTAAATACAATAATAATTGTTATTAATATATTATTATTGGTATTTATTATCATTATCAGTGATTGTAATCTTAACACGAAAAATATTATTTATCTTCTTTTACAACCCAACTCATTCTAATTAACGAAAAAATTATTGTATCCACTACGAATTGGCTATTAGCTGGTTTAATGTTCAATAATTTAAGTAATTTTTTTTTGGTGATGGCACGTTGCAGTGAAGTTGTTGCAAAATACGCACAAGAAATGAGAACACTAGGAGTCAAAATTTTGGAGCTGTTATGTGAAGGATTAGGGCTTGACCCAAAATACTGTTGTGGTGGACTTAGTGATAGTCCATTATTGCTAGCTCATCACTACCCGCCTTGCCCAGAACCAAGTTTAACTTTGGGAGCTCCTAAGCACCGAGATCCAGACCTTGCTACCGTTCTTCTTCAAGAAAAAGATATAAATGCACTTCAAGTCTTCAAAGATGGGGAATGGATTGTTGTTGAACCAATTCCTTATGCTTTTGTGGTTAACATTAGCCTTATGTTGCAGGTGTATGTTTCTCCATCATGTTAGCTCAGAAATTACTAACTACTAGTATTTGACATTGATATAATTATAAGTAGTACACTAGTACATTAGTTGGCATAATATTTGTATTCTAAAACTTCACATCACACACATACATGATGATTAATCACTTGTACTTAATGGGATTGAAATTACTTGCTCTCGTCTCGTGTCTTATTTCTTTCTTTGTTTTCTCAATTAAAAATTGAGATGTGGCAATACTATTATATCTTTCCTAGTTACTCAAAAAAATTATCTTTCCTAGTTAATTTGTTAATGATCGACCATATAGGTGTTATTTTTTAATTAGGAAAACACTAGGGTAAATAGCTAGGTCAAGTGATTTGGTTCCTAATTCGATCCCATTCATTATTAGATAAGGTTTTGCATGACGTACGAAATTCAATTGTGACTTATCAATGTGCAGATCATTAGCAATGGAAGGTTCATCGGTGCTGAACACCGTGTCGTCACAAATTCAGGCATTGCGAGGACCACTGTTGCATATTTTATCCGTCCAACAAATGAACAGATTATAGAACCTGCAAAGCTTTGGTTAAGTTCTGGTGCTCGCCCCATCTACAGCTCCATTACATTTGAAGAGTTCGTGAGAAATTTCATGAGCAAGGGTCCTGACATTGAACAAGAATTGCTCTTATAACCTTCGTAGGAAAGTGCACTTTATAGAAACGTTAATGCATGCCCCTCTCAAATGTTGTCAGCCAATATTTTATTGGTTATAATTCATTTCATGCAATTTCTTATGAAAATCATTCATGCTAAATAACACTTTTCTGTAAGGAAATAGTATGATCAGTATCCATCAAGCACTTCAAAGATTCAAAAGCACTTCAAAGATTCAAAAGACCCAAGCTTAAATACCCACTCTACAATCGAAATTTTGAAAGTAATACAGCCACAACATTACGGATCTAATCTTAACCAACCCAAAAAGTTTTCTGCACCTTTTGACTCTGCAGGATACACTTATTGGGACTATATTGATGTCTGGACGAATGTGTTTTGACATCAGAACAATAAATTCAAACATTCATGGTTAATTTATTTCAAAAATAATATTGTATACAATTTTCCAAACTGGTTTATCCAATGGTGAACTTATTTTGGTCCAATCCCACAAATTTTCCCAGAAGAAGTCCAATAAGGATTTCAACAATTCAGCATAATGTTCAACAGCTAGGAATCAAGAATTCCAGCTGATCTAATGTATTTTTCCAGCTTTGCTTTGCCATGGATCTTTTCATGGCAATACATATATGGAAAAATAGATAATAACAAGCAATATCCACCTTTGCAAAGACATGCTTTTGTCAAATGGTGGAGACAATTTGATACTTCAAAGGCTGCTCCGGACCAAGTCAAGAACTGGTTTTAGAGTCACCCAGAATTTCTCAAACCTATTGACCCAGAAACATCATTATTTTTTAATCAAAAATCTCAACTTGCAACATTCCTGGCCAGCTCAAAATCCAAAGAAAGCCTTGCGCAGAACCTTAAAGAAGTTCTCCAGCTACTTCAACAAGAAGAAGAGAAAAAATCTTCAAAGAAAGAGGTTGAATCTTCGGAAGACATTGATGATCAAGACGATGATCCTTTCTACCAGAATGAGGATGATTGTTTCGGCATCTCATTAGAAGAAGATTAATTAGTTGTAATGAAGGATTAATCATTGTAACTAAGTAACCGGTCAAAAAATCATTGTTTAAGTCAATTATTGTAATAGTCCCGGTTGTTGTTACCGGTACTGTAGAAACAGTAATTCATATGTCTATTTAAGGAGTCCTCATCTTCATTGTGAGACACCCTTTCACATAGACGTATTTCAGGTCATCAAGAGGATATAGGTGCTCTAAGAACAACTTTACAAGCATTTCTTTCCGTTTTCAATAAAATTCAAGTTTTTCATTCATTTCCCTTCTCCCTCCCTACTGATCCTGTGCGGCTCTGCCGCCGCTTTGATTTCCTTGCTTGCGAAAACCTGGGATTTGTAAGTCGGAATCCGGTGTGCCCTTGATAACTGTTTTCAAATTTTGCATTTACATCTGTCATTCTAGATTCCTTACTTCTCTTTCGTCCGTTTGATCCCCCCCTATCTCTCTCTCTCTCTCTCTCTCTCTATATATATATATATATATATATATATATATATAACAATGGGAAAATCTCCACCGTAGCCCACAAAAAAAACTATTTTGTGCTTATTATTTTCTCTATCTAAAGTCTATTAATTAAAGAAAAATAGATTATGTTTTTCTATAAGCAAAAGTTTTGTTTTATTAAAGAAAAATATATTAGTAGCTGTATAAAAATCTATAGAAAAAGATAGAAACTGTTTATACAAAATATGGTAAGAGAGTGAGGAGACAAAATAATAAGATAGTGAGTAATTTTGTCTTTTATATCTGTTGTACTTGAAACAAAAATTATCCCATAATTTAGTGGGTAACAAGATCTTATATGTTTTCTTCTGTGTTCTCTTGCCTCTTTTATATTGTCCGATAACCGTAAATCCTTTTAAAATTGAATGTAAAACAAATATAATATTTTTGTGTTGGTATGTCCTTAAAATTATGCATATATGACGCATATGGACAAGAGATTGTGTTGGTGACATTAGTGTTAAAAAAATTTATTCCATAATCAATGTGAGCTATTATAAAATAATTATATTAATTATTTATTATTAGTGAGTTTTATTTTATGTGATCAATTTAAGTGAGTTCGTTAGACAATTAAATAAGATGATATATAGTTAAATAAGCAAAGGTTATTGTGACCCATTAGGAGATAATGAAAACCCTATTAGGTTAACACACTCTAAGAAGGTTATCATCCCCTATATACCAAGTCGTCATACATAGTTTTTATTCCTTCCATCTGAAGAGTTACGAAGGTCCTATTGAGGAATAAAGAGATTCCGATTGAGAAAGAATCGTAATATCATTATTCGTGATCGTGATGGATAGCTGCAAAGATCTTACAACATATGTCAAAGAACGCTTAGATAAAGAACCAACTACGAATCTAGGTATTTTATCTAATCCTTAATAATCAAATATGCCCTAGATTTTAGGGCTTTCGGTGAATTATCCTAAACTATAGACCTGTAAATTTTTAACTTCCACATAAAGAATAAAGATTAAAGGTATTCCATCAATTACTTTTTAAGCATGTTTCTTAGAAGGTTTCTATTTTATTAGGTAGTGAAACATTTTCAACAGATGCAGAGTTTTGTTAAAAAGTGAGGCAGTCTCAATTGGGGCAAATACCAACCCTAACATGCTTCACACACCAAATGTCTATCACCCAAATTAGCTTAGCTATGAAGATTGAGGAGGAGTAAAGGTGAATGTTTTCGGTAAGTGACAAATTGGAACTATGTTTCTGAAGTGTTTAGGCCACTCAAGTTCCTCACAGAGGCAGTATCCAACAATAATAGAAGAGTTGTGCCATCAATTTTCTCTTGCCGATCTTGGGAAATCAACCAACAACTTCGATCAAAACAAAGTCATTGGACGTGTAATATTCCATTTTTTGTAAAATAAATTAAAAAGGATTTTATTTAAAAATAAATAAAGTTTTAGAAAAATAATGAAATTTTTATAATTAAATACATAAGGAGAAATAATTTTCTTAATTAAAATAATAATTTTAAGATAAATAAAATAAATATATGTCCTTAGAAAAAAATGTTTTATTTATTCATTAGATAAGGAGTAAAATAGAGTTTATTTTTTAAAATGATAAAATAAAGAAAAATATAGTAAATAATAGGCTATGAGTACCTAGTTATAAATAGAGACATAGTAGGTCGGTTTTCACATTGACAATACGTCTCTACACTTTCTCTTCTTCTCAAATTCATTTTCTCTTATTTCTCTCTCAAAATCCTCTCTTTTTCCCACATACACTCAAACTTATCTCAATAAAATGACAATTCCGGATTCATTAACCATTGGAATGTTGTTAAATTTAAACATTAGGTTCAGAGCTTATTTCCACACATACCTACCGTTAGAATTTTTGAAATAATATCTGCGGTGAGGGGAATATCCCTCTCACGTAACTCTGTTTTTCTAGCATACACTCAAACCTACCCCAATAAAACTACAATCCAGGACAGGTTAACCGTTTGATTGTTGTGAAATTTGGACACCAGGTTCCAAAAGCTTTTCTGCACATTGCTACTGTTGGGATTTGAAAAATAATGTCTGTGGTGAGAGGAATGTCCCTCACACGGAGACAATGAAATGGAAGCTCCAATCCTTTCTCCTTCTCTCTAACACTTGAAAACCCTAACAAAGCAAACAGAGAAAAAACTTGAGGAATCTTAGGAAACCGCTAAAGACATCGCTATCACTATCGAACTACACACGTGAGCCCACTTAGAGGTAAAAGATGATTTTATCACAATTGGGATTAGAATGAACATGTGTAGGGATCCTTAGAGGATCAAATTGAGGTTTATTTTGGTATGTTTATTGTATTGTAATTCTTCCTATATGATTATGTGAAATTGTTTGAGGGGTTTTACTCCCCATGTTGTGAGAAGAATTTTCGAATAATTTGTTTGTATTTTGGACAAGATTACTATATTAGCATAATAAATTGTTATAATGGGATCATGAAATTGTAATTGAAATTGTGTGTAATGGATAAATTGAATATGTGTTGATTTATGAGATACATGGAAACATGTGATGGTGGATTGTGATGTTGTGATATGTTAAAATTGTGGACATGAAATTTGGTTGTGAATAAGTGTGTGGTTAACACTTGATGTGATAATAATTGTGTTGTGAGTTGTGAATTATACAATAACCCAACTGGTGTTTACCTTGAGAAACATGTTTATGCACAAAGTGTTAAAGAGAAAGTTTAGGATTCCTAGTTAGGAACCTAAAGTGTTAAATTGTAGGGCAATGTGTTAAACGTGTTTGAAACACGAGGGTGAGGTCGTGCGTATTGTATAATTCATGAGCAGGATTTGCGTGCAAAAATTGTTTTAGGGGTTGGACCTGAATTAGGAAGGTGAGGCCCTAACGGATTCTTCGGAATCTAGGCCTTAGGAGTAAAGACACTCGATTTGAGTGCTCCTTTAAGCCTATATTGATTTCATATGGTTGGAGCATTCTCGCAAAACAGAGTGACCCTAACTGGTCACCTTATGATTTTACTTAGTGAGAGTGACCTGACATACCCATTGTGTGGTGTGTCTTGTTATGTACTCATAAGCGCCCTAGTGTGATTTTTCACCGACATGGTACCACATTGCATATAGGCTTGAGTTTTAGTATAATTATTGCATAACGCCTGTGAATTGTTTATTATCAAATTCATGAGTGTTGTTACGTCTTGACTCGAGTGTGTGATTCATATGTAATGTGATTGGTGATTGAAAAATGAATTTTAAATGATAAAGTGGTGAAGTAACGTGGATTGTATTAAGTTGAGCAATGTTATAAATACTTCTATAATTTATTTTGATTATGTCTTTGTTTATCTATATTTTATTCAGAAATGTGATAATTTACTCCATGTGTGTTGTTTGTGTTTGGATCTTATGATGATCTCGAACCTTGTGTTCGTGGAAGCAGATGACTAGGTGAATGACTTTAAAGAATCTCGTGCTAGAGGACGTTGGGACACAATGCTCTAATAGGATGTGTGACATTGGGGCACGAGTTTTTATTTCAATTGTATGATGTTATTTTACTTTAATTTAATCAACTGTTTAACAAGATTTCTTTTGCAAACTTTGACGGCCTTGTCTTGAGCCAGATATGTTTTTAATAAGTTTCATTTGGTAATAGTGAAGTAAATATAATCCTTTTACCTCATGAATTTGTGTACATGATTTTGATAAAATTGGTTTAATTAAATTCCACTATTTTATATATTTTTCTTATTTATATGTATGTCCAGGTAGAGGGTGTCACAAGACGCGAAACATTTAGTACAGTATATAAAGGTTGTCTCCAACATAAAGATTCTTCTAATTATACAATCGCATTAAAACGGTTTAATGTGGGATATAATGCAGTGTTTAAGAAAGAAATAAACCTACTCTGCCAACTTCACCACCCTAATTGTGTGTCTCTTATTGGATTTTGCAACCATGAAAACAAGATGATTATTGTGTACGAGTACATCTCCAATGGATGTCTAGATAGACGCCTACAACGTGGGAAACTCAGAAGCCAAGCGCTTCATCTTTCATTGTATCCTCAGAGCCAGTACCATTCTTTTGGATGAGGACATGGAGCCAAAACTCTAAGGTTTCGGCCTTAGCATATAAGGACCACAATTTAATTCGAAGGCGAAGCCGAAACAAATTAATGCAGATCATATTAAGGGTAATTTTATTTTTTATGAGCTAACTAGGATGAATTTTTTCCAGTTAACTAAGCTAATACAGTAATACTTAAACTTATAGATAGTCTTGGTTACATGCCTTTGGAGTATGTCATGGATGGTTTTGTGGCAGATAAATGGGATGTTTTCTCATTTGGTTTGGTTCTACTACCAGTTGTGTGTGGAATGGATTATTTAATAATGCCAGCAAATATGGAACAAATGGAAAAGCCTGTTGAGGAGAATATTGATTTGAATATCAAAGGAAAGATTGCACCAGAGTGTTTGTGACACCTTCTACCCCGACATACATATAATTAAGAAAAACATAAAAATTTGGAATTTAATTAAATCAATTTTATTCAAATTACTTAAACCAATTCACATGGGTAAAAAGGTCACATTCACTTCATTGTTACCAAATAAAACTTATTAAAAAGCATCTCCAACTCAAAACAAGATCGTCCAAAACTCCAAAGAATGAACTAAAGACTCAGCATGTGAAACAAAATGATAAAAACAACATATTCAAAACTTCATGCAATAATACAAAAACTCATGCCCCAATAATATATCTTATCAGAGTATTGTGTTCCAGCATCCTCTAGCATGAGTTTCTCTATAACCATCCACCTAATCATCTGCTCCCACGAACACAAAGTTCGAGATCATCACAGGATCTAAACATAAACCTCACACAGGGAGTAAGTTATCACATTCCTAACTAGTAGAGAGAAACAAGACAACATAGATATAAAAATCATATAAATGAAATACAACTTACTTAAACACAACTCACGTCATTCCACCACTTATCGCGTAACATCACTTCTGAATACTACACGTCTCACACATTTTCACATCATTCACGTACTTAAGGATTAAAGCACAATATCACTCAACCAATCAATATCGATCAATACACAAACGTTATGCAACAAATATACTAAGACTCAATGCTATATGCAATGTGGTACCATGCCAGTGAAAAACCTCGTCGGGTGCCTAAGAGTACATGACAAGATGGACCACACACTAGAAGTCAGGTCACTTTCACTAGGTGAAATCATAGGGAGACCAGTCAAGGTCACTCTGTTTTGCAAGAACGCTCCAATCATATGGGATTAGCATAGGCTTAAAGGAACATTCAAACCGAGTGTATTTATCCCCAAGGCCTACACTCCGAAGAGTCCGTCAGGGCCTCTCCCTCTTGATTCAGGTCCAACCCAAAAAACATTTTAACACGTAGACTCTATGTATGAACTATACAAAACACACAACCCCTCAATTGTTCTCAAAATAATTTTAACCCGTCGCACCTCAAAGTGATTAAACTCGTCGGGTTCCCATAGTGGATCTCATCACCTTACTCATCGCGCATTAACTCGTCACCCTTAAAAGGTCTTATAGTTGTGTGATTTTATAATTCATAGCTCACAATTCAATGCATACAACATCTCAATACACGTGTGATCTCACAATTTAACACATACTCAACTTGTCACTTACATACAGTTCATCGCACTTCCCTAATCCCAAGACAACAAGTTATCACGCCTCATGCATCATATACATGTTACACAATAAAAATATCAATATGTTATGTTCATACGATTAAACTCCTCAAATAATTTTACATAATCATATCAAAATCAAAGGAATCAAAATCATAGGTTCAAAAACACGAAAACACCAAGAGCACTCAATTTTATCAACCAATTTGCATATAGGCATCAATTGGTCCATCAAACACAACAATCTTGTGATTATAATCATAAAGGAAAAATTACAATAAAATAAACATCCCAAAATAAACCCCAATTTGATCCTCTAAGGATCTTACACATGTTTACTTTAACCCCAATTGTGATAAACTCATCCCTTACCTCTAAGCGGGTTCACGTGTGTAGTCTAGTGTCTCTAGCGGTTCCCTAAGATTCCTCAAGTTTTTCCTTTGGTTGCTCTGCTAGGGTTCCCAAGCGTTAGAGAGAATGAGAAAGTATTGGAGCCTCTATTTCACTATCTTCATGCGAGAGACATTTCTCTCACCATAGACATTATTTCATAAATTCCAACGGTTAAAATT
Source organism: Glycine soja (assembly GCF_004193775.1). NCBI lineage: Eukaryota > Viridiplantae > Streptophyta > Magnoliopsida > Fabales > Fabaceae > Glycine > Glycine soja. The sequence goes on along the minus strand of NC_041009.1, from coordinate 21,971,964 downwards.
AGTTCCAAACCTGGCGTTCAAATTTCACGACGATCCAACGGTTAACAAGTTTGGCAACGTAGTTTTACTAGGAAAGGTTTAGGTGTATGCGGGAAAAAGAGAACTACGTGTGAGGGACATTTCTCTCACCATATACATTATTTCTCAAATCCCAACGGTGACGGTGTGCAGAAATGAGCTCCAAACCTGGTGTTCAAATTTTACGACAATCCAATAGTTAATGAGTCTGAAACTATTAGGATAGGTTTGAGTGTATGCTGGAAAAAGAAAAGATTTTGGGAGAGGGGGAAGGGAAAACTAATTTGAAAGGAAGAGGGAGTGTAGAGACGTATGGTAAATGTAAAAACTAACCTAACATGTCTCTATTTATAGCTAGGGTACCCTCAGCCTATTATTTACTCTATTTTTTCTTTATTTTATTATTAATAAAAAAATAACTTTATTTTACTGAAGAAATGTAGGTGATTAAGATAGCTGAAATTGAGGTTATTGTTTTCAGTCACAATAAGCTAAAATTGATTGAGATAATTATTTGTAGCTTTTGTTGTGATCCTTTTTTCTAGCATTTTTTATTTTACCAAATGTTGTCATTGTAATAAATTTGAAAGGAATGCAGGAAATTGGGTGCCAACAAACTAGTAATGATAGAACCACTTTATAACTAAGTGCTAATATAGGGCACAATAGTATAGAAGATCTGCGTTATCAATTGTAGAGATCACTACACACCTAAAGCATGTAGTATTTTTAAAAGGTAATGTTGATAATTTTTTAAATGGACAAAGACACGGTAATCTTGGGAAATCCTAAGCCTTTGATAGAACTAGACCAGAAACAGAGGCAAGGAATGTGTGTATTATTATAATAGTGCACCCAAAACATAGTACATATGAGTTTCGAGGTTTCACCACCCTCTACTTCCCAAATTCTCTCCCTCCTCCCTCTAATTCCCCTCTAATAAACTATTTATATTTTCTTAACCAACTAACATTTAGTTCTAACTATCTAATAGTTAGTTGTAACTAACTAACAGTTAGTTATCCTAGCTATCCTAACTAACTGACAGCTAACATACACCTTTCCTCCATCTATCAATACCTCCTCTTTAAGATGGACCTTGTCCTCAAGGTCAAGGTTAGAAAAACAACCTGCATTTCATAAGCAAGGGTCTCCTTCATCCTCTTCCTCCATAATCATCAATCTGAACTGTTTATTTTTACTCACATGAGCAGGATTATACTTTTCGTCACAGGTGAAATATTCTCCTTTCCTCATTTTCTCATTTACTTCCGTGAGTGACAAATTATGGAAGGTTCTTCTACCTTGCCACCCACTGGATCCTCTTTTAACAGCATTAGTAAGATCAACTGCCTTACTATTTGCTGGTTGCCAATCCTTTACAGATTTCTGACCCGAATAGTTGGGTTTCTGCAAATTATACCCCTGGATATTACTCAAGGGTAACTTCCATAAAACTCTATTCTTATCCTCCACTCTTCGAGCCTTAACCATGGCTTCCTTCAAGTTCTTTGGCTCATGAAGCCTTACTTCAGTACTAATCTCTTCCTTTAACCCCTTAGAAACACTTCCACTAGAAATGACTCCTCCAACACTTTCACCATTCTAACGCACTTTTCAAATTGACCGATGAATCCCTTCACAGTCTCTTCTTGTTGCAATGCCAATAACGCTTGAACAGGATATCCCAAGCTCGAAGCCTGAAACCTTTGAGTGACTGCAATCTTGAATCCATCCTAAGAATGATTTGGATTCCAAGATTCCCACCATTGGAACCAACCCAAAGCTTCCCCCTCCATCGCGATCACCACTACTTCCAGCTTGTCCTCTTCCCTAACTGCCCGTAACCGAAAATATCGCTCAATCCTGGTCAACCAGCCCATTGAATCCTCACCATCGAATATGGGCAATTCTAAATTCCTCCACAGATTGCCGTCGTGCACCGCCATACCTTCATCCCCTTCGCTCGCGTAAATTGTATGCACGTTCATCCTAGAAGATTTTTTCTCCCACGCCGCTGCCAACCTTTGGATCATCCCTTCGATCGAGCTCAACCACGATTCCACTGCTTCGCGATTCTCCTCCATGGCTATCTCCATAGCTTCCATGCGTGTCTCCATTCTTGCGTTCGCCTTCGTCACCATTAACGATTTTACACTCCAAGATTGGAGCTTTGATACCAGTTGATAGAACTAGACCAGAAGCAGAGGCAAGGAATGTGTGTATTATTATAATAGTGCACCTAAAACATAGTACAGATGAGTTTCGAGGTCTCACCACCCTTTACTTCCCAAATTCTCTCCCTCCTCCCTCTAATAGACTATTTATATTTTCTTAACCAACTAACAGTTAGTTATCCTAGCTATTTCAACTAACTGAGAGCTAACGTACACCTTTCCTCCATCTATCAGTCTTCAATGCAACTTCAAGAATAATATTGATATCCTAAGCCTTCAATTATTATCGGTTTGTGCCAATGCTCTTCTCATTATCTTCGAATTGCCAAATTAAATATTTCTTCCAGATTGATTTTAATGATTGATTGTGATTGAAATTGTTTGATTATGCCAAGGATATCAACTCCATATTTGGATTTACTATGATATTTTGATCAAGTTTGAAATTTGTGTGCTTCTGTAAAATAATGGAACAATTGGTGTAATTGTTCCAGTTTTACAAGATCTCAATATCAAGTTGCACCAAAGGTATACGGAGGGGGAGTTTCACGGCTCTTGGAATGATCAACACTTGTACTGGGGAGCTAACAGCATTGATGATACTTTCTCCTGGTGTTAGAATTATGCAGACAGCTATGAAAGCAGGGAATAAGTGTATTGGTTGTATAGAGGGGGTTGGGTAGAAATGCATGAAATTATGCAGTCAGGAACTAGATTCTCTTGCCGCCAGGGAGGGTAAGTAGCGCTTATAGTTCCTATTATGCTGGACGGTAGCAACTTTTTTTACTGCTCTGGCTTGGTATGGCCATACCTTTTTCTAATTTTCATTTCTGCAAAGTTTACTCCAGGAATGCTAATAGATATCTGTGACACTGATTATTTTCACACACTTTCCACTTTGCATTCTAGAGATGTACTTGATTATATAAATATAAATAAACTCCAAAAAATGATATGTTTGTGGGGTTATTATTTTCTTTGTAATGAACAGAACTGAATGGGGTTTAGAAAATTTGGGAAGGTACCCGAAGTCATTACAATTAAGATAGAAAGGTACATTTTGTAATACACACAAAGAAGTCATGTTCTTTAAAAGCAAAATAAAGGCATGTGAGCACAATCTGGCTGTTTAGTCACTTACCAGTCACCACAAAACCTGACCAGCCATCTATCTGTTGTTTCCTTCTCTTTCTTGTCACACAAGTGGTGTGCTAATAATACAATGACCTCAATTTTTTTTGACATTTTTACCAATATATTAAAAAATGGGAATTTTAACCATAATAGGTTTGAGAGAGGGGGAATGCAAATCTTAGATCCTATGTTGGGCTGAATTTTTTTGAAAAGCTAAAATGAACATTTTATTAATAGCAGCAGCCTAGAAAAGAGCACAAGGTGTGACTCTTCCTAAGCTAAAAATGAAGCCAAATACAATAGCATATTGACATCCGAAAAGCAAAGCCAATATGAATACCACCTAAGAGTGATATACTTTCTTTACAACTCTTCGCATTCTTACAGCAACCACACCAAGACCTATGTTGGGCTGAATTTAATATGGGAAGGGGCACCAATTGATGTGGATTACTATTGGCCTTTACTTCCTGCACGTCCATACCTACTTCCTACACTTCCCAATTTTTTCAATATTCCTAAACTACCCTTCTGATGTATTTAACTTTCCTTTATTCAACCTTTGTCCTAAAAGCAGCTGACCTACTCCCAACACCTTCTTCCATTTTCATTCAAGTATGTTTTCCGTGAAGGTTGCGCTGGCGTAGACATCGTTATATCCGTCGAATGTCACGAACATTGGTTGTTTTGGTGCAGCTCCGCCGAGGTCGGGTCGAGGTAGCATCTACATTCTGTGCATAGCTCCTTTGAGGGTTGGGTTGAGGTAGATACTGTAGGTAAAGTGGTTGTTTTGACTCTTTTGCTTGGTTAGTTTTTTGTTTGGAGAACTCATTCCAAAAGGCAATTGTGACTAATTCTTCTGGAAAAGACTTTATGATACACTTGTACCACAATTACGAAAAAGCTTTTTTTGTAAATAATTATTATTCAGAATGGTTCAACAAGGATTCTGAAATAGCTACTCCGTAACTTTCATACTAGACTTCCGAAGAGCCTATTCTAGAAAGTGAGTTTGTTTTTTAGAATGTAATCTGGAATGCCTATTATAACTTTCCAAAACAACTCTTCCATAATTCTTTAAATATGCTTCGAGAAATCATTATCCCAAAAAGAAAGTTTTGGGAAAAAATGTTCCAGAATGGTCGTTCTGAAACCTGTAGTATACATTTAATCTGTAACAGTACTTATAGGGTTTTGGATATACATTTAATCTGTAACAGTACTTATAGGGTTTTGGATATACATTTAATCTGTAACAGTACTTATAGGGTTTCGGATAAACTTTTCGAGAAAGTATTTTTTTAATTATTTTTAATTTGTATTATAATTGATCAGATCAACCTAAGGTATAGTTTTTTCTTTAATTTTAGTTTAAAAATAAATTTATTCTTAAAAAATTTCTATCTTATCAAAAATTATTTTAAAGAATTTTTTGTGTGATGATGATGATAATGTCAACAACAAAAGATAATGATTATAATAATAATATCTATATTAATGATCATAATTATATCAACAATAAGAAGACAATAATGATATAATAATATTCATGATAATAGTAATAATCATCACAATAATATTAGTCATGATAATTACAATAATAACAACGATAACAATAGTAATAATATCGGTAACATAATTTTTTTTAAAACAATAAATATAAAAACATTTTAAAAACGAGTTAAAAATTAATTTAAATTCATTTTTATTAACACATGTTTTATTTTAAAACTTACATAAAAAAAAACTCTCAACCTCCCCCAAACAGGCCTAATTAAATTTTTTTTTTTTTTACCACGGAAGCCAAAACCTGTCATGAATATGCAAGTCACTTCACTTACGTGAGCACATTAATGATTTGAGAATATAAAATATGAGTAAAATCAAGTTATGATTTCAACTATGTTAAAGAAAATTATGATTTGAACTAAATATACTAAACTAAATATTTAGCTTCATGCTAGACTATTTATTATATACCTCCAAATTATGATGTCAACTAAATATACCAGTAGGCAATATGTATCTAAAGTAATGCCTCTAACGGAGTTTATCGCAAAGGGCAACACGATTATTTTTTAGCATCATACAATCTCACAAACAGACAAAATAAGAGAGGACCATACCGAAGGACAAAACAACCGTTACACAGGAGAATCTACAGTAATGCCTCTAATGGAAACCATAAAAATGTTAAGTTATAGATAGATGAGATTCCTGCAGTAAAAGAAAACATGTTCACATTAAACTTTTTCAGTCATATAAATATATTAAAAAGTTAATAAAGTAAAAAAAATATAAGAAAAATGTATGAAGCGATAGATAATGTAGAATCCTCCGGTGACTTTACTGATTCCAGGCAAGTCGGATCCCTAGGAAGATTGAAGAAGAGTAGCAGTGAATGTTTTTGGTAAGTGACAAGTAATAATTAATCAATAATCAAGCAGGTTTTACAAATTGGAACCATGTTTGTCAAATTTGGGCTTCTGCAGTTCCAAGCACACAAGTACAAGTTCATCTCAGAGACAGTATCCAACGGTGATGCAAGAGTTGTGCCATCAATTTTCTCTGGCCGAAGTTTAGAAATCAACGAAAAACTTTTATCAAAACAGACTAATTCATCGTGGAAGTGCTGGTAAAGTATATAAAGGTTGAAGATCCGCATAGGAGTAGCACGTGGACTTCACTACCTTCATGCAGGAGTGAAGCTCACCATCATTCACCTTCACATCAACCTTAGCAACATTCTTTTGGACAACAACATGAAGCCAAAAATCAAAGATTTCAGCCTTAGCCTAAAGGGACCACATTTTATGTCAAAGCCAAAACCAATTAAAGTAGTTTCTGTTGTGGGTAATGTCTTATTTTATGAGCTTACTCTTTGCATTGAATTTTTGTCGGTTAAACTAAGTTAACACTTTCACTTATAGGTACTGCAATGAGTTTTTATCAGTTAAATTAAGCTAATACTTTCACTTATAGGTACTTATGCCTACATGGCTATGGAGTATGCCATGTACGGTACTGTCAAAGATAAATGTGATGTTTAGTCATTTGGTTATAGTTCTGCTAGATGTTGTATGTGGAAGGAAATATGTACAAATAAAAGCGCAAAGAGAATTTTTGGAGAAGCCTGTTGAGGAGGAAATTGATCCGAATATCAAAGGAAAGATTGTACCAGATTGTTGGTAAGTCTTTACAGATATCATGGTAAGATGCTGGGATTATGAACCAGATGAGCACAAAGAATGGGTGAAGTAGAGGTGGAACTTGAGTCTGCTCTGTTGTTACAGGAACAAGCAGATATCACAAACATCAGCAGTAATTATACCTTGTATTCCACCACCAATTTTCCAAAATACCAATGGCCGGTTAGATGGACTGAATCACTGAACTCGGGATACAGTGATACAGATACTGAACAAAGTATTGAATCCGTAGGTGATTTGATTAGGTAAGCTGAAATTAAGGTTAGTGTTTTGAATCAAAAGAGTCACAATGTCCTAACAAAATGACTATGGTTGTGTTGGGTAATGGGGATATCACTAGTGCATCTTCTTCTAGTTCTTCTAGTGAGAGTGAAAGTGAATGTGATGTACAGCCCCTGAAAGGTGATCCTTTGATGGTTAGGAGGTTAATGCGTAAGCGTGTGCAAGGATAGAGATGAAACTCAGAGAGAACATTTTTCATACTAAATGCATGGTGATGGGGAAAGCCTTAAAAATGATCAAGTTGAATTGAGTTACTTGTAACTTTTGTTGTGATCCCTCTTTGTTTCTAGCATTTTGATTTTACCAGAAGCCGATTGCAATAATCTTGTACTTGTACTTGAAAGGAATGCAGGAAATTGAATGCCAACAAATCAGTAGTGATATAGAACACAATAGTATTGATGAGCAATGTTGTCAATTTTTCTGCTGCCAATCTTATTAGATAAACAACTAATAGCTTTAATCAAAACAGAATAATAGAAAGAGGATGCTTTGTTACACTCTTCTCATATGATGCAATCAATGGCAATACTAGATCCAACAGAAGTTAGATGTATACACCAATTATTTTTATTTCCTTTTCCCCAAGGCAGAGACTAACTCCACCTTGATATCTTACAAATCGAGCAGTGGAGGAATGTCGGAAAATACTGAGATGGGGGATTTGTAAGTTCTCTATTCTTTATTTCTTAGACTTGGTAACCTCTTTTTAATGGGCCCTTTTGATGAGTGTCCTTTATTTGCTCATTATTGATTTATATCAGTTTCGAATCGCTCATATAACATAACAAATGGCCAACTTATTAATCAAAACAAAAACTATACATCTTAAATCTTCTAACTTTTCCTCAATTATTACACGGGTGCATAGTGAAGCAAAATGGAAGACAAATGAGATTGTAGTAAGAAACTTTTGAATTTTTAAGCATCGGAGAATTTGTATTTCACACAATCCAATCCCTTAGTTGATTTCACGTTATCAATACATATGAGGTCATTAGCCTGAACAGCAGAGAATTTTGACTTAACTTCCAGAAGAGTTCCTCAATCTTAAGAATACGAAAAATTGCAAATACAATTTGGCCACAAGCCATTCAAGTGTTACATGTTCACTACACTATATAGTTCATATCGTTGGACATTGCATAAACTTCATTTTTTCAAGCACAATATAAATTTGTATAGTCATGAAAATATGTCTGCAAGGGTTTCATTCCTTTTCCATTGTTTTTTGGGAGTTTATTAGGAGCAATTCTTCTTCAAATTGTGAGCCTTTGATAAAAAAAATTACCCCAAACCTCCCCAAAAGTCATGGATCTGAACACTGGAGATGTTAAACTTATCAGAGGCTTTGCAGGTTCTATAAGGGATTCTTTTGTTGGGTTAACGAAATAGACAACATTGTGTCTCGTATTGCTTGAATTTGTGATAACCAGGTGTTTAGCAGCAATGAGTCTTCCATTTGCTAATGATCTATATATCAATCATAGAAAGTTGAACTTTGTCATGCAAAACCTTATCATGAAGGTTAGCTTCAAGTAATCAAACTAATTCTTCACAAGATACAGTACGAATATATGGATTTTAGTAAATTAATCTATCTATAACTGTTAGATAGAAACAATAGTTCTGCATATGAATCTGTTAGTACAAAACTGTCAGGTAGTAAAATCAAAATGAATTATTGAAAAATATATTTAAGCCTAAAAAATTGAGATATACTTTTGATTATTTTTTCCTAAAAATATACTTATTGATTTTTTTTCAAATTATCGTTTTGTGTCAATAACAATATATTTGAATGGGTAAATAGTCACTTTTGTCTCTAAACGTGTAATTCACTGACAAATGTGTCTCTAAAAGATGAAAATATAAAATTTATTTCTCAAAAGTGTAAAAAGTGCGACAAATATATTCAGTCGTTAACTTTCGTTTATCACCGTTAATAAAATAACCTATGTGACACAGATGGACGAATTTGTCACTGAAATGATTGTCAACGTGACCAAATCTAATTGTCATCATAGGGACATATTTGTTATATAATATTTTTAACAGAACAATGACACAAAACCCGTACAACCCAATAGTTCTCATTCTTGTAAATATCTCTTTATGTAAACATTTTTTCTGTTAGGCAAAAAGGATATTCATTGGCCTTATTCCTTTAGGTTAATACGTGTATATAAAATTGTATCTTTTTTCTAAAATCAATATACAAAATTCATTCTCAAATCATTACCTCAGCGTCTTGAATATCTTCTCTCTTGTCTTTATTCGTTTTATGGTATCAGAGCTCTGCCTGTTGTCCTCCCATGTCTTCAATGATCCATCGCTCAACCCTTCAAGTCCTTATTTCATCCATCCTAGTGATGGTCCTTCCTCTGTGTCTATTACCCCTGTCCTTGACGGAACCAACTACCCGTCCTAGTCTCATACTTTCCATATGGCCCTCATCTCCAAAAATAAAATGGCATTCCTCCTTGGCACAATCCTGGTCCCTTCTGTCAAAGAACCTTTTTACTCTGGGAGAGATGCAACACTCTCATCATGTCTTGGCTTTTGAATTCGCTTTCCCCCTCCATTGCTCAAAGCGTCATCTTCCTTGAATATGCTACCTACATTTGAAACGGCCTTCGTGAACGTTTTTCACAGGGAGATCTTCTCCGCATTCCAGAGCTCCAGGAATAAATATATGGCCTTTCTCAAGGTAACTGTTTTGTCTCTGACTTTTACACTGCCTTGAAAATCCTCTGGGAGGAATTGGATAATTATCATCCTTTTGTTACCTATTCTTGTGAGGCCAAGAAATACCACCAGTAGGATTTTGTCATTAGATTCTTGAAAGGATTGGATGAACGTTTTTCTGTTGTACGTTCCCAAATCTTGCTTTTGGATCCCTTTCCGACGGTCAATCGAGTTTTCTCCATGGTGGTTCAACAGGAATGTCAGCTCAGTGTCATTCCTCCTTCCTCTGCTAAACCCAATAGCTTTATCAATGCTTCCAACGATTTTGGTAAAAGTCGTGGTGTGTTTGGTTCGTCGTCCACCAACAAAAACACTTCCAATAAAAAGTTCTCTTACTGCCACCACACCGGACACATTATTGATGTTTGTTGGGGGAAGCACGATTATCCACCGGGTTACCCTCGCTACCCTGGCCGCCCACGGTTCAAAAACCGTGACTCCTCTTCTTCTACCAATAGCGTTGCTTCAGTCGACCCAATGGAGAGACCAACTGCTTCTTCAAGTCCTATTACTTTGACCCAAGCCAATTATCAATCTCTAATGGCCTTGATTCAACAGCCCAACTCTGCTTCTGATGCTACGGGAACAATCTTGTCCAGCCCAATAGCGCCAATCTCATTCAAGTTCCTTTTAATCAAAAAAATGGTTTTGACTCTAGTGGTATATTTCTTGCAACAATACACACTTCACACACAATACTTCTTCCACCACCCGTAAACATAGTGTGCCCTGGATCATAGATTTAGGAGCCACGGATCACATTGCATCTTCTTTAAATTGTTTTTCAAGTTATTCTAAAACAAATCCTATTCAAATTAATTTGCCAAATAAATCCATTGTCACTGCTTATATTTCTGGAACAATTATATTTTCTTCAAATTTCATTCTTCACGATGTCCTCTTTGTTCCTGAATTTCATTTCAATCTCTTGTCTATATCTAAGTTGCTTAAAATTCGTAAATTTACTCTTATCTTTGATGGTTTCTTTTGCATTATACAAGACAAGCATTCGTTGCAGATGATTGGTTTGGTTAATCTAGAGCAAGGTCTTTACCATTTAAATATCAATAAAGAAACCAAGATCCCTCAACCAAAAAAAAAAATCTCCATCAACAATAATATTGTCCGCACCATCTCCTCTTCTAACCTAAGGCATTTTAGACTAGGGCACCTTTTGGGAAACCATTTAAATATGTTACGTGAACAATTTCCTTTTATTCCAAGTCATGTTAATGAGAATTGTGACATTTTTCATTTTTCTAAACAAAGAAAATTGTCTTATAATCTTAGTACTAGTAGAGCTTTAAAGATTTTTTATTTAGTCCATATGAACATTTGGGGTCCTTTTTCCAAAGCTTCAATTGATGGATAAAAATATTTTTTGACCATTGTAGATGATTTTAGTAGATATACTTGGGTAGTGTTATTAAAGTCAAAATCTGAAGCTAAAATGCATGTCCAAAAATTTTATTGCTTTAATAGAAAATCAATTTGATTCCAAAATAAAGTGTATTCGTTCAGATAATGGACCCAAATTTTTTCTTAAAGATTCATTTGCCACAAAGGGTATCATTCATCACACTAGTTATGTTTACACCCCTCAACAAAATGGGCATGTAGAAAGAAAAATATCAACACATTCTTAACATTGCACGTGCCCTTATGTTCCAATCTCAATTACCTGAATATTTATGGTCTCATGCCATAAAACATTCATTCTTCCTTATTAACAGAATACCTTCTCCAGTCACTAATAAACAAACACCTTATGAGCTTTTGCATAATCATAAACCAGATTTTTCAATGCTTAAAGTTTTTGGGTCTTTATGTTATTCTTCAACCAGTGGACCACATCAAAAATTTGATCCTAGATCTAGACAAGGTGTTTTTCTTGGATTTCAAATTGGAACAAAAGGGTACGTCATTTTAGATTTCCAATCAAGAGAAATTTTTGTCTCAAGAAATATCATATTTTATGAAACAATATTTCCTTTTATTCAAAATAATCAGGTTCCCAAGGAGGCCCAACATGATCCTCTACCTATGCCAACTAATGCCCAAAACCTTCATGAGGAAAGCCCAATACAAATGCCCAATCCAGAGTTAACTACTACTTACACCACCCAACAGCCCAACTTTATCCCATCTCCAAACCGACATTTACCATCATTTTTTTGCCTTCACTATAATCACAGCTTCCCTCAACATCTCCACAATCAAGTTCTCCTCAATCTAGGACACCTGGTTCCCCTTCTTTCACCATTGACACTCCTTTGCACCATAACCCCACTCCTACACCTACTCCCTTTGTCCCAAGACGCTCTTCTCAACCTATCAAACCCAATGTTTGCCTTACAAACTATATTTGTAGCATCGAGACGTAGCCAAATCAATCATCATCAACATGCTTGTATCCTCTCCAATCTATTTTGTCATATTCTAACATCTCTGAGTCTGAGCATCGCTATATAATGAATCTATCTTCTGGGGTTGAACCTCGAAGTTATCAGGAAGAAGTTTTGAGTCCCTGTTTGGTTGAAGCCATGAAAGATGAAATTGAGGCTTTGAAACTCAACAACACCTGGGATATTGTTGATACTCCAGCTGGTATTAAACTTATAGCATGCAAATGGGTCTACAAAATTAAGAGAAAATCGGATAGAAGCGTGGAATGGTACAAAGCACAAATGGATGCAAAGGGTTTCTCTCAAGTGGAAGGAATTGATTTCTTTGAAACATTCTCTCCCGTGGTAAAAGTGGACACTATCTGTGTCATCCTCACTCTTGCTTCTGCAAATAAATGGCAGCTTCAACAACTCGATGTGAGTAATGCTTTCCTCCATGGTGACTTGTCTGAAGAGGTTTATATGATAATTCCTCAAGGATTGCAAGCCCATGGCTCTTCTTAGAGTTGCAAACTCAAAAAATCTCTATATGGCCTCAAGCAAGCTAGCCGCAAATGGTATGAAAAGCTTTCTGATCTTCTTATTTCATCCGGTTACAAACAATCACATGCAAATCATAGTTTATTTATCAAACACAATGGAGATGAATTTACAACTTTGTTGATCTATGTGGATGGCATTGTTTTAATTGGAAATTCTGATGCTGAAATGGCCCAAATCAAAAATATTCTTCATTCAAATTTTCGAGTTAAGGATTTAGGAGCATTGAAATACTTTTTGGGTTTAGAAAAAATTACTCTGCTAATGGCATATATGTATCTTAACGTAAATATTGTCTTGAGTTGCTTGCTGATTCTAGAATGATGGGTTGCAAACCTTTTTCAACACCTATGGAAAGTTCATTGCGGCTGCATCAAGATGATTCTAGTGATCTTCTTGATGATCCTTTATCCTATAGGCGTCTTGTTGGTCGTCTAATTTACCTCACCACAACCCATCCTGACATTGTTTTTGCAACCCAACAACTCAGCTAATTCATGGCTCATCCCATAAAGTCTCATCTAGGTGTTGCAAGGAGAGTCTTAAGATACCTGAAGGGTTCTCCAAGCAAAGGTCTTCAATTCAAGAGGGATACTTCTATACATTTAAGTGGCTTCAACGATGCTAATTGGGCAACTTGTGTTGACACCCGCAGATCAATCACAAGTTATTGTTTTTTCATTGGGAACTCTCTAGTGTCATGGAAAAAAAAGAAGCAAAATACAGTGTCTTGTTCATCTTCGGAAGCAATGCATCGTGTTATTGCTACAAGTACATGTGAACTACAGTGGCTCACATATCTTCTCAATGATTTAAAAATATGTTGTTCTAAACTTGCAACATTATATTGCGACAACCGAAGTTCACTTTACATTGCATCAAATCCAGTGTTTCATGAGAGAACAAAACACTTGGAAATTCACTACCATCTTGTTCGAGAAAAGGCTCAAGCAGGTCTAATGCGGTTGCTACCAGTTCCATCCTCTCATCAACTTGCTGACATGTTCACTGAGGCATTATCACCTCGTCTCTTCAAGTCAAATGTATCCAATTCGAGGTTAATTGATCTTTATACACCTCCATCTTGAGGGAGGCTAACAGAACAATGGCCCAAAACCCATACAACCCACTAGCTCTCATTCTTGTTAATATCTATTTATGTTAACATTTTTTTGTTATGATCCTAAAGTAGATTCTAGAATAGTATGAGTTGTAATTTGTTAGGCAAAAAGGATATTCTTTGGCCTTATTCCTTTAGGCTAATACGTGTATATAAAATTGTATCTTTTTGCTAAAATCAATATACAAAATTCATTCTCAAATCATTACCTGAGTGTCCTGAATATCTTCTCTATTGTCTTTATTCATTTTAATTTTTTTTATTTTTCATTTTCCCACTCTACTAACAAATATGTCTCGAAAGGTTAAAATACAATTTGAAAAAATTTATAATGATTGCGACAAATTTTTTTTAACAAACTCATAAATTAAATTGAGTCTAAAAGAAAAAGAATACTAGTTTTATAAACTCATAAATAACTTTTTTATACTCCCATGCTTGATGAAAGTTTCAACTAAAACAAAAATGCTTTCAAGGAAAACAAAATGCGTCTCTGAAAGATGAAAATATAAAATTTAGTCCCTGAAAGTGTAGAAAGTGCAACAAATATATCCAGACATTAATAATAGATTGTGACTAATTATTATAATTTGGAAAATTTATAATGATTGCGACAAATTTTTTTAACAAACTCGTAAATTAAATTGAGTCTAAAAGAAAAAAGAATGCTAGTTTTATAAACTCATAAATAACTTTTTTTATACTCCCATGCTTGATGAAAGGTTCAAGTAAAACAAAAATGTTTATTGTAAAACATTATAGTTAAATTAGATTCATGAATAATTTTTAGGAAAAATTACAATTACAATAATATTTTTAATTTCTAAAAAAGACTCACCTCCTTTGGAATAATTTTTTAAATGATCAGTCAATAAAAAATCATTGTGGATGATTTTAAAAAAATAATTTAAAAATCAACAAAATTTTATTATAACTTGTAATTTGATGTCATTGCATATACTAATAGATATTCATATTTTATTATGAAAAATTTATTAAAAAAGTTATTAAATAAATAGTGTTTGATTAAACAGAAACAATGATCTCTTTATCGTTTTACAGTAAAAAAAATTGTTTTTTTTTTCTGTGTTGATAGCATTTATTCAAGAGTTAACAACCAAATGATTGATTTTTTTGTAGTTGAAGAAAAGTAAGAAGAATTTGCCAAAGTAATAAAAATTCACTTCCATTGATAATATTTTATCGCAATCATTATAAATTTTTCAAAATTAAAATAAGTAGTCACAATCAATTATTAATGTACGAATATATTTGTCGCACTTTTTACACTTTCGGGGACTATATTTTATATTTTCATCCTTTAGAGATATTTTTGTCAACGAAGTGGGAAGACGAAAAATCAAAAAAATATTATATGACAAATATGTCCCTATACTGGCAATTAGAGATGACCACGTTGATAGTCATTTTAGTGACAAATTCGTTCATTTGTGTCATGTAGACTATTTTATTAATGGAGACGACCAGAAGTTAACGACCGGATATATTTGTTACATTTTTTATACTTTCGGGAACTAAATTTTATATTTCCATCTTTCAGAGACACATTTGTCAATGAATTACACATTTATAAACAAAAGTGATTATTTATCCACATTTGAATTGATAATTTTACTAGAGCAAGCTACGGGGAAAAAATACCTGTAACATAATCCCGATGTTTACCACAAAGGCATTGTGAATTGGCTCAACACCAATCCATTCCCATCTTTGAAGACCTGCAGTGCATTGATCCCTACTTCTTGAAACAAAATGGTAATAAGGATAGAGTCTTTGTGCATGAATGTTCCTAAGGTTAAACTTGGTTCAAGACAAGGAGGGTAGAAATGAGACAGCACTACTGGATTTTCACCAAGTCCTCCACAAAAATATTCTGGGTTGAGATCAAATCCTTCACAAATCAGCTCCAAAATTTGAAGTGCCAGTTTCCTTAGTTCTTGTGTGTATTTCCCTACAACTTCACTGAAAAACTGATACATGCTTGGTCAAATTATCAAATAAAACAACTGCAACAGCAGTACAGCACTATGAAAGCATTATTTTTGTGAAAACAATTAGTAATTTTTCCCAATGAACAGCGAAATTCTGTGGCAACATTCAAAATTAGTACGTACAAATAGAAATTAATTAAGTGTACCAAGAAGAGCATTTGGAGAAAGGATAATAAAGTATACCAAGAAGCGTGTGGTCACAACTACCCTTGGATAGTTGGGTCGAAAAGATTCACACTAGGCATGACAACAGGACATGGGCGGGTTTAGCCTCCCCAGCCTGTGCCTCACTCCTTGAACCTGAAACCTGATCCTTGTCGGAGTCCAAAAGTTAAATTCATTCCTCTCCCGCTTAGATAGGGATCGGGTTTCCTTGTCTCGTCCCGTCCTGCCTTTGATCCTATCTTATTTTATTATTCATAAAAAATGGAAAAAAATGATAATTTTTTTTTTGTAATTAAACTAAATCTATTACATAATGTTAAATTAAAATTTTAAATAAAAATCATTTGATCTCATTTATTTTTGGATAGCTTAAAAAAAATAATGATCATAACACCTTGTTTATTAAGGTTGAAATTCCAAGTATTTAGCAGTAAATAAGTAAAAATTATTTACTCATTTATTTTTTGAGCTCAACATGAAATTAAGTAAAAATTATACATAATTATAAGAAAAATAATAATTTCATGCATAAAATAAGTATTAATCCATTAAAATTTATAATAGAAACTAGTATCATCAAACAAAGTGTTCTAAAATAAACATACAGTCTTGTTCCATCTTCCAACAATCTAACAAAAAACACAAAAAATAAAAAGAAACATAGTCTAAACTTTCAGGTCTAGCAAAGTGTCATAATAAAACCTAGTTGACACGCATAAGAAATATTTAAAATAGTAATTTAAAATATTTATTATATTAGAGTAGTAATAGGAAAGGGGCAGAGATTAGCATATCTGATCCCATTTTGAACTCAACTTTCTCAATCAAAAAAAATTCAAACCCAACTCGACTCTTATCAACTTGATTTTTCCGGTCAAATTCGAGACGAATCCGGGTCAATCCCACTGGGATGAGTACAATTGTTA
The DNA here is from genome assembly GCF_004193775.1 of Glycine soja. NCBI lineage: Eukaryota > Viridiplantae > Streptophyta > Magnoliopsida > Fabales > Fabaceae > Glycine > Glycine soja. The sequence goes on along the minus strand of NC_041009.1, from coordinate 21,955,228 downwards.
TGTCTGATTAACGCATGCTTTTTTTTAAAAACAAAATATTAACACAAGCTTTTTCTTCTTGACAATTGTTAACGTTTCTCTTAAATGTACATTAAAAAAAAATTAACAGCTCAGAATAAAAAAAAATCAATTGACATAATACTAGGATATCGTGTTCAATTCGAATAAAAAAAATCAATTGACATATTATGAAATATGTTCACTTCTAAGAATTTACATTCTTTAGATTATCTAAACTGATTGTAGAATATTATAGTATTTGTGCAATACACGGTCTAGCTATACGCAGAATATTATCTAAACGTACTGATTAATATTGTAGAATATATATTTATTGTATACCTAGTAGTTATAGTTGCATGATATTTATTCTCTCAAATTTTGCAGATTTGTATAAGGAGATATGTATTAAGAGTTATGTGACGCAGCTAAGATTTTGTTATTTAAAACGGCACCGCCCGTTGTTTTTATACCCTATTATTATTATTATTATTATTATTATTATTATTATTATTATTATTATTATTATAAGAAATCCACGAGCTAAGAACACATTATTATAAACCTAGCTAGCAGCTCAACTACAATTAAAAAAAAAAAGATATATTGAAATTTAAAGGAGGTAACGTGCACGTTTAAGTAAAAAAAGAGAGAGAGAAAGCAAAGAAGAATTTACCGGTATCCAACAGGTTTCTCGGGCCAATAATCCTTGAATTCTCCAGAAGGTTGACATGGGTGTGATAATGTGTCTTTCCAATATTCAACCACGTCTTTGGTGGTTCTTGCACTACTTGTATAGATCTTGCAGCTTCCATTTGGATCCTTAGGGCTTTCATGTATCTTTACATCCGCAGGCATGGCATGGAATTCTTTGAAAATATTCTGTGTAGAATCCACTAAATCCTTAGAAACTCCATGGTTGATAACCTAGCTACTTCACAGTTTCAGATTAACCATGGCATACATAATCAACCCAAAAAACAAATGATATATATATATATATATATATATACACACACACACATCTAAGACTGTCAAATAATGTATCGTATTTTGCATAACAAGAAATTTATTGGACACACCAAGTTATATAACATAACACCAAAGATGCATGTTATGTAACTCGTGTAGCCAATAGATCGTATGTTACACGATGAAAGCTGATTCCAACTCTACAATACAAACACATTTGTAAAAACCAGTACTCATCATGTTACGACAAACACATGTGATGAAGGACGTACTAATAAAAAGAAGAAATTAACTAAATCATAGGGAAATAGTAATAAATCAACAATTTGAACCTGGAAAAAGACATAATCCTGGGAGGAGTTCAAAATGTTCTTTATGGTAACAGCTCGATCATGTCCTCCAAGATCAATAACTGGAACTAACTTGCCAGAGGCCAAAATAGCATTGCCGGGTCTTCTTTCTGGTGGTTGCACACATGATGATGTCACCAAAGAATCAAGATTATACCAACTAGACACAAGCTTCCGATCCACGATGTTAAAACAGCATGAGTGGCACGGATGATCTCTCGGACGATAATAAGCGAAAATGCGAGGCAATTGTTAAATTAAATACACTTCCTTATGATATATCCCCTTCCTATTTTTCTTTTAATTTTTTTTTTTTTGCAGTGACTGTTCACTGAAATAAGAGAGATCTATTAGCATTTGACTTTGGTTTCTTCAACACGATTTTTAAGAATAAATAAAACTAACTCAAGGATTGATTTCCAAAGTAAGATACTACTATGCTCAACTCTGCATTGACAATGACATGACAAAGCTCAACTCTGCATTGAATAACATGAATACAATGGACAAGACATGCATGACAGCCAACAATTGTTCTTCAGATAGGCTAAGGCTGAGTAATTAATAAAAATTACCCACTCCGATCCATTTTTATTTGTACACCGCTCTTCCTGGTGTGATAGAAACACATGTGTTTGCCAGTCATTTCCTTTATAATTAAGTTCATAAACAGCTGGGATACATGTTAACGGACTCATAATTGTCACACATGTTGGAATTTTCAGTTTTTCAATTCCTATTTTCCTGTAATGTTTTTTGTTCGATTTTTATGGGAAGTGAATTTCTGTCCATGGTCCATTTTCTAGTTACATTCAACCCATGTTGACCAACGTTTCAGCAATAAGTCATGATATTATTATTATTATCCATATCCACTTTATAAATAAAATTTAGAGTTCTTATTTTGGATCATCAAACCTACTCCTCTCTTTAAATAAAACACACCATCGAGTTTGAACAAGTGAGGGTCTAGAAAGTTAAAATTATGAAGGCCGAAGAAGGTTGATAACAATGGTGAGAGGTATGTATCTCTGAAAATAATATTTTTCTTCTCTATTTTTAGTGTTTGGTAATGTGTTGTTTATGATTCAAACTAGTATATTTATAAATTTTACATTTACATTTGATATCAGAGTCTTCTTTGCCTTTGTCTTGTTTCTATTTTGACGCTCATATGTTCTTTTTTTAAGATATGGGCACTTCTTGGTTTTTGAACGTTTTAATTTATATTAAAACTGAAAATCATATTAGAATAGATTTTCCTTTTTATATGTGATTTAAAATGATAACTTTGACTTTGTAAATGACTAAAAACCATCGGGTGTCCATTCGGGTTCGTGGGTCGCAACCGGGTCAAAGTGATCCGGCTCAAGGTTGAAGACAATTAAATGACCTTTCGTATTGTTTCATTTCCGTCATTTTGATGCTAATGACGTGGGCTATTTTTGGAATCACTTATTGCATTTTAGTACAGACCATCTGGCTAATGCTTTTAATAATATTAAAATCATACTCTACACAATTGATGCTGAAGGCTATGTTTGCTTTGGCCACCCATGTCGTTTTTAAACCATTTGAAGGCCTAATAATTGTTTATATATATAAACAACTTATACATTGTCCAGCGATATAAGTTTTATGTGAAATACCTTAATGTCTTTAATTAATAATTAAATACGTACAAAATTTGCTAAATAATTGAATAACATATGCTAAACATTGTCTTCCCTTTTCATATGCCATAATTTTTATTGATAATTATACATATGCTAAATAATTAAATTGAACTGTTTAGTATATATATGGTTATGAATTATTTAGTGCATTTTAATGTGTTTAAATTATTTTTTCATTATATGTTTGAATTTAATATTTATTTAAGCATGTAATATTAAGTTAAATGATTTATGCACGTTAAAAATAATCATTAGAGAGCTTACACCTTTTCTTTTATTGAATAATGATATGCATATATTATTTATTTATTTCTTGAATTTTGTAAGTATGATTTTATGATTATTGTACATGTTAAATAATATTTATGCAATGTTATTCAATTATTTGCATTATTGAGAATGTTATGCAAATATTTAGCTCTTTATTAAGAATTAATTAATGTTAAGTAATTAATATAATTTAAATGATTAGAGAATAACCACAACTTCTTTAATAGATTATGTGGGTATATATATATATATATATATATATATATATACTTAAACATTAGTTGTGATTAATCATATGTAATATAATATAATCTGCCCACAGGGATTTTATTATATTTGTATGACTAATTAGGATAAAATATTAGGTTGCATTTCTTAATTTACCCACAAAAATTAAGGAAAAAGGAACATAATTTGATAGTTTTATCATAAGTTTGAATCTAATTGGGTAGGACTTTAATCCACAAGCAAGTTTTATGTCACTAGGTTCATAAACTAATACAAGTGTTACATTAGTAAAACAAAATATTTTATTTAGTCTTAAATTATGAATAATGAGAATGTATGTTTGAACTTTGCAATTAATCAATTTGCGATCATTTTTTATATTAAGTGTGATATTCCCGAATTGAAAGGGGACAATTGTAAGGTTTGGAAAGAGAGAATTCTCCTTCATTTAGGGTGGATGGATATTGACTATGCCATTAGAAAAAATGAACCACTGGTATTACTGAAACTAGAACTTCAAATGTTATTGATCTTTATGAAAAGTGCGAGAGATCTAATTGCCTCTCTGTGATGTTCATAAAAACCAATATATCTACTAGTATCCGTAGTTCTGTTGATCAGCATGAAAAGGTCAAGGATCTTTCTAAGGCCATTGATGATCAATTTGTTACATCTGATAAGGTCCTTGCCAACACCCTTATAATCCAGTTCTCATCCTTAAAGCTCTATCGGATAAGAGGAGTACGTGATCACATCATGTGCATGAGGGATATAGTGGCTCAGCTAAAAGCCTTGGAAATTACCATGTCAGATTCTTTCCTAGTACACTACATTTTGATGTACTCTACCTATGCAATATGCCCATTTCAAAATCTCTTATAACACACATAAGGATAAGTGGTCAATTAATGAGCTATTGACTATGTTTGTTCAAGAATAGGAAAGGTTAATAATGGAACAGGGTGAAAGAGTATATTTGACTGCTCAAGGAAAGAAAAAGGGGGATCAAGCCAAGAATAAGGACAAGATTCCTGCTCAGCCGGTCATAAAGAAAGAGTCAAAGTGTTTCTTTTGCAAGAAAAAATGGCACATGAAGAAAGACTGCTCAAAATTTAAGAGTTGGCTCGACAAGAAAGGTACTTCATTTACTTATGTTTGTTATGAATCTAATATGATTAATGTTAATCATAACACATGGTGGATTGATTCTGGTTCTACAATCCATGTTTATAATACCTTGTAGGGTATGGAAAACCTCAAGAGACCAGTGGAAAGTAAGCAGTACATCTATTCAAGAGGCAAGATGAGCTCGTATGTGGAAGCCATTGGGACATGCAGTTTAGTTTTAAGCAGCAGTTTTATTTTGTGTTTAGAAAAGACATTTTATGTTCCAATTTTTTTTAAGAATTTGATTTCTGTATCAAGACTTGCACCATTGGGTTTTTCCTTTAATTTTTCAAATTTTGGCTTTTCTTTAATTAATAAATCTGGAATTATTAGTTCAGGTGCATTACTTGATGGCTTTACTTTATTGAATTTCAAAATGATGTTGCCTATAATTTTATGCATGTTACTGTTGGGTTAAAATGATGTGTTGTGAATGAGGAATCCTCTATGTTATGGCATTGAAGATTAAGACAAATCTCTATCGAGAGAATTAAGAGATTGGTAAATGAATGAGTACTTATGTAGATTGCATTAAGGATAAGCAAACTAACAAGTCTAAGAAGGGTGCAAAGAGGAGCTTAAACCTATTAGAAATCATACACGCTGATATTTGTTGTCCAGACATGGACTCAAGTGGCTCGAAATACTTTATCACTTTCATAGACGATTATTCACGATACATGTATCTCTACTTACTTAATTCTAAAGATGAAGCTTTCAAAGTTTTTAAGGCCGAAGTGGAGAAACAATGTGAAAAGCAAATTAAGATCATGAGATTTAATAGAGGTGGAGAGTACTGGTAGATACACGGAGAATGGACAAGCACCTGGTCTATTTGTAAAGTTTCTTCAAGAACATGAGATTGTTGCCCAGTACATTATGTCTGGTTCTCTGGATTAGAATGGTGTGGTAGAAAGAAGAAACCAAACTTTAATGGACATGGTGAAGAGTATTGTTAGTCGCTATTCATGAGTTAGTTTAGTGTTGAATACTTGCAAGAAAATAGCGCTTTAACTCCAATTTATGGTTCTATTTGTAGGAATTGTACATATTTTTTTGTTTAGTGTGATTTTATATAGTAGAGACTCCAATTTTGTGAATTAATGTTGAATCCAACTCAATTTCAGGCCAAAGAAGAGAAGGTTCAAGTAGTTGATGACTCGCTCAGCGAGGCAGATCCGCTCAGCGAGTGGCATCCGCTTAGCGAAGCATCAAGCTCGCTTAGCGGATGGAGAAACCCGAGAAGAGGATAAGCCAGAGATGTGCTCGCCCAGCGTGCAACCAGCCCGTCCAATGAGGACGTTGTCTCTTCTCGCGCTCAGTGCGCACAGTTTCGTTAAGCCAAAATTCACTTACTCTCGCTTAGCGAGCCAGTCTCGCTAAGCGAGCCTTCAAAAGCTGAAAGGTCCAAGAGCCTTTAAAACACTGAAGTTGGCAGAAATAAAAAGAAGAAGTTCGCATTTGGAAGCAGAAGAGACACAAGGAGAGCAGCAAAGAAAGCTTAGTCCAGAAAATAGAGAGATTTAGGGTTTAGAGGTTGTAGGAGATATCCTCAACCATCTTCTTCCATTTCTTTCACCAAAAATAGTTCATTTCTTGTAGTTTGAGTTTTTGCTTGTAATGGAAGGCTAAGCCTCTTTGTTGGGGAGCTCTGCTGAACAATATTGATGTAACACTCTTACTATATATTCAATGTTGTTTTTTTGTGTTCATTGCTTCTATCTATGCTTATTTTATATGCTTGTGGCTTGATCACCCATTTGTATGTGTAGTTAGGCTTTTTAGCATTAGGAAATGCTTCAAAACCTTAGAACTTGTTAGAGCAAGCTAGAAATCTGTATGTCTAGGAATAAAGTGCAGTGATCTAGTCCATATTATGCTCTAGGCTTAATACAACTCTTTTAGACTAAGTTTGTTGAGGGATCAAGGACGAAGTTTAAAGAGAGTTAGGCTCATTCACTAGAGGAATCTTGGTTTGAGTAGTTTCTCAGCATAAGAACACTAGGATAGCGTTAAATAGAGAAAAATGCATACTAAACATCAAGAGAAATTCAGTAGAACGACCCAACGCTCTTTACTTGATAAGTCTCACCTTCATAGTTTTAGATATTTTGTTTATGTTCAAATAGGTTTTCTAGTTCAAAACTCAATACTTACTTTGCTTTTAATTCCTATAATTGTTTGCATACTGAATGTACATGGTCTGAGTGAAACAAATTTCTTGAGGATACGATACTCAGTCTTACCGTTTTATACTACCTGTGTGAATCGGTACACTTGTCAATCAGCATTCCAACAAGTATGAGGAGTAATAGAAAACTTCCTTAATTCTTGTGGATTGAAGCACTAAAGATGATTGTGTATATATTAAATTGAGTACCAACCAATGTTGTCTCAAAGACACGTTTTGAGTTATTCAAAGGTTGGACATCGAGTTTGCAACATATCGCATTTGGGGATGCCCGTCTGAAGTGAGAATTTATAACACACAAGAAAAGAAACTAGACCAAAGAAGTATCAGTGGGTATTTCATTGGATATGAAAAAAGGTTCAAAGGGTATAAATTCTATTGTCCATCAAATACCACTAGGGTTGTGGAATCGAGAAATGCAAAATTTCTTGAGAATGACTTGATCAGTGGGAGTGGTCAATTTCAGGACATTGATTCTGAAAAGGATCATTATGAAGCTCAACCATTTGGCTTAAATGATAGATTGGTTGTCATTCACAACCCTCAAGTACAAATGCGTGTTAAACAACCAATGATTGAAATTCCACAAACTGTTGAAAATGATCCTGTAGATCAAGTTGCAGACAATGAGCCACAAATGATCTTGAATCATTTTCACAGGCAATGAGTTATAAGGAATCAAACTTGTGGTACAATGCTATGAAAGATGAAATGGATTCTATGGCATCTAACCAAGTCTGGGATCTCGTCGAGTTGCCTAAAGGTGTAAAAGCCATTGGATGTAGATTGGCCTTTAAAACAAAGAAAGACTCACAAGACAACATTAAGAGACATAAGGCAAGACTAGTTGTCAAAGGGTTCACTTAAAGAGAAGGAATCGACTATACAAAGATATTTTCTCCTGTATCTAAGAAATATTATTTTCGAGTAATTATGGCATTAGTAGTTCATTTTTACTTTGAGTTACATCAAAGACATTCCTTAATGGTCATTTAGAGGAATATGTTTACATGAAACAACCTGAAGGATTCTTCTCTAGTGATAGTGAGCACTTAGTCTCTAAGCTTAATAAATCCGTCTATGGATTGAAACAAGCCTCCCGCCAATGGTATCTAAAATTTCATGAGGTCATCACTTCATTTGGTTTTGAAGAGAACATCATGAATCAATGTATATACCAGAAGGTCAGCGAGAGTAAGATTTGTTTTTTGTGTTATATGTGGATGATATTTTGCTTGCAACTAATGATAAGAATTTGCTATATGAGGTAAAACAATTTTTTTCAAAGAACTTTAATATCAAGGATATGTGAGAGGCATCTTATGTCATTGGCATTAAGATCCATAAGGAAAGGTCTTGAGGCATTTTAGGTCTGTCTCAAGATACGTATATTAACAAAGTTTTAAAGAGATTTAACATGAAAGATTGTTCACCAATTGTAGCTCTCATTGTGAAGGGTGACAAACTCAATTTGAGTCAATGCGCAAAAAATGATTTTGAACAGGAACACATGAAGAATATTCTATATGCTTCAATTATTGGAAGCCTTATGTAGGCTTAGGTTTGCACCATACCTAACATTGCATATGTTGTTAGAGTTTTGGGAAGATATCAAAATAATCCAGGTATTGATCACTGGAAAGCTACAAAAAAAGTGATGAAATATCTTCAAGGAACAAATGATTACATGCAGGTGTACAAACAAACTAATTGTCTAGAAGTGATTGGCTACTCAAATTATGACTATGATGGTTGCGTTGATTCACGAAAATCAACATTTGGTTATATTTTTATGCTAGCTAGTGGAGTTGTATCTTGGAGAAGTGCCAAGTAGACCTTGACTGCTACTTCCACTATGGAGGCTGAGTTCGTTTCCTGTTTTGAGGCTACCTTGCATGGTGTATGGTTGAAGAGTTTCGTAGAGTTGTGGACTCTATTTCTAGGCCATTGAAGTTGTATTATGACAACTATGCTGCAATATTCATGGCTAAAAACAACAAAAGTTGAAGTCGAAGTAAGCACATCGACATCAAGTACTTAACCATAAGAGAACATGTTAAAGAAAAGAAAGTGGTATTTGAACACATTAGTACTAAGTTGATAATTGTCAATCATTTGACTAAAGGCATGCCACCAAAGAATTTTAAGGATCATGTAGTACGAATAGGACTTGGTTTCATGGTGTGATTTCATTGTAGTACAATTGATATTTTTGAAACTCTTATTTAGTTTGATATTTTCTCATATTTTTTTGTGAACATTTTCAATTATTTATTTTGAGAAATGTCATTAAGTTTAGATCTGGAATAAATATATGGTTTATTTATAAAGTTGAGAGCTAGTATTTACAGACTTAATATATTGAGCTAGCATTATACCGTTAAAATAAGTGGAACCGCATATATGCGATAAATAATTTATATTATATATGATAAAAATATTTTGAATTAATGAATGGTGTTAATGTCAATTGATAACGTAAAAAAATCAATTCATTAAATTTAATATTTTAAAATTAACTAATTATACTATTATTGATTTTGTTTATTCAAAATAAGCAATAAAATGAATTATTATTATTATTATTATTAGTATTAGTATTATTATTGAAATGAAAAAATAATTAAAATAATTAAACCATTTTTAATGTCAGTTAATCTATTAAAAAAATTAAAATTAAAATCTTCTTTTCTACTTTTTCTTTTATATCTAAACATTATCACAAATAAACAACATAAGAAAACCATATAATCAATAAATATTTTGACCAACTAGATTTAACTCAATTAGTTGAATAATATAAATGAGTTGTTGTAAATCTCAAGTACTATTTTCAATTCTTACAATGAAAAAACCAATAAATATTTTAATTCAATCCTTTTTATACATTTTAAAATATTACAATTTAAAAGAATTTATTTTGTATTTATAATATTTTTCATTAAAATATTATTTAAAATGTTATAATTATAAATGTGTTTAGATAAAAGCAGACCAATTAAAAAAAACTTAGGTATTTATACGTTAGATTGGCATTCATAATGATAAAATTAAAATTCAAAACAACCCCCACGGACGGATAATATAAATTAATAACTCGATCTATTGAATGCGGACGGCATGCTCACTAAAGTTCTGAATAGCAAAATTAGTTAAATTACATTAATTAAACTAGTTTTTTTTTAATTAACTAATTAAATAGTTTACAAAATCTAGAAAGACGCCAAATCAAAATAAGAGTCTCGCCAAGGAAGTCAATTCTTGGTCCCTTCAAACAAGAAAGTGTGGTAGTAATTAATATTCTACATCGTGATCTCTTTATATGTGGTTGAAGTTGTCGTGAACAACTGCATTACCCTATTGACCAGACCTTGGGTCATTCTTTGCATATATCAACTTAAAAAACCGAAAAAACATGAGGCTTGCCCCTGGTTTTCTTTAAAAGTCAAATATTTTATCTTTGAACACAGCCCACTGTATAGGCCGAACTTGCATGCCAAGTCTTCTTCTAATCAGCCCTCCAAACCCTATATATACAAATCGCACACAGAAATTCAGGCCATGCAAGAAAATCAAGATCAAATTAACAACCATTGTTCGTTGTGGCAGTAGCAAAACAACACCTTTTTGAAACCCGAGGTTCAGAGAGAAAAGAAACATTTTCCAAATTAATGGGGCGTTGGATGAAACCAGAGGTACATACCATATACATTATTTAATTTCATAGATTTATTAATCTCTTGTTTATGAGTTGCTTTCACTTTTATAAAGTTATTTATTGGCTGGAAGGTATATAGTAGTTGTGTTTTACGAGACTCTGGCACCTGACCTATATATATTTGTAGGTTTACCCTCTATTGGCTGCAATGACCTTTGTTACCGGCATGTGTGTGTTCCAACTAACAAGAAATGTGCTCGGGAACCCTGATGTTAGGTAAAGTTAGTTGATTCATCAAGAAATATTATACTCAAATTCGTTATTTCAAGAGCTTAATTTTCATATAAATCAATATAAAGAACTTTACATTATAAAACTATATTTTGATTTGTGCGTTCAGTGACTGGATTCAAAAATCTTATAAAGGGGTTAAATTTTTTTTTCTTTATAGTTATTTAAATGTCTAACTTTTAATAAATAATAATTTTTCACTTAAAATTAAAATTATTTTTTATATTAAATAACAATAACCTTATTTGTTATTATAATAACAACAAACACAATTAATTTTATATAATTTTACATTAGTTATCATCTTAATCATTATAATAAGATCATAAACATAACTAATTTTATACTAATTAATATTAATCATTATTACAATAACAACCAATTAATTTTATATAATTTATATTAATCAACTTAATAAATGAAAAAAAATAAAAAAAGGAGAGCCTAGCTACTGCTAAACAGTATTATCATACATGACCATCTACTAAAAAAATCTTCATACTTTGATTGCACTATTTTGCTCATGTTGTTTGGCAATTTGCTGTAGGATTAACAAAACTCGGAGAAGCATGGCAGTGTTGGAGAACAGAGAAGAGGGAGAGAAATATGCTGAGCATGGCCTGAGGAAGTTCCTTCGTACTCGACCACCAGAGATTATGCCAACCATCAACCACTTCTTCAGCGAGGATAAATGAAAGAGTGTCACACGTAGTAGAATACCAAAATAATTCAACTTATGGAAGAAAAATCAAAGTTTCTAAATCTGTCAAGCAGCTTGCATATGAACTTTGTCATATTACGTGTTGTTTGATGTCTCTTCGCGTCTTGTAATTGTCGGCATCAAAATGAAAAATAAAATTTTTGTATAATTTTGTTTATATATAAATCATTGCTGTTCTTACTTTTATTACTGGCAAGTTTTTTGTGTAAGTTTAAATAAAATGTAAATAAAAATTAATTAAAGAGATTAATAGATATTTTTATTATTAAAAAATGTTATATTTATTAAATAAAAATTTAAAAAATTATGAAAAATAAATTTTTGATTAAGATGAATCATCTTTATTGATATGGTGTGATTAATTAGTCAGCATTAACAATATTCTTAACACTAAATTTGGATTTTTTTTAATATTAATTCTTTATTATTGTAAGAGTTTAATGTCTTTACATGTAAAATTTATTTTATATGATTATCCAATCATAAATCACTTTTTGAATTATTTTAAAATAATTTTAAATCAACAAACTTATTATAAATGTTAAGTTATAATTGAATGATTATATAAAAAAATTTAGACTTTTAGTGTATAAGCATGTTTACAAGTTATAGAAATATAATTGTCATAAATCAATAATAATCTTATTCCCATGTTTTATCAAGGGCACCTTGCCACCTCTTTTAGGGAAGTTCTTTTTGCAACTTCCTTTTTTCTACCTGCACTCCCCATGTTTCTCTTACTTTCTCACAATGTTAAAAAAAAAAGGAAAAGAAATGGGTAGTGTGAAGAAAAAAAAGAGTTAGAAAAAGAAGCACCCTTTCTTATACTGTTGTTTCAATTTTGTTACGGTCCACTTCTTTTTTCGGGTCAACTTTACTGCCTTCTCGGATAAAACGCAGATGTTCTTGGGCTCTCAATTCAGTATGGGTGTTTATTTCTGTACTTTCGGAATTGCTTCTTGTTGCACTTCTCATATTAAGAAGAGAGTGCAAGAAGCAATTCAGGGTGCAGGAAACAATTGTCCAGTATTTTTTCCTTACATTATCTCTACCCATTTGTGTAAGCCTAAATATTCTAGTGCTAAACTTGGACTTGGGTATAGCTGCCGTTAGACCTTTACTGCTCATCCTTTCGAGTGTGTATGGAAAAGAAAAAAGGTTACACATTTGTTTCCATCCTATGTAATGTGTACTCTATACTCTTTAGACCGGGAAAAAAATGTACTTTATCTTATATATTTAATCAAAATTCAAATCCCAAACTGGAGAACCTACTAAGAAAGAACCCCATGAAAGTACATGTCAAGATGACAATTGAAAAATATCCCGAATCCTCATTGTCTATGCATATGATTCTTTGGATGCTATTCAATCATATCGCAAGATTCACAGTTATGCTTCTCCCATGTTTTGCTGTATGAATAATGGGCTGCAAGTTAAGAATGATTTAAAGCGAAAGTAATAAAAAAACAAAAAGATAATCCCAAAAAATTACATTTATCCATTTCACTCCAACACCATTTGCTGGCATTGGGTACTAATCTTGCTACCCTATGACCCGACAGAGAGGACTTATCAGTTTTTAAATATAGACAAACATCAATGGTCATGCTTTTTGTGGCTTAAATCCATAACAACTTAGTTATATTTCACCATGCAAATCTAATATTTTTGGTTGGTCTCCTGTTAGTTTAATTTAATCCTTTTTTAGCTTGCCCCTTTTTTCTTTCTTTCTTTCTTTTAATTTTTTAATTCTGGGAAAATAAAAATGCCATCAGTATCAAAGGAATTACAGGCTTACACTGTTGCACAAACCTGAATAAATAAATAAAAAGTATTATCAAAGCATGATTGTCAAACGCATGTGAAACATCACTTTCACTAAGGGAATCATTGTCTATTTTGCATCCATCAAGCGTGACCCGAGATATCGATTTGCTTGATCAGTTTATTTGAAAGAAAAAATGAGTTGTAGGTACAAACCTTTTTTAAGATTTTGAAATTTCAATTTGGAAAACAAAGGACACTGATTTGTAGTACAATTACATTTAATAGGAAAGTAGGATTTGCAATTTTGCATTTGAGATTACTATTAGCCACATTTTATTGGGGCCATCCTCCGAAAGGTCTTTAACTTAGACATGTGATACTACTACTTTGGAAGAGTCATTCCATTCCATTCATGTTGCGAGCGTAGTAAATGTATCCACCGGCACAGGTTCAGAGAGAGTCAGGGTCAGAGGGAGCCCATAAGATTGTGAGCAAAAAGAGGTGGCAAGTCAACTTCAGCTTTTGAATAATCTACACTCATTCAAACACACATTTCAATGGTTCATGACTTCAATTTGAAGTTTGAACCAATCATTTATAAAATCTCTGGTATTAACCTTCCCAGCAGTTTAATCCGTTACCCCCACCCCCATGTAGTAGTATTTTGTTATGAAGCATGTGATTAGGTAGATTAGGAAGTGTCTTACACATGTTGCAATATTAATTACAAGACTTAAAAAAACCACAAAAAAGTAATCTATCTTGAACTTTTTCTGAAAATATTATGCATATATAGAATACAGGATCCGATGATTAATCTAATGCTTGCTTTCTCTTCCAAGATGATTTGGTCGCTCTGTGCAATAATAATCGTGGGGTATTGTAATTTACCTTAGAAAAATAAATAAAAAGATAGGGTTGGGGACGGTTTTTGTAACATAATTTAATTGTGAAAAAAGTGTGTTCAAGAGGGGGTTTTATATTATGAATGGTTAGGTTACAAAAATTTGGTAGCTAATTCCTCGGGCCACATGCATACTGTCGAGTTATTTTTTATGTAAGTAATAAAATTTAAACGTGAAATCTTAATGATTGAAAGATGAATTCTAAATGTACAAGATATGCTTATAATTATGATCACCGTTCTTTTTATAATTAATGATTTACAAAGTCCAAGAGCTTAAAAAAGTACTTAATTCCTAGACATCTTTTAAAAATCATATGGATATAAAGCAGAGTAGTAGTACACTATATAAAAAACAGGCATTAAGTTATAACTTTTTCCATAGACATAGGATGATAACTTATTTAGCTTCAGTGGAATCCATGAATGGGTATAATTATGGAGATGTCAACCTCAAGGTTTAAAATGTGATTGACCATATTGAAAAGAAAAGAAGAAATTGCAACAATAATAGTGTATACATTTTTGCAATGGAAGAAGAGAGGGGGAGGGGTCACTGGATGGAGGGAGGTACAAATGAAAACTTGGTTAACGGGGCTCACAAGTTAACTGTTGTCTGGTACTTGTCAATAGCTTTGTTTTGGTACGTACCAAGGTACGATATTCCCTCGAGGGGGTAACATGCAATCAGGCATCATTTTCCATTGTTGTTTGTGGCACAAGCGCAGCCCCACTAGTTAGTTCCTTTGAGCTTCATCATCCTCAATGTGACCAAGCAGACACCGGATCACATGGGTTTTGGTACTCCTTTTCTAACATAAGGTTACCTAATGTGGACTGAAAGCAAGGGAATGAAAAATTTCAATACAATTTGCATCAATGGGAATGAAAGAAACAACAGCAAAAGACAAAAGCACTCCTTAAGTATCAATGGGGGACCTTCTACACATGGGCTGAAGTGTTTGATTTTGTGAATGTGGAGCCTCCCTCCATAAAGCTAAGAATCGTTTCTTAAGTGTTGCTGGTTATAGCCAATTGCAAACTAGCTAGTATTATATGACGGTTAATTACGTTCATCGGAGTGAGAGATAAATAATTTTGATAATTGGATCAATCATCAAGATTAAATTTCCCATGATTTTCAATGACTATATATGTAAGTTTCAATCTTCACTTGAGAGGTGGCTCTGGGCTCTGATTGAGATAAGGTCTCTACAAACATCTTCATAGATCTAACCCGAAAATGACTGTGAAATTAAGTAATATGAAAATCTAGAATATTTATCTATTAAAAACAATCTTGTTCGAATAGGTTAGAATTATTAACGACCACAAAGTTATTTGATCAATAATTTAATGCAACTGAATTCTCATAACCTAAATTTAAAATTACAAATTAAACTAAAACAATCTTATTATCATGTCAGTTAATATTCATGCTTAACATTTAATTTTTTGTATAGATGAATTGGATAGTCAATGAATAAGTAGGTTGAAAGATATGCATTTAAATGATAAAAGTACATAGTTCTTATTATCACAGAATATCTATTAATTTTATTAATAATTAATCTCTATCAGAAAATATAAATATCCATTTTTAGTATATTTTCTTTTCTCCCACAATTTTTTCATTCAAAATATCCGATTAAATTGTTAAAATACTTATAATTTAGTGTAAAATTCAAATAACATCCATAATATTTTAAAAGCTTAAAAATATTTTTGCGTACATGTATTTTTTATGTTTAGTTCTTGTAAGGTTTCTTTTATCCCTGTAAGTGTTAAACCTTTTGTTCTTAGTTCATATAGTCTAATTCCATAATAAAAATGTTGATGCTCGTGATTGAAAATGATAACATTATCAAGTATCACATTAACAAAAGATTATCTAAGATGATCTCAACATGTATCACACAATTAAAAATGACATGTCACCATTTTATTTTTTAATTATTTCTTAAATTAAGAATGAAAATAAAATAAAATATTAGTGAAACTAAAAAAAATTATATATTTACATAAATGAAAAAGATATGTGACTATGAATTCGAATGATTTGTTAAAGATATGATACTAAATAATACAAGAGAAATACCACAGGACAAATATACAAGTTATAAGATAATTTTTTATCTTATATATCATTTAACAAATAATGGACAACATAAAATAAAATAATATAAAAATTATTAAAATACATAATATTAATTATCTTAATACAATTTATATTAAATTTAATATATTTATCGAAATAAAGAGAGATAGAGAGATTATAATAAAAAAAATATGATTTTTTTAAAAATAATTATGTTGGTTGATTATTATTTTTTCAGTTATTAAAGAGATAAAAAAAATATTGATATATATATATATATATTATTTTAATATTGATAACCTTTGCGTAATATAAATCTTAATTGTGAGTGATATTTTGAACGTACATCCAAGCCTTTCTTTCTTTCATGTGAAATCCAAGATTCAAATCAGTCCGAACAGACGCCATGCATGCACCCATCTGCAAACAGGACCAATAGTGACAAATTTTAAATAATCAGAACATGCTAAAATAAGATTATCTCTTAAAATTAAAAGAGAAAGACACAAGAAAAATAGAAACATAACTAGTAAACCTTTTCATAACACCAAATCATGATAATCATTCTCTTATGTCTTTCTTTCCTTAACAAGATCATTAATCATATCCCGCAGAGAAAAGATCCAATTCCACTCAAGAATACTTGCTCAACTGGGAAAGGGGAGAAAGCAAACAATCAAACAAAAGAATCACATTTTGATAGTGTCGGTATACTCATTACTTGGTAGTAGTTGTTTGCCGAATTATGTTAATTGTGAGTTATAAGTATTTATGTACCTAAGTTGAGTGTGTGTGTCTGCGTGGGCTGCAAATTTGCAGCGTGTGCATGGAAGTAAGAGGGTCAGTGCTCAGTGGGATAAATTAAAGGGGAGGTCGCTGCATAATCAACTGCATGCCCTGCACAAAAATCAGATATAGACCACACGTGAAACATTTCAACCATTCTGCCACCGTACTAAACACCAAATATATAACAAATAAAACATAATTTGTCTTTTTTTTAACTTCACTTTTAGTTCTTAAATAAAATATTGATTAGTCTTAATTCTTAAATTTTTATTTGCTAACATTTTTAATTCGTCAAGTATTATTATTTATGTGATAATGTAAAAATTACGTGAGTTGTTGTATCATCAAATAATATGATAGATAATCACATTTACATTTCTTAATAAATTATGTTGTTAGTTCTTTATTTTTTTATAAAATTTATTTTTAATCACTCAATATTTTTTTTACTAGTCCTTTATTTTTTTTTCACAAAACTTACTTTTAGTTTTTTTGAATTTTTTTATCTATCATTATTTTTAGTTTCTTTCAATCAATTATCATCGTCAAACAACTTATATTAAATTTATTCTAATTTAATGTAAAACCAAATCCAATAAAACATGATTTGGTTAGGTTGAATTCATTATTTTTTTGTTAACCAACCCACTCAACCTTAATTGTGATGATTTGGGTTGGGTAATCAAGTTGCTGAGGTTGATTAATTAAAATAATATTAATATTTTTATTTTTTTTGCAAATTTGAAAAAGAATAAACAACATAAAAATGAAGTACCTAAATATATTTTGAGAATAATTAGGTGCTTCATTTTTGTTGATATCTTCTTGAAAAGGGATAAATTAACTTCTCTACTAGGATCAATGGCACCTAATATCTTCTTGTTAAGGGTATCTTAATGTTTCATGCATAATTAAAAGAGTTGAATTGCATATTTAATGACCAATGCTCCTTATGTAGCAAGACAATGACACTCTGGTCGCCAAAGATCACCACAATATAGCAATGTTTTAGAGTAAAAATATTTTTTACCATTGAGTATTAAAAGAGTTGAATAGCATATTAATTTAATGACCAAGTAATAAAGTTAACTCTAAGCTTTGCTTTGGCTTCTAAGAATACTTATAAATTTTTTAACAATATTGATAATATGTGCAATCTTTTAGAAAAACATTATCCCATTAATTTCAATGAAAAATAGAAGATTAATTTGCAATGTGAACTTCAACATTTTATTATATATACATACTCATTAAAAATCTAAAAGATAATAAACCTCGAAGAATTTATCAATTATCTAAAATTGTGTACTGGTTTGGTAACTAAAAGAAAGTCACAAAATTTAGTACTTGAATTACAACCTACTGTATTTTATCATGACTCTTCTAATTTCTCCTACTACAATTGAAATATCTTAATTTCTTAGTAAAGGAAATATCAAAGGTTGAAAAACAAGATCAAAGCTTTGTTTATAAAAAAAATAACATGATAGTCTATATTAAAAGTGAGAATACTAGAAGTTTTAGTTCTAATTCAATTATGAACAATTTATGCTCATAAAAAAAACACACATAGACACTTTAAGGTAATTCCTAATAATTTTTGTTTACATCTTAAATTTTAAAGAAATAATATATTGTTACATATAATATTATTAATTTTTATGATAATTATTTTGAAAGAAAATTATAAAATTCTTAATTAAAACATGTGCTTGCGTATTTATTATTATAATTATAATGTATTATTACATATAAAATTATTGACTTTTATCATAATTATTTTAAATAATTTTAATTTGATATAGCATTTTATTATTTCTCTAACCTATTCAATATAAAAATATTTTTTATATTTTTAATATATTAAAAAATTATATTTTATAAATTATAAAAAATATTTATAAATATTATAAAACATTTAGCGTATTATTGTGTGTCGTGATAAATTAAAGTAACTGCAAGGAGACCCAAAGGAAAATCACATTTTCCCAACCTCTCCATGAAGAAAATTAGAAAAGATATAGGAAATAAATAAGCGACAAACACATCGATTCAGAGAATACAAACAGGTGCACGTGGATACGACCTGCCACACGTGTACTCAATCATCATGCGGATTTTTTTCCCTTCTCTCTATGATAAGAATAGAATAATAAAGTTGTAAAGAACTAGAAAACAAATGAG
Source organism: Glycine soja (assembly GCF_004193775.1). Lineage (NCBI taxonomy): Eukaryota > Viridiplantae > Streptophyta > Magnoliopsida > Fabales > Fabaceae > Glycine > Glycine soja. The sequence goes on along the minus strand of NC_041009.1, from coordinate 21,935,959 downwards.
CATTGATGTCTGATTCTGACCTCTGAAGAGAACTGAGGCTAGCTGTTAGTGATAGACTTCTAGGTCTGCACAAGATGCATTAATCTCATTGTAGTTTTTGTGTTTTTTTTTTTTTCTTTAAGTTGGTAACTGAGTCTCACTGTCTCAGAACCTCGACGGGGTTGAACATTTATTCACCGTTTAATTCTTGGCGGTATTCTTTAAGATCATGTTGGTTTGGAAAAAAAAAAGTGAAAAATAATAGAAACAAACAATAAAATTATATAAAATTAATATTTTATTTTAATTTCAGTTTTTTTTTTACTCTATCAAACGGATCCTTAACAGTTGTAAGGTGCATGATCAGCCATCTTTTAATTTCGTTATTGGTATCAGCTGGTTGTTGGCACATTTGAATTAGAGGGAAAAATTCAGAGAGAGAAACTATAAATAAAGATATGTTTTGTTATTTGAGTGAAGGAAAAAAAGATAAATTTTTTTATTTAAATATTTTTTCTTATAGTTTAGTATTTTTTTATTTTTGTTCCTGTAAAAAAAATTGTTTTAGTTTTTATAAAATGTATTTATTTTATTTTTCATCCTTAAAGAATATTAGATAGTATTTTAAATAATAAAAAATGAAAAAAAGTAGTATTTAAAATTATTTAAGGACAAAAAATAAAATAAATACATTTTGTAAAGACTAAAATAAAATAAAATTATAAGAATGGAAAAAAATGCTAAATATCAACAACTAAAAAAATAACCAGAAAAAAAATAACTATTTTTTATTTTAAATTTCTAAGTTTTCTTTATTTTGTCAGCCTACCAAACACAAGATAAAGGATTTAGGTATTTTAATGTATATCAAGGCTATGTTGGATAAGCTATTTCAATCAAATTCTTTATTAACTTTAATTTTTTTTTAAGAATATATATTAAGTGTAATAATTTTTTTCTAAACCACATATATTATTCACCAAAAATAATTCTATTTGAGTAAGATATGATCATCTTCAACAATAAAACTCTTCCTCGAATGATATATTAAGTGTAGTTGTTATGAACTGAAACAATTAATCCTTAGTTTCGAGGACTAAGGGCCTCCAAAATTAGAAGCGAGAAGGCACAGAAACTGATAATTCTTTCATATCCTCAGAAGATGCAATTACATACCTATATATAATATTCAAAGGTCCTAAAGATAAGAATAAAGCAACAGCAATTAACGAACCTATCCCACTACCGACAACACTAGCTATGACAGAATTGTTAATTTGTTGGCAAACAACATTACTATTATTATAATAGAATTCTTATAACAAACTATTCCACATCTAATTGTAATTCCTTTAATACCCTTACAGTAACTAATTTACTTAGGCTAGGTTCCTAACAATTCCACCCTTCTTCACAAACACCTTGTCCTCAAGGTGTAGTTATGGTCAACACTTTAGCCTTTGGAAATTTCAAATTAGAACAATCCACTTCCTTCATTTCACCTGTGTGAATTGAAACAATCTGAGCCTTAAATGACTTGTGTCTGTATCTTAACCACTCTTTAGGCATTCCATTCTCTCTTTTCGACATAACAAATAGTCGATGTTCATCAATGCTCTCATGGTTTCTCAAATTAAGGGTCAGGTCTCTCAGTTCATCATGTTGAGTAACTAAGATCTCAAAGCAACTGCTATACGTGCCTGCAGCACGAGCCTCTTTCAATAAGGTGAGGAGATTTTTTTTTTTGGAGAGCTTAATCACAATGGCATAAGCTTCTGTTTCAGGAATATCATGGATTTCCACCCACATATTGATGAGAACATCCAGAGGGATTTTCTTATCCTCAAGAAAACAACACAAGTCCAAGTAGCACTCCTTGATCTTCTCTGGAAGGTAATTGATACTAATTGCCATTCTGTCAATCAGATTGATTTCATGGGATTCCCCAATACTTTGGCCCTAAGATAGCCTATTTTTAACACTCAACCAAAACATCTCAGTTTGATCTCGCAAAGAAACTCCAATCACCTTAAGAGCCAAGGGAAGCCTTCCACATTCAGTCACAACCTGCTTGACCAAATTCTCATTACCAGCTAAAGGAATTGATTTCTGTCCAAAAGCATGGTGACAGAACAAAGACAGGGCATCCTCTTCAATTAGAAATTCCACTTCATAACTCAACACCGTTCGGAATTTTGGCCTTGACACCACAAGAAACTTGCAACCTGGTATTCTACACATAAGTTGATCCACCACGGAGAGTGTCCACACATCATCCAAAACAATCAGAGTTCGAGCTTCACTTCTGCACTTAAATTGTGGCATCCATTGGGGAACCACATAATTCGTATCCAACCTCTCGTTGCCCACAATATACCCCCAAAAATTCATCCTTAGTTGCTCCACATTCGGTGACTGCAACACAGTCAGGAACAAAATCCTATCCCTGAAATAACTTGGAGTGCTAATACCGAAATTGATAGCAAGGCAAGCAATTCTCCTCCAGGAAGATTGGTGATCAATTATTTCCTTTCTTCTTTCCAAGCCCTTTAAGTAGCCTCCAGGGTCAAATGTGTCAATACTAAGGAAATGCCCCAGACCTTGTGGTATAAAAATAACACTCAAGTGTGCAGCCATCAGGACATCAACATTACCCAATAAAATGTGTCAGAATTGCAAGTGACCTTCGTCGAACTTTTTAAAGAGTTGAAGCGCTTCTCTGTCGTACACCCAAAAGGGGTTCTCCTTCATGACTTCTAATGAAACATCAATAGCATCCTCTGAGTTTAAATGGTCGAGTTCGAAGGGCATATGGCGATGAGACACTCTGTAATTGTAGTTTCCGAATCCACAACCTTGTCCAAACACTGGTTTCTCATTGCTTCCCAGTACGAATTTGGAACCATTTTCACCATGAACTTCCGCCTCCATGGTTTGATTTTCCGCAACCCTCTCCCTTGACTAGAAACTGAGTTCAACGACTCTTCCATGAAGTTCTGCACCTTTTTGTCTAAGCAAATGAGCTCGGTTCGAACTCCGCGGCTCCGTCTTTGATATTCGACTGAGAAACCATGCCGACGGCGGGTTTCTCAGATGAAGGGGTCGAATAAGGCTAGAGCTCATTGGAAAAATGATAATGGATTTCAAGAAGAGTAAACTGATAATGGATTTCAAGAAGGGTCAACCTCTGAAGAATTTTGTCCAGTTTGGTGGACATGGTGTTTTGAGTAACGATGAATTGGAATTGATCAGAGGTGAGTTCCGCGGTGGCGACTTCGATGCAATCCATAGTGGACGTAGAAGAAGCGAAGGCAGCCATTGATTCTCTCAATGAAAGAACCAAATGTTATGAACTAAAACAATTAATCCTTAGTTTCGAGGACTAAGGGCCTCCAGAATTAGAAGGGAGAAGGGACAAAAAATTGATAATTCTTTCATATCCTCACAAGCTGCAATTACATACCTATATATAGTATTCCTAGGTCCTAAAAATAAGAATCAAGCAACAACAATTAATGAACCCATCCCACTACAGACAACACTAGCTATGACAAAATTGCTAATTTGTTGGCAAACAACATTACTATTGTTATAACAGAATTGCTATAACAAATAGGGGTGGGAATAGGCCAGGTCAGGCCAGACTTTAAAAGGCATGAGTCTAGCCTATAGCCTATCAAAGGCTTTTATTTTGGCTCGGCCTGACCTTTTTAAAAGTCTAGTCTGGCCTGATAACCTTTTTAAAAGTCTTCTTCACATTAAACCTTTAATATTCCTTTGATAGTTGTTTTTACCAAAAAAAATAACACACCTTCTATAATAGGCTAAACAAGGCCTTAATATATAATTTGACTTAATTTTTAATCTAACGTTAATTTAGTTGGTAGTCCTACAAATATATTAATAATATAAACTAAAATCACTAGATGATATAAAATTATCCAAAACAAAAGAGAACCTCATGCTTGAGGTAGATCATCCAAGTTTATCAAACCAACATATTAACTATTACAAACAAAAAATAAAACCTACATCTCCATTCCATTTGAACAGAACTGGTACATAAAATATCTACCAATAAAATTAATAGTAACGCCATTTCATCATTAGCTCCTCCAGATCATACACAATCACCATAATAATTTCAATGCAGCATGCAAGCTTTCTAACCAGACAAGACAATCAAAACTTTAATGTGATTTGTATCTTTTCTTTTCCAGCCTTCAAAATAAGAAGAAAAATACATATATGTTAGTTAGAACTGAAAAACACTACATAAATAAATGAACAAGTTGCTAAAAAATGATTAAATATTACTTATAAAAATTATAATAAGTAATATTAACCTTTGATTTTTTTTCTTCACATTATATTTCTGACAAAACCAATATCCACCATAAATTAGAGCTTCAACAGATTCTTTGTTTAATTTAGAGAAAAATTCATCAATTACTCTACCTCCAGCACTAAATATGAACTCTGATGTCACAATTGAAATTGGAATAGCTAGTGTATCAGCAACCATCTTAGACAATATATTATGTTTTATGCTATTGTTCCTCCACCAGTCCAAAGCACTAAAGGAATTAGTGTTAGGAACATAAATACCTTCACCAAGATAATCTTGCAATTCTGATTTTATAGGAGAAACAACTTCCTTTTCACGTAGCATGCTCATAATTTCGTCAAAACCAGTGACAACTAAAGTATTCAATTGGGAGGATGATGAAATATTATCATCCAAATTAACAACACTAGACGTAGACTCTTGTAAACATAGACCTACATACTCATCATACAATTCTTCAAATGAACTTTTCACCTTCTTTATATTCTCATCAGCAACTTCTTTAGAATATATCAATGGAAAACATATATTCACTATATGAAATTTGCACCTAGGATCCAAAACACTTTTTGCGATAGCCATCAACATATTACATTCCCCCCAATATTTGTCAAACTTTTTCTTCATTGGACCTACCATTTCCCTCATGAAGAGATCTTCATCTTCAATCTCCTTATCAAGTATTTGTTTAACCTTCCAAACTTCTGCCAAATATAAATTTGCAATTGGATACTCACTACCTGCGTTTAAATAATAGTTATATTAAAGACTTTTAGGGATAACAAAGTGATCAAATAAAATACAAAAAAAAATATTTGTTATTGTACCTGAGATGACATAAGTAGCAAGATTAAAAACTTCCAGCAGCTTACAAACTTTCTCAACTTGATTTCACTCCTCAAGTGAATGTGTATAATTATAGTGAGGCTTTCTTTCTTTGTAAGAAGCAAATGTAGTCATAAATTTCAAAGCAGTTGACAACATATTAAAGGTTGAATTCCATCTTGTTGGACAATCAATAACAAGTTTCCTTTCTTTTAAGCGTTTTTGTTCAACAGCATCACAAAATTTCTTTAGTCTTGCATCGTTGTGGTTAATATATTTGACACTTTCACAAATATTAAAAATGATATCCTTAATTGTCCTAAGGCCATCTTGCACTAACAAATTCAATATGTGAGCACAACATCTAACATGAAACAAAGAGCCACCAAGGAATAACTTACTACTTAGAGATATATTCTCTTTGAGACATCTTATGCATAAGTCATTGCAAGAAGCATTATCCACAGATATTGAAAAAACTTTATTTTCAATCCCCCAAGTTTTCAAACACTTAAAATAGCATCAGCAACATCAATACCACGCCTTGGAGCAGGACTTTCACAAAACTTAAAACTCTTTTTTGAATATTCCATCCCGCGTCAATGAAATGTCCAGTAATAGCCATATATTCAACTACTTGATGGCTAGATTTCTACATATCTGTAGTTAAACTGATCTTGCTCACACTTTCTAACAATTACTTCAATGTTTTCTTCTCCATCTCAAACAGTGTCAAACAATCATTTCTTGCCATTTTATGAGTAACCTTATGAAAATCAGGGTTTGCATATTGGAAGGCTCACGTACAAATAGAATCCTCAACAATACTAAAAGGATATTCATGAACCATGATAGCAGTTGCAATTATTTTCCTCATCTTTTTGTTAGAGTATCTAACACCGGGAATCATAAAAGGGTTATTTGAATTTGAAGGCTAGAATGGAATGGTGGGTTATCTACTTTCAGCAATTGTTTTAGCCTTCTTTTGAATGCAACTTTTGGAATGTCTTTTCAAATGGGTAGTACTTGACCCAGTTCCACCAGTACCAAATTTACTTTTGCAGTATCTGCAAACAACTTTCTTTACCCTAAGGGAGATTTCCATTTCATCAAAGCTTGAAGTGAAAAGGATAAGATTTTTGTTTGCTCTACAATTTTTGTTAGTTGTGTTTTGTATTTTACTTCAACAGAAACTCAATAGGAAAAGGAAACGTTAAAAGGAATAGGAAAATAAGCCAATAAAAATAATGAGGAATATAAAGGGAATGAATTGAATCTCTTAAAACTAGTAAAAAAAATGAAACCACAGTCAGCACATGACTCACACCACTTAAATTGTAATTAAAGTTTTACTAGATTATAGGAATGAAAGTTATGGAACAGTTTATAATCAAAGTTTGCTAGTTTCAAATAAAAAATATTAATTATATCGTGTGTTCTATTCAATGCAATGACACATATGTATTGGTACCCAAAAAATAATATACATATATATATATATATATATATATATATATATATATATATATATATATATATATATATATATAGGCCGGCCTATCAGACTTATAAGACTTTTTAATAAACCTAAGTCTGGTCTATTTAATTTAATAGGCTTTTAAAAAAGTTCAAACATAACCTTTTTATTAAATAGGTCAGTCCAGGCCAGATCGTAGGTTCCTATAGGCCGACTTTGTCTATTTCCACCTCTACTAACAAACTATTGCATATCTAATTATAATTCCTTTAATACCCTTACAATAACTAATTTAGTCAGGCTAGATTCCTAACAGTAGTAATAACGAGTTAAGTAGTATATATATTTGATTTTTTGTAAATAAAATTACAACTTCAAATTTTATGTGTAATAATATAACTTTATTTTTTATGTGTAAAAAATTAAAAGTCAACCATCATATTATTGCCTTTATTTTAATTTTGATTTTGATTTTTAGAAGTTGACAATGTTATTATTAACTCGCAAAAGAAGAAAAGAATAACAATAAGTAATAACCTTACTTATTTGACTCGCAAAAGAAGATGACATAAAATATAAATAATATTTTTTATATGCTTATAACTAAAAATGGAAGCAGTGAAATGTAAAATAAAATCTCAAAACACTTTATTGTGTATAATTTAAAAATTATAAAAACACTTTTCTTTTCTTTAAATTTCCTTAAAGTTGGAAGAAAGACAAAAGCAGTAAGAGAGGTTTTTTAGAGATCACATGTATTATCCATGAACACAATTTTGACATACCTAAAACTTGAACTCAAAATTATTAGTTAACATAATTTGGTGTCAAATGATATGCATCCTTAATGATTGATAAGAGGGGCTTTTAATTTCCTTATTTCTTCTCCAAATTTCCAAATTAATAATGCGACAAAAATATAATTAAGATATATTAAGATAAGATTTTTAAAACTTAGATATGTCTCAATTAAATAATACTCTAAATTCTAAATAAAATATAAATTGACATCATAACAAAGAATTTTTTAAAAAAATAAGAAAAATATTAAAACACAAAATATGGAGATAAATAGGAAAACAAAGAAAAAGAAATAACAAATGTGATGAGTAATATTATAATAGTAACAGAAAAGTTGAATAAAAGGAAATAAAATAATATATAAGGATGGTCTAAAAAATGGATGTAAACTAGGTCATCAAAACTTATGTTATCAAAATGTCATTATCCATACATGTTGGGTCAAGAATTAAGGTGGTTAAAAGAAAATGAAATGGTAAATAGTTATTTTTATCTTTGAATATGTAAGGGACTGACAAATTCATTTTCGAAATATGAAAATTCAAATTTTAGTCCAAGAAAGTGAAAAAAATTACGACAAATCTATTCATCCGTTAATTTTCCTTCGTTATCATTAATGGAAGAGCCTATGTGACACATTCATGGACGAATTTGTGAGTGCTCTATAAATTCAAGCACGAAAATGGTTATTTATCCAAAATATAATTTAATATTCATTTTCCCCCTCTTTTTTAATCATTGCAAGCATAACATTATGATAAACATTAAAATAAATAGTTAGAACAAATATAATGATAAATATAATGTTGATTTATAAGCATGACATGCCTGTTAAAATTAAATTTCTATTGTGATAACATTAGATAGTGAGAAAATCAAGTTGAGTCTCTTTTTTTTTTTTTTGTAAAGATTAACTTAATATTTGTGCATTTTTGTTTCAGTTTCATATTTTGGATAAGGTAGTGTCACGTTATAAATTTCAAAACAACAGATAAATTATGTTTATTAATCAATATTATGCTTATTAATATATTTGTTTTAACTTATGTTTATTTTCCTATTTTTTAAGTATTTATTATAATGTTATGTTTGCAACAATTAAAAATAGAGAGAAACATAAAGATTAAATTATATTTTTGGTAAATAATCATTTTCATCCCTAAATATGTAAAGCGCTAACAAATTCATTTCTAAATGTGTTACGTAAACTCTTTCATTAACGGTAACGGTAACGAACAAAAATTAACGATGAATAAATCTGTTACACTTTTTTCACTTTCAGAAACTAAAATTTAAATTTTCATATTTCAAGGATAAATTTATCAACATTCTAATCAGAGACTAAAATTTGAATTTTCACTTTCGAGATTTCTTCTGTGGATATTATCTCTATTTATGTTTTAAGATATGGTCCCAAATGCATGATTTAACGGTTTGAAGACAACAAGAAAGCAATGAATAAAGATAGATATACTACCATCTTTTTCAATGTTTTTCATGACGACATGCAAAATGGAGACTATACATCAGAGAGAATCGTGTTAAAACTTGAGCAATATTGTATCAAACCTACATGGTATAGTTTGACAAAAGTGGCTATATACAGGGAGCAATTACACAGTAAACCCGAGAAATAGAAGATAAAATTAACAGAAGGATTAGCATTACATTCTGTTCAATATATTTTTAATATTGATTAAAATCTATTAAAATTACAAGAGAAATTTATTAAATAAGATATGGGCCTAAATTTTTTTATGATTTTTAATAAATTTTAATTAATAGGAGAGGGTGTGTTAAAAAAAATATTAAAAATGTGTTGCTAATATTTTTCTAAAACTAATACTTGAATCATTTGTTTTAAAATAGAAATTTTAGTTAGACACTTTCTAATATATTTTCGTTAAATATATGAAATTAAAACAAAAATATTTAAATATGGATTAGAATAAAAGAAAAGAAACGTAGATATGTAACTTCTCGAGAGAAAAACTTAAAGATAAATAATATTGGATAAAGAGGAGAGGTTTGATTGGGGGCATATCATGACTTGATAAAAAAGAATCCCTAATAGTGAAAAGCAAAGAAATCAAGCTGCACACCACATAATCAGAAAGATTGATGTCACCGGGGATTCATTGGTCCAAAAAAACTGAATGGGATGGTTCATGAATATTTTTCACGTCGGAACAAAAATACAAACAATCATGGGCATTTTAGGAGCAAAAGAAGATAACAAAAGTTGATGATTATAGTACACCTATCGAAGGAAAAAATGCAAGAACTGAAAATTTTGAAATTTCTTGACAGCCACTAATCGATAGAATCGGCCAAAACCAGAGCCGTGATCAAAATGGTATGCATTGGCTTTATTCAGACAAAGAGATCAACAAATGTTCCTTACTACTACCATTATAGTTTGGTGAAAGTTTTAGATGTGTTTTTTTATGGGTAAATGTTAATAGTTAATATTATTAGTTTTTGTTAACGAAAGAATTCGAATTCACAATTTTTTTTATTAGATTAATCTTATATTTTTAAGTATTAGATATGTGTAACATATGTACTATGTAGTATCTTGAACAAACCATCCACGATTGAGATAGCTCAGAGTGTGGAGCCAAACACCATGAAGAACTAGATGACAACCACACGAGAATTGACCAAAGGAGAAGAGCCACAAAATCTTAGACATAAACGGAGAAAAAGTGATAAACCCCAAAAATGGTTTAAGGGATTATACAAATATGTTGACTCTTTCTCAAGTCTAAGTAAGGCCCACTATTGGTCCTTCAATTGCATATTTACATACAAGGTCATTCACTCGTGGACATGTGCAACTGTATCTACAAGCTATAAAAACAGAATGAGACATTCAATAGTTAAAATTCTTACAATTTCCTTGAATAATTTCTTTTCTTACTCTAAATTAAAGAAATGATTTTCACCATTGTTTTTTATTTATTTTACATTATAGTTTCTTTCTCCTTCTCATCATTAAATGCAATGGGTTGAGGTGCTATTAGAGGAAGAAAATTCGTCTATGGAATAAGTTCTCCCCAAAATTAGAGGAAGAAAATTCGTCCATGGAATAAGTTCTCCCCAAAGGCAATTATGAAGATAAAATATAATGTGAATGTTACTCGAGGACACTGAAGAAAAAAAAGTACACAATTTCTTGCAAGAGAAAAAGCACATCGAAACATAACAGAGGCCCTCGTGCAAACTTGATGTCTCAATGTACATCACAAACTTTTTGGACCAAAAAAAATTGCATATCACTGTATCAGAAGCTTTGGTTTAAAGTAAGAAATAAATGAAAAACAAAGCAAAAGGAAAGGATATAAACTTCATGCGTGCGTGTGGGTAGACATTCCTCTCTCTTTTCTGCAACCATTGCCGTGGCCCACCTCTCCCAACCAAACCAATTATTTGACTCACCTTTCTTCCACCCTAACATGCTTCTATTTAACCTATCTATAGTTCAGTTCTGTGAATCTCTTTTGTGATCCACCTTAAGTCTTATCATATGTATACAGTATTTTTTATGGTTTTAAAACTAGGTTAAATTATTTCATAGTTCTCTAATTATTTGATAATTTTTAATTAATTTTTTTAATTATTTCCCTATATGTATACACTATTTTATGGTTTAAAACTAGGTTAAATTATTTCATAGGTATCTGAATTATTTGATAATTTTTAATTAAGTTTTTTTAATTATGTCCCTTAACTTGTATTATTTGTTTATTAATTGAGTTCTCTTATCTTATTGTTATTGCAAAAAATAATACATACACTTAACCAGAAGTGTAGTTAGGGAATTGATGTTTCTGGAATGTGTGTTGTAAACACAATTTAGTAGTTATAAGAGTTTTTTGCAGGTCAACCTCTGTAAGTTAACTCAACTCAATATTCTTTAGAAAAATCTTTTCAAGCTCCACCCAATAGCAACCTTGCAAAAAAAAATGCTCTTGCAATTGATTCAAGTGTACTTACAACACACTTTTAAAGCATCAGTTCCTTGACTACACTTCTAGTTAGATGTCTGTTGTTAATTTTTTATAATGGCAATTAGATAGAAAGAGTACTCGATTAAATAAAAAAAAATTAGAAACCTAAATAAAAATTATCAAATAGTTCAGAACTTACAAACATTATTAAAACTACAAATACTTTTTTATGAGAGCATGAATCCTTCATGGATCCCTTTTCCAACTTCGTCGCAAAATGTAAGAAGTAGCACAAGGATTCATGCTCATCTGCTGAGGCCAAATATTGTTTTATGATAACCACTATTTTTGAGTTAAAGTGGTTAAAGGAAATTCTTTCCATATTTGCTATCTTACATTCTTAACCTATGCATCTTTATTCTAATAACCAACTAGCTAACTAGCATTCCACAGTAGAGAAAGGAAAAAAAAAAAAAAGCATTCCACAATACAAATAATTTGGATTTCACAAGTGTGCCAAAACATATATTGAAGTTAATTTGTCATTTTGTTTGAGATGAAATTCTAAAGAGAAATATTAAACCTACTTATGTCTCTGTCACTTCACAATTGGTCAATATATTTACTAAAGCATTCAGTCCTACTCAATTTACTTCCTTATTGCTGGATATTTGCAATTTGCATTCTCCAACTCTAGTGGGGTAATGTAAAATGTGTACAATATTTTTATAGAAGTTATAATATATCATCATGATTATAAAAAAACAGGAAATTAGAAAATAATGAATTATATATATATATATATATATATATATATATATATATATATATATATATATATATATATAAAAGTAAAAGGAGAGATCAAATTATTTTATATTTTTATAATTTATTTTCTTAAAATTTAACAGTTTTAATGAATAACTAATGTTAATTATTATTTTTTAAGAAAATGAAGGATAAGAAGAAAAAGTAACTTTTAGAGTTATTCTTGATGTAATTCCATTCCTATTCTAAATGAATACATTATTATCCACGAAATTACAATAATAATAGTATTACTTGAACGACTTACAGACTAAGGATGAAACTAACAATAAAATCAAATATACTTCCTAGATAGTGAAAAGCTTGACCACTTGCCATCTACACATTCCAAAAAGCAATGAGGATGACTGAAACAAACATGCAAATGATGATTAGGTAAGAAAGCATAGGAAAAGATTAGGCTCCTCTCAATAACCAAACATTATCAAATCATATTTGTAGCCAATATTTACTAATCAAACAAAATGAAACACTCTTGAAGGAAACCTATCTCTCCGTTCAAATAGAATAACAATATATTGTAAAAAGAGATACAAAACACTTAAATTAAAAGTTTCTACAACCGTGATTAACTATCCAAAAAATTATCCTCTTTTTCTGTTGAATCAACACTGGTTTTTTTAGGAAAGTTAAAATAATTTTTTTAATCAATTTAAGATTTTTTTGTGAACTTAATGTATCTCCCAAGTTAGCAGGAACCAAAGACTAATCACTTAAAGTACTAAAATTAATTTGGGGATAAATATTTTTCTCTCTCTGTACATACATACATATTCATGGAAATCAAACTCTAACCACATTTTAAAAAAAAAAAATTATGTTAGCTGGGTAAAGTACGGGTCTTTTAAAAAGTATGGATGAAGTAGTAATACTGCTCCAGTACTATCTAATACCATTCCCATCTCTAATTAATGATTATCGAACCATATTTTCTTTGCAATCTTTGCCAACCATAGGTTTATAGCAATTGCTATTTGTAACATCATCCCTTTTGGAATGCAGTCACTTATTAGGGGTGGGAATAGGCCAGGTCGGCCTACAAGAGCCTACGATTTGATCTACATAAAGCCTGATCTGAACTGGTTTATTTAATTAAAAGGTTAGACTCAGGTTTTTTTTAAAAGCCTATTAAATTAAATAGATCAGGCTTAGGCTTATTAAAAAGCCTTATAAGTCTGATAGGCCGGCATATATATATATATATATATATATATATATATATATATATATATATATATATATTATTTTTTGGGTACCAATATACAATATTATTTTTTGGATATAATTATTTTTTTTGAAACTATCAACTTTGATTATACTGCTCCATAACTTCTATTCCTATAATCAAGGACTTTAATTATAATTTAGGTGTGAGTCATGTGTCCTTTTATATTTCTAACTTTGATTTTTTTTTTAACTTTCCTATTACGTTTCTACTCCATAAAATGTTAAATATTTATTGTGAAGAAGGCTTTTAAAAAGGCTATCAGGCTAGACCAGACTTTTAAAAAGGTCAGACTGAGCCAAAATAAAAGCCTTTGATAGGTTATAGGTAAAGCTCAGGTCTCAAAAATTCATCGTAGGCTAGGCTCAGGCTTTTCAAAGCCTGACCTATTCCCACCCCTATCACTTATTTATTTTGTGACCAATTCAGCAACCCACATATATCGGTGTCAAAACCCCCACTGCATATGTTGTCACCGAAAATATTAATTGGTTGCTAAATTCAATAATTTTGTGACCAATATTGGAGGCTAAATTATAATTTTGGTCTCATAACTTTTCAAATTCATAATTTTAGTTTTATTAATTATTAATTGTAAAATTTGATTCCATAATTTCATAAAATTATGATTTTGGTCCTCCAGATATATTATTAACTAATAATTTTTATTATTAGTGATATTAAATTAGTTATAAATCAAATAAAAATTATAAATCATTCAAAACTTTAATAAAAAATTAATAACTTTAATATGATGTTACTATCGATATTGATAGAGTGGCATGCGATAATGGAGGTAGAAGAGATATTTGCAAAGACGAGGAGTATAATGTTGTGAAAAATTAAGATTAATAATTTTTTATTTATTTTTTTAATAATGAATGGTTTTGAGTATTTTATAATTAACTCAATAAATCAATTAATCAGAATTATTCAGGAGGATCAAAATCACCTATTTATAAAACTAAGAAAATCAAATATTATAATTAAAATTCAAGAAGACCAAAATTATAAATTTGAGAAACTAAGAATAAAATTAAAATTTAGCCTAAAAGTTACTTGGATCATGAATATTTATAATTAACTACTAATTTAGCTACCAATGGTATCCATTTCTAAATTAAAAATATAATTGTTAGAAAGTTCATAACAAGATCACAATCACTAACAGCACTACAATCTAAATATATTAAACTGTGTAATGAATATTCGCCCGTAAACTTTCTCACATGTTTCACAATATTCCGCGCAATCATTCTTTTCATCCAAACTTCCTATCTTACCTAAGTTTTTTCATCTACACTGCTACACATAAATCATCTACATGCATAAAATCATATGAGGAATTAAGCAAAATTCCTAATCAATAATCCTTGCAAAAATATTTCTTGCAGCAACATACATAATTGTAATTTGTGTATGCAACTGATATAGAAATACAAACTTAAAATCAAGTAATTAAATATTTATTATAACATTGAATTTATTTAGTTTAGTTGTAAGTTGGGTTTTATGTTTGATGCAAAAAAATATTCCAAACTAAATTACTTTTCTCAGAGTAAAAATTTCAATAAATATTCTTAAGAAATTTTACAAAATATGTTTGATTGTCATTTATTTATTTTCTTCAAAAAAATTTTATGCTTAGAGTCAAATTCAATGAGAATGTTTAATATTAACTTTAGATTCAATTATTGCAAAAAAATAACTGTTTCCACTTATCAAAGTAAAATATACTTTTTTACAAATTAGTATCTAAAAAAATTATGTTTAGAAAATATTTATTATCTTCTATATGTAAAGCTTGTATATTAAATCACTTTCTCAACAATATTAGAACATTCTTTATATTAATAGTTTAATGTATATGCATTCTGTATTAGTGATTTTTTTAAAAAAAAACAGAATGACGCAATGGCAAATTCAATTCTTATTACTAATTTATGTAAACAAAAATAACACCAAAAAATATATAAAAACTAAATTCTTGTATTAAAATTTTCAAATAACACTTTACAAACAGTGTTTTTTACCCAATAATTTTTTAGGTTAACATGATATTAGTTTAAAATATTCACTAATTGAAACTATTTGACTAATTATATATAGTAAACTTTTTCTTTTTATTTATATTTTTTCATTCATAAGATTTAAACTTAAAATTTTATTTAAAGGAAATTTAATTTCACTCTAAACAACAATTTATTGTTACACTCGAGAATTTGAAAGGCATAAAAGATTAAAAAAAGAATCTTATGGTAATTTGTGGATAACCCCATGCTTTTTATTTGTGATACTAGAGAACAATGGCTGCAATTTTTTATGTCAAATCTTTCTACGGATCTCCTAGTGGGGCAAATTGACCTAATGGGATTAGTTTTATAAACTAATACCCAAAGTGGGTCTCTTTTGAAAGAAATTCTAGAGGGGGGGGGGGGGTCTGTTCTTAATGTAACTCACCATGTATGCTGGCGAAACATGCATGAGACACGACACAAGGCGGCGATTTCGCCATTGCCACTTGCAAAATGACATCACTTATTTCACCAATCAAACTGACGATACAGGTTAGGTCAGGGTAGTACAACTAAGTCGACAGGCACGCAGAGCAGCAGTGCATATTTTGCTAGCATGGTTGGCGAAACATGTGCCATGCATATTTCGCCATTACTGTTGAATCTTAAGTCCTATTTTTGGAAAAATCAGTTGACCAAATCCCCTTCGAGAATTTACCAGGGGATTCCTCCTTCAATTTCAAGCATTTTGACATATTATGAGCCTCAAACGAATATTTCTATCAAAAGTTACAACCATTTCAAGTTTATAATTTATGTATGCTGAAATACATTGTCCCTGTTGTCACGTGTCTTGTATTTTGCAAATGGTAATGACAAAATATGCATGACACATGTTTCGTTAACCATGCTAGCGAAATATGCACCGCTACTCTGCATGCCTGTCGACCTAGCTGTACTACCCTGACCTGACTTGTATCGCCAGTTTAACTGGTGAAATAAGTGATGCCATTTTGCAAGTGACAATGACGAAATCGTGCCACGTGTCACGTCCCATGCATGTTTCGCCAACATGCATGGTGAGTTACGTTAAGAACAAACCCCCTGTGGAATTTCTTTGAAAAGAGACTCACTTTGGAAATTAGTTTGTAAAACTAACTTCATTAGGTCAATTTACCTCCTCATGGATCCTCACTTTTCTTTTGGTCGCCATCCAATCTAACCTTTTATGCCACTTGAAGACAAGTCCTCTCCTTAGTCCTTAGAGCAAATTAAGTCAAAAAACAATATGAGAATTGAGGAAGGAAATCATATTAACCAGAGATCAGAGGACGAACGTATGTCTCATTTGAATAATGTTAGAGACGTGATCATCTCGTACATCTACCTATATTAGCAATGATAAAAGTCAAATCCATAGCGGGTTGGATTGAGGTGGAAAAAGCGAGAGAGATTGAAAGAAAAAAGTAAAATTAGAGTGAAAAAATGAATGATAAATATGATAAGTGATTAAAAAAAAGAAAGATAAAATTGAGATAAAAAAGAAAGACTACATTACTCGTTTAATATGTTCTTTTATTTATTTTGTTCAGACTCTTTATTATTAAAATTTTTAATTTAATAATTTAATTTTTAAAATTAAATTTATATTAGACTTTTCGTAAAATTAACACTAACCACGTTAACTCTCAACTCTCAAGCTTATGTGTCAATTTCACTATATGTCAACTAATGTCATGTTAGTTAGACAAAAAAAAAAAACATTGACTCGATTTTGATAACTGAGAAACCAAACTTTTTTTTTTAATCCAAACTAATTTTTTGAACAATACAGAAATCAAATTAAATATATTAATTGAAAAATGGACTAAAATAGTATTTTAGTCAAAAGAAAATGAGTAGTATATATTAAATATTTTCCATGAAGAATTTTTGCGGATCTATCCTAAGATTGGCATGGTATGTAAGTATATTTAATTTAATTAATATTGATGAATGAATCATAATTCTCCTCAATAAGGAAACAAACAAATAAATAAATAAATAAAATGGATAAAAAGAAAGAAGTGTTTGTCCTAAGATATCGTTGGCCGGCGATCCAGTACGATGTTTTACTAAACAAGTCATGTTTTTTTATTTGCCATTAAGTTGTTTTGTATTTTGAACATATTTTACAAATAATACTGATAAGAAGTATATAGATCATTGGGGTGGGTCTAGTGATAAGACGTTAGAATAACTATATAAAGACTTATATTTTAATCTTCTTTGTCATAATTGTGCAACAGGTATCATTAAAAATACATGTACTAATTGTTGTGAGATTGCTAATTTAATTAGAGATCTTAATTAATTTCAAATCCAAAATATATAATTATTATAAATATATACTTAAAAAAAAATTACCCACCTAATCAAATTGAATCTCGGACCAAATGAGGAGAAGCATATCAAAAAATAATACTAAGAGGAAAGTGACACTTTTTAAAATAGGATCGCATGACATTATTCATTTCATCTTGATCGGATGAGTTTGATTGGCCACCATCTTTTGTACGGTTAGTGTTCAATGGTCGGTCGGTATCCTTTCGTTACTTCAAATTTTTCGAGGTTTCTAATTTTCATGATTGTAAGGGTAAAGATGAATTTCAGAGAGAAATACGGCGTTCATTTGCATAAGTTTTTTTTTCTTTAAAAATAAAATATTCTAAAGCATAATATTTGGTAGGAAAATTTTTTCATCTAAGATATTATGATTAATTTCTGTCTAAGATATTAGCAAGAAAACAAATTTATTGGGGATCGAGTCTATGGGAGCACTTGAAAGGATATTGCAGTAAAAAGGGTTATCAAGAGAATTACAAATCACATCTCCATAAAAAAAATTGAAGGCATTAGATATGAGTTACATATATTGTATACTACAATATTTATCTTATAACTATAAATGTATTGTTTTTTTTAAATATTTTATAGAGTGAAGCTATGTTTTAAAAAACTATTTTTACAATTTATTTTTTTATCTCTCTTTATTTTATATATATATATATATATATATATATATATATATATATATATATATATATATCATGTATATTATTTTACACTTTTTTTAATCTTATATTGTAAGAATTATTTCTGTAAGAAAAAAAATAGAATTGTTGTTTGAGTGAAATTTCTATACATTGTGGTTATAAAAGCCTTTCTGCTGTCAACCAACAAAAAATAATTATTGGTATAATTTTTAACATAATTATCATAAAAATAAAAAAAACTATTGCATTATTTGTGCATGCATTATTTACTCTTATTCTATTATAAAACATGGACACTTTTTTTTGTTTTTTTGTCATTTTATACTTTTTCAGTTTACCCTACTTTATTTTCCTTTTGTTTTTAATAACAAATTGTCAGTTTTTATGTAAGATTTTTTTTTTTTTATAAAAAAAACACAATTATTTTAACTTCTAAACGATGTCGTTTACAATTTCTCTTGAAAGCATTTTTTTTATTTTTTATTTTTGACAAATCTGAAAGAATGGATCGTGTCATATTGTCTAAGGTGAAGTATCTATTTCAGTTGGAAAACCACATATGAAACACCAAACTAATTCATTAGCTTTAGTTATCATTATGTAAAGGGAAAATATGTCCTTTGTGAGCCTCAAGTCTCAACCATGCAAATTTTCGTAATCAACAAGGAAAACTGAAAAGTAAAGGGTAATCAATAATTAACCATCTTGAAAAATTATATACGGTATCTGGGTTGGTTGCTGAGACATGGCACCATGGCAAAATCCAAATCTCCATTTCCTGTTAATTCGATCAGATGCATGCCTTTAGCTCATGTTTATTGGAAAAATTAATCACATAATTGAGATAAAAATAATCACATATATTATAACGTGTTCCTTTCTTTAGATGGTAATAGTTTTTGTAATGGAATTGAAGTTCATCTTCGTTAAGATATAAAAGTTAAGGCTTATCTTTCATTGATTATGATTTATGTGATACATCTATAATTCTATATCTATGTATACATACATACATACATTCTGGGTTTCTTTTCTTTCTTTTTGCATGTACATGATTGAAACTGATCTGGTAGTACTTGTTTGGTAATTCACCCATTGTGGAAGGCCACAAGACTGAACAGTCCAAAAAGTCAATAGCACAGTTGAATGATTTTCTAGGAATTACAGTCCCACAGGTTGAAACTGCAAGGGCGAGTCTAAATTTAAAAGCATGTAGTTACTAGTTACTATTAGATGAGAACTAAATTTTCTCCTCTGGCGACACACATTCACATGAGAGTTGTATTACTTTAAATATGAAAGAATTTAATTAGAAAGTACTTAGGTTATCATTTTTTTTCCTACATGACTATCTTTTATGGGAGAAATGACTATTAGGAACAATAATTTTTTTTTTTCGAATATGTAAGATTATGTTGCTGTTTAAATTGTGGCAAACTGAATTCCCATGATTGCTTGAAGGTAATGCACAACAAAACAAATATGTACTAATACAACTTTATTTTGGACTTAGTTTCAAAAGTATTGATTAATCTAGTGGAATGTCATGTCCATATTCATTGAACTTTGCATTATGTAATATTTATAATGTCATCTAATTACATTAAAAGGAACATTTGATGATTAAGAGTATATTTTACAAAGTAATGTTACTTAAGTTGACTTAGATTATTATATGTAATAAGTTATTTTTTGGGTATTTAACATAGGTGCGCGTGCATTCAATACACAAATTAGATACTAATGATTAAACTAAAAAACTTCACATAAATTGATCAATACACTCAATTGTAATTAAGAGTTTACATTGATAATTCATAGAAATTAAACTGAAAATCAAAATAGCAATAATCGTAATCTTATTGTCCAGGTGATATTATTTAAAATAATAAAAAAATTGAGAAATTTTTTTTTTTTCCTCGCATTTATAAGTGGTAACCCAAAATCAACACCATATACCAAAAGAACTGGCGCAGTAAATAATTTACTGTTATATACTTCATTGAACAATCATCAATCAACATCCTTCCAACCGACCCTTCATTGCTTCTCTTCCTTCTATAAAGGCAGCAAAGGTTTCTGGCTTAAAATCTGTATTTTTTACACACCATCATTGTAGACTACTAATGTCTGTTGAGTTGAGTTGTACACTCCCCTGATATCCTTTTCAAAAGGCAACTCCTTTTTCTACTCCTATAATCTCCAATTCATTTTCTTTTTTCCTTTGGGGTGTTCACTTTTTAATTTTTTAATCTCCAAGGCCTACAATAGGGGATGCCACTAGCCTTATAGAGTGGCGGTTTTTGTTTATCTAGCTATTCTTGTTATGTGCAAATGGTAGTAGCTCAAGGTCCTATATATATGTGTATGTGTGTGCACTTGTTGTGACTTCTTCAACAACTGAAGCAGGGTGTTACAACTGTCTTAAAGTCTCTTTTTTGGGAGCACCAATGGCTTTGTTCATAGTGGTTCTTGTTGTTGTTGCCTTGGTGCTCTGTTTTTGCACTGCTCTCTTGAAGTGGAATGAAGTGAGGTATAGGAGGAAAGGTTTGCCTCAAGGCACAATGGGGTGGCCTGTTTTTGGGGAGACAACTGAATTTCTTAAGCAAGGTCCAAACTTCATGAAGAACAAGAGAGCAAGGTAACTGCTTCATATGTGTGTGTTTGTTTCTTTCTTTCTTCATAGTTATGTGCATGTGTTCACAAGTCTTATTCTGTTCATTTGTGTTAGAGGGGAAGTAGTTGCTTTGGTTGTAACAGTTTGGTACATGGTTTTTATCTAGTATCTAGCCTATTCCTTTTGTGTGAGCATGACTCGTATATTTTCGCATTTTTTTTCCATTGAAAGATGTTTCATCAACGTCCCCTGCATGCGACTGTGATTTGTCACAGCAATTAAGGTTATAGTAGGTACTAGGCCTAGCATCTTGCATTTTCATGAGGATAAGTTTGTGACTGTTCATCCATGAGTGAAGTGGTTTTAGAGATGTCAACGAACGTTGTTAGAGAGTAAAATCAATAAACTACTACTCTCTTCCCTTGTAATTCTGGGAGTGAAGAGAAGAGGGTAGTGGGTAGGGTCATAAAGCATAGACATGAATGAAGATCCAGGGAAAGATAAACTCTCACTGTCCCTAATGAATGGCACTCACATCATCAATGTGTGTAAATGAAAAAAAGAGACATCGGATATATACTACAAATTTTCTACAATAATTGTTTTTGTAGAACAAAGATATAATTGATGTGATGGAGATATGAAAAAAAAGAAGGTCGTAGAGATTGTGGTAAAAAAGTGTAATAGGAATAGCATGAAAATAAAAAAACATTATCTTAGTGATATATTTAATTTTTCCACAAACTAGTTAAACTGGGTGTGAGGTAAATACTGTTCATTGTTGTACTTGTTGTCTTTTTGGTTATGGATTTTATGATTAAAACTTGTATTTTTCTTCTTCCCTTTTGTGAATGGCAGGTATGGCAGTTTTTTCAAATCCCACATCCTGGGGTGTCCTACCATTGTATCCATGGATCCAGAGCTTAATAGATACATACTCATGAATGAAGCAAAAGGGCTTGTTCCAGGGTACCCACAATCCATGTTAGATATTTTAGGCACACGCAATATTGCAGCCGTTCATGGCTCCACTCACAAGTACATGAGAGGAGCACTTCTTTCAATCATTAGCCCCACCTTGATCAGAGACCTGCTTTTACCAAAAATTGATGAGTTCATGAGAACCCACTTGAGTGATTGGGAGAACAAAGTCATTAACATCCAAGAGAAAACTAAAGAGGTTTGTATCAGCTAACAATTGAAATCTAAAAAATACTTGAACATACAAACCGGAAAAGTTTTTAACGTAACTGCAAATTCTTAATTTTTTTGGGACAGATGGCATTTCTCTCTTCCCTGAAGCAGATTTCTGGTATGGAATCCAGCTCAATTTCTCAACCCTTCATGACCGAGTTTTTTAAACTAGTTTTAGGAACTCTATCTTTGCCTATTAACCTTCCTGGCACAAATTATTGCCGTGGATTGCAGGTATGGTCCTTGATCTTTCTCCCATTGGTGCTTGATATTGATCGTGTTTGAATTCACATATTTTAGGCAACTTTAAATAACTCTTACATTGGATAAATATTTTATACTAAATTTTTGTATTAACTTATTTTTAAATAAAAATATTCAAATATAAATCACTTTATTTCAAAATCAATTTACAAAGTAATTTTCATTTAAATTCAATTTTAACGAGGTACATCCATACACAATATGTTTTATAAAAAATTAGACCTTTAAATTGTTCATATTGCCAATCTATTCTTCAATTAGACATTAATAATATATATTTTAATCAATGTGTCTTGCAGGCAAGAAAGAGTATTATCAGCATTCTTAGTCAGCTGCTAGAGGAAAGGAAATCATCTCAAGAAGCCCACGTAGACATGCTTGGTTGCTTGATGAATAGAGATGAAAATCGATACAAACTAACTGATGAGGAAATCATTGATCTAATTATTACAATTATGTATTCTGGTTATGAAACTGTTTCAACTACATCAATGATGGCACTAAAGTATCTCCATGACCATCCCAAAGTTCTTGAAGAAATAAGAGTGAGTGCAAGAATTCTCATTTTTCTTTAGTAATCTTGGTGTTGCTTTATTGTGTTGTCTGTGTCCTGACTATGATAACACTAAATACAGAAAGAGCATTTTGCCATCAGGGAAAGGAAAAAGCCAGAGGATCCAATTGATGGTAATGATCTCAAATCAATGAGGTTTACTCGTGCGGTAAGATGTTTCTATCATTTTTCATTTAATGCTTTTCAGTTTGATTTATTTTTTTCAATAATTGCGTTGAATCTTTGAAGTTTGATCACAATTTTGATGTTTTTTTTCCATCTCTGTCTTTTGCAGGTGATTTTTGAGACCTCGAGATTAGCTACAACAGTTAATGGGGTTCTAAGAAAAACAACTCATGACATGGAACTAAACGGTGGGTTATATGTCTCTAACTCTTGTTGTGTTCATGTTTATGGGCTCAAGAAGCTGTTTTTTTGACTTTTGGGGTCTTCTTTCAGTCACTTTTTCAGCATCAATAAAACTTGTTAGAAAGTAACCGGTTAATAATTTTGTCCCTGGGATAGTGTAATTGGACACAGGGCATTGCCTATCAGCCAAATTTCCCAACCTGACTCATTCCATTAGTATATTTAACAAGTTATCCATCTAAAGATGTCTTTTTCCTCAAATTCCTCTTCTATTAGCATCATTTTATATTTTTAATATGCTTTGGTCATAGATACAAAAATCAGGAAGGGGCCATATATGGATTTTACAAAACATTGTTCACTTTCTTTTTTAATAACTATAACAGTATGTGTGATTAGCATCTTATTGCAATCAAGATACTTATTGGAGCTTATTTTTTTATATGTTTTCAGGCTATTTGATTCCTAAAGGGTGGAGGATATATGTATATACGAGAGAGATCAATTATGATCCATTTCTGTATCATGATCCACTAGCATTCAACCCATGGAGATGGCTGGTTTGTAACAACCTATTCCTATACCTTTTTCATTTTCTTTTCTTATTTCATACTTTTAACAAAATAAAGGCATAATTTAATGACCAACTGCAAAATGTAGGGTAACAGTCTTGAGTCACAAAGCCACTTCTTGATATTTGGAGGAGGGACCAGACAATGTCCTGGGAAGGAGTTGGGGATAGCAGAAATTTCCACTTTCTTACACTACTTTGTAACTAGATACAGGTGAGACTTTATTTGTTTGCCTATTCAACATCCATCACTTTACAAATTTGTTTGTTCGATGTTACTTACTGATCCTGCACATTAACAAACCACTGGTTTGTCTGTTTTGAAAGTCGAATGATGTAATTAATAAAACACATTCAGTTTCTGACATGTGATATTTAATGTTTCCATTGCAGGTGGGAAGAAGTAGGAGGAGGTAAACTAATGAAATTCCCTAGAGTTGTGGCACCAAATGGACTGCACATAAGGGTCTCGCCTTACTAACTAGGATTTGTGCATGTACAGTAATGAAATATTGGAATAGTAGGGGAGTTTTATTTTTTGTATGATAATATATTCTAAGTTCTAACAAAGTAGATAAATCAATGAAATTAGCTTCTTTCTACTCTCCTTGTGTTACTCTATTTTTTTTTTCCATCCTGTAAGATGCTTTAATTTGAGCAGCATTTACTATAATGCTTGACAAAGTAACAAACCATGCAAATGTAATATGGAAGAATATTGGAGGCATGCAAATTGCAAAGTGGTTTGGTTAAGTCAGTCACTGGTTTAATAGGCCTGGCTTTGCAGTACTGAGGCCTAGCCCATGCCTTAATTGGTAAACCTTTGGAAGCATATTCATTTGTGGATCAGGCTAGAACACGCTTTGGTCAAAGCTAGAGCTTAGAGTGCCACACCCTAGGATGCTCCTATCCCTTTCAACTGATGCACACTTGGGCCAGGCCTAAAGTTTTGGCCTCAGATTTCAAAGCTATGCTAAGCCTGTCTAATATGTCAGGATTCGGTTTGAACTTTGAACCGAAACTAAAAGAGTCAGGACTCATTCATGTTCTTGAAGAATTTAATGTAAGAATATTCAAATCATACATGGACACACATGGGAGGTTTGATCAAAAAGAGGATAATTTCATTTCATTTGAAATTTATTAAATAAGAATATTTTTTGAATTAACACCGAAATAAGATTAAGTTAAAAATATTTTATTTTATTTTATATTTTTAGCATTGAAGTTGTAAAAACTTGAAAGTCCAGTTTTAACTTTTTCATTTTTAATTATTTATATAAAGTCGTAAAATTTTTAAAAAGTTAAATTGTTTTTTTAACTATTTATTTAATTTAAACGACTTCAAAGTCGTATTTATTTTTTAAAAATTTTAAATTATTTTTCAACTCTAAAGTAGTTTTAATTTATATTATTATTATTATTTTTGCATATTATTTACTAATGTTAATGATTTTTTGGGATTATTATTTGTTTTATAAACTAGAAAAAATATGTAAATAATACATTAATTTAATTTAAAAAAAATATTAATAATGGAATGATATTCAACCGGAGTTCTTTTGGATGTGTCTTGATCTTTCATATTTGATTTGCTGATAGTTGTTATCTTCTTGTTCTAGGATTTCTTCTTCTCTTATTTTGCTGATAGTTGTTATCTTCTTGTTCTAGGATTTCTTCTTCTCTTATTGCATATTAATATTGTTTCTATTTTTTTATTTTATGTTTGTGTTTGATTTGTATTATTCAATTTATATTAATATATTATGTGGCCTTGTTTTAACAATTATTACTAACTTATCTTTTGTGGCTAATATTAAAATAATTTTATCGAATAAAATTAATTAATCATATTATACAAAAATATTAGTTTACTTAATGATAAATGTAAAAACTAATTTAAAAAATAATTTAATATTATTTAATAAATTTTGTTAATATTAATTTAATATTATCTGTTAATACCCGTAACAAAAATATAAAAATATTGAAACAAACTATTAAAAAATAGAAAAGTCAAAGAAATTTAAAAAAGTCATTCAAAATTAACTTTAAAAAAATTATGACAACTTTGAAGTAGTTAAAATTAAATAAATAATTAAAAAAACTCGACACGACTTTGAAGTTATTAAAATTTTTATGCCTTTATATAAATAATTAAAAATAAATTAAAATGTGACTATAAAGTCATTGAGTTTTTACAACTTCAATATTAAAAAAAGTCAAAGTTTTGAATTTTTTTTACAACATATCTAGAATCATAAAAATCCTTATGACTTACTCCTATTAGGATATTAATTCGAAAAATATCCTCATTTGATAAATTTCAAATGTAATTATTCCCTTTTAGTCAACCTCTCTCCCCCATACTAGTATTATGGTAGTATTATATATATAAATCATCAATAAGATCAACAAACAAGTTATATTAAATTTGATTTTCTTAAATAAAGTCTTGTTTCAAATCTTGTATCAAAAAACATGATTAGGAAAAGGAAGATCCTTTAAAGGTGGTCAAGTTTATTGTGAAAATTATTTATCAATAAAGTTGATGAATATTTCGTATCAATAAAAGATAAAATAAAATAAGTAAAAGAGAGATTAAGAGCACGAAGTTATATTTATTCCAAGGCTTATGTGGATTACAGAAAATCCAATGCAAAAAGTAACAGTGAAAGTGGAGGAAGTTTTAGCCTACTTCCACTCCACACTAAAAGTGAATTGACCCATTTACAGTAATCAATATTGGGCTTTCGAATTTAGGCCTGTGAGTTTCATAATCAAACAACAAATAATGTGGAAATAGCTAAATAAACCCTTAAATTGCTAAATGCACTCTATTAACTTTTTTTAAGAAAAAAATGGAGCTTACTAAAGATACCCCCTTCCTAGGACCTATGGAGCTTGCCCAAAAATCCATCCAACTGGTGAAAATAATAGTAGGCCCATTCTTTGTTATGATATCTGTTTAAGTATGTATTTTTCATGACAATTGCTAAAAGTATCCAAAATTTCTAAACATATTCGTTGTTTCGTTGGGGAATAGTTTTGTGAAGGAAAAGTGTCATTGTGGAAGAAAGAGTCGAAATTATAAATGGAACAAGGAACAAAAATGAAGAACTTTGTCAGAGAATGGGAAAAGAAAGAAAAATGCACAATCAGGAGAAGCAAAAGGAAGAGGGAAGTATTTGAGTACGTGAAAAGAGATAAAAAAAAAAGGTATTTGAATAAAGTTATTAGCAAAAAGTAAAAAAGGAATACATTTAACAATGAGCAAGGGTGCATTTAGTGATCTCCTAAGAAGTTAGTTTTTAAGTGTTGTTGTTGTCTGTTTGGGCCTTATTTTTGGGCTCTTTTGTTGAACATAAAAATGAACTTGGACCTCAGCACCAATAGGATACTTGGGGAATGGAACCAGAACCAGAGCCAGAACCATAGTGTGCTGCACGTGCGAAAGTGATATTGTAGGCAACAATCGTAATTTTTTAAGTAAATTGCAAGGCATTGACAAAAAAAAATCAAATAAAAAGTAAATGGGAAGAGGGGTTGGGTGGTCAGTGGCCTAATACCATTTAGACTAAAAAATTGCCTAACCCAATAAATGACTGATCAATGTGCTTTCTGCCACAGTCCTCACGTCAAAGCAGATGCATTTTCCACCAAATGTGCCGAATATGTTGTTAAGCTAACACTGTCAAGCAAAGAAAAGGCAAGTCTAAGTTCAGCTTCAGAGTTTCATTTACATTACGTAGATCATTTAGCTAGCTAGTTAGTTAAAAAATAACGAAATAGGCACGCCATAGTTAGGTTATGGACCATATAATGGTGATGTATCTCTTTTATCTTTGATTTACCAATTTGGTTTCGAGTGTTGCAATTTGCAAATATGGCTTTATTTGTTTCAACTCTCTCTTATTATAGCTATATATGTTAGCTAAATATTCTATTTGTAGTCCAAATAAATTGGTTGAGCCATTGTTTTTAATTTTTATATTTTTGTTCTGATGACTATTATGTTAAAGATATTGATTAAGAATTCAGAAAAAATCTTGGAGGAATTCAGAAAAAAAAAGATATTGATTAAGTATTACCGATTTGAGATTATCACAATTAAATAAGGTGATCAATATAAATCATTTTTAGATTTCAAGGGATTTATATATATATTTTTAGATCAAATATCACATATGCCTCATAAATTAATGTTACTCGTGCTGTTGCTATTCTATTTACTCAAGTGATTCAAATAAGAAAGGTTTAAATTAAACTATTATAATAAAAGCGTGGAGAGAATGTGCTTATCTACTAGTCTACAGACTTCAGATCTATGATGTAGATCTAAACATTAAGTATTATAGTCCATTTTCATTTTAAGACTATATTGCAAGCGCATAAATTAACAAATGACATGTATACATAGATATTTTGACTAGCATCATCATTCATCTACACAACTTTCCATGAATGAGGACAAAAGAGATTGTTAGCTTCGTTTCTTATCATTGTTAAACGCAAAGAAGAACGTGAGATATGCGAAGGAACGTGTAACTCCCTAATTGCATACGCATTCCAATTCCTTTTTCCCGCTATTCTCTCCGCATCAAAAGACGCAAAATGAATCCGCAAGTTACCCTTTCACTTCCCTTCTTTCTTTGCATGGATGGTGCTGCTGTTTTGTAAACTTAAATATTGTAGGTAGGGACAAGAATAGGCCAGGTCATGTCAGACTTTGAAAGATCTTAACCTAGTTTATGATGAATCTTTGAAGTCTGAGCCTGACCTATAACCTATCAAAGACTTTTATTTTGACTCGGTCTGGCCTGATAGTCTTTTTAAAAACCTTCTTCACAATAAATATTTAATATTTTATGGAGTAAGAATTTAATAGAAAAGTTAAAGAAAAAGGAAAGTCAATCAAAATAATGAGGAATATAAAAGGACACATGACTCACACCTATTGTAATTAAAGTCCTTGATTATATGAATAGAAGTTATGGAGCAGTAATGTGTAATCAAAGTCTGATAGTTCCAAAAAATAATAATATATACTGATACCCAAAAAATAATATAAGTATATATATATATATATATATATATATATATATATATATATATATATATATATATAGGCCGATCTATCAGAAGACTTTTTAATAAGCCTAAGCTTGGTCTATTTAATTTAATAGGCTTTTAAATAAGTCTAAGCCTAACCTTTTAATTAAATAGGTCCGTTCAGATCAGACTTTATGTAAGTCAGATCGTAGGTCCTTATAGGCCGGTCTGACCTATTCCCACCCCTAATCATAGATTTATTAATTCTCTGACCCTTTAAGGCATATTATAATATTTATATCACTATTTACATTTAAAGAAATTGTATTTAGACGAGGCTGGCCTAACGATTAGTTAGACTTAAAGTGATTAATGATAGTGCTATATATGATTTTTCTTATTTATAAAAGTTAATAACAATTTTTTTTTTTGTTGAAACTAAAACTTGAGTCGCTTATTGTATATGAATAAGAAAAAATATTGTATCTCGTAAAATTACTTTCTAACAAAATAAGGGGATTATACTGGACAAACAAGTGTCACTTATGTTGTGACTGTTTTGAGGAATACCTTTACTCACCCGGCCATTTTATTGATTACATTTGGATTTTTCTTTTTGGCTTAAATTTGAATAAAATTTCTTTTTTTCCCCTTCCAATCATGAAGGAAAAAAGAAAAAGAATTCAAGAGTTCAGATTTCAGAATAGTCTTCGCCGCGTAAGAATGGGGAAGGCATAATCGTCACTAACAATTCTGACCAGCGATAGTGCAAAAATTGAATGGGAAAGAAAAGAAAATGAAGACACAGCTAATAGAGTTTGAGATAAATCACTTTCAAAGATGTCCATAAGGTTGGCTCTTTTTGTAACTACTAATTTGACCAAGCCACCACCCTAAGATTCTTCTTAAGTTAGAAAATGACATTTTTAAGCTATTAAAAGTCATTGCTTTTTCTTTTGCCTCTTTATATATCTTAGGTACTAAATATAAATTCCGTTACTCTTCACTTCACATTGAATATTTGATGAGGAAAAAGACATATTTTTTAACGCTTTGACGAAGCTCATGAGAATGACATAAAATCTCTTCGAGGTTAATTGTACCTAAAAATTTATTTCCTTTAATGAAAGAAAGAGCCAAAGAGGGAGTGTTGGATTATTGGGTGACTTTTCTTCATTGAAAAATTCCATAAAAAAAAACACAAAAAGTAGAGTAATAATTGAATATAGCAACGCAGACATCTTTTAATTTTATATATTATTGTACTAATTTTTTTGACGTAATATTATTGTACTAATTAATTCTTTATCGAACTGGGATTTTTAATTGAAAAATCGACTAAATACTTGCTGGATTTTGTTTTCTTTCATTTTTTACCCTTTCCTTTTTTTTTCTCTCTCAAATCATGGATGATTTTTTTTTTCTAGCCATATCATTTACATTTTTTTATAACTATGTTATTGATATGAAATTTTTTCCACCAAAACTCGCAGTTTACATTTTGAATCTCCTTTTAACTTGAAATATTAACCTGTAACTAAAGTATTAAACTCATAATGTATCCATGCGATAATTATAAGAAAAATAAAATAAATAAATCAAGTTATATTTAATATTGGATATTCTGGAGAATTAATCATATGCATTCCAATTTCACATAAATAATTTGCGTATAATTAACTTAATCAGAGTTTGCCTTTGAAGGAAAATACTCCATATTCGTGAGAAATCAAGAAAGTATAATTAACATAATCAGAGATAAAAATACTAAAAGAAATAAACCCTTTATAAAAAATTCTTAATTAGGATTGTTTCTAAACTTCACACTAATGTGAAGTGAATAAAAATTCTAGATTTAATTATCGCTCCCGTTAAAAGGAAAGAGAATATCACAAGAGTAAGACTATATATATGGTGAAATATATTCTAGTTAGCACCATCTTAATTTAGTTTTTTTTTTTTACGTTTAATATCAACAGTGATGAAATTATCACAAACCTTAAAATCAATAATTGATTTGTTATTTCCCAAAGAAAAACTGATATTTGTTTATGGTACATAAAGAAACCGTCCAACTTGGTTTCTGAAGATTAATTTCTTATTTTGATGGATCCTAAGACTTATTCTTCTTATCATATGGTAACTTCTTTACAAACGAACCATTATATTAACCTCATTTCAACGTTAATCTCGTTCTGGCTTGTTAATTGAAAGCAAAAGAAATTAGAATTTCATGACCAAGCTTTAGTAGTGATTCTCTATCATAATCAGGTCAAGTATATTTTTCTATATCAAATCAGGCGAATTAACCAAAATATGATTCTCACAAATCTCTACCACATCAATATGCATTAACCCCCAACACATGAAACAGATCACGTACAATAATTAATATTACTATTATTATCATGAGTTACTATAAGTATTAATAATATTTTCTTTCTGACTTATGGTGAGTGTGCACCTCATTGTACGGCAATCACACACTACCAAGGTTTGAAGCTGAAGGAGTCTTCTTACCTTAAACATTCAGACACGTCTCTCTGAAAGCTCTCCCACTCGTGCCGAAAACAGCGGTCACGCACGTGCCAATCATTTATATTATACCCCATTACAAACTTCCTCTCTCCCTCTGCATCTTCAAACACAACACACACACACACACTGTGTTTGTGAAACTCTCACACAGACAAGTCACAACAACAAGTTTCTGTTGTTCCAATGGCATCAGCAACACCCCTTTTGAAAGATGAGCTGGACATCGTGATCCCAACGATCAGGAACCTGGATTTCTTGGAGATGTGGAGGCCATTCTTTGAGCCTTACCATCTCATTATTGTGCAAGATGGAGACCCTTCAAAGATCATCAAGGTCCCTGAAGGCTTTGACTATGAGCTCTACAACCGCAATGACATCAACAGGATCCTTGGCCCCAAGGCCAATTGCATCTCCTTCAAGGACTCTGCATGCCGTTGCTTTGGCTACATGGTCTCCAAGAAGAAGTACATCTACACCATTGATGATGACTGCTTTGTGAGTACCCCTTTGTTGTGTTCTCTTTGGTTTTTTTTTTTTTTTTAATTTGAGTTTGGTATTGGTTAGATCTTGACATGGTTTGGTTTGCAAGGTTGATCTATTTCTTAGTCGTGTAAAGTTTGGATCTTGATATGTTGGTTTTCTGTGAATTTCTTCGAGTGTAATTGATGATAGTATGATACTGCCTCTGCTGTTTCTGGCCATTGCATGTCTTGGATCGTCTTTTTGGCCTTATGATCTGTTTGAAACAGAATGTCGGTTTGTTACTGTATAATTAGTGATTTGTGGACCAACAGAGGTAGGTCTAATGGATGGTGTTAGCTTTCCACAATGTGGCGAATTGAGGTTTCAATCTCCACCGTGGGAGGTGTCCACATTGATTTGGTATTCTTTTATTGTGAAGCTTTGATGTTGGTCCATTATGTAAAGTTTGTTTGTCTTCTGTTTCACTCTCCTTAATTGAAAATTTGATACTATGGTTAGATTTAGTGTCTACATTTGGTGAATAATAACATGATATAGATTGAATCATTTGCAAAGGATGGGATTCTGAGGTGTCTTCCAGCTATATGTACTAGTGTTGACATTGGTTTTATTTACTTATTTTGTTAGCCATATATGGTAATACGTTTTTGGATTTCATCAATGTGTGTTTCTTTCTAATCTTTCATTTAAAATTGTAGGATTTATGATTTAACTCTTATTTTTGTTGTGACTTAGGTTGCCACTGATCCATCCGGACACAAGATTAATGCACTTAAGCAGCATATAGAAAACCTGCTCTGCCCATCCACACCCTACTTTTTCAACACCCTCTATGAACCTTTCCGAGAAGGTGCAGATTTTGTTCGCGGTTACCCCTTCAGTCTCCGGGAAGGTGTACCAACTGCAGTTTCTCATGGTCTTTGGCTCAACATCCCAGATTACGATGCTCCTACTCAGCTTGTGAAGCCACTTGAGAGGAACACTAGGTACTACTTGTACTCCTATGACCCTTTGAAATTTTCAAAAACATTAAGTTGTATGTAAGTTTGATTGTGAATATTGTGATTATTACAAGGTATGTGGATGCTATTTTGACCATACCAAAGGGCACTTTGTTTCCCATGTGTGGAATGAACTTGGCCTTTGATCGCGATCTCATAGGAGCAGCAATGTACTTTGGTCTCATGGGTGATGGTCAGCCTATTGGACGCTACGACGACATGTGGGCAGGCTGGTGCTGCAAGGTCTATTCTTGTCTTTTATTTTCCCAATTCTATACAATCAATTGATAGTTGCACTTATATGAATATCATTGCATGAAAACAACTGAGATATACGATAATGATGATTGTTTAGGTAATCTGTGATCACTTGGGATTGGGAATCAAGACTGGTCTGCCCTATATCTATCACAGCAAGGCCAGCAACCCATTTGTGAACTTGAGGAAAGAGTACAAAGGCATATTCTGGCAAGAAGACATTATCCCGTTCTTCCAGAGCATTGTTCTTCCTAAAGAAGCTACCACTGTTCAGAAGTGCTACATTGAGCTTGCCAAGCAAGTCAAGGAAAAGCTTTCCAAGGTAGATCCTTACTTTGACAAGTTGGCAGATGCCATGGTCACTTGGATTGAAGCTTGGGATGAGCTTAACCCTGCGGGAGCATCAGTGGCCAATGGCAAAGCGTGAATCGGTTTTTGGTTAACTGCATAACAGCCACAGAACTTGGAAGTGGAACTATTTATATACTGTATTTTTTTTCCTTAGTATTTATCTTCAACTTAGCTGTTATTCTCGGCTTAAAATTTGCAGCATTGTTAGCTGTAATTCTGTTTAATAACTTCATCATTTGAGCTTAGAAACAATAAGTACACCCGTAGGGCGTTACTTTCTTTTTATTATTGTTTGATGGGTAGAGATCACATGGCAGCATTTCGTTACATGTGAAATAATAGAAAGGTTATTGATGTATGTCTTGTTTATTACTGAGTATAGATCCATAGTGATCAATTTTTAACTGATGTGTTTGGAAGTTTGGATTTTTCTTTGGTACTTTATCTGCCACTTGGTTATTGTCCTATCATACACTTGCTATATAAATAAATATTAAGTCTCTTTTCAAGTGGATGACAAACAAATAAACTCAATTGAATGAAAACTTACAATTAGTTACAAGAACTGCAGGAAACTTGAACCAAGATGTCCCTTAAACAAGCAACGGCAATTTACAAAATATATACATTAAGTTGATAAAAAAAGAATGCTGAAGTATCTTTATGCTGTGAAAATGATCCTAAATAATAATCTCTTCATTTGGTAGAAAGCATATTAGAGTTCAAGTGAATAAAAACATACCAGTATTTTAGTGTGGCTGCGATAAGAACATGTGCATCCCTGTTACTTCTGGATTTGGAAGCTTCTTGATATTGGTTTTTATTTGAAAGATGTTTCTGAACCTGCAGAGCTGTTATTTTGGTTTTATTGGGTGGATACTATTTTTTAAGTTTTTAATTTTTTTTTACTATGGTCCCAACTAAACTCCATTACTCATTTAACAATGGAAATTATTGTCACGGGAGAATTGTGGTGGCCATGTGTTTGTACTGACTATCTGGTAAACTCGTGCAACTTTTTTGTTTGTCTTTGTTGGAAAATTTAAGTTGACAGCCTATGGGATTTTACATTGCTATAGTGTCACTTTTGCGATTGTTGTAGTTTGGA
Source organism: Glycine soja (assembly GCF_004193775.1). Lineage (NCBI taxonomy): Eukaryota > Viridiplantae > Streptophyta > Magnoliopsida > Fabales > Fabaceae > Glycine > Glycine soja. The sequence goes on along the minus strand of NC_041009.1, from coordinate 21,901,114 downwards.
CCACTATATGAATCTCTTGAAGGGAATTTCTAGGGACACCTAGCGTTTTGTTTGTACACCCAGCAAAAATGTGAAATTCCAATTTTACCCTTTCATAAGCCTGATATGGATTGTCAATCCATACGTGGCCCATAGGTTTTCTTTTTATTTTTTTTTCAAAAATATAACTTAGGATTTAATTTAAAATTAATAATCCAAGTAAGAAGCAAACATGTGTCTTCTGCATTATTAATAGAACACTCAAACCAACTGAGTTAATAGACACATTGTGTTATAAATAAATAGTGTCGCTATATATAACACTAAAATTTCTAATTTATATTTAATGTACATGTAAATTTACATAATAAATTTTGTGATGATTATTTTTTATCTAATAATTAATTTGTTTACATATATAAATTATAAATAAAAATCAGGTTTAATAAGTATTTACATATGTAAAAAAATATCAAATTTATTTAATTATCAAATGCTATAAAAAACATCTAAATACATCATTCAATTAAATATCATATTTATTTAATTTTTAATCATTATAATAAACATCTAAATACATCATTCAATTAAATATCAAATTTGTTTAATTATCAAATTTTGTAAATAAATTAAATGAATAAAAAATTTCTAAAAAAATAATTTTTAAAAAATTAAAACATACGGATTGACAATATGTATGACTATACAGATTGATGATCTGTATGGATATATGGATTAACAATCTGTATGACTACGGATCAACAATCCGTATGAGTTAAAAACTCATACGGATCAACAATTTGTATGAGTTAAGAAAAATTTATACAGGTTGCTAATTTGTATGAGTAATACGGATACGGACCGCCGATCCCTAGAAAAGGTGAAGGGTATTTTAACCCTTTCATTGTGTTGTTGGGTGTCCCAGCAAAAATGCTGGGTGTTTAAAGTAACTGTCATCTCTGGATTCGGAAGCGTGTTATACAGAACAAATCCTTGTACTGCGGAATGCCCAAAAGCCCATTAATGCTCCAGTAACTACAGTACCATTTCTCTTTTGTTCTACTTATATCAATTAAATCATACTAAACTCAACACAACTTTGACAATCCAAAAGCAAAGCTAGAAAAATGAAGCATTTATAAACAAATAATCTGCATCAATGCTCCTTCCGAGTTGTCTCGAAGTGAAAGACTTGATTTTTATTTTTTTGGTAAATGAAGTAAAAGATTTGGTATGTCTTAACATATGTCTAGACTAATGCGTTAACTGAAATCAACTATAGTAACCTAAATATGCTTTCTGAAATTCTTTGTTCTTCCTATTAACAAAACATTGCATATATTTCCCATGTTGCTCAATAAAAAACAATCCTTAGTAGGGGTATCAATAATTTGTTCTTGTTAACATCTTCATTGCCACAATAAAAGGTTGAGATAAATATTGTTATTGAAGACCAGCATACAATATCATATATCTGAACTGATAGAGAAAAAGAGAAACGTAATTAGCAGGTTCTTTCACGGGGACGAAGTCAAAAATTGAAACTTCAACCACATGAAAAATACAAAAATCAATGAAAAAAATATTATTTAACTAAACAAATTCCTAGACTCTATCTAATCAATGCAAAGAGAAATATGACAGTACCTAATTGAGAAACTACTATATTATCTATCTCTCTCACTCAGGCTCACTTTCCCTCTTTTATTTACAAAATGTGATGACAACAAATGGGCTTTCCTCAACAACCATAATATAGAGTCCGAAGAGCTCTCAAGATTGAAAAATTAATTTTTAAGAAAGAACCACATTTGTGAGCTAAGCTGTGATATTATCTTGTGTTTCTTGCCTCTTACTTTTAGATTCTTCGTTCTCTTCTTGATTGAGAACTGTGACACCTTCTATCTTGACATATATATTTATATAATATCATACATGAAAATGCGAAATTAATTACAATAATTTTATTCAATAAACATAAAGGAGCTCACGTGGGTAAAAGATTCACATTCGTGTTAATTACCAAATTAAAAACTTATCAAATAAGGATATGAATACATCTTTGATCCAAAACAAGGCCATCCAATTTTTTTACAAAAGAAAACAAGTTAAGTAGCGGAATAACATAAAGTAACATATTCAGAATATTATGCAACTAATACAGAACCCATGTCCTAAAATTATATTCTATCAAAGCATTGTGTTTCAGCGTTCTCTAGCATGAGGTTTTCCATAGCCATCCACTTAACTATTTGCTCCCATGAACACAAAGTTCGAGATCATCTCATGATCAAAACACAAATAACACACACGGAGTGAGTTATCACATTTCTAACTAATAGAGAGAAACATAACAACATAGATATGCATATCATATAAATGAAATACAACTAAATTAAACACATCTCACGTCATTACACCACTTATCGCGTGACATCACATCTCAACACTACACGGTCTCACACATTTTCACATCATTCACATACTCAAGGATAAAAACACAATATCACTCAACCAATCAATATTGATTAATACACAAGTGTTATGCAATAAATATACTAAGACTCAATCTTATATGCACTGTGGTATCATGTCAGTGAAAAATTTCATCGAGCGTATAAGAGTACATGACAAGACAAACCACACACTGGCAAGTCAGGCCACTCTCACTAGGTAAAATCATAGGGAGACCATTCAGGACCACACTATTTTGTAAGAATGCTTCAATCATGTGGAATTGACACAAGCTTAAAAGAACACTCAAACCGGGTGTATTTAACCCCCAAGGCCTAGACTCTGAAGAGTCCGTTAGGGCCTCTCCCTCCTGATTCAGGTCCAACCAAGAAAATATTTTAGCACATAGACTCTATCTATGAATTGTACAAAACACACAACTCCTCAATTGTTTTCAAAATAATTTTAACTTGTCGTGCCTCAAAGTGATTAAAACTCGTCGAATTCCCATAGTGGATCCCATCACAATACTCATTGCGCATTAACTCGTCACCCTTAAAGAGTCTTACAGTCATGTGATTGTACGACTCATAGCTTACAACTCAATGCACACAACATCTTAATACATGTGCGATTTCACAATTTAACACATACTCAACTTGTCACTTACACACAATTCATCACACTTCCATAATCCCAATTTGAGACTCTAAGGATTCTCACACATGTTCATTTTAATCCCAATTGCAATAAACTCATTCTTTACCTCTTATGGTTGCTCTATTAGGGTTTCCAAGCATTAGAGAGAAGGAGAAGGAATTGAAGCCTCTTCACTGTTTCCATGCGAGGGACGTTTCTCTCACCAGAAACATTTTTCGTAAATCTCAATGGTGGGGATGTGCAAAAATGAGTTTCAAACTTGGTGTTCAAATGAGAGCAGGTTGGTTGTATGTGGGAAAAAGAGAGCTTCGTGTGAGAGATATTTTTCTCACTACAGACATTATTTCACAAATTCCAACAATGAGAATGTGGGAAAATGAGTTTTGAACCTGATGTTCAAATTTTACAACGATCCAATGGTTAACGAGTTCGCTATCGTAGTTTTACAGGATATAAGTTTGAGTGTATGCGAAAAAAAGAGAGAAAGTTTTGAGAATGGAATAAGGGAAAACAAAGTTGAGAAGAAGAGGGAGCGTAAAGATGTATCAAATGTAAAATTGATCTAATATGTTTTTATTTATAGTTAGGGTACTCTCATCCTATTATTTACTCTATTTTTTATTTTTATTTTATAATTTTTTTATTTTATTCTCTATCAAATGAATAAATAAAATCTCATTTTTATTTTCTAAGAATATATATTTATTTTATTTACCTTAAAATCATATTTTAATTAATAAAAATATTTTTTATTTTTTATTTAGTTATAAAAACCTTATTATTTTTCTAAAAATCTATTTATTTTTAAATAAAATTATTTTTAATTTGTTTTTTTTTTTTTGAAAAAATGGGATGTTTCAAGAACTCCATGAACTGCTGCTTACCTAGAGCAGAGACATGCTTGCTAGTAATTTGTCATCCTGCCTTAAGTTTAGGACCTCAATGCCTTTCAGGATTTGGGAGAAAGCATGCAACCTTCTTAGCTTGCGCCTTGCTAAGAGACGATACAGCTTGAGCAAAATTAGCCTACAAGGGACACATGAAAGAAAAGTTTAAGCCATCATTACTACATCAGATCAAAGGCTAAGCCAGGTCAAAAGGACTGTTTAGTTTACTGGCTATGTCCAGTTCGTTGGCCTGACCATTCATCGTGGTCAAAACTACGCATGGACCATATTAAAGACTAACCAACAATGCCTATAAATGGCATAATGTTGAATTATAATATAAAAAGCCAAACATTTTACGGAATAACATAGAATTTGATGTAGAAGCAAAGTTTCATGGTGAATCAAAGGTGATTCAAAGGTGTTTTGATGATAACAATGATGATAACAAAACACGATGACAAAGGAGATGACAAAAAGCTCAAAGATTAGTCAAAGAATAACTCAAGTGAATCAAGAACAAGTCAAGAGTTCAAGATAGAATCAAGTCAAGAGTTCAAGATAGAATCAAGAAGAATTCAAGACTCAAGAAGAAAGTTAAGAGTCAAGAATCAAGATCAAGATTCAAGACTCAAGAGTCAAGAATCAAGAGAAGACTTAATCAAGATAAGTATGAAAAGTTTTTCTCAAAAATTGAGTAGCACATGATTTTTCTCAAAACATGTTTACCAAAGAGTTTTTACTCTCTGGTAATCGATTACCAGATTGTTGTAATCGATTACCAGTAGCAAAATTGTTTTGAAAAAGTTTTCAAATTGAATTTACAACGTTCCAATTAATTTCAAAAAGCTGTAATCAATTACAATGTTTTTGGTAATCGATTACCAGTGCCTTTGAATGTTGAAATTCAAATTCAAATGTGAAGAGTCACATCCTTTCACATAAAAGCTTTGTGTAATCGATTACACTTATTTGGTAATCGATTACCAGTGAATATTTCTAAATAAATCAAAAGATGTAACTCTTCAAAAAGGTTTTGACTTTTTCAAATTGGTTTTAAGTTTTTCTAAAAGTTATAACTCTTCTAAATGGTCTTCTTGACCAGACATGAAGAGTCTATAAAAGCAAGGCTTTGTTTTGCATTTTCAATAAATTCATTCTTTCAATATTGAATACTTTTCCAATCAATCTCTTACAATCCTTTACAAGCCTTGAATCTCTTTGAACTTCTTCTTCTTCTTCTTTGTACCAAAAGCTTTCTGAAGTTTTTTGGTTTTCCAAACCTTGAAAACTTGTGCTATTCATCTTTTCATTCTCTTCTCCCTTTGCCAAAAAGAATTCGCCAAGGACTAACCACCTGAATTCTTTTTGTGTCTCTCTTCTCCCTTTTCCAAAAGAACGAAGGACTAACCACCTGAATTCTTTTGTGTCTCCCTTCTCCCTTGTCAAAGAATTCAAAACGACACAGTCTGAGAATTCTTTTGATTCTTCCCTTTCCCTAATACAAAAGTGTTCAAAGGACTAACCGCCTGAGAATTCTTTTGTATCCCCATTCACAAAGTATCAAAGGTTTAACAGCCTGAGATCTTTGTCTTAACACATTGGAGGGTACATCCTTTGTGGTACAAGTAGAGGGTACATCTACTTGGGTTTGAATGAGAACAAGAGAGGGTACATCTCTTGTGGATCAGTTCTAGTGGAGGGTACATCCACTAGGGTTTCAAAGAGAACAAGGGAGGGTACATCCCTTGTGGATCTTTGCTTGTAAAAGGATTTTTACAAGGTTGAAAGAAATCTCAAGGACCGCAGGTCGCTTGGGGACTGGATGTAGGCATGGGTTGTTGCCGAACCAGTATAAAAACTCTTGTGTGTTTGTTTCCTTCTTTCCTACTCTTTTACTTTCCGGTGTGCATTTAATTTCCGCTTTTACTTTCTGTTAAGTTTCTCTTCTACTCCATATTCTCTTAACAACATAAGTAAAAGCCTTAGAAGAGTAATTTTTTAATTAGTAAAGGTTTAGGAATAATTAATTCAACCCCCCTTCTTAATTATTATGAGGCCACTCGATCCAACATTTGAGAGGAAAAATATACCCGAAAAACAGGTTCCTTTGCAAGTATGACACTTCCTGGTTGATCTGTTGCTGGTTGAGCTTTCACAGGACGATTTTTGACCTATAGAGTAACAAAATCAGTGGCTGAGAAGTGACAAAATCAAATCATTCCTTTTGTCTTTCGCTAAATATTCAAATATTAGTAAATGAACCACATTAAGATTAAGTTGCAGGCTTTGTAGCCATATTTTTTTTTAGATGGAACATGGCATCTTATATGCAAGCATGGGTGGCACAAAAGCACTCACACCCCACTACAAGAACAAAAATAAAAAAAGAAATAAGTCCTAACTACATTATGAACAGAACACCAGCAAGTAGCAACAATCACTTGTAACTTCTTACCCAGCATCGCATTATATCCCAAATAACATCCATGGACGTATCTGATTTCAGTCCTAGTGGATGATGATGACTTCCAGATATACGATAGCCTGCATTGATCACAACTTAACGAAAAATAACTTCTGATGGAGAAGTGCATTTAAGTGTTGCACAGAGATTATGCAGACTTAGAAACAGAGGATCATGTGGCAATTCCTAAGAAAATATCAAAATAACTACATAAGCAAAATATTTCCGTGTAACAGGATTTTTACTTGGTAATAAAGGCATGGTATATGCATGGTATTCAAAAAAGAAAAAAATATATAGTACAAAAACACGCCTCTGATATTGTAGTCAACGTAGCCAATATGCCATGGTGTTGTGGGTTAGAGAACAAATCTAGGATTCGAGGCCTAGAACCTCCAGAAGGTAATAAAGGAAAAGATGATTGTATTATTTCCTGTCTGTTAGAATTACATTCCATTATATTTATAGACTTCCTTTTACAAATCATTGGATAAGAATTCTAACAGAATTTGGCAGCATATGCCTTAGAGGAATTCAAAAATGCACTACCAAGGGACATCATCTAACGACACCAAGGGAGCATGAAGGATTTGCGATTTTGCTAGGATTCTGCTTCTAAAGAGATGCTTCTAGCTCAGCTATGCTACGTTGCATAGTCCTTCAGGTACTGAGGCCTATTAATTTCCCTTTTTGGCCTCCTATCTTCTTCTCGTTCTTGTTCTATTGTTGGTGTTGCATATTGTGGTGATTCATTAAGCTGCTCTGTATTATGTTTGTCCATAGGTGCTATAAGAACCGGTTCGATGCCGTGCTCTGAAACAATGTGACCCAAGTATTCAACTTGCTGGGTTGCAAAGGAACATTTGGAAAATTTGAGGAAGAAATTATGATCGCTAAGGATTTGAAATGCAAGCTTCAAGTGACTGAGGTGCTCCTGGAATGACCTACTGTAAATCAAGATATCGTCAAAGAAGACAATGATGAATTTACGCAAGTAAGGAGTGAAGGTCGAGTTCATTGTTGCCTGAAAAGATGATGGAGCGTTGCATAAGCCAAAGAGCATTACTAAGAACTCATAGTGACCATGATGAGTTCTGAACGCCATTTTGCACACGTCTACGTCAGCCATTAGGATTTGGTGATAACCCTAGAGCAAGTCCAACTTGGAAAACCACCGTGTGCCTCCAAGTTCATCCAGCAATTCATCTATTGTAGGTATCAGAAAGCGGTTCTTAATGGTTATCGCGTTTAGGGCTCTGTAGTCGATGCAGAACCGCCAGGACTCATCGCGCTTTTTAACCCGTAAAACAGGTGAGGAGAAGGGGATGGTGCTTGGTCTGATAATGCCATTTTGAAGCATGCGTGCCACTTGGGTTTCAATTTCTTGTTTTTGAAAGTGAGGGTATCTGTATGGGCGAACGTTGACTGGGGTGGAATTGGGAGTAGGGTGGATAAAGTGGTTGGTAGTTCGTGAAAGGGGAAGTGTAGTTGGTGTTTGAAAAAGGGAAGCAAATTGAGTAGTCAGTGAGGTGATATCGGGGTGGGTTAGGCTCGCCGGATGAGTGGGAGAAGAAATTCTGATGTAGAAGAAGGCACTTGCACTCTAGGTCTGAGTTAAACGGTAGAGTTGGGGAGGGGATATCACCGACAGAGGTACGTCGAAGTTACCCTTCAGCTCGATGAGGTTGCCAGCGTGTACAAACTTCATAGTTAGTGTACTGTAGTCAGTCAAAATTGGCCCAATGAATTTGAGCCATTGGACACCGAGGACGACATCGGCACCGCATAGAGGAAGCATGTGGAGGTCCACGATGAAGGTGTGGCTTTGAACCTGCACCGCCACGTTCCGACATATAGTACATCTTTCAACTTCATTGTCGTTGCCAACAAGCACATGCATAGTGGGGGTGGCCTGAATATGCAATCCCAGGGACTTGACCAAGCGTTGTTGCACGAAATTGTGAGTGCTCCTGCCGTCGATCAAGATCACGACGTGGTGGTGAGTGATCCAACCCACCATGCACAAGGTTTCAGGGGCGGTGTGGCCCGAAAGTGCGTGGAAGCTAATTTGGGCTTGAATTGGGTCGGGGTTCTGGTAAGTGTTTGCTGGGTTAAGTGATAGGTCTGGGTTGAGCGGGTTAACTGGGTATGGGTCATTAGTGGCTATATTAGGGCACGGGTTGGTTGCCTCCTCATCCTCATCAACGACAAGGAGATAAAATCGCGAAGGGCAGCAGTGGCCTTTAGTAAATTTCTTGTCGTAGTGGAAACATAATCCACGTTCATGGCGGCTTGCTAATTCCTCCAGGGTGAGTCGTCGAAAGGGAAAGGGTGGTGATTTGGCGACCAAGGGAAGAAGGGTTTGGGTGGGAGTGGGTGAAGGTATGGTGAGGGTAGGATTGGATGTGGGTGGTGGAGGTGGAGGAGCTATCAGAGGCTGGCGGCCACAGAAGGGCTTGCGGGTTTTTGAAAGTTTTTCCTCTTGCAAATGAGCCAACCCCGCGACATGCACCAAGGACACAGGCTGCATAGCTTGAACTTCGCGGTGGATTTCAGGGTCGAGACCCGAGATGAAGCAGCTTAGAAGAAGGGGAGGAGGGACCCCAACAATTTTATTTGCGATGGCTTCGAATTGGTTCAGGTAATCTCTTATGCTTCCTCTCTGTGTGAGCTTAAAGAGGAGTCCAGTAGGATCCTCGTATGGAGAATGAGCAAAATGGGCTTCAATGGCTTGTGAAAACCCAGGGCAGGTAGTGAGTTGATGGTTTCGCATCATCCACTGAAACTAGGCCAAAGTCGGCCCTTCCATATAGAAGGAAGCTATCGTAAGCCTGTCAGACTCAAGTGTCGCGTGGTATTCAAAACATTGTGTGATTTTGAATACCTATCCTGAAGGGGTCTGAACCATCAAATCTTGGAACATCAAGTTTTATTCTAGTATGATTAAATGGTTGTGGGTTTGGTGTAGGAATGACTGAGGATGTGAGGGGGAGGGTGAGTGGTGGAAGTTGGATTCAAGGGCAGCAACACGCACGAGTAAATCGTCCAATTTTTTAGTGACATGCAGGTGGTTTAAGGCTAATTTAGCCAGAGCTTCCTCCATGCGGTCCATGGTCGATTTAGAACGAGTGGATTCAGCCACGAGGTCAATGAAAGCACCAAATCTTGTGGGTTAGAGAACAATTCTAGGATTCATGGCCTAGAACCTTCAGAAGGTAATAAAGGAAAAAATGATTGTATTATTTCTTGTCTATAAGAATTACATTCCATTCTATTTATAGACTTCCTTTTACAAATCATTGGATAAGAATTCTAACAGAATTTGGCAGCATCTGCCTTAAAGGAATTCAAAAACACACTACCAGGGGACAACATCTAACTACACCAAGGGAGCATGGATGATTTGCGATTTTGCTAGGATTCTGCTTCTAGAGAGATGCTGCCAGCTCAACTATGCTACATTGCATAGTCCTTCAGGTGCTGAGGCCTGTTAATTTCCCTTTTTGGCCTCTTATCTTCTTCTTCTTCTTGTTCTGTTGTTGGTGCTGCATATTGTGGTTATTCATTAAGCTGCTCTATATTATGTTTGTGATTCATGACACATGGTATGCAAGATACCTTTCTTTCATAAATTTCACATCTACAAGTATACAAGTCACCCATTCTTGATCATGGATAGGAGCAGGCCATATAGGTCCACCCATATTGAATTTCTTCTCACAATGATTACATTCTTGAGGAACAATAGGACCATAGCCTGGCAGATATTTGACAATATTATTCTGAAAAATGAAAATAGGGCTCCCCGCCAAGACATCATTGCATGTTAAATTCAATCAAAACAAAAGCAATAAATTTAATTGAGCTTTGTAGGCTTCAAGGATTGTTAGTATATAGCAATAAGAAGAAAAGAAAGGAATAAGGAGAAAAGAGAGAAGACACAAAGTTTTAACGTGGTTCAACACACAATGTATGTACCTATGTCCACAGCTACACTAAGAGAACTTTTTATTATTTGTACACTATTGCACGCTTACAAGGTGTCTCTATATATAGCACTAATGAGACAAAAGTTTTACAAACCAAGCGATGTAGGACAAAGGAACTAAGACCATAAAACTCTAACAATTCTCCCACTTGGGGTCAAAGTTCCAAACTCTAGCAGCTCATTGTAAGCAATGAGTTCATCGACTCTTTAGCTAGTGTAGCGCCTTTATTTTTAATTATCCTCGAAGGCTAACTGAGGCAATACAAAGCCTCAGCTTGTCAGTTGTAACAACTTTAGTCAACATAACTGCCGGATTCACTGATCCTAAGATCTTTAGCAAAGATAAGTCTCCATCATTTATCAACTCCCTGATAAAATGGTATATTAATTGAATATGCTTGCATCTAGAATGGGAGACTGGATTCTTAACAAGACTTATAGCACTTTGACTATCACTGAACATTGAAGCATTATCTTGTTCTTTCCCTAATTCATTGAGAAAATTCTTTAGCCAAATCATCTCCTTAGCTGCTTCTGAGATAGCTATGTACTTGGCTTCTGTGGTTGAGAGAGCAACTCTATGTTGAAGTTTAGACTTCCAACTCACAGCAGTACCTCCCAAAGTAAAAATGTAGCCTATGGTGCTTTTCTTGGTATCAAAATCTCCTCCCAAGTCTGCATTTGAAAATCCCTGTAAAGTGAGATTGCTTTTTTTTAAGCATAAACACATCCCTGAAGTACCCTTCAGATATCTAAGTACTTTATGCCTTCCCAATGCTCCTTTGCTAGATTTGATAAGAACCTACTGACAACTCCCACTGCATGTGCTATGTCATGTTTGGTACACACCATAGCATACATCAAACTCCCGATTGCTAATGCATATGGTACTCTTTACATGTAACATTTTTCTTCATCTGTCTGCAAAGATTGCTTCTTTGAAAACTTCAAATGAGATCCCAAAGGGGTATTCCTGGTCTTAGAATCTTTAAGGTAAAACCTGTCAAGCAACTTGTGTATATATTTCTCCTAAGACAGCTTCAAAATTCCTTTTGATATGTTTCTAAGAATTCTCATACCAAGGATTTGTTTAGCTGGACTAAGATCCTTCATTTCAAAGTTTTTTGCCAATTGCTGCTTCAACCTGTTAATTTCTGCCATACTAGATCCTGCAATCAACATGTCATCAACATACACAGCAAGGATAACATAGCTATTAGTATATTTCTTAACATAGCAACAATGGTCCATGTCACATCTGTTGAATCTTCGGTTGCTCATAAACTCATTAAACTTCTTGTACCACTGCCTCGGTGCTTGTTTCAAGCCATATAAACTTTTATGAAGCTTGCACACAAGATTCTCCTTGTCTGGCACTTCAAAACCTTTTGGTTGGATCATATAAATGTCTTCCTCTAAATCCCTATGCAAGAATGCAGTTTTAACGTCTAACTGCTCCAAGTGGAGATTCTCTGCAGCTACAATACTCAGAATAACTCTGATGGTAGTCATCTTTACAACTGGAGAGAAGATCTCTGTGAAATCAATTCCTTGTTTCTGTTGAAACCTTTTCACCACAAGTCTTGCCTTGTATCATCTTCTAACGTCATATTCTTCCTTTAACCTATAGACCCACTTATTCTGTAAAGCTTTCTTTCATTCTGGAAATTTAATTAAAGACCACGTCTTATTCTTCTGAAGGATGTCATCTCATCTTTCATTGCTAGCTCCGACTCAATAGAGTCATTCCCCTGCGTAGCCTCACTAAAACATTCTAGCTCACTAGCATCACTTAACAACAAATAATGCAATGAAGGGGAATACCTATTTGGTGGTACTGAAATTCTGCTAGATCTTCTTGGAGGAGTTGATGGTTTTGGTTTTGACTCAACCTCTACGCCTGTACTCTGGTTTCTATTGGCTACATCACTTACTGAAATTTCTTCAAGTGTTGCTTTCTCAAAAATTTCTGACAGTTTACCTGCACATGTAGATTCTGTAGAAAATTTGTCCTTATAAAATAAGTTCTCATTAAAAGTGACATTCCTGCTTTTGATAAATTTCTTGTTTTGGTCATTCCAAAACCTATAGCCATACATGTCAGATCCATAACCAATAAAATAACACTTCCTCGCCTTCAAATCCAATTTATCTCTACTATTAGAGTCTATCAGTATATATGAAACATAACAAAAAATTCTCAAATGTGAAAGTTTTACCTCCTTTCCAGACTATACTTCTTCGGGCAGTTGATAATTCAAAGGAACAAATGGTCTTCTATTGATGAGATATGTTGTTGTGTTTATTGCTTCTGCCCAGAATGCTTTAGGCAAGCCAGATTGGATCCGCATACACCTCACTCTCTCGTTCAAGGTTCTATTCATCCTTTTTGCAACACTGTTTTGCTCAGGTGTTCTTGGTATTGCCTTAATTATTCTGATCCCATGTTCTGAACAAAAGTCTTTAAAATCTTGACTATCATACTCCCCGCCATTGTCAGATTTTGGACTTTTAACCTTTAGACCTATCTGATTTTCAACTTTTGTTTTCCACCTTTTAAACACAGAAAACACATCAAATTTATTTTTAAGAAAATAAACCCATACCTTTTTAGTAGAGTTGTCGATAAAGGTAACATAATAGCGTGAGTTTCCAACAGATTTCATTGGGGCTGGCCCCCAAACATCTGTGTGCACCAATTCTAGCTTTTCAACTTTAAGAGTCTTCCCTGCCCTTGAGAAGCTAACCTTTTTCTGCTTTCCAAAGATACAGTGTTCACAAACACCAACATTAACATGCTTCAAGCTTGATAGCTTACCCTTTGCCGCCATAAGCCTCATTTCTTTTTCACTCATGTGTCCAAGTCTTTGATGCCATAGGGTTGAATTATTGACAACCTCTGTAAATGCTACCATATCCTCATCTGCAATCATGTAAAGCCCATCTCCATCTCCAACGAGCCACAACGAGATTGCCTTTTGTTACCTTCCAAGATCCATCTCCAAAAATGGTGTAAAGCCCTTCATCATCCAACTGCCCTATAGATATTAAATTTCTCTTTAAGGTAGGAATATGTCTGACATTATGCAATGTCCATAGGGATCCACCAGAGGTCTTGATGTCAATATCACCTCTTCCGACAATGTCCAGAGATTTTCCATCTGTAAGGTAAACTTTCCCAAATTTTCCAGAAATATAGTTAGACAATAAATCTTTAGAGGGTGTGGTGTGAAACAACGCACCTGAGTCCATAATCCATGAATCAACAGGACTATCCAAGCTACAAATTAATGCATCATCAAATTCATCAGTTGCTGCATTTGCGGATTCATCATCATCACGCTTCTTGTTTTTGTGAGTCTTGTTCTTCTTTGGTGCCTTGCACTGATTGGTAAAGTGACCTTTCTTGTCACAATTCTAGCAAATAATGTCACTTCGAAATTTTGTCTGACCTTTCCCTCTTGACTTTGATTTGCCTCGACCATTCTGACCCTTCTGGGTAGTCCTTCCTCTGCCTTCAGTATTCAATGCTGAATTGGAAACATGACTAGAAGATTCTCCCGAATCTCTCTTGTGAACATCTTCGCTTAAGATCAAGTCACAAATGTCACTAAGCTTTAATGTGTTCTCCCTTGTAGAACTACTAACTACAGTAACAGTTGCAACCCAACTATCCAGTAGTGATGACAATAGAATCAATGCCTTCACATCATCCTCAAATTTAATATGCACTGATTCCAACTGGGCAAGAATAGTATTAAATTTATTAATATGATCGGTTACAGAGATACCTTCTCCTATCTTGAGATTGAACAATTGACACATCAAGTATACTTTGTTTGGCTAATGTAAATCTGATCACGCCAAGAGCCTGTCGATCTAGCAAGTTCCATTCTTCTTGCTTCATGTCGTCTGACTTATCCCCTGATAAGGGTTGATACAACTTCTTCTGATATAGATAATCCTCTTCTGCATCTTTCAAAAGCTGAAATCTCTACCATCAAACTTCTCGATCTTCACCTTCCCTTTTTCTAATGCCATTGCTCCCACTGCCTTCTCTAAACTGAGAAGACTCCCACTAATTCCTCTAAACTAAGGAAATCCCGTGGAGTAACCAAAAGCTCTTATACTAGTTGTTATTATAGAGCAATAAGAAGAAGAGTAATGAATAAGGAGAAAAGAGAGAAGTTTTAACGTGGTTCAGCACACAATGTATGTACCTACGTCCACAACTACACTAAAAGAACTTTTTATTATTTGTACACTATTGCACGCTTACAAGGTGTCTCTATATATAGCACTAATGAGACAAAAGTTTTACAAACCAAGCGATGAGGGACAAAAGAACTAAGACCACAAAACTCTAACAAAGGATTACAACATGCTATTCCTTTGGTTATTTCCAGTAGCCTATACAGGCAACAGGCTGTGTCACCCTAATTTTGTTTTTGGTTACAGGGAAAGCAAGCTAGAAAACGAAATACCCAATGGCCTTGACCATTACATTGAAACTTGCACTATACACCACTCACTGCAATTGCATTGAAAGACCAATAGCTTTGATAATTACAGAGATCTATAGAACAGGAATAAAAGGCCATGAACCAAAATAATACACAGAAATAGTGAATCAACATTAATTATTTCATTTTCCAAGCAACATCTATTTCTTTTGATACATTATACATATACACCTTGGAAATGCTCCTCCCAATGGGTTATAAGTGGAAAGCATCACACCCAGTGCACTGATATACATATGAAAGCTTTAGAGGAGTGTTTTTCATTGCACTTGCAAAACTGCAACCAATTTTGCATGTTTTAGTTGGCAGCAAAGACAGTGATATATCATGTAATGTTATGCAATCATCGTGCGATAAAGTAATACACTGATAACGGCAAAACAAAGGACTTATGTGTATATGCGAACAAAAACACGAATATAAAAATCCATTTGAATAGATAGCACAGGAACAATATGTCACTTGTAACGATTAGCAGACTCTGCATTAAAATGAGGAAAGTATTATATGCATAGTAATAGTAAAAGACAATTTATAGAAACATGGTTGGTATAAATTTTAATAACACAGTATGATTGTTGCATGATGTACAAATGGTTGTATAATATGTAGGCCTCCAATTGAGAGGAGAATAAAGGTTCTTGAAACATCCCAAGTATTAACAAACAATCAATTTACAATCAAAGTATAGATGCTAACAGAAATCCTATGTGTAGCAAGCATGGAAAAGAAACAAGCTTGGAGCCTTCATAAAAATTAATATTGCTATGCAAGGGACATTTCATCTATTTGTTTTAAATATCATAAAAAATTTTAAAATAAAGAGCTACTTGTTTTCATCCTGAATTTGTCTACTTTCATGGGTGTAAAGAAGGGATAGCAACATTTATCATTTGACATTTCTTAAATTACATTTGTGAAATAACTATATACAGACAGAACAATTATGCCACTTCTCAGTTCCTTTTAATCAAAACAAATTTGACTAATATTGATTTCATTGTAAAGAAATATAAGCATTATATATACCTCAATGGACGCCAGAAGGATTCTTAAAGCCATTTCATGGCAATATTTTCCTCTCAGTGGAATTGATCCATATCTAGTATGAACGATAGTTGTTAGGATTTCAGTCCAAAAATCAAATTTTTGTTCAACAAAAAGCCCATACCCAGTAAAAGTATTGACATTACTTTGAATAGCAGACCTCCCCGTTTCCCCGGAGAGCATTGCCATATCTGTTGCAGTACATATCAGCATGCCTCCATCAACAACAGATTGAACTGTTGCATCCAGAAACAGTGAGGGTGAACCATAAGGATCATGATCAACCTGGAAAAAAAAAACAGAAAAGGACCATGGAGATTATGAAAGTGGTTAACGTTAAACAATATATAACCAAGCTTCTAAGCATTAGATAGAGCAACAAATAATATATTCAATATTAACAACGGTTCGCTGCAGTAGATCCTATTCTATATTTCATGATTCAGACTCAATAATTTGAAAGTTCATTTCCTTCGATTAAAAAGGTCAATACAAACACTCTTTGATGTGTTCAGCTTGAAAAAAAATATGCATCCACTTACCACATCAAATTCTTTTGGGTGGGTTAACATATATACGCGGGGCATCCGCAAGATGAGACTCCACTTTTGAACTGGTAACTGAACCATTGAATTTGATGTTCCTTCTGCATGTGATACGAACAAGACAATATCAGCAGGAGAAGAAGAACAAAATGCAAACTCAGAGGTGGGAATTACAAAAGAGGGGGTGCATAATGAAGTTAAGCCCAAATGAAAGGTGAAGAGGCCCACTTACCTTCACGACTTCGTTTGAAGGATCCTTCCAAAACAGAAGCTTCTGCAAATCCTTTCCCAGATCGCCTTGCTTGGAATTGTGATCCTGCTGAGCAATTCTTATCAATAAAACGGTTATTGTAATATTCCTAGGATTATTCCATATTAGGAATTCTATAAAAACCATGTAATAACAAGCAAAGGCAATAAGAATTTACAAGCTTCTTCCTTCTTCGTTTGTGCTCTGCTCCTTTCTCATTTCTGGAGGTGCTAGACCTCGAATTCTAGCTCTCGATACTGGTCCCCTAACAACATGCCTCCACAGAAACTGGTAGAAGCAAAAAAAAATAGGAGTAAGTCTGCTAATGCATAAGATAAATGATGCAAAGAAGTACTAATCGATTAAAGAAAAAGAGGCTATTATAAATATATATACAAAACGTTAAACAGACAAGAAATCAGTAACCAGAAGTTGTCCAGATACAAAGTGAGGTCCAATGGTAACAATGTATGCAGCCTTAACAACATAAGGTAGAGCGCGCTTATGTGTTCTAAAATCTAAACCAATAGAATAAAATTGTAAGACAATATGTACAAGACTTTTTTTTATGATGAAAAATCCTTGAAACATCTTTATCATTGTCCAGAGCAACAACCTGCCCAATTCCTTCTATTTCCCTAGCATATCTAAGAAAAACAAACCAAACAAAAATAAATGTAATTAAGAAAATTATGTCTTCAAGTGTCAACAAACTCAGTAACTTCTTTTCCGTGCTTTGAAAACAACACTTAGAATGAGATGATAATCTCGGTGAATAAAACAACTAAAAGAGATTCATTGTAAATGTAAGTATCCAGACTCTCTTCCCCATCCAGATGACTTATATATAAATAAATATCATTATCATTTCAGATGGAGGTATAATCTTATAATAAGATGTACATCATCACAAAAATTATAAAAATACCATTTTGAAAAAACTACCAACTAATCCCCTAATTTTGTGCATCTGATAACAATTCTCAAAATTACACTACATCAATAATAGAATCAACTAATAATATAAAATCATATATATAACAACAATTATATACGTAATATAATAACTAAAACATATAATATATACAATGACCAGACCATAATGTTCAAATTGATCCTGATCCTAAAGGTTAAATTATAAATTTATTAATTTAATGATAAAATCCTTTAGATAATCTCTCTCTATATATATAAAGAAAACATTCTCAAGAATTCCTACTATGAAAGTTTAGAAAAAATTATTTTACTCACTTCTTGAAACAAGAAGTTTCTCTTTTTCGTTATTCTTCTTTTCCTTTACCAATTGCATCAAAAAAATTTCATTATTTTTTTCAATCCTTGAACAATCCATTAATACCAAGAAAGACCATTTGTGTGATTACAAGTGAATAAACTGTCTACCCCTTATATAAGAATGGTATATAATTTGAAAATTTATTTAACCGATCTTTTTTATCTATTATTTCTATTATCTTTAATTATAATTATCTTTAATCAATTTAATATTGTTATTCAAAATAAAAATAACAATATAATATATTAAAATAATTTCATTTATCTTTTCTTTTACTAAAACATATATTTAAATGATTATTAAATTATTTTTTTAGGATGTTACATTGGTGGCTTCAGTTACCTATGAACTTTTCCATATGAAATGTCGATTGACTCTCCCACAGCATCGCATTCTTCTGTTGTGCTGCACGGTTCTTCGGAAGATACCTCATCACATTATTTTAGGAGAAATGCGTGAGCACCATCCTCCATAACAGGTTCAGAAATGCCATTTTCTGATACTTTTTGGGCTGCTTTTGTTCTCATGTACAACATTGCTTCATGTTCTTGCTTCCGTTTTGAAATGAAAGCTCTCAATAAAGCAATTGGCATATCCCTGTTATTAACCTAACAATTATACAACGGAAGACTAGAATAATGAGTAACATTCATCAACCACAAAAAGTGAACTTGATTATTCAAAGCACAAAAACATAAATGAGAGAAGATATTATAAAAATAACCAAAGAGAATGAATCTAATGAAAATAATAATATTCAGACTTCACTGATTTATGTGATTGACATTTAGGCATCAATAATGTTAATGCTTCTAATATCACCCAAATTTCAATTTTTTTTATTCCTTCACCCTATTGACAACTTTTATCGAAGTTAAGGAACTCTGCTTGGGAATCAAAGAACTCAGCCGATACAATGCGAACAGACTTCAATGATTTAAATGACAGACAGAGCACTCAATAAATTTCAACTCAAACAATCCATAAGCAGAAAATAACTACAATATTTCAGATATCTATATCCCGTTACTACCCAAGTGCCATAATTTGATTTTTCTTCACTCTATGAACTTTTTTGTGTAGGAAGAGTTTCTCAGAGAACACTAAAAGTTCAACCACAAAGTACTTGGTGCACAAAATGAACGCATTAAATGCATGAAAAACAGAAGAAAGAGGAGATTTTGGGACCTGGGCTTTGTTATAGAACACTTCATTCTTGAGGTGCATAAGAATCTCAGCGCCACCCTCTTTTATGATTTTGTAATTGTGGAGATCCAATGAGATGGTGAAAGAAGAAGAAGACCAACAGAACAATCTATCAATCTTCCACTTCTACAAACACCAACGCGCGAAAGTAACTGCCACGTTGTTCACGTTATGGACGTACGAGGAATGTAGAACTAGTTTTTTTTTTTAATTCAAATTTTCTTCTCCCACAAATTCTACGGGAAATCCTTAGCGCATAATTTTTTCCTCCTTTTCTCCTTTTGTAATTGTTTTTGAAAAAAAAAACTGTCCAAATCTAAAATTATTTTAATTTTAATAAATGTTGATTTGAAATAATTTTGATATATTATTGATTGGAAATTTTTATCTACAAAAATAATAATACAAAATGCATAAGTATTTACATTCTAAAGTGCTCTTAATAACTCTATATGTTCCTTACAAAAAAAAATCTATGTAATAATTTATTCCTACGTACTTATACTAAATTTTCCTTTAGTGCTGTAATTTAATGTTCTATTACATATTTTGGTCCTGAGATATATATATTTTTTCATTTATCCTAGGTATGCTTAACTGATTGTTATTAAAATATTTTGCGTCAATCCTAAGTTCCTAACCCCGATAATGCGAAGGGATTTGTTAGGTGCATCCAAC
Source organism: Glycine soja (assembly GCF_004193775.1). Taxonomy (NCBI): domain Eukaryota; kingdom Viridiplantae; phylum Streptophyta; class Magnoliopsida; order Fabales; family Fabaceae; genus Glycine; species Glycine soja. The sequence continues at coordinate 21,881,136 of NC_041009.1, read as the reverse complement.
AATATTAAAAAATGCCCATTTTGTCCCTCTGCTACATTTCTTTAAAAGGAAACTTGTGGTTCCTCTTTGCTTATGCTTCCGGCTTTGTTTTTTTTTGCATTTTTTTTGCTGTGGTCCCGTTGCTGTCGTTTTTGAAGCTCTTAGAGGGTTATTGTTGGTGTGTAGTTGGAACTTACTATTTTCATTTCGACTCAGCCGAGGTATCCCTGTTTCGTTTTTTTTTGTCGCCCATGTAGTGTTCTTCGTTTAGCTTTTTACGGAAGAAGCTTTTCATCAATGTGAAAATTTGAACCTACGGAAGAAGTTCCGTATGATTCATACGGAAGAACTTCTTCCGTAGGGACATATGGAAGAACTTCTTCCGTACATATAAATTTTGTATTACAGAAGAAGTTCTTCCGTATGAATCATACGGAAGAAGTTCTTCCGTACACAAATTTTTCATTACGGAATAACTTCTTCCGTATGAATCATACGGAAGAAGTTCTTTCGTATGAAGTAATTCTTTTTTGTTTTTTAAAGATTAAATGTTGATATTTTTAATTTGGTAACATATTGAAATATTTTATGCCATATTTTAAAGATTAAATGTTTATAAAGTATGTAGAAGATTAAATTAGTTGGTTTTTTTTAGATGTATTAATCTGACAATTTATTTAGGTAGGTAGTTATGATGTTCAAATTAGGTATTTAAATGCTGTATTAGTTGAAAATATTAGGTTGTAAAATGAATTAGTAGATTTAGTTGATAGATATTGTTAGAAGTATGTTTTGTGAGTTAATTTGTGTAGTAATAAGGTTGAAAATAGGTAAGAAAATGTTTAATTAGTTGGTATTTATTTTGCATGATGTATTAATTTGACAATTTATTTAGGGGTAGTTACGATGTTCAAATTAGGTTGTAAAAATGTTGAATTAGTTGATTGTTAAAATGTTGAATGAGTTGATAGTTATAGTTTGAATGAAGTCGTGAATGATGCTTTTTTTTTTAGTTTTCGTTAAGATGGACGAAGATCAATGGACATATGATAGTTTGATGTACGGAGAATTTAATATGGATTTTGATGATGAACAATAATGTGGCATGAATGAAGGACATTTTGATTGTTCAGACGCTTTTAATACTTATCAGGTAATGATGTTCATTAGTTTCAGTCGTTTGGTGAATGTGTGTTTTGTATAAAAATTAATATGTGAGGGTTGTGGTGTAGGTCTTTGGTACCTGAGACGATGTTTTGTTGTGGGATAGATTTGTTGCCCATGAAAATGGGTTTGTTGCAATTATTATTAGGTCTGACACAAATACTGGTCGTAGAGGAAGAAGTTTGTTTGTGTTAATTGGCTGTGAAATGAGCGGTCAGTACAAGTGTAGGAATAAAGAATTTGTTAGAAGAAACACTGGGACTAGGAAATGTGGTTGTCCCTTCAGGCTGCGTGGGAAACCAATGCGTGGAAGTGAAGGTTGGATGGTGAAGCTGATCTGTGGGATACACAACCATGAATTGGCCAAGACCTTAGTTGGACGTCCATACGCCGGACGATTAACGAAGGATGAGAAGAATATTATTGAAGATATGACAAAGTCGATGGTGAAACCAAGAAACATACTCCTAACATTGAAGGAACACAATACCAACAGTTGCACCACGATCAAGCAAATTTACAATGCAAGAAATGCATATCGTTCTTGAATAAGAGGAGCTGATACTGAAATGCAACATCTGATGAAATTTCTCGAACGTGATCAATATATCCATTGGCACAGGTTGAAGGATGAAGTTGTGGTGCGGGATCTGTTTTGGTGTCACCCAGGTGCAGTGAAATTATGCAATGAATGTCATCTGGTGTTTTTGATAGATAATACCTACAAAACAAATAGGTATAAACTCCCATTGCTTGACACTGTTGGGGTGGCACCAACGGGGATGACTTTCTCTGTTGCTTTTGCATATCTGGAGGGTGAGCTTATGAATAATATTGTATGGACTTTGGAACGGTTCTGAGGTCTATTTTTATGAAAAGATCGCCTCACTGGTGTTATTGTCACTGACAGAGACCTAGCACTGATGAAAGCAGTGAATACTGTCTTTCCTGAGTGTACCAACTTGTGGTGCAGGTTTCACATCGACAAGAATGTAAAGACCAAGTGCAAATCTTTAATAGGCCAAAAAAATGTATGGGATTATGTGATGGATAGTTGGGGTACTCTGGCAGATTGTCCTTCGGAACAACAACTCCTTGAGTGTCTTCAGAAGTTTGAAATGGCTTGTTCACCATGGTCGATGTTCGTCGACTATGTCTGTGAAACATGGATTATCCCACACAAGAAAAAATTTGTTACAGCATGGACAAACAAGGTGATGCACCTAGGCAACACAACGACAACCAGGTATTAAAATGTTCATTGGTTGTAGTATGGGTTAGTAGTAAATGCATGTATTTTTTTTAACCGTTTGTTGTCTATTTTAAATGTAGGGTTGAATCTGCTCATTGGTCTCTGAAATGAATATTACAAAGTAGCCTTGGAGACCCGTGTAGTGTTTGGGATCCCATGAACAACATGATGACGCTGTAGCACACTCAAATTAAAGCATCCTTCGAAATGAGTACACATTTCGTTGGACATGTATATAAAAAAACCTTATTCAAGAGGTTTCTTGGAATGGTTTCAAGGTACGCTTTAAATGAGATTGTTGTTGAGTTGGACCGCATACAGTATTGTGGCAATGATCTCTCTTCTTGTGGTTGTTCTATGAGATCGATGCATGGTCTTCCTTGTGCATGTGAGCTATCTAGCTATGTTGTTGCCAGCATCCCTCTGGAATCGGTCCATATGTTTTGGAAGAGACTTCATTTTTCTGACCAAGGGTTATGTGAGGCAGAAGTCAGCATTGACGATGAGATAGAGACCATATGTAAAAGATTTAAGGACGTTGATGTTGGCGGCAAAGTTACTCTGAAGAGTAAACTTCGAGAAATTGCATACCCTGAGGACTAAAGGTGAAGACTAAAGGTGAAGACTAAAGGTGCACTGAAGAAACCTCTAAAAAGAAGCGAAAGATCCACAAAGCGTGATCCATCCTATTGGGAGTACGTTGTGGACGTCAAAGCGGATGGTAACTATGGATATCGTTCCATTGCCGCTTTGTTAGGTATGGGCGAAGAATCTTGGCCCATGGTTCGCAACGAATTGATCAAAGAACTTGGCAAATGGTCGCATGACTACATCAACCTTTTCGGTGGTACATAGAGATTCGAACAATTAAGGATGTCGCTACATGTTGATGGGTTCTCCCAGGTATGTTGTATTTGCTATTTTTTTTTTAAAAAAAACAATTTTAAAATAATTACATGTGTATGTTTCTTTGATTCAGGTTAGTGTGGACAAGTGGATGGATATAACGGACATGGGATATGTCATTGCATCAAGGTATAACGTAATCATTGTATCGTTATCCCGACAACAAAGCATGACATTTTTTTCTCTGAGAAGTCAACCACCACCGAATTCTTCTGTGCACCGCATGATATGTGTCGACCACGTGTTTGGAAATCATTTTGTTCAGGTACATTGAAGATAATTATTGTCATTTTTACAATTATGCAATGACTTGGTTCGTTCATTTGAGTTGATAATGTTTGTTCACGTACAACAGGTTTATCTGAAAGATCATTGTCCTTTACCGCCTATAGCGTTGTTGTGGTCAAGCAATTGTCTTCCTCAGGCAAAGCAGTGGCGAACTGCATATATTGGTAGAATACAACAATACATGAACTTAATGACAATTAGAAGAGAATATGTGGACCTAAATGAAGACTGAACATTCAGTATTATGGTTGCTTGATTGTGAAATATAATTTGTTGTATAATAATGAATCGTTAGACATTATTAATTGTTGCGTTATGGAATAAATTTGTTTGTGCATCTAAAATGATCTATGCATGTATGATATGTTGTTATAATAATTGACAACACATAATTTAAAGTCTGAGCGTGACACAAAAAATGACTTGGCAACACGTTGTGATGCACGATAAAGCTTACGGCCACATTGGTTTACTTGGGATCATAAACACGAAACATGTTCACGCGTCTGTATTTTTTTTAAAACAAAGTGAAGCAATCTGTCGGTGGAAAGCATCTATATATATGAGACACGACAACTCGTAAACAGAATCACACATCTACCTGCTTTCACATTTTCTCTTTATTGTTACAACAAAGTATGGCATTCTTAGGAAAAACAAGCAGTCACACGATTGTGAACTCAAGGTTGGGTTTCATTTTTCCAAATGGATCAATTATTTACAACGATAGTGGAGTTTACTTCCAAAGTTCCACTCCAGTGCCCATTCGAGTACCAAACAGTTGTGACCTTACAACGCTGAAAACCAGAATACACATCACCCTAAATCTAACTCACGAAATTTTTTTGAATGAAATTCACTACCGGCAGCCAGTCATAGAGACAGGTAACTGTTTTTGCTTTCAATGTATGCAATTAAAAAATGATGACAATGTCAACACCATGTTAATGTGTAACGACCAATTTTCGTGTGTTGGTCCGATTGAGTTTTTATGCACTATTGGTAGAACAACAGATGAAATATTAAACTTACTTCAATGCACTATGACCCCTACTCATGATGCACTCATGTATTACAACGGGAGGTGGAACATGCCACCCCAGAACAACTTTGTAGATTGCGCGTTCATAGGAAAAAATTTAAAGAAATTTGAAATTCCTTTAAGATGTACCAACGATGAACTGAAGGATTTGATAAAACAAGTTGCACCTAAAGGGATTCCCCCTCATGGAATTCACGAATCACAAATGGTAAACGATTGTTTTTTCGGCAACCAGGTCATTTTGAGTATTCAGATAAAGTTATAAAATATGAAATTATTGAGCTGAAAACCAATGATGAAGTGCTGAAGGTGTTAGTACAGTCTAGCTACTGGAAAAATATGGGCCAATAGAAATTTTAGCTGTATTTACTAAACATGTTATGGAAATGGAAGACGACGTGGTTGCCACGTCGCTAAACAACTGAATGCAAGGTTTATTTTTTTGTTTTTCATGTAACTTTTATCTGATTGAATGAAAGTTTCATTTTCCAGTATTTTGAAACAACACGTTGGTGTCCATATGTCTGATCATGTATTTTTTTTAATTCTTTGACGTGCAGACCTTAGGCATACTTTGAATGGTCAAAATCCATTTTTTTTTTATTATTTTGTGGTTGTTTTTTGAGGGCCTATTCGATGAAACCGGTTCATGATTTTTTTTTTTGTGTTCTTTGACGTCCAAACATGAGAAATAGCACCCCTCGAATGTCGTTAGCAACTACAAAATAATTTTTAAAAAAATGCCGAAAAGGGCTACTTAGACATATTTGAAGGGTCAAAATCCAATTTTTTTTTTATTTTGTGGTTGTTTTTTGAGGGCCTATTCGATGGAACCGGTTCACGATATTATTTTTTTAAGTTGTTTGACGTCCAAACATGAGAAGTAGCACCCCTCGAATGTCTTAGGTGACTCGCACATAATTTTAAAAAAACACCAAAAAGGGCTACTTAGACATATTTGAAGGGTCAAAATCCAATTTTTTTTTTATTTTGTGGTTGTTTTTTGAGGGCCTATTCGATGGAACCGGTTCATGATATTATTGTTTTTGAGTTCTCTGACATCCAGACATGAGAAATAGCGCCCCTCGAATGTCTTAGGCGACTTGCACATAATTTTAAAAAAATGCCAAAAAGGGCTACTTAGACATATTTGAAGGGTCAAAATCCATTTTTTATTTATTTTGTGGTTGTTTTTTGAGGGCCTATTCGATGGAACCAGTTCACGATATTATTTTTTTTTAGTTCTTTGACGTCCAAACATTATAAATAGCGCCCCTCGAATGTCTTAGGCAACTCGCACATAATTTAAAAAAAAAACACCGAAAAGGGCTACTTAGACATATTTGAAGGGTCAAAATCCAATTTTTATTTTTATTTTTTGTGCTTTGTTTTAGGTCCGATTCGATGGAACCGGTTCACGCTATTATTTTTTTAAGTTCTTTGACATGTAAACAATACAAATAGTGTCCCTCGAATGTCTTAGGCGACTCACACATAATTTAAAAAAAACACCGAAAAGGGCTACTTAGACATATTTGAAGGGTCAAAATCCATTTTTTTTTATTTTGTGGTTGTTTTATGAGGGCCTCTTCGATGGAACTGGTTCACGATATTATTTTTTTTTGAGTTCTTTGACGTCCAGACATGAGAAATAGCGCCCCTCGAATGTCTTAGGCGACTCACACATAATTAAAAAAAAACGCCGAACACGGGTACTTAGCCATACTTTTAACGGCCCAAATCCTATTTTTTATTTTTTATTTTTTGTGCTTTTAAGTTCTAGGCGTAATTAGATTTTATTTTCAGCAATTGATGGTGTTACTCATAAACACTACACAAAAAATTAAATAATGAAACAAATAATTTACAAAAATTGTATTACCAAAATAATGTAACAATTACAATAATGTTATCAAATACAAAAATAATACACATCATATGAAAAACTAATCTATGTGCTGTCTACGTCGCGCCCTAAGACTTCCATCAGAGACCTCACCCTTAGCGATACACAGGCAATCTTCCATGATGTCATGTAACTCTGTTCCTGTAGTCACCATCCTAAGGTTGAGCACACGCTCCAACCTTTCTGCGATCGCTTCGCAACCATCACAAGCAACCTGTGACAGTAAAAAAAAACCACAGTTATTACAAAATATTAAATAAAAAACAAATTACAAAACACTAAACCAAATTAAAATACCACTGAGTGTCTGGAGAGATCAACTGTGACTGGAACCTCAGGGACATGTGGCTCGACGTATGCATCCACATCTGGGGCAGTTGGCTGTCTGGGCTCATCGCCTTCCTGGGTCGACGTGACGAACGGGTGAGATATCTGGAAAAATCACTCCATGTAGTCCGTTGTTGCCTGCCCAAGGACAACACAAATCTCACCCACGGGTGCTAAATGGTCCCCAAAATGCATCCAACTCTCGTCTATCTCGTCATACGACAACGAAGCAGTAACCGGTGGTGGAGGGATGGTCTGGATGTACCCGAACTGTCGTACCACCCGCTCTGGTCGGATGTAGAACACAACATGACCCTATCTGAGCTGCCCCTGGTAGCATGAAATAAGTTTGAAGCCCCTAACTGGCCAATGCTCACTGTAGGGCAACCAGGAAACGTCCGTGATCGTCAGAGCATCTAAATGTGCCCTGTACGGCGCTCCCTTGATCCCCTTCATGCGCCTTCATCGTAAGCCACCTCGACGCACGTGGGGTAGTCTCAGCATACGCATCATCAGTGACGCACTGATGAACACTGGGAAAGTACTCATATATCCAACACAACACAAAAAAGTGAACATAACATAAAAAAACCTTTAAAATTCATTTTCCAACTTAAACCTGTTTACGAACTTTAAAATTTACCTGTAATAGCATCAAGTACCCACCCATTTGTCATGTGGGGGTCTGGGAAGCTTCATTTAGCTGGTCATACATGTGAACCAGGCGACAACTACCCAGGCATAGCCCCCAGACTGACCCAGGTCTCGAAAACCTTCCAGATGCACCACATGAACATGGGTTGAACTTTTATTAGCAAAAAGAGTACAACCCACCAGGTGGAGGAGGTAAGCACGAGCCACCATAATCCCACATCGGGCCTGGAATTTACTCTCATACACCTCACGGAGCCATGACAGTCGCACGTAAGCACCATGAGCACGTCCGGTCTCAGCTCAAGCCTTCTCGTCGGATACCTCTAGAAGCTCCGTTAACAGCAAGATCACCTCGTCCACGCCCAGAGGCTCAAACCTGGGTAATGCCCCTGTGATAGGAAGATGGAGGAAACACACCACATCGTCCAGTGTGATCGTCAACTCCCCCACTGGAAGGTGGAAGGTGCTGGTCTCCCTATGCCACCTCTCCGCAAATGCGGATATAAGTCTAGGATCGCCGATGACCACAGAACAACCGATCAATGGACTTAATCTGATGCCGAAAACAAGACCTTCAATCTCAGGCGCTGGACTCCCAAATTTATCAACTTTCCTACCGTGGGAGACCAGCTTCAACTCAGGTCGTTCCTGAGTTGAATAACACAACATAAAATTTAATTAGACATTCATTATCATAAACAACACAACAAAAAATAAATAATTATCAACTATCAACACGTCCAAATTAAAATACCTTGCCACACCATATACTATATGCCACATGGTCAGCAAATGATGTCAGCAATGATGTGTCACGTGGCTCACCAGGTCATCCCTCGCCATGCTCAACATGTGATCCCTCAGCACCATCAGCGGCTACATCCGCAGCATCTACGTCTGTAGTCGGAATGTCCTTGTCCACATGAGGAACATCCTCTATCACATCAGGAATATCCTCAGTCACCTGAGGAACTTCCTCAGCAACATCAACTTGAACCCGTTGCCTACGGGCAGAAGCGGTAGGCCTACGACACTGGGGAACATCAACATCATGCTCATCCTGACCCATGCCTCTGCCTGTACCACTACCTAAGGCATGAGCTAAACCTCTTGTTCTAACCATGATCTGAAAATCATGAAGAACAATGTATTTTTTTTTGTCAAATTAACTATTCATATAATTGGTAAAAAAGGTTTGTCAGTTGAAAATTTTCTAGATAATGAAGAACATGTAGTCAATTCAGAGTAGTAGTGTTAATTTGGATGTCAGGAGATGCTATTCAATGGGGTCTTTTCAGTATATTGTGTGTTTTTTGTGTCTAATTTTTATATAGGAACATATTATGGATAATTGTTTATTACTTGATGTAAATTCTTGTGTTTAATCAAGCCTTCTTACTGCCAATTGATCTTTTTTCCCCCATTAAGTTTGATGTAAATTCTTGTGTTTAATCAAGCCTTCTTATCATGATGAATTGGTAAATATTGGAAATTTATGTATTGAATTATCTTATATGGTTGTAAGGTATTTGGTGAGCCAGGAATTGTCAATGTCTATTTATAAGGTCTTGAGAATATTCTCAAGGTTGGGGAAGCTGAGAGAGCTTGGGTAATACTGGAGATGTCAACTTGTATGCTCAGATGATAGACGAAGCAGAAGGTCTTGTTTCATTTTTTTTTTACATTCAGGGTCATTAATCAAAATTTCCACCCAATTTTTTATATAAATTTCGCAGTGTTCTCTAAACCAAAATTGGTTTCTATAATTGTAGGAACCTAGTTGGATGGAGCAGGGTTGATGCTAGGGTGACTGTCATCGTCGAGTCTGGGTGGGGTGGGGGAGATGGGGGTTTAGTTGGGTGAGTTTGGCCTTTGCACCTCATGGTGTCTGTCTTGATTTGGTGAGGATTCATCAAGAATTGGTGCTTGGAATTTAATCAAGGAATTCAACCTAGGACTATGTTGTAATTCCTATTGGTGCTCTGTCCAATCATATATGGGTAATGGTAATGGGTAAGATAGACACATACCCATTAATCATGTTGTATGAGGAAATTTTAATGCTTAAATGTAGCCATGTGACTACTGTAATGCTTACAATTGATTAGTTTGAATTAGGTCCAGAGATAACCCTACACATACTCATATAAGCTTGAATTAGTTTGAATTAGGAAATTTTAATGCTTACATGCATTACACATTCCAATTACAAATTAGGGATAAACTCAATCCTAGGCAAAATAAGCAATATAAGCAAAATCCCGATACCAATACCAATATAAGCAAAATACCAATACCAATACCAATATAAGCAACAAAATACCACCACTGTGTATAAGCAAAATACCAACACCAATATAAGAAAAATACAAGAACAATCTAAGCAATAAAAGCAACATATCAATTCCAATATAAACAACAAAGCAATGCAAGTAAAATTATCTTTTCAAAAGTAACAAAATACCAATACCGTGAAGCATTTCCAAACAATATAAGCAATATAAATTTAGATATAATCATGTATAAGTCTAATAACAACATATAAGCAATATAAATTAAAAAACAAACAAAAAAATTCAAAAATCAAATTGCAGAAAAGGAAATCCTTCACATGGAAGAAGGTTCTTCCACAAGAAGGAAAACCTTCTTACGAAAGAAGGTTCTTCCATATGAAGGAAATCCTTCACACGGAAAAAGGTTCTTCCATACGTTCTTACGGAAGAACCTTCTTCCATAAGAAAGTAACCCTTCGTATGGAAGAACCTTCTTCTGTATGTTCTTACAGAAGAACGTTCTTCCGTATGAACGATTTTCACACAAAAACACCTACGGAAGAACATTCTTCTGTGGTCCAAAAACTCTTCGTCTCCTACCTCTCTCTCCCATGGTTTCTCAGACCTAAAAGCGAGAAGTCTCCTACCTTAAAACCACCCTAAATTACATTACACTAGCAGATAAAAGGGAGGGAAGATAGAAACTACTAACCTCGATGACAAACGCAGCAAACGCACCAAAAAACTTGAGCAACAAGCGACAATGGCGAAACTGGTTAGAAGGCTGGGTGCGCGGAAGAGAGGAAATTTTTTATTGAAATGCTGGGTGCGTAGGCTGAGGCTTTTTTTAAATATTTTATTATAAGGGCAATATGGCCTATATAATTGCTGGGTGCACCTAGCAACACCCTAATGCGAATTAGTCCTTCTCAAACAACGATTAGATTTCTGAAAATAAAAACAGACTCTTTATCCCAAAAAAATTGTTGGGCTCGTAGCAAAACGAATGGGCCTATTATACCAATAGAATTCAGGGAACTGTTCGGGGCACCCAGCTTTATTGCTGGTACACCCAGCAGTTTTCCTAAATACTGAAAAAATCCTTATGGGTATTTTCGGTTATAAATAACAGATCAAGTTTTTCATTTTTGTAGCACCTTTTTCATAAAACTACACTCCCTTAGTGTAACTTGTTTTCGTTAGCATTCTTTTCTAAGCGTTTGTTGTCTCTAGTGGTGTACGTGCGCTGTTTACGAATATACGGTGAAGTTCGGTGATTTTTTGTTGTTGGAGAAGAAAAGGTGCATAATTTTTTTTCAAAACATATGGATTGGCAATCGGTATGGTTCATACGGATTGTTAATCCATATGAACCATACCGATTGCGTATGAACCATACCGATTGCCAATCCGTATGTTTTGATTTTTTTAAAATTATAATTTATTTAGAATTTTTTATACATTTAATTATTTACAAAATTTGATAATTAAACAAATTTGATATTTAATTGAATGTTGTATTTAGATGTTTATTACAGTAATTAATAGTTAAGAAAACTTGGTATTTAATTGAATGATGTATTCAGATATTTATTACAGTGATTGAAAATCAAACAAATATGATATTTAATTGAATAATGTATTTAGATGTTCATTATAGCAAATGATAATTAAACAAATTTGATATTTAATTTAATGATGTATTTATTAGCATTTATATGATATTTATTAGTCATTTGTGTAATTATAATATTATTTTTATTTTTTATAATTGAATATATTAATGAAGATATGTAGTGAAAATGTATTTTGTTGTTGTATGATGTACAATACATGTTTTTTTAATTTTGTATAGAGCTATATTTGTGTCGATAACAAATAAAGTGATTGTATAATTTTTTTAAGTCATTTTTTGTTTATCATTTAATTTGTTAAATGTTTTATTAAGATGGATGAAGAACACTGGAGGTATGATACTATCATGTTTGAAGAAGTTGATATGAATGTTGAAAATGAGAAAGATGTTGGCGTGAAAGTAGAACACATTGATTGCTCTTATGCCTTTAATACTTCTCAAGTATTTGTCTAATTTGTTGTTGGTACAATAATTATATTACATAAATGTTCATTGATCTCAGACCTTCTTTGAATTGTGTTATAATTGTTTGCTACCCGTGATAAAGTTTTACATTGGGCTCAATTAGTGGCTCATGAAATTGGATTTATTGTTGTGATAATGAGGTACACAAATACTGGTGTTAGAGGAAGGGCATCATTTTTGTTAATAGCTTGCGAAAGGAGTGGTAAGTATAAGCCTAAGAAGAAGGATTTGGTTAGAACATACACTGGTAGTAGAAAAAGTGGATGCCTGTTTAAGTTTCGTGCGAAGCCAATTTTGGGAGAAGAAGGATGGATGGTGAAGTTAATTTGTGGGACTCACAATTATGAAATAACAAAGTCATTTGTTGAGCATCCATATGCGGGTCGATTGACTAAAGATGAGAAGATTGTTGTTGCTGATATGACGAAGTCCATGGTAAAGTCAAGAAATATTATTTTGACGTTGAAGGAGCACAATGCCAATAGTTATGCAACAATCAAACAAATTTACAATGCCATAAATACTTACTGTTCTTCCATAAGAGGGAGTAATACCGAAATGCAACAACTCATGATGCTACTTGATTGAGATCAATATATTCACTGGCATAGGATGAAGGATTAAAATGTTGTACGTGAATTGTTCTGGAGTCATCCTGATGCAGTCAAATTAACCAATATATTCACATGGGTGATTCCACACAAAGAAAAATTTGTTAAAGCATGGACTAACAAGTGATGCATCTAGGAAACACAACTACTAACATGTATGAATATTGTTTTTTGTTTGTGTTGATTTGTTTAAGTGTTGACTTAATTGAAAATGTTGCGGTTGTTTATACGTTGTTGTATATTTCATTTGTAGGATTGAGAATGATCGTTGGTCATTAAAGAGACTTCTACAAAATAACCTTGGTGACATATGCAATATTTGGGAAGCAATGAACAACATGATGACACTTCAACACATCCAAATTAAAGCATCTTTTGAGACAAGTACGCATATCTTTGGGCATGTGTTTAAAGTTACCTTGTACAAAAAAACTACTTGGCATGGTATCAAGGTACGCTTTAAATAAAATTGCAGCTGAGTATAAGTATGTAGCTTATGCAGGCAAAAACCCTTCACGTTGTGGATGTGTCATGAGGACTACCCACGGTTTTCCATGTGCATGTGAGTTGTCTAAATATGTTGTTGGCTCCATACCACTAGAGATAATCCATATTTTTTGGTGTAGACTCGGTTTTTTAGATCAAGGGTTATGTGAGGCTGATGTGACCATAACTGAGGAGATGTAAACCATATCGAAACGATTTGAGCAACTTGATGTTTGTCGCAAAGTACATTCGAAGACAAATCTTTGGGAAATTTCTTTTCTTGATCTGAACTCTATGTATCCTCCTCTAGAAAACGTGAAGACCAAAGGTTCTCCAAAAAAAACCGCTGACCAAACAACAAAAGTCAACAAAATGTGATCTGTCTTATTGGGAGTATATTGGTGCATTACACTTTGTACAAAATAGTAATTCTTCAGTGAAACATAGTGCATCATCATCTGAGCAACCAATACAGAGACAGAATATTCCAATGTTGAATCAATTTCATCCGTGCATCCAGGATTCTATTGAAAACATTATTGATGTCAAAGTGAATTGTAAATGTGGTTATCGTGCCATAGTTGCCTTATTGGGTATGGGTGAAGATTCGTGGTCATTGGTGCGCAACCATCTGCATAAAGAACTCATAAGCTGGTTAGAAGAGTATATCAATCTACTTGGTGGAATAGAGAGATTTGAGGAATTAAAGCGTTTCCTACTTGTTGACAGATTATTTATGGTGCGTAAGTTTATTGTTATGTGACTTTTTCTTAAAATGACATTTAAGTAACCACTATTTGTTGTTTGTTACATGTAGGTTACCATAGACAAATGGATGAATATTACGGATATGGAATATGTAATTACTTCACGATACAACGTGATCGTTGTTTCTCTTTTACGACAACAAAACATGACATTTTTTCCTCTTAGAAGTCAACCACCACCAGATTCTTCTATGCATCGCGTAATATGCATTGTTCATGTGTATGAGAATCATTTTTTTCAGGTAATTGCATAATCATTATGTTAGTAAAAATGTTGACAATGTTGTTGGTTATCTTATATTGAATCTGTGTTGTCGTTATGTGACAGGTTTTTCTTACAAGACTATTGTCCTTTACCACCATTGGCGTTATTGTGGAATACACATTGCCAGTATCAGGCAAAGTAGTGGCCCACCCAATACATAGGTAGAATGCAGCGTTACACAAATTTGTCCAGGTTGAAAACCAAATTTGTCAATTTAGGTGAAGAATGAACATAAAATATGTTATTTCCACTGACGTTTCTGTAAATAATTATTTTGTTCACATGTTTTACGCTATGCATGTTATTTCCACTAATTGTGTTGCTTTATTAAGATAAACTTAAAAGATTACGACATAAATAAGTACTTTGAAAATAACAAACATATAGTTTCATTAGCTAATGGACACCAATTTAAACATTACATTAACTTACAAGAGAGTTGAAACAAAAAGAAAATGCATCAAAAACTACAATTAAATAATACTAATTTTGCATTGAATCATGTTGCGACCAAGACATGTCGTCTTCCATTTTGGTTATCAGTTTACTAAAAATAGCTAAAATTTCTATTGGGCCAAATCATTTCCAGTAGTTAGATTGTATTAAGACCTTCAACACGTCATTGTCAGTTTTCAACTCAATTATTTCAAATTTGATAACTCTTTCTAAATACTCAGAATGACCTAGTTTTCGAAAAAACAATCGTCTTACTGTTTATGATTAATGAATACCATAAGGGGGAATCCCTTGAGGTGCAACTTGCTTGATCACATCCTTGAGTTCGTCGATGCTACATCCTAAAGGAATGTCAAATCTCTTTGGATTTTTTTTCCATGAACGAGTAACCCACAAAGTCGCCCTAGCATGGCATGTTCCACCTCTCGTTGTAATATAATAGGACATCATGAGTATGAGTCATAGTGGCTTGAAGTAAGTTTAATATATCATCTGGTGTTCTACCAATGGTACATAATAACTCAATCAGGCCAACACATGAGTATTGATCATTACACATTAACATTGTGTTAACATCATCATCATTTTTCAATTGCATAGATTGAAAGACAGATTGGTTACATGCATCAGCGAATGACTGTTGGTAGTAAATTTCATCCAAATATTGATCGTTGGTTAGTTGAAAAGTATTGTGCATTTTGCTTTTTAGTGTTTCAAAACTACATTCATTAGGTACTCGCATGGGTATCAGAGTGGAACTTTGGAATAAACACTAGATTCGTTGTGAATAATCAATCTATTTGGAAAAATAAAAGCTAATCTGGAGTTACCAATGGTCTGACTGCTTGTTTCTCCCAAAAATGTCATACTTTCGAGACTACAATTTGGTTTCTAAAGGTAGATTGGGTGAGAATGTGTGATTGTTAAGAGTGTTTTTGTGGTATTTATAGATGTTGTTCAATTAGACTTAAATAACCGAGTAGGCAATTGAATGTCAGTTTTTTTGGTGTAGTATTTTTTTTAAAAATAGACGCGTGCCACTATCTATGTGTTGTCAAGTACCACAATGTTGTTTCATGCTTTAATGTTGCATTAGACATGTATTGTTACTATCAGAACTAAAATAATTGAGTAGTCATTTCTATGTCAGTATGTAGGTGTAATCATTTTTTTAAACAGACGCTTGCAATTCACAATATGTTGTCAAGTTTGAAAATGATTTATGATGCTTAAATGTTGCAAAAAAATATACATTCATAATTTTTTAAGGACGAATCAATTTATTCCTCAAATCAACATTAACAACTAATTAACGATAAACGGATAACAAAAATTTGTATAAAATAATCAACCACGTGTCTGTAAGTAACACACCAAATTTATAAATTAACCAAATGTCAATGTCAATAAATAAATGTACCAAATAAAAAAACTATCCAAAAAATTAAAAATTAACGCATGATCGTCCACACGCTGCCTACGCCTCGATTTGTGACTTCTAGTTGGTTGGCCAATGTAGCTTCTGGCGATGCTCATACATTCTTCAGCAACAATATAGGCTTCTATTCCTTCGGTCAGGATCCTCAAGTTCAGTAGCCTCTCCAATTTATCAACAATTGCTACATAACCATCCTAGTAAGTGAAAAAAAAACAAACATAAAAATTGTTAGTAATAAAATAAAAAACAAAACAACAAACACAAAATACGGAAAAAAAAAATATATTACCACTGCATGTCCAGGATGATGCACATCAACGTCTGGTTCATCAGGTGCCGCCACCGGTTGCTGAGGCACATCTAGTTCAAAAAATGTGTCATATTGCTGAACCGATAGAACTCTAGGAGGATCCCCTGGTTGTGCCGGAGTCATAAACGAGTGCGAAATCATGTAGAACCACTCCATTTAATTTGACGATCGCTGGCCAGACACTACACAAATTTGCCTTACAGGTGCAATATAGTCACCGAACTACATCCATCTAGCATTCATTTCTTCAACAAAAGCCGAAGGCACAGGAGGATGTAACAGAATGGTCTAAATGTACCCAAACTGTCCTACAACCCTCTCCGGTCGGTGAATGACCGTCAAGGGACCCCATCTAAGATGACCAGAAAACAAGGAGATGACCTCAAATTCTCTAAATGAACGGGGATCACCATATGGAATCCAACACATAACATCAGGGGTCAGTCTGTCTAGACCCCTACGATATATTGACACGGGTAATGCCTCCATCGGCATGCACGCGATCTCCGCTTGTCGTAATCCTCGGTAGCTATGGCAGAACCAACAGACGAGAAATGTCGTAGATCCAACACTACAGATATTTTGCAAACATATTTCTTAAAATAAGCGACAACATATAATAACCAACGCCAACGAAAAAATGTTTTATTAACATGTGAACTAACCTGTAACAAAGTGATATATCCTGCAAGTTGTCTCGTAGTGTTCTTTGACGCCTCATTTAAATTATCATACATATGCACAAGTGCAGCAGTGCCCCAAGCATAAGTCCCACTCTACGTTAAGTCACACAATACATCTAAGAATACCACGTGCACGTGTGTGACACTCTTGTTAGCAAAGAGTGTGCATCCAAGCAGATGCAACAAATACGTTCGCGCTGCTACGATCCAGTGACATGCCTTGATTTTCATCCAATACACGTCTCGTAGCCAGGATAGTCGAACATAAGAGCCATGACATTGAATCGTTTAAGCTCTTGCCTCTACAGCGCTGGCCTCGGGTAATTCCACCAACATATCGACAATGTCATTGACATGAAGTTGCTCGAAGCTATGAACGACCCTACGATCGACAAATGCAACAACGACGCCACGTCATCCAAGGTGTTAGTCACCTCTCCTACAGGAAAATGGAAACTACTAGTTTCCTTATGTCAGCGTTCCACAAAAGCAGACATAAGTCCCCGATCGCCCGTATCTAGGGAACATGCAATCAAAGGACTTAGTCTGTTGGCAGCCACAAGGCCTGCAATCTCTGGAGCAAGCTTGTCGAACATAGCCATCTTCCTTCCATGGGAAGATAGCTTCAGCTCAGGGCGTTCCTACAAACAATAATATTGATCATGTAACAAAAAAATAATAAGTTCTAAGCTACGTGCTTTATGTTTTTTAAGATTTACATACCTCTCCATTTCATACTCTCAAAGCAATGTGATTTTCAAAATCTCCCAAGACTGATGTGTCATGGGATCCACCTGAAAAACCCTCAACATCAGTAACACCTTCTTCAACAAGTGGTTGTTGCTGCTCTTCGTTTAATTCCTCCACGGCCGTAGAAGGATCCTCAACAACACGTGCCTATTGTCATTGCCTACAAACAGATGCGATAGGCCTTCGTCACTGGGGGGCATCATTATCATCGTCACAAGCCTCTCTCCTCCCTAGGGCTTTTCTTATTGTTTGGCCTAAAGCCCGTCCGAAACCTCTAGTTCTAACCATTATTTGCACAATATTTTTTAAAACTAACAATTTTAAAATATTTTAAATTTTGCTTTCAATCATTTTATAAAACTAACAAATTTTATATATTTTAAAACTTGGTTTCAATAATTTTTTAAAATTAACTAACAATTTTAAAATTTGGTTTCAATCATTTTATTAAACTAACTAACAATTTTAATATATTTTAAATTTTGCTTTCAATCATTTTTTTAAAACTAGCTAACAAAATTTTAAAATATTTTAAATTTTGGTTCCAATCATTTTATAAAACTAACTAACAATTTTAATATATTTTAAATTTTTTATTTCAACAATTTTTTAAAACTAACTAACAATTTTAATATATTTTAAATTCAACAATTTTTTAAAACTAAATTGCAATATTTAATTTATTTTAACTTTTGGTTTCAATATCTTTCGAAACTAAAAAATTAAATATCTTTTTAATATTAGTTTCAATATTTTTTTAAAAGTAAAAAATTTAAATTACTTTAAACTTTAGTTTCAATATTTTTTATAACTAAAAAATTTAATATCTTTTAAATATTAGTTTCAATATTTTTTAAAAGTTAAACAGATTTAATATTACAGTATTGTTATTTTCAAATTCGTTTATATTAATTATAACTTTTTTACCAATCTAATTACTAAAATAATTTTTTTGTATTGTTTTTATACCACTATAAAATAATATCACCAAATCAATAGTTATAAAATTGCTAAAACTATTGCTAATATACAAAAAAAATTACATTACAAAAAAAAATTAAAAAAATCAGAAAATAAATTTACAATTAAAAAAATCAGAAAATAAATTTTCAATAAAAACATAAAAAAATAAATCAGAAAATAAATTTAGAATAAAAAAAAATCATAGAGATTGACAATCCGTATGGGTCATACAGATTATGGATTGTCAATTCGTATGACTTTTTGTTCACAAAAAATCTCATTTTGATGCTACCATGGTCGACAGCCAACAATCAAAACTCCATCATTCAAACAAAACTATGCACAAACAAACTGAAAATGATAAAGGGAATAACTTACCTCGAAGGAGAAGGAAAATGCGTCAATGAACGGAGCGCGAATGGAAGCAATGAAGAACAGGAACAAAGAAGAAGCAACAACGATGGAGCAGGAACGAAGGAAGAAGAAAACCACGAAGAAGAAGCAGCAAGGAAGGCACATGAACTAAGGAAGAAGAAGAACGAGGAAGAAGAAACAACAAGGAAGGCGTAGAAGTGACTTGTACAAACGAGTGTCCCAACAAAAATGCTGGATGCACAAAGCAACTCCCTAGAATTCAATATATGACTGAAAACCAAATGAAATCAGACAATTACTTCCTACACCTCCTTAATTAATTCCAGCACCTAATCCTGGAATGTAATTTTAGTAATGAGAAATATTAGTAATACATTTTTCCTAACGGGGTATTGATTTGGTCAGCCTAAGGACCCTTTTATGGGGGTAAATTTCCCCTAATCTAAAATTTAACGTACCAAATTCACGTCAAACTCTATTTGATAACGTATTCATACGATGAATTTATAATATTTATTTGTTTATAATTTAGAATTGATTATATTCATTCAGAATTTATAATATGTTGCACGTATAGGGTTGAGTAACGTTGCTAACAACCATGTCGGCTTTCGATACAAAGCTCGTATTAGTTTTGTATTATTATGGGGCCGAAAAAACAGATAATTTGCATACGAAACGATTCATAATCAAGTCTTGAGGGTAATAGGCCAATGGGGCAAAAGACACCAAATTAGTATCTAACTGAGAAATTTTGCTGTTAAAGGATTGAAGCAATCAAGGTTTTATGAAGATGCATGCAGCAGCTAGAGTGTCCTTTTGATTAGAAAGGAACTCACTACCTAGTCCCTACTTAGCTTGCTTGCTTCAAACTCATGTCTCTGACTCAACGTGGTGACAAAAGCAAGACCATAAAGAGCAAGTTCACAAAATTAGTTGGCAAGGTCTAGAGAAGTGACATATGTTACCTAATACTATGATGAAGTTGTAAACAAAAGAGGACCATAATACCAAGTTTTGATTTCATCTCATATCTCACTTGTTCAACCCTTGTTGTGTTCCTGTCATTCTTAGTAAAAGAAAAAAGTTCAAAGAAATAGGAAGTTCCTAGAGGCAAAAATAAAAATAAAAATATGCACCATCAATGTAAAACTTTTTTATACAGACGTCTAATAAGAATCACTATATCACCACATCATCATATTCACGTACTGGATGCTTGAATGAAAATATTTTATACTAGCAATACATATAGCTAGATTAGACTAATAAAAAAGGTAAAAAGGAAAGGGAGAAAATGACCCTTTTGAGTATCAGTTATATACTTCGTCTGCTGGAGTAAACTTGTTAAATATAGAATCACCTTAGGCTTGTTTAATTCGGACAAACCTATAATATTTTCTTTTACACTGTGATATATATTTTTGTGAAGGAATTTGTCTGTACGGAATAAGGGGTACAATGGTAACTTCACAGTATGGTGAGGCTAAGCCATCAGAGACAAATACACCTTCAAACACTGCCTTTGACGTGTTATGTTCACTCATATATGTATCTCCCGCCTATTCTATGGTCAGTGGCCGTTGCTTTAAGATATGGGAAGTTCAAAAGGAAATCTCATGGGTGAGACAATGATAGAAATATAAATGTGAAGGTACCTAACAACCATTAGGTGAGCCATCACTTGAACCCCAAAGAAATCCCCTTAAGGCTCTTTTTCTACATTACTACACATCCAATTCCATAGCATTGAGGTGAAGAAACTACAATTCTCACTGAAAGAAAGTTGCTAACTCTTGGCACCAGTTATCAGCTTAACATAGTTGATAACACCAAAGGCACAACAACATTGAGGGAATGAGGCTTGTCATATCAGCTGTATGTGTTATTGTGCTATTTTCTTATGCTGGTGAGTTAACAACTTACCCTGTTTGTGGATTTTGCTTCACTTTCACTTACATTCCACCCAGACATCCAACTGATTTGTCGATGTTTTCTGGTTATAGCTGCGTATGATCCTTTGGATCCAAATGGAAACATAACGATCAAATGGGATGTTGTGTCATGGACACCAGATGGCTATGTAGTAAGTAATACAAACTTCATTGTTATTTGTTTTGTATTTCTAGGCCACACAAAATCCCTAGAAATAGCTAGACCTAGTTGTCAAGGGTGTATTGACAGATCAAATTAAAATACTAAGGCAGTGTTTGGTTTCACATTAAATTAGATTCTTTAGAATTATGTTGAAATACTACAGTTAATGTAGTTTTATGTAAATTTTCATGTTTGGTTCCATGTTAAAGAAATGATTTTGGGTTGAAGCAACTTTAGGTAGCTTTTATGTTATATCAACAATTTTATAGTGAGTTTTATTACTAACTTGCTTTTATAATAAAAATATCCAAACATAAATCATATCACTTCAAAATCAGTTTTAACCAAGATCATTTTTGTCAACGTGTATCCAAACACATAGTATAGTAAACTAGCATTGCAGTTTATTGCAAAGCGAGTAAAATGGATGTAACTAAATTGAAGAGTAACCTTTCGTGTAATGAAAGCATCTGTTTCTGTGTATTGCATTTTTTACCAGGCCGTGGTAACAATGAGCAATTTCCAAATGTTTCGGCACATCATGAATCCTGGATGGACCTTGGGATGGACATGGGCAAAGAAGGAAGTTATATGGTCCATGGTAGGAGCTCAAACCACTGAACAAGGAGACTGTTCTAAGTTCAAAGGCAATGTACCTCACTGCTGCAAGAAAACTCCCACAGTTGTAGACTTGCTCCCTGGTGTGCCTTACAACCAGCAATTCTCAAACTGTTGCAAGGGTGGAGTGGTGGCAGCATGGGGCCAAGACCCTTCATCAGCAGTTTCATCCTTCCAAGTGAGTATTGGGTTAGCTGGTACTTCAAACAAGACAGTTAAACTCCCCAAGAACTTCACTCTCTTGGGTCCAGGACCAGGCTACACTTGTGGCCCTGCCAAGGTTGTTCCTTCCACCGTTTTCCTTACACCTGACAAGCGCCGCAAGACTCAAGCACTAAGTAATTTCTTTAACTTTGTGACATCAATTTCCTTCCCCAACTTCCATTCAACAATTCTCTTAGTTTTCATTTGCTTTATGATGTCATGCAGTGACATGGAATGTTACTTGCACATACTCACAATTTCTGGCTAGAAAGAACCCGGGTTGCTGTGTATCTTTGTCATCCTTCTACAATGAGACCATTACCCCTTGCCCCACTTGTGCCTGTGGCTGCCAGAACAAGAGGAACTGTGTCAAGTAAAGTCTGATATTCCAAATAGTTAATAGCCTCTTAATATCTAACGACTAGAATCATTCTCTCACATGTTGGTATGGTATGCAGGAGTAACTCTAAACGTATCAACATGGTGGGGATTCACACTCCAAAGAAAGACAATGAACCATTGCTACAATGCACTCATCATATGTGCCCAATAAGGGTACACTGGCACGTGAAGCTCAACTATAAGGACTATTGGCGAGTCAAGGTTGCCGTGACAAATTTCAACTACAGGATGAATTACTCCCTCTGGACTCTTGCTGTTCAGCATCCAAATCTTAACAATGTCACCCAAGTTTTCAGCTTTGATTACAAGCCTTTACTTCCCTATGAGTCCATAAGTGAGTGCCAACTAATAAATCTTTTAAGTGTGTTCTATAAGTCAATATAACCCTTAAGAATGAGTTCTCAATTGTATTCTCTGCAGATGACACTGGTATGTTCTATGGCATGAAATACTTTAATGATCTCTTAATGGAAGCTGGACCAACTGGGAATGTTCAATCAGAAATTCTTCTTCAGAAGAACCAGGATACATTCACATTCAAGCAGGGGTGGGCATTTCCTCGCAAGGTCTACTTTAATGGTGAGGAATGCATGCTTCCACCACCTGATAGCTACCCAATCCTCCCTAATTCTGCCCCTGTGAACCTATTAAACTTCCCAGCATTCGTTTTGACAATGCTTGTCATGATAACTGTTTGGTGAAATAGTATGTAGGCGAGATACAATTATTTTCTGTGAAATTTTGAAGCCAAGTTTTCCTACACACACCACAACGTACATCAGGTATGAAGAATCTTACGGAATTGCTTGAAAAAAACCAAGCCCGACTCATGAATGTGTGTGTTGTGATTCACAAGTGCTTATCAGATGCTGAATAGTGTTGGTTAATTTGAAAATCGAGATGATACTGGGTAAATCTGAAGTTATATGTGTGTGTTGTGGTGTATAGGGAGCTGTAATTTGATGTATTATTCCAGTAGATTGAAAATAAACCGGATCATAATACTCACCTCCCCTATTCGTACGAAGAGTTTTGATTAGCCCATTTTGATGAAGTTCTACCTCTTTCTTATAAATTTTAAATTTATCAAGAGCTTCATCTTTTGTATTTAATAAATATACATAACAATACCTTGATGCATCATCAATAAAAGTAACAAGATATTTTTTATGACCTAATGATGGAGTAGCATGCAAATCACACAAATCACTATGAATAAGGTCTAAGACTTTAGTCTCACTTTTAACATCCTTAAAAGGTTTCCTAGTGATCTTGGTCAACATGCAAGTTTTGCATTTTTCAATGTTCATATCAAAAGGAGGAACCATACTTGTTTTTGACATATCTTTTAATCTTTTGTAATGAACATGTCCTAATCTAGCATGCCAAATTTCTGATTTTGTCATATTAGTTATAGAACTACACGAGGCCATACAAACAGATTCATGAACAAAAGGAACATCAATGTTTAATTTAAACATTCCATTACAACGATAACCAAATCCAACAAACGAACCATGTCTTGACAATATGTACTTGTCACTTTCAAGTACTTGCTTGAAACCACAATTATTTAAAACCATACCAGACAATAAGTTCTTACGAATACCAGGTACAAATAAGACATTATCCAAATACAAACTTTTTCCGGAAGTAAAAACTAAATTCACACAACCTAATCCTAGGATTGGTTCAGTTGCAACATTGTCCATCTTCACAATAGAGCCATCATCGATTGGTCTAAATTCCTTGAACCAACGACGATCTTTGCACACATGGCTTGTTGCTCCCGAATCAAACCACCAAGCAACATCATCATCCTGCACATAGAATGCATCAGATATTAGTGATACATAATTTGAATTCGTATTCGAATTAAAATTATTCACTACAATCTGACCTTGTTGCTTTTCAGGATCATTAGACCCACTTGGACCAGCCTTGTTCTTTCCTTTGAACACCCGGCAATCCCTCTTTAAATGACCAGGTTTCCCACACTTCCAACATGACAATTTTGTCTGTTTGTTTGGACCTTTGTTCTTATTTCCTTGAAATTTTCGTTTGTTACCTTTAGCATTGTAATTTTGCTTAACTGTTCCACTTTCCTCTACCATATTAACGGAAGAGGAACCTGCTACGTTTTTATCATTGACTTTGTCAATTTCCTGAGCCCTCAGCGACTCCTCAATCATGAAATGACTACCGAGTTGAACCAGAGTCAACTCTTCCTTCTTATGTTTCAAGGTATGCTTGAAATCTTTCCAAGAAGAAGGCAGTTTATCAATTATAGATGAAACTGCAATGGATTCATCCATTTTCAAATCATGTTGAGTAAACTGACCCAAAATTCGCAGCAGTTCATTATATTGTTCCATAACAGGCCTCGAATCAATCATTTTGTAATTAAAGAAATTACTAACTAAGAATTTGTTACTTGAGGCATCTTCTGCCATATACTTGGATTCAAGAGAGTCCCATAATTCCTTAGAAGACTCAATATTTTGATAAATATCAAAGAGAGAGTCAGACATACCGTTCAAAATGTGTCCACGACAAATGTAATCGTCGTTCTCCCATTTCGAACGCTTCCTTGTTTGATCCAGAATTTCGTCTTCCATATACACCGGCATAGGTGTACTCAGCACATACACCACATTCAATGTTGTCAAGAGAAAGTGCATCTTCTTCTGTCATCTTCTGAAATCCTGCCCTTCAAACTTGTCCAACTTCGCAAACTTGCTTGTCATCTTCGAACTATCGTTCGTCATCTCGAAAGATTTGATTCAATCTTTTGTTGGTTAATTTGAAAATCGAGATGATACTGGATAAATCTGAAGTCGTGTATAACACTTTCAGATTGAATCAAATTTCGGGGTTCAATCAAAATTGTTCAATCGGATAAAATCAGAAGATTATAATTCAAGAGTTTTGTTTTGGTCTTGTATGTTTTGTCACCCGTTATGCTTTCTGAACCAGAATGATTATTTATGATCAAAGAAAAGGTGGTTTTTGGCGGTTGATGAAAGTTATTTCTTTAAAAATTGCAGTTGATGGAAGTTTTAGTAACTTCCATGTAACTTCCAACCGTTGATGGAAGTTTTAGTAACTTTCATGTAACTTCCAACATTTGCCTAAACCAAACATCTCGTTATTACATTAAAACAAGCGTGCACTCTTATTTTAACATAATAAAGAGATCAATTACACTAAAATGTCCAACAAATAGTGAATAACTGAAAATAATTCCCAGCAATGATTTTGTCTAAATCATGTGTAAATGTTTATATTGTAATACTGTAATGGATACCCGCATTTCCCTCTTATTCAGTTTCTCTTAGACCATATTGAGCATAATACATAGAACATTCTTATTCCATGTAGGAAACTGCAAGTAAAAAGACCATTATCATTTCAAATCCACATATGATCCATCAAGTCCATATTTTCGTGTGACATCTTGCTCTGTATAGTTATTATAATTACAGTTTACAATTATAATAATGATACATACATCATTGAATTACAACAAACACAACAATAGCAAATTCTACCACCA
The DNA here is from genome assembly GCF_004193775.1 of Glycine soja. Lineage (NCBI taxonomy): Eukaryota > Viridiplantae > Streptophyta > Magnoliopsida > Fabales > Fabaceae > Glycine > Glycine soja. The sequence goes on along the minus strand of NC_041009.1, from coordinate 21,855,263 downwards.
ATGTGAATCCTCTGTAACAAATCATAGGACACGTGACCTAATCTTGGATGTCATCCTCCCATATGCTTCAAATACCAAATTGACATCAAAGATGAGTCAAAACTGTCTGACTGAAAATTTTCTATTACAAGCCTAACTGTACACCACAGATTGAAACTTATGCGGGTGCATAAAATACCAAGGCTACCAAAGATGCTATCACTAAAGCAAACAAGGAAACCTCTTGCCTAGCACCAGCATTCGGTAACCACGGATAAGCATCAGGTGGTGGCATTACACAGTTGTCACCGTTGAAGTAGATCCTTCGAGGAAAAGCCCAACCCTTATCAAAAGTAAAAGTTGCTTTATCCTTTCGGAAGAGTAGCTCTGATTGAACATTGCCATTAGGGCCAGCTTGGTTTAGAAAATCATTATAGAACTTAACTCCCCACAGCATTGCAGTATCATCTGTTAAAAGCAACTTAAGATCAGTAATTACCTTCTCGTTTATGAAAATAAGAGTAAAATGTTTTATGAAGAATTAAGATAACATTTTCACAGTATTTAAGAAAATTTTTAACTCCAGAAACTGAAACAAGTTGAGATCGCACTTACTTATTGAACCATAAGGAGTCAATGACTTGTAGTTGAAACTGAACAGTTGAGTCAGATTGTCAAAGTTTGGATGTTGAACAACCATGTTCCATTCAGAATAATTCATCCTGTAATTATAATTAGTAATAGTAACCTTCACACGCCAGTACTCCTTGTAGTTAAGCTTAACATGCCAGTGGATACTGACTGGGCACATATGATGAGTACATTGAACCAAAGGTGAAAAGTTATTCTTCCCAGAGCCAGCAACAACTGATGCCAAATGTGGTGTATCTGGACTGTGTAACCACACAGAAAGGAAATATATGAGTGCACAACTTAGTAGCTAGAAGGAATTCACAGTACACTGAGTGGTGGAAACCTACTCTACACAAGTCCCTGACTGAGATGAGTTACTTTGGCAGCCACATGCACATGTTAGGCAGGGAACAAGGGTATCATTATAGAAAGATGAAAGTGAGACACAACAAGAGGGAGTTTTTTGAGCCAGAAATTGTGAGTATGTGCATGTCACATTCCATGTCACTGCAATAAACAAGAGTGATGTTATGGATATAGTAAATTGCCAGAATTTTCTGATAGTTACTAATACCAACTGTAAACTTCAATTGTTTTAAATTTAAGCAGAGAATTAGCAACATGATTCCCGGATTTTGTTACCAACAAAACCTTGTTAAAAGAAGAGTTTGAGGTTGGTCGGAGGCAGGAGAAAAATAGCTAATCATATTGAGATCTGTGAAAATGACATAAAAAGTCCTATAACTTACTCAGTGCTTGGGTCACTCTCCTTTTGTCTGAAGTAATGAATTTAGTGGGTGCCACAATCTTAGCTGGCCCACAAGTATAACCTGGTCCTGGTGCTTTCAAGGTGAAGTTTTTTGGGACTTTGACAGTTCTATTTGTGGTTCCAGCTCTACCAACACTGACTTGAAATGAGGAAACTGCATTGGTTGGATCCTGCACCCATGAACTGAGCACCCCACCTTTGCAGCAATTTGCAATTTGTTGATTGTAAGGTGTTCCAGGTAGCAAATCTACAACCGTCGGATCTTTCTTACAGCAATGTGGAATGCCTCCCTTAAATTTTGAACAATCCCCTTGTTCAGTGGTCTGCCCTCCCATCATGCTCCATATTACCTCCTTTTTTGCCCATGTCCATCCCATTGACCAGCCAGGTGAAGCGATATGACGATATTGTTGGAAGTTGTTCATCGTAACAACAGCCTGTATATTCAATTGTTTCTTAGATATCTAAATAACTAATGGATTAAAACTAAGCTAAAGTCACTTTAAAGGGCTATAGCCACTGAATTAAATAAATTCATATGTAAACTTGAGTTTATTGACCTTATTCAATGATTTAGAAATTTCAATAGTAAATAGTAAATACAAACCAAAAAAATTGTTGTAATGCAGCTCAGAAGTGAAATTAAATAGTCACATTTCTAATTGGAATGAAATGATTTTGGTTTTTCAAAACGTTAAGGTCATTGCATAATCCAAGTAAGAATTGATAGATGACATGAGATGAAGCTGACATGAACTTGCAGATTCATCACAAAAGATGTGAGCAACCAATGGAAAGAAAAGGAACAAAAAACATTTCAACACCATGCATAATGCACAACAGATGGTTTGCTTCTCAAATTAATAGGTGATATTGTAAAAAAACTATACTTACCACATATCCATCTGGGGTCCAACTTATAATATCCCATTTGATTGTGATATTCCCATTTGGGTCGAGTGGATCATAAGCATCTGAAACATAAACAGACAATTAAACAGTGGAAATTAAGTAAACAGAAAGGAAAGAAGCAAAGTAAATATTGAGCCTCGAAATATTCATATAATGATACACACAATAGAAATTATGATACAGACACAATTGCTAGACTTGCTTAAATAGTCACAGAAAAGTAAAGCAAACAAGCAAACATATTGTTTAAGTCAAGGGGCTGGTGAAGCTATATATAGTTCTTCATTTTTAGATATTTAATTCTTATAGCATGTATGATTCATGACTCCATTCTTTACACCAAAGATATCTAATAACCTCCTTCCATTTACAGCCAAAACTGATCACCATCAGTGATCGCCAACTCGTGCACGGTTTTCCCAATTACAGGAGTTCTTAGGCACAAATTCCGTGTTAGCAATCATAATTTAAACTTAAAACATATTCCAAACTCCAAAAGGGGACAGAAAATTACTTCTCACTTGACTCAACGAAAATTCAAATACAAAATCAATACTTACTAAAAGAATAATAGTCAGAAAACAATTTTCATTTATTCATTTGTTAAAAATCTAAATCTTTACAGCAACAAAACAAGTTAAACGGCATATTTTCCACTTAAATAATTCGTACCAACAAGATTACCCACCAGAAGCTAACAAATGATAAAAAAAAAAAAGTTTCCACATTCGGACAAAACCCACTTTCTTTATCAAATTCGAAGAACAAAGGTTCCATCTTTCACAAGCCTTCATTTCAAAAGCCAACAACAGGGCGTAAGGTCCACGCAGTATAGAATGAATACCGCAGAAAATGGAAACAGTAGAGCATCTAACGAAAACTGAACAGCCCCTCAAACAAAAAACCGCATAACCAATCAAAATTTCAACTTTTCAAGACATAAACAAGGAAAAAAAAGGAAAAAAAAAAATAGTAATGAGGTGAACCTGTAGAAGTAAAGCAAGTACAAGACAGCAGAGCCAAGAACAAAATGCAAGGAGTTGCTTTTGGTAACAGAAAGAAGCCCATTTTTGTGGCTGCAAGATGTTAGTGCTCTGAGTTCTTGCCAGGATAGTTCAAGATCTATGATAGACAGAGAAGACTAGAAATAAAGAGAAAAAGTAGAGAGAGAAAGTGAGGAAAAAAAAAATAAGAGGCAGAAACTGAGTGTCTGGTTTGTCCCAGTTGGCTCATCATCTGTTTAAGAAAGGTATATATGCACTTATGCACGTACCTAAACTCATTATTGGCGGTGTTCTGTGAGGAAAAAAAAAGAGTACAACTATATATTGCTTTTTTTTATATATACATAAAATATTGTTTTTCCTTGCAATTTTTTTTATGATAAACTCATTCACTTTTACAAAAAATTAAATATTGTTGTGTAAAGCAAAATGGTAGTAATGGATTCTGCCTGCAAGATAATGACAAAAGAATCAGTTAATACTCAGCAAAAGTTATGATAAAAGTGGTACATGATTAGTCGTATGATAGAACCATCCTATCACATAAATTTGCGTAAATAATAAATCCATCATATGTTGAATAAGATTTAAGGAGGATGCAGGTGAAAAATAAAAAATTATATAATAGTGAAAGTTGTAATGTATGATATGATTATTAATTTTCTTAATTTTTAATGAGTTGATAATGTAAAAGTTTTTATATTTATAATGTGTTGAAATTAAAATCATTTTTGTTTGCATCAAATTAACTAAAAAAATTATTTGCATTGTTTCTTTGAACTCAAGTGATAAAAATGTAGTACAATGAATTATAAAGTAGTTCCCAACATATAATATAACTTGCCATGTGGTTTATCACTTTTGACTTTCCTCACCGGTATGTCTATTCTCCTGTTCCCCTTGCGTTTCTTAATGAAATGAATCTTATTACATTCATACATTCAATTGGAAAACAAGAATTAGTTTCGAAAACTCGAAGAACCTACTTAATTTTATGGACGTAGTAAAGAACAAGGGTTTTTTTTTTTTTCTAGAAGAGAAAACTCATACTCAATGTCCAATATTTATACTATTTTAGTATAATTAATTCCCATTTAGTTAGACTTGTAAGATGACATCACAAAGTAGTTTTCATTGGACCTGCCCTTTATTAATTAATGTGTATTTTTAGGGTTGAATTAATTCATACATTATAAATTTGAGTCTTCATTTTTTTAATGCAAAGAGAATTTTTAATGTGTTTTTTCCTTTGTAATTTCACAATCATTTAGTAGGTATTTTTACTTTTTATTTTCAGCGATTATTATTTTTATTGAAATTTTTATGTAAAAATTATAAGTTTATAAATCTCAACTTAATTATTTTAAATTTTATATTAAAATTTATCTTTTATTTCATATCTCTCTCACACAAAAACACACACTTTTTTCTTTACCCAAAGGCCAGCTGAATAATTTTTTTTATTATGTGAGTAAGCGATACAAGATATTTTCAGATTTTATTCAATAATGTTATTCAAAACAAGTTACCATTATACAAGAAATGATTTATCATATAATGTCTCGTAAAGTAGTGTTATTGCAATTTTTTGTGTAAACACGTTTTTACTTTTTAGTAGTATTTTTTATTCAAAACCTAAATTTATGTACTTTTGAAATGCTTTCCATTAAAAAATAAAATTAATAAAGGAAGTCAAACTTTAGTTGCACCTACCATATAAATGGGGTTTTCCTCATCGTTTTAAATTGCATAGAGGAACAAAAAGAAGTAGACGAAAACAGATTAATTAATAGTATAAACAGCTATTGATTAATCCCCATCATTATCAAACCAAGTCAGAAGATTCATGAAAGCAACCTGTGGCATTCGGTCAGCTCTTCCATAATTTGTTCTGCTTCATATTTATTTATCAAATTAAAGAAATTGACGTTTTCTGAACTATAATGCTATATAATACACGTGTCGTGTCGTGTCGTGGTTGGATAAAAAAATGTGTACAAAACCCTGAGTAGCTTGTTGTGTCGGTGGAAGGAGGTAATTGGTCTCCGACACTACCGGGCTCACTCAGCTTCTGATAATACCTTACCGACGGAATTAGACTCTCCTAATGTAACCACTTCGTCTTTATAACATGATTTTTTTTTTTTGGGAAATAGGCAATATATAACTAGCATTTAAATTCTTTGTTTTTTAATGAATAAATATCAATTATTAGTTTGTTAATTTTCGTTAGTGAGATGATTAAATATGTAACTCTTTTCTCCTTTTCTTCCTTCTTAATCACTCAATCAATCTTATATGTCACAACATTTAAACTCATTTAAATATAGAAATTAAAATATTTTACTATAATTTTCAATGATAGAAAATAATATTTAATTTGACTTAAAATTAAAAATAATAGCATACTCAACATATTTATAAAAAAATAAAAATTAACATTTTAAAAAAATGCTATTTAAGTAAGAATATATATATATATATATATATATATATATATATATATAGTATGTGTATCTTGTTTTGGAAATAAAAATAATAAATCAATAGTCAGTTAACGACCAAATAGTTAAAATGCTATATATTTTACATTTTTGTTAGGAAAAAAATTAAATAAAGAAATTCTAAAACATAAAATAATTTTAGACGCGTAGATGTTAATAGTGATTCATGATCTCAATACATAATATTTTCAAGATAAATATTGCTTTGCCAATATTTTTTTCATAATTTATTATTAGTATTTTTTTAGCGGAATTTATTATTAATATATTAGCAATTTATTTTAATGAATAATTTCATTAAAAGGTGTTTGTTGGGTGTGAAGATTTTGTGTTAATTTTTTTCTTCTAAAAATTAATAGTTTATACTTTTTTACGTTGATATTCTCAAAAAATAACAAAGTAAAATGATATATTTCTAGAGGTTCTCTCTCTAACTAAAAATTGTGGTAGTATAATATGCAATATTAATTATTATCGTTTTCCGAAGCACAAGACAATGAAACGCAACCAAACAGCTCCCGGCAAGCTCGTATGTTTAACATTTCGCATAGAAAAATATACAACTAGACATATGATCCAAGAGAAGTCTGAAGTAAGAATTGTTTTTCGTTAACTTGTCATGTTGTGTGTCACAGTGTAAGAATAAAAGAAACACGAATGCCAGCTGTTGTGAGTGGGCATTTAAAAAGTCTTTCACATGCTTTTTTTTTTTAATTATTTTGTTTGATACATATGGTTTTTCATTTTTTGTTGTTGGGATTTGGAAATATACCTATTATGCATATGCCATTTTTTAGGAATGTAATTTTTAGTAAATTTCATAAACTCAATGGTTCGCCGAAAATATTTTCAGTGATATTCTAGGACATGTGACAATGTATTTTGATAAAGAGGAAACATGTTTTCGAGACATGGATTCGTTAAGTAATATCCATTGTTGAGCAAATACAGAGTAGTAACTTTAGTCAAGGTGGGATGAGAATAGTCAAACTGCTCCTGTCCCATCTCATTGCCCTGCCTATATATTCATCACCTTAAGATCGTGTATAAACATTGTCTCATAGGAGTATCACCCTAAGATTATTACAAAGTAATCAAGTTTAAGAGTGTCTTTCATCAGAAAAAAAAGAAGATAAAAATGACACAAATCTGTCTCGAACACTATATCTAACACTAATAGTTCGTTTGGTTTAGGAAAAAAAGTGAAAACAAAAAAAAAGAATAAAGAGAATAAAAGATTATTTTTAAGTCGAAAGGAAGATAAACTTTCCCCATTCATAATATTGAAACTAAAATTAGTTTTAAATAATAAATTTCTAAAAGGAAAAAAAATAGAGATTTATATCTTTAAAAGGAACAAACAAAGCAGAGATTACAAGGCCAAAACTAGTTATTGTTATCACGAAAACAAGCTACATACGAACCCATAGAACCAAATATTTAACTGCACTCTAAACGTTTTTTTTATAATCAAACATCCTAATTTTTAGTCAAACCAAGTTAACTAGAATTAATAAGCACATTTCATTGTGATTTAACAAGATGTAAGAAATCACATTAATTACAATTGTGTTGACTTTTGCTAAGTGGCTACATATAGGTTCAACATTTTTTTTATGTATCAACTGTTGGCTACAGATAGGTTCAACATTTTTTTTATGTATCAACTGTTGGAAGCCCACGTTAACTTCACATTGCACGTTTTTTTTATATTTTATTATTTTGGAAAATTTAGTTATTTTTGAAGTTGGTTCATTTTTCATCCATATTCAATTCATATCTTTGCAATATATTTGCAACCACCTTCAGTAATAAATCACGTACTGATAACTTCCTATCTCACGTACTGATAACAAGTTGAGCTCTGTGATGGACAGATCCTATAAATAGGATGGGGTGCTCTCAGTTTTGTATCACCAAACCCACTTCTCTATTCAGAAAAAAAAAAATACACCATTTATTCAGAGTGAGTAAGGGTCTAGAAGAACAAAATTGTCTTTCAAGTCCGTGTGTATGCCGCTTCGCGTTCGATTTGCAATGGCTGGAGGTACGCTCGTAACATTTAATTTCCGCTGTTTGATCTGAAAATGTCATTTAAATTGATTTGTATGTTTAGATCAGTATATGTATATTTTTTTTCATTTGGTATCAGAGCCTATTAGTACCTCTATCTTGCTTATTGGGTGTTTCCTATTATGCGAAGTTTATTTTCTGAGTATATGGGTGTTATGTTTTAAGCCTCCTTAATTAAAAATAACATCAAAATTAGGAATGATATGAGTTTTCTAATTTTTCTATGATTTAAAACGTATTTTTGGGTGTCTAAAATGCATATAATGATGTGGGTTTTTCAAATGTAAAAATATACATATACTGATCTAAACATGCAAATCAATTTAAATGGCATATTCAAATCAAACAACGGAAATTAAATGTTACGAGCGTACCTCCAACCATTGCAAATCGAACGCGAAGCGGCACACACACGAACCTGAAAGACAATTTTGTTCTTCCAGACCCTTACTCACTCTGAATAGATGATGTATTTTTTTTTCTGAATAGAGAAGTGGATTTGGTGATACAAAACTGAGAGCACCCCATCCTATTTATAGAGTCTGTCCATCATAGAGCTCAACTTGTTATCAGAACGTGAGATAGAAAGTTATCAGTACATGAGATAAAAGATGAGTACGTGATTTGTTACTGAAGGTGGTTGCAAATATATTGCAAAGATATGGGTTGAATGTGGATGGAAAATGGACCAGATTCAGAAATAACTAAATTTTCCAAAATAATAAAATATAAAAAAAAGTGCAACGTGAACTTAACGTGGGCTTCCAACATTCTCCCACTTGGTCCATTTAACTCAACATCAACCATAATAAGAAACATAATATATGAGTCATGGCGATAGGTCCTCTGATGATGAGTAGTATCTTCCATGTACCACAATATATCAAGTCTCTCAACACTAGCTCTCAACTTAATGAATAAACCATATGTTTATTCTATATCTAAATCGAATGATTTTTCTCGAAATAAATAAATATGTGCACAAAACCATATGAGAAAATATCTAACTGAATAAGAATTTCATTGAAAATAACAAATGTACGTACAATGAAATTACATCATGGAACCAAGTCCCATTCGTACTACATGATCCTTAAAATTCTTTGGTGGCATGCCTTTAGTTAAAGGATCAGCAATCATCAACTTAGTGTTGACGTGTTCAATGACCACTTTCTTTTCTTTAACACGTTCTCTTATGGCTAAGTACTTGATTTCAATGTGCTTACTTCGGCTTCCATTTTTGTTATTTTTAGCCATAAACACCGCAACAAAGTTGTCACAATACAACTTTAATGGCCTAGAAATAGAGTCCACAACTCTAAGGCCAGATATGAAACTCTTCAATCATACACCATGCGAGGTAGCCTCAAAACAAGAAACGAACTCAGCCTCCATAGTGGAAGTAGCAGTTAAGGTTTGCTTGGCACTTCTCCAAGATACAGCTCCACCGACTAACATAAAAATATATCCAGATGTTGATCTTCGTGAATCAATGCAACCAGCAAAGTCTGAGTCGGAGTAGCCAATCACTTCCAGACAATCAGTTTGTCTGTACATGAGCATGTAATCCTTTGTTCCTTGAAGATATCTCATCACTTTATTTGCAGCTTTCCAGTGGTCAATACCTGGATTACTTTGATATCTTCCCAAGACTCCAACAGCGAATGCAATATCAGATCTAGTGCAAACCTGAGCATACATAAGGCTTCCAACTGCTGAAGCATATGGAATATTTTTCATGTGTTCCCGCTCAAAATCATTTTTAGGACATTGACTCAAAGCAAGTTTGTCACCCTTCATAATGGGAGCTACACTTGGTGAACAATCTTTCATATTAAATCTCTCTAAAACTTTGTTGATATAGGTTTCTTGAGACAAGCCTAAAATGTCTCGAGATCTTTCTATATGGATCTTTATGCCTATGACATAAGATGCCTCTTCCATATCCTTCATATCAAAGTTCTTTGAGAGAAATTGTTTCACTTCATATAGCATACCCTTGTCTTTAGTCGCAAGCAGAATATCATCTACGTATAATACAAGGAAACAAATCTTACTCCCACTGACCTTCTGGTATATACAGTGATCCATGACATTCTCTTCAAAGTTGAATGAAGAAATGACCTCATGAAATTTTAAATACCACTGGCAGGAGGCTTGTTTCAATCCATAGATGGACTTATTAAGCTTGCAGACTAAGTGCTCACCAACACTAGATAAGAATCCCTCAGATTGTTTCATGTAAACCTCTTCTTCTAGATCACCATTCAGGAACGTCATTTTCACATCCATTTGAATCAGCTCAAGATCTACTAATGCCAAAATTACTTGAAGAGAGTCTTTCTTAGATACAGGGGAAAAGGTCTCTCTGTAATTGATTCCTTCTCTTTGAGTGAATCCTTTAGCAACAAGTCTTACCTTATGTCTCTCAATGTTGCCTTCTGAGTCTTTCTTTGTTTTGAAGACCCATCTACATCCGATGGCTTTTACACCAACAGGCAACTCAACGAGATCCCAAACTTGGTTAGATGCCATAGAATCCATCTCATCCCTCATAGCATTATACCACAAATTTGATTCCTTAGAACTCATGGCTTGTGAAAACGTCTCAGGATCATTTTCGACTCCAATGTTGTAGTCTGATTCTTGTAGGTACACTACATAATCACTAGGAATTGCTGTCTTTTTTACTCTAGTAGATCTTCTTAATGTTGTTTGGTCATCTTGCTGAGGAACTTGTTCAAATGGTTCTTCACCAGTTTGTTCAATATCATCATGTTGTTCCTCACAAACAACTTGATCTACATGATCACTTTCAACAGCTTGTGGAACTTCAATCACTGGTTGTCTAACACCCATTTTAACTTAAGGGGTGGGAATGACTACCAACCTATTACTTGTCCCAGAAGGTTCAGCTTCATAGTGATCCCTTTCAGAAGAAATGTTCTGAAATTGATCACTCCCACTGATCAAGTCATTTTCAAGAAACTTTGCATTCCTTGATTCCACAATCCTAGTGTTGTGGGATGGACAATAGAACCTATAACCCTTTAGACCTTTCAGCATATCCAATAAAATACCCAGTAATAGTCTTAGGGTCTAGTTTCTTCTCTTGTGGATTATAAATTCTTACTTCAAACGGGCATCCCCAAACGAGTATATGTCGCAAACTTGGTTTCCAACCCTTGAATAACTCAAAAGGTGTCTTTGAGACAGCCTTGGTTGGAACTCGGTTTAATATATACGCAGCCGTCTTAAGAGCATCAATCCACAAAAATTGAAGAAGCTTTACATTACTCCTCATGCTTCTCACCATGTCTAATAAGGTTCGATTTCTTCATTCTGCCACACCATTCTGATCCGGAGAACAAGGCATAGTGTATTGGGCAACAATCCCATGTTCTTGAAGAAATTTCGCAAATGAACCTGGTGCTTGTCTATCCTCTGTGTATCTACCATAGTACTCCCCACCTCTATCTGATCTCACGATCTTAATTTGTTTTCCACATTGTTTCTCAACTTCAACCTTAAAAACTTTAAAGGCATCTAAAGCTTCATTCTTAGAATGAAGTAAGTAGAGATACATATATCGTGAATAATCATCTATAAAGGTTATGAAGTATTTCAGACTATTTGCATCCATGTCTGGACAACATATGTCTGTATCTATGATTTCTAATAAATTAGAACTCCTCTTTGCACCCTTTTTAGACTTGTTAGTTTGCTTACCCTTAATGCAATCTACACAAGTCTCAAAATCAGCGAAATCCAAAGTACTAAGTACTCCTTCATTTACTAATCGCTTGATTCTCTCAATAGAGATATGTCCTAATCTCCGGTGCCACAACATAGAGGATTCTTCATTCACAATACATCGTTTTAACCCAACAGAAACGCGCATAGAAGTAGCGTCGCTTTTCAATTCAATCGAATAAAGACCATCAACCAATTGACCACAACCAATAATTTCAGATTTGTTTAGTAAATTAAAATCAAAGTCTGTAAAATTAAAATAAAATCCCAAAGGTGGAAGTTTAGAAACAGAAATTAAGTTTTTACAGAAACTAGGAACATAAAAAACTTTCTCCAAATGTAATTTAAAGCCACTACTTAAAACTAAGACGCACGTTCCAATGGCCTCTACATGCGAGCTCATCCTACTCTCTGAGTAGATGCACTGCTCACTTCCCACTGGCTTCCTTAGGCTTTCCATACCCTGCAAGGTATTAGAAACATGGATTGTAGAACCAGAGTCAATCCACCATGTATTATGATTCACATTAATCATATTAGATTCATAACAAACAAAAGTGAATGGTGTACCTTTCTTCTCAAACCAACTTTTAAATTTAGAGCAGTCCTTCTTCATGTGTCCTTTCTTTTTACAGAAGAAACACGTTGACTTCTTTTTAATTGTTGGTTGAGTCGAAATCCTTCCTTTATTGGTGCCTACAGACTTCTTCCTATCCTTTCCAGAAGTAGAAGTAGTCAAATTTACCTTCTCACCCTCTTCCATTATCAATCTTTCCTCTTCTTGAACACACATGGTCATCAATTCATTAATAGACCATTTATCCTTATGTGTGTTGTAGGAGATTTTAAAGGGTGTATACTGTTGAGGTAGGGTGCACAAAATGAAATGTACCAGGAAGGATTCAGACATGGTAACTTCCAGGGTTTTCAACTGAGCCACTATGTCCCTTAAGCGCATGATATGTTCACGCACACCCCTCGTTCCAGTAAGCTTAATGGAAGAGAATTGCATAATGAGTGTGCTAGCAAGCGACTTCTCAGAGGTCGTAAATTGTTCATCAATGGCTTTCAATAGATCTCTGACCTTATCATGCTGGTCAACTGAACCCCGGATACTAATGGATATGTTGGTTTTTATGAACATAACGGAGAGACGATTAGATCTCTCTGTTGGGATTTTGTGACTCCAACAACATATGGTTGAAGTGCGGAAGCGGGAATCTTTGTAGGCTATAGCTCAACAACAAAAGCCTATAGAATATTCTTGCCACAAAGTAATAAAGTTATTGTTAGCAGAGATGTGCTATTCTTTGAAGAAGAAAAATGGAGCAAGGAAAGTGAGAAGCTTCAAGTTCAGGAGGAGAGCGAAGAAGGTGTGGATGACCAGCAAGTTAGAGGAACTAGATCTCTCTCTGATATTTATCAAAGATGTAATGTTGCTGTAATGGAGCCTGTAGACTACAATGAAGCTGCAACTGATTCGAAGTGGGTAAGTGCAATGAAGGAGGAGCTTGATATGATTGAAAAACATCAAACATGGGAGCTCACGGAGAAACCTAAAGATAAAAATGTCATTGGAGTGAAATGGGTTTATAGAACCAAGCTTAATGTTGATGGTTCTGTAAACAAACATAAGGCGAGGCTTGTTGTGAAGGGATATGCGCAGATGTTCGGGGTAGACTTCTCAGAAACTTTTTCTCCGGTTGCCAGGTTGGATACCATAAGGCTGTTGTTAGCTCTTGCTGCACAAAAAGTTGGATTATACATCACATGGATGTTAAATCAGCCTTTTTGAATGGGCACTTGGAAGAAGAAATTTTTGTAGAGCAGCCTGAAGGATTTGTAGTTCATGGACAGGAGGAGAAAGTCTATCGGCTGAAAAAGGCCTTGTATGGCTTAAAGCAGGCCCCAAGGTCTTGGTATGGCAGAATTGATGCACATTTGATAAGCTTAGGCTTTGAAAAATGTCTAAGTGAGTTTACCTTGTATGTCAAGAAGACGGATGCTGGAATAGTCATTGTCTCCTTGTATGTTGATGACTTACTTATGACAGGAAGTTCAAAGGAGCTGATTGAAGAGTTTAAAGGAGGAATGAAAGAAGCCTTTGAAATGACTAATCTTGGAAAAATGTCATTTTTCCTTGGTATGCAGGTGCAACAAGATAGAGGTGAAGTCTTTGTAAGTCAAGAAAAATATGCAAAGGAAATTCATAGAAAGTTCAAGATGGAGGAATGCAAGCCAATTGCAACGCCAATGAATCAAAAGTTGAAATTCAGCAATGAAGATGGAGCTGAAAAGGTTGATGAAAAACTGTACAGGAGCTTAATAGGATGTCTGATGTATTTGACTGCAACCAGGCCAGACATTACCTATGCAGTAAGCTTGTTGTCACGATATATGCACTGTGCTAGTGAGATTCATTTTAAGGCAGCTAAAAGAATCCTGAGATATATCAAGGGTACTATTGGTTATGGAGTGAAGTTTCAGCCAGTAAAAGATTTCAGTCTTTATGGATATTCAGATAATGATTGGGCTAGGAGTAATGATGACATGAAAAGCACTTCAGGCTACTGTTTCACATTTGGTTCTGGAGTTTTTTCATGGTGTTCAAAGAAGCAAGATGTCATAGCACAATCTACCGCTGAAGCCGAATACGTAGCAGCTGTTACAGCTGCAAATCAAGCAATTTGGCTTAGAAAACTTATGGCTGATCTACACATGGAGCAAAAGGAGAGTACACAGGTTCATGTTGATAATCAAGCTGCAATTTCAATTTCTAAGAACCCTGTGTTTCATGGGAAAACAAAACATTTTAAGATAAAGTTGTATTTCCTAAGGGAGGTGCAAAAGCAAGGTGACGTGCAGCTGCTATATTGCAAAACTGAAAATCAACTTGCTGATTTTTTAACAAAATCACTTCCTCAAGCAAGATTTGAGTATCTTCGACAAAAACTTGGTGTATGTTGCCGTTGAGTCAAGGAGGAGATTGTTGGGATTTTGTGACTCCAACAACATATGGTTGAAGGAGTCAAATCAGTTAAATAAAGACATGTTCCTATGCTATATTTTAGGAGGATTTTATGCATGGTTTAGTTAATTAGCTTAGCAGATATCTCTCAAGTTTGTTTACATTTCTGTTTTTAATTTGTAGTATAAATATTTGCTGTTTATGCTCAATAAAATTATCAGTTCCCTTTCATCTTCTTGTCTCTTATACTTTAAATCCTACACCCTCCCACTTTTCCTAATTTTGAGTCAAACCAAGTTAACTATGATTAATAAGCACAGTTCATTATGATTTAACAAGACGATGTAAGAAATCACATTAATTACAATTGTGTTGACTTTTGCTGAGTGGCTACAGATAGGTTCAACATTTTTTTTATGTATCAACCTGTTAATTCTCTAGATGTAAATGTGCTGGACTTTTTTTTCCCCTCAATCTTTACAATACAAATAAGCACTTAAGACTATTGATGACCTTTATAGGTGTGTTGTGGTTAAAGCGTTCAAGGATTTTTTATTTCATCTTTTAAATATAACAAAAATTTTGTGACACTACATGGTGGAAATCATGGAGAAAAAAGATTGGAATAGTTACAAAATTCCCCATATTAAAGAAAGCAATGATTCACTTTGACTCGACTGAAAGGTGATCCCTTATTATTGGAAGAAGTACTACTTGATAGATGTTTATGGATTAAGTCTCGTTTTGCTCATTAATAAATTACTAGTGTTTTGTATTGTTGTTATCTTATGTTAGATGCATTTGCTTTCCTTTCCTGAAATGATAAATACCTTACTGCAAAATGGGTTTTCTTGCCCAATTATTCTGCTATTTAGTTGGAATAACTCTTCTAAATTATAAACACTTCATGATGCTTACATAATCATACCCGGAAACAAACATAATTGAACTTTCAAAGCAACAAAGCACGGACCATGATCTTAATAAAATTTATTTAATAAACATTTTCAACAAACTCTTAACAACTTATTTCTTTTCCTTATCCTCATGTTCATTGTGTTCAGTAGGACACTTGTTGAGATCGAACTCTGTAGTCTCATTATGCTTTAAAATGGATAAGCATCAGGTGGTGGCATCAAACACATGTCACCATTGAAGTAGATCCTTCTAGGAAAAGCCCAACCCTTGTCAGAAGTAAAAGTTGCGTTATCCTTTCGGAATAATAGCTCTGCTTGAACATTGCCTCTAGGGCCAGCTTGGTTGAGAATATCATTATGATGGGACTTAATTCCCCATAGCATTGCTATGGGGAATTAAGTCCCATCATAATGACCTTCTGGTATATACAGTGATCCATGACATTCTCTTCAAAGTTGAATGAAGAAATGACCTCATGAAATTTTAAATACCACTGGCAGGAGGCTTGTTTCAATCCATAGATGGACTTATTAAGCTTGCAGACTAAGTGCTCACCAACACTAGATAAGAATCCCTCAGATTGTTTCATGTAAACCTCTTCTTCTAACCAAGTTTAGGATCTCGTTGAGTTGTCTATTGGTGCAAAAGCCATCGGATGTAGATTGGTCTTCAATACAAAGAAAGACTCAGAAGGCAACATTGAGAGACATAAGGCAAAACTTGTTGCTAAAGGATTCACTCAAAGAGAAGGAATCAATTACACAAAGACATTTTCCCCTGTATCTAAGAAAGACTCTCTTCGAGCAATTTTGGCATTAGTAGATCTTGAGCAGAATCAAATGGATGTGAAAACGACGTTCCTGAAGAGAATGTCATGGATCACTGTATATACCAAATGGGGACACTTTTACAAATTATTTACCAAAAAGGGACTCTTTTGCAATTATTTCTGGGGGGGTCTGTTTTTTTATTACAAAGCGCCCCCCAGACAGGCGTCTCCACTGTGCACGTGACACGTGGCACAGCAGGTAGTGCCCCTGACGCGGGCGCCTTTGGTAGCGCCCAGGGGTCAGGCGTCACTGGTGGCGCCCCTGCTGCAGGCGCTACTGCTAGCGCAGGGCAGCCAGGCGCCTACCCCCCACCCCCACCCCCAGTCTCTTCTTGTCACACCCCCCAGCCTCTTCCCACACCCTCCAGTCTCTTCTTCTCACACCCCCAGCCTCTTCCCACACCCCCCCACCCCAAAATTATATATTTTTTAATTTGTTTATCAAAAATTTAAATTTTGTTTCATTTTTGTTATTAGTATTATTTGTTATTTTTTTATATTCCCACACCCCCCACCCCAAAATTTCAATAAGATTATTTTTTATACACTCTAAATTGTATATTTTTTAATTTGTTTATCAAAAATTTAATTTTTTTTCATTTTTATTATTAGTATTATTTGTTATTTTTTTCTATTCCCACACCCCCACCCCAAAATTTCAATAAGATTATTTTTTATACACTCTAAATTGTATATTTTTTAATTTGTTTATCAAAAATTTAAATTTTTTTCATTTTTATTATTAGTATTATTTTTTATTTTTTTATATTTTATTATTCTCTCTTTTTGAAGTATATATAAGTACATTTTTAATAAAATACATTTTGAAATCCTAAAATGTTTTAAAATGTTTTTTGATTTGGTCAATTCTTTTTTTATTTGACCATTAAATTACGTTAGAGATCACTTTTGGTTTATGTGTCATTAACATTATGGTTATTTATTTTTATTTATTTTAAAAGCATTGCACAATAAGATTGAAACGTTGAAGTGACAATAATATAAAATTAACATGAAAAAAAATCATACAAAGTACATGACAATATGAAACACATGGAAAAAAATAATACAAAGTACATGAAAATGTTAAACCATGCAGAAAAAATATAAAGTCATTATTAATCAATCATCACTATGTCTGTGATGCCGCGACGAAGTCCCACATGGTCGGTCCCAATTTCTAGCTGCCCTATCAGGATTTCTTCTTCTAGGATTCACCCTTTCATCCACTTGGTCAGCCTCGCCAAAGAAATCATGACGTAAATCGACCCCTAATAAGTCGTCCATGTCGGGTATATCTCCAGGTACATTCCACGGACCAGCAAGTGGGGCATTTGGGGTCGATACTTAACCACTTTGGGTAAATGAAGGAGTTCCCGTTGAAGGAGGAGAGGACCCAAATATGCCTACAAAACTATACCCTCGTTGAAAATCATGGGGGTATGAATACATCGGCGACATCTGAGACGGTTCTTGGGTGAATGCCGGCGGTGTGTAATACATTCCATGTTGTCGTTCTGGCATTGGAGACAAACTATACGTTGTTGCATCAACAGTTTCCCGACGTCGCGCTAAGCCTCGAGTCTCCACACTTTGTTGTAGTATATTAAACTGTTGATGTTCAAATTGTGGCTGAGAAGGGGGAGCATCTTCATGTGCCTCAAGTATCCTATTCTCTTCCTCAGACAAAAGAGTGATCTTCTCGATACATGGCAGTAAATCGTCAAAAGTACAAACCCTTCTCCCAACATGCAACACCATAAAATGTAGTGTTTCGGCGATTTCACCCTGCATAGAAAATAAATGAATAGTTATTAAAATAATCTTCAATAAGCGCAACATTCTTTTCTAAATTATAATGGACAATGTATACCAATAGTCCTCTTCTTGCATGTTTTGGGTCGACATAAACTTTTGTTTTACGCCTGTACCACCTCATATATTCAGAGTTCAGACTGAGGGTCCTTGTTCGTGGCGGCGTTTGCTCTACTCTCCTTTCATAGCGACTATTCCATTCATTAAGCGCGGGTTGCATTAGTCGCATCCAATTTTTTCCTTCCTTTCCCTTTAATGTCAAGTCATGTATGTTGTTGGGTTGCATTACTGGTCCCGGAATAGGTTGCTGCATTCCAAATTGTCTCATGACTCTATCCGACTGGTGTCATGCCACTTTTTGAAAACAAATAAGTGGTATGATATATGTCCATAATACAGACCCAAAAAAACAAACTTGACTCAAATTCATTTCCACATGTCCAGCATAAGGGACCCATACAAACTGCATATAAAAGTTAAATTTAATAAATTAATTAAGAAATATAACATCATTTAATAAACAAACATCAAAATTGTTACCTCATCGCGTTTCATGACATCTAATTTACGACGAAACTCAATTAAATTGTCATTGCCTATGTGATGCAATTCACCTCCCAACCATCTTCACAAAAAATTAAATAACAAAATAAAATGTTACATAGAATAATGATTAACATCAACCAAGCATGTTTATTAATAATGAATTCAAAATAGTAAAGGAAAGTATACCTGTAACCAAGTGGCGCGTTTTGTTGTTGCGGAGGAATAACTGAGGGGGCTAACGTTGGGCATCGTTCCCATGCCCATAATTGAATCAAGAGAGTGAAACCGCCTATTGATTTAGTATTATAGTCTGTTGCGATGCACATCTCTCTATAAAGGTTACCCAAAACAGCAGCTCCCCATGCATAACTGGTGCACTCTCTAAGGTCTCTCAGAAACTGCAAATATTTCAAATGCACCCGTTTGTTGCTTTTGTCAACAAACATTACCCCTCCTATGAATCGTAAGATCCAAGCACGAGCAAATCTTTCAAGGCCTTCTTGGTTGTCTGTAAAATCATGAATATTTGCAAAATGAGAAGACAACCAACTCAATTTAATTGAGTTCCCATCAATTGCAGCATCGTCAGGCATGACACCCAATAATTCATGAAACAACTCAAACCAGTCAATATTTGTATTTCCAATTAATGGTCTTCCATCCACAGGAATACCGAGTAGCACAGAAACATCTTGAAGTGTAATAGTTGCCTCGTCACACTTCAAATGAAATGTATGCGTTTCTGGCCTCTACCTTTCAATAAAAGCATTAACCAATGCTCCATTCACTTTCAACTGCGCCAATTTCATTATCGGGTACAAACCCGAAATTTGTAATGGAGGAATAATTTCTTCAGGCGGTGCTTCTCTATGATTGTACAGTGGTGTGGCTCGTCGGATTTTTAACGTCCTATCATTAGCACCATTCCAAATATGTTGGGATATATGATTTTTGTGCATCCACAATAAATCATCCTCTAATGGTCCAGATGCCACGTCATAATGATGAGAAGATGACGAACTAGCCATATTAAAACTCCTGTATAGAAAGAAAAAATAATTAATAGTCACACATATCATAAATAATAAATAAAGTCAAGTACGTACGCATAATTTAAATTTTAGAAACGAACACGTAATTTAAATTTTACAAACAAACACGTAATTTAAATTTTCTTCACATTGAGGAATTTTTTTACTTGATTTTCAGAAAATATATTTTTTTTTCTCCATTTCAACAATTTCAAAAAACATATATATATAATAAAAAATAATTTCTACACATTGAGAAATTTTTTTTCTTCATTTTCAGAAAATATATATATATATATATATATATATATATATATTTTGTCAATTTCAGCAATTTCAATAAACATACATACATATATATATATATATATATATATATATATATATATAATTTCTTCACATTGAGGAATTTTTTTTCTCAACTTTCAGAAAATATATATATAATATATCTTTCTTTTTTTAAATACGCCTAATAACAATATTACAGTAATATTTATTATGAATCTTAATTAAATTTATATTCTAAAAATTAAACAACCGTAACAAAAATAAAAAATTTGTTATATAATTAATAAAAAATTATTAAAATAATAAAAAAATTAAACTAACAGCAAAAATATATAAAGATAAAGAAAATAAACTTGTTGTGTTGTGAGTTAATATAATTTTCTTGTACACAAGATGACTACCTGCAAAAAAAACATACAAATAATAAAATATAACAATTTATAAAAAATAAATAAATTTGAAACAATTAAAAAATTAACATACCTTGCTGGGAGAATGGAAACAAAAATGGCTGGGAGGAGGGGGGGGGGGGGACAAGCCTCGTGGGGGACAGAGGGGAGCTTGGGGGAGGGGGGTGAGGGGGAGGGCGGGGGACCAGGAGGGAGTGGGGTGGGGCGGGGGGGGTGGGGGGGGACCACCCTTTAACGGGCTGGAGGGGGTGGGGGAGAGGGAGGCACCTGGTCCCTAGGCGCCTGGGGTCGCGCCTGTAGTAGGGGCGCCACCAGTCGCACCCAGGGCGCTAGCAGATGCGCCCGCGTCAGGGGCGCTACCTGCTGTTCCTTCGTGCGCCGCGTCCGTGCCACGTGTCACGTGCACAGTGGAGGCGCCTGTCTGGGGGCGCTTTGTAATAAAAAAATAGACCCCCCTGAAAATAATTACAAAAGAGCCCCTTTTTAGTAAATAATTTGTAAAAGTACCCCCATTTGATGTTTTTGCCCAGTAGACGTACTAACTTGTATGAACCGTAAAACTTTTGCCGACTAACGGTTGTTATCCATTCATTTTAAAATTCCGTTAGTGTGTAACATTTTTGTTTTTCATAAATTTATCCATTAGAAATTTAGAATAACTAGATAAAACAAGAGCATTTTTAGTTATTATTTTTTAAGAAGAGTATTTTCAGAGATTTTTTTAATCTCTTCTCTCTCTCGATCTAAGAGCATTTTTAGTTATTATTTCTAGTATTTTTTAATATCCTTGACTTGGAATTGAATTTCAATATTTTGTTAAGAAAACTCTCAATAGTTAAAGATAACATTGTATCACAATATAAATTATTTATCATAAATTTATAATATATTTTATATATTATAAAATATTTATTTATTCTAAATTTTATTTATAATATACTTTATATATTCTCTCTATATAAATTAAAATTAAAACAACGAGTTATTCATCAATGAGAGCATTTTTTTAGTTATCGTTCTTCAACTAGGGCAGTTTTAGGATTTTTTTTTAAAATCTTTTATCTCTTTCAATCTATTATTGATATCTTTAATTCTAAATCAAATTTTAGTTTTTAAAGAAATTATCCGTAATTAAAAACATTGTATCACAGTGTTAATTCTTTATCATAAATTTAAAATATAATATTTATATTTAAAAGTACTAATTTATTTTGAATTTTAATTATGATACAGTTATATATTCAGAAGCGTTAATTTATTATAAATTTTAATTCTGAGTTAGAGCTGTATAATCATATCCGGAAACAACTCTTCTAAATTAGAAACACTTCATGATGCTTATATAATCATATCCCATAAAAAAACATAATTGAATTTTTGAAAGCAACAAAGCACGGGCCATGCACTTAATTAAATTTATGAAGAACAAATTTCAATAAAACTCATAACAACTTGTTTTCTTTTCCATATCCTCGTGATCATTGTCTTTATATATCGTCTTCAGTAGTAGGAACACTTGTTGAGATCGAACTCTGCATTCTCATTATGCTCTAAAATGCATAAGAACTAGATGGTGGCATCACACACATGTCATCATCGAAGTAGATCCTTCGAGGAAAAGCCCAACCCTTCTCAGAAGTAAAAAGTTGCTTTATTCTTTCGGAAGAGTATCTCTGCTTGAACAATATTGCCTTTAGGGCCAGCTTGGTTGAGAATGCCATTATGACGGGACTTAATTCCCCACATCATTGCTAGATCATCTGTTCATAACCAACTCAAAATCAGTAATTACCTTTTAGTTTACGAAAATAAGAAGAAAAAGGTTTGATGTTTCATGATGAAGAATTAAGAAAAAAATATTACTACAAAAATTTGAAACAAACATGTTAGGGCCGCACTTGTATATGCATCAATAGTCAATAAATTGTAGTTGAAACAAAACACTTGAGTCCGATTGTTGAAGTTAGGGTGATGAACAAGCAAGTTCCAGTCTGAATAATTCATCCTGTAATTAAAATTAGTAATAGTAACCTTCACACGCCAGTATTTTTTGAAGTTTCGCTTAACTGCCAGTGGACTCGGGTAGGGTACATATGCTTAGTACATTGAACCGAAGGTGACAAATTATTCTTCCTAGAGCACGTTACATGCAATTGAGCCCAAATGTGGTGTACCTGGACTGTAAACATACCGAGAAAAGAAATATACGAGTGTACAACTTAGTATCTAGAAGGAAATCACAATACTACACCATGGAAATTGGAGACCTAATTTACACATCTCCATGTACTACTAGAAAAAGGGTCTATGACAACAGTTTTTCACGGTATACAACAACCGATTGTGAATCGTTTTTGAAGGTTATGCCATGAAAAATTAAGACTTTTTATGGCGATTTTTAAGAAATCGTCTTAGAAAAATTATCATTTTAAGATGATTTTTGTATCATTCTAAGATGGTTATTCAGAAAATTTTAACCGTTTTAGAATTTGTTTTTTTCTAAATTAAAAACAAAAAAAAGATTTTAAGATGATTTTTTGTAAAAGTGTCAAGTAGACTTTTTAAGATGGTTCTATAAATAACAATCTTAGAATGTTTTTTTTTTTTTAAAAAAAAACAAAAAAATTAAGATAATTTTACAGTCCTCTGAATAACTGTCTTAGAATGTCTAAGACGATTTTACGATCCTCTGAATAACCGTCTTGACTTTCTAAGACGATTCTCTGAATAACTATTTTAGAATGTCTTTTTTTAAAAAAAAATTATAAAAAATTTAGAGACCATTTTACTAATACAAAACAAATCTTTTACATATAAAATGGTTGTAATTAAACCCATAAACAGTTCTTTTACATTTTAATATTATTATATCTCTAATACTCTCATTTAATTTAAGAATGTGTTACACATATAAAGATTAAATTAAAAATAGGCTATATGTACAAGGATTAAATTAAGAATGTATTATATGTATAAAGACTAAATTAGGAATGCTTTAAAATATAGCGTCATTTCATTGCCATGATGACAAATACCAAATAAATGTTCACACATATAGAAACTAATTTAATAATTTTATAAAAGTAAAAACTAAAAAAAAAAGTTGCAACATATATGTAAACTAAATTACATGACGCATCACTTTGTTATTGGTTCGTGCTAAGTAACCCTTCACCTTTAATCATATGAAACTTCAGAACATTGAAAGTGAAGGGATCTTTATTCCTCGCCTGTAATTTACTCATGGAATCATTACCTCCAAAATAAATGATCAAGTGAAGGTTGTGTTGCAGTATCCCGGGAAGTGGGATACAGAAAATTATATAATGTAGGCAGGATAATAAGCTACATCAAACTGTCAAAGGAATTATTTAAGAAAGAATTGAAAGGGTATAAAATTAGCAAGATATCCCACTAGGATGTCAAAATGCATAAAGAACTGGGGTAAAAAATATATCATTTCAAGAAACTTTGTGCTTTAACCCATAAATCATTTTAAATTACATGCTACATCAAGCATCAACTGAAGTGAATAATAGCTGCACCAAAGGCATCATTTTGGTTTTGAGTTCTGCCATGTGAATGGTTGCTTTAGAGGTACAATACCTTTGGAAAAAATTGATTAAGGATTTGGAGGGCACGTCGCGAGTTCCATCCATAATATCCTCGCAACAACATGTCTGCCTACAACAAGAAATTTTGCACCGTCATAACATAAAAGATGACTATTCTCCTTAATATTACATTAGCGAAAGAAAAACAAAAATAAAAAATGTTCATGATAAGCACAGAAGAAAGTGCATGGTTACTTAGTACTTAGGTTTCCTCTTTACTCACACTTAGTACCTTTGAACAGGCTTCCTACTTTTAAGCATTCAGATCATTAATAACTACTAATTGTGAATATATTTTGGAGTTAAATTATATAAGAATTTGTAATTTTTCTCTCCTTATTTTCTCTTTTTGAGCAAATAATTATTAAATTAACATCATTTAAGTTTTTGTGTAGAGAATATTAAAAGTGATGAATTTATGATGCTTAGTGAGTAAAATAAAACTAATTAAGGAAAACAAACTAATTAAGGAAAGCAAAGTTAACTAAGCAAAGCGAAGCTAGTTAAGAAAAAAAGACTAATTGAGGAAAACAAGGATAATTAAGGAAAGAAGACTAATTGAGGAAAACATGGCTAATTAAGGAACGAAGAATAATTAAGGAGAACACAATAATTAAGAAAAACATGACTAATTAAGGAATGTAAAGGCAAACTTAGTGCAAGAAGTCCGCTAATTTGTACTTATAAAAGAAGAAGAGAAAAGAAGGAAAAAACACACAAAAATTCCAACAGAATAAAATTCCTTATACAAGACAAAAACTAGATCATAAAAAATTAGAAGAAAAGTATGAAGAATAAATAAATTCATAAAAAATTCTTGTTATTTTTTTCAATTTAATATTTATTTTTTTCTTAATTTTTGTACCTAACACTTAGTAATATTTTATTTAACTAATATCCTAAAATATTTGCTTTTATATTAATGTTTTCATAAAACAAGTTGCAATCTGTATTTAAACTAAATTAGTTTCCATTAAACATAGGAAGCTTGTAGAAATTTAAAAAACTTAAGTGCTTTGGTAAATAAAATGGAGGCTGCTATTGTAAATTTGTGAGGTTCTAACTTCTAATATAATAACTTCATCTTTTATTTTCTCATTCTTTCACTTGCAATAACCCCCATATTCTTCCCCCGAAGCTCCCTTTAAACCTTCCTTGAATCGCTGATTATGCTTCCTTTTCTCACTTGTACATTTCTATCTATCTTCCAGCTGCAAGAAATGTCGTGAGGGCAGTTTATGAGACCCAAAAAGGGCCATTCAGCCGCCTGGACTCGAAGTCCAGCCTCGAGCGCTTCACACGCGCCACCATCCGCATCGACGCCTCGGGCTCCCCTAACCTCTTCATCCATCTCCTCGCCGCGCGTTTCTCCAACATCATCACCGTTCACATCGATGAGCGCCTCTCTGTTTCAATCCCTGCTCACCTCGTAAGCTCCAATTTCCCTTACTTCCTTCCCAGATTTCTCTCTCTGTTTTCTCTGTTCTCTGTTCTTTGTTCCTTAGTTTCTCTATCTGATTGTTTCTTTCCCTTCGTTTCTCGTAGGGGAGAAGACGCACGAGCGGCAATTCCTCGGTGAAACTGCACTACGTGAATGATAAACATGGCTCTGCCTCTGACCAGAGCGATTTGGATTCACTCTGTTTATCTGATTATGGTTTGACTGCTCTCGCCGAAGGCTTTCTCAACTCTGTTTACGTCACACTAAAATTACTAACAATATACCTCACTAATGAGGTTAATTAAAATTCAATGGAAGAATTATTTTACAAAACTTATGTAAAGATAAAGACTATTTTTTACATTTAAAAAAGATAGAGATTAATGCACAAAATGATTACGAAGATAGGGATCAAAATAACTATTGACTCGAAAATAATGTTTAAACAAAGAAAGAAAAAAACACAAAACTAATAACTTAGTTAGGAAAATGATTGGCACAAGAATTTCAACAAATAGGTGGAATGCATAAAGTTTCATGAAAAAGTGAGAAGAAAATCTAAGAACAGTCAAATACACGATTTAAAAACCATTCGCATACATAATGGCAGATATCCACAACATCAATAAACAGTTTCACACCAAATTTTATCTTCAAAAAGATGTTTCTTTAAGAAAAAAATAACTATTTTTTCTCAAGCACTCTTCGTCATTTTTTTGAGCCAAAATGGGAAATAGAGCAGCGAAAAACCATACCTGTTTTGCTTTGACACAAATAATATAGAGTTTGAAATATCAATCGCTCTTCTGATTCACAGACCAAAACGGTGGCAGCCCAAAACAAATTTAGTTATCCATGTTTAGCATGCAAGAATAAACAAAATAGATACTAACACATGGCCATTGAAGACTTGGGGTCAAAAGCCAATGATCAAAGTGAGAATAGGCACCAAGTGAATTCATGCCTTTCTCTCAAAAGATCATGATATTATTAGAGAGTCAACTCTAGGTAAGTTCAATTCATGCCTTTAATTCATCACTAGTTATTTTTTCTATTGTCCTTTTTATCTCTCTAAATTATCGTATGTTAAATAAGGTGCTCGGAGACAAACATCAAAATGCTACTACTCCTGGGATCTTACAAGAACCAGCTCAAACACAATCTCTCTCGGATATTCGTAACACTCTTGCTTCCACCTTAATTTCATCCTTTTTTATTTCTTCATTTTCTTAACATGTTATTCATTTTCTTAACAACTGCCAAAAGTGTAAACTACTGGGTAGGAACAACAACCTTGATGCCTCTAGTTGGGGGATTTGTTGCTGATGCCTTCACTGATGGATTTAACATGGTCATATTTTCTTCCCTCGTATATTTAATGGTAAATCCAAATTTTTTTAATCAATATGCAACATGTTTTTATTATAACTTAGTAATGTGCGTTTCTACACTTCGTATATCCTGTCTTTGATCAATTTGACACTCCTTTAGTCCTAAAAATAAATTTGAATTTCTTTTATTGATGAATTGGAACAATTGGAGGGGAAAAAATGAAGCAGAGAATTATCAAATTTGTTTCAAAAAAGCCAAACGGGTAGTCATTTTGACAAAAAAAATTGAATTTTTTTAAGAAGTATGATGCTTATAATCATATCGGAGATACTGATAATTCTGTTTACACATCAAATGCAAGCTCTCATATATCAATTGTTTCCATGAAAAATAAACCTAATTTTTACTTGTCAAACCAAGGATTAAGCCTCTTGACACAATCTCCTAGGATCTTACCAGAACCAGCTCAGACACAATCTCTCTCGAATATTGGTAACACTCTTGCTTCCACCTTAATTTCATCCTTTTTTATTTCTTCATTTTCTTAACATGTTATTCATTTTATTATTTTTATAATGCAAAATGCACAAAGGATTACTTTCAATATCACTATAAGTGTCTATTTGTAACAATACTAATAAACACTTTGTACCTAGAGCTGGCATAATTATTTGTTGAATACTTGAGAAAACAGCCATTAATACCAGCACTGGTCGGTTATCATTGGTTTAAGCGTCCAGAATCTATTAAAATAAGCTCTATGATGGTTTCATATAATTCATTCACTTACATGCAATGAAAAACAAAACAATCTTATAGTTTTTTTTAAGAGAATTAATTGTTCTGTTTTTGGTAATTTAATGTAGAAATCGATCAACAAAATGTTTTGTATCAAGGGATTGAAACAGAATGAACACTAGTTAGAAATTGAGATTGTTACAGCTTAATATTTTGTCTTGAAAATAGAGAAATGTTGATAATAGTTAATGGTTTCTACTGTCAATGAGCTATTTTTTTTAAGCATTGGCCGTATATTCCCTTACAGTACAATTATTGACTTTTCGTCTACAGGCTGTTGAAACTGAAAGCTTGTTGAAACCAATCCTTTCAGCCCAAGAATTTCCAGGTGCATATTTATTTGAGATTTAGAGTTTTTTTTATCATATACTTGAGTCTTGGTGCTTGTTGAAACCAATCCTTTCACTTTTAATTAGTTATTAATTTCAAGGTAGCATATGATTTCTGCTTTAAAATATTGTTCTGAGTGGTGCTTTTTATTTATTTTGAGAACTATGAGGAAGTTTTATGTAAGAGAGAGGAGATATGATGTTGTTTGCAGAATTATGATCAGATCCATAATGCCTTTTTTCATTATTTTTTGGCTTCAAACACAAATTTTGGGTTGAGCTGGTTTTTCTCTTTTGCCTCTTTCTCCAACAATTCTGGAGCAGGGTAGATGACAACATCACTGCCAGGGTTATAGAATGAGGTAATGGACATTCTGGTCCCATCTGTTTGTGCTATCACACGGTGCTCCACACTCTTGTACTTAACATTGGTGATAACCTTGCCCTTCGCATGAGAGATGCAACGAAGTTGAGTAAACAGAATTTAGTCTTCAAACCAAATCTTCTTTCTCATTTTTTCAACATAATGATTGATGTATAGGTTCTTGAGCAATTCTATGTTTGGTGAATTTTGAGTCCTACTAAAAAATTTGGGCTCACTCCTTGTATCTTTTTTTTTCATTCACTCTACTTTGGATGATATCTTTTATCCATACTTGTACTTTGTCATCTTTTCTATCTAATAAATTTTCTATTATCTATCCCTAACAAAAGGCTCTCGAGAGAATTCATTGTTTCTGAATTTTTGTTTCTTTGCACTTTTGCAGGCAAAAAGAGATCCCAATGATACTGAGAATGCTATGCTTGGGGCAGTGGCTGGTACTACAGATATATTAAAAGCTCATTTGAAATATTCAATAATTCTTTGATATTTATGTTCATTCTTCAAGTACATGCTACTCTTTACTTCTTAGAATTTATGACAAACTTGTATAGCTGAATTCATATGAAATTTATATTCTTTTATCTTGGTTTCTTATAATAGGATATCATAATCAATAATTATAAATACTGATTTTAATATTAGATAATAATATTTATTGATTATATATTAGCAATATTGATAATATTGTAATTATAAATGTTGATTTTAATATTACATAATAATATTTATTGATTATTATCAATATTGATAATATTAAAAATATAAATTTTGATTATTAATTAACCTAAATTTTAATTGCAGGTTATTCAATATTTAACATTAGTTGTGATGTAAGCACCAATGTTAAAACACATCTTTTTTACATCGTTTACGACTACAACACCGATGTAGAAGGTCTAATTTCTACATCAGTGGTCAGGACATTACCAATGTAGAAGGTCTAATTTCAACTACGGTTATGACATCAACAACAATGTAGAAGGCCTAATTTCTACATCAGTGGTCAGGACAACACCGATGTAAAAAACATTATATTTCTACAATGGTCAATTGAGGACCGATGCTGAAACTTTTAACTTTCAAAGACATCATATTCAAAAACGGTTGATCACCGATGTTGAATATCATTTTCGATCGATGTAAAAAGTGTGATTTCTAGCAGTGAAGTATAACAAATATTCCAAGCACATGGCAACGATCTACTTACATATGCTTAACTTAGCACTAGTAAAGCAAGTACAAAAATAAAAAACCAAGCAAAAACTACTATATAGTGATATGAAATGCTATGGATCTCATAAAAAATTGAGCATGATTTCAAGGTTGGTCCTGTACATAAACAACCAAATTTAAAAACTCAATCCATTTCCCTCAATCATTTGGCATTTAGTTCCCATTGCAATTACTTTAACACCAGCTGAATCAAACCTTGCTTTTGGATTCTTTCAAGGCAGAAGCAAATTCCCAGCTTAGAACAAATCTTTCCGGTGTTTCATTTCCTCAACTTTGTTTTAGACCCATTAGTAAAAATCTTTCCGGTGTTTCATTTTCTCGGTTTCCCAACAATATATATGAGCAACCAGTGGAATGAAAAGGAGAAAATACAAAGTAAATGTTGAACCTCTAAATATTCCTGTACTATACCACTTTACTACATAGTCAATAGAAATTATGAGACACGAAATTGCTAGACTGGCTTAAGTAGTCATAAAGGAAAGCAAGAAAGCAAACATATTGTTTATGTCAACGGCTGGAGAAGTTATTGTTCTTCATCTTTACATATTTAATTTTTGTAGCATGGATGATTCATGAGTCCATCGATCCTTTGCACCCAACATATCTAATGATAAAAAACTGGAAGTTATATATCCCGGATCTAAAATCTGTGCGAGGAGCTTTATACATGAATTATTTCATTTACAGCCAAAGCAAATCTCGTGTAAGCTTTCAACTTGAAACATATTCTAAACGCCAAAAGGGGAAAACAATACAAACAAATCATCAACTTCTCACTTGACGCCACGAAAACTCAAATGCCAAATCAATTCTTATTTTAAAGTAGTCAGAACGCAATTTTATTTAATTTCTTTGTTCCATATCTATATCTTCATCATAGCAGCAAAGCAAGCTAAACAACATACTTCTACTTAATATAATTGGCATCAACAAGATTAGCAGTAATAAATGATCAGAAGTTTCCACAATTTCTTTATCAAATTCAAAGAACAAATGTTGCATCTTTCACAAGCATACACGCATTTCCAAATTCAAGAGGGCATAAGCTCCATGCAGCATAAAATGAAGATCCCACCAGAAACTGACACGGACATGCATTAATTTCAGGAAAACTGAACCATCCATTATACAAAAGGCACCGAACCAATGAAAATTTAAAGACAGAGACAAGGAAGAAAGAAAACAAAAGTAATGGGGTGAACCTGTTGAAGTGAAACAAGTACAAGACAGCAGAACCAAGAACAAAATGCTAGTAGGACTAGTTGCTTTTGGTAACAGAGAGAAGCCCATTTTTGTTGCTGCAAAATTTTTTAACACAACTTTTGTACAAGCACATCAAGCGCTGATTTTAAAAGTCAACAAAATTTTGTAGACCGATTTTCGTAGAATCACATCATTGTATATATATATACACACACATACATATGTGCTAATTGTTATCCACAAATTATAAAACAAAACCAGATCCGGTTCATAAAAGTCAACAAGCATCTGCAGACTAACTTTTGTACAAGCTCATCAATGCATAGCATAGTTTTTGAAATCGATCGAAGTCATGCAGCGTATCATATTAATTTGAAACTGACAGCAAGATTCTGGTGAATAAGATCTCAAGTTCATCTGCGGATAATTCTGAAATAGGCTTCCTCATTGAGAAGTGTGAAATTAAAGTGTGTTACTTCATAATCAAACCTATGTTGTGGGGTTCATTATAATGGTGGTGTTGTCCATGAATTAATAAAGGTGACTCCATCTTTGCCTAGTCTTTCTACATTTTATCATGCATTCATGTTATTCCTTGTATTAACTTGATCATGAACCGAAATGTTATACGCTTATTTCTCTAAAAAAAAATGTTTTTGAAATCAGATATGGCCAGTTCTACCTGTCTAATTGAAAATTCGTCTGGTGATTGGTTCAATTACTCTACAAAATTGGACCATTTTAGAATCGATGACCAATGCAAAAAACGTTTAAACCAGTATTCTTATAAAACATACTATAATTTAATCATTATATCTATTTACAATTTTTTATACCTTGATTTCTTATAATTTTATATTAACTTATCATTTTCTTTTTTATTCTAGATGTAAAGTTGTTATGAATTGATTTTACTAGGTTTTGACCAGTTTTGATTCTTCACCAATTCCTTGAACGATTTGGTAGTTAATTTATATATCAAACACAAAATCAATTCATCATTTCTGGGTCAAACCAGCAAAATTGATCTGGCATTTTATAACACAATTATTATAGAAAACACATCTAATGTGATTAAACAATGACATCATGCATGCAACTTGGCAGTTTCTTTCCCTTTTCCCTTTGTTCCAATATTTTTATTTAGAAGTTATTTTAAAATTAAAGTTGAAAATTAAAAATGGAGTTTCATTTATGTATTATTCGTGTAGTTTTTATTTATTTAGATGTCTAATAAGAATTCATCCTACTCTTCGACAAAAATAGCTAAAAAATTAATTGGAAGTTAAAAGTTGAATAATTAATTTATTAAATTAGAAGTGTTTGATAATATTAATTACGGAAGGAGTTAAAAAGTGTAAAATGTAAAATGACAGAAATAAATATATTTGTATTCTACTATTTTATGTTACATTTTTTCATGTTAAGTATTTTACTATTAATCTTATATTATTTCTTAAAATATTTTTAATCAAGTTTAAAATAATATAAGAAGATACATTTAAGTAGACATTATACTTTTATTATGTTATTTAGTGTAATAGTTAAAATAAATTATTTAATATAAAATTATTAAAAAATAATAGAAAAAATATAATGTTTAAATAATAAATTAAATATTATAAGTTCTACAATGATTAAAATAAATAATGTAAAATATAATAACCAAAATAAACCTATCATCTATCATTATCAATGTATTAATTTATAATGCTAAATTAATAAAATAAATAGTATAATCATTAAATTTGGAATGTAATATAAAAATATAATATAAAAAATAAAATAAACTAGAATAAACCAATGACCTATTATTCCATATTAAATAACAATAAAAACCTAATTTATTTAAAAAGGATAAATAAAGAATTTGATAAATACATTAAATATAAAAAAAGAAAAAAATAAAAAAAGTTTAAAACTAACATTTTAAAAAATATTCCTTTAAATATCATTTCAAAAAATATTAAAAACTAAAAAAAAACTTACCAAACAATCAAATGAGTTTTTCTATTAATAAAAAAATTAAATTTAATTACAGTGTCTCGCCAAACATAAGGCACATCACATGTTAATAAATAATGATGTGATGAAGGATTGAATTTTCATTGGATATTGGTTTTAAAAAATTATATATATACATATATATATATATATATATATAAATTAAATTCATAAAAAAATATAGAAGTTATTTAGTACGATATTACTATTTTTTATTAATTAGAGTAATGGGACTTACAAAGACTGGAAATGAGTCAAGTCAAGCCAAGCTTTACTAGGCTTGAGTTGGATAAGTAAGTCTTGAGTTACCTGTCATAGACTCGGCTTACATAAAAGTCTGACTTAACCTATGAGCCTATTTAAAAGTTTGCTTGAAGACGTCTTTAACCAATTAATTGTTTTAAAATCTAGTGAAATATCAACTAAAAAAAGAAACTTATAAATTTCGTATAAGTAATTGATAAATAAAATCATATTGAATTCAAGTTATTAAAATAAAAAGTATGTCAAAAGAAAATGAAAAAAAGAGCATAATATTAACAAATATATGGATTAGAGATGATTTATATTAATATAATCAAATAAAAATATTTAAATTGTCTGAAAATGTTTTTACAAAATATTATTTTCTTTAGTAGTAGTAGTAATCTGGTTACATTATCCTTCCAACTTAATCTTTTTCGGCTTGACTGAACAAACTTTTTTTATAGTTTGCTTTTGACCTTTTTATCTAATTTTTTTAAAAAATTTGAGTTTGACCTTTATAGCAAACAAGCCAAACCGGATCGAGATTTAATTAGACCGAGCCACCATAAAAATCCTTGACAAGCAACTCGGCTCATTTCCATCATAAAAATTATTAGGTTTATCAACAATTCTGATGACAACTTTGACTGCTTCGAGTACTTCAGGATTTGAAATGCTGTTAATCCTTAGCTATAAAATAAATTATATTAAAAAAAATACATGTTTTGTATGTATTCAATGTCCCCCACAGATATTATTAGTCACGACTTCTGTTAGTATTACTTCTTATCAATAAGATGCTCAAAAGAAAATTATTGGGTTTGGGTTGGTCGACGGAGGAAAGAAGAGAATAGAGAATGGTCAAAGTAAAAATAAAATGAAGGAATTAAAAATGGAAGGCGTGCTTCTCCCACAACTCCGCGTACGCGCAGCCTTTTCACAAAATTGTCGACCAACCATTTTCGTTATTTGCAAATTTCGTTTCCTTTGAATTACAATTTACGAGACAAGGAAGGCAGCCTCGGATGTTCTTGTCGTCGTTGTGTTCTTAGGTTTTGTTCTGAGACGCAGTTTTTCATTCTTCCAATGGCCCAGTCCTTCGGTCAGACCGAGATCAACTGGGACAAGTATTCTTTCTTCTTCTTTTCCTTTTTTTATTTATTTTCTGAACGCTGCTGTTGATTTATCATTTTTGTTCTTGTTTGCTGTATTTCGACATACCCGTCATTCGAAAATCATAGATTGGTATACCATGGCCTCTAAAGTTTTGTTTTTTTTTTGAATAATTTTATTGGGGGTGGGGGAGTTATGGCTTCTGGTTTGTTTGTATTTTGTGAATCGAAAAAGGGTAAGCTAATTTCCTTCAAAAGAAAAAGGAAAAAAAAGAAGCTTGTGAAGTTCCCGATTTGATGG
The DNA here is from genome assembly GCF_004193775.1 of Glycine soja. NCBI lineage: Eukaryota > Viridiplantae > Streptophyta > Magnoliopsida > Fabales > Fabaceae > Glycine > Glycine soja. The sequence continues at coordinate 21,820,830 of NC_041009.1, read as the reverse complement.
GAACTACTAAATAGTGAAAGATTATTTGTTAATAACTGCATATGTGAAATCATTGTGTTGCATTCTTTACTTCACTGCAACAGGTTATCTTTATATTCATATAGTGATTTACTCGATAAGACGACAATTTTGAGTTCATATATAAAAGATTCAAGATAATTGCATTATACTGCTTGAATTAATGAATTGATTCCATTTTCCTATTAGGAAAGTTCTGTATGATTCTAGATATGCCCTTTGTAGATTTGTGTGCTCTGTCTGTGGATGCTGATTCTTCATGAAGATTGTGGCCTTCTGCCGTCTTGGCCTTGCTTTGGTTTATTAATAGCATATCTTACAGATATTGTGACCTTCCTGAGCTCATGGTATTATAATGAACTTTCCATCTACAAGCTTTTATCCTAATGAAATTCACCCAATCCTGCAGGCTAGATAAAACTAGATTCTATGTCGTAGGAGCTGGACTCTTTACAGGTGTTTCGGTGGCACTTTATCCCGTTTCTGTTGTGAAAACTAGGCTGCAGGTTGCCACAAAGGATGCTGTAGAGAGAAATGTGTTTTCTGTTGCAAAAGGACTACTTAAAACAGACGGCATCCCTGGTTTGTATAGAGGGTTTGGCACAGTTATCACTGGTGCAATTCCTGCCAGAATCATATTCCTCTCCACTCTAGAGACCACAAAGGTGACTGCCTTCAGAATGCTTGAGCCATTTAGACTATCTGAAACTTCTCAGGCTGCCATTGCAAATGGAGTTGCAGGCATGACATCATCGCTTTTTGCTCAATCTGTGTTTGTACCAATTGATGTGGTATGATAATCTAATTCATGTAACCTTGTGAATGACAGCATGTGTTTTTATCCTTGAACTTCAATATACATCATTTTGGACTGACAACCATATTAATATACTATATACATATGGATATGAATAATATGATGATACATTCAAATGCATTTTCTCTGCTTTTAAAACATGCTCTTTAGGCAGATCAACTATCTATTTCTCATGTTTGCACATTTGGAACATGGGAGTTTGTTTACTGATTTTCTATCATATCTGATACAATTCAAAACAGGTTTTTTATTGTTCTCATTTTTGTTTATGATTTTAAAAGTAATATTAAGTGTTTATTTTTAAATGCTTCCTATTGTTTTTTAATCAAATTATCAATTGGGAGCTAATACTTCTAAATTTTAGTTAGGGCTTACACTGTGGGACACATAAAATGCAATAGTTGGTTTTTAAAGCTCATAAAATTTATTTAAATGAAGGATAGAAGGTGAGGTTTTGCAGTGGTGTGTTTAGTCTTCATACCAATGGTGTATTATGTTGGGTCATGATCCAAGATCATGAAATAGCAAATTTTTTTAGTTTATTTGTGCTATAAGTCTTTTGTCTCTGTGAAGGGGTTCTACTGATAATTATGAAAAAGTTAATTTTTATTTTTGTTGTGCCTTTTTTTGTTGCGGTAAGAAAATTCCTTATCCTGTTAATTGGTGGTCTGATTTCTTTTCTTGATATATATTTTTTTCTTTTACCTCAATATGGATAATTCTAATATCTAATTCACATTGAATGATATTCAGGTCAGCCAAAAGTTGATGGTGCAAGGATACTCAGGCCATTCCCAATATAGTGGGGGTCTGGATGTTGTTCGCAAGGTTTTAAGGACTGACGGCATCCGGGGATTGTATCGAGGGTTTGGTCTGTCTGTTATTACTTATGCACCTGCCAGTGCAGTATGGTGGGCAAGTTATGGTTCAAGCCAACGCTTCATTTGGAGGTAAGATATGGTAATACTTGTATTTTATGTCTTAATTTGATCATTGTTGCATTACCTTTAAGTTATTTTTATATTATATCAATTGTCTCTGATTAGTATGAGTGTGTTGATAGTGTTCATAAATCTTCTTAATCATTAATCAGGTTAGTCTTTATTAGAATGCATGGTATCTTCTATACAATTGTTAATTTTTATGATGTATACATGAGTTTCAAACATAGATTATGGGTATGTGTTCCATCTAAGTTAGAGATTATGGATGCCTGTTGTGTTCCAAGGACATGGAAAAACTGCAAAAAAACATTCACAGTGCATTGCTTAAATCTGATTTTTTTTTAAAGTTTAATGTTTTCTTGGACAGATTAATATAACAGATTGATCTCTAAGCATGGAATTATGTATGATGCTGTAACTGCATCTGCATGCTGGCAGTGGATTATATTAAGTTGGGAAAGCTATAATTTCTTCTTGGCTGAGAAGCCAAGAAGAAAGAATAAACTGAATTTGCAGTAAACTAGTGATTTCAATTTTTTTATGGTGGTGAATTTTGTAATAATAGGATAATTCACTTTTAGTACATGTGCTTGCTGTTATTTTTATTTCTATGTTATCATGCAAACCCAATATTAAAAACAATTAGCACATGGTTGCATGAACAGATTCCTGGACCATGGTGCCAAATATGATGAAGTTGCACCTAGTATGCAGAAAATTATGTTAGTTCAGGCTACTGGAGGGATTATTGCTGGTGCAACTTCATCCTGCATTACAACCCCATTGGATACCATCAAGACACGATTACAGGTTTGCATAATCTCATTGATCAGGTTTATTTCTTTTGTTTAGTTTATTGTCCTGTGATCACTACAACTGCAGAGTGAGGTTTTTTCTCCTTCTTGTATAGTTCTGTTCATGAATCTTGTCTCAACTCTTATCATCTTCTTCTCTTTCTGTGCATTTTCTTGCTATAATATAAACCGATGATCTTAGAATGTAAAGATGAAGAGATAAAATAATGCATACTTGTTGCTTGAGTATATATACAAAATTAGTTCAATGAACTGTTGTGGTGATGGTGGATTGCACCCTCATTCTCCAAAAGAAGACTAAAAGGAGAAAAGAATAAAAATAACATATTTAGCATAGCGCATTTTCATTTTACCTGCTTAATTTTTAATATTTATTATTCTGATTACTACCTATTGAAGTTTTTCTGACTGGGTAGTTCTACACTCCAGGTAATGGGACATGAAAATAGAAGCTCTATAAAACAAGTTGCCAAAGATTTAATCAATGAAGATGGTTGGAGAGGCTTTTATAGAGGGTTTGGTCCAAGATTTTTTAGCATGTCAGCATGGGGCACTTCAATGATATTGACTTATGAGTATCTGAGTGAGAACTCTTCCTCTCTAATTACATTTTCTTTATGTGTATGTGCACTTGTTTTTATATTCCTTATGATCTACATTTTCCAGTAGAGCCTTTCTTGGTCTTCCTTTTATGTGGCCAAAGGTTTGGTCATCACATTTCTTACTATATATGCAAATTAATAACAACTTTGGCTTTTATTAGTTATCTCGTGTATGTGTTCTTGACAAGAAGCTATCTGTAATAAATTTCTCTAACAAAGGGGAATGATACTTTACATAGTTCTATTTGTTGGAATATTCTTTTAAGTTCATTGTGCAAGCTCATTGCCATGTCATCCCTGTTGATCTTGTACAAAATAGTCCACAAATTGCTTAGTAGTGTGACACAGTCTATGTCCACAAATTATTTTGGGCATCTGATTGCATGCATTTTTTTTCTTTTGATTTCCTTTTTCAAGTTTATTTTATTTGCATATTTGTTTAATAACATTTCTGCTGGTGCTTCTATTCTTATGTTATTGGTTATTGAGTTTGGAATAAATATGCTAAACTATGAATCCTCATTTATCATTGCACTTGCTTTCTGTGTACATATAGCTAACCTAAAAGCATTTCAACTTTTTCTTTGTGTAGAACGTGTATGCTCAAAAGATGAATAGATGCAATTAGTCTGAAAGCTTGTATTTAACTGATCGATTTACCACGATTAGGATGATGATGTTGGGTTTGCACCTTTAGCATTGGAGTTGCTGTTCAACATTTATCACTCTGACTCAAGGGTTAAACTTTTAGCAGTACAGCTATGCTAACAGATTATATGAAAACACTCGGCTGGATATGAATATGGCAGACTTCCTTCTAGAAAATAAATTGCATCATTATTTTTTTATAATTCTATTGGATTTGGCGCATTCTTTTGTAGCATTGCTATGGATACTGTATTATCATGTAAGGGAAGGGAATAGATTGCTATTAAATGCATTGTAAAGAGATGTGAAGAATAAATTTGAAATTCTAAATCTTATCTCTTTTGTTCCAAAAAGGGAAAGTTATTGCAGATATTTTTGTTTACATATTGTTAAATTTTACATTTCTCAAATGATAATAATTTTATTATATTATTAGCATGCAATGAGGATAGCTCTACAATAGCTGAGATACTATTTGTGGACTTATTTTTCATGAGAATATAACTAAGAAACAAGCTATCAATGCAATGGTATATTACTATAACTCAGGAATTTTCCAACAAGACAAAAAAGCAATAGAGGAACAAATGATGAGCACATTGATAGAAAAACGAAGGTAAACAAGATCCGTGGTAGGTTAACCAACAAGTGGTCGATGATGTAAGGAAGAAAATAATACCAATACCAATATGACATGCATCTATCAAATTAATAGGCTTATCTAGTTGAGATTGAACAACGTTACTAGATAATCGGATATAACGACCTCTAGTGTTCCTGTCATTTAGTATTGAGAGTTCATGAGGAACAACAACGTCCATATCTATAAGTTGCTCTTCCAATATAGCATTGAATTTCTTCATTTGAAAGGCACTTAATGCTAGCCCAACTTCAATGCCACCACGTTCTTGTTCCCTAGAATCAGAAAGCCACATAGCTCCTGCATCATCAGCATGAAGTATTTCACTCATGTTGGGCCTTCCCCACCCAAAGTCAGTCTCATACGCATTCAGCTTTGGTGACCCTGCAATTATCATCACATTTTGCGACCTTCTCCCCAGCTCCCTCCTACGATGACCCGAAACTATCCATTCAAAACCTTTCAAAGGATCACCCCAGACCTCTAACTTCCCCTCCAATAGCACTCTGCCTCCAAAATACCATTTTCTCCCACCAACTTTTCCCTCTGAAGTTCCACGTGGCAAATAGTTAAGCAATTTCCAAAGTACGTGGATGGAACTGAAAGCTCGGAACGGTTTCGACAATCAGCTAGGAAATTCAAGCAGTAACAGTCATCATCCTTGGGATCAGTTACATCAGTACTATCAAGGTCTTTTGATTTTACCTTACATACCCAAATCAAAGAACATGTCACCACAAAGGTTGACAAGTGTAATGCCTCGAGACCAATGCTTTCACATTTAATACCAACCCATTTCTTTAGCTGTTCAACTTGGTCACAACTTAGAATAATTCTGTGACGCACCATGTCGCTGTCGCAAGGAGCGTCATAAATGGGGCACGAGGGTTCCATTGTTCTTGGTGGTGAATTCCATAGTTCCTCCAAGAAAATGGACCTAAGCCCATTTGAGTCTTCAACCGTGTCTCTGTCAGACGGGTGTTGAAAAGAACTGAATTGAATCAATAGAATCAAACTACTATAAAAGGAACCTTTTTTTTTTTCATATAAAATTGAACCAAACTGTTTTTATACTAAATGTAAACTGTTTGAACTTTGAATAGCTCAATCAGTTAAGCCGTATACAGATTATGTTTTCGATTCTTACTAATAAAAAAAATATTTTTTTTGTGTATCAATCCATAGAAATAGTTCAATTCAATTTGAACATAGTCCGGTTCAATTTAAAGTACCGTTCAGTTTGAATTTGAGAAAATTGTTTCTGAACCAAAAAAGCAATTAAGTTCAGCTTGAGTAAACTGTTTCTAGTTCAGTAATTAGGATAAACTGTTTTCCAGTTCAGTTGTTTTTTTTTTGTTTTTTTTGCTGAACTGATCAATGAACCCTTACCTATTAAGCATTTAAGGATGCTATTCACGTATTAATTATATTCTTAGTTAATTACCTTTTATGATATTTTTTTAAAAATAAATCTAATTTATTAATATCATTAAAGTGTATATTTAAAATTGAGGAATAGGGGAGTAAATAAGAGACCTTGTTAAAATTGAATTTATCTGTTCTTTAACTAAAAAAAAATTATTGGCAACTTAGCTGTTAAAACTATAGCTAAAAAGGAGGCAAGTCATAAGGTAAAACAAAAAATAAACATTAAAAATATAATGAAGTTCAAGTGCAAATTGAATTACTCAACTGCATCGTTGAAGTTTATGCATATGTATATTTTTTTAATAGACGCTGCCTCTTATTTATTCCCCTATTTGTTTCTTATATCAATATACAATAATTGCCGTGTGGTGTTTGTTCTTGTCTAGCTCTGGAATCATACCCAAGTTGAACTCCATACATAATCCATGGCTGACACAGTGACAGTGAAGGTGATAGAACAGTGTGAAGTGGGTCCTCCACCAGGTACGGTTCCTTCAACCTCCATCCCTCTCACTTTCTACGACCTTCCATGGTTATGTTGCCCTCCACTCAAACGTATTTTCTTCTTCAACTTCCCTTATTCTTCTCAACACTTCCTCCAAACTCTCCTTCCATCTCTCAAGCACTCTCTCTCCCTCACTCTCCAACACTTCTTCCCTTTCTCTTCCAACCTCGTCTTCCCTCCAAAGCCAAACCCCCCTCACATCCTCCACACACAAGCAGATTCCATCTCCTTCACCGTAGCAGAGTCCTCAGCAGATTTCACCACCCTTGTCTCTGATTCCCTGAAACATGTCACACTTTTGCACCCTTTTGTTCCCGTGTTGCCTCCTCCTCGTACCTTGCATGATGGAACTTTTCTTATCCCTCTCATGGCCATTCAGGTCACTGTTATATCCCATTTTGGCTTCACCATATGTATCACTTTCAGACATGTGGCTGCGGATGGGAGAGCTTTTCATCACTTCATGAAATTCTGGGCCTCTGTTTGTAAGTCCAAAGGAGACTTAGGTTTGGCTTCCCTTGCTCTGCCCTTGCACAATAGGGACATCATTCAAGACCCAAAAGGCCTTAAGCTCGTTTTCTTAGAAGAATTGTGGAATTTGTTACCGGAAAATGTAGAGTCCAAGGGTGAAATACGTGATGTTCCTAGTGACATCGTGCGTCATACGTTTGTCTTGAGCCATGACCATGTTGAGAAACTCAAGAAATGGGTTACTATTAAATGCAAAAGCCATGGTCTAGAAATACCACACTTAACAACATTTGTGGTAACATGTTCTTTGATTTGGGTTTGTAAGGTGAAATCTGAAGAGGCTGAAGTTGGTACAATACTTCCCAATAATGATGAGTCCTACATCTTGGCCTTTATGGCAGATTGTCGTAATCGTCCCGAATGTTCAATTCCATTGGAATATTTTGGAAATTGTTTGGTTTGTGGAAATGCTGAAGTCAAGAGGGGCAAGCTTGTTGGAGAAAATGGTGTTGTGGAGGCAGCCCTTGCTATTGGAAGTGAAGTTAGACATTTGCAACACGAAACTTTTGAAGGGGCTCAAACATTGATGTCAAATTTTACTGAATTCGCCACGGTGGGGAAGCATATGACAATACTTGCAGGCTCACCAAAGCTTGAAGTGTATCAAACTGACTTTGGGTGGGGAAAACCCAAGAGGAGTGAAGTAGTTCATGTAGATAATTCAGGAACAATCTCCCTTTCTGACTGTAGAGACAAAGAAGGTCGAATTGAAGTTGGGTTAGCACTGCAAAAGATTCAAATGAATCAATTCAGTACCATTTTGGAAGAGCACCTCACAGAAATTGGAGTTCTTGACTGAAAATCTCCACTCACAGAAATTGGTTGCACAATGCACACTTGCACAGTTCAACTCCTACCAACCGTACGCGTAGAATGATAATGATATTAACTGTTACATATACATGGTATGTGGGTGGAAAGAAAATTTAAATTTCATCTGTGTCCTTCTTTTCAATGTTAAGAAATGTTCTTGTAATGAGAAAAAGTTTGATTGTATCTTAATTGTACTTTTAGTTTCGAGATTACTAACTATATTGATAGTGATTTATTTTCATAAATTACTGTAATAATTAGCTTTCCTAGTCACAGTAAGTAATGACCCTAAGAAAGTTTTATTCTGATAATTAACATATCATCATAATTTTCTTCATCATGTTCTCTGATTGATAGCTCGTTCAAAAGGCCCTTTGAAGTGGCGGAATCAACACCAAAAGTTTTAATTTGAAACTACGTGATCATAGCTAGATAGAGGCAAGCACTACTAGAAAATATAGATTTAATACATCGCTAGGTTAACATCGATTTTTGACAAAACCGATGTTAACATAAACACGATGACATAATTGTAAATAATGTGTACTCATTCATATTGGTTTTCGGAAAAAACGATGTTAATGTATGATAAGTTAACATCGGTTTTTTTTCTTCCAGAAAATCAATGTTAACGTTAACATCACTTGTTTAACATCGGTTTATCATAAAAAATTGATGTTGAACTTAAATTTAAAAAATCAGAACACGAGCCCTATTTTCCTCGCGCTCTCTTCTGCTTCGACTCAACTCTGTGTTCGCGGCTCTACCTCTTCTCCGTCTTAGCTTTGTCTTCCTGGCTCTGCCTGTCTCTACAACCTTATCACCACCGTGCCCTCGCCATTGTGCCGTTGCCACTGTGAGTAGGTACTTTTCTACTTATTTTTCGCGATTCTGTCTCTTTTTGCATCTTTTTGTGTTGAATACCATGGTTGAGTTTGGCCCACCTCGCATGACTAAGTTTTTGCCAAGTGCCATGGCAAAGGGCATGGCATTGCCTTGACTATGGTGGACGCAACGTTCTTGGCTAGACCTCGCATGGCTGAGTTTTGATAATTAAATTTAGCAGGTTGTTGTAGTAGCAATGTTTGTGCAATGACATGTTTAGGCTTCTTCTATTTAGGGTTCTTTTGCTCAAAGTTTATCAGAGTTTAAATCACTGCTTTAGTTATGTGTGTTTATGTTTTTCTTCTCTCTGTTTGCATAACATTAACAACCTTTCACTCACTCTTTTTTATTTCTCAGGTTATTCCTTGCGCCATTTACGTGACACCAAAGTTGATCAAAGGTTTCAATATATTGAAAATGTTGTCTATATCCATCTATCTACATCTCTTTCCTTTTGCTCTTGTTTTTCCTTTCTCTTGCTTCATCTAAATATGCATGTTGTAGATGACAAACAATTCCAATCAAAGAAATTGTCGCAGGTTCCACTTTAAGAGGTTTTAGTATCCCTGCTTGTGTCACCACTGCTAAAACCTCCTTAATCATCGAGTTTGTTCCCACACTTACTTGCAAACAACATGCTCTGCTCCTTAACTTATAGTTAGTTATATTTTAGGAGATAATAATTGAAAAATAAAGAGAGAGAGCATTCACTAATTTTGTGGAACATAAACAAAAAGTATGAATGTTGATGGTTGGAAAATTTCTATAGTGAAATGCAAAAACTTGAAAGGTTATAGTATGACATGGTTATCATGAAAGACATGTGACCAATCCTACTGAGTTGGAATAAGGCTTTGGTTTCTGTATGATTAGAATGTTTTGATGATAAACTACATAACTTAAGTTAATTATTAGTTAGAGAAGTTTAATTGTGTATAACTATAAGTTATTACAGTGGAAAGTGTTGCCCTGACTAATACATTGGCTCTAAATCTCTTGGTGGCTTCTAGCTTCACTTGGACTGTAGCGTCATCTGAATTCTTGGATTTCTGATAGAGAAGAGAAAATATTAAGGTTAGAGAGAACTCAAATCTACAAATTTAATGCATAAAAGGATTTTTTTTCTTACATCTAGCTGATTGGTTGGAGGCCTCCTTGGGATTGAATTGTTCCCCATTTTTCTTGTCAACAAACCCCACATTTAACAAATTCTTTTCCACTTTATATATATTAATAGTGTTAAAGAATGTGATGCATCACTTTTATATTTATGTTTTTTTTTCTTCAGATAGGAGCAATTTAACTTGTGTCTTGTGAGTTGGTTGCTCCCACTCCAACCTAGGTTGACACTAGTTTGTTACTGTAATTGTTGGTAAGTTTGATTCATTAGGTATTAAATTATTGAATTTTTTCCAAAGGAGGTGACTTCGTGTTGCTTCTAATGCCCGTGTTAGTGTTCTGTACTACAAATTCTATATTATTGGTACAATCAACTTTTGTATGTCACATGTTAGCAATATGGTTGAACAAATTTGGTTGCTTTAATTCCTTGTCTCCATTTCTTGTTGTTGGAAACTTGTAATTCAATGGTAGTAAAGAACTCAATGTCTTCAACTAGAGAATTAGTTGCTCTATGCCTTTGGTATTATGTTATTTACTTATATAAAGTCAGAGATTCTGGATCATGGTGGTTTTGGACTATGTTGGTTGCGTCGGGGAAGTTTTATATCTAATGTTGATTGGGAATGATGATTGATGTTGTTGTTTGTTACCAATGTTTTTATTACTTGTTCACTGCGATTAATGAGAATTGATATATGCTATACAAGTTATGTCATCATAAGTGAACCTTAGATTTCCGTTTGAGATTGAATACAATGATTCTTGTGGGTAGTTTGCATTAATCGTTGTATTTAATCTTGAATTTTCCATTTGGACAATTTGGGAAGAGTCATATTTTTATGGTAGATTCATGCGTTAAGGTTAAAATTATTTTGTTGAATTTGATGAAATTTTGGTACAATGCATTTTTAGTTGTTCTCTGAGTGCATACTTGATTGTCGGGGAATTAATCTCACCGCTTTCATGTCGTGTACTTGGAGATCAATGTGAAATGGTGTCGAAATTTCGTCAAATTTAACAAAAGAGACTTAATCTTGACGTATGAATCTACCATAAAAAAATGTCTTCCTGAATGTGGTAGGGTCACACCTTTAATGAAAAGTGAGATTTTCATGCATTAAATAACTTTGTGAGTATCATGGAGTTATTATTTAGATGGATCAAAGTTGGATGAACGAAAGTCGCATAAGCCCTACATTTGAGGAAGACATGGAACAGTTCTTGCAATTTGCTTCCGAAAGAAGTCGATTGGATGGGGACGAAATTTTTTTTTGTCCTTGTATAAATTGTTTAAAGGGAGACGACAAATACAACGTGAATATAGCATGGTGAATTGACAGACATGCAGAATGGATCCCAATCTAAACCATTTGATGTAGAAATGAGGGATTTCTTAGAGGATATGATTTGTGATCTTCGACAAGAGTCTTTTCAGCAAGCACATGCCCCTATGTATGGTACATTACAAACTAATTCAAAGAAGCCTTTGTATCCTGGGTGCAATAATTCCTTGAAGCTATTGTCTGCGGTGTTAAGTCTAGTTAATGTGAAGGCCAAATATAGGGGGAGTGACAAAAGCTTTAGTTCACTGCTTCAAGTAGTGCATGACATGCTTCCAGAGGAAAACACATTGCCGAAAAGTTACTATTAGACAAAGAAGATACTGTGTCCGATGGGTATGAAGTATCAGAAGATTCATGTTTGCCCTAATGATTGCATACTATACAAACATGAGTTTGAAAAAATGCACAAATGCCCTAGGTGTGGGGTATCATTGTACAAAGTGAAGGATGATGACGAGTGTAGTAGTGACAAAAACTCAAAGAAAGGCCCCCCAACGAAGGTGTTGTGGTATCTTCCGATCATTGCAAGGTTTAAGCGTCTGTTTGCTAATGGAGACGACGTGAAAAACCTTACATGACATGAAAATGAAAGAAACTATGATGGAATGCTTTGTCATCTGGATGATTCCTCCCAGTGGAAGAAGATTGATCATTTGTATTCGGATTTCGGAAAAGAGGCAAGAAATCTTAGGCTTGGACTTGGCACTGATGGAATGAATCCATATGATAGTTTAAGCACTCAACATAGTTTATGGCCAGTTTTGTTAGTAATTTACAACTTGCCTCCTTGGTTGTGCACGAAGAAAAAATAGATGATGTTGTCTATGATGATATCAGACCCAAGACAACCAGGAAATGACATCGATGTTTATCTCAGTCCCTTGATTGAAGACTTGATAAAGTTGTGGGACGAGGGGGTTTTAATGTTTGATGGGTTTTGAAATGAGACTTTTGATTTGTGTGCAATGCTTTTTTGTACCATTAATGACTTTCCAGCATATGGGAATTTGAGCCGGTACAGTGTTAAGGGCCATCGTGCATGCCCCATCTGTGAAGAAGACACAAGTTACATACAACTAAAACATGGTAGAAAAATAGTATACACTAGGCATTGACGTTTTCTGAAACCATATCACCCTTTCCGGTGATTGAAAAAAGCATTTAATGGAAGTCAAGAGCATGAAAGTGTGGAAATACCGTTAACTGGTCACCAGGTCTTTCAGCGGGTTCAACACTTGAATGCTATATTTGGAAAGACCTAAAAGAAGGAAAAAAGTAAGACTTGCATATGGAAGTAAAGGTCGATTTTGTTTGATCTTCTGTATTGGTGCGATCTAGATGTTAGACATTGTATAGATGTTATGAATGTAGAGAAAAATGTTTGTCATAGTGTCATTGGGACGCTCCTTAACATTTAAGGCAAGACGAAAGATGATTTGAATACTCGTCAAGATGTAGCTGAGATGGGCATACGAACCCAGTTACATCTAAGGTTTGATGGTAAGAAAATATACTTGTTTCCAGCTTGTCATACTTGTCCAGAAAGGAGAAGATGAGTTTTTGTCAGTGTCTGCATCATGTCAAAGTTCCACAAGGATACTCTTCAAATATTAAGAGTCTTGTATAGTTGAAAGATCTAAAGTTGGTAGGCTTAAAGTCTCACGATTGCCATGTCTTGATGCAAAAATTGTTAGTCGTGGCCATACGAGACATTTTGCCTAACAAAGTCAGGCTTGCCATAACTCGACTATGCTTATTCTTTAATACTATATGTAGTAAAGTCATTGATCCTGTCAAGTTAGATGAGCTGGAAAATGAGGCTGCCATTATATTTTGTCAGTTAGAGATGTATTTTCCTCCTACTTTCTTTGATATCATGGTTCACTTAATTGTTCACCTGGTCAGAGAAATCAAATGTTGTGGACTTGTTTATTTACGGTAGATGTACCTGGTTGAGCGATACATGAAGATCTTAAAAGGGTATACAAATAATCTACATTGTTCGGAAGCATCTATTATGGAAAGGTACATTGCAGAAGAAGCTATTGAGTTTTGTTCAGAGTATATTGAAAAGGAAAAACCTGTTAGGCTTCCCGAGTCTCGGCATAATGAAAGAGTGAAAGGTAAGTGTTCAAGAGGACTACATGTTATCACTCCAAGCGTAGAAGATTTGCAACTAGCTCATTTGTATGTATTGAATAACAGTAATGAAGTTTTTTCATACATACTTTGCCATGAAGGTTTAGTGAAAGAAAGTAATCCAAAAATATTGACCAACAAGGTGTTGAAAGAGCATAACAAAACTTTCATAAATTGGTTTAAAGATACAATTTTTGGTGACGATAATACCTATGAAACATTAAGAAAGCTAGCAGATAGGCCTAAAAGAAATGTTATAACTTGGCAAGGATACGATATAAACAAGTATTTCTTCTATACAAAAGCACAAGATGAGAAAAGTACAATGCAAAATAGTGGGGTTACCCTAAGGATTGAATCTCAACACTTTGTTAGTGTACATGATGACAATCCCCATGTAGCTTGCATCCCTTACTTTGGTTTCGTTGAAGAAATCTGGGAGCTTAATTATGTCAAATTCACTTCCTGTGTTTTCAAATGTAAGTGGGTTGACAACAATATCAGTGTATGGACCAATGATGTAGGATTTACGTTGGTAGATCTTAAGAAACTCGCTTACCAAAATAACCCTTTCATCATGGCAGAACAAGCTAAACATGTATTTTATGTTCAAGACCCTTGTGATGAAAGGTGGTCAGTGGTTCTACATGGGAAGACAATTGGTGTTAATGTTGAAGATGATGATTCACTCATTGATACTTATGTTAGTCCTTTGTCTACACAAATCTCGTCTAACGCCATCAGAGAAGAAGAAGCTGACCATCTTTATGCAAATCGTAATGATCATGATAAAGGAGAATTAATTAACATCATCTAATGTAATTTTTTTTTATTATGTACTTCATTTTAGTCCATTGAATTACATAATCTATTGAGTTTTTTTATTATCTTGAAAATTAATGTTTTTTTCTTTACAGAAAAATGATTACACCACTTAGCTCTCCTCTTCCTCCTACTCCTACTGACGCAACATCACATCCCCCTTCTACCTTGAAGCGGACAAGAAAAGCTACATGCCTGAGATCATTGGCTACTAGACCAGTTGAGGCAGAGAGACCCCTAATCCATCTAACATCCCATTTTTTCATATATAAATTAAAATAACTTTTATTTAAAAATAAATAGAGTTTTAGAAAAATATTGGGATTTTTATAAATAAATAAATAAGGAGAAATAACTTTATTAAAATAATGATTTGAAAGAAAATAAAAATGATATTTTATTTATTCATTTGATAGGAAATAAAATAGAATATTTGTTTATAAAATAATAAACAACGAAAAATAAAGTAAATAATAGGTTGTGAGTACCCTAACTATAAATAGAGCCATCTTAGGTCAGTTTTAAGACTCACAATACTTCCTACGCCTCCTCTTACTCTCAATTTCGTTTTCCCTTCTTCTTCTCCCAAAACCCTCTCTTTTTCCTGCATATCACCAAACTTGTCTCAGAAAAACGACGATCTTGGACTTATGCACCGTTGGATCGTTGTGAAATTTGAGTACCAAGTTTGGAATTCAATTCCAAACATTCTTCTCCCAAAATGTCGGAGTTGAGAGAAATACCCTTTGCATTGTAGCTTTTTCTTTTCCCGCAAAAACCCAAAACTGTCTCGGTAAAACTACAATTATAGACTTGTTACTTGTTGGATTGTAGTGAAATTTTGATATGTCGTTTGCTGTTCTTTTCCACACATCTTCACCATTGAGATTTGCAAAATAGTGTCTATGGAGGGAGAAAGACTCATTGCATGTAGACAGTGGAATAAAGGCTTCAATCTCTTCTCTTTCTCTCTAACGTTTGGGAACCCTATTAGAGCAGTCAGAGGAAAAACTTGAGGAATCTCAGGAAACCGCTAGAGATGTCACTATTTCTTTCACAATACACACGTGAGCCCGCTTAGAGGTAAGAGATGAGTTTATTGCAATTGGGGTTAGAATGAACATGTGTTGGGGTTCTTAAAGGATCAAATTAAGATTTATTTTAGGATGTTTATTGTATTGAAATTCTTCTTGTATGATTATATGAAATTGTTTGAGGGGTTTTACTCCCCGTGGATTGAGAAATATTTTTGTATAATTTGTTTGTGTTTTGAATAAGATTAACATAATAAATAGTTATATTGGGATTATGAAATTATGATTGAAATTGTATATAAGTGATAAATTGAATATATGATGAATTTTAGAATAATATATTACTTTGAGATTATAATATTGTTATGGAGATTGAGTATAAGTGCAAAGTTGAGTGTGTTAAATTACGAGATACACGTAAACATAAGATGGTTGATTGTGACATAATGAGATGTGAAGTTGTGAACATGAGTTTTAGTTGTGAATAAGTGTGTGGTTAACACTTGATGTGGCATTACTTGTGTTGTGAGTTGTGAATTATACAATAACCCGAACAGTATTTATCATGAGAAAAATGTTGATGCGCAGTGTTAAAGGGAAAATGTAGGTTTCCTAGTTAAGAACTAGTGTTAAATTGTATCGCAATGTGTTAAACCTATTTGAAACACGAGTGTGAGGTTGTGAGTATTGTATTATTCATGAGCAGTGCCTACTTATAATATTATTGTTGAAATCGAGTATAAGTACAAAGTTGAACATGTGTTAACTTATGAGATACATATAAACCTGTGATGGTGGATTGTGACATGAGATGTTAAATTGTGGGCATGATATTTGGTTGTAAATAAGTGTGTGTGTTTAACACTTAGTGTGACAATAATTATGTTGTGAGTTGTGAATTATGCAATAACTCGACCAGCGTTTATATTGAGAAAAATGTTTATGCACAATGTTAAAGAGAAAGTGTAATGTGAGGTCATGGGTATTGTATAATTCATGAGCAGTGTCTGCTTGCAAAAATTGTTTTAGGGGTTGGACCTGAATCAGGAAAGTGAGGCCCTAACGGATTCTTCGGAGTCTAGGCCTTGGGGGTAAAGACACTCGGTTTGAGTGCTCCTTTAAGCCTATGATGATCTCATATGGTTGGAGCATTCTCACAAAATGGAGTGACCCTGACTGGTCACCTTATGATTTTACTTAGTGAGAGTGACTTGACATACCCATTGTGTAGTGTGTCTTGTTATGTACTCCTAAGCGCCCCAGGGTGGTTTTTCACTGACATGGTGTCACATTGCATGTAGGCTTGAGTCTTAGTATAATTGTTGCATAACGCTTGCTAATTGTTTATTATGAAATTGATGAGTGTTATTGCGGCTTGACTCGAGTGTGAGATTCATGTGTAATGTGATTGAAAAACAAATTTTAAAGATAAAGTGGTGAAGTGACGTGGGTTGTATTAAGTTGAGTTATGTTAAAAATATTTCCATAATTTATTTTGATTACATCTTGTTTATTTGTTTTGTTATTTTTTTTGTGATAACTCACTCCCTGTGTGCTATTTGTATTTGGATCCTGTGATGATCTTGAACCTTTTGTTCGTGGGAGCAGATGATTAGGTGGATGACTTTAAAAAACCTCGTGCTAGAGGACGTTGGGACATAATACTCTGATAGGATGTGACATTGAGGATGAGTTTTTACTTTAATTGCATGATGTTATTTTATTTTATTTTACCTCACTGATTTAGCAAACATTTTTTGTTAATTTTGACGGCCTTGTTTTGAGCCAAATATGTTTTTAATAAGTCTTATTTGGTAATAGTGAAGTGAATGTGAACCTTTTACCTACGTGAATTTGTTGATCAATATTTTTACATGTTTTATTTTTTTATATGTATGTCAAGGTAAAGGGTGTCACAATCCATGTGGATCCTACGACTAGGAAAGCCGACAATCCCCACAAAAGAAGTTAAGAACATATTTGGGGATTGCTGCTCGTGATAAGGTGGATGTGACATACAAGAATTGGAAACAAGTTTCTTCCGCCTAGAAGGATTTGATATGGGAGGATATTTTGGTATTTTACTTAAATTTTGCATGTTGTTGATTAACAATAAAATTGTAATTTAATAACAATAAAATGTAATGTTCGTTTGTCAGGCTGAATTTGATTTCCCGAAAGCATATGATTTGAGGACAAAAAAAGAAAATACTTCAGACCGTGGGAGAGCGGTGGAGACAGTTTAAGTCCGATTTGATGTCGAAAAAATGGGCACTTGTAGCCGACAAGGGTATAGTGTCGATGACACTGTATGCGAAAAGTATGACATTAGCAAGGAAAAGTGGATCCAATTTTGTCAGAGCCGCAAAGACCCTTCGTGGGAGGTAATTTTGTGATTTTCATTGTTTTAAACTTTAAATTTACTTATTATTGTCAGTAATAATAACTTTGGATAATGTTTAATTTTTAAAGGATGTGCAAAAGAAGGCACATGCCATTCAGAAACAAAACACTTCCCCTCATGTGTTGTGTCGTGGGGGTTATGAATTTCTAGAAAACAAGTTGATGGATGAGAAGAAAAAGAAATAGTTGAAGGAAGCTGCTAAATTCGGAAGCACTGACACCGTCATTGATCCTCCATCTCCCCATCAGACGACACATGAAGTGGAAGATGACTCGCCCCAAGAAAACTGGTCAAATGACGTATGAGGCAGCAAAAGAAATTGCTGACAAGATTGTAAGTCACTTTCAATTGTCAATTGTAGTTATTTATATTTATTGTTTGATTGAATAAACTGCTTCATTTTCTTCCTAGCAAGGTTTCGCTTTTTTGGTTCCCAAGATTCTCTAATCTTTGTAACAATGGTTCGCACATCCTCTTGCTGGGAGAGGAGTGAAATTGTTGTACCAATAAGTGAAAGAAAAGAGCGGACCACAACTAGATCTGAGAAAAGACTTTCAGGCATCCTCTCATTGAGGATTCTATGGTTGAGTCTCAATGTTTAACATGGATAAGATTCAATCAAAAGACAATCAGATATGATGTTCTAAATGGATTGGAAGAAGCAGTCTCAAGAGGAAAAACAAATCCTTCTTCTATTGGCAAACATGTTATCTTACCATCATCCTTTAGTGGTGGAATGAGATACATGTTTCTTAATTGTCAAGATGCAATGACAATTTGTAAGAAGTTTGGATATCCAAATTTGTTCATAACAATTACATGCAACACAAGCTGGAGTGAGATAAGCGATGTTGTGCATAAAAAAGGTCTTATGCCATCCGATAAACTTGATATTGTTTGTAGGGTGTTTAAGATGAAGTTAGATGAGTTGATGTCAGATTTTAAGAAAACAAACATATTTGGAAAAGTTAATGCAGGTAATGATTCAACAATAGTTTTGGTAATTGAATGTGTTTATAATTACAAATTTCATATTTTAACTTATTACTACTAAGAATTTAACTTCATTATATTCAAGCATGTACACTGTTGAGTTTCAAAAAATAGGAATTCCACATGCACTTATATTACTATGGTTGAATGGTGAAAATCGGCTTCATAATGAAAGTGATATTGATAAAATCATCTCAACTGAACTGCCTAATCTTGATTTATATCCCAAATTGTCCAAATCAGTTGCAACTTACATGATGCATGGGCCATGTGGATTAGTTAACTTGAAGTCTCCTTGCATGAAAGAGAGGAAATATTCTAAATACTTTCCTAAGAAATTTGAAAACTCCACTGCAATTGATGATGATGGATATCCATGCTACCAACGTCGAGACATGAGAATTTCTGTGCAAAAAAATGGTGTAACTTTGGATAATAAGAATGATGCTCCTTGTAGTCCAATGCTACTTATGAGGTATGAAGGTCATATCAATACAAAATATTGCAATAAATCAGACTCAATCAAGTACCTATCCAAATATGTTACCAAGGGACCAGATCGGGCTACAGTTGAGATAATAAATTCAAAATATAATACTGAAAACTGTACTATGGTTGATGAGATCAAGTGGTACTATGATTGCAAATATCTATCACCATATGAAGCAACTTGGAGAATTTTTGCATATGTTATTCATGAGAGGTGGCCAACAGTGCAACGATTAAATTTTCATCATCCCAATGAACAATTGGTTTTTTTAAATGATGATGACCAAATAAATAATGTTGTTGATGCTAATGCAGAAGTTAAAACCATGTTTTTTCAAAAACCTATACAAGATACATTATGTAAATAACATTTTTTATATATCAATTTTTTTAACATATTTTACTATGTCAATGAACCAGGACTTTCTCTTTGTTTGTCCTAAGTTTTGGAAAATATTTAAGAATGAAGTGTCTATAGACTGGGAGCTGATCGATAAGCAAGGGAGGGTCCTGTTTCATTGCTTGAATATGACAAAGACTGAATTCTCATCTACAAAGGTTGACCTGAATTTAGAAGGCTAAATGAAATTTATGATCAAAGGGAGATAATGTTTGCTTATTGGGCGACCGTAAATTCCATGTTAGGTTCTTCAAACAAGATCTGAAGTTTGCAAGAGTTAATCAACAATTGAATTAAAACATGCAAGAGTTGTTGACATTGATGATTCAAGATCAGTATCAACGTACCAATGGAGAAGGAGGAATTGTGAAGACATGCTCAATGTAAGCAAGGAAATGATATTTATTCCCTATCTGTAATAGAAAATAGTTTTAGTTGTGGTTATGTTTTGATGGTTTAGATGTGGATGTTTAGACAACTTCTAAGTTAGTTGTCAACTTTTGTGTTATCTATTATTAGTATCTTTTGTGAACAAATGTTGTTTTATATGTTTTATACTGATAATTATTATAAATGTTCAACTGTTTGCATTTTGTTAATCTTTTGTGAAAGACTGAATGTGATAGCAGCAGAGGGCAAATGGGTAGCATGCCCAATATGATGCAGAAAATGAAAACTTTGTCAGCAATTATACGTAATCCCAACCAAAGGGATATTCCTTGCTTTTTAGCAAACCTACAACAAACTTCAAATATTTTTATCAATCCTTTTATTGCCTTTTTGTCCTTTCTATTGTTGGCCATGACCGAAAATACCATGAAAAGGAAATAACATAGCAATACAAATTCCATTAAAAATCCTTTCAGTATGTTCTTAGCTGTAGAAATTTTCTACCTTTCTCTATCAGAATGTGTTGCCAAAATGATGGCAGTAATACATATTTTTTATTCAAAGACAAAAGAATTTGTATACATAGCCATATACATGATAGTACCTACATACATACTGAAAAAAAATACTAATTGATAGTATGAAATTTTGTACAATTTATAATACTGCACACATGCTAATGCAGGTATTATGGCACTAATTTGCAAAACTGAAAGTTCGAAGGACAACCGATATTTAGTATTTTGAACGATAAATTGCAAACATCTTGTGTTTCTAGGGAGACCTTCCGCCAGTTGACTTCACTGAGGTATGCAAACCCCACATTCTCGTTCAGCCTCCTTAACCTTCCAATTAGTTCTTCAAGGGAATTAAGGTGATCATTGGCAAACGATGTTTTTTGAAGAGCATTTTTCTTTGACTCTGACATACTTTCTCTCCATGGGCAATCACCTAAATAGTTTTTGATTTGATAAATATGAGAACAAATCAAATGGAAACAGTATTGTCATTCTAGTCATGATAACAATCCTCATTGTTTGGTTTGCAGAGAACGCAACTAAATAATCGAAAGCTAAATTAGTTTGTTTGTGCATTGCACGAGCTCTAATACTAGTACTATTATAAATAAGGAGATACAGTCCAGGTAAAGGAATCTTCTAACTCTATTATTCACTCACTAATTCGAGCATCGTAATACCTTTAAAAGTATCACCCCACAGCCTGAAGAAGCTCAGCATACCAAGAGATCAGTCAAAAAACACTTCAAAATCTGATAAGACCAAACTCTATGCCTAATTTGTGTCCCTTCTTGGCCACCCAATATCTTCTTATCCTAAGACTAAAGGACAAAGTACCAATTTTATGGCTTAATAATTGAAATTTTGAAAAGTCATTCACGTAAAATAATGAAGTTAAAATGGGAAAGTGGGAACTTAAAAACTGTGATGCAAGCCTGTGTCAGATTCAATTAATTTTGATTGCCTCTGTAGCAGGATAAGTATATCAATTGTACAAATAAGGGATAGAAGTTTCAAAGGCACCATAAGAAAATTAACTCAATTTTTATTATTATCAGCACTGCTATTTAGTGCGAAAATGTATCCCAGGAACACTATTATTATATATACAATTCTGTCTTGATCACATTATTGAAACTCAGGCTGAACTTGAATACTGCTTCAACCTCATCGCCCCATTGGATCTTTAATCTCAGAGAAAACATCATCCCGGATCAACACGAAAGACTCCTTCCAGCCATAGCTACGATCTTATCACTTGTTGTGCTCAATCCAGTGTTCTCACTAATCTGAAACAGGTAGAGTACTATGGCCACTGCTATCTTCATAATTAACAGCACTATTCCGAAACTGAAGAACAAACTCCAACCCCCCAACAACGTCGTTCATGGAAGGTCGATGAGTTCCATCCTCAAGCAAACAGCTCAGTGCAACCTCACCAAATTTATCCAAACACTGAGGTGCTATCTGGCCTTTCAGTTCTGAATCCACAATCTCACTCAGAGTTCCATTCTCATAGCAATGCTTTGCCCAATTAACAAGTGACATTCGTTGCTTCTCCTCCCAACGGAGCAAAGGGTGCCTCCCAGATAATACCTCCAAAAGCATCACCCCAAAGGAGTACACGTCAGACTTCTCCGTCAAAATGTTTCGCTTGTAATACTCTGGGTCCAAATATCCAATGCTACCTTTCACCTCAGTGTTCACACTGGTCATCATCGAAATACCTGTGGGGCCCCCTATTCTGGATAACCCGAAGTCTGAAACCTCGGCCTCCCATTTTTCATCCAATAAGATATTGGCACTCTTCACGTCGCGGTGAATGATCACCTGCTTTGCACCTGTATGCAGATAATGCAATCCTCGTGCAACACCTATGCATACCTGCAGCCTATGCTTCCACGATAGAGACAGGTTATCAGTGTCATAGATATGGTCATGGAGGTTTCCACGATCCATGAATTCGTAAACAACAATCATCTCATTGCTCTCATAACAGTAACCGATGAGGGAAACAACATTGGGATGACGAAGTTGAGACAGCATTTCGATCTCGTTCTTGAACTCGCGAATACCTTGCCGAGAACCTGGTTTTAGCCTTTTGATTGCAACTGTAGTTGAACAATTTTCGATGTGGCCTTTGTACACATTGCCGAAGCCTCCCATGCCAACCACAAAGACTTCATCAAAGTTGTTCATGGCGTCTCTCATTTCTGTGATTGAGAATTGGCGGCAGAGGTCCATTGGTAGCGATAATGAGCCACTTCCCCGAGAAGTTCCCTCTTTTTTATTGGAACCCTTTTCTTTATTATTGGAATCCTTGTTGACCAGAATGTTCTTCCTGCGTTTGATGAGGAAGAAAGTGATAATAAAGGAGAGCAAAACGACACTGGAAACTGCACCTGCGACAGCAGCAAGGGTTTTCATGGTACCGTTGCTTTTCTTGTTTGAGCTTTCATGGGGAACCAAGAAAGGAAGATTTGGTTTAGGTCCAGCAAGATTACCTGTTGGGTCGTGGATTTTGAAGAGTTCAATTGCGTTTAGTTGTGTGTTCTTGATCAAGCTTCTAGGGTGAGGATGCATTTTCAGTGAAAGATTTACCTTTTCCCGATTCCCTAGGATGGAAATTGCGTAGTCTCTAACCACTGGGACACCCTTCTCGTTATTGGCCCATAAGAGAACATCTGCCTTATCGGTAGCCAACTGATCCGCTATGAAGATGTAGAATTCCAGATCACCAGCCTGAAGAACATGCGGGTCAATCTGGCAAAAGTGTAACCTTAACAAGTAGGTGAAGCCAGAATCAACCGGAAGCTTCCATGTGAGGTTGAATCCCATGTTGAAAGAGCCATCAGGTCCCATATTCCTTAAGGATCGGTAAACTTGGTCTGGTGCCGTGTAGTTAGGAGTAGTCTTTGTGAATCTCAGCTTAGTGTCATGAATATATAGAGATAGTACACTTTGACTAGTTACATATTTGTGAGGCCAGGATTTCTGCCTCTCCAACTCTTAATCGGTACATTGTCTCCAGAGCTGAGTTGGTTTCAATGGGGAATGGTCTCTCAAGGCCTACGAGTTGAGGTAATCCAGCACTATCGACGTCAGGATTGGTGTAGTAGAGATAAGGAGGCATGGAAACAATCTCGATTCCATTGATGAAAGCATACGAATCTTGATGTTGGGTTGTGATGGTTGGAATGAAGGCTATGTCGAGCCTCTCATGATCTCTGATGTTGATGCAATACTCTCTGAACAAGATGTCGGGCTGGCCAGGGTCGTCATCAGCATCAGCATCAGCGTTGAGGGAAGTATTGAAATCTTGGAGGGTGTATGTGTATGGGCCAACTTTGACAGAGAAATAGGCTTTGGAGCGATCAAAGTTTTGGTATGAAGTTGAGTAGAAGAAAAGGCGAAGGAACTTTGGGCCTGCAGTTACAGGGAATGAGTAAGAGAATTGGGAGTGAGAGAGTCGAGCTGAGGTGTAAGGACCCATTATCGTTGATGGTATATTTGGAGGAGCAGCAACCGAGTCGAGGCTTTCAGCTGTGAGGAATTTGATGTCTGCAGTCCAATTCCGACCATCGGGTGTGGACAAGTTGTTAGATGAGCCACAGTTGATGCTCAAGAGGTCATTGGGACGATAAATAGCATCTGATATGGAAAGCACAACAACAGGAGTAGGATGGTTCCTAAAGTAATTTGTGTGTTAGTTGTGCCCATAGATAACCCAGTAATCCAATCCATATGCAGCACACTAGAAAAATAGAGAGCTCAAAATCTATAAATCAATCTGTGAATTTATATGTATTACTTATAGATAATTCTGTGGATTTGGATCCTCTTCTGCTAGTCCTCTCTCTATCTCCCTCCAATAGAAACCAAAACCACTGATCCAATAGTTCAAAGAACAGTCAAGTTAAAAAAACTAAAATAGTAATTAAAATAAGCGAGAGTCTTTAGATACATCAAACAGTGATCAAAGTACCCTTTCTTCTTCTCAGGTGTGGGTTGCAGTCAGTCCACCTTCATGCAAAGCCACCACACCGGTCTGTCATTGACCAGTTCAAGTCTGGCAGGGAATGACCGGTCTACACTTGCTTTTGATTCTTCTTCTTTTCTTTTTTCTTTCTATTTTGGACTGGCTGTGACAAGTCAATGCTGTATGGTCTTCTTTCATAAACTTCTCCACAAGTATTTTAAGAAAACAATATCTAAAATACTTTAAAACTTTCTAAATTTTAAAATTGATCCATGGACTTAAATTTATAGACAAGTATTACAAACAAGTTTTTAAAAATAAGATATATCAAAAGTTATTCGCACAAGTGGTTCAATATTTAATTCCTTAACCAAGGCTTGGGCTATCAAACATCGCAGAAAAAGCAACATTGGCTGGTAGTTTAGTGCACTGAGGCATGGTGTTGCTGGAAACAGCAAATTTCCTGTATCATCAGGAGAGGTGTTTTTGACAAACAGAAAGTTATGGAGGAAATTCTTTTTGCCTAATGGTCGTGGATCAAGTCAAAGGATCCTAGCTTCAGTTATACCTTTGTCCAGTGGAATCTGAATCCTGGTCTCTGCATCTGAGTGCTTTGATCCAGAGATGGTGGCAAATTATATCAGAACAGTGTTGGTAGCTCGTGTTATAATCAACAGGAAAGAAATGGATCAATATATGATTTTGATTGTCAAACAGTACTGGTAGTGAATTTTTTTTCTTTTCTTTTCTTTTCTTGGGGGAGTATCTCTGATTGTATACGTCCCTGCTAAAATTGCTTTCCTTGGGTGGGCAGATTGGTGAATTCTGTAAAGAACGTTAACAGTGGTTATTATTTATACAGTATTATGTATAAATTAAATGTGTGCGTTTGTTTAAATATAAATTTGTTAGTTTTATTAGTTTTTTTAAATATATAAAAATATAATTATTAATTTTTAAAATATTTAATAAAATTTTAAATATAATCACATTAAAATTAAGGAGGAAGAAGATTAATTATATTTTAATTAAAAAAATCTTATCTTTAAATATTAAAGTCTATTGAAACTTATTATGATTTTTTCTCACAAATAATATATAATAGCACTATAATACCTACACAAAAAATTATTAATTTTTAAAAAATATAAATATAATAATTAAGAATGTATAATATAAAATTATCTAAATCTGAATGTTAGTTTTTGCTATTGTTGATATTATGTTAACATGTAGCTGATTTTTGTATATCTATAAATAATTGTTTTAATATATTTCTTGTAATTTTTTTTTAAAATCTATTGAAATAGTTTGATTATTATTAAATATATATAGTTTTTAACTATTTTAAAATAAAAAATTTCCATCATGTTTATTACTACTAATTTCTAGCGTTTAGTTTGGTATTATTATTATTATTATTATTATTATTATTATTATTATTATTATTATTATTATTATTATTATTGTTGTTGTTGTTGTTGTTGTTGTTGTTATTATTATTATTATCATTACTATTATTATTATTATTTACATATTTTATTTTAATTAGTTTTTTAAAATTATTTACTATTTTATATAATTTTCGTACAAAATACCTGTGTTACTTCACATAAATTTAATTCTCTTTTTTCAAAGTGATATATATACAGAGAAAATAGTATGAAACACACTTTTAATGAATAACCTACTACTACTCCAAATCTAAAATTATGGATTCTTTCAAATTTAACATCATATTTTTAAACGTGTTACTTTTAATTACTATGTCTTTTTTATGAAATATATTTTAAAATAAATAATTTTAAATCAAATAAAGTTTGGAATAGATATAATATAATACTCTACTCAATAAGAATAAAAATGTTAATTTGAAAAGACTATTTTAAATTCATTTATCTATAAGGATTATAATTACATTTTTAATATAAGTTGCTATGTTTATTATTATTGTTATTATTATTATTATATGAAAAAAATGTATAATGAAATGACATTTATGCAAGTAATTTAACTCTTCGTTAATGTTAAATTTAGTCAAATTTAATCAACGACTATTGTAGAGTCTCATGGAGTTTAAGTTTTGATCAATGACTAGGTTTTAAACCTGTGTCATACAGGTTTGTTGCACTTGTAAATTTTATATATTTATATTCAATATTTTCAAATATATATTTGCATAAATAAAATTATCATTTTTAAAATACTTTGTAGTATATTAAATAAAATTACATCAAAAATAAGAAGAATGAGTAAAAAATTTATCAAAATTATACAATAATTAAGGTGAATAATTTATTTTTCTAGCACATACACAATAATATCATTATGTAAAAAATAATAACATCGGAGAAATGAATGAGAAAAAATAAATATACCAAAAGTATTATAACTTTATTAATATTATAGTTGTTGCCTATTTGGTGACATTTGAATTTTATTATGAGTTATTTATTTTTAACCGATAATATTGATGCAATATTTATATAAAATTTATAAATAAAAATGTAAATTAAACTTAATAGATATTATTGACAACTATTTTTTGTATCTCTATGTAAAATTTCTTTTATTTTTCTCATTTCAACCATGAAATTAGAGGTATTAATATAATATTATGATGTAGTTAATATTAAATAAGTCAATGAAACTTAGAAAAAAATACTTTCAAAGGTGAAATATAAAGAGAAATTAAACTATTGAAATAATAGTAAAACAGAATAAAATACTTACAAAATAAATTAATTAAAAATAATAAAAATATATATGAATTTTTGCAACATACTAGTATACAATATAGTATATACTTTCTTTTCTAGATATTCCCTTCTCTACTTTGAGCAATGGGTATTGATCGTGTCAAGTTGGTGTCACATATTATATCATCAAATTCTAATACATAAATCTAGAACCAAATTTTAGAAGCCTCCTCAAAATAATAATAATAATAATAATAATAATAATAATAATAATAATAATAATATATTTGAATAACTAATTATGATAAAAGATATTCACCGAGAATTTTTCTTAACATAACATGGGCCTTCTCAACAGATTTTAAGAAAAAAATGTACACCTCTTTTAACATTATTATAAGAAACTACTAAAATCAGAATTAATTAAAAAAATACTTTCATATATTTTTTTATACGGCAGAAAGACAAAAATAATGTAACTATCTTCTATTCCTAACTATCCCTATAACATCAAATAAGATAATAGAATACAAAAAGGTTGATGTTCATGTGAATTTAAAATTCGTGCATACGCATGGGTCACTTGATTAAGAGAACTTCAAAGGTTGATGTTTATGCGAATTTAAAACCTGTGTATACGCACAGATCACTTAATTAAGGAAACTTTAAAGGTTGATGTTCATGCAAAATAATTATTTCGGATCACAAAATTAACAAACTATACTAAGATGAATCTCATGAAGCTCAAACATAATAAAGAAAATAAATGTTTAAAACTAAAAGGGTTAAAAGTAAAAAGAAAATGTAGTCAAATTGAGAATTGAAATTTCAAATAAGTCAAATAGTTTTTTTTTTTATAAACATATGACGGCATGTCAATTATAATACAAATTACTCCATATTTACATTTGTAAGGTCACATAACAATAAGTTGACGGTTAATTTACACTTAAACACTTGAATTTCAATTAAGCACCTCAACAATGATCACACTATTTCCTCTAATTACCTGCAATAAGAGGGAAAAATTATCAATTTCAAATCCATGTTCATGTTCTATTAACTGCAATATCTTAACAACTTAAATTTAAAAGACAATGCAAAAGAATAGGACTCACCACCATCCCTATGGCATTTTTCTCATTGCCATTCACTTCACCACCAAAAAAAAATTGAGCGAAAAATGAGAGGAATACTAACGTCTTCAAATCCCGTGGTTATTCTGACCTACTCATGGTGAAGAGAAGGGATCACAGAAGTGAATGAAGAAATATGATAATAACATGACTGTAATTGTAAAGAAGAAAATGAAATAAGAATGAAGAAAGAAGACATAAATCCATAGCACAATAGCATGAAATTTGAAGTTGAAGAACCTCTCAAATAGCTTGAACCTTCCATCAAAATAATATTAATAATAAACATGCATAAAACAAAACACAAAGAAAGAACCTTGCAAGCAGGAAAATCAGAAAAAGGAAAAAAATGGAAAAAATTAGTAAGGAAGAAAAAACATGAAACAAACAACAATAACTAAATAATAATAATAATAATAATAGTAATAATAATAATAGTAGTAGTAATAATAATAATAATAATAATAATAATAATAATAATAATAATAGTAATAATAGTAATAATAATAATAATAGTAACAATATTGTCTTTTGTTAATATTGCGCCTGCAGTTGCACATTCACTCAACAACAACGTAACAATTTATTTTTTTTCCTAATCTTTTTTATTTTTTTATTAGAAAACAAACTAAGAAACGATAGAAGAACATAACCTACATAATAATAATAATAATAATAATAATAATAATAATAATAATAATAATAATAATAACAACAACAACAACAATAATAATAACAATAATTTCAATAATGATTATGACTTTATATGCATTAAAGGTTGATGAATGTTAAACATCAATTATCCAAATAAAGCAGAGATAACGAAATCTTGTGATACAGAACTTTGCTTCAACCCAAAGGATGTGACCTTTGTTGTTGTGGACTGATGTTTTCACTTGAAACATAGATTAAGCATTGTACATTTTGAACAACTACAACAAAATATAGCCACTCCATTCCAAAGAGGGAAATAAAGAAACAATATTCAAACACAATTAGCTT
Source organism: Glycine soja (assembly GCF_004193775.1). Classification (NCBI taxonomy): domain Eukaryota; kingdom Viridiplantae; phylum Streptophyta; class Magnoliopsida; order Fabales; family Fabaceae; genus Glycine; species Glycine soja. The sequence goes on along the minus strand of NC_041009.1, from coordinate 21,791,714 downwards.
AATAAAATCTGTAACAACAAAACCTTGTTTGCTTGATTTGTTCTTCAGAATAATCCTCCGTAATCTAGCTTTTAAAGTCTGTTGATCTCCCAAATAACATATGGGGGATTTTGTGATAAAAATAAATAGAAAAAAGAAGTGGCAACCTTATTGTCTTCTACATTAAAAACAAAAAAAAAAAAGAAAAGAAAAAAGAAGCAAGTGAAACAATGGAACAATTTCGTGACATAAAGAAGTAACTTGATTGCTGGTAATTAATTTTAATTAAAAAAAATCTCACCTTTGAAATCTTACATATGTTGGTAGCATCTATTATATCTTACTGTATATGTTCTCGTATAAGGCTCAGAGATACCCGAGACGCAAAGCAACAAAGATCTTTATGGATTCCATGAGTCATCCTCTAACGTGAAAGAAACCGTGCAGAACCAATATATCCAACTAAAACATGGAAGAATGTGCATAACCTATATATCAAAATGAATAAAGAAGAAGAAGAAAAATATAGCAGCTATACAAATAAATCAATGATATAAACAATGTTTGAGTAGATGGCATAAACTATACAGGAATGAGAACCAAATGAGGACCAATCCATATACAGAATCTACACATACTCATCTAAAAGCTATAAGTTGTTTGAAGGGTGAAGTGAGGAAATTCCTTGCTCTTTAACTAAGGCAAAAATTTCACTGCATCATTCGACCTTGTTTTCAAACTGAAAGACTAATTTAAGCACTTACAAACACAAACCAAATCACACATCAATTTTTTTGTGTTTTCTCTAGTAAAATTCCAATGATTTAAAACAATTTATCAACTTCAACTCACCCACTAAAAAAAGAATTCTTGAAGAAAGAATATGTAAAAGAAAGAATTCAAAACCTATAATTACCAACTATAATTACAGGGAAGAAACCTGCAATTATGCCATTATGCAGTTAGAAAATATCAATAAGTGTGTGAATAAATAACCCATTAGATATAATATTGTATGCAGATTGAAACAACTTTGTCCACAACTTGAATAGAAAATAATATATGTGCTTCCTTTTCACTTTTACATTATGTTCCATAATAAACCCCATATGGAATTACTTGACTTTAAAGTGATAAGGTACCAAGTTGCCTATTTTAAACTGAGTTCTAAAATTTTATAGTCATGAAAATTCAATTAGTAAAAGGAATAGCAAAATGGAGTATTGGAAGTTATATTATTACCTTTGGTGGATCCCATTTCTCCATTTGAACTGCTTTCCTTCCGTGTCTTTGTCTTCTGCTAATCATAATTAGTTATTCAAGTGTTGGTGGCCTCCTTATCACGTGCCTCTCTTAATCTTCATTATCAAAATCCTTAGCTCTTAGTTCTTGTGTACTTGAAGTTTCTTTTTTCAAGATATCATCCGTTTCAAGGAAGCAATATTGATAAAATATGAATATATAGTCATGAGATCTAAAGAACGGATAATTAGTTGAAGGCAATAGAACCACATCGATAGCAGCTAGCTGGATTGCTGCAGAGGCTATTCAAAGTTCTATGTATTTGGTGAATCAACAACCAAGAAAAGCTCTCATTTGACTCTTCAAAATATCAATTATCTATATGGACCAACAAAATGCACAGGTTATAATCTCTGCAATTACCATAAAAAGTTTGGGAAATCTTTTTTTTTACGTCATGGCTGGAAATGGGTACTTCGTCATCAGGGTTTAGGTACATCGTCATCCTATCGTCAATTTAGGTACAAATTTACCAAACATGCATAACAACAAAAGGGAAAAAAGCTTGTTTGTTGGATGCTCGGGAAAATAAAAAAGGAACCAAAAACAGAGTTGAAAAATCAGTAAGAAAAAATAACTATTATTAAGAAGAAAACATGCATAACAACAAACAAAATTAGAACCTTGCAAATAAAAACAAATAGTAATGAAACAAACATGCATAACAGCAAAAGAGGAAAAAAGTGCCTGTTGGATGCTTCCTTGTCAATAGCCCGGGAAAATAAAAAGGAACAAAAAACAGAATTGAAAAATTAGTAAGAAAAAATAACTATTATTAAGAAGAAAACATGCATAACAACAAACAAAATTAAAATCTTCCAAATAGAAGCAAATATCAATGAAACAAACATGCATAACAGTAAAAAGGGAAAAAACTTGCCTGCTGGATGCTTCTTCGTTGATAGCCCGGGAAAATTAAAAGGAACAAAAAGAGAAAAACGGTGACAGATTATTGATAAAGATAGAAGGAAGGGAAAAAAGTGGAAAAGAAAAAAGCTTTGCGAGAAACATGAACTTTTCGGTAAAAGGAACTTGCGTGAATGATCCTAACACCGGTTTTCATGTTGGGTCAAGTCCAATTGTAAGCGATTGAACGCGAAATACCACTGAGCCACAAACACCCTGATCCAAATAAAAATTGCAAAAAACACAAAAATATACTGTGAGGTGCAGAGCTTGCATGCAAATCCAGATAATTAAGAACCGAGGAAAATGCATAAAAACTCTAAATCAAACAAAAAATGGTGATAGATTAACGATTGGAGATTAGCGAATGGAGATTAGTGATAAGCAAAAGGGGCTTACACGATTAGTATGTATATCCTTTGTAACCTTCGATGGCTTCAAGAATCTCTTTCCTGCAGAGGAAAATGATGACAAATTATTGAAAAAGAGGCATGCACAACAGTCCCACCTTGAACTGCAGAAGCAGCAAAAGAGGAAGAAGAAAGTCAAGCAAATAAAACCCAAAATGACCAACCCAAAAGCACAACCTCACACCAAGAACAAAATCAGCAGAGCACGTGGCAGCATAAAATAAATCAAGCATGGACGTGTCAACAAAACTACAAACGGGAAAATTGGAATTGCAATATCAGAACCAACACAATAAAAAGCAACAATTCATATGCTAGAAAACCAAGCCCAAAGCTGAAGGGATATAAAATGACCAAAAAGCCAAGAAAATTGCCACATGTCAAGCTCTCAGCCATGGGCACACCAGTAATTTTTCCATACCTCAATTTTATTAGATAGATATTGATGACTGATACATGTTTTGAAAATGGTGCTGGTGATGTAATTCTACCTCCTTATTGAGCTATGCGTCTACCGTATAAGTTCTACATATTCAAAAGTTTCGGTCGGTTATATGCCTTTATCTGTTGTAAACAAAAAAGAAAAAAGTTTATAAGGTGGAAACTTAATATTATTATGTTATTAATAATAGTAGAATTATAAAAATCAATAAATTTATTATATATGTATGTATAATTAAATAATACTGTATTTGTTCCAAAGAAATAATTATTAAAATTAAATTTTTTATAATTATAATATATTTTTAATTTTATTGAAAACTTATTCATTTTTTCGATCTTCATAGGAGAGAAAAAAAAGATAATTTAAAATATTTTTATCAAAAATTAATTAATACAAAAAACAGATGAAATAAAATCTTATCATAAAAGATAAAAAAATTTATTATGTCTTATAAACATGAACAAAGGAATACTATGTTTTACGTTAAACTACTCATTTGGTCTCTATAATTTTATCATTTTTATCTTTTTAGTCCCTGTAGTTTGAAAATATTTTTTTAGTCCCTATAGTTTATATTTTAATTCTCTTTTAGTACGTGTACTGTAAAAGTATTCTTTTTAGTTCTTATAGTTTGTATTTTAATTCTCTTTTAGTCCCTATAGTTTGAAGTAATATTTTTAGTCCCTATAATTTATATTTTAATTACCTTTTAGTCCTTATTAAAAAAATATATAAATAATTAACTACAAATTAGTTATAAATTATCTCTTTTTTTTATTATAAATTATCTTACGATAAATAAGTTATGAATTACTTGATAATATTTCTATAATTAATTGTAGTTGATAGTATTACTCATATTTTGATGGTAAAGACTACAATGAAATTAAAATATAAAGTATAAAAACTAAAAAGATCACTTTCAAACTACAAGAAACTAAAAGAGAATTAAAATACAAATTATTAGGACTAAAAAAATCACTTTTAAAACTACAGGGACTAAAAGAGAATTAAAATGTAAATAATAAGGACTAAAAAATCAGTTTAAAAATATAGAGACCAAATGAATAATTTAACCTATATTTTATAATATCTATGATTAGTTTAAATTTTTATAACATTTTTTTATAAAAAAATATTCAAATTAAATATGATATTACCAGATAAATTATAATAATTTTCTGCTTTTAGTAATAATTGTAATTAAAAAAGTAAAAATGTAATGATCGCAGTATAAAAAATTATATATCCTTATTTAATTATAAATTATTATTAATAAAACTTTTAAATTAATAATCATAAAATTAACAAATTTATCTTATATAATAAACTATGGTTAAATGAGAATATTAAGCTGTGCAACCTCTTTTCTCAAAAAAGTAGTAGTAACAGTGAAGTGAAATGGCTAAGGTAACGTAGGTTTGGTTTGAGTGCTAGAATGTAAAGGGTATAGGGTACAACAAAACAACAAGAGGTGGAGACGCGTGTTAGTCATGCAGATAATCATAGAAGCAAGGGCAAAATGACCATAAATCCAGGAAAAGGAACATGTGACAATTTTTTAAGTAGGGCATAATAGTATTTTTACTCTACTTCAGTTTTATTATATAGATATTGATTCTAATTTATATGCCTAATAATTTATTTTTCGAAGTAAAAGAAATCATTTATTTCTTAATTTATATCCTTAATAATTAATTAAATTAATTTATTGTTACTAATTTATATGAATAATTTATCATTCAATAAAAAAATAGATCAAATTGATTCAAGTTAATGGTTATTATATAATTTAAGTTTTGATGGTTATAAAAGATTCAAGTGAAATTTAATAATCTTCCATTAAATATAAGCCACATTAAATCATATTAATGGTTAGTGTGAAACAAAAACTTCAAGTTTATATATATATAAACTTGAAGTTTTTGGGGGAGGACCCGGTTTTAATCCTGCATAATACACTTTTAAAGAGGAATGAAAAACCTTAATAAGTGTGACTAAATTCTGAACCAATGGTTTGATTCCCGAAATGGGATTTTTAAATAGAAAACTAGGAAATGAAATTGCAATTTTAGTTAAGACTTAAATATTTTTAGTCCCTAGTATTGTGTTTGTTTTTTTGCTTTTAATTTTTTATATTAGTCTTGTAAATTATGTTTATTTTATTTTTTGTCCTTAAAGCATTTTGAACAACAGAAAAAACATTATCTAAAATTTTTTGAGGATGAAAAATAAAACAAAATAAATTTAACAAGCAAGTTTTTATTATTATTATTATTTCTGTAACAGTTTCAAAACAAAATAAACAAACAGATTTTTTTTAACTTTTTTCTCTCAATTTTTTCTAAAAAATTGATTTACAAAATAAATTTTAAAAACTATAAAACAAAACTAAATCAAACATGTTCTTATTATCCCTTAACACATTAGAGCAAATTTTGCTTTTAGTGGCCTTTAATATGTACACTAGTGGTCATATAAATGAGCACAGGTCGGTAAATGGAAACTTAAAATCAAAACTAAACCAAGAATGATTGCAATTGACTGATGGCTACTGTTTCCAGGGTTGGTAAATGTTTTACTGACATTTATTTTGAATGCTGGTAAAAGCCTATTAAATAAGCGGTAAAACAATAAAGTTTTAATGACATTTATTTTGAATGCTGGTAAAAGCCTATTAAATAAGCGGTAAAACAATAAAGTTTTAATGGCAATTGTTGTAGCCATCTTAATGACCACCAAAAATAAAAAATCTTTGGATGAAATAGATAACTTCATTTTGTCCATAAATTGAAAAAAATGGAAAAAAGAAAATCTAACCTATGATTACGGTTAAATAGTTAAAAATAATAAGGGAAAGTAAGCAAGAATTAGAACAAGTACTCCTATTAATTAGTTTTTATCATTCTTGAGAGCTAACAGAAACAGCTCAAATAAATATAACTGTACAATTAAGATCTTAGATAAAAAATTGGAATCTTTAAAAACCAGATAGCCAGATCTATCATCCACCTCACGAGCCTCCACACATGATTTCTAGTTGATGGAATAAGTTCTTAATAACATTGACTTCTGTCAGTTCTCTTGCCAAAGACGTTTGATCTAATTCCATAGTGTTTCCCTCCACAGTCTTACACATGTGCCAATACAGTGAGAGAAATAGTTGATATAGATATATACAACAACAACAACAACGTCTTATCCCACTAGGTGGGGTCGGCTACATGGATCAACTTCCGCCCTAATGTTCTATCAAGTACCATACTTCTATCCAAATCATTAAGTTCGAGATCCTTTTTGATAACCTCTCTTATAGTCTTTTTGGGTCTTCCTCTGCCTCGAATTGTTTGCCTTCTCTCCATCTGGTCTACTCTCCTCACTACAGAGTCTACCGGTCTTCTCTCTACATGCCCAAACCACCTAAGTCTATTTTCCACCATCTTCTCTACAATAGGCGCTACTCCAACCCTCTCTCTAATAGCTTCGTTTCTAATTTTATCCTGTCGAGTCTTACCACACATCCACCGCAACATCCTCATCTCCGCTACACCTACTTTATTCTCATGTTGGCTCTTGACCGCCCAACATTCTGTTCCGTACAAAATCGCCGGTCTTACCGCAGTCCGATAAAACTTTCCCTTTAGCTTGATCGGTACCTTTGCATCACATAACACCCCCGATGCTTTTCTCCATTTCATCCATCCTGCTTGAATGCGATGATTCACATCCCCTTCAATTTTTCCATCATCCTGTATTACGGACCCAAGATATTTAAACCGTGTGACTTGAGGGATAATATGGTCTCCTATTTTCACCTCTGAGTTAGAAACCCTCCTTCTTTTGTTGAACTTACATTCCATATACTCCGATTTGCTTCTGCTTAGGCAAAAACCATGTGTTTCTAGAGCTCGTCTCCAAGTTTCCAACCTCTCATTCAACTCCTCCCTCGACTCTCCAAGGAGGACTATGTCATCTGCAAAAAGCATGCATCTCGGCGCTATCTCTTGGATTTGTTCCGTGAGGACATCCAGAATTAAGATAAAAAGGTAGGGGCTAAGGGTTGACCCTTGATGCAAACCAATTGTGATGGGAAAATCGTCTGACTCTCCACCCTGTGTCCTAACACTAGTCGATACCCTATCATACATATCTTGGATAGCTCGAATATATGCAACCCTAACCCCTTTCTTCTCTAGAGCTTTCCACAAAATCTCTCTAGGCACTCTATCATACGCTTTCTCCAAGTCAATAAAAATCAAGTGCAAGTCTTGTTGGTCCATGCGATATTGCTCCATCACCCGCCGTAATAAATAGATCGCTTCCATGGTCGACCTTCCCGGCATGAAACCAAATTGATTCTCAGTAACTTGAGTCTCCTTTCTTAATCTCCGTTCGATCACTCTTTCCCATAATTTCATGGTATGACTCATGAGCTTGATTCCCCTATATTATGCAGTAGTGATCCTTCATTAGAAGGCCCCACTGATGAAGACCAGTGATAGAAATGTATTTTTACCTCAATACTAACCATGTATATTCCTACCAACACAATGTGTTTCACTCCAGCAGCCTTAGCTATTCATATATATACAAAATAATTTCAATATCACAACCATTTGTAAGTTTGTATTACTATCGATGATTGCTGGAAAGAAGAAATAGAATCTCACCAGCATCTATTTTGATTTTTCTGCCCAATCCAGTCAACCTAATATGTAAAAATCAATAAAATATGATAAAAAAAGGGATAAATTTAAAAAACTACTTAAACCCAAAAGAAATTGTAATAGTACCTGTTCAGGATATGCACCATCATCAAAATAAAACTCTGCTCTTTGTCCTTTTGTTGGATCAAACCCAGGTTTTATCTGTGGCACTGTACTTGTGAGTATTAGGAGAGCATCTATACCTTGTATTGCAGGCACAATACTTCCGGCATCTCTTATCCCCAACAAAAAGTCATCTGCAGCATCAATGGTCTCTGTTTACCTTCTTCTGTTCTAACCAGACCTTTAGCCACATATTGGTTGGCGTATCTTTATGTTTTTGTAAACTATTTGTCCTGAAAAAGAACACCAGTTCTTAGTTAGTGATAAGAAAAACTGACATGTAGAATAACCAAAACATAGTATCAAAAAATTGATACATATTAGTAACAGGTTTCATTGTTCTCAACGACTTGCAGATGAAAAAAATTGCAATATGCATGGTAAGACTAGCAACTTTAACAAGAGACCTAAAGAACATTAATCTCAAACTTTTAAAATCCACCACAAAGACACAACACAAGGTGAAGAATAGACTCTTTCTGAACATTGTAGTCAGTAAGACTCTTTCCCCTCCAACTACTTCCCAGCAAAGATCAACTATGACTAATCTAAAAATAGATGAAAATAACACATGTGATTAATCTAAATTTCAAGAGATTTTCCATTTTCCAATGATATACAATACACAGTACATGCCCCAAATATGGCAAATTAAAATATGTTAGTATAGAGCAATAAAAGAAGAGAAAGAAATAAAGGGAAGAAAGAAAAAGACACACAGTTTAACGTGGTTCAGCACACAATGTATGTGCCTACGTCCACGGCTACACTAGGAGAACTTTTTATTACTTGCACATAAAAGCTTACAAGGTGTCTCTATATATAACACTAGTGAGACACAAGTTTTTACAAACCAAGCGATGTGGGACTAAGCCCACACAAGTTTTACAGACCAAGCGATGTGGGACAAAGGAACTAAGACCACAAACTCTAACAATTCTCCCACTTGGGGTCTAAGTTCCAAACTCTAGCAGCTCCTTGTAAGCAACGAGTTCATCGACTCTTTACCTAGTGTAGCGCCTTCATCTTCAATTATCCTTGAAGGCCAACTGAGGCAATGCAAAGCCTCAGTTTGTCAGTTGTAACAGCTTTAGTCAACATATCTGCTGGATTCTCTGATCCTAAGATCTTCAATAAAGATAAGTTTCCATCATTTATCAACTCCCTGATAAAATGGTATCTTAATTGAATATGCTTGCATCTAGAATGGAAGACTGGATTCTTAGCAAGACTTATAGCACTTTGACTGTCACTAAACATTGGAGCATAATCTTGTTCTTTCCCCAATTCATTGAGAAAATTCTTTAACCAAATCATCTCCTTAGCTGCTTCTGAGATAGCTATGTACTCGGCTTCCGTGGTTGAGAGAGCAACTCTATCTTGAAGTTTAGACTTCCAACTCACAGCAGTACCTCCCAAGGTAAAAATGTAGCCTGTGGTGCTCTTCTTGGTATCAAAATCTCCTCCCAAGTCTGCATCTGAAAATCCCTGTAAAGTGAGATTTCCTTTTCTGAAGCACAAACACATCTCTGAAGTACCCTTCAAATATCTGAGTATCCACTTTACTCCTTCCCAATGCTCCTTTGCTGGATTTGATAGGAACCTACTGACAACTCCCACTGCATGTGCTATGTCAGGTCTGGTACACACCATAGCATACATCAAACTCCCAACTGCTGATGCATATGGTACTCTTGACATGTAACATTTTTCTTCATCTGTCTGCAAAGATTGCTTCTTTGAAAACTTCAAATGAGATCCCAAAGGGGTATTCCTGGTCTTAGAATCTCCAAGGTAAAACCTGTCAAGCAACTTGTGTATATATTTTTCCTGAGACAGCTTCAAAATTCCTTCTGGTCTGTTTCTAAGAATTCTCATACCAAGGATTTGTTTAGCTGGACCAAGATCCTTCATTTCAATGTTTTCTGCCAACTGCTGCTTCAACCTGTTAATTTCTGCCATACTAGATCCTGCAATCAACATGTCATCAACATACACAACAAGGATAACATAACTATTAGTATATTTTTTAACATAGCAGCAATGGTCAATGCCACATCTTTTGAATCCTGAGTTGCTCATAAACTCATTAAACTTGTACCACTGCCTCGGTGCTTGTTTCAAGCCATACAAACTTTTGTGAAGCTTGCATACAAGATTCTCCTTGCCTGACACTTCAAAACCTTCTGGTTGGGTCATATAGATGTCTTCCTCTAAATCCCCATGCAAGAATGCAGTTTTAACATCTAACTGCTCCAAATGAAGATTCTCTGCAGCTACTATGCTCAGAATAACTCTGATGGTAGTCATCTTTACAACTGGAGAGAAGATCTCTGTGAAATCAATTCCTTGTTTCTGCTGAAACCCTTTCACCACAAGTCTCGCCTTGTATCTTCTTCTACCGTCAGATTCTTCCTTTAGCCTATAGACCCACTTATTCTGTAATGCCTTCTTTCCTTCTGGCAATTTAGTTAAAGACCACGTCTTATTCTTCTGAAGGGATGTCATCTCATCTTTCATCGCTAGCTCCCACTCAATAGTGTCATTCCCCTGTGTAGCCTCATTGAAACATTCTGGCTCACCAGCATCAGTTAACAACAAATAATGCAATGAAGGGGGAATACCTATCTGGTGGTACTGAAATTCTGCTAGATTTTCTTGGAGGAGTTGATGGTTCTGGTTCTGACTCAACCTCTACGCCTGTACTCTGGTTTCTGTTGGCTACATCACTTTCTAAAATTTCTTCAAGTGTTGCTTTCTCAGAAATTTCTGACAGTTTACCTGCACATGTAGATTCTGCAGAAAATTTGTCCTTATAAAATAAGTTCTCATTAAAAGTAACATTTCTGCTTCTGATAACTTTCTTGGTTTGGTCATCCCAAAACCTGTAGCCATACATGTCAGATCCATAACCAATAAAATAACACTTCCTCGCCTTCAGATCCAATTTATCTCTACTATTAGAGTCTGTCAGTATATATGAAACACAACCAAAAATTCTCAAATGTGGAAGTTTTACCTCCTTTCCAGACCATACTTCTTCAGGCAACTGATAATTCAAAGGAACTGATGGTCCTCTATTGATGAGATATGCTGCTGTGTTTATTGCTTCTGCCCAGAATGCTTTAGGCAAGCCAGATTGGATCCGCATACACCTTGCTCTCTCATTCAAGGTTCTATTCATCCTTTCTGCAACACCGTTTTGCTCAGGTGTTCCTGGTATTGTCTTGATCATTCTGATCCCATGTTCTGAACAGAAGTCTTTAAACTCCTGACTATCATACTCCCCACCATTGTCAGATTTCAGACTTTTAACCTTTAGACCTGTCTGATTTTCAACTTCTGTTTTCCACCTTTTAAACACAGAAAACACATCAGATTTATTTTTAAGAAAATAAACCCATACCTTTCTGGTAGAGTCGTCGATAAAGGTGACATAATAGCGTGAGTTTCCAACAGATTTCACTGGGGCTGGCCCCCAAACATCTGTGTGCACCAATTCTAGCTTTTCAGCTTTCAGAGTCTTCCCTGCCCTTGAGAAACTGACCTTTTTCTGCTTTCCAAGGATACAATGTTCACAAGCACCAACATCAACATGCTTGAGGCTTGATAGCTTACCCTTTGCCGCCATAAGCTTCATTCCTTTTTCACTCATATGTCCAAGTCTTTGACGCCACATGGTTGAATTATTGACAGCCTTAGTAACTGCTACCATATCCTCATCTGCAATCATGTAAAGAGATCCTCGCTTCTTTCCACGAGCCACAATGAGATTGCCTTTTGTTACCTTCCAAGCTCCATCTCCAAAAGTGGTGTGATGTCCCTCATCATCCAACTACCCTATAGATATTAAATTTCTCTTTAAGGCAGGAATATGTCTGACATTGTGCAATGTCCATAGGGATCCACTAGAGGTCTTGATGTTGATATCACCTCTTCCGACAATGTCAAGAGATTTTCCATCTGCAAGGTAAACTTTTCCAAATCTTCCAGAAACATAGTTAGACAATAAATCTTTAGAGGGAGTAGTGTGGAACGACGCACCTGAGTCCATGATCCATGAATCAACAGGACTATCCAAACTGCAAATTAATGCATCATCAAGTTCATCAGTTGCTACATTTGCGGATTCATCATCATCGCGCTTCTTGTTTTTGTGCGACTTGTTCTTCTTTGGTGCCTTGCACTGATTGCTAAAGTGACCTCTCTTGTCACAATTCCAACAAGTAACGTCACTTTGAAATTTTCTCTGACCTTTCCCTCTTGACTTTGATCTGCCTCGACCATTCTGACCCTTCTGGGTAGTCCTTCCCCTGCCTTCAGTATTATGTTGAATTGGAAACATGACTGGAAGATTCTCCTGAATCTCTCTTGCGAACATCTTCGCTCAAGATCAAGTCACGGATGTCACTAAGCTTTAATGTGTTCTCCCTTGTAGAACTACTAACTGCAGTAACAGTTGCAGCCCAACTATCCAGTAGTGATGACAATAGAATCAATGCCTTCACCTCATCCTCAAATTTAATCTGCACAGATTCCAATTGGGCAAGAATAGTATTAAACTCATTAATATGATCAGTTACAGAGATACCTTCTCTCATCTTGAGGTTGAACAACCGGCGCATCAAGTATACTTTGTTGGCTACTGACGGCTTCTCGTACATATCTGATAATGCCTTCATTAAGCCTGCAGTAGTCTTCTCGTTCACGATGTTGAACGCGACGTTCTTGGCTAATGTCAATCTGATCACGCCAAGAGCCTGTCGATCTAGCAAGTCCCATTCTTCTTGCTTCATGTCTTCTGGCTTAACCCCTGATAAGGGCTGATACAGCTTCTTCTGATATAGATAATCCTCTATCTGCATCTTCCAAAAGCTGAAATCTCTACCATCGAACTTCTCGATCTTCACCTTCCCCTATTCTAATGCCATTGCTCCCACTGCCTCCTCTAAACTGAGAAGACTCTCACTAATTCCTTTAAACTAAGGAAATCCCGTGGAGTAACCAAAAGCTCTTGATACCAGTTGTTAGTATAGAGCAATAAAAGAAGAGAAAGAAATAAAGGGAAGAAAGAAAAAGACACACAGTTTGACGTGGTTCAGCACACAATGTATGTGCCTACGTCCACGGCTACACTAGGAGAACTTTTTATTACTTGCACATAAAAGCTTACAAGGTGTCTCTATATATAACACTAGTGAGACACAAGTTTTTACAAACCAAGCGATGTGGGACTAAGCCCACACAAGTTTTACAGACCAAGCGATGTGGGACAAAGGAACTAAGACCACAAACTCTAACAAAATATACAACTTCATGGCAAATCTCAAAATCACTTTCAAGTTTCAATCAACAAATAATTACAACGTCAGATTCAAAATAATTTCACATACACGAAAAAACTCATCAAAATTAAAGGGCTTGACAGATCCAATTAAAAATTAACACAAAATCTTAATCAGAAGAAACAGAAGAGGAATTTGAGATTCCTTGAAACAGAGCACTAGGGTTTTCTTTCTCTGCTATACTAATGGCCATTAAGCTTTTGGTAGGAAATATTGTTGTCCGGGACTTCGCTTTTATAAAAACGTAGTATTGCTTCGTCACAGCATGTGAACGCAGCCACATAATCACCATACAAAGATGAAATCCTAATAGAGCCTCTTCGGCGTACTATCGTTGTTGCTTGTTAGGGGTTCTATTGCCTCATTGTGATTAGAAGGCACTGGTTGTCAGCGCCACAACGTCTTTGGCAGAAAACTCAAATTTGACAACAAAACACAAATCTGAGAATGTAAAACCAACAGGGAAGCAGGGAAGGAGAAGAGGTGAGAGGGAGGACAGAGGTCGCGGCTTCGCATGCCTCAATCGCAGAATGCCAAAGATTTTCATCTCACTGGTGTGTTTCGCATCTGCTATTTCGATTTTTCCAAATTCTAAATGAATGATTTGCAAATACATCCTAAATGTTCATAGTCAATTTCTACAGATGATGCCCAGATTCGAAATCTTCACCTTAGCCATCGGCTTTCTCCATTTCGTGAGAAAGAGGAGATGAAAACGAGTTGCACCATATACATATTTTCTCTCCTCAACCACATTGCTTTCGTGTCCCTAAAAGGATATTTTATCTAGGTAATGCATTTTTTATAGGGAATTAAATTCTTTTTTTATTGAAAGCAACTGTTTGGATATTTTAGTAAAAGGAATTTAAAATTTTAGAATTTTAAAAGGAATTTTAGTTAGTTGAAAGAATAGAATTTCAAATTCTATCTTCAAGGGAGTGAATTTCAAATTCTCAAAAGCAAGTTTCTCATACTCCGGTGGCTACAGCCGCCGTGGACTACGTCTCCGCAGTCAAGAACCAACATGACAAGATATGCATTCACGCTATCGGCGGCGGCATGCGCGGGATTCTCGCCGAAAAAGCCCTCATCTACCTGGAAGCCGCGTTGAAGAAGAAATCCAGCGACAGAAACACCACCATCGCAGGCTACTTCGATGTGGCCGTCGACGCCGGAGTCGACGACATCTTCATGGCGATGCTCTTCTCCATCAAAGTTCTCGCAAACCTGTAAGAAAATAACCACCACGATTTCCTTCCGCCGCTACATCCCAACCTCGACGATCTCCACCAGCACCGGCATGCCTCTTTCCTCCACCAGCGCCGCCCTCGCCTCCGGTACTGCCACCAGCACGCTCACCACGTATGCCGACTTGTCCATAATGTTTGACTCAATGTCTGCCATCAGCTCCACCAGCACCTTCATGATCCCCGCCTTCACCGCCCTGGTCTTGTTCTCCTTCACCATGCACAACGAGTACAGCGTCGTCGATGCATCCTTCTTCGCATGGAACCCCCCACTCTCCAGGAGGCACACCAGCAGTGGAATCGCGCCGGACCGCCCGATCGCTGCCTTGCTCTCCTCCACCTGCGAGAGTCTTAGCAGCACGCACGCTGCGTTCTCCTTTGCCATCGGGGTTCTCGCACGCACGTGCGATGCTCTTCTTCACAAGGCTTCGAGTTTTAATAAAGAAATCCAAACACAAAATTTAAAAAATAAAAGAATTTAAATTGGAACATTTAAAATTCTCACAATTTTAAATTGCCTCATCCAAACACACTCTAAATTCATTGAGCATAGGTCAAATCAAACAATTAATTAGGATTTGTGCATTCATTATGGAAGTTGGGATGAGCAGCGATAACTTAGGAGTAGCTTCCTTCAGTTTTCTTTCTAGTTAATAAGGTGGGGCCGTTGATACCTAAAACCATTCGAGACAATGACTTAATAGTTAATACACTGCTCGCAAAGGAATGTGTCCATACATTTGGTCATCTGCTTTTCTTCCACATAAAAAGTTTTGGAAATATTCAATTTTTGAACATTTCTTTTCTTATTACACTACAAAAAAAAAAAAAAGTAATGATTTAATTGTATAAAACTAACGACATCCTAAAGGCCATCACTACATCTTAGCGTGGGCCTAGCCGATACTATATATATTCTCACTTTCAGTGTAATTCTTTTTGTTACTTGTAAGGGTCAACTAACAAGATACTTGCATCGCTTTTGTTTTCACACATGTTCTAAATACATCTGTTTATAAAATTTAATCTCTATATTAAAATAAACATAATTGTTTATTAATATTTATATTCTCTAAACATATTAGGGATCTAAACTTGGTTGAACAAAGTGTGAGTATTGTAAATCTTTTGATATTGTTAAATTTCTACATATCAAAAGAAACACATACTCTAAAATGAAAAATGATTAGAATAGAGCAAAAACATAATTCAATCAAATCCGAATTTTTAGGCTATTTAAATCATTGTTTGCTACTATTTGAAAATTGAAACTATTGTTCATGTTCTTACCAGTTTCCAACTTAATAAATATCATTTTAATATATTGATTATGTATTTATATAAAAAAATCAATATTATTATAACTAATTTAATTTATAAAATTATTCGGTATGTAATATTTTACAATAAAAATATTTAATAAATTAATATTAAAATATTTATTATATAATTATGCAAAAATGATATTTAACCTTATTTTATAAATATTAAACAAAGCGACAAATATTATTTTATTATAAATATATTAAGTAATTAGATTTAAATTAATTTATAGTATAAAAATTTCAATTACATAATATAAATATTATTAAAAAATAGTTTATTCATAAATTTATTTTATTCGATTTCCAAGTAAAAATAATTTTATACAATTTTAAATTAAAAATAAATATTGTTGATTGTTTGATATGTTGTTATGTTAAATTCTAAAAAAAAAAAAAAGTTATATAACCTATAATGATTCGCCTATAATAGTGTTGAGCATGATGGTCTCTCATTAATGATATTTTTTGTCTCTATCATAAAAATTAATTTAATTTATGATATTATTAAGTAAGTATTTTAAAAGTATTATAATACAAATATACTTAATAAATTTATTTTAATAGTTATTATGTATTTATGTAAAAATGATTACTAAGTAAAAATGAGTTTTCCAAAAACAAACATTGTTTAGTCTTTGATATACGGATGCATTAACTAGTCATCCATTATGTTCTTGAGTAGCATTGTCTCTCCTGAATGATATTTAAGTTTTCTATCATAATTAAAATTATTTTTAATTTATGATATGAGTCTTTAATATGTACTTTTGTGAAATACTTGAAGAAAAAGTTTATTTAGTAAGTAATTTAAAATTGATTTTGTAACAAAAAATACATTTTATTGTTACTACATATTATGTAAAAAATTAAAACTGATATGACTTATGATATTATTTAAGTAATTAAAAATTATCCTGTAATAAAGTAGAAAAAAATTTGAAAGTGGCAAAAAAAATCTTGTAATAAAAATATATTTAATAAACTCTTAATAAAATATATATATTTTATGCAAAAACAATTTCTAATTAAAAATGATATTATAAGATTTTCAAGTAAAAATAAATATTATTAAATTTTTTATGTACAATTATGTGCTTGTATTAACTATTCGAATAAAGAACTTTGTTATATATAATAATTTTGAGTAGAATTTTATCTCATTAATAATATGTATGGTCTTTACTCATATGTTGTGTAAAACACGTACTCTACGAAAAAATTTGAAAAAATTATAAAAGTTCTTACAACTTCTAATAGAACAATTAAAATAAAATAAAAAATTAAGAAGTCGAAAAAAGTTTTATAACTTGACTTGTGTATGCAAAGTGGTGATGTCATTTATGTCTTATCCTTGAAGGGGTATTTAATCAAAATGTGCCCCATTTGGTAATATTAAAAAAAATGCCACCTTTGGAATAAAAAAAACCTTGTCATCTCTCAATATTTTTATCTCTAACTATTACAGTCCTAACTGTCATATCACTCTACTGAAAGAAGGAAAGTTTATTAAAAAAGAAAAGAACTGAAACTTTCTTGATTCCAAAATATATATTTAAGTAGACATTCTTATTTCAAATAACTTCCTTATTCATATCCACTTCTAAATATTTCCAAGCACTTACAGATTTTTACATAGACATCTCCAAACATTTCTAAGTTTATCTAATTTGAAATAATATGTAATTAACATTCTCCGGGAACTTTAAACACCAAACTCAACCTGAACTTGAACAGTAACCTCATCGTCCCTTGGGATCATTAATCTCAGAGAAAACATTCTTCGGGACGATCATCAACCTGTCAGATTCCTTACTCCCATAGCTTGTGGTGTTCAATCCAGTGCTGTTACTATGATCCGAAAGTTGCATACTACTGTGGGTACTGCTAAACATGTCCTCACTGTCTTCATAATCCTCACCACTCACAACCAAAGGCACCACTCCATTAACAGCACTATCCTGAAGCTGCAGTACAAACTCCAACACCCCAACGACATCGTTCATCGAAGGTCGCTGGGTCCCATCCTCAAGCAAACAGCTCAAAGCAACCTCACCAAACCTATGCAAACACTGAGGTGCTATCTGGCCCTTCAGTTTTGCATCCACAATCGCACCCAGAGAACCCTTGTGATAGAGATGCTTAGCCCAATCAACCAGTGACACCTGTTGCTTCTCCACCGTACGGAGCAAAGGCTGCCTCCCAGACAATACCTCCAAGAGCACCACCCCAAAGGAGTATACATCTGATTTCTCAGTCAAACGCTGTCGTTTGTAATATTCTGGGTCTAAATATCCAATGCTACCTTTCACCTGAGTGCTTACATGAGTCATTGAAGAACCAATGGGCCCGATTCGGGATAACCCGAAGTCTGAAACCTTGGCTACCCATTTTTCATCCAACAAGATGTTGGTGCTCTTGACGTCACGGTGAATGATCATGTGCTTCGCACCTGTATGCAGATAATGCAGTCCTCGTGAAGCACCTATGCATATCTGAAGCCTGTGCTTCCATGAAAGAGAAGGGTTATCGGTGCCGTAGATATGCTCACGGAGGGTTCCACGATCTATGAATTCGTAAACGAGTATCATCTCATTGCTCTCGTTGCAGTAACCGACGAGGGAAACAAGATTGAGATGGCGAAGTTGAGACAGCATTTCGATCTCGTTCACGAACTCCTGTTTACCTTGCTGAGAACCGGGTTTGAGCCTTTTGATTGCGACACATGTTGCACCGTCGTCGATGTAGCCTTTGTACACGTTGCCGAAGCCTCCCGCTCCAACCATGAAGAGTTTGTCGAAGTTGTTGGTGGCAGCTCTTACTTCTGCAATTGAGAAATAACGGCAGAGGTTGGTTGGTAGCGATGATGAGCCACTTCCGCGAGAAGTTCCTTCTTTTTTGTCGTCAACGGCGACGTTCTTCTTGCGTTTGACGAGGAAGAAAACGACAATAAGGGAGAGCAAAACAACTCCGGAAACTGCACCTGCGATGGCGGCAAATAGGGTTCTCGTGGTGCCGTTGCTTTTCTTCTCTGAGCTATGATGGGGAACCTCGGGGGTTTGTGCACGAAGAGGGTCTGGGTTTGGTCCGGCGAGATTACCTGTTGAGTCGTTGATTTTGAAAAGTTCAATTCCATTTAGTTTTGCGTCCTTGGCCAAGCTTGTAGGGTTAGGATGCATTTTGAGTGAAAGATATGCCCTTTGATGCTGATTCCCTTGAATGAAAACTGCATACTGTCTAACCACTGGGACACCCTTCTGTTCATCGCTCCAACCGAGAACATCTGCCCAGTCTTCAACCAACTGATCATGAACGAAGATGTAGAAGCTCAGGTCACCAGGCTTGTTAACCCCCGGGTCAAGCTCGCAAAAGTGTAACCTTAGCAAGTAGGTGAAGCCAGAATCAATGGGAAGCTGCCATGTGAGGTTGAACCTCAAGTTCTTAGAGCTATCAGGTCCCATATTCCTTAAGGATCGATACACTTGGTCTGGTGCCGTATAGTTAGGAGTAGTCTTCGTGAATCTCAGCTTAGTTATAGTGTCAATATCTAGAGATAGTACACTTTGACTAGTTACATATTTTTTATCCACATCCCAGCTTCTGAGCATACCAGTGTCCTGTGAGGCAGGGATTTCTGCGTCTCCAACTCTTAACCGATACTTCGTCTCCAAAGCATAGTTGTTTTCAATGGGAATTGGGTTCGTGAGGCCAACGAGTTGAGGCAATCCAGCGCTGTCGACGACATCAGGATTGGTGTAGTAGAGATAGGAGGGCATTGAAACAATCTCGATTCCATTGATGAAAGCGTACGAATCTATGGTTGTCGGTATGAAGGTTATGTTGAGCCTCTTACCATCTTCAAGGTGGATGCAATACTCTCTGAACAAGTATTCGCCAGGCTCGTCGTCAGCATCAGCATTGAGGGAAGCATTGAAATCTTTAAGGAGGGTGTATGGGCCAGATTTGACTGAAAAATAGGCTTTGGGGGGATCAAAGTTTTGGTATGAAGTTGAGCGGAAGAAGAGGCGAAGGAACTTTGGGCCGGTGGAGACAGGGAAGGAGTAAGTGAATTGGGAGTGAGAGAGACGAGCATAGGTGTAAGGGCCCTGTTGTGTAGATGGTGTTAGCGCAGGAGCTGCAACTGTGTTCTGGCTATCATGAAGGAGTTTGGTGTTGCTGTCTCCAATCCAGTTCCGACCGTCCGGTGTGGACGAATTGATGGATGAGCCACAATCGATGCTGAAGATCTCATCGGGACTATAAATAGTAACCTCTGCTATGGAAAGGTTAGGGAGGGACAACAACAGCAGGTGGAGGAGGATAGCTCCTAAAGCAAATCCAGTGCAAGTTTTTTCCATGGATTGTAATCCAAGCACCACATAGTAGCAGAACAGAGACCTCAAACACTATTAATCAACGAATGGTTCATGTCTATTTTTTTTTTTTTTTAAAGTTAGCGGAGACTTCAAGTCTATGCTTGCTTGCTTTCTTCTTCTTATTATTATTATTATTATTAATTATTTTTTATTGGACTTGGTTGCGACTTGTCAATGTACTAGCTGTGTGGAAATTTCAAGCACGGCAAAAATATCTCGAGTGATTTTTTATTTTTTATTTTTGTTGCACTGTTTGAACTTTGAACATAAAATAAAGTTTTATTATCGGTATATCAAAATTAAATTTTAATTTTATTATAAGATAATTAAAGGGCTTATAAATTGTATCAAAAAGTGAATTTTATAGTTATTTTTTAGTGATGATATGCAAAGGTTTAAACATATTAAATATTTCTTTATCAAAGATTTTATTTAATTGTTTGAACATGTGAGTATGATAAACTCATAGTAATATCTTACAAATAAAAACTCTTTCTTAACATTTAACATTTTTAAAATAAATTACCAATTTCATTAATTCTAAAAATTGGGATGCACTATTAATTGAGTCTCTACAAATAATAAAATTAGATTGTTTGCTATCTTCTAACTTAGCTAAAATTATCTCATCAACTTAACATAATAAAAAAAAATCTTGAAATCAAAGTGGTTGAATAAAGGAGAGGACATAAAAACAACAAGGATTTTACTCTTCTAAAGTTTTTTTTTTTTTGAAGCATTGACTCTTCTAAAGTTAGCGGATGAACTTTATAAAATAAAATGCATCTATAAATGACTAGTTAGAAGATCAACCATTAAAAGTTATAATAAAATTATTCAGTAAAGAAAATTATAATAAAATTAAATATATATTCAATAAAATCTAAAATTAATCATAAATTTACTTGTTAATTTTATCTTCTAAGATACATTCCACTTATTTTAGTAGAGCCAAAAATCCAAAGGAAAGACACTGTTTATAAATCGTAAAAAGTTGTCTCTTCTAGTATTGTGTCACCCCACTTCACATGTTGAAAATGACACAAATTAAAGACGTACATGTGAAAGTTAGATAGTAGGTAGCTTATTAATAATAATATAAATTTGCACTGCCGACGCTATGTAATGCGCAGCTGTACTAGGGTATAGTTTATATATGACATATGAGCTTAGATAAATGTTTTATTAGGAGAGGTGAGAGAATTAGATAGTAATTTAATTAGTAATTAAATCTGAATTTATTTTGATGTAAGGATTGTTATTTTTCTCTCACCTCTAATAATAAAATACTCATATCACCTCCTCCCAATATGTATATACATATATATATCATAAGTGTGGATATTATAGAGTGTTGAATTTAATTTGAGAAAATATATCTGTTACAAGTTGTATCAAGGAGAAGCATAGACATGAAGAAGCGAGGATCAGGCAGGCGTTTCCTGATGTGGGTTATGGTGATTTGGCTCCACGCACATCTCAGCATTGCAGCTGAACTGTCCAAGTCCAATGACACGGACACTGCTTCTGAGAGTTCTGTGTGCGATGGCTCCGTAGAAGACTGCCTCAACAACGTCCACCGCTTGGACTCAGAGCTTCTTCCCACCATCTCCAGCTCCCACTTCCGCAGAATCCTCGCTGGAGGAGCCAATAAAGTCGTTTTTGATACACTCAAATCTGCAGCCTTCTTGTGTACGACTATCAATGGTTATCGTCGGTGTGGGGCCAGAGTTCCTCCCGGTGGTATACCCAACCGATGTGCTAATAAAGGTAGCTTTTTAAGGAATTGCCATAAGATTGATAGGTAGTGATCGCGTCGGTCAAGCTATTTTATGTGTTCTTATGCTTTTGCTTACTCCCTCCTCAGCCGATGTGCTGTGCATGTCTCCATTGTTGGGCGTGTTTTCGTTTATTGCAACAATAACTCGATCTCCTATGTTGGGGAAGAGATTATGAACATATGTATTCTTTTCTGCTTTCAACTTTTTGAAGCCAATGACTATATTTCCTCTCTTAAGGAGGAGTTTCGTAAGGATATTCTTTAATCTCTTAAATTTCAGGTTGGGAATCTTAAATTCTTACCATTGGTATGTATATTTTAAAAATCATTTTAAGGAATTTAATGCTTTCAATAATATTTTTGAATGAAAAAAATAATTATGCACGAAGGCTTAACCAAGTTATATTATTTAAAAATTGGACACAATTCTCAGATATTACCGTGATTGTATGTAGTCCGATCTTTTATTTATAGATTAAGATCCAATTTTTTTTTTCATTTTTTAATCATTGATTATATTGATAAAAATTAAGAACTTAGATTTAAGTGAAATTAGTCACTTTGACTTAATATTTTTATGTAAATTATAAGTAAAAAAGTAGTAGGAACACGAATAAACTATCAATAAATGCGAGAACATTTAATTCTATAATTTTTATCTAAAAAATTTTATACAATTCATAATATATGACAAATTTATTAACTTTTAAAATTAATTATCTTCAACAATGATGCATTACTAGTGACGTATGTATTACTAGTAACGTTGTAAAATTATAACGTCCGTACATAAACATTAATTTTTTTTAATTGAATTTTCCATAAAACATTCTCATAATAAGATGTAAGAATCTAACTTTCTCCGGTTAAATCTATTTTTATTGTGATATATAAAATTATAGTTTTTCATATTACTCTTGTTCAATCACTTAATTTGATAAACATTTAAATTTTTAATAAAAATAACACATTAATATTTGACTCCCAAAAATCTTATATAAATATTCCCAAAAATATTTATTGCAACATAAATATATTTTAATTATTCCTATGAATCATAATTATCATCATAATGATCGAGAATCATACTTATGTGGTACATTTTTTTTTTTTTTACAAAACATCTCTAAACTAAAGTAATCAATAATGGAATGTTAGACCAATATTGGTTTTCAGCCAAACCTCTCTAGACTTCAAAAAATTATGCCCTTATAAAATATGGGTTGACTCAACCCACACTACTACAAAAATGTCCTTTAATGGTAGTTCTTGAATGTTTTTAATGATAGTTTTCAACTCTTGTTTAATATCAACTTTTAATGATTTTCAAATTTGTCTTCAAATAACATTACTGCAAAAACAACATACAAAGTTTGTTATAAAGCATATTCAAAGATAGTTTAAAACTGTTTTTAAAGTAAACATCAATGAAAGTCAAGATTTTCAAAAAATCGTCTTAAAACGATATTTTTTTAAGATGATTTTGTCCCCTTCTAAGACTGTTTTGTAAAGAAATAGTCTTAGAATGTATTTTTAAAAAAAATTAAAATAATTGAGAATTCTAAAATAGTTTTTGAAAGAACCATCTTAGGATTATTTTTTAAATAAATAAAATTTAAAATTTGATGAGGATTTTAAGATGATTTTTCTAAAAGCCATCTTAAGAAATAGACTTTTTAATATGATTTTTCAGATAATCATCTTAAAGTGTCTTTTTTTTAACAAAAAAAATTAAAAATTTTGAACATTCTAAGACGACGTTTTTACTAAAAATCGTTTTTGAGTGTATTTTTTTTATAAAAAAAGACTAAAAATAATAAAAATATTATTATTAAAAATTGTATACATATTATTAAAAAATATTATTTTCTTTTATATTTTTAAAACAAGAAATAAAAATTTCATATTTCATATTATTAAAAATATTATAATGCTAGAGAGGAAAGACTATATCAGCCCGGTTTATTTATATATATAACATGCAGAACAAGAATTCATAAATCATAGGAATTGAAATCCTATCCATGGAAAAACAAATCAAGTAATCACGTTTTTATAATAAAAAAGAATACAAATCACAATAAATACAAATAAGAAGTTTAAGCATCAAATACCGTATTGCACTTTGACATAGTCCTTGTAAGTTGTGCAGCAACACCGAAATCCCCTGTTCATTATTAGCCACTAATCTTAATTAGCAAGTATGTCGTTACAAGTCCAAGAATATTAATGCCTTATATATGAGATCTAAATTCCAATAAATGAAGAAAGGAAGGAAGTGTAGGGTGAAGACCGTGCTTTTGACAACTAATAGAAACGCAACATACATTAGAGATTGTCAAACCTGCATAAAAGTTCTGGAGAAAAGTATATTTACATATTAATAAATCAAACAAAGAAAATCCAGATACTATGGAGTTTATTCTAGGTACTTACAAGAGCTATGTTCACTTGGAAAACTTTTGTGTCCTTCCTTAATAACAGTCTTATCTCCCGTACATCTAATATTTCTTGTTATTAGATCAAACACCAGTAATCAATACAACATTTAAAATTAAATTAATGGCTTTCAAGTTCTTCACAAAATTGAAGAAACACATGATAAAAACAAAAAAAAAAACACAAAAATAATTTATTAAGAAAGTATTTATTGCCTAAAAACATTAAAATACTCAATTATTATTACTTTTTAAGTAATTAAAAATATATATTAAATGTTCCCCAGAAGAAAAAACTGCTAAAGTTATTCATCATTGAAAACCTAATATGTTGGAAGTGTAGCGTTATTGTGGTATTATAACTAGAGTTTAATTTCTATAATTCATACTATCGATTAATTATAAATAATGATATATATATTTTAAAGATAATTATTGTTAAAAACAATAAATCATGGAATATAATTTTTTTTATTAGATATGACAATGAAAACGCATAATATTTACACTATGAGTTCATAGATGTACCAAAAAATAACACTACAAGTGCAAAATACTTTTTTTTTTACTAAATAAGTGCATAGTACTAATATTTTATGAACCATAGCCTTTGGAAACAGACGAGGAGCTATTGGCCTCCTGGGTCATTTATTAGCAGTCAAACTAATGTGTTGCAATGCTGGCTTTTGGATGTAATTCATGTACTGCTACATTCAAAACAAAACGGTGAACTATTTAAAACTCGTGATTTTGATTGTGTCTGTTCATCTGATTTTCTGGCATTTTTCTGCCGCAAATGACAAAATTAGCAATAAAAATTGAAACACCGAAATATTAAAGAAACACAATGTCAATAAAAAAAAAAGTACAACTTAGTTCATTTTCAGTGTTCCTAGACGTAATGAATACAATTTCAATCTGAGTGTAATTCCCTAATTTCAATTCTATTAATTTCAGTCTTTTAATAATACTGTGCCCCTTACTCATGCCTGAAAAATATTTGTAATATAATATCATTGGCATTGCCAGATTAACCATATATAGGATCTCAATACACATAGAACACAACTACATGCTTACATAGCACACAATCATATTTGAGCACTTCAGCCACAAAATTCGCAGTGAACATTTTAACAGAGACCACAAAATTGAACTGAGTCTTCCAAGAATCACTTGTAGCTAGAAAGAAACTCAAAATTCTCTGATCAGTAACTACATAGCAAACTATCATATTTGAGCACTTCAGCCACAAAATTCAGTGAACATTTTAACAGAGAACACAAAATTGAACTTAGTGTTCCAAGAATCACTTGTAGCTAGAAAGAAACTCAAAATTGTCAGATCAGTAACTTGAAGCACGAAGAAAAATAACAGAGGGGATTAAATAAGATAGAGAAGCAGACTCTCAAGTTACCTAAAATACCATTCATGGGTGTTCTAATTTCATGTGAGACGGTAGCTAGAAACTGAAATTGAAAACAAAAGTAGGAATTTCAGACAAGACAAGATGCAAACCACACAACACAAGCAATTTTAAAGAAGAGGAATTATTGGTGACTTGCTTTTGCAATTTTAAAGAAGAGGAATTATTGGTGACTTGTTTATGTCAGCATGCTGACTTGCTTTTGCTTCCAAAAGCTCCCCAACAATGGCATGATTCTCTAAAGAGTTACACAAGATGACAAAATTACTTTCAAGAATAATGATTAACCTAGAAAGGAGAATGCATAAAATTTGTTAGGAAGTCCCACATCGTCTGTCTCAGTCCTTGGGGTGCAGCTTATATATCCATTGGACAACTTCACTTAGTACCAATTGGTTTTAAGATGAAATCTAACATGGTATCAGAGTCCTCTAAGCTTCTAGCCGCCATCTCACTATGGCTACCTCTAGCTCATCTGGTGAGGATGATTCTACTCCACCACCACCACCTTCCTTCACTGATCCCAGTCAAAACCCAACCAGCCCTTTCTATATCTATCCCAATGAGAATCCCACATCTGACTACCAATAATTTCCAATCTTGGTCCCGTTCATTTCGAATGGCTCTTATCTCCAAGCATAAAATGGAATGACCTCTGTGAACGCTATTGATATTTGGAATGACCTCCGTGAACGCTTCTCTTAAGTCTTTGTGGGAGGAACTAGATAACTATCGCCCTTTGCCTCCTTGTTCTTGCTCTGCAAAAACTTACCACCAACAGGATTTTATCATTCGTTTCCTTAAAGGCCTTGATGAGCGTTTTGCCATGGTGCGTTCTCAAATCCTCTTGCTCGATCCTCTTCCTTCTGCCAATCGAGTATTTTCCATGATCATCCAACATGAACGACAACATTCCAACCCAACTTTTTCAGCTCTGGACACAAACCCATTCGTTAATGTTGTTTTTGGAAAAGGCCGAGGCAACCCACAACAAGGGGGGACCAAATCAACACGTGAATGTGACTTTTGTGGCTGCTTCGGTCACACCATTGATTCTTGCTTCTAGAAATCGAACACCACGCCGCCAAAATGTAGCCACTGCGACAAACTTGGTCACACCAGTGATGTTTGCTACTTTAAGTTTGGGTACCCTCATGGACATCCGAAATATCCAAGTCACCCACGTCTCTCTAACAACAAATATACCTCCGGTGGCGGCACAACCTCTTCAGGTGGAGGTGCGGTGAACAGCGCTGAAGTGGCAACCCCAACCCATGGAGGAGAAAGCAAGAAAGAAAGCTCAACTCAGGATCATGGGTTTCACATCACAATGGCCCAATACCAAGAATTGATGAATCTTCTCAGCAAATCCTCTGGACCTGGTGGTGCAAGCTCAGAGACTACTCTTACGCGAGCCAACCTCACTCATTCTAGCCCAAATCAAATTCACAATTCTGGTTTTGGTAGTCATTTTGTTTTTTCTATTCCCACCACACACACACTTAACACTCTTAGTTTACACACCACACCATGGATAATTGACTTTGGAGCCACAGACCATATAACTTGTTCCTTAGATTGTTTTATACATATTCTACAATTGCACCAATAAATATTCATTTACCCAATGGATCCACTGTCCAATCCCACATTTCAGGCAACATAAAATTCACTCCAGATTTCATTATCCATAATGTTCTTTTTGTTCCTAATTTTAGCTTCATTCTTTTGTCTATCCCAAAGTTATTATACACTTTCCCATGTCGTGTTACTTTTTCTACTGATCTTTCTAAAATTTCTTGTGCAATACAGGACATGAGCACGTTGAGGGCGATTCGTTTGACTGACTTGAAGGAAGGCCTTTTTCACTTGATAATTGGAAAGGATAGAAGCCCATCTACCAACAATATCACCACCACCAACACCAATAACTCTAAGCTTTGGCATTTTAGATTAGGTCATTTATCTGGTAATCGTCTTAATGTCTTAAATCAACAATTCCCTTTTATTTCAAAAGATTCTAATGAAATTTGTGACATTTGTCATTTAGCTAAACAAAAATGATTGCCCTATTCTCTTAGTTCGAGTAGAAGCTCTAAAATTTTTGAGTTGATTCATATGGATATTTGGAGACCATTCTCTAAATCATCAATTCATGGACATAGATATTTCTTAACTATACTTGATGATTTTAGTAGATATACTTGGGTGGTTTTATTAAAATCAAAAAGTGAAGTGAAAACACATGTTCAAAATTTTATTAATTTGATTGAAAATCAATTTGAAACAAAAATTAAATGCATTCGATCCGATAATGGTCCTGAATTTTTTCTTAAAGAGTTTTTTTCTTCAAAGGGTATAATTCACCAAACTAGTTGTGTGTATACCCCTCAACAAAATGGAAGAGTGGAACACAAACATCAACATATCCTTAATGTAGCTAGGGCCCTTATGTTTCAATCTAAAATTTCAACAAATTTTTGGTCCTATGCTATAAAACATGTCATTTTTCTCATAAATCGTGTTCCCTCTCCTGTTATTTCTTATAAAACACCCTTTGAACTTTTATACAAAACTCAACCAGATTTTTCTATGATCAAAGTTTTTGGTTGCTTATGTTATGCATCAACTCATAATCAAACTCACAAGTTTCAACCTCGTTCAAGAAGAGGGGCATTCTTAGGTTTTCAAAATGGTACCAAGGGATATGTTATTTTAGACATTAAAACAAGAGAAATATTCATTTCTAGAAATGTTTTTTTTTTTCATGAATCCTTTTTTCCATTCCACATAAACCAAAACCTCTTTACTAGCGAAACCCAACCAAATTCACATATAGACCCAATTTCACATACACCACCTCAATTTACCCCATCCACACCTATCACAACAAACATTGAACCAACAATTTCTCAACCCAATGGCTTACCATCACCTCTCCCAAATCCTTC
This sequence comes from Glycine soja, assembly GCF_004193775.1. Taxonomy (NCBI): domain Eukaryota; kingdom Viridiplantae; phylum Streptophyta; class Magnoliopsida; order Fabales; family Fabaceae; genus Glycine; species Glycine soja. The sequence continues at coordinate 21,762,958 of NC_041009.1, read as the reverse complement.
AAGTCCTCATAAAACTGACACACCAAACCCCAACATCATTAATCAATACACCCAAGAACCATCGTCTAACCATGCTCTACCACGTCGCTCCAACCGTGACACTCATCCTCCTTCTTACCTTTCTGATTATCAGTTTCAAATTCCTTCCCTCAAGTCTGCTCAATCCTCATCAACATGCACATATCCCATTCAAAGTTTCCTCTCATACAGTCACGTCTCTCCTTCTCATCACCATTTTCTTATGACTCTGTCATCTGAGCACGAACCCACCAGTTTTCATGAAGCTGTGAAACATCAATGTTGGTGTGATGCCATGAAATGTGAGATCAAGGTTCTGCAGTTGAATCAAACCTAGGACATTGTTCAAACCCCTTCTCATGTATAACCAATTGGGTGCAAATGGGTATATAAAATCAAATGGCTACCAGATGGCAGTATTGAGCGTTACAAGGCTCGTCTTGTTGCCAAAGGATACTCTCAAATTGAAGGCATAGATTACTTTGAAACCTTCTCCCTTGTTGTTAAGATGGCCACTGTTAGAGATGTTCTTGCTCTAGCATCGATTAATCGATGGCACCTCCATCAGTTAGATGTTAGCAACGCTTTCTTACACGGGGACCTCAGGGAGGATGTTTACATGGAGATCCCTCCTGGCTTGCTTGGTTACACATCAAGTCAAAGTTGCAAATTGAAGAAATCACTCTATGGATTAAAGCAATCCAGCAGAAAATGGTATGAAAAATTATCTACTCTATTGCTGACATTTGGTTATTCACATGCCCATGCCGATCATAGTCTATTTATCTAGGCTCATAATTATGAATTTACTGCTCTAATTGTATATGTTGATGACATTGTGCTGACCAATAATTCCCTTGTTGAGATTGAACGCATTAAGCGTACTCTTCACACTAATTTTCACATTAAGGATTTGGGAAAACTGAAATATTTTTTGGGGCTTGAAGTTGCACATTCTGATAAAGGAATTTCATTATGCCAACATAAGTATTGTTTGGATTTACTGAAAGATTCTGGTATGCTTGGGTGTAAGCCATTCTCCACTCCTATGGACAGTTCTCTTCGACTCCATAATGATTCCTCTGGTTTTCTTGATGATCCCCTATCTTATAGATGCCTAGTTGGAAGACTGGTCTATTTGACAAGCACACGCCCTGATATTGCCTTTGCTACACAGCAACTAAGTCAATTTATGTCCAAACCAACAAAAGCCCATCATGCTGCAGCTGTCCACGTTCTTCGATATCTTAAAGGGTGTCCAGGCCAAGGTTTATTTTTTCCAAGGACTTGCTCTCCTCATCTACTTGGGTTTAGTGATGCTGATTGGGCAACATGTATTGACTCTAGGCGCTTTATTACTGGTTATTGCTTCTTTATAGGCAATTCCCTTGTTTCATGGAAAACCAAGAAGCAAACTACAGTATCACGTTCCTCTTCCGAGGCTGAATATCGAGCACTTACTTCTCCAACTTGTGAATTACAATGGCTTTCTTACCTTCTAAGAGATCTTTGAATTCCTCTTTCCAAGACTCCCATACTTTATTGTGATAATCATAGTGCTTTTCACATTGCTGCCAATCCAATCATTCATGAACGCACCAAACACTTGGACATTGATTGTCATCTAGTCCGTGAAAAGTCCTAAGCTGGACACATGTTACTGCTCTCAGTCCCTTCTTCAAATCAACTTGCGGATATATTCACAAAGGCTCTCCCTCCTCAATCCTTCAGCACCAATCTTTCTAAGCTGCAGTTACAAAACATTTTTGCACCTCCAGCTTGTGGGGGGCTAATAGAGGAAACATATAATTCTAGCTTAAATAAGGAAACATATAATCCTAGCTTAAATGCTACATAATAGAGGAAACATATAATCATAGCTTAAATAAGGAAACATATAATCCTAGCTTAAATTATTTGACAGCACAACATTATTTTCCTTTCCTTATTTTTCTTCCATATATATTATATTTATGAGAATATGATTTGATTCCATATTTCCTTTCTAGGTTCTAGGTCATTCTATTACCATTGTACAGATTATAAATAATGTAATCATTGCTATTATTAAGTAATGGAATTTCATACGAATTCTCTTTGCCTCATTCCCTTTTCTGTTAAAATTGTTGTCTCACTGATAGAGAAATAGAGGTGCAACAAGAAACAGAGGTGCAACAAGCAATTGAGAAAGAACAAGGTGCAAACAACAACAGAGAGGTGCAAATAGAAGGCAGAGCAAAAAGGACAATTACTAAACCTTTATACCTGAAGGATTTCGTATGATCATGGCTGAGCTGGCAATAGGAAGATCTGCAAGGATTACTGTCAAGGATCAGGGGACAGCCATAACAAATTCCATATTTTTGTAATCTTTGCACCTAGCACAGAATCACAATTCTGTTAGGAATTCTATTATAAATATGGATTCATTGTAATAAGCAGATCATGAATGAAAATACTTAGCTTTTTAATTTCCATCTTCTCTTCTATTCTGGAGGAACTGGTCCTCGAAACCAACCCAAGTTATCTCTAACATTTGGTGCTCTCATTCCCATGGTCGACCAACCTCTATACGGCAACCCACATTCACCACTCGAGGCCGTCATCCTCAAGCTCACCACCCTACAGGTTTCCCTTGGTCAAACCGTTCAGTCCATGGCCCAGAAATTCGATGAACTCTTGATACGTTTACCCTCCATCTCATCTTCTCCATCCTCGCAACCTATTCCCTCCATCTCCCCTGTACCTGTACATCAACACCGCATGAAATTAGACATTCCACGCTTCGATGGTACTGACCCTTTGGGTGGGTATTCAAAATTAATCAGTATTTCCATTACCACGCAACACCAGAACACGATCACCTTAACTTTGTGTCTTTCTATATGGATGGCCGAGCTCTTGCTTGGTTTCAGTGGATGGCCACTAATGGCCAACTCACCTCCTGGCTCGCCTTCATCCAAGCCCTTCAGACCCGCTTTGCCCCTTCCCATTATGACGACCCCACCGGTAACCTCTTCAAGCTCACCCAGCGCGGCTCCGTGACGCAATATTTATCGGAGTTTAAGGAGCTTGCTAACAGAATTGTTGGGCTTCCCCCTCAATTTCTCCTCAGTTGTTTCATTTGGGGCCTTAATCCCGAAATTCATCGCGAGGTGTAATCGTTGCAGCCCCTTTCTCTGGTGCAGGCTGTGGGTCTTGCTCGTCTCCAGGAGGAGAAGCTCCTGGACACGCGCCCAACCTTCTGCAACCGCACTCTGCCCGCGCTTTCCATTCCTCAACCCCGTCAGGTGACAACCCCTGCCCTTCTTCAAGCTCCTTCTTCACCTGCTCCGCCACCACGCCTACCTCCGCTAGTGAAGCGCCTATCACCGGCAAAGATAGCTTCTCGCCACGAACGAGGGTTGTGTTTTACATGCGAAGAGAAATACCATAGAGGCCACCGGTGTGCCTCTAGGGTTTTCCTGCTGGTAGCGGCTGAAGATGAGAACCCTGATCCTTATATAGAGGACTTGGACCCGGCTCCGGAATCGCCCGATAGCCCGAACCCGACCACGGCCCAAATTAGCTTTAACTCACTTGCGGGTAATTTGGCACCCGAAACTCTCCGCCTGTTGGGCACGACCGCCAGCCACCACGTCGTCATCCTCATCGATGGGGGCAGCACCCATAATTTCATCCAGGAAGACTTGGTTCAGCGGATAGGCCTCCCCACACAGGATACTACCCCCTTGCGGGTCTTGGTTGGCAATGGCCAACACTTGGCTTGTTCTCGATGGTGTCCACGTGTTCCTCTCACCATTCAAGAACTCACCTGTGAAGTGGACCTCTATGTCTTACCCATTGTCGGCGCCAACATTGTCCTTGGCGTTTAATGGTTGAAGACTTTAGGACCTGTGCTAACTGATTACTCCTTGATGACTATGAAATTCTTTTATGATCAACGCTTAATTGAACTTCAAGGCGACACCGAACTCACCATCAACATGTTAACACCACCTCAATTTTGACGCTTACTGAAACACAATGATCAAGGTTCTTGTTACCACATTGCAGTCCTCACAGAATCATCCCCTGACGAGCCCGCACCTTCCTTGCACCCTCGCATTCAAACATTGATTGACCACTTTGAGACCCTATTTCAGACTCCTACTTCCCTACCGCCGGAGAGAATTACGGACCACCATATTCATTTACTTCTGCAAGCTACCCCTGTTAATGTGCGCCCCTACCAGTACCCTCATTATCAGAAACAGGAGATTGAACTCTAGGTCGAATCCATGCTGCAGAAGGGTCTTATTCGACCCAGCACCAGTCCCTTCTCTTCTCTGGTGCTCCTCGTTTGCAAACATGATGACTCGTGGCAGTTCTGCATGGACTACCGCGCCCTCAACGCCATCACAGTACGCGACAGGTTTCCCATTCCAACTATTGATGAATTATTAGATGAATTGGGCAAAGCTTGTTGGTTTTCGAAACTCGATTTGTTGCAAGGATATCACCAAATTCGTATGCATTCCTCAAACATTGCTAAAACGGCCTTTCGCACTCACCACGACCACTGAGTTTAAGGTTATGCCCTTCGGGCTATGCAATGCTCATTCCACCTTTCAGGTAACGATGAACATGCTTTTCCAGCCATTCCTCTGACGATTTCTAATTGTCATCTTTGATGACATTTTAATTTATAGCATCACCTTTAATGATCATGTTCTTCATTTGCAACAAGCTTTTCAGGTTTTGTTGGACAATCAATGCATCTTGAAGTTGTCCAAATGTACTTTTGCTCAGCCACAGGTGGAATACCTTGGCCATGTGGTCTCCCAACGAGGGGTGGAGCCAGTCACTTCCAAGGTGGATGCTGTGTGCCAGTGGCCCACTCCGCACTCTGCTAAAGCCCTCTGTAGCTTCTTGGGCCTCGCCAGATTTTATAGAAGATTCATTAAGGGGTATGCCACTATTGCAGCCCCATTAGTTGCGGCCACCACCACAAAGCCCTTTCAGTGGACTGCACCTGCCCAGTTAGCATTCAAACATCTGAAACAGGCTCTGTCGGAAGCCCCTGTTCTCACCCTTCCCGACTTTCAGCTGCCATTCACGGTCGAGACTGATGCATCAAGCATCGGGATGGGTGTGGTTCTCTCCCAACGAGGCCATCCTATTGCCTATTTTAGCAAACCTTTTCCCCCGAAGCTGCGCCATTCTTCTACATATGTACTCGAGCTGTTTACAGTGACGACCGCGGTCAAGAAGTGGTGCAGACTCTTGAGCAACACATGTACCTGACCCGTTTGATGGGGTACGACTACCAAATTCAGTTTCGTTCTGGTGCCACTAACCAAGCCGCGGATGCGTTGTCCCGCCTTCCCGAGGAGGAGTCTTCCCTCTCCCTCGTCTTATCAGTTCCTTGCTTAATCTTTATGGAGGAATTGTGCAAACAGTTAGCCCAACACGAGACTTACCAGACCCACCTTCAGGCAATTCAAATCACTCCCACCAAGTTTCCTGATTTCACCATCTCAAACAATCTCATTTTACGCAGAGGTCGCATATGGCTTCCCCCACACATACCCTTGATTACTACCCTCCTCATAGAGTACCATGCGACTCCAACCGGAGGACATCTTGGAATTGCTAAAACCATAGCCCGTTTAATGGACAACTTCTACTGGGATGGTTTACGAGACGTCATGGCCAAATTTGTTTCCAGTTGCCTGGACTATCAGCATGCCAAGTATGAGACCAAACGCGTCGCTGGACTCTTGTGTCCTCTGCTAGTTTCACACCGTTCATGGGAGGACCTCTCCTTGGACTTTATCACTGGATTACCTGCTTTTCAGGGGAATACCGTCGTCCTTGTCGTGGTTGATAGGTTCCCTAAGGGAATTCATATGGGAATGCTACCAACTTCCCAACAGTTGTTGGATTATTCATGAACATTGTCAGCAAGATTCACAGCCTCCCTCACAGCATGATCTCGGACCGCAACCCCCTATTCCTTAGTAGGTTCTGGCAAGACTTATTTCGCCTCAGTGGCACCCAATTACATATGAGCTCCTCCTACCATCCTCAGAGCGATGGTCAGACAGAAGCTCTTAATCATGTCATTGAACAATATCTCAGGGCTTTTGTTCACCGACGACCAAACTCGTGGGGTAAGTTGTTGATGTGGGTTGAATGGTCTCACAATACCTCATGGAATGCAGCCACTGGATCCACCCCATACGAAATAACATTTGGCAGGAAGCCCTTTAATTACCCTGAGTACCTTGCCAGAAAATCTAAGCTCGATGTTGTTGATGATATGCTAACCACGCGCGAGGATACCTTTCGCCTGATACGAAAGAAACTTCTCAAAGCTCAGGGATTGATGAAGAAGTACGCGGATGCTAAATGTAGAGACTTTGTGTATCAGGTTGGTGATTGGGTCATGGTCAAACTCAGACCCCATCGCCAAACCTCTGCCAAACCTCAATCCCACATCTCCAGCAAACTCTCGAAACATTTTTATGGACCATTAGAGATTATTGAGCGCATTGGCCCTGTGGCCTATCGATTAAAGCTCCCTGAGGATGCCCGCATCCACCCTGTTTTCCACTGTTCCATCTTGAAACCATTCAAGGGGTCGCCGGCAGCGGCATAATTTGTTCCCCTCCCTGCTCAATTTGCTCATGACCAGCCCCTCATCTCTCTAGTAGCCATTCTGGACTACCGTCGTAGCTCGACCACTGCAGGGTCACCATGGGAAGTGTTGGTGCAATGGTCAGGTCTTGCTCCTGATGAGACTTCCTGGGAATCCTGGTCACAGCTATGTCGCGATTACCACCTTGAGGACAAGGTGCATTTCCAAGGCCCGTGGGATGATAGAGAAACAGAGGTGCAACAAGCAATTGAGAAAGAACAAGGTGCAAACAACAACAGAGAGGTGCAAACATAAGGCAGAGCAAAAAGGGCAATTACTAAACCTTCATACCTGAAGGATTTCGTATGATCATGGCTGAGTTGGCAATAGGAAGATCTGCAAGGATTGTTGTCGAGGATCAGGGGACAACCATAACAAATTCCATATTTTTGTAATCTTTGCACCTAGCACAGAATCACAATTTTGTTAGGAATTCTATTTTAAATATGGATTCATTGTAATAAGCAGATCATGAATGAAAATGCTTAGCTTTTTAATTTCCCTCTTCTCTTCTATTCTGGAGGAACTGGTCCTCGAAACCAGCCCAAGTTATCTCTAACACTCACCAAATATTCGAACAACATCATCCAAAATTGAATCAAGAAGCTCCTTAGTAGCAACCTGTGCTTTCCCAGCAAGAGCCATAAGAGGTGATACAGGGCTCACAACCAACAGAGTTCCATCAATAGATATTCCATTCTTACGCTTCTATTTTGGTAACTGATAACTTTCTAGTTGACCTTTTATGAAGTGCAAATTACCTGTTCCAGCCTGGGAATCATAATCAATGCTAGACCTTGATGAATTCAAAACCTCTGCAGGAGCTTTGATCTTGGATGTGATTATCTTGTGAATTGTTGGTTGCAATCTTTGGCTGTTATACGACAAAACTATCAAAACTTATATACACCAACATAAGCAAATATGGAAAAAAAAGATGATAAAATAAGGTGAGACATACACAGTCCACACACACAGACCCAAAGACATAATAATAATAGGGAAGTAATAACAAAAGATGAAAATTACAATTCAAATATCCTAATTCAGTTTAGCAGCATGTTATCACAACAATATTTAGATCGTCAGGTGTCGAATTTGAGAGCAATGTCGGCATTTGATGAAGAGCATTGTTGGAATCCTTTAGTATATAATTACCATTGATTCTCGTTGTTGCCATATTCCTATCTAAGGTAGCTTCCTCATTCGAATCTGCCTCATCATGGCCATCAAAAGAACTGAAATACACATTTGATGGCATTTAATATATGTATACAAGTATATTCAGCAACTAGAATCACAAAACCCACACTAACACAAACATACATGATGGGAAAAAATTGGGAGATTATCTCTAAATTAATATTAGATGCTATATTTAATATTAGTAAAGAAAAGTCAACTCAAAGAAGGCATTAGGAAAATAGGCAGTTACATCAACCTCGGAAAGTAGTGAGCCAGAGGAAAAAAGGTAATCACATACCAAAACACACTATCAAAGATAAAAAAAAAAGGTACAAAGCTTCAATAGGAAATCAATAACATGATTTATGTAGTACAAAACAAGTAGAAAATGGTAAAAATATTGATAAACTCAATTAACCAGTATTACCCTCCATCCGCAGATGCTGGCAATACAATCCATCAATCTGGAGACTATTCTAATTATCAACTTTGAATTATGTGCAACAAGTTCGTCATCATTCTCTAACAAAGTTGAGCCAGCAGCACTGCACAAATAACATTCAAATACATTTAACTTCTCAAAATAAATAAATCACAGAACCTAAAACTCAAGAATACATATACTTTAAACTACTCTGTCAGATTAAAAATTTGTTGAACTTGTACATTCCAAGAACTTTCTCCGTGACTATAGGATAGTCTACTTACTCACCCAACTATATTAAATATTAGTAAGTACCAATATATTTGAGAGGGAAATCACCTTTCTATTATCTTCAAGAATATTGCCAAACACAACCTTCCCATTTTCATGTTCTTAAGTGATAGCCACTTATCATGTCTTTGCCCATTCCTAAATTCATTGATGTTCACAGAACAGTCCCTGAAGATATGAAGGAATCAAGCTAAGTGCCGCTCCTTGTCTTTCTTTGAGGGTACCAAGGGATATGGCACCTATTTCCCTATATATGGAATAGCTTCCTTCTTCTTCTCACGAGCAAGCTCACTCTTAGTCTTCTTTACTCTTTCTTTTTCACTAGTTTCTCGTTTTTTTTCTTTTTCTTCCTTCTCTTCTTCAAGGTTTTTGATTATAGACTCCGTGCTCTTGGATTTCAAGGTTTTTGATTATAGACTCCGTGCTCTTATGGTTGGACATTGTGACCTGCATAAACTGAGCTAGGGTCTCCTCCAGCTTAGTGGTTCTGTCATATAGGCTAGGCCCTTGTTGATGAGGCCTATTAGATGGTCCACCCTGGTCCTTGTTGAATTGATTTTCCAGATGGGACCTCCATTGCCCTTGTTGCTGGTTATAGTTCGAACCATGCTGAAAACTTGAATATCCACCTGCATTGAATCCTTTACTGGGCTGATTTCCCCCCATGTAATTCACCTCTTGATCTGTGTCATCTAAGGGAATACAACGTCTAGACTCGTGAGCTCCCCCGCAAATACTGCAGCCTACAAAACAGTGGAATGTGGAGGTTGATTAACATTAAATTGGTTTGGCAACTTACTTAATGTTTGAGTTAATGTCTCAAACTGCTTGGACAACAACTTGTTTTGTGCCAATAATGTGTCCTGAGATGAGAACTCCAGCAGGCTTTTTTTTTGTGGGAATGTGCATTTGATCACGCAAGATTGCATGATCACTTGAAGCCATATTTTCAATTAATTCCATGGCTTCTTCTGGGGTCTTCAATTTAATCTTTCCCCTTGCAGAAGCATCAAGCAGCTGCTTAGACTGCGGCCTTAAGCTGCCAATAAATATATTCAGCTGAATTGGCTCTGAAAAATCCATGAGTCAGAGTTTTCTATAGCAAGCCACAAAATCTTTCTAAAGCTTCACTCAGAGACTCATCCGGAAACTAGTGAAATGAGGAGATGTCTGCCTTTCCTTCTACAATTTTAGACTCAGGGAAATACTTCTTCAAAAAAATTTCTACCACCTCGTCCCAAGTCTTAAGACTATTGCCTTTAAATGAATGTAGCCATCTTTTTGCTTCTCCGGACAGTGAAAATGAGAACAAACTCAACCGCACAACATCTTTCGGCACACCTGCAAGCTTGACTGTATTGCAAATTTCAATGTAAGTGGCCAGGTGTGCATACGGGTCTTTATTTGGTAGGCTATGAAATAAATTTCCCTATATCAGTTGTATTAAAGAATGAGGGTAAGTAATATTATATGCTTGAACCTCTGGCCACGCTATACTAGTGAAAAACTGCGGCTCAACAAAACTAGAGTAGTCTTCAAGGGTCACTCTTCTAGGTTGATCTTCAGCCATTATGTTGGCCTCAGGTGCCCCTGTTGTAGATTCCCTTGTCTGTGGAAAGATAAAAGACGACTCGAATGATTGAGGTTCCTCAAGAATTGGTGATGTTGTCCTGTCTTGCAATATTTTCCTTTTTCTTTATGTGTTGTTTCTTCTACAAGTGGCTTCAATTTCCAAACGCAGTGGAACTAAATCACCTGTAGAAGATTTACTTCGCATACAAAGCACTAACAAGAGCAGCGATTAACCAATCCAAGAGAAAAATAAATTATGAACTAACTAACTATTCACACAAAAATTAATAAAATAATAAAGAATCAATGCCTACAAACTGAACTAAACTTTCCTAAATGGAAAAAAACTCCCCGGCAACGGCGCCAAAATACTGGTTCAACCTCTAGGACAACTCCGAAATTTATCAGCAAGTGCACTAAGTCATACAAGTAGTATAAAACGGTAAGAACTGAGTATCGTATCACATGGAGTTTGTTTCATTTAGAAAAGCGTTCATTCAATAAGTAGACATTTGTGCAACATCATGAAATGGAAATAAAAACAGGATATAATTGCAATTCTTAAGATAACTATAAAATTAACTAAGTAAATGCGAGAATAAACAGATGATTAAAACGTTGGACCTTTCTACCGAGTGACTTAATGCAATTAAGGGTTTTTATCTATCTAATGTTGTTTCTGTGTTCTATGATGAGGACAATTATCCCAAATACTGATGTCTCGCGTGAATGGACTAATTCTAATTAAACTTCGTTCTCGGATCCCTCGTCGAACTTAGCCTAACCGAACAATGTTAAGATCACAACATATTAAAAACTAAATTCCCTGCACTCCATGTCCAGACAATACAGTTATCTAGCCCTGCTCTATCCAATTCTAAGGATTTAAAACATTTCCCAATGCTAAAAATCCTAACTTTACACATAAATGGATTATCAGACCAAAAGCATGCAAGAATTAAGTGCAGATAGAAGTAGTGAACACATCAAAACAACATTAAATAGATAGTAAAGAATATTTACATCAAAACTCAGCAGAAATTCCCAACAAAAGCTTTAGCCTTCCATGGAAAGTTATCACCTTTCGATTACAATAGGAGGTTTTGGAAGCAAAATTCATATTACACAGTGGTAGGGATGTCTCATCCACCTCTAAGAACCTAAAAATCACTCTAAAACCTAGAATCCTCTTGAAAGCTGAGGTTTTTAGTGCTCCCTTGCCTTCTTATGTCTCTCACGTATATCTCTATTTTTCCACAAGCTAAAGACTCCTATTTTAAGGGCTTTCTGTCCTCAAAGGCTCGCTTAGTGCCATTTTCGCGCTAAGCGCGAGTAAGTGATTTTTCGCTGAGCGAGCTGGGCACGCTTAGCACGAGAGAAGACAAATGACTCGCTGAGCGAGCTGATGACGCGCTGAGTGCGCAGATGCTTGGCAAATTCTTTGAACTCGCTAAGCGAGATGAGTGCCTTGCTTAGCGAATGATTCTCGCTAAGCGCACAAGCCTCGCTTAGCGGGACACCAGCCCCAACAACCTTCTTATTCTTCAACTTTTCACCTAAAACTGAAGTTGAAAACACATTAATTCACATTGAAGGGAATATCTATACATAAAAATCAAACTAAACCTAAAAATATGTACAAACCTACAAAAAGAACCATAAATTGGGGAAAAGACACGATTTTCATAAAGCTTTTCAACACAAAAGTTAGTCGTAAATGACGACTAACAGGATCCCAACCATTTCTTACACACTCAGAACGACATATAGAGGGGTGGTTAGCCAACGTAACTCCGAGTATGACGCAACCTCCTTAACGTCAAACGTGTATATATAGACCCAGAGGAAATACCTCCAGGTAAGTTTTACTCTTCCAGATATAGACACATAATTGGGAAATATTTATTACTTATTAGTGTACTTTAATTTTCTTTTTGCATCAGTAAACTAATGAAATGATTGGGGAATGGGAGATAATATCAAATGTCTAATGTCTACTAGCCACACATGGAGTATAAGAATAATAAAAAGTAGGTTCATGTTGTAAAATAAAAAAAAAAGTATCATTTCTTCTTCACAAGTGTGGGTTGTAGTCACTAGTCAGTCCACGTTCATACAAAACTACCACAGCTCTATCATTGACCAATTCAAATCTACACTTGCTTTCTATTCTTCTTTTTCTAGTTTGGACTGGCTACAACATGTCAATGTTGTATGGTCTTCTTTCATAAACTTCCCCACAAGTATTTTAAGAAAATAATTTATAAGATGTACCATACCAGGCTCGTCGAAGATTAGAGTGGCAATAATTGACCTCCACAACCTCATACTATCTTTGGTGGGAGTGGTGGACGGTTACCACATCCGAGCTTGGCCATGTTACTTTACAGAAGGAGACACCAAAAGAAAGTAACATTTTGTCCCTACTACCCTCTTGACTCACATATTGACTTGAGCGTCGGAGTCCCTTTTTAGGTACTCACCCCCATCATCAGCAAAAGAGCCCATACACTTAAAGAGAAGAAGAGAGAAAAATTAGATCAAGTCAGGATACGTAAACCCTGGTAAGAGCATTTGGACACAGACCTTGGTAAGAACATTTGGTTCCTACCGTGGGGCAAGGAAAATTTCCTTTGGTCATAGGGGTATATGGTAACAACTAGGAGCTTGACGATTAGATCAACGAAAATGGAAGAGGCTTCCATAATCCAAAGCTTTCAAAAGCAGTTAAAGGTTCTCCAAAAGAGAAATGGGAAAGAAAAGGTCGTGTTAAGACAGAAACAAGAAGTGAACCTCAAGGCACTACGCGAGGAAAATGATGCCATTCAAGCTCAGTTTCAAGCGCCGAAGGCCAACATAGTTCCAACTCAACGAGGAGCAACCAAGTTGGAACATTCCTCACATGAAACCAATCATCATGCCATCACCACAGGACAATCTCAGCAAAAGTCCTATGGTCAACCTACTGAGGCGTGTCATCAACACCTTTTCGTCATCTTGGATATACCCCTTCCCCTGGGGTGGAGGCCATTGAACATTTACTACTACAATGGAACTACAGATCCCAATGAGCACATTGAAGCATATGTGATGTAAGTGAACCTATTCACCAACGAGGATTTTGTCCTATGAAGAGTATTCTCAAGCTAAAGGGACCCGCCTTGATGTGGTAGCATCAACTGCCCCCCAAACTATCAATATGTTTAACACACTCATCAAGCGTTTCGGTGGACAATATGCCATGTGCCAACCACACCACACAACATCGGTTGCCCTAATAAACTTGCCATAAGTGGATGATGAGCTGTTATGAGACTTCATGATTTGTTTCACCCATATTGCAATCAAGATCTGAGACCTTGAACTCATAGTGGAACTTCATACCATGATAGCAACACTCAAACCAAAAGCATTTGGGAACAACCTATGCAAGAAGAGGCTAACAAGCATTGACAAACTGAGACACTGTGTAGCTGGCTCTATACAAATGGAAAAATTGTCAGAGTTTCGACACAAGGTTTGAGAAGGAAGCCTGGAAAAAGATGATGCCAACAAGGAGAAACTTAAGCCTATAAAGGAGAAGGGTGATCTCAAGAGGCAGACACAACAATCGAGATATACAATGTAGACCCCTCTAATAGACATATGGGCACGTGTTTTGGAGAAGCCAAGTCGACCACAACAAGAAATACAAATACCATCGAAACGGCCACTCCACTGAAGAGTGCATAATTTTGAAGGATAAGATTGAAGAGCTCGTTCAGAAGGGGTGCTAGAACAACTTTGTGAGGGGAAACAATTCCAACCGTGGAGGCTATAGAGGTAGAGGCAGAGGTGGTTGTCACAATTGTTACCAAGGCGGATACACAAACAGACATGGCAATTACCAAAAATAGCCAGTGGGGGAAGTTGAACAGCAACAACAAGAAACTCCTCAGGGTGTGGCCCGAGGAGTAATCAACACAATCGTTGGTGGCTTTGCTGGCGTAGGATGCATAAACACTACAATGAAATGTCATCTACGAGATTTGAAGAACGTGAACTTGATACACACCGAGCAGTCGCCTTGCTGCTCCATGCCTGCAATCACATTAATAGATGTTGACTTTGTTGGCAATGACTCTACACAAGATGACCCGATGATGGTGACTATCGTAATCCTGGGATGGGCAATTTGTAAGACGCGTATTGATCAAGGAAGTTCGACCAACATACTGTACTAGTTGACCTTAGAGAAGCTAGACATTATGCATGAACTAATGTCCTCATGAGAAATCAGTGATCAATTTTGTAGGAGAACGGGTATATGCTAGGGGCAAAGTGGACATATTAACAGTCCCCTACGTGCTGGTAGATGTAGATACATCGTACAACATCTTGCTTGGAAGACCTACCCTCAACAGGATTAGAGCCATTGTGTCTACACCACACTTGGCCATGAAATTCACTTCGTCCATTGGGAATTGAAAATCATCACAATTAAGGTTGACTAGATGGATGCATGAGAGTGTTATGTTAAGAATTGCATGATCGAGCCTTACAGCCTTAGGGAGGACAAGAACAAAACGGTAAGTTCCAACGTCAATGCAGTCACTTCTGAGAATCTAAACCCATAAGTAGACACCGAGGACCATCATCCAATGCCCATTGAAGACGTTGAGCCTCTCCAGATTGAAAAAGAGCCACATCAGCGCACTTAGATTGGGAAGGAGATGGAGAACAAAGTGCAAAAGGAGATAACGCAGGTGCTTCTCTTTCAAACATTGTCGTTTGTAATACTCTGGATCTAAATATCCAATGCTACCTTTAACCCTAATGTTCACATGAGTCATCGAAATACCTGTGGGCCCAATTCGAGATAACCCAAAGTCTGAAACCTTGGCTGCCCATTTTTCATCCAACAAGATACTGGTGCTCTTGACATCACGGTGAATGATCATGTACTTCACACTTGTATGCAGATAATGCAGTCCTCATGCAACATTGATCTGGAGCCTTTGCTTCCATGACAGATATGGGTTATCAATGTCGTAGAGATGGTCACCGAGGGTCCACGATCCATGAATTTGTAAACAAGTATCATCTTATTGTCTCATAACAGTAACTGAGGAGGGAAACAAGATGGAGATCACAAAGTTGAGAGAGCATCTCAATCTCGGTCATGAACTGGTGCACATACACCTTGCCAAGAACCCAATTTGAGCCTTTTGATTGTGACGGGTGTTGAACTGTCATCAATGTAGCCTTTGTACACGTTGTCAAACCCTCGCGTGCCAATTATGAAGAGTACAATGATATAATATTATAACTAGTGGAGTGCCCGTGCGATGCACGGGTCGGTATTTTACTGTAAGTGACATAAATACTATTTGTCAGGGTGCTATTTGTATAATTTTACGGTAAGTGACATAAATACTATTTGTCAGGGTGCTGTTTGTATATAAGATAAAGATAATTTGTATAAAGAGTTGATTGTGTTGAAAATATTTTAAAATTGATTTAAATTATATAAAAGAAACATAGAAAATAAATTAAAAAATATTGTGGTTTTGCAGGAAAATTTTTATTTTAGATGTATTTTATTGTGAAGAGGGACTAAATTTGCATAATTAATGGGCATATGAAAGTAATATTTTCATTATAAAAGATAATTGACACTTATAAAAAAATAAGTTTTTTTTGTGAAATAATCTTGTAGTGTTTGTTTTAAAAAATGTTTAGTGGGCATATGAAAGTAATATTTTCATTATAAAAGATAATTTACACTTATAAAAAAATAATGTTTTAGTCTTTGTTTTAAAAAATGTTTCAATCTATAAAATTAATTTGTTGTTATGTTAAATAATTTTGTAATCTCTATAAATAATATTATTTAAAAATAACCTTTTCTTATCCTAAATAATTTTTAATCTAATTCAGCAAAAAAAAATTATAATAATGTATAAAAACTAATGTTTTAGAATAATTTTAGTTATGTGTTACGGGTGGTGGCACTATTGAGCTATCTGTGTTTTCGTATAAAGCCCAAAACGAACCACATACAAACATGTGGGAAAAAAAACATAATAGAAATAGTAGTAGGCATATCAAAACAAAATCAGACAAAGCTGACACATGTTTTCAGTATTTCAGTCCAAAGGAAACCGAAAAAGGTAAACAGATAACGAATACATAACCGGGAAAAAAAAAGCAAATGCAATAGAAACTAAAATTTCACAAACCAAGCCGAAAGGTGAAAAATAGTCAACGGAGTGAGGACAAGAGAGGTGGAGGTACGGGATGTGAATGTCAAAACAATGACAATATGGGAAAAGAAGAAATGGAAAAAAAAAAGAAGTAAATGCAACACAAACCAATTTATTATGGAATAATATAATTTAAACTTAAATGATCATTTTGTTTCATCATTTAGTCTATAAAAATAACCTTTTCTTATCCTAAATAATTTTTAATCTAATTTAGAAGCCAATATTGAGTTATTGCTTTTTTCGTATAAATACCAACAAAAGGCATGGCCTTCAACGTAATTTGGAAGCCAAAGTTCACAAAATCAATATAAATACCAAAAGACAAACAGAGCGCTGAGCAAAATTAAGAGAACGTAAATATTGTTAATATTAAAATAGCAATGGTGCAACTATAGTGAAGAAATTATCTGGTAGTAGGAGGAAACAAAAACCACAAAATATTCAACCTTTTTAAAAATAAATATGAATATAAAAGTACTTATTTGTCGAAGTCAAAGTCGGTGTCGCTGTTGTCCCATTCAATAGTTTTCCTGATGAGTAGTTCCCATGCATGCTCGTGAAAACGGTAGTAGAAAGCTACCTCATCTCCGGGTGTCAAATTTTTTTCATGAATCAAGTTGAACCATGGTTCTGTAATAGCTGGCATGTCATTGTGGATGTTGAGTGGTCATTGGGTGGATTTTGGAAGTCCATGGTGGATGGTAATACTTTTTTTTGAGCCATAGACAAATTTCTAGTGGAGAGCCTGTGTGATGCACGGGTCGGTATTTTACTCTAAGTGGCATAAATACTATTAGTTAGGGTCCTGTTTGTATATAATATAAAGATTGTTTGTAAAAAGAGTTGATTGTGTCAGAAACATTTTGAAATTGTTTTAAATTATATAAAACAAACATAGGAAATAAAATATAAAATATTGCAGGTTTGCAGTGTAATTTCTATTTTAGATGTATTTTATGGTGAAGAGGGACTAAATTTGTATAATTAGTGGGCACATGTGACTTTTATCTCCTAAACCAAATTAACCAACCCTTTTTTACGACGTTGAGTTTCAATCAGCCCAAAAAATTTGGAAGCCAAAGTTCACAAAATAAATATAAATATGTGGACATAGATCGAATAGCTACAGAGGCAAACACATAAATTATATATATTAATGTGGTACAACAGTTATAAATTACTAATATAGCAGATTGAATTAAATAGACTCATTTCATTCAAATTGAAACCATGAAATCTCAAAATTGAGTGATACATTTGTTAACAATGTCATATGAGAAAACAAAATCTGAAAGCCAAAATTTATGTGTAACGGATGTCAACTGCATCAGAAATATACTCGATGCGCAAAATGCTTAACTGTGGCTCTACCAATAATATTCATGTTGAAAATAAAATAAAAATAACATGTGCGTACAATAGTGATTGTATTGTGAGAAGTCAGAAAACAAAATAAAAATGTTTTTATGAACCAATACTCATGTAAGAAAACACATACACACAAAGGTCAGCAGAACAAAAAAAAACCACAAAATTAAAAATTGAATGACAATACCCAGAATGCAAAAGCCAAGAGAACAGATGCAAGGCCAATTTTTGATGGGTGTAGTAAAAAAGAAGAAAACGAAAGGAACAAAAGGATGGGTGAAAATGAAAATGGCAATACAAAAAAAATAAATGTTGTTTCAGTTAAATGAGAGGAGAGGGGGAAAACATAAAAGACAAAAAGATAGATAAATCAAAGTACATAAACTAAAGCTAATAGTCCCAATTCTTTCTCCGGCGGATGACAATTTCCCATATTTTATCAATGGTCCTATAATAGAAGGAGACTTCATCACCGTGGGAGAAATCATTATCTGCAAGGAATTGATACCATGGTTGTACAACATATTTGCGGCCAACTCCACCATCAACCACGACAACATTCCACTGTAATGGAGGTCCAAATCTTCAGAGAATGGTCATGTGTTGACCGCAGGCATTTACATGTGTCATGGTACAGTTGAGGAGTCTCTGCATGGGAAAAAAACAACATGATATATAAGCTTGAATTAATAAGCAACATTGAAGAGGTTTTCATTGTTACCAGTGGTCCTGGTGCACCAAACATTGATTGTGTGATTTCAACTGTCCAAATATGTTGTCTTGACATAACTTCTGGCCTTCCACAAGTCTGGCATTCCAGTGAAGGAATGAAATAAAGATCAAACATGGATTTGTTGTTGCATGCCAAGAATTTAATAATCACAGATTCAAAAATTGATAAATCTTTTCTGAATTCTTTCAGCCCTTCCGCAAAGTAGACTTTTGCCTGATGCTGCCTAAGCCTGATTTGGTATATTGTTCCATCATATCTAAAGTTGACAAACTTAGGGTATTCTGGTGCCCATTGTCGGTGGTAAAAAGAGGGCACTTCTATAATGTCCTGCAAATAATCATAGCAAGAAAGCAAATATGAAACTATATGAAGAATAAAAACAATTAATATGTAACATTACCATATCATTGTGTAATACTGCAGTGAACTGTAGGATTAATGGAATTGTGTGAATTGGATATTGAATCTGCAGTGAGAGGAAATGCAAAAAATGAAAATCAAGTATGGTACTGAAATAGGAAAGTGTAAAATATCTGGAGAATGACAACAACATAATAAAATGAATGAATAGGACTATCAGTGTTTTGTGGTTTGCTCTAGAATTACAATGTGCGACTATTGTTGAAGATGAGATATCAATATAGGCCCAAATTCCAAAGTTTAGCAGCATAAATTGCTATCCAGAAACAATTGAGGTAAAGAATAAGCATAAAAAAAGGGATTGTAACGTGCAAAGTCATGAAGAAATAGAGGAAATATCAATCCTACCAGTAGAATATTATATTTAATTGCTATCTATCAGTGGTATATTCCAAATAAACAGAGCAAATAACAATGGAAATTGTGTATTTGTTGTCTGCTGGTAAAAAATGAAGAAAATAATGTTTACAACAATTGACAATATTAATGAGTAAAAATATATCCGTGTATGCATTCAAAACATAGAGGAAGAAAGAAGGTTTTGTTTCATAGCTAGATCATGATTAGAATAGCAGGAGACAAAGAAAACCTAGGTATGACAAAGGTCACGCATTTTTTCAGTATTTCGGTCGAAAGCAATATACATAAAAACCAAATAAAAAATAAAACGATTACATGCAAAGGAAACCAAAAGCTAAGCGAGTAGGAACAAAACAAAAACCCATCAACAAAAACCCAAACTGAAAAAGGAAAACAGAGAATGAGTAATGTTCAAAGTAATTTGAAAAAGTAAGCGAGTAATTGGTTTTACATTCACCTTGCTTGTTGTTGATGATGAATCAAAACTGGTACTTGTCTTGGTTGTGTCAGTCGATAACTCTGAAGCCATTCTGCGAGCCGTTTCAGTATTTTTTGTTAAAGGAATGAACATTGAATATTTGTTGAAGAAGTGGTATGTGGAGAATAAATGTTGCAGTGACACAATGGTTGGTGAAAATGTGTAAGTGGCGGAATACAAAGGGGTTAGAGAATTGTCGAGCATTCAATTCAATATGCCAAGATTGGAGGTGGAGAGTCATGTGAATCATTGTGAATGTATCTGTGGTGGCGTACACAGCCAAGGTGTTTTTTTTATTTTTGTTTACTGAATGTCCACAACCAATATTGATATTTATAAAAATGCAGGGAAACAAATATATGAGCAAAAAATAATCAGCATGTATATAATATGACAGGTATGCACAAATAAAAATATGAGAAGAAGGTATATAAAATAATATTTGTGAAAACTCAGAAAACAAAATAAAGGGAGAACACCTGAAAAAAAATTAAAGATTTTGTCTTGGGAAAAATCATAAAACCCAAAACTTTTTGATGAAGATGAAAAAATTTAACCATAAACCAAAAAATCAAAGAAAATAAACTTGCACCGGTGGAGTTCCTAGATAAAAACCACACCTGTAGTTTGTTATTCCACCAATTGTGAATGCAATAGAGGCTTACAAAAAACATTACATATAGGTAAAAAAAAGTATGATTTTAAGATAGCTATGGAATTTGAGATAAAAATTACATGTACCTAATCTAATCATCATTTATTATTTATTACTTCTCTATTTGTTTACCCCGTTGAATATTTGAATCTTTTATTATCAACCCCTTTAAAAATTTGATATGACAACATTTACAATTATTGTATTTTTGCTTTATTTTTATTAAGTTAACGTTATAGAAGAATTGTTTAATAAAAAGGATATTAATATAATCAAAATAAGAGTAATAAAAAAGGAAAATGATAACTAATAAGATATTAATATAATCAAAATAAGAGTAATAAAAAAGGAAAATGGTAATTAATAAGTATAGAAAAGAAAAGAGGAGAAGATTTGTGAATAGTAATAGGGGAAGAGAGAGAAGAAGGTAGTGACAGAGACAAAAGAAAAAAAAGAAAAGAAAAGAAAGAGTGAAAGCGTAATTTCATGAGAGGGAGAAAGAGAAGAGAAACGAAAACGTAAAAGGAGGGATTTTTTTATAATAAATAAATTTTTTTAAATAATTTTGCAACAACTGACACTAAGGAAGAGAGAAGTGGTATGCTAAAACACAAAGCTTCAGAATTGAGGAGGGAAAAGGATAAAAATATCAATCATATTCTTAGCCAGTTAAAATAAAGAACATAGTTTAATGTTTTTTTAAAAATCTGATGGAACACATCACTTAATTATTAACTTTTCTTATATATGTATGAATTTATATTTATATAAAATATTAAATTAGGAGAAGTTACTTTTTTCGTATTTAAAAAATGAAATATATATATATATATATATATATATATATATATTCAATCATTTGTCTTACGTAAAAGGCATAATTTAAATTTAAATTTTATAATGTTGAATGAAATAAAATTAATAGAATGAGAATTCAGTAAAAAAATCTTTAATATTATTAATAATATTTAATGCCCGTTTTAATTATGGCCCGTATAAAATTGAAGTTATATTTCACATATTTTCCGTATTTTTAATTTATCATAAAATGGAAAGGGATGTAAAAGAATAATGAGATGGATTTTTTTGTAAAAGAATAAAGGAGGAAAAACAAAAGCAGAGAAGAAAAAAGGAGAAGTTGAGGAAGAGAAGAAAGGGGAAACTGAATATTGATAGAGAAGAAAAGGAAGAAGTTAAGGAAGAGAAAGAGGCGGGGGGGGGGGGAGAGAATCTGAACGGATGCGAGAGAAATGAGACAAGAAAGTTCTGGAATTAAGGAGAATTAAATGGTGCGGTGAAATCCGACAATTAGAAAGTGACATGTGGCTTGGTGGTTGTAAAAATAAATAAATAAATTTAAAAAAGAGAGGAATTGCAACAACTGGCACAAAGAAGAGAGAAGGAGCCTTCTAAACACAAACCTTCAAAAGGATGAAGCCTTGCAAAGAAGGTAGAGGGTTTATAATTTTTATATTATTAAGGATTATTTGATAATAAATTTTTTTTAAAAAAAAATTACAACAACTGACACTAAGGAAGAGAGAAGTGTTATGCTAAAACACAAAGCTTTAGAATTGAGGAGGGAAAATAATAAAAATATCAACCATATTTTTAGTCAGTTAAAATAAAGAACATAGTTTAATGTTTTTTAAAAATATGATGGAACACATAACTTAATTATTAACTTTTCTTATATATGTATGAATTTATATTTATATAAAATATTAAATTAGGAGAAGTTACTTTTTTCGTATTTTAAAAATGAAATATATATATATATATATATATAATTTTTTTTAAAATCATCTGTCTTACGTAAAAGGCATAATTTAAATTTTAATTTTATAATGTTGAATGAAATAAAATTAATAGAATGAGAATTCATTAAAAAAATCTTTAATGTTATTAATAATATTTAATGCCCGTTTTAATTATGGCCCGTATAAAATTGAAGTTATATTTCACATATTTTCCGTATTTTAAATTTATCATAAAATGAAAAGGGATGTAAAAAAATAATGAAATGGATTTTTTTGTAGAAGAATAAAGGAGGAGAAACAAAAGCGGAGAAGAAAAAAGGAAGAGAAGGGGGGGGGGAGAGAATTTGGACGAATGCAAGAGAAATAGAATAGAGAGAAGAAGGTTCTGGAATTAAGGAGAATTAAATGGTGCGGTGAAATTCGGCAATTAGAAAGTAACATGTGGCTTGGTGGTTGTAGAAATAAATAAATAATAAATTAATTAATTTAAAAAAGGGAGGAATTGTAACAACTGGCACAAAGAAGTTATAAATTTTATATTATTTGTAATTTTTTATCATTAACTATCACGAAAATTGTAAGGTTTAATTATAACATAAAGGTGGATAATGTCTTGCACAAATTAAGAACATATGTTCCGGAAGAGTCGAAAACAAATAACAAAAAAATTAGAATATTTCAGTTGTCTTTTAAGCAATTAAGTAATATGTTTGTAGAATAATCTAACTATATATACATAGGTTCATAGACACAGTGTTTGAAATATAAATTTATGGTTTTTTTAATTTTTTTAAAATTCACACTTTTTGTTTAATCTCTAATTTTTGTTATATTTTATTTCCTTTTTTTCACTTTGTAACCAACAAATTCATTTTTCAATAGTACCTTAAATGAATATATTAAATTAAGAATTCAATATAATAAAAAAAAAGAAATAAAACATTTAAAAATGTGAGCAAAATTATAAAGGAAAATAAAATTAAATGTATTTAGGATAAAAAGCCAAATGTGAATATTAAACAAAGTAAGGAGATTGAAATGACATTTAAGCCAAATAACTAACTACAAAAAATTTGAATTCAAATTAAAAACATGATAATAGCAACAAAAAGAGGCACGCCCGCATAAGAGCATATTTGAACAAAATATTTAAAAATGATTGTTAAGTATCTTTTAATGGTTTTTTATAAATTTTTCTAACTTTGTGTTTGATTTGTAGTTGTATAAAATATATATACTTTAAAATATGAATTTGATTGATTCAAAAATATATTGTGATTCAATTTTGATTGTTTAAAAAAATTTGATTGATTCCAGATAATTTATAATTAATCAAAATAATTTTTAAAAGGGAACATGATATGTGATAACCACATGTTTTAATTTTGATTGATTCCAAATAATAAATAATAAATACAATTATTTTTTTTTTGTATTCATAGTAACATATCATTATATTGAATTTGATTATATAATAAATCAAATGTAATAATGAATGCAATGAAACTCATTATTTTTAAGATGCTGAATAATTGTATGTTAGATGATTTGATTCAATAACAATTAAAATAATTATAAAAAATTCAATCAAAATAATATGTTTACTATTACTATTAGTACCAACATTGAATAAATTAAATAAATATTAATTGATTACATGCTAATAATTGAATAAATAAATTAATAATATTAGTTAAAGTATTATATATTAACCTTAATGATATCATAATTCAAATTAAAAATTTGAAATTTTAAAATTTTGCATGATGAGTTTCAATTTTATAGAGACATTAAACATAAAATGTAGAGAAAAAATCTTTAAAATTGCAAGCAATGCATGTCAGAAAACCATCAATTTGCGAGCTCTTTTTACTTCCAAAATCCCGAAATTGCTATAAATTAAAATAGAGAAAGAACAAAATGTGATAAACAAAATACTCTTTACTATATGTGCCTCTCCTTCATAAATCGGATTTATAATACTGGAATCAATTTTTATAACTTCGTTATAATCAAAACAAAAATATCATATCATACTTTTAATGGAAAAAAAATTCATACGAAAGTGAAATGAATAAAATTACTAATATTAAATAACTCAGTGTAACTAATATAAACAAAAGTGTTTTCAATTTACGTTTTTCAGCAAATTGTAAACAATAAAATGCATTATTCGGAATATTTAAAATTAATTGTTAAGAACCTCCTAATTAAGAATATATGTTTAGTAATTTGAAAAGCATGATTATTTTCAAATACGAACGGAATAATTAAAATTGATTTGTGAAGCACCTATTAATGGACAGATATGTTAAATTTGCCTAATATTTTGTGTAAATTTTGAATTCATAAAACATCATTTTAAATATAATTGATTGTTAAGTTCCTACTAATTAAGAATAACTGAATGCCAAAATAAGTTTTAAAGATTAATAGTGTAATATTTAAGATTGATTGCTAAGTACAAAGGTTACATTCAAAGCTAATATTTACTTATATTAAAAATATATCTTCCCTGAACAGTGGTCATTAAGTATTAACTATTTTTGTTAAAATATAAGAGATGAATATAACCATTTACCAAAAAAAAATGAAAAGGTCCAGTACAGGACTGAAAGGGGCAAATAAATACCATTTTATGGGTAACCAAGTAATACCACAGTACGATTTTCGGGAAGAGAATATGTAGTATTTTTTGTTCGAGTGTTTGACGTCATTACTGTTTATCACCTGTGTGAACGGAATTTATTAATTCAATTGTTCACAATGTGTAGAAGTTATTTTTTATTATAAAATTATATATTTTTTTTAATTTTTGTAAGATTTGAATAAGGAAGAGTCAAAAGGATTTTACATACCAGGACCCATTTTTCTTTACACTTACGATTTTTGAAACATCTAGGAGTCCATCATAATCGATCATTTACCAAACAAAAGTGATTGCAAAACAACTCCAAACTTCACCAGGAGAAATATTAATCTTCACCCTTGTGACACTTTTAAAATTAGAATCAAGTTTCCCCTTCAAGCCAAGCAAAAAAGAAAAGCAATCCACAATATTATCAAATAACATAAAGAATCAGCTTCTTCTCATCACAGCCTTACAAAAAATACAAATAGCTACCAATACATTTCACCTGAACTTTATTCATTCATTCATATTCATATTAGTAAAAAGTAAAAAATCCATCATCCCTTACAATAAAAAGCAGAAGGGAATACAACTATCACAGAACTAAACTACTTTACTTAAACAACCTCTTTTGAATCCTGACTATAGAAAATCAAAATCAAAACCTGATATAAAAAAAAGAACCAAATCAAAATTTCACAGGTTTTCTAGGAACACAGATGCAATCAGCAATCCTCCTGCAAGCTTGGCATAGTACTTAAAACAACCAACAACATCATCCTACACGATAAATGATAAAATCAGAGATAAAAATAAGGAAGAAAAGCTAATGGTATCATCACTTGTTGTTTTGGGAAAATTAAATGTAACCACTCACCAGGTCTGCCAGTGCTCCATTTTTTCTCTCTGTTATCTGGGATAAAGAGAAGCACATTAAGGTGTCCACACATAGTAAAAGGTCAGAAAGCATAAAGGGAAAAATGTATACAAAAGGTATATAAAAGGGAAGACATATAGTAAAAGAAAGAAGGTACCGTTGTACTCATGTAGAAAACAAAATAAAGGCAGAACACCCCAAAAAATTTAAGCTTTTATGTTTACGAACCTGTACTCATGAAGTTTTTGAGATAAAAATCACAACTTTAATGTGTTCTTCCACCTTCTCTGCATACAACATGCCAAAAAATATATTGAACCATTACACAATCAAAAAAGGACGAAAACACAAAAAGCTAAGCATAGGAAGCAATGAGCACGTTGGAGAAGGCTGAGGAACACAAAAAAATGTAAACTTTTATATCATGAGAAGTCAGAAAACAAAATAAAGGCAGAACACCCAAAAAAAATTAAGCTTTTGTGTTTACGAACCTGTACTCTTGGATTTTTTGAGATAAAAATCGCAGCTTTAATGTGTTATTCCACCTTCTCTGCATAAATAAACACACGTCTTCTACCATTGTAGTTCAAGAGGGAAAAAGAGAAGAACAAAAGAAAAAGAAGAATAAGAAGTGAGAGTGAGAGAAAGGGGTCAGCGCACAAATGAAAAAAAAATAAAATAAAGGCAGAACACCTAAAAAAATTTAAACTTTTATGTTTACGAACCTGTAGTCATGGAGTTTTTGAGATGAAAATGGCAGCTTTAATGTGTTCTTCCACCTTGTCTGCATACAACATGCCAAAAAATATATCGAATCATTACACAACCAAAAAAGGATGAAAACACAAAAAGCTGAGCATAGGAAGCAATGAGCACATTGGAGAAGGCTGAGGAACACAAAAAAATGTAAACTTTTATATCGTGAGAAGTCAGAAAACAAAATAAAGGCAGAACACAAAAAAAAATTTAAGCTTTTGTGTTTACGAAGCTGTACTCGTGGATTTTTTGAGATAAAAATCACAGCTCTAATGTGTTCTTCCACCTTCTCTACATAAATAAACACACGTCTTCTACCATTGTAGTTCAAGAGGGAAAAAGAGAAGAACAAAAGAAGAAGAAGAAAAAGTGAGAAGTGAGAGAAAGGGGTCAGCGCACAAATGAAAAAAAAAACAAAATAAAGGCAGAACACCCAAAAAAATTTAAGCTTTTGTGTTTACGAACCTGTACTCTTGGATTTTTTGAGATAAAAATCGCAGCTTTAATGTGTTCTTCCACCTTCTCTGCATAAATAAACACACTACTTCTACCATTGTAGTTCAAGAGGGAAGAAGAAGAAGAAGAAGAAGAAGAAGTGAAAAGTGAGATAAAGGGGTCAAGGCACAAATGGAAAAAAAAACCATACGCGTTTGACGGTAAAAAGGAGCAATAAGGAAGTAGAAAAGAATTAACTTGTAGAGGAAACACACGCCCTCCACCATTGTAGTTCAAGAGAGAGTAAGAAAAGAATAGAGGAAGAAGAAGAAATGAGGAATGAGAGAAAGGGATCAGAAGACAATGGGAATGGGAAATGGTGAACGGAGTGAGAATGGAAATAGAATGGGAAAGGGCAGTACACATGGACTGAAGTGAACAATCAGCAAAGAAGCATAAAAGAGGGTTTTTTATTGGACAGGTGGTAACACACGGACTGAAGAGCAAAGAAGCATAAAAGAGGGTTTATTATTGGACATGTGGCAACACACGACAATGAGCAAAGAAGAAGGATAAAACACGGCAATGAGCAAAGGACAGAGCTTCGGTAGTCAGGGCCTTGCTTGTATAAATAGATAGATAGTAATAGTATATATGTTTATTAATTAGTTGCATAAAATAGTAATAATAAAAAATTTCAATATGAAAAGAAAACAAGGTTAAAATGTACTTTAAGTTGTTTATGGTTTTTGTTTAAATTTAATTTGGTCTTTTAACTTTAAAAAAATCAATTTGGTTATTCTTACTTTTAAACTTGTGTAAATTTGGTTCTTCCAATGGTTTTTATTTTATTTTAGAATATAATTTTTTTTTATTGATCTGAGACATGAAACTTATTTTATTAGATTCACTCATGAAAACTGTAAAATTCAATTGATATTCAAATAAAAAAAGATCATAAATATGATAAAAATTATACAAAAATAAGTCTCATAGACAACAAAAATAATAATTTTATTTTTTCTTCAGTTTTAATACACTCTGAAATGGAGTGTATTTCTACAATTTTTCTTTTCACTTCATTAAGGACATTCATTTGAAGAAAAAGATGTTGGAAATGGAAAGAAATTAAATTGATATATGACCCACTTCTTACACTTAAATTTAATTTAAAACTTTCATCTCAATTTACTTTCTTTTTACTTTACCAAACAAATTCAAAATAACACAGTCCTTTCATCATTTTAATAATAGAATAAGAGGAAGATTCTTGTATATCCGAATGGCACAATAAAAAAATTGTCTCTTTCCATTTTATATTAGGATATATTTTTGGAAATGTATATATAAAAAAAATTATATACAAATACGTATAAATAATGCAGCATAAACAAAATGGAAAATTATATATATATATATATATATATATATATATATATATATATATATATATATATATCCCCAATGTTAGTTGATACATCATACATGCATAGTGAGGATTTTTTATCATAAAATGATAAAAGAATCATACTTATAATTTGTTATAAATAATAAATATTTATTAAAAGTATTGATAGAAGGTTGAAAACAGTAAAATGTCTAAATATCGTTACTCAACCAAAAATAACTCAAGATATTTCTGTCATGGCTAAAATTTCCACACATAGGACATTGACTTGTCGTAGCCTGTCCAATGAAAAATCAAAAACTAAAAGCAAGGGTAGACTCGGTAGGGCAAATTTCCCCATCTGGGGTAGTTTTAGAAACTATTTCCCCAGATGGGGTGGTTTCTAAAATAATTGCAGCATGGGGCAGTTTTTTACGTGCATGCAAGACCCAAACCGCCATTGGCAATGGCGATTTGGTGTCAGTGAGCAACCCGCCACACCCAGTGGCGATATGAGCCTAATTCGCTAGCTGTAATGGCGATTTGCAGAAGCCATTGGGAACCGCCAGTCAAACTGGCGAGTTCCAACAGCTGAGGGTGCACCAGTAGCCTGCCATGGCAGTGAAGGGCAGAGCGCGTCAGTCAAGGCCAAATCGCCAATGGTAATGGCGATTTGCCTTGCCCATGGATCGCCAACATGGCTGGCGGGTTGCTCCTGAATATAGCTTCTTCCATTATAAAAAGCTCAGTCCGAGAGTGCACCAGCTACGCTTCCTTCGTGCCTTTGCTTCCATTGGCCCTTCCATTGCTTTGCTTCCATTGCTGTGCTATTTTCTTCATAAGTTTCTCAGTGCGTTTTTGTTATTTTGGTAAGTGATTCTTAAGTTTATAACTTTAGTTGATAGGTAAATGTCAATATTATTTAAGTTAGGTTTTAAAAATAATATATTATTAGTTATGTTATATATATTTAGATATATGTTAGGTTAGTTATAGTTAAATTGATATATATTATTTTCTTTAATTATAGTGGTATATTATGATTTAAGTTAGGTTCTTATGATTTGCACGTTATATATATAGATATATGTTAGGTTAATTATGTTACAAATTTGAGTTGGTATATTATGATTTGTAGGTTAGTTGTATTGGATTTATTAATATGATTTTGTTAACATTTTTAAAATTTGAATGTTATTATTTGTGATAAAATGATTTTTAGGTTAATTTTAGTTATTATGTTATTATTATTTGGTTTAGATTTATTAGGTTTGTATGATATTATTTGTATTTTATATATGATATTTTTAGGTTTAGTTAGAATGTGAATATTATTTAATTGACTTACTTATAGTTTTTATTGAAATATATGATATTTTATTAATTATATATATATATATATATATACATTTTATTAATTATATATATATATATATATGTATATATATATATATATATACACGTTCTTTAAATTATTTATTCCATGAAATTTTTTTGATTTAATACCATTTTTTTGTGTATAATATTTTTGATTTAATTTAAATTTTAATAATTAGAAAAAAAATATGGTCATTTAATTAAATTTATGTACGTATTTTAATATTTAATTTTGTTATGTATAGAGTATTTTACTTAGTAAATTAAGTTTTTTTGTGTAAAATTTATGTACGTGTAACAATTTTTAATTTTATTATGTATTTTAATTTGGTCATTTATTTAAATTTTTGTAGCTATTTAATTTTTAATTTTGTTATTTGTAGACTATTTTAGGTAGTATTTTAAGTTTATTTGTGTACAATTTATGTACGTGTTTAAATTTTTAATTTTGTTATGTATTTGAATTTGGTAATTTATTTAAATTTGTGTAGGTATGTAATTTTTAATTTTTGTATTTGTAGACTATTTTAGGTAGTATTTTATGTTTTTTTGTGTTAAATTTTTGTACGTGTTCCAAATCTATGTATTTTAATTTGGTCATTTATTTTAATTTGTGTAGCTATTAAATTTGTAATTTTGTTATATGTAGATTATTTTAGAACATTTATTTAAATTTGTGTAGCTATTAAATTTGTTAATTTTTTTAATGTAAAATTTTTGTTGTCAATTTTTTGTATTATATTTAACTTTACAGCATCAATGGCATCTTCATCATCATCTTCATCTAGTATACACATTAAGTCTGGTCCAATAGAAGGAGACGTCTTATGGCTGCAACCTAAACATGTTTCCGAACATGTTTGGAATGGAGAAGCAGACAGAAAACTACATATCAGACGAGCCGTACCCATGTATCAAGGACAAGAAGAAATACCAGAGGAAATTATTCCTCTGCTTCGCCAATCAGGATTCTATTGGATAATGAAAATGGGGTACCTGAAAATTAATTCTTCATTAATTACAGCCTTTATTGAAAGATGGAGGCCCGAGACACACACGTTTCACTTGAGATGCGGAGAGGCTACGATTACTCTTCAAGATGTGTCAGTGTTGTTAGGTCTTCATACTGAGGGGGCACCATTAATTGGTCAGACTAATCTTGATTGGGCTGAATTGTGTGAAGAATTATTGGGAGTTAGACCACAGGAAGGTGAACTTCAAGGTAGTGTGGTCAAATTAAGTTGGCTGGCTCACCATTTTTCAGAAATAAATATCCATGATGGTAACGTAGAACAATTACAAAGGTTTACCCGTGCATGGATCCTCAGATTTATAGGAGGAGTTCTATTTGTTGACAAAAGCAGCAGTAAAGTTTCCCTAAGGTACCTCCAATTTTTACGGGACTTTGAACAGTGCAGCGCGTATGCATGGGGACCTGCCGTGCTTGCTTATTTATACAGAGAGATGTGCAGCGCCACCGATTACAAAATAAAATCAATCGGAGGTATGTGCATCTTAATCCAATTGTGGGCATGGGAACGCTGCACGACTTTGGCTCCAAAGAGAACTCCTTCTATAATAGAAAACAAACCACTCGGACACAGGTTAGTTGCTTTGAAAAAAAAATCATTTGAAAATAATCAATAATGTAACGCGTCCGCACTAATTATTTCATATTTTTTTTGTAGGTGACTGCGACGTGGAAACCAACATATTGGCAATGATGATCTAATAGTTTTCCGTCGCAAATTGGATATCATGAAACGACATGAGGTAACAAGATCATCATATATTCGTTAAATAATAAATAAAATGTCATGGTTTAAGATAAATTAACAATTGTGTTATTGTATGCAGTTTCTGTGGGAGCCTTACACAGCAACTGTTATGTCGATGTTGCCTCCCATTTGTTTGGTTGGTAGTATGTCGTGGTGCGCAGTGGTGCCACTCATTTGTTTCCATGTTGTAGAGTGGCACCAACCGGATAGAGTGTTGCGACAATTTGGAATGCAACAACCTATTCCGGAGTCTCCTTCGCAACCATGGAATGTCCACGGGCTAACACTGAAAGGCAAAATGGATGAAAATTGGTTCCAGCTGTTGGCCCCATTTATCAGTCAGTGGAATAATCGAGCTGAGTTTAGGGTCGACGTTTATGCTCGACAAGAGGGCCTATTGAGTTTTAACTCGGATTACATGGTGTGGTATAGGCGCAAAACAAAAATGTTTATCGACCCAAACAATGCAAACACGGCTACATTGGTATTTATTTCTTTTTAATTATTTAACTTCAATTTACTTTTTAAAGCATCGACATTAATTTCCTTACCCTAATAATTGCAGGGTGAAGTTACCGAGACATTGCAATATATGGTGTCACCCCAAGGGCGAAACACATGGACAGTTGATGATCTCGTGCCATATATGGAAAAGTTAGCGATTTTATCCCAAAAGCAAGAGAGGATCACTGAGCCTGTGGCACATGGTCCAGCATCAGAGCGTCGATTTTCCCCACAAGAGTTTCACATGCTTCAGTCAAGTGTTGAAACTCGAGGTTTTGACAGACGAAGGGAGATTGTTCAAGCGGAAGATTTTTCCCAACATATGGAGCAGCGTGGCCATGGAATGTATTACACGCCACCAACATTTGCTCAGTATCCTTCGCAGATGTATCAGTATCCTTTCGAGGGCCATGACACTGATATGTCTGCAAGCGAACATTCATTTGGTGGTGTTGCCGAAACACAGCCTCATTTTTCATGGCCGACCATGACCCCTTCGCAGCAACATGATGCCCCAATGGCAACACCTAATGCCCCATTAGGTCAGCAATGGGATGTACCTGGAACAATCCCTCCTATGGGTGATTTATTAGGTGTTGATTTGCGTCACGAGTTTTCTGCAGAGGCTGAGGAACAAGGGCGGAGACAGCGCGCAAGAAGAAATCCGGATCGTCAAGCCCGAAGGTGGGATCGACCATGTGGCACATCCTCGCGCCATCACGAACACCATGATGACTGATTTTGATGTCTCTATTTGAAATTTGTTTTGTATCTTTGAAATTTGAATTTCAGACTTAATTTATGGTATCTCATTGTGCTTGTTATTGAATTTGTTATGGAATTGCGTTTTTTTATCACCATTTGTTATTGAATTACCATCGCGGACACCATAATGACCATTTTGATGTCACGCATCAAACTAGAATAATAAATAAAGTCATAAAGAAAAAGTTAAGTACACAAATCAAATAAGTAACGATAGTAATCATAATGACTATTTTTATGTCGCGCATCAAAGTAAGTATATGGGTTAGGTTTAGGGTTAGTGGTTTATTTTTAGGGTTAGTGGTTAGTGTTTACGGTTAGTGGTTTATTTTTAGGGTTAGTAGTTAGGGTTTAGGGTTAGTGGTTTATTTTAAGGGTTAGTGGTTTATTTTTAGGGTTAGTGGTTAGGGTTTAGGGTTAGTGGTTTATTTTTAGGGTTAGTAGTTAGGGTTTAGTGTTAGTGGTTTATTTTAAGGGTTAGTGGTTAGGGTTAGTTGTTTATTTTAAGGGTTAGTGGTTTATTTTTAGGGTTAGTTGTTTATTTTAAGGGTTAGTGGTTTATTTTTAGGGTTAGTGGTTAGGGTTTAGGGTTAGTGGTTTATTTTTAGGGTTAGTAGTTAGGGTTTAGTGTTAGTGGTTTATTTTAAGGGTTAGTGGTTAGGGTTAGTTGTTTATTTTAAGGGTTAGTGGTTTATTTTTAGGGTTAGTGGTTTATTTTTAGGGTTAGTGGTTAGGGTTTAGGGTTAGTTGTTTATTTTAAGGGTTAGTGGTTTATTGGTTTAGGGTTAGTTGGTTATTTTTAGTGTTAGTGGTTAGGGTTTAGGGTTTAGGGTTTATTTTTAGGGTTAGTAGTTAGGGTTTAGGGTTAGTGGTTTATTTTAAGGGTTAGTGGTTTATTTTAAGGGATAGTGGTTTATTTTTAGGGTTAGTGGTTAGGGTTTAGGGTTAGTTGTTTATTTTAAGGGTTAGTAGTTAGGGTTTAGTGTTAGTGGTTTATTTTAAGGGATAGTGGTTTATTTTTAGGGTTAGTGGTTAGGGTTTAGGGTTAGTTGTTTATTTTAAGGGTTAGTGGTTTATTTTTAGGGTTAGTGGTTAGGGTTTAGGGTTAGTGGTTTATTTTTAGGGTTAGTAGTTAGGGTTTAGGGTTAGTGGTTTATTTTAAGGGTTAGTGGTTTATTTTAAGGGATAGTGGTTTATTTTTAGGGTTAGTGGTTAGGGTTTAGGGTTAGTTGTTTATTTTAAGGGTTAGTGGTTAGGGTTTAGGGTTAGTGGTTTATTTTAAGGTTTAGTGGTTTATTTTAAGGGTTAGTGGTTTATTTTTAGGGTTAGTGGTTAGGGTTTAGGGTTAGTGGTTTATTTTTAGGGTTAGTAGTTAGGGTTTAGTGTTAGTGGTTTATTTTAAGGGTTAGTGGTTAGGGTTAGTGGTTTATTTTAAGGGTTAGTGGTTTATTTTTAGGGTTAGGGTTTAGGGTTAGTGGTTTATTTTAAGGGTTAGTGGTTTATTTTTAGGGTTAGTGGTTAGGGTTTAGGGTTAGTGGTTTATTTTAAGGGTTAGTGGTTTATTTTTAGGGTTAGTGGTTAGGGTTTAGGGTTAGTTGTTTATTTTAAGGGTTAGTGGGTAGGGTTTAGGGTTAGTGGTTTATTTTAAGGGTTAGTGGTTTATTTTTAGGGTTAGTGGTTAGGGTTTAGGGTTAGTTGTTTATTTTAAGGGTTACTGGTTTATTTTTAGGGTTAGTGGTTTATTTTTTGGCTTAGTGGTTAGGGTTTAGGGTTAGTTGTTTATTTTAAGGGTTAGTGGTTAGGGTTTAGGGTTAGTGGTTAGGGTTTAGGGTTACTAGTTTATTTTAAGGGTTAGTAGTTATGGTTTAGGGTTAGTTGGTTATTTTTAGGGTTAGTAGTTAGGGTTTAGGGTTAGTGGTTTATTTTAAGGGTTAGTAGTTAGGGTTTAGGGTTAGTAGTTTATTTTAAGGGTTAGTGGTTAGGGTTTAGTAGTTAGGTTTAAGGGTTATGGGTTAGTTTTATGAGTTATGGTTAGGGTTATGACTTTGGGTTAGGGGTTATGGGTTGCTAATCATAATCACTATTTTTATGTCGCGCATCAAACGAGAGGTTAGGGGTTATGGGTTAGTAATCATAGTTTTAACTACCGAATTCAAAGAACCCCAGAAATTGAATACATTGAACAATATGTAAACAAATACAAGTCACTCAACTAACATACATAAATCAACGATTTGAACAACTCCCACGCTCAGATTGCATTGGACACCGACGCCTGTTATGCCCTTCGGCTCCACATCTACTACATTTTGTTCGGTGCTCAGATGGTTCGACCCAATCCATCTCATTTCTTATCCTTGTTGATTTTGGCCGACCTTTCGCACGAATTGTAGTTAGGTCAGGGATAAGTGTCCATGCGTCATCAGAAGGAGGAATAGCCGCTTCATTCCCAAGAGGCCACCATTGTGCGGAGTAAGCTTTTAAGATGTGCTCGTTTGTATAAACAACATCTATATATTAGTAGTAGTTCATGCTCACGTAACCACAAGCTGCAATAATGTGTGAACATGGATAGTGAAGCGCAGAATACCTTCCGCATTGACAATGACGATCATTCAAGTTTACTGCCCACTTTTGTCCGCCACGTTGCGTTATAGGGTTGAAGCTCTCCTCTACTTCAAACCTTGTGGAGTGGATATCATACACGCGAACGATGTGCGTACAAGCTTGTTCTTGATTTTTCCTCAGTTCTTTAACAAGCTTTGAACAATATAGTTGGCCTTCATTTAACTGTCTTTGGGCTTGGCGGCCACGCTCAACAAAGTACTTTCGACACCTACTGTACGTTGATTTCACCAATGCTGTTATGGGAATGTTGCGACAATCCTTTAAAACCTTATTGATACATTCTGAGAGGTTCGTTGTCATGTGGCCATATCGACGTCCTTCCCTATCGTAAGCCATCGTCCATTTTTCCTTTGAGATGCGATCTATCCATGTTGCTATGGCTGGACTCAGTTCACGAAATTTTTCTAAATTTTGATCAAAAATGTGTTTGCATGGAGTGTAGGCTGCATAAAATTAGTTATGAATAACAATTTTAAGTATAAATGAAAGTAAAATAAACGTGACCATCAAATATGAAATCTTACCCAATTTCTTCAACATTTCTTTTTGTTTGGCATTATTGAATTTTCGATTGAAGTTGCTTGCTATGTGTCGCACACAGTAGACATGATAACCGTGGGGAGGTTGCCAACCAAGTGCTTCGTTAGCGACAGCGGACTTTATACTCGCGTGTCGATCAGATATGAGACAAATACCATTTTTATCAGTGACGTGTTCACGCAAGTGTGCCAAAAACCATGACCACGCTGTCAACGTTTCACCTTCAACCACAGCGAATGCTAGAGGAAGGACGCCACCATTTCCATCTTGTGATGTGGCCATTAAGAGGGTCCCACGGTATTTGCCGTACAAATGTGTGCCGTCAACTTGTATGATTGGCTTACAGTACTTGAAAGCCTCTTTACATTGGCCAAAAGTCCAGAACACTCTATGAAATTGGCGGTGTTCGCGACTAACCGTATTTCCAACGATAAAATCGTCATGTAGTATTTGAAAATACGATCCAGGAGAATGATTTTGCATGTGTGTTAGCCACGACGAAAGTTTCGCATATGACTCATCCCAATCGCCATATTCAATAGCAATGGCTTTTTGTTTCGCCAACCAAGCTTTTTTGTACGACACCTTGTACGCAAATTGACTGTTAATCCTCTCCTGAATCAATGAAATTTTTATCAATGGATCTTCTCTGATCATGCCTGTCATTAGAATAACAAAATTTAAATGACAATTAAGGCTAAACAATAACATAATATGAACATAAAATACGTACCTACTACACAAGTCGCAATTAAATCTGAATCAAGTTTCTCGTGATCTTGGGTCATGGTCATATTGAGACATGTGTGTGGTCCACCCCATTGAGTGACTTTCCATGAATCAGTCTTTTTAGATAGAATTGACCTCATGTAGAAAGGGCAAGGACAATCTGCATTTCTATTCAAGCAACAAACCACATACTTGTCCCATTTGCTTTCAACCACTTTGAAACTTTGATGCACCCTCATAACATATTGTTTGACCGCATTCTTGACCGCATCTTTACTATCAAATTCCATGTCAACATATAATTCTTGGCCAACATTAAAAGTGGATGGCATCTCCAAACCACAAATGTCCTCCTCATCAGGATGGCTCCAGTTGATATTATTATAATGCAAAGCATCATTCCAAAATGGATTCTCAATTGCTTGTACACCTTATAGTCCAAAAAAAATTCAAATCATACTTATTTGGCATTAAATACAATTGTCGTGAAATAATAAATGTATTGAGTGAAATATCTTTTAAGAGTAAATCATACCTTCTGCTGGGTGAACAATTCTTACTGGTGGAATCATGTCGGGGACTTCATTGTCTGTATCTGATATACCGTCAACACTGTCATCTTCGTCTAACGACTCTTCAACGTATGAGTTAGACACAAGATAATCATCATCATCATTATCATCATCTTCGTCAAGATTTAAATTGCTCATATTTGTTGGCGGTTGTGTGTAATCATTAGATACATAATTTCCACATGATGTAAGGGAATTTGCAGAATGAAACATTGAACCACCAGCCACATCCTTTTCTATGTACAATTCTAGAACTGACATTTCTTGTTGTTGTTTAAAACTTTCTAGCATCGTTTCAACGTCTTCGTCATCGCAAATTTGCAAGGCAATATATTTTCCTGACACTAAAAATCTACAACTGATAGCAAAAATAATTTCATTATTTTCTAACTTTACCTTGTCTCCAATTTTTTTCTTCAAAGCATTGAAACTAATTCCACGTTTAATCTGAATCGCTTTTTTACTGCCTTCAAATATTACACCATCATTATCTTCATATACCCTTCCATTGAAATACAACACTGTTATAACCGAATTCATCGTGTACCTACAAAAACAATATTTTAATTAATTATTCATAATAAATTTAAAATAGTCAAATATAATCACAAAAAGTCTCTTTAACACAATTTTACATTAAAAAATTATTGTATAAAAAATTTATTAACTTTAAATATTTTTCATGGTAAAAACTTAAAAAAAATAAACGATTCATACGTACTAATTTTAAAGCCCAAATAAATCATAAATAAAGTTAGTATTATTTATAAATAATTCATTCTCATAATAATAACTTCAACTTACGTACTACAAATAAATATAATGGAAAAAAATTAATTTTAAATACCGCTCAAGTTAATGGCTCATAAAATAAATTTACTATAACTTTATATTAAAATAAATTTCCACACTAAAAATACTTATTTCATTAATTATGATGTTACAAATTTTTTTACTTTCAATTTTTAACACTAACAAAGTATTAATACCAACCTAATCTAATTAAAAATATACTAAAATTTTTATATTTACCAATTTTTTTGGGACTCAAATATTTTCTTTACATAAATATCATCAAAAATATTTTATATTTTACAAACACAAAGAAGCATATCAAATATAAGACTAATTTAATTAAAAAATTATTAAAAACAAAACATTCAAAATGCTCTAAAAAATTACTTAACAAATATTTTATAATACAAATTATTTGACTCAAAATTGCTAACTTGATTCAGAAATTTATTAACTCAAATATTTTTCATGGTAAAAACTTAAAAAAATAAACGATTCATACGTACTAATTTTAAAGCCCAAATAAATCATAAATAAAGTTAGTATTATTTATAAGTAATTCATTCTCATAATAATAACTTCAACTTACGTACTACAAATAAATATAATGGAAAAAAATTAATTTTAAATACCGCTCATGATGTTACAAATTTTTTTACTTTCAATTTTTAACACTAACAAAGTATTAATACCAACCTAATCTAATTAAAAATATACTAAAATTTTCATATTTACCAATTTTTTTGGGACTCAAATATTTTCTTTAGATAAATATCATCAAAAATATTTTATATTTTACAAACACAAAGAAGCATATCAAATATAAGACTAATTTAATTAAAAAATTATTAAAAACAAAACATTCAAAATGCTCTAAAAAATTACTTAACAAATATTTTATAATACAAATTATTTGACTCAAAATTGCTAACTTGATTCAGAAATTTATTAACTCAAATATTTTTCATGGTAAAAACTTAAAAAAATAAACGATTCATACGTACTAATTTTAAAGCCCAAATAAATCATAAATAAAGTTAGTATTATTTATAAATAATTCATTCTCATAATAATAACTTCAACTTACGTACTACAAATAAATATAATGGAAAAAAATTAATTTTAAATACCACTCGACTCAAACAAATTATTTGACTCAAAATTGTTAACTTGATTCAGAAATTTATGCCTCAACAAATAAATTTCAAACCTTGTAGGCACAAATTTAAATCTCAAGAAAAACTTACAATTTTTGAAAATTGAATTGTAACTTTCAAAGCACAGCACCAACACTAACAATTTGCAGTTTTGAATACACAGCGAACTCACTTTGGAAAAAAACACCACCACTGAGTTTTCAAGATACAACTAAGCAGTTTTGAACACACACTGAGGGTTTAGCAGTTTTGAACACACACTGAGGATTTTTTTTCGAGTATATAAAGGCACTGAATCGCCAGTTGGAACGGCTATTTTCTTGGCCTTAAACCGCCAATGGCAGTTGCAACTTGCCATGAAATCGCCAATGGCAGTTGCAACTTGCCTTTTGGCCTGCAAACGCTGCAACCAGCTGCAAAAGCCTGCACCCTGGAACTCGCCAGTTTGACTGGCGGTTCCATCTTCCAGCTATATCGCCAATGGCAAGGGCGATTTGTTCCTGTGCATGTGCAAGTCGCTGCTGTCAGTGGCGACTCCAGGCAGCAGCAGCAAACCCGCCAGTCCCACTGGCGGTTTGCTTGCACCATGCATGCAACCACGTAGAAAAGTGCCCCCTTGAGGAAATTTTTTTAAAAAGACCCCATCTGGGGAAATATTTTGTAAAAGAACCCCAGATGGGGAAATTTGCCGACTCGGTAGTGCCCTGCGTAGACTTGAAGTCTTCCACTTGCTTGGTAAAAATAGAAACCAACCGCCCAATCTTGATAAGTATATTCATTCATTGATCTTCTTTTGAGCTCTATGTTTTGCTACTGTGTGCAGCTTCGATTAGCTTGTTGATGGATACAAGTGGCACACGAATTGCTTTAGGAACAATCCTCCCCATCCTGTTGTTGTGCCTCCCTTACTTTTCTATAGCAGTTGATGTTATTTACCGTCCCGTTGAACTCTTGAGCATCAACTGTGGCTCTTCCAGTAACTTTTCCACTCTCGATGGTCGGAATTGGACTGCAGACATCAAATTCCTCTCAGAAAACAAGGACTCGGTTGCTGCTTCTGCTCTCACACCGTCTACCCAACAGGGTCCATACACCTATGCTCGTTTCTCTCACTCCCAATTCACTTACTCCTTTCCCGTCTCCGCAGGCCCAAAGTTCCTTCGCCTCTTCTTCTACTCAACTTCCTACCAAAACTTCGATCGTTCCAAATCCGATTTCTCAGTCAAAGCAGGCCCTTACACCCTCCTCCATGATTTCAACGCTTCCCTCAATGCTGATGCTGGGGACGAGCCTGGCAACTACTTGTTCAGAGAATATTGCATCAACCTCAAAGATGGAGAGAGGCTCAACATAACCTTCATTCCAAGCACCACAGATTCGTATGCTTTCATCAATGGAATCGAGGTTGTTTCAATGCCCCCTTATCTCTACTACACCAATCTTGACGACAACACTGGATTCCCGCAAATTGTTGGAGGAGTAACATATACTATTGAAAGCAAATCAGCTCTGGAGAAAATATACCGGTTAAACGTTGCTGGAACAAATATCCCCCCAACTGGGGACACGGGTATGTTAAGAACCTGGGAAGCCGATGACAACTACGTAACAACTCAAAGTAACATATCTGTTGATTTTGGGGGTATAACTAAGCTCAGCTTCACTACTGCGACTGAAAACTACACGGCACCAGACAAAGTGTACCGATCCTCAAGGAGTATGGGAACTAGTGGCTCTTTGAACATGGGATTCAACCTCACATGGCAGCTTCCTGTTGATTCTGGCTTTACCTACTTGTTAAGGTTACACTTTTGCCAGCTTGACCCGCATGTTCATCAGGCTGGTGACCTGGAATTCTACATCTACATAGCGGATCAGTTGGCTACCGATAGGGCAGACGTTCTCTTATGGACCATTAACCAGAAGGCTGTCCCAGTGGTTACAGACTACATAGTTTCCATCCCGGTGAATCAGAAGAAACCAAATATTTCACTGAAACTGCATCCTCACCCTAAAAGCAGAATCAAGGATGCACAACTAAACGGAATTGAACTTTTCAAAATCAACCACTCAACAGGTAATCTCGCTGGACCGAACCCAGACCCTCATCCAAAGACCTTTGAATTTCCTCTTCAAAGCAAAAACAAGAAAAGCAAAGGGAGGACGGGAACCATAACTGCCGCCGTTGCTGGCGCAGTTTCCGGTGTCGTTATGCTCTCCCTTATTGTCGCTTTCTTCCTCATCAAACGCAAGAAGAACGTGGCCATCGACGAAGGTTCCAATAAAAAAGATGGAACTTCTCAAGGGGGTGGCTCACTACCAGCCAACCTCTGCCGTCACTTCTCAATAGCAGAAATCAAAGCAGCTACCAATAACTTCGACGAACTCTTAGTGGTTGGTGTGGGAGGCTTTGGCAACGTGTACAAAGGCTACATAGACGAAGGTTCAACACATGTCGCAATCAAAAGGCTCAAACCCGGTTCTCAGCAAGGTGAGCAGGAGTTTGTGAACGAGATCGAAATGCTGTCTCAACTTCGTCATCTCAATCTTGTTTCCCTCATAGGTTACTGTTACGAGAGCAATGAGATGATACTCGTTTATGATTTCATGGATCAAGGAACCCTCTGTGAGCATCTCTACGGCACCGATAACCCTTCCCTCTCATGGAAGCAAAGGCTCCAGATCTGCATAGGTGCTGCACGAGGATTGCACTATCTGCATACAGGTGCAAAGCACATGATCATTCACCGTGACGTCAAGAGCACCAATATCTTATTGGATGAAAAATGGGTGGCCAAGGTTTCAGACTTTGGGTTATCCAGAATTGGGCCCACGGGTTCTTCAATGACCCATGTGAGCACTAAGGTTAAAGGTAGCATTGGATATTTAGACCCAGAGTATTACAAACGACAGCGTTTGACTGAGAAGTCTGATGTCTACTCGTTTGGGGTGGTGCTCTTGGAGGTATTGTCTGGGAGGCAGCCCTTGATCCGCACTGCAGAGAAGCAAAAGATGTCACTGGTTGATTGGGCAAAGCATCGCTACGCAAAGGGATCTCTGGGTGAGATTGTGGATCCTGCACTGAAGGGCCAGATAGCAACTGAGTGTATACACAAATTTGGTGAGGTTGCGCTGAGTTGTTTGCTTGAGGATGGGACTCAAAGGCCCTCCATGAAGGACGTCGTTGGGATGCTGGAGTTTGTTCTGCAGCTTCAGGACAGTGCTGTTAATGGAGTGGTGGTCAGTGGTGGGCATTATGAAGATAGTGAGGATATGTTTAGCAGTACCCATAGTAGTATACAACTTTCGAATTATAGTAACAGCACTGGATTGAACACCACGAGCTATGGCAGTAAGGAATCTGACAGGTTGATCCCGGAGAATGTTTTCTCTGAGATTAAGAATCCAGAGGGGCGATAAAGATCGGAGCAGTATTCAAGTTCAGGCCAAGTATGCGGTTAAAGATAAGCAAAATGGATAGTTTGAAATTAGATGAATCTAAAACTATGTGGCATGGAGATATCAATGTAAAAATCTTGAAGTGGTTTCAATTTAGAAGTGTGTATTAATTAGGTGGATTCTATAAAGGTTTGTCTAATGATTATTTATCAAATTTTGTTTTGATAATCTTTCTTTCCTGTGACAGAGGTAACTGAAATAGAATTGTAACAATAGAAAGAAGAGTGTTAATTCACTACTATAAAAATAGTATTTTAAGATTTCCTAAAAAATTGTCTTAAAATTTGATGCAAAAATTGTCTTTGTTGGCATATTTTTTGCTTTCCACCTATGACGGTTTTCAGGCAAAACAGTCGTTGTATAAGCCTTCATTTTGTCACTCTCTCTCCATCCCTCGCTCAATTCCTTCAATCCCTTCTCATTTTTCACCCTTACTTCCTCCAAACCCTCACCCACCTCCACTCTGACCACACCCACGGCCTCACCCCCTCCTAGCACCATGCCCCCCTCTTCTGCTCCGCTGTCACCGCCAAACTCCTCCCCTTCAAGTTCCTTGGCTTCGACCTCTCCCTCTTCCGCATCCTCCACTCCGGCACCACCCACACTGTCATCCTCCCCTCCCTCACCCTCCAAGTCACCGTCATCGACGCTTGTCACTGCCTTGGTCGAGATTCATCGTCAAAATGGGATCTTTTGGTTTGAGATTGGAATACGAAACCCACACGCTTAACCCTTTGCTCGATCCATCAAACTCAATCCACATGTTGATTAGGTCACAGCTCTTCAGATTGACCTCAATGTTCGCCAAATCACCAACCTCACTCAAAACGACGTTGTTTAAGTCCACACCGACGTGGTTTCCATTAAGGTCCTTAAACTCCATGACCATAAGTGTATCAAACTCCACAGCAACGAAGCCGCCGCCACCGCTGAGGCCGAGAAACCCGCCGGCTTCACCGATGGTGTCGTCATCAGACGAAAGGACGAAGGTGAGGCCGCCACCGATTGAGGAGGGGTTGAGGCTGGTAACAAAGAAGGAAAAGAATGTGGTGAAGCTCGCCGGAAAACGGTTTCCCGGTTGCCGAAATCTGACCGGACGGGAGTAAAGGGCTCTGCTGGCGCTGGAGGTTGGAACCACAAGGTCGCACGTGAGACTGACAGTGTTATTGTTCAAGTGGGTGTCATTAACGCCTTTCACAATAATTTGGTAGAAGAAGCTGGATCAGTTGGCAATCACTGCAGTATACTAGTTTGGTTATAACACGACAGATAGTTAGGTTTTTACCATCATCCAATGACCCACCGACAGAGATCCAATGTAACTTCTTCTATTCTTTGATTTGGGGGTGATAAGATGTACTTAATGTTCTCAGCAGTCTGTATGGTCTTAAGACAATTAGTACAAAATATAGTATGATCTGGTAAAAAAATATCATTTGATCTGAGTTGTCTTGGATTTATTTGGTCAGCTTGGGGTTTTTAAGATGTCACATTCAGGACTTCAGGCTGTTTCAAATGCCATTGAAATGTTTCTCAGTGAGCAGCTCCTGGATTCAGAAATATTAGCTGGACTAGCTATTGCTGTAATCATGGATGGGTCCCGGACATTCCTTATTGAAATTCAGGTATTTTCTTTTGTGCTTTCATTATATTACATATTTTAAGTTGTCAAGCACAATATGAATTTCCTAATATATCCTGTAGTTATACACGGGTATATGGATCCTTCTGTTGAACTGAAAGATTGTTCTTTTTTTTTTTCCTATATCATAATGAACATGTTTTCTTTTTCTTTTTGACATGCTAAATTTGATAGTGTTGCTGTATCAGGCCTCGGGTGGTTCAGAAGCTGATCATGACTGTCGACTCTAGAAAACAAATTGCAATGCTGTGGTCTGTCATTCAATCTGGTTTTCTTGCTCTTATTAAGGATCTGAATGGGAATCATGTCATATAGCGTTGCTTACAATACTTTAGCTGTAAAGATAATGAGGTATAACACTTATCTCTTTTGCTTGCAAATTTAGTGTAGGTTTATTTTCCCTTTATTCACTAACTTCAATACTACATGGCCATATAGTCATTCCATACTATT
The DNA here is from genome assembly GCF_004193775.1 of Glycine soja. Taxonomy (NCBI): domain Eukaryota; kingdom Viridiplantae; phylum Streptophyta; class Magnoliopsida; order Fabales; family Fabaceae; genus Glycine; species Glycine soja. The sequence continues at coordinate 21,718,278 of NC_041009.1, read as the reverse complement.
TAATTAGATGTATAAGAGAACAAGAACAACCATTAGCTGTCCACTTTACAATTTTGTTCAAAGCTGTATGAGGCTATCATTACACATGATGACACAAAATGGTCTTTAGTCAACACTGCTTAGAGCAGAGGGCATTCCTGTTTTATTAATGTTTCATAAACTGGTTCATTCATGGTTTTGTGAAGCGTTGGGTTCTTATAGCAGCTCTCCTGCCTCTTTTGGTCATTTGGTGTCAACCAGATGAAATATATTTCACAAAAGGGTCTTAAATCTTTCACCTTGTTGAACCTTGTTTAATTGCATGGTAATCTCCCAATCTAATTTATACACTCTACTTCAGAATATCCTGACTTTTCAAACTAATTTCATTATTCAGCAGTTTCTAAATTTGCTGGATACTTCATCTCTGGGATTTTCATATTTACAAGCCTATGTTTATCTCTGGTCAGTTCAGATGTTTCTGAAAGGTAAGTCAACTGTGGAAGGAACAAAATTCACCATCTATTGAGAGGGGTACTATCTTATGACCATAATGCTGAAGCATTCTATACTTGGCCAGTTAGCCTGAATATGTTCCTTGTTTTCTTTCCCAATTAGGAATTCTTAAAAGGCTAACTCTCAACTATATAAGAAGCAATGGAAATAAATGTTCTTGTTGAGAATGTAATGATTATTGACCATTGACATGGACCTGAAAAAGTTAGTAATAAATTCGGGTGATCCTTTTAATTTTGTGTCAGCCTCTAATAAATTAAATTATTTGACTCATTGCCACTAAGATTTCTCTGCTTCATTTATTACTTACCACGATAAATATTAAAGATAATGTAGGTACTGCAGAATGACTAGTCCTTATGGTTTTTAGGTGATGGATGGTAGAGAACCAAACTTAATGTATTCTGAAGTCCTCAATGATAAAGAATTTTGAGAAGATATTCTGAAATCTTTATCGAGTTCAGATGGATATATTATTGTAGTCTTGCGTATCTTGAATTTGGTAGACTTCTGTACTCTGGGTAACAACCTTGTTAAAAGCTACAAACAATGAGTTTTAACAATTTCTTTATGAATGAAATGGAGTAAGTCATTTTCTTTGATGTAGCTAAGTGAGATAGAAACATCATTGAAATTATACTGGTGAAAGTTATAATGTAGAGAAAAATAGAGAAAAAGACCGAGGATTGATATCAAGACCGAGGCCTGGCTTTGAAATTAAAAAGCTACCCCGAAGAAGAAGCAGTGCAATTGTAAACATTCAAGATCCCTCAATTATCAGATTAAACTTCCTTGCTCTTTCACCCCAAAAGAAATTGAGTACCTGACTGATCGCATACAAACGGTGGAACTGAAGTTGTGGAGGTGAACATTTATATATATGGTTTTTTTTATAACAAAAATCTGTTTACTTTTATCTCAATTACTAAAATTCCAAACTTGAATCATTATCCATGTTTCCTTTATCCATCAACTGTGAGGATCTTGATGATCAACGTATAGCATCTGTTGACTTAAATCATATCTGAATGAGAGTGAGATAGCATAAACTGGTCCTGTGGGCAACTTTGGTCTCCCACCAAAGTGGGAGACGTATAAAGGCTAACTGAATATGGGTTTGCTTAAGCCTAACATGATTCAAATTTCACGTGGGAGCAGATCACTTTGCTCCAATCCTCTTTACATTTATTTATTTTACTTGGTAGTTTGCAATTCCAGTGATCACTTAGTCAATATATTGACCTAGTGGCTTTTGCCAGACAAGGCTATGTACAGACATTTTGGAGTCTAAGGTGAAAATGTTAAAGGGATCTTTTTTTTACAAGAATTTTAAAGAGACTTAGTATATTATATAAAATATCAAACTTTATATTAATCTTCTAGCTTTTTTAGCTGTAAAATCATTTATCAGAGTTTTATAATTAAACAATTCTAACACTTCACTTTCAATAAATAAAATAACTAACTCATTCAATCTATCTTGTAACATTGTTGATTTTAGATATGATTTAAGTAATTTTAATTTTGAAAAACTTCTTTCAACAGTAACAACTGTTATAGGGATTGTCAATAAAATTCTATATGCAATGTAAACATTTGAAAAAGAATCTAAAGTTTTAATATAATTCAATATTTCTATTGGTGTATTAATTTCTTCTCTTAACACTTCTCTTAATATTTTCAATTCTGAAAATAAATCAAGACCATCGATATTATTTATGTTGTCAATATTATATATAGGTGGTTGTTCTATCACGTTTTCACCATTGTCAGTATCATCTCTAGGTGGTTGTTCTACACCGTTGTCAATATTATCTATAGGTGGTTGTTCTATAACATTTTTCTCTTTGTTAGTATGATCTATCAGTGGTTGTTCTATTATATTTTTACCTATTGAACTTGCTTCTTCGTCAATTTTATGAATAATAACAAATTTATCAAGGGCACCATGTTGAGATTCAATTAGCTTTTCAATTTTTCGTTTTTTCTTCAATTTTTCATAACCAGATTCATACTTTCTATTTGACATTTTCTTTTGTAAATAATCAAAATAAAAAAATTAACTAGATATTAAAGAAATCTAAATAAACTAAACTCTAAAATAAATATAGAAAATGATGATCGATGAATAAAACGATAGAACCTGGAATTGGAAACAAATAGAGATTTTGTTGTTTAGATGTTGTGTCAGGCGCAAGGGTGTTACGTGATACGTGTATTGCTGCGTATCTAGAGTCATGCCCGTGAAATGAATTGTTTCACCAATCCGGGATGGAGATGAAAGGCTCTGTACGCGGGACGTCGGGATGTATGCGGTTTATAGGCGTTCAGAATCCAGACGATGTCAAATCCAGAGAGGTTGAGCCGTGGAAACAAAATTTGATCAACAGACAATAGGTTTCATTCAAGGGAAGGAGAAGAATATATTTTTTTTATGAACAGAAGATGAGGAGATGAAAAAACGTGAAGAATGGAGTCCCGAGAGTGAGATACGTTAGTTAGGAAATTAAGATGGGTTAAAGGAAAGTTAATAGGGATTTACTTTTTTGGGATAGATAAAATATTTTAAATGACATTAATTGTGATATTGGTTAATTTTTAAAAAGATGATATTAATTGACTAATCTTTAGGAAGAGAGAGATTACAAACAATAAATCATATCTTAACAAAATTTACGGCTTAATAATTTAAATTGATTACAAACAATAAATCATATCTTAACAAAATTTACCGCTTAATAATTTAAATTGACAAAAAAATATTAAAAATGTAAAAAAAAAATGAAACTCTTGAGGGCCTAAGACAAAGGCCTCATTTGGCCTTTTGGTTTCCACAGCCCTCTTGCCAGACCTAGTGGCTTGCTGCAAAATTCTATGTCAAAAGCTTTGCTATATGCAGGGAAACTTACACTTGAGTTTTTATGTTTGAAAGTAATTACTAATCTATCTTTGTGGATTGCATCGGTTAGTAGCTTTTGACTTTAACTTCGTGCTACACATGATTCCTCCATTGATATGGATTATCTATACATCAGCATTTTGATTTGTACAGTTTGTAGCTTTCTCTTGGCCAATGCTGGAGTTGGTTCTACAACACTATCAATGGTTAGTATTCTAATTTTACTTTTGTGCGTATGAATTCACGTGACTGTTCCCCTGTTTTTTGAAATTTCATCTTTGTTTTATAGAATCTGCAATTCATAGCATTGGTATTTCGTTTCATGCAAATGTAATGTCCAACTTGTAATAAACTGCATGCATATGCTGCTGTTAAATTTGCAGATGCATCCCTTCATACTCTGAGAGGAGATGCTGGCATCATTGAATGTGCATATGTTGCTTCACAGGGGCAAAATGACGTATGGGGTTTTTTTTACAAACTTATTCTAAAAAATGATCCCTTTTTAAATATATTCCTCAAAGGGTTTTTTTTGTAAAAAAAAAATCACGTGATATCGTCATTCCCATCAACGTAACTCCACTGTTCATGTCAGCAAAAAAAAATCACATGCCAAGTGTGTTTCGCCATCACCATTGACAAAACACACTGCTTGCGTGGCATGCATATTGCCAACTCCAACTACGTAACATCACTGCAACAACATTGTTTATGCAGGAAAAAACATTCATGTGTCATGTGGGTTTTGCCAATGATAGAAACGAAACACACTGTGTATGTAGTAGCATCCCATGACCATGCCATGCATCCGTTCCGCTAGCAGCATTGGCGAAAAGTAACATAAAATAATAAGGAAAGACGACACACAGAAAGATTTAGTGCATCTTTAATTTGACTGCAGTGGCCAACAAGGAGCTTTAAAAGGTTATTGAAGGAAAATGCAACATGTATTTATTTGTATATACGTAATAAGGAGGGATTTTTTTATTTTGATGTGCATGAAAATTAAACAATTTACTGGAATACTTTAAGGAGGGATTTGTTCACACATATATATATTGAGATTTATTGTTTGTATAAAAATTATATTGACATTTTTATTATTTTTATATTACTATATTATTAAAAAAATATTAAATATTAAATCAAATTTCTGTAATATGGAATTTATTCATTAGTATAAAATAATTAAAATATGCATGTTTTTCAATACAACAATAAATTTAAAGTTGATAATGTTGTTTTCTTGAAGTCAAGAAGTTTAAATAGAAAAATTAAACTAAATAACAAAACTCAAATATAAAAAAATAATTGTCACTAAAACAACTCAAATTATTCCATTATAATTATTTTATGGGATTCATTAATTTAACATCCTATAAAAAATATTGAAAGTAAAATTAAGTGGATGAATGAAGTAATATAAATTTAAGAACACATATTTAAGATGCTTTAATTTATATTTAAGATGTATTAATTTACTACAGACTGACAGACAATTTATTTTCCATTAAATAATGTCTATAGTATTGCAGGTAAACCTGGCACTTTTTTTTAATCAAGGTAAACCCGGCACTTAACTTTCGGTATGTAGTAACATTTTTTTTCCAATGAAAGTTATATAGTTGAGCTTATAATATCATAAACACTTAAAGTTTAAAGTTAAAAAGAATACTTTTAAGCATATGAAAATGATAAATATTTTTTATAAATTATTTTTAATCTATTTCAATAAATTTCATATCACAAGTATAATTATGGAAATAAACTTTCTAAATTAAATACTTACAACATAAACTCTCTTATAATAATTAAACTTTTGTTCAATACTAAGTGCATATTTATTTTTCAGTTATAAAGGGACGTTTGGAGAAAAATGAAATTTACAGCATTCTGATTATTTCTTTTGTAAAATTAAATTTGTGAATCATTAAATTTATTTCGATTCGTGCACTATATTTTAAACTGAAATCAAAATATGCACTAAATCTTTCCGTGTTACTTTATGTTACTTTTCGCCAATACTGTTGACGGAACGGAAGGTGCCGCGATGCATGACATACCATGGGGATGCAGCTAACATGCACAATGTGTTTTGTTATTATCATTGGCAAAACCCAGATGACACGTAAATGTTTTTTCTGCATGATCAGTGGTGTTACGCAATTAGAGTTGACGATATGCATGTCACGCAAGGAGTGTGTTTCGCCAGTGGTGATAGTGAAACACACTTGACACATGTGATTTTTTTTTGCTGACATGAAAAGTGGGATTACGTTGATGAGAATGACGATATCACGTGATTTTTTTTACAAATCAAACCCCTTGAGGAATATGTTTAAAAATGAACCTCTTTTGAAAATAAGTTTGTAAAAGGAATCCCATGACGTCATTTTGCCCTTCACAGGTATATAGAAGCCTGTTTTATCTTAGGGTTGGAGTCTTACTAACCCGTGATGTAATTCTATCCCTGTAAGTATACTGTGCAACTCAGTTAGTTAGTTTTGTAAGAGTAGTTCTAAACTGACACTGAGTTACAGTTAGTTTTAAAATGGTGTTCCATTAGGTTGTTAAAAGGGCGTTGATAACCAGATCTTAATGATTATTCATATATGGCTCTTTTTTAGTTTATGGTTAGCTCTTTTAGTGAGCAGCTCTACTTTTAAATAGAGGTATGCCATGGCTAAGGTAACTAGACTATTTATAAATGGATTTAGGATCAGACACCACTAACCAATCTAATTTTGAAAAGGTTCAGGCTTTACTTTCAAAAATTGCTTGACTTTTAAAGTGTATGAAATATAGCTGGCACTCTTATCGTTTCTTGAAATATAGCTTCTCTTATATAATTCTTTTTTATATTTAAAGTTATAGCAACCACTCTTATAAAAATCTATGATTTTTTTAAAACACTTAACAAAGTTAGTATAAATGTAATACTTTTCAAGCAATTAAAGAAATTGGTGTGGGAGTAAATAAAATATAGGAAGATCAAGAGAAATTAATGAAATATCGTGGATCATCAATGTAATTATAAGAAAAGACTTTATGGAGTCACACAATGACCAAAAAAATTGTCTTAAACAAAGGAGAGTAACTATTAAAAGAATTGATGCGTAATGAATGTGAGAGGATTTAAATAATCTTTGCAAATAGTGTCTCAAATCCTATCCCATCACTAAAAAATTGATACGTAATTTAAAATAATCATTTTCATTTCTTTACCTTTTATACATTATCCTTAATGGCCTTAATCCTATTCCTTCGTAAAATCTCTTTTCTATGCCCCATCTTATTGTGTAGTCGTCTAGGCTAACAAATTGTTCTCATATGTATAGTAGACACAAAAGAGGTAGGCGTAGGTTCTCGATGGCGGCAGCCATGTACATGATTGGCCATTGTTTTGATTCTAATCATAACCTTTACACTTCTCATGATCAACATAGCCAAACTGCCAACAATGACAATCGTTCACCTCTCAATCAGGTCATTATGATCCGCATAAAGGGGACAATCTGCAACTGTGGCTTTGATCTTTACTATGACATGTATTGTACAACCCACGAACTCGACAGGTACTTGCACCGTGGTGACCCTCAACTTTCCATGATCACGCACGACACTTAGAAGAGCAGCTAGTCAATGTGACTCCTTGAAAGATGTAACTTCCTCAAGATCAGACATGTATATATTAACCTAGAGAAAAGATCACCAGGTATGTTTTTCAATTACTTTACATACAGATACTTAAACACCTTGGGCTCATTTGACTTAATGGTGGAGTCCTTTTTGTAGATATCTCACCTTACACTAGGATAGGAGGTCAAAGATCCTAGTGAGACAAGGAGAGAAAGAAGAAAGACAGACAACTTTTCTGGAACTTTGCAGGAACAATTGGCGCCCAGCGCAGGACCAAGTAAATTCAGAAGATGAGAATGTTAAGTACTTAACCTATCAGAGCTATTCTTTGATGTAATGTTAATAATTTTTTTCTATTTATAATTATTCCAATTTACCCCTACATCTACTAATACACTATAACTTTGGTTCCCTGCATGAAAGAGTCTAATTTATCTATTTTCTCTTCCAAATCCCTTTGCAGAGCTAAAATAGTAAATTACATTAAGAATAGAGATGTATAACAGGCTAAACAAATATCAACTTATTCCTAGTGATGACTTTATTTAGATACTCTTTCCCGGTTCTATTAGAAAATAACATCTCTCAACGCTACTCCTAAAACTTACCATGCAAATGGGTGATCAAGGCGCAAACAATAATATTAAGTACAAGAAAAGATAATGCAAATATAATATTCACAAATAGATAGAAAGAGAAATTACATTAAGAATAGTTGACGGTCAAGTTCCCAACAAAGGAGAGGTTTAGCCTCTTATAGTCATAGAAGGTTTTATAATTGCAAGAAGGGAATATTTAGTGAAGGAGAATAAGATAAGAAAAGGGGATGAAAGGAAGGAATAACTCCTAACGATTACTTCTTCTTCTTCCAACCTTTGTCTTCTATAAGAATTTGTATTCTCTTGGAATTTTTGTGTTTTTTAGTTCTTCTCTTTTCTTCTATTATAGGTGCAGATTAGCTTAGTACTAAGTAGGTTTCTCGCCCTGAGCACGTCTTTACTTCTTGAATTAGTCTATTTTTCTTAATTAGTTTATTTTCCTTAATTAGTCATGTTTTCCTTAATTAGTCTTCTTTTAGTCATACTTTCCTTAATTATCCTGCTTTTTGGGCTTTATTTTACTCACAAACATAATAAATTCGCCACTGTTAATATTCTCAGCACAAAAACTTAAATGATGTTAATTTAATAATTTTTTGCTCAAAAATGAAGAATTAGGAGAGAGAAATTACAAATTTCTATATAATTTAACCCTAAAATGCTCATAATTAGCCGTTTTCAATCATGGGTATACCTTTGCCCATAACCTAGAAGTCGTTGAATATTGAAAGATATGATGGTACATCAGATTCGGATGAACATCTAAATGCATTTACAACTCAAGTAAACTTCTATTCCAATGACAACATTTTTTTGTGCAAGGTTTTCCCCACCTCCCTCAAGGGACCAACGCTTACCCTTATGATTTATTGATTCATTCACAACCTTAGCCCAATGTTTCAGACCTTTGGAATGAGAGATTTTTCAAGAAGATTACTCATCCAATATGTTCTCGTTGACGTCGACACTTTCTACAACATTCCAATTGGAAGAGAATTGTTAAATGCTCTAGGCGCGACCATCTCAACGTTGCATCTTGTGATGAAGTTCCCCAACCTGAATGGCGACATCATCACCATTAGAGCAGATCAGATGGAAGCCCAAGAATGTTATGCTAAAAGCCTTCTTGTCAAATCATACATCCTCACTCCTGAGAGGCACACCAAATTTGTGACACCCTCTACCCCAACACACATATAATTAAGAAAAACATATAAAAATTCAGAATTTAATTAAATCACTTTTATTCAAATCACTTGAACAAATTCACATGGGTAAAAAGGTCACATTCGCTTCACTGTTACCAAATAAAACTTATTAAAAACATCTCTGGCTCAAAACAAGGTCGTCCAAGTTTACAAAAGAAATTAAGTTAACAACAGAATAAAATAAAGTAAAATGACATGTTTGGAACATCATGCAATTAAAACAGAAACCTTTGCCCCAATGTCACATCCTATTAGAGCATTGTGTCTCAGTGTCCTCTAGTATGAGGTTCTTTAAAGTCATCTGCTTTCACAAACACAAGGTTCGAGATTATCATAGGATTCAAACACAAACAACATATAGGGAGTGAGTTATCACATTTCTAAATAAAATACATATAAACAAAGACATAAGCAAAATAAATTATAGAAATATTTATAACATAGTTCAACTTAATACAATCCACATCACTTCACCACTTTATCATTTAAAATACATTTTCAATCACCAATTACATTTCACATGAATCACACATTTGACTCAAAATTTAACAACACTCACCAATTTCATAGTAAATAATTCATAGGCATTATGCAACAATTATACTAAGACTCAAGCTTATATGCAATGTGATACCATGTTAGTGAAAAACAACACTAGGGAGTTTAGGAGTACATAACAAGACGCGTCACACAATGGGTATGTCAAGTCACTGTCACTAAGCAAAATCATAAGGTAATCAATCAAGGTCACTCTATTTTGCAAGAATACTCCAACCATATGGGATCAACATAAACTTAAAAAAACACTTAAACCGCATGTATTTACCCTCAAGACCTAGACTTCGAAGAATCTGATAGGGCATCACTTTCCTAATTCAGGTCTAATCCCTAAAATAACTTTTGCACACTAACACTGCTCATGAATTATACAATACCCACGACCTCACACTTGTTTTCAAACACGTTTACACACATTACGCTACAATTAAGCACTTCAGGTTCCTAACTTGGAACCTTACACTTTCCTTTTAACACCTCACACATAAACACTTTTCTCAAGGTAAACACCAGTCGAGTCATTGCATAATTCATAACTCACAACACAAGTATTGTCACATCAAGTATTAACCACACACTTATTCACAATCATATCCCATGTCCACAATTTAACATCTCACAATGTCACAATCCACAATCACACGTTCGCGTGTATCCACACATTAACACATGCTCAATTTATCCCCTACACATAATTTCAATCATAATTCCATGATCCCAATATATCAATTTATCACGCTAATCTAGTAAATTTTGTCCAAAACATAAACAAATTATACAAAAATGCTTCTCACAACATGAGTAGTAAAACCCCTCAAACAATTTCACTTAATCATATCAAAATAAAAGGAATTAAAATCATAAGTCAAAAACACGAAAACAATAAGAGCACTCAATTTTATCAACCAATTCACATCGGAGCATCAATTGGTCTATCAAACACAACAATCTTGTAATTATAATTGTAAAGGAAGAATTGCAATATAACAAACATCCCAAAATAAACCCGAATTTGATTCTCTAAGGATCTCTACACATGTTCATTTTAACCCCAATTGCAATAAACTCATCCCTTACCTTTAAGAGGGCTCACGTGTGCAGTCCAACAGTGATAGTAGCATCTCTAGTAGTTCCTTAAGATTCCTCAAGCTTTTCCTCTGATTGCTTTGCTAGGCTTTTCAAGCGTTACAAAGAAGGGGAAGGGATTAGAGCTTCCATTTTATTGTCTCTATGCGAGGGACATTTCTCTCTCCATAAATATTATTTCACAAATCTTGATGTTGGGGATGTGTGAAAATGAGTTATGAACCTGGTGTTCAAATTTCACCACAATCCAGTAGTTAACAAGTCCAAAATCGTAGTTTTACTGGGACATGTGTGGGTGTATGTGGGAAAAAGAAAAGATTTTGGGAGAGGGAGAAAGGAAAACGAATTTGAGAGGAAGAGAGAGCGTAGAGACTTATCGTACTTGTAAAAACTGACCCAATATGTTTCTACTTATAGTTAAGGTACTCTTAGCTTATTATTTACTCTATTTTTCTTTATTTCATTATTTTATAAAAATGAACTCTATTTTACTCCATATCAAATGAATAAAAAAAACATCCTTTTATTTTCTAAGAACATATAAATAAAACATCCATATCAAATATCAGTATGCACAATTTCATGAAGTCGAGTGCTTCTTGTAGCTCCTTTCTTTGTATGTTTTGCTTGTTTTCCCTTAATACAACTCACACAAATATTTAGATTCGTAAAATCTAGATAAAGAAGAATTTTATTCTTTATTAATATTTCCATCATTTCTCTAGAAATTTGACCTAAACGTTTATGCCACAAGAAAACATATCGTTCATTCACTAAACTACGTTTAGTGCCAACATTATGATGCAGAGTTAAAATAGTTTTAACATACAAACTATCTAATTTCAATTTATATAAATCATCACAAAGAATACCAGTACCAATGAAATGATTATGCTTAAATAAATTGAAACATCCATTGTTAGAATTAAAAGAGTATCCAGTAACATCAAATTTAGATAATGAAACTAAATTCCTAGTGTCGAGTTTTAAACAATAAATCTCGACTGCTTACACTGGAGTTTCACTCTATTCCCCATGAAGACGAACTTCTCATTTGGGCTTAAGGTTTGGACTGTAAGGAATCCCTGCAAAATGTTAGAAACAAGAGTCGTACATCCAGAATTAATCCACCATGTATTATGAGGAACTTCAGTTAAGTTTGATTCAAAACATACATGAGCATTAAACTCACCTTTCTTTTTGAACCAAGACTTACACTTTAGGCTATCCTTCTGGAAATGTCCTGATTTCCTACAAAATTGACAACTATTACCCTTTGATACCTTCTTCTGGATTTGCATAGAGTCGTCATTGATCTTTAATGACCCTTTTCCTTTATCATGCTTCTTCAAAAATTTCTTTTCAGCTCCTTGATTCCCTTGGTGGCTTGCATAATGGACTGAGTGACTTCTTGATTCTTAAGTCTCATTTCTTCCTGATCTAACATATTGTGCAATTTATGCACATTTCATTTATCTTTCATGGTATTATAGCTCATTTGGAACGGGCTATACTCAGACGATAATGAGTTCAAAATAAACTGAAACAAGAAAGTTCTCATTCACATTCATTCCCAAGGTCTTAAGTCTTGCTGTAATGTTTTCATCTCTATGACATGTTCATACATAGTACGTGAACCATCAAACTTCATGGTGGTCAATGTACTCATTAATGTCCCAACAACAGACTTATCAGCTGTTTGAGAGCACTCTCCCACTGACCCCATAAACCTTTTAGCATTTTCAATTTTAGGGAGAGTTGTTTTAATACTGTCTGCAACAGTCATTCTCATCAACATTAGGTTGAGTCTGTTAGATCTTTCCCAAGATTTATAATGGACTTTCTCTTTATTGCTACTAGCATCAATAATAGTAACAAACTTCTCTTCCAACATAACAAGATCATGATCCAAAACATCAAGGTGAAATTGGACTTGCTCATTTCAGTCAGAGGAGTTAAACCCATTAAAATTGGCACAGATGATACATAAGAATTCAGTGAATTGAGAACATGTATTACATAATAAAATTCACATAAGTGTTTTGAGACATAAAATATATGTCATTCAGATAATGGTCAATGTATATTGATGTTCTCCTTTGGGTGATACATCAAGACACAACATACAAACATAATGATGCTAATAAAAATTCTTAACATTATTTGGCAATTAAATATGCACCAATTAGTAGTATCTATTTCCTTTGGGTATATAAATAAAGCTAATGATACACACAAATCGCCTACAATTATATTCATTAATTATAAGAACAACTAATCAACCTTTGGGCGATCCAAAAATGCCTTATAACAATGAATTTCAATTACTCATAAACCAAGAATCATATAATTTAGCATTCATTATTCTATGAGTAATTGAAATAATCATTAATTTGGAATCAAATAACCTTATAAATTTGGCCACTTTGGTGACTAACCAATTCAACATACATTTAATTCCAACCAAATATATATGGTCTACACATACTTATTGTTATTAACAATTCATAGTCATTCTATTAATTTCATTCCAGGCCATAAAATAATATTCACATTTATTTATGTTTTTGCATTCAAACACATTCAAAGGAACATGCAGCATATACATATTTATTGCTACCAATAATTGCAAAACATTCACGTTAATTTAATTACAGAACATAAACTTTCAATCCTTTAATCACGTTTAATAATCATTTTTCGGAAAAAATAAGCAAGTGGGATTGGAAATAGCAAAAATAAGGTTGTAAATAGCAATTTTCAAATTTTCCTCACAACTTTTCAAAAAGCATTGGAAGCTTGCGGTGGGTCACTTTCTCCATATTATATGTTAAAGGGGGAAAAAATACCAACACCAACCACCATTGATGACAAATAGAGGGATTTCGCTTTTTCTTACTTTTCTTCCATTAAGATAAAAAAAAAGCGCACATGGCAGCAACTATCACGGGAACATGATGATGATTAATATCCTGTCCATAACTCCATTAGAAATAAAAACTGGCAGCGTCAATGACTTTTTCCACATTCAAAATACATTAAAGGAAAAACCAACACTAGTCATTATAATCAAATTAAATTAGATAACACAAAAGGATAAATCTAAAATCTTTCTCCAAATTTAATATATACAATTCAAAGTATCCACTACGGAGAAACATCATAAGTTTTTCTTCATTAAACGCAATCAAAATAATATAATTTTACGTATTTATACCATTTTCAATATAAGATTTCATACTTGCAACCGAAAAAAAATCTCTAAATTTCATAATTAGGGTTCATGCATAATTGAGAAAAATTAAATCATTCTTGGAGAATCATAAATTTCATTCTGATACCACATGTAAAATATTAAGGGATTTCCTAGATTATCAATTATAGGAAACCAACAAGATCTTGAAATCTATGATTCTCACAAACAATAGATAAACAGATAATGCGTATCTTTCTCCGTAGGAAGACTTGTACCTTTCTCCATAGGAATACTTCTCTCATGTGTACTTTGATTTCCTTGAAAGAGGAGAAAAATAATATTTCACTTCCTTGGACCTTTCTTTGTGCCTCTCTCTAGGTTTGTAATGACTATGAATGAGAGAAAACACTTTTCTATCAAGAAGGGACCTTATTTCACGTTAGTGATATTAATCCCCTTTTATAACCATTACTCTCATCGATTAGCAATTACCTCTAAACATTTGTCCTAATTGACCCAATTACAATTTAATCCTTAATTATTATTATTTATTTATTAGTCCCTACATAAGTCACATGTCTATCATATGAGACATTAATTCTAACACTCATCACTCCCATTGCTCTTGCTCAATTAATTTGGATCCAAAGGAAACCAAGGCTTGCAACTTTGCAATTGAAGCGTACAAAGAAAAGAGAGAGAATAATGAATAGAGAAAAAAATGTAGGTAGTGTTTTGAACAAAGTGAACAGTTTACATGGCATTAGTGCTTACATCAATCGGTTAAAAAATTGTTCTTCATCTTAATTTTTACATTCTACAATGGAATGATGGTGAAGGGAATGAATAAGGAGAGGAATGGAAGGAAAAGAGACCGTAAGTAAGTTTTGAAGATGATTAATAAAAGATATATTACTAATATATATATATATATATATAGTACCTGTCCTTGTCGGGTACTAAAATTAAATAGCCGTATAGAGGAACCGGACGGGTCTATATATTAATTTAATCAACGGTGGATAGTTAGTGTCTATTTTTGTGATATAATATCTCTCAAGATTCTGTAGCAGCGAGAAGCAGAGTAGCGGATATGAAGAAGCAAGCATCAAGCACTTTCCTGATGTGGGTTATGGTGATATCGCTTCACGCACATCTCATCATTGCAGCTGTGTCTAAGTCTAATGGCACAATTTCCGTGTGCGATGGCTCCGTAGAGGACTGCCTCAACGTCGTCCACTTGGACTCAGAGCTTCTTCCCACCATCTCCAGCTCCCACTTCCGCAGAATCCTTGCTGGAAAATATGATGGAGTTACCAACGATGCACTAATTCCTGATAAACCCTTCAAGGGATGTAAAATCGGAGAAGCTTATCGTAGCTGTCTGGCCCAAGTTGAAGGTAGAGCGAGAAACTGTGCCATCTACAAGAGGGGTTGCTAATGAATATCTAAGGTTGTGATCGCGCCGAGCTATTTGCGTGTTTTAATGCTTTTAATTTGTTTCCTCTCTCTCTCCACTTTGTTGCTGTGCTGTGTCTCGATTATTGGGCATGTTTCCTTATTGCAAGAATAATTTCATTTACTGAACTGGACAAATTTCGGGGAAGAGATTGTGAACATTTATATGTATGCTTTTCTGCTTTCTATTTATTGAAGCCTGAAATGTAACTATGTATCCTCTCTTAATAATAATGGATTGTTGGATTCTAACTTCTACTCCTCCAACTCGACTCGTATAAAGGAATAAATAAAAGGGCTAGAGCTAATTTTCTACATGGTAAACCATATTGCTTCGCTTTTTGAGACATGGGGTTCAAATTATATTATAAATTATTATATCGAGCATTTAGAGAGAAATATTAGAGCGGGTAATAATCCTTCTTCTTAATCCCAAGTAGTTTGCTTGTTTATTCATAAAATGTTGTATAATACTGTGCATTTAGAAAACGCAGTTAGAATTTTTGATAAAATTTAAGTATTTCTATTAATTAGGAATAAACTAAGGTTTAAATCCAGTAAAAAAAAAATCCTTAGGTATAAATCCAGTAAAAAAAATTCCTTAGGTATAAATACGCTAATTAATAATATAGATGTGCCGTGCATGTTCAAGAAAAAAAAATGTTGTTATCTACAAGTTGAAAGGTTAATTGAAAATTGCAAAATTAACTTTTAACTAAAATTTTGAAACTACCAAGTAAATTTATCAAATTAGATATATGTATTTCCACCACAAGTAGAGTTTGAATGCATATGCAAGCTTGAGAATGATGAATCAAATTATCATTATTTTGTAATTTTTTTTGTATGGTGATGAATCAAACTATAAATTTTTAAAGGCACATACTTCACTCCTTTTCATCAATTCAGGTAAAACAAGGATAGTTTGATTAATTATACAAAAAAAAATACAATATGATACACAGTTACATATCATGATTTCCACGCCGTTGGCCAAGTATTCTGCTTGTTTATTCATAAAAAGTATAATATGTAAATGATTAAGGGGTTTCTTAGACTACCATTATAGAAAACCAATAGGATCTTGAAACCTATGATTCTCACAAACAATAGATAAACAGATAATAATGTATACCTTTCTCCATAGGAAGATTTCTCTCCAATGTATTTTGATTTCCTTGAAAGAGGAGAGAAATAAGATTTCACTTCCTTAGGCCTTTCTTTTTTACCTCTCTCCGTTCGTGATGACTATGGGTGAGAGAGAACACTTTTCTGGTCAGGAATGGGATCTTATTTCACGTGAGTGGGTATTAAGTCCCTTTTATAACCACTACTCCCATCAAGTAGCAATTAACCGTAAAAACTTTTCCTATTAAGCCCAATTACAATTTAGTCCTTAATCATTAATTATTTACTTATTAGTCCCTACATAAGTCACATGTCTCTTACATGAGATATTAATTCTAACATTCTCCCACTTGGCTCTTGTGACATTAATAAGCATTATGAACTAAATAAATAAATAGATAAACTAACATAATGCGCATTAAAAATGACTAAATTGCTCTATACATTGGGTACATCATAATTTCATGATTAAGAATAGGAACTAATTTGAGTCATGACGGTTGTACATCATCTAATCGACATAGTCCATTCCATGTACTACAAATTAGTCTTTTCCTTAATATGACCATTAGTTAGGAGTACATAATCGGTCCAACATAATATCTTCATTCAAGACAAAACCTGTTAACATTATTCTAATACAAACATGCATGCAAATATAGAGAGAACAGGTAATCAGAAACATATCATAAATGAGCTCGGAGTGTCAGCAAAATCACATAAGGTAAATTACACTTAATAATCATTAATAACAATAATGCTCATATTTTTAACATGTTCTATAAATGTTTTGGACGGTAATCCCTTTGTCAAAGGGTCAGCTATCATAAGGTTTGTGCTAATATGTTCTATTGACACTCTTTGTTTATGAACTTCTTCTTTCACAGCAAAGTACTTCAATTTCATATGCTTAGCACCCTTAGAGTACTTGTCGTTCTTAGAAAAAATACTGCTACGGAGTTATCATAGTACATATTCAGCGGCCTAGCAATACTGTCGACAATTCGAAGCCCTGAAATAAAGTTTTGCAGCCAATTAGTCTGAATTGTAACCTCAAAACATGCTACAAATTCAGCTTCCATGGTGGATGCAGCAACAACTGATTGTTTTGCACTCTTCCACAATATTGCTCCTCCGGCTAAGAGAAATACAAAACCAAGAGTGGATTTTCTTGTATCCACACATCCAGCAAAGTCTGAGTCTGGATATCCAATCACCTCTAGGTGATCAGACCTCTTATATGTAAGCATGTGGTTTTTTGTTCCCTGTAAGTATCTCAGAACTTTCTTTGCAGCTTTCCAATGTTTCATTCCTGGATTACTTTGATATCTTCCTAACATTCCAATTGCAAAGCTTATATCTGGTCGAGTGCAGGTCTGAGCATACATAATACTCCTAACAACTGATGCATACAAAATTGCTTCCTTTTGCTTTCGTTCCAGATCATTTCTAGGACATTGTGCGAGACTAAATTTGTCTCCTTTCTGAATTGGAACGGGAGATGCTAAGCACTTTTCCATCCTAAATCTCTCTAGTACTTTATTGATATATGCTTTTTGAGACAAGTCTAACAATCCTTGTGATCTACTTTGGAATATTTCTATTCCTATCACATAGCTTGCCTCACCCATATCCTTCATTTCAAAGTTACTAGAAAGGAACTTCTTAGTCTCATGAATAAGACCAAGATCATTAGTTGCAAGCCATATATCATCAACATCAGGATTAGAAACATAACCTTACTCCCACTGACCTTCAGATATATACACCGATCAACAATATTTTCCTTAAATCCAAAGGAAATGATGGTATCATTAAATTTCAAATACCATTGGCGGGAAGTTTGCTTAAGACCGTATATTGATTTCTTTAATTTTCACACCATGTGTTCCTTTCCTTCAACTGAGAACCCCATTGGTTGGTCCATATAAACATTCTCCTCTAAATCTCCATTTAAAAATGCAGTTTTCACATCCATCTGATGTAGCTCCAAGTTATAATGGGCTATTAATGCCATGATAATCCTGAAAGAATCCTTTCGTGAGACCGGTGAAAACGTCTTTTTATAATCAATGTAATCTTTCTGAGTAAATCCCTTAGCAACAAGTCTAGCCTTATAACGTTCAAGGTTGCCATGAGAGTCACGTTTAGTCTTGAAGACCCACTTACAACCAACTCTCTTACAACCCTTTGGTAATTCTACAAGGTCCCAAACACCATTATATTTCATGGAATCTATCTCTTCTTTCATGGCATTTAACCACTTCTCAGAATTATCACAACTTACAGCTTATGAAAATGAAACTGGATCATTATCATTAATGCTTAAGTTTGTTTCCGTTTCATGTAAGTATACCACATAGTCATTCAAAATAGCTTGTCTTCTTTCTCTTTGAGACCTCCTTAATGCTACTTCCTGCGGTTCTTCCACAATGGGTTCATTATGTAGCATGGGCTCATCATTGTGTTGTACTTCTTCATTACTGTTTGTAGCAATAACTGAAGGAGTGATCACCTTACTGCTAGAGGCAAAAGCTAAAGGGACTTGCACTCTAACTTCTTTAATTTCCACTTCTCGTGGAACTGTACTCCCACTGATTTCACCATTTTCAATGAACCTTGCATTTCCAGTTTCGACAATTCTCATACTATGATTAGGACAATAAAACATATACCCCTTTGACTTTTCTGGATAACCAATGAAATATTCACTGATTGTTCTTGCATCCAATTTTCTTTCTTGCAGATTATAAATTCTTATTTCTGTCTGGCAACCCCAAACATGCAGGTGCCTTATACTAGGTGTCTTATTTGTCCACAGTTCTAAAGGTGTCTTTGGAACTGCCTTACTAGGAACCTTATTCAACAAATACATGGCAGTTTTCAAAGCATACATCCACAAAGATACGGGCAATGTTGAATTGATTAACATACTCCTAACCATATCCATTAAAGTTCTGTTACGCCTTTCTGATACACCATTTTGTTATGGCATACCAAGCATTGTGTATTGCGCACAAATGCCTCGTTTCTGAAGAAACTTAGCAAATGGACCTGAGTGTTGTCCAGTTTCATCATATCTTCTGTAATACTCACTACCTCTATCAGATCTAATAATTTTCACCTTTCTTTCTAATAGTCTTTCTACTTCATTCAAGTAAATTTCTAAAGCATTTACTGCTTGAGATTTCTCATGCAGTAAGTAGACATAACCATAACGTGAATAATCATCAATAAAGGTGATAAAGTATCTTTCCCTTCCGAAAGAACTAACATCAAAAGGTCCACAAATATATGTATACACAATTTCAAGAAGCTGAGTGCTTCTTGTAGCTCCTTTCTTTGTATGTTTTGTTTGTTTTCCCTTGATACAATCCACACAAATATTTAGATCCGTAAAATCTAGATCAGGAAGAATTTCATTCTTTATTAATCTTTTTATCCTTTCTCTAGAAATGTGACCTAAACGTTTATGCCACAAGAAAGCAGATCATTCATTCATTAAACCACGTTTAGTGCCAACATTATGATGCAGAGTTAAAACAGTTTCAACATACAAATCATCCAATTTCAATTTATATAAACCATCACAAAGAACACCAGTACCAATGAGATGATTATACTTAAACAAACTGAAACATTCATTACCAAAATTAAAAGAGTATCTAGTAATATCAAGTTTAGATAATGAAACCAAATTCCTAGATAAACTAGGTACATAAAGAGTTTCAAGTAAATCTAAATGATATCCAGTGTCGAGTTTTAAACGATAAGTCCCGACCACTTCTACTGGAGCTTTCACTCTATTCCCCATGAAGACAAACTTCTCATTTGGGCTTATGGTTTGGATTGTAAGAAATCTCTGCATAGTGTTAGAAACATGAGTCGTAATCCACCATGTATTATGGGGAACTTCAGTTAAGTTTGATTCAAAACATACAAGAGCATTAAGCTCACATTTCTTTTCGAACCAAGACTTTGGAAGTGTCCAGATTTTCCACAAAAATGACAATTATTGCTCTTTGATGCTTTCTTCTGGATTTGCATAGAACCGTCCTTGATCTTTAATGGTCCTTTGCCTTTATCATGTTTCTTTACAAATCCTTTTCCAGCTCCTTGATTCTCTCGGTGGCTTACATAATGGATTGAGTGACTTTCTTGATTCTTAAGTCTCGTTTCTTCCTGAACTAACATACTGTGCAATTCATACACATTCCATTTATCTTTCATGGTATTATAGCTCATTTGGAATGGGTCATACTCAGACGGTAATGAGTTTAGAATAAACTGAACAAGAAAGTTCTCATTCACAGTCATTCCCAAGGTCTTAAGTCTTGTTGCAATGTTTGTCATCTTAATGACATGTTCATGCATAGTGCGTGAACCATCAAACTTCATGGTGGTTAGTGTACTCATTAATGTCCCAGCAAGAGACTTATCATCTGTTTGAGAGCACTCTCTCACTAATCCCATAAACTCTTTAGCACTATCGGTTTTAGGGAGAGCTGTCTTAATACTGTCTGCAACAGTCATTCTCATGAACATTGGGCTCAGTCTGTTAGATCTTTCCCAAGCTTTATAATGAGTTTTCTGTTCATTGCTATTAGCATCATTAATAGTAGCAGGCTTCTCTTCCAATATAGCAAGATCAAGATCCAAAACACCGAGATGAAATTAGACTTGCGCATTCCAGTCAGAGAAGTTAAGTCCATTAAAAATTGGTACAGATGATACATGAGAATTCAATGAGTTGGGAACAAGTATTGCATAATAAAACTTCACATAAGCATTTTGGTACATAAAATGCAAGTCATATATATATAATTTACTCAGATAACAATCAATGTATATTGATGTTCTCCTTTGGATAATACACCAACACACAACATACAAACATGATGATGTTAATCAAATTTTAACATTACTTGACAATTAAATATACACCAATTAGTAGTATCTATTTTCTTTGGGTATATAAATAAAACTAATGATACACACAAATCACCTACAAGTATATTCATTAATTATAAGAACAACTAATCAACCTTTGGGCGACACATAAATGCCTTATAACAATGAATTTCAATTATCCATAAGCCAATAATCATATAATTTAGCATCAATTATTCTACGAGTAATTGAAATAATCATTAATTTGAAATTAAACAACCTTACAAATTTGGTCACTTTGGTGACTAACAAATTCAACATACATTTAATTCCAACCAAATATATATGGTCTGCACATACTTATTGCTATTAATAATTCATAGCCATTCCATTAATTTCATTCTAGGCCTTAAAATAATATTCACATTTATTTGTATTTTGCATTCAAACACATTCAAAGGAATATGTAACATATACATATTTACTGCCACCAATAATTTCAAAACATTCACTTTAATTTAATTATAAGGCATAAACTTTCAATCTTTCAATAATATTCAACAATAATATTAAAAGGAAAAAGGAGGCAAGCGGGATTGGAAATAACAAACAAAGATTACAAATAGCAATTTTCAAAATATTCATTCTGCCTGCAAGGACTTATTTGGTACGCCTCTTCAAAACATTATAATTAAAAGTAATCCTACGTACCTACACCTACGTACACTGCGCAACTTTTCAAAAAGATTAGAATTAAAGGTAACCTACTGTACGACCACGCAACTTTTCAAAACATTGGAATTATCCTTTCTCCATTAGAAATAATTAATGGCTTTCTCTACTTTCATTCTAGTTAAATGCTTAACGTGCATAAATGGCGCGGCAGAAGCTTTCTCATGAAGTTTTATATATACAGAATTTCATACTTTTCAGCGAAAAATATAATTAACACGAAATACACGTTATCAAAACATGTAATTGAAAATACATGTAACATAAATTAAAAATCCTTAAATTTCATAATTAGGGTTTATGCATAATTGGGAAAAATTAAATCATTCTTGGAGAATCATAAATTTCATAACATATGCTCTGATACTATATGTAAATGATTAAGGGTTTTTTTTAGACTATCAATTATAGAAAACCAACAGGATCTTGAAACCTATAATTCTCACAAATAATATATAAATAGATAATAATGCGTAATTTTCTCCATGGGAATACTTCTCTTTGGTGTACTTTGATTTCCTTGAAAGATGAGAGAAATAAGATTTCACTTCCTTAGGCCTTCCTTTTCTATCTCTCTCCGTTCGTGATAGCTATGAGTGACAAAGAACACTTCTGTGGTCAGGAAGGGGATTTTGTTTCACGTTAGTGGATATTAAGCCTCTTTTATAACCACTACTCCCATCAAGTAGCAGATAACCCTAGAAATTTTTCCTATTAAGCTCAATTACAATTTAACTCTTAATCATTAATTATTTACTTATTAATACCTACATAAGTCACATTAATTCTAACATAATATGGATTAAGAAAATGCAGTCATGGCAAAATTTGTGTTGCTATTAATGATGGAATAAAGGTAAGAGATCGCCTACGTGAGTGGAAAGCACCATGCACCCTACATAATTTTAGTAAAAACAATGTATATATTAAAAAAATTCTAACATTCATCTTGCGGAAATGAATGGTCTGACAAGGATATCCCTTATGAATAATTCGGAAATTACAAGGCGTCACATCCTTAGGTATAAATAAGTTAATTAGTAGATGGGTCATGCATGTTCAAGAGAAAGTAGTTAATGTTAGCTAGAAGTTAATTAGTAGATGGGTCATGCATGTTCAAGAGAAAGTAGTTAATGTTAGCTAGAAGTTGAAAGGTTAATCCACAATTGCAAAAGTAACTTTTAACTAAATTTTAAAATTACCAAGTTAATTTATCAAATTAGATATATGTATTTTCACAAAAAAAAATAGATATATGCATTTAATAAAATGAATTATTGAATTAATTAATAAACATAAAATGAAATGAAATAATATATTTATAAATTTTTAATATATCCTCAATTTTGTTGATAAAATATTTTTATATAACTAGTTTTTTTAGTTTATATAATTTAAATTCTTATATTTTTTAATTTTTTTATTGAAAACTAAAATGCTAAATAGTGTAATAATTAAAATAAATAATTTTATGTTAAAGGAGAAATTTGAATAAGAAAATAATGTAATATTACAAGCTAAAATGAAGAACTTTATTAAAATATTACAGATATATAAAAATATAATAAATAACAATACCTTGTTAAAAAGGTTCTAAAACGACTGTAAAGTATAAAGTATTTTTTATTATCAGTTTGTAAAATAAAATATATAAACTAATATTCGAACACCAGTTAAGAAATAAGTAACAAGAAGTTTGTAAAGAAATATGTTAGGAATTTGATAGAGATTACGGAAGAGTATATTAATAATATTTTAAATATTTTTTACTTTTAATTAATGCTGTTAAAATATTGCTTAAATCAAAATAAAATAATAAGATAATCCGGTTTATTAATTATTGGACAAGTGAATATCCTCAGAGTCTTAGTCATCTAATTGTACATATTTTCATAAAGGTACTAACTACTAAACATGTGAACGCAACGGGAGTTATGTGCATATGCATATGTGAATCTCAATAATGATCGCGGTTTGTCTTGACCTCTAAATGTTGATTATGAATTCTCGGTGCCCCACTTTGTCAAGTGGTTTATAATGGGCTCATTAAAATGTAAAAGTTGATTATTCTCGGTGCCCCACTTTGTTAAGTGGTTTATAATGGGCTCATTAAAATGTAAAAGTTGATTATTCTTTATGACGAATTCTCCGTGCTCCACTTCGTGGATTGGAGTTATGTGCATATGCATATGTGAAACTCAAAAACACGAGGAATTCTCCTTGCCCCACTTTTGTTAATGTGCCGCATTATTATTCTCACAATTTAATGAGATATTCAAACATTTATTCTAATTTTATCACATAACAAATAATTTTATGTTAAAAATTTAATAATATATTTATTAAAATTAAGAAAAAAAACACGAATATTTTAATAAAACTATCCCCCAATAAATACTAATTGTCTTCAAATCAATCAATTTGAAACAGAGTACCATAAAAAAACCGTGGTCCAGCTATCAGTGGTCATACATAAGCCGAAAGAATTAATTGGTTACAAATTATTTATAAGCAAAGTTGCACATAAATAAATAACAGTAATTATACATAATCACCATTTATTTTAAAGCGAAGGTTAACTCGTGTGCTCATGCTATCTCCTTAATAAATATTTTCTTCTTTTAATTTTTTAATTAATACACCATTTTGAATTCTTGAACCATTTTTTGTGGGTATGATGATATCACATTAAATGCAAGAGTTTTTGTCATTTTTATTCTAATGGTAAAAAATTTTGTTGGTTTTTGGATTTTACTTGTATAGAAAAATATTTATTTTTTTAAAAAAAGAGTTATTGAGAATTCTTCCCCTAGAATCCAACCTTTAGCATAGAGAACTCTTGAGAAAAATAATAGTAAATTTGGTGGATAAGGGTTATTAAGCTCAAGAATCCCATTAAAGATGCTTAAGAGTATTGGTTAGCAAAACTCTTATTTTAAATACCCCACTAATACCTTTCTTTTTTCCTCATCTCTCTCTTCTTATCATATCATAAACTCTATCATATCTATATTTTTTAAAACTCTTTTTAAGTTTTAGATAACACATTAAATATCTATCAAACATTTTCCAATAAATAATAACCACAATCCAAGGCCATCTACTCATAAACTAAAAAAGTTTCTATCAACATGAAACAACCCACCAAAACCAAAACTAACACTACTAGAAAATAGGCTCTTAAGATTATTTTTTTGACTTTCAACATCGGTTTTTTAACCGATGTTGAAACCACCAACGTTATCAGTTTTCAAAAAATTGATGTTAACATACACTACACAATATCAATTTTTGTAAAAAAACCGATGTCATATAATAAGCAATAGAGCAAAAAATGTAAAATATGCAAAAAAAAATAACATCGATTTCTTGAAAACCGTGTTGTGATACATAAATCAACATCGGATTTTAAAAAAACTAATGTTGTCATCTACCTGACGACATCGATTTTTCTAAAAATTGATGTGAGATGTTGTCAGAAATAAAACAACACCGATTTTCAAAAAAACCCATGTTGATTTATGCACTACAACATCGATTTTTGGAAGAAGAAAAAACTGATGTTTTTTGCTATTTTTTTAACATCTTGTTTGTTGTTTTTAATATTACCCAACCTACAAATTAAAAATCAAACCAATCCAAGCAGTTTCACAGTACAAATTTTTATATTATTAATGAATAATTACTCTTGATTGTAAGAAATAGTTAAAAAAAAACAATAATGTCAATACATAAAATCTTCTACTATAAACCGAATCTAATTAAACTATCTATTCAATTGTAAAATTCCTTAAACACCTATTGTTTCTTTTTTCACTTCGAGATAACATCTTGTTTATTGAATGCAAAAATGCTTTAATGTCTCTAATTCCAAATAGTCTTGGATCAGTAAAATACTGCATGATATAATAAAATATAACTTAATCAGTATAAATAATAACAAGTATAACAAGTAAAATTAGTTTTGAAGTAAACAATCACCATTTCTCAATTATTCTTGAAACCTCCTAGGACTATCATTGACATTCAATGCATCACATAATAGTCGCACTCAATGTTTCCTATTTGCTTATTATACTAAATTCTATAAGATATTGAAAGTTAACCGAAAACCTATTAACACAGTAATAAAATGAAATTTTTAAGACATCAACCATTGTTTAAATGAGTTACTTTAACTGAAATCCATTTAGTAGTAACCTTGGATTTACTTCCTTGAATATGTTGAATCCCTCCAAAGCACTAGTTAAGAGAAACATGCATGCATATTGTACAATTAAAATATTGAAGTCTTACGCATGATAAAGTAAATGTCTTACAAATTACAACTGGCATATTAATAATTCCTTTCAAGTAGTTGTTGGGCTTATTGTGCAAGGAACAAAACCAAACGACAATATTGTCCTTAGGACATATAACAACCAATTTTCAATGTACATTGCATTGGAGACCATTAAGTTATTATAGTGCATACATTATTTAAATTGATTTGTTTAGTTTTACTTACCCATTCAAGTAGGCTCCTAGGTAGGTATCTATGTGAATTTTGGATTCATTTCTTAATATAATTCTTAGACTCAAATTGTGATTGTTCAAATCTCTGTATGGACTATAGCTGAAGGAATCCATACACAAAGGCATTCTCCAATTGTAGACTTAACTCATTCATATGCCTATTGTTGTTAAAATAAAGTAAATTATTCATCAATTTAAAACAATTAGATATGTAATGGACTTTAATATAAAGTGACTTATAAAATCCACATTTGTATAACAAAGATGTTGAGATATTGATCATCGTGTGCTATTTTAGAAAGATCTTTCATGCTTTATGTACAAGGGGACTCATCATCATACACCCCAAACACAGTTAAATCCCAAAATACCTGCATAGGTTTGAGGAAAAGCTGTGGGATCATCATCAGGCTCCGACCTATTTACAGGTTTCGCCAGTCCCTCAACTCTTTGTTTATCCTACACAGTTGATAACCATAAGTCAATGACAATCAACACTTTATTTGTAACAAATCATTTTTTAATAATAACAAACACAACAAAAGGAAATAACTATTCTGAAAAAGGTTGTACAAGATGTGTCGGTCAAGCAAGGAAGGTGTTAAAGGTATGTCCCACTAACTGAACCTCTTGAATGGGTACAGGGACTCGAGTATCATCATCTCAAACATCCTCAACATTGAACTTCACTTGACCATTGAGCAAAGGGACGTTGTGGACCACTACAAAAACAACATGATTTAGCGACCGAGAAGTTCAGTTCGGTCGCTAAAATTGTCAACGACTGAATATTGTAAATCGCAAAAACCAATCATAAGTCTTTGGTCACCAAAATTCATTTTTGTCACTATTTAGCGACCGAAATAGTTAGTCGCAAGAAAATAAATTTGATCACTACATATTTGGTTGTTATTTTGTTTGAGACCAATTCAGCAACCAAGATACTTTGTCTCGGTTTCAGTTGCTAATAAATAATAAAAAATAAATTAAAATAAATTAAAATAATATTCAGTGGCTATTTCGATCACTAATGAATGATTAATTTTAAATATAGATGAAATTTAAATAATTTTCAATCACTATTGAATAATTAGTTTTTAAACTAAATTTTAAAAAATTACTTTCAGTCGCAAGTTCGATGGCTAAGTTTATAATAAATACATTAGAAAAATATTTCAGTCGCAAATTCGGTCGCTAGTAAATAATTAATTTTAGAATAAAATGCAATTCAGTTGCTAACTCAATCACTATTCAATTAATTTTTAAATATTAAATTATTAAAAATACAATATCTATCTCATTTCGGTCACTAAACAAAAATGTGCTATATTTTTTATTTTCCATGTTACATTTTGATCTACTTAATAATTATTGACTGTACATATAATTTTTAATTAAATCGTATAATCAAACTTCTATATAAAAGTGGTCATTCATAATGAGTAAATATATCTAATAGCAAAGTTCTAATTTAAATATTGATAGAGTGCAAATTCAAAGTTTTCAAATTTTAATAAAGTTTAAATTTATAACTAACATGACATAATAATAAAACTAAAATAACCAGGAGTCAATGGTCCTTTGACATGTCATAAGGACGATCAACCTAAGTATCTTTAACATGGTGCTCAATTCCATCCGCTATGGTAGTTGATGTACTAGGAGCTCGCTTGATAGACTGAATATACAAATGTTGTACATACAAACACACAAGAAACATATTATTACATCAATGAAATCACCACTTATGATCATTTTTGTTTTCTTTTTCAATGTTTTTCTATCTCCATGTAGAACATGTCAGTTGGTCACTTCATTTTATTTTTCCAGAAAAACTTAATGCCCTATCACACACGATATACTATTAGTTAATTTTTTATAGGTGTTTTCACATATAAGTGATGGGTTTAGCCTAGTATGTTTTACATTATTTTTTTAATAAATTATGAATTTTGGTTGCTTATTATTTATCTAATTTTGATGTTACTACCTTAGCCATCACACGATTGACTACATGAAAAAAACTTCGTACATAGATGTGGTTTTGTTTCAACCTGTAGATGATTAAAAAACTCCTTACATAAATGTGTTTGATTTGGAATCATATTATACTTGTTAATATCATGACTCGTGATTGAAATGAAAGATTGTATGAAGTGTGAAATTGAATTCAATCAGATTTCGTTAGTGATAAAAGAATTGCCAAGGTTATTGCTTCCATTAAAAGTAAAGGTTTAGTTGGGAAATGGAGTTACATGTGAGAAGATATGTAAGTTTTCTTAAATAGATTTTTTGATAGGTTCTAAAACATAGATAACAAGGAAAAGGAAAGGGACCCCTCAATTATGAGATGTTTTCTAATCTTGATAAATATAAGTAATAGAAATACATTTATGAATGTTACAATTAAGTTGAGTCTCAAATAGAAATCAATTCAAAATTCCAATATAAAGACACTAAGGCTTAGAGAAATTTCTTATTTAATTTCAAGTATAGATCATTTCTTAGTAACTCATTTTTATCTTTAACTTTATAATACTTAATTTGATGTGCTTAAAACTAAGGTCAAACTTAGACCTAGACTGGAGGGGCCATTGCCTAAGACACATGAGTGGGAGCTGCAGACCAAAAAACAAAGTTCAGATAGTTGTGAAGAGAGAAAAAATGCCACTACTACAAAAAGGCCTTTAATGACGGTTAATAGAGGCTCTCAACGAAGGTTACAAACCATCTTTATATCCAACGTCGTTAAAAGTTGAGACCTTTAACGATGGTTATAAAACAACCGTAGAATAATCGAACTTTCTAAGACGATTTTTTGGTAACAATCATCTTAAAAAGTTTCCTTTTTAAGATTTTCTAAGACGGTCTCAGATAATAATCATCTTAAAAAAAATACTTTTTAAGACGTTTTTTACCTAAACTGTATTAGAAATTCAAATTAATGACTACCAAATTTTCTTACCTAAATTTTAATGACTACCATTCAATAAAATTTAAAATATGACTGTACATTAAATTAATGTGTGATATATCCATGCATTAGAACTCTTACCAGTTGAATTGAATGTTTACTTAAAATAAATATCAAATGGATTAAAAGTTTTCCAAAGTATTAATGGATAATAAATATATAAAATATCATGTTTAACTAGCATTATGGTCAGATATTATTTGCCTTGGCAGGCCAGGCAAATGATGCATTAGGAAAAGACGAATTCATTCAAATGCAATGTACTGAAATGAAGAACCTACTATCATGGTGCATCTAAAGGAGCACGTACTCAAAAAAGATAACTTACTAGCATGGTGCATCTACTGAAATGAAGAACCTAGTAGACATTTTAACACATAAACTAGAGAGAGAGGAATTACCTAATGGATACTAAACCCATTCAGACTTATCCTTGCATACACTTTATCTTTAACCAATGCAATAATATCTCTGAAAAGAAAAATCAATACATATCACATAGACACATATGCTTGAGGAACATCTTCTGCCCCTTTTTAAGTATAAAAATGAGAATCACACACATGTGGACACAGGAGAAAGAGAGTTCCTACCTTCTTGAATATATATCAAGTAATGAATCATTATTGTTCACAATCGGTATTGAGCTAACTTCAGCTGCAAAAATAAGTTATAGAATAATTAATATGAATATGGTTTGCTTCTAAGTTCTTACATGAATACCACACTACTATGTAATAAATCCAGAATTACGAAGTTCTAAGTTCCCATTGCAAAGGGGGAAATTATTCATGTATCAAATAAAGAAACACTCCAATTTTGCAAATACTAAGGTAGAAATGGTATATCATTTTCTTTGGGAGCACTTCCTTTTGGAGTACAATTTTTTCATCGTTTCACTGCAAGTGCAAGATGTGGGAAGGTATTATGATTACTAAGCAACCATACAAATGCTTGAAACTTAAGAAAAATAGCTATGTAGAATCAAGTAGAACTCTGAATTTGTGCTTTGCACTAACTTTTTCCATAACATGACCTCTACACCTTCAGATCATGATAATAGTACTGATTGTGAAAGTCATCGGCCATCGTTTTTTGTCGATGTTATTTTCATTATTTGCTTAAGACAAAAATGGTGGGAATAAGTTTGACTATACAAAATATTAATACTCTCCACTCTCTAGAAGCATTCCTAAGCTGAGAAGTCCTAAGCAACACCATATAAAATTAAAAAATAATTATTGCTGTATCCCAAATCAAAGTTAAAGGTAAAGAATTAAACAGTACCAATTCGAGCATTCGGCTGTAATCACAAATGCGAAATTTTTATATAGATTTGTTTGATTTAGATTTTGATAGAATTAATGTTAGAAAACTATTTGTGTTTGAAAATAATATATCAAAAAGCATTTAAGAGAATTATTTGAATTATAAAAATCCTTTTTAAACTTTTAACAAGCTACGTAGGTTGGCCTCTTTTTTTCTTTTTGTATAAATATATAACCTTTTACGTTTCCTTGTTAGTGATTGAATAAGTTGATTTTTATTAGTTAATTAGTTACTTCAATATTGCTTGATGTGCTTAAATATTTAGTTTATTTACTTTTAGTATATATTTAGTGTTTGGTTCAGACTTTTTATTAGTTATTTGACTTGTGTTTTATTGATATATTTACTGTATTATGAAATTTAATCAATTAAAAATAAAAATATAAGTTATAAAATTTTCAAATTTTTAGTTTACTTATTATTAGTTTTTACATTTTATTGTTTATTCTTGGTCCACAGGCTAGCCTTTCAATCGTGGACTACATAAGGCAGGTAGGCACAAACTACGAAAATGAAACCCATTTATGTCACAAACAAAACCGGTCCAACTTATTGAAATTGAAAGCTAAAGAAGATAGACCTTAACACAAATTGGATTAACAAGTATATTTTCCTCTAATTTTATTGTGTTCAAGCAAGGATTTCCAATTTCACATTAATTTGTCCAAAAGGATCTTTTACAAGAGTGAAAATGGTTTAATTCCCTTAGAAATTTATCTCTTAGACCACATCAGACTCAAGATATATAATCTAAATCTATTTATAAAATGAATTCTTTAAATGTTTATTTAGTTAAAAGGATATCATATCCTAAAATCAATCAAAGGATTTTTTTTTTAGCACTAAAAGATCCTTTAATTTGAAGTTTTATAACTGGACTTATTTAATTAAACTACAACAGTACCATATAGTCTTTGTAATAATAATAATTATCATATTAAGCTTATACTGAAAAGCTTACATTGCTAATCTTTCAGCATTCCTTGCCTCCTCACGAGCTAATTTATTTTCCTCTAAAGCCCTCTTCATGGCAAATCAGAGAAAAAATTAGCCAATGTTTTTTGGAGAAATGCAAAGTATGCCAGCTTTTTTGTAGCTAGAGACATAAATAAAACCAATTATCTTTGAGCCAAATAATATCCATTAACAGCAAAAGCAGAGGAAACAATCAATGCACATATAATAGAAGATCAATAGTATCAATATAGATCATATCTTGATGGAATCAGAACAAGTCTTTTTAAAATAATTAATAAGAAAGCATGATTTACATAACTTTTAAGATAATTATTATAAAATTAATAAATTTATAATAAATCATTTACCCTGTTAGTACATACATTATTTTTCTCAACTGCATAACATTATTAATTTTTAATTATCAATATGAGTCCATTATTAATTATTAATATATAACAAAACGTGTGACTAATTAAATATCATCATAATTTATAACAATAAAGTGGATAAGAAATCAATGTTAGTCATACCTGATATTGCCAAGCTGTATAAGGTGCTACATTAGCCAAGACAATAATGTTATATAGATATAAATTCATAAAGTTATAGTGATGAAGGTACAAAAATGACCAAGGCTGTAGTTTGGCACAAGCCACAAAAGAAAAGTGCACAGGTGCGCCTATATTAATTAGAAAAATAATCCCTTAACCATAAACAAGTTTGACCAATAAGTATACTAGCAGAATGTTGAAATCCTTAATAGATTGATGATCAAAAGTACAAGATAAATTATAAATTTTCCAGTTTCAAAAAAATGTTGGTACAGTGGAATTTGGGCAAAGCCGAGCCAGAAGTTCAAATCGAATATCCCTTTCGCAGTTCATGGTTCTTGTGTGTATCTTGAATATCTGCATCCTACTCTCTAAGTCAGGAAAGCCAAACTCAACTTTACGGTCCAATCGCCCAGGCCGCAATAGTGCTGGATCTAGAGTGTGAGGCCTAGAAATTGTTGACAAATCAAAACAGAGTCATTGTTCTTTTGAATTTTTAGTTCTGCAAAGTTTTCATGACTAGTTCAAGACACAAATCAAAAAAAAAAAAAAAAATTGAAGTATTATGACTATAACTCTTCTAAACAAAAATATCAGGACACAATTAAATTGTACTTGTAGCTAGTACTTCCGATTTCAGGCTTCTATTTTGGTTCTTCAGTTATAGAAAATAAAATAGAAGCTTAGATCAGTATTCAGAATAAGTTGAAGACACATTTCAGAGGTTGAGAATTGAGATTGCCATCCTCGAAAAAAACTAAATTAGGACAAATATGAGTTTGATTATTCGGCAATCTACATAGTAAATCATTTAAGAAAGCTTGAACTAGCTATGCTTCAAATTGAATCTAAACACAGTTTCTTCAAAACAAATCTAAAACATGATAATAATAGAAATCAATAAAGTCACAAGTGAAATTAAAAAGCTAACAATAGAAAAAATATATTGAATCACAAATTCTTATACAGTTATACAAATCAAAGCTCATTAGAAAAGAAGAAAGAAAGAAGAGAAATACTGACCACAAGAATAATTAAGGATAACACTATGCCACCTGACACAAAGCTCAACCAATGTGTAACTTGCAAAGGCCCTGAGAAGAAACAAAAGGTTATGCTTATTCTCCAAACAGATTGAAACTGAGATAAAACTTGGAGATTGTTTATGAATTGCACGAATCCAAAAATCAAACACTAGAAACATCGTGTGCTAAAATTCAAGAGATCTCAATCAAAGGAAAAAAAATCTCAAAATAAAAAATAAAACATCTTAGACAAGAATCAACAGACATAAATACCAAAATCCAAAAAGGAAAACAAAAACTCTCATAAGAAATCAATACTAAAAATAAACATATCTAAAAAAACCAAAAAAGGAAAACAAAATCTCAAAAAAAAAAAAAGACTCTTCTTTCGACATAGTCTTCCACCACAACACCCCATGGGTAGTAACAATAAGAAAAGCAACTCCACTTTCAAGGAATAAACCCTCATCACCGATGATTCTCTCAAACCACTCCATAAAAAACAGTACCGCAAGATGCCCACGCATAGGCTTGGGACAAATAGAGGCATCGAACCGCAACCCAACCCAAACTTGAACCTGTGCCTCCGTCCATTGGTTCGCCTAGCACCAGCGGCGACACACTATCGGAGTTCAACATTGGCGTGTTCAAGGACATGGCCGTGGTGTCCGAGTCAGCGAGGGAGCCATCGTGGAAAGACAGATCTGAAGGTCACGCGGTGGTTTGAGTGAAGGTCGTATGGGTCGGGTTATGGAGGTGGTGGTGGCATCGAAGTTTGTATGGGTGACGTTGATTCGCCTAACTCCCAGTCCTTGAAGCCAGGGCGGTTCACGGCACACGCTAGCATATGGTTACGGTGTTGCTGCCAGTGATGGTGCTTCTTCTCTATGGCAGCTTTTGGTAGGTTCTGGTTCTACATTGTGCCTTTCCATATTCTAGGAGCGAGTAAGAATAAAAAAGAATATTATTGCACGCAGAATCCCAAAAGACCACGACAATTTTGTTTAAAAAATGGCGTTGAACAGAATAAATTACGTCGTTATTGTTAAAACCGATGTTGCTCTTTTCATATTAATTACAACATTGTCACTGCAGGCTTATTGAAAATCGGCGTGGTTGGAGCATTGTGCAATATTATTATTTTAGTAATGTGCTGATCATTCATTTTTTATTTTTTTTACATTCTCGACTTTTAAAGTCGATGCTATTTTTTGACAAAACTAAATTTTAGCCAAGACAAAACTAAATTACACAATTCTACAGTTTATTATGTCCTGATTTTATTTACAATTTATCATTAGATCGAACTTTTTTACTATATATGTTATATCTATAAAATCTTATATTAATCTAAACTTATTTGATATTTGATTGATACATGTCAAAATTTACATAATAATTAATTTTAAAATATATAAAAATACGATTATTTTAAAATGTAATTTTATCGTCCGTCGTTTCAATTAGTATGCAATATACTAACCTTAGTTTATATATATATATATATATATATATATATATATATATATATATATATATATATATATATCATGATGTTAAATATTTTTTTATTTTTTCAGATTCAGGAAATTTAGTAACATATAACCTTATGGAAATATTTCTATGGAACCACATGAAGGCAAAAATACTAGAGGATGAAAATTATTATGTCTCATCTTTTACAATCATTTTTCCGTATTTTTTTTTGTTCCAACTCATCATCTTCATCCTCAAACTCAGACTCAAGAAACTTAAATTTGCTCACTGAGCAAGACAATTAGACCCACGAGGTCACCCCTAAACATAACCTCTTCAATGAAGAAGTACGCTTCGAGGAGATAAACCAAAACAGGATGACTAGAGTATTCCAGAAATCCCTCAAAATACATTATATGTTGTTGAGACAACTAAAAACAAACACAGTTTTGATTACATAAGTAAGACTGTAGAAAATAATATTCCTCTAGGACAAGATATAGGGGAAGAATTCCATTTATTATCAAAAAATTCAATTTATGAACATAGTAGAAAATACAAATATCTACACATAGGATGTGTCCAGGTAGCAATCAAACCATTAATTGACATTGGTATAGACGCCGCCGTGTCTTGGTGTGTCTTAGAGATATTAGACACAACAAATTCGAAGATTCATTAATAGGAACAGTAGAAACAAGCCTAGGACAAGGACCAGTCTATTTCAACTGTTACCCAAACGAAATGGTGAGTCTAATGGATAGAAACATCATTGACTCTCTATTCCTAAATATCCATTTTCATGGCCTCAACATGAAAGAGGGTTCAATTCTGGCAGCTCTAATTTACAGAATCCAATACAAGGTCATGAACACTTGTGCATCAAGAGTCTTTCTGAAACCCCAAAAAGGAGAGACAACATTGTTTATCACTGATATGACAAAGGCTAATGTTTCTCTCCCCAAACTTATAAAATGGGATGAGGTAACTTTTCCTGAAAAATGGGTCATGGATAAGGCTACGCCTTTAGTTCCCAGACCTTGCCCCTACCATAGAGCAAATCAAACAAGATAATTCTGGTAAGGTGGAAATAACCTTCAATAGGAGAAATTCGTTCTCATCCAGAATAGAAGCCTCTAGACAATCTGAATATGAATCGGCAAGGAGGTCCTTCTCAATTAGGACTTGATCAATTCCAGTAGGATTATCTAGATCTGAGTCACATAACCAGTTCTCTACATAAACCTCCAAGGTTTAGATATGACTTCTAGTATACCTAGAACCACGCATAATCAGGAACCGTAAGATGATAAAAAATCAATTCAATCTTCAACATACTCTTCTATCCATGAACCTTATGATGTCATCTAACGAATTTAGCATTGATAAGGAAACCCTTAGAAAATTATTCTCAAGAGAATGAACCTTAGAGGAGATGGTTTTTTCGGCATTTTAGGGGATTAAAAAGGCAACAAATTCATGACAAATTTTATAAATTTGTCGAAAGAGTTAAAACTAATATTCCTTTCTTTGATTGGTTCCATGCGTATACTGTCAAAGAAAATATAGATTACCCTTGGCAACATGACTTAATTGGAGATCCAACAACCAATGTTATTACCAACTGGAAGATCAAAGATGATGAGGTAATCCGATCGGAATTACCTCCCACAACCCAATACCAACTGCCAAAGGTCAAGGACAACAATGATAAACCTGTCATGGCCACACCATTTAAGACGAAGGATGTCAACAAAGAAATAACCCCGAAGGATATTTGGAGCCTAATGGAACAAGCTAATTACACCAACAAATACCTTCAGGTGTTAGGGAAATCTATTAGTAAAGAAAAGGTCTTTACTAAACCAAAGGACCATGGGTCGTCATCATCAACTGTTCAAATGGAAAAACCTTTGTTCAGACCTTTTAAGGTTAGCGAAAAAGCCAAACAGGGATTCAGGGAACTCAGAAAACAAAAATTCCCTATTGAGGAGGTAGGTGATAGCAATAGTGAATTATTAAGTAAGATTAATAGTTTACTTAAAACCATCCCTGAAACCCCTCAACCTTCGGAGGAATCATCCAAAATAAGGACTAGACATACCTCCAAACTAATTAATGCCATTAATGAGGATAGTGACAATAATTCAGAACAAGTATCTAAAGAAGGTTCAGTATCTGAAAAGGTAATTAATCCAATTAACACTAAACATTGGAAAACACCTTCCAAACTTTATTACCAAAGACCAACCACCCCTGATCTTCTACTAGAAGAAAAAGGAAAAAATAGCTTTAAAAGTTTTAGTGCAAACAACATCTATGAATGGAACATAGATGCTCAAACAGAATACAACATCATGAATACCCTTCAGCATATGACCATGGTGGCCACTAGATACCAAATGTCCCATGAGTGTCTAGAAAAAACAATTGTAGACATTCTGGTGGCGGGATTCTCTGGTCAATTAAAAAGATGGTGGGATAATTATCTAACTATAGAGGAAAAGTAAAAAAATTTACAGTGTTATTAAAATGGATCCCAATGGGAAAGTCATTACAAATGATAATAATGAAGAGATCCCTGACATTGGCAACACCCTTATTTTTACAATAGCCTAACATTTTATTGGTGACCCATCACTTTGGAAAGATAGGTCAGCCGAATTACTATCCAACCTTAATGTAGGACTTTAGCAGACTTTAGGTGGTATAAAGACACCTTCCTAACTAGAGTTTACACTAGAGAAGATAGCCAACAACCTTTCTGGAAAGAGAAATTTTTAGCTGGATTTCTAAGATCATTACGAGATAAGGTTAGAGATAAAATCCGTTGTTAATCTGTCAAATGAGATATTCCATATGACAGTTTAAGTTATGGACAATTAATTTCCTATGTCTAGAAAGTAGCCTTAAAATTTTGTCAAGATGACAAAATTCATAAATAACTGGCCAAAGAGAAAGCCCAAGCTAAAAGAGATTTGGGGTCTTTCTACGAACAATTTGGATTGCCAGCTTGTCCAAAACAAAAGAAAAAATGAAACCCCAAAAAAGAATTTCATGAGAACAAAAATTTCAATAAAAAGAGATTTACGAACAAGAAATACTCACACAAACCCTCAACCAACAGAGACACCAATATGCCAAAACCGGTTATGAAACCTAGGACCAAAGTAGTATGCTACAATTATGGAAAACAAGGTCACCTAAGCAAATATTGCATGTTGAAAAAGAAATTAAGAAACCTCAATCTAGATTCATCCATAGAAGAGCAGATTAATAATCTACTCATTGGCACCTCAAAGGAAGAAACTGGGGAGGTATCTTCAGAAGGAAATCTTAACCAAATTCAACAGGATGATCAACCATCATCCATGGACGAAGAAGATATCCAAGATATCAACACTTTAACAAGAGAACATGATCTTTTGTTTGAAGCAATCAATTCCATACCTGACCCTCAGGAAAAGAAAGTTTTCCTGAATAAACTTAAAAAATCTTTGGAAGCCAAACCTAAACCAAAAGATTTTATTACCAATAACAAATTTGATGTTAGTGACATACTCAAAAGATTGGAAAATACTTCCGTCAAACCAACCACAATCCATGATCTTCAAATGGAGATTAATAACCTTAAACAAGAAGTAAAAGAGCCCAAACAACAACAAGAAATACATCAAATCATCCTTTCTCATTTGGAAGAACACAGTGATTCAGATAATGACATAAAAAAAAGAAAAAGATGAAGGTCAAGATGATGAGATGTTCATGGGATTAATCAACAAGATTAAAATCCAAAATTTTTATATTAATATTAGAATCATTATAAATGATTTTGTTTTAGATACAATGACCCTATTTGACACCGGGCCTGATTCAAACTGTATTTTAGAAGGATTAATTCCTACAAAATTCTTTGAGAAAACTTTGGAGAAACTAAGTACGACGAGTGGCTCACAACTAAAAATCAATCATAGAAAACTAGGGTCTTAGCATTGAAACAAACTTTCTTCTGGTAAAAAACCTTAAGAACAAAGTTATCCTAGGAACGTCATTCATAAGATCTTTGTTCCCCCTCGAAATATCTAAGGGAGGAATAACCACAAGGCACTTAGGAAGAAAAATCACATTTGAATTTTCAACTAAACCAATTGTAAGAAACATAAACTTCATAGAAAAGAAGATTAGCCAAATCAACTTTTTAAAAGATGAAGTTTCTTTCCAATTAGAAAATTCCCAATTAAAGGAGAAAATCCAATCTCTATTACAACACATCCATTAAACCATTTGTTTCGATTTGCCACACGCATTCTGGAATCGGAAAAAAACATAGAGTTGATCTCCCTTATGAGAAAAACTTCAGGGAAAACAAATTCCCACAAAAGCTAAACCAATCCAAATGAATGAAGAACTCCTTCAATATTGCCAAAAAGAAATTAAGGATCTCCTTGATAAGGGATTAATTAGGAAAAGCAAAAGCCATTGGTCTTGTGCTGCTTTCTATGTCAACAAACAAGCCAAACTTGAACGGGGAACACCTCGTCTAGTTATAAACTATAAACCTTTGAACCAAGCCTTACAATGGATCAGGCATTCTATCCCAAACAAAAAAGATTTACTCAATAGGTTAAACTCTGCAAAGATATTCTCAAAATTTGACATGGAGTCAGGATATTGGCAAATCCAAATAAAGGAAACTGATAGGTACAAGACAACCTTCATAGTTCCCTTTGGGCAATATGCACAAAATGTTATGCCATTTGGTATGAAGAATGCCCCTTCAAAATTCCAAAAAATTATGAATGATATTTTTCATCCATATTCAAAATTTTTCATTGTCTATATTGACAATGTCTTAATTTTTTCTCAAACCATTGAACAACATTTTAAACATCTACATACCTTCATTAATATCATTAAATAGAATGGTCTTGCAGTCTCCCAAACCAAAATTAATATTTTCTAGACGAAGATCCGATTCCTTGGTCATAATATCCACCAAGGAACAATAATACCAATTGACAGGTCAATTGAGTTTGCCAACAAATTCCCAAACCAAATCTTAGACAAAACTTAGTTGCAAAGATTTCTAGGTTGTCTAAATTATGTCGGAGATTTTGTACCATACTTAAACAATATTGTCAAGCCACTACATGATAGGTTAAGAAAAAATCCTCCCCCTTGGTCTGATATTCATACCCAGGTAGTCAAAGAAATCAAACTCAAAGTCCAATTTATAAAATGTTTGTATCTCTTAATTACGCGAACATTTAAAATTGTTGAAACAGATGCATCTGACATAGGTTATGGTGGTATCTTCAAACAAAGAGACAATACCCAAGAAAATGCCATTGCATATACATCAAAGCATTGGAATTCTACACAATAAAAATATTCAATTGTTAAAAAGGAAGTTTTAGCAATTGTTTTGTGCATTTTCAAATTTTAATCTAATTTTTTAAATCAATAGTTTCTAATCAGGGTTGACTATAAATAAGCCAAAGATATTTTACAAAATGATGTTAAAAATCTTGCCTTAAAGCAAATATTTGCGAGATGACAAGCAATTTTAAGTGTTTTTGATTTCGAAATAGAGTGTCTCAAGGGCACTTCAAACTATCTACTTGATTATCTTACCATTGAATTCTTACAGAAAAATTGCCATGCCACCTAAGGTATCTAGCACCTCCTTACGAGGAGGAAGGAGTTCGAAAAAAGGATTCAAGTTGGCTCTATCAGAGCCATCCTCAAAAAAGATTTTACCCTCAAAATTTGGGTGACCAACCCAATCTGGGTCATCAACCCAGAAACCAAAACAACAAGATGGGTCATCTATCCAACTAGTTGCAATTAAACCAAAGCCATCCACTCAGGAACCCTAAAAAAACCAAACATTAAAACAAACCAGGGCCAACTATGCCTTCCCAATCGAGACACTTTTGGCCCTCCAAAAAATTGGCCTTACAAAACTCCCTAAGAAAACATGGGCTGACATAGTCTCAGAATCAGATGATGAATTTGAAATTGACTTAAAAACCCTTATCCAAAAAACCAAAGAATCCAAAGTTGTCTATAACATTTCAAAAGAGGAACATATATTGACCCCAATAACCCAAAGGGCAACACCAGCCCCAAAATCCACTAACACTTATATTTACAAAAACAAATTTTCAACTGTTTTGTAGATGGAGCCAGAGTACTGGGACAACAATCCCTTCAAGGCCACAACTAAGGCATTTCCTTCTGGATTCCATTTTAAACCAACAACTATCAATAAAACCAGAATATTTTATGAATTCATTTTAATTGATTCAAACTCATTGTCTATTAAACACTTCAAAGACCCAAATGACCATCTATTAAACACCTATTCCATAATCCAAATATTAAAAGTTCTGCAACCCAGACAATTTGGACCCAATTTACATGAAATAAAAAAAAATTATGTACATTTTGATCCTAGAGGTTAAAGCTACTAGGATTATATGGATGCCTGGACCAAAGTGTTTTGGCATCAAAACAACAAATACAAGCATTCATGGCTCATTTACTTTAAGACTAACACAGTCTACAATTTTTAAATTGGTTCCTTCAGTGGTGGGATTTTTTTTGTCCAATTCTAGAAATATTCCTAGAGCAGGTTCAACATGGATTTCCTCAATTCAACAAGATGTTTAATTCTCAAGAATCATGAATTCCTGCATATTTAAAATATTTTTCTAGTTTTTCTTTGTCTTGGATATTTTCCTAGTAATACAGATATAGCAAGACGGAAAACAACAAGCAATTTCCATCCCTTCAGTGACATGTGTTTGCCAAGTGGTGGAACCAGTTTGATGCATCAAAGGCCGAACCAGATAAGGTGAAAATCTGGTTTAAAGCCTATCCAGAGTTCCTGAAAGCGGCTGATCCAGATACTTCTTTATTCCTCAATCAGAAGTCCCAACTAGCTGCTTTCCTGGCGGGATCCAACTCCAGGGAACATCTCACCAAAAAATTAAAAGAAGTTTTAAAATTACTCCAAAGTCAAGAAGAAGGGAGCTCTTCCTCAAAGAAAGAAGACACCAATTCTTCAGAAAATGATGATGATTTCTACAAAAACGAAGATGATTGTTTTGGTATTTGTTTAGATGATGTATAAATTTTACCGGTTTCTGTAGACATAGTTCTGGTTTTGTCACCCGCACTATAGCTACAATACCTCAAAATTTTCTATAAAATGAGTCCTCAACTCTATTGTGCGATACCCTTTTCAGATAGAAATAGTCAGATAGATTGTAGAGAGATAAGCTCTTGGAAACACTCTTTGTAAGCTTTTCTTTCTTCGTTATCAAATAAATTTTGAAGTTTCTTTATTTATCTCCCTTCTCCCTCCTTATTGATTCAGTGCGGACTACCGCCATTTCAGTTTTTTCTTTTCTTCCTCCTTAACTGATTCTGCGCGGACTACCATTGTTTCAGGTTTCTTTTATGGTTTTATTTACTCTTTAAGTTTTTATTTTTATTTAATTGCATATTTTACCTACACATTTTATCTGTTGTTTATTAAAATTGTTTCCTACTTCTTATATGTTCGTCCTTCCGCTGATCTTTGGTGATATATATATATATATATATATATATATATATATATATATATATATATATATATATATATATATATATATATATATATATATATCACTTTGCAAGATCTGTATTATTTTCACCTCAAAAAAAGAAAAAAAATTGTAAACAACATATTTTTTTAAGATCAACAAGAATTGAATTTTTTTTTCATGATTCAGTCATCACGGGTTTGAAACAATATGTCTAATCAAAACTTTTTATGTTTTATATATAACAGAATCAAACACATTTTATATAATAAAAAAATATATTAAAAGGATATTTTTTGTATAATTAAATAAGAAATATGGCCTACAAAATTGTGATTTCCTAACAATTTCAGCTAATAAGTGTATTTAAAAAAGTGTTGCTACTCAAGAAACAAACAAACAATTACACTAGAAAAGAAATACACTAACCTTGACACTTCCCCTAGACTTGCTTCCACTATTCGTAGTTGGCTTGTCCTTAACTGGTTTTATGTCACTCACAACTTCAAAAACACATGGAATATCATTGATCAAAGTAAATATGTTAGATTTGTATTAAAATATATATATATATATATATATATATATATATATATATATATAATATTTTAAATAAAAACAAACCTTGTATTGATAATTAGCGTTCAAGCTTTTAAAATTAGTAATTAAACTAGACAAGTTGAATTAGTCCAATGGCACCTCTGTTTTACAAGGAAACCTGTGAGCTTAATCTTCTAAATAGGACTCAAATAGCTGATAATAAAAAATAAGACTTCAATAAAAAAAAACATAATATCCACCTAATAATTTCTATAAGAAACAAATAGAATAAGTAGTTACAATGAGTCTATATACCATGAATTTCTCAATTTCTCATAATAGGGAAAATGGAATTAGTCATATAGGTACTTCACCATTACATAGCAATTAAATTAAATATCAATTAAAGCAAAAAAGTTCAATCACAAATAAAACCTTTGCATAGCAGTCTTTAGCCTTCCTCAATTTTGTTTGCTTCTACCTAAAAGAAAAAAAAACCAAAAAACAAGAGTAATCTTAAAGATAAAATGAATGACAAATTTGTACTCTACAATCACATTAGACAGCGGTGATTTCAAAATCAGATCTTGCAAAGAAAGATTGATAAAACAAGAGCGAAATTGAGAAAAATTGATAAAACAAGAGAGGAATAGAGAGGAAAATGAACAAAGCATTGACAAGGTTTTTCTCAATGACTACGTGAAGAAAACCAAGATAAAGAGGAAAATGAACAGCACCAACAAACCCAATATCATCATGATCTGGCCCTTTGCACTAGCCTTCTTCATGACCATTGCCACTTTTATAATTTGATTCTGAAATATGACATCCAGGACCCAAATCCAAACTTCCTCATCTCTATCTAGTAAAAAAATAAAACTTGAGAAGGAAAGCAACAATAAGAGAAACAATGTCTGACCTTTCAAAAATAAGGAATATGGTACAAAGTTTGGAGTAGAGAATTCATATAACATGTAGCTCCCTGGTTCTTAAGTCCAACATAGCCAGTCTCCTTTTTTGAATCATAGGGCCAATAATCTTTTACACAGTTCACAATAACAAAGCTGAAATTCAGTGTATAGCCAAAGTGCCCACTCACTAGTATTGTCTGGTTCAACTAATGTGAATAGCTTACACAGTTCATAGTAACAAAGCTGAAAGCTCTGAATCCAAACTTAACAACTAATAACCACATGATACAGGATAAGGGGATAATAGTAAAAAAAAGAAAGCATTAATCATTTATTGGACAAGCCTGAATGATGGAAAAGGAAGTAGGAAAAAAGTAAGCATTAGGAAACTGGCATGCTTTGGTAATTGGTATTATGCAGTTCAACCAATTTTATTAATTTATTTATTTTCTATTTGTGTTAGAGAATACTTAGAACTATTTATTATATATGACTGAATAGCTAAAGAATTCTACATTCTAGAAATTGTTTGCCTTGCCTCTAGAAGAATTTCTCATCAAAGATTTCACTTGTTATTTAGAATAGTTTACCCTTTTGGTTCAAAACACTCTAATTAAATATAGGTCCAATTAATCAACAGGATGAAGCACAATTTCTTCACAAATAATCCAAAACTCTTCATGAGAAAAAAAAATTACTGCTAAAAAAAACTATTGAAATTGCTTTGCACCTTATTCCAGACAACAAGGTCATTGGATTCGCTGCCAATAAATTTCAGTCCATCGAATGCTTTTTGACTGCGCTGCTTCCTAATCTCTCAAGCCACCAACACTGTTTCAGACCCACCTTGAGCTCCTTTGACAAACATTTAAAACAACTACGGTCAAACCAAATATGTAAAAGATTCTCATAGGACAAAGGATCAGAACAAAGAAACTACAGATGACACAGGCACTAAAAAATATTCACTCTTTACATATGAAAACAATAGAGTTAGTTTGGAGAAGTTTTTCAATAAGCACTTGTAAGAAAATGAAAAAAAAAGGAGATACAGTCAGCAAAACTTCTCTCACAAGTTGAATTTATCTTGTGTACCTTTATTTATGAATGAGTTAAATGAAGGTGCTTCTAAAAAGTTGAGTTGCATAAATTA
Source organism: Glycine soja (assembly GCF_004193775.1). Lineage (NCBI taxonomy): Eukaryota > Viridiplantae > Streptophyta > Magnoliopsida > Fabales > Fabaceae > Glycine > Glycine soja. The sequence goes on along the minus strand of NC_041009.1, from coordinate 21,673,361 downwards.
ATTTCAACTTATGGGAGAAATTGGATTCAAACTTGCTCAAAATGCAAGATTCATAAAGTTTTGAAAAGATATTCCTATGTTGGCCACAACACTGGCATAAATTAAGATTCCACCTAGCTCAATGTTGAAAACCAATTGGGTGCAGAGAAATTGTATTTTGTGGGGGCTATTTATAGATGTTAACATGTATTATGCCTAGTGGGATCTGAAAGTGTTCTCTCCACTATAAGTCATGTAAAGAAAGCCATCTTGATCCTTATTTTCTTCAACAATATGCAAAACTACCATCTGTAAAATAAATTGATATGAAAGTTATGGATGTTGGATTGCATGCATGTATTGTACCTGTGCATAAGAGCCTAGGGAGGAAAAAAGAAAAGTATGCAATTTTTTTCCTTACCCTTATTGACAAATATTGATCTTGGGTAGAGATTTTCATGGGCCAAGATAATGCATTTCTCAATGCCATCGACAATGACCTCAAAGGACTAGTGCACAAATCCAAGAGAAGTTACAATGTACACAACATATTATAGAGATAACCCCCTGGATCAGCATTAGTGTGAAATATCAAAATTGCCCAAAAATAGTTCATGCTCTGTCGAGAATTTACAATCGAAGTCAAAGTTAGAAACATCTCAAACAACTTCCCTAAAAAATGCTTTCTAAGATTTCATATGTCTTTGATAAATTTTCTCAGAACAATATGAAGTTTAGTTTTAAATATAGCAGGGGCAGCTACCACAAATGTTCACTTTGCAATTGTACTGTATAAAATGGGAGCAAGGCATGTAAAGTTCATAAGCCACACGAACTACCCCTGAAATCACACAAAACAACACATAATCGAACTGCAAACAACGATCTCACCATATCCCCATCCAGTAAACCCAAACCCACTCTTCAACCACGCACAAATTAGAATGGACCTTAACATTCCACCAAACTAAATCAGAGAAGGAGGGGGGGGGGAGGGGAAGAGATTAACCTTTGTTGTCCAAACTTCAGCGTCGTCGACCTTAGAGGCTCGGACCATCAACTTCGTCGATCTACAGCTTGAACCATGTTCAGCTAACTCTTTGTCTCTCAACCTTAGTCGCACTACGCCGTCATCGATGATTCCATTTCTACGAACTCAGATCCTTCAATCCCAACTGGTATTTTATTTCTATCAATTTCTTTTTCATCTTTCATTATCTTTCTCAATTTTCTATAAAAATAATATATTTTAAAAATCATTTACAAGTAATTTTTTTTATAAAAAATAATTTTATTTATATAATAAGAGTAGTTTTACCTACACCAAGTGATTGTAGATATAACTTCTTTGAGATTTTACCTATTCTCACACCATTTGTATGGAGTGGCCCACGTTCAAGCTTTATTTTTCCCCATGTTTCACGTTCTGTTTTAGTTATTTCCCATTGCAAATTTTGGGAATTTTGTTATTTCTATATCTGCTCCATTTTCCATCCATATTCAACCCCCTTATCACTGCCACCTTCAGTAACAAACTCACGTACCTATCCTCAAGCCCACGTTCTGATAACAAGTTGGTTGAGCTCTGTGATGGACATACTCTATAAATAGGATATGGTGCTCTCAATTTTGTATCACCAAACCCACTTCTCTATTCAGAAAAATACACGATCTATTTAGAGCGAGTAAGGGTCTGGAAGAACCAAACTGCCTTCAGGTTCGTGTATGCGCCGCTTTACGTTCGATTTGCAATGGTTGGAAGTACGCTCGTAATATTTAATTTCCATTGTTTGATCAGAATATGCCATTTAAATTGATTTGCAATCATACCAGCTTCCTCAATTTTTGTGGATTGATGCTCTTAACATGGCTGCGTATATATTAAACCAAGTTCCAACCAAGGCTGTCTCAAAGACACCTTTTGAGTTATTCAAGGGTTGGAAACCAAGTTTGTGACATATACGCGTTTGGGGATGCCTGTCTGAAGTAAGAATTTATAATCCACAAGAGAAGGAACTAGACCCTAGGACTATTACTGGGTATTTCATTATATATGCTGAAAGGTCTAAAGGTATAGGTTTTATTGTCCATCCCACAACACTAGGATTATGGAATCAAGGAATGCAAAGTTTCTTGAAAATGACTTGATTAGTGGGAGTGATCAATTTCAGAACATTTCTTCTGAAAGGGATCACTATGAAGCTGAACCTTCTAGGATAAGTAATAGGTTGGTAGTCATTCCCACCCCTCAAGTTAAAATGGGTGTTAGACAACCAGTGATTGAAGTTCCACAAGCTGTTGAAAGTGATCATGTAGATCAAGTTGTTTGTGAGGAACAACATGATGATATTGAACAAACTGGTGAAGAACTGGTTGAACAAGTTCCTCAGCAGGATGATCAAGCAACATTAAGAAGATCTACTAGAGTAAAAAGGACATCAATTCCTAGTGATTATGTAGTGTACCTACAAGAATCAGACTACAACATTGGAGCCGAAAATGATCCTGAGACGTTTTCACAAGCCATGAGTTCTAAGGAATCAAATTTTTGGTATAATTCTATGAGGGATGAGATGGATTCTATGACATCTAACCAAGTTTAGGATCTCGTTGAGTTGTCTATTGGTGCAAAAGCCATCGAATGTAGATTGGTCTTCAAAACAAAGAAAGACTCTGAAGGCAACATTGAGAGACATAAGGCAAAACTTGTTGCTAAAGGATTCACTCAAAGAGAAGGAATCAATTACACAAAGACATTTTCCCCTGTATCTAAGAAAGACTCTCTTCGAGCAATTTTGGCATTAGTAGATCTTGAGCTGAATCAAATGGATGTGAAAACGACGTTCCTGAATGGTGATCTAGAAGAAGAGGTTTACATGAAACAACCTGAGGGATTCTTATCTAGTGTTGGTGAGCACTTAGTCTGCAAGCTTAAAAAGTCCATCTATGGATTGAAACAAGCCTCCCGCCAGTGGTATTTAAAATTTCATGAGTTCATTTCTTCATTCAGCTTTGAAAAGAATGTCATGGATCACTGTATATACCAGAAGGTCAGTGGGAGTAAGATTTGTTTCCTTGTATTGTACGTAGATGATATTCTGCTTGCGACTAATGATAAGGGTATGCTATTTGAGGTGAAACAATTTCTCTCAAAGAACTTTGACATAAAGGATATGGGAGAGGCATCGTATGTCATAGGCATAAAGATCCATAGAGAAATATCTTGAGGCATTTTAGGCTTGTCTCAAGAAACCTATATCAACAAAGTTTTAGAGAGATTTAACATGAAAGATTGTTCACCAAGTGTTGCTCCCATTGTGAAGGGTGACAAACTCGCTTTGAGTCAGTGCCCCAAAAATGATTTTGAGCGGGAACACATGAAAAAATATTCCATATGCTTCAGTAGTTGGAAGCCTTATGTATGCTCAAGTTTGCACTAGACCTGATATTGCGTTCGCTGTTGGAGTCTTGGGAAGATATCAAAGTAATCCAGGTATTGACCATTGGAAAGCTGCAAAGAAAGTGATGAGATATCTTCAAGGAACAAAGGATTACATGCTCATGTACAGACAAACTGATTGTCTAGAAGTGATTGACTACTCCGACTCAGACTTTGCTGGTTGTGTTGATTCACAAAGATCAACATCTGGTTATATTTTTATGTTAGCCGGTGGAGCTGTATCTTGGAGAAGTGTCAAACAAACCTTAACTGCTACTTCCACTATGGAGGCTGAGTTCATTTCCTATTTTGAGGCTACCTCGCATGGTGTATGGTTGAAGAGTTTCATGTCTGGCCTTAGAGTTGTGGAATATATTTCTATGCCATTAAAGTTGTATTGTGACAACTTTGTTGCGGTGTTTATGGCTAAAAACAACAAAAGTGGAAGTCGAAGTAAGCACATCGACATCAAGTACTTAGCCAAAAGAGAACGTGTTAAAGAAAAGAAAGTAGTCATTGAACACGTCAACACTGAGTTGATGATTGCTGATCCTTTAACTAAAGGCATGCCACCAAAGAATTTTAAGAATCATGTAGTATGAATGGGACTTGGTTCCATGGTGTAATTTCATTGTACATACATTTGTTATTTTCAATGAAACTCTTATTCAGTTAGATATTTTCTCATATGGTTTTGTGCACATATTTATTTATTTCGAAAAAAATCATTCGGTTTAGATATAGAATAAACATATGGTTTATTCATTAAGTTGAGAGCTAGTGTCGAGAGACTTGATATATTGTGGTACATGGAAGATATTACTCATCACCAAAGGACCTATCACCATGACTCATATATTATGTTTCTTATTACGGTTGATGTTGAGTTAAATGGACCAAGTGGGAGAATGATGGAGTGACCCACGTTCAAGCTTTATTTTTCCCCACGTTTCATGTTTTGTTTTAGTTATTTCCCATTGCAAATTTTGGGAATTTTGTTATTTCTGTATCTGGTCCATTTTCCATCCACATTCAACCCCCTTATCACTGTCACCTTCAATAACAAACTCACGTACCTATCCTCAAGCCCACGTTCTGATAACAAGTTGGTTGAGCTCTGTGATGGACATACTCTATAAATAGGATAAGGTGCTCTCAGTTTCGTATCACCAAACTCACTTCTCTATTCAGAAAAATACACCATCTATTCAGAGCGAGTAAGGGTTTGGAAGAACCAAACTGCCTTCAGGTTCGTGTATGCGCCACTTCGTGTTCGATTTGCAATGGCTAGAAGTACGCTCAAAATATTTAATTTTCGTTGTTTGATCTGAATATGCCATTTAAATTGATTTGCATGATTAGATCAATATATGTATATTTTTTTTATCAGTTTTACCTACACCAAGTGATTGTAGATATAACTTCTTTGAGATTTTACCTGTTCTCACATCATTTGTATGTAGAAGGCTTTATAATTTTACTTACACTAATTTGTTGTAGGTATTTTTTTGGAATTTTACGTACACCAAATGACTCTAGGTGTAAGACCTTTAAGATTTTACATACACTCAATTAATTTCTTAATTTTTTTTATAATTAATGATATTTGTAATTTTTATATTATAATTTATAATATTAGGAATTTGAGATTTGAAAAAAAAAATTCTTTAACTTATAATGTGTTACCACAGTTTTATGACTAATAATAATAATAATAATAATAATAATAATAATAATTAATTGTGTAAAAAATAATTATTAGTTTTTTAATTTTAATATATATATATATATATATATATATATATACACATACATAGTATTATATATATTAATAATAATTTAATCAACACTAACTGAAACAAGTGGTAGAACTCCGGAGTAAAATTTAATTCTTTTTATTATTTTTTCATAAGTTAAGTATAACTCAATTATCTTTATTAATTTTTCTTAAATTATTTTATATCTTTATCAATATAATATTTAATAATTATTTTTATACAAGATAATTAAAAAAAGAGCTTAACATGTAATATATGAAACTAAAAATAAATAAAAACTTGAGCTTGACTATTTTATATAATAAAGTGAGAGTGGTATCTAAAAAAAAATGGTGTCTTTTTTATCATTATAAAAAAACAAAGTGGTATCTTAAAACTAAGTGAGATAAAATGAAAAAAAATTATTAATTTATCAATCATTAATTATTAAGTTTTGTTTGCGTATATATTATATTGCGTCTTTATTGGGCTTTATTGGATTTCAATCAATTATTAGTGCATAAGTTATATTAAAGTCATATTGGATCTTGACTGGTTCTTGTTGGGTTTCAATCAATCATTAGTATATGTTACACTAAAGTCATATATATTGGAAAGTGGTGAATGCATAAGTTACACATTGAACATGAATAAATCATTATTGAGCCTTGGTTAGTGAATATGTTAAATTAAGGCTTAATTGCAAAATTTGTGTCTTTATTTTGACTATACTAGAAAGTTTATCAATAAGAACTTAAAAAATCACTTGAAGAAAGACTAGAATCATGGTCATTGAAATAAATAACACACTCCTTTATCATTATACCCACATGCCCATCTAGATATTTGGGGTAAAATATAATATTAATATAAGTTTTATGCGAAAATAATTCAAAATTTAAAATTATTCTTTTTTAATTTATTATATTTTTATGAAAGATTAAATTTTATTTTCACATAAATTAGAATATGTAAATTTTATTCTTTTTTAATTTATTATCTTTTAAAATATTTATATATGTGATTTAATGATAATACTTTTTTACTTGTATTGAGATATTCCTGTTATTTTATATAATAGTATTTTTTATTTATAATTAACTTTATTTAATGAGGTATGTAATTTAAAAAAAAAAATTAAATTATATAATAAAAATACGTACTTAAATAAAATGAAAATATTTTAAATTTTTTAAAAATATTCGTGTATGTGATTTATTGACAGTATTTTTTTTTATCTATACTACAATAAATAATATGAATATGTTAATATATATAAAAAAATATTATCACTAAATCACAAGCATTATTTTAAAATAAAAATATAATATTTAAAACAACTTATATAAATATACATATTCTAATTTATGTGAAAATAAAATTTAATCTTATATATTATATTTTAAAAGATAATATATAAGATTGTTAAAATATGATAAATTAAAACAAAATAAAATTTGAATTTTGAATTATTTTTGCATAAAACTTATATTAATACTATATTTTGTACCAAATATTCAAATGAGCACCTGAGTGTAGTGGTAAAGGAGTGTGTTTCTTACTCCAAGAACTATGATTTTAGTCCATTTTCAAGCATTTTTAAAGTTCATATTTTTTAAGAAAATGTTGGTCAACTCTCTCTCTACTCTAGTCAACGATTAAAATTTAACGAAACATCTAGTTAACATTAATCAGAGAATATTGAAATATAGGGGGATGAATTTTGCAAATAAGCCTTAAATTAAAGTCAATTTGGGATTTTAGTCAATGCATAAGTTACACATTGCATCGTATTGGCCGTGGTTAGTGCACATGTTGTAACAAAGTCAAGTTGGATCTTCACTAATACATAAATTTCACTTACATCATATTGAACCTTAATGAATCATTAGTGTTAGACTTATATCTTGTATTTTAAAATACTTAATTTTACAAAATTTGATTATGACATATTTTAATAATATAAAGGGTATTTATTTATGATAATTTTTAAATGATCATATAAAATAAATAATTATTTCAAAGAAACAAAAATTAAAAGACTATTGTTATGCATGATTTATTTATCTTATTCAAATAATTTAAATATTGGTTTGTTAATTTTATTAAAAATTATCTTAGTATAGTTAAAAATATTATATATTTATTATGCTTTATAAACTATTGTAAAATATTGGTTTGTTAGTTTAAAAATATTAATGATATATTAATTTCAATAATTTTCAAGTATAAAATAAATTTATGTATATCATATATTTATTATCATTTATAAAAAATTAAAAATTTAGTGTCTTGATAGAATACCAATTAATATCAATTATAAATTAATTTCTCTAGGAATTAATATTTTGCTAGGTATCTTGTGATGAGTTTGTTCTGTAAAATATTTGCACATTCTATTATATTTATATTTTTATATAACTTAATTATATGTGAAAGTTGTTTAATTTTAAGACCTCTCGTTTTATATATTAGATTGTCTTGTGTTTTTTGGTTAAATTGATTGAAACAACACGTTGTCAAAGTAACCTTCATTGTGTAAGTTGATTTGATTGAATTTGCATGGATGTTGCATGGAATTATTCATGCGAATTGTGCTCGGCCCAAAGGACGATAGAATTTGGCAAAATAATTACATGTTTGCGATGGTAAACATGTGGTGATTATAAATAATATGATTTTCCATGTGAATAATGAAATGTTCAAAGACAATCATTATTTGATCGGAATAATCATCTTATAAGTTTTCCATGTGAGCAATGGAGTGTCCAAAGACAACATTTGTTTGACAGGACTTATCACCAATGTTTGATCAATGCGTTGAGAATACCACTTGCAGTTAGTCTTTTTCAATCTAAAGATTGAGGATTAATGATGTGATAGATATCTTCTTTGGGTTGAAATTTACCATAAAGATTATTTGTGCATTGTATGTTTATTGTTCTTTTTTTTCAATTGGTGTTGTTGTTACTACTACGGTTTAAATTACTCATTATTTAAATCCCAAAGTTGCATGTATAAAATTTAGAGTTTGAGGGGAGCCAGTTGAGAGTTGAAGATATTGCATATTTTTTTTCTAGAGAAGAAACAAGAGAACAAGATAAGGAATTTCTTTTTTGCTTTTGCAGGACGAGGCATATAAAAAAAAGGGTCTTATTTACACGATTTAGTGTGTGAAAATGGTAAACTTCTCATTTTTTGTATGTTTTAAAGTTAATTTAGTTTTGTACCGAAGGACGTTAGTGGGTAGATTTTGGTTCTACTACTCACAAAAACATGTCTATATGATGCTACCTATGAAGTCATCCGCCAAGTGATAATGAAAGATTCTTCTATGTGGGCGATGACATAAAGTTATAGTTGAAGTTATGAGAATTTTTTTGTTGCTTTAAAAGATTCAATTTCATTTGAATTTGGTTGAGACATATATTGAACTATTTATTAACCCAAATTTTATTTCTAATTTGGACAAATTAAGTTATTTTGTTCAATTAGAAATAATAAAGTTAGTCTTTGGTGTGATTCAAATGATGCAAGTTATGAGTTCTTTTATGGATATTTGAGTGTTCCTATTGCAAACATTTTTGGGTGGTACAAAACTTAAAATTAAAAGAGAATTTCGTTACTTTATAACATAAGCGCTTAAGTCATATCTCTTAATAGGGAATTTGGATGCTTGTGTTATAGGAAATTCTGGATCCTTTATATTGGTTGGACCTTATAGTCTATATTGAGTATATAAAGGGAAAATAAACAAACAAAATGGAATTCAGGTGCTGAAAGAAATAAGGATGTCTTAGAACTAATACATGCATATATTTGTGTTCTATTCCTTATGGATTCATGGAATGAACAAATGTATTTTATTATGTTCATATATGATTCGTCTTTACTTAAATTATGAGAAGTTTTGGCCTCTAGATATTTAGTCTTTCAAACATGAAGTTGAACTTCAACTAAGAAAAAGAAAGAAAATTAAGGTTGTCAAATGTGACCATGGGGAATAGTGTGGTATATATGACATAAGGTACAACGTTTGGAGTCCCCCATGTGTTTTTCTTCAATAATTGTGAAATTGTTTTACAACATGTAATGTTAGGCAAACCTAGCATGAACAAAGTTGCAGAATGATGAAACTAGATTTGTACATATATGGTAAGAAGTTTAATTCTTCTCTACCAAAGTCGCTTTGGGGAAAGAAATTAAAAAATGAAATTTATATCCTCTTAGGGTACCAATTAAAGTAGTCACTACCCTATAGGTATGAGTCGGGGAAATTCCAACATTAGGCATATACACATTTAGGGATGTTTAGTCGAAGCAATGTCTTATAGGCTGCATGAAGGTAAGTTGGACTTAAAGATAATTAGTTATAAATTTTTTTGTTACATTTAAAGCTCTCGCATATATAAATTTTACAATTTCACTTTAAGATCATGTTTGAGACGTGCAAGACTCCTTGAGGAAATTGAATTTGGAGGGGAAGGAAACATAAGGAGTGTTATCTTTAAAGAATAATCTGTTATTGACAATAGATATGCCTTTGTACTTACCATTGTTCAAGAAACGGATATGGTAATTAAATAATGATGTTACTCCTAACATTATTAAAAGACAAGACAACACTAAGATTCCATCTCAAGCACCACCTAAAATTCAAACTCAATAACTTCAAGAAATGTCATTAAGAAGATCCACTAGAGAAAGGAAAAATATAATTTGATATGATTATGTCATATTTCTTTAAGAACATGAATATGACATTAGGTTGACTGAGAAGGTCTAATTGACCTTAGTCAAGTCATGTTGTGCTCTAACTCTCAAGTGGATTGATGTCATAATTGATGTAATAAAACTGATGATTGAACATCACATTTGGAATATCGCCAATTTTCTTGAAAGAGTAAAACACATAAGTTATAGATAAATATCTATAGTCCAAAGGAATTCAATGGGTAATTTTGAGATATATAAAGATTGTCTTGTCGCCAAAAGTTTTACAAGAAGGAAGGCATTGATCACAAATAAACTTTCTCTCTGATTTCTTAGAAAAAATTTCATAGAACTATAATGACACTATAGATTGTTTTGATAATTGTTTTGCGTAGATGGATGTAAAGATTACATTTCTAAATGACAACATTAATGAAACAATTTATACGGTGTAACCAAAAAATCTTGTTTAAGATGATCTAAAGTCTATGGTATGCAAACTAAAGAAATCCATTTATTCTTTTAAACAAGTCTCTCGTCTATGGTATTACAAAATTCATCAAGATTATCTCTCATGGTGTTGAGGTAAATTTGGTTGATGATTGTGTGTGCTAAAAGTTTAATGGAAATAAATTTATTATTTTAGTATTATATGTTGATGACATCCTACTATCATCATATGACTTAATGTTGCAAAATAGTTATATTACAATTTATCATGTATGCTTAAGTTTATTTTTTTATTGTCTTGAAATAATATTTTGTGGGAGTCCTAAGGAGATATATGAGTAATCTTGGTATGCAACACTAGAAAGTAGTAAAGTGCATTATGCGTTAATTGAAGAGAACAAGAAACTACATGTTTTCATATCGAAAGTCTAGAAGTTTAGAGATCATTGGGTATCCTGACTTTGATTTTTTTGAATTGTCTTAATAACAATCACTCCATATAAGGATCCACATTTAACCGTGTTGGTGGAGTTAATATTTTGCTATGAGACATCATACTAAAATTTATGATTGCTAAATTATTGTAACTGGCTTGCCTATTGTTGCCAACATTTAGTAGCCATCGGGTGTTTATTGAGACAATATCTTATCGGTCTTATTAAAGATTTAATCAAGTAAAAGTTTGTTGACATAAAGTATTTGGTTGTTAAATAAAGAATTCATAAGATATAGATTTGTATAGAAAATATAGGGACTCATTCCATGCTAGCTTATCCACTTACTAAAGGTATGACACTTAAAGTTTTTCATGAGCACATTGCTCATATGTGTGTAATTCCTTATAGTACCTTAGTTTAGTGGGAGTTTTACTTATGTTCTATATCTTATGGTTTACAAACATTTTGTTGTTTGGATTTTCTACAGAAATAAAGTTGAAGCTTATCATTTCATTATCAACTTGTTTTGTTTGCAATATTTATGTTGTGTTTGGATAGATCTCTATAAAGAATAAAGTTTGGACCAGTTGGAAATAGGCATGACTAAGATCACATTGCATGTAATTTTCATGTTGCTTATCCATATTGACCTATGTCATTGAGTGTACTGATGTGGTGGTCATTGGGGTCTAATTACATTTGTTGTAGTGACAAAAGCTACAATGATTTCATTATTGATACATGAGATAGATCAAGTTGTTAAGGTGGAAGCCTAAAGGTAAATAGTATACAGATGCATGCTTAAGGATTTTTGATATAATTGTTACAATATGTAGCCCAAGAGGGAGATTGTTGGAATTTTCTATTCCAATAATTAATGTGGGCTAATATTATAAGAAAATTGTATTAGTTATTTATCATTAGTGAGTTTTATTTTATGTGATCAAATTAAGTGAGCCCGTTAGACAACTAAATCAGATGATATGGACTTAAATGAGCAGATGTCAGTGTTGGTCCATTAGGGGATAATCAGAACCCTATTAGGTTAACACACAATAAGAAGGCTATGGTCCTCAATATACCGAGCCGTCACATATAGTTTCTCTTTTCCCCATCTAAAGAGTTACAAATGTCCTATTAAGGAATAAAGAGGTTTCGGTTGAGGAAGAACCATGAAGCCACCGGTGACACTATTAGCCGATTATCCGTTCCATAACAGATCCTAAGAATAGCACATAATCAAGAATCATCTATGGATTCAGATTCCACTGCCACTACTAAAAATTACTTTTTTACGAAGCACATTCTAAGACGGTTATACGTAACCGTCTTAGAATGTCATGCGGTGACAGTTTTGTAATTAAAGAGAATGATTTTTTTATGGCGCACATTCTATGACGATTTTACGGAACCGTCTTAGAATATACTACAGTGTAATTAGGGGAACGAAAATGATGACAGTTTTATATGTAAGAATGCCATTGTTTTCGTTTCCCTAATTATAGAATTGCCACTGTCGCGTGTACTTTGAAATCCCTAGCTCCTTTTGAAATCCCTTTCATTTCTCCCTCCACTCTCTCGTGCTTCCCCTCTGACTCTTTGCCTTAGCCATCAGCTCAGTGCCACTCAAGGACCACAAAGTTAAGATCCCAAGCTTCCATGGCTTGAGGTTAGTAAAATGCATTGCGTGACATAGCTTCACTTTCACTTATGAGTTTCCATTCTTTCCTTCTACTATGTGTATGTGTGCGTTTTGTGAATTTTTGAGGTATGAGAAGGTTGAGAACATAGGCGAAGGAACATAAGGTGTCGTTTACAAGGGTCGCGATTGCGTCTCCAACGAAGCCACCGTGTTGAAGAAGATTCACAGGGGTTGTTATCCTAACACAAATGTTTTAGGTTCGCACTTTCGCCCTAAGATTCTAATTCACCTCTTCTTTTTATATTGTTATTGAAAACAAATAGGGTTATTGAAAACAAATGTTTCTGAAATTTTTACTCATCAGTGATAAAAGCATTAGACAGTTAAAACTTAAAAGTTTGACCATTCTTTAGTAATATATAAGAGGACACAAGTGTGTGAAATACGATGAGGAGGACTATGAGTTTGTCAATATTAAAGGAAATTAAACATCCTATCCAAGTTATCAAACTAAATTATCCTCTTTCCATTCTTAATTATGTATGGATTATTTTTCTTTTAAGAGGGCATATATCTTAATTTCACATGGTTGCTGCATAGATACAAATTGAGCCAATTTCTCTAAGCATTTATTTAGCTGACAAGACAAGACTTAGGCAATTTTAACTTCCACTACTAGAAAAGCTATGTTTTACGACGTCGTTTCTAAATCGGTTCTAAATGACCGTCTTAAAAAAGAGTGCGGTGGCATTTTTGTAATTCGGGATACAAATTTTGCAATTTACGTCACGGGTTCTAAGGCGGTTGCACAAAACCGCCTTAGAAAGTAACTGCCCAAACAATACAAAGACGGGTAAAGCCTAAGATCGTCTTTGTATTTTCAGTAATATTTCGTCCCCCCGCACTCCTTGATTTGCTATATGCACTCACATTTCGAACTCAACCCCGCAGTGCCCTAAGTGATACCCGAAACACTCTACCCTGCAGTGCCGTCAAACCCCAAACACTGTAGCCCGCAGTGCCGTCAAACCCCAAACCCCTAAATCTCTATCTCCCTGAAGCAGTGGAGCTCGCACCGCGAAGGCTGTCTTAGGTCATGGTACAGGTAAGTCATTAAACCCCTAAATCTCTGTCTCCATTGAATGGTTACATATGTGTTCTTGCTTATGGATTACAGCTTTTTGAAGTGAGCACATTGCTTGTTCAGTAAATGGTTCTCTGAAAGTGGCAACCTCACTTCATAACAGTGATATGTAGACTAATCTTTGCTTCCCCAACATGCATATATATCGTGATTGTTTCAACCCAAAAAGGAAACTAAAGTTTGAGCTTTGAACACAGATTTGGTTATTCTTTATATTTGTGTGCTCAGTATGGTGGGAATCTTTGGGAACAACGAATTGTTGGCTATCTTTCTTTGTTTAAATTGTAGAAATCAAAGATAAATTAAGAAGATTTACGAAGAGAAACTTGCTGTATTGTTTTCCTTTCATCACATGTTATTTCCTTCTGGCATTGTTATTTTCTTCCAGCGTTGAGTAAATTCCCAGCGTTGATTCGGAGCTTGAAACATGGTATCCCCTGCATCTGTATAGTTGTACAAGGACACGCTAGGTGTTAGGTGCAAAGCCAGCCTCATTTGATGGGTCACTTATAGGTAGTCCCTGTGAGCTTTTTTTGACACATAAAAAGTAAAAGAAATTATTAGGTTAAATTGAATTATCTGTTATTGGTCATTGCTTCGGGATATCACCTATCAAGTAGTCCATTATGGACAATAATTATCTGCCATTAGATTTATGTGTTTGCATTTTAATGTGATTCTAGATTATTTAACTTAAACTCAAACACAAACTAATTAAAACAGTAGGAGACTAAAGGGGTGAGAGTTCAGCTCTCTAGTGTATTCTAATCTAATATTATAGGAATAAATTTTCATATTTTTCTCTAACTACTATTAAAAATGTTATAGGACAAGCCAGAAAAAGTCGTCTTTCAACCTTTAAATTATAATAGAACAGAATTAATCATTTATCTACCAATTAGAGTTGCTAATGAAATATTAATAATAAAGGTGTTCGATTGATGAGGACAAGGAAGAAAGCAAAATGTGACTAAATCAACTGGCATATCCAACAACCCAGCTTGTTAGGTAGAAGTTCCATTCATAGAACTCTCACAAGATATAGACACTATAATATGTATGCCATGTAGAGAGCAAAATTAGTTCAGATTCAAGGGAACACAATTTGGGTATGAATTGAGTATGAATCCCTTATTACTTACCTCTGATCTTTTCAATTTGGGGAGTGTGAGTGTCCGAAACATGTTTGCCGGCAGAACCTTGTCCTGAACATCATTGTTAGTAAAATGACACGACGACACAACTAAGGTTTTCAGTGAATCTGTTTGTTGAGTTGCCTGAGTGTGTGCTGTTAAGTATTCATGCACATAATATAGATCACTGTTGTGCTCTTCATTTGAGAACTCCTGGTTGTCTTCTGTGGGAATGAACTTGTATAATAGTGATCTTAGTATCCCTGAAGCATGTAATAACCTTTTCCTTATCTTGTGTAAATCATATTTGATGGACCACTTCAGATCCTTGGCTGAATAAAGGTGTTGAATGTTGCTACTATCAGAGCTGGAGTTCTTGAACATGTAACTTCTTTTGATGAGGTAACTTTGCAATGAAAAAGGCTCTTGGTTGTGTTGGAGATGTTCTTTTAGCTGTTTGGCAGATTGTGGTTTGGAAGTATCCATTGGAAGGAGTAGGACCTAATTAATAGATGTAAAACAGAAAAAGATATTTAAGCTGTGAATACGAAAGTTTTTGGAGAAAGATGGGGAGCACGAATAGGCAGTGGAAGCTAATAGAACATTCTTGTCCTTGACAAATGACAATGGGCTCTCACAGTAGAATTGGAGTACTGCAAATAAATTTGTTATGGATGGAGGGAGGAAGGAGTGTAAGAGCTAGGGAGAGTAAAGCGAGGGGTTGGTGGAGTGGGGAAGAGGCATTTATGTATAGCAAATAGTTTATTTGACTGGGGAACCAGAAAGCTAAAGCTTGGCAACATAGCAATCGATTGGTTGTACCCACATGTTTAATGTAGCAATTTCTTGATTCTTCCAGCTTATGTGTTTCATATACTAATAATACTATAGGACATTCCAATTCCAATGGCTTTCTCTTTTTCTCTTTTGGATGTTATGTCAATCTTTACGAGTTTGGTTTCGTATATCAGGAAGGCCCTCTATCATTCTGTCATGTCCTTGTCTATTTCCTTTCATGAAATCAGAATATTTTTGGACTATTATATAATAAAATTGAGCATGTGGGTGGGTCTTGCAATTGGCATTAACCATATATATTACTTTATTCCTTCCAGCTAACATGGTGTTTAATTTTGTGGATTCTAATAATTATGTAATATTTGCATTTGTGGAAAATAGGGATAGGATTACCTTGATTTTTAAAATATATGAAGACTATAAGCATTCTTCTTCCGTTAAATAACGATACACATGTACATCAAATATTCTGTTCATAGAGCTTTTTTGTATTTATTTTTTCAAAGTTTAATATCCGACTTCTCCATAACTTAATTAAGTATTATATGTTTTTTGTGTGCTTTGTTGCTAATGTCATGATCCTCTGTTTTCCTTTGCTGCCTAAATAGTTAATAACTGAAGAAGCAATGCTGTTAAGTTTCTTATAGTTCCATTGTTGTATAGGGTGAAGTGACTCAGCGGTTGACTAGTGCAAAAGAGTCATCAAGTAAACCTGCATTGCAGAGTCACGAGGATCTTGCAAAGAAACTTCAGGTAACTAATTGGGACATTATATTGTTTGTTTCTGTGTTGGTTTTATCGCCCATGGAAAGCTACAATTCTTTTAGTTACTTTGGTAATCTTTCTTGTCTGTGAGTTTAGATTCTTGAAGGTTCACTAATTGAGTTGTACTCTAGGAATGAATGGGGAGCTTTAATGGATTACAATCATGGATCCCCCATGCCCCTATCTTGTGCTAAGTTCTTAATTTCATTTTCATGTACTTTTTTTTTGTAATGAATAAAACTCTGTTCTAAATTTGTGAATGATTCCTTCAATTGTATTTCATATAATGTGATTCAATCTTGTTCTCTTTTCTCAATGTCTTTAGTTGCACTTGGAAAGTTGGATCTAAGGTTGAACTGATTAAAATTAAGAGGCATTATTACGTAGATTTAGGAATATAAGTATATGGTTATTTGCATTCTTTAGAATCGTGAACCTAATGCAGACTTGCTAAGTGAGAGTGCTTACAGAATTAAAGCTCTTATTTAATAATTCATAAAATTATAGTTACAAGGAATTAAGACTAGTTACTCTACTACAACATTTGAACGTTCATCAAATGTGTGAGGTTAAGATTTCAAGTGAGTGAATTTAGGAACAAGGGAGTATAGGATCTTGATTTATATTTTCCACCTTCAGTCATTGTGTTTCTTGAGTATTTGAATATTTGATTAGTCCAAATGTCTTTCATAGGCTATTAGATTTTCAATTTTCACTAACTACTAACCATGACAATCTTGTATTTTGATTCACTAAATTAACACTTAGTGATAAGAACATGCTAATTGATCTATATGAGATGACCATTTCTTTAATTTTATTACTTGTTGACCAGTACACTTATATAAGTTTGGATCAAAATCAATTTTGATAGATACATCTAAGTCACACAATACTAATCAGGACCTAAGTTTAAGTTCCACCAACAAAAATAATATTTTCATTAATTTTATAAAATTAAAAAAGACCATATGTTATAAAAAAAACTCAAACATATAACTTTCTCATTAAAAGAAAAAAAACCTCATAAAATTTATTTTAAGCCTCACTCAGTTGAGTCAGCATGGTACTAATCACACCAAGAAAATCACATTTCATTTTATTATTGTTTTAGGTATAAAAAATAACAATAATCGAAACAACAAGCAACCTTAAAAAAAAATAATCTCACTCGTAAAAAAATTCTCTCCCATTTGATATCACATTTGTTATATGAATTCCAAGATTAGAACCAGATTGAAGATTGCTTTCAAGTGAGTGAAATAAAAAATGGGTCTCTGAGTGTTTCATTGGACATTAAGTTAAGCCAGAATTACAAGATCACAGGTCAAATGAAAATCGACAATTTTACTGATTACAAGTCAATGTTTTTTTTAAAATAAGCAAACAATTATATTGATGTAAAAAGCTAATCTTAAGCACAAGTAGTGTTAAAGATTAGAGATATAATCAGCAATCAAGAACAAATTGTTCCCCATGTTTATTAGTTAATAGCATAGTTACATAGTAAAACCCAATAGACTTTTAGTTACTTTGGTAATCTTTCTTGTTGGTGAATGTCTTGGCAGGAGGAACTAGAGAGAAATCAAAAGGCATCAGGTAATGTAATTACTATATAGAATTTTAATTTTTTATTCATAACTTGTAAGCAGGTTTGAAGCAATTTGTTGTAATAGATAATTTAGTTGAGATGGCTTGAATTTTTATTTTCTTTTAGATTTTGAATTTTATCTCTATAACTCTGTTAAGTGGTGTTGTTTGTAGGTTCCAAGTCTGATGGATGTGCAAGACAGGTGAAGGAAGTTGCATGTCCTATTTGCACTGTTTAATAGTTCACTAATCACTAGGTAAAATTCACCCAAAAAAATGTTCACTTGGTAAATGGAGCATATTGTTGTCCAATATACTTATATTGAAATGATAAATTTTATTATTCATAGTGGAACAAGAATAATCATCATGTAAACTATCCATATAGTAAAACAAGAAAAGAAAAAAGATCGAACATAAAAAGGAATAATCATCATGTAAACTTCTGATTCCAAATTGGCTTCTAGTCAAGTCATATTTTGGCTCTTTAGTTTCTATAAGGAAAAGAGGCACTGCAGTGCTTTGTGGGTGTGTGCTTAATCAGCTGGTATGCAGTGTATTTGGCTAAGCAAAATGCATGTCTTTTCACTTTTCAGTTAGTGTATTTTTTATATACTTTGGTATAAGATTGTTTCCTAACTTATTTTGGGGTTTTTGTTGATGGTTACGTTTGAGTTTTGTTGTATGATTTGAAGAAGGATTAGAGTGCTCTGTTTTTTCTTTCTAATAATGCAACAGAGGTTATGCATTATGTTCATTAAGTAATCAATTATAATGTGCATGCAGGGTGATTTTATCTTTGTATTGGGTTTGGGTGGTGGGTAGCATAATAATTTTCCAAATTATCTAAAGTTTAGTTTGTATTAAAGAACTTTCTGAAGTTTTTACTTGTTTTTGTTTATAGGTTGCTTCCTATGAGTTTACCACCTTAACTTGCATCCCAGGTGTCATCACATATCGTGGAGCTAAAATCCAGGTATCTCCACATAAACATATTATATGTTGATAAATTTATCACCTTACTGTGCAAAAGATATTCTGCTTGTGGGTTGATAAGCCTGGGATGCCTAAAGCTGATTTAGTTGTACTTTTTCTGATAATAGTTGAGAGAAGATTAAATGATATGTGAATGTTGCCTCTCTATATTAGTAGCCTCTGACTATAAGCTGCATGTGTGCTCGGGTCTAAGGAACATTGGCATAGGTTTTGGCAAATTTTATAGTACAAAGCTGTTCAGATTATAGTATTCTCTAGACCAGAAGTTCAAATTAGCGAGTCTAAAATACTAAAAAGCTATTCAGTTTGATTTATTGTACAAAGCTGAGTGCATTGTGCTCGGAGGGTCCTGTGGTTGACTGGGGGGGAGGGGGGAACAATTCATTGGAAAATACATGTTATTGCTCTCTATACAACATAATTGTAATTTCAGTTCTGCACCTCAGCACTTGCCTCAATTCGGGGGCCAGGAACCATGTATCTTGCATATTATGTCTCTCTATATCTTTGAAGCAAAGTGGGGCCCTTTTCTCTAATTTCATATTTTCATTTAGTTGTTCACTACATGGCCTAAGTTACTTTGTATCATGCTAATTGCTAAATGAATCTATCTTATAATAAGGCTTTTACTTGGCTAAGGCTTTCTTCCACTTGTCAATGGATTGTGTTTTCATGTTTTGTAAGATTGCCCAGCAATGATGATCACTAATAATCAATTGAGAGACATATGGACCAAGGGACATTGACAATACAATAAAATTAGAGTAGGGATAGTTGACACTAAATGAGAATTCAGAAAAAAAAACATGTCTAGAAATGAGTTGAGCTCGCAGCTTTGACTCTAATACAAACTTTTATTTTTGACTGATATTGAACCCGAACCAAACTTATGAGCAGTTGTTAGCTCAGTTTGATTTAAAATTATAACTATTTTAGATATTTTTATTTATTTATTCATTTACTTTGTACAATAAAATTAATTATTTCAATTTAATAATCAAAACCCTGAACCAGACTTGCTACCCTTTCATTGCAGTCTCGCATCTTTAGTTCTCTGCTCGCCGTCACCTCCGTCCTCCGCTGCACCTCCGTCGCAGTCCATTCCTCTCTCTTTCTTCGACCACTCACTCTGTCTACGTAAGTAACCCTCACCCTTCTTTATATTATTTCCACCAATTCGTTATCCCTTGCTACAATTCCTGATGCAGCAAATTGAATTCTGTTCCTTACTAAGGAAAATTACTTTATTCATATAGATCTGTGCTAGGGTTCACATTTGTTTGGTATCTATCTCTGCAAGTGCCTCTCTCGTCCTCATTGCGTTTCACATTCTCTGCCAGGTATCTATCTCTGTAATTTCAACTTTCAACATTATGACTCACTTGTTTCATTCAAATCATTGTTCCTAAGTTAGATTTTTATGTCCCTTTTAGACTATACTCTAAGTAAAACAGTCACATATATAGATTTGTTACATATGGAGTTATGCTATTGGACCTCTCGATAGAGTAGAACATGAAATATGTGTGACCATGCATACCAATATGTGATATTTGACATATTTGTGTTTACTCTTTCACTCAAGTATAAAAGAATCAATGATCATAACTTTACGAGAATAACACATTCTTACTCTCGTGTTCAATTGAGAGACATATGGACCAAGGGACATTGAGAATACAATAAAATATGATTGCAAAGGTTAAAATCGGATAACCCAATATAGAATTATGGAGGCTAGCTTTTGAATTTGGGATTAAAAAAAAAGTAAACAATTAGAGGAGGTATATTAATAATTGTTGATAAAAAATATACACCAAACCTAAAAATGCATAAATTCGTGTGTGCACACACATTGCTATAGTATATTTAAAACAATAAATTAAATCTACAAAAGTATAGAACATTAAATATTAAAACATAATAAATAAAATTAGAGTAGGGATAGTTGACACTAAATGAGAATTCAGAAAAAAAAAGAGTCTAGAAATGAGTTGAGTTCGCAACTTGACTCTAATACAAACTTTCATGTTCTACTGTATCCTAAGCACATGAAGCTTGCTGCATGCTACCATTTTTGTTAACTTTGTTCAATTCCATATTCTTAAGCTTGTGATATTATTCTACTGGGTTGCTGCTACAAAGCCTCCTTGCATATTTGTTGTTTGCAATTGAGAGTTCACTTGATTTTAATGAGACTGCATATGAGGTGGGGGAAATTGTCCATATTGCAGTGGAGACACGATTTTGTTAGGTCTATTTATATTTATGATCTTTATAATCTGCTTCTCACATGAATCCAGTTTCAACCTGTAATTAAGTGAGATATTGCTCTTTGAAACCTGAAGGAATGCTATAGCACATTCCAACATCTTCATAAATTTCTTCAACTTTTCGAGTTTATATGACTTCGGTTGTTGTGGAAGGGAGGTATGCTGATAAAGAAAAAAAAAAGGTACAAGGTTAAACACATTAAAAATAATTGATGAGAAAAAAAATAATAAAGGGCACCCTTTCACTTTCAGGAAAGGTGATGACTTAATAGTGCTTAGCAATCTTTAGAGATTACCAAAATAATAATAATAATAATAATAATAATAATAATGGAAAAGGCTGGTTTATTCATAGAGCAGTTGTTAAAAATTTATCTGACTAAGCATACCCGCTGAAGTTTACTAGCAGATTTTTGGTACATTTCATTCAACTCTGGCAAGTAATTTTCTTTCATGGACTTAATCTGCAAAATAAAATCAACCAAATCAAATAGGGATCGGTTAATTAGAAACCTTGTCGTCTCTTGTGCAAGAAAATTTGTACCATTGTTCCACTAAGGAAGGATGATAAAAAATTTCTCATTTTGTAATGCATTATAAATTTCATGCTTAATTGTGCACACATCATGCATGTAAGATAAGCACCTAAACACTTGGAGAACCAAGTCACTTAATACTCCATCAAGCGTACCATACTACTAGATGTGGAACTTAAGCACACCAACCATGACTTTGAATATTAAATTGAAAACTTCAAAAATCTCACTAAAGAAATACCATTCATATCAACACAAAGACATGTTAACAATTACCAGATATTCTCAATACAAATAACCAATAGAGAATAAAACGACAGCACTAAAAGAAATTAACTCTAGAAAAAAAAACAAAAAAAAAATCCTTATTGGGTAAAGCACAAGTAATTTCTACTGCTACATTACACATTTTTTCAAATATTATGTGAAGGTCCATCAACATATATAAACATTGAGTAGTATGGATTTAAGAAGAGTTCTCATTATTTTTCCTAAAAGACTACTGAAGAGTTTCATTTTCTTCTTGATAATTTCTCACAATAAAAGCCATCATTCTTCATCATTTTGGGTTTTGTTCATTTGACAAATATCTGCTGTTCAATCCAATTCACTTAGAAATAAAATGATAACAAAAAAGTACATTACCTTACCTTTTGATACACTTCTTATTGCCAATCAATATGAGGTAGGGGAAGTTGCCTTGACTGCATTGGAGGCATAGCTTTCTTATGTCTTTTTCTATTTATGAAGTTTATAATATGGTTCTCATATGAACCTAGTTTCTCTATTTATGAAGTTTATAATATGGTTCTCATATGAACCTAGTTTCTCCTTGAAATTGGGTGAGATGTTGCTCTTAGAAACCTGAAGGAATGCTATAATACGTTCCAGCATTTTAAATACATTCATCTTTTCAAGTTGATCTAACTTTGGTTGTGTTGGAAGGGAATTGTGCTGATAAAGGAAAGATACAGGGTTAAACATAGTAAAAATAATTTACGAGGAAAAAACAACAATAAAGGACTCCCTTTGAGGAAAGGTGATGACCTGATATAGGGCTTAGAACATGCTACAATCTCTAGAGTTTGCAAGAATAACAATAATGGAAAAAGATTATTTATCAATAGCAGTTATTAAAAATTGTCTGACAAATCATACCTGTTGAAGTTGGGTAGCAATCTTTTGGTACATTTCATTCAACTCTGGCAAGTAACTTTCTTTCATAGATTTAATCTGCCAGAAACAAATAATCAATGCATTAGAAACCTTGCAATCTCCTACCAGTGCAGGAATTTTGAGCAATTTTCTCCACTATTTATTCGCAATGTTATACTGGATTTGACATTGATAGCTATGTGTACCATTGTTACAACTGAGTCCGAGGATAAAAAGATAATAATTAAAAAAAATGATTCTTATGGAAAACCAAAAAATAAAAATTTGTTTTGGTTAAAGCACTTCCTGCCGCACACATTTAATTTAATAAGGAAAAAAATTATAAGAAAATAACATATTACATGTTGATACACTTGTTCTTGCCAATCACCCCCACTTGACTGTCCGGTCTGTGCAGTTGAATCCAGAGGAGAAGCTACAAAAGATATTTCATAGACACATGAGAATTCGGCCAAAATAAATAAGATGATAATCAAAACAATGCCACAAACAAAGACAAAAGAATGCTGAATTCTTGTTGTATTTTCATTTTATTTGCAATTGATTGACAATAACTCTGATCAGGGATATCCTGATCCGGAAAAAAAAAAAAAACTCATCAAATCACTGAGATTATGCAATTGTCTGGGTTTTGCATTTCACCTGCTGACAAACCAAGAAATTAAAAAAATTCAAAATTAACCTGACATGTTGCAGAAACCTGGTATCTGCTAAAATACAATGTCCTTGTTGAGACTGCGTTCAGTTCTGTTTGTTGTTCTTCCCTTGAGGCAGTACTCATGTTCTTTCCTTGTCCCCTACACAACTAGACCTATAGACTTTTGCTGCCATTGCCCGTGATTTCAGCTATAGACATTGGTTTATGAAGAAATTTTTTATCTCATGTAGTCATATTCTAGTTTAGGATAGGAAATTAATTTGTTTATGTAAAATAGGATAAACTTAGGGATATTTGTGTGTAAACTGTGAGTCGGAGAACACAACATATGCTTGTTTATATAGACTGATAGTAATAATCACACATAATTAGAGGAGTTAAGTTTCTCCTAAATGGGATATGTTTCCTACATATTAAAATTGTTTCCGCCTTCTCCTGAATCAAAGGGCCAATATTACTGCCCAAAGTATCACCTAAATCTCCAACCACGACAATGGCTGTCTTAACAAACAACATCATCCCTCGAAGGACAAGAGGAACCAATAAATTAAAATAACATTAAAAAATTTGAAGATGAGAAATTCCCAAATAGGCAGAATTAGAATTAAAGACAATTACATACAGCCCCAAAAAACACTCAGTATACAATTTTATTTGTAATTTTTTATAACTAAAAAAAAGAAGAAAAAAACTACTTCAGCTCTGCCTTCTACTGGAGGACACAACGTGTTTTAAATTAGCTTTTATATATACTTATTTTTCAAGCTCAATGCTTGTTAACTAGGTTATATATGACTTTGCTTAGGAAAAAACTATGTTATGACTTTCAAATTATTACCAATTTTAATATGTAAAAGTATGTATTCTTTATAAGAGTTATTTGTTTGATTTTTTTTTTTTTTTGGGGGGGGGGGGGGGGGGGGGGCAGGAGTAGAAAGAATAATGCTGAACTTATTTTATTAGTTTGGCTTGAATTTATTTTATCAGATTTGCGCTCGAGTATTCAACTTGAAAAACTAACCTCCAGTATGAGAGCTATGATTCAGATAATTCCTTTATATATTTTTTAGACATTTAACAACTCAATTAAAATTAATTTTAGATCAATACATTGTAACTATAATGTCTTATAGTAACTATACAATATTTGAGTTCAACTTAATATTAATGTAATCAAACTTTTCATAAATTTAATATTATTATGATCCAAAAAATTATTATTAAATTTTAAACTAATCGAATCAAATTTCAATTCACTTTTGTTAGGTTGAGTTTGATAGGCCAACCTTTTATAATCCATTTTTCTCACATATGCAATTCACATGCAAACTGCAACTTAAATTGAAAAATTAAAGGAATCAAATTATCTCCCTCTACCAAACTTGTCAATCTCACTGTCATGTATCAGGCAAACATAAAAGCAAAGACAGTGAAAGACTTTTACAGAGTTGGTCACATATCATCTTTTTTTTTTTAAAATTAGCTTTTACATAATTTAAAAAAAGATAAACTTAAGATATTTTTTCATTCCAAACACTCAAACAGGGAGGATCATTTGTGATCGAGTATGTTTTCTGGTTTCTTTCATCATGCTCTCAGTATTCTGTTGCTTTTTAACTTGATCTTGGTCTTCTTCGGACTAGTAGTACATCATCCATATGCTTAAATCATGTTTAGCTTGCCAACATATTTCAGCTTTCTTCCTAAAGCTGCTCTTTTTTTTTTCTCACATTCAGTTTATTGCTTACGATTTGGAATAGTGACAAGTAAAGACAAATCACAACTCAAGGCCATCCAATTCCAAGAATAGAGGTTGGTTCCTTTCTTTATAGCTAATTATATTGCCTACTTCTTTTGTTCATTTATTCAAGATTTGAAGAAATTTCACTCATAAAGATGGATATATAAAGTTGTCGTTTAGATCTTTGAACTCTCATGGCTAATTTTACAAAAAATTAATATATTATGTTAAGTTTCCTAATTTAACAGGTAGCTCTCTTTAACAAAATTTTGACAAAATTAATTTCATTCAAATGTCCAATAATAACCTTTAAGAGGCAGCAGCTTCAAAATGAGGGGAATGTTCAGAAATGAATGCACATAAATAAATATATTTGCAGGCTAGCTTTTTGTTTCTTAGTTATCAATTTGGTCTTCAAATTATATTAAAAGATTTAATTTGTGAAACAAATTTCAGCGGCTTTTATTTATGAACAGTGGCAAACGAGCATATTTAAGACATTAGAAATTGGGTCTTTGGGGAACCTTTAAATCCTTCTAAGATCCCTGAGTATGCCTCTAGAATTCCATTTGTCAAACAATTAGTGTATTCTGTCATATTGTCATCAGCAGCATATATATCTGCAGCGAGTTCTGCACCACTCTAAAGCATAGGCATTGCATACAACAACTACTTCTAAGACTTTTCTCCAATTGCCAAGGCTATGTCTCCAAAACTTGAAAAAATAGGAGGCTTAACAGACCTATGGAGCTGATTGCTGGACAATTCCACATGCAATTGGGTAATTATCCCATCACAATAAACCAGTACTTTCTCCTTGAAGCCTCTACATACATCACCAACCACACCCACTGTGATAGCAAATATCCTGCACCCATTATATTAGGGACCACCTGAACCCAATACAATGATTGAAAATGTGCTGCACCTATTTTATAATTCCCTGCAGCTGCCATCCTTTCCCAATTACCCAAAAGCATCTCTCAAATAAATGTCCTGCAGAAAGACTTGCACCATACTGCCATACTTAAGGACCTTTGTTCTAGTACCATTCAAAACTTACGTTCTTCATTTCGGCTGCCATCATCCCATTGTGCATGAATTGGCAGTTTTGCTTTGGTTTATTTGAATGACACTTTTGAACATTGAATCCAATGGTAACCAATACAATTTTGTCACTTGGTATGAAAACATTCACTTCATTTACCCCCGTTAATCCATCCATGTCTGTCTTAAGAATTGCTTCGTCATCTACTTTAGGCAACAAGCTTAAAGATGATAGTGGCATGATTAGTATGTTTTGTGATTTTGTGAACAAATTGATGGGAGAAGGAGGCGACAAGGGAGGCATGCTAGAGGAGGAACTCGGGGGCAAGGTGGTGGGCATGGTGGGGGAAGGGGTGAAGTAATGACTGTTGGTGTTTAGGAAAGAAAAGAGGTTAGGAATTAGATTATTTTATAATTTTTAAAATAAAATAAAGATAGTAATGGTTTTTAATTAATCACCACTATTTAAAATTTATTTTTTTAAAATTTAAAACATTGACAGAATTAAATGTTTTAGAAAAAAACCAAAAAAAATACAAAAACGATCAGTTTTGTTGAAAACATATCAAAATGAAACTAAAATAAACTTAATAGAACAAAAGTGACATTAAGCTTAATTTTTATACAAAAATGTATATTTAATTATCAATTTATCATCCATAATCTTACATGCCCCTGCGAACTTACTCTAGAATTACCAACAGCTGGACACACACATTGGATAAGATGTGAGGAAGTAAGGAAAATACCAACAGTGATAAATGGTATTTGAGCTTTTGTATGGGCTTACTAGTATCTTTTTAAAGTGTTTTGTGACTTTGTTTATACTTTGTGTGATATAAATAAAGGCCGTGTTTTAAAGACACGAAAAAAGTGATAAGCACTTTGTCTATACTTTTTTAAATTTTCATTTTTCTCAAAGGAGAAGAAAGTAATAGTTCTTGCATAAAGAAGTTTCCCTATGATATAATAGTGCAGTAAGTCTTTATTTATATGATGTAAGTAAGAACTTAATCTCTGTCTCTAGAATTCTCTACATGTTAATAGGCCAAAAAACTTGCACAAGGCTTAAAAAGCAAATGAAAAACACAGATACTTACACAAAGATAAAAATAAAAGATTAACCTTATCACAAGGAATAACACACAGCTGCCATTATAAATACTCTTTTGAGCAGTTTTGAAACTATAATGAATCTAATATTACAAAGGCCCTTATACTCTTATAAATGAAAGGATGTGAAAGTGTCAATTAAATTATGTATGTGAAAGTGTCAATTCTTATGCAAACAAAGTGGCAGGATCAGGGGTACCACTAACCTTACCTTATTCTAGAGTAAGTTCACATGTAGCTCTTAAAACTAGAAGCAACTAAGGCTCTACATCACCCCGTTTCCTTCAATTCCTAAAAATTACCTTGGAAGGTTGTGTGAGAATACCTATCATTGACTGAAAGACTAAGGCAGAGGATCATATCCTCTGCGTTCACTTGTCAATGCATTTAGTAACTTGGAACTATCAAATGAAGATTGAATAATTCATATTTTATTTCGACCAATTAATTTTAAAAAATGAATTCCAAATTTCAGTTGTTCAAAATTGAACTACTGAAATTTAGAACAAATATAAAATAAATTGAATGCATGAAAATGTGATTGCACTAAATCTATTTCCCAAGACAAACAGAAGTTAGTCTGAAGTCTTGAAAATGAACTAATGTTTTTGTGTTATTGAATTACCTTACAGCCATATGTTGTATGTGTGTTTCAATTTTTTTTGTTACACAACTGTAATCTTGTTGTGCTATTAAATATGAAATTATTCTTAATTTGTAGGTACCGACTATTACGGATTGGCAAAAAGTACTTGCTCCTTCACTGTTACTGCAACAAATACTGTCATACTGCTCATCTTCGGAGGTATGTATGCCATTCTTAAACTGCTGTGGTTAACTATTATATTTTTGCCCCTGATGTAAGTATTGTTTATTATTACATTCTACCTCATTGAGTGAGCCATAGTTCCCCGTTTGAGCTTCAATACAACGATTAATACGGATAATTTGGATTAATTGTTGTATTGAATCTTGAATTGTCCGTTTGGACAGTTTGGGAAGACAAATTTTTTTTTTACTTCATTTTGACTTACAAGTCAAGTATGTTGTGTTATTTTTTATTATATTTTGGTCACTGCATCTTGCTTTGTTCTCTGGGTGCATACATGAGCGGTGTCAATTGATGTCACCGCTTTGATGTCGTGTACTTGGAGACCAAAGCGAAATGCTGCCGAAATTTAGTCAAATTTAACATAACCGCCTTAACTTGTTTGTTTGAATGAAGTAAAAAACTGTCTTCCTGAATGAGGTAGGGTCACACCTTTTTACAATAAAAAAGAGAGGTTCACATGCATATCAGATAATGAACCTCGTTTGACAGTACACCAAATATGGATCGGAGTTGGATGAAAAGACCACGCATAACTGAAGAGTATGAGAATGGGGTTGAAGATTTCTTGCAATTTGCCAAACAAAATGCTCCAGACTTTCGTGGGGTATACTTCTGTCCATGTGTGAAATGTTTGAATGGTCGACGACAATCTTTGGATGACATTAGAACACATCTGATATGTGATGGTATCTGTCCTACTTATACAAGATGGATATGGCATGGTGAGTTATCAGAAATGTCATCAACCCCTGGAAATGTTGGATTTCATGAAGAAGTTGGTGATCGTATAGAAGACATGCTACGCGATCTTGGACAAGAGGGTTTTAGGCAAACACATGCACCATATTATGAAAAGTTAGATAATGATTCAAAGACACCGTTGTATGTCGGATGCACTAAGTATACACGGTTGTCAGGGGTGTTAGCTTTGGTGAATTTGAAAGCAAGATTTGGGTGGAGTGACAAAAGCTTCAACGAATTACTGTTGTTATTGAAGAATATGCTTCCTGAAGATAACACGCTACCGAAGAATCATTACGAGGCAAAGAAGATATTATGTCCTGTTGGAATGGAATACCAAAAAATACATGCTTGCCCTAACGATTGTATCTTGTATAGGCATGAGTATGCTGAACTGCGCAACTGCCCTACATGTGGCGTGTCACGCTACAAAGTGAATTCCAACGATTGCGGTGAAGATGCAACCACATACAAAGATCGTCCATCCAAAGTTTGTTGGTATCTTCCAGTAATACCAAGGTTTAAGCGATTGTTTGCTAATGCAGAAGATGCGAAAAATCTAACATGGCATGCTGATGGCAGGATCAAAGATGGATTGCTCCGTCATCCTGATGATTCTCCTCAATGGAAAACAATTGATCAGCTGTATCCGGAGTTTAGCCAAGATCCCAGAAACCTAAGGGTTGGTCTTGCTTCGGATGGAATGAATCCATTTGGAAACTTGAGCTGCAATCATAGTTCGTGGCCTGTTTTGCTAATAATCTACAACCTCCCTCCTTGGTTGTGCATCAAGCGGAAGCTTATATCAAGCACGACCAACTGTCCACGTCAACACTAGTACTGGTAGAGGATCTGGCCCGCATAAAGAAAAATTCCATAGTTACTTGGGGGTAGTGGCGCGGGAGAAAATCCCTATTGTTCATGCTACTTGGAAAGATGTCCCCGACACTCTAAAAGTTATTGTATGGGATGACATTTTGGTAAGTCCACTCAACTGGTAACGAGTTTACTTTTGTGTATATTTAATGCCTGTGGAAATTTGGTTTATGTAGTTACTGATTGAAAAGTATTTATTATTTTAGGCCAAATTTGATATTCTTGAAGGTTTAACTGCGAAGAAGAAGGTTATGTCCACGGTTGCGACAAGATGGAGGCAATTTAAGTCCTCCCTGACCTCCAGATATGTATACAATGACAAAGATGATCAACAAAACATTGATCCATCTGCTAAGTATGGTTTCGATCGAGAAACATGGGAAGCATTTTCAAAGACTCGACAGACACCTACTTGGAAGGTTTAAATTGAATTGCTTTTACTCAACATTTAACTTATTTAATTGTTGTCAAAGTTTTGATATATTGACTTGTATTTAATAATGTTGACAGGGAATCCGTAAAAAAGCACAGGAAATTCAAAAATTCAACGACTGTCCCCACATACTGTCTCGTGGAGGGTACGACGTGCTTGAAAAAAAATTGATGGCTGAGAAAACAAAGTCAAGAGTGAATCAAGGTGACGGTACTGACAATACAGATGTGGTCGTCGACCCTCCATCCCCTATTGCAAGACATGTGAAGTGGAAGAAGGCTAGAACTAACAAATTTGGGCAAATGACATCTGCTGCAGCTCAAGAAATCGCAGACAAAATTGTAAGCTCAATATATGTCACCCTTAAAAATTTTAAGTTGTAATGACACTTATAAGTTTACTTGTTGTGATTGTTACAGGATGATTTGCATGAACAATCAACACAGGGAACTTTTGTCCCGCATGGTCGTCAAGACATTCTGAACACTGCCATTGGCCGTCCAGAGCACCCAGGTCGGGTTCGTGTTGCTGGACATGGTGTCACTATAGGTAATTACTATGGATCGCGTGGTAGTGGCTCCAACACTTCTTCGGCAACGATGAGTGCAGATAAATTGGTGGAAATCATAGGAAGTATAAAGCAAGAGTTGAGGAAAGAGGTAGAAGACGAAAACAAACGGACTATCGACTTATTGCAGAAGCAGTTGGATGCGATCAAGAGTGAGTTATCACAAATTCAAACGCAACAATCAGCTCCTTTTAGACCGTCTATCCCTGATGTATTGGTTGCACGTGTCAGCACCAAAGAAAGCTGTGCGGAGGCTGCTGCAAATGTTGTTGCTAAGGAGCGGTCTACACTTGATGCTTCTATTGTGGGGTTATACATTGTGTGTGGCGATAGTACACAGGTGGTGGCTGCGGGAAAAATGTATGGAGTTGGTGGCATTATACATAATGTTGCTTACACAGATGATGTAGTAAGGGTTTGTGTTGAGACAATTTATGATGGTGACGCCAGTGTCCCGTTTCCAACTTCAGAGATTCAGTATGTCAGGGACGCGAGTAGCACATTCATTGCATGGCCCAGACATCTAGTGAAGCCTATAACTGATGTAAGTAATATAATTATCGCCCTGTCTAATGTCATTTAATTGAATACAAATTTGGTAATACACCATTTGTGATTAACTTTACTACTTATTTTGTTGTACCATATAGGATTCAAATCATAATGCGCGTTTTCCAGTTGGACGTCTTGGTGAGGCTGAGGTTGCAGCTGAAGCTGATCCGTTGGGCGAATTGATGAAGACATTATTTTACGTGTACAAGACTCCAGTGGAAGTGCCGTGGGAGGCAACACAATTTGGACTTCCTGATGTTGGGGCAAAATTTTTCATCACACATGCTGATCTAGCGGAAATAATATCAGGTGACAAGTGTTTGAACATATCTATCCTGCAGCTGTGGACCATGTAAGTCATTTTTCGTCAACCTTTATGTTTGATTACGTCATAACCAACATTGTTGAATCTAAAACATTTACAATATTCATGACTTGTGTTGGAAATAGTTTTATGAATAACTGTGGTAGAAGCAAAGTTGATCAGTCACTGTATGGTCTGTTGGAGCCTCAATCTATACACAATGCTAAGGACAGACGTGAACAATGCCAACAATACATTCAAACATGGGTCAAGGAATCACAAAGGCAGTTGTACTTAGGAGCTTACTTGCATCAGTAAGTTGAACTGTTCTTGTAATTAAAGTCGTTTTTTTTGCTTGAATAAAAACCTAATTGTAATTGTCAACTTCAGGGCACATTGACAACTATTTGTTTTGTGTCCAAGGGAAAACACAGTTGTTTGGTTTTGTTCTCTGAGGAAGAAGCCAGACATTAGCATCAAAGCCACAATTAACAGGTTCTATTCAAATATACAAATGATGGTTTGTGGAGGTAACTGTTGTTACATATTCAAAAATAATGGTTGTCATATATATGGTTGTTTGTATTTTTTTACTATTGCAATGAAGACAATAACCAGTTCTTTCGAAGGCATGTCTAATCAACCTGCACCTCGGTGGGTTGAACCAAAGGTTAGCAATTATTGAAGTTCTACCTGTTTCTAATGAAGCGTTTGTACATGTTGAAGTCTTGCATCTTAACTAACAATTTTCACTGTTAAATTTAGAGTCATGTCCAAACTGGAGCGTACGAGTGCGGATATTATGTGATGCATTGGATGTGGTGCATAGTGACTGGTGGATTGAAGGATGACTGGAACAAGGTATACGTAATGCATGGACTTACAATTGTAGGTTTGGTTAATATTTGTTAAGTTACTAATAATGTCATCAATTCTTAAATTTGTAGTGGTTTTTTGATGGATCACCGTTAGACGTGGAGGCCATCACCACACTTCGCCAGGAATGGGCAACATTCTTTTTAAGTATTAGGAAAAACGGATGCTAAAGAGGATTTTCATTATGTAGTAGAACATTTTTAGTGTGATTACATCATTTCGTTTAAAATTTCAAACAATTGTTTCATGTGACATTAATGGTTGCAAACAAACTACTTGATGGTTCGGTTAGCTAAGTGTATATGAAAGGCACAATTAAGGTCTCCATTGTTTATGCTTAAATTGTTTTAGTTTGTGGTTTTATTTTATTACAAAATATTCATTTTAATAGGATCAACGCAATTATTAGTTCATAGATTCATTTTAATAGGTGACTTTTGTTAGGGCTCATGTTTACTATATGATTAATTAATTTTACCACTTGTTTAGCTTGTTTGAAGTGTGATGCACTTGTTCAGTGTACTTGCATGGTGCATGTTAAATAATCAAAAGAAGCAACTAACAACATAGACTTGGATGGCCTCGTCGTTATTGGTGGTGATGACTTAAACACTAATATGTGCCTTCTTGCTGAGAATTTCAGGTTTGTAGCTGAATTTTATTTCTGTTGTAATCTGTGTCTTAGGACATTTCCATTCATGAATAATCACAGGTCATCCTGCAGGTTTAATTGCTATAATATGGATTCATGCAGGAGCTAAAATTTATAAATAAGTTTAAAAAAGATGCATTAAAACCATTGAATTCATAACTCAGGTATGTATGACTTTTACCTGAGAGATTCAAGTTGCCTAAGGATGAGGTGCAAAGAATTAAGTGATTGATTTTGGGTCTTTTTCAGGACAACATTGATATGAAAGGTTGGGGTTTGATAAAGTTTTGCTGCTATTCTCAGCACTGATAGATATTATATATTTTTTAGTGTCACATTTCTTGATATTTTGTTTCTAACAGTGGGGATTATGGTCATGCTATCACGGTGGAAATTCGGAGAAGAGTTCAAATTATAGCAGATTTAAGTGCTGACCTGCTTGCATTAGAAACAGTGCCCAATAAGCTTGAAGCTGAGGTATCCTAAAGCTTTGGACAGCCAAATGCTAAAATCTATCCCCCATGGTTCTTTTTTATCTCTGTTAAAAGTGTCATCCGTCTTTTAAAAATTATTGAATCATAAATTTTTTTCTAACTTTACCCTTAATTAATATTTATGAGTGAGAGAAGATTGATAAAATCATAATAATATTTTTAATATTTTAAGGAAGGGTAATTCAGTCAAAGGAACTTGTTTTGCTTATAATCGAGGCTATCTAATGACATTCTTATTTCTTGTGCAATAACCTTAAAATCTAGATAATGAACGGAAATCAAATCCTTGATGATTGAAGAAATTTTGTTATATTTGTATAATTCATTTTGGTTGATGTGCTTTTGTTCCATGTTACCATCAAATGTGAATCACATAAACTTTTGATGGATGTTTTCTTTGAGTGAAGAAGTTTTCAACAAAATTTGGCCCAAATTTTGCCTTGCTTCCCTTGACCACTACAAAGCATTAATTTTTCGATTCTGGAGTTTCCATTGCTTTTGTGAAAGGGTAAAATCACTAGTAAAGCAACTATAATGAGTAACTCACTCAAGCATATATGATCAATTAAAATCCCGGAACAGGTACAAAATAATAGTTATCTAAAGCTAAATATTAGTATTGGACAATTAAATTTGTAAGCCTTCACTTGCAATTATTTTGTCTCGACTCCCGAATTTATCTAACTATATTGACTAAGCAGGCTTTTGCTCAGCTTCTGGAACAAGAGGACATAAAGATTCCAGCATGGTTTTCTTTTAACTCATGGAGTTAATGTTGTTAGTGGTGATTCTTTAATGGAATGTGGCTCTATTGCTGAATCAGGTAATAAAGTTGTCGTTGTTGGAATCAACTGTACCCCACCAAGATTTATACATGGTCTAATTGTTTTGCTTATGAGGGTAAAACTTAGGTTCTCTCGTTTCCAATCAATTATGTTGTGTGTAGGCTAATTATTGAACGTATTTTTTTACACATCATAAATTCTTTTTTTTGTTTTTTATAACCTCTCCTATTCTTTTAGGTCATAATTAGTATTGTTGTTTCAGTTCTAAAAGTGTTAGTATTCACGTTGCCAAGTTCTTTTCATTTTGATAAGTCATGTACATTAGGGTGAATAATAAATGCACATGGAAAATGGCTTATATATATCTGTTAGTCATGTACATTAGGGTGAATAATAAATACTCATGGAGTTAAATGGCTTATTTTGATAAGTCTGTATAGAGTCAACCATTCAAGAGTTGCATGATATTGTAAAAATAGCTTTCAACTATTTTTTATTTTTTTATGAACATGGCTTATATGAATGGAAACTTCTCTGAGTAAAGTACTTAACCTATACCTTGATACAGTTTTCACATTAATGTGAAACTATTTGTCTCTAGAAATGTTGATAGTGTCATTTTCCCTTGTTTTTTTGTGTTACTTTCATGTAAGAAATGTGTCAGTGTTAATAAGCTATTATATTATTATTATAGTTATGGGACTTGTCTTTGTGAAATACTTATTCTTGATTCACATATGATATCTTCAGGTGACTACAAAACCAATTGTTATATATCCAAACAGTGGGGAAACTTACGATGCTGACCTAAAGGAGTGGGTGGTAAGTTTATTCCATGTGGTTTTACTATTACAATTTAAAGGATAGGCAGGCCTACTTTGTCTTCAAAATTGAAGAAAGGTCTATTATAGAATGTAAGTATCTAAATTATCATATAAA
Source organism: Glycine soja (assembly GCF_004193775.1). Taxonomy (NCBI): domain Eukaryota; kingdom Viridiplantae; phylum Streptophyta; class Magnoliopsida; order Fabales; family Fabaceae; genus Glycine; species Glycine soja. The sequence continues at coordinate 21,637,922 of NC_041009.1, read as the reverse complement.
AAATGAACCACTATGCATTGGAAAATTGGATTTTGGAAATTATTCTGCTTGAATCAAGTAATGACAAATTTCACATCCTTTTATTAATAATTGTATACAAGTACATCTAAAGATTTTAAGGAAAGACTTAAATAGTTTTTTAGCCCCTATAATATTTATAGGGTTGTTTTCTTTGTGGTCCTCTTAATTTTTTTTCCTGTTTTGGTCCTTATAAAATGTTTTTGTTTCATTTGGATCCCTGTCCTGGTTAGTGATGACATGGTGTTAATAGAGATTAGAAAATAGTCTAATGTTTCCTAAATTGCAGGACTAAAATGAAATTTTAATATAAGGACTCATCAAAACTTTACAATTTTATAGGAACTGAAAAAATAACATCATGGACTAAAAAATAAAATTATAGGGGCCAATACAGGAAAAATATTAAGGCTATCTTTCTGAATTTTATTCCAAATTTTGGGCTGATTTCTCATTTAACCTTACATGATGGAAAGTTAATAGATATGTAGTGATCTAGAAATTAATGTCTGCACTCATGTGTTGGACATAGTCAAGAGAGATTAGTGATTATTTAATCATATTCGGCCTGTGCAATTTTCTATATTTCTTGGAACACAATAGCAAACAATGCATGTAACATAATATCATAAGAAATTAATGTAACCCACATGGACATGAATTCAGAAAAGTAAAAGTATACGCTTAACCTAACCTTTAATTCCTTAAGTTATGTTCCTGTTTTAAGCTATGTTTATCTAGTTTATTGTATTTTTCAAGTTATGAACTTCATGGTTGGTTAAAGTTGATAAGTACTTCATATTGTACACATCCTTATCTTTGAGAAAAACCACATATAGCATGGAGATAGTTTCTTAGAGATTCAATCATTTTAAAGAAAAACCACATATTGTACACATCCTTTCCTACTTTCTAAACTTGATATGTTGTTAGTTTCCATTGTTATGTGCATATCAAATAAATATAAATAACTATCAACTGTATGCCCTCCTAATGATCTATATTCTTGTGTCTTATATAATACTATATTATAGGTTTGTTTGTGGTGTCTTTAGTACTCCAATCTTTCTGAGTATTGATGGGCTTCAATTTTTCTAAAAGGTCGATGAGGACATATCTGTTGGTTTAGAAGCTTTCTGCCGAATAGCTCCTTCAATTCCTATCATTGCCAATGTCATCATTAGTGAAAATCTTTTTGAGGTGCTGAGTTCATCAACTGGTGCTCGCCTTCAGTTCCCCATCTATGACAAGTACCTCACTGGCCTGGAAAGGTATCAACCTTTACCTTGAAATACATTGTAGCTTTCCCCTTTGTCTGGTATTGATTTGACTTCCAAGTTTTTTTATGCAAGCCACCTTTCCTTCATTTTGTGTATGTTTATGTATATATGTTTAATTGTTTATTTTTTCCTCCTATCCTTTCTTCATTTTTTGGGGGTAGGGCATAGGACATATTTGTAGGAGTGGCTGAACGTATATCTCTTTCACTGTTGATTTGTACTTTAAAAGAAAACTGACTGGATATACATAATACATCTGCTTAGATTGATTACTCACCTAGTTTTATAGAATTCTACTTGGGTAGTGTTTCACCTACTGTTTTTTGGGCTTCTTTTCTCCTTCAAAGTAGAAGCTCCTCTAATGAGCTTCTACAGAAGCTCTGTTTTCTGGGCTTTTGTTCATTTTAAAAGCTACTTTTATTTTCCAGAGCTTCACTGTAATGGTGTTTGGTTTGACTTCTCCTTTTAAGGAGGAGAGAAGCACAAAAAAAGTTGGGTCAGATGCTACCCTGGCTGGAAAAAAGATGAAGACATTTAAGTTTTAGAATCCAGACATAATTGTAACTTTTAGCACATATAGTTTAACATTTTTTTTATTGTAATGTTTTTATGATATAATTTAATGGAATCCCTCCCATCTATTTTCTGTAATGGCTATCCTATGAATATAGAAGAGAATGAAACTGTGGGAGGGGCTTACAAGGATATAGATGGTACTGCTCTGCATATACCTGTTGAAAATTTAAGGGCATGGAAAGGGTAAGAGAGCTAGAGAGAGAACCTATATGTCATGCAGATGGGAGTGGATAGGTTGAGCCTTTTTGGTTGGTACCTGGTATTTTGATTTTATAGTTTTGAGGATTCAATTTGGTGTGACTGATTTTTTTGGGAACCTTTTATGTTTCAGTAAATGCAAGAACTTTAAGAAAGATTAGGTACTGGGTATCTTGTATTCCAACTCAATAAGATAGTGGGGAGGAAAGAGATATGCCCGTCGCTAGCAAAACCAGAAATATGCTTGAAGGTCTGGTAAAAGAAGGATCATTGAAATTGTTGCTTGGCAAGAAGAGTTACTTTGGTGAAGAATTTGAAGAGATGGAAAATTCTCCTTCTGCTGGGAAGAACTTTATACGAGAGCTCTCTCCTGTTGCAAACCTAGTTGTTCGTAGATGCTCAAAGTAAGTGCATTTCTGTACATCTTAGCATGTTTTCTTGGAAATTATTGCTTCATAATCAGTTTTCAATTTTCAGTCTTGTTGGATTTAGTTTATTTCGTATATTGGACCTTTCACTCCTTTTTGTTTGACACAATGGGTCATACTTTTGATTGGAAATTCAACTGTAATATAAAACAAATAATGCAGAATCCTTAGGACCTCTTCAAGTGATCTTCTGGAGAGCTTCAATCAAGAGGCTTCTGATTCTATGAAGCATCCATCACGATATGCGAGGAACTTTTTGGAATATTGTTGTTTCAAAACCCGGTTAGGACTTATCTTCGAAGACCATGGAAGCAATATTCAAGAACAATTTTAATGAAGACTTATCTTGATGGCTTTATCAATCCTCAAGGTTCGATGGAATGGAGTGGTAACTTTGCATTGAACACACTTTATTATGGAGAGTACATTGAACAACTACAAGTTCTTTTTTCCTTTTGGCTTCAAGCTTGACTGGTCTTTAACTCAAGAAGAAAAAAATGCTTTAATATTTACCTTGTTGATCATTTTATCCAGCATATACTTTTCACTTTTTATCAATTAGTAGGCCATTTTGATTCCTGTATACAATTTGTATTTTATTCTTTAGTGTTGACTCTTGACTCATTTTTTTATTCTAATTGTTGTTTCTCCATTATACTTCTACTCTTTTAGAAATTCTCATAGATACATTAATTAAAAAAAAAAAGCCAATGCAATACCGAAAAAAATTAAAAAAAAGGCAAAAAAAAAAAATTCAATACAATACCAAAAAAAAAATAAAAAAAGATTAAAAAAAAGGCAATACTACGACGGTTATTGTATAACCGTCTTAGTATGTTGCACGTACGACGCCAGTTATTTTACAACCGGCGTAAAAATCCATTTTCGCATGTCATATACAACGACGGTTCGTGGCCAACCGTCGTAAAACTCGTAGACATACAACTACGGTTCATGGCCAACCATCGTAAAACGCATGGACATACAACGACGGTTCGTTGCCAACCGTTGTAAAACGCGTATACATACAATGACGGTTTATGGCAACCGTCGTAAAAAATCTTGCGCTTTCTACGACGGTTCAGAAGACCGTCTTTAAAATATTTGCGCCTTCTACGACGGTGGCTATTACGACGGTTCAAAACCGACATTAAAATAACTATTTAACCGACTTAAAATGTCATATTTGCAATAGTGTTCCAACTCTAATGTTCTAATCATTTATTTAAATAAGTAATTATTTAAAAACAAAATAAAATTTGGTACATGAGTAATTATGTAAATTGTGTACCCAAAATTTTATCTTTTTTACCAACTGCTGTACTATAATCTATAAATTAGTAAGCTACAGATGTTTCATTGAATTCATTTATGTACCTGGGTTCATACAATAGTAAGACTTTAATTTTTTAATCGAGTTAAAAGTATTTATATTTGGTAACTCAATCATTATCGATACTTCAGTATTTATATTTGGTAAGCTTGTTGGCAACTCATTTAATATCAAATATATATTTTTTCATTTTCTCCAGCCTATTTGTGGTTCTGGCTTTCGGGAACAACCAAGTCCATTCACCGTGTTTTGTTATAATAATAATAATAATAATAATAATAATAATAATAATAATAATAATAATAATTTGAAACGAGTTGTTGAGGAATATGAATAATGTATGTAGAGAGTAAACTCAAGAATAATCATATAATTTTTTTTCGTGTGAAATAAAGCTAACCCTCAAATGATAGATGCTTGCAAAATACTATTTCCAATGTGTTTGATCTATATATAGCCCAGATTCCCGTTTAAATGACAATCAAAATGAAAGCTCAAGTTTAATATAAAACAATCTGCAGGAAGTTGGACTCATAGAGATAGACTAACTAATAATGGACCTTAAATGAACAGCATCAGAATTTGTATGTATCTGGGGGGAGTTAGAGTAACATACTGAATGAGGAATAGGCTGTTGAGATTAATTTTATTAAATATGTCTTGTCAGCCCCTTACTGTATGCACTGATCATTTACGGAAATTTTTTGTTTTCTTATAAGTCACACCAACTCAACTGTGTGAGTAGATTAGAATCATTTGACTGTGTTTTATCCCCGAGAAGAAAAATTTAACTAGCTATATTTAGTATGAAGTATCTTGGAAGTTATTTGCATTCAAGTTCAACAGAGTATTCAAGTTGACGGTTCAAATAGAGGCACCGGTCTAAGTTCTATTCCTCTTCCAGCACGTCCTCAAAGAATTTCTACTGGAAGAAAATTATTCTACCAGTAATTAATCTTTCTTGTAAAAATGTGTTCAAAATACACTCTTGTGCTCTAGTTTATTTGTCAACCTTGATTTCCTTAATCTTGGGTTGTATATGATTGAAAAGTTCAACATCAAAGAGTTGTAGGTTTAAAATTCAAATGCCTGGTTCCAACATGTTATTAAACTACTATGAGCTCTAAGTTTCCTTTATGTAGGCATTCGAATCTCCACTTGACATTAGCCAGGACGTAGATTTTAGTGAAGATCCACATCAATCGACCCAAAAAGATCATTTAGTTTCTTGAAAAAAAATTCTGGATACACTTTAAAGTTCAAAGTAATTCAATAAAGCCAAAACTTCACTTTACTGCTAGTGATGTCTTCCTTCACTTTGGCACCATGGCACACTTATTTATAAATACAATGTCTATTTGGTTCATTAATTCTATGTCAATTTCAAACGTCATAGCATATTTTAGATAACTGTCTTTTTCTAACAGAACTAATCTTTGCTATATACTATTGATTGTGTTTTGCAGTATTAGTTTTACTCATAAGATTTTTTTTATTTTTATTTTTGCTGAAGTTTTACTCTAAAATGCATCTATACTTATCTACAGCCCTTTTAAACATCTTTATTTCAGGTACCAGTCACCTCAACACTACAACAATGGTTGGATCCATCTTTAAAATTGAATGTTCCTTTAGTTGATGTAGATAAGGTATATTTATGTTTTCAGCATCATTCTTTTCAGTTGTTAATTGTTCCATGGTAGGATAATGGAAAGGTTGGTTTTAATGGGTAGTTAGCAAAGTTAAAGAAATTGATATGAAACCCTCATGGCACAAGGGCTGACTTAGGATCGTCTAGGATTAAACCTTGATGGAAAATGCGGAAATTGATTAAGGAAAGGATGGAAAATAAGGTGGTTAATTTCGTGGGTCTTAATAAGGTGGTTCTTGGCATAAAATGGATGAATGAGATGGAAAAACGTAGGTTAAGTGGTGGTTGGACAGAAATATAGAAATGACAATAACTCAAGTTACAGGGATCCAAATGAGGTGATTCCAAAATGAGGTGAAAGGTCTCGTTTTGAAATTCAATTTAGGTTCAATAATCACTTAATTTGAGTACGTAAAATGGGAGTTATGGCCACGATATAATTCTGGGCAGAGTGGATTTTCTGGAATTGTGGTTTGAAAGAACAAGGTTGAAGATGAAAGAAAGAAAAGAATCACTCTTTCCGTCAAGGGCAACACACAAAGGTTGTGAAAGTCCTTTGATACAGCCAGGGTGTTCTTGATGGCTAAGTGTAACTAAAATTGTGACAACCAAAAGTTCACCCCCAATAGCCATCAAGTCAACCACCATTTGGTCTCCCAAAAGGCTGATGCCTAGGTTGCCAATTGGACCCTTATTACAACTTGAACTAAACCTAACTAAAGCCTTTTTAGTTGATTAACCCAAAACATAGTTTTGGTCACCCAACTTTACAAGGATTGGGCCATTATTTAGACAAACTAAACACTCTAAAATTGAGACAAAGTGATGTCATTTAGTCCTCCTCCATTTGGGCTATGATACAACTCACAACCTTGAACTTTTCTCCTTGAAACTTGGGCTTGTATTCAAATAGTATGAATAACACTTGTTGAAGAGCTTCCTTGGCTTTCCTTGCTCTAGCCCTTGTCATTGGTCCTCCAAGTCCTTCAAGTGGATCCTTGCCCTTGCTCTTGGTCATGTCCTCATCATTCTCTTCCTCTTGAGAAGGATTTGTCCTCAAATCGGATTCTCTATCTGCATCAAAAAGAGATAAGTCAGATACATTAAAGGTGGAACTAATATTATACTCACCGAGTAGCTTAACTTTGTAAGCATTGTCATTGATTCTTTCAAGCACTTGAAATGGTCCATCTACCCTTGGTTGAAGCTTTGATTTCCTTTGTTCCGGAAACCTTTCTTTTCTCATGTGCACCCAAACCCAATCTCCGGGTTTGAAGACAACCTTCTTTCTCCCTTTGTTGGCTTGTTTAGCATAGCTTTTATTTTTCCTCTCAATTTGATCTTTGACTCTCTCATGAAGCTTTTTCACATAGTTCGCCTTTGCTTGACCTTCTTTATGCTTAAAAATAGAAACATTAGGCATAGGCAAAAGATCAAGAGGAGTTAGTGGATTAAAACCATAAACAACTTCAAAAGGAGAACAATTTGTGGTGCTATGAACAGCTCTATTGTAAGCAAACTCAACATGGGGTAAACAAGTTTCCCAAGTTTTTTAAGTTCTTCCTCAAAACTGTCCTAAGCAAAGTTCCCAATGTCCTATTAACAACTTCCATTTGCCCATCGGTTTGTGGGTGACAAGTGGTTGAAAATAACAATTTAGTGCCCAACTTGCCCCACAAAGTCCTCCAAAAATGGCTTAGGAACTTAGAGTCCTTATCACTAACAATGCTCCTTGGCAAACCATGGAGTCTCACAATCTCTTTGAAAAACAAATCAGCCACATGGGAAGCATCATCAACTTTTTTACATGGAATAAAATGAGCCATTTTAAAAAACCTATCAACGACCACAAAAATGGAATCTCTACCACTACTTGTTTTTGGCAGTCCCAAAACAAAATCCATGGATAAAGCAATCCAAGGATACTCCGGAATTGGCAATGGAGTATACAATCCATGAGGCTTTACCTTTGACTTTGCCTTTTTACATACAATGCAATGTTCACAAAATTTCCACACATCCTTTTTCATGAGGTCAATAAAAATGTTCTTGTAATGTTTCTAGAGTCTTTTGGACCCCAAAATGCCCCATTAAACCTCCTTCATGTGCTTCACAAACAAGCAAGTTTCTTGTAGAACATTTAGGCACACACAATTTGTTTTCTTTGAAAAGAAAGTCTTCATGTCTAAAGAAACCATTTTCTGAAAAATTTTCACAATTTTTAAAAATTTCACCAAAAGTTTCATCATTTTCATAAATGCTTTTCAAACATTCAAGACCAATCAATTTTGTTTCAAGCATAGAAAGTAATGCATGACGCCGAGAAAGAGCATCGGCTACAATATTACCTTTTCCCTTTTTATGTTTGATACCATAAGGGAATTGCTCTAGGAATTCCACCCACTTCGCATGCCTTTTGTTAAGCTTGCCTTGCCCCTTGATATATTTAAGGGACTCACGGTCACTATGAATGAAAAATTCCTTGGGATAAAGGTAGTGTTGCCATGTTTTCAAAGCCCGTACTAAGGCATACAACTCCTTATCATAAGTTGAATAGTTAAGGGTAGAACCACTTATCTTTTCACTAAAATAAGCAATTGGATGGCCTTCTTGCATCAACACAGCCCCAATCCCAACATTTGAAGCATCACACTCAATTTCAAAAGATTTTTGAAAGTTTGGCAACGCAAGTATGGGGGCATTAGTTAGCTTTTGCTTAAGAACATTGAAAGCTTCTTCTTGTTTCTCTCCCCATTTGAAACCAACATTTTTCTTGAGCACTTCATTTAGAGGTGCTGCCAATGTGCTAAAATCCTTCACAAATCGTCTATAAAAACTTGCTAAACCATGAAAACTCCTCACCTCAGTCACAGACTTAGGTGTAGGCCATTCTTGAATCAAGAATCAAGTTTCGAGAATCAAGATTCAAGGATAATCAAGATCAAGATTCAAGACTCAAGATTCAAGAATCAAGAGAAGACTCAATCAAGATAAGTACTAAAAAAGATTTTTAAAACATTGAGTAGCACAAGTTTTCACAAAATCATTACCAAAGAGTTTTACTCTCTTATAATCGATTACTAGAAGGTAGTAATCGATTACCAGTAGCCAACATTGTTTTCAAAACTGATTTACAAAGTTGTAATCGATTACCATGAGTATGTAATCGATTACCCATGTTTTAAAATGTTAGATTTCAAATTTCAAGAGTCACAACTAGTGATAAAACATTTTTAAATCATTTTAAACTTGTGTAATCGATTACACAATACTTGTAATTGATTACCAGAGTTTCTAAACGTTTTGATTTTCAAAATTTAAACATGAAGAGCCACATCTGTTGATGTGTAATCGATTACACCTTAATGGTAATCGATTACCAGTGACTGATTTCGAAAAATAAATTTCCAAAAGTCACAATTCTTAAAGTGACTTGTTTCTGAAGAATTTTTTAAAAGTCACAACTTTCTAAGTGACTAGTTTTCAAAAGAGTCACAATTTTTAAAAGGTGACTAGTTTTAAAGAAATTTTCAAGAGTCACAAACTTTAACTTGAGTCATCAAGAGATTATAAATATGTGACCATGACATGAATTTTATAGCAATCTTTCAACGAGTTTCATAACAAGTTTTTTTACAGATCTTTCTGATTCATTTCTCTTCATCTTTCTAAAAGTTTTTGTTCAATCCTTTCTCTTTCAAGAAAAGTTCTTTGATCAAAAACTTGTGTTATTCTTCTTCATTCACTTCTCCCTTTTCCAAAAGAATTGAAGGACTAACCGCCTGAATTCTTTTGTGTCTCTCTTCTCTCTTCCAGGAGAATTCAAAGGACTAACCGCCTGAGAATTCTTTTGATTCTTCCCTTCCCCTTAAGCAAAAGATCTCAAAGGACTAACCGCCTGAGATATCTTTTGTTTCCCCTTACAAAGGTTCAAAGGACTAACCGCCTGAGAATTCTTTGTCCCAACACATTGGAGGGTACATCCTTTGTGGTACAAGTAGAGGGTACATCTCTTGTGGATCAGTTCAAGTGAAGGGTACATCCACTTGGTTTTTCAAAGAGAACAAGGGAGGGTACATCCCTTGTGGGTCTTTGGCTTGTAAAGGATTTTACAAGGTTAAAAGAAATCTCAAGAATCGGTTGGTTGCTTGGGGACTGGACGTAGGCACGGGTTAATCAGTATAAATCTTGTGTTTGTCTTCTTCTTCCCTACACTCTTTAATTTCCGATGTGTTCTTTTATTTCCGCTTTACTTTTGTCTATGTTATTGTCTTTGTTCTTTACATCCTCACAACTTAGTAGTAAAGCCTAATTGAATCTAGTAACATTAAGAAGGTTAAATTTTTAATTAGTCAAGACACATTAATAATTAATTCAACCCCCCCCTTTAATTATTCTGAGGCCACTTGATCCAACATTTTCCTCCATATCTGTGTCCTTCACCCTGTCACCACCACACCAGCAACTTCCCAAAACCCAGAAATAGCCACCCTTCTGACCCTATTCTCCATCCTTTTCCAAACACCAACTTCCTTTCCTTCCTCACGACCCACCAACCATGCTATCCACCTCCTACCTAACTCAAAGCCAATTAATGTTCATCCCTATCACTATCCTTATTTTCAGAAACAAGAAATTGAAGCTCAGGTCAAGGCAATGATTTAGAATGGGATCATACGACCAAGCACGAGCCCCTTTTCATCCCCTGTTCTCTTAGTTAAGAAACGCGACGGCTTCTGTTGTTTCTATGTTGACTACAGAGTTTTAAACGCTATTACAGTCAAGGATCGATTTCCAATCCCAACTATTGACAAATTACTTGACGAACTAGGTGGTGCATGTTGGTTTTCTAAGCTTGATCTTTTGCAGGGGTATCATCAAATTCGCATGAAGGAGGAAGACATTGGAAAAACTGCATTCCACACGCATCACGGTCACTATGAATTCTGCGTGATGTCATTCGGCTTATGCAATGCCCCATCATCATTTCAAGCTACTATGAACTGCATTTTTGGCCCTTATCTGTGCAAGTTCATTATCGACTTCTTCGACTATATACTGATTTACAGTAAGACCTTTCTAGAGCATCTAGATCACCTTGCAAAAGCTTTCACAGTTTTGCTCGAAGGAAACTTCTTCCTTAAGTTGTCTAAATGCACTTTTGCCCAGCAACAAGTTGAGTATCTCGGACATATGGTATCTCGCCATGGAGTGGCACCTGTTCCCACAAAGGTCGAGGCGATACAAGCGTGGCCAATATCGAATTCTACACGAGGATTAAGGCGTGGGTATGGGGGCAGTCCTCACCCAAAAAAACTACCCTATAGCATTCTTCAGTAAATCCTTCTGCAATAAACTGCTCCACTCTTCAACATATGTCCGGGAACTAGCAGCGTTCACTGTAGCAGTAAAGAAATGGCCCCAATATTTGTTGGGGCACCATTTCATCATTTTAACCGATCATAAAAGCTTAAAGGAGCTCATGTCTCAAGTGATTCAGACGCTAGAACAACAAATTTATTTGGCTCGCCTTCTGGGCTTTGATTATTCTATTCAGTATCGTTCCAGCAAAACTAACTCCGTTGCTGATGCCCTATCGTGAGTCCATGAAACCTCCCCAGGTCAATTATTATCGTGGACTGTTCCTTATTTCACCTTCTTGCAGGATTTGAAAGCAGAGTTGCAGAACCACCCTGCCTATCAGGAACTCTGGCGAACTATCGAGACCAATTCCTCCACTCATTCGGCCTTTGTGCTTACCCCGGACTTCATCCTACAGCAAAATCGTATTTGGCTCCCACAAGGGTGTAGTTTTATCCCTTTAATCATGGCTGAATTCCACTCTATGCTGACAGGAGGACATATGGGGATTTCCAAGACCTCGGCTGAATTCCACTTTGTGACCACTTGTCTTCAATGCCAGCAAATTAAATATGACCACCGCAAAAGTCCAGGCTTATTGTGTCCTCTGCCGGTACCATCACGACCATGGGAGGACTTGTCGCTTGATTTCATTGGCGGCCTCCCGGCTATCCGAGGTCACACAGTTATTCTAGTGGTGGTTGACCGCTTCTCAAAGGGAGTCCATTTGGGTAAGCTCTGGCCCAATTACACCGCGGTAACAGTGGCCAACTTGTTCATGGAGATAGTGGGCAAACTCCATGGGATGCCAAGGAGTCTAGTTTTGGACCGTGACCCATTATTTGTGAGTCGCTTCTAGCAAGAATTATTCAAACTTTCCGACACAAAACTTCGTATGACCTCTACATACCACCCCCAATCAGACGAACAAACTGAGGTTCTCAATCTCGTCATCGAGAAGTATCTTCGATCATTTGTGCATCAGCAACCAGCTTCATGGGGAAAATTCCTCATTTGGGTAGAATGGTCTTATAACACGTCTATTCATTCAACAACAGGGCTTACTCCATTTGAGATTACTTTTGGGAAGAAACCCCCCACCATCCCTCATTATCTCACCGGCACTTCCACCATTGATGTTGTTGATGATTTTATGATGCATCATGATGTAGCCTTCGCCAGCTTCAAGAAGAAATTACTAAAAGCTCAACAAACCATGAAGAAGTTTGCAGACAACAACAGGCGCAAAGTCCACTTTTAAGAAGGTGACTGGGTCCTGGTCAAGTTGCGACCCCGTCGGCAAATGTTCGTTGCCGGATGCACACCTTCTAAGCTAGCCAAACGATACTATGGGTCGTTTCAGATTTTACAGAGGATTGGGCTAGTTGCATATCGCCTCAAGCTCCCTCCAGACTCAAAGATACACCTAGTTTTTCATTGTGCGCTCCTTAAGCCATTTCACCACTCCTCTAACACAGACACAGGTGCAGTTGACTTACCGCTGCAGTCAAAGGACAATGATCTGCTAATTACACCTCTTGTGATTCTCAACACGAAGTGGCCCACAACTGACATAGGCCCTGAATTGCAAGTTCTAGTTCAGTGGCAGGGATTGCCACTTGAGGACACATCATGGGAGCCTTGGACCGAACTGAAAGAAACCTATCACCTTGAGGACAAGGTGCTTCTTGATGTGCAGGGGATGTTATGAAGCAGCCTTCTGACAAGCCAAACCAGGAAGAGGCAAGCACTAACCTGAGAAGCAAGAGGCAGAGCGTGCGCCCTCAGCACTTGAGGGATTTCATCACAGAATAGGAGCAAACATGCTGAGCTGGCAGTGTGGGATTAGGCACCTAAATGATCCTGTCAGAAATATACTTTTTTTTGTTAGGATAGTTTTACAATTCTGTTATTGTTGGCTCCCTTTAGAACCTGCAAAAGGAACAAATAATTAGCAAATTGAGCCTATAAATAAACAATCCATGTAATGAATTTGCAAGCAGAAATAAAAGTTCCTTCTCTTATCTTGTTTTCTAGAGGATCCTTAGGCCTCAAACTCTAAGGAAATTCACTACCCATAACAGTTTACGAGGAGAGAAAGAGAATCGAGATACATCTTCGTAACAAAATATTTTATATAAAAAATATTGGAAATGCATTAGCTAGAAATTATAGAGTATATTAATAATATTTTTTAATAAAGTTATTAACTTTTAATCTTTTAATTAATTCATGTTATATAAATATTGGTTAAATAAAAATAATAAGATGATCTGGCCTGGTTTATTATTGAACTAGCCCATATATATAATCTATCCGCCTACTTCTTATCGCACGTATATTTTTTCGTAAAGGCGCTAAACATGTGAACTCAAAAACTTGGAGTTATGTGCACACGTAAATCGCAATAATGAGTTTTGTCTTGACCTCTACTAATTTTTTTGGTAGGTCTTGACCTCTACAAGATGATTATGCGTAATAGGCAAAAACACGTATTTATAAAAAAAAATTATGTCCATGAAAGGCGTCTTCAAGTCTTTGGTTCGAAAAAAAAATAGTTTTCCTGTAATAAACATATTCTTTCTCTTAAAATAAAAATACAGTACCACTTTTATATTTTTTTTTCTTAATTTAATATTTTTTTAATTAAAAATAAAAACTTACGAAATGAAGAAAGTTAACCGTAAAAATTAGATAAATACAATCGATCATACTTTTTCATTTAATCCTAAATTATTGCAGCTCTTGTTTGTTTATAATTTTGTCAATGTGTCCTCCAAAATTTGTTTAGTTCACAAAACATCCTTTCTATTTGTAATGCAAAACAAACTGGCTTGCATGGACTGTTAACCTCCGTTTGGTCCTGATGATGTTAACATTTTGCCTGTAGAATATATATTAATAAAGTTTTTAACCGGTTTTATTTTAGATGCCATGCTGTGAGTTATCAAAAGTTCCTAGCTTGTTAGCTTTAAAAAAAAAAGTTCCAAGCTTATTTATTAAATGTTTAAAATATATAACGTTTAACAACCAAAAAGTTATTGATGAAAAGGAGCATAACTATAAGTGAACATGTCATAATTAAATTATCATGTTTTACTGTAAATAATAATTTATATTATTTTTAGAAGGGAAGGAATTCAAATTTTGAGAGGATTTAAATTATCGTGTATTAAATTGTTTTGTTTGGATATCAAATTTAAAGAATTATTAATATTAATTAATGATGAGAATTTAACAATTTTTTAAGTAAAAAGAAAATATTTAATTCGGTTAAAATATATTTTTAATAATAAGTTTAATGCTTATGTGTTAATAATATAAAATAATTTTATACTGTCATAATTCAATCATAACATATATATTGTTTAAACTACTTTAAAATAATTATTTTAAAGTTATAAAAAAATATTTTAAAAGAATTATTAATGATAAGTTGTAATTGGATGATTTATTTTGTAAAACTTTTTAAGCTTTATCAATGCATGATCATTTTTTTCATTGATCATTTATCTTATTTGTTAAAAAAATTTAGTCCATTATTTTTTAAAAGTTTCATTTCAGTTAACTTTCAAATTTTAGTTAATATTTTCTTCTTGTTAGTTCAAAAATAACACCTTTAATGCTAAAAATAAGATGATAATGATTTTTTTAAAAATATAGTAGCAATTTTTTAATGTCACTATAATAATTTTATTTTATTGACGTATTAATGGATTCTTCTGACTATGCAATGGACATTTGAATTTAAGAAATTGCTAATGAAATAGTATATGACAAGAAAGTCTGCACAAAGCTTTTTGCCCGTGATTTCTGTTAAATTACTAACAATTTTTTTTTCTTTTTAAATCACAAATAACCATTTTCCTAAAACAAATACATATGAATTTGTGCAAATTCACGAAAATAACACTGCTCTTGAATTTAATACCTTCATTTCATCAATGCATTGGATGTTCTCAATGCTGCCTTAGATTAGCAATCCTTGCCAACAAGCTCATGCCAAGCAAAAGTGATTTTAACAGCTGAAAATTGACAACAATCTAATGCCTGAATTATTTCCAGATGGTCGGTCTTGTTACTACGATTTTTCCTATGATTGAGAGCAAGCTGATGATGTTGATCCCAGGCTGAAACAATAAAATCAATAGTAGAATTATACACTAATGTAAATGTGTGTTTATTCGTTCTAAAAACCAAGAGTGAAGTTAATTGCTATACCTCACATCTATGAACATCATCACATCCACACAATAGCTTTCCATTGAGAGTGTCTACCGAACGATCCTTCTCCTTCACTCCTCTGCATAATAACACCCGAATTATAAGAATATGATGATTATGGGTGGAAAAAAATTGATGCTTAATTTAGCAACAAAATTTGGAAGAAGACATAAAATTTGCCTAAAACCAACCTTGTAATAATCAACAGCAACAAAATTAGCCCACCGGTTACCAGCATCACCATAACAAGTGTGTATCATGTTAATAAGTTCTCCTGAACTATCTTCACATGTGATTGGTTTAATTGGAGTTGATCGAAAATAGTTTACCAACACCAAGGATTTGCTTTTGTCGTTAAGGGGAGATGATTCTGCCCTATTTGGACAGCTTCCTGCTTTCCTACCCCCATCCCCATCTGCAAAATTCAAGATAAGAACATGACCAAAAAGAAAGTTGGCAAGAGGAACATAAATAAATAAATTAATATAATTCTTAAGAATGAAATAGGTTTAATGGATGGTATTTTCTTGCATTGATTTTCAACCATGAAATTCCACTGGTAAGCAATGCCCTCAGTTTGTTCCTTAGACGTGATAGAAGTGAACACTAGTAATCATTGGTTTTTGGCAACCATATCACTCACTAGAGGGCCAATCTTGACCATTTCTTGGCACCCTTATCAAAGGAAACCAATACTTCATCAGACCGGCATCAGTGAAGACCTTTGTCAAACCATTTGGGGCATGAACATAATCTTCCAAGATAATTGTGACAATTTCTGTTGGATTTGCTGATAGAAAAGCTTCGATTTCTTTCAATGTGTCCCCACTAATGGCATAAGCGTTGTGCGTTGTCAAAAATGCATATTTGTTGAATGGTAGAGAATTATTCTATACAAAAAAAAAAATCAACAATTAACAAAGAGATCAAGATGAAAGACATCTTTTGTTTTTCTCTACGTGTAGGAGAAAAAAAATCACTTTGCTTTTCTCAAAGTGCTTAGCATATTATATATTAATTTTTCTATACGTACGGACTTGCAATGCTTCTTTTGAATAGCAGACGCGCACTTGCAATACTAAGACTTGGCAATTCTGATATAAAACTATATATTCATGTAGATTATTTATTTATTTATTTGTATTTAACCTAAATACTTGGCACATTGACATTTTCTAAGTACATGGCACAAATGGATATATTTTCAGTTTTTCCTTTTTTTTTTTCTCTTACCCTAATCAAGCAAATGTTTCAGGAGGAAAACTGTAAATTTACATCAAAGAAGAACTTCATCGCTTTTCATAGACTTCTGTAAACTACTATTACAAAAGTGAATAACGGATCAAACAGACTTTGTTCATCAGGTATTTGTACGTGGACAATTTGATTCAATGTCGTTCAAAGCTTGGGGTGTAATTCAGCGACGGACCTATAA
The DNA here is from genome assembly GCF_004193775.1 of Glycine soja. NCBI lineage: Eukaryota > Viridiplantae > Streptophyta > Magnoliopsida > Fabales > Fabaceae > Glycine > Glycine soja. The sequence goes on along the minus strand of NC_041009.1, from coordinate 21,621,418 downwards.
AATAATATTTTTTTAAAAGGAGAAAATAATATTAAGGGGCGGAAATTTAATACATGAAAATTAAAATCTACAATGTCTAACTTTTAATATTCATAATAGTCTAAAATTGAGAAAAAAAAATATATTATATATCTTATAAATTAAATATAATAAATTAAAATCATTGAGTTCTTTTTTTTAAAAGGTCGTTCATCAAGTTTATAAATTTGTGGTGAAATTTTAAAATCTGTGACAGTTAAAATTGATAAAAATCATTGATTTATTTCTTCTTTAAAAAAATAAAGAACATGTTCTTTAAATTGTCATATTATACGAATTATTTTATTATAACAAATTAATTTATCTACCAAAATCCAAAATATTATAAATCTTTAGTAAACAATAAATAAATTCATGTGTAAAAAAAAATTAAAAGTAGTTCAAAACAAAATTATTACCTAAAGTATATCTATCTTGCAAAAGGCAATTAAAAGTGAATAAGTAATCCAAATGCTATAAAGTACAACTAAGACATGTCCCAACACTAACTCAGGTTAAAAAATTAGTTTATTAAATTAAAGGAGTGTTTGATAAACTAGTTACGGTTAAAATAACTAAAAAAATTAAAAATTGACAATAAAATTATAAAATCATGATTTATTTTAAAAAGATAACAAGAAAAAATGAATAAATATATTCAAGATAAAAATAGAAAAAAATATATAAACTTAAAAGTTAAAAGCTAATATTTTAAGAAACATTGCTTTAATAGTGTTTCAAAAAACTGGAAAAAGTTACTCAAAAAACTTGTTTATCAAATAATTAAATGAATTTTTTAATTAATAAAAAAAATTAAAAACTAACTAAAATACATTTTCTAACAGTTCAAATTAAAAATAAATGTTGCAGTATAACAATTTATAGGAAAAAATTATAATTTATATCAGCATAAATAAAATAATTTATAAAACTAAAAGAAAAATCATTCCAAAATTAAAACAAAGTCATATTCTTTCTATTAATAAAATTATCTAATAATTAGTTAAAAGAAAAATTAAATCTTATAATGAAAAAATGGCTACAATATTTTTTAATTCGTTCTACTTGTTATGAGTAAAATTTATAAAACAAAATAAAAGCAAAACAGAATCTCAATATAAGAAAAAGTAATATGAGACATATTTAATATATAATACAATATACCTGTAAAACGGGAGGCCCCTATTTAATAGAGAGATAAATATAGGCATTTATTATTTCCACTCCCCTTTATTACTTATCCACTTCGCTTTCCCAATTTCTTCTTGAATTTTCTCCAAATAAGCCCTGTACAACTCCCCTCCTCTTTCTCTCTCTCGTATACCTCTTTTGAAAAGAAAAGAAAAAACTCTCCCCTCCCTAACTCCCTTCCAGAAAAAGAAAAAAAAAAATACTCCCCCTCCCCTGTACTATTGCCAACAATGGAGTGTGTGGCAATAATGTGGTTCAAAAATGGTTCTCTTTCTGGTCTCTCAGAGTCTCAGTTGAAGAACGAGGTTCTCTTCCTTTGTCAGCTCCACCACCCCAATATCATGCCTTTAATTGGATTTTGCATTCAAAAAGACCCCCAATTGATTCTTTCACATGAATACATGCTTAACGGTTCCTTCAGTGATCATCTTCATCATAGAAACAATCACAAACTTGATCCACTTCCTTGGAAAATGAGGCTTTAAATTTGGGTTTTTTTTTCTCGTAAATACACTCTCTCTCTCTCCTCCTGTTTTTTTTTTTTTTCAATATATATTACTTTGTAATTTAATTCTCAATTTATACTATCTGGGACTTTGTGTTTTGATTCACTCCACTTTGCAAATGAACGTAGCCAAAGATTGCAAACTCAAATGAACGTGAATACACTCTCTCTCCTTTTTATTTTTTTTAATTTAAAATATTATAAAATATAAATATTATATCATATAATTTTTTTAATTGGTTTTAAAATTACTTATTTGTTAAATTAAATTTTATAAGTTTGTTTTTTATTTTTTTTAAAGAAAAATTATATAGATAAAGAAAAATAAAAAATTGAATAAAATTAGAGTACAAATTTTTAGTTACGTTATATGTAATTTTGTAGTTAAATTTTATGTGTTGTTGATATTTTTTTTGTTATGTTCGTTAATTAAAAAATAAGAAAATTAGTTAGTAGTATTAAAACAAATTAAAAAGCACAATGAGAAAATAATTGATATATCTATCTTATGCAATAGACATAAAATTTCAAAGTGTAGTAAATAATGAAACATATTAAAAAAAATACAATTACAACGCAAATATGACAAAAGTAATGATGATCTCAAATATGTTGTGTAGGATATATGTCTTCTTCTATTTCAATTACTGGTTTGTTAAAAGTAACCAAAATTTCTATTGTGCAGAATCGTTTTCAATAGTTGGATTATAACACCTTTAGCACGTCTGCGTCATTTAATTATGTTATTTCATATTCAATTAAATTTTCTGAATATTTAGCATGACCTGGTTGTCGAAAGAACAATTGTCTAACCAATTGTAATTCATGAATTCCATAAGGGGAATCCCTATAGGTGCAATTTGTTTGATGAAATGCTTGAATTTGTCCATGCTACATCCCGAAAGAATGCCAAATCTTATTGGATTTGTTCCAGTAAAGGAGTAACCCAAAAACCCACCTTGGCGTGGTATGTTCCACTTCTCGTTGTAATACATAATTGCATCATGAGTAGGAGTGATAGTTGATTGAAGCAGGTTGAGTATAGCATCTGGTGTTCTAATGGTGATACATAATAATTCTATAGGACCAACACACGAGTATTGCTCATTGCAAATTAACATTCTGTAAACATCATCATCATTTTTCAACTGTAGAGATTGAAAAAAATATTGTTGACTTGCATCTATGAATGGTTGTCGATAGTAGATTTCATCCACTAATTGATCGTTGGTTAGTTGAAGCTTGAGTGTATCAAAAGAACAGTCATCAGGAACTTGCATTAGTGTCAGAGTGGGGCTTTGAAAATAAACACCAGTTTGGTTGTGAGTGATTGATCTATTTGGAAAAATGAAGGCTAATCTGGAGTTAACAATGGTCTGGCTGCTTGTTTCTCCCAAAAATGACATAGTAATAAGATTGAATTTGGTTTATGAAGGTATGTTGTGTGAAATTGTGCGTTTCTATTAAGCGTGTTTTGTGTTATTTATAGTTGTATGAGCATTTTGCCACATTGATGTGTATTGGAATTCAATGTTTATTTTCCCCTTGTAACTGGTGTAGCAGACGTCCATTATAATTTCAGAGTGAAAAAAGAGATTATGAGTTATCTATTTCATGTTAGTTATGCTAGTGAGACATTTAATTTTTTCAAAGACTAGTGCAAATTGCATAGTGTTGTCAATTTGAACAGTGATTTTCCCATGTAACTAATGCAGCAGACGTCTATGATGATTTTCAGAGTGAAAAAAGAGATTATGAGTTGTCCATCTCATGTCAGTTTTGCTGGTGAGACATTTAATTTTTTATAGACTAACACAAATTGCGGTGTGTTGTCAATTTGGACTGTGATTTTTCTGATATAATTAATGCAATAGACGTCCATGATGATTTTCAGAGTGAAAAAAGAGATTACGAGTTGTCCATTTCATGTTAGTTTTGTTGGTGAGACATTTAATTTTTAGAAAGAGTAGAGTGTAAATTGCAAAGTGTTGTGAATTTTGACAGTTATGTTACCATGTCACCTACTACAGTAAAAGTGGATAAATTGAAAATTGCTAATTTAAATTTAAAGAAAACAATTATTTCAATACGTAAAGTGATAACTGAATACGGACATAAGACACTACATGAAAACCTCAAAGCAGAAATAACTAAGACATGAATGATCCATAGATTACCAATCCCGCTTGAATATTGTTTCGTGAGATGAAGACATGTTACTTCCTCTGGCCTGGAAGAGGAGTCAGTATCACTATCATGGTTTTTGACCCAACAAGTCTCGTATTCATCTGATAAGTCCTCAAGATTGGAGGTTGAGCCATGTTGGTTGGTTGATGGGTTATTATTGTCACAGATTATGACAAATAACTCCACAAACGCTAATGATAGGCTGTTGTAAAAAATATTGAGCATTTGTCGAACATCAACATCATCTCGCAGAATAAAAGATGTGTACATATAACATTGTCCTGACTCAAATATAGGGCACCGAAAGTGGAGATGTTGGATATGTTGTTGTAGGTCAATGTTTAGTTTTTGGTGAACAAGTTCAAGCAATTGTGTAAAGGTTATGGCCTTGTTGACCATGAAATTTTTTGTGTTGTTACTAACGAAGGTAGTGCCTTTATTAGTATTGCAAATTTGGTCATCGTAGTAAACACAAACATATGCAATTAAGTGACACATTGTGGTAGGGATTGAGATAAAAATTTGAAATTGTTACGAATGTCTTTAGCTGTGGTGGTATTTATAGAATTTGGTTATAGTTGGGTGAGTCACTAGTTAACTATGCATTTAGATGAATGGGTAAATGAACATTTAAGCATATTTACAAGGTCCATAATGTGCAAATTGCAGAGTGAAAAAAACAACTGAGTGAAAAAAAACTGAGTTGTCCACGTCATATCAGTTTTACTGGTGCGACATTAATTTTTTTTAGAGACGTGTGCAAATTGCCGAGTGTTGTCAATTTCGACTGTGATTTATCTCTGGTAATTGATGGAGCAGAAGTCCATTATAATTATCAGAGTGAAAAAAAAAATTGAGTTGTCCATGTCATGTCAGTTTTACTGGTGCACCATTTAATTTTTTAGAGACGTGTGCAGATTTCCGAGTGTTGTCAATTTCAATTGTGATTTATCCCTGGTAATTGATGGAGCATAAGTCCATTGGAGCAAAAGTCCATTATAATTATCAGAGTGAAAAAAGAATTGAGTTGTCCATATCATGTCAGTTTTATTGGTGCGACATTTATTTTTTTAGAGATGTGTGCAAATTTTCGAGTGCTGTCAATTTCAACTGTGATTTATCCCTGATAATTGATGGAGCAAAAGTTCATTATAATTATTAGAGTGAAAAAAAAATTGAGTTGTCCATGTTATGTCAGTTTTACTGGTGCGACATTTATTTTTTTAGAGACGTGTGCAAATTTTTTAGTGTTGTCAATTTTGACTGTGATTTATCCCTGGTAATTGATGGAGCAGAAGTCCATTATAATTTGAAAAAAATGTAGAACATGGACACTTAATCATAGATACAAGGGTCCAAATCATAGTTTTTTTATTTTATTTTGTGCTTCTATTTTGAGGTGCTATTCCATGGCACTAGTGCAAGATATATTTTTTTTTGGATTTTTTGACATACAAACCATAGATAAAGTGTGTCACGAAAATCATTAATGTGTTTGACATAATTTGAAAAAAATGCAGAACATGGGTACTTAAGCATAGTTGCAAGGGTCCAAATCATAGTTTCTTTGATTTTGTGCTTCTATTTTGAGGTGCTATTCCATGGAATTAGTGCATGATATAATTTTTTTGGATTCTTTAACGTTCTAACCATAGAAAAATTGTGTCACGAATATCATTAATGTGTTCGACATAATTTGAAAAAAAATGCAGAACATGGGCACTTAAGCATAGTTGCAAAGGTCCAAATCATAGTTTTTTTTTTTATTTTGTGCTTCTATTTGGAGGTGCTATTCCATGGAACTGGTGAACCGAACACAAATACACTTAATCTAATTTTAATGCCTCCAAATTCCAAAGCATATTTATAATTTGTCTCGTTGTAAAGCCTCGAGATTGCAAAGCACAGCTGCGTCAAATCAAATTTGTAACACCTCGAGATTCCAAAGCACGTTAACACGACTGTGGTAGTGTGAGGCATCAAGATTCTAATTCACGTGAACCATGGACCCATGCACCGACAACCCCATTAATGTGTGGTGTTGCACATTGTTCACTCACATGTACTAAATATCCTATCTAACCCTCTCACCTAACCCTTGTAACTAACTTTGCCTCCTAACTCTCTTACCTAACCTTCCAATCTAACTCTCAGCCTATATATAATATCCCCATTTGACAACAACATATCATACACGATAACTTAGTCACAAAACAAAACTCGATTTGTAACTGTCACAATATTTTCATTCATATCACATGAGCACCACCATGGGTCCACCTAAAGAAATTTCGACCATCATTTACCACAATGGTCACATTGCAGACAACCTAGTTCGTGGATCGGTGTATATATTTGCGAACCCAATATTTATTTATGTAAGTCGTTCTATATCGTTTACACAATTCATTCGAAAAATTAACAACTGTCTCCCTACTCGAGCAACTGAAAAAGTTGCTCAATTATTATTTCATGTCCCTATTTCATTTCATTAGGGTCAGACATATTATATTTCAGCATAACTACAAGACAATGACGATCTCAGAGGCGTGATGGAAACAATTCTCAAGAATACACAATTGAATTCTACCAAATTCTATGTTGTTACTAACCTTATTCCTCAACCACAACCATCTTCATCATAACCCTTATGTCCACAACAACAACTACCACCTCCACAATAATAACTGTATAACAACATAGACCTCAATAATCCTGTATCTTCATACAACAACCTTGAAACACAAGACCCCTTTGACATTTATACTTCATACACACAACTATTATCTGAAAAATCCATATTTTTTTTATGTCCAACAAACCTCAGCTTGAGGGTTTTTTCTAAAGAATTTGAGAAGACATGTTACTTTGCAAATTAGCATTTCTCTCATTTCAGACAAACACTCCTCAATTATAAGTGCCTACAACAACCTAACTAACTTATGGGTTTAGGACACATCCCATTTCTTTTGCCCACGCCACATTGCACAAAACTTTCTTTGTGGTAACTCAAACTGCAAGCATTTAAAGAAACCACTTATGCTGGCTGGTGAAAATCTATTTTATTTATTCGTTAAATTTTACTTTCAATCAATTTTATAACGTAATAGATTGATTGAATATTTATAGGTTACGCATACACCGAGAAGATGCACTAGCGACATCTTGGGAATATTCGTGCGAATAAGCCAAGTGCAGATGAATGCATGGTTGTTAAAATCGCGCTTTAACTCATGAAATCGTACGATTTTATGATTCCACCAAGGGTTGGCAAGTTGAATCGAAATCGGAGTAGACTCGTCCGATTTAGCACAGACTTGGATGAGTTTAGGTAAACTTGCAAGTCTACAACGAGTCCGTGAGTTATGAAATTTTTGAAACGGCGTCGTTTTGAAACTGATTTACTCGTGAGTCGCGACTCCTTGCTGTGCTGAGCTACTCACCGTTGTTCTACTTTGAAAGCCCTCGCCCCTCAGTCGTAGTCCTCGTCATCGGTGCTTGGTGGTCCTCCGTCATCATTGCTGCCTTGCGGGTCCTCACCCGCGCTCCAAGCTTTGCTTCACGTCACGACGCTAAGGTAATTTCTCCTCTGCCTCGTGGTGTTCCCTTCTCCTGCAACTACAACTCTTTAAGGCTTCTCATGAGCTGTTAGATGCCTCTGGTTGATTGTGCATCTTCCACTGTGAGGTCTTGGGTTTTTAGTTTTTTTACTGTTGACTTAACAATGAGCATTTTAGTAATTTTGTGTGCAAACTTTCTCCTGCCTAGAATTTTCTAAGATAAGTTGAACATAAAAACCACGTAGTCTGATTTAGTTGTGGGCTTGTGGCTTTCATTTGAACTACTCTGGTTAGATCAAATTTTTTGCATTCACTCTATGGTGGGAACAAAGACCTTCCCTTGCCTGGAAGCACTCTATGGTGGGATTCTCTCTCTTTGCATCTTGGTTGACCAAGTTGAACCATTTGAAATATATTGGCCAAAAAAATCTAGCAAACCAAGAATTTCAGTTAACAATTAGGTGTAGTTTAGAGATTTTAAAAAAGATAGTTTGCTCAGTAACAATGGCTCTAAAATATGATCTCTGTGGAGTGCACTTTCAATTGGATGAGATCGTGAGAACTTTGGTAGTGATTTTTCAAGACCTCAATTTTTATACTAAGCAGGGAATTTAGGATAAATATGAAAATTTAGCTCTGGACATCAGTGCTGAAGAATTAAACATTGAATTTCTGTTTGAAAGGATTTTAGCTGAGGGCATGAAAGAAAACTGTTTTAATTGAGTTATAATAAATAACTTTTCATTTAATCAAGTTATTGTCATTTGAGGACAACATAATATATTTGATGATTATTTAAGTGCTTTGTCATTTGTATTCAACATTTTTTTTCAGACTTAAATTCATTTCAGTTTGTATTAAATATACATTGTTAGTTTGTGTTGAATTGAAAAGTTAGGCTTACCTCCAATAATCTAATAATTATTTGTTTTTGGGCATTGCAGGTTAAACCATGTATTGTCGTGTAGGCCTTCAAGAATCACTTTAGACATAAAAAAATCTTCCTACAAAAAGTTATCATAGTGGTTACAATCAAAATCCACCTCTGGCTTGGTTTGTGCTATTAAAAAATGGTTCCATAATTACAATGTCTACATGATCCTTTTCTTATTAACTGATCATTTGTTTTGTTGTTTATTGCTTTAAACTAATAAGCAGAGAAAGTACAGCAGCAGCCATCTTACCAAGGGAACTACGATCCTGGTAAATCAAATCAACTCACTTTTGTTGTGCACATACTATGTGTTGGTTACTATCATGTCCATTGAATAAGTCAAGCATACTATGTGTTGGTTTCTCTTTTCTTCGCAGCTTCACAAAGTGTAGTTTTTACAAGTTTCTTCGCTGCTCCCTGTGTCACAACCATGTGTTCAATAGAATTTTATACTAAAAATAGTTACCTAAATATTGATATTTTTTTATTTGAGTAAACTCTTACGATTCTACGATTCGATTCTACGAGTTGAGTTTACGGAGCCTCCATGATTCTACATAGAATCGCGAGTCTGACAACCTTGGCTGAATGGCTTGATCAATTACCCAAACAAAATTGGGTACAATGCTTCAATGAGGGGAAACGTTGGGGATATATGACTACCAATTTGTCTGAGTCTGTTAATTTCATGTTAAAAAATACAAGACATTTGCTGGTGTCATTGTTGATTGAGGAGACGTATTTCAAGACCGCACAACTCTTTGTTATTAGAGGTCAACAAACTCAAGCAATGATCAACTCCGGCTCACAGTATTTTGAAGTTGTCTCTAATGCAATGAATAGCGGTTAACAAGAATCTAATATACATTGTAAATGAATTTGATAGACACAATCACACTTTTATTATAATAGAGACTCAATCCCCACTTCAAACACCCAGACCACCTGGAAGGTTTAGAGTAATGTTACAATCCCAAAAGTGTGATTGTGGTGAATATCAGGCTAAACACTTACCGTGTTCTCATGTCATGGTTACCTGTAAATCTGTCAATCTTGATCCCATGAACTATGCGCCGATGCTATTCACTTTACAACACATTTTGCACATCTATGAGAACTCCTTTGGTTTACTGCCACACGAATCAATGTGGCAAGAATATGAACGAGATCAGTGGGGTCCTGATCCAAGGAGAAAGAGGACGACAAAGGGTCGTCCCGTTTCAATTCGCATTCCTATTGAGATGGACAAAGAAGAAAATGAACGGGAAAGTAGACAAAAATATGAAATTTGCCGGCAACATGATCATAACAGAAACAATTGTCCTAACATATATCCATCTTAAGTTTTTCCTTAGTCAAGTGTAATTGTTTAAGTATTTTATTGATAATGCAATATATTATTCTTCTATAAATAAATTGTAACGAAAAAGTCTTCTCAATTTAATTAAATCTAATGACAGAAACAAACTAATTATATTTAGTAATATAATTATATAAAAAATAATTATATTAGAAAATTCATATTTTAAATAAAAATATTCACCTAAAAAATATGTTAATTAAGTAAATTAAATAATAAACAAAAATAATTATATTTAACAATATCATTTTCTTTAAAAAATAAAAAACAAAATTATAAAATTTAATTTAACAAATAAATAATTTTAAAACCAATTAAAAAAATTATATAATATAATATTTATATTTTATAATATTTTAAATTTAAAAAATAGGAGAGAGAATGTATTTACGTTCATTTGAGTTTGCAGCTGTCTGATCTCTTTGGCCACGTTCATTTGCAAAGTGGTGTGAATCAAAACACAAAGTCCAAAATAGTGTAGATTGGAAATTAAATTACAAAGTGGTGTATATTGGGAAAAAATAAGAGAGAGAGAGAGAGAGTGTATCCACGAAAAAAAACCTTCAAATTTGCATAGGCGTGGCTCGGGGATTGCACTATCTACACACAGGAGACAAGTACTGTTCTATCATACTCAATTTTTCCAAAACATGTTACATCCTTTTGGACCAAAATTGGGAGCCTAAAATCTTTGGCTTGTCGTTGTCCAAAAGGGTTGGACCTATTGATCTCGCAAGTTTATCTCTTGTTGCGAGAAACCATGACTCTTTCGCATATTGTCATCCTGAGTATGCGACAGCCAGCAACTTGGCTATGAAATCAAATGTGTTTTTCATTTGGGGTGGTTCTATTGGAAGTGGTGAGTGCAAAGCAGGGGAAAGATTTTTTTTCGGAACGTAATCGACTTATGAATAATGAACCAAATTATTCACTAGAGTTACAAGCAAAAAAAATAGTTGATCTGTTTCTTAAGTCCCATATTGCTCTAGATTGTTGGAAAACGTTCATTGACATTACTGAGAGGTGTTTGCATAAACATGGAACGGAAAGACCAAACATGGGTGAAGTGGCGATGCAACTTGAGCTTGCGCTTCCATTACAGGAGGAAGCAGATACCTAGATTGACTGCAATGTTGATTTTGATCACTGCACAAGAGCACCAAATATTTGTGTTGGTGTCTGAATATTCTGAAGAAAACTGATGTATACTCTTGCAAACCCTCTGAAGCAAAGACTAACAGACCAAATGGGCCCAGTCCACTTTTGAGGGATGAACCCTCTTTGCTACACAAAATTTGGGGATCTTTCCAATATTCCAATACTTCAGCCTCTCTCAAATTACTCATTTCAAATGAAATTTCAACATCGGCCTGCAAAGAGCAAAGGACGAATGATTGTTGTTAAAACTTAAAAGTTAAAACAATTATATTCGTTGGTTTTTATTATCATTATCTATTAAGACAGATCACTAAAGAAAGTTTTATCAATAAAATCTTTCTATTTTTAGTTACTTAGAATTACAAAATCAGTTTAATAGCGGCATGGAAACAAAGACATTTGTCTTTCGGGGGAAGAATGATTCTCATAAATTCAGTGCTAACATCCATTCCTATTTATTTCTTATCTTTTTTTAGGGTTCCTAAAAAGGTGGAGAACAAGCTAGTGAGAATACAGAGAAAATTCCTATGGGATGGTGCATCTGAGCAAAACAAAATTGCTTGGATCAGATGGGAAACGGTGTGCTTGCCAAAAGAAGATGGAGGATTGGGGGTTAAAGTCATATGGTCCTTCAATACAACACTGTTGGGCAAATGGAAATGGAAGTTATTTCAGAATCAGGGGGAAATGTGGGCCAGGGTACTTGAATCAAAGTACGGTGGATAGAGGAGGCTAAATGAAGCACCGAGAGCTAATAATGAATCTATATGGTGGATGGACCTAAAGAATGTATCTCAACATCCACAACAGGGGCAGCTGTTGAATGGTCCAATATCATGGAAGGTTGGGTGTAGGGACAAATTTAAATTTTGGGAGGATAATTGGACAGGGGGAGATAATCACTTACTAAAGAAGTATCATAGGTTATACACCATATCGATTCAGAAAAATCAATTAATTTAGCATATGGGAGCATACAAAGACACATGATGGGAATGGGATTTTAAGTGGCGGAGACCATTATTCGACAGTGAGATAGATCAGGCAGTTTCATTTATACAAGAAGTGGAGGGGTTCAGAATTCGGCCTGACATTGGTGACCAGTGGGTGTGGGAGGCAGATCCAAGTGGACAGTATTCGGTTAAGAGTGCTTATAGTGTGCTTATACAGGATGTATCAAAGGAGGCCCTGGATGAAGAGTTCAAGGAATTATGGAAGCTTAAAGTTCCATCTAAAGTGGTTGTGTTTGCTTGGAGGTTACTCAAGGATAGGCTACCAACCAGAGACAATTTGAGGAGGAAACAAATTGAGTTGCAGGATTATTTGTGTCCTTTTTGCAGAATAATGGAGGAGAGTGCAAGTCATCTGTTCTTTCACTGCAGCAAAATACTTCCGCTTTGGTGGGAATCGTTGTCTTGGGTGAATCTCATGGGTGTCTTCCCACACCACCCAAGACAACATTCTATCCAACACATGCATCAAACACATGAAGGATTGATGGTGACTAGATGGAAATGGTGGTGGTTAGCATTGACATGGTCTATTTGGAAGCACAAAAATAGCATAGTTTTCTCCAACAACACTCTCAATGCAAATAAAATGATGGATGAGGCAGTGTTTTTACTATGGACTTGGCTGAGACATTTAGAGAAGGGTTTTGCATCTCACTATAATAGTGATCTTCAAATCTTAGAGAAGGATTTCAGTGTAGTTGAGGATAGGAATCTATGCCACATACTTGTATTATTCTCATTATGTGGTTTACTTTCTGGATATGATCAACCAATTGCTTGATTTTAACTATAGCAGAATTGTAATCTGTAATTTGTATCTTTAGTACCTCTAGTACTCAATTAATTCAAATAGATTATTTTGGCTGATAAAAAATAAATAGTGAACAATCTCTCTATATTCTATCTAAATTTTCACTTTTAATATAAGAATGGTTTAGTGAATTTTGATATAGAATCTGAAAATCAATTGCTCGACCTAATGTATCATAGAAGTTATATTTTATCAAGCGTTCATATGTTTAACATCTAAGGGTACCAGTAACTTATTCTTTCAACATTATAGTATATATAATCTTTTTAAAATTATTGCAAGCATCATCTTGAACATAATTTAGAACCTTGATTATAATTAGTATTTTTACTAGATTGTAGCAAGTAAAACTTACTTGTGTTGCTGTGACACCATTAATTGAAAGTAACTTGCCTCCATTATTGCAAGCAGTTCTATAAGGTTGGTTGGAGGAATCATAAGATAGACCTTGAAGATTTCTATAAACGTGATGAGTAGCTGCACTGCCATAAATGAAAGAAAAAGAAAGTCAATAACAAAATAGTAGACATAGTCATGCTTGTTATGTGGTAATGTTGTGAGGGAGAAGCAGGCCAACTCTACTATCTATTTATATAGATAATATTGTTGTGGCTATGGTGGAATTTTATGAATGGATCATAAAATATAAATTAATCACAACTTACCGAGTGACTTGTTTTACATATATAAAATTGTTGAGTGAAAATTCAAAAGCATGACAGAAGCAAGAGGAAATTAAAATAAATATTTTAAGAGAAATTAATCATGGCTTACGCGCACATGGAGAATCAAAACTAGAAAGATATTCACTAACAAATGGTTAATCTTGTTATTGTAACATCCCAATTTTTCGTAAATAAATTTAAAAAGCTTTTTAGTAATAAATAAATAAATAAATAAATATAGAGCAAATAATAAGCTGAGTACCCTAGGTATAAATAGTTATGTTAAGTCAGCTGCCTCCTTTTGGCCTCATTTTCGTTTTTCCCCTTCCCCTCTCAAAACCCTTTCTTTTTCCCGCAGCCCACCAAACCAGTCTCAGAAAAACGACGATCTCGAACCCGTTCACCGTTGGATCGTCGTGAAATTTGAGTATCATGTTCGGAACACAATTCCGAGCATTCTCACCGTTGGGAATGACGATATCATGTCTGAACTGAGAGAAAAACCCTTCGCATTGTAGCCTTTTTCTTTCCCGCAGAAACCCAGAGCTGTCTTGGTAAAACTACGATCCCGGTTTCGTTAACCGTTGGATTATTGTGAAATTTGGATATGTTGTTTGAAATTCAATTACGCACGTTTCCACCGTTGGGATTTGCGAGATAATACTAGTGGAGGGAGAAAAAGGAATCGTATGAAGACAGTACAAGTGGAGGTTTCAATCTCTTCTCCGTCTCTCTGACGTTTGGGAATTCTATCGGAGCAGTCGGATGAATAATTGAAAGAATTTCCGGGAACCGCTAGAGATGTTGCTATCGCTGGCTGAAGACACGTGAGCCCGCTTAGAGGTAAGGGATGAGTTATTCACAGTTGGGGATTAGTGAGAACATGTGTAGGGATCCTTAGAGGATTAAATTGGGATTTTATTTTGGGATGTTTGTTAAATTGCAATTTTTCCTTTATGATTATAAATAAAATATTGATGTCCTGATGAAAATTGCTTGATAAATTGTGCTCTTGATATTTGTATATTTGGACCTATGATTTGGATATAATTGTGTAATATTATTTGAGGGGTTTTAGTCCTCATGTTGTGATAGTCTTTTATATAAATTGTTATATTGAGGATATGAAATGATAATTCAAATTGTGAGTATGTGATGAATTGTAGAATAACATGTTGCTTTGAGATTATAATATTGTTATTGAGATTGAGTATAAGTGTAAAGTTGAACATATGTTAATTTGTGAGATACGTGTAAACATGTGATGGTGGATTGTGATACTATGAGATGTGAAATTGTGAATGAGTTCTAGTTGTGGATAAGTGTGTAGTTAACACTTGATGTGAAATTACTTGTGTTGTAAGCTATGAATTGTACAATACCCGACCAGCGTTATCTTGAGAAAAACGTTGATGCGCAGTGTTAAAGAGAAAATGTAGGTTTCCTATTTAGGAACCAGTGTTAAATCGTAGCGCAATTGTGTTGAACGTGTTTAAAACACGAGTGTAAGGTCGTGGGTATTGTATAATTCATGAGCAGTGTCTGCATGTAAAAAAAATTATTTTAGGGGTTGGATCTGAATCAGGAGGGAGAGGCCCTGACGGACTCTTCGGAGTGTAGGCCTTGGGGGTCATCGGGTTTGAGTGCTCCTTTAAGCCTATGCTGATCTCATATGGTTGGAGCATTCTCGCAAAACATCGTGACCCTGACTGGTCTCCCTATGATCTTACTTAGTGAGAGTGACCTGACAAACCCATTGTGTGGTGTGTCTTGTTATGTACTCCTAAGCGCCCCAGGGTGGTTTTTCACTGACATGGTACCACATTGCATATAGAATTGAGTCTTAGCATAACTATTGCATATGCTTGCTAATTGATGTGTTATTATATCTTGATCGAAGTGTGGGATTCTTGTGTAATGTGATTGATAATTGAAAAGTGAATTTTGAATGACGAAGTGGTGAAGTTACGTGAGCTATGTTTAAGCAAGTGGTATCTCATTTATATAATATGTATATTTAATTGTCTTGTTTCTCTATTAGCTAGGAATGTGATAACTCACTCCCTGTGTGTTGTTGTGTTTGGATCCTGTGATGATCTTGAACTTGTGTTCGGGGGAGCAGATGAATAGGTGGATGACTATGAAGAACCTCATGCTAGAGGACACGGGAACACCACGCTCTGATAGGATGTGACATTAGGATATAGGTTCTATATTAATTGTATGAGACTTATATGACTTTCTTTGAGTCGAGATGACTTTATTATTTATTTGGACAAGTTTGAATATGATGTAAAAGAAAGTGAATGTGAGCCTTTTACCCATTTGAAAAGCTTGTATTTAAAAATGTTTTAAAAATACTTTTAATTAATATTTGAATTTTTATTCCTTTATTAATATATATGTGAGGGGTTGAGGGTGTCACAGTTATCCTTAATTTTAGGAATCTTATGAAATTTAAAATCTTCCAAAGATATCCACTAACAAATGGTTAATCTTGTTATCCTTATCTTTAGGAACAGGGCCATTTTGGGGCCTAAGGTAAAAATGTTAAAGGGTCTTTTTTTACAAGAATTTTAAAGAGACTTAGTATATTATATAAAATATCAATTTTTATATTAATCTTCTAGCTTTTTTAGCTGCAAAATCATTTATCAGAGTTTTATAATCAAGTAATTCTAACACTTCACTTTCAATAGATAAAATAGCTAACTCATTCAATCTATCTTGTAAAATTGTTGATTTTAGATATGATTTAAGCAATTTTAATTTTGAAAAACTTCTTTCGGCAGTAACAATTGTTACAGGGATTGTCAATAAAATTCTATATGCAATGTAAACATTTGGAAAAGAATCTAAAGTTTTAATATTACTCAATACTTCTATTGGTGTGCTAATTTCTTCTCTTAACACTTCTCTTAGTACTTTCAATTCTGAAAATAAATCAAGACCATCAATATCAGAGTATTCATTAAACCTTAAAAACTTTTCAAGATTAATACAATATTTTTTCAATTCATCCTCATCTAAAGCTTTAATTTTTTTGGAATCAAATAAAAAACCAAAAATAGTCTCATATTGTAAAAATTGTTCAAATTGTGTCTCAATAGAATTAATTGATTGATCTAATATGTATAAAAAAATACTCAATATGAACAGATTCTTCAGGTGAATGTGTAATGTCATTACTAATATTTTCATCAAAATGAGGTTTTCTATGAATTTTACGTTTTTCACGAAATTTTGGCTCTATATCCATTTCGATAGCCATTTTTTATGTGGATTCTAAAGTCAATGCAAACCCGTTTTCCCTATTGTGTTTTAAATAAGTGATAAGACCTTTTAAATGATCTATAGCAACATCTATATGCATATCTTTTGATTGTAGAATCTTGCTAACAGAATTGACGGCAAACAAAATATCATACCAAATATTCATTCCTAATAAAAATTCAAAATCTTCAAGTTCATGAGTTGCTGAAGACATGACTTCACTTTTTAATTTAGGATCTTCACAATTTTTTTATAATTCAGTCAAAGCATCTCTTACCTTTGGAGCTTGAAACTTAATAGCTTTGACACTTTCTATTCTACTTTCCCAACGAGTTTGAGATATTGATTTAACAGAAAATTTAGATACATTATCTTGAAAAATTTTCCACTGTTTGGTAGATGAAGCAAACGAAGAATAAATACGTTGTAGAACTCCAAAAAAAGAAATAGCTCTAGGAGACGAACTAGCCATATCACATAAAACTAAGTTCAAGTTATGACACCTACACGATGTATAAAATGCTCTAGGATTTATGTCTAATAATCTTCTTTGCACTCCTTGATTTTTACCCTTCATGTTGGAACCATTATCATAACCTTGTCCCCTTATATCATCAATATTAAGGCCATATTTTTTTAAAACATTATAAAGACCTTTTTCCTGATATGTCATCAACTTTTAAAAATTCTAAAAAATACTCCTCGATTTTAATGGGAGATTTAGAAGTATCAACGCATCTCAAGATAAGAGTCATTTGTTCTTGATGACTTACATCAAGAGTATAATCAAGAATAACAGAAAAATATTTTGCATCTTTAACTTTCTCTATGATTGACTTTTTAACTTGGAAGACTATCATTTCTATAAGCTCGTTTTGTATGGTATTACTCAAGAAATGATTACGAGTTTCATTACTTTTTATGCGTCTAACATGTTCTTACATAATTGGATCAAATTCCGCAAGCATCTCAATCAAACTCAAAAAATTACCATTACCTTTTTCATATATCTTTTCCTTTGTACCACGAAAAGCAAGATTATTTTTAGAAAGATATTTGACTATAGCTATAATCCTAAGTAGAACCTTTTCTCAATGTTCCTTTTCTTTGTTATTTTGTTCTTGTATATGCTTATCAATTGTTTGTTTTGTTGTCAATCTCTTTTCTAGTTCAATCCACTTGATCATATTAATTATATGTTCACGATTTGTTTCATGTCTCTTAAGTTTGGAACCAAGATTCTTCCAATCTTTAGTCCCTTCATTTGCTAGTTGACTAACATTTGTTGAACCAAATAACTTACAGCAAAAACAATACACTTTGTCTAAATCTTTAGAATAAACTAGCATCTTCTATCATGTTTTTCTCCATTTGACAATGTTCGTTGATAACATGATGAATAGAAATATCTATTATTTTCATCTTTTGGATATTGAAAATTGTCATGCCTGATAGGACTCTTTTCTATCATTAAATCTCTAAATTTTCCATCAATATTTTTCCATAGTCCTGGGTCATAAATATTTGTAGGTACTTCACTAGAAGTGTTATTATGCTCAACATTCCCTTCTACTCCTATTTATAAAATATTGTCTTCTAGTTCTTGATTGAAATTATGACTATTTGTGTTGTCAGTATTATTTATAGGTGGTTGTTCTATCACGTTTTCACCATTGTCAGTATCATCTCTAGGTGGTTGTTCTACACCGTTGTCAGTATTATCTATAGGTGATTGTTCTATAACATTTTCCTCGTTGCCAGTATGATCTATCAGTGGTTGTTCTATCACATTTTCACCTATTGAACTTGCTTCTGCGTCATTTTTATGAATAATAACAAATTTATCAAGGGCACCACGTTGAGATTCAATTAGCTTTTCAACTTTTCATTTTTTCTTCAATTTTTCATAACCAGATTCATACTTTCTATTTGACATTTTCTTTTGTAAATAATCAAAATAAAAAAAATTAACTGAATATTAAAGAAATCTAAATAAACTAAACTCTAAAATAAATATAGAAAATGATGATCGATGAACAGAACGATAGAACTTGAAATTGGAAACAGACAGATATTTTGTTGTTTAGATGTTGTGTCAGGCGCAAGGATGCTACGTGATACGTGTTGTATTGCTGCGTACCCAGAGTCATGCTCGTGAAATGAATCGTTCCGCCAATCCATCGGGATGAAGATGAAAGGCTTCGTACGCAGGACGCTAGGATGTATGCGATTTATAGGCATTCAAAATCCAGATGATGTCAAATCCAGAGAGGTTGAACCACAGAGACAAAGTTTGATCAATAGACAATAGGTTTCATTCAAGGGAAGGAGAAGAATAGATTTTTTTTTATGAACAGAAGATGAGGAGATGAAAAAACGTGAATAATGGAGTTTGGAGAGTGAGATACGTTAGTTAGGGAATTGGGATGGGTTAAAGGAAATTTAATAGAGATTTACTTTTTTGGGATAAATAAAATACTTTAAATGACATTAATTGTGATATTGGTTAATTTTTAAAAAGATCATATTGATTGACTAATTTTTAGGGAAGAGAGAGATTCTAAATTATTTTATTTTGATAAGTTAAAATTTGTTAATAGTTAGTAATAAAAAAATTTTAGGGGCCTAAAAATATTTTGTTTGGGGGGCCTTAGGTTGATGCCTAATTTGCCTTGCATCTTGCACGACCTGTTTAGGAATCTTGTGAAATTTAAAATCTTCCCTTAACAAATTAACTGTAGCTCTCAGGATTCATATGAAATTTGAAACTCCCAAAAAATAGTTGCTCCATCGTTGACGAGGGACATTTAATCACCGGAAACCATAAGGTCGCTCTGCTATTGTTGTACAATGAAACAACCCATAATTTAATGTCAGGCTTCTCCGTTAACCTCTCAAAAAAGATTTCCAACTATATCAACAACCAGGTGCACATAAGCTATATCAACAACCAGGTGCACATAAGATTCAAAACAGATATTAACACCAAGTGATCGTGTCTTCAATGAACTTTCATTATAAGATTTGATCATATAAACAGAGTTACACATGATTCAATTAAGATCACTTTACAAGATTCTGATGCCAAGTTTAATCCGTGAACAATGAAAAACCTTAAGTGTCTCTGCTTCAATCATTAGTTTCACATGATTAAAGTTAAAACAAACAAACAAACAAACAAACCAAAATAAATTAGACAAAAACAAAACACAAGTGCATATATGAAAGAAAATCAATGCCAATTAAAATTTAACTCACTTGTGGAGTGGATAAAATAGCAGCATCAGTTTTGCTAAGTCTAGGGTGCATGAGTACAAAGTATATCTTCCAAAAGTTACCATCACTCATGTATCCGGGGCACAGCTCTATTCTAAGAGCAGCTAAGCTTGGTGTCAGATGTTCAACAGCTAGAGCGTGCATCGGACAAATCAAAATCTAAACAACAACAAAATTTCAAAGATAGTGAAATACCAGGCACAATAAAATATCATACAAAATACACACATAGATAACTGCCACCTACGACGTAACAAATTAATCACCTCGAAATATCAGTGAAACGATAAAAAGAATTTTCATATTCAACGCAACCATATGGAAAAATGAATAAGAGTGATAGAATCAATATACCATCAGAATCCTCATCATTGAGAAGGGGAAAATCGAGCCAAACTTCTGGATGCAAAGCTACGCTTCTGGCGAAGGCAACCACATCCTCTGTAACTCCGAGGACGCCGTCGAGATCGTGTTCCTCTTTGGATCCAAGTTGAAGGAAACTAGAAGCGATCTTGGTGAATTCGGATATTGTGTTGTTACCGAAGATTTTGAAGATCCCGTTCTTGAACTTGCCACTAATCTCTGCAAAATCGTTTCAGATACCGGCAATTACATCTTCTTCTTCATTGTTGGGAATGGGATTGGGATTGGGATTGGGATCGATGACGGGCTTTTCAGATAGGGGATTGGGTAGCGGGGCGAGGAAGGAGGCGACACCCTAGAACTGGCGAAAAAAGGATTTGGTGAGCTCGGAGAAATCCTCTTTGATGCCGCGTGCGGTGGGACTGGGGGTGGATGCAGAATCAGGTTTCTTTGAAGGTGATTGTAGGTCACTGCCATTGTCGTCGTCTTTGTCGAGTCTGAGTAAGTTTGCGATTGTCTTCGTAGCGACACTGCCATGATGTCAAGGACGACACACTGTTGATGCGGCACAGCAAAAGATCTTAGCTTCGAGGTTGTCACCTTGCTTAGGGTTCAGAATGCGAATAACTTTTTTTTATTATTTTTTTCTAAACTAACAAGGACGGTTTTCTAATGACACCCGTCTTAGAATGAAGTCTTCAAATTACGAAAATGCCATCATGCCCTACCTACAAAGACATGTGTCATAGAAATTGTAGTTGTATTGGCATTAATTACAAAAATGCCACCGACGCACATTCTAAGACGATTCTAAGGAACCGCCTTAGAAAGTGCGTCATAAAAAAAATGATTTTTTAGTAGTGCATTTATGAAAATATTGACTTATTTATTTATCTGAATTATATATAATTTGGAATTAGATGAATCTAGAATTATTTGAATTTACAATTTTTTTAAATTTATAAAAAATGTAAAAAAATATCAAGACGTGGGTTTTAATCAAAAAGATCATAAAATTAAGTCTAGAGTTATCTAAGTGTATCTATAAGTATATCTAAGGGTGTTAATGGGTACATTCATGAGGAAAATCTGAATTGACTCAAATTTATCCGAATAGTTGGGGTAGGATCATTTATATATTTGGGTCAAAATTGAATCGAATCGATCAAAACTGTTCATGTACGAGTTGGATCACGAATTTAAATTTATAGATTCAATCAAAATTGAACCGAATCATCAAAACCAATAAAAAAATTTAGAGTTATTTGGTTTGACTTTAGATACTGTTACTATTGAGACTTCAAGTATTGGAACAAGAAGTTGAAACTTCTTAAGGTATTACTTTCATGTACATTGTTATTTGTTTCACCTTTTTCATATTTATTTTTTCTGTCATATTTATAATGTTAATAGATAATATTTTGTTCATTTGTTTAAGCAAATATGATTGTAACAAATTTGGTTGCAGCAAAACTTATTATAAGAACTTAGTTTGTAGGAAATAGTTGTGATTCAGATTATTATAGTAAATTTCGTTGAAGAATATTTTGTTTTATTTGTATTAATCTATTTTAAAATATTATGGTGATGGTATTAAAAGAATCAATTTCACTGCTTTCAAACATTTGATAATATTGTGTTAATTGTATTGGATATTTAGATGAATTATATATAAAATAGTAGTTCTAAGAAAAAAAATCAAATTTGAATGAATAATTGATTGGCCCAAACCGAACAAAACCATTCATGAATGAGTTAGGTTTAAAAAAATACTATAAAAATCGAACCGAATCAAACCGATCAAATTTAATTAAACTGAATTCTGAATTTGACCAAAATTGATTCAAACCTGAATTTGATCAAAACCGATTCGAACCGACTCACAAACACCACTAAATATCTCATTTACTTGGCATTAGAATTAAGCAAGTTTGAGTCCCATTTTAATTAGAAACATTTCCCTTCTTCAATCAAAGTGGTATCAAAGCAAGGATGGGCCTAATTCATCCCTACGTTTTGACAGTTAAAGCACCAGCTAAAGCTAGTCAGCAATAGGCAGCCTTTGTAACGTTGTTTTTTTGGATAACATTTTTACTAGTAACTTGTGGTCATTATAATTTGTCATATTCTTGTAATTCCCGACTGTATTTAGCTCTAATAATAACATGCTACCTGTCCGTGAGCGTGTCCCCAATCATTATGAAATCAATTTGTCCGGGCTACAACACTATTTTGCTCAAAGTCACGGAAGATTACACTAGAAGGAAAATACTCATTTATGATTTGTTAAATTAAGATTAATTCTCATTCAATAAATATTTTTAAAGATATTTTCAATATAACATTTATTATTCTTTAAAATTTTATATCTATTGTATAAGATAGATGTATCAATTATTTTTTATTATATTTTTTAGTTTATTTTAATACTACTAATTAATTTTTTTATTTTTTTAATTAATGAACATAACAAAAAAATATTAACAGTACGTAAATTTAACTACAAAAGTCCATACAAATTAATGAAAAAATTGTATTTTAATTTTATTCAATTTTTTATTTTTCTTTATTTGTATATTTTTTCTTTAAAAAATTAAAAAATAAAATTATAAAATTTAATTTAATAAATAAGTAATTTTAAAATTAATTAAAAAATTATATGATATAATATTTATATTTTATAATATTTTAAATTAAAAAAAACAAAAAAGAAAGAGAAAGTCCCAAAAATAATGTATATTAAAAATTAAATTGTAAAATAATATAAATTAAAAAAATAGAAAAAAATGTGTATTTACCCAAAAAAATCCAAAATACCATAATAACTTTACGAAAACAATATGGTGTTATGCCCCTCTCTCTCCAAGCCAGTCAATTATCGCAAACCAAATTCAATTTATGTGAATTTGTGCGGAGAGAGAAGCATAACAACAGATATATATTATTCTCCCAATGCCTCCACTAGTTCTTCCATATTCATAAGTTCTAAAACTAATATCAAATACATATTACAACTTCTGTACCAAAAGAAATACATATTACAACAACATAATTCAGTTCAATCATGAAGAATCCACTGCAAGAATAAAAGAACATAAATTAGGTCCATAACTTTATGTGAAAAATGAGCTATATATGGTATGAAATAAATAAAATTTACAAACCTTAAGTAGAACTGCATCAGCCTTAGGAATAGATTTGAACATGTCCCCACCTTCGACAATTATTTTTCCTCTTTCATTATTTGAAGAAATATCTTCTTTACAATTCTCTAATATCTTTATGCAATCTTTATGAGTCCAACCATGAAGAAGTGAGGTCCATAATTTTATTGTCTTTTGATATTTCTATTTCTACAAATATTATTTTGTAAATTTCAACCGTGTAAATGTGCGAAAATGAGTTCCAAAGGTGATATTCAAATTGCACAACAATCAACGGTTACCATGTCAAATATCATAGTTTTATTGAGACAAATTTGAGTGTATACAAATAAAAGAGAGAATTTTGAGAGAGGATGAAGAGAGAATAAATTTGGGAAGAATGAAGACTATAAAGACTATCATAATTCTAAAAACTAACATAATATGTCTTTATTTATAACTAAAGTACTTTGAGATTATTATTTATTTTATTTATTTATTTTATTATTTTATAAAATAAACTTTATTTTACTTTTTCATTAAATAAATAATCAATTAAAATATCCTTTTATTTTCTAAAACATCATTTTTATCTATCTATTTTATAATACTATCAAACCCTTATTTTAATTAACAAAAATTCTTTTATCTCATTTATTTTATTTCTAAAACTTCTATTAATTTTTAAATAATTTTTTTTATTTCACGAAAAACAAGGTGTTACATATTACTCATCTATGATTGGTTAGAAATTTCCCCCATAATTAAGGTTGGTTCAAATTCAAGTAAATAGGTAAATTCAAATATAAAAAATTGAGGAGCACATATAGGAAGTTGTGGAACACTTTTCCAAGAGCTTGAAACCTTGAAACTTACACACTCTTCTTAAGAAAGTGAAGATTGAAATTGCAAAGAACTTTGTGAATGTAACTCATTTATTGACATTTACTACTCACTCTTGAAGGAAGTCATACTCATCTTCTATAAATAGGGAGACTTGTGAAGAGTTAGAGCATCTCCTTTCATTCCATCCAAAGAGAAGCAAAATAAGAGTGATAATGAGAAAAAAGTTTTAGTTTTCATGAGAGATATTCTCTTGTATTAAAAAAGTTATTTTAATCTTGCTTTTAATAGTAAAAATATTTATTGACTTGATTTCATAGTTTTTAGCTTTTACATAAAAATGTTTTTCCACATAAAAAATTTTAGTGTCATTTTTCTAGGTTTTTTGTTTTTGGTACTGACAAGAAAAAAAAAACTCTGCTTTTATTAGGAGGGGTGTAATTTTGTTTTGTCCCATTCCAACTTTATACGTTAAATATCAGCCTAAATACACTCAAAATATCGTATAACAAGAATGACATATATTATAACGACCATAAGTTACCGGTACAATATTATCCCAAAAAACAATAAAGTTACAATACGATAATAACGTTAAGAAAACAATATGGTGCTATGCCACACTCTCTCTCTCTCTCTCTGCAAGCGAGTCAATTATCGCAATCCAAATTCAATTGATGTGAATTTGTGCGGAGAGAGAAGCACAACAACAGATATTATTCTCCCAGTGCCTTTGCTCCACTAGTTCTTCCATATTCATAAGTTCTAAAACTAATATCAAATACATATTACAACTTCTGTACCAAAAGAAATACATATTACAACAACATAATTCAGTTCATAACATGAAACTAATAAAAAATAAAAAATAAAACATAATTATCTAAGGATAGATCTCAATAAGAGACAGAAACCCGGTCAAGGGAGATATTTTGTAGTCTTGGAACCCTGCTTCCATGAAGAGTTTCTTCCATTCTTCTTCATTTCTCTCTTTTCCATTTAATACACATGCCATGGCTACATCCCAAAGGAGCTTTAGTTCTGTAACTTTATGCTCATCTTGCTTTTCTTGTATCACCATATCTATGACGATTATTTTTCCTCTTTTGCCATTATTTGAAGAAATAGCTTCTTTACAATTCTCTAATATCTTTATGCAGTCTTTATCAGTCCAATCATGAAGAATCCACTGCAAGAATAAAAGAACAAAAATGAGGTCCATAACTTTATGTGAGAAGTGAGCTATATGTGGTATGAAATAAATAAAATTTACAAACCTTAAGCAGAACTGCATCAGCCTTAGGAATAGATTTGAACATGTCCCCACCAACATATGTCAAATTGTTGCTTTCGGACAAGTTCTCCAGAACGTGAGGACGGTCAAGCACAACGCATTTCAAGTCAGGAAATGCTTCAGAGATCATCCTGGCAGTGGCTCCAGTTCCACCACCAACATCCACAATGGATTCCAGTCCCTCAAACACCAACTTGCAATCTCTCAATGCCAAATTACTCATTTGAGAATCTCTAGCCATTGCCTCATTGAATGACTCGTTGTATGCAGGGTTTTTGTTAAGAAAATCCCATAAACTACACCCTAAGGAGATATCAAATACTGAGAGATCTTCCTCATAAACCCACTTTTTCATTTGATGGAATGAAGCTGATAGAGTTGGATCAAGGATGTACTCAACCATTGGAGCTAAAGAAAGTTCACTGCTTTTTACAAGTAGCTCTGAAGCAGCAGTGAGAGCATATGCTTCTTTTTCATGGATTCTTACACTTTCAAAGAATCTATGGTGTGACAGGTAGTGCATGAGGCTCTGAACGTGACCTACTCTAGCTGGTGGAACATGTAGAATTGACACCAACTCAGAAAGAGTAATGGGTTGGCCGTGCTTGTGGATTATGTCTGGTATTCCAAGCTCAATAATCGTTTTGAGGCACATAGAATCTATGAAGGCAAACATGTGTCTGTATATGAGAGCTTGGCCTTGAAAGATCTCACTTGCTTTTCGGCCATTGCTAGAAGCCATAATTGCATCTGATTCTTTTTTTGTTGTGTTTTGTGGTGTTTCAGAATTGGCTGCCGCCCTTTATAAAAAGTTTCACATATCCCTGAATAACATTAATGTACGTATACCATTCAAAAGAAAATGCCAAATGTTACAAAATTTCATTGTAGGAAACTACACGAATATACGTGGCTACAAATTATAATGCCTTAATTAGCACCGTGTTTTCCGTCAAACCAAACTGCAATTGACTACAGTATAGCTAATTCAATATTCATGGTTTAATTAACTCATTCGTGCATTTCCTACATGCAAACATTATTAATATTTGGACAACAACAACGGTTTGAAAAGAGTTAACTTATATTTTTTAATGAAGTGGTTCGAAATTTAAATTCTTAATTTTTGGATTGAAATTAGATTTTATTAGAAGAGAAATATTTATTTTTGATTCAAGTTTCACTTTTGACGAGACAACTTAAGAAAAAAAAAACTATTTATGTAGTTGGAGACATTAAATTCATAACTAAAAACAGAGCTACCTTAAATTCATTATATTTCAAGTTTGGGGGCCACGCCTCCCTCGGTCATAACTATGCTAATACAAGGTGGGGACCAAACCTGTGAAATGACACGTGACAGTTTATGTGAGGTTTTGCATTAGTATTTTTTTATTTTATTATCATAGGAAAATAATATTATTATATATAAATTATCTACAAAGCAAAAGAAATATCAATGTAGACCATCAAATAGCGTACATATGTACAAACAGAAGAAGAACGCGTCGCTGCTTTCCTCAAAAACAATAACCTGTCCCTTCCCACACATATTTCACGATTATCATCTCATACCTACACCGGTACATCATATAATTCATATTCATACCCATGACATGTTGTGCCACTAACCCAGCTCTCCACAATACAAATTGTACCCGATTATATAGCTCAAGCAACACTTGGTGGATCTAAGAAAATTAAGTTATTAAGGACACTCGTCTGTACGGGTAAAAAACCTTAATTCGGATGTGCTTATTAGTTATTACTTGCACTTTCCTCTCATCACTCGTCTGTACGTCAGGTTTTGCATTATTGATCATGAGATTATCTTTGTTATCCACGGGTTTGAAGACAAAACTGACTGTTAATCACTATTATACGTGTAATTTTTAATAATATTTTTTGTCTAATACTTATTAAAAATATTGTTAAAAACTTTTTTTAACATTTTAAAAATATTATCAAATATAAATAAACGTTACTAATATATTTTTGTGATATTTTATCAAATGTTATGTATAGTCTATGTTGATAAAGGGTTTAACAACATGAGTTATGTATAACATAAAATATCACAAAAACATATTAAATATTTTTTAAATGTTGTCAAAAAAATTTATCATATTTTTAACAAGTGTTAGGAAAAAATATTGCTAAATATTGTATATGTTGCAGTGGCGGTTCATGTGCTAGTGTTTTAGGGAGGGACCTATGTAATTTTACTTTTATTCAAGACAGTGTGTATATATTATTTGTTTTTGTGTATCTTGTGCTCAACAAATTAATACATTCCATTTATCTACTCTTCCCAACAAATGGATAACAATTAGTAGTAATACATACTTAGAAAATAAAAGTAAAATATTCAGGAGCAAATAAAATGTATTAAATGCCCATAGTCTAGGCAGGAAAAATTGCTTCTAGGACAACTCCAAAGTTAGTGGTAAAAATAAATAAAAAGAGGACAACTCCAATGTTTCACAGTAATCTTGACTGTGGTTCTAGTTCCACCACCAACATCCACAATTGATTCCAATCCCTCAAACACCAACATGCAATGCAATCTCTCAATGCGAAGTTATTCATTTGAGAATCACTAGGCATTGCCTCATTGAATGATTCATTATATATATGCAGGAATTTTGTGTTAAGAAAATCCCTCAAATAAGATCCTAATGAGATACCAAATAGTGTAAGACTTCCTCATAAACCCACTTCTTCATTTGATGGAATGAAGCTGATGGAGTTGATCAAGAATATACTCAACCACACGATTTGCCAACTTCAGTCATAAATCATAATCAAATAGGCCAAAAGTCGATTATCACCACACGATTTGCGAATAATTAGCAGCTTCACTACAATGAACTTCAGCTCACTGACCCAGCTATCAACTAATTAGTTGTAATTAGTGAGGTGACCGCACTTCATCCTCATTCATTTCATCACTTTCCTTCAATCCAAATAGGGCTTAGGGAAGACAAAAATCAGGTAAGGTGTTTAGTGAAGATGATTATACGTGAAAATAAGTTTTGTTATAGAGGGGTGGGGTATAGTTATGCACCAGCTTATGAAGGAGGAACAGTAACCCATACACGTATGTATTTCTCTTTTGGTTCTCCTTGTACCCTAGAATAATAATCTTTTTGCTGTTTCCAAAAAAAGTTTGATATGCATTACATTTTTTGGGATCGTCCTTGTTAAGATTGTGAAGAACTACAGCTACGCTAACAACAACAAGCTGAGGCTTTAGAGCAACTGCAACGGTGTCATGTAGCTTTTTCCATTGCCGGAGCATACAAATGAGTTGCAAATAAGCATCGATTGTTTCTTTAACGCCCTGTTCGGTCCGAAGACGGAACTAACATGATGCCCTATTTTGAGACAGATTTAATTTTGGCAAAGTGGATCTCACTGGTCAAGAACATTTCTTATATTTGTGTCCCTCTTTTTTTTTTTTTACAATAAATCTTATTCACATTTTGATAAAAAAAAATCACACATGCATAAGGGTATATCAGTATTTTTATTATTATATTTTCATTTTATTTTCACTTATTTTTCTTAAACAAAACAACTCAACTTCCTATCTTATATTTCTATACTTTATTTATCTTTTTTTTTTATTTACTCTATTTGTTTCCTCAAAATCAAACACCCTGGGTACTTTTATAAAAATAAAAACCTAAACATCGGTGCTTATTTTTAAAAAAAAAAATATATATATACAATTTTTAAATAAAGTTACCCTTGCCTTTTCAAAAAAAAAAAAAAAAAAGAAGTAAAGTTACCCTTGCTAGTAGCTGTTGCTAGCGACGTTTTTTCTTACCGTTGTCAATGATAAAATTTTAATGTTAAAAATTTGCAGTTACATTCTCCTTTTTGATTTTTTACCATTAAAATTTTCAATGATACAGTTACCGTTGTCAATGATAAATAGGGGATACTTCAATCCAAATTTTCAAAATTTCCCACGCTTATCAAATTAGTCATTACCAAAAAAAAATATTTCGTATAATAATAGTTTAAATAAATCTATTAATGTTTTAAAATTTAATTAATTTATAAATAAGATGATTGTGACTTAAGAAATAAATTATTGAAAGTACTCTTTAAAGACACTTTTGCCTTTGTTTTTCTCTTGTTTTGTCACAAAGGTGAATCCCATAATCATAAACCTATAACACTTACATTCCTCTAAGGAACTGTGCTTCAAACTTCAAGAGCCTTCAACCAAAATCAATTATTTGTAATGTCAATCTTACAATTTAACCAATTATGCATCCTTTTCGATAGATTATTTAAGTTTAGAAGCACGCCCATGTTGAGGTATAATAGTATTTTTTTTACCATTTTTTTTTACTTAAATGCAAATTTTATCGTCAAATTTTCATTATTTTGTAAATTTGACTACCCAAAATTTATTTTTGATCATTTTACTGCCCAACTTTTATAATTTCCCAAATTTTACCACTCAAGTTTTTTTTTCCCAAATTTTACCATTAAACTTTTAATATTTCACAAATTTTACTATTCAAATTTTTTATTTTTGTACATTTTACCATCACATTAGGAAAAAGAGGATGTAAAATTTTTTTTTCTAAATTTCATTATATCAATTGTAGTTATAATTGATGTATAAAATATTTTTCTACATCAGTTGTGGTTATAACCAATGTAAAAATTCATCAAAATCGTCTATTTTCCGTTAATGGTGGTAAAAGGAAAAAAAAAATAAAAACTTGAATGATAAAATTTTTACAAAAATAAAACTTTGATGATAAAATTTATAATTAGGTCAATTCTCTTCTCTCACTTCATTCAACTCAAACAATACTACTTAGATTTCACTCCATTTCTCTAACCAAGCAACTCAACATTGAATTTTACTTTCATTCTATTTTTCTTTTTTTAATTAACTCTTTTAATTTTATCTATTCTATTTTTCTCTTCACAAACAAACAAACCATAAGTTAGTTACATGGAACGAAAAATTTACTATAAGAAAAATTATTAGCTTAAATAGATCTTTGGTCTCTCAAGTTAGAATCAATTTTATTTTGTCCTCCAAATTTAAAAATATTTTTTAGTCCCCCTAATTTAAAAATGTCTACTTTAGTCCTTGGAGATTGACATGCCAAACGGTGCATTTTGTGACGATTCAAAAAAATGTGATTTCTAGTAGTTCTTAATTTCAAAAATTTATATATTAATTCATTTTAGAATATGATTTGTGTGGCAGTTTTAAGTAGTCCCAAAATCAATAAAATCAAAACAAAACATCACCCGCCAGAAATCTCACCACCCCCCACCATGAAAAGATTATTGTATATCTATCATATCCACGAGAGTATAGGCTATTGCTTCACTGCAAAAGTACAAAAAATTGTAAGCAGAAATTATTGTATAACAAATCATAACAAAATAACTTCCTTTTTCATTGAATAATAAAAAACAAGACTCTAAAAGTTCAAATAACATAATCTATAATCATTGGAGAATAGCAGTGCCCTACTTATTATTTGTTTGTCAGAAGACAGTAATGAGATCAACCAATACATAAAAGACAGAAGAACATACACAATAGAAAGCTAATAAGGAAGAAATTTGAGAAAGAAAGTCACTTCAACATGAAATTTAATCTTTTCAACTTACGTCCTTAGTTCAAAAATACAATCGATGGCACATGTTGGACTTTGTGGTAATCCTCTCCAGCAGTTCCAAGCCTGGTCTTGAATGATTTAGGCATCCATCTGATTTCCAGCTCCCGAAGACTAGTGATAAATTTTAGTCCATCAGGAACTGTCTTTAAATTGTTGCAATCGGATATACTCAATCGGTAAAGATTAGGCATGGCTTGGTCCTCTATAGTCCACTGATCTAAATTAGGTAAGCCACGAAGTACTAGAACCTTTAGTTGAGGAAAACCATTTGGTGAGCATGCCATTTTCTTTCCGACAAACATATCCCACCCATTTAGAAACTTCAAGTTAAGAAGCTTCTCTAATGTTACCAATGGGTCTTGCACAAGTCTACATCCCCATAGAGTCAACTTTGAAAGCTGTGGAGGAAACAGTGAGGCTGCTGGCAGCCTTTCCATCCACCCTTCGACCTGCAATTTTCGAAGGGAAGGACAGCCTAGCACCAATTTTTCAACATCTACAACATTTTCAGGGAAGGAAAGCATGTCAGTCCTTAAAGACAAGGATAAAAGGCAATCCAACCTTTTATTAGGGGGACTGAAACTTTCACTAAACTTTTGAAAATGTCTTGGGTCCTTCAGTACTAGCTTTCTGAGTTTTTTCAACTTCAATAGATCTTTTACATCACATTTGCAGGCAAGAAAATTTACTATTGTCTGTAAATTGGCCAGATTTTCCAGTTGCAGGTTGTTAGTAGCATTCCCACACCAATTTGGAAGATATAGATGCCTCAACCGTTTCAACTTACATATTACATTTGGAATTTCCACGGCTAAATACTTTATTGATCGTTTGCAAATTTAGGAATTGCAAATTATCCAAATTGCCCAAGGAAGATGGCAGTATCTGTATGCGAGTCCTTTTTAGACTCAGAAACTTCAACCATAAAAGATTTCCCACTTCTTTAGGCAATGACTGTCCCTTCACCCCCTTAATTCCCTCAAGATCTAGAACTTGAAATAATTTGAACTTCACAAAAACACCTTTGACTGGATCCCTATTTAGCATGTACACTTCTTATCATTAAAAAACACAAGGGATCTGAGGTGTTCATTCACTTGCTTGTCCTGTGGAATCAATTGATCAGCATGTTGATCCAAGAAGACAGCAAGCCTACGAACTTCATCAATTCGTCTTGCATCTGATAAATTAGATGAAGAAGAAACATCAATGGTACTATTTTGTTGTGATCCATTAATAATATAAAGAAAATTTTCTTTTCTGGCCTATGGCAAACACAGATCACACATTAAATCATGGAGCCGACAGGTTTTAATCCTACCAGTAGACCCCATCTGACCAACTTGAACCATGCAGCGGCTGATTAAGTTACCCAGGTAGCATTCAGCAACATCCTCCATTGCCTCGTCCCATTTAGTCTCATATTGAAGAGAAACAACACCTTCTGCTACCCATAACTGAATTAGTTTAGTTCTTGGAATCTCAGTCTTCAGGGAATTGACTTAAATAGAGAAACATGGTTTCAGTTGACAAGGCAAGTCCTGGTAACTTAAATCCAACACTTCATCTAATTTTTGCTTCTCACGTACCTCTCCTCCTATTGTATCCCAGTCACTAACTCTCTCCTTTGTAGCCAAAAGCCCTCCAAGAACAATGATAGTCAAAGGCAGACCAGCACACTTTGCAACCATTTCTCTGCCTAATCTTATAAACTCATCAGAAACCGTGGATTCTGCAAAAGGCATATTCTAATTATCACATTAACACAAAATGGCACCATAAACAAGCATACAGAAATTCTTTCTTATAGGTATATGTAGAAAAACAAGACATGAGAAGTTTTTAAACATTTCCATGTTTCCATCATGATATGAAGAAGCTTATACAGATACAACTTTGAATTGAACAATAATTATTACAAACCACGTACAAAATAACTTAAAATATATAAAAATAAAATAAATAGTTTTTAATTAAATAAAATTTAAAATAATTTAATTCATCTATCTGCACCACATGGGGCTGATATCTAATTTCTTATGAAAGCAGAGCACTCTATGTTTTCTCAACACTCATTCCCTTCGTTTTTCTCGTATTACAACATATGGCTTTAACATAGTCTTTCTATTCCTTAGACAGTAGACACCTGAACTACCACTTATTACAAAATAAAAAATCAACTTATGGCCATTTATTTATGCTTTATAAAAGAGAAACAAACACTATTTTTACTTAAAAAGATATGCTTAAAAGAATTAATAATAAGTATGTGAATTCTTCAAAAGAGAAAAAAAAAAGATAAAAGAAAGTGCTTTTCTCACTTTCCTCTGGTGATCACATAACTGATAAATATGAAAGATAGATGAGAGACTTGGGGAATTGGAGATGAAAAAATGAAACAAATTATATGGAAATTTCTAGTTAAATAAGTTTGCTCACTGAAGACATTTCTAGTTACCAGGATTATCTTGTCTTGGAAAAGCTTTTTTCTTAAACAATGCCCAACTGTCCTCTGGATTTAATCAACTTGGTTCGTGGAACAAGCCTTCAGGATCTACATGCAATGAAATGTCTTTATTGTGGGATGTAAAAACTATCTTACACCTTGTATTTTGTGATGGAAAAGCAGGACTTAGAATGTCCCATGCCTCATTGCTCCATATGTCATCCAGGATGATCAAACATTTTTTATCTTGCTGAACTTTAAACAACTTCCTTGCCAGTTCATCATCTTTCATCTTCGTAATCCCATCCCTTTCCTCTTTGGTAGGAGAAATAAGCTTCAGTAAAATTCCCTCCCAAACGTCTCTTTTCTTGCATTGCTGAGATATATATGCCCAAGCAAAACCATCAAAGTTTCACCTAATAGCATTGTAATGGTAAATGCTTTTGGCATGTGTAGTTTTACCAAGACCACCCATTCCACAAATATAAACAAATCGACAATACTAATTTTCATTTAATAGCCAGTCCACCACTTTGTCTGTGTCCTTATCTAAGCCAACAATGAACTCTTCAACTATGTGAGAATAAGACCTTCTCAATTGTCTTTGCACCTCAGATGCCTCTTCACCGTCTTCTATTGCAGTCAAACCATAGGTTTGTAAGTTTCTTGTGAGGTCATCTATTCGAGAATTTATTGATATTGCTCAGTGCCAACTTTGTGAAGATGTTTAGTTTTGGCGAGTGGATTTTTAGTTCCAACACTTATGCCTAATGCAACCTTAATAGCATATATTTCAATCACATCCTCTGCATCATAGGCTAGTTTTCCCACCTCTGAAATATAATTCTTTATAGTATCATTTTTATCCTTCTTTCTCTCAGCATCTCTTAGGAAGCATTGCATCCTCTTCAGTTCATTTTGCATGCTTTTGGCTTTGTCACTCACCCCAGTTAACAATCTGGCCTCTTCCGTCGGTAGGTTGTGAAGCCTTTCAACTGCAAAGGACACAACTGCCTCAACCATCTTGATTTTTCTGTCTCCTTCAAGAACAAAATTATGAGTTAAAACTTCTATCTACTTGTCATATATTTACATTACATTTGACTCTGATACTTCACTCTTGTAAAAATTGGCCTTCTATTTTACAACTAAAATAGATGAATAGAATTCCTTTCTATACAGGTGATATATGAAATTATGAATGTGTATCAATTAGTTAAATTTTCATATGATTTTGCAAAACAAATGGTTTTGACTCTAATACTTAAATTCTTGGCAATCAGAGGAACATTTTCCTACTTCTTCCCCCATTTTCCATTTCAAATTGCAAAAGGGGGATTAAAAACAAAACTGGGCAAAATTAAAATATTTAAACTTCAAGTACAAAAAATAGGCTAAGATTGGAAAGGATAAACTTAAGATTGAAAAGCAGTGAGAAGAATAAAAAAGAAAGGGGGGAAAGGATCTTGAAAGCAGTTGAACTTTGTATACAAAGCTAAATCTATAGTATATTCCTCCGATCCATGTTTAAGAAACCATAAAAATCTAATTTTGGTGTACTTTTGTTCCTAGTTACTTCAAATATTGCAAGTAAATCCCTCCACTGTCAGAAGCAGACCGGCACTTGACTTTGGAAAAAATAATGTATGTCTAAAAATTCTTTAAAGAATACGATGTATGATTTCATATGAAGCATGATTCTACTACAGCTTGGAATTTGTTGTAAGCATAAATTTAAACCAGAAAAGTGTATCAGGGAAACTCGATACAGAATCAATTTATAGGAGCATAATTAACAATATCCAGTTAAGGATAAACATAGCATGGAACAAAAGAAATTAGAAGAAGAAGATACCACCTTCAATTCAGTTCAGCACAAAATATGGAGTCCTTATGGTTAATCAATCTCTTATTCACCCAAATGTGAGGTTCTGCAACTGAGACACTTTAGATGCTCCATTGAAAATATTTTATTACATAGATCGCAACAATAGTTGCGTCTGCGTGTGTTTTATTTTCCTAAAAAAAATAGATTTCGATTACAATTTACTTTAAAATAAAATAATTTATGTTTACATATATATATTTTTTTAGAAAAATTAGTTATTAGTAAAATTTATTTAAAATATTTAAATTTAATATTTACTTTAGACTCATAATTATTTTTTCAATAAAAACTAAAGATTTTTGGTGAATATATAAATATTATTTTTTAAGATTACATTAATTAATATTTTAATATGATTTTAGAATATCAACGAGAATCTAAATACAAAGTAGGAAAAAAAATGATTAAATGAACCGCGTTAGAAAGTATCATACTTACACTCTTTATAATAATTTAATTTAATAAGTAATGGTAATTTTAAAAATACTATTTCAAGTTATCTAATGACCTGATAAGTTCTTTATAAACTATGGAGACATTTTCTATCGATCCTATGTCACCTTTGGATACTTGGAACATATTCACACATACTTCTAAAACATTTTTCTTAAAGTACCTAAGTTGAGCATAGCTAGCCAAATTATCACTGCTTCTTTATTATCCTCACCAAATCTCTGCTTCTTTTATAATCTGATGTATAGAATTTATCTCTGATTGAATAAAATGAAGAGTTTTTCATTTAAAAAAAAAATACCTTCAAAGAAAATAAGCACAAGAAACAGCATCACTTCACCCAAAACTGTTACGTGGCATGTTAAATTGTTAATAGCTCAACTCTTTTTTTTCTTCGAATAAAAGATGTAATTTCAGGACACTTGTCATATAGGCCGTGGCAAAAATAAAATTATCTGAACTCTAACACTTGGACAGGATAATTGAGAAGAACCGGACAAGATACAGAAGCCACAGAATTTTAAAGCATTGTTTCAGCCTTGCCTTCATCTCCAGGTTTCTCAACCTATGAAATCTTATGTGATATTCAATATCTCTATGAACTGATTTTATTTTATTATTTTGGGTATATATATTTCTTCTTCTTTTTTTTATGTTAGTTTTACATCACATGCAGCAAAGAAGATGGCCCAGTGTCTACTTTAAATTTAGTCTAGTTGTACAAAGTTTGCGTCTGTGTAATAGTGTAAGTCCATGTAGAAATAATCCCCAAACAAGAATTTGGTGTGAACTGGTGTTTTAGCCTCGTTCTCTGTTTACTATAGTCCTCCTATTCTGGATCTATAGCAGTTCCGGAACAATCAACATTTCAGAACATACAATGTTTAATTACTAGCTGGTAACAATCTAGTCCATATAAATTAAAAACTGGATGCTGATTAACAAGGCATGTAAAAATAAATTGTAAAAGACTATCCAAGAGCTAGTTGATTTTATGCACTAATTCAAGTTCATTTATGTTAACTAAATTTTAATTGTTGCCATAAAGAAAAACTGATAAAAGCAAATTCAATTTGGTTGCTTCATGTTGGAGGAAAATCATACATACATTTACACCTATTCCGTCAAACCACATTCCTGAAACTACAAAATGTAGTAATGACTAATGAAATTTGTACACATGAATGGTACTCCTTAAATTACTCTTAATTTGTAAATTCATCATTACAATCATCATATATTAGAGTCTAAATTAGATAGCCATAAAGCATCTCCCAAAGGAAAGTACGTTTTATACTTTTTAGTTTTCATTCCAAAAGATGAGTATTCATGTTCATTATCAAATTGAGTTCAGATAAAGCTAGCTATTAAGAATGAAACTTGAATCTTAGTTGTGATTGAAAACAAAACAGGCATCTACAATTGGGATAATGCTTATCAAATATTTGAGCTTCTGCTGTCAAAGCATACAAGTTCATCTCAGCAACGGTATCCAACAGTAATAGAAGATCTGTGCCATCAATTTTCACGACCAAATAGTTGGAAGCGGAGACCTTCATACTGTATATAAAGGTTCTGTTCAACACAATGGTGTCACCAAGCGAACCATCTTATATCGTGACGTAACACCTTATAAAATTCTTTGGGATGGCAACAATATGGCCAAACTCTCAGACTTCCAGCTTTCCTTAAGAGGACCGCATTCTGCGTCAAAGCCAAAACCAAAGACAATATCAAAAGAAGGCTTTGTAGGTATTTATTTTTTTGTTTTGTTCTTGGTTTACTGAAAAGAAGTTTGCTGAAATGTTACACTAACTGGACAAATACGAAGTGTTAAGCGGGTTTATAAATAATTAAAGAAATATTTAAATAAATTATTTATTTGATAAATTAAATTTAAAAATATAATTGTCAATGATATTTCATATTATTTTTTATTAAAGGAGATTAAAAAATTACGTATAAATTAAGATATTTTTTATTTATTAATATATTTATAAGGGAATATTTCAAAATTAGAGGTTGATCACTCAACTAAAGTTGATTAACGTGAAGATAAAAATAAGTATTATGTATAAATTTTAAAAGAACAATATAAGAATAAAGTGAAATTGACATAATAAAACAACCAAAAAAAATATTTAATGAAAGAAAAATAGTCAATCATAATGATAAAACACATAAAAATGATGCGAATAAAACACTCAAAATTATTCATTTAAATAGACTTTTTGTATTTATTTACTTTTGTTGGTGACTGTTGTTGAATTTTTTTTTTTTGTGTATGCTTCTTTTTAAACTTTTCCTGAGATGGAATAAACTTCATTTGATGATGAAGATGCATCTTTTTTTACTTCTCAGATGCTTGTAACTTTGAGCTTTTACTTATGACAGATTATTTTTTCACATTTTTTCTTCCATGTACTTTCTTCTTATTTTGATGATGAAGATGCATCTTTTGACTTCTTAGATAATTGTAGCATTTGACTTTGACTTGTGACAGTTTGTTTATTCGCCTTTTTTCTTAATGGATTTTATGAGATTTGATAAACTTCTTTATTAGATGATAAAGATGCATCTTTTGATTTGTTAGATGTTTGTAGCTTTGGGCTTTGACTTATAATTAGTTCTTCATCTCACTCATTTGATGATATTTATTATGGTGAAGTGTACTCTTTTTTTAATAAAAATATTAATTGGTGGACAAAACTATTAATATTTTGTACAAGTAAAAATGTAAATAAATTATAAATATGGTTACTTGTTTAATTTCTTTGAGGAGAGGATCATGCTAAATGATATTTTTTGAGATAAAAGTCCTTGTGATGATATAGGTTTGAAATCCTTCCTTCAAGTTGTGAGCTTGATTTCAAAATTAAAGGCCTATTTGCAAAGGGTATACAACATTGAGGGTATGTCAGCCTTATTTGCATTTTGAGTGTGAAGGAGTTCAAACATTGTTGTGTTTAGAATTTGTTGAATATTGTGAATGTTGTTGCACCGATGTCATTAGAGACTTTCAATTGTATCTTGAACCTAAAAAAGATTTTAAAATTTGTAATATTTATTTAATTATGTTATAAAAAATATTTTATTATATATAAATATTAAACCTTGTTGTTAGGTACTTTGATGGTCGTTTGCATTCTCTACAAGTGTATTGATTTTCCTCTTTTGTAACTTTCTTTTGACATCTCTCACATGCAACATAATTTCAACCAAACATATCATCGATCTCATTGACTGTTTCATGACTTGTGAACACATTATCCTATTATTTCATATATATTAAAACTAAAAAAATCAAGTATTATTGAATATTATAAGTATGAAGATCATGGTAGGTTAGCATACGTGTGATTCTGATACTCATTCCATTGACATTATATATTGCAAAGGTCTTTTATTTTTTGACATTCTCTTGTCAAGATCAGTGTTAACAGAACTTGAAGAAGATAGTTCTTTTATTTGATGTTGCTCCATTTTTTCTTGAAAAATAGTTATTTAGAATAAAATTTATAATTTTTTAACTACATCAACAAAAAAATTAGAATAAACTAACGATTTTGTTTGTTGAATGTAATAAAATGTGTATAATGAAATAAAATAAAAGAGGAAAGTCCATTTTACCCTATCTTGAACTCTGCAAAGGTTGATATAGATCTTTGTACTTGAAGTTGAGTTGATTGAATACTCATCTAACAATTATTAAAATATAATTTTTAGTAAATTAAAATTATAATAGTAAATAAAATAAATAAACTATTGTAAGCAAAAAGTATGATATAGACTTAATTGAATTAAAATTATTTATTTATTAAATAAGTTGAATTGAAAACAATGCTTAAGATAGTAAAGAAACATCTCAAATAAATAAATAAATATCAAATTAAATAAACATGCTAATATAAAAATAAAGAGATAGGAAATTATGGAACAATTTTTTATTTAAATGTTATTTAAAGATTATATATATATATATATATATATATATATATATATATATAAAGAAAAGAAAATAGTAGTAAGAAAAGAATGTTAGAAATTTTATAATTCCTAATTAATTAATTAGTGTGGACTACATATTATATTTATCATATATATTAGTTATTTACATTTATAGACTCAATAAAAGTGATCTAATTTGATGAGCCTATTGGACTATCATCAGAAATTAATATGGGCTTGATAAACGGAAACTAGTTTGGCCCGTTAGGAAATAATGGGAACTCTAACAGGTTAAAACCTAAAGTAAGGTTGTGGTCCCCGATACACCAAAGTTATAAATTGTATTCCCTTCTCCCCATCTGACGAGAAGCCTAAGGTCCCAAAAGGAAAACGATGATTTGGTTGAGGAAGAACACAAAACCAACAATTTCTCAGACTTATCAATTCCGCTGCTTATCATGGATTCAAGTATTTTTCACAACCCCTCTTGATAATCTAACGTAATGTGTCTTCGGTGATTATTGGTATTTTATTAAGATCCCTAAAATTCCAAACAAGTAATATCAGAGCCACCATTATTGTTAGATTATTGGGAATTAAAGTTATTTGGTTTGTGTTATACCTGTATTATTTTGTTACATGAACCCTAATTTTATTTTGGGATTTTATCTTTGCAATTATAATTATGATTGTAAGTTTGGAAATATTTTTTTCTTTTTGATCACGATATAATAATCATCACATGCACATTCATGTTTTGCGTTCGGATTCCACGAGAAAAAACTATTTTTTTCCCTTTTTGCTTCTCATTCACGTGTTTGTTTTTTTTTTGTTATGGCTGTTGGTTTTGTTTCCTTATGCATGCCATGAATCCATGCCATACATGTCATGACATGTGATACATAATCTTTGGCTTTATTATATCATCATTATAAGAGAACCCCTGTTGTGTATCGTTAAATGCAATTTGGCTTTTGCATTTTATTTTTGTTTTCCTTGTTTTTATTTGTGAATTATGTGTATTAATTGGTGATTCCCATTATGTTTTGGTGTAAATTCAGAAATTACAAACCCTCAAAATTATTC
The DNA here is from genome assembly GCF_004193775.1 of Glycine soja. Lineage (NCBI taxonomy): Eukaryota > Viridiplantae > Streptophyta > Magnoliopsida > Fabales > Fabaceae > Glycine > Glycine soja. The sequence goes on along the minus strand of NC_041009.1, from coordinate 21,580,337 downwards.
TTTTTTGTATGTTTGGTAATTTTGATTGAGTTGATTGAAACAATATATTATCAAAGCAATCTCTATTGCGTAAATTAATTTAATTAAAATTGCATAGATATTAGTATAAAATTATTTATGCAAATTGTGCTCAGCCCAAAGGAAGACATAATTTGGCTAAATAATTTTGTACTTGCGATGATAAATGTGTGATAATTATAAGGTGTTTTCATGTGAATTATAGTTGGTCCAAAGAAAGACTATGATTTGACAGAATTTATTGTCAATATTTGATCATTGTGTTGAGAGTACCTATTACAAATTAATTTCTCTGTCCAAAGACTATGAATCAATGTTGTCTTGGGTATCTTGTGATGAGTTTGTTATGTGAACTATTTTACACATATCTTGTTTTATATATATGTATATATATATATAATAACTTGTTGGCTTATTTGTGAGCATCTAATTATTTTTATTTTTATTATTATTCATTTTCTGTTGCTAGTGCTGCAAATGTATCTGCTCAAGTGAACAGTATCCCTATGCTGAATGGGACAAATTTTAAGGTCTGGAAGGAAGTCGTAAAAATTGTTCTCGGCTGTATGGATTTGGATTTGGCATTGAGAACAGAACGACCCACTTTCACTCCGGAAGGGAAAATTTGTGAAATGGGATTGTTCCAATCGAATATGCATTATGATTATGAAGTGCTCTATTCCAGAAGAGTTTCGGAACTTTATTTCTGAGGGTGAAAATGCAAAGAAATTTATTGATGAAATTGAACAGTACTTTGCCAAAAATGAGAAGGCGAAGACGAGTAACCTTTTGGCTAAACTCATCTCCATGAAGTATAAGGGCAAAAGTAATATAAGGGAGTACATAATGGAAATGTCTAACTTGGCATCTAAACTGAAAGCACTTAAGTTAGAGCTTAGTGAAGACCTGCTCATGCATTTTGTTTTGATCTCAGTGCCTACACACTTTGGGCAATTCAAAGTGAGTTATAACACTCAGAAGGACAAATGATCCCTTAATGAGCTTATATCTCACTGTGTGTAAGAGAAGGAGAGGCTACAGAGAGACAGATCTGAAAGTGCTCATGTAAGCTCCACCTCTCAAAATAGGAAAAGAAAGAAAACTAAGGGTGCTGCTAAAGGGTCTTCTAAGCAAAAGAAACCAAAGAAGGATGAGGAATTTACCTACTACTTCTGCAAGAAGTTTGGACACATGAAGAAAGAGTGTCCCAAGTACACCACATGGCGTGTAAAGAAAGGTAAATCTCTTGCTCTTGGTGGGTAGATTTTGGTGCTACTACTCACATAAGTGTAACCATGTAGGGTTGCCTGTGGAGCCGACTACCAAGTGATGATGAAAGATTCATATTTGTTGGCGATGGCAAAAAGGTTGTGGTGGAGGCTATAGGAACTTTTAGATTGCAGTTAAAGACTGGATTTTATTTATATTTGTTTGAGACTTTTGTTGTACCGCCTTTTAGACGGAATTTAATTTCTATTTCTAGTTTGGACAAGTTTGGTTTTTCTTGTTCATTTGGAAATAATAAAGTTAGTCTCTACCAGAATTCAAATTTGATTTGTTTCGATTCCTTAATTGATAATCTATATATGTTGGATGTTAGTTGTTCCTATAATGAAATACTACAAACAAATTCACGTGGTACAAAAAGGAAATTAAAAGAGAATTCAACCACTTTATGGCACAAACGCTTAGGTCATATTTCTAAACAGAGAATTCAGAGACTTGTGTCGGATGAAATTCTTGAACCTTTAGATTTATTAGACTTTGAAGTCTGTGTTGAATGCATAAAGGGAAAATGAACAAACATAAGGAAATTAGGTGTCAAAAGAGCTAAAGACATCTTAGAACTGGTACATACAGACATTTGTGGTCCTTTTCCAACACCTTCTTGAAATAGGCAACAATACTTTGTCTCGTTCATAGATGACTACTCTAGATATGGTTACCTTTATTTGATACATGAAAAGTCCCAATCCCTAGACGTTTTTAAGAGTTTCAAGGCTGAAGTTGAACTTCAACTTGGAAAGAAAATTAAGGCTGTCAAATCTAACTGTGGTGGTGAGTACTATGGTAGATATGATGGATCAGGAGAACAACGTCCAAGACCTTTTGCGTTTTTTCTCAAAGAGTGTGGAATTGTTCCACAATACACTATGCCAGGAAAACCTAGCATGAATGGTGTTGCAGAACGACGAAACTGAACTCTTAAGGATATGGTGAGAAGTATGGTTAGTCATTCTTCTTGGCCAGAGTCACTTTGGGGAGAAGCCTGACTGCAACTTACATCCTTAATAGGGTGCCAAGTAAAGTAGTCAATAAAACCCCTTATGAACTTTGGACTGGCAAAAAGCCAAGCATTAAGCATCTGCATATTTAGGGTTGTCCGACTCAGACGCGGCCTTATAGGCCACATGAAAGAAAACTGGATTCAAGAACAATTAGCTGCTATTTTGTTGGCTATGTTGAACGCTCTCGGGGCTATAAGTTTTATGATCCCACTTTAAGATCAATATTTGAAATGGGAAATGCAAGATTTCTTGAGGAAGTTGAGTTTGGGAAGGAAGAGAACATAAGGAAAGTTGTCTTTGAGGAAGAACCTGTTATTACCAGTGCTCAGGTTCTCATACCTATTGTTGTTCAAGAAACAACTTCAGTAATAGAAAACAATGTTCAAACTATTGTTGATGACATTGTTCAAGAACAAGACAACGATGAGGTTCCTCCTCAAATACCTATATAGCAACCTCAACAACCTCAAGAAGTGCCATTAAAGAGATCTGATAGAGATAGGAGAAGTGCAATCCCTGATGATTATATTATCTTTCTCCAAGAACATGAGGATGGCATTGGTTTAACAGAGGATGATCCGATTAACTTCTGTCAAGCCATGCGTAGTTCTAACTCTCAAAACTAGATCAATGCCATGAAGGATGAGATGAAATCTATGCAAGACAATGATGTTTGGGATCTCGTCGAATTGCCTAAAAGTGTGAAACCTATTGGTTGCAAATGGATATTTAAAACCAAAAGGGATTCAAAGGGCAATGTCAAGAGATATAAGGCTCGTCTAGTTGCTAAAGGATTTACCCAAAAGGAAGGCATTGACTATAAAGAAACCTTTTTCTCTAGTATCTTCAAAGGATTCTTTTAGAACCATAATGGCACTGGTAGCTCATTATGATTTAGAACTACGTCAGATGGATGTTAAGACTGCATTTCTAAATGGTGACATTGAAGAAACAATTTATATGATGCAACCAGAAAACTTTGTATCAGGTGACTCAAAGTATATGGTTTGCAAACTAAATAAATCCATCTACGGTTTGAAACAAGCTTCCCGTCAATGGTATTACAAGTTCCATCAAGTCATTACCTCATATGATTTTGAGGCAAATGCGGTTGATGATTGTGTATACCACAAGTTTAGTGGGAGTAAATACTCATTCTTGGTGTTATATATCGATGATATACTACTTGCTAGCAACGATATAAGCTTCTTACAAGAGACTAAGAAATTTATGATGAAAATTTTTTAGATGAAAGATCTTGGGGAAGCCTCTTTTGTATTAGGAATCAAGATACTAAGAGATCGCTATCAAGGTATCCTAAGGTTGTCACAAGAGAGTTATATCGATAAGGTCTTAGATAAAATCAACATGAAAGATAGTAAACCTGGAGATACCTCGATAGCTAAAGGAGAAAAATTTAGTCTCAAACAATGCCCCAATAATGACCTTGAAAGAATAGAGATGCAAAAGATTCCTTATGCATCAGCAGTAGGAAGTCTAATGTATGCTCAAGTTTGCACTCGTCCCGATATAGCATTTGTAGTAGGAGTTATGGGCAGATATTTGAGTAATCTTGGAATGCAGCATTGGAAAGCAGCAAAACGTGTGATGCGTTACCTAAAGAGAACAAAAGGATACATGTTCACTTATTAGAAGTCTGAGAATTTGGAGATCATTAGGTACTCAGACTCTGATTTTGCTGGATGTCAAGATAGCAAACGCTCCACATTTGGATACATATTTATGCTGACTGGAGGAGCTATCTCTTGGAAGTCTGCTAAACAGACTTTCATAGCTTCTTCGACCATGGCCGCGAAGTTCATTGCTTGTTTTGAGACATCCAACCATGGGATATGGCTAAGAAATTTTGTCACTGGTTTATGTGTGGTTGACGGCATTGAAAGACCATTAAAGATTTATTGTGACAAAAACTTAGCAGTTCTTTACTCCAACAACAATAGGAGTGCAACCAAATCAAAGTTCATTGACATCAAGTTTTTGGTTGTTAAAGAAAGAGTTCATAATATACAAATTTCCATAGAACATTTAAGGACTAATGATATGCTAGTTGACCCACACTTACGAAAGGTTTGGTAACTAAAGTTTTTCATGAGCACACTGATCATATGGGAGTGATTCCTTATAGTACCTTAGTTTAGTGGGAGTCCCATTTATGTTCTATATATGCCTTATGTTTTTCAGATATTTGTATAGATTGATTTTCTATAAAATAAAGTTGAAGATAATCATTTCATTCTGAGCTTGTTTTGTTTGCAATAATTATATTGTGTTTGGATTGATCTCTATAAAAAATGAAGTTTGGATTAGTTGGAAATGAACATGAATAAGATCACATTGCATGTTATTTTCATGCTGCTTATCCATATTTGATCTATGTCACCAAGTATATGTGACATTGGTGATCATTGTGGCTCAATCACGTTGGATTGTGAGGAAAACTACAATGGTTTTGTGTTACTATATAAGATGAACCAAATTGTTTAAGGAAAGTCTAAAAGTAAATAACTTATGATTACGCACCTAAAGACTTTTGCAATATAAATGATTAAGGTTAATATGAAGCTCAAGTGGGAGATTGTTAGAAATTTTATAATTCCTAATTAATTAATTAGTGTGGGCTACATATTATATTTATCATTTATATTAGTTATTTACATTTATGAGCTCAATAAAAGTGATCTAATTTGGTGAGCCTATTGGACTATCATCAGAAATTAATATGGGCTTGATAAGCGGAAACTAGTTTGGCTCATTAGGGAATAATGGGAACTCTAACAGGTTAAAACCTAAAGCAAGATTGTGGTCCCCGATACACCAAAATCAGAAATTGTATTCTCTTCTCCCCATCTAACAAGAAACCTAAGGTTCCAAAAGGAAAACGATGATTTGGTTGAGGAAGAACACAAAACCAACAGTTCCTCAGACTCATCAACTCCGCTGCTTATCATGGATCCAAGTATTTTTCACAACCCCTCTTGATGATCTAACGTAATGTGTTTCCGGTGATTATTGATATTTTATTAAGATCCCTAAAATTCAAAACAAAGAAAAGATATATTTTTTGAGGTTATGTTTGTCCGCAAAGTAACCTTAATAACTTTATTTCTGAAAATAACCCATTAAAAAGGGAGATGTGAAAATATAATATTTTATATTATATTCTATTGTGTAAAGAAATATATATTGATGAATTATACAAAATTATTATTTAAACAAAATTTATAATTAATGATAAAGTAAGAATATTATATTTACTCTTTTGGTATATGGTTTTGTTATGTTGTGAGTAACATTAAAGAATGGAGAAGGAAAAGGGAATAGTGATAGACACAAAAGAATACTCTCTTCCTTCAAATCATCAATTGTGTTGTCGTGGCAGCGTAATAGTAAGGAGCTCAACTTTTATATATTATAAATAGATACTTTTACTTATAGGTACATATGGCTATGCTGCCCTAGAGATTCCACAAAACAATACATTAATAGAAAAATGCGATGTTTACTCTTTTGGTGTAGTTCTACTAGAAGCGATATGCAAAGACAAGCTAACAAATGTTGAAAACAAGCAAAAACATCCTGTTGAGGAGAATATTGATCCTAATCTCAAAGGCAAGATTGCACCAGAGTGTTGGGAAGTAGTTATGGATATCACAGAAAGATGCTTGAAGTTTGATCCAAATGAGCGACCAATAATGGGTGAAGTGGAGGTTCAACTTGAGATTGCTCTACCACTGTAGGAAGAAGCAGATATTAGAAATAATTATAATGATTATACCTTATTATCTATGATCATTATTAAGTAGTCCTTAACCATAATAGGCACCATGCAATAATTTCTCCTACATGAGACATTTAATTATCTTTTGGTCTATTACTATGTTAAACCACCAACGTGCTCTCATAAACAAATAAGCGATTTAAGTAAGTGCAACAAATATAATGGTGGAACAAGCAACAAATCAACAAGTCAGATATTGTTCCCACAAGATTGAAGCATCACAATTCACACAACTGATTACTACTCAGGAAGAACAAGACATTAGTGACTTAAAATGTAAGACAAAATATGAAATCAAAATTAAATATAATGTTATTGTTCATCAATTTTCTATTTTATGTGATGACAATGGGTATGATTGTTAGGGATTCGTATTGGGTAATCAATATTCTCACAAAAAAATTACTCACACCTACAAAGGATTGTGAGAACACACACAAGGATTATACTGTAGAAAAATAATAACAAACACAAGAATTTAACGTGATTCGACACTTCTTGCTTACGTTCATGGAATCGTCTCAAAAAGTATTTCATTATCACAAAAATGATTACAAAATTGTAACAGACCCCAAATAGTGTATCACTTTACAAACCTAGTGATGCAATCCTTCCTAGGAAGGGACCAATCACTAGAACCATGAGCAAGAGGCTCCAAGAAGATTGGGCTAGAGCTGCTGAAGAAGGCCCTAGGGTTCTCATGAACCTTAGGGTAGATTTTTGAGCCCATAGGCCAAGGTTGGGTCCAATTATCTTTGTACATATTAGACTAGGATGTCATTATATTTGGTCCTTGTATTTAGGGCTCCATATTGTAGGTAGGGTACCCTAGAAATATAGGATTTTTCAGCCCTTGTATTTTTGGGCACCTAGACTAGTTTTGTATTAGGGGTAGTTTTGTAATTTTGCATGCACTAAGTGGATATTTGATGTGTGTGGTTGGAAATAAATTTAATTGAATTGATAGAAGCCCAATCCAATTAAATTTTAGAGGGGGAGGTGAGCATTTGCTTACTACACCCCATTGCCACATCATATAGTCACACTTTGTGCATGTCCTTCATGCTTTTCATGCCTCATGACACCTAAGCACACTTAGTGGAGAATCTTGGAATTGATCTTGGATTAGTGGGCTGAACCATAACTAAAATTCACTAATCATAATTAGTGAAATTTTGGCTCCAAAGTTTGGCTCCACAAATTCAATTTCAAATTCAAGTGAAATTTGAATTTCCCTCCAATTTTGTGTGACACTTAGGCTATAAATAGAGGTCATGTGTGTGCATTTTTTTCAACTTTGATCATTTGAATATTAAACTTCAGATCTCAAAGCTCATTTAGAGCACAAAATTTCGTGCTCTTCTCTCCCTCTCCCTTCATTCATCTCCTTCTTCCTCCAAACTCTTATCCATGGCCTTCTATGGTGGTGAGCTTCTTCTAGACTCATCTTCTCCTTGAAGTGGCGTCTCCTCTCTCTCTTCCTTTCTCCATTCCGCTGCCATTCATCTTCCAAGAAGCAAAGAAATCCATTGATGAAGAAGATCCTAGGCCTACAAGCTCCAATGGAGCTTGCATCACCTAGGTACCTCACTCAATGGTTATAAGAAATGATAACACTCTTACACCAAGACACTTTTCTCAACAAAGTGACTTTGATTCACAATCTTTCTTCTCACACACTCTCTCTACATGAGTGTTTCTTCTCTATTTATAGTGAAGATTGCCACCAACTACAGTAAATAAGTTCTCTTGGAATCTTCCAATGCATCCATTCAAATAATCTTCATCTAGTAAAATGCAATCTTTCACTTTGCATTTAAGCCACCTAAACCTTAGTGATAAAAATTCAATTCCCAATATGCATGCACCTTATCTTTTGGCTTGAAACTCAATAATTCGAAACCCCTAATTGTGTTCTTCCTTCTTTGATCTCATCTAAATCTTATACAAGTACACAAATACTAACAACATTTAAAGTTCATATTTCATACAAATAGATTAAGCCCAATCTTTTTGTTAAACCCATGCCTAATAAATTCGAGTTTAAATATATTAGCATTTTAGTTAGTCTTAACTTACTTTATCCCTGGACACCCTATGCAAACCCAAACCCATATATGTTAGGAACATGACTACATTATGCTATGCTAACTACACTAAACAGGTATTTCATAATTATTCTTTGTTTACTGATATTGCTGATAGCATGTTTATAGCTGAACATATTCCATGATTATGGCCCAATATTGGTCAGCTACCACTACACGACTAACAAACTTACACTGAAATGGTTACAACGGAAATGGATGATGGATAAAAGGCAATAACAGAATGATATGTAGTAGTAACAAAATGATATGTGATGGGATATTCTCCAACTGTTATGGGACACATAATCACGTAAATGGATGGACTTCTTAGTAGTCCTCTTAGGTCTATTATGGGACATGTTACAACTGGTGTTGCTATCATTACCTACCACTGGAAAATCAACCTTGTCCTCAAGGTTGAAGAGGGACTTCAAACCATGGTTTCACATAGAGGCTCCAAAAATGGATCATTGCAAGAGAAGAAAGTGATGCAAAGGCAGAGGTAAAGCTAACTAGTGTTCCATGGGGCTGAGTGGACGAAGCCATTACGTTGAGGAATAGAAATAAAACATGGGGGATTGGATTGTAAGGGAATGCAAACCATGAATCCTACCACCGGGATCAAAAATGAAAATGTTCTTCTCAGTATAGCTAATGACCTTCTTGTCGAGCCCTTAAACAATGGCAGACGTGGTAGGCACATGGATAGTTCGCATCATGTTGAGCCCAAAAATGACACTAGCATCCTTGGCAGCTTGACATTGTGAGTCATTGAAGTAAACATGCACAATAACAACCACATTCCTTATGGTGGATCCTGGATACACCTCTACGATCTCCTTCATCTTCATGAGAATGGTTGAGTGTGTAGCGGCCTGATTCATCGCAACGCCAATCGGTTGTTCAATGTTAGGGAAAGGCACGTCGAGTGGGGTAGTTCAGTGACCCTAATTGTTGGCTATGATTTCAACATGACCATATTGCCACACGCCGATGCAAGGGTGCATCATTCGCAAAATGACACTACTAGCAGGACCATCTTCTTTGTCGGCCATTGGCGTGTGGGGCTTACTATTGGTAGGTAGGTGGACGGAGGAGGAAGTTCCTATGTTTTGGTGTTCCAGCCTTGCCATTGGCACTACAAAATCCATGGAACGTAGAGTCGGCATGGTCCGCACAATTTGTAGAGCGGTGGTACCGCAGAAGGCTAGCAAGCGGTTCCGAGTACTCGCAAAATTAATCCCAAGGGATTAAGCTCGATGTACATAAGGAGAAGGTGTGTGCTGAAACGAAAAGGATGGGTCCAACAAAGGTGGTTGCTGATGGATGGCTGTGTGGAAAGGATGCAACAGAAAGAGGTGGACTGACAGGTGGTGTGGTCTAGCATGGTTAGAGCAGAGGGACAGGCAGCCATGGGTGGCAGGTCGGACCAATTAGTTAGAAACATAACTACACTATGCTATGCTAACTACACTAAACAGGTATTTCATAATTCTTCTTTGTTTATTGATATTGCTTATACCATATTTATAGCTGAACATATTCCACGATTGTGGCCCAACATTGGCCAGCTATCACTACACAACTAACAAACTTGCACTGAAATGATTACAACAGAAATGGATGATGGATAAAAGGCAATAACAAAATTATATGTAGTAGTAACAAAATGATATGTTATGGGATATTCTCTAGTTGTTATGGGACACGTAATCACGTAAATGGATGGACTTCTTAGTGACCCTCTTGGGTCTGCTATGAGACATGTTACAACTGGTGTTGCTATCAGTATACCTAGTTATATCCATATAGCTCCTAAAGTGTATGAATTTTGATTTGTTTTTTACAATTTAATTTTTTTTCTTAAAGTGGGGACGTCTAATTTACCTATGAAGAAAATAAGCACATATCATTTCACCAAAAAACTGTTGCGTGGCATGTTAGTTGCTCCGAATAAATGATGCAATTTCAGGACATCTAACCTTAAAAGGTTCTGTCTGGTCAAACCGTGGCAATATTAAATTATATGAACACAAATGTTTGGCCAGCTTACAGAGAAGCGTACGTGATACAAAAGCAACAAGGTCCTTGCGTTGAACAGGATTTTTTTGAAGCTTTGTCGCCTTGCCTTCACTCCAGGTTCCTAACCTTTGTAATGTTGTTATACATATTCAAGATCTTTATTTCTAAAAGCATGAAAATTCCCATTCAACTGATTTTATTCTATTTTTTGAGGTATTTATTGCTTTTTCGTTAGCTTTACATCACTTACAACATAGAAACTAGCCCAATTTCTACTTTTTAGTCATATGGCATAAAGTTTGTGTCTATGTAAATCCATTAAGAAACATCAACAATAAAGCTTTATCTCACTAGGTGAGATTGGCTATGTGACACTCTATTCTGACATACATATTTATAAAATATCATATATGAAAATGAAAAATTAATGAAAGATTTTATTCAATGAAGCAAATTGAGCTAAGTTGAGTTTGTTATACTTATATTATATGTGTGTGTGTGCTTTCGTTTATCTCTACCTATTTAGGAATGTGATAACTCACTTCTTGTATGTTGTTTGTGATTGGATCTTGTAATGATCTCGAACCTTGTGTTCATGGGAGAAAATGGTTAGGTAGATAACTTTAAAGAACCTTATGCTAGAGGACGTTAGGATACAATGCTCTAATAGGATGTAGTATTGTACATGGGTTTCTATATTATTTACATAATGTTCTTAACATGCTACTTTATGTTATTCCGCTGCTTAACTTGTTTCCTTTTGTAAAAATTGGATGATCTTGTTTTGGGCCACAAATATTTTCACACTCTTATTTGATAAGTTTTTAATTTGATGATTAACATGGATGTGAATGTTTTACTCACCTGAACTTTTTTATGTTCATCGAATAAAATCTCTTTAATTAATTTCATATTTTCATGTCTGCTATTATATAAATATGTATATGTCAGGGTAAAGGATGTCACAGAAATCATGTAAAAATATTTTTTAGTTCAAAAATGAAATTGAGTTATTTGCCAGTTTTGTCACTCAAGGCATTTTTTGTCTCTCTAGTAAGATTTTATGACCCCAAAGACAAGAAGACTGTTGTGACTGGGCACTGCCAATGGATCTCTCCATAATTTCCTAAATTGTCATGATATGAAAAATGGAATCACTTTTGTGGGTACATAGGCTAAAAGATCTTTGAAAGAGAAATGCATGGACTACATTACATTCACATAGGAGTAAGGCGCACCATCTTTAAGCATGCAACTAATATTCCTCAACATCTTAGTCATTCATTAGTTGTTGCACGGAAATCGAGGAAGAGAAAATATAATGAATAGTTCTGATTTTAGCTATAGAGAAAATTTTAATGGAGATGCAGAAGAGGATCCATACTGATTTTGGATAATATTGTGGTGCCTGAACCCTCATATTTTTTGTTTTCCTTACATGTATTTTTTTATCAGCAAATATTAGTTGTTTGTTTTAGTTGGCGTTAAAATTCTATTTGTTTTAATTTGAGGAAAAATGTAAGAGAGAAGGAAAAATAATAGAGAAGAACGTGAGCTTTATTTGAAATAGTTGACACAATTTTTTATTGAATAAGTCTCATATTTAAATACATTTAAAATAAATGAATAAAAAGATCATGCTCCATTATTTTAACAACATCTATTGCATACTGATAATTTAAAAACAAAATCAAAAACTAATTTAAAATTTGACACTGACTTATTCACTAACAGCACAATAATTAATTCAAATTAAAAATCAAAACTGTCTTGACAACATCTAAGGCACGTTCAACAACACTTTTCCTTGTCTTGGAGGCTGGAAAGTCCAATCTTCTTCAAAAATTCAACATGTAGGTTTACAATGCTAAAAAAAAACTATTGCTTCCTTCACATGTAATGAAGCCTTAGCATTTTCAGCTTTCAAGTTCGTAGCAGGAACTTTAAACACTTCTCATTCTGCTCTATTCTTTCATCTTTCTCCCTCAAGTGTATCTTCTTGTGCGTATGCTCTTGTGCAATAGCTCTAAATTTTTCTTTAATTAAACTACTTTGGGACTTAGGGGTTGCAATTTTAGAATTTATTTGTTTTTCTTCAACTTTCTGTCTTTTGTGAGACAAATAAGTGATATTCTCTTTTGTTAAAAAAAAAAACAATTTGTTCCTCCTCCAATGGATTTAAAGCAAAGCTTTTTCCTCTCATGTTTACGTTGAGAATATCCTTGTCTTCTTCATCTTTAATCAAGTAAATTTTATTTTCGAACAACGCTTTATAACCTTTCTCAACTGGTTGTCCAACACTCAACAAATTCTAATAAATTTCAGGAACATACAACACATTAGAAATGAGTTTTGTATCTCCGTTAGTTGAGATTGCTACAGTTCTCTTTCCATTCACTATGATGAACTTGTCATCTCCAACTCGAACCTTCAATGTGCTTATATTGCTCAGTTCCTTGAATAAATCCTTATTATTTGTCATGTGGTTAGTACAATCACTGTTAATAAGCCAATTTTGACTTGATTCAATACTAGAGAAACATGTAACAACAAATAGGTACTTCTCTTCCAGATCAGCAGCCTTTGTAGCTTCGTTGTGTGGTTGATTCTTGTTTTTGTGAATAACAACTTCATGCCTTATTTGATTACACTCATTGTACTTACCATTAGGTCTTTTCCAGCATCTGAATGGAGGATGTCCTTTCTTTGTACAATGTTGGCAAGGCGGAAGATTTCTTCCAATTTCCTTTTGCATTGCTTGATGTTGAACTTGATCTCGTTCCATCAAAGTTCTTGTTTTTCCTGTATTTGATCACATTTTGGTGCTTGGTTGGTAAAGTTCCTTCAACTGTTGATTATTCTCTCATCAATCTTCTTTGATCCTAGGCTTGCAAGGCATGTATCACCTCTACCAAAGAGATCTTGGACAAATCCTTTGTAATCTCCAAAGTGGTTATTGATGTTTCATATCTCTCAGGAACTGTAACCAGAATTTTTTTCAACGATTATAGAATATGCAAATGTAGTGCCTAGCAATCTAACCTTGTTAGCGATGCCAAACAATTTGTCCAAGTACCCTTTAGTTGTCTCAAATTCCTTCATCTTTTGCACCTCAAATTCTCTCGTCAGGTTTAGCACTTGCATGCCACGAACGTGTTCATCCCTTTCACACTCTTCCTTTAAATAATCCCAAATTTCTTTGGGTGAACTGAGAGTCATGATCTTGGTGAAGATCGTCTGAGAAACACTAGCAAATAGGCATGTCTTTGCCTTCGCTTTCTTTGTTTTCCTTGGGATGCTTTATTTGGACCACGGTGGGATTTTCAGACAACAGAGACACTCCATAATCTTCTTCCACAACATCCCACAAATCAAAAGACTCCATGTAGGACTTCATTTTCACCTTCCAAAGGTCATAACTCTCCACATCAAAGACAGGAGGAGCAATTTGCGAGAAACTAGATTCAACATCCATTTCACAAGTCCCTCAAGAAGAGAGCTCTAATACCAATTGTTGGTTTTAATTTGAGAAAAAAAATGATAGAGAAGATGTGAGTTTTATTTGGAATAGCTTACATAGTTTTTTTTTATTGAATAAGTCTCATATTTAAATACATTTAAAATAATTGAATAAAAATATCATGTTCCATTATTTTTGGATCTACTACTGCCTACTAATAATTCAAAAACAGAATCAGAAACTAATTTAAAATTTGACACTAACTTATTCACTATTCAGCATAATAATTAATTCAAATTAAAAATTAGAATTGTCTTGACAACAACTAAGGTATGTTCAACAACAAATTCAAACTTACCATCTCTCACCTTCTTTCCTTTTTTCTTTACCGCTAGACCAATCTTGTATTTTCTATCTACAAGTATGGTTTCTTGAATCAAAATCAATACCAAAACCTATATCAAATGATGAATTATAGATAGTTTTTAATGTTGTAAGTTTGTATAAAAGAATTTCAGCTACTAATTTAACCCAATAATTTCTCTTATAGATCTTCACCCTCTCCAGCTATGAGTTAATTGGTTGATTAAAGAAATTGTGCAAGGATTAGTGATATTGTAAAATCTATCAAAAAAACATCATCTACATCACTCAAGTATCAAATAAAGCATAAAAAAACTCAATAGCTTTAACTTTTTACATAAAAACTTATAAATATTAAAAAAATCAACATATTTAATCAAACACATGGTGCTAATTATTTCAAGTACTTAATATTCTCAACCAGACGCCAAGTAGTCATAAAATAATAGTCATTGATATTAAAAAAAGTACTTGTCTGTGGTCTGCTTTAAAAATTGTCACGTGTAGGGGTGTCAAACCGAGCTAGGCCCGGCGGGCTGGGCTGGAATTTGAGACCCGTAAACCATTTAGGCCCGCCCCGTTTAGCCTGCAAGCCCGTCAGGCCAGAGGCGGGCCAGCCCGCGGGCTAGTGCTGTTTAAAAAAAAAAAGATTATGGACTCTGAAATGGTCCAAGCGCACTCTCGCAGTCCAAATGGCCTAAAAGCACGCAAGCTAGACCAGACCCTCACAGCCTCTTAAATTGAATCTCATTTCTCATTCTTTTGAATCTCTTCTCTCGAGCCTTCTCTCTCAAGACCCTCACCCTCGACCTCAAGTCCTCCCCTTTCTCTTTCGATTTCGAACCCCATCAGCCTCACGTCTTTGATTGGACTTCGAGAGCCTCGCCCTCAGTCCCTGACAGCTTCCGTCCACAGCGGCGACTCCGCGTCAGCCTTACTCTCACGGCCTCCCTCTCTCTCAAGACTCTCACCCTCAACCTCGAGCCCTCAAGCCCTCAACCTTCTCTTTCAATTTCAAACCCCAACATTAGCCTCACGTCTTCGATTGGACTTCGAGCCTCACCCTCAGTCCCTCACGGCCTCCTTTTGTGGCTCTACGTTATCCTCATCCTCCCCCTCACACCAAACACTTATCTCTGCGACTGTGCGTCTCTGTGCCACCACTTATCTCGTTTTCCACACTATAAGTCCTACTTCTTTCTTTTTTCCTATTTGTTGCTTGAAATTGTTCTTCTCTGACCTTACAATGTGGATTGTTGCTTAAAATGCTACATTTCCTAAAAGTAATTGTTGAATGTGTTAGGAGATGCATTGTTGATCTAATTTTGTAGTTGTTATTGTAATATTGTTGATGTGATTTTGCTACTTCCTAATCCCTATTGTAATTGTTCTAATTTTGTAGTTGTTAACTTGTTATTGTAATATTGCTGATCTGATTTTGCTACTTCTTAATTCTTATTGTAATTTTTTTGATTTTGTTGTGATTGTTGTCTTGTCTTGTTGAATAATAAATAGTAGTTTTGATTACTTAATCTCATTAACAGGTTTTTGACAATTGGCATGGAAACTAGAAAAGAGTCAATTAATAAGCCAGTTTCTTCTAGTTCTATGTCTATTGATGAAAATGAGGACAAATCAAGTCATGAAGAGATTCAATCTCAATTTGTTGAGCCTAGTGGTAGTAGTAAAAGGCCTAGGTCTTTAAGGTCTAAAGTATGGCAATTTTTCATTAATATAGGTGTGTGTGATGATGGAAAAACTAGGGCAGCATGTAATGCTTCTGGAAAAAAATATGCAATTGGTGGTAAAACGCACGGTACTTCTCAGTTAAAACGTCATCTTAAGAAGTGTGAGAAAAGTAAAGGGCCTGATATTGGTCAAATGATGTTAGACATGCAAGGAAAATTGAAAGTTAGAAAAATAGATGAAGCGGTCGTGCATGAATTGATTGTTGATTTAATGGTTAAGCATGATTTGCCTTTGAGATTTGTTGAGTTTAAGGAGTTGTGGGTATTATTAGAATATTTGAATCCGGATGTAACTCCATTTACTAGAAATACCGGTAGGGGGTCTTGGTTAAAAAATATATGAGACAAAAGGCGGACCTTAAAGAGGAACTTGCTTCCATCCCTAATAGGATTTCTTTGACTTGTAATACTAAGGGTTTTATTTGCTTGACTGCTCATTATGTTGATTAAAAGTGGAATTTACAAAATCATTAATTTTCAACAAATGCCTCCTCCTCACACTGGTTTTGAGTTGTGTAAAAAAGTTTTTGCTTTCTTGCATGATTGGGGAATAGAGAAGAAAATTTTCAACATCACTTTGGATAATGCTTCTGCTAATGATGTGTTGCAAAAAACTTTAAAAAGTCAACTTGTTTTACAAAAAGGGTTGGTATGTGATGGTGAGCACTTTCATGTGCGTTGTTGTACACACATATTAAGTACATGAAGTTTTGAAATGGAGGGATTAGAGGCACACAAGGTGACAAGGTCATCTAGATTCTAGATATTGAAGTTTGTGATAGGTTTTATTCTTTTATTGTTTACTATTAGTATATTATTATTTTTAGTTATAAAAAATTATGAAAAGACAAGAGTTAGATTCAAAATTGATGTTACCAACAACGATAAAGGACAATACAAAATCTGGAAAAAATAAATAAATAAATTGGCGGATGACCCACGAGCTAGCTTGAAATGGGCCGGACTAAGAAAGATAACCTATTTTGCTTAGCAGGACGGGCTAGACTGGCCCGTTTATGGCGGGCCAAAAGCGGGCCTGGCCAAAACGGACCAGACCAACCCATATTGACAACCTTAGTCACGTGGCATAGTAGTTGCTCAACTCTTATACCGAATAAAAGATGCAATTTCAGGACACCTATCCTTAAAAGGTTCTGTCTGGTCAAAATTGGATTATCTCAACACGATCAACTCTTTGACAAGTTTATGGAGAGCCGAACGAGATAAAGAAGCAACAGAATATTTTTTAAGCTTTGTTTCTGTCTTGGGTTCATCTCCAGGTTCCCAACCTTTGAATTCTTTGCGATATTCAATATCTCTATTTTCTCTATTTCTATAAACATGCAATCTTCCTGTCTCAAAAAGAAAAATAAACATGCAATCTCCCATTTAACTGATTTTATTTTATTTTTTTGAGGCATCTATTTATTTTTTGGTGGATAAAAGTTTGACATGGCACAGCTCTTCTTCCAATGCCTTTGTGTTGGGAACAACTATACCATCTGCAACTCATATCTTCGCTTGATCGTAACTGTCCACTCGTACATATGAAATTTTCTTTGTATTTTATTAGCATACCACTTTTACTGATATAACTAAGGGATATGAATCTGTATCTATGAAATTATCATTACTTTTAGCAGAACAAATGATTTTGATTGTAATACGCTAAATATGAGAATGAAAGAAACACTTCCCTCATCTTTCTTTTACTTTCCATTTTGAAATATGAAATCAAAACTTGGTTTCTACTACTTGTGGTACAGAGGTGGGATTAGATTGAAAAGGAAAGTGTTAGAACTATGAAAACAAGAAAGTGAGAGAAGATCTTGAGTGCAGTGTAGTTTCCTGTACAATAAACAACACATTTACGTCTATTCCTTCAAAGCACTGTCCTGAAACCATAAATTGCAGTAAAGAATTTTTTACTTATGAATGTTACTTACCCTATAACTTCGTAAATTCATATTTACAAATCACTTCAAAAGATGTTCTATTGTTTGTAAATTAGAAGTGATTCACATTTACGCTTATTTTTGCTTATATTTGAGACCAAAAACCAAGTGATTTTTTTTGCTTATAATAGAGACTGGAGGGAGTAAGAGTAAGTTAGAAGTATGTTCTGTTGTTTTTAGTTTTGGTTCCATAAGATGAGTATTCATGTTCATGATGCATTTTTAAGTTCAGTATTCAAATTCATGAATGAAAGTTAAATCTTATTGTGATTGAAAATAAAACAGATATAAAAAATTGGGATAATGTTTATCAAATTTTTGGGCTTCTGCTGGTCGAAGCATACAAGTTCATCTCAGAGACAGTATCCTACAGTGATAGAAGAGCTGTGCTATCAATTTTCACTTGCTGATATTAAGAAATCAACCAAAAACTTTGATGAAGACCAACTAATTGGAACTGGAGATATGTGTATTGTATATAAAGGTTCTCTCCAACATAATGGTGTTACTGAGGATACAGTTGTAATCGGGCGAATACATGGGAGCGCTGAGAAAGAGCTTAAGCAATTCAAGAATGAAATTGAGTTGCTTTGCCAGCTTCGGCATCCTAATTTGATCACTCTATTAGGATTTTGTGACCACAAAGATGAGAAGATTCTTGTATATGAGTACATCCCCAATGGATCTCTCCATGATCGCCTATACTGTAGTGATGTGAAAAAGGAACCACTAACATGGAAGCAGAGACTAAAGATCTGCATAGGAGCAGCACGTGGACTACACTTCCTTCACACTGGTGTCAAGCGAACCATCTTTCATCGTGACGTAACACCTTATAAAATTCTTTTGGGTAGCAACATGGTGGCCAAACTTGCAGACTTCCGGCTTTCCTTAACAGGACCGCATTATGCATCAAAGCCAAAACCAAAGACAATTTCAAAAGATGGCTTTATAGGTATTTATTTTTGTTTTGTTGTTAGTTTACTGATAAGAGTTTTACTGAATAGTTCAACTGATACTTTCACTTATAGGTACATATGGTTATGTGGCTCCTGAGATTTCCGAAAACAATACAATAACAGAAAAATGTGATGTTTATTCCTTTGGGGTAGTGCTACTGGAACTGGTATGCAAAGACAAGCTAAAAGATGTTGAGAAGCGGGAGAAGCACCCTGTTGAGGAGAATATTGATCCGAATATCAAAGGAAAGATTGCACCAGAGTGTTGGGAAGTATTTATGGATATCACAGAAAGATGCTTGAAGTTTGATCCGAATGAGCGACCAGCAATGGGTGAAGTGGAGGTGCAACTTGAGCTTGCTCTGTCACTGCAGGAAGAAGCAGATATAATAAATACTGGCGATGATTATACCCTATTATCGATGATCATTATGAATTAATCCTCAACCAGAATAGGTACCATCTTTAGCTGGAAACTAAACTGATAGATTATAGAACTTCCAAGGTTGTCTCAATGATAATTGATAACAGTTCAACAGATTGTTCAATCACAGTAGAGCAGATGAATGGGAAGTCATGGGAAAATATTTTTTTTAGTTCAAGAATGAAATTGAGTTATTTGCCAGTTTTGTCACTCAAGGCATTTTTTGTCTCTCTAGTAAGATTTTATGACCGCAAAGACAAGAAGATTGTTGTGACTGGTGTATGAGAACACAGGCACTGCCAATTGATCTCTCCATAATTTCCTAAACTGTCATGATATGAAAATGGAATCACTTTTGTGGATATATATAGGCTGAAAGATCCTTCAAAGCTGCAGTGCATGGACTACATTACATTCACACAGGAGTCACGTGCACCGACTTTCATCATGCAGCCAATATCCTGCAATATTTTAGCCCTTCATTAGTCATTGCACAGAAATGAAGGAACAGAAAAATGTAATGAATAGTTCCTATTTAGCTATAGAGAAAATTTTGATGGAGAGGCAGGAGAGGATCCATACTTGTTTTGGATAACAATACGGTGCCTGAACTCAGATTTTTGCTTTTTTGAGGTATCTATACTGTTTTCTTGTTAATTATACATCACTTACAGCTTAGAAGCTGGCCCAGTAATCCAGTATCAACTTCAAATTTGATCTCTTGTTGTATAAAGTTTGCGTCTGTGTAGATCCATATAGAAATAATCGCTATGAAAGAATTTGATGAGAACTAGTGATTTAGCCTTGTCCTCTGTTTACTATAAGTCCTATTCTTTATCTTTAGCTGTTCCTGAACATTCAATATTTCAGAACATGCAATGCAACGTTTACTAGCTAGTAAGAATCTCGTCCATACAAATCAAAAGCTTGATGGAGTAATTATTAACAAATCATATAAATTGTAAAAGACTATGCAAGAGCTAGTTTACTTTACGCATTAATTTAAGTTCATTTATGGTGACCCAATTTTATAAAGATAAAATGAAAAAAAAAAATAATAATAGCAGTTGCTTCATCCCCTCCTCCTTCCAAACAAAAGAAAAGGGAAAAATCTGGATGCTTTAATAAGGAAACGAATGGTCAATGAATAAATATGTTCTTGCAAAGATTAAGTAATATATAAACGAAAAGATATTTCTTGAATCTATAAGAAGTTAATACATATTTTTTTTCTGCAATTTGGTGGGTAAAAAAATTAGGATGGCATACATCTTCTTCCAACACAATGTACACTCTTACACAAGTAGGGCTATGCCCTCAGCAATTTATATATTCGCTTGATTCTGTACACTCCAAGTAATTTGCTTTCTATTTATTCATTAATTTGCAACATAGCAGGTATCAGGAATTGGAATAATGTTTATCAAATATTTGAGCTTGTGCTGTTCGAAGCCTACAAATTCGTCTCAGAGACAGTATCCAACTGCGACAGAAGACTTATGCCATTAATTTTCACTGGCTGATCTTAGGAAATCAACCATCAATTTTCATGAAAACCAAATAATTAGAACTGCACTCCTTGGTACTATATATAAAGGTTCTCTCCAACACAACGGTGTTACCGAGTATACAGTTGCGGTAACCCAAATATATGGGAGTGCCAACAAAGCACTTCAGGAGTTCAAGAATGAAATTGAGTTGCTCTTCCAGCTTCAACATCCTAATTTGGTCACTCAATTTGGATTTTGTAACGACATAGATGAGAAGATTCTTGTACTAGTACATGCCCAATGGATCTCTCCATGATCACCTGTACTCTAGTGATGTGAAAAAGGAACCACTAACATGGAAGCAGAGGCTAAAGATCTGCATAGAAGCAGCACGTGGACTACACTACCTTCACACAAGAACCAAGTGAACAATCTTTCATTGTGACATAAGTCCATAACACCTTATCAATTTATTTTGGATAGCAGCATGGTGGCCAAACTCGTACGTAGACTTTCGCCTTTCCTTGAAAGGACCACATTATGCGTCAAAGTCAAAACCAAAGACTATATCAACTTAAGGCTTTGTAGGTATTTATTTTTTATTTGTTCTTGGTTTACTAAAAAGAATTTTGCTGAATAGTTCAACTGATACTTTCAACTGAGAAGAGGCACAAGCACCCTATTGAGGAGAAGACTGATTCAAATATCAAAGGAAAGATTGCACGAGAGAGTGTTGGGGTGTAACATCCCTTTTTTTTAAAAAAAAATTAAAAAAATTATATTTAAAAATAAATAGAGTTTTAGGAAAATAATAAATTTTTTTGTAATTAAATAAATAAGAAAAAATACTTTTATCAATTAAAATAATATTTTTATGGTAAATAAAATAAATGTGTTTTAGGAAATAAAAAAAATGTTATAATTATTCATTTGATATAGAGTAAAATAGAGTTCGTTTTTATAAAATAAAATAAATGGAGGAAATGATAGAGTGACAATACTTATATATAAATAGAGACATATTAAGTCAGTCATTTTTTACATTTATGACACATCTCTATGCTCTATCTTCTTCTCAAATCCGTTCTTTCTTCTCCCTTTTTCAAAACTCTCTCTTATTTTCACATACACTCAAATATTTTTATTTTTCAGTAAAACTATGATCCCGGACTCATTAACTGTTGGATCGTTGTGAAATTTGAACATCATGTTCGGAATCCATTTTTGCACATCCCAACCATTGAGATTTACGAAATAATGTTTGTGGTAAGAGAAATGTCCCTTGTATAGAGCTCTCCTTTTCCGAATACACCAAGTTTGCCCTAGTAAAATTACGATCCCGGACTCGTTAATCGTTGGATCGTCGTGAAATTTGGACACCAACTTTGGAGCTCATTTTCTCACATTTCCACTGTTGAAATTTATGACATAATATTTTTAGAGAGTTAACTGCGTCTCGCATGAAGATAATGTAATGAAGGCTTCAATCTCTTCTCCTTCTCTCTAACGCTTGGAAACCCTAGCAGAGCAACCAAAGGAAAAGCTTGAGGAATCTTAGAAAACTACTAGAGACGTCATTATCGCTGCCAGACTACACATGTGAATCCGCTTAGAGGTAACAAATGAGTTTATCACAATTGGGATTATAATGAACATGTGTGGGGATCATTAGAGGATTAAATCGGGTTTTTTTAGATGTTTGTGGAATTATAATTCTTCCTTTATGTTCATAATTATGATATTGTTGTGTTTGAAGGACCAATTGATGTCCTTATGCGAATTGGTTGATAAATTGAGTGTTCTTGGTGTTTTCGTGTTTTTGACCTATGATTTTGATTCCTTGATTTTGATATGATTATGTGAAATTGTTTGAGGGGTTTTATTCTCAATGTTGTGAGAAATATTTTTGTATAAGTTGTTTGTATTTTAGACAAGATTTACTAGATTAGCATGATAAATTGTTATATTGAAATCATGAAATTGTGGTTGAAATTGTGAGTAAGTGACAAATTGAACCTATGATGAATTATGAAATACATGTGTATTGAAATATTGTATGTATTGAGTTGTGAGCTATGAATTACACAATTGTAAGACCCTTTAAGGGCGACGAGTATTGTGATGGGATCCAGTATGGGAACCCAACAAGTTGAATCACTTTGAGGCGCAACGAGCTAAAATGATTTTAAAAACAATTGAGTAGTTGTGTGTATTGCATAGTTCATAGGTAAGGTCTATGTTTGTGTTATGTATATATTAATACTGTGTGATGTATATATGATTAATGAGGTGTGATAATGTGTTACTTTGGGATTATACCATTGTGATTGAGACTGAGAGTATGTCATAAATTGAGCATGTATTGACTTGTAATATATGTGTACATTGAGATGTTGTGTGCATTGAGTTGTGAGTTATAAACCATACAATCACACGACTATAAGACCCTTTTAAGGGCGATGAGTTAATGCACGACGAGTATTATGATGGGAACCACTGTCGAAACCCGACGAGTTTAATCACTTTGAGGCGCGACGAGATAAAATTATTTTGAGAACAATTAAGAACTCGTGTGTTTTGTACAATTCATAGATAGAGTTTGCATGGTAAAATATTTTATGGGTTGGACCTGAATTAGCAGGTAGAGACCCTGACGAACTCTTCGGAGTCTAGGTCTTGAGGGTAAATATACTCGCTTTGAGTGTTCCTTTAAGCCTGTGCCGATCCCACATGGTTGGAGCATTCTTACAAAACAACATGATCCTGATTGTTCTCCCTATGATTTTACCTAGTGAGAGTGACCTGACTTACTAGTGTGTGGTCTGTCTTGTCATGTACTCCTAGGCGTTCGACGAGGTTTTTCACTAACATGGTACCACATTGCATATAGGATTGAGTCATAGTATATTTGTTGCATAACACTTGTGTATTAATAGATATTGATTGGTTGAGTGATATTGTGTTTTGATCCTTGAGTACGTGAATGGTGTGAAAATGAATGAGACGTGTTGTGTTGAGATGCGATGTTACACGACAAGTGATGGAATGACTGAGATGTGTTTAAGTAAGTTGTATTTCATTTATATGATATGTATATCTACATGTTGTTATGTTTCTCTCTATTAGTTAGGAATATGATAACTCACTCCTCATGTGTTGTTTGTGTTTGAATCATGTGATGATCTTGAACCTTGTGTTTGTGGGAGCAAATGACTAGGTGGATTTCTTTAAGGAGCATTGTGCTAAAGACGTCGGGACGCATGAACTTTTGTTTTAAATGCATGATGTTTTGAGGCGAAAATATTTCTAACAAATTTTATTTGTAATAGTGAAGTGAATATGAACATTTTACCCACGTGAACTCTTTTATCTTCATTGAATAAAATCTCATTTTATGTAATTCTGTATTTTCATGTATTTTATTTTATAGATATGTATATCAAGGTAGAGGGTATCACATTGGGAAGTATTTATGGATATCACTTTGGATAATGCTTCTGCTAATGATGTGTTGCAAAAAACTTTAAAAAGTCAACTTGTTTTACAAAAAGGGTTGGTATGTGATGGTGAGCACTTTCATGTGCGTTGTTGTGCACACATATTGTTGCTGCATGGGATAAAAGATCTTCGAAGGAGCAGTGCATGGGCTACATTAGATTCATACAGGAGCCACGCACGCCATCTTTCACCGTGTACTATGTTTGGAATGCATTGTAAGATGGTCATCATTAGTTATATACATATAGATTTGTACAATTCCTGCCTCCATTCTCTTATATATATTAGTTAAGAAACAAGGAATGCGTACTACTTTTTCTTTGTGATTTCATTCATACGTAGCTGTTGCATTATATTATTCCATTTTTCAATTTTTCATAATCTTCCGTGTAGGAGTTATAAAGTTGGTTGGGTGGTTAAAGGAAAAGAAGAAAAGATCATAGATTTGATCCCCCTCTATTAACAAAACTAATATTTCTAACAACTAACATTTATCATTCAAAGATAAATAAATAAATGATCTCTTTGTAAACAGTCTTCAAGACTATATCAAAGATTTTCCTATAAAGATATTTAATGTGAAAGGTCATGCAGCAATGCGATCCTAGACGTTGAAAGGTCAATGGCGACGCCAAAGACAAGGCCGGAGAACACAACGTAGAGGTGGCGATAGCTTACCAAGACGGAGACGGTGGTGTCAAAATACCTCCAACAAAACCACTTGTGTCGTAACTTGTTTCGTCACCAGAGGGAACACCTTTGATGAGAAGTCCAGCACCAATACTGGTCGGGACAACAACAAAATCGCTTGCGCCACAACTTGTTTCGTCGGCAGAGGGGGCACCTTTGACAACAACTCCGGCGCTGATATTGGTCGCAACGATATTGGAGTGAGTGGTGTTGTCAACTGCTTCTCTAGAGACATCAACGACATGGTTTCTGTGCGGTATTGCACCATCGGTGTTGTTATCGTTGCGGAGTCCATAGAGTTGTCTATTGATGGTAACTTCTCAGAGGGGAAAGATGAGGAAGGTTGGCTGGTTACCGAGATATGTAGTTTCAAGAGAATGACATCAAGTTTGGAGACCATGGAGGCTAGGGTCACGGCAGAGTGGAGTTGAGCTACAGCGAGTTCGGCAATGGCGGCCTCAAGATGGTCCAGGCGATTCGAGGAAGGTTAGTCATCCGCCATCAGAGCTCAACGAGAGCACCAAAATGCTATGAACAAACGAACAAGGGAAAGAACACTAACCTTCACCCATCAGTCATATCATATCATATCTATCATTATCTCTCTCTACTTTTTTTCCTCTGTCAATCTATCTCTCTCCTTCTTGCTCTATCAATCTATCTCTCTCCTTCTTGCTCTATCAGTGGACATTTAACATTTTCCATTTTGTATAGTAGACTCTCCATGCTTTGGATGGAACATACATGGACTCCCGTGGCATACTATTATCATGATTATTATTCTCATCAAAGATGTTTGGTAAACACTCATCAATCCTTGGAATTGTTTTAAAAAATTTAATTAAAAAAATAAAAATATCTTTAAAAAATGAGATAAAATACATGTGTGGGAATATGTTTTTTTTATTTCTTGTACCAAACATAAACTCATTCCGAGCAATAATTGTGTAACACTTGACAACAAACACTCGGGTTTTGTCAACATTCAAATTGCCTTCATTTTTATTTATTTTTTTTGTCTATAAAGGAGAACAAAGATTCAAACTTATGATATTTCATAACAAAACAGAATATTCCCGTGTCTAAACACAACACAACACAAAATTCAAAATTAAATTATCATTCAAGTGATTTACATATTTTCATTCAACGACAACAGTATTAGTTTAATTTTAGAGTAAACTATATTTTTAGTCCTTCCCTTTGATATTTATTTTTTGTCTATAAAGGAGAACAAAGATTCAAACTTATGATATTTCATAACAAAACAGAATATTCTCGTGTCTAAACACAACACAACACAAAATTCAAAATTAAATTATCATTCAAGTGATTTACATATTTTCATTCAACGACAACAGTATTAGTATAATTTTAGAGTAAACTATATTTTTAGTCCTTCCCTTTGATATTTATTTTTTGTCTATAAAGGAGAAAAAAGATTCAAACTTATGATATTTCATAACAAAACAGAATATTCTCGTGTCTAAACACAACACAACACAAAATTCAAAATTAAATTATCATTCAAGTGATTTACATATTTTCATTCAACGACAACAGTATTAGTTTAATTTTAGAGTAAACTATATTTTTAGTCCTTCCCTTTGATAAAAGTTGGTATTAGTCTCAATACTTTAACTTTGACCATTTTGGTCGTGGTCTTTAGAGACACTGATTTTCGTCCTCGTCACAAACAGTTTTCACCATAAGGAGGGATGAAAACCACTGGGTTTTTTTTTTTAAAACTAAGATTGATCAAAGCTATAGTTACAAAACATATGTTACCCTTAATTTTATAAAATGTAATAATTCTAAGCAGGATTTAATGATTATTCTTACTAAATTTTATCATTAACTCCTCCATGCGGGATAGCAATAGAATCACCAATATACAGTCACCAAAATTTGCCAATAGATTACAAAACACTATAGCATATCAGCTTTCTTGCAACTTTGCAGAGCACAAAGAATTTATTTACTCATGTTGCTAAAGGTATAAAACACTTGTTCCCAAGTAAAAATATTGGGGAGAACTGCCTATGACAAAAAGGAGAAGCATAGAAAAAAGCAGCAGCTCTAGGCAGTCTTCGGGATTCTCAAGAATGCTCCAGCAACCAGCAGTATTAATGGACCATCAAAAAAATGTAAACACATTTGATTCCCATACCTCTTTCTTCCTTGCAATGTGCCTCTACATTATGATATCGTACTATGTGAATGCGCACAGCTGTTGTAGACTCAACAAGTTACAAATATTCTTTTCTAATTTCTAGGGGTAACTTGCAACATTAATCAACAAATACTGAATCTTTTGACTAGTAATTTTATGCTACAAGTAATACATGTTACAAGTCACACAAAATGATAGACTTAAATAATAAGGCAGATGCACATTCTTATTTCATGTCACTGAAGCTTTACTGTTGGTAGGGCTGCACAAACAATTTAGACAATGAATGTTCTCAAAGGATCTTTGAGACTTCTACTAATAACTTATGCAGAGCTTGAGGCTTTGAAAAAAAAGGAGAATGATCAGCCCCCTTCAAACGGAAAACCTTTTCTGGGGTGCTTGCATTTATCATGTTTTCCTGGAGTGAAATGGGTATGGCATTGTCTTCAAGAGTTTCTATATAAAATCGCCTTACAGATCCATATTTCAGGTCTGAAAGGGAAACCTTCTCTAAAACTGGTGCAAATGGTACAGACCTCATTGAGACACATGCCAGTGCAATATCCTGCGTTTAGAAAGAAAACAACAAACAAGAAGGGTCAGGGGAATAGATATAAGCTCAAAAAACTATGAAAAAACATAAAAACAAAGCTTAAATTCTGAGTCACCTATACAAATGTATATTTATGTAGAAGTCAATATATTTACAAATGCATCACCTAATGCTAAAGAACATATTTGGTTGGCTAGGGAGAGATCTGACAGCAAGGATTTCACAAAGAGACTTTGTTACAAAATATATTATTTAACTGTTATGGGCCACGAGGGGATATCAGCTTCCTCTTGCAGCATGTCACACATTTAAACCATCTTTATGAAGTAACAAATAAAAGATTAATCAAAATCTTTTTTTAGAAATATTATGTTTAATCTGTAACATACTCGTTAAACTGTAGTGTTCAATATACAACATTGAAAACCGTCCATTTTGAAAATTATGAAGCACTGAAGTTGCATGCAATTCAACTAATTACACAATTTCACTTATCATCCAACGTATATTTTAGGCTACAATACAATTTTTGGTGTGTTATCTACATTTTTTTATTTCAGTTTGATCCCTTAAATTTTAAAAAAATTCACTTTAAGTCTTTGTTAGAACAAATTGGTCCTCCCGTTAATTTATCACACTAACTTGGTAACACATGGTAAACTAAGAGATGTCAGTTCAGATGTATGTTTGCCACATCAGCCAAAATAAACAGTTAGTGTAAAAAACTGACAGAGACCAATTTGGTCTAAAAGAGACACTTTAAGGGACCAAAGTGAAATAAACTTAAGAGATCAAATTGAAACAAAAAATGTAAAAATTCTCACTCTGATTAGCAGTTGAGTCCTCAATAAATATATGATCAACTAATTAAGTGATTTACTCAAAAATTAAGTCATCAAATGCCAAAAAATAGTTTGCATACCCTTATCAACTCAGACTGAATAATAGATTGGACATGAAGAATTGATTAGTCACAGGTATTGTGTTTTACTTATAAAAAAGATGTTCATGTAGCAGTAGCAAGGCAATGTTTCTGTTTGTCCCCTTTGACAGGGAAGGGGGAGGGGTAATTTGGCACCACCCAAACTACTTACTTTGGTGGGACTTTGGTTGAATAACAAATCCCTCGACAATGACTTGTCCAGATCAAAAGAAGTGGGAGGATGATCATTCCCATTAGCATATACAAAAGTCTGGGCTTGTCGCATAAGATCATTTGAACCTGCCTACAACAGATAGCCACAATCAAATCATTACTAAAAGGATATGAATTCTTCATTTATAGAGACTGTAAGTGTACTGCATACAACCAGAAAAAATTATATAATAATTATGATGTCCTCTATCTCTGTTTTCAATCTCTAGTCCCTTCAAAATTATAAACATTCTACTCCAAAGGAGTGTGACATCATAATTTTACTAGAAATGATAGCAAGATTATCAATTTAGCAAAATGTTAATGCATATTATAATGCACCAACCCTAAAGCATGTGTGTAACTCTGACAAATGACTTTTTAAATTTCAAGTTGATGAAATCCAACTTATGTATTTTTATGGATAATAGAAACTTCTCAACATAAACCATCAAATAGAATTGAGGTAAAATGACTGCATAAATGCACTGCCTTTTGTCATACAAATAATACTCGTAGCCACATGCAAAGAGGTAATTCAAAGTGCAGTGTAAGAATGGTGGTTGAAGGATTCAATCACATGTCTGTACATGCCATGCATTGTTAGTTCAAATAATTTAACAAAATTCAGGATAACAAAGTTACTATAATGTCTCCCCATCCCCATCCCCTCCCCTCCCCTCCCCACTCCTCTCCTTTCCTATTCGATTGTGTAACTTATTTGGAGAGATTTTTAGATTTCAGATCACAGAACAAGTGAAAATGAAGATGCAGCAGGAGATGAAAAACCTGTTGAGAAATAATATCAAGAGTGCTTTGTCCATTAGTCAGCATTGCTGCAGCAATAAAGACAGCCTTGGAAATCTTAAGAGGAAACATCTCCATTGCATATGATATACATACCCCTCCAAAATCATGTCCAACCAAGATCACCTTGATAAGAATCCAAAAAAGAAAAGTAAGGAATAAATGGAAAGAAAATTCACAAAAAAGTTATTCTCAGATGTAATAAGGATGGAACAGAGCCAATAGAGATATATAATAAGGAATTAAGGATAGAATAAATCAATCCATTAGTTATAAAAATAGAAAGCTTTCCAAGTACCTTTTCGCCTTCCAAAAGTTTTTCAAGGAAGTTGGTAAGTGGCTTCACATATTGCGACAGACTTGTAATGCTGTTTGCATCAAATGAACTCACACCCGAGCCAGTTAAATCTATGGCAGTTACTTTATAACCACTTTCTTCTAGAAGTGCTATGGATTTGTACCAACACCATGCCCCGAAGCCACCTCCATGAACAAGGACAACATGATTTGTCTCGAGATCATCGACATTCACACCCTGTCAATTTGAAAAGGTATGTGTAAGCTAGATGAAACACGCCAACAAAGATGGGATGAAGTGAAGAACTCTTATCTAAACTAAAAATAAATATTGTGCTTACATTTTCGCCCCATAACCGGCAAAGATAACATGGAAGTATTATCAGCATACCAATTTTTTGCTATAGTTACAAAAATAAAATATAAAAAATAAGAAATGAAGTCTTTGTTTTATACATCACGCACCAAAATCAAAAGATGGGAATTTTTTTAATATAAATGTTTGATTAAGAAAATAATGCAACATCTACCGTCTCAATCCAGACAGAACAGTACTGGATCCATTTGACATCTTTGTTATGACAAGAAAGAAGCAAAATAAGGTTCCCTTCAAAGCTACACTAAACTTTCAGTAAAAAACACTTCAAAAGGACAAACCTCAACTCCTTTACATGCCTTTCCATCATTCAAGACTGCACATTATTCTTTCCAAAATTCTATCTTAAGTACCTATCGCACATGTCTGCACAATTGCCTCCAATAATGCTTTAACACATGTCTGCACAATTGCCTCTTGAACTAATAATAGTATGGGGTGTAGATCATACATTTCAGAATCCTAACACTATCTACAACATCTCATTCCATTTCTCATATCTTTTTCTGCTTCAACTCTAAGAAAACTCCATCATACTCCATATCAAGACCATGTCTTCAACCAAAACACGAATTTGGATTTAAAAAGATAATGTCATAAACATCAAGCCCGGCAAGAAGCAACGCCCATGAAATCAAATTAGATTTTAGAAACTAAAAT
Organism: Glycine soja; assembly: GCF_004193775.1. Taxonomy (NCBI): domain Eukaryota; kingdom Viridiplantae; phylum Streptophyta; class Magnoliopsida; order Fabales; family Fabaceae; genus Glycine; species Glycine soja. The sequence continues at coordinate 21,549,532 of NC_041009.1, read as the reverse complement.
AAATAAATAAACTAATAACCAGAAAACAATGATCACTTTGTGACCAAGAAAAGAAACCAATAATCTCACTCCTCCAAAGTCCAAAATTACCTACCTTAATCACAAAAAAAAAAAAAAACACCCAACACGAGTACAACAAACCAAATCCACAAAAAATTAACTAAATCGTCAAAATTTTCAATATCACCTGACCCGAGTAAAGAAACAAACCAAATCAACAGAAAAACAAATACTTTAAAAAAAATCACACGATAGCTCTTTTTTATTTCTTCAAAGGTTTTTTTAAAAACTCTATCAATTTAGGCTCCGATGGAAAGGATCGCAACGGAACCACGACTGCAGCCGCAATTAGAAATCTCGGCCTCAAATCAAGACAATGAAGATCGAGTTCCATCCTCTATAATAGAGGGAAAAAATGCAAACAGTGTTTTTCTTTTCATTAAAACGATTAAGCACCTGATTGAGAAGCTGGTGAGGTTGAAGGAGAGGGTCGGTGAGGGACCTTGCCCTGGAACTCGAACTCCTGGGCAAGGCGTTGGCGTTACTCTTCTTGGAGACTCCATTCGGATACCGAAGCGATGCAGAGCGATCGAATTGCTGCTGCTGCTGTTGCTGTTGTTGCTGGTGCTGCTTGAAGAGAATCGCGGCGGCGATGGCCTGCTCACGAATGGCGGCGTCGTCGAGCCTCCTCTCTCGGCGGGAAGAGGAACGCTTCTTCGTAGAGGGTTGCGGCGCCGGCTTCAACTTCAAACGAGCGCAGATATTACCCATTCTTATCGTAATTGAATTGAATCAATTGATGATGGTGTTGGTGGCGCATGCAAAAGAAGACTACGAAATTAAATAAAATATAAAGGAAGAAAGCGAAACGACGAATCGTAGCGTGGCGTGGGGTTCGGTTGAGGAAGTTTCAGTGAGGTGAGGTGTAGTTGATAGCAAAACGGAGGAAAGGCCACTTTGTTTTTGTTTACAGGAAAGAACATTTGACGTACGCTTCAAAATACGCTGCCGAGAATTAAATCTGTTAATAAATACTATAATAATGATCGTGAATTGATAGTTTCATATTTCGTTTTCGAATGGCAAACGTGTCTAATCTGATCTCCTGTGACGAAACTTTGTTCACTTTTTCAACAGTTTAAAGATTATTCTTTTGGAAGGTAAAAGAGTGATTTGCATTGCAGACATGTTTTTGAAAAATTGTCCAAACGTATCCTGAGAATTTTACATAAGTTTAGAATTTGATGTCAAAATATTGATAAATACTTCAACCGTTCTCTTTTATATAAAAAGAAATCATTTCACACTTATTAAAAAAATTAATTAATTTCATTAAATAATATGAATTTTAATTAAGAAATATTTTTTCCAAATCTTTTACCAGCTAGACTAACTCTAGTAGGTTATCTTATGTCATTCTTGTTCTTATGCGATAATATTGTTTAGTAAATAGGTTTGAGACTAATACATATTTAAGATATTAAAACTTTTCACATAAATACTTTATTTTGGTTTCAAACTTACAAGAATGGTCTGCAATGCAATGAATATACATAAAAAAATATAATTTAATTTCTTGCAAAATACACGTGTTAACCATTTCTTTTCTTTAAAATTTAAAGTCAAAATCTTTAAATTAATTAGATTTTTTTGACAATTAAATATTTTAAATTAAAGAATACACAACTCATTTTATAGCATGAGTGTATTTTTAATATTTAATTTTATATTCTACTTATATTATATAATTACGTATATTTTATAATTTTAATTTTTCATACTTCACAATTTAGTTTTTATATTATATATGAATTTTAAAATATATCTACAGAGTAAATTGTAAGAATCATCATGAAGTTTCAGGGAGAGAGAAAAGATATGTTTGCTATCATTGTTCTTTTATATATATGTGTGTGAACATGGTGACATTACCATTTCAATTAATTATATTATTACCCTACAAGGAGTGAAAGCCAATGAATTGATAATTTAAATGATTATATATATATATATATATATATATATATATATATATATATAAAGCGAACTCAGAGAGAAGTGAATAACAAAGATGTTCTTCATTTTTTTTGTCTCAAACGGAAGGTAGAGAACAATATTTATAGGAGGGAAAAACACGAAAAAACGTTAATCATTGAGAATAAATGGAAATTAAAATGTTTAAATAATAAAAAAATAATTAATGGAAATATGATTATCGTAATTAATTATAACAGTAAAATAATTAAGGTTGAAAATCTCTTAATTTTTCTATCTAATCATATCAAAATCTGTCACGTTAAAACTTAATATTTTCGGATAGGCATTTCAAATTCAAAACATTTCCACAAAACAATTCATAAAAAATCCAACAGTCCCTTTTTCACACGTGCAAGGAGAAATTGGACAGTTTGCACTACATCAAATCCACTTAACCGGATCTCATGCGTGCCAGACATTTGTGTCTTGCTAGCTGGTTTAAGATTTAACCCATCTTATCTCATATATATATATATATGAGATATCAAGTTAAATTATATTTACGTGTTACCTAGATCATTCGCTTCGAGTTTTGTCAGAATGAAACAACAACAAAAAAGGTAATTAAATAATTTAAATTTTAATATATTTTAAAAAATTTATATTATGATAATTTTAATTTATATAAAAGAAATAGTAAATGACTTTAAATTAATATAAAATTTTACATATATAATGTGAAAAAAAAAATTAATCTAATGATGAATTTTAAAAGAATATTATTTATTTAAAAGTTATAAAATAATATAATAATTATTAAAAATATCGATATAGTAATTTAATCTCTCCTTTATACATATACCAGCAGAAATACTGGCGTGGGTGTCCAAATTTATATTTCTCTATATAAATAATAAATATATTATATATTATAAATTTATCTTATTACTCACTAAAATTAAATTAAATTGGAATTATTCAAGTTAATGCATGATAAGATAATAAAACTTTATTCCAACAATTTTATCTCAACAATTCTCTTTAATTTTATCACAATTTTAACAAATAATTAACATTTTATTACAAAACAATTAACTCATATAAGGAAATTACAAATTTATAATATAAGAATAAAATTTTATACCCAATAATTTTATCGTCCTTTTAGAAATGTAATGTTTTCTCAACTTCTTTCTTAAACTTTTCTTCTTCTTTGCATCACTAAAATACTATTACAATGAAAGACCTCTTTATCATTTGTCATGTGTATATCTATTAAGATACGCATAAACTTTTTTTCCTCGTCTGTTTAAGTCTAGAAACGATCCTTTTGATTAAAATTGAGTAACAAAAAGATAACTAATTTTAAAAACCTACAAATTAGCTAACTAAACATTCCCATTTTTAAATTTTAAAACCTACCAATTTATTAATTAAAATTTCTTATTTTTTTAATTTTAAAGATCTGCCAAATGAAAATTGCTATTTTTTTTGTTGTTAAATTTTTAAAAACCAATATTTTAATTAAAACTGTCCGTTTTAAAATTTTAAAAATCTACTAATTTGTTAATTATAACTATCCATTTTTAAAATTTTTAAAACCTACCGATATGTTAAATAGGATTTAAAGGCTTGATTTTTATGAACATTTTATTTTAATAATTTGTGTTGCTTAAACTATATTATATAGTAACAAATGAAGCAAATGTTTATTTCTTTAAATTTTGTATTCTAAGTTTCCGAGACATTTTTTACATTTTTACTTGACTAAGATAAATTTTTCATAAAAAATAATTAAGAGAAATTTATGCTATCATATTTTTATTTCGTTAAAATTGATTTTTTATATATAGAAAGTTGTAGATCCTAAGAAACAAATAAAACATTGGTATTGGATCAAAGACAATTGATTCATCATCAACTTATTCCACTATACAGGAATTATCATTTATACAATGTACATAGAAGTCTAGAAAAAAATAATTTTGCTATTGTAATTTACTTTAATAGGAAGGTTTATAGCATAGTTGAGCAGAGGGACCCTGTGGACTTGGTAGCATTATGAGGTGATATTTGTCCCGGCCGCTATACAAAAAATGCAATAAATAAATATTTAAAAATATAAATAATAATTGTATTTAAAAAAAAAAACATAAGAGAAGTTATGCGGGAGAATGAGATCAAAAAAAGCATGCAAAGGTTATCCATTGAATAGAAGATGGGACATTGCAAAGTTACTCAAGTAATCCTTAAAGGCTAAATAAAATAGAAAATAAATAGTTACTAATTAATATTGAAGAACAATTACATCTTGAAAGGTAAAATGTTATATATTGTACCAACCATAAATAATAGTTATACAAATGAGTAATCAACCAATAATTTGAAATATAAAAATAAAAAAAAATATGGATAAAAGACCATTTAATGCAATAGTAGGATAATATGCTAAGAGAAGGCCCCATCTACCACCATTCCTCTAATCCTAATTTCTCATTCAGTTTAAGTTTTTCAATTATGAGCAGCCTAAAATAAAAATAAAAAAATAAAAAATCAAAGTTTGTGATCCTAGTTCGTCTTCCAACGAGCAATGGTCAATCAAACATTCATAACAGAAAGTGATAAAATAGTAACGAATTGGGGGGTTGTTTGTTTTTGTAAATTAAACAACAAACAAATTTGAATTAGAAAATAACAGAATTAAAACATGTTTCCCTTTGATTCACAAGCAAGTCTCTTACCCTAGGTTACAAGAATTTATCCTTAATCAGTTCAACCACTTAATCCAACCCTAAATTAAATTACTAAGTGAAAATTAACATAAGGTTGTCATTACGTGATTAAACAACATATACACCAATTAATCATGAATGAAACTGATCATTAAGCATAAACGTAAATTAAGCAGAGAGACAATTAATCAAGCAGTAAGCATGCATGGATTAATAGCAACAAATACAAAGTAATTGGTGAAAAGGAAAAACTGATCAGTATTCAATAGTAATAACAAAACCTCAAAGAGAACTGTGTTTGATCCTCAAGAGAAAACAATGCTAGAGACTTAGCCTTTCATTAATCAGTAGAAACGAAAATGTAGATTGAAGCCAAAAAGAAATTGCAGAAAACAAATTTTATTCTACATGAACAGTAATAAAAACTTGAATTCTAAAATCCTAGAATTATTCTCCTCTCCGAAAAAAAACTCCATAACTAAAACTTTGGTACTGTTATATAGGTCCTCAGTCTCAAAGCTCACAAATCTATTTTAAGTCCAAGCCCATAAATGAAATAAAATAAAATCTGGACAAGATAAGATAAGATTGGATGAAATAAAATTTGGACGAAATAAAATCTAGATGAAATAAAATCTGAATAAGATAAAATTTGATAAAATAAAGTTATTATTATTATTATTATTATTATTATTAGTTAAACAAGCTGGCTTGTCAAGTCTAACAAACTTTTTTTATAGTTTGAGTTTGGTCTTTTTATCTAAAAAGACTTTTTAAAAAATTTGAACTTGATCTTTATGGTAAACAAGCCGAGCCGAGCCGAGCCGAGCCTTACATAGGTCAAACCAAAGGCCCTCAACAAGCTGCTCGGCTCATTTCCACCCCTAGTCCCCATACTAATTCATAATGTTCTTATTCATGTTCTTTCCCAGAAATAGGAAGCCATGATGTTTCTAATCTCGCTCCTTCAAAGATGAAAGCAAACACGTAACATATTGAAGGAGAAAAAGGTGACTAACTAACCTCTTCAACGATGATAATTGCCTTGATATGCTGAAACACAGGATTAGAAGAAACAAAACAAAAATAAAATAAAAACAATTGGGAAAAAAAAATACCAATACCTCCAAGTTAAGAACAATGGTCTTCTCACGACCGAGAATGGTGGACGGGTAAGAGAGCAAGGGATCAAGGATTCTGAGATCACGCGCATGAATCTAAACCCTATGCATGATGGCATATTTGTTGACGTCGAGCAAGGAGCCTTGCACTGTGGTGTCAAACAGAATCTAACTCCTCGAAGACTGCCTCGTCTTCTTCACAACCGTTGTTGCCTTTGGGTCCGTAGGGACGACGCTTCCATCTCTAAGTTAGAAATTTTATAATTCTTAATTAATTAATGTTGGTGACATATTATATTATAATATTTATGTTAGTTATTTATATTTTGTGTAACTTGATATAAATGATATGATCTAATATAGACTAAATGAGCGAAAATTAATTTGATTTATTAAGGAATAATGGAAATTCTAACTCTAATAGGTTTAAAATATGAGGTACGGTGATAGTCTCCAAGACACTATATTAGAAACAGTTTTTTTTTCATCCAAAAAGAAAAACCAAGAGATTTGGTTGAGAAAGATCATCAAATCATTGTTCGTGACTGTTTTTCAGATTTCGTTACGTTTATTTGATCAATCATTGTTAGTATTTCTAAAACTTTTCTTAACAATCTAACGTAACATATTCCCTGATGGTTATTGATATTTTATAAAGATCCCTATAACTCCAATAAATGATATCAAATCCTTCATTATTTTACTATTAGATTATTGAAAATTAAAGTTATTTTTGGTTTATTTTATACCTAAGTTGTTTTATTACGAGAACCTTTATTTTGAGATTTTTTTATCACGAAACTGATTAAAAACTGTGATTTTTCTACGGCTATGATGGGTTGAAACCATTTTGCTTGTAATCTTAATGAAAGTAGAAAAAACGTTTGAACCCAGAAACCTATGTTCGTTAATTAATCATTTTGACTACATGAGGGATCTGCATTTGCTGCACTTGACGAGCAATGGCTTTTGTTTAAATTTTAGCTTTGAGAAATTTCCAACAATATTAAGCAGGAGACTTTAGTCCAATTTTTATTTTGGTTTGCATTACCTCTCGTGAAGTTTTTTTTTTTTTTGGTAATGATGGGATTGTGAAGCAAACTCAACCTGTTTATTCTACGCAATTTCCTTGGAATTTGTTTTAGTGTTAACGGCTTCTTGAGGATAAGAATATGTTTGCCGCTCTATTTCGATGTATTTTTGTTTATTTTCTTTATAAATTGTATATATGATTTAAGCTTTTGCATATACAAATACAGGATTATTTATAGATGTGATATTTACTTACTTATTTTAAGTATAAATCATTCATAGTGTTAAATATAATTTAAGGATATGATATTTATTTATCATAATTAATGTTTTATATTTTTTGGTATTATGAGTGGATGTAAATTTAGTAGTAACATATTCTTCTCATTTATTTTATTTGTATGTCTAGTATTTTTTTAATTAAATTAATTGATGCAATATATTGTCAAAGTAATTTCTATTGTGAAAATTGATTTGATTAAAAATATGTATCGGTATAAAATTATTTATGCAAATTGTGTTCGGCCTAAAGGAAGACGCAATTTAACCAAATAATATTGTACATGTGATGATAAATGTGTGACAATTACAAGGTGTTTTAATGTGAATAATAGTCGACCCAAAGAAGACTATTATTTGACAGAATTTATTGTCAATATTTGATTATTGCGTTGAAAGTAACAATTACAAATTAAGTTCTCTATCCAACGACTAAAAATTAATATTGTGTTAGGTATCTTGTGATGAGTCTGTTCTGCAAAATGTTTACATGTCTTACTATGTATTATATGACTTGCTTGTTTTTTTTTCGTGAGCATGTTATTAATTTTGTGTTCTCAATTTAGTTAAGATGACTAGTGTTGCAAATTTATCTGCTCAAGTGAATTGTCTTCCAATGCTAAATGGGACAACTTTTAAGGTCTAGAAGGAAGCCAGAAAAATTGTTTTTGTCTGTATGGATTTGGATTTGGCACTGAATGGGACCCACTTCCACTTCGGAAACCTCTAATGAGGAAAATTTTGAGAAATGAAACCGTTCCAATCAATATGATCATGAACCGCTCTACTCCAGTAGCGTTTCAAGCTTTACTTCTAAGGGTGAAAATGCGAAGAAATTTCTTGAGGAAATTGAACCATACTTTTCTAAAAATGAAAAGGCGAAACCTTTTGGCTAAACTCATGTCCATGAAGTATAAGAGCAAAGAAGTAATATAAGAGAGTACAGGATAAAAATGTCTAACTTGGCATTAAAACTAAAAGCACTTATGTTAGAGCTTGGTGAAGACCTGCTCGTGCATCTAGTTTTGATCTCACTTCCTATACACTTTGGGCAATTCAAAGTGAGCTATAACACTCAGAAGGATAAATGATCCCTTAATGAACTTATATCTCATAATGTGCAAGAGGAAGAAAGGCGGGAGAAAGACAGATCTGAAAGTGTTCATTCTCAACCTCTCATAATAAGAAAAGAAAGAAAACTAAGGGTGTTACGAAATGGTCTTCTCAGCAAAAGAAACAAAAGAAAGATGAAGAATTTACCTGCTACTTTTGCAAGAATTTTGGACACATAAATAAAGAGTGTCCAAAGTATGTTGCATGGCGTGCAAAGAAAGGTAAATCTCTTGCTTTTATTTGGTCTGAAGTTAATTTAGCTTTTGTACCTAAACATACTTGGTGGGTGGAGTCTGGTGCTACTACTCACATGAGTGTAACCATGCAAGGTTACATGTCGAGATGACTATCAAATGATGATGAAAGATTCATATTTGTGGGCGATGACAAAAGGGTTGCGGTGGAGGCTATAGGAACTTTTAGATTACAGTTGAAAATTGGATTTTATTTAGATTTATTTGAAACTTTTGTTGTATTGTCTTTTAGACAAAATTTGATTTCAATTTCTAGTTTGGACAAATTTGGTTTTCTTGTTCATTTGGAAATAATAAAGTTAGTCTCTACCAAAATTCAAATTTGATTTGTTTCAGTTCTTTAATTGATAATCTATATATGTTGGATGTTATTGATAATTTAGTCACCTCATGGCACAAACGCTTAGGTCATATCTTTAGACAGAGAATTTAGAGACTTGTGTCAAATGAAATTATTGAATCTTTAGGTGTATCAAACTTTGGCATCTGTGTTGAATGCATAAAGGGAAAATGAACAAACATGAGAAATTAGGAGTCGAAAGAGCTAAAGACATCTTGGAACTAGTACATACGAATATTTGTGGTCCTTTTCCAACACCTTCTTGGAATGGACAATAATATTCTATCTCGTTCGTAGATGACCACTCTAGATACGGTTACCTATATTTGATGCATGAGAAGTCTCAATCCCTAGACATTTTTAAGAGTTTCAAGGTTGAAAATGAACATCAACTTGAAAAGAAAATTAAGGCTGTCAAATCTAACCATGGTGGTGATACTATAGCAGATATGATGGATCAGGAGAACAACGTCCCGGACCTTTTGCTCTTTTTCTCAAAAAGTGTGGAATTGTTCCGTAATACACTATGCCGGGAAAACCTAGCATGAATGGTGTAGCAGAACAATGAAACTGAACTCTTATGGATATGGTGAGAAGTATGATTAGTCCTTCTTTTTTACTAGAGCCGTTTTGGAGAGAAGCCTTGAAGAACACAACTTACATCCTTAATAGGGTGTCAAGTAAAGAAGTTAATAAAACCCCCCTTATGAACTTTGGATTGGAAAAAGGTCAAGCATTAAACACTTGCATATTTGGGGTTATCCGGCTAAGGCTTGACCTTATAGGTCGTATGAACGAAAGCTAGATTCAAGAACAATTAGTTGTTATTTTGTTAACTATGCCGAACGCTCTTGGGGATATAAGTTTTACGATCCCACTTTAAGATCCTTTTTTGAAACGGGAACTGCGAGATTTCTTGAGGAATTTGAGTTTGGGAAGGAAGAGAACATAAGGAATGACGTCTTTGAGGAAGAACTTGTTATTGACGGTGCTCAAGTCCTCATACCTATTATTTTTCAAGAAACAAATCTAGTAAAAGAAAATAATGTTCCAATTATTATTGATAACATTGTTCAAGAACAAGACAAGAATGAGATTCTTCCTCAGATACATATACAACAACCTCAAGAAGTGTCATTAAGAAGATCTGTTTAAGAGAGGAGAATTTCAATCCTAGATAATTATATTATCTTTCTCCAAGAACATAAGGATTGTAACATCTCATTTTTCATAAAATAAATTAAAAATGATTTTATTTAAAAATAAATAGAGTTTTAGGAAAATAATGAGATTTTAGTAATTAAATGAATAAGAAATAGTTTTATTAATTAAAATAATGGTTTTAAGGGAAATAAAATAAATATATGTTCTTAGGAAATAAAAAGGAGATTTTATGTATTCATTTGATAGGGAGTAAAATAAATTTTTTTATAAAATAATAAAATAAAAAAGTAGAGTAAATAATAGACTGAGAGTACCCTAACTATAAATATAGACATATTAGGTCAGTTTTACATATATGATAAGTCTTTACGCTCTCTTTTTCTCTCACATTCGTTTTCCCTTTCCCCTCTCCCAAAACCTTCTCTTTTCCCGCATACACTCAAACCTATCCTAGTAAAACTACAATCTCAGACTCGCTAACCGTTTGATCATCGTGAAATTTGAATACCAAGTTTGGAAGTCATGCTCACCCACACCCATAGTTGGGATTTGTAAAATAATATCTATGGTGAGAGAAATGTCCCTCGCACGTAACTCTTTTTTTTCACATACACTTTAATCTGTCTCGGTAAAACTACGATCCCGGACTCGTTAACCGTTGGAGCGTCGTAAAATTTGAACACCAGGTTTGAAACTCATTTTCAAACATCCTCACTGTTGTGATTTGAAAAATAATGTTTGTGATGAAAGAAATGTTCCTTACACGGAGATAGTAAAATGGAGGCTCCAATCCTTTTTCCTTATCTCTAACATTTGGAAACCCTAGCAGAGCAACCAGAGAAAAAACTTGAGAAATCTTAGGGAACCGCTAGAGAGGCCACTATCACTACTGGACTACACAGGTAAGCTCGCTTAGAGGTAAGTGATGAGTTTATCGCAATTAGGATTAGAATGAACATGTGTAGGGATCCTTAGAGGATCAAATTGGGACTTATTTTGGGATGTTTACTGTATTGTGATTCTTCCTTTATGATTATAATTACAAGATTGTTGTGTTTGATGGGTCAATTGATGCCCTGATGCGAATTGGTTGATAAAATTGAGTTCTCTTAATGTTTTCATATTTTTTACCGATGATTTTTTATTCCTTTAATTTGGATATGATTATGTGAAATTGTTTGAGGGGTTTAATCATATGAACATAATATATTAATATTATTATTATGTGACATGTATATAATGCATGAGGTATTATAATGTGTTGTCTTGGGATTATGGAAGTGTGATGACTATGTGTAAGTGACAAGTTGAGTATGTGTTAAATTGTGAGATCACACATGTGTATTGAGATGTTGTGTGCATTGAGTTGTGAGCTATGAACCGTATAATCACACGACTATAAGACCCTTTAAGGGCGAAGAGTTAATGTGCGATGAGTATTGTGATGGGATCTACTGTAGGAATCCAATGAGTTTAATCACTTTGAAGTGCGAAAAGTTAAAATTATTTTGAGAACAATTGATGAGTAGTAAGTTTTGTAAAATTCATAGATAGAGTCTGCGTGCTGAAATGATTTTTGGGTTGGACCTGAATCAAGAGAAAGAGGCCCTGACAGACTTTTCGGAGTATAGACCTTGGAGGTAAATACACTTGATTTGAATGTTCCTTGAAGCCTATGTTGATCCCATATGGTTGGAGCATTCTCACATAACAGAGTGACCCTAATTGGTCTCCCTATGATTTTACCTAGTGAAAGTTACCTGACTTACCAGTGTGGGGTCTGTCTTGTCATGTACTCCTAGGCGTCCGACGAGGTTTTTCACTGACATGGTATCGCATTGCATACAGGATTGAGTCTTAGTATATTTGTTGCATAATGTTTGTGTATTTATCAATATTGATTGGTTGAGTGATATCGTGTTTTGATTCTTGAGTACGTGAATGATGTGAAAATGTGTGAGACATGTAGTGTTGAGATGTGATGTCACGCGATAAGTGGTGGAATGATGTGAGTTGTGTTTAAGTAAGTTGTATTTCATTTAAATGATATGTATATCCATGTTGTTCCGTTTCTCTATTAGTTAGGAATGTGATAACTCACTCCTTGTGTCTTGTTTGTCTTTGGGTCATATGATGATCTCGAACTTTGTGTTTGTGGGAGCAGCTGGTTAGGTGAATAGTTGTGAAGAATCTCATGCTAGAGGACGCTAGAACACAATGTTCTGATAGGATGTGACATTGGGACATGGGCTTTTGTATTATTTGCATAATATTCTAAACATGTTACTTTATGTTATTTCGCTGCTTAACTTGCTTCCTTTTGTAAAAAAATTGGATGACCTTGTTTTGGGCTAAAAATGTTTTCATACCCTTAATTGATAAGTTTTTAATTTGGTGATTAGCGCGAATGTGAACCTTTTACCAATGTGAGCTCCTTTATGTTGATTGAATAAAATCATTTTAATTAATTTCGTATTTTTATGTATGATATTATATAAATATGTATGTCAGGGTAGAGGGTGTCACAAGGATGACATTGGTTTAACAAAAGATGATCCAATCAACTTCTGTCAAGCTATGCGTAGTTCTAACTCAAAATTGGATCAATTCCATGAAGGATGAGATGAAATCTATGCAAGACAATGACGTTTGGAATCTTGTCGAATTGCCTAAAGGTATGAAACCTATTGGTTGTAAATGGATATTTAAAACCAAAAAGGATTCAAAGGGCAATGTCGAGAGATAAAAGGCTCGTCTAGTCGCTAAAGGTTTTACTCAAAAGGAAGGCATTAACTATAAAGAAACCTTTTCTCCAGTATCTTCAAAAGATTCTTTTAGAATAATAATGACATTGGTAGCTCATTATGATTTAGAGCTACATCAGAAGGATGTTAAGACTGAGTTTCTAAATGCTGACATTGAAGAAACAATTTATATAGTGCAACCAAAAAATTTAGTATCAAGTGACTCAAAGTCTATGGTTTGCAAACTAAACAAATCCATCTATGGTCTGAAACAGACTTCTTGTCAATGGTATCACAAGTTCCATCAAGTCATTAACTCGTATTGTTTTGAGACAAATGTAGTTGATAATTATGTATATCACAAGTTCAGTGGGAGTAAATAGTTATTCTTGGTATTATATTTCGATGATATACTGCTTGCTAGCAGCGATATTGGCTTCTTACAAGAGACTAAAAAATTTCTGACGAAATTTTTTGAAATGAAAGATCTTGGGGAAACCTTTTTTGTGTTAGGTATTAAGATACTAAGATATCGTTCTCAAGGTATCCTAAGGTTGTCACAAGAAAGTTATATAGATAAGGTACTAGATAAATTCAGCATGAAAGATAGTAAACCGGGAGATACCCCAATAGCTAAATGAGACAAATTTAGTCGTAAACAATGCCCCAATAATGACCTTAAAAGAACATAGATGCAAAAAATTCCTTATGCGTCAACAGTAGGAAGTCTAATGTATGCTCAAGTTTTCACGCGTCCCGATATAACATTGTGGTAGGAGTCTTAAGCAGATATTTGAGTAATCCTAGAATGCAGCATTGGAAAACAGTAAAACGTGTGATGCGTTACCTGAAGAGAACAAAATGATACACACTCACTTATCAGAAGTTTGAGAATTTAGAGATCATTGGAAACTCACACTCTGATTTTGCTGGATGTCAAGACAACAAACGCTCCACATCTCGATACATATTTATATTGGCTGGAGGAACTATTTCTTGGAAGTCTACTAAACAGACTCTCGTAGCTTCTTCAACCATGGTTGCAGAGTTCATTGTTTGCTTTGAGGAATCCAACCATGGGATATGGCTAAGAAATTTTGCAACTGGTTTGTGTGTGGTCGATGACATTGAAATACCATTGAGGATTTATTGTGATAATGAATCAGCAGTTCAATACTCCAACAACAATAGGAGTACAACAAAGTCAAATTCATTAACATCAAGTTTCTGGTTGTTAAGAAAAAAGTTCAGAATAAACAAATTTTCATAGAACACATAGGGATATATTCCATGCTAGCTGACCCATTTACTAAAGGTTTGGTACCTAAAGTTTTTCATGAGCACACTGTTCATATTGGTGTAACTCCTAATAGTACCTTAGTTTAGTGGAAGTCTTATTTGTGTTCTATATCCTATGTTTTTTGTATATTTATATTGTTTGGATTTTCTACATAAATAAAGTTAAAGTTTATCATTTCATTATGAGCTTGTTTTGTTTTCAATATTTATGTCGTGTTTGGATTAATCTCTATAAAGAATAAAGTTTGGACTAGTTGGAAATGAACATGAATAAGATCACATTACATGTTATTTTCATGTCACTTATTCATATTTGATCTATGTCATCAAGTATAAGTGACAATGGTGATCATTATGGCTTAGTCACGTTAGATTATGATGAAAACCACGGTAATTCCTTGTTGTTATATAAGATGGACTAGATTGTTTAAGGAAAGTCTAAAAGTAAATAACATATGATTGCACGTCTAAAGACTTTTGTAGTATAAATGACTAAAGTTAATATGAAGCCCAAGTGGGAGATTGTTAGGAATTTTATAATTCCTAATTGATTAATGAGGGATACATATTATATTATAACATTTATATTAGTTATTTACATTTTTTAAGGGGTCAATATAAGTGATCTAATTTGGTGTGCTTATTACACTATCAACAGAAAATTGATATGGACTTAATGAACCGAAATCAATTTGGCCCATTAGGGGACTATGTGAATCCTAATAGGTTTAAAATCAGAGGCACGGTTATGGTCCCCAAGACACCAAATCAGAAATAATTTTCTTCTCTCCACATATGAAGAGAAAACGAAGGTCCCATAAGGAATAAGAAGATTTGGTTGAGAAAGACCATTAAACCAATTGTCTGTGACTGTTCTCTAGATTTCGCTGTGTTTTGTTTCATCAATCATTATGAATCCAGGTATTTCTAAAACTCTTCTTGATAATCTAACGTAATGTGTTCCTAGTGATTATTGGTATTTTATAAGAATCTCCTAAATCTCGAACACCCGAGCCATCCTCTTACCCTTTCTTCTCCCTAATTCTAATCACATGCCCCAACCAACCCACAATTCACAATTCTACACGCAAATTCAACTTCAAACTTGATTCACACCCACAACACTTGAAACAAAATTTTCACACCCCCTTCGCGCATTTCATCAATATGCCAATTGGGTATCCAAGTCTCGCCTCAAAATATGTTTTTTTTGTTTGTTCCAGCACCACCCTGAGGAATCTGAACAAACATACGATACCACAAAAAGGAACTTTTTCTTCTTCATTCCTTTCTATCTACCTTTCTAGAAAAAGGGAAAAAACCAACAAAGTTACTGTGTTTGTTTGTGTCGATTTATGTGTCTCTCTTTAATGTGAATTTAATTATTTGAGGTTTATAAGAGGGAGGCGTAGGCAATGGCAAGGGTGAAGAAATAAGAATGAGGACAACAAAGGGAAACACTTTAAAAACCTTTGCTATGAAATCCAACGTGAAACATTTTTTGAAGAGAGTGGAAAAATGAAATAGTAGAAACAAACTAGTGGATGCACTACTAGAAAATAGGCTTTTTAAATCGGTTATTAAGGACTTCTAACATTGGTTTTAAAAAAAATCGATGTTGTTTTTCACTAACAACATTGGTTTTTTTTAAAAAAATCAATGTTATTTTTGGATTTTTTTTTAATATCATATCTGTTTTTTTAATTACCAACTTATAATTATTCATATAATAACTTATCATTCAAAGTTGTATAAAACTCCTAAAATAAGCTAAATTTATAAACAAAATATACCACCAAGACTTATAAACAAAAATTTCCCACAAATGTGTTCAGAATGTTCCAATTCCCACAAAATATATACCACCAACACTTATAAACAAAAATTTACAAATCGATAATACTATAGTATAATGTACTCTAGCTACAAACAAATCCATAAAAAAATTAGTAGTTGCATCTAGGAACTCAAATATAATTTGAGTTCCAGCTTGCAAATTTTGTGATTGTGCAAAATTCCTCCATCAATTTCCAATTTTTGTAGTCTCCTTCCAATGATTATAAACTATCCTACACTCCGTAATCCCTTCCAAGTTTAGATGGGTGAATCCTATAGCTTTCATAAATAAGTACATGGTACTCGGTACATCCTGAAATTAGCATTAAATTCATATTAGATATTTATACCATTTTAAAATTTCACACACATAGGAGTGCTTAATTTACTCACCAAACTACTGCAAGTCACTTTGTACTTAGCAGGACTTCGAAAGTGACTGAGTTAGGAATTTGGTGGTACAAGGAGTGTCATTTAGGATAAACTTTTGGTTTAGATATGCTTTTGAAGATGGTGAGTAAGAAGACACTCTGTCCAAAATGGGTCAAGGTCACTTGATGATTTTCAGTGAGCCCATAGAAATCTCTGAGTTCTGCCCATCCAGCTAGTAGAGTTGCGCCTAACAAATCTTGGTTGTATGTAACAGAGTGCATGTTGCCACTACTGTCTAGCAAATGCCAAGTATGCTCTAGTTCATCTTTCCATCTTACTGCAAATGACCTATTGACTTCACCATAAGGCTACATTTAACAAGCAAAGTAATATAAGCAAATGTGTTATATCATGTCATGTTTATTTGAGAATAGTCTAGAAATTTCTAACCTAATCCATAACATGAACAATGTTAAACATTTCCTCTGTTTTTTTGTTAATCTTCATCATTGTGTTAGTCATTTTCTTCCAGTTGTGTTGATATTCATCCATCGTTTCTAAACTCCATTTACAATATAAACATGACATTAAGTAGATTTTGTCAAACCATCCAAATCCACTAGTTGATCCATGCACAAACTAACTATGCACCATGCTTATCTAGTAGCTTATTCCATACAACTAATATAATATAATAGATTTGACATAACAATATAATACCAATAAATCTGCAAAACAACAATGTGATGCTAATACATAATAGTGGTAGTGGCAATGACAATGCTGGTGGTGGTTACACCAGTGTTCAACCATGACACTGGTTTTTCATAAAGAATATATTGTTAAAGCAACGTAATACTAATTTTTCATACCAGATGCTTGTACAACACATATAGGAAGTGAAAGAAAAAATGGAGTGGGAAAAGAATAAGAATAGAACAAATGTCGCAAGGTCTTGAGCAAAAAATTAAAGTAGCAAGGAAAAGCAATAGAAGGACCAAACATAATTGTGGGACATGAATCACCTCAAGAATATTATTGCTAGAAATTCTATAGTAGTAATTATTTAGCTTTTGTCAATCAGAAACAAAAAGAATAGACAATGATTTCACTGAAAATTCCTAAGTGCTCTTGTTATGGAGGAACCAGAACCATGCAACATTTCCTCTAATATTATACTAGTTTGGTCTTTTAAATAATAATGAGGCCTACATTGTTGAAAAAAGATTTCCTTGGACTATTTGACGGTAAAACCTCGTGAACACTTGCAATGATTATGCAATACTTCTTTCACACACTCATAGTAACATTTCATAAATTTACTTGTGCATCAGCATAGTTTATCTAGCTATGTAACGTTAGTTTAAAGCTAAGTAAATAATGTCCATACATGACATGAGGATCAAAGAACCAAATTCTGATCACATGAAGTAATCCTTCGCGTTGTCTCCATAACTAATCTATGTAGTTGGAACACGTTGAAAATGAA
The DNA here is from genome assembly GCF_004193775.1 of Glycine soja. NCBI lineage: Eukaryota > Viridiplantae > Streptophyta > Magnoliopsida > Fabales > Fabaceae > Glycine > Glycine soja. The sequence continues at coordinate 21,531,780 of NC_041009.1, read as the reverse complement.
AAGGGTATAATATATGAGCTTAAAATAAATTCAGATACCAAAACTTTGAGTGAAAAAGGAAAGAGAAAAAAGAAAAACATAATCCACGAAGAGAAAAACAACAATTTTCTCCTACAATGCAAAACGAGGAAGATACACACAATCCACAAAGCTTCAAGAGAAAAACATACCGTGAGAGCGAGAGTAAGAGTGACACCTAGACCATGAGCAAGAGTGAGACCGAGAGTGATAGTGTCGACACTGGTTTCAGTGCCGCGAGAGTAACACTGAGAGCGAGAGTGACACTAAGACCTAGATGATCATGAGCGACAGTGATGATAGTGGTTTCAGCGCCGCGAGAGTGAGTTTGAGAGTGACAAAGGGTTCGAGGTTGCCAGAAGCGTGAGGGAGACGAAGCATGAGGGAGATGAGTGAACTGGAAAAAGTGTAAAAAATATTATAAATAAGACAATACAACGTTAATTTTTCCAAAATTCAATGTTAACATGAGTTGGTTAAGATTGATTTTTGTAAAAACCGATGTTAACCAACTCATGTTAACATCAGTTTCTGAAAAATCGATGATAGTTGTAAAATATAGGTTCAATTAATAGGAAATTTTGACTAAGATTGATTATAATTCCTTTACTTTACTGTTATTTTTAAGAAAAAGATGAAGATTGAGACAACTCGCTTAGTGCACAAGACAGGCCTAGCGTGTCGCCTCGCTCAGCAGCCAGTGCAAGCTTAACGCGAAGAAAGCCCACAAAGAAGCCAAAAGGCGCGCTTAGCGCGAATCCTGCGCTAAGTGCGTGATCATTGTCATACTCGCTTAGCCCAGAAGGCTCGCTTAGCACAATGTTGCGTGAATTTTAAGATACCTTAAGCCTATAAAAGGAGTAGGAAGCAAAGGAGAAATACACACCGAGTCTTGAAGCTCTCTAGCGAATACATCCAAAGCCTGAGCATCTCTCATAGGGGAAACCCTCCTTCTTTAGCCATTTTTCCCTTCTCTTCCTTTATCCATCCCTTCCCTTCTTTTATCCACATCAACCCTTAAAGTGTAAACAAACCAACTCTTATAATGCAATTCTTTCCTATAATCTATTTAATGCAATCCACTTTCTATTTCTCTATTTTGTGCTTATTTGTTTATTGATTATGGTCTGATCACTCATGCTCATTTATTGTTTAGGGGATGATGCATTGAAAAATGGTTATTTTCTAAGAACTGGGAAAGAGCATCTAAATGAAATCATTGCTAGAAATAGAGTGATATTTTTATTTAGCCTATTTTATGCATCTTTAATCTTAATGCAATTTAATTTTTTTATCTTTGCAAAGAAATTTGGGAGAGAAAAATAGATAAATTAGCCTCTTCATGCGGGAAACCAAAGATAGAGTATCATAGTAAATGTAGGTAAAAATTGGGATAACATTAGATAGGGAAAAATTATTAACATTGCATCACAAGTATTTTTGGCATGCTAGGCCCCAACACATTTGCATTATGAATTCATCTTTTGCATTCGAACTATTATTTATTTTTCTTGTTTTCTTATCTTTTACTTCTGGCCTTCAATTTCACACTCATAATTTTTTATCTCTTTTACTTCTTCTAATTGCTTGAATATTGGGTTTGCATCAATTTAAGTACAAAGTAAGTCTCTATGAACTCGACACCCATACTTCCGTTTTACCTTACTACTTGTGACAATTCGATACATTTGTCAATGAGTTAACAAATTCACGTTAACATCAGTTTTTTAGAAAACCGATATTAACAAAGTCACGTTATTTACAATTATGTCACTGCCTTTTCGTTTACATCGATTTTCTCTATAAAATTGATGTTATTCTAACGATGTTAAAAGTAAATTTTAGTAGTAATGGTTACATTATGTAGTTTTAGTTTTAGTTAAGTGGTAGAACAATAAATGGAATGGATAACCCGAATTTTGTATTTCTCATTTTCACATGGCTATTGTTATTTTTGGTTAAATCATGTAAAGACAATTGGTGTTTATTAGGGATAAAATAGTCTTAAAAATAGAGATAAAAAACAGTTGTTGAAATTAATATCTCTATCTATTGTTATATATAATATATATAGAGAGAAATTATAAACTATTCAATCTATCTTTATAAACTAGTCAATCTATCTTTAAAACTAGTCAATCTAACTTTATACTATGAAGGCGGGTAACTATATTGAATAAATATACCCATGTCCCTGAGAATAAATAGGGCTAGCAAAATTAGTTGAACCTGACAAGTAAATTCTAACTGCGTAAATGTTAATGTGAATAGAGTCTTCATTTAGTAGCCTATATAATATAATACAATAAATTGAGGTCATTTTTATTCTTTTTGATGGATGGTTGATTAGTGGACGCAACTTTTAAGTGTGTTCCATCCATTTTACTATATCGATTATGGATTAGACAAATATACTTTTTATTACTTAAAAAAGAAAGTAAGAAATTGTTTTTTTCCTGAATTTTTATCATCATCTCATTGTATCTTTATTGAGTCAAATGAGAAAGATCAATGTTAATAGAATACAAAGATAATTTATTAGTCAATCATAATAGTTTTTTTTATAAAAAAAAATGTAGTGTTTAAAGATTTTTAATTATTGATTTTAGAAAACATTAAAATAACTACTATTATTTCAAAGAGATAATATTCATCTTCTTTCTTTCGTTGTTTAATTACATTTTTAGTTTCTCAAATTATGATTGTGCCATTTTCTGATTACATCAATTGGTGAATTGGGTCTATTAAGTTTTCTCCCATTTGTAATTAAGTCTTTCTATTATAATTTCATATAATATTTAACTCATTTTTTTAGAAAGGAAAATGTATACTACCTTTATTGTTATAAAAACAACATAGTCAGATTTAAAGTACCTCTTTAGGTCATTGTAGTTCAAATATTTTACATTTTTTTAGCCAGCATATTATATTTACTCACAACCATGTGCCTTATTTGTTGTATTAGCTATTTTTATTAAATATTGGACGATATCATGACTTGATTGTAAATAAGAAAAATCTTAAAAACTAAAATGGTGCAATTAAAAACCAAAAAGTGTGATTGTGATACACTTAAATCTTTTTCTATATATTCTATCATTAAGGTGACATATCTGTGAATGATCAAGAATGACAATGAATCTCATGCAATTTAATGATTCTCTTAACACTAATTTAATAGTTTTTATACAAAATAGTTTTATAACTGAGCATTATTATTAATAGTTCAGACAAAATTTTGAATTTTCATACTCTTCTCCTTAAAATCGTAAAAGTTATAACAATGGTTCTTCCAAACAAAAAAACTCGTAAAACAATGGAATGGCTGAAGTCCCATGTTGCATCCATCCCGAGTTAACTAACTTTATTTTATTTTTTTTAGTGTTTTAACTTTGGTTTAAATTTAGTGTAAAAAAAACTTTGGTTTAAATTTCATTTCAATCCTCTGATTTTAAACACTACTAAAAAAAGCACTTTTTACGACTACTGATCTACACCGGTCATTGTATACCCAATGTAAAAGGTGGGGCGACGACATTTTTGTAATTATTATAAAAAAATTTACGTTTTATGACACACATTCTAAGGCGATTATTAAAAACCGCCTTAGAATGTTATATGCAAAAAGATGTAACTACGGGTTTAAATTAAAGCCCGTCGTAATTGGGGAAAAAATATAAGCACGTGAATAGCACTCAGCTCCCACACCTTGCATTCAAGCCTTAGTCATTTGAAACCCAACCCCTCTTCGTTGCAAATCGTACAGCTTGAACCCCAGCCCCTCTTCGTTGCAAATCGTACAACTTGAACCCTAGCCCCTCTTCGTTGCAAATCGAACCCTAGCTGGAGATTCACGCGACCAACTCCGCCACGGACGACGAGCGCAACCGGAATCTCCAGGAGCTGGACCGAGGCGCTTTAGACGAGACCTAACAGAGCTGGCTCTTGGGCGCCGAAGAATAGAAAAAGAAGAAGAAAAGCTACGTTGATCTTGGCTGCATCAACTTCAACCCTTAGTCATTTGTTCTTCCATTCAACCCGACAACTTCGACGACTCTTCCCGGGTCGCAGTTAATTTGAATCAAGGAGTGGCACTTCGTGAAGATCAGGGCTTTGTCCACGGTAGGTTGGTCACTTACTTACTTAGGTTAAGCTTGGTGTAGTGTTGAAGACATGTCGCGGGTACCATTTAAGCTTGGTTTAGTGCTGATGTATGGTAATGGTCGTTGCAAGGAAGACGCTGGTAATGAACAAGTTCATTGTGACCAACCGGTGCTACATTGTTGACTTGGCTGCGAAAGGGTCAGTGGCTATTTTCGTACTTTTGTGTGCTTGATGCATAGTGAAGGTTTGGATTGTTTGAAACATATATGTAATAAAAATATCAATATTTAAAAACATGAAGGTAGGGTTTGAATTGAAAGAAAAAAGGAATGTACAAGCTTGGATTAGATGTAGCAAATTAGGGAAATTTGTTGTTAGCATAGTGTAGAAGTAGACATTGGAACAACCTAAATAAGTTTCTATCAGACTTTCCTCAATAGCAAATTATTCTCCTCTTTGGTATGTTGTGTTTGTGTTAGGTGCTGATTGGTTTCCTTTTGCTTATTGATTCATTGTTAAATTGCTGGTTATTAGGTAACGTTTTGGATTATGTAATGAAGGTGTGAATAATAACTCCTCTATACAAAGCATTCAATACTATAAGAATTTTAATTGTTTCACATATAACTATCATTACAATTAATAAGGTAAAGTACATAGAGAAATGTCATGAAGTAGTCTGGAAGGTCAAAAGAAGCTCTAGAATTACTGGTTTTGTTTAATCTGCATGTGGTAATTGCATCCAAAGATAGGATGCTGCTAAGGTTGATTGGTTCATGTAGCCTTTAGAACCTAACATAATTTCCTCCAGAATAAGCCTATTGTCCTTTTCAGATACATGGAATGCATCCCAAAAGCTACACTGTTGTCTGTTTGAGCAAAGGTTTGACAGTGGTGTGCATAGCCCAAGTCCATTGTAAGGCTGGACAGTGGTAGCATTTCAAAAGTTTCCTTCATCCCTTTGTCAAATTATAGGTCAAGTGGCCTCTTAGGAGAGTGTATATTAAACCAACATTAATTATCAACTCAATAAATGATAACATGTTTTAAGAAAGCATCCCAATTTTTCTCAGCACTTTGACTTCCCTAACTGCATTTGCATGCGTTATCCTAAGCCTATCCCTCTGTTCCCTGAAAGTTATCAAGAGCTCAACAATTGATATGATTGGAGATATATCTTTGAAGGATTAGTCTTTCTGTGTGGTTATGGGAATCCAATCGATTCATAACGAGTGTCTTCAGAAATGTATCAGTAGCCTCGATGGAAATTCATTAGAAATTCAAAATATTACACTTATGTCTTATTTAATGAGTTTCATTGATGATTTTAAAGTTTTCAATAAATTTTATAACTAATATATAATAGAATGTTAGAGTCTGCTAGTACTTCTCTTACAGCAGAGATATCAGGGCTTCCGTTCATACCCTTCACCAAAGCCAAAAATAACCTATGTGGTGTATTTTACTCCATCTAAATTTGCTGCTATTCATAAAATTTGCGCTTAAAATCAATCACATTAAAAGTTCTAGCCACTAGTACCAAAGAACAAAAAATATGCAATGTCATTTGTATTTCAGCAAGCTTTGTATTTCAATTGTCCAGGCATATATCCTTGTCTTGAAGTACAAAATGCTGATGTTTGGGGGTCTTCAACTTAGAACAACCACTCTCCATTTATCTTGTGTTTATATTGGTGTATTCATCTTTTTGTCTGCTATGTGCAACACCCTATCATCAGATACTGTTGGACTTTTTTGGGTGAGATAGGGAGTACTTTTCCATGAGCTTGGCTAGCTCCTCATTAAGCCTTTCCTCCAACTGCACCTTTTCCTCCCAATGTCTCCATGTCAGAGTGGTGAAATTTTATATATTCTTGGCACAATGACTCCAACTGAAGTAAGAGTCGACTTTTAGGTTCAAGTCTTTAACAGATCTCATGATTGATATATATTTTAGGTTCTTAATGATCATTGTATCATTTCTATGCAATGCAGATATTGTCAGCATGTGATGAAGGTGCTAAAATTGTCAAGGTAGGCCTTTGCATGTTCTTTAATGTTTGCTGTATTGAAGAGTGTTGAAATATGGGCATAATACATTCACTTGATAGATATGCATCCCCTTATGCAGTGATAAGTGGAGACTTTTGGATTTTTTGGCCTGCTGTTTTCCCATTTCTTCAATTTTCCGTTGTTAATATCTGGTTTATTTGGAACAATACCTCCTAGATGCATATAAACACAGGAGGCAACTTAATTATTTTTTAAACAAAAATCTGTTTTCATTTTTTTAAGCTTGTCTCATAAGTTTCTTCTAAAATTATACATAGATAATTCTAAATTTTACATTAATGCAATGGCTAGCAAAGGGTAGAAATAAAATGAACAAATAGAGAGAAAAAAAATAGAATCAAACTTGTAAAATATTTAGCCTGTGGAAAGATAATCAACATGTGTTGAAAAAAGGATGGGAAGGATTTTTTAATCTTTACAATTAGACCTGTCCCACGTTTAATTTACTTTTCATTTTAAAGGATTATAATTATAAAGATTCCAACTGAGGTTAAATTACTAATTCACTTACACATGTATTTATTTTGTGTTTCTACTAAGTTTGGGTTCTTAGGGAGTTTTTTTTGGAGGAAGCATGTGCTTGGTATGATTTTCTACCTTATCATAGTCCTAATAACGAATGCCTTGAGTTATTCATATTCTAGCAACCTTTAGCTGCTTTTCTCCTTTGGTCAAGATTTATGTATCTTACTGTCAAGATTCACTTAAAGGTCACAATCATAGACTAGCATCAAATGCATTTTATATTTTCAAAGAATTTCTTACACTTGGTTTTTACCTTGTGCTGTGTGATAGATTTATCCAGTTTCTGCACTCGGAGGATTTCAGTACATATCAGCACTGAAGAAGGCCTTTCCTCATATCTCTATGGTGGCTTCTCAGGGAATAACAATAGGTAGTTTTACAGTTTTTCCTGTTGGGTTATATAGTGAGTGATATTAAGTCCAGGGCCATCTATAACACATTAGGAGAATACTATAGAGATATGGGTAAATATTTAAAATCCCCTCATCTTACAATTATCAAACGTTTTTATAAACTGCATCTGAACATAAATATGGGTCCACAATATACATGGTTCAGGATTATTATGTGTAATATATCATTACCAACATTAATTCCTGACTCTTTTCATGTCTCATCCTCTAATATTTTACTAATAGGTATGGCAATATTATTTCTCATTCTCAGTGTTGATTTGATTTATTTGCTTGAAGCAGCTGTTTTTTCCCCTTAAGGATTTCTGTTTAGAAACCTTCACTCTTCATCATTTTCTTTTGCCAAACATATAGTTTAGAACTTACTAATGGTGAAGTTTCTTGTTAAGTTGATGCATGTAAAAAAAATCAATATCCTATTTGGTTATGTACTATATTATATTTTTTTTTTTTGCAAATACTCCTTTTAACGAACTGTTTAAAGCAGCTTATGGAACAAGGTTTTAGAAGAATTTTTCTATGACAGCTTTTGATAAATATTCGTAATACTAACCTTGTTGTCCTCATCCATATATGCCCAATAGGCACAACAAGTATGCATTTTAATAGTAGATTAAGTTATTGCCATTGGCATAACTATCCAATATGAATGAATTTCTCTCATATTGCTTGTAGATTCAATTGGGGAATACATTTTGTGAGGAGCATCAGCAGTTGTTTTGTCAGATGCGATATTTGATAAAGATGCAATTGCACAACATGATTTACATAAGATACAAAAACTTGCACATTCTGCTGCCTTGGTGGGTAACAAATATGTGAATAGGTAACACTTTGTACTTTTTTAAATACATTTAGAGGTTGGTTTTTTCTTTTAGGTTTATTCAGAATGGTTGTTTGGCATGACTGTTACATACTTTGATTTTGTGGATCAATGCTTGTACTTTTCTTTGTGGATCTTTTAAGGTGTAACAATGCTTGTTTTATTTCTTTGTGGATTACATACTTTGATTTTGACATATGTAAGTTTTTAGTTGTGTAGTGCATCTTGATTCTAAGTTTCAACAACTTTTTCATTCATTACTGTGCCTCATATTTCAGCATTGTGGTGTTTTTTTAGGATGTACTCTTTCTGTTTTTTACTTTAGTTCTTCGTGCTGCACTTGTGTTCCTATAATTACACTTACACCCTTCTTATAAAAGATGTAACTATATGTTATTGATGCATGATTGCTCCTCAACACTCTTTGACCATGTCAGTTATGTAGGATGCTTTGCCTGTTCAATTTGATTATGCTGAATCTAATGGTGTTTCATCATATGCATACAGTCTTATGTCTTAATTTTAATAAAATTAAATATTATATGCTACCAATTTTTTTCAACAAACCTTATCGTTTCTCCTTTGTTTGCTTAAGCTATACCATGCTTTTCATTACTGTGACCTCCAAACATTCTTTTGTTTTTTTTTTTGTTTTGAAAAGCATTCTTGTGGTTAATGGCTTTTATTCCGAATATAATATGATTGACAATTACAGTTAATATAGCATTGTGTATTATTTTCTTACTTCTTTAGTTATTTTTGAAATCTTCTATTTACCATAATCCATATGCTTTTGTGGGTTGCATTTTTAATTGATTATATAATAGTTGAAATTGTAATTATATTCTTGTTTTCTACAGCATGTTCCCTCAACTCATGAGACTTTTTCACAATTAACTATTATGCTGGAGATGTAAGCTTGAGAATTTGTATTGTATTACATATAACTTCAAAATATTTTGTTGAATTTCATTATTTGTATTGTATTACATATAAGCAACGTAACTTCTTGTACTAATTTAACCTGAGTTTATAAATTTCAAAAAAATAAAATAAAAAATCTTTATTCTACATCGGTTCAATTATAAACGATGTAGAAAATCTCCTCATTCTACATTGGTTAGGCGATAAACGATGTAAAAATTCTTCAAATTCTACATCCGCTGATTGAAGACCGATGTAGAAACCTTTCCATTCGTGCCCATTCTACATTGGTTTAGTGATAAACGATGTAGAAAATCTTCTCATGCTACATCGGTTGAACGATAAACGATGTAAAAACCTTTCATTTTCTACATCGGTTGACTGATAACCGATGTAGCAACGTTACCATTTCTACTCATTCTACATCGGTTGAACAATAACCGATGTAATAACCTTTCATTTTCTACATCGGTTGACTGATAACCGATGTAGCAACGTTACCATTTCTACTCATTCTACATCGGTTGACAGATAACCGATGTAGAAACCTACCCATTCAACATCGGTTTCAACCTTAGAATCGCTGTAGAAAAGTCGTCCTTCAAAGACGGTCATAAAATCGAAGTCGTTATTCAATGACACCGTATTACCACCACGCGTCATAACCGATGTAAAAAAACCTTTTTTTTAGTAGTGAAATGTCAAATAAATTGGTGTATGTCTATTTATCAATAAAAGAAAATAAATTGATCTATTTCGTTAATTAGTTATAACTTCAGTAATGATAAAATTAAAGTTATATATATATATATATATATATATATATATATATATATATATATATATATATATATATATATATATATATATATATTAATTTGGCTCAAGAACGTTCAAACAAGTTATAAGTCATTTTTAACTTTATATTCAACAAGTTGATTACTTTTTGTATATTTTTTTCCTTAAAAAAGTTCAATCTTTTACACTAAAAACAAGGGCTGTGATATTTCTTCTCTTTTCCGTAGAGCTTATCTTGTTGGTTAAATTGACCAATGATGAACTTGACCTTATTCAACTTTTACCATATAAGCTCTTTTAATTTAAATATATTTATTTTATTTGTTTTCGTATTAGCTTTATTTGACGGTATTTACCTTTAAAAAACATATTTGTAATTTTTTTCAACAGTTTTATTTGACATTGTATCTTGTTGTATGGTAATGTATAGTTAATTCTAGAATAATATTAAAAAAATTATTAATGAATGAAGTTACCTTTCTATATTATCATTTTAGCATTTTTAATTTTCTTTTCTCTCTCTACAACAAATCGCCGAGAGAGATGTCACTACAACAAATCACCAAAATAACAGCAGACCAATCATAGCGATGACTATGAAGTGTCAAAATTGAAAAAATTTCTCACTTAAGTTTAGAGTATTTCCAATATAGATGTTTTAACGAGTTGTTTAAATTTAAACAACTTTGCTTAATAATTTTTTTCATTAGAGTTGACGATTTGACATTGAGTTGCTTAATTGATTATTTAAAAAAAAATTCAAAATTCAATATGACTCAAGTTAAATATTTATTATAATAACTTTAGCACTGAAATAAACTTTTTATGTAAAGTTTTTAAATCTATATGATATTGTAAGAATTAAAATTTAATATAAATTTAAGCAATCATACATTATAGATATTTTAAGCCATAAGAAGCAAGTGCTAAAATTGAAAAAATCTCTCCCTATATTTTTTTTCTCTTTCGAAATTTTAAAAATTGAAAAGCTATGACCTAGTCAACACTTAAGCCAATGCTATTAAGCAATGACTTGTATCGCATGTAAATACCTTTTTAACCTTTATCCCTTTCTAACCATTCATTCTCTTTCCCTTCCCTTTTCTCCCTGTCCCTCTTTTCCCTTCTTTTTTTCCATTAGACAATCACCCTTTTACTTGGGTAGTGTCTTCTTTCTTCACAAGGACTCCCTTGAATACAACTTACATATCCTTATCTTTATCCAAACATCTTTAATATTTAAAATTAGAATTTTGAATTATTCTCTCACCAAGTTAATCAATTTTATAAAGGGTGGGAATTAGATGAAAGAGTTTCACAAGAAGGGACAGAGAAATACAAAGAAAATCTTATTTCACAAATGACAACAAATAGTAATTCCTACAAAAGCGAATTAAGTAGATAACGTCGTGCTTGGCATCTCTTTTCAGGGGAAAAAAAAAACCAAGTTTCTAAAGTGAGTGGGCGATGATAATAAGCAAAGAAGGCAGTTGAACTTTGATATACGCAAAAAAGACAGAATTGATTGCTAAATTGTTAAGGATATACAAACATGCTTAGTAGCATATATACGGCTGGTTTTCTTCAGATTTAGCAATCCACATACAAACCAAATTCCATTTTCTCAGATTTCAAATCACTCAGAACCATTCTTTAAATAGTATTTTCTCAATCAGGACCACTATATATTACACTACTTTCTTGTAGCTTTTCAGCATAAGGATGCATCAAGGGGCCATAAAAGCTTTCATATCTTACAAACTTCCAATAACTAGGATGAACCATTGCATCTGCTCAAGCATGTGCATATACAATCATGGCGTGCATGAAATGCACATGATCCCAGTGATGATCCCTTCCGCAAAGTAACAACTAACAAGTTACAATATGAATTAAATTGATTGAACTAATTGGCACGACCAATTAGCTTTAAGGATCTGGTCAATTAAGACTGCCCGTAACTTGGATTCATTATCTGCATATGATATATATTTTTCTGGTAATTAAATGCTTTTATAACATATGATTATGATTCTCCATACAACTTTAAAGATAGGGATATGAGTATTGCTATTTGCATTATACCTGCAATGATTCGCTGTACCTAGCTATATAATAAGTTTCATTTAAGTCTTGGTGACTCCTTTTTCTTCTTTTGTCCAATATATATAGATATATGTGTGACTACACGTATAGTTTCCTCACTACCAATTTGTAATTTTTAGTTGTATATATACAGATGTGAAGAACACTGTAGTTTATAACAGTGAAATTGGAAATTGAACAATTATGTAATTATTTTTATCAAAAAAAAAATACATAATACATCCAAAAAAAATTGCATATTAAAAACTAATTTTTAGGAAAAAAAATAGAATTTTAAAACCAACTGTCTCAACACTTAAAGAGTTAGGATTAACTTTATATCTCTCGCATGCATACCATTACCATTCCATGCTTAAAAGGTGTTTAATTTGGACTTAAGCTTTATCTTCTCTTCTGGAAATATAACTTTATTAAAAGAATTATAGGAGTGTACAATGATTAAACTTAGGAGATTCAATCATAGAGACTCAAATATCATGATAAGAACTAGTGATTATTTCAAAGTTCAAACTATTAAATAAAGGTTAAAATTTGGTTTTATACATTGTAAATAAGCTAAGTTTGTGGGGGGGTGAGGCTTTAATAATTTAATCTCAGTTCAGCTGAAAACAACTGATTTAAGGATACTTTGATATTAAAAAGTAATAACAATTAATTTTATTTAAATTGTAGCAAGAGGCAGATGAAAATGTGGTTGTGCCATTTGATGCGTGGTCCGATCCGAACTATT